>NC_064820.1:106150000-108650000 GCF_024166365.1 Elephas maximus indicus | reverse complement strand
CATTGCCCTCCACAGACTGGGAGTGGGAGCCCTGCTCTCCGACCTGTTGATCCTGGGTTCATCAGCTTCTGGAGCTGCATGAATTGGGAGAGGCCTCTATCTTGATCCACTGACTTGGGATATTCCAGCCTCTACAATTGTGGGAGCTGTTTCCTTGATAAAAATCTCTCTCTACATGTATTTTTGTTTTACTTCTTTAGAGAACCCAGCCTAAGAGAATCACAAACAGCATTGCAAATTCTATCATCTTGCATAAAGTAAATTACTTGATATGTAGAGCTATGGTCAGAAAAATTCTCTTTCAGATTTAAAATAGCACTGTCTCACCGCACATACTTTCAGCCTGGTAAGCTCTAGATATCAAGTCTGCTTATTTCACAGAAGAAAAAACAATTGCACTGTTATCATCAATGCTGAGCTGTGAACTCCTAAAAAGCAAGTTCAATTTTATTCTACCTAATGTGGTGTCAAAAATGCTGCCAGTGACTTGCTGACCTTAGGTTTTTTTATTATTGGTGATGATGTATGAAATGGAAAGCACATAGTGTGATTTTCTAATAAGTAGGTAAGCTTTCACTACTGACTATATTATTCAAAAAAAAAAAAAAAAAGAACTTGGTGACTGAGTAAGTATGACAGGAAAGTTCCTGATGGGGAAGAACACTGGGATACCAAGATGTCAGCTTCATACAGTTACATCTTTGGAAATACTGTACTTTAAATCAAACAAAGCAGGTTACACAGAAATTTTTTTTAGAAAGCTACTATCACAGCATTCATGAATAAAGTAGTATGTTCCATAAAAATGCTTCCTTGGGACATACTTGATATTTTTAAAACAGAAACAAGTTATCAAGGAATATAAATCTCCATAGCCAATTTTCTTGCTGTAAAACACCATTAGGCTGCAATAAGGTTTGTGCTTTACTGCTAACTTTGTGAAAGAAGAAAACCTAGTATTCTGTTAGGAGTGAAAGAAAAGGAGTTTTATTAAGGAATAATACAGCTCTTTTAAAAAAAAATTATTTTTTTTAGCTCAGCAGCACTAAGTAAAAATACAAACACTTTACCATTCAAGTGCAGACAGTGGTCTTTATACATAGGGAACAAAAGAAAGGTAGGGGGTTAATGATTTATTGTAGAAAAGATCATCTTCAGCTTGAAGTCCTTTGAAATGTAAAGGTTGGCCACATGGCTAGGAGGGAACTCATTACCACCTAGGTGAATGGCATCAGCCTGTTCAGTTATACATGATTGCAGTCATGAACACAGATTTCCCAGGAGCAAATTGGTTGCACCTTGACACATTCTTTCCATGAACAAAAGGTTTACATCCTGACCTTTTGCTTCCTGGGAATGCTTATGGCCCCGTCATTCTTATGTCTGACACAAGTATCTCTAGTTTGAATTTTTTCCATTTATAACCTAAAGGTTGGCAGTGTGAACCATCAAGCTGCGCCATGAAAGAAACCCTTGGCAATCTGCTTTCATAAAGGTTACAGCCGAGAATCCTATCAAGCAGTTCCACTCTGTAACACATGGGGTTGTCATGAGTCAGAATTGACTTGATGGAATAATTATTAATAATAAGCATGATATGTCATATGGGAAAAGAGGAAAAAAGAAATGATAAAATCTATTGCTTAACTTAAAATAAGTTACTATTTAGACTAATTTACATTTATTTGAATGTCCATATAATCAAATTAAATAATAAGCAGAATTTGGTAATATTCTGCATCTTTTAGTAGCCCATTTTTAGTTTCTGGAGACCAAGTAGTAATAGAATAATCAGACATAAGTAGAATAAGTTGGAAAAATGCTATAAATGAACTATTGATTGTGTGATTTTCACAGAATCACTTAGAATAACTTAAATTGTGTTGGATAATTATCTATAGACTAATGTGTATATAATCCTGTTTTAATATATTCATGATATTACCTGTTTTAAATCTGCTCTACAATTAGAAATATCTCCGTACCTACCCCACATTGTATTTAAGTCTCCTCCCACAGTTTCTTTTTCCCTATAGGAAATTGCTGCACTATGACTACACATAATTAACATTAGATTAAGACAGCAAAGTCAACTATATTTCCTTTTAATTATCTTTCACCAGTTTAATTATTTAGTCTCATGCTATACATCCATCTTAGATGACTCTCTCTCCCTCTGGGACCCAGGGTGATGAAGCAGTTCCAGTCTATGACATGCCAATTTAGGGATGGGTCAAAAGAGTCATGGCGTGTGTTGCTTCCACCCACATCATTGGCCAAAGCAAGTCACATCACCAAGCCTGATATCAGCGGATGGATGCAGTATAGAGGTGTCTGGTGCGGCAAACTTGAATATTTTGGTAGTGATGCAGATTACTCCGACACTCAAATACGAGTCCTCAAATAGTACTGCCTTCATCTGCTAACCTACTATTCACTTTAGAAACCTTGTCCCTTACCTCTGTTCTGAAAGTACTCCTGCTCAGGTCAACTCCAGATTGACATATCTAATGAACATTTTTTCTCTTTTTGTCCTGATATTTTTGACCTTTCAGAAGAAATTTTCCCACTCCCTCCTAATTCTCTTCTTTTCTTTTAGTATTCAATACTCCAACTTCTAGTGATATTACTGCTAATTATCTTACTTTTTTTTTTTTTTTTTCCTGTCTCATTGCTACCTCCTTCTCCTTTATCTGTTTTCTGAATGTTGGAATAACTCAGAATTTAGTCATACAGACTCTGTATTGTGTTTTATTCTTATTTTCTAATCTCTCCCTACGTGATCTTGTCTATTTTTATGGCTTCAGATCCCCTCTATAGCCTGGCAACTATCAAGTATATACCTTTAACTCTGACCTTCTGTGAGCTCGTCCCACTAGTATATCTTATAAGGCTTTGAAATATAAGACCTGTACATATAAACACATGATTTCTTCCCTACTCCATTATGTATGCTTTCAGATTTCATCATCTCATTTGACAACATCTCCAACCCTTCAGGTTATTTTAGCCAGTGATCATGGCCTTACTCTTCAAAAACTATCTTTCTCTCATCTTTCTTTTATACCAATTCATCATAAAATTGTATTAATTCTAATAACAATATATGTCTGGAGTCCATACACTTCTCATCATCTCCACTGTTATCTACACAAGCTACCTTCCTATGTTATCTAGATCACTGCAATTGGTCCTGAGCTGTCTTTCCAACGCCTCATTTGCTTCCTTCCTGTTCATTCTCCACAGGGCAGCCAGAGTGATAATTTCAAAATCACTGCATTTCCCTGCATAAAACCCTTCAAGAGCTTTTCAGTGTAACCACAGTAAACTCTAAATATCTTAACTTGGCCTACAAGACCCTGCCTGAACCTGGTCTCTGCCTCTCTTTCTTATTAACTACCCACAAGTCACACTGGTCTTCCTTCAGTTTCTTAAGGATCTCAAGCTCTTTCTTGACTTAAAAATACTCTGTCTTACTATGATTGATGGCTAAGTCCATTTGATCTTATTTTAAAAATTACTTCCTTGGAGAGCCCTTTTCTAAGGCTCTGGTCTAAATTTATATTTGTTCTATAATTTATATATTCCTGTTATTCTCTTTCTTAGCACCATAATCTTTTATAATTTAAAGGCTCTACCTCTGACCCAAAGGTGTGCCCTTACCCTTGGAATAAGAAATTTGTAGGACTAAGGAGCTTTTACAACAGCCTCCCTTCTAGACCACATTCTGGATACTTGGGGCAAGGCATTCCTGCTTCAACAGCTCTGTACCTACTTACAGGACCTTCCCTGGGGTCAGTGAGTGATGTTGGAGTTAGGGAGCAGGGAGAAATTACCCAATAAGCAAGGTAAACACAACGCTTAGGGCATCAACACAACACGGGCACCAGCTGTCCAAAGCAAAGACCCATAGATTATAAGCAGACAGGACACAAGGAAAAGCAAATGCATAACAATGATTTGAGAGACTCAATTCATTATCCTTATACGTATGGAAGTATATATCCTTCAGCAACTTAACTATGATGAAATTATTGGAGAATTTGTAAGAGCAAAGAATAAAAAGAAATGTTTTTAATTATAACAAAAGAAATGAAAGATCTATCTAAAAAATAATATATGATAATTTGTTGTAATATTGGAAACCCTGGTGGCATAGTGGTTAAGTGCTACGGCTGCTAACCAAAGGGTCAGCGGTTCAAATCCGTCAGGTGCTCCTTGGAAACTCTACAGGGCAGTCCTACCCTGTCCTATAGGGTCACTATGAGTCGGAATCGACTTGATGGCACTGGGTTTGGTTTGGTTTTTGTTTGTTGTAATATTTGTTTTCTGATCATTAAATTTTCTTTTATGACATCTTTTCAATTGTTCATTTATAATTGTGGCGTTTATTATGAAACAAGCATTAAACTTGAAGTATGAGCCATTTAAAGTAAAATTGGTTGAAAGTGAATTTTTCATTGTGGGAGATCAGCAGAATTTCCCTTTGATTGTTGAAACAATTAAGCTCACTGACTCATTTTCCTTGTTGTAGAATATGTGAAATATCCTTTTTGTAGAAAATGTGGTATATAGTAAAAATATTAGTACCCTGCTAATTTAGTTCATCACGTTCTGTTAAAAGTGGTGTATGTTACTTTTGCGTTCAATTGCTAATATTATAGTCACATTTAAAAAGAAGTTACTGGGTCTTAAAAGCTAGCAAGTGGCCATCTAAGATGCATCAATTGGTCTCAACCCACCTGGAGCAAAGAATGAAGAACACCAAAAATGCAAGGAATATATAAGCCCAATAGACAGGAAGGGTCACATAAGCCAGAGACTCCATCAGCCTGATACCAGAAGAGCTACATGTTGCCCAGCTACCACCAATGACCACCCTGACAGGAAACACAACAGAGAATTCCTGGTGGAGCAGGAGAAAAGTGTGATGCAGACCTCAAATTCTAATAAAAAGACCAGACTTAATGGTCTGACTGAGACTGGAGGGACCCCAGAGGTCATGGCCCCTGGGCTCTCTGTTAACTCAAAACTAAAACCATTCCTGAAGCCAACTCTTCAGACAAAGATTAGACTGGACTATAAGACATAAAATGATAATGGTGAGGAATGTGCTTCTTAGCTGAAGTAGACACATGAGACTATGTGGAGAGCTCCTGTCTGGAGGTGAGATGAGAAGGCAGAGGGGGACAGGAGCTGGTTGAATGGACACAGAAAATACAGGGTGGAGAGGGGGAGTGTACTGTCACATTGTAGGGAGAGCAACTAGGGTCACAAAACCATGTGTGTATAAGTTTTTATATGAGAAACTGACTTGAATCATAAACTTTCACTTAGAGCACAATAAAATATAAATAAAAAATAGAAAGAAGTTACATCATGGATAACTAAGACACACACATGCATATATATATATATATATATATATATATATATATACGTGTGTATGTTTAACTCACATATCCCATTCAAATGGGTGAGTTAGCAGAGCAGGGGGCACCACGGATTATCAGTGCATAGGACCCTCACATGCCTTAAGCTTGCTGTGCTGGTAAGTGAAAAGAAAATGATGGGATGCCAGCATCTTCCATTTGTACTCATGTTTTGGGCCTTGAAAATATGAGGAGCAGTTCTAATCCTTAGTGCTCCTCTTTAAATCACAGATTTAATGACCTCAGCAGCTATTTATTTTTATTTTGTGCTTTTTCAAAAAAAATTAGTACTGTTTTAAATTTTACTGTGAAAGTATACATAAAAAAACACACCAATTCAACAATTTCTACATTTTTAAAAAATTCCTTACTCCCAATTTTTTCCTCCCTCCATCCCCTCATAACCATTAATCTTTCATCTCAATAGATTTACCAATTCTAGATATTTCATGTGAATGAGATCACATAATATTTATCCTTTTTGTGTCTGGCTTATTTCATTTATCAAGTGAAGGTAAGTAAAGATCTAGTTAAAAGTAAAAGTATATATAATCTTATTTCATCCTTACAACAACCTAGACAAAAGCTTTTCAATTTCGAAGTTTAATAAATGGAGGCTCAGAGTTTAAGTAACGTCACTCGGATTTAAAACCATATTTGAATGGCTTATACAGCTCTTTCATTAAACCTTGCCATCAAATGTGGTGAGATTGCTGCAAATCTGTTCAATGTTATCCTTTGAGTCTTTTATCCCACATAATCCAATTTAGTTGTCCTGTCATGTTTTATGAATAGTGAGAGAATTAACCTAAAAAAAAAAAAAAAAAAGATACATTAAGAAGAAAGTGTCATTACGTATTAGGTAAAATTCACTCACTTATATATACATGCATTTTCTGACCTTTGTTTGAGGCTATTACAAATCTACAAAATGTTGAGTATACAAACATAACGTATTTGGAAATGACCGCAAATCAATGGTAAAACTAACATCAGAGATATTACAAAATTGATGATTATAAGTACTTTTGTAGACACTTTTTGTGCCCACTCTAGGTTTTCCTAATCACTACCCAGATTTTTCCCTATTTTTACATGAAGTATCTGGAAATGCATTCAGTTTACTAACTCAAAAACATGAAAGATAACAAAGACCTATAGGTTATTACAGTCTACAGCTTGACCCTGTAGCCAGGGGATACCCTCCCTGCCTTAGAGCTGTGTCTGCTACTGCCAAACTAGTGGAAACCATAGCAGATGTGGTGCTGGGAAACTTTTCAGATGTCCATATGCCCCATGGTGTGACTGCCTTAATTATGCCTTGACAGAACAACTTTCTGACAGCAGGCTCACCTCCTATGAAGCTCTCCTCCTGGCTGTATCTAACATTAGACTGCATTCCATGGTCTGGTTAAATCTAGCTACTCTTCTTCACCCAGCTAATGAGAACAACTGTCCTACACAAGGTTATCTAGACTTGACTGAGCAACACTTGTTGATGTTAAGTGCCATCCAGTTGATTCTGACACATAGTGACACTAGGTACAACAGAATAAAACACTGCCTGGTCCTGTGCCATTCTCATGATAGTAGGTATTTTTGAGCCCATTATTGCAGCCACTGTGTCAATCTATCTTGCTAAGGATTTTCCTCTTTTTTGCTGACCCTCTGCTTTACCAAGCGTGATGTCCTCCAGAAACTAGTCCCTCCTGATAACATCTCCAAAGGACAAGAGACTAAGTCCTGCCATCCACACTTCCAAGGAGCACTCTGGCTGTACTTCTTCCAAGACAGACTTGTTCGCTCTTCTGGCAGTACACGGAATGTTCAGCATTCTTTGCCAACACCATACCATGGACTGCCAGAAGAATGAACAAATCTGTCTTGGATGAAGTACAGCCAGAATGTTCCTGAGAAACAAGGATGATGAGACTTCATCTCACTTACTTTCAACATGCCATCAGGAGGGGCCAATCCCTGGAGAAGAACATTATGCTTGTTAAAGTAGAGGGTCAGCAAAAAAGAGGAAAACTCTCAACAAGATAGATTGACACAGCAGCTGCAATAATGAGCTCAAAGATATCTATTATTGTGAAGATGGTGCAGGACCCAGCAATAATTTTTTCTGTTATACATGAGGTCACTCTGAGTCAGAACCAACTCGATGGCACCTAACAACAGCAACAATAGACCATGGTGCACCTAGGTGAAATAAGTGGGCAGCCAACAAGGGAATCATTTGACCTATCTAAGATCAGAAGTGAATGTATCCAATGCTGATAGCTGCCACTTCCATTGAAAATCAAAATCTCTTGCCTAGTTTGTAGAACTGAGCCAGTCCTTAGACCGAGAGCCTATCTCTGTTACATCATCGTAAGTGTATATGACAATGATTACTTCAATCCTTCTCCAAATCAAGCTGCTAATTTACACAAGTAACAGTACCCAAGTAACAGTACACTGGAGCAAGGGAAATAACAACAATTTTTTAGGGCAGTTGGAGACAGGATCTAAGCTGAAACTTATATCATGATTCAAATCAGTAGTTGAGCACAAACTATTTGTGCCACCCAGGAACCCTATGTCAGCATCATAGTTCTTCTATTATAGTGGTGGCATAAAGAGACAGAAGAGTAAATGGAGTCATGGCCAAGTTCAACTCACACTAGCTCCAATGTGTCCATGAATCCACCCTGTCATCATTTTTTCCAGACATTGAATATATAATTGAACTGTATAACCTTAGCAGCTGGCTGAATCCTCATATTGCTTCCTGAACTTTGGAGTAAGGTCTATAATTGTTTAAAAAAAAAAAAAAAGCCGAGAGGGAGACCATGAAACTGTCCTCGTCCCTACAAAGGTTAAAAAAAAAAAAATGCATCTTAAATAGAATAGAGATTGGCAGCATCCTCAGGTTGGTGGTTCCCATCATATTCCTGTTTCATGAGCCAGTTTGATTTCTGCTAAAAACAGATGAAATCGGTGAATGATGGTGGACTACCATATGCTTAACCAGAGGGGGGAAGGCACAGGGAGGGTTGCCCCAATCTCAGCTACTCGGATGAACGTGATATCTTTACTACAACATATTAGCACAGCCTCTGACTCTTAAAGGCAGCTATTGATACACCAACTGCTTTCTTTTCAATCCAATAGAGAAGGAAATTTAGTAGTTTGAATTTACTTAGAACATAGAACTGTATACGTTCATAGTCTTGCCCCAGGGTTATATTAACTCTCTTGCTAACATAATATAGTCCAAAAAGATCATGTTCATCTGGACATTCACAGAATGTAACTATGGTCCTCTATATTAATGACATTTTCTTAATCAGAAACAAGACACAGAAAATGAAAAGTATTCTTGATGAAAAGACACATGTATGCCAGAAAGTGAGAGAGAAACTCTATAAAGATTCAGAAACCTGCTATTGATGAAGCTTTGAGTTATTCATTGGTCTGGAGAATGCCAGGATGTCCCTTCTAAAAATACAAAAGAAGTTATTGCACCCTATACCTCCTATCATTAAGAAAGAATTACAAAGCTTGTTTGATCTTTTCCAATTTTTTTTTTTTAAGGTAGGATACTTCCCACTTGGAAATAACCTATTTAGCAGGTGATTTATTACTGGGTGACACAAAAGTTTCCAACTAACTCTGTAGTTTTGGCCGTAGACAACCAGATCCCATTAAAATCTTTCAATTCAGGAAAGAGAAGATTAATCCAAAAAAAAAAATTTTTTTTTCAAATTTCAAAATGTAGAGATTCTAAATATTAATTACTAAGTTGGCTTTAAGGAGCTCTGGAGGCACAATGGTTAAGCACTCAGATGCTAACTTAAAGGTTGAAGGTTCAAACTTACCAGCAACTGTACAGGAGAAAAGATCTGGGAACTGCTCACATAAAGATTACAGCCTAGGAAATCCTATGGGGAAGGTCTACTCCATTCTACACGGTTGCTATGAGTCAGAATTGACTGTGGCACACAAAAAAAACAAGTTGGCTTTACCTTGACTAAACAAGACAAGGTGATTGCTGTGAAAGAGAATTAAAAAAAAAAAAAAGAGAGAGTGGAGCCACAGGAAAAGGGAAATTTGGGAAGGAACTTTGGGAATTATGATTGGAAGTCAAACATAGATGAATAAACATGATTACAAAACATGAGTACCAGGTCAGTTCAGGTCAAAAAACATCAATATATATTGAACTTAACCTGGGTGATCGTACCTTCCGTCAATGATGCTCAGCACTGTCATAACAGAAAACATACAATCAGGGTTACATAGGTTAGGCATTGTTAAGATGAGAGTAGAGGAGGACAATAAGAACAATGTGGAATAGCCAGGAGAGTAGAGTTGGAATGGTTTTAGTTATACTGAACTACATATCAAATTAGTGCTATAACCATATGGGGAAAAAAAAAATCACGTGGCTTTTTAGTACAATTCAGACTATACATCATTAGTGAAATATCCTTTAAGATGAAAAGAATTGCATGGAAATCTTAAATTCCTTTCAGTTGCTTTACTGTTAGTGAAAATATTGGTACTGTGATTTTAGGACAATTTCACTCAAACTGCAAGCTGCAGACTAAATAAAGTAAGGATGTTATTGTTATTAGGTACCAAAATTTTTTAATGTAGGGGAAAAGAGGTAAAAGTATAAAATCAAAGAAGTTAAAAAAAATTCTGCCATGTTGTATTAGAGTTAGAAATGTAAATAAGAATTTAGCATTTTTAAGCCCACTGAAAGATCCAGAAAACACCAAACCAAACCCACTGCCATCTAGTCAATTCTGCCTCATAGCAACCCTACAGGACAGAGTAGGACTGCCCACAGGGTTTCCAAGGAGTGGCTGGGGGATTTGAACTTCTGACTTTCAGGGTTCCTGAAAGGCCCAGAGTGCTTCTAAGATCCAGAAACTAGGATCTTGCTTTCCATATACTGTACTAAAATAATCCAGGGCTTTTGGACGCATTCCAGGATTAGAACAGAGCAAACGCAAAGTGATTCTGGGACTTCTTTTTGTGCAAGAAAACAGGAAGCCTAATAGGAAGAGTTGTCAAAAGGACACAGTAGTCAGTTTAAAAGGACTCCCACTGACAAAATTTGTGTAATTAAAGCATCATAAGTGACTGCACATGAAGGTAAAACATTGAATGAATAAAAACCTATAAGTCACAGTGACACCAATAAAATGAAAGCTAAGAAAAATTTTTATTTGTGCAAGATGTATCTCAAATATAGTTATATTCGAAATAAATTTTGAGTAAATAAATTTGAATCATTATATTGACTATAGTCAGGAAATAAATGACTTCTAAAAGATATGTCAGTTTTCCAATAAATGTAGATGTTTTACTTACTTGCCATTATTTTACTTTTGCCAAAAATAAAAGGTTATGAATTTTGATATCAAATTATAAAATGATTATCCCATGATAATAGAATGTTATCATGTATTTTCTACTGGTGTAAATACTGGTTCCAAACCTCTTACTGTAAAGGAAGGTAAATTAAATGTATAAGAATTGATAAAATACTTTCAATGGAAATTATAAACTCTTTAATATGATTGTAATATATTTAGTAATAAAGTCATTTTTAGGGGCCCCTTATAAGAATTATAAGCATTTTAATAATCAATTTAATGTGGAAATAAGAAAAATATAATATTTGTATTACACCAGAGATACATTTTTAAATGTAGGTACCATACGTCTGTTCAAAAGAGATTCCAGAAAGAAACTCTCAAAAACTCTTCCTTTTTGCTGAATTTGTTTGTTTCTTATGAATAATACAACCACAGATTCTTCAATTCATGGGCCAAATTAAAAATCTCTTTTATTCTGGAATGGAGAGATCATAAATCCATGGCACTGACATGAAAGAGATTGTGAGTGTCCACAGAGTTGTTTTTTTTTTTTCCTGTAAACGTCAAGATGGTTGTCTTTAAATAATTTATGTGATTGGGTGATCACTTAGGAAGCTGCAAATATGCCATTTACAATCTTTGCTAAGAAATCTCAGTTGTTTCTCCGTGAGAATGTGCTGATTTCCTGTGTGAAATGTCTGCTTTATAACTTAGCACTTTCTGATTATGATGATTTGATAAAACTCCTGTTTCTGTGAGTTCATACAAAAATAAAATACACACATATACATCTTTAATTTCATGAAATCCCATTATTTAAAAGTTATTACTGCTCTTTTCTTATCGAGAGAGCCTGATTAGCAAAAACAGAAGAGATGACACGAAGAGATTTCTTGTATTAGTTGTATGCCAAATGAAAATTAATTATTGGCCATTCTGAATGTATGTGGCAAAGGAAGAGAAGAGATATGAATAACTCAAAGAATTTCCCTCAGGAATTCAGACATGATGGTACATGTAATAACATTTGAATTCTAAAGGTATATGGAAAGTCCTCATGAGTAGAAAAATAATCCAAATCTATTAGCCTATGCCATGTTTCAGACTGCACAAAGAAGGCCATGAAGCCATGAAGCCTGTGTATTCTGGAAGAAAGCATTCCTTTAATAACTTCTCTGGGGCTGTTGTTTCTCTTATGCAGACAGTAACGCAGTTTATGCCCAATATTTTAAAATGCCTGGACCTAATAGGCAAAAGTAGAAATGGCTGTAAAGGATAAGAGATACACAAATAATTCACCAAAATAAACTTCTAAAAAGATAAAATTGTTTTCTTCCTGGAAGAAAACAATTTTATCTTTTTAGAAGTTTATTTTGGTGAATTATTAAACAACATTGGGAGAAATTTTAAACAACAAAACAAGTTTTTAATTCCCCTTAAGAATCTAAATTAATTTGCTTAGCCAGAGGAATGACCTTTGGGAGACAAGCAAGTTTTCAGTTCAATGTTTCTCATTCTTGGGAAATTCATTCATTTCTTTCACGATGATTAAGAGTGTGTGTCAACTTGGCTGGGCCATGATTCTCAGTGTTTCGGCAGTTGTATAATGTTGTGATCACTCTCCTGTTGAAATTTGATATGTGATCACCTCCATAACGGAATCTGCTGAGTGGTACCTGGGGCAGAGCCTGTGGCAGCTCACCACCCTCTCAGCCTTCATCTCTCTGTCCTCCACCACCTACTACTTCCTTCCTGCTCACCTTGCAAAGGTTGTCAGCTTATTCTGGATCCAGCAGCTGTCTCTTGTCTGACCTCTGGTTCTTAGGACTTGAGCTAGCGGTTTACCTGTCCATCTTCAGATTTGTCGATCTTCACAGCCTACAGCAAGAGTCCTGCTCTGGACCTGCCTATTTGGGTTAGCCAGCCCCTGCAGCTAAGTGATTCAGGAGAAACCTTGCTGTCTTGCCTGCCGACCTTGGGGATTCCTCAACTGTCATAACCTGTGAGCGGGATCCCTGCTCTCCAACCTGCTCATCTTGGGTTCACCAGCTTCTGCGACTCCGTGAATTGGGAAAGGACTCTGTCCTGATCCAAGGACTTGGGACGTTCCGACCACTGCAATTGCGTGAGCTGTTTCCTTAATATAAATCTCTCTCTATATATTTGTATGCATTACTAGTTTTACTTCTCTAGAAAACCCTGTTCTATGTCCTGAGTTTAGAGACCACCTCAAGAATATATTTGACTCATTGAACACTAATGACTGAAGACCAGACGAGTTTGGAATGGCATCAAGAACATCGTAAGCAAAGAAAGCAAGAGGACATTAAGAAGACAGGAAAGAAAGAAAAGACCAAAATGTATGTCAGAAGAGACTCTGAAGCTTGCTCTTGAACATCAAGTGCTAAAGCAAATGGAAGAAATCAAGTAAAAGAGCTGAATAGAAGATTTCAAAGGGCAGCTCAAGAAGACAAAGTGTTATAATGGCATGTGCAAAGACCTGGAGTTAGAAAACCAAAAGGGAAGAACATGCTTGACATTTCTCAAGCAGAAAGAACTGAAGAAAAAATTCAAGGTTTGAGTTGCAGTCGTGAAGAATTCTATGGTCAAATGCAGGAAGCATCAAAAGAAGATGGAAGGAATACACAGGGTCACTGTACCAAAAAAAATGGTCGACTTTCAGTCATTTCAGGAGGTAGCATATGATCAAGAACTGATGGTACCGAAGGAAGAGGTCCAAGCTGCATTGAAGGCATTGGTAAAAAACAAGTCCCCAGGAATTGACAGAATACCAACTGAGATTTTTCAACAAACAGATGCAGTTCTGGAAGATATCACTCCTCTATGCCAAGAAAATTGGAAGACAGCTACCTGGTCAACAGACTGGAAGAGATCAATATTTATGCCTATTCCAAAGAAAGGTGAGCCAACTGAACGTGGAAATTATCAAACAACATCATTAATGTCACAGGCAAATTTTGCTGAAGATCATTCAAAAGTGGTTGCAGCAGTGCATTGATAGGGAACTGCCACAATTCAAGCCGGTTTCGGAAGAGGATGTGGAACAAGGAATGTCATTGCTCATGTCTGATGGATCCTGGCTGAAAGTAAAGAACAACATAAAGATGTTTGCCTGTGTTTTATTGACTATGCAAAGGCATTGGACTGTGTGGATCATAACAAATTATGAATAACATTGTGAAGAATGGGAATTCAGAACTCTTAATTGTGATCATGAGGAACCTATATACATAGATCAAAAGAACAAGGGGGGGTACTGCATGATTTAAAGTCAGGAAAGGTGTATATCAGGGTTGTATCCTTTCACCATACTTATTCAATCTGTATACTGAGCAAATAAACCAAGAGGCTGGACTATATGAAGAAAAAAGTAGCACAGGATTGAAGGAAGATTCATTAATAACCTGTAATATGCAGATGACACAAGCTTGCTTGCTGAAAAGTGACGAGGACTTGAAGCGCTTACTGACAAAGATCAAAGACTACAGCCTTCAGTATGAATTACACCTAAACATAAAGAAAACCAAAATCCTCACAACTGGACCAATAAGCAGCATCATGATAAATGGAGAAAAGATTGAAGTTGCCAAGGGTTTCCTTTTCCTTGGTTCCATAATCAACACTTATGGAAGCAGCAGTCAAGAAACCAAACAATACATTACATTGGGCAAATCTGCTGCAAAAGACCTCTGTAAAGTATTAAAAATCAAAGATGTCACTTTAAGGAATAAGGTGCACCCGAGCCAAGTTTTCAATCACCTCATATGAAAATTGTCATATGAATGCTAAAGCTGGGCAATGAATAAGGAAGACTGTAGAAGAACTGACACCTTTAAATTATGTATGGTGTTGGTAAAGAATATTGACTATACCGTGGACTTCCAAAAGAACGAACAAATTTGTCTTGGAAGAAGTGCAGCCAGAGTCCTCCTTAAAAGCGAGGATTGTGAGACTTTGTCTTAACATACTTTGGCCATGTAATCAGGCAGGTTCAGTCCCTGTAGACGGACTTCCTGCTTGGTAAAATAGAAGATCAGCAAAAAAGAGGAAGAAGACACTCAATGAGATGGATTGACCCAATGCCTGCAATGATGGGCTCAAGTATAACAATAATCACGAGGATGTTGCAGGACCAGGTGGTGTTTCCTTCTGTTGTACATAGAGTCTGTATGAGTTGGAACCGAATTGAAGTTACCTAACAACAACAATGTGCGAGATACTGTTGTAGCTGTGGAGGATAAAGTAGTAAATGAGGCAAAAACTTACCTTCATGCAGTATACATTTCTGGGTTAGTAGTGAGAGGAAAAAAAACCCATAAAATTAAAATAAATGATCCCTGGTGGTACAACGGTTAAATGCTCGTCTGCTAACTGAACGGTCAGTGATTTAACCCACCAGTGGGTCCACAGGAGAAAAGACCTAGGAACCTACTCCCGTAAAGATTTACAGACTGGGAAACCCTATGAGGCAGTTGAACTCTGTCCTATAGGATTTCTTTGGGTCAGAATGGACTTGAGGGCACACAAGAACAATAATTTTAGAATGTGAGTAAGTATTTTGTTATTGTTAGATGCTGTCGAGTTGGCTCCTATGTACAACAGAACAAAACACCTCCGGGTCCTGCATCACACTCACAATCATTGCTATGCTTGAGTCCATCGTTGTAGCCACTCTGTCAATTGATCTCATTGAGGGCCTTTTTCTTTTTCCCTGACCATCTACTTTATGAAGCATGATTTCCTTCTCCAGAGATTGGTCCTTCCTAATAACGTATCCAGAGTAATTAAGACAATGAAGTCTCACTATAATCGCTTTTAAGGAGCATTGTGGCTGTACGTTTAATATAGATTTCTTTTTTCTTCAATATTTTTCGTCAACACATAATTCAATGGCATCAACTCTTCTTCGGTCTTCCTTATTCATTTTCAACTTTCACATGCAAAATGAAGCGATTGAAAATAACATGGCTTGGGTCAGGTAAACTTTAGTCCTCAAGGTGACATCTTTGCTTTTAAACACTTAATGAATTCTTTTGAAGCGGATTTGCCCCATTCAATAGGTCCTTTCATTTCTTGACTGCAGCTTCCATGGGTGTTGATTGTGGATCCAAGTAAAAGGAAATCCTTGACAACTTCAATATTTTCTCCATTTATCGTTGTGTTGCTTACCGGTCCAGTTGTCAGGGCTTTTGTTTTCTTTATGTTGAAATGTAATCTGTACAAAGGTTGTAGTCTTTGATCATTATCTGTAAGGGCTTCAAGTCCTCTTCACTTTCAGCAAGCAAGGTGTGCATCTGCATGTCAAAGGTTGTTGATGAGTCTCCCTTCAATCCTGATGTCCCATTTTTCTTCATATAGTCCAGAGTCTCAGATTATCTGTTCAGCATACAGACTGAATAAGTATGGTGAAAGGATACAACCCTGAAACACACCTTGTCTGGTTTTAAACCAGGCAATATTGCCTTGTTCTGTTGGAACAACTGCCTCTTGATCTATGTACAGGTTCCTTATGAGCACAATTAAATGTTTTGGAATGCCCATTTTTCACAATGTTTTTCCATACATACATGTATGCATACATATATATGTATATTTATGCACACACACATATATAATATATATTGTGTGGGTGTGTGTTTGCCGATTCTAACTCACAGTGACCCTATAAAACAAAGTAGACCTGCCCCATATGGTTTCCTAGGCTGTAAATCTTTACGGGAGAAGATCACCAGGCCCTTTCTCCTGCAGAACCAGTGGTGGGTTCGAACCACTGACCTTTAGATTAGCAACTGAGCACTTAATCATTGTGCCACAGGGGTTCCTTTTGTGTGTGTGTGTGTATATGTGTGTGTGTGTATAAAATTCTACTTTTCTTTTAGAAAGATTAGCTGGATACTAGATTGATGTCATTTTCCTCTTAGCAATTTGAAAATATAATTCTATTTTCTGATATTTTTATTATCAATGAGGTATGCTAAAATCTCCTGTTTTGTATTCATTCTTTTTTCTTTGGTAGTTTAGAGATTTTATCTTTGTTCTCGCTATTATATAGCTTTATTAGAATGTGTCTAAGTGTGCATTTAATTTTTTTCCTGCTTGTTTGATTTATTGTTTTTTAATGTAGTACGCTTGGCTTTCTTCAATTCTTAAATGTTTTAGCCATCATAACTTAGAATTGTATTCCTCCTCAATTTCCTCCCTGAACTGCTCCTGGAAATTCAATTACACACTTGTTGAGTTTGCTTCTTTCTATCTCTTTGTTCTAAAATTCTAGTGATTGTCTCAGTTTTACATTTTGGTATACTAATTATATCTTTGTATGTGCTACTTATTGTAGAGTTTTTCCATTAAATTTACAGTATCAATTATTATATTTTTAATTCCAATATTTTTAACTAGTTTATTTTCATATTAGCCTGTTATCGATTAATAATTATAGGTTTTTACTACCTGTTTTTTTTTTCTTTTTTATGTCAGAGACTCCTATATGTCCACTAAGAGATTATGAGTAAAGGCAAAAAGTGCCAATTCCAGACATAGTCATAAACCGCTCTTGCATGCTTTTCCATGATCTTCCCAACTTTATGTGGCCTTCAAGTTTGTGATGACAGCAGTCTTCGAAGCTAAGTTCTAAAGAGAGAAGAACTGCTTACCTTTTCCAGTTTCTGAGCAATTATATGGGGCAGAGCTGGTGCCAAACTAAAGTTCCTACCAGTTGGAATCAACTTGACAACAACTAACAATAACAGCATTGCTATATGAGAAAAAAAATAAAATTCTTGTCCTTTAAGCCAGCAAATCTTAGCTTGAAAACTCATTTTGCATTGGAACATTTCCCTTTTCCACAAGATTACCCCTCTCTAAGCAGTAGTTTTTGAGGTCATCTCAGCCTAGCTCCAAGAATCCATAGCTCAGAAATAGGTCATCCAAAAGTGATTTGGAACACTAGGTGATAAATAGTGTCTCTGCTTCTAAACCAGTGTATGGCTTGGCCAGGATCCAAGTTGTACTGCTGTCTCTTTTTACATCCTCCCCTACCTGCAAGCAGTTTGGCTACATTCATGCAGCTACCCTGACTTTGTAGCATGAACATGAGCTGTGCTAAATCTCTGTTCACGTACAAAAAACAAAAACAAAAACCTGTTGTCGTTGAGTCGATTCTGACTCACAGCGACCCTATAGGACAGAGTAGGACTGCCCCATAGATTTTCCAAGGAGCACCTGGCGGATTCAAACTGCCAGCCTTTTGGTTAGCAGCCCTAGCTCTTAAACACTACGCCACCAGGGTTTCCTCTGTTCATATACATGGTTTGATATTCCAGACTCAACTCCTGCTTCTGAGGAGTTTGACCTCTTGGACCACAGAGCTTCATTTCCTGCTGTGACTTCCCCAACTTTTCTTATTCATGTATATACATATTCTTTATCCTATGATATTGGTTCATAAACTATTTTTTGTGTTTGTACAAGTGGAGACATTTTATCTATGTACTTAATGTAACATCATGACTTCTCATAATTTATCCTAAATAGTGAGATCTATGCAAATGTATAAGGGCATTTGTTTTAGCACTGTTATAAAAGTAACAAATTAGAAATGAAATAAATGGCTGAAAATAAGAGTTTGATTAAATAAATTACACTATTGCACAGAATAGAATAGACTACTATGCAGTTAGTGACAATAGCTTTGTAAAAGACTACTGACAAAACTATACATATATTAATTTTTTAAAAATTGCAAAATAGGTGTTGTAGTATAGTTCATCTATGTATGTATGTGTTTACATGTAAATGAATACATAAACATACATATGTTTCATAAGAATTAGCACAAAGCTGATTTCTATGAGGCAGAGGTTCCAAATGTTCCAAATGTCCAGCTTTTCCAAACTGCTGCACTGCTCCATCTGCTCTAACCTCAGCTACTCCCTCTCTCCTCAGTACTCTCCCTCAAGTCTTTGGGTGCAGTAATTCATTGCACCTTCTCACGAGTCCTACTTACAGAAGTGGTTTATTAGAGCAGTAGCAGTGTACAGCTCGAGATCAGGAACAACTCAGAAGTAACATAACAACTCAGGATACAGTTCTTGATCAGGACAGCTGCTTCTCACCCTCTGTTCCTGGGCCCTGCTTGGGACCTTGTCAGGCAAGTGTTACAGCTCTTAGCTCCATGGGTCAGCAAGCCCCACCACAGCTATCTAGGGCTGGTCTCCTGTTTCCTGCCATCTTATGCCACTATCGCTCTTGCTACTGCTGCACCACCAACTTTCTTGCTGTCTCCCATGTTATAGCTCCTCCCTTTCTCTCTCTATGTCTCCCTTTAAGCCTAGTGGGATGGCAAAATTGATCAATCCCCTTTTTAGGGTTCTATCCACCTTATTTGCATTAGCAGCAAGCCGTCCAATCCCCCGGTGGGCCACTAGCACCTTATTTGCATCGTCTCACCCAATCATTGTGTGGAAGTAGAAAAGATTATGGCTAGAGAGCTGTGTTAAGTAATTCACCAAACAAAGCATGTTTGTTTTTTGTGCCCATATACAATATTTTACAATGATAAGATATCACATTATTTTAAATTTATGTGCTCTTAATTTGCATTTTCTAAAATTTTATGGTGACTTTTTTTTTAATTTCTGAATATAGAATAAAAATTTTAATTTCTGAAGGTAATACCAAAAATCCACAATGAAAATAGAGTTGATATAACTGGCAATGTACTTAAAGGCATATAATTAAGATATCATTTAATTTCTGATCTGTTCGTTCTATTGTTTCCAGGCACAAAAATAATACCTATGCCTGTTTACAACACTCTAGGACTTGAATCTAGGTTTTTAATCTTGCTGCTTCTTCTTGCACATGCTTGGTAAACAGATGGATGTTCCATTATGCCCCAAGGGCCAGAAAACTTGGGCTTTCTGAAGCAAAATGATAATTATTTGTTAATCTCCTCATGATTCCACTAATGACCTGGCAGATAAGCACATCAGTAAAATGTGTAAAGTATACTAAGTTGGTGGGAGTATGAAAAATTCAACGAATACATAAGGAAAGAAATAAATTGATCCAACAATCAGTAGAGAGAAAATTTGCCAGCATGTATTCCTTATAGAAGTGTAAGGGAAATAATAAGTTAAATGAGAGCAATGGAGAGAAGTATCAAGAAAAAATAAGCTTGAATCTTCAGAAGATGGTTTTATGATTGTGCATATGTTTAGAAAAAAAATTTAATATAGAAATTTTTTTGTTGTGAATTATGTCTTTAAAACAAAAAAAATCAGTAGGGCTTTTACAACTATAAAACATTACTGGACTAATTGCTTTTAAAGCACTATACATAATCAAAGTTCTTTGAGGGCTGGGCCAATAACTATCATTTCTATTTCTTAGTGCTCCCCATGTAGTAAATGATTATTAAATCATTACTGAATTCAGTGGAAATTGATTGAAGTTCTCAAAAATGAAACAGTGATAAAAGCAATTATATAAATGTGAAAATCAACTAGATCAAATTCAGTAAACCTATCTTTTATTTAATAAAAACATTTTAAAAGTTCTGTTTTTAATACCTCTGTTATGAAAATTACCTTTAAAAAATTCTTTAGTTTTGGAAGACTTATTCTTGTTTTAACTTTTCCTGTGTCATTTGCTTATTTGTTCTTTCCCTTTTTAAGTCTAGGGAGAGTGGGAGTAGATATGGATAGTTTTTGTTGTTGTTGTTGTTTTTGAAGTGAGACATTTAAAAAACCTAGCATTCAATGTTTATAAATAATTAATGCATCTTAGTGTAGAATTTAACTGATGTACACAATAACTCATTTAGCCAATGAGACCAACTTTTCCCTAAGTTTCGAAGGCTATAATAGCTTTAAGGTTTTTAGATGAGGAAAAAAAGAAAAGAAAATCTGAGGGCAACTATATATATGGACCCTGATGCTCGGCCAATAGATACATGTTTTATATAAAGCAAAACCGGCTAACCATAGAAGCATAAACTTAAGTCATGTTAGTCAGCCATCGTTAATGGTGAGACAGAGTTGTAATATAGAGTCTGACTCTAACGACAGCCTTGGCAGATTTTCCTGTTGCTTCAGCTGATATACATAAGCATTCAGCCTGCTAAGGACCACAGACAGGCATGCTGCAAGGACAATATAAAGAAATGAATAGAAAACAAGATGAAAGCAAACTGTAGCTCTTCACCAAAGAACGCAATATATTAAAGGTCTCTTTTTGATATCTGTAATGTCAAACATCATCCCTATTTCTAATTCTCTTTAATTAATCAAAAATTTTGGAAAATAAAATTTATTTTTCAAAGGTAATGTGTTGGTGACATTACAGAATAGGTTGAGTAAGTCCAAGGTGATATTTTTCTTACATATCATACTTGTTTATGTCCTCATATTTTCCATAGAGCCTAGGTAATTTACATCCTCTTAGTTCTAATATTCTCTCAAGAATTAATCAGTTTATTCCCCATGATTATTACCTGATGTATCTGCAAAATCTTAATGAAGCTGCTTTTCACTAGCAATTTCAGCTCTTTAATAGTTGAAACCTATAACCAAGCCCAATATTTAAAACCTATTAAAAAAAAAAAAAAAAACTCCTTGCCATGGCGTGGATTGCCGCTCATAGTGACAGAATAGAACAGCTCCACAGGGTTTCCAAGGCTAGAAATCTTTACAAAAGCTGACTGCCACATACTTCTCTTCTGGAGCAGCTTGTGTGTTCAAGCTGCCAACCTTTCAGTCAGCTGCCAAGCCCTTAACCACTGTGCCACTAGCACTCCTTTTTGAAACCTATAGAAGATAAAAGTAAAGACTTGAACCCACTTTGAAAATCACATTCTATCATAATAAGATAAATGGTAAAAAATAAAAAAACAGAATTAGTACTAGCAACTAAACCATCCTCACAAACTGAATTTTAAATATCCAACAACGTCAAACCATTTTCCATCAGGAAATACTGTGGAATTAATGACTTAAATATTAAGAATAAGTTACATTATCCATGGCCTAAAGGAGAATTTGAAGTGATATTTTTTTTTACAGAATCCCTTTATACTCTCCCTGACCACCCTGAGGTATCTTCTCTCCCTGAATAGCCTGAGAGACTTTCTTATTTTTTAGGTCTTAAGTTTTAATGCAGCCTTTTCAATTCTCTAATATTCAGAATTATTCATATTTTTTAAACCATGTCTCATTCCTCTCCCCCAAAATTTTCATACTCAAGCATATCTTTAAAAAATAAATATAGTATAGGTTTCAAATTAAGAAAAACAAAGTGTCTTAGTTACCTAGTGCTGCCACAAGTGGGAGGCTTTAAAGAACGGAAATTTATTTTCTCACAGTTCAGGAAGCTAAAAGTTGGAATTTAGAGGTAGCTTTAGGGAGATATCCTTTCTTGTCTATTTCAGCTTCTAGCAGCTGCCAGCAATCCTTGGCACTCCCAGCCTTGTAGCTGCATCTGTTTCTGTTGTCTGTCCTCTTCTCCCTGTGTGTGTCTCTGTGTCTATTCTGGATGTTTTAAAACTCAGAATTTAATGCTAGTAGAGTAGTGGTTAAGAGCTACCACTGCTTACCAATTGGTTGGCAGTTTGAACCCAACAGGCACTCCTTGGAAACCCTATGAGGCAGTTCCACTCTGTCCTATAGGGTCGCTATGAGTCAGAATCGACTGGATGGTAATGGGTTTGATTTTGGTTTTTTTAGGATACACTCTACACTTGCAGCGACTTCATTTACATAAAAAAGAAAACCTGGATTTCCAAACAGGGTCATATTTACAGTATTTCCACACACATTTTTGGAGAGGATGCACAAATCAATCCATCATAGGAATTCAAGAGATTTTGTCAAAGTGAAAATAACATATACTAGCAATAACTAGGCCCTTGTGTGGTGCAGATGGTTAAGCACTCAACAACTAGCTGAAAGGTTGGCAGTTCAAACCTACCCAGAGGAGCCTTGGAAGACAGGCCTGGCAGTCTGCTTTCAAAAGGTCACAGCCTTGAAAACTCTTTGGAGCAGTTTTGCGCTGCACCAATGAGATCGCCATAAGTCGTAATTGACTTGATGGCAACTAACAACAACAGCAATAACTATCACTTATGAGATTATGGGTGGCTCAAACAATTAAGCACTGGGATACAAATCAAAATGTTGACAGTTATCTAACTCAGCGAGAGATGCCTCAGAAGAAAGATCTATCTGTTTTCAAAAGGTCACAACCATGAAAACCCTATGGAGTGCAGTTCTATTCTGACACACATGAGGTTGTCATGAGTCAGAATTAATTTTTTTTTTTTTTTTTGTATATAATCTTCACACTAAGTTATGGAATAGGTGTTATTTATTATCCCAGTTTTTGAAAATGGGGGTGCTAAGATGTATAAAAATTAAATAATACCCAATGCCATACAGCTAGTGGAAACTGAATGTCACTTAAGCTTGAGTGCTGAGCCTACTATGATGTATTTGACACTGTGCTATGTTGCGTATCAACAAGAAGGGAAAAATAAATGAAGCCAGGTGCAGCAGGTTCTACAGATCCATTTATTCAACACCCATTCTTGTATCCTTTTAGCTTGAGTTTCTGTACAATACAAGCTGTAAGCTAAAAACTGCTATCCCCAGACTACTTTGCCATATCTGTTGGGGAAAGAATGAACCAAGATGAGGTAGGCTTTCCACAGGGAGATATGACCATCTGGCATACATGCATACTAACAGAGGCCTGTTTCTCTGGGGGCAGTTGTAACAGTTTCTGTTATCTAGTTAGCAGTGCCATTGGTCTTAAGTAGCAAGTGTGGCAACAGTAATATTTCCCCCTGAACCATTCTGGCTGTAGCGTCTGTATTTGCATAGCATCCACGCTTTTCTCTGGCCCTTTTTGGGATTTTATGAGCTAACCGTTGCTACTTAAATTGGTGAAAATACCATATATTGCGTTGTTGTACCTAAGTAGATTGATTTATTCCACAGTAAAATATGGAATTGGTTGACTGAAGGAAGTAAGTAGGGAGAAGGAAATTCAGATCTTAGGTACTAGAAACTGGGAAATTGGTGTCAAATAAAATAAATCCTAATTTGATAGTAAGAAGCTTTATTCAGAAAGAAAGGAAGATTATTGCAATAGGGCACTTCCATCTCAGATATCTGTATATTTCTCAGGAGACAGGCAAAAAGCTGTTTGTTTTTAACCCTTTGGTGATCTGTGAGATTTACTGCATCTCAACCACTTTTTATGCCTCTGGAGTCCTTTGGGAAAGAGGTAGCCCAATTTTAACCCATTTAGTCCTAAGTTAGGGGCATTTTGAAATGCGTGAAACTCAAGAACCCTGAGTTGGAGCCTCATTTTTGTGTAGACTGAGCATTGCCCTAGGTGATACCTCCTGTATGTGTGAATTTTCTAAACTTTTGACAAGGTGACCTTTATTTCTGTGAGATAAGCCTCCTCACTACATTTCCCAGTTGCTATGTTCTCGTGAGAATGTTCTTATCTCGAGAATAAGCTGTTCTCAGTTTTCATTCAGTCATAGTGACCATTTTCTCCTTGATGCCATTCATTGCTCCCAGGTGTCACTGGGTCCCTGCTTTTCTAGCTTCGGAACAGTACATAATGCGTTTGCAATAAGGAATAATACACTGCAGTGGCACTTTTCAAGAGATTCAAATTCCTTTAAGTTATTCTTACCCTGCATTCAATCTTTGGGCCCAATCGTTGCTTCCACATATAGCAGGTGGAATGCACTGCTGTGGGCAGTTCTTTCCTCTTTTTAGCTGTTAGTACTGTTTTTGTTATAATGGTGAATACACAGTAGTGTTAGTTTTCCTGAGATTCAAATTCCTTTAGCTTTATTTATTTGGCCTGTTAATACTGCTTTTGCAGTAATAAAAATGAATGGTAGTGGTAGTTTTCCTGAGATAAAATTTTTTTTGTTTTATTTATTTGGTCTGTAAGTACTGCTTTTGCAAGAAGGAAAAATGCATTGTACCATGTTTTGAAAAGTTTCATGAAAAATAATAAAAAGGCTAAGAAGAAGGAGACTAAAAAAAATGTATGCAGTCATTGCCAGGTGCCTTTATGTTTTACATCATGTTTTGCAAATTTTCAAGAAATAAAATGAACTCTAAAAAAAATGGTTTTATCATTGACTCCTATTGGTAGGATTTATTACATCTAGGGTTCACTGGGACATATGTGATCCAAGATAATGGGTATCAAAATCCATAACTTATAACAAAAATTCTGAATTGGTCCTTTAATCAGCATGCCTTCCATTAGTGAAGACACATGGTATCAACAAATATTCAAAGGAGAAAATAATTGAATCACCTTATTAGAAACAGGGGTAAGCAAGGCTAGAAAGACCTAGAGCGAAGAAATGTGGGATGAAAAGGTGGCATAATCTGATAGTAGATTAGACAGTATTTTACCCAGAGGCCAGCCTATTCTCGAAAGAGGTTGGCTGGCTCAGGCTGAGGGTGGGCCAAGATTCAGGGACTTGGGGGACTTGGAAGAGTTTAACCAGAGTTTTCTTGTTGTTTGTCTTTGAGTCAATTCCAATTCATAGTCCTGTAATAACCATGTGTCTGTTTGCCTTGCTGCTTTCAAGACTATTGGATATATAACCAGGAATGGAATTGCTGGGTCATATTTTTTTTATAGGGTCACTATAAGTCAGAATCAACTTGATGACAACATTTTTTTGCTGTTGTTGTATTTTGATTTATGGTAGCTCTATGTTTAACTTTTTGAGGAAGAGCCAAACTGTTTTCCACGATGACTATGCCATTTTGCATTCTCACCAGCAATGGATGAGAGCTCCAATTTCTCCACATTCTCACCAACATTTGTTATTTTCCCTAATTTTTAATCTTAACCATCCTAGCGGGGATAAAGCACTATCTCATTATGGCTTTCATTTGCATCTTCTTAATGGCTAATGACAATGAACATCTTTTTATGTGCTTGGTGGCATGCGTATATCCTCTTTGGTGAAATGTTTATTCAGTTCTTTTGCCCATTTTGATGGAGTTTTTTTTGTTCTTAAGTTGTAGGAGTTCTTTTTATATTCTGGATATCAGACACTTATCTGATAACACGCTTCCTCAAATTTTTCTTAATCCACTTCCTTCCTTAATGGAAGTTTTCATAATAGATAATCTCTTTCTTCTCTAGCATTGTGTATGTTCTGGGGACAGAAATTTGTCTTTAATTGATAAATTGCCAGATATCTGGGAAACACAACTGGTCCTGTTGGTGAAAGTGAACATAACCCAGATATCATGGATTCTGAGTTGGATGTAGTAACTAGATGAACATTGGATATTTCTATTGGAATGCTACCACTCATCTGTCAGTTTGCTGTACTGTGCTAGTTTGTGTGTTGTTATGATGCTGGAAGCTATACCAATGGTACTTCAAACACCAGCAGGGTCACCCATGATGCACAGGTTTCAGCAGAGCTTCCAGACTAAGAGAGATGAAGAAGAAGGACCTGCCAACCTACTTCTGAAAAAATTGGCCCATGAAAACCTTATAAATATGGTGACAACACATGTGGACCTCACCAAATGGAACACACACGAATCAAATTGGATACATCTGTGGAAGGAGATGACGGAGAAGCTCAATATCATCAGTCAGAAAAAGGCCAGGGGCCAACTGTAGAACAGACCATCAATTGTTCCTATGCAAGTTCAAGGTGAAGTTGAAGAAATTTTTTAAAAGTCCACAAGAGCCAAAATACAAACCTGAGTATATCCCTCCTGAATATTGAGACCATTTCAAGAATAGATTTTGTGCACTGAACACTAACGAATGAATATCAGATGAGTTGTGGAATTATATCAACGACATTTTACATGAAGAGAATAAAAATTCATTCAAAAGACAGAAAAGAAAAGAAAGATCAAAATGGATGTCAGAAAAGACTCTGAAACTTAATCTCAAAAGTAAAGTAGCTAAAGCGAATGGAAGAAATAATGAAGTAAAAGAGATGACCAGAAGATTTCACAGGGTGGCTCGAAAGGGCAAAGTAAAATACTATAATGAAATGTGCAAAGATCTGGGGTTAGAAAATCAAAAGGGAAGAATATGCTCAGACTTTCTCAAACTGAAAGAACTGAAGAAAAAATTCAAACCACAAGTTGCAATATTGAAGGATTCTGTGGGCAAAAAGGTACATCATTGCTGATGTCAGGAGTATACTGACTGAAAGCAGAAAAATACCAGAAAGATGTTTATCTGTGTTTTGTTGGCTCTGCAAAGGCATTCAATTGTGTTGATCATAACAAATTATGGATAACATTGTAAAGTATGAGAATTTCAGAACACTTAATTGTGGCCATGAGGAACCTGTACATAGACCAAGAGGCAATCTTTCCAACAGAACAAGGGGATGCTTCATGGTTTAAAATCAGGAAAGGTGTGCATGAGGGTTATATCCTTTCACCACATACATAAAATCTGTATGCTGAGAAAATAATCTGAGAGGCTGGACTATATGAAGAAGAATGGGGCATCTGGACTGGAGGAAGGCTCATTAACAACCTGCAATATGCAGATGACACAATCTTCCTTGCTGAAAGTGAGAAGACTTGAAGCATTTACTGATGAAGTTCAAAAACTACAGCCTTCAGTATGAATTACACCTCAATATAAAGAAAACAATAATCCTCACAACTGGAACAATAAGCAACATCATGATAAACAGAAAAGGTTGAAGTTGTCAAGGATTTCATTTTACTTGCATCCATAATCAACACCTATGGAAGCAGCAGTCAAGAAATCAAAAGACTCATTGCATTGGGCAAATCTGCTGCAAAAGACCTCTTTAAAGTGTTAAAAATCAAAGATGTCACTTTAAGGACTAAGGAGCACCTGAATCAAGCCATGGTGTTTTCAGTCACCTCATATGCATGCGAAAGCTGGACAATGAAAAAGAAAGACTGAAGAAGAATTAATGCCTTTGAATTATGGTGTTGGCAAAGAATATTGAATATACTGCCAAAAGAATGAATAAATTTGTCTTGGAAGTACAGCCAGAATGCTCCTTAGAAGCCAGGATGGTGACTTTATCTCACATTTTTTGAAAATGCTATCAGGAGGGATCAGTCCCTGAAGAAGGACATCATGCTTGGTAAAATATAGGGTCAACAAAAAAGAGGAAGAGCCTCAACAAGATGGGCTGGCACAGTGTCTGCAACAATGGGCTCACATAACAATGATCATGAGGATGGCACGGGACAGGGCAGTGTTTCATTCCGTTGTATGTAGGGTCACTACGAGTTGGAATGGACTTGATGGCACCTAACAACAGCAACAACAACAACAAAAAACCTTCCTTGAGGAAATGTGCCTAAGAAACCAGACCTTCATCTTTCCTTGGACCTTATTTAAATGATGAATCCAAGATTTCAAACTAATCTCATAATGGAGGATATTAGGGAAACATCAATCTGTTTTGCATGTGGGAAGAACATGAATCTAGGTAATCAGACAGCAAACTATGGTAGATAGTCTCCAAAAATGTCCACTATTCATTCTTTCTCTCTCTGCCCACACATGCTGCTTCTCACTTGAAAGGTAGGTTCTAATTTCCTCCTTTTGTATCTAAGCTTGCCCTAGTGACTTGATGAATAGAATGTGATGGAAAATATATTGTCAAATATCTGAGACCAGATCATAAGAAGCCTTGCAGCTTCTACTTTGACATCTTATATAAGCACTTCTGGGATGTTTCTTCTCAGAATTCAGCCACCATGCTATGAGAAGTCCAAATCCTGGGTAAGCACTCCAGCTGAGCTCCCAGACAATAGAAAGTATCACCTCCCAGTTATGAGATAATCACCTTGGACTTTCAGCCCAATTGAGCCCCCAGATGACCCTAGCCTCAGCAACAAGTTTACCGAAATCACATGAGACCCCTCAAGTGAGAACAATTCACTTGAGCCTGTTAATATACAGAACTACATGAGATAATAAATCACTGTTTTAAGTTATGAAATAATAGATGACTGAAACGTGTTAGAAGTGTCAACCATTTTTTTTTTTCTTCTGGCTCTTCCTCCCTTTGGTGATGGTGGGGGGTATAGAATGATGGCAGGAGCTGGAACAATCATCTTGAGAACACAAAGGAAAGGTCAAGACATTTTTAGAGACACTCACTGTGAATTCTTTCAGTTATATAAGAAGCAACAGTAACTGCGAATTTTCTAACTTCAGGATATTAGAGAAAAATAACCTCCTATTGGGTTTTAGTTACGTAAGCCCATGTATCCAAGCTGATCAAATTTCTGGAAAATTCTGAATATATAGGATGGAATTCCATTGTGCTGAGTTGCATTTTAATGTCAAAGCATGGTGGTGGCAGGGTAGCTGCACTTCTTACTTGGTGGCTGGCTTCCCCCAGAGCAAGTGTTCTAAGAAGTCCAGGATAAAGCTAAAAGGCTTCTTACAACCTAGGTCAAAAGTCTCATTTTCTGCTGCATTCCAGTGGTCAAGTAAGACCCTGAGGCCAGCCCACATACAAGGGGCAGTAGCAATTCTCCTAAAGTCCGTAACACGATTAGCCCTGCTAAAAAGTAGGGTAATTTATTGAGAAGGTTTAGGGTTTTGGTGGATATTTAGCTATATTATTATTTTTTCTTTTTTTGAAAAATTAGGCTAAAATTATTATAGTCTTACTACAACATAAAACTTTGGAGCCCAATTGCCCAGTTGTCTCTGTGTCAGAGTGGAATTTACTTCTTCCTTTTGTTTTTTTTGAGCAGAAATATGGTCCTTTTAGTGTTTCCCCTGGCTCATCCACCAGTAGAAACTGTGTGGCCTTATCTTCAGGCAGTTTCCATATATGGTTTCCATCTTGTGAATAAAAGGTCATAGTCCTTGTGCTGATGAAGCTTGTCTTATAAAAGCTGACATTAATAAAACAGTCAAACAAAGATAAAGTTTCGACAAAGGTAGGTGCACAAGGTATGATGGTCAAAATAAGGAGATTTAACACTGTTGGAGAGGTCATGGGAAGTTTACCTAAGAAAGTCATCTATCCTGAAAATTGGGGAAGGAGATAAGAGGATAGGAATAATATTCAAGGGAGGAGAAATAGCATGACATTGGCTTTGTTGTAGCAGAGAACAGGAGTATAAGAGCATGAAAGACAACATGGTAGTTAAAGAGCAAAGGCCAAGGGTGAACGTGGATGAAAGGAGGCTGGAGCGGTCAGTGATTAACAGAACATACATGGTCTTTCAGGTTACATTAAGTATCCTTGTATTTACCCTCAGAGAAATGGGAAACTGTATGCAGGTTTTAAGCGGGAAGATAAAAATTGTTTTCAGTAGATCACTCTGGCTTCATGGTGGAGAATAGAATGGAGTTAGAGCAAGAGTGGATAAAGACAGACAAGTTTGAAGACTATTGGGATGATCCACTTAAGGGTGGAGATGAAAAAGAGTGGTTGAATTTTTAAGATACTTAGAATCAACAGAATGTGATTTTAATTTGGATATGAGTGGTGAGAGAGATGTTAAAAAAGGTTCCATGATTTCTGGTTTGACTATTTGAATGAATGTTGGAGTTATCCACTGAGATGGGGGACATGATTATGAGACCTAGTTTATGAGAGATGATCATTAATTTGAGGTACCTTTGGGCCATCCATATGGGGCTGAGAAGTAGTTGAATATATAGGTCTTAAATGTTGGAGAAATACACATTTGTGAGTAACCTGCATAAATATATGATAACTGAAGTCATGAATATGCCTAGGGAGAAATAAGTGTGTTGAGCAGAGTATCTAGGTAACTAAAAGTAGAGAGAGCTACAAATAAAAGTAGACAAAGAAGAGGAAAAATAAAACATGACAAAGGAATATATCAGAGAAGCCAAGGAGATGATTTTTTTTTTTAATAGATTGTTTCATAGAATTATTTTGAGAAAGATTGCCTTCAATACCATTAATACCTATCCTTCGGTTAATCTAAACCCTTAGATGGCTGAATATAACAGAATTATTTTTTTTCCTTGTGAAATTGTTTTTACTGAATTATGCTATGGTGTGATGTCACTAGTCTATATTAAAAGATGCTGTAATAAAGATGCACCTGATATCCTTTTCTGGTTTTATGGTAAAGATGTTGAGAAAAGTGTTCACTGGACTTCCATTACATTGCCTTCTGAATCAAGTGAAAGAAATTTCTCCTTGGTCTCTATACTAGCAATAACTGCACAGTTTTGCCTCCGTCTTCAGTGACATTTATAGCATATTCATAACAAGTGTATGGAATTTCATAGCATAGATCTGGGGCAATAAAATTCTGGTGTGACATCATTTCCCTTCCTACCTTTTGTATTCTTGTGCCTCAATTTCTTCATTTACTCAAATTAATTTTATCTTTTTTATTATATGTATATCTATAAACCACTTTATCCTTTCTTTGAAAACAAACTGAGATTTACATCAGTAAATACAAATTTTCTGAATCAAATTCAATAGTACATTCTTGTACTTATTAGCTGTTTGGTTTGGAGCAAGTTCCTTGACGTTTTTGAGCTTCAATATCCTTATGTGTGAATAGGGGATATAATAGTCCCTCCCTCAAATAATTATTTTAAGAACTGAATGAATTAACAAATCTAAAGTATTTAGCACATTAGTGTGTAATTAGTCTTAACTGTTAATTATAGATGGAGAATAGTGCGCTGTAGAAAAAGAAATATTGAAGCTATCTAAGACGGGGTGGAGGGGGGGAATGATAAAGCCAATAGGAACAGAGACAGAGTTCAATACAAGGTTCATCAGACTCTGTAGCTCTGCTCTTAATCATGGCATAATTTATCTTCAGACTGCCAGAGGTTCTAAACCTTGGGTTACAACAAAATCACTCATGAGAATTTTTACCTGTACTGATTGCTTAGGACACTCCTTAGGCCACTGTAACTCAAATCCTTAAATTTGGGACCTGTATCCATTGCTGTTGAGTCAATTCTGACTCATAGCAACCCTATAGGACAGAGTAGAACTGCCACATACAGTTTCCAAGGAGCAGCTGATGGATTCGAACAGCCATCCTTTCAGTTAGCTGCCATAGCTCTTAACCATTACGCCACCAAGGTTTCCAGGTTTGGGACAAGCACATGTATGTTGTTTTAAGTTTCCACAGGCCAGGAAACTGTAGGAAAAAAATCTTGTTCCTCAACACTTCCACGGAGAGTCTTTTGGTCACACTAACAGTTTTGTTTTTTAGTTTCCTAGAGAGAATTGTTTTCTATATCATGTACACCATAAAGGAGTCTAATGTAAATAAAATTATGAGCAGATATACAGAATAGATGCCTTTGCTAGGAAGAATATTAAGTACTTTGAAGGGCAACTAAATCAGGGGCAGTAGGCCTGCAGATGTGAGAAATAAACTTGATCAATCTATCCTTACAGATCAAAGTTTATTTTACCTTACAGCGAGAGTTAAAACAATAAAAACTATTGAATATTGGAAAACAAAATCCACGTATCTTAAAAACAGAGAATTATAAAATCCATTAGAAAAACCAAGTCAAAGAATTGGAAAGATTACTTCTGGAGCCTATCTAGCTATATTCCAAGAAAGAAATAATTGCCAGGAGAAAAGATTCAGAGTTTGTCTTTTCTGAAAGGTGAAACTTATTGATTTTACCTTAGATTTTAGGATTTGTTAAAAACACAGCCATGGGTCCAGGCACTTCACAGATCTAACAAGCAAAGGGCAACTAATCAAAGGTCACATGTCTGTTGCTTGGAAACAGGTAAATCTGCTTACTTCCTGGACCTCCTTGCCTGCATTAGTACTAGTTTACTTAAGGATTTGCTGATTTATCCGTGAGAAACTACTGAACTATGAGACCTCCTGTCATAGATTGAATTGTGTTCCCCCAAAATATCTGTCAACTTGGCTAAGCCATGATTCCCAGTATTGTGTGATTGTTCATCATTTTTTCATCTGAGGTGATTTTCTTATGTGTTGTAAATACTATCAGTATGATGTTAATGAGATGGATCAGTAGCAGTTATATTGATGAGATCTACATGATTAGATTGTGTCTTAAGCCAACCACTTTTGAGATATAAAACAGAGAAGTGAGCAGAGACAGAGGGACCTCATACCACCAGGACCAGAGCATGCTCTTTGGACCTGGGGTTCCTGTGTGGAGAAGCTCCTAGTCCAGGGGAAGATTGTTGACAAGGATCTTCCTCCAGAGCCAACAGAGAAAGCCTTCGCCTGGAGCCGGTGCCCTGAATTTGGACTTCTAGCCTACTAGACTGTGAGAGAATAAAGTTCTGTTTGTTAAAGTCATCCACTTGTAGTATTTCTGTTATAGCAGCAGTAGATGAATAAGACTCCTTCTTTACCTCTGAGTTGGAAAATTGGTGTGAGGGTCCAGTCAGGAAAAGATTGAGAGATACATTTCTTTAGAAGGCTGGCTGGAGGCCAATCTATTCATCTATTCAGTTGCAAAGAAAAAAAGGGGGTGGGGAATAGGGGGTTTTGTCATGTCTTAGGGTGAGAGGTTAGGCTCTAGAATGATGATTAAGAATAGATTTGGTGGGATAAATACGTAAAGTGAGGGAATAAGAGCTAAAGTTTAACACTTAAAGACTGTCATCTTTCCTATTTAGGAGATAAAGGAATAGAGAAAACCGATTTAAGCTATAAGAATTAGAATTTTTTCAGGCAGAGGGTGTGCAGGGTCAGAGGATGAAATGTGTTCCTATTCCTTTTTAGGTATTGACAACAGGTGTGGACCCAGGTTGCCTCAAAAGGACCCTGACAGGTTAAAAGAAGTAAGATATTTTACTTTGCTTCAAAAAACCTGTTTGAAAAAACTACCTATAAAAACTACCTCTGAAAGAAATTGTATAATAAGAATGGAGTCAGATCCAAATGAATATATGCATATATTAGAGTGTGAGGCAAACAACAGAGCCAAAAACCTGGCTATAGGTCCTATACTGTGAATCTATAATGGGGTCTATTAATGGGAGATTTAGCATCCATGGTTTCTTAACCAGCTAGACATAAAAGTTGCATGCAGGGTTCCTCCCCAAATTTCTTCCCTTCTATTTTTACCTCCTGTTTTGGAACATGCTATTGGCATGGATTGGAAATATACATTAGAGACCATGGATTCAAAATGATCAACTTCTGATGCAGAGACTGAACAGTGTGACATGCAAGGAAAACATCAGCAGTATCTTAGTAAATCAAGCACAATCTTTGCATAGAGAGTAATTTTTGTTTGATTCTTCTAAGTCACCAGGGTAAAACTGTTTATAAAAGTCATCCTTGAAAGTGATGGGTAGCTATAGGATTAAACAGGGAAATACGTATTTCTGTTGGAAAAGCAGCCGTCTTGTAAAGCTCAGCCCTTCCTCCAGGCTGCCCAGTCAGGGCCTCGGGCCTGGAACCACTTCTTACAGGGAGATAGCAGTTTATACTGGGTGTTCTGCCTTGTTTGGTGATATCTCCCTGTTAACCATTTAATGTATACTTCTTAGTTCTGCTTATTATCCATGTGCGTCACAGGGCACCTGGCCAACCCCACTGCTGTATCTATTCCAGGCAGGGATGGAACAGCGTCTTTTGGCTGCATTATGAGAGGACTGTGTGCAACCCACCATCTAGTGTTAACTGTGGGATGTGACCCGCTGGCCAGGGAGGACTGAAGCCTGCTATCGAAGCTGATTTTACTCGGCTTCTCTCTTCTGAGTAAAGCTATTCCACTGCCAGGTCCTGTGTTTCTTGGTGACCTTGAAACCTGCAAACTATAGGTAGGTTGACATCCTAGTGCTGCTGCTCCTGGTGGCAGGCATTATTATATTCTTTGCTATCCTACATGCAGTGAGACTCCACCCCTGGAAGTGTGACAGGTGTCATTCCAACAATTCCAACTGCCCAAGATTGTGGAATGAATTACTGCACTGTATTCATCCCTTCAGCCATTTTTCATATAGGCTCTTTTTCCTACTATGATAGAAACAAACTATCTTCCTTTATTGTTTCATTTAATGGAGGTGGAATTTGAGTTTTAAAAAAAGCAAATAAGGTAAAATATATATATATACAGCAAATAAATAAAAATGCATAAAAGTTCAAACTAAAGTACAAAAACAAAAAACACCCAGAATAAAAAAAAAAAAAAAGAGAGGCTATGTGATAAAGGGTAACAGGCTACATCCTTGGTAAAGCAACAAAACACAAAACCCATCAAGAAGCTAACAAGGTGCATGTTGAGCAACCAGTCCTAGAGTTTATTTTTGTACTTATAGTGTATCTACCTAATAATTAAGAGAAATGAGGCAGAGAGAAGCTAATTCATTTTCTATCCCCAAGCAGTCGTTGGTCAAAAGCTTCCAGGTCATGTATAGAACATTAGTCCAAAATCTTCCTCTCTTTCCATTTACTCTCCTACTGAGCTATGAACTCAGTTCTACTAGTCTCCATTTAATCCCTAATTCCTGGGTCAGGAGGTTGAAAATGAGAAAGGAGAATAATAACCATTTCATCAGCATGTTTGTTACTTATCTAATGAAGCTAAGTGACTTTATATGTGTGCTCTCTGGCACTTTAATCAAAGTGTGGCTTGTTAGGACGATTTTAATAGCAGAAGTGCAGTATGGGAATGACCATATAAAGATAATGAAAAAAGGACAATTTTAGCAAACATGCTAGACTCCCAAATCCAGTTGAAGGCTTTCCTTATTTCAAAGTAGTCACCTTGAGAAGTTGCATGTTTTTAATAAACTTGTTGCTACTGCTGAAAACATTTTGGTAATATCCCCTTTAAACCAGTGCTTTGAATCAGTTTTTTTTTTTTGTTTGACCCTTCTGAGAATTTGCATTTCCACCTCTGATACACTGAATCAGAATCTGCACTTTAACAAGATCCCCAGGTGATTCTTATGTATACTTATGCATTTATACCTAAAAATTGTCTGGGGATCCATAAGAATCCCCTGAGGATCTTGTTAAAATGTATATTCTGATTCAGTATATCTAGGGGTGGAAATGCAGATTCTTAGCTGGGTGTTGAAATGAAAAGAACGTTTGAAGCCCCGCTAAGAATCTGCATAAGGTCGCTTATGAAAAGGACCATTATTTACTTTATTACTTACCTTAATTATTAGAATTCTTATACTGTAGTAGACTCACCCCTTTACCTCCATTCAGTTTTTCTGTAAAAGCCACTTACACCTAACAGCAGCTGGTAAATATATCACTATTTCCTAGGTATTATAGTAAAAGGAAACCCTAGTGGCATAGTGGTTAAGAGCTATGGCTGCTAACCAAAAGGTCGACAGTTTGAATTCACCAGGCACTCCTTGTAAATCCTATGGGGCAGTTCTACTCTGTCCTTTAAGGTTGCTATGAGTCAGAATTGACTTGTTGGCAATGGTTTTTTTAATAGTATATGATTTTCAGATATAACAGAGGTAGGTATGGGGTTCAATGTAATCAACGAATGCATTGTTTTAATATTTTAAGATGGACATATTGCATGTAAGATATCTGGATTTTTGGCTTCTCTTGCAAATTAAAAAAATAAAAATAAAATATTGAGCAACACTGGGCAAAGTAATAGTTGTTGCTAATAGTGGCTGCTGAACAGAGGATGACCCTTTTATCTTCACTTTAGTCTGGGCTTCCACAATATACCCATATACCATGATATCAGCATAACCTGACTCGCTATGGCAAACCAGTTAGATAAAGCCAAGCTGGTATTTTGAGTGGCCCAATACTCCCAATTAACCTAGTTTTTGGAGGATTATCTGTCTTTGCCCTGTTGAACTCTGGAGTGGTTTTATGGTTTAGTTTGGACAATAAAATATGGGTTGATGTGAAATATATCACTTTGGGAAGAAGTTTATAACTCAGCATGCATTTCTCCACGTCTGGACCTTTAGCTGCAAGACAGGCAATATTCCAGGCAGAGGTCGTGCCTTCAGCCTTGGTGTCAGAAAACAGACAATATAGACCATAATCACAGTCCAAAACAAACATGTAGCACGAGTAAAAAATAAATCTTTGTTGTTGTAAGCCATTGAGATTGGGCGACCATTTTTTACCACTGTATGACCTAGCCTATCCTGACCGCCACATGCATTTAAATTACCTCTCTGGCCCCTGTAAGCAACTGAGTTCGTGACCCTTACTTTTCCTATATGAGGCATTGTTCTCTTCTAATTTTCAGAATGCAAAAACCTGAAACTCAGTGAGGTTAAATAACTTATTCATAGATAATGAGTCAGTCTCTGCATTCAGGTCTGGCTGGCTTCAAATTCCATGCACTTCATTTCTTCCCTTTCCTATCCCATAACATGATTGGGGCTTTGAACCATACCATTATTTCTTTTTTGTTTTTTTAAATTATTATTGTACTTTAGATGAAGGTTTACAGAAGAAACTAGCTTCTCATTAAACAGTACACATATTGTTTCATGACACTGGTTACCAACCCCATGACATGTCAACACTCTCTGTTCTTGAAGTTTGGTTCCCTATTACCAGCTTTCCTGAACCCTCCTGCCTTCTAGTTCTTGCTCCTGGGCTGGTGTGCTCTTTTAGTCTTGTTATGTTTTATGGGCCTGTCTAATCTTTGGCTGGAGGATGAACCTCAGGAGTTACTTCATTACTGAGCTAAAAGGTTGTCTAGGGGCCATATTCTCAGGGTTTCCCCAGTCTCTGTCAGGGCAGTAAGTCTGGTCTTTTTTTGTGAGTCAGAATTTGTTCTACATTTTTCTCCAGCTCTGCCCAGGGCTATCATTGTGATCCTTGTCAGAGCAGTCAGTGGTGGTAGCTGGGTACCATCTAGTTGTGCTGAGCTCAGTCTGGTGGACGCTGTGGTAACTGTGGTGCATTAATCCTTTGGGCTGATCTTTCCCCTGTGTCTTTTGTTTTCTTCATTCTCCCTTGCTCCAGACATGGTGAGACCAATGGAGTATCTTAGATGGCTGCTTACAAGCTTTTAAGACCCAAGATGCTACTCACCAGTGTAGACCATTTTCTTCCTAAACTATGTTATGTCGATTGAGCTAGATGTTCCTCGAGTCCAAGGTCCCCAGAGCCCTCAGCCCAGTAATTCGGTCCCTCAGGGAGTTTGGATGTCTGTGGAGCTTCCATGACCTTGCCTTGGACAAGTTGTGCTGGCTTCCCCAGTATCGTGTACTGTCTCAACCTTCACCAAAGTTACCACTTATCTACTGTCTATTTAGTGTTTTTCCATCCCCACCACTCCTCTCCCTTGTAACCATCAACGATTGTTTCTTTTTATATGTAAACCTTTTCATGAGTTTTTATAGTAGTGGTCTAATACAATATTTGTCCTTTTGTGATTCACTTTACCCAGGATAATGCCCTCTAGGTTCATCCATATTGTGAGATGCTTCGCAGTTTCATTGTTCTTTATCACTGTGTAGTACTCCATTGTGTGTATGTATGTACCATAGTTTGTTTATTCATTCATCTGTTGATGGGCATTTAGGTTGTTTCCATCTTTTTGCTATCGTGAACAATGCTGCAGTGAACGTGGGTGTGCATGTGTCTATTTGTATGACAGCTCTTATTGCTCTAGGATATATTCCTAGGAGTGGGATTGCTGGATCATATGGTATTTCTATTTCTAGCTTTCTAAGGAAGCACCATATCGTTTTCCAAAATGGTTGTACCATTTTGCATTCCCACCAGCAGCGCATAAGAGTTCCAATCTCCCTGCTGCCTCTCTAACATTTCTTTTCTTTTTTTTTGATTTGTGCCAGTAATGCCAGGGTGAGATGTTATCTCATTGTGGTTTTGATTTGCATTTCTCTAATGGCTAGTGATTACGTGCATTTCCTCATGTGTTAGCCACTTGAACGTCTTCTTTGGTGAAGTGTACGCTCATTCCTTTGCCCATTTTTTAATTGGATTATGTGTCTTTTTGTTGTAGAGGTGTTGGATTTTCCTATAGATTTTAGAGATTAGACCTTTGTTGGATTTGTCATAGCCCAGATTTTTTTCCCAGTTTGTAGGTTCTCTTTTCACATTTTTGGTGAAGTCTTTTGATGAGCATAAGTATTTAACTTTTAGAAGATCACAGGTATCTAGCTTATCTTCTGGAGCTTGTGTGTTGTTAGTTATGGTTTGTATCCTGTTAATGCCGTGTATTAGTGCCTCTAGTGTTGATCCTATTTTTTCTTCTATAATCTTTATAGTTTTTGGTTTTATGTTTAGGTCTTTGATCCATTCTGAATTAGTTTTTGTGTATGGTGTGAGGTATGGGTCCTGTTTCATTTTCTTGCAGATGGACATCCAGTTTTGCCAGCACCATTTGTTAAAAAGACTGTCTTTTCCCCATTTAATGGACTTTGAGACTTTGTCAAAGATCAGGGGACCGAAGGTGGATGGATTTACATCTGGGTTCTCGGTTCTGTTCCATTGGTCAATGCATCTATCATTGTACCAGTACCAGGCTGTTCTGACTACCATAGCTGTATAGCAGGTTCTGAGGTCAGGTAGTACAAGTCCTCCTACTTTCTTCTTCTTCTTCAATATTGCTTTATTTATCTGCTGCTTCTTTCCTTTCCACATAAAGTTAATGATTTGTTTTTCCATCTCTTTAAAGACTGTTGTTAGTTTTTGGACCAGGATTGCATTATATTTGTAGATTGCTTTGGGTAAAATTGTCATTTTCACAATTTTGAGTCTACCTCTCCATGAGCATGGTATGTTTTTCCATTTATGTAGATCTTTTTTGATTTCTTGCAGTAGTATTTTGTAGTTTTCTTTGTATAGGTCTTTTACATCCTTGGTTAGATTTATTCCTAAGTATTTTATTTTTTTAGGTGCATTTTTTTCCATTATTTCTGTTTTTCACAATACTCAAACAAATAAAATGGCTTTGAAATTTACTGGCTTCTGAAATATTCAATCGAAGATGACATCTTAAGCTGACATGGAAGTTACTAAAATAAAAAAAAATGCTTTTATAAACAAATTGTGTAAAATACACGTTCATACAATAATTCTATAGTTTTTAGGTTTATTTTATAAACAAATTCTATCTATACCAATTTAAAATAATTTTAAATCGTATTGTGGATACAATAACTCCTTTATTAATACTTAAAAAATCCAAACACATAGTAATAAATTTGGCTTTTTCCCCCCCAAAAATGGGAAATACATCTTGGTAAAAGAAAAATCAAATTTTTTATATACCAGTTGGTTGTTGAAATTTCTAGTTGTTTAAATAACACCAAAGAAATATAATTAACATTAACTGATTAGTACATAAAACAGTTTGTAACAGTATGGTAAACAAGAAACTAAAACTAATGAGAAATCACCCTGTTTTATAAGCAATTTTCAAAAAGATTTCTATTACAGGACAGTTTATCCTCAATAGCACTGAGCCATTAGAGCACTTCTATACAGATAAAGATAAAACAAACTGAAACAGTACTTACTGTAACAACAAATTAAAGGTTATCATAATGTATGTAACTTAAATACCCTCCCTCCCCCATTGATATAGTGGCTTCTTATTCCTTAAACATAGAAACTCCGCCCTTCATTGTAGAAAGATGAAGTTCTCTCATCAAAAGGCACATTCTTATCTGTAAGACAAATAAATAAATAAATAAATAAAGTGCCCCTCCTGGATCAAATTCAAACACATGTTTAAATATTCATAAAGATATGGAAGGAAAAATGACGACAAAATATTTAAGTAAACTATAATGAATGACACCAATAAAAAACATACAGTTACTTTGTCTATATTAATTACATCAGATAACACCTTCTGAATTATAATTCTAAAATTAAAGACTAACTATGTCATAGTTGAGAAGGCCCCTAGGTGACGCAAATGGTTTGCACTTGACTATTAACCTAAAGGTGGTAGGTTCGAACCCACTCAGTGGTACTAGAGAAAAAAAAAAAAGACCTGGTAATCTGCTCTCATTAAGATTACAGCTAAGAAAACCGTACGGAGTAGGTCTACTCTGCACACATGAGGTTGCCATGAGTTGGAACTGACTTGACAGCACTAAAAACAACAATCTTTCATAAGATCAACAGAAAGATCTTCCTAGTACATAATTCTGGTATCATTCCTTCACCCAAAAGCATTTGATAGTATATGGCCATTGTTACAAATTATAAGATCCAAAACCTTTTTACACACACACACACACACACACACACCACACACCACACACACACACACACGGGAAACCCTGGTGGCATAGTGGTTAAGTGCTATGGCTGCTAATCAAGAGGTCAGCAGTTCAAATCTGCCAGGCGCTCCTTGGAAACTCTATGGGGCAGTTCTACTCTGTCAACGGCACTAGGTTTTCACAAGTTGGCCCCAACATACCTTTTCTGACAGATATCCACCCCCCACCACCACCACCACCACACAGCCTGTGTTCATTACAGGCTCACTACCACATGCACACACACTCCTACAGCTTGCTACCCTGGCTCATGCTTTCCAGTCTGCTTGAAATGTGACTTTCTCTCCTTTCTGAGGCTCTTATTTGCATATTCTTTAAAGTGCATCTGCAACTTAAATGTCATCTCCTCTGTGAAATCTTGAAATCTCCTAGGCTGTTATCCCTAATTTAGTTGCTCTTTCTCTGGAATCCTACAGTAGCTTGGAAAAAGATGTGGAGGGTCAGAGTGGCATGGGAACAATAGCCAAGAGTTCCTTCTGCCTGGAGAAGCGATACAGAAGTTGCAAAAGGTACAAAGAGCCTTGAAGACAGAACCAAGAATGCACACACTGCAGTCGGTATGGATCAGTGAACAACAAGTGGCAGAGACAGAGGCTAAAGCCCCCAAACCAAGCAGGATGTGTAATACTTCAACTGTGGCTAGCAAAGATAAAAGGCTGAAAGTGGATCCTTTCCTATGAACAGGTCTGCATTTAACAGACCACATTTTTTATAATTCAACATCTCTGAAATTGGGATTCATCTTCCCATTGATGGCATCTTACAACAGCTGTCAGACAGATGGACAGTCCTACATAGTCGCCACTGCCTGTACATGCACAGGTGTGGTTACAGCTCTTTATACTGCTGTCACTTGAAATGAATTATATGCATTGCTGGTACTATAACAGAAGAGTTTAACTGATGTTTAAAATACCTTCAAAGAGATTATATTAAGAATCATCATTTAAGCAAAAATTATTCTATATGTAGAAAGGCATGAGAGAAAACAGTAGGCTATAATTGGTTATCAGTGAAACAAATGCTATAATACTGGATCAGTGGCATAAATTTTCTATTTTCTTGCCAAGCAACAACCGTGTCTTTTAAGAAAGGAAGATACTCCAGGTAGATTAAACTCTAATTTCTGCTCTGGAGCCCTGGTGGTATAGTGGTTAAGCATTCGGCTGCTAACCAAAAGGTTGGCAGTTCTAATCCACCAGCTGCTCGTCGGAAATCCTACAGAACAGTTCTACTCTGTCCTGTAGGGTTGCTATGAGTCAAAATCAAGTCAACAGCCAGTGGGTTCAGTTTTTTGGTTTGAATTTCTGTTCTAAGAAACTATTACACACTAAGCAATGCAACTGAAGCCAGAAGACACAGGCAAATTCCTCAGAAGGAATAAAACTGTAAAAGCCATGAGAGGCTGGTATGCCCAATTCCTGCATTATTAAAAAATATCATTACATTATTTCATAATTAAATTGGTAGTGATTTTTTTCTTTCTTAGTGGTACATCTTAAAAATTAATAGTCTTAGATTAATGAGTAATGGTATAAGTCTCCACAGAACTTAGATCACCTGAAGTGAAGGGATGGAGACAAGACATGGAGAGAATCTTAATTAATGAGGCTTAAATCTTAAATTGATAAAGGTTAACAAGAAAATAAGTTAGCTGAAAACTGAAATTTAAGTTCTTCACCATCAAAATTTAAAATGTAGACAATTTAAAAGTGCTATATCCTTGCTCAACCAAGTTCTGTGGCAGTGACATGTATGAATCAGTAAAGACAAAGGTATACAAATGTCCTATAGTCTCACACTAAAATATAGGTTAAATGGTAAACACAACATTTAATGCCTTGATGGCTTCCGATGTATTTAAAATATAGTATGCAACATATGTGTGTGCTTTATTAAGTTTAATAAATACACTAAAAAATGACATTCATTAATTTAATCACTAAATACATATTGAGCTTTTATTATTGGCTAGGATTATTTCTCGATGCTGGTGGGGGATAATAGTGAAGGAAAAAAAATGGAAAACAAACAAACATAATTCCATGCTTTCTAATTACAGAACCACAAATGAAGCTTAGATATGACTAAAAGGGCAAAAAACTTTGGCCTAGAAGGGAAGCCTGAATGTCACCTTAGTTGATTATTTGCTGGCAGCTCTAAAGTCTTTTTTCTTAAAAATGGATAAAACAAATAGTCTCTGAAAAGATGTACTAAGAAAAGCCACTCTCCTTGTGTCATTGATTCCTACTCCCTCTAAAAACAAACAAACAAACAACACAGGACATATTATTAGTATGCTCTCTACCTAAAACCAAACTAAAATCAAACCTGTTGCCAACTCGTAGTGACTCATAGTAGATTCTGACTCATAGCAACCCTATAGGACAGAGGAGAACTGCCCCCACAGGGTTTCCAAGGCTGTAATCTTTACAGAAGCAGATTGCCACATCTTTCTCCAGTGGAGTGGCTGGTGGATTTGAGCCACCGATTTTCCAGTTAGCAGCCAAAAGCTTAACCACTGTACCACCGAGTTTCCTATACCGTCGCTATGAGTCAGAATTGACTTGATGGCAATGGGTTTGGTTTTAATATGCTCGATATTTGATTCTAATTCCTACTGTCCTGAATACCTCTTACTTTTCTGCAAAACCACTACTAATGAACAATAATTCTTCATGATACAATCCTTCATTCAGTGACACCTAAACCCAAATGTTTCTCTCTTGCCAGCTGCCAAATTTAGTCTTTAAGAAATGTGTTAAATAGAGTGACGTGATATAAGCTGCCTTTCTTTTGCTAATAAAAATCTTTAGTTTTGTGGGTGGTGAAGGTGAAAGTCTGTTGGCAGGAAGAGGCTGGTTCTGAAAAATTTTGCTTTTCTGATAAAAGAGGCAGATATGGCTGGCATGAGTTCTTACCTCCCACCCTCTTATTGTCTGGACACGGGGGTGATAGCTGAAACTACAGCAGCCAAATGAACAGGAGAAGATAAGCAAGAAGGAAAGTTCAAGAAAATTGCACACATGTAGACCCTGTTATCAAAGAGACATTGAATCAATGCCAACCACTGCACATTCCTCACGATAAGAGAAAAATAAACCTTTGAGTCTTTATAATGTTCGATTTTCTTTCTTGTAGTAAAAAATCATCACAAGAAACAATCACCATGTTAAGTTCTGTAAGGCAAGGAATGTATATAATATTAATAAACTTCACGGAAACTTCAGTTTTAGCATTTTCTAAGACTCTCTAATGCTTTGTCTCTACATATTATACAATGATACAAAAAAAGGGGGGGTGTTATCTTAAAGACAGTTTAAAAGCTAGCTCAGAAAAACTTAAAATATAAAAATGGCTATAAACCCAAATCAAGTTTGAATGGAAAAATTGAGTATTGTTATGGTTTGTGCATTTAAATAAATTTGCAAATGGTAGACTATTGGAAGATTTGTCTCCAGGTTCTTCCAAAGAAGACACAATATCTTTGGAATTTAGAGAATGCATACTATCTGAAAGAGCTCGAAAAAACCCTTTGCCATCTATTCAATTTCAATCCATAACTCTGGAAAGGTTAATGATTTGATAATTTTGTTTAAGCTCTTCCCAATCATAAACATGAGGTCCCAGTCCCCGTGTTGTCCTGCAGCCCCAATCACGTAAAGCAACTACATGGTCAGTTATGCTCACTGCCTCCCATGTCCATCCGACCCACTATATACATAGACAGTCTTATGATCCAAGCAATCACTGCAGACTTAATTTTGAACCAACACAACTATTTGATTAAATCAATCAACTGCTGTATGATCAGAAACTTGTGATGCATTTGTCCTGCAAGAGTTTCATTTAATAAAATGTAAACCAGATCAATCACTTAAACTCTCTGTTGTCCAACACAAAAGCCATTAGCCATAAGTGGCAGCTTAAGTTTTCAATTAGTTAAAATCAAATAAAATTTAAAAATTCAGTTCTTCAGTCTCACTAGCCACATTTTAAATGCTCAAGAGCCACATGTGGCAAGTGCCTATCAAATTAGACCGTGTAGCTCTAGGTTGTGTACCAAGACGAGAAAATAGCATCACAAAGCAGAACTTTATGTTAGCTGCATTTGTTAAAATAATATACAAATGATTCATGTTCTTAACCAATAAGCACATTGTGATGTCTAGCTACTAACAGAAAGGTATATTTTCTTCTAAGGTTCAATATCCAGAGAAAGTAAAACAAATAAAAGACCAAGATGAATTCTCTCTTTTATTACCTGTTTAAGTAATGACTAACACTGCATACATAGTCCCCTTAAGTAGATAAATAAAATACGGGCTCTCTGACTAATGTCATGCCACTGGACATCATAAAACACAAAGTAATTTCTAAAATAAACATTAATACTTTGATACCTTCCTATATTCTGCTTACCTTTATTCTAATAATATATTATGCCCAACACAGAAAGCAATGTTTTAGAAATTAGAGCTATTCTCAAAAAAATAACTGAATAAGATCTGCTTAATGAGGGCTTCTAGTTGAGCATGTATCTCAAATTTGCTTTCTGATTCTGATATGCTGATTAATAACCAGAAAATATCATGACACAATAACACTGAACACAAAATGTAATGAACATACACAGTACAATATTAAATTTAGTGAAGTGTAATAGAAATAGCCAAAAAGAGAATTTAGAGATTTTGAAATTACATACTCAGCAGAAATTATTAGAATAGCCTTGGAATGAGAGAAGTACTAGCTTTTAGAAACTGCTAACAAGATTGTCAAAATGTCCTCTAGCACGTTAGTATAACAATACTAATAACTTTATGTTCAGTAGAAATTAAACAAAACATGAAAAAGGTATTGTTCCCATTTGTTGGTTTGCACTGTAAAACATTTTCAACTTGCATTTTTGAGACAGATTTTGAGTATTTATCTCCAACATTTCTCTTCCAGAAAAATAAAGGTAATTTTAAGCATTAGTCAGCCTTTGATTCTTTATAAGCTTTTCTTTCAGAGAGCTGAAACATTCTACATAACAGAACCGAGATTTTTCAGTTTTATAAGTCCTTTGTGGAAAATGACTCACTAACTAAACAAAAAAAAAAATTATCTCTAATATACCAAATTAGGATATCACTAGCACATTCTAGAAAACTTATATTAACCAAGTTAAACCATTTTTTTCCACCTACAGGGAAGCCTGTGAGAACCTTGTTTTTCCAGGTCTCACAAGTTTTCTGTCTTTGACAGGGTATAGTCACCACTTTTCTATTGCTCATTTAATTGGAAAATATTTGAGTTTTCCTTCTCTGACAACTTCCCATCTTACACAGTGTCACGGATTGAACTGCGTCCCCCAAAAGTATGTGTCAAATTGGCTAGGCCGTGATTCCTAGTATTGTGTGGTTATCCTCCATTTTGTGATCTGATGTGATTATCCTATGTGTTGTCAATCCTAGCCTCTATGCCTATGGTTATGATCCTATTTGGGAGTATCTATTTTTTTTATTATGTTAATGATGCAGGACATAATCTACAGGATTAGGTTGTATCTTGAGTCAAACTCTTTTGAGACATAAAAGAGAGAATCAAGCAGAGGAGAGAGACCTCATTATCACCAAGCAAGAAGAACCAGGAGTAGAGCATGTCCTTTGGACCTCAGGTCCCTGTGCTGAGAAGATCCTAGATCAGGGGAAGGCTGATGACATGGATCTTCTCCCAGAGCCAAAAAATGAAAGCCTTCCCCTGGAGCTGGCACCCTGAATTCAGATTTCTAGCCTCCTAAACTGTGAGAGAATAAACTTCTGTTTGTTAAAGCTATCCATTTGTGGTGTTTCTGTTTTAGCAGCACTAGGTAACTAAGACACACAGTTTCTAGGTTTCCTAGGTTTTACTGTACATACAAATTTTTCTCCATTTGATTGTATTAACCTTAGTGCTTTAAGTACTAGACACAGGGATTATGGTGGTTAACACCTGAATATCCACAACACTCCAAATGGTAATCCTAAACTAATTGTGGTAGTTTTATTTTCCTTCCCAGGATTTGGTTTAGGAGTGATCACACAACCAAGAAAAAGAAGAAAAAAACAAAAACAAAGAACAATAATCTCTTGGAGGACTTCTAGCGAAACTATTCTCATTCCTAAGAAAGAAAAAAGGAGAGCTAGTCCCCAAATTCTACTGAAAGTTACCTTTCTGGGTGTGATTACAGGAACCGCTGGCACCATCTTAGAAGCCTAAGAACAAAGCCAACATAGGAGATAGGCACGACCACGGAAATCACAGGGGAGCCAGAGCCCTGAGGTACATGCCCGGGGTCTGTCCTATCTGTGATAATAAATTTCCTCATTGGTAGTTTCATATGGTTCATTTTAATATAAAGAAACAGTGGAAATAATTATCACAAATCCTTTTAAACATTTTGGTGTGTTAAAAGTTGGGTTAAAAAAAAAAAAGAAAACCCTAAGAAAGAGCAAACTGCAAAAAGTTTTGTGCTATGATAAAGTTGTAAGCAAGGAAATTCATTTGCCTTCTCTGGAAATGACTTGCTTCCTGTCATTTTATGGATAGAATTTGGAATTAAAGAGGAACTAATTTTAGAAAATACTTAAACAATGAAGACAGCATTAATGAGAGATGATCCAACAAAAATAATTATTTGTGGTCCTAATGTAGAGTAGTATGATTTTGCATTATAGTTGGAAATGTGTCATAATATTCCAGTTCCTCATTTTTTATTGTTGTTGTTTTTCTTTCTCATTTGAAAAACTCTTAAGTGATAGAAGGTGGTAGTATAGAAGTCAGGATGAAAAGAATTTAGAATCATTCATTTTATAGGTATAAAAGCAAATAAATACTAGACAAATTGAATGAGATCGTAGCAGGAAAAGATGCCCAAGTTACTTAAACTTTGAACCTCAATTTTCCTATCTGTCTTGATGTTATGGCGTATGCAAAGAGCCTACCACAGTGCCTGATACATTCTGCACAACATGTATTTACTAACGAGTGGCCATTACAACCATTCCTATTACAGTTGTTACCCCACTCCATTCAGGCCAAAAAAAAAAAAGATTCCTTTCTATGAAAACCTGCAACATTTACTTAGAAATCCTCTGCTATCTAGGCTTTTAGTTATTTGCATAGTATATCCTCTACCAGGATATAAAACCAAGAAAATCCACTGCCGTTGAGTCGAATCCAACTCATAGTGACCCCAGTTTCCAAAGTTGTAAATCTCTGCTGAAACAGACTGCCACATCTCTCTCCCATGGAGCCACTGCTGGTCTTGAACCCCTAACCTTTTGGTTAGCAGTTGTTTGCTTTAACTACTGTCCAACCAGGGATCCTTTACTAGAATATAGGTACTTTGCTATTTTTTATACATTGTAAGAGTTAAATTTGGGTGAAGAAATATACAACAAGTGAGAATAGTGATCTAAGTAGAATTACTTTATTATTTTAAAAAATTAATATAGCTGAAATGTGACTAAAAAAAGTAATCTCAATACATTTGTATCAAGAGCAAAAATTGGACCAAGTCATTGGTTTAATTATAATATTTCAGTTTGGGAGGTTTGTAGAACTGAAATTATGTTCCCTTATCACTCAGAATCCAACTCAACAGTATAAAGTTACATATATACATTGTTTACTTAACAACAAAAAATTATTGGTTTATGTTTAACTGTCTTAATCATATTTAGGATGCTTACATAGAGTTTTGAACTGGTTAAATGTTGCTTTATTAGCAAAGGGCACATTTCAATTAAAGAGAAGTTTTATCTTAAATGGATTTTCGTTACTATCTTTAATTAAGCAGATTAGTGTATCTTCCTTAAGTAGGTGTACTACTGAATTTTTTTTTCATTAAATTATTTTGGGTGTTGGGCAGTTGACAAAAATATTTTAGGATACTTCTATAAAACCTTCAGTATTTCTAAGAATTTTATCAGGAACAAATATCAGAGTCGAAAAAGGAATGATAAATCTCAAACTACAAGTTTTACATTTCCTAAGATTCTTTGATATTTGATATTCTGTCTTGAAAGAAGTACAGCCCGAATGCTCCTTTGAGGTAAGGATGGTGAGACTTCATCTCACATACATTGAACCTGTTATAGGAAGGGACCAGTCCCTGGAGAAGGACATCATGCTTAGTAGAGTAGAGGGTCAAAAAAAAAAAAAGGAAGACACTCAACAAGATGGACTGACACAGTGGCTCCAAAAATGGGCTCAAGCATAACAACGATTTGTGAGGATGGCATAGGACCTGGCAGTGCTTCGCTCTGTTGTACAAAAGGTTGCTGTGAGTCAGAACCAGCTCTATAGCACCTACAACAATATTCTTTAAAAACCCAACCCCCGCTTTGCTGTTGAGTCAGTGCTGACTCATGGTGACCCTATACGACAGAGCAGAACTGCTCCATAGGGTTTCCAACGCTGTAATCTTTATGGAAGCAGACTGTCACATCTTTCTTCCACAAAGTGGCTGGTACGTTCAAACTGTTAATCTTTAGGCTAGCAGACGAGCACTCTAACCACTATGCAACCAAGACTCCTTTTATTCTTTAAAAGTACTCTTTAGAAGGCGGAGCCAAGATGGCGGACTAGGCAGACGCTACCTCGGATCCCTCTTACACCAAAGACACGGAAAAACAAGTGAATCGATCACATACATAACAATCTACGAACCCCGAACAACAAACACAGATCTAGAGACGGAGAACGAACTAATACGGGGAAGCAGCGATTGTTTCCAGAGCCTGGAGCCAGCGTACCAGTCAGGTACGGCACAAGCACAGACAGCTGCTCCTCCCCCTTGAACTAACCCCGGGAGGGAGATCAGCCGGTTCCACAGGCGGCGTGGGACGCAGCCGGTAGGAGAAGTCCCCGGGAGGCAGTGACTGGTCTTGGAGCAGAAAGAGCAGCGTCCGAGCCGGGGAACCGTCCCGCAGGGATTTGGACTGGACGCAGATACGGCATAAACACGGAGAGTTGCTCCACCCCCCTGAACTAACCCCGGGAAGGGGACCAGACGGGTCACGCGGGCGGCGTGGGACTCAGCCGGTAGAAGTCCCCGGGAGGCAGCGACTGGTATTGGAGCGGGGAGAACAGTGTCCCAGCCGGGACACTCGGTCACGGCACAAGCACGGGGAGCTGCTCCACCCATCTGAACTAACCCCGGGAGGAGGCCCAACTGGTTCTCGGGGGCGGCACGGCCACGTGGCTGGAGGGATGAGAAGTCCCCGGGAGGCAGCGACTGATTTTGGAGTCGAGAGTGCACCGTCCCAGTAGGGGAGCATTGACGCTGGGCGTGGGGCTGGAAGCGGAGGATCTGACCGTGACTCCAGCGGGCCAGACCCCCCGGGGGCAATCTCCACACAGCCAGCACACATAGGCGACGCGCCCGCGGGAATCTCAGATATAATAGTCATTCCAAGCAAGACAAGCAACTCTGGCTATATTCTGAGGTGTTACTCTCCTATCTCTCTGTTCCCTCCCCCACCCTCCCCAGGCGGCTTCATTAACATCTGAATAGCCTGAGCCAGAGGGAGAACTCTGATAGGGATCTGACTGCATTTTTTTTAGAGGATTTTCTGGAAAAACTAGTTTCCCAGTGATGGCTCAGAGACAACAATCCATATCAAACCACTTAAAGAAGCAGACCATGACAGCTTCTCCAACCCCCCAAACAAAAGAATCAAAATCTTTCCCAAATGAAGATATAATCTTGGAATTATCAGATACAGAATATAAAAAACTAATTTACAGAATGCTTAATGATATCACAAATGAAATTAGGATAACTGCAGAAAAAGCCAAGGAACACACTGATAAAACTGTTGAAGAACTCAAAAAGATTATTCAAGAACATAGCGGAAAAATTAATAAGTTGCAAGAATCCATAGAGAGACAACATGTAGAAATCCAAAAGATTAACAATAAAATAACAGAATTAGACAATGCACTAGGAAGTCAGAGGAGTAGACTCGAGCAATTAGAATGCAGACTGGGACATCTGGAGGACCAGGGAATCAACACCAACATAGCTGAAAAAAAATCAGATAAAAGAAATAAAAAAAATGAAGAAACCCTAAGAATTATGTGGGACTCTATCAAGAAGGATAACCTGCGGGTGATTGGAGTCCCAGAACAGGGACGGGGGACAGAAAACACAGAGAAAATAGTTGAAGAACTCCTGACAGAAAACTTCCCTGACATCATGAAAGACGAAAGGATATCTATCCAAGATGCTCATCGAACCCCATTTAAGATTGATACAAAAAGAAAAACACCAAGACACATTATCATCAAACTCACCAAAACCAAAGATAAACAGAAAATTTTAAAAGCAGCCAGGGTGAAAAGAAAGGTTTCCTTCAAGGGAGAATCAATAAGAATATGTTCTGACTACTCAGCAGAAACCATGCAGGCAAGAAGAGAATGGGACGACATATACAGAACACTGAAGGAGAAAAACTGCCAGCCAAGGATCATATATCCAGCAAAACTCTCTCTGAAATATGAAGGCGAAATTAAGATATTTACAGACAAACACAAGTTTAGAGAATTTGCAAAAACCAAACCAAAGCCACAAGAAATACTAAAGGATATTGTTTGGTCAGAGAACCAATAATATCAGATATCAGCACAACACAAGGTCACAAAACAGAACGTCCTGATATCAACTCAAATAGGGAAATCACAAAAACAAACAAATTAAGATTAATTAAAAAAAAAAAAAACACATAACAGGGAATCATGGAAGTCAATAGGTAAAAGATCACAATAATCAAAAAGAGGGACTAAATACAGGAGGCACTGAACTGCCATATGGAGAGTGATACAATGCGATATAGAACAATACAAGTTAGGTTTTTACTTAGAAAAATAGGGGTAAATAATAAGGTAACCACAAAAAGGTATAACAACTCTATAACTCAAGATAAAAACCAAGAAAAACGTAACGACTCAACTAACATAAAGTCAAGCACTATGAAAATGAGGATCTCACAATTTACTAAGAAAACCGCCTCAGCACAAAAAAGTACGTGGAAAAATGAAATTGTCAACAACACACATAAAAAGGCATCAAAATGACAGCACTAAAAGCTTATTTACCTATAATTACCCTGAATGTAAATGGACTAAATGCACCAATAAAGAGACAGAGAGTCACAGACTGGATAAAGAAACACGATCCATCTATATGCTGCCTACAAGAGACACACCTTAGACTTAGAGACACAAACAAACTAAAATTCAAAGGATGGAAAAAAGTATATCAAGCAAACAATAAGCAAAAAAGAAGAGGAGTAGCAACATTAATTTCTGACAAAATAGACTTTAGACTTAAATCCACCACAAAGGATAAAGAAGGACACTATATAATGATAAAAGGGACAATTGATCAGGAAGACATAACTATATTAAATATTTATGCACCCAATGACAGGGCTGCAAGATACATAAATCAAATTTTAACAGAATTGAAAAGCGAGATAGATACCTCCACAATTATAGTAGGAGACTTCAACACACCACTTTCGGAGAAGGACAGGACATCCAGTAAGAAGCTCAACAGAGACACGGAAGATCTAATTACAACAATCAACCAACTTGACCTCATTGACTTATACAGAACTCTCCACCCAGCTGCTGCAAAATATACTTTTTTTTCTAGCGCACATGGAACATTCTCTAGAATAGACCACATATTAGGTCATAAACCTTTGCAGAGTCCAAAACATCGAAATATTACAAAGCATCTTAGACCACGAGGCAATAAAACTAGAGATCAATAACAGAAAAACTAGGGAAAAGAAATCAAATACTTGGAAAATGAACAATACCCTCCTGAAAAAAGACTGGGTGATAGAAGACATCAAGGAGGGAATAAGGAAATTCATAGAATGCAACGAGAATGAAAATACTTCCTACCAAAACCTCTGGGACACAGCAAAAGCAGTGCTCAGAGGCCAATTTATATCAATAAATGCACACATACAAAAAGAAGAAAGAGCCAAAATCAGAGAACTGTCCCTACAACTTGAACAAATAGAAAGTGAGCAACAAAAGAATCCATCAGGCACCAGAAGAAAACAAATAATAAAAATTAGAGCTGAACTAAATGAATTAGAGAACAGAAAAACAATTGAAAGAATTAACAAAGCCAAAAGCTGGTTCTTGGAAAAAATTAACAAAATTGATAAACCATTGGCTAGACTGACTAAAGAAATACAGGAAAGGAAACAAATAACCCGAATAAGAAATGAGAAGGACCACATCACAACAGAACCAAATGAAATTAAAAGAATCATTTCAGATTGTTATGAAAAATTGTACTCTAACAAATTTGAAAACCTAGAAGAAATGGATGAATTCCTGGAAAAACACTACCTACCTAAACTAACACATTCAGAAGTAGAACAACTAAATAGACCCATAACAAAAAAAGAGATTGAAACGGTAATCAAAAAACTCCCAACAAAAAAAAGCCCTGGCCCGGACGGCTTCACTGCAGAGTTCTACCAAACTTTCAGAGAAGAGTTAACACCACTACTACTAAAGGTATTCCAAAGCATAGAAAATGACGGAATACTACCCAACTCATTCTATGAAGCCACCACCTCCCTGATACCAAAACCAGGTAAAGACATTACAAAAAAAGAAAATTATAGACCTATATCCCTCATGAACATTGATGCAAAAATCCTCAACAAAATTCTAGCCAATAGAATCCAACAACACATCAAAAAAATAATTCACCCTGATCAAGTGGATTTATACCAGGTATGCAAGGCTGGTTTAATATCAGAAAAACCATTAATGTAATCCATCACATAAATAAAACAAAAGACAAAAACCACATGATCTTATCAATTGATGCAGAAAAAGCATTTGACAAAGTCCAACACCCATTCATGATAAAAACTCTTACCAAAATAGGAATTGAAGGAAAATTCCTCAACATAATAAAGGGCATCTATGCAAAGCCAACAGCCAATATCACTCTAAATGGAGAGAACCTGAAAGCATTTTCCTTGAGAACGGGAACCAGACAAGGATGCCCTTTATCACTGCTCTTATTCAACATCGTGTTGGAAGTCTTAGCCAGGGCAATTAGGCTAGACAAAGAAATAAAAGGGATCCAGATTGGCAAGGAAGAAGTAAAGTTATCACTATTTGCAGATGACATGATTATATACACAGAAAACCCTAGGGAATCCTCCAGAAAACTACTGAAACTAATAGAAGAATTTGGCAGAGTCTCAGGTTATAAAATAAACATACAAAAATCACTTGGATTCCTCTACATCAACAAAAAGAACACCGAAGAGGAAATACCCAAATCAATACCATTCACAGTAGCCCCCAAGAAGATAAGATACTTAGGAATAAATCTTACCAAGGATGTAAAAGACCTATACAAAGAAAACTACAAAGCTCTACTACAAGAAATTCAAAAGGACATACTTAAGTGGAAAAACATACCCTGCTCATGGATAGGAAGACTTAACATAGTAAAAATGTCTATTCTACCAAAAGCCATCTATACATTTAACGCACTTCCAATCCAAATTCCAATGTCATATTTTAAGGGGACAGAGAAACAAATCACCAATTTCATATGGAAGGGAAAGAAGCCCCGGATAAGCAAAGCATTACTGAAAAAGAAGAAGAAAGTGGGAGGCCTCACCTTACCTGATTTCAGAACCTATTATACAGCCACAGTAGTCAAAACAGCCTGGTATTGGTACAACAACAGACACATAGACCAATGGAACAGAATTGAGAACCCAGACATAGATCCATCCACGTATGAAAAGCTGATATTTGACAAAGGACCAGTGTCAATTAACTGGGGAAAAGATAGCCTTTTTAACAAATGGTGCTGGCATAACTGGATATCCATCTGCAAAAACATGAAACAGGACCCATACCTCACACCATGCACAAAAACTAACTCCAAGTGGATCAAAGACCTAAACGTAAAGACTAAAACGATAAAGATCATGGAAGAAAAAATAGGGACAACCCTAGGAGCCCTAACACAAGGCATAAACAGAATACAAAACATTACCAAAAATGATGAAGAGAAACCCGACAACTGGGAGCTCCTAAAAATCAAACACCTATGCTCATCTAAAGACTTCTCCAAAAGAGTAAAAAGACCACCTACAGGTTGGGCAAGAATTTTCAGCTATGACATCTCCGACCAGCGCCTGATCTCTAAAATCTTTATGATTCTGTCAAAACTCAACCACAAAAAGACAAACAACCCAATCAAGAAGTGGGCAAAGGATATGAACACACACTTCACTAAAGAAGATATTCAGGCAGCCAACAGATACATGAGAAAATGCTCTCGATCATTAGCCATTAGAGAAATGCAAATTAAAACTACGATGAGATTCCATCTCACACCAGCAAGGCTGGCATTAATCCAAAAAACACAAAATAATAAATGTTGGAGAGGCTGGGGAGAGATTGGAACTCTCATACACTGCTGGTGGGAATGTAAAATGGTACAACCACTTTGGAAATCTATCTGGCGTTATCTTAAACAGTTAGAAATAGAACTACCATACAACCCAGAAATCCCACTCCTAGGAATATACCCTAGAGATACAAGAGCCTTCATACAAACAGATATATGCACACCCATGTTTATTGCAGCTCTGTTTACAATAGCAAAAAGTTGGAAGCAACCAAGGTGCCCATCAACAGATGAATGGGTAAATAAATTGTGGTATATTCACACAATGGAATACTACACATCGATAAAGAACAGTGACGAATCTCTGAAACATTTCATAACATGGAGGAACCTGGAAGGCATTATGCTGAGCGAAATTAGTCAGAGGCAAAAGGACAAATATTGTATAAGACCACTATTATAAGATCTTGAGAAATAGTAAACCTGAGAAGAACACATACTTTTGTGGTTAGGAGGGGGGGAGGGAGGGAGTGTGGGAGAGGGTTTTTTATTGATTAATCAGTAGATAAGAACTGCTTTACGTGAAGGGAAAGACAACACTCAATACATGGAAGGTCAGCTCAATTGGACTGGACCAAAAGCAAAGAAGTTTCTGGATAAAATGAATGCTTCAAAGGTCAGCGGAGCAAGCGTGGGGGTCTAGGGAACATGGTTTGCGGGGTCTTCTAAGTCAATTGGCAAAATAATTCTATTATGAAATCATTCTGCATCCCACTTTGAAATGTGGCGTCTGGGGTCTTAAATGCTAACAAGCGGCCATCTAAGATGCAGCAATTGGTCTCAACCCACCTGGAGCAAAGGAAAATGAAGAACACCAAGGCCACACGACAACTAAGAGCCCAAGAGACAGAAAGGGCCACATGAACCAGAGACCTACATCATCCTGAGACCAGAAGAACTAGTTGGTGCCCGGCCACAATCGATGACTGCCCTGACAGGGAGCACAGCAGAGGACCCCTGAGGGAGCAGGAGATCAGTGGGATACAGACCCCAAATTCTCATAAAAAGACCAAACTTAATGGTCTGACTGAGACTAGAGGAATCCCGGCGGCCATGCTCCCCAGACCTTCTGTTGACACAGGACAGGAACCATCCCTGAAGACAACTCATGAGAAATGAAAGGGACTGGTCAGCGGGTGGGAGAGAGATGCTGATGAAGAGTGAGCTAATTATATCAGGTGGACACTTGAGATTGTGTTGGCAACTCTTGTCTGGAGGGGGGATGGGAGGATGGAGAGAGAGGGAAGCCGGCAAAATTGTCAAGAAAGGAGAGACTGAAAGGGCTGACTCAAGAGGGGGAGAGCAAGTGGGAGTAGGGAGTGAGATGTATGTAAACTTATATGGGACAGACTGATTGGATTTGTAAACGTTCACTTGAAGCTTAATAAAAATTATCAAAAAAAAAAAAAACAGAAATTTATTTTCTCACAGTTCTGGAGGCTAGGAGTATCAATTCAGAATATCAGGAAGGCTACGTTTTCTCTGTCTACTCTAGGGGACTTGACGCACTTACTAATGAAGATCAGAGACCACAGCCTTCAGTATGGGTCACACCTCAACATAAAGAAAACAAGAATCCTCACAACTGGACCAATGAGCAAGATCATGATAAATGGAAAAAAGATTGAAGTTGTCAAGGATTTCATTTTACTTGGATCCACAATCAACAGTCATGGAAGCAGCTGTCAGGAAATCAAAAGATGCATTGCATTGGGTAAATCTGCTGCAAAGGACCTCTTTAAGGTGTTGAGGAGCAAAGATGTCACCTTGAAGACTAAGGTGTGCCTGACCCAAGCCATGGTATTTTCAATAGCATCATATGCATGGGAAAGCTGGACAATGAGTAAGGAAGACTGAAGAAGAATTGACGCCTTTGAATTGTGGTGTTGGCAAAGAATATTGAATATACCATGGGCTGCCAAAAGAACGAACAAATCTGTCCTGGAAGAAGTACAATCAGAATGCTCCTTAGAAGCTACGATGTGTCTTACATATATTGGACATGTTGTCAGGAGTCAGTCCCTGGAGAAGGACATCGTGCTTATGCTTGGCGGAGTACAGGGTCAGCAGAAAAGAGGAAGACCCTCAATGAGATGGACTGACACAGTGGCTGCAACGAGCTCAAGCATAGCAACGATTATAAGGATGGCTCAGGACCGGGCAGTGTTTCGTTCTGTTGTGCATAGGGTCGCTATGATTCGGAACCGACTCGATGGCACCTAAGAACAACAACAACAATCTAGGAGAAGATGCTTCCTTGTCTATTCCAGCTCCTATTAGTCCCAGGTGTTTCTTGTCATTCTTTGGCTTTTAGATACATCTTCACATGACCATCTCCCTCTGTCTGTTTCTCTGTGTCTCTTCTCCTCTTTTGTAAAGACACCACTCAGATGGGATTATGACCCACACTACTCCTCTGTGATCCCCTGGTAGCTTGACTGAACATCTTCAAAACATTTTTCACATTCACAGGTACTGAGGGTTAAAACTTCAACATAAGCTTTTTGGGGCATACCGTTCAATCCATTGCAAATGTTACATGAGGTAATCCTTGCAAAGTGCTTAGCTCAGCTCCAGACAGAGAGAAAAACTTCAACAAATTAGTATCATCTCCCAAATTCTCATAAAAAGACCAAACTTAATGGTCTGACTGAGACTGGAGGAATCCCGGCGGCCATGCTCCCCAGACCTTCTGTTGACACAGGACAGGAACCATCCCCGAAGACAACTCATCAGAAATGAAAGGGACTGGTCAGCGGGTGGGAGAGAGACGCTGATGAAGAGTGAGCTAATTATATTAGGTGGACACTTGAGATTGTGTTGGCAACTCTTGTCTGGAGGGGGGATGGGAGGATAGAGAGAGAGGGAAGCAGGCAAAATTGTCACGAAAGGAGAGACTGAAAGGGCTGACTCAAGAGGGGGAGAGCAAGTGGGAGTAGGGAGTGAGATGTATGTAAACTTATATGAGACAGACTGATTGGATTTGTAAACGTTCACTTGAAGCTTAATAAAAGTTATTAAAAAAAAAAAAAGAAAGAAAAAAAAGTAGGCTTTAATCTGCTTTGGTTAACAAAACATGTGGCTAATATAATCAATATTGCAACATATAATACATGCAACCACAGTCACCAGAGGCACTCATGTAAAATGGTTGTAAAACCTACCCCCCATCCATTACAGGATATTTTAGTAATCCTAGCAACTGATGGTAGTTATTCACAAGAACAACAACAACTATCTCACATGCCACAATTCTCAATCTTTCTATTACTACTTTCAAAATGATTAATGAAGGTATTAGTGGTCTTGGTTTTAAGGGTCGATGAGATCCAAAGAGGAGCAATAAGCATTAGATTGGAAAAGACTAACATGCAGAAAGGTGAAAATTAAAAGAAAGCAATACAAGAAATACTGACAGGAAATACTGCTTCTCAATATTTATAACATGTCAAAGACAACTGAAGATACAGCTTTTATTAATAAGTATGATCTTCTGTGCAACCTTAATATTTTTTCAAGTACATAAGTAATGTATATCAAGTATATGCATATTTTAATTTTTTATCTGATCAAAGGGAAAAGTGGTTATGTAAACACTAGTCACATAATTTACCACTTTTCAAATACTTTTTGGAAGATTAGTGCATACAGATAATTGGAATCCCAGAATCATATAATCTAAGGGTTCTAATAAATTTTAGAGGACATCTTACAAAACTCTGTAGCCATATTTGACACGTAATTGGTTAAATTTCAATATTTTCACTAGAATGTCAAGAACGTGAATGAGATTACTGTGTTACCTTATTTCAAAATATCAGGCACTTTTTCCAAATATTTTCTAAAAACCACTATGTTATGAATAAATTTCTTGAAAAATATAATTTATCAATATTGACACAAGGAGACACAGAAAATCTGAATAACCCTGCATTTAGTAAAGAAATTTAATTTATTAAGAAGAATTTTCCAGGCCTTGATTGTTCCACTGGTAAATTCTATCAAATATTCAAGGATAAAATAACACCAATGTTACACAAACTTTTTAAAAAATATAGAGGCAAACCAATCACTGGCCAATACAGTTTAAGAAACCTTCAAAACTCTAATATCAAAACCTGACAAAGATACCACAAATTATATATATATGTGTGTGTGTGTATGTATCTATATCTCAACATACATCATGAATATTGATGAAAAAGTCCTTAAGAAAACATGAGCAAACTAGCAAACAGAATCCAACAATATACAAAAAGGATATCGTGAAAAAGTGGGGTTTATCTCAGGAATGTAAGGTTGGTTTAACATTCAAAAATCAATAATAATTTACTATATTAAGAGACTATAGGAAAAAAAAAGATCACTTCAATACATGTAGAAATAGAATTTGACAAAATTCAACACCATTCATGACAAAAGTTCTTAGCAATCTAGGAATAGTTGAGAGCTTATTCATACTAATAAAGGGAGTCTACAAAAAACTGACAGTTAATATACTTAGTTGTGAAAGATAAAATAATTTTTCCTTGAAACTGAGAACAAGTCAGGGATGCCCACTTTCAGTACCTTTATTAAACATTGTTCAGAAGGTCATAGCCATTGCAATAAAGTAAAAAAAATAAGACATAAAGATAGGATGGGAAGGAGTAAAACTGTCCCTATTTGTTGATGACAGGGTTGTTTACTTAGAAAATCTCAGGGAATCCACAAAGATACAACAAATCCACAAAGAAATAACAAATGATTCAAGCAAGGTCACAGGATAAAAGACTAATATACAAGAAGCAAATATATTTTTATATATTAGCAATTATATTTTGTATATATTAGTAGTGAACTATTTATATATTAGTAGGAAAAACGATACTATAAAAACAAGCAAACAAAAAGAAACCCCAAACCATAAATCCAAAACCAAAACTAAACTCACTGCCACAGACTCGATACAAATTCATAAAATCATAAATACCTTGGAAAAAAACAGGATTAAGATATTGAAGAACTCTACAATGAAAATTGCTTAACATTGTTGACAGAAATTAAAGAAGACCAAAAGGAATGGCAAGATATACCAGTTACATAGATTTAAAGACTCGATATTGTTAAAATAGCAAATCTCCAATTGATCCATAGATTCAATGCAGACTTAATCAAAATCCCACCATGTTTTTTTTTTTTTTGGAGAAATTGACAGACTTATTCTAAATTATATATATTTATATATATATGCAAAAGACCTAATACAGTAAAAGAAACTGCAAAAAGTAAACAAAGCTGAATGGCTTACGCTACCTGATAAAAGGACTATAAAGAGCTACGGCAATCAAAACAACTTGATGCATAATGCATACATAAAGATAATATATAGATCAATGTAATGGAATAGAAAGTCCATAAAATAGATTGCGAGATACATGGTCAACTGATTTAACAAAGATGCCAAAGTAATTCAATGGGGAAAAGAAAATCTTTTCAACAAATGGTGCTGTGTCAACCAGACATCCACACAGAAAAAATTGACATAGACTTTTACATCACAGCAAACACAAACAATAACTCAAAGTGGATTACAGAGCTAAGTAAAAACCTAAAAGCATAAAATCTCCAGAAGAAAACACAAGAGAAAAATCTTTGCAACCTTGAGGCTATATAAAAAGCACAAACAACAAAAGATATTGAAACATTAAAAAAAAAAAAAAAAAATGCAGAAGCTCCAAAAAAAATACTGGATTTTTATCCTGATCAAACGGAGGAAAATGCAGAAAAGAATTTCTAATTCTCATGGAATTCAGACTTTCTGGAGCCATGGAGGTTGGACGAACCCCTGAAAACTACTGCCCTGAGATATCTTTAAAACTGAAACCAAAAATATCACCTAACTCTTCTTATAAACAAACAATAGTTCAGATTAACTTGTAAAAAATGTCTGTCTTGAGCATTATGTTCTTTTAAGAAATGCCTACATGAGATCAAAGTGACAACAGCAACGCGAAATATTAGATAAAACTTAGGGGGAAGTGAGTTTACATTAATGCAGAAGGAACAACTCAGAAAAAGAGGGTAAAAATGCTTGCACAACTTTAAGAATGTAACCAATGTCACTGAACTGTAACGTGTAGAAACTGTTGGGCTGGTGTATGTTTATGTCTTGCTCCATATATTCTCAACGACAAAAAGATACTGGAATGTTAGACCTGCTCATGTAAGACCTGCTCATCTGGCCTTGGGAGGTTCAGTAGATGCCTTTCATACCACAACTGTGAGAAATAAATTTATAAGGGAAGTTCCAGCATTCTTGAGGAGCTCTGTGGTTGCTCTTCTCTACATGGGTCAGAATTAAGTGTGAGAACTGCTACCATTGAACTGGGATCCCAATATACAATGGGAATAATGTGATTCAGGGGTGGAAAGGGCAAAGTGGCGGCACTTCGTCATTAAAGACAAATGGTATCACTATTTACTTTGTTTCAAAAGCAAAATATCATGGGGATTATCTGCAGTGATTCTTCTCTCTCACTCATCATTGATAATTCAAAGCATTAAATTTCTGCTAAAAGCAAGGGGATTAAAAAAAATGAATGTTTCACAGTTCTCAAACAGCTCACATTCTAGCAATAGTCATACAAATAAGTAACTCTATTATAATACAAATTTCACAAAAAGTGATTTTATACTATGAGAAAAAGAGTGAGTGATATTTTTCTGAAGTTAAAATTAGCATAATGAAAAATCTTAGAGGAATGGTACTATTTGAATTAAACCACTCCAAAAAAAAAGAGACAGCAAGAAGATAAGTGGTGGACAAGTCTTTCCAAGAATAGCGTAAGCCAATGGTGCAGTGGAAGAAAAGGTATTCCTTCTCTTACATGAGGCTGCATCCCACCACTTCCTCACCTCCAAACCATTATACATTCTCTAGAAATGCTTTCACCCAAGGTCACCAATAAATAACACTGGATTATATACAGTGGAAGAGCCCTGGTGGTGTAATGGTTAAACACTTGGCTGCTAACAGGAAGGTCGACGGTTCAGACCCACCAACTGCTCTGCAGGAGAAAAGACTTGTGATCTGTTCCTGTAAAGATTAGAGCTTAGGAAACCCTATGGGGCAGTTCCATCCTGTCCTTCGGGGTCACTATGGACTTGGAATCAACTGGATGACGTACAATAACATATTCTGTGGACACTTTCAATCATTTTCTTTGGATCCTGGAGTGGAATTTGGAACTATTGATTATACTTTTCCTAAGCTTCAAGAACTACATATTCATCTGAATCTTATTCTTCCTTCTCTGGCAGCTTTCTCATTTCACTTTGTCTTCATTTTCCCCACTAGGGCTCTGATCTTATCCCTCTATAAACATTCTTTCTCCTGCTATCATTCATTCTTTTAGCTTCTATCCGTTTATATGACTATCCTGGGAAACTCTTTGTCAAACTCCTCCTTTAGGGCCTAAAAAAGCCCTATAATGTTTTCTCTGTGTAAGTATTGAATTTTTTTTAACCTTTATGGGCATAAACAAATAGCATTAACCATGATTATTATATGTTACTAAAGTGAATCACAGTAAGATCTATATGCATCTTTGCCACAAATAAATTCCAAATGCTGAATAAATCGATGGCACAATGCTTATTTAATCTCTCATACAAACATTAAGATGAGAGAGGGACCTGCCCATTGAATCAATCTTAAATGAAGTACGTAGTTTGGGCTGTATATCTCATCACTGAAAATAATTCCTAAACTACAGACTGTAACAGAAATACAAACATATCTTTATCTCTTTGAAACTGTTCAAAAGTAGCAGAAATGAAATGCGTCCTTCTTGCCCAAGATGAAAGACAGAAATAGGGATCTATATCTGATTAAGCCAAAAAACCAAACCCAGTGCCGTCGAGTCAATTCTGACTCATAGCGACCCTACAGGACAGAGTGGAACTGCCCCATAGATTTTCCAAGGAGCGCCTGACAGATTCAAACTGCTGACCCTTTGGTTAGCAGCCATAGCACTTAACCACTAAGCCACCAGGGTTTCCACATCTGATTAGACTTTGAAAAAAATCACAACAGAGGCCTAGAATCAGTGTGGTGTTATTTAAATAACATTTAATGTTGTTTGGAGAAAAAAATAAAATGACACACACACACAAAAAAAACCTATTTTACTAGTCTTTGTTTCTTGATACTACTATTTCTCATTTTAAAACAGCCCAAAGTAGGTCTGGCCTAGAGAAGAGTATTATCCCTGATTTTGGCAAGGTTGAAAGACAATAATGGTGAGTTCCAAATTTGTGTCTCTAGCCAAGACTCCTTGCTCTGTATTGCTGGCTACTGTATATATATGAGATGTTAACTACTTGAGGGTAGGCATTTTGTCCATTTTTGCTCACTACTGTATCCCCAGAACATGGGAGAGTGTTTGGGGCACATGGCAGGCAGTTAATTCTTGTTTTCAATGAAAGAATGAACTAATCCAACTTACTACATCCAATCTGTTTTCACTAGACAGAGTCTATAATGAACACATAGAGTGGTTTTGTTCATGTTTGAATATTCAGCCTATAATACTATTCTAACTGTATAACTGGCATTTCATGAACACATTTTTATGACATGAATGAATTACCAGCAACTGTAAAGTCCTTTATATACACGGGATTTAAGAATGCAATTTTCATTGAGTCTTTTTCCTTAGTTCCAAGATTTCCGTACTCTTCATTACACCTGTGTTCTGCACTGTTTTCCTTCACCCAAGTAATCTCCCTCTATTTCAACATTTCTTCTCCCTTTGAATGGAGTCCTTATCCTGTTTGTATTGAAACTAATCCTATATCTATTTCATTTCACTTATCCAAACCTCTTAGGAAAGGTCCTAACATTCAGTTACAACAGATCTGAGTTTAGATATTATAGTTACGCTTTCAGACTTTTTACCATCGTCCCTACAACTCTGCCAGAAAGCACTGTTTACAAAAAGAATAACCAAAACTAAAAACGAGAATATCTTCAGAATACGAAAAGCAAACTGAGCTTATTAAATATTTCACACACAAACACTAAATATTTCACACATACATATACAGTTCTTACATATCACCAGTATACACTAGTCAAAAGGACACAAATCTTTAAGAAGATATACAATGAATACTTCTTTGGGGGATGGTCTATTTTAGTAAAACAATGTGAATATATAAGCCACTGGCTAGTAACAGAAAGAACTTCATTAAACAGAGCTGATCTTTAGAATAAAATTTGTTAAGTAAAATTCTACTTTCTCCCTTCAAGTTACCTATCAAGGACTTACATCCTAATTCACTGAATTAAATGGCTGAACACTTACCTCCGAGGATGGTTGGCATCAAACAATGTGTTATCATCATCCTCATCATCTTGTTCTAAAGGTGTCAATTCCATGTTTTCTATGTTAGTGTCCAAAACTCCGTATCTCCTTGTCTTTCGATTTCTTCTTCTCATCCTATTAAAACAATTTAAAACGTAAAAAAATACTTTAATACAGGCTAAATGATCTTTATTTTACATTTACTTGTAAATTAAAAAAAAAAAAATTAGTCTGTTCCTCTACCTTTGACATAAGAGGAATCCAACATCAAAGTTGCATTTCAGGAATGCAATCCGTGTACTGTTCAGGATTATTTGTAATTCATAAAACAAAACCCCATTCCCTGTTTGTATGTCATCACTGTTTCTTCTGCCTGATACATTTTCTTCTCCGTGTCAACCTGATGGTGATGACAGATAATCCTTTAAGTCTTAGTTCAGGTAACACATCTTTACAGCAGCTTTCTATCCCTGCCCTATTCCCACCTCCTCCATGCCTTCTCACTGAGATGTACGGTTAGGTACTCTCTGCCCCAGTGAGAAAAGCACTTAAATACATACGCAGGAAACCCTGGTGGCACAGTGGTTAAGTGCTACCCTAAAGGTCGGCAGTTCTAATCCGCCAGGCGCTCCTTGGAAACTCTATGGGGCAGTTCTACTCTGTCCTATAGGGTCGCTATGAGTCAGAATCGACTCGATGGCAACAGGTTTTTTACGGGTTACACATACGCAAACTCTACACCAGCAGTTCACAACTCTGGCTGCACATCGGCATCACCTGGAGTGGTTTGAAAAGTCCCATGCTCAGACTACACCCCCACACCAATAAAATTACAATCCCCAGGAACAGACACTAGGCATCAGCACTGTCTTGAAGTTTTACAAGTGATTCCAATATGCTAAAAACCACTCTCCTAGATCAGTGATTCTAAAAGTACACTTTCCTGGATCGGCAAAATCGGCATTGCCGAGGAATTTATTAGAAATGCAAGTCCTTGAGACCCACCCCAGACATAATAAGAAGCTTTGAAGGTGGGGCCCAGCAATTTGTTTTTAACAAAGTGTTCTTGTGATTTTGATACATGCTAGAAGTTTGAGAACCACTGCCTTAGAGGAATGAAGTGTTTTTAAACGACTGAATTGTTGTCAGCTGTATATATGAAAAGGTTTCATGACTTAGAGCCTTACTGTTTCTCTCTCAAATAACTTGTTCTTTTCTCTCAAATCATTTATTTCAATTTTCTTTTATTTGCATTTATGTATTTTTTTTTTATATGTTTAGGGCCCTGGTGGCGCAATGGTTAAGAGACTGGTTGCCAAGCAAAAGGTCAGCAGTTTGAATTCACCAGCCTCTCCTTGGAAACCCTATGGGGCTGTTCTACTCTGTCCTACAGGGTCACTATGAGTTGGATCGACTCCCAGGGCAATGGGTATGTATATGTTTATTTGGGTGTTTCTTTGCCTGTCTCTCCCACTAAGTTCCGTGAGAGCAGCAGCCATGCCTGTATTGTTCACCACTGTATAACTACTTTCTAGAGCACTGTCTGACCAATTAACATGCTCATTAAATTTTTGTTGAGGGCCTGAAAGAAACCGCATTTTAGATCAGTGATCCATAACCATGACCCTGCAATCAACGCCTAAGTCAGCTCCAATGCAACAGCCTCAACTTCACACACAGAAAAAGGTGGTGAAATTGGAGTTTAAAAGCAAAATAGAAGGTATTTTAGCAAGTAGTCAGAAATAAATTCCAGTTCACTTAAATTCTGATTCACTTTGACAGAATAAGTGTGATAGAAAATACTTGGACTACAGCACCAACTGTAAAAAGCAAAGCCTCTTTAATGACCAGTCTGGAAGACAGACTGCCTTATACTTACATACATACTGCATTCAGCAAATATTTATCTTACTGTGTATCAAGCCCTGTGCTAGCTTCTAAGTGTAAAGTACTTCATCTCAGTGATCAAAATTTACAAATTGTTATTAACCCTGGATAAAAACCAAGAAAATTTCTACCAATCACTGGCTATTATCTATCTACATATCCAAAGGTGACGGAACAGGTAACAGGTTTAATTATAGTGTTTAAAGCTACAAATGTAACTGATAAAAGAGTCAATACTACAACTTTATCGAAAAAAGAGAATGGTAGATTGGTGGCAGTATAAAGTATAAGATAGAGTATGCTTTGATAATGAGGACATTTTAATGTTTAAATTGTTAAATTAAAAATTATACACACACACACACACAAACACATGTACCCCATACCAGAGGGCTAAACTTTTTCTGTAAGGGATCAGAGGATAAATATTATAGGCTCTCTGGGCCACATATTGTCTCTATCCCGTATTCTTCCACTTTAATAGCTCTTTTAAAATATTAAAAAAAATTCTTAGCTTATATCATACCAAAAAAAAAAAAAAAACCACTGCTGTCGAGTCGGTTCCAGCTCAGCAACCCTAGAGGGCAGAGTAAAACCACCCCACAGGTTCCCAAGCAGCAGCTGGTGAATTCGAACTGCCAACCTTTTGGTTAGCTGCCAAGTTCTTTGCCACTGCACCACCAGGGCTCTCTTTGCTCACAGCCCTTACAAAAACAGGCCAGTGGATGGGATGTGGCCCATAGGCCACAGTTTGCCAACTCCTGATTTGGCCTTATGAAAGTAATCAACAGAAAAACTAAGATTAGAAATGGATAAAGGCATTACCTCTGAAAAGTGGGAATGGAAAGGGATATAGGGCACTTAGTTCATTGTAGGTCCTTTAGAACCACATGATTTAATAATATTTGCATGTATTACTTTGATTTGAAAAAGAAAATAAACCAAAGTGAGTAAAGACACTTGGCAAAAAAGGTTAAGGACATTGATTATAAAGTCCTCTTTTGCCTTCTCTTAGTCTATTGACCAGTTTTCTAAACTATATGACTTTCCAAACACTGGCATTTGCAGTCTACAAAAAAAGAAATTAATGCCATGTGAAGTTATTTTTGGAGACAATCTAGACTCTCCCAGGTCATATATTACATATGGAAGTCAATACGTTTACTTCCTGGTCATTGCCAATAACAGGATATCTTGACAAGTATTAAAACAGGGAATGACACAAACACAGAACTTAAGGGCTTTTAAAATCTGTCTCAGCTGACACTCTTCTCCACTCCCAAGATCTCCATCACAATTTGAATGAAGTCCCAGTCTTTCAATCAGTGGCCAAACCAATCTGCCTAAAAACGCTATTTTCTCTTATCTGTTTAAGCCATCTGACTGCATGGGTTTGGGCAATTTTATTATTTACTGTAGCTCACATTGTCCATCAGTTCAATCACGTACATGATTACAAACATGAATCCAACTTCTTTAAAAACAAGAATGTATTTCCTATACGTATAGCACATTGCTAGACACCAAATGAACTACTGATACAGTTCAATTTAAACAAATTTATTATTTTAGTAGAAGTTACTACTTCATACACCAGAACTCATTACCGCCGAGTATATTTAAACAAATTTATTATTTTAGTAGAAGTTACTACTTCATACACCAGAACGCATTACCGCTGAGTCGATTCTAACTCCTAGCAACCCTACAGGACACAGTAGAACTGCTCCAGAGGGTTTCCAAGGAGCAGCTGGTGCATTTGAACTGCTGACCTTTTCATTAGCAGCGATAGCGCTTAACCACTAAGCAACCAAGGCTCCAGGATTCACACAAGGATGAAGCAAATTAAAAAATTGTGTATTGTTAAGAAGATGGTCCCTATATAGCACAAATGACTTGACTGCTAACCTAAAGGTTTGGACCACCCAGCAGTACCACGAAAGAAAAGGCCTGGCAATCTGCTTCCATCAAGATTACAGCCAAGAAAGCCTTATGAAGCAGTGCTCCTCTGTAACCCATGGGATTGCCGAGTCAGAGCTGACTCCACGGCAACTAACAATAACAATAATCATTAAAGAGAACAAACTTGAAATGCTACTGCTCCAAAACTGTCTTTCCTCAGTATAGAGTGATGAGTCTATGGTTATGATAGCTAAACTGCATAAAAACGTCAAATATTAAAACACATATATTACCATATGTAGTGATTTCGGGCAAGGCCAAAAGCACTTACAAATCTTTAAAATTATTGTGCTAATGCAATGAACCGTCTACTTAAAATACAAACAACCATTAAGTGTAAAATACAATACACATAAAAATATATTGAAATTTTAAGTAAAAAGGCTACTTCTATCTTTTAATATGCTGTGCACATTATTTTTAAACAAGAGAAAAATTTATGTATTAACAGCCATGGTGCTTTTCTTATAAATAAATGTTTTCAATAAGCTAATCACAACCCAAAATTGTCTATATGTGTGTTAATTATACACATATAATTACATAGACATAACACACATGCATACTTTTCTACTAGACACATATATAGTAACTACATACTGCAATCAGAAAACAAACTTGTGTTGGCTCCTAATGAACATAAATATAAGGACTGTATATACCAACGGGTAGAAATGGAAGTATGGAAGCCTGAGAGGGTAAAAGGAGAAATCTATATGGTTTATTATTTTGAATTAAATTAAATTATCATATGGCAGGCACGAATAAATGACCCTGATCAGATCCCTTCTAGGTATTCAAATTTTATTATTATTCAAATAGCTGTCTTAATAAAGATATATATGCTTTATCCATTACACTCGGGTTGGTAAGAATGATACCTGTTTAGACACCATGTATACACTACAGTATAAAAATAAAACTGAACTACTAAAGTAAGCTTGATAAAATTTTATGTAAAAATGTATGATGCCACATAAAATAAACACAACAGAATAAAAGTACATTTCATTTTACTACACTACGAAAGGAAGAAAACCGATCAGTGTAACTTACTGTACACAGTTTATTCATACCTCCTTTTCCTCATTTTCTCTTAACTGAACATTTATGGGTACGTATTTTTTTATTAAGTATAGAATAATGTAAGTAATATTATTTCTTAATTCGTCCTATAGCGTGTTCAAAACTAGACTGGGGAATTTATTATTTACTATAATGTGTGTGTGTGTCTTCATGCATGCATGCATGTGCATATTGGCACAAAAGGTTAACCCTCAACTACTAGTAGAAAAACTGGCAGTTTGAACCCTCCCAGAGACACCTTGGAAGATAGGCCTGGTGATCTGCTTGTGAAAGGTCATAGCCTTGGAAACTCTACAGAGCAGTTATACTGTACACACGTGGCCACCATAATAAATCAGAATTGACTTGATGGCATCTAACAACTATACACACACACACACTCTCTTCACTTACCAGCATAGTTAGGTTCCAAAGACCAGGTCATTATGTGAAAATCATGGTTATGCAAAATTGTAGGATGACCAAATCATGTCACAAAATGGAAGATGACTATACTATTACATAACTGTCAAATTATATCATTACATAACGACCAAACCACTGAGAATCATGGCCCAGGCAAGCTGACACATAACCTTAACCATCACAGCCTGCATTACTCTCACTACATACCTCAGCATTTGTTACAGCCAGAAATATGTTGTTAATGTGCAAAATAGTCAGAAAGTCGATTTTTTACTACTGTCATAAATGCAAAATATCAGATAATGAGATAGTCGATAAATGAGTAGCAGTGATTGTATATGTATGTATATGTATGTATGTACGTATATATACATGCACACACACGCATATATTCTCCCCTATGTGGTTTGACATGATAAAGAAGAGTAATCTTAATAAATAAATCTACAATTAATGGTATAGAATTTTGTTTTATTTTTAGCAAAAAAAATTGAATTATGGAAGAAGATTGAATTTGAGACTAATTTTTTGCCACTGAAACATGAGCATAAAGATCAGTGAGCCACTATTTTAATTGATTTTCACCCAAAAATCCAACCCAATTGGATACATGACATATAGTAAAAGTTGTTTTGATCTCTCATCTTCATTCTACTTCTCCATAACCCAATCCCCATCAATTATTAGTTCAAGTCTTCTCAGAAGGAGACACCAGTAAGTGGTTAGAGTTTAAGAGGTGTTTTTAGGGGGAATGCCTGTGAGTAAAGAAGGAGGGAGAATGAGAAGACAAGTAGATCCCTCAGAGGATAATTTAATACAGGTCTGACAGTTTTGAAAGTAGAGAAAGGAAGGAAGATTAGGTAGAAGAATTGCAGGCTGCAGTGCAGTTCTAAGGAAGTCTTAACCAGGCCAATAAGATACCCACAAGCACTAGCTGCACGTTAGATGAGGCCCATGCCAGTCAGGATAGCCAGGCTCTGCTGCACTCAGTCATTTGCTGGGAATATGGCTAGGAATCACACATCTGACAATGGTGCCACAATGGACCCAAAGGTAAGGAACTACGTTTCCTGCAGCAGATTCTCTTGAAGGGAGATTTGATCAGTGTACCTCCACAGCTGCTACAATCATAAAGTCCTACTGATTGCACTACCCCAAAATCACTGAAATCCATTTGTTTTGTTCTAAGGTAAAACTACCTGAGGAAGGTCAAAGATTACATCTCAACATAAAGAAAACAAAAATCCTCACAGCTGGACCAATAAGCAGCATCATGGTAAATGGAGCAAAGACTGAAGTTGTCAAGGATTTCATTTTACTTGGATCCACAATCAATCCACCATGAAAGCAGCAATCAAGAAATCAAATCAGTTGCATTCGGCAAATCTGCTGCAAAAGACCTCTTTAAAGTGTTGAAGAGAAAGATGTTACTTTAAGGACTAAAGTGCACCTGACTTAAGCCATGGTATTTTTAATTGCCTCATATGCACATGAAAGCCGTACAAGGAATAAGGAAGACTGGAGAACTGATGCCTCTGAATTCTGCTGTTGGCGAAGAATAGTGAATATACCCTGGACTACCAGAAGAACAAACAAATCTGTTTTGGAAGAAGTACAGCCAGAATGTTCCTTAGAAGCAGTGATGGTGAAACTTTTTAAAACACTGATGTTGTTGTTATGTGCCTTTGAGTCGATTCCCACTCATGTTGTTGTTGTTGTTGTTAGGTGCCATCAAGTCAGTTCCAACTCACAGCAACCCTATGTACAACACAACAAAACACTGCCAAGTCCTGCATCATCTTTACAATCGTTGCTATGCTTGAGCCCATTGTTGCATTGTTGTAGTCACTGCATCAATCCAACTTGTTGAGGGTCTTCTTTTTCTCTGATCCTCTACTTTACCAAGCATGATGTCCTTCTCCAGGGACTGAGCCTTCCTGATAACATGTCCAAAGTTCTTGAGACAAAGTCTCCAAATCTTTGCTTCAAAGGAGCATTCTGGCTGTACTTGTTCCAAGGCAGATTTGTTTGTTCTTCTGGTAGTCCGTGGTACATTCAATATTCTTTGCCAACACTGTAATTCAAAGCCATCGAGTCTTCTCTGGTATTCCTTATTCATTATCCAGCTTTCACATGCATATGAGGTGATTAAAAATTCCATGGCTTAACTCAGGCTCACCTTAGTCCTCAAAGTGACATCTTTGTTTTTCAATATTTTAAAGAGGTCTTTTGCAGTAGATTTGTCCAGCGCAATTGGTTGTTTGATTTCTTGACTGCTGATTTCCTAGGCGTTGATTGTGGATCCAGGTAAAATGAAATCCTTGACAACTTCAATCTTTTTTCCGTTTGTCATGATGTTGCTTACTAGTCCAGTTGTAAAAGTTTTTTTTTTTTTTTTTGATATATTGAGGTGCAATCCATACTAGGGCTACAATCTTTGATCTTCATCAGGAAGTGATTCAAGTCCTCTGTTTCAGCAAGCAAGGCTGTGTCATCTGCATATTGCAGGTTGTTAACAGGTCTTCCTCCAATCCTGATGTGGCATTGTTCTTCATAGAATCCATCTCTTTGGATTATACGCTCATCACACAGATGGTGAAAGTATACAATCCTGCTGCACACCTTTCCTGATTTTAAACAATGCAGTATCCCATTATTCTGTAACTGTAACTGTCTCTTGGATTATGTACAGGTTCCTCAAAATACAACTGGGGAAGAGCTGTCTCCTCAGAGTAGAGTCAGCCTTAATGACCTGCATGGAATAAGACTTTCAAGACCTTCATCTGCTGATGTGGCACGACTCAAAATGAGAAGAAATAACTGCAAACATCCATTAATAATTGGAACATGGAATGTATAAAGTATGAATCTAGGAAAACTGTAAATTGTCAAAAGTGAAGTGGAACGTGTAAACATCACTATCCCAGGCATGAGTGAGCTAACATGGACTGGCATTGGGCATTCTGAATCAGATAATCATATGCTCTACTACTCTGGGAATGACAAACTGAAGAGGCATGGCATCTCGTTCACCGTCAAAAAGAATATTTCAACATCTATCCTGAAGTACAGCACTGTCAACGATAGGCTGACATCCGTCTTAGTCATCTAGTGCTGCTGTAACAGAAATACCACAAGGGATTGCTTTAACAAAGAGAAATCTATTTTCTCACAGTCTAGTAGGCTACAAGTCCAAATTCAGAGCATTTGCTCCAGAGGAAGTCTTTCTCTCTCTGTCAGCTCTGGAGAAAGGTCCTTGTCATCAATCTTCCCTTGGTCTGGGAACTTCTCAGTACAAGAACCTCTGGTCCAAAGGCTGTGCTCTGCTCCCAGCGCTCCTTTCTTGGTGGTATGAGGTTCCCGTGTTTCTCTGCTTAATTCTCTCTTTTATATCCCAAAAGAAATTGGCTCAAGACACAATGCAGTCTTGTAGATTGAGTCCTGCCTCATTGACATAACTGCCACCTACCCCCCTCATTAACAGTACAGAGGCAGGATTTATAGCACACAGGAAAATCACATCAGATGATAAAATGGTGGACACTCAAACAATACTGAGAGTCATGGTCTAGTCAAACTAATACACATATTTTTTAGGGGACACAATTCAGTCCATGACAATATCCATATGCCTACAAGGAAGACCAGTTAATATAACTATTACTCAAATTTACACACCAACCACTAATGCTAAAGATGAAGAAATTGAAGAGTTTTACCAACATCTGCAGTCTGAAATTGATCAGACATGCAATCAAGATGCATTGATACTTATTGGTTATTGGAATGCAAAAGTTGGAAACAAAGGATCAATAGTTGGAAATATGGCCTCGGTGACAGAAACAATGCTGGAGATCGCATGATAGAATTTTGCAAGACCAATGACTTCTTCACAGTAAATATCTTTTTTCAACAACATAAATGGCAACTATACACATGAATCTCACCAGATGGAATACACAAGAATCAACTTGAATACATCTGTGGAAAGAGATGATGGAGAAGCTCAATATTATGAGTCAGAACAAGGCCACGATCAACTGTGGAACTGACCATCAATTGCTCACATGCAAGGTTAAGTTGAAGCTGAAGAAAATCAGAACAAGTCCACAAGAGCCGAAGTATGACCTCGAGTATACCCCACCTGAATTTAGAGATCATCTGAAGAACAGATTTGACATACTGAATGCTAATGGCAGAAGACCAGGTGAGTTGTGGGATGACATCAAGAACATCACACATGAAGAAAGCAAAAAATCATTAAAAGGACAGAAAAGAAAGAAAAGACCAAAATAGACATCAGAAGATTCTTCAAGTATACTCTCTAAAAACCTGAAAACTGAAGTTTATCCTTCCAAAAGTAAAACTGGCTTTTTTTTTTTTTTTGTCTTTTAACTTCTTAGCATTCTAGATGGAACCAACACCAGAGATATCCCTGCTTTGCTACACAGGGTAAAATGAGTTAATTCTCCTCTTCTTTTATGTCTCAGAGTCATTATAATTCCATTTTAATGTAAAGCAATGGTGGTCTTAGGAGGTATTGAGACGCTTCAATGCACTATCTGATATAATCCTTACAACAGTCTTTATAAAGTAAGTACACAGAAATGCAGGACCTGGAGAAAATTAAATTTGGATAAAGTTAGACAACAACACAAGTGATTTCATGAGTTTAGGGCCTGAATGGAGCCCTGGTGGCACAGTGGCTAAGAGCTCGGCTGCTAACCAAAACGTCAGCAGTTCATATCTACCTGTTGCTCCCTGGAAACCCTATGGGACAGTTTTACTCTGTCCGACAGGGTAGCTATGAGTCAGAAGTGACCAGACGGCACCTAACAACAATAGAGCCTGAGTACTTGAACATTATGCAGTGAATGAATAATCAAAATAATTGCCCAGCGTCACAAAATTAGTTGTCAAAACAGTCTCCTGACACCCAATACAATGATCCCACATTGTATTAGATTGGATAGATTCTTTTGGTTAAACTGCATTTCCTCATTCATCCCTTTTTTCATGAAAAGTAATAACTTAGCAGCTGCTAACAAGTACATTTACGTTCTTCTGATTAGTCCATCTCTTAGTTTAGACCACTGTTAACAGAATCTGTTTTTTGTTTGTTTGTTTGTTGTTTACCCCAAAGACAACCCCTTTCTTCTGGTTTAACAGAATCATAATTTTGTTTACAGAGCAACTGAGACCAGCCCCAAACAACCAAACCCAGTGCCAGTTGAGTCGATTCCAACTCATAGCGACCCTATAGGACAGAACAGAACTGTCCCATAGAGTCTCCAAGGAGTGCCTGGCAGATTCCAAGTGCTGACCCTTTGGTTAGCAGCCATAGCACTTAACCACTACGCCACCAGGGTTTCCTGGGTCCAGCCCAAAAGGACATGTAATTACCACAATAACTGGTATAAACCCTAGGTCTCTGGGTGGTGCAAAAAGTTTGCACTCATCTGCTAACTGAAAGGTTGGTGGTTCAAATCCAACCAGAGGGGACACAGAGAAAGGTCTGGTGATCTGCTTCCATAAAGATTATGGCCAAAAACCCTGTGGGGCAGTTCTACTCTGTAACACATGGGGTCGCCATGGTTTGAAATTGACTCAGTGCCAACAGGTTCGGTTTTGGTTTCTGATATAACCAATCATAAGAATATAACTTCCTTTTGCCAGTCATGGTCTAGGGGTGAGTAAACGAAACAGTTCAGACAAATGAGATTAAAAGGGATAAAAGGAGATGTCTCTAGTAGTCTTTAGCCTTTTCTCCCTGGTTAAAAAAAAAAGAAGTATAGAAGTCTCTTTTTAGGCCCCCTTCCTCCTCCTCGTTTGAGACACTATTATGTGAAAAGATAACCTTTAGAGCCGAGGTAGCCATCTTATGGGTAGATAAGGACGGAAAAAGCCAGAATTCTTGATAATCTCACAAAGTCACTGAACCAGACTTGGGTTTGCTCATATTCAGTCTTCATGACAATTAAACAACAACCACAGCAAATGTCCTTATGTAAAGTCACTTTCAATTAGATATACTATCACTTGTAGCTGAAAACTTCCTAACTGATAAGGGCACTTAGCATATTTGTTTCTCTGAGTTAAAGTGCCAGTCTTCCATTATTCAGATGTGTGTTTCCTCCTGAACCTCTTCTTTTTAAAGCTCTTTTAATCAGGTACTATTAGCAATCCCTCCAATCTATAACCACAGTGTCACAAAAGGTCTATCTTTTCATAGCTTCATTTGATCCTTGTTTTTTCAGCTTAGCTCAGTGGTCCCATCTCTACCTAGGTCATCATATCCTTTTTCATCATATTCTCTCCTCAGAGACTCAGCAGCCCAAATTCAAGAACACAATTTTTTTTCAAACTGGGCTTCCAGAACTTTAGGATCCCATGGAGTGTGGTCAACCACTCCAGTGCGGCTTTTATCTACTTTACCTACTGGGTTCCTACAACTAAAAAGGACAGAAATCTATATTAAAACAACATACAAAACGTGCTATTCATGGAATCTGTCATGTCCACAGAGCCCTCGTGGTGCAGTGGTTAAGAGCTTGACGCTAACCAAAAGGTTGGCAGTTCAAATCCACCAACCGTTCCTTGGAAACCCTGGGGCAGTTCTACTCTGCCCTGTAGGGTCACTATGAGTCGGAATCAACTAGACAGCAACAGCTTTGGGTTTTTTTGGGTCATGTCCACTGTCCCTAGACTTTCTAAGGAAACTTTAACTAAAAACTCCTCTGAATGGGCAGCAATGCTTAATCATTTTCTTCCATATAAAATTTTCTTCTTTGAGCCACAATTGATATGATCTGGGAGGGGGCACCTTTTCTAAGCCAGGGCTGCCAATCGCTAGGCTGGACTGTGACCTATAATATGGCCTACGTTACAAAGATAAACTGATCAGACTATCTGCTTTAGGAAGTTAATATGGGAGAAAACATACACGTGCAGATAAAAACATAAGGCAGTTTGAAGACCAGAACTGCCCCATAGGGTTCCCAAGGTTGTAGTCTTTACAGGAGCAGACTACCACATCTTTCTCTTGTGGAGTGGCTGGTGGGTTTGAACCACAGACATTACTAAAACCAAAAAAACAAACCCATTGCCATCAAGTCGATTCCGATTCATAGCGATCCTACAGTGACCCTATAGGACAGAGTAGAACTGCCCCATAGGGTTTCCAAGGAGCGGCTGGTGGGTTCAAACTGCCAACCTTTTGGTTGGCAACCACAGCTCTTAAGCACTGCGCCAGCAGGGTGCTCACCAAACCTGGAAAAACTCACTCACTCACTTTGCAGCCCCCATTTAGATTGGCTTATAACTAGTTCTGGTCAATGAAACATGAATAGAAGCAGCTTGTGTCACTTCTAAAGGAGCCCTGGTGGCTCAGTAGTTAAGTGCTCAGCTGCAAACTGAAGGGTTGCTGGTTCAAACCCACCAGCTGCTCTGTGGGAGAAAGATGTGGCAGTCTGCTTACATAAAGATTATAGCCTGGGAAACCCTATGGGTAGTTCTCTCCTGTCCTATAGGGTCACTATGAGCCAGAATCAACTCAAAGGCAAGGGGTTTGGTGACATTTCTAGGCTGGCTGAGGCAGGCAAAAGCCCCTGTTCATTCTTTAGTCTGTTTATGTCACTAAGCTCTGACAACTGTGGAGACCTTATGCTGAACTGGCAAAACCACAGATTAAAGCAGGCTAAATCACTGAGTTACCACATGGACGAAAACTGTCCTGGAGAGCAGCCCTGGCCTGCAAATTCTCTTAAGGCAGAAATAAATTTCTTTTGGAATAAGCTACTGATATTTTAGGTTACCTCAGCATAGTCTATATTGTCCTGATTGAAATACTTGGCCTCATATCAATTCTCAGATCTGTAAAATCACCCATTTACCTCAGAGATGAGGATAAAATAATATTTGTTATGTTTATTACAGAACATTATAAAAAATTATAAGTTTATATAATTTTAAAGTATTTCTAATATGCTTAGTGAATGGGAAAATAGTCCTTTTAAACAAAAACTGTAGTGGTAAAACAAGGTTATGATTATGTAAAATATATAACATGCTGCTAGGCAAATTAACTTTCTATGGACTTTGGTAATTACAAAAAGATAACTAAAACTGTCATCTTAATTGAGGCAATGGGGGCTGGCATAGGAAACTACATACACACATATATGTGTATAAACTAGTACAGAAAAGTAAAGACAGTTTTATCTCTGAGTATTTTATTTACCGTATCATTTAGATGACTTATGAATACATAAAATTATCATGCAAACTAAAGTCAAACCAAAGTATATTTTATCACTTTTATTTTAAAAAATACACATAACACAGTGTGACTACATAAAAAGAGTAACACCAAGATCTCCAAGAACATTCAATATCTTCATGTCATTATAAGAATAGTCAAACTTATATTTCTTATTATAGAAAGAAAAAAACATTAAGGAAAATACCATTACATTAAAATGCTCTCAAAAAGAACTGAGGAAAACCTAAATGATTTTGTTAAAAAATCACTTTAATTACCGTAAGATTCCAAATTTATTATTGAATCATTTTTCATTACGTTTTATATCACACTGAACAATGCACCTTATCAATATATCTTTCAACTCAATATTAACCTTTTACCATATTTCTCATATTTGAGAAAAGATAGAGTATAAATAATTTTAAAACAGAGATTTGACAGTTTCTGCACCAAAAATAAAATTAATGGCAAATTTAGAAGAGTAATGCTAAAATGGGCACTGGATGTTATGATAAAAGAACTCAAGAATTTTGACGAGTAGGAGAAAAAGAAGTGATGTTTAAGATAGTTATGGGTAAGGCATTAGGACCAAACTAATCAGAACACACGCTAGCTGTAACTGGCCAGGTATACTGGTTAAGTGTATGGTTACACACCATCTGAGTATTAGTACTAGAGTTTCAAAAGTCACATTTCTTTGATTGTTTCATTTTCAAAAACAGCTCTGGTATAACTAATGAGAAGCATCTCAATCCATTTTCTCCCTTTTTGTCCCAAACCCAATCTCTATTAAATATAGAGAAATGTATCTTATGGGTGCACTCTATTAAAACTATCTTAAGGATTGTGGTTATCTTAGATAAACACTGATGACTAACTTGCATATCATCTTGGGTAATATTTCCAAATAATTTATGTATTTTTAAATTTAATTAAAAAATATGAATTTAAACAATCCAAACTGTCTTTTCTGCAAAGCCACAGATTGTAAGCTCCACAGCACATCTATTACGCAAATATTTGAAATGAGTTTAAACAAGTTAATTATTATAGGATTCATGTTGACACCTCTCTCTCAAAGTTACATCATAATTTTCATTTCCATGCTTTGTTTTTGTTTTTAAACACATTCTTCCTTATTTTCTTAAATTATTTATTTCAGGAAGCAATTCGACATCTACTGTTTTCCAAGTACAGCCTATGGAGCAAACAGGATAGAAAAGAAGGCAGACAAGTGAACCAACTATTGCAGTTCAGTGGAATAATGTCATAATACAGGTAATCACACAGTGGTCTGGGACTGTAGACGTTTCATTTTCATCTTGAAAGACAACTAGGAGTTAGCCAAAAGAAGAATGAAAGGATGTATGCAATTCCTTTCCTTGAAAAAGATACTTCCAGAAAGATATGGCACATTTGAGGCTGGAGCCCAAGGTGTACATGAAAAATAATGAGGGGGAAAGAAAAGGTCACAAACACAAATGCATCTTGATTAAGGAGGACCTTAAATGCTAAGCTAAAAAATATGAACCTTATCCTATAAAAAGCCATGGAGCAGTGCTGTCCAATAGAACTGTTTGGGACTATTATGCTGTCCAGTATGTGATATATATGGCTATTGAACTCTTCAAATGTGGGTAGCATGTCTAAGGAACAAATATTTTTAATTTTAATTAAGTTTAAATGTAAACAGTCGTATGTGGCTAGTGGCTACCATGTTGGACAGCACAGCCATAAAGGCTTATAAGCACAAACACAGCATGATCAGATTTACATTATGGAAGGTACACTGTCTTAGTTATCTAGTGCTGCTATAACAGAAATACCACAAGTGGATGGTTTTAATGAAGAGAAATATATTTCTTCATAGTAAAGCAGGCTAAAAATCCAAGTTCAAGGTGTAAGCTCCAGAGAAAGGCTTTCTCTCTCTGTGGGCCTTCTCATCAATCTTCCCCCAGACTAGGAGCTTCTCTGCACAGGAACCCCAGGTCCAAAGGCCACACTCTGCTTCTGGCACTGCTTTCTTGGTGGTATGAGGTCACTCTGTCTCTCTGCTCACTTCTCTGTTTTATGTCTCAAGAGATTGCCTAAAGACACAATCCAATCTTGTAGGCTGAGTCCTGCTTCACTAACACAACTGCTGCCCATCCTCCCTCATTAACATCCTAGAGGCAGAATTTACAACATATAGGAAAATCACACAATACCAGGAAATCATGGCCCAGGCCAACTGATATACACATTTCTGGGGCGGGGGCGGGGGGGAATAATTCAATCCATGACATACAGTCTGTGTTCAGTGTGGAAAAAAGACTGAAAGAGGCACATTCTGGGAAAGGAGAAATTAGTTTGAATGGTACCCTTTTAGCCAAGTGATAAAGTCCTAAACTAATGTGATGTCAATAGTGCTCACGAAGAACAATTGATTCAAGAGATATCTAGAAATTAAAACTGGACAATTGAATGTGGATGGTAAGTAAAAGGGAAGGGCCTGGCAAGTTTCTAGTTTAAGAAACTATATGTATGGTGATGCCATTCACCTTATGGAGAACTATGCAGAAGCATATATTTGGGGATAAAAATGCTGATTGCAATTTTGAACATTATGAGTTTGAATCACCTTTGGGTCATTAAGTTAATCTGTCCAGTAAGCTTTGAGTGGCTATATACCTCTGAAACTCAGAAGCCAATTAGCAGCTTAGAGGTGGTAGTTAAAGCAATGAATTTTAGATGACATCACCCACAGAACGTGAACAGTCAAAACACAAGGATTAAGGAAAGGGCCCATAAAACAAGGAAATTTAGGGGACAAAAGTCTTTCCCTTCCATAAGCATTTAATGAATACCTTCCATACTCTGGGGGCCGGACTGAGCCTTTAAAGACCAAAGATGAATAAGATACAAGGCCTGCCTTCCAGCAGTTAAGAGCTGTAGAGGAGTCTTAAGAGTAAGGAGAAAATCAAAGGAGAAACCAAAGTAAGAAATCATGTACAGATTGTTATAGGAAAGACAGAGAAGGAAAGACAGAGAAGTGTCCATGACATTAAAAATGATGTGGTCATTTAATTATCCTTTACAAAAGTAGTTTCAGAGCGAATAAAATGTGTGGGCACAAGACATTTTGATGCAGGATATCTCTTCTTCCTGCTCACACTACTCCTACCACATGAGCTTTATTTATTCCATCTTTCTGTCTTCATGTGTTCTCAATGATCTTCCTTTCCTACACCTTCAATATTCCCTTCTTTACTGGCTCTTCTCCTACTACTGGCATTTATACACCCTCAAATATTCCATTGTGAAACGGACATCCTTTCTAGCCACCATTCAATACATGTCCCTGTCTGCAGGGTCAAGATTGTTAAAAATAACAAAAAAAATATCCAAGGAGAAAGTCAGTTGAAAGTAGATTTAGTTCCAGGGCAAGTTCTTAAATGACTGACCTGAACAGAGATAAGGATTTCAGTCTTTCATAGAAATATAACCATTTTTGCTATATTAACTGACTTTTCAAATGGTCTTGCTATAGGAACGTGATTCAAGGGCAGCCTCTTCCCACTAGCTTGATTTCTTGACCGATATTGCTCAAAATTCAATTTATTACCATACAAAGCAACAGCATTCCTACACTAGATGTTAAGATCCTTGAGGAGAAACTGGACGTCTTAGTCATCTTTGATAGCCTAATACTGAGAATGTCTTTGAAATCCCAATACTGTGAACTGATTTGAGTGGGTTTAAAATTGGCCCATGTAACTTTCCTGAGTACTTCATCACACAGTCCACATTCAGCACCATTCCTACAAGAGCTCCTCCAATATGTAAATGGTTTGCCTTTGGGGTAGCCACGCAGCGCCCAAGCCTGACAGAAATCAGCACAAGTAGTCTCATACATTTACTCCACACAGATACCAATTTCTATGTGTCCCATGACATGAAAAAGGCTAGAAAGCATCCCCAACAAATTACCAGTTCTTTACTTTTACCTCCCAGAACCTCCCACATAATACAAAAACCCCAATGCCAGCGAGTTTATTCCAGCTCATAGCTACCCTAGAGACAGAGCAGAATTGCCCCATAGGGTTTTTGAGGAGTGCCTGGTATATTGGTTAGCAGCCCAGCTCTTAACCACTGAGTCACCAGGGTGTCCCATATTTAATACGTGTATATTTAAATACTGAAAATCCTATTATCACGTGTGAGAAGACAAAATAAAAAGACAGCTTTGGAAGCTCTTCCAGAAGCCTAAATAATGTCTATATTATGGGAGAAAAAGGAGGTGAACAGTAGTAAAGATCAGAAAAAATAAAAGAAGAAAACTAATAATCACTATCACCATTTACTAAAATGAGTAGTTTACTGTGTGCCAGGAACTGTGCTGAACACTTTGAGCGGATCCTTAAAACAATCCTTTCAGGAAGACACTATAATTTTCCCTATTTTTACAGAACCTGAGTTGACCTTAGAAATGTCATGTAACTGATCGAAAAGTACACAGCTAGTGGTGTGAAGCAGGGATTAAAACTCATGCAAATCTGACTTCCCTGTCAGGCTACACAAAATGGCATAAGGATAGCATAACAGAGCAGAAGTTAATGAAGGAGACTATCTCAGGAAAGAAATGATCATTAATAACATATGCAGTAGAACTTGTCACAGTGAAGACTCAAAAAGAACCCACTGGATTTGGTCATTCGGAGGTGATCAATGGTCTTATGAATTGCTGGTCTTTCAGGAAAGTTCAAAGTTCCTCTGCCTTCCATTTAGCTCTACCTTTTTTTTTTTTTTTTATAAGGAGAGGAGATCAATGATCTTAACTGATCAAACTGCAGGGTGCTTTTTGAGCCAGTCCTAGGGAATAGAGCTTTAAACTTCTGAGTGAAAAAATATCTAGCAACGTAAATAATGCATCTTCCTCCCCAGAGCCTAGAACAAAGATGGAGCAGAGAGGTGAACATCTGTTGGTTTTGGTGACTGGGAACCATTTTCTTCTAGCACCCCATATTCCTTTATTGGAAACCCTGGTGGTACAGTGGTTAAGCGCTCTGGCTGCTACCCAAAATCCACCAGGCGCTCCTTGGAAACTCTATAGGGCAGTTCTACTCTGTCCTATAGGGATGCTATGAGTCAGAATTGACTCAACGGCAATGGGTTATTCTTTTATTGGTATTATCACTCCCATAATAAATAGTCTGATGGCATAATAATTAGGATTGTTACCAACCCTGACCAATAAAGAGGGGCCAATTTGTTCCTCCTTCCCTGGAATCTGATTCCTGAGGTAACAGACTAAAAACTACAGCATACTCATAAAATGAAATGTCCCTGCAAAGAGAACTCTGATATTTTGACTTCTTGTCTCCTAAGTTGCCTTGGTTCCTGCCTGTTCCCCAAGCCTAATTCTCCAGATTCTCCTCCCTTTTTAGAGATGCCCAGTGTAAAAACCGTGTGGGGCAGGTTCATCATCTGACCTTTTCAGATACTTCACAAGAATCAAGATCATCAGCCAATGGCTGATTCCTATGAGGTGGAGGTCAAACATACCTCTAGCCTCCAGCATTTTTACCAATTCTGACACCAGCCGCCCCTCCTACAGCTTTCTCTACTTCTCTGCTGGGTTCAATAATTTGTTGCAATGGCCACACAGAACTCACAGACAATACTCACGATTATGGGGTTTATTAGGGAAGTAAGAGGATCAGAAATGATTCAGGATATAGCTCTTCAATCAAGACAGCTTCTTCTCAGCCATGCCTTATGGGCAGGCCTCTCTCTGGCCCTCGGTCTCTCAGCCTCTCAGCCCCTGGGCCCATGTCCTGCTTGGGCAAGTGTTACAAAGCTCTTTAGCTCCACCAATAAGTGCCCAGAGGTACCCCAATTCACAGTAAGCCTCAGCCCAAGGGCGCTCTCTTTCGCTCCATGGGTCAGGGAGCCTATCTCTACCAAGTGCCTAGAGCCACCCCACTCTACCAGCAAGCCTCCTGCCCGAAGGTGCTCAGCTCTCTCGCTCCAGCACACTGACACTAGCCGCCTCACTCCATGGGACAGCCCACCGCACTGTCTTGCACCAGTGTCCCGGTTCAGCTGCTGCTGCTTCTCTGCCATGGCTTCTTAGTGTCTTATGCTGTCTCCAATGCTACAGCTCTTTCTGTCTTCTGTGTCTAGGAGGTTCTCAGTGCAGGGACCCTGGGTCCAAAGGACACACTACTCTCCTGGCTCTTCTTTCTTGGTAGTAGTGAGATTCCCCCTCTGCTGTGGAATTGGCTCTCTTTTAAGTCTAGCTGATGACAAAACTAACCAAATCCCTTGTTAGAGTTCCATAAATCTTATTTGCATGGCCCCACCCCCATAAAGGTGCCATGCAGCTTATTTGCATTATTAGTAAGCTGTCCAATTCCCATCGTAGGCCACAAGTACCTTATTTACATAGTCCCACCCAATCATTTGGTAGGAGTTACAAGACCATGGCTAGAAAGGCCATATAAAAGCTATCCATGGACTATGTGTTAGTACTGGTTTTAATATTTAGGTAATGGCACATATTCATTGTTGTGTACAAATCAGAAGCTGGAAGTAAAGCACATTTTTCAAAACGCAAGAAAAGAGGAATCCATCGTACTGCATCCAGATTTTTCAAGTAAATTCCTTTAGATTGACATGTTTCATGTGTTTAACCAAAAGTATTGATACAAACAGTAATCTACTCCTCAATATTAGAAGGAAGCATGAATGTAAGGGTGTATAGGAAGAGAAAGATAAGAGAGGTTATTACTGTTGAAAAGCCTAATAAAATAATAACTACTATTTTCCCTACCTGAACATTTTCTCAGCTTAATCAAACATACTTCATTTATTCATTCATTTACTAAATGTCTGGGTACAGGCACTGTGCTCAGAGATTAAAAAAAAATAAGTAAAATACTCTTTTCATGAGTTTTTATGAGTCTTCTCCAGTAGATTCACTTCACATTGGTTACTACTGTGACTGCCATGCCACTTAACATTTTAGCACTTAACCATACAGCCAATTTAACACTTTAAAATACTTTATATTTATAAAAACATTTTAGAAAAGTAATTTTCCTCTCTGCAAAGAATAACAATTCCTTGAGAACTGGTACTTGCTAAATACATTACCAAGCTTCTGGGTCTCTCTCTATACAGAAAGCATTCAATATATACTGCCACTGAACCAGGCATATTAGTCTTGTCAGGAAAACTCCCCTTTCTATGGATACAAAAACAACTAGAAGGAAAGGTGCATAAAGGCAGGGAATTTTCCAGCTTGTTCATTGTTACTCTTCATCACAGGGCCTGGTAATGGCACACAGGTGCTCAATAATATTTACTGAATAAAGGGCAGTGAATAAAAATAAATAAATAAATGGCTTAAATAGTCAAAGCATTCTCTTTTGGGATAAGTTAAGAGATTTCTATTGATGTCTTAAGATTTTACAAGTAGTGCTAAATCATATGTCTTCTGGGAGAAAAAGAAAATAAATTCCTTAACTGAAATAATTTTCAGTAACCAGATGGAAGAGATACCATTACCAATCTCATATTCATAATTCATTAACGACTTGCTCCAGGAGGAGATGAAGCAAAAATACGTATGATCGGATTAACAAAAGCTGCTTTGAAATATCACCACTCCCTGATGATGTCTAACAAATTAATAAAATCTTTAGAGGAGGGGAGGGAGGTGAGGGGTTGAGATAGGATTTTTAATTATTTCAGCCTGACACAGATATGATCCATAAATACTAAGGCTGACTCATTTTTCAAAATAGTAAAATTTGGGTGTTTTAACATTCAACAAAAATCATTTGTTTTAAACAGGCAGTGTGGAAAATAGCCACTTCCATTCTTTTCCACAAATAAACTAGCCATCTCCATATGCAACGTCACTTTAAATTGGTTATTCTAAGTAATCACAGGCGGTAACACGGTGGTTACACATGTTGAGCCAGTTGAGACAGAGCTGGGTTTCTATGCAGTTCTGCCAGGAGTTGTACACGCGCCCTTGGACCATTTCCTCATCTGTACAACAAAAATAATAGTATGTACTTCAAAGGTTGTTCTAAGAATTAAGTGGGCAAATGCATGTAAAGCATTTGCCATTGTATTTAACACATCAGTAAGCAATTAATAAATGTTAGCTGGTGGGAGTCCCTCGATGGCATAAATAGTTAAGCATTCAGCTGCTAATGAAAAGGCTGGTGGTTAGAATCCATCTAGAAGTGCCTCAGAAGAAAGGCCTGGCAATCTAATTCTGAAAAATCAGCCATTGAAAACCCTATGGAGCACAGTTAGATTCTGGACACACAGGGTTGCCATGACTAAAAGCCAACACTGGGCCAGCTAATAACAAGGTGATGGTAAGTAAAATGTCAAAATTAGTGTTCTGGTTACAAAGTAGGTTTCTTTTCAAGAAATCTAATTTTGTGTCTTAGCTTATAGGCTTACTAACCATTAAAACTAATTAGATATTTATTGTATATTTACTATATTTTAAGTATTAATATGACTCAAACTTTAATACATTTTCATAGCATCCTGGACATCTTTTATTATCTATGTGATTATTTCATTAGTGGCTCTCTGCTTTTTTAGTTTATATGTGCCACAGAGGCAGAAATGTCTATTTTGCTCAAAACTGTATGCCCAGTGCCCAGCTCTCGACAGCTCAATAAATACTGACAGGCTGAATGAAGGCTATCAAACTAAATTTCATGCTTATCCTCACCATATAAGATAGCTTTCTACCCTCATTTCACAGGAAAAGATCTGAATCTGCGAGGTTAAGTGACTTACTAAAGATTGCTATTGTTTCTGTGTGCCGTTGAGAAGATTCTGACTCATAGTGCCCCTACAGGACAGAGTAGAACTTCCCTATAGAGTTTCCAAGGCTGTAATCTCTATGGAAGCAGAGTGCCAGGTCTTCCTCCCGTGGAGTGGCTGCTGGGTTTGAATGGCCAACCTTTTGGTTAGAAGCTGAGTGCTTAACCGCTGTGCCACCAGGGCTCCTTTGCTAAAGATTTCAGAGGGAAAAAGTGGGAGGACTGGAACCTGAGCCTTGCTCTCCTTCCAACACACCATACTGAATACTAGATTAAAAAGTGGCAGTGTCATCAGCACCAAAAAAGAACTAAATTCCTGCATTTAAGGTGAGGACCATCCTTCACAAAGTTATACCAGAAACTGATTTTATATAATGAACATAAAATATACAAACCTGTAGCCATAGAGTCGATTCCGACTCACAGCAACCCTTTAGGACAGCAAAGAACTGCTCCATAAGGTTTCTAAAGGGTGCCTAGTGGATCTGAACTGCTGACCTTTTGGTTAGTAGCTGCAGCTGTTAACCACTGAGCAACCAGGGCTCCATAATGAACGTACCAACAATAAATCAAACCCGCTACCATCAAGTTGATTTTGACTCAGAGCAACCTTATATGACAGAGTCGAACTACCCCACAGGGTTTCCAAGGAGCAGCTGGTGGATTCCAATTGTCAACCTTTTGGTTAGCAGCCGTAGCTCTTAACCACTGCACCACCACAATCCTATAGAGTAACTTTTTTTTCCCCCTGGCTTTGTAGATTTTACTGTAGGAAGAATGTCCTACAGAAAGTAAGGAAATCTAAGTCTTCATGGAGATCTTCAGACTTCTTTGTTCTATCAGGAAATTGCAATTACCCTTAAATTTCCAAATACTCACTGCCTATCTACACAGCAATTTAAAGAATTAACTATTTATTCATTAAGCAACTACTTATTCAGTGCCTACCACATGCTGTACATAATGCTCAGCACTGGGGATGCAATAGCGAATATGATAAGCAGCCTCAATAATTAATTTTAAGGAGTTTGCTATGTTCCTACTGTGTTCCTTGCACTTAAACTTTTCAGTTCTTACAGAGAGATTCTGATTGATCTTTGAAATACTTCCAGACTCTGAAGTGGAAGTTACTTCTAGCCACATATTTGTTATCACTGAATTAGGTTACAACAAAACAATTTGGAATTCTCATGGAATTCAATGCAATAAAATTTTACAAGTAAAATATTCTGTCACCTCCTATTAGTTAAGGAAATTAAGATTTTGGCTCATTCGTCCTCATCGGCAAAAATTACATACTTTGGAAGCAGGGGTTAAAATGAGCATTAACTAAAATCATAACCTGGAAGTAAAAGCGTCAGTTTTGAACATTGCCCAGACACTGTTAGCATCAATGAAGCTTTTGATGTTGGGTAGCCAACTAATTTTAGGACTTGGACTGCATGAATGAGCTAGATGCTGTTTAAAGAATGCAGCCATTTTTAGCCATAGTTCAGACTTTGGCTGTTAACACCCATGTTACTGAGTCATCCAACAGAATCTGACTGAAAAGACAATCCCCTTCCAAGCATAACAGCAATGACAACAGAAAATCAAAGACAATAATTATTTGTGTCATTTATATACAAGATTAGAAATGAAGTAGAAGCAAAAAAAAAATGTAAAGGATATTCTAAAAACTTATCATAAGGCCATGATTCCCAAAGTGTAAGAAACATAATACTCAGGACAAGCTGGATGTCTGTAGGAACCATTGAGAAAAATAATTACCATTTTAATTTTCTTTTAATATCAAGAGAAAGTCTCAGTTTGGCGTTAATATGTCTTCAAGCCCTCCTGAACATTTCCTGGACTTGCTGACCTAAAGACCCAATCGTATCTAATTCAAATAATATTGTTTACACCAGTGGTTCTTGAACTTTTTAGTCTTGGGATTAGTTTACATTCTTAAAAATTGAGACCACTATTTGGTTATGCAAAAATTCTCAACAAAATTCTAGCCAACAGAATTCAACATCATATCAAAAAAATAATATACCACGACCAAGTGAGATTCTTATCAGGTACACAAGGATGGTTCGATATTAGAAAATCAATGTAATCCACCACATAAATAAAATAAGAGAATCACATGATCATCTCAATCAATGCAGAAAAGGCATTTGACAAAGCCCAACACCCATTCCTGATAAAAAGTCTCAATAAAATAGGTATATAAGGGAAATTCCTCAACATAATAAAGGACATCTATACAAAACCAAAAACCAACATCATTCTTAATGGAGAGAGACTGCAAATATTCCCTTTGAGAACAGAAATAAGACAAGGATGTCCTTTATCACCACTCCTACTTAACACTGCGCTGGAAGTCCTAGATAGAGCAATAACACAAGAAAAAGAAATAAAGGGCATCCAAATTGGTAAGGAAGAAGTAAAACTGTCCCTGTTTGGGGATGATGTGATACTATACATAAAGAACCCAAAAGACTCCATGAGAAAGCTAATGGAACTAATAGAAAGATTCAGAAGAGTAGCAGGATACAAGATAAACATACAAAAATCAGTTGGATTCCTATACACCAGTAAAGAGAACTACGAAAACAAAATCAGGAAAACAATCTCATTTACGTTGTTGTTATTAGGTGATGTCAAGTCGGTTCCGACTCACAGCAACCCTTTAGGACACAGTAGAACTGCCCATAGGGTTTACAAGGAGCAGCTGGTAGATTTGAACTACTCACCTTTTGGTTAGCAGCCGAGCTCTTAACACTATGCCACCAGGGCTCTACAATTTATAATAGCCCCTATAAAAATTAATTAATTAATAATAATAAAAAAAAAACCTAAGGATTAAGTCTAACCAGAGATATGGAAGATCTATACAAAGAAAAACTACACAATAAATACTACAAGAAATGAAAAGGAGACCTACATAAATGGAAAAACATACCATGCATAGGTAGACTCAACATTATGAAAATTGCAATCTACAAATACAACGGAATCCCGAAGTAAATACCAATAGCATTCTTTAACAAGATGGAAAAACTAATCATTAACTTCATATGGAAAGGAAAGAGGCCCCAGATAAGCAAAGCACTATTGAAGAAGAAGAATAAAGTAGGAGGACTCGCACTAACTGACCTCAGAATCCACTATACAGCTATAGTACTCAAAACAGTCTGGTGCAAGTACAGACACTTTGGCCAATGGAAAAGAATCGAGAACATGGATGTGAATCCATCCACCTATGGTCGCCTGATTTTCGACAAAGGCACAAAGCCATTAACTGAGGAAAAGACAGTCTTTTTAACAAATGGTACTGGCAAAACACTATGTTTATCTGTAAAAAAAAAAAAAACAGGACCCATACCTCACACCATACACAAAAACTAATTGAAAATGGATGAAAGACCAAATACAAAACCATAAATTACAAAGATCACAGAAGAAAAAACAGGGTCAATGCTAGAGGCCCTAATACACAGCATAAACAGGATACCAACCATAGCTAACAATATACAAACATCATAAGATAAGCTAGATAACTGGGATCTTCTAAAAATCACACTTAGGTTCATCGAAAGACTTCACAAAAAGAGTGAAAAGAGAATCTACAGACGGGGAAAAAAAATTGGCTATGTCAAATCCCACAAAGGTCTAATCTCTAAAATCTATAGGGAAGTTCAACACCTCTACAACAAAAAGACAAATAATCCAATTTAAAAATGCACAAAGGATATGAACAGACACTTCACCAAAGAAGACATTCAGGCAGCTAATGGACACATGAGGAAATGTTTGTAATCACTAGTCATTAGAGAAATGCAAATCAAAACTATAATGACATATCATCTTACCCCAAAATTACTGGCATGAATCAAAAAAAAAAAAACAGAAAATAACAAATGCTGGAGAGGCTGACGAGAGTTTACAACTCTTATGCACTGCTGATAGAAATGCAAAATGGTACAAGCATTTTGGAAAACGATATGGTGTATTCTTAAAAAGCTAGAAACAGAAATACCCTATGATCCAGCAATCCCACTCCTAGGAATATATCCTAGAGAAGTAAGAGCTGTCACATGAATAGACATATGCACACCCATGTTCACTGCAGCACTACTCACAATTACAAAAAGATGGAAACAACTTAAGTGGTCATCAGCAGATGAATGCATAAACAAACTATGGTACATACACACAATGGAATAGTAAGCAACAATAACGAACGATGATGAATCGATGAAACATCTCACAAAGTGGATGAATCTAGTGGGCATTATGCTGACCAAAATTGTCAATTACAAGAAGACCAACATTGTATAAAAACCACTATTATAAAAACTGATGACACAATACTGGGGAAGCCAGCACAACTTGACCAAGGCAAAGTCATGGAAGTTTCATGGACACATCCAAACTCCCTGAGGAACCAAACTGCTGGGCTGAGGGCTGGGGACCATTGCCTTGGGGAACATCTAGCTCAACTGGCATAACACAGTTTATAAAGAAAATGTTCTACATCCTACTTTGGTGAGTAATGTCTGGGGTTCTTAATAGCTTGTGAGCAGCCATCTAAGATACTCCACTGGTTCCACTCCATCTGGAGCAAGGAAGAATGAAGAAAACCAAAGACACAAGGGAAAGATTAGTCCAAAGGACTAACGGACCACAGCTACCACAGCCTCCATCAGACTGAGTTCAGCACAACTAGATGGTGCCCAGTTATCACTACTGACTGCTCTGACAGGGATCACAAAAGAGGGACAGAGCTGGAGAAAAATGCAGAACAAAACTATAACTCACAAAAAAAGACCAGACTTACTGGTCTGACAGAGACTGGAGAAACCCCAAGAGTATGCCCCCTGGACACCCTTTTAACTCAGTACTTAAGTCACTCTTGTGATTCACCTTTCAGCTAAAGATTAGACAGGCTCACCAGCCCAGGGGCAAGGGCAAGAAGGCAGGAGTGGACAGGAAAGCTGGTCTGGGAACAGAGGTCAAGAAGGAAAGAGTGTTGACATGTCTTGGGGGTGGCAACTAATGTCACAAAACAACATGAGTATTAATTGTTTAATGAGAAACTAATTTGCCCTGTAAACCTTCATCTAAAGTATGAGAAAAAAAGAGGAAATAAAAAATTGAGGGCCCTAAAGGCCTTTTTTAATGTAGATTATATACACATCAATATTATACATACCAATCAAACCTGAGAAAATTTAAAAATACTTATCAGTTGATTTAAAATAATAATAATAAATCCGTTACATGTTAATTAACTCAGCTTTATAACTTGTTAGGTGCCATCAAGTCAATTTCGACTCATAGCAACCCCATGTGAAAGAGCTGAACTACCTCACAGGGTTTCCTAGGCTATGAGCATTAAGGGAGCAGACTGCCAAGTCTTTCTCCCATGGAGGGCTTCGAACTGCCAACTTTTCAGCTAGCAGCCCAGCACTGAATCACTAACTATATCCTCTAAAAGAAAAAAAATACTGAGAAGAGTGGCATTTTATACATTTTGGCATATCCCTATAATGCCTGCGTTAATAGAAAATAGCTGGGTTCTCATATTTGCTTCTTCACTTGCTCTTTTGCAACCTGTTGTCTGGTTGAAGGATATGAGGCAAATCCAGCTTCTCGTAGATAGAAACTTTGAGAAAATGGAGGAGAATTTTAACAGCCTTTTCAGATACTGGTACTTATTCTTTTTTTGATACTACACAAAAACTCCACAAAAGGTAGTTTCTTAAAGGTTAGTTGTAATGTGGAATCTGAAATGATACCAACGAACTTTCTGTACTCCATTACAAACTTGTGAGAGAATGTATTGTTTTGAAAATAGTTTTCACCTTGCAGATCTCCTGAAGCAGTCTCAGGAACCTCCTTCCCTCAGGGTTCCCTGGGCCACACACTGAGAACCACTGGCTTATGCTGTGCTTTTCAAATCAGCTATTTAAGCCAAGTGATGTTGGTTTTCCACTTATAATAACAATAAATGACTTGTTTAAAAGGAAACTTTCAGTTAAAATAAATAATTTTAAAATATATTAAATAATAGTACAGAGGGTATAGGTAAACCTAAATACCAAACCTCTACCGCTGAGTTTTGATTCATAGTGATACTACAGAACAGAGCAGAACTGCCCTATATGGTTTCCAAGGAGCGGGTGTTGGATTCGAAATGCCAACCTTTTGGTTAACAGCCTGAGCTCTTAACCACTGTGCCACCAGGGCTCCAGATGATAGGTGGTTATAAGAAAAAAAAAAATGTAAAGGAGTTTTAAGGAAAACAAAGAACCAGTCTAATCCTGTAAATCTACCCTCTACACCCTTATATGGACAAAGCAACTGCCTAGATAGCTTTCCCTCAGCTCATTTCTTGGTTCTTTCTAACCCTGGTGGTGCACTGGTTAAGCACTACGGCTGCTAATCAAAAGGTTGGTAGTTTGAATCCATCAGGTGCTCCTTGGAAGCTCTATGAGGCAGTTCTACTCTGTCCTATAGGTTGCTATGAGGTGGAATCAACTTGACGGCAACAGGTTTTTTTTTTTTTATTTCTAATACTGAGATCTTGGCTTTATATGTCGATTTCTCAGAGAGGGGGGACCTATTAACCCACTTAAAAAGGCCTGGTGGCACAACTGTTAAACACTCGGAAGCTAACCTAAAGGTTGGTGTTCAAACCCACCCAGTGGCTCTTCAGGAGAAAGACCTGGGGATCTGCTTCCATAAAGATTATAGCCAAGAAAGCTCTATGGGGCAGCTCTACTCAGCCATATGGGGTTGCTATGAGTGGCAATCAACTGGCCAGCTCCCCACAGCAATAACAATTACAGATTTTTAAAAAATCAATCTTATTACTTTGTTGGATATTTTAGTATCATGACTGACACCATAAAACAACTTTACTTCAGTGACAAGAGAATGTATCAAATGGAGGTTACCGATAACAATAACAAATACCACTAAATGGATTATATAATTCTTTATCTACTTGCTAAAGCATTAAGTGTTGGTGGAAACATAAGTGACAATCATGTTTTTATTTATGGCATGGTATTTTCAATATTATAGTCTACTAATTCAAAAGATTGATCATAAGTTAGGACACAGACATCTTGTTATTAACTAAATAAATACTATATATATATATATATATACACACACACACGTGCATACTGTGCATGGTATTTTCAATCGCCTCATATGTATGCAAAAGCTGGACAATGAATAAGGAAGACCGAAGAAAACTGACGCCTTTGCATTATGGTGTTGGTGAAGAACACTGAATATACAATGGACTGCCAAAAGAAGGAACAAATCTGTCTTGGAAGAAGTACAGCCAGAATGCTCCTTAGATTCAAGGACGGTGAGACTTCATCTCACATATTATGGACATATCAGCAGGATGGATCAGTCCCTGAAAAAGGACATCATGCTGCTTGGTAAAGTAGAGGGTCAGCAAATAAGAGGAAGATCCTCAACAAGATGGACTGACACAGTGGCTGCAACAATGGGCTCAAGCATAACAACCACTGTCAGGATGGCACAGGACCGGACGGTGTTTCGCTCTGATGTACACAGGGTTGCTATGAGTCGGAACCCACTTGACGGCAACTAACAACATATACGTATGCATATATTTATATACATACATATGTCAGAGTAATCAGTGGACTATACAATTGTGTTATGATTAGACCCCATGTGGTAGCAGGCAAATCATTTTACCCTTGTGAACAAGTTTCTCAATTGTAAAGCAAAATGTGTCACTGAAGTGATAATATCTATTCCAAATCTGAAAGTTAAATGACTCCATAATCTATCATTCTTTAGGAGGTGTAGATTCATAAAGCTTTTTTTTTTGTAAATTTAAACTTGTAAATAACTTAGAGACTTACTATTTATAGATGAATTCATTTTAGAAGGGTTATATGTGTGAGAAACATCTTATTTATCCATTTACTAATCCAGATTTTCCTAAGTAAATTTAAGTGAGATATATTCATAGTTTTGTTAGGATATTAAGCACTTGCTCCAATATTAACACTGAACTGATATTTCCAACATCATTTTTCTTTCCTGTATCAACAACAGCTTCCCATCTTACCATGCAATTGATAACATTTGCTTTGAAATACTTTGTGCCATGAAGAACGAATGCTAAACGTTTCTGATTAATGGGACACAGCAACATCTATTAAGTTGAACCTAATGCAAAAACTGTCACTGGTCTAGGTAAAAAAAAGCTGGAATATAGGCGACTTTGTATGGTACAACCTAACTACTTAGATGAGAGATCAGAAACCAATTCTAAAAAACACTGCTGGTAAGGAAGAACTCTTCTTTTTCTAAATTTTATAAATAAAAGACCTAAAATAAGACACCTCTACATTAAACATCGAATAAATCTGTCTTGGAAGAAGTACAACCAGAATGCTCCTTAGAAGCAAGGATGGCGAGACTGCGCCTTACATACTTCGGACATGTTGTCGGGAGGGATCAGTCCCTGGAGAAGGACACCATGCTTGGCAGAGTACCGGGTCAGTGGAAGAGAGCAAGACCCTCAACGAGATGAACTGACACAGTGGCTACAACAATGGGTTCAAGCATAACAAGGATTGTACAAGGGTGGCGCAGGACAGGGCAGTGTTTCATTCTGTGGTACACAGTATCGCTATGAGTCGGAACCGACTCGACGGCACCTAACAACAACAACGTTACTATCAATCCACTCAAATAAATACTGATTTCCTAGTAGTACGTGGCAGCATTGTGAAAAGGACTTATAAACCAAACTAAATAGGAATCCTGCCCTTAAGGAGTTTGCATTCTGAAAGGCAAAATGAAAAGTTAGGTACACAACAATATATGGAGTAGAAAGGGAGAAGTACCACAAGATAGGTCGAAATTCATGGGAACATAAGATTACTATCAGTTCAGGCTAAAGGTTCTCTTTGAGGGGGGCCTCACGCAACGTGAAGTGAGACAAAGGAAAAGGAACAATTACTTGCATGCTAATACAGAACTTAACCTTTTCCACAGAGTTTATCCTCACATTCTGACTCTCGCAGGCGCCCCTGTTACAGGGGACGAAGAAGGGGCGATTAAGGGTCACAGAAACCTGCGTCGTTCCAGGGAAGTTTAATAGGCGGCCTCTCTCAAGTCCTCGGGGGTGCCCTAACGAGGCCTCGCCTCACCTGACCGTCCTGACGACGAAATACACAAGCACGGCACCGCTCACCACCATCAACACCGTCAAGGCGCGCTGGGTCATGGGCTTGTCGCCGGGGTTGGGGCTCACAGCGAGGCCACCGCTCATTACGCCTCCTTCTCCAGTCTTCTCTTCGCGGTCCTCCGCCACAAGCCCGGCCCTCGGGGTGCTACCATTGCCGCCCTCGGCACCCCGCGGCCCCGTGGCCTCGGCCGGAGCGCGGCCGGGCAGCTGGGCGGCGGTGGAGCCCGGCGGCAGCGGCGGCGGGGTTCGCGGCCCGGGGCCGGGTGGCCCTGGGCCTGGCGCGGCCTCGGCCGCCAGCAACAGCACCGCCATGGGCCCACTCAGCGCTGGCAGCAGCAGGAGCAACAGGAAGGCGGGGACCAGGAGACGGCTGAAGCAGCAGCAGTACGAGGCCTTCATCGTCCCCGGACCGCCCGCTGAGCACGCGAGAGCGCCGGGCCCGCCGCCCTGGCTCCAGGCCGGAGCATGGGCGCAGGGGAGGGCCAGAAAGAGGTGACCAAATCCCGGGCTGAGGCCCAGCGGTAGCAGGTGGTAGAGATGGTAGCGGAGGCAGCTGCCGGGAGAGCCGGAAGTTCGTACATCTCAGCAGCCACTGCTGCTAAGGACGCTTTCGGTTGCCAATGGTGGGGGCGGGGCGCGTCCACTGACGTCTGAGACACGGGCTCTGCCGGAAGAAATGGACTTCCGGGCGTTGAAGAGCTTGTGTTCCGTCCCCGTTTCGTAGCGAAAGGAGTGGTAGCTGGGATGGGTCACAAACAGTTTTGAACAGCGTTCTGTAAAATGTGCAGCGATTTTGCATGCGGGAGCACGAGAGATAGGAAGCTCATATTTTGAGTTCCCTGGTGCAAAACCGCAAAAATACCTCTGATCAGTAACATGGAACTTCGGTGTGAGTGAATGCTGACAGAAACACGTGGACCAGAAACCGAAGTTAGTATTTGTCAGGTTTTAAATGTATTCATTTAGCAAATCGTTTAGAGTTCCTACTCCTTGCTTAGTATTAAGAAACAGTTTTAATTTTCCTGGAATCCAGATTTCTGGGGTCCGTGGAGTTGGGGTGACCCACTCAGGCCATTGCCCTGAGGGTGATTTTTGAAACTTGATTCTTGAGCAGACTGATTTCCTGAAGTCTCCTGTAAGTCTAATAATAGCCTAGGAAGCAGTTAAGTGAAGCCAGTTTTGCCTTAGGTATTGGCCTCTTTTGAAGAATTATCTATGTGTAATCAGTTTCAAGAAATAGAAACTCCAGGGTCAGACTAGAAGCTGGTTTTAGGGTAAACTGTTTCTATAAAAACACTGTCCCCTGGCCCTTTTCCACGGCGATGTAAGTAAAATCGGGTATAAGAATCTTTGGAAGTTCTTTTCATCTTTGAAACATTTTTGACTTCTTAGTCCTGGTGAGGAAACCCTGGTGGCATAGTGGCTAAGTGCTATGGCTGCTAACCAAAAGGTCAGCAGTTGGAATCCACCAGGCGCTCCTTAGAAACTCAATGGGCAATTCTACTCTGTCCTATGGGGTTGCTATGAGTCAATCCACTCAATGCGAATGGGTTTGGTTTGGTTTGGTTAGTCCTGGTGATGCAGTGGTTAAGAGCTACAGCTGCTAAACAAAAGGTCAGTAGTTCAAATCCACGAGCTGCTCCCTGGAAACCCTTTGGGACAGTTCTCTCTGTCCTATAGGGTCGCTATGAGTTGCAATTGACTCCACCACAATGGGTTAGGTTTTTTTTGTTTGTTTGTTTAGTCTAAATGTTACCCTGATTTACAAATCGTATATTAAATAAACATACGTCAGTTTCTATTATTGGCTTAATATGATTTTTGTTTTAACAGTACTGTGCTAAGTATTGAATAAAAAAGCAAACCCACTGCCGTCAAGTGAATTCTGACTCGTAGTGACCCTATAGGACAAAGAAGAACTGACTCATAGGGTTTTTAAGGAACAGCTCTTAGATTTGAACTGCCAATCTTTTAGTAGCAGCAAAGCTCTTAATTACTGCGCTGGGTATTGGATAGTGAGCAAATAAGACATGATCCCTGCCCTCATAACACTTATATTCATGCTAGGATAATGACAATAATCATACTTTGGAATTATGATAACTGTGCATTATGATTAAAAATACAAGATCTACAGTACAGATTTTGTAAAGCGCTATTTTAGGCAGGGTAAGCGGGATAGTGTCTTCTACCTGCTTCCAGGGAGCAGGGTGATGATGTTGTTCCTGCTTGGTAAAATTACGCAGGGAATAGGCATTACAGTCATTTTGATGCCTAAGGTGCACCTGACTCAAGCTATGGGCTTTTCAGTTGCTTCCTATGCATATGAAAGCTGGACAATGCAAAAGGAAGACTGAAGAAAAATTGATGCATTTGAACTACGGATTTGGCAAAGAATATTTAATATACCATGGACTGCCAGAAGAACAAACAAATCAGTCTTCAAAGAAATACAACCAGAATGCTCATTGGAAGTAAGGTTGGCAGGACTTTGGCTTGCTTACTTTGGATGGGACATCAAGAAAAACTAATCGCTAGGAAAAGATATTATGGTTGTAGAAGATCAATGAAAAATGAGAGAAACCCTCAATGAGATGGATTGACACAATAGCCAAATTGATGGACTCAAACATACCAACAGTTACGATGGTGGCGCAGGAGCCAGCTCCATGGCAACTAACCTCTTTATGCTGGGCTTCAGTGTGAGAAAGTCCTTTTGTGACACACCCTACCTTCAGCTTCCTATTTGGTGGTTTATAAGTAATAAAATGGTTCTTTGGATTTCCAATCTTAATTACTCATGGTTTTTATTTATAGATTTATTCAGAGCCATACATGGAAGAGGGTTAATATTTAATGTCACACAACCTCTCCCCCAAGATACTCCAACATTCAACATGTCAAATCAAACAAACAAAAAACCACATCATCATTCTTTCTTGACAAAATCAAGTTTTGCCATTGTATTCTTTATTTTGATTAATGGCATTACTCTTTACTCAGGTGATCAGGCAAAAAACCTCTGTCACCCAAGGCTTTCTATCAGTAGCAATCCTTGCCAGTGACTAGGACATGCAATGGACTGCATGATTCTCAAATATTCAAATCAAACTAATGTTTTCAAATAAGTAGAGCAAAGCTATGTTCTAATATTTCTCAAAATGTGATTTTAAACCACTTGATCAGAATCAAATGGGGAATTTGTTAAAAATGTAGATTCTAGGTCACTATTTCCACCATGTGTCTGTCAGTATGCCGTACTGTGGTGGCGTGCATTGTGCTACGACACTGGAAGCTATGCTGCCAGTGTTCAAATACCAGCAGGGCCACCCATGGTGCACAGGTTTCAGTGGAACTTCCAGACTAGGAAGAAGGCCCTGGTTAACTACTTCTGAAAAAACTGGCCAGTGAAAACCTTATGACTAGAAGCAGAACATTGTCTGATACGGTGCTGGAAGATGAGCCCCTCAGGTTGGAAGGCACTCAAAATATGAATGGGGAAGAGCTGCCTCCTCAAATCAGAGTTGACCTTAATTACATGGATAGAATGAGGCTTTCTGGACCTTCATTTGCTCATGTAGCACAATGCAAACTGAGAGTAAACAGCTGAAAATATCCATTAATAATCAGATGTGGAATGTACAAAGTATACATCCAGGAAAACTGAAAGTCATCAAAAGTGAATCAGAACTCATAAAGGCTAATATCTTAGGCATTAGTGAGCTAAAGTGAACTGTTATTAATCATTTTGAGTCAGACAATCATATGTTCTATTATGCCGGGAATTACAAATTGAAGAGGAATGGCATTGCGTTCATTGTTAAAAAGACCATTTGAAGATATATCCTGAAGTACAACGCTGTCAGTGATGGGATAATATCCATATCCCTATTAGGAAGACCAGTTAATACTACCGTTATTCAAATTTCCACACCAATCACTAATGCAAAAGGTAAAGAAGTTGAAGATTTTTTACCAACTTCTGCAGTCTGAAAATGATCAAACACACAATCAAGATACATTGATAATTACTGGTGATTGGAATGTGAAAGTTGGAAACAAAAAAGGATCTGTAGTTGGAAAATATGGCCTTGGTGATAGAAATGACACTGGAGATCACATGATAGAATTTTACAAGACCAACAACTTATTCACTGCAAATACCTTTTTTAGCAACATAAATGGTAATTATACACGTGGACTTTAATAGATGGAATACAAAGGAATCAATTCAAATACATCTGTAGAAAAAGACTATGGAGAAGCTCAGTATCATCAATTAGAACAAGGCCAGGAGCCTTGGAACAGACTATCAGCTGCTCATATACAAGTTCAGGTTAAAGCTGAAGAAAATTAAAAGAAATCCATGAGAGACAAAATATGGCCTTAAGTTACCCCACCTGAATTTAGAGACCATCTCAAGAATAAATTTGATGCACTGAACACTAATGACCAAAGACTGGACGAGTTGTGGGATGACATCAAGGACATCATATACCAAGGAAACAAAAGGTCATTTAAAGACAGGAAAGAAAGAAAAGACCAAAATGGATGTCAGAAGATCCTTCATGTACATTCTGTAAATAATTGAAGTTTATCCTTCCTAAAGAAAAACTTGCTTTTTGTTTTTTGTCTTTTAAATTCTCAGCAGTCTAGATGGAACCAATGCTATAAATATCCCTGCTTTGCTATACAGGGTAAAATGAATTAATTCTACTCTTTTTTGATGTCTCTGGATTGTTATGATTATTCCACTTTGGTGTAAAGCAATGGTGCCCTCAGGAGCTATGGAGATACTCTGAAACTTACTCTTGAACTTAGAGAAGTTAAAGCAAATGCAGGAAATGAGGAAGTGAAATTGCTGAACAGGAGATTTCAAAGGGAACCTCAAGAAGACAAAGTAAAGTATTATAATGAAATTTGCAAAGACCTGGAGAAAGGAAGCCAAAAGGGAAGAACACACTCCACATTTCTCAAGCTGAAAGAACTGAAGAAAAAATTCAAGTCTTGAGTTGCAATTTTGAAGGATTCTATGGGCAAAACATTGAAAGGTGCAGGAAGCATCAAAAGAAGATGGGAGGAACACACAGAGTCACTGTACCAAAAAGAATTGGTCAACATTCAAACATTTCAGCAGGTAGCATACGATCAAGAACTGATGGTATTGAAGGAAGAAGTTCAAGCTGCACTGAAGGCACTGGTGAAAAACCAGGCCCCAGGAATTGACGGAATACCAACTGAGATGTTTCAACAAATGAATACAGCTCTAGAGGGGCTCACTCATCTATGCGAAGAAATTTGGAAAACAGCTACCTGGCCAATGGGCTGAAAGAGATCCATATTTTTGTCCATTTCAAAGAAAGGTGATCCAACAGAATGCATGAATTATCAAACTATATCGTTAATATTATATGCAAGTAAAATTTTTCTGAAAATAATTCAAAAATGGTTGTATCAGTACATCGACAGGGAACTGCCAGAAATTCAAGCTGGCTTAGAAGTGGACTTGAAACGAGGTTTATCATTGCTGATGTAAGATGAATCTTGGCTGAAAAAGAATACCAGAGAGATGTTTACCTGTGTTTTGTTGACTATGCAAAGATATTCAACTGTATGGATCATAACAAATTCTGAAAAACATTTTAAAGAATATGAATTCCAGAACACTTAATTGTGCTCATGTGGGATCTGTACATAGACCAAGAGGCAGCCATTCTAACAAAACAAGGGGAACTGCGTGATTTAAAATCAGGAAAGGTGTCCATCAGGGTCGTGCCCTTTCACCATATTTATTCAATCTATGTGTTGAGCAAATAATCCTAGAAGCTGGACTATATAAAGAAGAATGTGGCATGATTGGTGGAAGACTCATTAGCAACCATCGATATGCAGATGACATGACTTGCTTGCTGAAAGCAAAGAGAACGTGAAGCACTTACTGATGAAGATCAAAGACTACAGCCTTCAGCAGGGATTACACCTTACCATAAAGAAAACAAAAATCCTCAACAACTGGACCAATAATCAACATCATGATGAGTGGAGAAAAGATTAATGTTGTGAAGGATTTCATTTTACTTAGATCCACAGTCAACAACCATGGAAGCAGCAGTCAAGAAATCAAATGACACATTGCACTGGGCAAATTGGCTGCAAAAGACCTCTTTAAAGTGTTAAAAAGCAAAGATGTCAATTTGAGGACTAATGTGTACCTGACGCAAGCCATGACATTTTCAATTGCCTCATATGCATGTGAAAGCTGGATAATGAATAAGGAAGACCAAAGAAGAATTTATGCTTTTGAATTATGGTGTTGACTAAGAATTTTGAAAATACCATGGCCTGCCAGAAGAATGAACAAACACATCTTGGAACAAATATAGTCAAAGTGCTCTTTGAAAGTGAGGCTGGTGAGACTTCGTCTCACATACTTTGGACATGTTATCAGGAGGGACTAGTCCCTGGAGAAGGACATCAAGTTTGGTAAAGGGAAGGGTCAGCAAAAAAGAGGAAGACCCTCAATGAGACAGACTGACACAGTTGCTGCAACAATGGGCTCAAACACAACAATGATTGTGAGGATGGTGCAGGACCTGACAGTTTCATTGGAAGTAGGATTACTATGAGTTGGAACTGACTCAATGGCACCTAACAACAACAACAACAGGGCTATGTACTAGCTAAGGATTTCTTGTGGCGCAATGGTTAAAACTTATTTTGCTAACTGAAAGGTTGGCTGTTCGAACCCATCAATGGCTCCATGTGAGAAAAGACCTGGAGATCTGCTGCCATAAAGAGTACAGTCTAGGAAATCCTACGAGGCAGTTCTACTATATCACTTGTGGTTGCTATGAGTCAGAATTGACTCAATGGCACACAACAACAATACATACTAGCCTGCTTTGCTCTTAGCACTTTTTACTTTCAATTCAATTCTATATATTACTGCCAGGCTGAACTTCTCAAGCTCAAATCTTTCTTAAAGTAACAAACAACAAAAGCTTGCAAGTTATTGTATCCTTTGAGAAATATCATGTTGTTTGTAAAGAGTCATGAAATAATGATATATTCAGATTCATCATATCAACTAGAAACAATTTTTCTGGAAGAAAATATTGTACTATGCTTGTGTAATATAAAATGACAGTTATGAGCACACATCTATTTAAAAGACAAGTTGTCAAACTAAGTATAATTCATTTTGTTCTGAATTTTTTTATTAATACAAATAAACTAATTGTTCATTTATTTGTTATCAGTTGGCTCATGAGCAAGTTGTAACAAGTATTAAAACCAAAAAACAAACCCAATAAATAAATAAACTTACAATGAAAAATTTACATCAATTCACTTCAATCTGTCTGCATACTGGGAAAAGATCACCATTCTAATTTATTAGTGACACCTCAGCTGAAAGAACATCAGTCATCCATGGAAATATAGTTAAAAACCTACTGCCTGCTGAATAAAAATCCAAACTCTGTAGTCTGGTATTGAATAATAATTGTGTACTATAATTAAATATCTGTTATATAACAGATACCACACTATCAAACATTAAGTGACTGTCTTATTCAACCATCACAAAACTCCGTTACTCCTTGTATTTTAAAATGGAGGAAACAGTGGCACAGGGTAATTAATTTGGCCAAACCCACCTGATTAAAAAACAATAGATCAAATAAAAACTTGTACACAAATGTTTAAAGCAGCATTATTCATAATAGGTAAAAGTAAAAACAACCCAAGCATCCATTAATGGATGAATGGGTAAATGAAATGTGGCATGTCCATACAATGTAATATTTTTTAGCCATAAAAAGGAATTAAGTTCTGATACATTCTGCCGATTGAATGAACCCTGAAAATATTATGCTAAGTGAAAGAAGCTAGACACAAATGTCAACATACGATTCCTTCATGTGAAAGTCCGGAATGGGAAATCTGTAGAGACAGGAAGTAGATTAGTGATTGCTTAGCGCTGGGGGTAGGGAGAATTGGCAGATTATAGCTAAAGGGTATCTTTTTGAGGTAATGAAAATGTTCTAAAATTAATGTAGTGATGGTTGTACATATCTGTGAATATATTAAAAACCATTGAATTGAACCCTTTAAATGAGTGAGTTGCCTGGTACTTGACTTATATCTCAATAAAGCTGTTTAAAAAGAAACAGAGGTGAGCATTGAACCCAGGAAGTATAGCAGCAGAGGTGAGCTATTAAATGCTACATTATTCTCTTCTAATTAAAGGTTTCCATGATTTGATTCTAACCTACTGTTTCAATCAGCTATTGCTAGAATAATGCTACACAACCAAAAACAATAAAAATCTCAGTGGCATAGCGCAAATAAGTGCTTGTTTCTCATATGTCTTTTAGTAAGCTGGGATTGAATAATTTGAACTGACCCTGGCTGGGCTTGATTACACAGCTCAGGTTTAGGTCACATTTACTCTAGGTATCTTTCATGCTTCTGGGACCAGAGGGCTATCTGGGTCATGTTTTTTGGAGCCACAGAGGGTGGGTGGGTGGGGAACTAGGGGATAGGCATAATGAGGAGGAGCTATTTGTGCCTTTTTTTTTTTTTCTTAACAATAAAATATAGGTTACCCTCAAAGTCCCACCAGGTGACCTTGATGCACATCTAATTGGAGGTGTGTCACATGGCCAGTTTTAGCTTCCAGGGACTCTGGGAATTTTAGCATTTACATGTAAATATTATACCTCTCAACCAAATTGTTAGCAAGGAAAAAGGATAAAATTGATATTACATAGGCATTTCATTTTCAGTTCAATCTAATGGAGGACAAGACTCAGTAACAATTCTCTGATGTCAGAACATTTTTGCATATCCAAAAACAATAAAACCAGTTATTGTCCAGTCAGGTCCAATTCATGATTACCACATATGTGTATTAAGAGAATGTAAAATGTTGGTTCAGGAGGTGGGGCCAAGATGGCAGAGTAGTCAGACGCTTCCTGTGGTCCTTCTTACAACAAAGACCTGAAAAAAACAATTATATATGACAATTTAAAAGCCCTGAACATCAAAGACAAAGTTGAGGAATCAAACTGAGAGGCATGGGAAGAGAGAGACAGTTCAGAAGCAGCAAGGAGTTGCCAGACCTGTCCTGGCCAATACCACCACTCTGCAGGCTGGATCTGCTGGTGCAAGTATGGCGAGACAAGCAGTGGTGCTCAGGATGCATTTTCTACAACAGGAGAGACCTAGCAGCAAAGAGTCGGCTCAAACATCCCAAACGAGTGAAAAACAGCACTCTACAAAAGATAAAGTACAAGCATCTGACATATCACACAGATTTAAAAAAAAAAAAAAAAAAAAACTCCTTTTGGGAAATACTTCTCTCCCATTTACCTGCTCCCTCCCCATTCTGCTCCTAGTCCTGATCTGACTTCAGAGATTGCCGTGCTCCCTGGGACTGAAGTAGAACCCATCGCATGCCCTGAGCCATTCTCCCAGCTTTGGAGACAGAACAAATTAACAAATAGGAAAAATAATTTGCCAGCTCCTCTAAGCTGGGAACTCAGGGCAGGCACAGCCCTTTTGGCTAGGCACAGGCAAAAGGGATCCATGGACTTTGAATGCCTTTCACTCCTGCATAGGCCTGTGTGGGCTCATTTCAACAGCATAGGCCCTCACTAGCATGGTATACTGGGGTATATACCTGAAGCTTATTTTCATCTGTATCTGCTATCAGGGACTGGCGGATTCATGACATTTGACATCACCCTGTCCATTAAGTAGGGTCCTTACCTATCCAAATTTGGGGCCTGAGGACTGGTGGTTCCACCCACTCCACCAAAACACCTGTGACAGGGGTCCAAGAATAAGTGGTATCTCCCAACAGCATTGGGTGCCCCATAGTCCAGTTGCAAAACCCACCTACCTACATGCTCTAGGGAACAGGGATGTGCCTTCCACTTACACACTCGGGGCAACAGCCCCCTGCCTTGATCAGTGCATGACCCCCTAATGCAACCAGATACCTGTGCCTACTCAAATCATCACTGCCCATCTAGGACTGTAGGTGAAAGCCTGCACCATACACTTTGTGGCCAACGACCTGGACATCTGAGCTGAATCCACACGAGAAAAGTAAGCAGACTCTTGGGCTCACATACCTAGTAGCAGATCTAGCCACCTGGAGACAGGATGTTAGAGCTTCAAAGACACCAATAATCAAACTAGCTCACATGAACAGCCTATTTGGGCATATCAACACAAAACAAAACAAGAAGCTAGGATACAGTAAACAAACAAATAAATATAATTATTCATGGCTCAGAGACAACGGTCAATATCAAATCACATAAAGAGGCAGACCATGTTGGCTTCAGCAAGCCACCAAAACAAAGAATCAAAAAACTTCCAGAAGAAGACAACTTCTTTGAGTTACTGAAGGTAGAATTCAAAAGACTAATATAAAGAACTCTTCAAGAAATCAGGAAAGAGATCAGGTAAAACACAGAACAAACCAAGGAACACACAGATGAAGCAATGGAGGAACATAAAAAGGCTATTCAAGAGCATAATGACAAATTTAACAGGCTGCAAGAATCCATAGAGATACAGCAAACAGGAGTCCAAAAAACAATAAAATTTCAGAATTAGACAACTCAATAGAAAGTCATAGAAGCTGAATTGAGGCAGTGGAAGTCAGAATCAGTGAGATTGAAGATAAAGCTCTTGACACCACCTTAAAAAAATTTTTTTTTTTTTACCTTATTAAAGGAAAAATCAGATAAAAGAATTTTAAAAAATGAAGAATTATGTGGGACTCTATCAAGAGGAATAACTTATGAGTGATTGGAGTACCAGAACGGCAGGGGGGGGGGGCAAGGGGCAGAGAATACAGAGAGAATTGTTGGTGGAAAATTTCCCTGATATCGTGAAAGAAGAGAAGATGTCTATCCAAGAAGCTCATCAAACTCCACACAAGGTAGATCCCAAAAGAAAGTTATCAAGACATATTATAATCAAACTTGCCAAAACCAAAGATAAAGAGAGAATTTTAAGTGTGGCTACAGACAAACAAAAAGTCACCTACAAAGGAGAGTCAGCAAGGCTAAGCTCTGACTACTCAGCAGAAACCATGCAGGCAAGAAGGCAATGGGATGACACATATAAAGCCTTGAAGGAAAATAATTGCCAACCATGAATTATATATCCAGCAAAACTGTCTCTCAAATATGATGGTGAACTTAGGGCATTTCCACACAAACAGAAGTTTAGGGAGTTTGTAAAAACCAAACCAAGATTACAAGAAATACTAAAGGGAGTCCTCTAGTTAAAAAATCAGTGACATCAGTTAACAACCCAAGGCTGGAACACAGGACAGAGCAACCAGATATCAACCCGGATAAGGAAGTCACAAAAATAAATCAAAGCTAAAACACGGAAAATAGGGAAAAAGAGACATCAATATGTAAAAGATGATATTAAAAAAGAGGGACTAAAAAATGTAGTCATAGATCTTTCATATGAAGAAGTCAAGGCACTATAAAGAAATAAAAAATTGGTTTATACTTAGAAAAATAGGGGTAAGTATTAAGGTAACCACAAAGGAAGCTAATAATCCTATCCAAAATAAAAAACAAGAAAAACATAAAGACTCATCAAATACAAAATCAACAACAAGGAAAAGGACAAAAGAAAAATACATAAAAATGACTCAGGACAGAAAAGGGAACAAAGACACTGTCAACAACACACACACACACATCAAAATAACAGCACTAAACTCATACCTATCAATAATAACACTGAATGTAAATGGACTAAATGCACCAATAAGGAGACAGAGAGTGGCAGAATGGATAAAAAAACATGATCCATCCATATGCTGCCTACATTTGACTTAAAGACACAAACTAAAACTCAAAGGATGTGAAAAAATATATCAAGCAAACAACACTCATAAAAGAGCAGGAGTGAAAATATTAATCTCTGATAAAATAGACTTCAAAATCTACCACAAAGGATAAGGAAGGACAACATATAATGATTAAAGGGTGAATATTCCAGGAGGACATAACCATAATAAATATCTGCACGCCCAATGACAGCACTCCAAAATACATAAAGCAAACTAACAGCATTGAAAAGAGAATTAGACTCCTCCACTATAACAGTAGGAGACCTCAACACAAAACTTTCAGTGAAGGACAGAATATCCAGACAGAAGCTCAATAAAGACAAGGAAGACCTAAACGCCACAATCAACCAACTTGATCTCATAGACATATACAGAACACCCCACCCAATAACAGCCAAGTATACTTTCTGTTCCAACATACATGGAACATTCTGCAGAATAGACCATACATTAGGCCACAAAACAAGTCTTAACAGAATCCAAAGCATAAAAATATCTCAAAGCATCTTTTCTGACCATAAAGCCATAACAGTAGAAATCAGTAACAGGAAGAGCAAGGAAAAAAAAAAAAAATCAAATACGCAGAAACTGAACAACACCTTGCTCAAAAACTACTGGACTATATAGAAGAAATTAAGGATGGAAAAAAGAAATTCACAGAATCAAATGGAAATAAAAACACATCCTACCAGAACCTCTGGGACACAGAAAAAGCAGTGCTCAGAGGTCAACTTACAGAAATAATAGCACACATCCAAGAAAGAGTGAAAATCAAAACATTAACCCTAAAACTTGAACAAGCAGAAAGAGAGCAGCAAAAGAAGCCCTTGGGCAGGAAAGGAAATAATAAAAATTAGAGCAGAATTAAATGAAACAGAGAATAGAAAAACAATTGAAAGAGTTAACAAGACCAAAACCTGGCTTCTGAAAAGATGAACAAAATCGATAAGCCATTGGCCAAACTGACAAAAGAAAAACAGGAGAGGAAGCAAATAAACTGATAAGATATGAGATGGGCAATGTCACAACAGACCCAACTGAAATTAAAAGAATCATAACAGAATAGTATGAAACATTATACTCTAACAAATTTGAAAACCTAGAGGAAATGGATGAATTTCTAGAAACACACTACCTACTTAAACTAACACAAACAATGGTAGAACAACTAAATAAACAGATAACAAAAGAAGAGATTGAAAAGGAAATTGAAGAACTCCCAACAAAAAGAAAGCCCTGGACCCGATGGCTTCACCGGAGAATTCTACCAAACTTTCAGAGAAGAGTTAACACAAGTACTACTAAAGGTATTTCAGAGCATAGGAAAGGATGGAATACTCTGAAACTCATTCTATGAAGCCAGCATAACCCTGATACCAAAACCCAGTAAAGACACCACAGCAAAAGAAAATTATAGACCAATATCCCTCATGAACGTAGATGCAAAAGTCCTCAACAAAATTCTAGCCGATAAAATTCAACAGCGTATCAAAAAAAAAATAATAATAATTCACCATGACCAAGCGGGATTCATACCAAGTATGCAGGGATGGTTTAACATTAGGAAAACAATCAATGTAATCCATCACATAAATAAAAGACAAGAACCACATGATCTTATCAATTGATGCAGAAAAGGCATTTGAAAAAGTCCAACATCCATTCTTGATATAAACTCAGCAATACAGAAATAGAAGGGAAATTCCTGAACATAATAAAGGGCATTTATACAAAGCCAACAGCCAACATCATCCTAAATGGAGAAAGTCTAAAAGCATTCCCCTTGAGAACTGGAACCAGACAAGGATGCCCTTTTATCACCACTCTTATTCAACACTGTGTTGGAGTTCCTAGCCAGAACAATTAGGCTAGAAAAAGAAATAAAGGGCATCCATATTGGTAAGGAAGAAGTAAAAACATTCCTATCCACAGATGGTATGATCTTATACTCAGAAAACCTGATGGAACTCATAAGAAAACTACTGGAACTAATTGAAGATTTCAGCAAAATACCAGGATACAAGATAAGCATACAAAAATCAGTTGGATTCCTCTACACCAATAAAGAGAACTTCAAAGAGGAAATCACCAAATCAATACCATTCACAATAGCCCCTAAGAAGATAAACTACTTAGGAACAAAGACCTATACAAAGAAAACTACAAGACACTACTGCAGGAAACCAAAAGAAACCTACATAAGTGGAAAAATATACCTTGCTCATGGATGGGAAGACTCAACATTGTGAAAATGTCAATTCTACCCAAAGCAATCTACAGATACAATGCAATCCCTGTTCAAATTCCAAGGAATTTTTTTTTTTAATGAGACGGAGAAACAAATTACCAACTTTGTATGGAAAGGGAAGCAGCCCCAGATAAATGAAGCATTACTGAAGAAAAAGAACAAAGTGGGAGACCTCACACTACCTGATTTTAGAACCTATTATACTGCCACGGTAGTCAAAACAGCCTGGCACTTGTACAACAACAGATACATAGACCAATGGAACATAACTGAGAATCCAGACATAAACTCACCCACCTGTGAGCAGCTGATATTTGTCAAAGGCCCAAAGTCTGTTAAATGGGGGTAAGACAATCTCTTTAACAAACGGTGCTGGCATAATCGGATATCCATCCACAAAAAAAATGAAACAAGCTCTATACCTCACACCATGCACAAAAACTAACTCAAAATGGATCAAAGATCTAACTATAAAGTCTAAAATGATAAAGATCATGGAAGAAAAAATAGGGACAACAGGGCATAAACAGAATGTAAAACATAACTAACAATGCACAAACACCAGAAGAAACTGGATAACTCGGAGCTCCTAAAAATCAAACACTTATGCTCATCAACAGACATCACAAAAAGAGTAAAAAGACAACCTACAGACTGGGAAAAGTTTTTGGTTATGACATATTCGATCAGGGTATAATCTCTAAAATCTGTAAGATACTAAAAAACTTCAACCACAAAAAGACAAATAACCCAATTGAAAAATGGGCTAAGGGTATGAACAGGCACTTCAACAAAGAAGGCAGTCACGTGGCTATCAGACACATGAGGAAATGCTCACAATCATTAGCCATTAAAGAAATGCAAATCAAAACTTCAATGAGATACCATCTCACTCCAACAGGCTAGCATTAGTCAAAAAAACATAAAATAATAAATGTTGTAGAGGGTGTGGAGACACTGGTACACTTATACACTGCTGGTGGGAATATAAAATGGTACAACCACTTTGGGTATCAATTTGGCGCTTCCTTAAAAAGCTAGAAGTAGAACTACCATAAACCAAAAAAAAAAAACCAAACCCAGTGCCGTTGAGTTGATTCCGACTCATAGCAACCCTATAGGACAGAGTAGAACTGCCCCATAGAGTTTCCAAGTAGAACCTGGCAGATTCAAACTGCTGACCCTTTGGTTAGCAGCTGTAGTAGCACTTAACCACTATGCCACCAGGGTTTCCAGAACTACCATAACCCATCCAGCAATCCCACTCCTTGGAATATATACTAGAGAAATAAGAGCTGTCACATGAATAGATATATGCACACCCATGTTCATTGCAGTACTGTTCACAATAGCAAAAAGGTGGAAACAACCTAGGTGCCCATCAACAGATGAATGGTTAAAGAAATTATGGTATAGTTACACAATGGAATACTATGCAATAATAAAGGACAAAGATGAATCCACGAAACATAACATGGATGAATGTGGAAGGCATTATGCTGAGTGAAATTAGTCAATCGCGAAAGGACAAATATTGTATGAGACCACTATTATAAGAACTCAGGGAAAGCTTTAAACACAGAAGAAAACATTTTTTGATAGTTAAGAGTGAGTGGAAAATCACTCTTTTAAGAGGGTGGGGAGGGAGGGCGAGAGAAATTCACTAACTAGATAGTAGACAACAATTATCTTGGGTGAAGGAAAGGACAACACAATACAGGGGAAGTCAGCACCACTCGACTAACCTAAAAGCTAAGAAATTTCCTGAACACAGCCAAACACTTTGAGGGACAGTGTAGCAGGGACAGCCATCTGGGGACCATAGTTTCAGGGGACATCAACGTCAATTGGTGTAACAAAGTTTATTAAGAAAATGTTCTGCGTCCCACTTTGTCGAGTGGTGTTTGGGATCTTAAAAGCTAGGCAGCAGCCATCTAAGATGCATGAACTATTCCCATCCCACCTGAAGCAAAATAGAGTGAAGAACACCAAAGAAGCAAGGAAAATATGAGCCCGAGACAAAAGGGGCCACATAAGCCAGAGACTCCATCAGTCTGAGACCAGAAGAACTAGATGCTGCTCAGCTACTACCGATGATGGCCCTGACAGGGAACACAACAGAGAGTCCCTGACGGAATAGGAGAAAAGTGGGATGCAGAACTCAAATTCTAGTAAGAAGACCAGACTTAATGGTCTGACTGAGACTGGAGGAACCCCAGAAGACTTGGCCCCTGGACTCTCTGTTAACCTAGAACTAAAACATTCCCGAAGCCAACTCTTCAGGCAAAGATTAGACTGGACTATAAGACATAAAATGATACTCATAAGAGTGTGCTTCTTAGTTCAAGTAGATACAGGAACCTAAATGGGAAGCTTCTGTCCGGAGGTGAGATGAGAAGGCAGAAAGGTTTAGGAGCTGGTTGAATAGACACGTGAAATCCGGGGTGGAAAGGAGGACTGTACGGTTACATTATAGGGATAGCAATTAGGGTCACATAACAATGTGTATATAAATTTTTGTATGATAAACTGACCTTAGCTTTAAACTTTCATTCATATCTACCTCTGACAGAAGGAATCTCACACGCTCATACTTTAAGTGGCAGAAGCATTCCACATCAGGTGATTGTCCATACTCTACAGCCCAATAGGAAACAGAGTTCAATTGTCCAGGAAAGAGAATATGAGACGATTACGAAACCAAGAGGCCAAGAGAAAGTATTAAAAACCAGATTGTGAAGGCTGGATTGGAAGGTCAGAGAGACAACTAAAGTTCAGGAATTTGAGAATGAGAACAGAGCAATTCAGTTGGGTTAGGCATAGCACAAACAAGTAGAAGTATGAATAAATGTCAGGATCAAAATCTACCCAAAACAAAAGACTGTACAAATAGACTGTGGTTCCTGAGAGGGAAGAAGCCCACAAGGTGAGCCCCATAGTTACCCTGGATCTTTGCTTGGGAACAACTTTCCAGTTGCAGCGCAATGAGCAGGAGTTCAATCAGAATATGGTAGTCTCTCTTATCTAATGACAAGGTCACAAGGTCCCTGGGTGGAGCAGATGTTTTGTCCCCAGCCACTAATCTAATGTTTGATTGTTTGAACCCACCCTGTGGGGCCATGGGAGGAAGGCCTGGCAATCTGCATAATAATTACAGCTAAGAAAACCCTGTGGAGCACATGGGGTAACACATGCGGTAGCCATGAGTTGTAATCAACTCAACAGAAACAGATTTAGTTTGGTTTTCTTATCTAATAAGGCAGACATCAGAGATCTGGGCCTTTGAAATGACTGGAATCTGTTGGAGAGGTGCATTAAAAGAAGGAGTTTTTGGAGGTCGAAAATTCCAAAAGCCTTTGGCTGAGGGCTGGAATGTACAACCACATGAAAACCAGTATAACCACCCATGGCTTACCAGAGAGAGGGTGCCACTGAGGTGAGAGTGGAACAGAGATATTAGACACTAAGCAGCACTGGGGAGTTTGGATTTAAGGCCTAGCCGTAAAGAAGAGACCCCTTCAGTATCATGGGTACCAGCTGAAACACTGTTTAATGAGTAAGGACTACACTTAAGAGAAAGGCCAACTATGGGTCGATCTACTTTAACAGAGCCAAGCCCTTTCAAGATTCTTAGAGTAGACAGAATTTGGAGATTGAATTCCACCAATTAATAGGGATTCAGGGAAACAGATCAACAGAAATCATACAATTTCAATAACAGAGTTATAAAAAAGGACTTAAGAAAATTTAACAGTACCACAGGAACCTATGGGACAATATTGAACAATTTAATATGTATGCATTTGAGTTCCAAAAGGAAAAGATAGTATATAAGATATTTTTGAAAAATGATGTGGAAAAACTTTGACTTATAACCCCAAGAAGCAAGAAAATACAAAGAAAAACATACTTAGGTGTATCTTAATTACACTAGGAAACTCAAAGATAAATAACAAATCTTAAAAGCAGTCAGAAAAAATTGGAGGCCAGCAGAAAATAGAATGGCAACTTTAAAGTGCTAAAAGAAAAGCAAACAGACAAAAATATTTACCAATCTGGAATTCTATGTCCACTAAAATTACCTCCAAAAAAAGATGGTGAAATAAAGATATTTTTAGACAAATGAAATCTGAAGAAATTCATTTCAAGCAAACTGTACTATAAGAAATTCTAAAGGATGTTTTTCAGGCTGAATGGCAATGATCAAGATGGCAACTTTGATTCACTGGAAGGAGAAAAGAGCAAGCGGAAATGGAAAATCAATGCATAAACACAAAAATCTGTTTTTAAATACTCTTCTGATTATATAACAACTAACTACCATGCAAAATAATATTATAAGGCAGCATTTATAATGCATGTACAAACAAAAAATTTGGCAACAAGGTAATAAAGGTAAAGGACGAGGCAGGTGCTTTAAATGGAAATACACCGTTTCGCATCTGTGAAATATTGCATACAAAGAGTGAAGTTTAAAATGTTGCATTTGAAGTGAGAAGTGGGATGTAAGTAAATGAATTTATGCTGCTGTAAGGTTATTACATTTGTGAAGTGTGAACTCGGAAATGCCAGGTGTGAAGTGGGATTTTTTTTTTAAGCCAGGTACTGAGTAGCTTGCTCCCTCCTTTGCCTCCCACTCACTGCCGTTCAGTCCCATAAATTTATTTAGTGTTCGTAAGATGAAGGATACGGGCTCTGGTGGTACAGTGACTAAAAGCTCTGCTGCTAACCAAGAGGTCAGCAGTTCAAATCCACCAGCTGCTTCTTGGAAACCCTATAGGGCAATTCTACTCTGTCCTGGAGGGTCATTATAAGTCGGAATCAACTAGACAGCAATGAGTTTTGATTTTGTAAGATGAGGGATGGTATATTTCAATGAACCTAAAAGAAGTCAGTGTTGGATGTTTAAAGGGAAAATTGAAAGAGATAAATATTTGATGAGACAAGGAAGTTTTGACTGGCTGTGTATGTGCACAGCACAAACGTCTTTAGCAACAGTGTCACCAAACAGGTATAACAAAAAGAAAAATATCCTGTGTTCATTGAACAATGGGAGTTGATTGACGCATTGATGAATCATTGGGGTCGAAGGGCCACGGAGCTTACAATCTGCAATTAACTTTATAGGCCCTCTTCAATGCAATGTGGAGATGTGGTGGTTGATACTGAAAGGAAGCAAAGTAGGGAGAGAGAGGAGTGTGTGAAATTTATATTTCAAAGCCAAGAATCCAGGCGAAACTTGGGGGAAGAAAAAACACAGAACTCACCAAGTCAATTGAATACATAAGTCTTTTTGAACAAATCTTATAATGAATATTGTCATTCTTTAATTGGGCTGAGGCAACATTTATAATTTGTTGGAGATACCATACTTTTGTTTTTAATGTCAGAAAGAACATATGGGATGTGGATAGCAGAAACTGTATTTTAAAGTGACTCATTAATTTGGAAGGACATACTCGATGCCATTTAAGAGGGAGAAATGCTTTCATATTATGAAAACCTACTTTAGTATTTTAAGTTTTTGAACAGATATTAAATATACATGGTTCAAAATTAAAAATGTGTAAAAGTGAAAAATTCTCTTCCATCTGTATTCACCAGTTATACAGTTCCTCTCTCCAAATCCTAATAATGTTTTCAGTTCCTTGTGTATGTTCCAGAGATATTCATGCATATATAAGATATACAAAAGGTTTCCTTTTAGCACAAATAAATTGGAAACAGTCTTCATATAAGGTTTGGGACTTTGCCGTTTTGTTATTGTTGACAAATACCTTGAAGATCATTCCATATCAGTATATAATGGGATTTGTCATGTTGTTTTATTATGGGCGGAATTATGACTTTTGTTGGTCTGAGGGAATTTCACCTTTCCTGGATCCTAGGAACTTTAGCCTTTCTTGGGTCCTTTTCCCTACAAAAAATATTTAAAATTATATTTTGTGACTATACTCACATGAAGACTTATATAATGCAGGCTGGATTCATTAATAATTATTCATTATTATTATATTAATTTTTTCCTCTGATATAAAAAAATTAAAATTAATACATTTTTATAGTTCCCTTAAAAGTATCGTGGGCCCTAGACACTCTGCCTGTTGTGCCTAATGGGATAAATAAGCCCTGGTTTTATTACTAAAAAGTATTCCATCATAAGGAAAATTATTTTAATCAACTCCCATTTTGATATTTAGATTATAAATTTCTTGGTAATATGTTTTGTAGTAAATGGAGTTAATTTTGGAAACTACAAGTTAAATCAACAAAGCAAACTATAAAACTTTATATACTCATTTTGAAAGATACCATTTTCTGAACTAAAATTATTATTTTATTTGCCTGCATTTATAGGGGGAGAAGGGCTTGTGGTAAACCACACAGCTACCACATACTAGTTGGCCATCTAAAGTAGCCCTTGTTAATGCTCTATCATGATTCTTTTCTGTTTTTCTCTCTCCACACTCCATCTCCTTCCATTTATCCTCCATTTAGTCTGTTAAATCTTTCCATTTTCTTTACTCATCTTCCTTCTTTGCCTGAATAACAGGCTTATGCAAACATTTTAGTGGAAGCCAGGGATGAGAAAATGGCCAGTATTTATCCCAAAATTATTAAAATTTCAAAGTGCCTGAATAAAAATTCCTTGGAATATATGCATATGTACACATATGTTGTTAGGTGCTGTTGAGTCAATTTCAACTCATAGCAACCCATGTGACATAGTAGAACTGCCCCACAAAGTTTTCTCAGTTGTAATCTTTATGGGAGCAGATCTCTAGGTCTTTTCTCCCTCAAAGCCACTGGGTGGGTTCGAATTAGTTAGTAGCCCCACTCTTAGCCATTGTAGGGCTCCTTATGTGTATATACATGTGCATGTGTGTATATATATATATACATATATAAGTGTGTCTTCTAACACACACACGCACACACAAAACAGATGATGTGAAATACTTCATACACCAAATTATCAAATTGTCTTGTATCCAGGATTCCCATAAGTTCATCAACTGTATTATGTCTTTCTCTTTATCTAGGTTTTGACAAAATCATCTCTTCATTAAGAATGGTTGCTATCTTAGTGTTAACATGGAGCTCTCACAACAGACTTAGTTCAGTATGGCTTCTCTAAGTGAGATATTTGTCTGATTGCTTTTACATTTTTGATCAGGGGTTAAAACTAAAAAGAGGTCAGGGGTTAAGTAAATTTGTATACGACCAATTGGAGAGGGATGGTTGTACCTAGAAGTGAAAGCTGTTACTTCCAGTCAGTTTTTGTCATACAGGAATGAAAGGCATCATTTGATTTTTTAAAAATAAGCCAGAAAATCAGACTCTCATGTAAAATCACTAATCAATGACAAGAAAGAAAGGAGGCTAGAGACAAGGAGGCTAGAGACAAGGAAGCAACGGAGAGAGACAGAGGTAGGTAGGGAGGAACTGCTTGCCATTGAATTGATTCTGACTCATAGCGACTCTATAGGGAGGGAGGGAGGAAGGAAAGAAAGAAGTAAGGAAAACAGTAAAAAGAAAGAAAAGAAAAAGGAAGGAAGGCAAGAGGTGGAGGGGGGAGGGAGAGAAGAGCAGGAAAGAAGGAAGAAAAAAAAAAATACTGTCCAGTCAGCACTACAGAACAGATCAAATATATCTGTAAAGCTGTATAACTCATGGGAAGGCAGTTTGTAACTACTGTGTAAGCTCCATGAAAGCAGGAATGTGTAACTTCAGGCTATCTAAAATAAGGGCCTGGCATATGGATGGTGCTTAATAAATATTGGTTAATTTACAGGATGAATAAGAAAGTAAGATTCTAATTCTGAATTTTGAAAAATATATTCTTTATTCATGCATCACAAGTACCTAAGTAATAAAAAAGGTGAAAAGATATAGTTGAAATTCTTCAGGCTGATCAAATTCCATGATTTTAAAATAAAAAACATACACGTATCACTAAATTGTTATTGTTAGGTGCTCTTGAGTCGGTTCGGAGTCACGTCAACCCTATGTACAATAGAATGAAACACTGCAGCCCATAGAAACATCCTCACAAACATCACTAAGTTTGAGCCATTGTCGCAGCAACTGTGTCAATCCCTCTCATTCAGGGTCTCCCTCTTTTTTGCTGACCCTCTATTTAATATCCTTCTTCACAGACTGGTCCCTCCTGATAACATGTCCAATGTTTGGGAGACGAAACCTAGCCATCCTCGCTTCTAAGGAGTATCCTGGCTGTACGTCTTCCAAGACAGATTTGTTCATTCTCCTGGCAGTCCATCGTATATTCAATATTCTTTAGCAATACCATAATTCAAAGGCATCAATTCTTCATTCTTCCTAACTTATTGTCCAGCTTTCGGATGCATATGAGGTGACTGAAAATTCCATGGCCTGGGTTAGGCACACCTTAGTCCTCAAAGTGACATCTTTGCTTTTTAACACTTTAAAGAGATTTTTGCATCCTCTGAATTCTTGACTGCTACATCCATGGGCATTGATTGTGGAACCAAGTAAAATAAAATCCTTGACAACATCAGTCTTTTCTTCATTTATCATGACGTTGCTTACTGGTCCGTTTTGGAGAATTTTTGTTTTCTTTATGTTGTGGTGTAATCCATACTGAAGACTGTAGTCTTTGATTTTCATCAGTAAATATTTTAAGTCTTCTTTGCTTTCAGCAAACAAAGTAGTGTTATTTGCATATCCAAACCAAACCTTTTGTCTTCAAGTTGATTCTGACACATAGTAACCCTATAGAACAGAGAAGAACTGCCCCATGGAGTTTCCAAGAAGCGGCTGGTAGATTTGAACTGCTGACCTTTTGGTTAGCAGCCAAGCTCTCAACCACCACACCACAGGGCTTCATTTGCATATAGCAGGTTGTTAAGGAGTCTTCCACCAATCCTGATGCCACATTCTTCATATAATCCAGGTTCTCGAATTATTTGTTTAGCATACAGACTAAATAAGTATGGCGAAAGGATACAACCCTGACACACATGTTTCTTGATTTTAAACCACATGGTATCTGTTCGAATGACTGCCTCTTGGTATATGTACAGCTTCTGTGTGAACACAGTTGAGTGTTCTGGAATTCCCACTGTTCCCTATCTTATCTATAATTTGTTATGATCCACACAGTTGAATGCCTTTGCATAGTCAATAATACACAGGTAAACACCCTTCTGGATCCATTTTATATGAGTAATGATATTCTTCATTCCACATCCTCTTCTGAATCTGGCTAGAATTTCTGGCAGTGCCCTGTTGATGTTCTGCAGCAACCGTTTTCGAATTATCCTCTGTAAAATTTTACTTGCATGTGGTATTAATGATGTTGTTTGAAAATTTCTTCATTCTGTTGGATCACCTTTCTTTGGAATGGGCACAGATACGAATCTCTTCCCAGCTGGTAGGCTAGGTAGCTGCCTTCCAAATTTCTTGGCCTAGACAAGTGAGCACCTCCAGTGTTGCATTCCTTTGTTCAAACATCTCAATTCACATTCTGTTAATTCCTGAAGCCTTGTTATTCTCCAATGCCTCCAGTGCAGCTTGGACTTTTTCTTTCAATACCGTCGGTTCTTGATCATATGCTACCTCCTGAAATGGCTGAACTTCAACCAATTCTTTTTGGTACTTGACTCGGCATATCCCTTTCATCTTCTTTTGATGCTTTCTCTGTGGTTTGATATCTCGCCTATAGAATTCTTCAAAATTGCAACTTGAGGCTTGAATTTTTTCTTCGGTTCTTTCGGATTGAGAAAGGCCAAGCATGTTCTTCCCTTTTGGTTTTCTATTTCCAAGTTTTTGCATGTTTCATTACAGTACTTTGTCTTCTTGAGCTGCCCTTTGAAATCGTCTGTCCGGCTCTTTTGTTACATCTCTTCTTCCATTTGCTTTAGCTACTCTATGCTCAAGAGCAAGTTTCAGAGTCTCTTCTGACATCCATTTTGATCTTTTCCTGTCTTTTTAATGACCTCTTGCTTTCTTCATGTATGATGTCCTTACACAACTCATGTAGTCTTTTGTCATTAGCATTCAGTGCATCAAATGTTTTCTTGAGATGGTCTCCAAATTCAATTTGTATATACCCAAGGTCGTACTTTGGCTCTTGTGGATTTCTTTTGTCTTCTTCTTCAACTTGAACTTGAATATGAGCAATTGATGGTCTTTTGCAGTTGGCCACGAACCTTGTATTCACTGATGAAATTCAGCTTCTCCATCGCCTGTCTCCACAGATGTAGAGATTTGATTCCCATGCATTTCATCTGGAAACCCTGGTGGCAGAGCAGTTCAGAGCCGTGGCTGCTAACCAAAAGGTTGGCAGCTTGAATGTACCAGGCGTTCCTTGAAAACTCTGTGGGGCAGTTCTACTCTGTCCTGTAGGGTTGCTATGAGTCACAATAGACTAGATGGCAATGGGTTTGGTTTTGGGTATTTCATCTCATGATGTCCCTGTGTATAGTAGCTGTTTATGTTGTTGAAAAAGGTATTTGCAATGAAGGAGTCCTTGGTTTGGAAAAATTCTATCATGCCATCTCAGGGGTTGTTTGTATCACCAACTCTATATTTTCCAAGTACTGGTCCTTCTTCTTTATTTCCAACTTTCTCATTCCAATCTTCAGTAATTATCAATGCATCTTGATTGTATGTTTCATCAATTTCAGACTGCAAAAATTGGTAAAAACCTTTAATTTCCTCATCTGTGGCATTAATGGTTGGTGCGTAAATTTTAATAATAATCTTATTAACTGGTCTTGCTTGTAGGCATATGGATGTTATCCCATTACTGATAGCTTTATATTTCAAGATAGATCTTGAAATGCTTCTTTTGAAAATGAATGCAATGCAATTCTTCTTCAGCTTGTCATTACTGGCATAGTATACCATATGATTATCTGATTCAAAATGGCCAATACCAGACCATTTCAGCACACGAATATCTAGGATACTGACCTTCATGCAGTTCATTTCATTTTTGAAATTTTCAATTTCCTAGGTAGGTTTTCCCAAGTAAATTTTCATATATTTGTACAATTTTCGAACTGTAATGGGCCATAGGAGAAAACGTAATTCCCTAAATTTTATAGAAGAGTAAAGAGATGTCTAGAGAGATTGTGTGATTTGTTTTATGGACAAAATAGCTAGTGAAGAACAGGACTAAAGTAGACTCTATTGATTTTTACAAACTAGGCCGTTTTGCACTACACAATGTTTTCTAATCTGATGCTAACACCATACATCAGGAAACAATTTGATAAGTGTTTACTCCACGATATCCTCCTTAGGGTTTTAGATTTAATTTAGAAAGAAAAAGCAAGTCCTTTTAATAGAAAATAAATTAAAACAAACAATTTATTTGGGTTCTTTTATCTAAAGGGAGTAAACAAAACTAAACATTTAATATATGCAAATATATATTTTTTTAATTTCACTAGCATGATACCATCAAAAACAAACACTAAATGAAATTTATAACTGTGGTTTGAAGACCATTTTATAGTGTGATTAGCTAATAGGAATGGATGATTTTTCTTTTTTTATCAGGGAAACCAGTTCTTAAAATTGAAAATTAAGTAGTGTATCCACAGTGTTCATCTTTAAGGGAGACTAGGACCGAATGGTGAACACGTAAATATTACTGCCTAAAAAAATAAAATAAAATAAAAATAAAAATTTGCCTTTAAAAATTCAGCACCAGTTATAATTGCTGTATAAATAATTTGCTGCAAGCCTAACAAGATTTGAGCTTTCAGATCTATGACTACCCCAGCAACCAACACTGTCATACAAAGAAGGAAGACATAGGTATGTCATCAAATAAATATTTTCCTCTTACCAAAATCAAACTCGTTGCCACGGAGTCAATTACCACTCATAGCGACCCTACAGGAAAGAGTAGAACTGCCCCAAAAGGTTTCCAAGTCTGTAATATTTGTGGAAACAGACTGCCACATCTTTCTCCCATGGAGCCACTGCTGGGTGCAAAACACCAAACTTTCGGTTACCAGCTGAGCCCTTTAATCATTGTACTGTTATAACCTCCTAATTTTGGTTTTATAGAAAGTGTACAGTGAAATAAACCTGTGATTTCGACCTACAGGCCACCCCAGGGATGCCTCGGAATGCACTTAAAACTGCTGGGCGAGCCCAAAGCGGGATGGGCAGGTTTGAGAGTGATGGATTTATTTTACACCTAGCACTTTAAATGCAGCCAGCAGGTCCATCTATACATTATGGCACATCAAACAAGTAAACACACCACAAGCTCATGATGTAATCCGGTTATTTCCCCAGTATTGCCCTCCCGCGTCTTCACTCTTCCATTATTTTGTGACACTCTTCTTAGTCTCTTGGTTGTGGTTTACTTACGCTGCTGGCATAGATACCTATTGTACAGTCAGTCTGCATCCTGGCCTAGTGCACTGCAGCCTTAAGAAAGGGTTTTGAAAAATTACAGAATGCATATAGAACTATTAATTAAATTTTTCATATGTCTTACTGGAACTTTGTGAGAAAACATCACTATATTGGAGACAAAGAGTTAAGTTTGAGGAAGTAGAAACTGAGAATTCCAGTGTTCGGTAGCTGCACACATCCTGTGTTTCGTTAAGCAGCATCTTTGTTCAGCCTAAATCAATGGAGAACACCAATAAATATAGCAGTCCTAAAAACATACACTGAACATCCTGTTATGTGAAAACTACATATTATCTCAGAGCAGAAAGAAGAAAAGGGGGGAAAAAAAAGATGAAAAGCTAATTCTGTACTTTAAAGGCTTCCTGACTAATCTGAAGTTAAGATAAACACAGCAAAGGGAAAAGAAAAGTATCCAGGAATGATGTAATCCACAGGAGAACACTTTAGTGATTACTTTGCTTGTCACCAGGAAAAAAATACTTCCCATTCCAAGCATATGTCAATCAAAGATTATTGATGAAAAAATTTTTAATGGAATGCATGCTTTAATGTCAATCATTCATTATTAATTCATTCATTCACCCTTTAGCAGTTTCAGACCTGTACTGAACACTATATGGGCATCTCCAGTGCTCCCTCTTTGGGAGCTGCTTCACACCCATACTATTTTTTTTTTTTTAATTTTTATTGTGCTCTAAGTGAAAGTTTACAAATCAGCTCAGTCTCTCATACAAAAATTTACATACACGTTGCTATACACTCCTGATTGCTCTCCCTCTAATGAGATAGCACAGTTCTTCCCTCCTTTCTCTCTCCTCGTGTACATTTGGGTAGCTTCTGGCCCCCTCTGTCCTCTCATCTTCCCTCCAGACAGGAGATGCCAACATAGTCTCATGTGTCTACTTGATCCAAGAAGCCCGTTCTTCACCAGTATCATTTTCCATCCCATATTCCAGTCCAATCCCTGTCTGAAGAGTTGGCCTTGGGAATGGCTCTTGTCTTGGCTAACAGATGCTCTGGGGACAATGGCCTCCGGGATCCTTCTAGTCCCAGTCTGACCATTAAGTCTGGGCTTTTTACAAGAATTTGGGGTCTGCATCCCACCGCTCTTGTGCTCCCTCAGGGGTTCTCTGTTGTGTTCCCTGTCAGGGCAGTCATTGCTTGTAGCCTGGCACCATCTAGTTCTTCTGGTCTCAGGCTGATGGAGTCTCTGGTTTATGTGGTCCTTTCTATCTCTCTCACGGAAACCCTGGTGGTGTAGCGGTTAAGGGCTACAGCTGCTAACCAAAAGATCGGTAGTTTGAAGGCGCTCCTTGGAAACTCTATTGGGCAGCTCTACTCTGTTCTATACGGTTGGTATGAGTCGAAATCAACTCGACGGCATTGGTTTTATTTTTTTCTGTCTCTTAAGCTTGTAATTACCTTGTGCCCTTGGTGTTCTTCATTCTCCTTTGGTCCAGGTGGGTTCAGACCAATTGATACATCTTAGATGGCTGCTTGCTAGCGTTTAAGACCCCTGACGCCATTCTCCAAAGTGGGATGCAGAATGTTTTCTTAATAGATTTTATTATGCCAATTGACTTAGATGTCCCTTGAAGCCATAGTCCTCAAACCCCCTCCCCTGCTACACTGGGCTTTGAAGTGTTCGGTTTATTCAGGAAAATTCTTTGCTTTTGGTTTAGTCCAGTTGCGTTGACCTCTCCTGTATTGTGTATTGTCCTTCCCGTCACCTAAAATAAAACTTGTCTACTATCTAATTAGTGAATACCCTCTCCCTCCCTCACACCTCTCATAACCGTCAAAGAATATATTCTTCTCCGTTTAAACTATTTCTCGAATTCTTTTAATAGTGGTCTTATACAATATTTGTCCTTTTGCAACTGACTAATTTCACTCAGCATAATGTCTTCCAGATTTCTCCATGTTATCAAATGTTTCATGCATTCGTCATTGCTCTTTATTGGTGCACAGTATTCCATTGTGTGAATATAACATAATTTATTTATCCATTCATCTGTCGATGGGCACCTTGGTTGCTTCCATCTTTTTGATATTGTAAGCAGTGCTACAATGAACATGGGTGTGCATATATCTCTTCATGTAAAGGCTCTTGTTTCTCTAGGATATATTCCAAGGCATGGGGTTGCTGGATCATATGGTAGTTCTATTTCTAGCTTTTTAAGGAAGCTCCAAATCAATTTCCAAAGTGGTCGTACCATTTTACATTCCCACCAGCAGTGTATAAGTGTTCCAATCTTTCCACAACCTCTCCAACGTTTATTATTTGGTGTTTTTTGGGTTAGTGCCAGCTTTGTTGGGGTGAGATGGAATCTTATCATAGTTTTGATTTGCATTTCTCTAATGGCTAATGATCGTGAGCATTTCCTCAGGTATTTGTTAGCTACCTGAATGTCTTCTTTGGTGAAGCATCTGTTCATATCTTTTGCCCATTTCCTGTTTGGATTATTTGTCCTTTTGTAGTCGAGTTTTTGCAGTATCATGTAGATTTTAGCACTCAGGCGCTGATCGGAAATGTCATAGCTAAAAACTTTTTCCCAGTCTGTAGGTAATCTTTTTACTCTTTAGATTAAGTCTTTGGATGAGCATAGGTGTTTGACTTTTAGGAGCTCCCATTTATCTAGTTTTTCTTCAGCATTGTTAGTAATGTTTTGTATACTGTTTATGCCATGTATTAGGGCATGTAATGTTGTCCCTATTTTTTCTTTCATGATCTTTATCATTTTAGACTTTATGTTTAGGTCTTTGATCCATTTTGAGTTTGTTTTTATGCATGGTGTGAGGTATGGGTCTCGTTTCATATTTTACAGATGGATATCCAGTTATGCCAGCACCATTTGTTAAAAAGACTGTCTTTCCCCCATTTAACTGCTTTGGGGCCCTTGTCAAATATCAACTGTTCATATGTGGATGAATTTATGTCTGGATTCTCAATTCTGTTCCATTGGTCTATGTATCTGTTTTACCAGTACCAGGTGGTTTTGACTACTGTGGTGGTATAATAGGTTCAAAAATCAGGTAGAGTGAGGCCTCCCACTTTGTTCTTTTTCAGTAATGCTTTGCTTATCTGGGGCCTCTTTACCTTCCATATGAAGTTGGTGATTTATTTCTCCATCTCCTTAAAAAATGTAATTGGAGTTTGGATCAGAATTACATTGTATCTATACATGGCTTTTGGTAGACTAGACATTTTTACAATGTTAAGTCTTCCTATCCATGAGCAAGGTATGTTTTTCTACTTATGTAGGTCTCTTTTGGTTTCTTTCAGAAGTGTTTTGCAGTTTTCTTTGTATAAGTCTTTTAAATCTCTGGTAAGATTTATTCCTAAGCATTTTCTCTTCTTGGGGGCTACTGTAAATGGTATTGATTTGTTAATTTCTTCTTTAATGTTCTTTTTGTTTGTGTAGATGAATCCAACTGATTTTTGTATGTTTCTCTTCTATCCTGGTACTCTGCTGAACTCTTCTATTAGTTTCAGTAGTTTTCTTGAAGATTCTTCAGAATTTTCTGTGTACGAGATCATGTTATCTGCAAATAGAGATACATTTACTTCTTCCTTACCAATCTGGATGCACTTTATTTCTTTATCTAGCCTAATTGCTGTGGCTAGAACCTCCACCACAATGTTGAATAAGACTGGTGATAAGGGGAATCCTTGTCTGGTTCCCGTTCTCAGGGTGAATGCTTTCAGAATTTCTCCATTTAGGCTGATGTTGGCTGTTGGCTTTGTATAAATGCCCTTTATTATGTTGAGGAATTTTCCTTCTATTCCTATTTTGCTGAGAGTTGCTATCATGAATGAGTGTTGGACTTCGTCAAATGCCCTTTCTACATCAATTGGTAAAATCATGTGGTTTTTGTCTGTTTTTTATTTATATAGTTGTTGATATTGTTAGGTGCCGTTGAGTTGGTTCCAACTCATAGCGACCCTGTGCACAACAGAACGAAACAGTGCCCAGTCCTGCACCATCCTTACAATAGTTGTTTTGCTTAACCCCGTAGTTGCAGCCACTATGTCAATCCACCTCGTTGAGGGTGTTTCTCTTTTCCGCTGACCCTGTACTTTGCCAAGCATGATGTCCTTCCCCAGAGATTGATCCCTCCTGAGAACATGTCCAAAGTATGTAAGACACAGTCTCGCCATTCTTGCTTCTAAGGAGAATTCTGGTTGTACTTCTTCCAAGACAGATTTATTCATTCTTCTGGCAGTCCATGGTATATTCAATATTCTTCACCAACACCATAATTCAAAGGCATCAGTTCTTCTTCAGTCTTCCTTATTCATTGTCCAGCTTTCACATGCATATGACGCAATTGAAAATACCATGGCTTGGGTCAGGCGCACCTTAGTCTTCGAGGTGACATCTTTGCTCTTCAACACTTTATTTTGCAGCAGATTTGCCCAATGCAATGTGTCTTTTGATTTCTTGACTGCTGCTTCAATGGCTGTTGATTGTGGATCCAAGTAAAATGAAACCCTTGACAACTTCGATCTTTTCTCCGTTTATCATGATATTGCTCATTGGTCCAGTTGTGAGGATTTTTATTTTCTTTATGTTGAGGTACAATCCATACTGAAGGCTATGGTCTTTGATCTTCATTAGTAAGTGCTTCAAGCCCTCTTCACTTTCAGCAAGCAAGGTTGTGTCATCTGCATAACGCAGGTTGTTAATGAGTCTTCCTCCAATCCTGATACCCCGTTCTTCTTCATATAGTCCAGCTTCTGGGATTATTTGCTCAGCATACAGATTGAATAGGTATGGTGAAAGAATACAACCCTGACGCATACCTTTCCTGACTTTAAGCCAGTCAGTATCCCCTTGTTCTGTCTGAACAACTGCATTTTGATCTATGTAAATGTTCTTCATGAGCACAATTAATTTTTATTAATTAATTTTTATTGACTATTAACTTATATGGTGGATTACATTAATTATTTTTCTAATGTTGAACCAGAAACCCTGGTGGCATAGTGGTTAATGTTGAACCATCCCTGCATACCTGGTATAAATCCCATTTGGTCATGGTGAATTATTTTTTTGAAATGTTGAATTCTATTGGCTAGAATTTTGTTGAGGATTTTTGCATCTAAGTTCATGAGGGATATAGGTCTGTAATTTTCTGTTTTTGTGGTGTCTTTACCTGATTTTGGTATCAGGGATATGCTGGCTTCATAGAATGTGTTTGGTAGTATCTCATCCTTCTCTATGTTCTGAAATACCTTTAGTAGTAGTGGCGTTACCTCTTCTCTGAAAGTCTGGTAGAACTCTGCAGTGAATCCGTCGGGGCCAGGGCTATTTTTTGTTGGGAGCGTTTTGATTACCTTTTCAATTGATTTTTTTGTTATGGGTCTATTTAGTTTTTCTACCTCTGTTTGTGTTAGTTTAGGTAGGTAGTGTGTTTCTAGGAGTTCATCCATTTCTTCTAGATTTTCAATTTTGTTAGAGTACAATTTTTCAAAGTAATCTCATATGGTTCTTTTAATTTCAGTTGGGTCTGTTGTGATATCGCCCATCTCATTCTTTCTTTGGGTCATTTGTTTCTTTTCCTGTTTTTCTTTTGTCAGTCTGGCCAGTGGTTTATCAATTTTGTTACTTTTTTCAAAGAACCAGGTTTTGGTCTTGTTAACTCTTTCAATTGTTTTTCTGTTCTCTAATTCATTTGATTCTGCTCTAATTTTTACTATTTGTTTTCTTCTGGTGTCTGAGGGTTTCTTTTTTTCCTCTCTATTTGTTCAAGTTGTAGGGACAGTTCTTTGATCTTGGCCCTTTCTTCTTTTTGGATGTGTGCATTTATTGCTGTAAACTGACCTCATAGCTCTACTTTCGCTGTGTCCCAATTGTTCTGATCGGAAGTGTTTTCATTCTTATTGGATTCTATGAATTTCTTTATTCACTCCTTAATGTCTTCTATAATCCAGTCTTTTCTGAGCAGGGTATTGTAAAGTTTCCCAGTGTTTGATTTTTTTCCTCTGCTTTTTCTGTTATTGATTTCTACTTTTATGGCCTTATGATCAGAGAAAATGCTTTGTAATATTTCCATGTTTTGGATTCTGCTAACGCTTACTTTATTATCTTATATGTGGTCTATTCTAGAGAATGTTCCCTGTGAACTAGAAAAGAAAGTATACTTTGTAGCTGTTGGGTGGAGTGTTCTGTATATGTGTATGGGGTCAAGTTGGTTGATTGTGGCATTTAGATCTTCCCTGTCTTTATTGAGCTTCTTACTGGATATCCTATCCTTCACTGAAAGTCGTGTGTTGAGGTCTCCTAGTATAATTGTGGAGTTGTTTATCTCACTTTTCAATGCTTTTAGAGTTTGTTTTATGTATCTTGTAGCCCTGTCACTGGATGCATAAATATTTAATATGGTTATATCTTCCTGGTAAATTGTCCCTTTAATCATTATATAGTGTCCTTCTTTATCTTTTGTGCTGGATTTAACTTTAAAGTCTACTTTGTCAGAAATTAATATTGCCACTTCTGCTCGTTTTTGATTGTTGTTTGTTTTATTATTTTCCATCCTTTGAATTTTAGTTTGTTTGTGTCTCTAAGTCTAAGGTGTATCTCTTGTAGGCAGCATATATGGTTTTTTTTTTTTTAAATCCAATCCGCAACTCTCTGTCACTTTTTCGGTGCATTTATGCCATTTACATTCAGCGTAATTATAGATAGGTTTTTTTTTGTTGTTGTTATTAGTTTAGTGGTCTCATTTTGAAGCCTTTTTTTGTGTGTTTTTGACAATTTGTTTTTTCCACTTACTTTTTTGTGCTGAGAAGTTTTTCTTTGTAAATTGTGTGTTCCTCTTTTTCATTGTATTTGAATTTTGTTTTTGCTCAGTCTTTTTGTTTATCTTGGTTTTTATTTTGAAGTATGGGATTGTTAGTCTTCTTTGTGGTTACCTTAATATTTACCCCTATTTTTCTAAGTATAAACCTAGCTTATATCTCTGTATATTGCCTTGATTTCCTCTCCATATGGAAGATCTATGCCTCCTGTATTTAGTCCTTCTTTTTTGATTATTGTAATCTTTTACATAATATCAGTGATTCCCTGTTTTGAACTTTTTTTTTAATTAATCTTTTTTTTTATTTTTTATTTTTGTGATTCCCCTATGTGAGTTGATATCAGGATGCTCTGTTCTGTGTCCTTGTGTTGTGTTGATATCTGATATTATTGATTTTCTGACCAAAGAATTTCCTTTGGTAATTCTTGTAGCTTTGGTTTGGCTTTTGCAAATTCTCTAAGCTTGTGTTTATCTGTAAATGACTTAATTTTGCCTTCATATTTAAGAGAGAGTTTTGCTGGGTATATGATTCTTGGCTTGTAATTTTCTCCTTCCGTGCCCTATATATGTTATCCCATTGCCTTCTTGCCTGCATGGTTTCTGCCGAGTAGTCCGAACTTATTCTCATTGCTTTTCCTTTGTAGGTGGCTTTTTGTTTATCCCTGGCTGCTTTTAAAATTTTGTCTTTGGTTTTGGTAAGTTTGCTGATAATATGTGTGGTGATTTTCTTTTGGGATCTGCCTTGTATGGGGTTCGATGAGCATCTTGGATAAATATCCTTTCATCTTTCATGATGTCAGGGATGTTTTCTGCTGACAAACCTTCAGCAATTCTCTCTGTATTTTCTGTTATCCCTCCCTGTTCTGGAATTCCAATCACACGTGAGTTATTCTTGATAGAGTCCCACATAATTCTTAGGGTTTCTTTATTTTTTTTAATTCTTTTATCCGATTTTTCTTCAAATATATTGGTGCCAATTGCCTTATCCTCCATCTCCCCAATTCTTCATTCCAATTTTCAATTCTGCTCCTCTGATTTCCTATTGAGTTGTCTAGTTCTGTAATTTTGTTGTTAATCTTTTGAATTTCTGAATGCTGTCTCTGTGGATTCTTGCAGCTTATTAAATTTTTCATTATGTTCTTGAAAAATCTTTTTAATTTCTTCAACTGCTTTATCTGTGTGTTCCTTGGCTTTTTCTGTACAGTGCCTTATTTCATTTCTGAGGTCATCCCTGATGTCTTGAAGCATTCTGTATATTAATCTTTTATATTCTACATCTGGCAATTCCAGGAATGTATCTTCATCTGGAAGAGTTCTTGATTCTCTGTTTTGAGGGTTTGTTGAAGCAATCATGGTCTGCTTCTTTATGTGATTTGATATCGACGGCTGTCTCCCAACCATCTATAAGTTATTGTAATAATTGGTTTTTTATTTGCTTACTGAGTCTTATCTTTTTGTTTTGTTTCAATATACCCAGACAGGCTACTAGAGTGCTCTAGCTTGATTATTGGAGCCTTTGAAGCACTAATGTCCTGTTACAAGATGGTTAGAGCTGTTACCAGGTATTTGAGCCTATGAGTCCATTCACTATTGTTGAATAGAATCAGCTCAGGTGTCCTGATAGTCACCTAGTGTGTGGTGTAGGCTCTCGTCTACTATCTTAGAAGAGTAGTAGTGATGGTTGTATGCACTGGTTTCTGGTAGTGGCGGGGGTCACTCTCTAATGAGAGCAGGATGCTGACAGCCTTCCCCCAAGTGCCAGTGAGGAAGGAGCATCTTTGTTCTCTGGAGTACTCTGGTGGGTGGTCTCTGCAGCTTTACCTTAGGCACCCAATGCTTATATCTGTAAAGACTGGTAGGCACCACTATCTTCAGACTCCTTTTGCGGGTGGCTAGGTGGTGTGGATGGAACCTCAGCTCTGAGGTCCCTGCCGTGGGTAGGTGAGGGCTCTTTTTAATAGGTAGAGCAGTATCAGACCTCCAAAACCTGCCTCTCCACTGCTCAGCTGAAACAATTATAGTCAGACCTCTAACAGATTTGCCTTTGCATTATAATAGCCACCTTGTTCCATGTAGGGGTGAAAGCCAAAGTCTGTGGATCTCTTATGCCTGGAGTGGAGCTACTTCTGCTCTGATCTTCTAGTTTAGGGGAGTCAGGAAAGTGTTTTTCCCATGACTGTTAATTTGCTGCTTTTCCCAGGCCAGGAGAATGGGTCAGAAAAAAAGCAGGGCACTTCTATTTTAGGCCTAGGTTTTTTTTTTTAATTTGAATGTTAATGAAGCCGGCTGTGGCAGGCAGGGGAGGGATAAGACAGATAGGAGAGAGTAAAAAAACAGACAGTAGCATGGTAAAATAGACAAAATCACTTATCTTGTGTTGAGAGCACTGTTTTATCTGAGGTTCCAGAGGTGTGTGTAGCCTGTTTGAGCTGGCTGGGTCCCCGTTGAGATTTCCGTAGGGGGTTAGGGCTGCATCCTGTGCTTGCCGTGTCTCAGGAAACTACCATCAGCCCCACTGCATTCACGCCAAAGAACAACACCAAGGAATTGGAGCTGGGACCCTGCGTGGGCTTGGCAACTGGTTGCTACTTCTGCATGGTCTCTCACTTCCCTGTCACTTAGGTCAGTGTGTAGCCTGTGTGCACTGGCTGGGTCCCTGCCGAGATTACCCCAGGGTGTTAGGGCTGCATCTCGTGCTTGCCATATCTCAGGAAACTACAATCAGCCCCACAGCATTCATGCCAAAGAACAGCACCAAGGAATCGGAGCTGGGGTGCTGCATGGGCTCAGCAACTAGTCTCTGCTTCTGTGCAGTTTCTCGCTCCCCTGTCACTCAGGTCGCTTACTTAGTTCTGTGTTTGATGATCAGTGTTCATAGATTGTCATATATGTATTCGATTACTTGTTTTTTCGGGTCTTTGTTGCAAGAGGGTTCAGCGGAAGCTTCTGCCTAGTCAGCCATCTTGGCCCTGCCTTGCTCCCCTCATACCTATACTCTTAATTCCCCATCTAACCATATCTGGCCAGTTCTAGATGAACACCTGACCCAAGCTGGGGCAGTCAATCCATTACAATGAATTTAGAATTGACACTAAGATTTGACTCATTTCTGGGAATTTTGATTGAATGTATCAAATATAAAACTCAATAAAATTTTCTGCCATGTAGACTTGGGTTTAGCTAAAGCTGATTTGGACACGTAAAGAATAGTAACTTGATAGGAAGATAGAAACAGAAAAGAATCTGAGGCGTGAATAGTGACTGTACATTGTTAGTTTGTTCTTTGTTTTGTTTTGTTTTAAATAGGATTTTGGTTTCTAAGTCTAAAATTTTCCAAGGGCTGGCTACTGTCACACAATTGGGTTTTCTTGAGTTTGTACTTTTATAATATAGTCCCTGTTTAGCTGGGTTTTTTGTTTGTTTATTAATTTTCCTAACATTGATTTGCTGTCTTCTACTTGCTTGTAAAACAATCCCAATTAATATTAGTCCTGAGAATGAGTTATTGTGTGAGCCATTGACAGTTTAAGTGAGATACAGTCCCAGCTTTTGAGGTACTCACAGTCAGATGAGGGAGCTAATCCAAGAGAGATAAATTTAGCAAAATTGCATTGAATTTCTTAAAAAAAAAAATTAGCAAGCAGGTATCATGAGAATACATAAGGGAATTATGTTGTTGAACAAAAGTGGGTTAAAACTTTACAAACACTCAGTTAAATAATTACCTCTCAATAATAAAACGCATTTTTTTTTTTTTTTTACCTCTCCATTTGTTCAGACAGAACAATGGGGATACTGCATGGTTTAAAGTCAGGAAAGGTGTGAGTCAGGGTTGTGTCATTTCACCATACTTATTCAATCTGTATGCTAAGCAAATAATCTGAGAAGCTGGACATATGAAGAAGAATGTAGCACCAGAATTGGAGGAAGACTCATTAACAACCCGCATTACACAGATGACACAACTTCTCTTGCTGAAAATGAAGAGGACTTGAAGCACTTACTGATGAGGATCAAAGGCTATAGCCCTCAGTGTGAATTAAATCTCAATATACAGAAAACAAAAATCCTCAAACTGGACCAATAAGCAACATCGTGATAAACGGAGAAAAGACTGAAGTTGTCGAGGACTTCATTTTACTTGGATCCACAATCAACACACATGGAAGCAGCAGTTAAGAGGTCAAAAGATGCATTGCATGGGGCAAATATGCTACAAAAGTTCTCTTTAAACAGTTAAAAAGGCAAAGACGTCACTTTACAGACTAAGGTGCGCCTGACCCAAGCCACGGTGTTTTCAATTGCCTCATATGCAAGTGAAAGCTGGAGGAAGACTGAAGAAGAACTGGCGTCTTTGAATTATGGTGTTGGCGAAGAATATTGAGTATACCATACTGCCAAAAGAATGAACAAATCTGTCTTGGAAGAAGTACAGTCAAAATGCTCCTTAGAAGTGAGGATGGCGAGACTTCATCTCACATAGTTTGGACATGTTATCAGGATTCGCCAGTCCCTGGAGAAGGACATCATACTTGGTGGAATAGAGGATCAGTCAAAAAGAGGAAGGCCCTCAATGAGATGGATTGACACAGTGGCTGCAACAATGTGCTCAAGCATAACAACAATCATGATGGTGCAGAACCAGGGAGTGTTTCATTCTATTGTAAGTAGGGTTGCTATGAGTTGGAATTGACTTGATGGCACTTGACAACAACATTCATATGAGTAAATCATACATGAAGCTAACAAAATGGGACAGTGTTATATGAGTGAGATTTTAATGTGTTTCTAAAATTCTCTGCCCTTTAAGGATTTTAAATTTAAACACAGATTACTTTAAGTGAGTTTAGTATGAGATTGGCCTAAATGTAGCTTAGAGGTAGACTAGCGTGTAAGAATATTTGAATTTGAGATGACTACTAGATTTCTTTTGTAAAGCAGAATGGGGTAAAAGATCTTTGCACAAAATAGTGATGAAAAGTCATTGTCAGGAATACCACGTTATTGAAAAGAGTAGTGAGATTAGAAGTATTTCTGTCTGGGAAATTTAATTTCATTCTGGAATAGAACCTTACAGAATTTTACTTTGGAGTGACAGATCTTAAGTTTCTGCAAACTTCAGACTCTCAGCATATTCTAATTAAAGCAAAGTATTAGGCATTCATCGAAAGTTACTAAAAAGTGGTCTTTTGTTAAAGGGAAAGGCATGTCTAGTGGATACATTGGAAATATTTAGAATTAGATTTTAGACTATTCTTTAGTGAAATTAAATTGCCTTAAAAAAATTGTTCATCAGAAAAGGATATATGGAATGGTGAAAACATATACTTACCAAGTAATTTTTAATTTTTGTGTTTATTTTAAAAAACTGAGTTATTAAAGGGCAAGCTGATATATTAGCTTAAGGAAGATGTTTAATGTGTACAGATTTCCCATTTCTCTGATGAACTAAGCAATATTTTTTCCGTATGAATATGAAGAGAGGAAATCTAGTGACAGCTAAGACGTTTGTTGACAACCAGTGAACCCTAAGCCACCCTCATATCCTTTTTGAGTCTGCGAGTCTGTCACGCTCCATGGACTCCCATTCTCCCCATCTGTATCCAGTACATGTTCAGAAGAAAGAACTTAGGTTTTAGAAGTAATACTGCTGAAAGCTGGGAAGGGTCACTGGGAAGTTGAATCGTTACTAGTTAATCTGAAAAAAAAAAATAATAATCAGAGGTTTTATATCTAGACCACCCCTACCACAAAATTTTTTATTTAGTCTGGATGTATTTGTTCCCTTTTCCTACTTCTAGAGATCACACCATCTTTATTTTTTTTCCTCGGACCTCACCCCCCCTTAGAACTCAATTGAAAACATTCTTTCTCCAGCGTATCTTCCACTATTAGTCTTCTGTTAACTATGTCTCTTGCTCAACTTTTATCAATTTAACTCCACAAATTTGTAAATTTGAGTATATACTATTTGTGTCATATGCAATGTACTCACCAACTAATCAGCTCACCTACCACTTCTGAAAATTTTTTATGTGACATTCTGCCCCAAGATGTCCTTAAGGGTAGAGAAAGAGACTTGACAGAGGATAGTGGAAGACAGAACAGGAAAAAATGAAATTATTTCAAGTTTCTAGCCCATGAAGTTTAGATTCAATAAAATGAATGTACTAGCATGAAAGTGTTCATGATCGTTCCTGGTTCTTATGAAAATTTCCGTCTTGGGAAAGACAGGATTCTCTGCAGTGAAATGCTTTGTACCCAAAAAGTAGTCTTCTATGTAAAAGATGACTTGCCTGCAGAATTCCTCTTTGAAAAATGGAAGCTTTAGAGGTTGCATCTTTGAAGGTTCTGCCTTACACAGCTTAAAAAAAAATAAAGAAGAAATTATTAGGTGATGTCACCATGGCCATATCTGAAATATTTAAATATTATTATAATTCTCCTGGATTTTATCTATGAAAAATAATATGCACTGTTAGGATAAGTCACACTAATCTGTATCATATGATCTGAACCTACCAATTACATAAATTCATTTATGATTTAGCATTATCAGAGTTATAATGTAATCTAATAGGGCAAAAAACAAAAACTGTCAGCCTAAATCTCTAAGATATATTAATAAGCTCTTTGTATGTGTTGTTCCAACCATAATACTCATTAAAAATGACCAAGAGTATTATTTTAATCAGGTTATCTAATGCAAACAAGTAGTAAACCAAAATATGATAGCTAAAGCTCTGCTATGAATAGTAAAATATTTTAAAAATTATCTCTCATTAGGGTTTATTAGAAAATGGTATGTTCATGTTTGTTTTTCAACCATTAAGGAAATTAAGGAAGATAATATTTATAGAAATAATTTAAGAGCACTACCATTCTTAGTAATCATATTTATCTTTTACAAGCTTTCAGTTCAGAGTAGCAATTTCCAATGCGAGTTTTTCAGCATTCTAGGATTTTTTTTACTTAATTCAATAAGTCCCCCAAATTCTTGGGCCTTTTACTTAAAAATTCAAATTTAATTCATTTAAATTATGTTACTGAATATATTGAGTGGAGCCTGTAGCATCAGTATCACCTGGAGACTTGTTAGATATGAAAATTCTCAGTTCCCCACCCATCCTATTGAATCAGAAACTCTGGGGCTGGGCCCTGTGATCTGTGTTCATATGAGCCCTCTATGTGATTCTGAAGCATGCCAAAGTTTAAGAACCTCAGCAGTATGGTATTTGAACTATGAAAAGATTAGAATAGATTGATAAGATTAGGAGTTCTCTGTGAATTGAATCTTCTGAAGGCAAAAGTATATTCAATGTTGGCTACATGTGAGAATCACCTGGAAGTGAGACAGATAGGGCTAACTGTGACGGCAGCTGAACAACAACAACAAAAAGAACAAAAGAGCTGTTAAAAGATTACCATCTAGAAGTGGGATAAACAGGAACCCACCCTGTCAACATGAGATAAGATTGAAGCAACCCATGAATTACTATCTCCTTCTTAGTGTTTTTCTAGTCCCCTCCTCCTTTACAGGCTCTGCACGCACAGAAGAACAAAGTGTGACCGCTGTTTAACCTTCCTTAGCCCTCTGAAGATGGAGATGTAGTGCCAAAGATCAACTACACATGTGCTGTATCCCATGATAAGTGATGCCAAGGGCTGCCGAGAGGACTCCATCTTGAACATCAGCAGGTTCCATCTTAGATTCCAGATGCCTGCACAACCTAATTAGCATACACCGACATTCTGAGAAGTACCCGCCCTTTGAAAGAAGCCCACTAATTATTCATTATTCTCTTGTCTCCACCAAACCCATATAAGCCCTAGCCTTGTTTCCCTTTTCGAGTCAGTCTTTTGGAGAGGCTTAGATCCCCCCTGACTCCTTTTTGCTTGGCTCAAGCAAAAAAAAGCTTGCTGAAGATAAAGTTTGTCTGTCACATGTATTCTTACTCAGGAAAAGACAAGGACCCTTTGTGTCAGATTGGCAATTGGTAACAGAAGCTTTAAAAAATCCTGATGCCAGAGCCACAACAAATAAGTAAGTGAGACTCTGTTGGTGTAGAATTCAGGCATAGTTTGTAAAGCACCCCAGGTGATTATAACATACAGCCAAATTTGGGAACTACTGCATTTATGGAGTGAGCTCTCAGAACAGAGTAGTGCTCTGGAAGAAATATGAAGAAATTTTCTAAGAATTAGGGCCACAGTTTGAGGGGGTAGCAAATGATGGTGTTTGAATGCAGAAAAGTGCAGATACCCCTTGCTTCAGGTATATCACAGTCTCAAAGCTACCTGAAATGGCCAAAGCTAATGCCTAGATTTTTCTCCACCTCCCACAATTTACTGGAACAAATTACCAGACATCTGAATAGAACAGCTAAAAAAAAGACAACACTGTAGAACTAGACAAACCAGGCTTAATAGAGAAGCTAGTTCAAGAATTCAAAATAAGCATAATAAATATTCCGAGAAAACTGACAGTATATTGGCAGTGTGAAGAATATAAAGAAATGGTAAAGAAGAAAGAAGGACAACTATTGAACATAAAAAAGAACTCTTGACTCTTTCTATTCTCTATTGCCTTCTCCATTCCCTTGGGAATGTTATTATGAAATATAGTTAGTTCTGGGTTTGGTTTTAGAAATGTCCTTCCTTCTTTCCTCATTTTCTTCCTTCTTTTCATGCCTAATTTTTATGCTCGCTTTCATAGAAAATAATAAATGGATATAATTAACTTAATTATTTGTTCTTGCTTATTACATATCTGTCCAAAGTTATGCAGAAAATAAAATACATACATAAATAGAAAATGCAAAAATAAAATAAGATAAGCAAGTCCAACAATAATGGTCATTATAAAAATTGAAAATAGTATAACTTACTAATCAAATATAGAAACTCTCAAATTGAATAAAAATACAAGCATGATCCAACACTATTTTGTTTAAAACAAATAAACAAAACACCAAACCCATTGCTCTCAATTCCATTCCAACTCATAGCAAATAGATATATAAAATTAAAAAAGAAAAGGGAATGGAGAAGCAAATATGTACAATATGAAGCAACAGCAAGTTAAAGCAGCAATTTTAAAAATAGTATAGGATTTAAAGCAGAAAACATCCTAATAGAATTAAAGGAACATTCTAAGGTCAAAGGCAACAACAGATTAAGAACATGCAACAATTATGGATACATACCCACTCAATGCTAAAACCATATATGTATTTATTTATTTTCATTGGAAGTAACATTTGAAAGACCTACAGAGACAAATAGAAAGTTATCAATGGTAGGTGGAAACTGTGCCAGTTATCAACTAATTGGGTTTCAGCCCAAATCACTCTCCACTCTCCTGTTCATGTGATACTGGAGCTGTATCTCAGAGACATTTCTCCTTTGACAGTAGAGGGTACTGGAGGGACACTGCAAAAGGAAGAGACTTATCTTCTGATTCAGGTGTGATTTTTCTTCTTTTCCCAGTGGTGCTGGATTGGCACACAGGATGCCAAGTGGTTAATTTAAACACATTCAATCAAGATAACTTTGTTTCTCCTGATGATTCTGGCCAAATTAGTACAGGGAATAAATTGCGCATATGCATATCCACCTTACTCCCCTACTCTGCTCATTGTTATCATTACTTGGAAGGAAGAGGCCAGGATTTGGGGATGGATTAAATGTGGATACTTATTCTTATTATCCTTATAAATTGGCCTGTGATCAGAACAATTTTATCAACCTGCTGCTTGAATCATTGTCTTTGCTGCTACTGTAGACAGAAGAGTTGGGCAGACTTGCATTTACCCAGAACAGTTAACGGGAATTTCTACAAATGTACATACCTGTGAGCCATTATGCAAAGCATCACTATAGAATATTTCTGATCCCTCAAAAGACTATCTTGAATCACCTCCCAATGAATACCCTTTCCCCAAGGCAGGGTTGTCCAAGGGCAACAGTAGCACTATTGACAATTTGGACTTGAAAATTGTTTGGGGGCGGAGAGGGGGGCAGTCCTTTGCACTGGAGCTATTTAACAGTATCCATGGCTTCTCTTCACTTGATGCTAGTAGCATTTCCCCCACCTTCTGTTTTGACAAAGAACAATATTTCCAACATTGCCGAATGTCCTCTTGTGGGCAAATTGCTAACAGTTGAGGACCACGGTCCCAAGGAAATTATTATAGATTAATATCTCTATGTTGATAAAATATACCACCATGGATCAGTTTCACCTGTTGTTAAATTTCCCATAAGTGGTATTAGTATGCATTCCTTTCTGTCTTTGTCTACTCAACCTATGCCTGTTCTTTAGTGTAAATCCATCCACGCTGTTGTAGTAGACGTTGTTTCATTTGTGTTGTGAGATCCATCTATGTATCGTTGTATGTAGCAGTAATTTGTTTTTTTTTTTTCATTGATGCAGCATTCCATTGTATGAATACACCACAACTTAATCAACCATTATTTTGCTGATGACATTTGGGCTGTTTCTAGATTTGGCCATTATGAACGAAGTGACTATGAACTTTTTTTTTTTTTTTTTTACATGTCATTCCATGGGCTTACTGTTGATGTTAGTGTTGATGTTGGTCTGTTGATTTTGGTGTCCATTAAAACTAAGAGCTTCTGTTATAAAAAGGCACCACTGAGAGAGTGAAGGAAAGTTACTTTGCATCACAAGGAGGGGGTTGCAACTACTACTCCAAATGATTTGTGTCTTTCTACAATGTCTTTGTTAGTTATTAGGCACACAGGTTCCTGGCTACCCCGGATGCCAGAGATCTTAATTTACCAGGGGAAAGGAGAGGGAAAGCAAGCCAGCTTACAGCAAATGAGGATGGTGTTTGGGCATTATAGTTTTATGGTCCAGGCCAACTCTTGACCATGCTGTTGTCGAAGGCTTGGATGTCAAATCAGCCTTGATCTCCAAGAATCTCTCGTGGATTTCTGTCACATCTCTTGAGCACAAGGGTTTCTTATCACTTAGTTCTCAACCTATGACAAAGCAATGTGTATTGGGTCGGGAGTGAACTAAGAGTAAGCCCAGGCGAGCTGCCGCAGCCCACTGTTTCTTAGCTCACTGAGTTTCGACCCTCATCGTATGACTGATATAGCAGAGCAACAAGGAATGTGTGTTAGACTAGGAGGAAGGTGGAGAGTAAGCCCTGGCAAGCAGCCACAGCCCACTGCTTTCCCTACCTCTTGGGCCCTAGTCCTCAACATATGACTGAGATGGGTGACATACCTAGGCCTTGGGAGTAAGCCCGGGTGAGCTTCCGCAGCCCACTGCTTCCCAGTCTGCAACGTATGACCGAGTTGGCCCTGGTTATGACTCCGAGCAAAGCTAAGTCTTAGTGTCCCTTCTTTTATACACGTTAGAACTCTTTGAGCCCATTTGGTTGGTGTTGATAAGTCCTTGTTTACGACTTAGTTGGAGCTCTTTGAACCCCTTTGTAATATTATAGCTTTTCTCATTATGAAAACTCCACACTTGTTCTATTGATGTATTTTTTTTGAGTCCAGTGTCATCTAATATAAACTTGCTATCTATACAGTAGTTTCATTTGCATTTGTCTTATATTTTTTCCTGTTCATTTTCTTACTTATTTACTCATTTGTAGTTTTTCTCTTAAAAACTATGTGTACTTGATTTGCTTTATTTTTCTTTAAAAAAATTAATTTTTAAAATTAATTTGTACTTACTGTAGTCACTTTTTTTTTGTTTTATTTATCCCAGTGAATTTTGCATTCAATGTTTATTAGGCTTTCTTATGGGCTCTGTTTTTTTCTCTCATGAATTTTACTAGAATAATAATTTTCTTTGTTCTATCTTTGCCTTTAGTTATTTGAATGTCTTTGTGCAAAATTTGTATTTTCTTAATGGTATCTTTATTTAAAAAATATCTGTTGTATAACTCTTGTGAAATCTTAGACTTTTCTGATCTCTCATCCTTTGTATGTAACCTACTTTTTTAGTGCAGAAAGCTTTTAGGATCCTTTTCTTATTCTAAGTGTCCTGAAATGTTACTATGTAATGTTATGATGGGATTTTTGGATATATCATTGTCACACTCTAGTTTTGTTTTTTTTAATTGGTTATTATGATTATTTTCACTAATATAGTCTTCCCAGGATCTCAAAACTTCATATGTGAATGTTGGAACTTTCTCTTATTATCCCGTTTTACCTGAGAAGCAAAGTTTTCTATATGAGATTTTATGTACAAGAAGTTCTAGCCTGTGGGGGTCTCTAGGGGAGAGAGGAGGGTTACAGAAATAAATGCCTGACTCTTGCCCTGAAAACCTGTCAGTTTATTTTGGGAGATAGACACATAACCAACGACTTGAATGTAAACCTATCAGTGATGAATAGAGATGAACTGAATTTTCTTTCAAGGAAGAGAGGAAAACGGAAGGACAGAAGGAAGAACATGAACAGAGGAATAAAGGAGGGATGGAAGTGACAGGCATGGTTACAATGATTCAATAATCAAGTGAATACAAAGCCAAAAAGGCATGGGGCTGACTGGCAAGGGCTACTACTAGAAATAATAGCATGGGTGAGGGGATCTGGAGGTTGGTGATTAGAAGTAATTAACAGATTTTGTTCAAGGAAGTGATATGAAAAGGCTTTGGTTTCAGCATGATAGCTCAGGAAGCATGTAGAGGATGACTTAGAAGAGAGATTAAAAAGGCTGTGAACAGGATAGTAAAGGAGAAAATGGAAGCGGGGCATTTATTTAAAGACATTTTGACACTCCCTTGTCAAAACTCATCAGTCCATTGGGTGTGGGGCAGTGTTGGAAACAGAATGTTCAAAGATGTCTCTTAGATTTCAGGTGTGAGTGATGGTGGATGCTGAGGTCATTAAATGAATGTTTAAACAAGATGAGAAAGCAGGTTTGATTGTAGATAAAATTTGTTTGGGAAGCAGCAGAGTGTAGTAATCAAATAAACCTGGGTTCAAATCTCTGTCCTTGCTTTTACTGGGTTTTTGGCAGTGGGTGTATTACATAATCATTCTGATTCTCAGTTTCTTCAAATGTAAATCATGTATAGTAATTCCTGCCTTATATAATTTATGGAGATTAAATTAGATAATGTACATGAAAGGTATTCCTACTTTTATCATTATTGTTATTACTATTATTTGGATTTAATATACTTAAGGTTTCTGTTGGACAACTGTATGGATATTCAATGTTTAGCAGGTGAAATAAAATGGGCTCTCCACTCAGAAGAAAATTTAATGCTGGAACAATAATTTTGAACCATTGATATCATGTAAGGAACTGTAGAAAGATCAAAGAAGTGTCAATTACATGGACAACAGAGCAGAGTAAAATCTTATGCTAAACCTGTCTGATAAATAATAGTTACTAATAAGAGGGAAAATCGAAACAGTGCTGTCTTTTAACTTAAGAGAGAGGAAAATGTCTAGGAAGACAGATATCACAAGAAATCAAGGCAACTGAGAAAGAAAAATCTTTTTGACAATCCAGAGATCATTTTCAGACAGTTTTATTGGAGTGGTGGAGGAAAAAACCACAGTTCAGTGAATTCAAGACTCATAGGGAGTCAGAAAAGTGAAAACTGGGTGTAGATTACTTTTGAACGTCTGTGTCAGAAGAGAAAGGAACAGAAGCTGAAATACACTGAACTTTTTGTACATTTTCTGAGCGGAAAAGATTGAGCATTTTTGAAGGCCAAGGTGAGCATTTCAGTTGAGAGGTAAGCTAGGGATCTGAAGAGAGTAGTAAAGGCATCATATAACCACTGAAGAGAGTGGGAGAGGAAGTCAACAGGAAAGTGTTTACTTAGCCCAACCATTAAAATGACCCTGCATCTTATATTTCCTCCCGTTCCTACTAGTGTATCTGGCTATAAAATATATACACCCTTTCCGGGGCCCTGGAAGAATAGTAAAAAAACATAAGATACTCTTTTTGATTGTTAGATTTTGTTTTAGCTTCTTGTCTCTTATTATTATCTACGCCTCATCCATCCTCTATCTTACTGTTCATGTTTCCAAAAAATGTGCATTTCACAAATGAATCCATTTTCTGCCACAGCAACTTATCCTATAGACTTTGTTATATTACAAATGCAACCTCTGGGAAAAAATAATCAGTAAGTGTTCAATGTTATGGAAACTTGTTAGAAAATGCTGACTTTAATACATAATTATAAGTTTTTTTTTTGCCACTCCAGACTGATAAGGTGAACTAAATAGCAATTAGCATCATTGAGAAAGTTGAGCTTATCTAAAGAAAAAACCTAAAAAGGAAAAAAAATCTAAACAAAATCCATGTTTCCTTTTTTTTTTTTTTTAATGTAAGGGTCAAATATTCCTTATATAGGGTTATTTTTTTATTTTATTATTACAATTCTATTACCAAGCAGGATAAAAACTCCAATGAAAGAAAATGAATACCCATTAACTAAAGGAACTGTAAAAATGGCATGGGGGTAGCGTCTGACCTCCTCTAATTTCCCAAGAGGGAAAGAGAATCAAGATCAACAGCCCAAGCTGATTCCTATGAGGTGGAGGTTAAACATGCCTCCTCTCTCCACCATCTTTACCAACTCTGACACCAACCATCCCCCCCACAACACTCTCCTCTTCTCTGTTGGGTTCGATAATTCATTGCAATGGCCACACAGAACTCACAGATCAGGCTCACTATTATGAGGTTTATTAGGGAAGTAATAGTTACAATTCAGTCTCAGGAACACTCGAGGGTACAGTTCTTCCATAGGACAGACTCCCCCCAGCCGTGCTCACAGGCCGGCCACTCCCTGGCCCTTGACCTCTACCCAAAGGCACACAGTTTTCTCTCTCCATGGTCTGAGAAGCCCACCACACCATCTCCTGCTGCCAGGTCTCTGTTACTGGGACTCTGCTGCCTATTCTCTGCTGCTGGGCCCCTCCTGCCAGGTCTTTTCTGTCACTCCTTCTCACCGTCTTCAGGATTACAGTTTATTCTCTCTCTGTCTCCTGGTCCGAGAAGCCTCTTAGCACAGGGATCCTGGGTTCAAAAGACATGGCCGGCCCCTGGTTGTTCTTCCCTGGTGGTGGTATCTTCTATCTCTCCAACCTTTGGGATGGCTCATCTCAAGTCCAACGGGATAGCAAAACTGACCAGTCCCTTTGGTGGGCCACAGTTACCCTATCATACAATCCTGCCCAATCGCTTGTGTGTGAGTTACAAGACAACGGCTAGAAAGGCCACAGAAAAGTGATCTATGGCACCATAAGAATGTTTGTGGAATATTCTCCTTCATTTACTTATAGATCAGCAAATTATTTTTATCCTATAATATTAGAAGAGAGCTAAGCTATGATTGCCCTGTTGTACATTTCTATTATGATTTTGTCCTTGCTGGTCCCTACATTTCTAAATACCATCTGCAGAGCTAATTCATAGTATATAAAACTGCATTTACCAATATTGAGCTATAATGGTGTAGAAAAGTTTCAATTCTGTAGTCACGTCATATTTGGTCAATAGCCAGTAATTGCCATTAGTGAGAAATGAAGCATCTACAAGAAGTGCCAAGTTGGTAAAAGAAACAAATCAAAGGGGGATGAAGTGATCCGTACTGAGCACAGAAAAATCAATAAGGGGAAAAAAAAAAAAAGCCTATCTCTTAAAACGAATGAAGAAGAGACTGGCTAATGTTTGAACTACATTTGTTCCGTGTTAGTAGTCACCTCAAGCAGTAAAACTCAGCACAAAAATACTTTTTGTTTGCTTTAATTCTCTCTGACTGTGAGCCTATTCTAAAACTTTATACATTGGTTGAGCCTGGTAACATACTGCAAAAAGCATGTCTTACCAAAAAAATTACACTTAAACAGGCAAACTTACAACAAAAGCCTACACCATACAAAACTCTACAATATTAAGTCAGAATCCTGATTGTCATTTTAGACTGACATCACTCCTCCTGGCCTAAGTCAGATTGAATAAAGACCAGCATGTAAATTCTCAGCCTACTGCATAGGATCGCTTTGAGGGTAACTTAATTCAATGTTCTGTCCTGAAGCATTTAGAAAACTTGTCAGGACAATAGCCAAGAGGAATTCATATCTCTGAAGAGCTAAACTATTTCATGGATCCCAGGAAGATAAATGGGAGCTTTGACAAGAATGGAGAAAGTGATACTTCAAAAGTTGCTCTGCTACTCTGTTCAGCTTCTCCCATCAAGAAATCTTCCTCAGAAGAAAACTAAACATTTAAGGGAAAGATTCGTTCAAAGGACAAATGGACCACATCTACCACTGCCTCTACCAGACTGAGTCCAGCAAACTAGAGGGTGCCTGGCTACCACCACTGACTGCTCTGACAGGGATCACAATAGAGGGTCCCGGACAGAGCTGGAGAAAAATGTAGAACAAAATTCTAACTCACAAAAAACAACCAGACTTACTGACTTGACAGAGACTGGAGAAACCCCGAGAGCATGGCCCCAGACACTCTTTTAGCTCAGTAATGAAGTCACTCCCGAGATTCACCCTTCAGCCAAAAATTAGGCCCATAAAACAAAATGAGATTAAATGGGCACAACAGTCCTGGGACAAGGACTAGAAGGCAGGAGGGGACAGGAAAGCTGGCAGTAGGAAACTCAAGATCGAGAATGGAGAGTGTTGACATGTTGTGGGGTTACTAACCAATGTCATAAAACAATATGTGTACTAACTGTTTAATGAGAAACTAGTTTGTTCTGTAAACCTTCATCTAAAGTACAATAAAAAAAAAAAAAGAAATTTTCCTCAGCTCTGATTGTCAATAGGGTTTTCCAGTAAACCCACTGAGTTAACTTAAAAATGCAGAAAACCAAGGAAATTCAGGATTCTAGGGGAGCATTCAGTGCATCTCTTCACAGCTCAAAACACACTAGGCTTTATCTGTTCCGAGGATAACCCACAGTCAGGGGAATATTCAGTACCTACAAAGTGGGAGACCAAGACATGGATAGGATTATCTTTTTTTAATCATTAAGGCGCTGGGCTGCTAATCAAAAGGTCAGCAGTTTGAAACCACCAGTGGCTCTGTGGGAGAAAGATGTGGCAGTCTGCTTCCGAAGAGATTTACAGCCTTGGAAACCCTATGGAGTCACTATGGGTCAGAATCGACTTGAAGGCAGTGTTTTTTTTTTTTTTCTTTTTTCTAATCACGGAGTTTTTGGGGAAAGTAGAAAACCAAAGACCTGGAGTCAGAAAATCAAAAGGGAAGAAAACGTTCAGCATTTCAGAAGGTGAAGGGATTGAACTAAAAATTCAAGCCTTGAGTTGCAATATTGGAGGATTCTATGAGCAAAATACTGAATGATGGAAAAGCATCTAAAGAAAATGGGAAGAATACACAGAATGACTGTACCAAAAAGAATTGGTTGACATTCAATCATTTCAGGAGGTAGCATGTAATCAAGAACCAGTGGTACTGAAGGAAGAAGTCCAAGCTACACTGAAGACATTGGTGAAAAACAAGGCTTCAGGAATTGACAAAATTCCATTTGAGATGTTTCAGCAAATAGATGCGGCCCTGAAGGCACTCACTCATCTATGCCAGGAAATTTGGAAGACAGCTACCTGACCAACTGACTAGAAGAGATCCATATTTATGCCTATTCCAAAGAAAGGTGATCCAATTGAATCAGAAGTTATCGAATAATATCATTAATATCACCTGCAGGTAAAATTTTGCAGAAGATCACTAGAAAGTGGTTGTAGAGGTACATTAACAGGAAACTGCGAGAAATTCAAGCCAGATCCAGAAGAGGATGTGGAAGGAGAGATATCATTGCTGATGTCAGATGGATCCTGGCTGAAAGCAGAGAATACTAGAAGAATGCTTACCTGTGTTTTATTGACTATGTAAAGGCATTGGACTGTGTGGATCAAAAAAAATTATGGATAGCTTTGTGAAGAATGGGAATTCCAGAACACTTACTTGTGCTCATAAGGAACCTGTACATAGACAAAAAGGCAGTCATTCCAACAGAACAAGGTAATACTGCATGGGTTAAAGTCAGGAAAAGTGTGTGTCAGGGTTGCATCATTTCACTGTACTTATTCAATCTGTATGCTGAGCAAATAATCCTAGAAGCTGGACTATATGAAGAAGAATGTGGCATCAGGATTGGAGGAAGACTCACTAACAACGTGCATTATTCAGATGTCACAACCTTACTCACTGAAAGTGAAGAAGACTTGAAGCACTGACTGATAAAGGTCAAAGACTACAAGCGTAGTATGCATTACACCTCAACATAAAAAATAAAAGGAAAACAAAAATCGTCACAAATGGACCAATATGCAACATCATGATAAATGGAGAAAAGACTGACGTTGTCAAGGATTTCATTTTACATGGATCCACAGTCAATGCCCGTGGAAGCAGCAGTCAAGAGATCAAAAGATGCATTGCTTTGGGCAAGTCTGCTGCAAAAGACCTCTTTGGAGTGCTGAAGGACAAAGATGTCACCTTGAGGACTAATGTGTGCTTGACCCAAGCCATGGGATTTTCAATCATCTCATATGCATGTGAAATCTGGACAATAAATAAGAAGACAGAAGAATTGACACCTTTGAATTATGGTATTGGCAAAGAATATTGACTATACCATGGACTGCCAAAGAATCAACAATTCTGTCTTAGAAGAAGTACAGCCAGAATGGTCCTTAGAAGGGGGATGATGCTTCATATTAAGTACTTTGGACATGTTATCAGGAGGGATCAGTCCCTGGAGAAGTACATCATGCTTGGTAAAGTGGATGGTCAGCAAAAAAGAGGAAGACTCTCAATAAGATGGATTGACACGGTGGCTGTAACAATGGGTTCAAGCATAACAACAATCATGAGGATGACGCAGGATCTGGCACTGTTAGTCCTGTTGTTCAAAGGGTTGCAATGAGTCAGAACTGACTTGAAGGCATCTAACAACAAGGAAAAGAGTGTGGTTTTTTTTTTCCCCTACTAGTCAGATGACTGTTCATTAACTCATATCAATTCAAGGGCTTTGTGGTAACCATTCTTAAAGTTGGCCACCAATGCCTCTGGATATCACACCCTTGTTTTGAATTGGACAAGGGTTGGCCTGTAAGAACAGTCAAATACAGTAGAAGGGATGGTATGTCACATCTGAGCTTGGGTTATAAAAGATTGCAGGTTTCAACTTGACTGTCCTCTCTTACTTGAATCACTCAATCTTGTTGAAGTCATGTAGTAAGTAGCCCTACAGAAGTGCCCACATGGTGAGGAACTGAAGCTTACTACCAACTGCCACATGCGTGAACTTAGGAATGGAAACCTACAGCATCAGTCAAGCCTTGATGACTGCAGCCCTGGGCAGCAGATTGACTGTAATCTTGAGAGAGATCCCAAGCCACAAACACTCAGGTAAATAGCTTCCGGTTTCCTGACCCTCAGAAATGTGTGACATAATAAATATCTGTTGTTTTAAGCCAATAAATTTGGGGTTATGTGTTATACAGCAATAGATAAGCAAAGCAGGCTGTTTCCATCTACACTGGGACACAATTTCCTTATGTTCAAAATTATTTATTTTTAAAAATAAATGATGTCAAAGATTCTGTCAGTTTAGGAAAGCCATTGATGGTATGGGTACTCTTTCAATACTGTGCTGCCTTGTATACTGGAGATTTAAAAGAAAAAGTGTTCTATTCTGGTTTTTAGAATTTTAGGTGATCTCATTTACTTCACGTGTCTAGGACATTTACTTCATAAGTCTAAGACAGGTGCTAAGGTTAGGAGCAACCTCTGTCTATTGTAAAGATTTACATTCTGAAATTAAGCACATGTATTATCCTTCTTTCTCTAAGTAATTCTGGCTTATTATACTAGTCTATATGTGTAAGTTGGAGATAATAATGGTACTGGGTGGTAGTAGGAAAAATAAAATGACTAGATGTATGTAAAGTACTTTTAACATTGCCTGGAATTTTATAAACACTATATTATTAAGATTATTCTGCTTCTATCATCCCGACGATTGGCAATATGATCGAGGAGATCTCAGCCTGATCATAAAGATCATCACCTCTAACCCAAAGTCCGTTGTCTCAGGATTATTCTGAATTCTTCATATGACATTCTTGTTTCTCAAGATATTCAGCTGAACCTCCCAGCTTTTGAATAATTCCCTTTGCCAGCACCAGTTTATTGAACAATATTTGAATTTAAGCATAGTTTACCTAATTAAGAGAATGTTGCAAAGCACTTTAGCAACAAAAAGGAAATGTCATTAATTTCTGGGCGTTCACTTTATGAGAAAAGGAAACAATAGTTGTTTAAAGGACTACAGAGTCGATTACCCCAAGAGAGTAATAGAAAAAAAGCATTAGTAAAGCAAATTTGAATGCAGACACTGCCACGTGAGCAATCAGCACATAATGCGCCTTCAATTCCTACTGGAGTTATCCTCAGCAATTATGTATGTAAATTCTGAGTTCATGTATGTCCTTTCTTTAAAATATTACTTATTGTAAAAAAAAAACAAAACAAAAATACTTGTAAACATAATATTAGTTTAATTGTTGTTGTTGTTAGGTGCCATCCAGTTGGTTCCCACTCATAGTGACTCTAGGTACAAGAGAAGAAAACACTGCCCTGTCCTGAGCGATCTTCAAAATCATTGCTTATGTTTGAGCCCATCATTGCAGCCACTATCAGTCCATCTTGTTGAAGGTTTTCCTCTTTTTTGCTGACTTTCTATTTTACCAAGTATAAGGTTCTTCTTCAGGGGCTGGTCCCTCCTGATAACCTGTCCAAAGTGTTTGAGATCAAGTCTCGCCATCCTCTCTTGTAAAAGCATTCTTGCTGCAGTACTTCTAAGACAGATTTGTTCCTTCTTCTGGCACACCATGTTATATTCAATATTCTTCACCAAGACCATAATTCGAAGGCATCAGTTCTTCTTCAATCTTCCTTATTCATTGTCCAGCTTTCACATGCATATGAGACAATGAAAGTGTCATGATTTGAGTGAGGTGTACCTTAGTTCTGAAAGTGAAATCTTTGCTTTTTAATACTCTAAAGAGGCCTTTTGCAGCAGATTTGCCGAATGCAAAACGTTGTTTGATTTCTTGATTACTGCTTCCATGGACATTGACTGTGGATTGAAGAGAAATAAATTACTTGAAAACTCCAATCTTTTTTCCGTTTGTTGTGATGCTGCTTATTGATCCAGTTGTGAGGATTTTTGCTTTCTTTATGTTGAGATGTAGTTCACAGTGAAGGCTATAGTCTTTGATCTTTATCTGTAGGTACTTCAAGTTCTCTTCGCTTTTAACATGCAAAGTTGTGTTGTCTGCATATTGCAGGTTATTAATGAGTCTTCTTCAGATAGTCTAGCTTCCCGGATTGTTTGCTCAACATACAAATTGCATAAGAATGGTCAAACAAACTACCTTCATGCACACGTTTCCTGATTTTAAACCATGCAGTATCCTTTTGTTCTGTTGAACAACCACCTCTTGGCCTATGTACAGTTTCTCCAAGAGCACGATTAAGTGTTCTGGAATTCCCAGTCTTTGCAATGTTATCCATAATTTGTTATGATCCACACAGCCTAATGCCTTTACATAGTCAACAAAACAAAGGGAAACATCTTTCTGGAATTCTTGCTTTCAGCTAAGATTCATCTGATATCTGCAATGATATCCCTCATTCCACATCTTCTTCTGTATCCAGCAGAATTTTTGGCAGTGCCCTTTCAATGTACTGCTGCAACTGTTTTTGAATGATCTTCAGCAAAACTTTACTTGCATGTGATATTAATGATATTGTTTGATAATTTCCATATCCTGTTGGATCCCCATTTTTTGGAATGGGTACAAAAATGGATCTCTCTCAGTTGCTTGGTCAGGTAGCTGTCTTCCAAAATTCTTGGCCTAGACCAGTGAACACCTCCAGTGTTTCATTCCTTTGTTGAAACATTTCAGTTGATATTCCGTCAATTCCTTGAGCCTTGTTTTTTGCCAATGCCTGCAGCTTGCACTTCGTTCAGTACCATTGGTTTTTGATCATGTTCTACCTTCTGAAATGGTTGAACTTTGACCAAATCTTTTTGGTACAGTGACTCTGTGTATTCTTTCCATCTTCTTTAGATGCTTCCTATGTCATTCAGTATTTTGTCCATGGTATCCTTCAGTACTGCAACTCGAGGCTTGAATTTTTACTTCAATTCTTTCAGCTTAAGAAATGCTGAGTGTGTTCTTGCATTTTAGTTTTCTATTTTCAGGTCTTTGTACATTTCATTATAATACCTTACTATGTCTCTCCTAATTGCCCTTTGAAATCTTCTGTTTAGCTTTTTTACTTCATCATTTCTTCCATTCACTTTAGCTACTTTATGTTCAAGAAAAAGTTTCACAGTCTCTTGTGACATCCATATTGGTCTTTTGTTTCTTTCCTGTCTTTCTGATGACCTTTTGCTTTCTTCATGTATGGCTTCCTTGATGTCATCCCACAATTCATCTGGTCTTAGATTATAAGTGCTCTATGCATCCAATCTATTCCTGAGATGATCACTAAATTTAAGTGGGATATTCAAGGTCATACTCTTGCTCTCCTGGACTCATTTTAATTTTCTTCATCTTTCACTTGAACTTGCATATGGGCAATTGATGGTGTGTTCTGCATTTGCCCCCTGGCCTTGTTCTGACTGATGATATGGAGCTTCTTCATTGTCTATTTCCACAGCTATACTCGATTTGATTCCTGTGTATTCCATCTGGCAAGTTCCATGTGTATCCAAACAAAACAAAACAAAACAAAACAAAAAAACGCCATTCCTATGGAGTCAGTTCTGACTCGTAGTGATATAGGACACAGTTAAACTGCCCTATACAGTTTCCGTGGAGCAGCTGATGGATTTGAACTGCTGACCTTTTGGTTAGCAGACATAGCTCTTAATCACTATGCAACCAGGGCTCCTCTACATGTATAGTCACCGTTTACGTTGTTACAAAAGTTAGGGTTTGGTAAGGAAACACACTGATGCGAGGAAATTCAAATAAGAGAATTTAATAGAGAACTACTTGAAAAGTATTGGAAGAGCTAAAAGGCAAATAAAGGTAAGATTCAGAGATTAGCCGTTGAAAAAAGGGATGAGGTGTTGCTATCAGTGCACATCAGTCAGGATGTGCAGCCGAAGTTGGAATTATGGAGGGAGCTTGGCCCATCATGAAGGGAGAGATTGTCTTGTTGGAGCTGGAGTCATAGAGGAGACACCTCTGCTGGAGGTGCCCTCTACAGCAAGGAGAGAAGGAGAAAAACATCTTACCTCTTCAGACTCTCACATGCCTGTGCCTCCTACTGGTTGAAACTAAAAGGAAGTTACCCTGCAAGGAGCCTCTGAAACTGAATTTACAGGGTCATCAAAGCAAGAGAAAGGTGGAAAATGGGCCTGAGAGCAAGCATGGAAAACCAACATAATATGCATTTTAGAATTGATTAAATATGGCATTTCTCTATCACTATTCTTATCACCAATGTGATCATAAAATGCATGCTGTTTATAACCTGTTTTCATATTCAACAACTAATCTTTCATTCCTAGATCTGTCATTCTAGATCTATTTGTCTTTTTTAGAGGCTACATGGTACTGCATTGTTTGGATGTAACAAAATTTGTTTAACAAATCCAATATTAACAGGTATTTAGGTTATTTACATTTTCACTATTGTAAGCAATTCTGGGATAAACATTACTATCCATACTTTTAGATCTAACTCTGTATGATTTAGTTTTTGATAAAATTTATTAGAGAGACTCATAGAAATGTTTACATTGCCATGTAACTCTATAAAATTTCACTGATTTTATACTTTGCATATGTACACTTTTTTTTTGCCATTGTCTTAAAGATATTTTAATCATTTAAAGATTAACTATCAATCAAACTTTAGCCCAAGGATAGTTATTAAACTAGAATTACTTTGAGTAAGATAAATATTCAAATTATAAGTTTTCTAGCAAGATCATTTGTTGTAAGTAGAAAAGTGAAGGTTGAATTTTAGAGTCATATAGACGTTTCACAGTATTCTGTAATTCTACATGCTAACTAATGATAGGTTATTTGATTAAGTTATTTAAACTTTGAATTTCAATTTCCTCTTCTATGAAATTGGAATAACAATTGTCATCTTTAAGTTTGTTATAAAATTATAGAGACTATGTCTAGCATATGGCATGTAGCAGACTCTTAATAAATGTTATTCCCACATCTCCAGCATCGATCTGAAGCAATTCCTTGCATTTTCCTTTTTTGTATTTTATTTGCAACAAATGACATATTTGCAACTAATTTTCTCCCAGTTGGTTCTCTGTTCACTGATACTAAAATTTAAGGGTCTGGTTAGGACCAAACACCATGATAAATGTGGTCTACAAAAGAAAAGATAAGATCTACAGATGTTGAAATGTTGAAAGCAATTGAAATGCCTATTTCTACTTCATGTTATAGCAAAGATTGAATGACACAGTCTAGCCATTTTTTGTTTTGAATTGATAAAGTAGGGCTTTGTAACTCTAATGAGAAGGGATTATTCGTATCTACTCATTTGGCACCTGCATATTAAACCACCAACCCATCATTCTATCTATCCATCCATTCATCCGTTAATTAAATATATTGATTGCCTGCTAGTGTCAGGCACTATGCTGGGTGTTGTGAATACGATGAAAACCAACCAATGAATTAAACCAATAAAAGTTAAACAAACAAACAAAAAACTCATAAGACTCAGAGTTTATAGGGGTTGAGATATTGCTTTTAAATAATTATATAAAAATATAGGATGATATTTCATGACAAAAGCTATGTAAAAGTAAAAGACACAGCAAAAAATTATAAAAGAAACCCTGGTTTAGTTTGGCAATTGAGGTAAGGTTTTCTGAAAAAGATATTTTAACAAAGACTTGAAAGATGCTTGGAAGTTACCAAGACAGAGCAGGGTAAGAGTGTAGCAGAAATAATGAATTAATTTATCAATTTTAAAGTAAGCTTCTACTTCCACTAGATTACGGTCCATTAACATAGTAAATATTCCAGTTAAAATGCTTAGTAAACTCCATTCAAGGCAATCTGTAAATCTGGGCATTTAATTTCACCTTTTCTATTTGAAGAGTAGGTTAGCTCATAGTATGATGATTTCATTTTTGAACTACTTACACATTCATCACTTTCTGAAAATACCTGGTAAGAATAATACTAAAAATAGTGTAGGATTTTGTTGACATTATTTTGTCCTTTGGTTCAGTGATGTGGACTCAATTTTTGGCTACATATATCTGGACCCTTTGGTTAAAAGTACTAAGACCGATTCAATACAGTTTAATAAAAAAAGACATTTATTGACCCATGTCGCTATGAGTCAGAATTGACTCGATGGCAGTGGGTTTTTGGGTTTTTAAAATTAAGATTATTTTTAGACATTATTCTTGACTGGATAGATGTAGGGACTGAAATAATGTTATCAGAATCCTCTCAAAATTGATCTCACAATTGTGCAAACCCTGAGCAGAGAGCTATTTGAGATCAATATAGATGCCTCGTTATTGACTTTTATACAGTGCTTATATTCTAACACTTTTTTCAAAATTCACATTTGGTAGGAAATATCTTGACTTGCTGCTGCTTTTGATTGAACTGGAAATGTGTCCTTGATAAGGAGAATGGGAAAGTACACATTCTTTTCTATGCAGTTGACAGGCATGAATATTCTTAAATTTGGAGCCAACTTAATTCATTATACAATTCTGTTAGGCAGAATGTCCTTATAGCAACTATTCCAAAATCAAAGTCATCTTTTGCTTTTTGTAGGTGTCCTCCAACAATTTATTGCCTTGTATTCAGTAAATGACACACACTCACACACCCCCCACAAATATAAGTACATGTTTTTCTTTTTTAATCAAGCAATCATGGCCAAAATGGGTTGTTTTCGGCTGCATGTATTTTCTAGGCTAGTATTCTTTCTGTCATCGTTTTTGCTATAGACCTTTAAAACATCCATTGTCTATACATTCATTTTTATAATATGATTTCCCTGTGGCCTTGTAGAAGCCCTAGCACCTGCTCTCAGGAATTCTTCTGTATCCTGCCTCAGTGGAGAGGGAGAGTACCCTTCTATTAAATTAGGCGTATTTGTTAGTGTGTTTATCTTTCTTATTCTCTCTCTCTGATAAAGGGCTGTCATTTCTACCTCCTGCTTAGCCTGTTAACTCCTGTCTGGCTTTGCCTTAAATGGCAGCACAGAATAAGAATACATTCACTCCGGGCTGGTGGGGCTGGCGGGGCAGGTCAGAGAGAGTAACCTCAAAGTCACTACTGCTGAAGTCTCAAAGTCTTTGTGATGATAACAAATATTTACAAAGGGTTTCCTGAAAGATAAGTAGTCCTTTTTTTTTTTTGCCCATAGTTTCTTAAACTTGCTAAGAAAGGGTCTAAGAAGACCTCAAATAACATATAAATTACATGTGTACAAAAATTTTTTTTTAATAGACAGTCTATTATTTACATCAAATTTTCAATGTGGTCAAACCATTAAAAAAAATGGTGAAGAATTATCTTACCTGATATTTTAAAACCTATGGTTGAATTAATACAAAAGAGCACAGAAATGTATATCTGGACTATATAATACTTAGGTACTCATAGAATTGCATAAATTTAATTGTGTCTGAGTTGAGAATGTAAAAAAAAAAGTTAAAAACAACAGCAACAAAAACAAAACAGCTCATAAAGCTTGAATGAGCAGAGATATTTATGTTTGGATTTCATATGAACAATAGGTATGGCTCTCCTGAGGAACTGGTCTATCTTCATCTTTTGGACGTTGCGGCTCAAGTAACTGGGTGTGTTTCTTTCCTGTCACTTTACTGTTTGACGTTGCACTGCCAAATTAGAGGCTCAATGCTAGCTATTCTACCCCAGGGCGTGCATTTTGTTCACTTTTGAATGTATTCTATTGTTTCTACCCTTTTTTACCTTGGCCACAACTTCTTCACTTCTTTTTGATATGTATTTTGTTGTACTTTTTTTTTTTGTATTTTTATAAGCTGCTCTAAACAATCTCAAAGGCACTGAGTGTACAAATATAAATGAATAAATAAATACTAATTAGTGACAGAGTGGGCATATAAATCTTTTTTGCTTGTTTTACCTGTTTTTTTCCACTTAGACTACGGTTTTAGAACTGTTCCAGGAATGGTTTCTTGAGTAACATACTTTGGTAGTTTTATTAGTGTAATTGTTTGTTATTAAAGTTTAAAAGTTGCTAATATGTCCTTCATGAAGTAGTAAGAGAAGAAGAGCTAACAGTCAAAAAAGAATACAAAGCATCCTAAATACAATAAAACAGGAAAGTTCTTTCTTTCCCCTTTAGGTTCGAAAACAAATTTTAGGCATCACTGCTTTGCTGCAGCTTGTTCAGAAAAATTTAACAAAATGGAATATAGTACTCAGAATGTGTCTACTATGTCTTCTACATATAAACATAATTACAAGTTTTTGCCTTGGGATGTATTTTAGGGTACACTCGTATAATATGTGTGTATTTTTTTTTTTAACTAAGCTTTTTTCTTTCAGTAAAATTGCAGTGATTTATATAGCCCTCTTTTTATTTCTTTTTGTTTTAAACTTGCATTTTTAAAAAAGTTAGCAATAAATATTGCTTCTTTACTGCTGTTTGGAACAAATGGGTTGCTGACTACTGTCTTATTGTATCGTTGTAGAATGTACTGATGAATGGAAAATAGCGTAGAAAAAGGATTGATTTTTCTCTTTATGTCCTAGGTAGACCTTCCCATTCTACAATGTTGCCTGTAGAATAATCATTTAAATGTATGTTCACTGGTTAAGGTGAAACCCAAGGCTTGGGCATAGCAATCCAATAAGCAAACCCTATGGATCTTCTGTAAACCATTTCCTTCTAGCCAGGAATTCAGTGTGATATAATGGTAACGGAGAGTCTTAGCCTAGGTAGGAATGCGGGCGTTCTACTCATGTTACGCAAAACTCTAGCAGGGACAGATTATGTAAAATTTAAAAAGTACTGTTAATTTTTTTTTTTTTTTAACCTGAGTGAATGCTTACTTAGTGCTTATTTAAAACCAGGCATTCCATGTAAACTCTTCAGTGTGTCCATTTAAAACACCATGTTTTCCCCACCTACATATGTCTTTACTGTAGCTCTCCTCTTTAAAGGCTGTTCCCTAACACTAAAGAATACGCTACATACATTCTTGAACAAAGTGGCAAGTCTCTATCTTCGCATATCTAATCCCAGCCTCTCTCTTACTGAGAAAATTTCTATGCTCGATTCAGTGCCTGGGATATGACTAAAAAAAAACTAGTGCTCAGTAAATATGTGTAGAATAATTGATGCATGGTAGGGGAAAGGAAAGGCTCTGGATGGTGGACCTGTGGCTCAGATACAGCTGTCAGCAAAGAAAAATGAAGTGCCCTGGCTGACAAAATCCAAGTTTGTGAAAGGAGGAAGTAACCATCTGTTTGCTCCTAGTCAGAGAGCTGATAGTCACTGCTCCCATTCACAGGAGGATGATTTAATACTGGGCTGGCAGGTATGGCCATAGCTGTATTCTTACTGCCAGAAGTAGCAGATCTAGTCTGTCCTTTATAGAAGGGGAAGAAAACATGAGCGTCACTTTCTTCACAAACCTGAATTGCTAACTTGTAGACTCTAATATCCAAAGACAAAAACCTGCGATAGTGTTTTTTTAGGAGTTGCTCATATATCCTGAGGGTCAAAAAATAGCAAGTAGGCAGGGAAAAACTCTTTGCAGCAGAGTCGATTCAGACTCATAGGGACCTCTGCAGAGCAGAACTGCCTCATAGGGTTTCCAAGGATCGCCTGGTGGATTCAAACTGCTGACCGTTTGGTTAGCAGCTGTAGTTCTTAACCACTATACCACCAGTGGAGCTAAAACACTGTAGACTTAAGAACCTAGTATGATTGAGGGTGAAAATTTGAAGGAGCTTCCTAGAAGGTATATCCTACCTTTGAAGAACCTCAGTGTTATTGTGTAAAATAGCCTCTAAGTTTAGAAGAGAGTACAGAGGTATACATTCAGGGATATGGAACTACAGTAATTCAAAGGAGGTAAATTTTTTTTTTAAAGGCATACATCTAGGTTCTTCTGCTAAATCCTGTTGAAAGTCCTGACAAATTAAATTTTTTATTCGTGTCTCTGCATTACTACATTATCTGTAAAGATTTGACCTGAGAAGCAAAATAACTATGAATTATCAGAATAAGAGATTTATTATAAAGTTTTAGACCTTATAGCACTATGGGAGCAATAGAGAAGTCTATGTAAAACTGTTGCCTATGTGTGTGGTGTTTGTCCTCAAGGATCTGGAGGTCAGCCAGGTCTGCAGTACAGAATGAAAGCTAGATGTGAAGAATAGGAGGCCTGAGAAAAATTGGAATCTGTGAAGACACACTGTAACATATGAGGCCAAATGGAGGCCACATCTGTCTTTTGCTACCTTCAATATTCTTGGTGCATGTGACCAGTAGGAGAAGCTGGTATCCCTTGCCATAGAACTGAACACAAAGTTCATGGTTAGCCTCAAGTTGTTCATTAATAGCATTTGAACTACTTGCCCTCTTCCACCCACATACTCTTCAATTCTCTGCGGACCATGAAAAATGTCTTCCCCCCCCCCGCCAAAAAAAAGCTACTAAATCATCACCTGAAATTGAACCACAAGTACTTTAGACCAGAAGTGGTTTTTCTAAGAGGATGATTCTCAATAGAGTAAAATGAAATCTTTCCCTTACGTGTTTAGGACCTGTGTGAAGAAAAGGTGACATTAAAAGAAGAGATTCATTGGTCATATTAAAAAGAGGACTGTCTCCATCTCTGTTCTGCCAGAAATAATACAATATGTTGTAGCTATCTCTACAAAGGTCATGCCTACCAGATTAATCCCTGATCACACGAAGACTATTCATTCAGACTCACCAGATGACTTGTGTTGTAGCATTGTGCTGTTTAGGAATTCAATACCATCTAACACAATGACTATGTAGCTTTTATGTTCACAGTTGTAATGCTATTTTTATTCCTCTTCTAGGAAGGAATGTTGGAGGCTGGTCCTTTAGAAAAACCCATTTAGAATGAGGCAGCCATATGGCTAATTACAATGATGCTTTCCATTTCAGTTTTTTTTTTTTGGTGGGGGTGCTAAATTAGACTCTGATACTATAATCTCTCTCATATAAAAATACAGCAAAGGCATTACAGTGTTAGTATTCATATCTGTATTCAAATCCTGAAATTCTAAAGATAATATTAAAAACAAGCTTTATATCATTTTTTCTTAACATTTTATAGTTATGTGATGTCTTACTGTAATATTTACTCTAAAATAATTAGAAGTCCAAAGGAAAATTAAGGAGATAAAATGAGTAAAAACAGGAATTATTCCTTAAGAAGGGAATTTACAAGACACAGTTTAACCTAATGCAGGTGAACCCGGAATCAAGCAATCAATATACCTATATCCTAATACTTTAAGGTTCATTGCACAAGAATAGAAACATTAAAAGAAGAGATTCTTCTGTCACATAAAAGAGATAACTTTCACTATCCCCTCTTCCCAAGAAATAGTCTTTTGTAGTAATTCATTATCTTTTCTTTAGTGATGTCTTCTCAGAATAAAAAAAATGTATATATATATATATATATATACAGGGATTGGAAAAGAAGGGGAAAATCAAAGAAATATTAAGTCTATGTCTATTACTTCAATGTATTTTAATTTGTCCAAACGTTTCTTATGAAGCTTCCCCCCCAAAAAAATTTTACCCAAACATGAATGTCCAAAGTGCATCAACACACTGCAGTAAATTTTAAATAGAAATTAATGCTATGAGTTTTAAATTTTATGTTCAACAGTTGCAATTTGGAATGCGTTGCGCTATGTCCAAATCTTGAAATATTTATGTTACGTTATTTTTGTGAGTCACGTAATATCAGATATAAAAATAATGCACTTTTTGTTTGATGTTGAACTACTACATAATTTCAGTCATAGACATTGACTCACTGCTGTCAGGTTGATTCTGACTCAGAGTGACCCCATAAGTTTCCAAGGCTCTACGGAAGCAGGCTGCCACATCTTTCTCCCATGGAGCTGCTCATGGTTTCAAACTGCTGACCGTTTCACTAGTACTTGATTGCTTTAACCACTGTGCCACTAGGGCTCCTTAATGGACGTTGAAGGTAATGTAATTTCACAAAATTAGTATTTGTAAAACAGAATAATATTGTAACGGTATTAACAAAGATTTAAAGAGAATCTCTGTTACATTTCAAAATTTATCTCAGTGAAAGCTATTCAGTAACCTTGTACTCCAGATACCAGGTTTGTCAACTGGGTCTGATATTGGAAGTTCCCTTGAGGAGCTTGTAGAGAATGATAACCTTGATCCCCCTGGGAGGCCCTAGTCTGTCATAAAATCAGTCAACCAGTCAGTCTGTAAGTCAGTTAGCGACTCAGTCACTCAATCAGTCAGTAAGTCAACCAATAAATTTACATTTACTTGCTGCAAAGCAGAGCATTTCTGAACTGAAACAGAATGTAAACTTTCTCAGCATCATAAACACATGATCCCCAGTAGGCTGGTACATAGTAAAGCCACAACAACAGCAATAACAATAAGAACAACAAAAGCAAAGGAGAATCATTTGATATTTGAGAAGTTTCCATTGGGGATAAAATACTGATCAATAATTTGCTTGGTTCAAGTAAATAAAATCAAATACTGTTCTTGTCATTGTAATTAGTGCCATTTTAGAGACTGTGTGACAGAAAAAAACATGTACCCAGCTTTCCTCTGAAGCAAGGCAGCAGGCTGTGATGTCCAACACCAGGTCCGAAACCCGCCTCAGCTGCCAAGGCATTGTATAACTTTATCAAACCTAGTGTTAGGTCCATGGTCTGTTTAATTAGAGCACTGATCTAATTAAACCCGAACTGTTTACAACTCTAGAATTCTCTGATCTTTTCCCTCACCTCTATCAATCTATACAGCAGTAACTCTCAATGATTTCCCACAGTTTTCTGGTATACTTTGAGCCCTTTTGTGTGTACCACCTCAAGCTGATCATTGTGTGACATTTCACTGTGTTACAATCAAGTTTACAAACTGGTTTAGTGGTGTCTATCAAACAGATCATTAAGTTGAACGGATTATGGCATAGAATGGGTTACAACTTGTTGCAAGGAAAAAGCAAGAGGCATGGCACAAAATCAATCTACTGCTAACAAAAGATCATACATTTCCTGCCATGTGTATTTGCCTTACGAGGGTATAGAGGGACAGTCATATTAAGGGAGTAAAGAGTTGCTGAAACAGCATCAAAGTGCTAAGTGTGAAAAAGTGCATGTGGGAGTACCTGTGAATGGTTTTATAGATACTATGAGAACTTATGGAAACCCTGGTGGTGTAGTAGTTAAGTGCTACGACCGCTAACCAAAAAGTCGGCAGTTCAAATCCACCAGGGCCCCTTGGAAACTATATGGGGCAGTTCTACCCTGTCCTATAGGGTCACAATGAGTCAGAATTGACTTGACGGCAATGGCTTTTTTTTTTTTTTTTGATGAGAACTTATGCTTTAGTAGTGGTTCCTTTTTTTTTCCATTGTAATTATAGTTGCCTTTTAAAAAGGATTGTGTTGAGTCTTTTAAAATTTTATCGTGGGTTGCCAAATAATTATGACGTTCATAGAGGTTTTACAAATATGAAAAGCTTAAGAATTACTCTGGAAGATTAGCGAATCAAGCTGATCCACAATAAATCCAACTCAAGTTAGATGGAGCCTTCCAAATCCAGCCTTGCAATAAAAAAAGCATATGTATAAACTGGTCCATTTTAGTTCCCTATGATTTAGTTCAGCATGTTTTCCTGAATTTACTATGCTGGGGGACATTTATAAAAAGCAAGATTTGGGTCTAATGTTGTGTTATGGTATTTAACTTTGAGGTATGTATAAGCCAAATTGAGTAAATACTCAATTTGCATTCATTCAGACTGCGAGGTTGTTTTCTTGACAATTAAGTGTTTCCCAAGCTGAGAAATTCTTAAATTAAAAGTTATTAATTAATAAACTTGTGATATTAATAATCAGTAAGAAGAAATACTTTGGCTCAGAATTGGAAAATAAAAGCATGGATCAAATTTTACAGCACTTCTCTGACAGTTTGACATGAGGCCTGAAGCAAGAGTTTACACTAAATGCTGTTTTTAAAAATGCAAATTTTAGTGTTATCTGACTTCTTTCCCCCAAGCAAACTAAGATGTGAAATTTAATAATCTCTTTTGACAATTTTATAAAAATAGGCTGCCATGCTTAGTTGATGTCCAGCCTCCTGATCTGCCCCCTCCAAGCATTCACTGTAAGTTATTGATACGGAGTTCACAGCCTCTATCGGTCAGATCTTTGGCTGCATCTGTGTTATTAACCTTTGGGTTGATCTGAGAGCAGCATCACCAGACTAACTGGCTGTCCTGTTAACCTCGCAGCTGCGTCTCACATATTCTTTTTTTGCTTTCACTTTGTTTTCTGAGACCATCTGAACCTGTAGAGACGAAGTGATATAGCCAATTACCTTGTTATTTCTAAATTGTTCAAGTTTTCTCTTGAATCAGGGCAAGAAGAATATAAAATTCTAACAGATATGAGCACTTAACGCATTAGAAACATAACACTTTGGGCCATAGAGACCCATGTTCTAATATCAGCTCCAACCCTATTTGGGAAAAATACTTAAACTCTCTGAAACTCATTTGTAAAATAAATTATTTTGGGGCCAGAGACTGTGAATTTTCTTCCAGAATCCATTCTCTCTGTATTTCTTTACCTGCCAGGAATAGGTATATCTTTTGGAAGTGTTAAGAAAGAAAGAATATAAAATAAATGTGTGAATATGTTGCTAGATCGCTTACCCCAGTGTGTTAGAAGGATCCTGTGTAAATAGTGGGCTCTGAAGGTTATACTTCATTGGCTTCATATCAAATTCACCTCTGCCAACTCCACCTCATACACACCTATTTTAATAGGGCTCCTTTCCTCCTAGCTAGAGGCTACATTTCTTAGCCTCCCTTGTTTCTAACTGTGGCCATCCGACCAAGCTCTGGCCAACGGGAGAAAACAATTGATATACGCAACTTCCACAGACCTCAAGAGATTTACCCTTTAGTTGAAAAGAAATGACATGAACAAATAAGTAGTTGAATAACAATACCCAGAAAACCAAAAAAACCCAGCGCCCTTGAGTCGATTCTGACTCACAGCGACCCTATAGGACTGAGTAGAACTGCCCCATAGAGTTTCCAAGGATAAGGATTTTAAATAACAATGAAAAGCGATAATACAATTAAAAAAAAAAAAATGATAAGTCAGTTCAGTGACATCACAAGTAATCTTCATGCAGGACTCAAAATCCAGGGTAATAAGAAAAGCAAAGAACATCATAAATCATTAGGAGAAGGGTTGTTTTAAGGCCCCTATGGGATTGTATCTGCAGCCATGCCTTCCCTTTCTCTGCAGTTTGAATAAGGCAAAGAGAACCAAATCATGACATCTGCAAAGATATGAAGTCTGTAAAGGCTGTCCCTTTTCTCCTCTCTCCCCCATTATCCACCACCATTACCACTTCCTGGATATCCTATCTTCCTCAGCTCAGTTTTGTGACTACTCCCCTGCAGACTTTATAGTGCAGTTCTAGATACTTGCTCTGCAGGCTCTAGCAGTATCTTTAACTGCAGTAACAGGAAGATTCTGGAATTTATTAAATTAACTGTGCTTCATGGTGTTCAGTAGAACATAGTTGAGCCCCATACCCCTCAGCCTCACTTTTTTTTACTATAGGTTTGACTGGAAATGCAGGGGAGATTCTCCTGAGTGACACCTCACTTATTTGGAAGAATTAACTCTTTCATACCTATTACAAGCCCTTCCAGAGGTTCTGAACCCTGTTTCCTATATGTCAACTATGTACAGAGATTCCCTCATGGGTCATCCCTGCAGTATCCATGTCTTTTACCCAGTTTTAAGTAATTGTCATCCAAAAACATGGCTTTGCTTCCTGTTTGACTGAGAGAATGTTTATCCCCGGGATCAACCTGATTCATTTCCTAAACCACTGGACTGAGCCATCTTGAACACTAACATTGTCTTGAATAAACCAGAATTTGCTATTCTCTTGGGTACTATGAAGAATGCTTGCTATGCAGCCTGGGCCAGAATTAATATCTACAAATGTTTAAACTTGGCTCTACCATATTCTAGCTATATTATCCTGGCCAAGTTGCTTAATTTCTCTAATCTTTCTCAGTTTCATCACCTACAAAGTTAAGATTAGCAAAACCATATCAAATAGTTGTTATGAAGCTTAAGAATGATAATGCTCATAAAATGTTTACCAGAAAGATAGTGAACACTCAATAAATGGTGACAATTAGCTATTGATTAATACGGCATTGAATACGAAAACAAGTAAATATATAAATAAGACTTTCTGCTACTATTCGTATTGAGAAAAAATATTCAGTGAATGATCCACCCTCTCCCCCCTACACTTTTTGGTCTGAGTTTGAAAGTTTAGTACCCTTCTAATGAAAAATAAATAAATAAATGTAGACAAGATTAATCTTTCCATAAGATTAAACTAAACCGGTTCCAGTTGTCATCAAGTCAATTCTAATTTTTGGTGACCTCATGTAAAAAATCATGTGTGTCAGAGTATAACTATGCTTCATAGTATTTTCAAAGGCTAACTTGTTTTCAAAAGTAGAAGTATCCAGATCTTTCTTCTGAGGCAACTGTGTGAGGATTTTGACCTTCAACCTTTCAGTTAACAGCTGAGTGTGTTAACCATTTGCACTACTCAGGGACTCCAAGTTTGAAAGAAAGCCATTCAAAACTTTAATCCAATAAACAGTTATTGGGTGTTGTCATCGTGCCAGGAAATATGCTGAGCATCAGGACTGCAAAATCAAGTATAGTTTCATAAGATAAACATAGTAACTGAGTGCTAGCCTGAATGCAAAACTGAAGCATATCATACAAGCATTCAGAGAAGGAATAATGAGATAAATGTGGCTATTTTCTTGTCTGTATAACTGTGTGATTCATTTCCTTTCTGCCTTCATGTTTTACTAGTTGTGGCTTTTCAAGGTATAATTGAAAATCTACAATAGGAAATGGGAAACAAATAATTACGATCAAGATCTATTATACATATTTTTCACTGCAATAATCATCCTCTTACCGTTAAAATATTAAGAGAAATAATGTATAGAATTTAATCAGTTTGATCATGACTATTTATCTACTCAAAATAAAAATTGTCTTGATTAAGGTCATAGACTAGCTAAGGGTAGATTTGAATACCGGTGAAAGGTGTTTTTATTTTAAATACGTATGAGTTCCTGGGGCATGGTTGCATGCTTATTAACATAATCATAAGTGTGTGTCAGGGCTGTGTACTTTCACTATACTTATTCAGTCTATATACTGAGCAAATAATCTGAGAAGCTGGGCTATATGAAGAATGCAGCATCAGAACTAGAGGAAGACTTATTAACAATATGCCATAAGTAGAAGACACAACCTTGCTTGCTGAAAGTGAAGAGGACTTGAAGCATTTACTGAAGAAAATCAAAGGCTACAGACTTCGGTATGGATTACACCTAAACATAAAGAAAACAAAAGTCCTCGTAACTGGACCAATAAGCAACATCATGATAAACAGAGAAAAGATTGAAGCTGTCAAGGAAATAAAATGAAGTTCATTTTACTTGGATCCACAACCAACACCCATGGAAGCAACAGTCAAGACATCAAACAACTTATTGCATTGGGTAAATCTACTGCAAAAGACCTCTTTAAAGTGTTAAAAAGCAAAGATGTCACTTTGAGGACTAAAGTGCACCTGATCCAAGCCATGGTATTTTCAATTGTCTCATATGCATGTGAAAGTAGGACAAGCAATAAGGAAGACCAATGAAGAACTGACACTTTTGAATTACAATGTTGGTGAAGAATATTGAATATAACATGGATTGCTAGAAGAAGGGGGAAAAAAAAAAAACCTGGAAACCCTGGTGGCTTAGTGGTTAAGTGCTACGGCTGCTAACCAAAAGGTTGGCAGTTAGAATCCATCAGGTTCTCCGTGGAAACTCTACGTGGCAGCTCTACTCTGTCTTATGGGGTCACTACAAGTCGGAATAGACTCGCTGGCAATGGGTTTGTTTGTTTGTTTGTTTTTTGGTTTTGCCAGAAGAATGAAGAAATCTGTCTTGGAAAAAGTACAGCCAGAATGCTCCTTAGAAGCGAGGATGGTGCTTCATGTCACATACTTTGGCCATTTTATCAGGAGGGATCAGACCCTGGAGAATGACATCATGTGGTAAAATACAGGATCAACAAAAAAGAGGAAGAATGTCAACAAGATGGATTGACACAGTAGTTGCAACAATGGGCTCAAACATAGCAACAATTGTGAGGATAGCACAGGACTGGGCAGTGTTTTATTCTCTTGTACGTAGGGGTGCTATGAGTCAGCTGACTGGAGAGCACCTAATAACAACAATTAGAGGAAGTCCTTATGAAAATAATTTTATTTATTTTTAGTTAGTAACTTAGCTTACTTCATACAGTTAACTTGACATTATTTGTTCAAACAATTCTCTAAAAATAATACCTACATGGATTACCGTTTATGGGATTTGCTTTCCTGGATAATTCCATCATCCTATACATTTACATATTTCCCCAAATTTGTTCACAGTCTGTTCTGCTATCTATACGGTTACTACCTCGGAGGCCTGAACTATTCAAGTTTTGGGAGATAATGTTTTGTGATAGAAATGTATTTACTTTTATGTCAGTGTTTTATTCTTGGTATTCTTGCAAGGTGAACGCAGATATCTATTCATTCATTAAACTGTTCATATATCAAAAATATTAATAGACAGTTTCTCAGACACTATTTTAAAATAAAGTAAATAAAAATCTCTACACATGCGTATATGTGTTGGGTTAAACCATTTGATATTGCTGTTTTGTAAGTCAAAAACAGTAGTGTATCGCAGTTTCATGTGTTTCAACCTAAATTATGTGAGTATAGAGAAATGTTTAGAAGAAGCTACTGTTAAAAGCAACTAATTGGTTGGAAAGAAAACATTACATTTTACTTTATATATACATGTATTTTATCTTTTTACTTGTCAAAATAAGTTCATAATCATATTTTTGATGTTTTAAAAAGCAGATATTGAAAAGAAAAAAAGATGTTAACTGAAATCACAATATACACATTACTAATCAAGACTGGGAAGATTTCTCTTTTACTCTCTATCTCTCTCTATATATATTTATGTATTGCTGTTATTGTGGTTAGGTGCTTCATTGTTGTTATGAGTCGGTTCTGACTCATAAGAGACCCTATCTACAACAGAATGAAACACTGCCCAGTTCTGTGCCATCCTCACAATTGCTGTTATGCTTGAGCCCATTGTTGTAGGCACTGTGTCAACCTGCCTTGTTGAGGGTCTTCCTCTTTTTTGCTGACCCTCTACTTTACCAAGAATGATGCCCTTCTTTAGGGACTGATTCCTCCTGACAATATGTCCAATGTTTGTGAGACATAGTCTCACCATCCTTGCTTTCAAGGAGCATTCTGGTTGTATTTCTTCCAAGACAGACTTCTTTTGGCAGTCCACGTTATATTCAATATTCTTCACCAACACCACAGTTCAAAGATGTCAATACTTCTTCAGTCTTCCGTATTCGTTGTCCGGCTTTCACATGAATACGAGGTGTTTGAAAACACCATGGCTTGGGTCAGGCACACCTTAGTCTTCAAGGTGATATCTTTGCTTTTTAACACTTTCAAGAGGTCTTTTGCAGCAGATTTACCCAATGCAATGCGTCTTTTGATTTCTTAACTGCTGTTTCCATGGGTATTGATTGTGGATCCATGTAAAATGAAATCCTTGACAACTTCAATGTTTGCTCCGTTTATCGTGATGTTGCTATTGGCCAGTTGTGAGGATTTTTGTTTTCTTTATTTTGAGGTATAATCCATACTGAAGGTTGTAGTCTTTAATCTTCATCAGTAAGTGCTTCAAGTTCTCTTCACTTTCAGCAAGCAGGGTTATGTCATCTGCATAATGCAGGTTGTTAATGAGTCTTTTTCCAATCCTGATGACCCGTTTTCCTTCACATAGTCCAGTTTCTCGGATTATTTGCTCAGCATACAGATTGAATATGTATGGTGAAAGGATACAACCCTGGCGTACACTTTTCTTGACTTTAAACCACACAATATCCCCTTGTTCTATTTCAACAACTGCCTCTTGATCTATATACAGGTTCCTTATGAGCACAATTAAGTGTTCCAGAATTCTCATTCTTTGCAATTTTTTCCATAATTTTTTGTGATCCAATGGTCTAATGCCTTTGCATAGACAATAAAACACAGGTATGCATTTTTCTTGTATTCTCTGCTTTCAGCCAGGGTCCGTCAGATGTTAACAATGATATCCCTGATTTCACATCTTCTTCTGAATCTGGCTTGAATTTCTGGCACTTCCTTGTCCATGTACTGCTGCAGTCGCTTTTGAATGATCTTCAGCAAAATTTTAGTTGCCTGTGATATTAATGATATTGTTCAATAATTTCTGCATTCAGTTGGATCATCTTTCTTTGGAATAGCCATAAATATTGATCTCTTCCAGTTGGTTGGCCAGGTAGCAATCTTTCAAATTTCTTGGCATAGGGGAGTGATCACTTCCAGCATTGCATCTGTTTGTTGAAACATCTCAATTGGTATTCCACCAATTCTTGGAGCTTTGCTTTTTGCCAATGCCTTCAGTTGCAGCTTGGATGTCTTCCCTCAGTACCTTTGGTTCTTGATCATATGGCACCTCCTGAAATGGTTGGACATCGACCAATTCTTTTTGGTACAGTGACTCTGTGTATTCCCTCCATCTTCTTTTGATACTTCCTGTGTCTTTTAATATTTTTTCCATAGAATCCTTCAATATTGCAGCCAGGGGCTTGAATTTTTTCTTTAGTTCTTTCAGTTTGAGAAATGCTGAGCCTGTTCTTCCCTTTTGGTTTTCTATCTTCCAAGTCTTTGTATATGTCTTTTTAATACTTTGTCTTCTTGAGCTGCCCTTTGAAATCTTCTGTTCAGGTCTTTTACTTTATCATTTATTCTTTTAGCTTTAGCTACTCGACATTCAAAAGCCAGTTGCAGAGTCTCTTCTGACATCCATTTTGGTCTGTTCTTTCTTTCCTGTCTTTTTAATCACCTCTTGCTTTTTTTGTGTTCAATGTCCTTGATGTCATTCCACAACTCGTCTGGTCTTTGGTCATTAGTGTTCAATGTGTCAAATCTATTCTTGAAACTGCCTCTAAATTCAGGTGGGATATACTCAAGGTCTTACTTTGGCTCTTGTGGACTTGTTCTAATTTTCTTCAGTTTCAGCTTGAACTTGCATATGAGCAATTGATGGTCTGTTCCACAGTAGGCTCCTGGCCTTGTTTTGACTAATGATATTGAACTTTTCCATTGTCTCTTTCCACAGATGCAGCCAATTTGATTCCTCTGTATTCCATCTAGTGAGGTCCATGTGTATAAAAAAAAAAAAAAAAATTTTTTTTTTTTTTTATAGTCATGATTTATGTTGTTGAAAAAAGTATTTGCAATGAAGAAGCCTTTGGTCTTGCAAAATTCAATAATGTCATCTCTGGCATTGTTTCTATTACCAAGGCAATATTTTCCAAACATTGATCCTTCTTCATTTCCAACTTTCTCATTCCAATCACCGGTAATTATCAGTGCATCCTGAATGCATTCACCTCCTAACATAATGCTGGAAAACCTGATGGGGTAGCAGTTAAGAGCTATGGCTGCTAACCAAAAGGTCAGCAGTTCAAATCCACCAGATACTCCTTGGGAACACTGTGGGGCAGCTCTACTCTGTCCTATAGGGTTGTTATGAGTTGAAATCAATTTGATGGCAATGGGTTTGGTTTTTTTTTTTTTTTTAGTTTAACATAACGCTACATAAGTATTTGTTAAATTAAAAAAAAAAATGCATGCATAAATGAATGGCCCTAGCCAGAGAAGGCTTTTTAAGGAATAATGAGGATTTAATGAAGCCAAACTGGAATGAGCTGATAAGCCTTTAGAGGTAAGAAAGCAGAGGCAGTATAAATAAACATCTTTGAAAAACTTGGACAAGGTAATAGATTAACTAAGGATTAATTTGAATATTGGTTAGAGGAGTTTTTTTTTTTGAATAGATGTGAACTCTTGAGGATGTTTGCATGCTATTAACAAATTTGTAGGACACAAATAGGCTCAAGATGTAAGAGGAGATGGGATAATTAAAAGCAAAAGATCACTGAGAAGGCAGGAGACAGAACTTGCCTTTGACCAGTACATACAGAGTTCCTGTATTATAAACCAAACAGAAGGAAAGAATGACCACCGGAGCACATTTATTTGTAGATCTCTTGTGGGAAGCTTGGAGAGAAGGTGAATATGGCTTTTATGTCTTTCTGAGGCATGGAAGTGAGATATGATGAGTCTTTACTGCTGCAATTGCTCTTTGTTATCGTTAGGTGCCCTGGATTTGGTTTCGACTCATAGCCACCCTATGTACAACAGAATGAAATGCTGTCAGGTCCTGCAACATCCTCACAATCATTGTTGCATTTGAGCCCATTGTTGCAGCCACTGCGTCAATCCATCTCTTTGAGGGTCTTGCTCATTTTTGTTGACCCTCTACAATTGTTCTCTTACTGAGCCTAATTCATGTACAAGCAGAAGCGTTACCTTACATACTTACAAACTTATGACTTTTAGTTGTCATTCAAATGCCCAGTCACTAACCCTGATGCAGGGCCACTGTCCCAGGGTGCCTAGGACAGATGGTTTTTCATTCTCAGTTACACACAGCCAAATAGCCCTTCCCCAGATGGACAACCCTGGAGTTCATCACAGATCATCAGCCCATTTCTCCTTTTCCACTTGGTGAATTCCTATTGGGGGCCCTTGATTTCTTTCTTCAGTCAAGACTGCCAAAAGTCTTTAAAAAGAAGATCGCTTTCCTACTAGAGGCTGTGTATCTGTCAGAGTTTAGTCAGGAAAAATGGAAATCACTCCAGGTATTTCAAACAAGAAATGGCTAATTGAGGGGATTGCAAAGCCATTAGATAGGCTCTGAAAGAAAAGATCAGAAAGAAGGCCACACTACCACTTTTATTTAGTTTCACTGCCTGCTGCCCTAAAGGAGGTGATTCATTGGAGGACACAAGAAAGCTGAGGGCAAAGTACAATACTGACACCCTGATACCCACCAGGCACAAGTGTGAGAATAATAATTGCTTTTGTTTCTCTTATTCCTTCTTTTGGTACTCTCATACCTTCTAAAATTAATGCCTCTTGTTGGCAGACTCTAACCTAAGACCACGCTAGTAGAGATTCTGGAAAACGCAGTTCCCAAGCTTCCAACCCCTATGATAAAAGGAGAACGTAGAAGGGGAAAAGGAGGTGGGGTGGGGAGTGAGCAGCCAACATACTTCCATGATATCCATCACATTTCTCAGCTAAATTTCCCATGTCTTGCTAAAGGGACCAGTTTCCACTTGACCTACAGAGGAGATGATGAATATGTGTTCTTTGAAAAGCAAATCTAATTCGAAAGAGACCCTAGTAGAAACCCATTCCAGTAAATTGAGCTAGCCAGCAGCATTAAAGGGCTAGGTTGATTTGCCTCTCCCTAGTTGCCATTATCACAACTTGCTCAACAATAACCCCCTGTAGCAACTCAGTATAAGAATCATTGAAACAGTTGCCAAACAGAAATTCATTAATATTTCTATGCTTCTGGTTCCCCGCCGCCAGCTGTTTGAAAGCCAAAATTGGGAAAAGAAGGTGTCAATCTAAAAGCAACAGTTGGATCCTGAATCAGTCAAATTCCTTTACCTGTAAAGGTAGCATGTAAGAATCTAGTAAAGATAATTTATAAGAAAAAAACCTATAAGATTGATTTGAAAATTTTAACTTAAAGTAACTTTGTCAAGTAACATGGGTAATGTACAAATTTAAGAAATTCTGAGCAGGATGCAAACACTAAAACCTCAGTATCTTCACTGTAAGAATATTGTGCTTAGTCCACAAGGAACCATTACAGTAAAATTTAATAGTAAGACTTTGGAAATGTTGAGAATATCAGAATAAAATCAGTGAGTTTTAAGAAACTATGATCAATTCTTTCAATTTTATGAAACATCAAGAATTTTTTTATTTCCAGATTTAAATGTGAATGTCTTAGATTTCCTGACGTTTACTTTCCCCACATGAATGTTGGCAAGCGTATCAAATAACTATATTTGTTTGTAGGAGTCTCATTTTTTTCTGCTTATGGAAAAGTGAAAATTCTAAGAAGATGAAGGTCATAACAGGGCTTTTAGGTGCTCAAATTGAGGCTCATGGAAAAAGGAATGGAAGACTTAAAGTATATTCTTTAGTTTTAAGCAAAACCAAAATTTAAATGTCATATTTGGCAATGTTTCAACTTATCTCTTAGTAAAACACACAGTTTAAGACCTCTGAAATACAATACATGCAGCTTTTAAAACACGAGGAATGGTAGAAAAAAAAAAAAAGCCCTCTGATATTCTCACTTCTTTTGTTCTCACAGTTGAATACATTTTCCATTTCCTTTCTTTTTGTCACTGTATGGTATAAGAAATGTGAAAATCTAGTTCTTAATAAAGCTTCATTTTTAAAATTACCAGGAAATTAAAATTATTTAGAAAGTAAATTACCTTTCTCAAAAACTGACAATTTATTAGTCAATTGTCTTATAATTTTCTGGTAGATAGTTTATAATTTAAAATCAAGATCATTGCAACATTACTTAACTATGGCTGCATTGTCCATTCTATTTTAAAATATTTAGCAGTAGTAGTTAATGTTATAATTTAGTGCTTTAGTAAAGTCTTTTCATTTTCCTTGAAGTACGTAAGTGAAAAGAAAACTCATCTTATTTTTCATTCACATAAGCATATCCATGAAAAAACAAAACAAAACAAAACAAAACAAGCTGTTTAAACCAGAAGAATATTTCTAGTTTCACCTATTGACAGTATACACTTCTAGGAAAAAAAAAGAAAAACTACGTAGAGTTAAGTAAGTTTTGGTTAATAGGTTGGCAAGTCTAAGTTAATAAATTAAATATCAAAATTTGGTAAGATAGTGAGGTTTAAGGGTTCTGTTCTAAGCAGAAGAAACATTGAGACGTGCTTGAGCATTTCATTGATTTAGCAAGCGTGAGGAGGCTAATCTGGCTAGAGAAGCAGATTTTCTCATTGAAGAGAGTAATGATTAAAACTTTCAGTTTTGTGAAGGCTTCCACATTGGTCTTTCTTTCCTTCAAGGTTTCCGTGTCTTTCAGTTAGTACTTACTTTATGTTGTTGTTGCTAGGTGCCGTAGAGTTGGTTCCAACTCAGTACCCCTATCGCTCAGGGTGGAACTGCCCCATAGGGTTTCCAAGAAGCGCTGGTGGATTTGAACTGCCGACCTTTTGGTTAGCAGCCAAGCTCTTAACTATTACACCACCAGGGCTCCAATTACTTTATAACCAAAAACCAAACCAAACCCACTCTCACTGAGTCGATTCTGACCCATAGCGACCCTATAGCGACCCTTATAGTATCCTCCAATTTATGTTACTTTATACAAGATCTGTACCTGATTAAGTCAATTCTTATAGGCCATGAACCATCTTTTGAGCTTCCTTGAAATTTTCAGTTGTGCATGGCACAGTGCTTATTATCAGTATTCGATAAATATTGTTGATGTTTGGTTGTTTATGATGATGATGGTAATGATTATGTTGGATACATGTAGGCTAAAGCATGATTGGGGAATTGCTTGGATTGTTATCTGATAACTTTAGACTTTTTTTTCTTCTAAGAACAGAAAAGAGTTATGAAAGATTTAAATGATGAAGTCAATATTTTAGGAAAAATCCATAGGAGTGTGTATAATATAATCTAGTGTTGTGGAGAGAAGACAAATCTGTTGACTGGGAAGCTGGTTAGAAAATGTACAGTGTAGTTGTCTGAGGATGGATAAAATTAGTTACTCAGGTTTTTTAGTAACTCAGGAATGAATTAATAAGAGCTCAAATCTTAATGATATTCATGGCAGTTAAAATAAAGGGGTGGATAGGGTCAGCAGGAGTCTGAATCAACTCCATGGCAACTGCTTGGTTGGTTAGAATGTCAACTGTGACTGCTTGTCATGGATTGAATTGTGTTCCTCCAAAAATATGTGTCCACTTGATTAGGCCATAATCCCCAGTATTGTGTGATTGTCCTCCATTTTGTGATTGTAATTTTATGTTAAGAGGATTAGGGTGGGATTGTAACACAACCTTAATCAGGTCACCTCCCTGATCCAGTGTAAAGGGAGTTTCCCAGGGGTGTGGTCTACACCACCTTTTATGTTTCAAGAGATAAAAGGAAAGGGAAGTAAGCAGAGAGTTGGGGACCTCATGCCACCAAGGATGCAGCACCAGGAGCAGAGAGCTTCCTTTGGACCCAGTGTCCCTGTACCTGAGAAGATCCTTGACCAGGGGAAGACTGAGGACAAGGACCTTCCTCCAGAGCTGACAGAGAGAGAAAGCCTTGGAGCCAACGCCCTGAATTTGGACTTGTAACCTACTAGACTGTGAGAAAATAAATTTCTTTGTTAAATCCATCCACTTGTGTTATTTCCGTTATGGCAACACTAGATTGTGTCCCCCAAAAAATATGTGTCAAATTAGTTAGGCCATGATTCCCAGTATTGTGTGGTTGCCCTCCATTTTGTGATTATAATTTTATGTTAAGAGGATTAAGGTGGGATTGTAACACTATCCTTAGTCAGGTCACCTCCCTGATCCAGCATAAAGGCAGTTTCCCTGGGGTGTGGCCTGTACCACCTTTTATCTCTCAAGAGATAAAAGGAAAGATAAGCAAGCAGAGAGTTGGGGGCCTCATACCACCAAAAAAAGCAGCACTGGGAGCAGAGTGCATCCTTTGGACCTGGGGTACCTGTGCCTGAGAAGCTCCTTGACCACGGGAAGATTGATGATGGGGAATCTTCCTCCAGAGCCAGCAGAGGGAAGGCTGTTTCCTGGAGCTGATACCCTGAACTTGGACTTTAACCTACTAGGCTGTGAGACAATAAATTTCTCTTTGTTAAAACCGTTCCACTCATGGTATTTCTGTTATAGCAGCACTAGATGACTAAGAGATTCCTAATTTGGGGTGTTGTTCTTGTTAGGTGCCTTCAAGTCACTTCTGATTCATTGTGACCCCATGCATAACGGAATGAAACACTGCCCAGTCCTGTGCCATCCTCATAATCCTTCTTATGCTTGAGCCCATTGTTGCAGCCACTGTGTCAATCTGTCTCATTGAGGTCTTCCTCTTTTTAACTAACCCTCTACTTTACTAAGCATGATGTCCTTATCCAGGGACTGATCCCTCCTGATAACATGCCCAAGGTATGTTCTTGCTTCTAATGAACATTCTGGTTGTACTTCTTCCAAGACAGATTTGTTTGTTCTTTTGGCAGTCCATAGTATATTCAATATTCTTAGCCAACACCACAATTCCAAGGCGTCAATTCTTCTTCGGTCTTCCATACTCATTGCCCAGCTTTCACATGCATACGAGACAATTGGAAACACCACAGCTTGGATCAGGCACACCTTCACCTTTAAGGTGACATCTTTGAAGTACGAATGGTTAGATAACCAGAGTTCTCAAATTACCAACATATCAGGGCTATGCAATTACCTTTGCAAGGTGGCAAAATATATAGAATACATATGTATGATCTTGCCTCCTAACTACTAATGGCTATCTCACCTTTAAGTTTGGTGCAGTAAGTTGGAACACATGTGGTTTACAATACACACTGTACTCTTTTTCCTTTAGAGTTTAATATCTAAGCTAGATAGTGAGACATACTGAACAACCTGCTCTATAACACTTTTTTGCTAGACCTGCAATCTTGTGATCTTAATGTACTTTCTGATACAACTCTGGCTATAAGAGAAGCAAACGAGAATAGAGGGAAAAAAGAATGGTCCCATTTCCCTGTGACCAATTGCCAGAGCTAGCCTAAGCTTCCGCTGGTACCCCCCTTTTCCCTGAAACTCTTTCTAATCCTTTTTGCGTTTTGTGATGGTTAAGATTGTGTGTCAACTTGGTTGGGCCATGATTCTCAGTGTTTTGGCAGTTGTATAATGTTGTGATCACTTTTCTGTTGAAATCTGATATGCGATCACCCCCATGATGGAATCTGCGGACTGGTAGGGTGGGGGTGGGGCCTGTGGTGGCTCACCACCCCCATCAGCCCTCATCTCTCTGCCTTCAGCCATCAACTTCTTTTTCCTGCTCACCTTGCAAAGGTTGTTGGCTTGTTCTGGATCCTGCAGCTATCTCTTGTCTGACCTCTGGTTCTTGGGACTTGAGCTAGCAGCTTACCTGTCCATCTTGGGATTCGCTGATCTTCACGGCCCACCAGCAAGAGTCCTGGTCCCTGAGCTGCCTATCTTGGGTTCACCAGCCCCTGCAGCTGACTCAGGAGAAACCTTGCAGTCTTGCCTGCCAACCTTGGGGATTCCTTAACGGTCACAGCCTGTGAGTGAGATCCCTGCTCTCCAACTTGCTCATCTTGGGTTCACCAGCTTCTGTGGCTCTGTGAATTGGGAAAGGACTCTATCCTGATCCAAGGACCTGGGAAGGTCCAACCCCTACAATTGTGTGAGCTGTTTCCTTAATATAAATCTCTCTGTATATATTTATATGCCTTACTGGTTTTGCTTCTCTAGAGAACCTAGCCTAAGACACATTTCAAATGAAGGATCACTTCCTTCATTTGGAGTCATCACCAATGTGATCACATCAGGCACAAAAGAGGAGGAAGAATCTCAAAAAGGGGCAAATAGAAAAAGTCAAAAAGAGAGCAAAGGAGAACGAGTTTGCTGCATTCCAGCTCCATTTGTAACAGCTCTACTGTTCATACTAAAATTTTGCCTTCTATTATCACCGCTTAATTGTGTTTCCCTGGTATCTCCATGTTACCTGTGATAAGACATGGAATGTTGGAATGGAAAAGGGATTCTGAATTCCGTTTAATATATAACTTTCCGATCCTTATTCTCTCATATATAACCATGGAATGTTGGAATGGAAAAGGGATTCTGAATTCCGTTTAATATATAACTTTCTGATCCTTATTCTCTCATATATTTTTGCAATATTTGCCCAATACTTCTAATATTTGATATGATAGTTTGGAATTTTTCACTTTTTAAACTTTGGTAACATGGTTTCAAAAACCGATTTTATAATACTAGTATAAAATATATAACAAGATTACTTAACATAAAAAAGAGGGCAATCATAAAAATATATACAATAAATGGTATTCATACAATAACCTAAAACAATTTTGTCTGCCCCTAGTAACGCATATTTTAGTAATGCATGGACTGCACTTTGGGGGTTGTGGCACTGAGGCAAGAAGGCAGAAATATCAAGGTAGTTGGTGACTGAGTCTAAGTAAGGGCACAGTTGGTGCAGCAATAAATAACTGAAATTTGAGCCATTGAAAGTATGGAGACTGTATGAATGAAGTGGTTTCAAAGAGAGAAAAGGATTAAAATTTCAGTTTTTAGGAGATTAAGCTTGTCATACCAATGAAAAAAGTGAAAAAGTCTAATACCTGGTGGAAACAGTCAAAAATGGACATTTAAGTTCAGGATTCATCATTCTCCAGTTGATATTTGATAAGCCAAGGAAGGATGTATTAGTTATCTTTGTGGGAAAACAATAGATTAACAAAATTCAAGCATTTTATAATGTGATATGTACATGATCAAAAACCAAAACCAAACCCACTATTGTCAAGTTGATTCCAACTCATAACAACCCTGTAGGACACTGTAGAACTGCCCCATAGAGTTTCCAAGGAGCGCCTGGCAGATTTGAACTGATGACCTGTTGGTTAGAAGCCATAGTACTTAACCACTACGCCACCAGCGTTTCCATTTATGTGATATATTACTGAAAAATCTTGAACTGTAAAAAAAATTGCACTAAAAATAAAATGTATATGAAAGGTAGGATTAGGAAAACCTGTTAAATTCTTTGTAACTTTGTAACCAGAGCGTTAATATAAGCAAAATCTATCCTTATTTTAAAAAAACACTGACATAGTTAAATAAAGGGAGGGGAGGTAAATTCCTAGTAAGATTCCACTGTAAAAATAGTTAAAAAAAAAAAAAAAAAAAAAAACTTGAATGATAGTGTATAAAAAAGGATGTTGAGTTATATATATTAAAAAAAAAAAAAAAAAGAAGTTCTGGTCTAGTCCATTCTGACTCATAGCAACCCTATACGACACAGTAGAACTGCCCCATAGGGTTTCCAAGGAGCATCTGGTGGATTTGAACTGCCAAACTTTTAGTTAGCAGCTGAGCTCTTAACCACTGTGCCACCAGGGCTACAGAGTTATATAGACAAGGGCAAATTACAAAGAAAGAAGAGTGGGTAATGAAGACAAAGCAAGAGGCCACACTGAGCCAAGAGGAAGAACATGAGGTGTAATTTAGCCATGCGTAGTGATTTAGTCACGTTTGATTGGCAGAATAAGCGGCCTCCAAAGATGTCTATGTTCAAGTTCCCAGAACTCGGGAATATGTTATCTTACTTGGCAAAAAAGGAATTTACAGATGGGATTAAATTAAGGATTTGGAGATTTGGAGGTCTACCTGGATTATCTACCCATACCATACCCATGCCCTTTGCCATCCAGTTGATTTGGACTCATAGCGAGTCTATAGGACAGAGTAGAACTGCCGTATAGGGTTTCCAAGAAACGCCTGGTGGATTTGAACCTGGGTTATCTAGGTGAGCCCAATCTAATCCCAAAAACCAAAAACCAAACTGTTGAGTCAATTCTGACTCATAACGACCCTATAGGTCTATAAAATCAGAGAACCTTTCCAGGCTGTGGTCAGAGGGACGTATGAATATGGAAGGATGGTCAGAAAGATTAAATGTCACTGGTTTTCAATATGGAGAAATGTGGGTGGCCTCTAAAAATTGGAAAAGACAAGAAAATTGATTCTCCTCTCCCCTAGAAACTCCAAAAAGGAATGCAGTCCTGCACACACTTGAGTCTGGTGAAACCTAGGTTGGACTTCTGATTAACAGAACTATAAGGTAATACATTTGTTTTAAGCAACTACCCAAAAAACCCAGGCTTTGATAATGTATTACAGCAGCAATAAAAAAACTGATACCTCCATGTTTCTGTATTTCATGCTTCATTTTCAGCTGCCATAAGGGATGCCAAAAATAGTAATATGCTAGAAAAAAATGTACATGATCCAATACGAATTTTGAGTTATATTAACTTTATACTTATTTACCAATAACATGTGGGTTCTCTTGCGTTACAGAAAGGTGATGTAGCGGAAGGAACTGTTATTAACACTGATATTTAGGGAAGGTCCTCAATTAAAAAGCAGTTGGAAAAGGGAGCCAGTACAAAAGGCATGCTAGATGAAGCAAAGAAATGGGAGAAAATCTAGGATGGAAGGGTTTTACCAGCGCCTTGGAAAAAGAGAGCTTTAGGGAGGTGCAGGTAAACAGCTCTGTCAGTGTTGAAGAATGGTCATGGAGATACTTTGCAGGTGTTTTTTCTTATGTCTAGGGTTGTCAGATAAAACACAAGGATGTCCAGTTAAATCGAATTTCAGTTAAATGGCAAATAATTGCCACACAATATTTGGGACATACTTATACTAAAAATATTCTTCATTGTTTATCTGAAACTCAAATTTTACTGGGCCTTCTGCATTTTTATTTGCTTAATCTGACAACCCTACATATTCTCAAAATTCTGAAAGCAGTAGGAATCTTTCAATTTAGGTAATTAATGTCCTTCACTTTATTTCAAAAATCTCTTATTAAATTTAGTGTATATCTTACAATGTGTGGCATCTTATAGTCAAGAAAATAAGTATAAGCTTTTCTTAGAAAATCTACTTCATATACTTTTTTCCTGTGTCTTCCAAATATTTAATATTTATATTTAATTGGTATACACACACCCTTTAGGATCACTATGAGTTGGAATCGACTCGAGGGCAATGGGTTTTGTTTTGTTTTGTTTTTTTGGTTTGGTATACACAGACATATTTTTTTCTATGTATATGTGAGCTGTTTCTTCCTGGCTTACTAAAGTTTAATTCATGATAGCAGACAATGTTAGGCAAAGTTTTCTGACCTATAATGTGTTCTGTATGAGGGGATAGTCATATGTGTGTCACCTTGTTTTTGTGAAAGGCATCTCAAGATTTTCAAATAAGATGAGCAGCAGTATAAGTTCATATGTCCCTACACGGTGTGTGGAGACGGTAGTGATTCCAAAGGCAGCCTGGTGCAGGAACACTTTCCAGTCATGATTTTATACTATATGATTGTCAATTTGAAGTGTTTTCCAATCATATTAACCTCGTAAGTGTCCAAAGTACAAATTTCTAATTATTTTGATTTTTTTTTGTATTTTCTTATTGTTTTTAGTTTTCTCTTTTTCTCTGCACTTGTAGTTTTAATGACTTTCAAATCTTTATTTTGCAAGCTATAGTTTGATTTAAATATATCAGGAGCTGGGCATATAGTTATGAAATGGTTAGGTTTTAATCAGTTTTTTCACTGATGAAGGTAAACAGTTCCAGGAAAATCAGAAAGAAAATTATCTATATCCCATAGAATTTCCATATGCCTTTTTGCAAAAATTTTCTGGCTGTAAAATTCTTCAACTAAACTAAGTTTAAAGGTAAGCCTGAATAAATGCATTCTGTGGTTTGTACAACAGAGACTAGGAAATAACAATGAATGTGCTCTGCACGCTAACGTGGTATAATGGATAGAAATTTCTATTGAAAAATAAAAACCAGGGGAAGTTTTCTTTCTATGTAAATGATCAAAATATGCATCCATGTGTAACAATTTGACTCCAAAACTGAAGGATTAAAATCAGAGCACTCTATTAAAACTGGAACTGTATATATATTAGTGAGACATATGATACCGAATTGTCAACCAAATATGTATAAAGCTAGTCCAAGTCCAATTTTTTTGGCTATCTTTTAAAACAAGGTAAAAGAACAACTTTGGAGTAGAGTCATGCACAGCTAACATTCCTTAGGGCAACATCTGCATATATGTCCCTGGTTCTATAGATTTCGTTTTTGTTTTTTTTTTAATGGCTTTAAGGACTCCAAACCCCTAGAGCGAATGAGCAAAGCGTTCCAGGGACATCCCAATCCCAGCAGGGCTTCTTCTCCATCTCCTTCTCTTCCTTCCCTTCCACTTGGCTTTATTCACCCACCCACCAGCGGTGCAACCATTCACTACCTTTGCAGGTACGCGGCTGCTGTGGCTCCCAAGCTTCTGCCACATGTATTGGCGAGGGCGCTAGCCTGCCCAGGGCACTTGCTGGCTCCTGGCACCAGCCCTCGGTCTCTGCACATAATCAGGAAATGGAAGCACTACCCAGGGCTGCGGCAGCCAGGGCCTCCACCGTCAGCTGCACTCCTGGCACCCACACACTTGCTCCCTGGCGGCCACCCTTCCGTGTCCCCCGACGTGCCCACACGCCCTGTACCCAGAAGTGCTCAAAGTCTCATTTGGCTGCCAGCACAACCCTCCCCCCTACTCCATCCAGTCCAGCAGCCCCACACCCAAAAAGGCCACCCTCCTGTAAGAGTGGATGCACCTCTCGGGCTTTATCTGGTGAGCTTCCATAATGTTTTAATATAATAAGCTGCAGGGAAGTGGGTTCATAACTATGGATTGTACAGGGACTGCCTGTATACAATGTGTTCGCACGACGTCCAAATCGCATGACGTCCTATTTCACAGAATGTTTCATGAAAGTTAACTGACACATGACTGTAGTTCATTAGCATTTTCCTCCTTTCACAGTTTCATTTTTGCTATTTTATGCTTTGTTGTTGGGAGAAAGTGTGCCGGCCTGCTTCTATAAAGGTTATAGCCTTGGAAGCCCTATGGGGCAGTTCTACTCTGTCCTGTAGGAAAACTATGAGTCAGAATCCGCTTGATGGCAATGGGTTTTATACTCTGTTGTACTTAGAAATTAAGTACAAAGCATACTTTTTAGCACAGTAGTCTTGGGAAAGTATTTTCATATAGTAGTAGATATTAAGTTGTACAACAACAAACCTCTCTCACTTATAAGAACATTATTAGAGAGCACATACTCCCAGAAGCTATGAAAGATTAGAAAGTATCTCAGGACATAGCATTCTATTTGGCATTGCAGTACTTTGAATTGCCTAAGGTTTGTTTTGAAAAAAAATTACAATCCTTGGTTTGATGACCATCATTATCTGTAGAAGTAGTAATATTACCTGGTGAATAGCAGCCGTCTTTAAAGGCACAAAAATGATCTTGAAGTGTCTGTATTTTATACGTAGTGACACTTTTTCAACAAAAGCCTTATGTACCTATACCATACAAATAGGGGTGTTTGCTTCACAATTAAAAGTATTCTCTCAAATCACATTTAAGGAAGTATAGGTTGCCAGCTGTAAGCAACCAGGAGCTTTAAAACAGATATTTTTCAAAGTCCACTTAAAATTTGATCGGTTGCTACCAGAAATATATTTTCAAATGATTACAGTGTTAGAAATTATTATTAGATTCCCAGAGAGAGTCTGAAAAATAATGATAGCAAGGAATAATTGAATTACATTTTCAATTGAAAAATACTTTGGAATTTTAACATAGGATCTGAGAAGCCACTTACTGATTGTTTTCCCCTTCCTTGCAGCATGTTACAAAAATTAGCGTAGCATACATGCAAGAATAGTGGTTTTGGAGCAGAAACCTCCCTCGGAGGTTTATTATTTTTGACAAATCCCTTACCATCAGTGAGCTCTATTTACCTTGTCTATAAAGCAGGAATAATTATGTTGTGTCATTGTTGGGAGACAACTCTCTATAATTTTTTTTTTTTCACATTTGTGCATGGTCTGGCGTTTCTGAACAAAAATTAGTAGCAAAGTATGTTAAAAGATCATTATAAAGCAAACGTGCCTTGAAAGCTCAAGATGGTATAATTGCTCCCAAAATACTTAGAGAATTATCTCCCCAGGAACCATTTGCTTACATTCCAGGATTGGGAGGCTAGAGACTTTACCCTCCTTTCCCAGGAAACCAAAAGGTAAGCAGTTTGGACCCACCAGCCACTCTGTGGGAGAAAGATGTGGCAGTCTGCTTCTATAAAGATTACAGCCTTGGAAACCACATGGGACAGTTCTAGTCTGTCCTATAGGGTAGCTGTGAGTCAACCAACTTGAAGGCAATGGACTTATTTGTCCCAGGAAAACATTTGTTTACACTCAGAGTGAAGACCTTTCTTTCTCCCCAAGGGAAAAGAGGGATAAATATATCAGCTACCCTGTATAACCTTTGAGTTTCATAAATTTGGGGTTCCCATTCTGACCTGATGGCACTGGGTTGGGTTATCCTATGATGCAACCCAACTGCAGCCACAGGGTAACAGCAGACTCACTCTGTGTCTCCGTCAAAATTGGAGTTTGTGAAAAGGCACTAAGATTCTCTGTGGATAATAACAATTTGTCCCAGAGACCTCGGGTATCCTACAGAATATGAATATAAATATATAACCTTAACAGCCATTCCCTCTTTCCCTGGCTAAGAGAACTACAATTTTTTCAGCAGCTATGTACCCAGCCTTAAAAGATACTTCGTGTTTTAATTATTTGGAGTGACTTAGATAATAGACCTGTCTCCCTTCCAGTGCATAATTTAGAGATGGGCTATATATGGTAAAAAAAATTACAGGAGAAATGTTCCAAGTCAGTGGTAGTTCTGTGAAATACTTTTCCTCCTGAGTGAGGAAGAGTGTCATATTATCACAATTCCTTTTTCCTCCCACATATTTTTACTTGGAGTTTGTCATATGAAGGTGTGACGTATAGCCATGTTGTGACCATTAGACAAGTCTGAGGAGAAAACCAATATTTTGAGGATGGAAAAGCACAGGAATGGAAAAAAGACGCTGTTCTTGATGACATCTTTAAGCTACTAAAACCGGAACTCCCTCCTCTAGACTTGTTAAGTATATAATAACTGGCTCTTATAATTTAAATGTATGTTAAAGTTTTTATTTCTTACTTTTATTTAATTTTGTTGAGTATACATGTGTCCTAGTCAACTAGTGCTGCCACAACAGAAATACCACAAATGGATGGCTTTAACAAAGAAAAATTTATTTTCTCCAGCCTACCCAAAAGAACCCAGTGCCGTCGAGTCGATTCCGATTCATAGCGACCCTATAGGTTGGTTACAAGTCCAAATTCAGGGTGTCGGCTCCAGAGTAAGGCTTTCTCTGTCTCTGGAGGAAGGTCTATGTCCTCAATCTTGCTCTGGCTGAGAAGCTTCTCAGGTGCAGGGATCCGGTGTCCAAAGAATGAACTCTGCTCCTGCTGCTGCTTTCTTGGTGATATGAGGTCCTCATTCTCTGCTTGCTTCCCTTTCCTTTTATCTACTGAGAGATAAAAGGTGGTGCAGGCCACAGCCCAGAGAAACTCCTTTACGTTGGATCAGGGAGGTGACCTGAGTAAGGGTGGTGTTACAATCCCACCATAATCCTCTCAAAATAAAATTACAATCACAAAATGGAGGATAACCACACAATACTGGGAATCATTGCTTAACCAAATTAATACATAGATTTTTGGAGGGACGTATTTCAATCCATGACAACATAATATAACAAAAATAATTGCATTTCAACATTTTCAACATCTGCAATTCTGTGACATTAATTACTTTCATCCTGTGCAATAATCACCACTACCTGTTTCCAAAACTTTCCATCACAATTAATAGAAGGTCTGTTTTTATTTATTTCAACCAAAAGCATTTTAAGTAATACAAGAATCTACCTCAGGAATTTTGACGAAGATTAAAAAATGACAGATAGAGTAAATAGAATAGAATCTAGTAGGCACTCAGCTAGAAATTAGGTAGGGATGCTGCTGCCGCTGCTAATGGGGAATAGCCTAGGTCCGAGCACCTAGTTATATTATGAGCAAGGTCTCCAGTTTGTTAAAGGGGAGTTATTGAAGTAGAAGGACAGAAATGATGGGACATACTTGTCTGGATCAGGAACATTACGATAAAATACAAAATCTTAAAAATTTTTTTTTTTCTTTTTTATTGAACTTTAGATGAAGGTTTACAGAACTAGTTTCTCATAAAATTAGTACACACGTTGTTGTATGACATTGGTTAACAACCCTACGACATGTCAACACTCTTCCTTCTCAACCCTGTGTTCCCTATTACCAGCTTTCCTGTTCCCTCCTGCTTTCCAGTCCCTACCCCAGGGCTGCTGCACCCCTTTAGTCTTGATTTGTTCCATGGGCCTGTTCAATTATCGGCTGAAAGGTGAACCTCCGGAGTGGCCTCATTACTGAGCTAAAACGGTGTCCAGGGGCCATACTGTCAGGATTTCTCCAGTCTCTGTCAGGCCAGCAAGTCTGGTCTTTCTTTTTCAGTTAGTATTTTGTTCTACATTTTTTTCCAGCTCTATCTGGGACCTTCTATTGTGATCCCTATCAGAGCAGTCAGTCAGTGGTGGTAGCCGGGCATCATCTACTGGAGTCAGTCTGGTGGAGGCTGTGGTAGATGTGGTCCATTAGTTCTTTGGACTAATCTTTCCCTTGTGTCTTTAGTTTTCTTCATTCTTCCTTGTTCTCGAAGGGGTGAGACCAGTGGAGTATCCTAGATGGCCTCTCACAGGCTTTTAAGACCCCAGACGCTACTCACCAAAGTAAAATGTAGAACATTTTCTTTATAAATTCTGTTATGCCAATTGAGCTAGATGTTCCCTGAGACCATGGTCCCCACAGCCCTCAGCCCAGCAATTTGGTCCCTCAGGGAGTTTGGATGTGTCTATGGCGCTGCCGTGGCCTTGCCTTATACAGGTTGTGCTGGCTTCCCCAGTATTGTGTGCTGCCTTACCCTTCACTAAAGTTATGGCTTATCTTTAGTCTATTAAGTGTTTTTCCATCCCTACCTTTCCCCTCCCTTGTAACCATCAAATATTGTTTCTTTTTGTATGTAAACTTTTTCATGAGTTTTTACAGTAGTGGTCTCATACAATATTTGTCCTTTTGTGATTGACTTATTTCACTCAGCATAATGTCCTGTGCTGAGTTCCTTTTGTTTGTGGATTCTTTTGTTTTTGTAGTTTTTTTTTTTGTTGTTGAGATTTTATGTTTTTCTTCTTTATTTTGATGAGTAGGTTTGTTAACTTTCTTTGTGGTTACCTTGAAATTTACCCTTATCTTCCTAGGTTTGAACCAGTCTATTATTACTGGGTATTGCCTTGCCTTCCTCTCCATTATTAAGTTCTATACCTATACCATTTATTCTCTCTTATATTGTTCTGATGTTGTTGTCTTTTACAGATTAACCTCTCTGGTTCCCTATTGCAATTGTTTTGGTTTTGGATAGTCCTTGAAAGCTCATTTCCTAGGTTGGTAGTGGCTGGTACAATCTTGCCTCCTGGATTCAGGTTATGGTGTGATGTTGTTTGTTCTCAGATTGAAGGACTACCTTTAACAATTTTTGTAAGTTTGGTTTGGTTTTTACATATTCCCTTAATTTCTGTTTATCTGGAAATGTCCTAATTTCACCATCATATTTGAACAAAAGTTTTACAGGATATATTGTTCTTGGTTGGCAATTTTTTTCTTTCAAGGTTTTATATAATGTCATCCCATTGCCTTCTCACTTGCATGATTTCTGCCAAGTAATCAGAGCTTAGTCTTATTGTTTCTCCTTTATATGTGACTTTTTGTTTTTCTTGAGCTGCTCACAGGATTTTTTCTTTCTTTGGTTTTAGCGAGTGTGATTATGATATGCCTTGGTGTTTTTCTTTTGGGGTCTATCCTATATGGGGTTCATTGAACTTCTTGGATAGTTATCTTTTCATCATTTATGATATTAGGGAAGTTGTCTGTCAGCAATTCTTCAATGATCCTCACTGTGTTTCCATTTTCTCTCTGTGTTCTGGAACTCTGATCACTCCCAAATTTTTGCTTTTGATTGCATCCTGCATAATTCTCAGGGTTTCTTAATTCTTTGTTTCTGATTTTTCTTCAAACAGAGTTGTATCCAAGTGTTTGTCTTTAATTTCACTGATTCTGTCTTCCATCATTTCAGACCTGCTCCTCAGTCCTTCCATGACATTGTCCATTTCTGAAATTTTGTTGTTCATCTTTTGGATTTCTAATTGCTGTTTTTGTATGGTTTCTAGTTGTGAATTTCTTTTTGCATTTTGTTCCTGTAATACTTTCCTGAATTGTTCCATTTTTTTGTCTGTATTTTCCATGAATTTGTCTGCCTTTTCCAAAAATGCATCTGTTTCTTTCTCATTTTTGTCTGCTTTTTGCTTCAACTCTTGGATTTCTCAGAATATTAGAGATTCGAATTCCCTGTCAGGTAATTCTAATGCTTTTTCTTCTACTGGAAAGTCATCTGGTGTTTTATTTTAGATGCCCACTGGACCCATCCTGTCCTTTTTTTAAAATTGCTGTTTTTGGGACATTCAGTAGTTATTTTCCTCATTTCTTGATTGTAGATTTGTTTGTTTTGTCCTTCTTTATCGTTTTATTTGGTTATGCCCGAACAGGTGGGCTGTGCATTCTTTGTCATTTGCTCATCTGTAGTCACGATGCTTTTCACCTCCTTGTCCAATGGGCAGGGCCAGTCATTCAGCTGTGGTGTAGCGGGGCAGGTCCAGCTGAAGGGGAGGGGCTGGGATGGGTTGTTTGAGGCATGTACTAGGGCCAAGAGGGTGGGCCAGGAATCAGTGCTGGGTAGGTTCCAGTAGGCAGTGCCTGTGGTTCTTGGGGGTGTGATGTTCAGTGCATGGTGCAGGTAGGCAAGAAAGACGGGGAAGTTTGTGGTGTGTGGAGCTAGTAGAAGTGTGGAAAACTGGAGAGAGAGGAGAGAAAAACAGGAGTCAAAAACAAACAAGGAAACTAAGAAAGAGAGAGAGAAAAACAAAAAAGAGTGCTAAGGGAGCTTACCATTGGAGTGGAAAGAGGAGAACCTGAGAAATGGAGAAAAGGAAAACAAAAAAAAGAAAAAGAAAAAAATAAGTAGATATAAATTTGGAAAAGAAAAGCCCCTAGGAGTCCTGGAGTCCTGGAGTCCTGTTGGTGGGGCTGTTAAGAACGGGGGAAGTGGCTCCCAGGCTGCACAGTATAGCCTGGCTAGAGAGGTTATAGATGTCACATAGCACCATGTGTTCAGGAGACAGGAAAAGAAGGTAAGTGTAGGGAGAGGAGAACTAAGAAATGAAGACAGAAAGGGAAAAACAGAGTGAAAAGAAAAAAAAGAAGAAAAAAAGAAGTGCCTCCAGGGATCCCACCTACATGGCTGCGCAGATTGGGGGAGTGGCTCCTAAGCTGTGCAATGCAGCCTAGCTAGAAGGTGGTGCCAATCCGTGAAAATAAAAAGAAAGCAAACAAACAGAACAAAGCAAAGCAAAACAAGGAAAAAAAAAAAAAGCCCCAGGGATCCCACCACCCTGGTGTCGCAGGCTGGGGGAGTGGTTCCCCTGTCAAGTGTGGCTTCACAGAATTTCAAGAAGAAGCAAAGATGGCACATGGAGCCAGGTGTTCCAGAGAAAGGAGGGGGAAGTTGTAGCAGGCACAGAAGAAACCAAAAGAGACGGAAAGCACCAACACCACCTCAGGGGCCCAGCCAGTGTAGGCAGGGTGATCCAAGCAGACTGAGGCAGAAGCAGTTGCCTCCTGGCAAAGAGAATTCAGCTGAGGAGAAGCAGGGGAGGTGGGGGGGTGGGGGAGAAGGAGATGGTTTAGGAGAGCGTATATCGCTTGTTATCCGGTGTTCTGTTTCCTGCTGGGAACTCCACGAAGCTGCTTTCCCATACTCCTTGTCTGCTGATCTTTGATGTGGGTGGGGCAAATCCAAGCAGCATGGACACTGCACTTCCCTGCCGGCCAAGCCACCTCAGCCAGCCAGGAAGCTCGGAGGTAGAGCAGCTGGGACAGAACGGGAGGGTGGGAAAGTATGTATTGCTGGTTACCAGGTGCTCTTGCTGGGAATTCCACGAACCTGCTTTCCCATGCTCTCTGTCTGTCAATCCCCAATTGGAGTCCAAGATGGCAGATCTGTGCTGCGTTAGCTGATGCGGCCCTCTACACGTATCTCTCCTGGCTCTCCGTCCTTTGTCAGTTTCTTACTCCATTTGGTGCTTGACTGAGTTTTCCATCTCTTCATTTGGCACTTCAGGTTCCAGGAATGACATTTGTCTCTGTTTTACTTAGTTTTTTGGGTCTTTGCTGTGGATGGACAGCGTGGTGCTTCTGTGTATGGTGCCATGTCGGCCGGCAGTCAAAAATCTTAAAAAATTTAGTTACAGCAGCTATTCTGAAAAAGAAACCCTTTCCACTCTTAACAATTACTTAGTATTCCAAAACCCTTTTTTTTTAAGATGAGTTATTTCTAGTAATACTTATTGCATTCGAAATTTAAAACTTAGAAATTTAAGTATATTTATAGATTGTTAGCTGTTGTTAGGTGCCCTTGAGTCAGTTCCAACTTATAGGGACCCTATGTACAAAAGAACAAAACACTGCCTGGTCTTGCACATTTTATGCTTGAGTCCATTGTTGCAGCCACTGTGTCAATCCATCTGATTGAGGGTCTTCCTCTTTTTTACTGATGCTCTACTTTACTAAGCATGATGTCCTTCTCCAGGGATTTTTCCTTCCTCATAACATGTCCAAAGTATGTGAAATGGAATCTTGAGATTCTTGCTTCTAAGGAGCATTCTGGTTGCACTTCTTCTAAGACAGATTTGTTCATTCTTCTGCCAGTCCATGACATATTCAATATTCTTTGCCAACACCACAATTCAAGAGTGTCAATTCTTCTTTGGTCTTCCTTATTCGTTGTCTAGCTATCACATGCATATGAGGTGATTGAAAACACCATGGTTTGGGTAAGGCAAGGTCACAACTTTGCTTTTGAACACTTTAAAGAGGTCTTTTGCAGCAAATTTGCCCAATGCAATGTGTCATTTGATTTCTTGACTGCACCTTCTACAGGTGTTGATTGTGAATCCAAGTAAAATGAAATCCTAGACAACTTCAATCTTTTCTACATTTATTATGATGTTGCTTATTGGTCCACTTGTCAGGATTTTTGTTTGCTTTATGTTGAGGTGTAATCCGTACGGAAGACTGTGGTCTTTGATTTTCATCAATAAGTGCTTCAAGTTCTCTTCACTTTCACCAAGCAAAGTTGTGTCATCTGCATAACGCAGGTTGTAAACGAGTTTTCCCCCAATCCCGGTGCCCTGTTCTTCTTCATATAGTCCAGTTTCTCGGTTATTTGCTCAGCATACAGGTTGAATACATACGGTGAAAGGATACAACCCTGAAGTATACCTTCCTTTACTTTAGACAATGCAGTATCCCCTTTTTCTGTTCAAATGACTGCCTCTTGTTCTATGTACAGGTTCCTCATGAGCACAATTAAGTGTTCTGGAATTCCCATTCTTTGCAATGTTATCCATAATTTGTTATGATCAACACAGTTGAATGCCTTCGCACAGTCAATAAAACACAGGTAAACATCTTTCTGGTATTCTCTGCTTTCAGCCAGGATCCATCTGACATCATCAATGATATTCCTAGTTCCATGTCCTCTTCTGAATCTGGCTTGAATTTCTGGCAGTTCCCTATTGATGTACTTACTTTTGAATGATCTTCAGCAAAATTTTACTTGTGCGTGATATTAATTATATTGTTCGATAGTTTCCGCGTTCTGTTGGATCACCTTTTTTTTGCATAAGTACGGATCTCTCCTAGGTGGTTAGCCAGGTAGCTGTCTTCCAGATTTCTTGGCATAGACACCTGAGCACATCCAGTGCTGCATCCATTTGTTGAAACATTTCAATTAATATTCCATTAATTCCTGGAGCCTTGTTTTTCACCAATGCACTCAGTGCAGCTTTGACTTCTTCTTTCAGTAACCTTGGTTCCTGATCATGTGATACCTTCTGAAATGGCCGAACACCAGAGGAGCTGTGGAATGACATCAAGAACATCATACATGAAGAAAACAAGATGTCATTAAAAAGACAGGAAAGAAAGAAAAGACCAAAATGGATGTCAGAAGAGACTCTGAAACTTGATCTTGAATGTTGAGTAGCTAAAGCAAATGGAGGAAATGATGAAGTAAAAGAGCTGAACAGAATACTTCAAAGGGCAGCTGAAGAAGACAAAGTAAAGTATTATAATGACTTGTGCAAAGACCTGAAGTTAGAAAACCAGAAGGGAAGAACATGCTTGGCATTTCTCAAGGTGAAAGAACTGAAGAAAGGACTCAAGCCTCAAGTTGCAATATTGGTTTCTATGAGGAAAATATTAAATGACATAGGAAGCATCAAATGAAGATGGAAGGAATATGCAGAGTCACTATACCAAAAAGAATTGGTCCATGCTCAACCATTTCAGGAGGCAGTATATGATCAGGAACCAACGGTACTAAAGGAAGAGGTGGAAGCAGCACTGATTGTTTATTGATTAGTTCACTTTAAAATAACTATAAGTATCCTAGTACATGTTAATGTAAATAACATATTTTATTTAAAAACTTTTTTTTCCAAAACAATAAGAAATTTTGTGAGGAGCATTGCATTGTTTTATATTTTTGCAAATCCCTTTAATGTCTAGATTCTCATATCTGCTTTTGCATTCAAATTGTTTTGAAATGATATGGTTGAAGTATAATGAAATTTTGACTTCACACAGATATGTATTTGGAAAAAAGTGAATTGTAATAACATTGTAAGAGATTTACAAAGCAAGAAAAATCATTAATTTAATTCGATCTTGACTCTTGAGTACATGTTGTTTTAATAGTCTATGTGGCAAAAGGGGAAGTACCCTTAAAAAACATATCGCATCCTAAAATATAATGGCTGTCTTAAGGAAAATCACCTCTATGATTGAGATGCAGGTTCAACTGGCTGCCTTTTTATTGGAACACCATTTTTGCTTGAAAAAAACAACTGACAGATATACTATAATTATTCAGATGTGTTTTGGCAGACATTTTCTCAAGACTGAAGTAAACCTGCTATTTCAAGGAGAAAAACTGACAATATTTGTTGCAATGATAAACTTCAAGCTTTCAAGGAAAATTTAGAATTTTGGAAAACTCGTAAGTGTCAGTTCTCTTCTTTTTTTTTCAACTAGGAGTGTATGGTTATAAAGAATCCAATGACTATTAGACTACTAATACAGTTTGGTGTAGCCACAATGATTCATGCAAAGGTGATAACAGTCTTACTGTCAGTGCTTTTGCACTGTCAATACACATGTCAACCAAATAAAAAAGGGTAAATGGTAACAGGTTATTATTATTAAAATAGTTTTTCACCTTATTGATCCCCTTAAAGGGTCATAAGCACCAATTGAGCTTCATAGACCATACTCTGAGAAAAGCTGAGTTAGGGAAGAATGGGATGGGACAGAAATGTATCCCAAATCTCTCTCATTGACTGACATATGCTGATAGAATGAAGTCCTCACATTAATCCCATGAAAAGGGAGGGCTATTTCTGTGCATCAACTATCCATTCCAATAATCCCGTCCTTAGTCTCAGTAGTAGATAAGTTCATGATCCATACATTTAGGTGGATGTTGTCAGGAAGAACGTGATGGTTATGAATTTTTAGACCATTGATTGACTGTATCTGAGTCCCCTTACTGTAGCTAAAGGGATAAGTCAAGGAGTAGTTTGGCTTTCATTAAGTCATCCAAACAGGGTGTTTGCTGCAGCAGATTCAGGTTGTAACCAGAGCTTCATTTTTTTCATTGTGTTTTCATTCTTTGCTTGTTAGCAGATGCAGGGTCTGCTGCATATTTTCCTTTGTCCCCAAAGATTGTTACGTGAGATGCCGGCAAGCTTATTTTTACATTATTTAGGTACAACATCTGTTTTATAGAGACAAGGAGTAATTCTTGTTGACTCAACTATTTTATCTTGCTTAGTGAGATAAAGTTTAGTAACACCCAAAGCTAAAACATTTTTGTGGTCAGCAGTTACTGACTGGAACGAGGTTATTACTTTTATTTACTTCTCACAGTACTTTCAGTACATGAACTGCTGACATTCGCTTTCTTTATCCCAAGTTGAGAAAATTACACGCAAACCTACAAAGACTCTGTTTCCTATAGCAAATAAAGGTACGATTTTGTTTTTAGGGGGCTAAAGAATGCCTTTTCGTCCAAAGCATGATGTTCTCTATTGATATATCCCAAAATTTCTCACTGCTATAAAAATGAGGTATTAATCTTTGTACTGATTTCAATCTTTGTTTCATTTTTTATATTTCTACCTGTCTCATTTTTCTCTCATCTATTATTATTTTAATGCCCTCTCATTTACTTTATGAATTCCTATAAACCATTTTAAATAAAAAATGAAGACTAGAAATGACTTCTCATATGTTTATCTCCCCAAATTCACCTTTTGTCTGTTTTTTTTTTTTTTTTTCTCCTCTCATGGCAAATTTAAATGGCACAGATAGTAGTGGTGTGTCTCTGGTTCTTACATGTAAGGGTTTGTATACAAAGCCATGACTCTTACAGTTGAGTGATGCCTGAAACTGAAACAGGCAATGGTATATTGGGGAAATGGATTGGATGACTACAGAAAATGATGTAGTATTACAAGGAATCCTCAAGAAAATTTCCCCATGGGACATAAAATCCTCCTGATCATCAGTCATAAATGCTTACTTTCCTTTCATTTGATAATTAGTAGAGAACACTAATACATTTAGGCAAGTGTTCCTAAGAATATATGCTGAAGGCCACTGCAAAGGACATCTACATTTTGTACTAAGGAAGAATGACGAGTGTTATTAAGAGCTGTATGCTTCCTTAGAGACTTAGATGTCTATTTATAAGATTCTGAAGTTTAATGAAACTGTACTTGTGGGATGATATATTCAAAGTGCTGAAAGAATCCTGTACTGCAAAGTTATCCTTCAAAAAGGAGGGTGGCATTAAGTCATTTCCAGATAAACAAAAGGTGAAGGACTTCCTGGCCCTATAAAATCTGAATTAGGATTATTTGTTTAACCCCTGGTGGATAAGTGGTTAAGAGCTCAGCTGCTAAACAGAATGTGGGCAGTTTGAATCTACCAGCAGCTCCTTGAAAACCCTATGGGGCTGCTCTACTCTGCCCTATAGGGTTTCTATGAGTGGGAGCCAACTTGACAGCAATGGGTGTGGGTTTTCATTGTTTGATATGACTTATATGTGGACCTGTTGGATTTGATCCTCTACTTGGATGGACCTGTGATATCTGCAAGGCTTTCATGCACAGACATGAGGCTGGATACTGCTGACTCTTTGCTGTCCAAATCTCTGCACAACACTTTTATTCTGATTATTCCCTAAATAAAACAAGAGCATATTTATATTTTTGAAAAGTGAGGTGGCCAATTCATTTTATAAATATTTTGATTCCTCTAACCACAAACTAAGGACCCCTGGTGGCACAGTAGCTAAAGAGATCAATTGCTAACCAAAAGGTCAGAGATTCTAAACCACCAGTGGCTCTGTGAGAAAAAGATGTGGCAGTCTGGTTCCATAGAGATTTACAGCCTTGGAAACCCTATGGGGTCGCTATGAGCCTGAATTGATTAGATGGCTTTTTTTTTTTTTTTTTTTAACCACATACTAACCAGGCATGCTAATTTAATGTTTGCAAAAGGAGTTTGGGTCATTTTGGCAAGATTTTGTTATATAATCGTACCAAATCTCTCCCCCTATTCTATTCAACTATGACACATTTATATCACGTGTAAAGACATTTGCACTATTGTGTTATCAACATCTATGTAGTAAAAAAAAAAAATGTAGTAGAGTGGTTAAAAGTACAGTTTTCTGATTCCATTTCTTGCCATCATGAAGTAACTACTAGCGGATCAACTCTGGCACCATAAATAATTTTAAAACTGGAGAAAGCATATGAAATAACTATTTCCAGGCATTGATAACAGGAGTCCCAGGACTACAGTCTCTAAGGGAAAGGAAACAAATTAAGTTAGTTACATGACTGCTCTCATTTCCTGCCTGGATGTACCTTCCTGACTACAGTGCAGGGAGAAGTTCCAAGACAGCACATAGATCTCACCAATCTGCAGAGACAGAGGTTGGAACTGGAGACTACTGAGGTGGCTGGAATTTTCAGGGAAAAGTACCAGAGAAAAAGGTTCACAAATTTGCATATGCGTTCCCTTTCATCTTTGTCTTTTTACATACTGCTTTTTATAAAAAAAAAAAAGTAGCTATGAGTTGGAATCGACTCGACGGAAGTGAGTTTTTTTGGGGGGTTATAAAAAAAAAAAAAGTAGCATAGCACGCTGATGAAAATGGAGCCTTGGTGGCTCAGTGATTAAGAGCTATGGCAGCTAACAAAAAAAGACTGGCAATTGAAATCCACCAACTGCCCCTTGAAAACCATATAGAGTAGTTCTACTCTGTCCTGTAGGGTCATTATGAGTCTGAATTGACTTGATGGCAACTGGTCTACTTATAAAAATATCTCACGGGGAGGGGGGGTGATGGGAGGGCAGTTGGTTAAAAAAAAAAAAACCCTCATTAGTTGTGTAAAAATGTGATACTAAGCTGAACATATGCAAGTTGAGACTCCAAGAGAGCAGGTAAATGATGACCGCCAGAGGAAGCACTACTAGGGAGCTATGACCTGAAAATCTACTGCAGCTTCCACAGAGCAGATGTTCTAATTCCAATGAGCTACTAGAGAAAGATCTCTTTTAATGCCATAGCTAGCAGAGAGGCCACATCTTAGTGGGCTAATCTAGCTTTAGTTAGTAGTAGGGCTAATCTAGCCCTCAAGGAAAGGCTATTCTCTACTATAACTAACAAAGCTTTAAAAAAAATAAAAACAAAAACTTCAGAAGAGTGAAGAATATGTGTAACTAAATTAACTTCCTGATGAATAAAAAAATCACTACTTTATTAAAGAAGACAATAAAATACAAATAATGTAATATCAATAATATCAGTATATAGTGAAAAATAGACATGCCAAAAGCAGTTGATGAGACTGGTAACCAGGAGAAAAATCAGTCAATAACAGAAATGGCAGAGATGTCAGAATTAGCAGATAATGACTTATAATAACTATTAAAAATAAGTTTAAGTATTTAAAGCAAAATCTGATTACAAAGAGGAAATGATTTGAGAGTATCAGTAGGGAAATGGAAACTATAAAAGAACCAAATTAAAAAAAAAAAATAGAACTGAAAAGTGTATGTAATGAATAGCTCAAAAAAAAAAAAAAAAGCCTAATCACTGTATTAGGGCTGTTATAACAAAGTGACACAAACTGGGTGGCCTAAAACAACAGAAATTCACTCTTTCATAGTTCTAGGGGCTAGAAGTCTGAAGTCAGGGTTTTGGCAAGGCCATGCTCTCTCTGTAGGCTCCAGGGAAGATCCTTCTTTGTCTCTTCCAGCTTCTTTTAGCCCCAGGCATAACTTCAATTTCTGCCTCTGTCTTCACATGGCTGTCTTCCCTCTGTTTGTATGTGTGTCTTCATATGGTGCGTTCCTAAATGCGCCTCTTCTCTTTTAAAATCACCAGTCATGTTGGATTAGGACACATCCTATTCCAATATGACCTCATGTTAACTGATTACATCAGCGAAGACTTTCATATAAGGTCACATTCAGAGATACTGGGGGTTAGGACTTGAATATATTTTTTGGGGGAGGATGCAAATCAACCCATAACAATCACTTAGCCTAACATCAGATTAGAAACCGTAGAGGAAAAAAACAGTGAACCTGAAATGATACGACAGAAACTATACATACTAAAGCATAAAAAAAAAAAAAAAAAGCATAGTGAGGAAAAAAAAAATGGATCAAAAAAAATTGAAGAAATATTGGTTGACAATATTTCTAGGTTTATGAAATCTGCAAAGGTATAGATCTAAGCTGCTTTATAAACTCCATACAGGACAAACACACACACATACGCAAACATACCGAAGAATGTCATAATTAAAATGATGCTTTTAAGAATCACGCTAGCATCATGTCACTGACTGAACACAACACAGGGAGGAAAGGCACGTTTTCTCATTTACTTCTTATGATTACTGCATGTTGGCAAATTAGTAGAATGATGTCCAGCCAAGGCTGAGGATCATCTACTTCCAGGAATAAACATTATCAGTGATGAATGAATACCACCTGTGCCATGAAATAGACTGACAGGTATTTTTTTAATTTTTGGATGATATTTGTCTTTCAAATTTATCATAAAGAGTTGTTGCTGAATCTGAGAAAGTGAGTCTTTGTATGGCATGCTCAGACTTGCCAATGATCTGAACGCTGGTCTTTGAGAAAGCAGTTTTACTGCAACATGAAGAGCAAGGAGCCAGGAAGTTCCTCAGATCTGACCTCCTGAACTATGGGGAAGCAGAGCTTATACATAAATTGGGCAGCAAGACGGCAGCCATGAAGATGTACTGAGGAGGGAAAATTCTAGAAGGAAGATGTTGCAGGAATTATGGTGGCCAGGAAACAGGAGGTGATGTGGTTCTTGTGAGACCTTTCACTTCAGAATGGGGCCCGGGTGATGATTTTCCTTCTGATTCATTCCACCTGTTGCTGCATCTTCTGTTGAGGTCGATTAATGGTCACAGCTGGCCCTTCTGAGCATGCGGGGTAGGACAAATCTGGTTTGGGCTGGTTTAAGGCAGTCTTTTCTGACTAATGGAAATTTACTGGCATTCGTAGGCTCAAGTTACAGAGTGATAGCAGTTTTAATATTGACAGTGATTCTACTTTGAAGAATTCATTTTCTATCATACTTTTTGTAAGCATTTGTTTCAAGTTAATTAAAGAATATCTTGAGATTTTAAGCTACCATTTGTAGCTATGTATTCGGTTGAACCAGGAACTTATGTATTGTTGTTGTTGTTATTAGGTGCTGTTGAGTTGGTTCCCACTCATAGTGACCCTATACACAACAGAATGAAACATCGCCCAGTCCTGCGCCATCATCATGATCGTTGTTATGCTTGAGCCTATTGTTGCAGCCGTTGTGTCAATTCGTCTCATTGAGGGTTTTCCTCTTTTTGCCAACCCTCCATTTTACCAATTTATCTATATTATGTAATGAAAACAATAAATAAATTAGATGTTGACGATAATTTACAATAGAAACTATAATTCGATAACCTTTGATTTCAAATTTTTGTGTTTATCTAAACACCTTCAATTTTATCGTTGACATTATAGGAAATAAAGTTATAAATGTAATTTTCAAAATAAATTTATACCAACAAATTTCCATTTTTTATGTATTTACTCATTGGGATTTCATGTAAGATTTTATTTGAAAAAAATAGTGTTTATTTGCTAACAACAAGGGGAAACTGACAGGAAGTTAGGAATTCTGTGAAGTCTAATTTTAGACATTTAGAGCTTGAAGTGGCAACATAAACTCACAATACAGAGTGTATTTATAAGTTAACCTCATAGATTTCTAAGAAAGTGAGTGTGGAAGAGTACTCCTAAGAAGTGAAAAAGGAAAGGGAATAGCAAAGAGCTAAGTTTAAGTTTTAAAGGCATCTTACAATAAGGAAAAGAAAAAAAAAAGAGAGAAGTCATAGTATACATTGAAAAACTTATTTCTAGCAACCCTACTTGAAATACACATATTGTCTAACACACAATATTAATATATTGCATTCATGCTGTAGAGTGAGATTATTGCAAATATGCCTAGATTTGAAAGCCCTTATGCAATGTGCTATTGATGCTCTTTACATTGAGAAATGGATTCTATTTTCCACTCCTTTGAATCTGGCCTTGGATCTTGCTTTGATCAATAGAATGTGGCATTATTGAAGCTGTACAACTTCTGAGCTAAAGAGACAAGAGTCCTTATGCTCTATTGTAATACAGCCATCACATGTTAGAAAGTTTCTTCATTTATTTGTTTATATGCTATATTTCATTAAGCGCCTTGGAATTTGTTGCCAGTACTTCACTCCCTTTGTTGAACAGAATGTGTAGCTTAGTTGTTGGATGCCATTGAGTTGGTTTTCTACTCATCACAAGCCCAGATCCCATGTGACAGTGTCGAACTACCCCATAAGGTTTTCTAAACTGTAATCTTTACAGAGAGCCCAGCTGGCACAGTAGTTAAAAGTGCTTAGAAAGGTCCGCAGCTGAAACCCACCAGCCATTCCTCGAGAGAAAGATGCTTACAGCCTTGGAAACCTAATGGCGCAGTTCTACTCTGTCCTGTAGGGTTGCTATGAGTCAGAATGGAATTGATATCAGTGGGTTTCGTTTTTGTTTTTTTTTTAATCTTTACAGAAGCAGATTGCTGGGTTCTTCTTCCACAGAGCCCCTATGGTGGGTTTGAACTGCCAGCCTTTTTGTTAGCAGCCGAGACCTTAACTGTTTTACTGAAAATATTGCCACAGATGTTTTAGTGAAAAATATTGTAAGATGACTGAAACAACTTTCATGACAAGTTTCCTATTACAGTACTGATTTCTGATGTGACTTTATTCACATTAACATTAATAAGCATAAAAAAATATGAAAATTAAATAAGTGAACCTAATTTATCTCTGTGAGTCTCAAAGTCACAAACTGAAACTATGAATAATAAGTAAATAGATGAAGGCAAAAAAAAAATGATACATGATCCCTTTGCATTTGTCATATGACATGTTTACTGTGATAAGAAGACTCTGCCATAGACTTCTCAGTGTGTCATTTTATTCATTCTTTGCTGACATTCTAGTCAACCTTATTTTGACACATGTGACAAGTTAAATAAAGGAGGAAAACATGCTTGTGAAGATACTTATACAATTGAAACATATGTATATTTTCTTATAAAGAGATAACAGAAACCCCTAATGTTGACTATTTGAGGGAATTTTATTTCAGTCCCTGGGATTATTAGAAAGTTAATGTTTAACTCAATTAATATAGCAAAAAAAAAAAAAAAACACTCTGGCATTTGAAGATTTTATTTTTCACTAGAAAAATTCAGGACATAAAGGAACTTAGAATAGTGACTAGCAGAATTTGTAGAATTGTGATAATTATTATTACCGAAAAAACAAACCAAACCTGCTGCTGTTGAGTTGATCCAACTCATAGTGACCCTATAGAACAGAGTAGAACTGTCCGTTTCCAAGGAGCACCTGGTGGATACGAACTGCTGACCTTTTGGTTAGCAGCCATAGTTCTTAACCACTACGCCACCGGTTTCCCTTATAAAATATACTTGGAGCTATTTTAATTTTCTTTTCACCTCTTCATAAGCATTTTACAGTCACATCTTCCTATATCTACATCTGACTAGATTAAAATATCATGAATTTTCATGCAGTAATTAGGGTCTCTCATAAGTTTATTTCTTAAAAACGAACTGAAGAGAAAATAGAGTTTTTCGTATTCTGAAATTTTTTTAAAGACACATTTTCTATTATTTTTACTCACTATGAGAATGGGGCTGTGATAATTTTTATAGAAATTTAATTCACATAGTCAAATCAAAATTTTCACAACTGAAAACTTCTACATTTCCTTCTGACTCTAGAAAAATCAGTTAGAAAACAGCCTCCCATGCCAGAGATTTTTGGATCCTTTTCTCATACCAGCATAGCACATTAACTTATTCAACTTAATCAATAGTCTTTGTTCTTCTTGCTAAAACCCTTTGCTGTCAAGTCGATTATGACTCATACTGACCTTATAGAATAAAGTAGAACTGCCCCATAGGGTTTCCAAGCAGGGCCTGGTGGATTTGAACTGCTGACATTTTTGTTCTGAAGATCAATGAAATCACAGCTAATCAATTATGTGGGAAGAAAAAAAGAATTATCACACAAGCATTTAATAGACTGTTTTATCAATCATTAAAACCCAGTGGGATAAAATATATCATTTCTTCCTGAGATGCATTTACAAAGAAAAATGAAGTCTTTTGTTTGGGCATAAATGAAACACTGCATTCACCATTACCTATTCTTTAAGCAGCTTAAAAAAATAAAAGTTGTTCTTAGTGCCATGTGACATGCCCAGATTTTGAGACATCACCTATATTCTTGTTAGCTGAATTTTAGTTAAACAATAAACTTTCAGTAAATGTTACTTATTAAGAATGACTGTGACTTATCTTAATATCACCTCTTTAACAATTAAATAGTAATGTGAGCTCATATAGATGACTAAAAATTTTTACCTCCAATCTTTTTATTAAAATCACTGTAAAGATGTTACCCAGATTGATGACTAATGGGAGGCTTGTTTACTTTAGTCCTCTAATTCTGGGAATTGGAGCCATAATTTGTCAGACTCTGAAGATCTAATACTAATTTCTAGTTACAGTTTCACAAAGAGACAAATTATTTGATGTGGTATCAAGGAAAACAGCAACACTAATGTTCATATTTTTTAGCCTTCTTTCTTCCTCATCACCTTTTTAAAGATGCCAAAAAGATGTCTTGATGATGGGGTAGTTGGAAACTGGGATAAAATCTTTTGGCTCCCTGAAAATGTCAGCATACAGAGGATGAAGACCACCAGAAAAGGTACTAATATTTATAGGCGAATAAAAAAGAAAATGTTGTTTGTATCTATTTCTGTCTTTAAAACTTATCTAAAATAACATTGGGGCTTCAAAGCATACACAATAATAACGTCCTGTGGGATTTATAACAATATCAGAGTAAATTTTGAGGCAAGAAGAGGGCTGAAATGGGATTGTATTATTGTAAGTTTCTTACGGTGTTCAGAAAGTCGTATAAAACTACGTGAAGGTATTCAATGTTGGGTTAAAAATGCATATTTAATCCCTAGTCTCTGGCAGTCCTTTAAAATACAAAAGTGGCATAGCTAAAATATCCATAAAGAAATTAAATGGAATGCTAAAAAAATAGACAATTTACACAAAATAAGGCCGAAAGCAGAGGAACAAGGAAAAGATGAGACAAATAGAAAATACATACTAATATACTGAAATAAAAACAAGCAAGTTGATAATTATTTTAAATGTTCATTGTATAAAACACTGATTAATACATGACGATTGTTAGACTGGATTATGATAAACACACTTAAAATATAGAATTGCAGACAGATTGAATGTAAATAGTTAACAGAAATATGCTTTGCAAACTCTAATTGTAAGAAGCTGATGTTGGTATTTTAATGTCATTCAAAATAAATGTCAAGACAAAGACAGTTACTGCAGATAAAGAGGGGCATTTTCTAATGATAAAAAAAGAGTTCACTAAGAAAACAAAAAACTGTAAATATGCGTGTACTTGAGATTCAAATTATATGAAGCAAAATTTGATAGGATTAAATGAGAGATATCATATTCTGGGACACAAAAGATATCTCAATAAAATTCAAAGGTTAAAAATCTTGAATATTAAGTTTTTAACAACAGAATTTTTAAATTTGAACCGTTAACATATGTAAAAAAAAATCCTTAAGTAGATGAATTAAGAAACAGACAGCTAAATAGCCTATAAGTATGTTCATACAAAAACACCTAAGTGTACAAATGGGGCTGAAGCTGTGCTTACAGGAAAATTGGAAATTTTACAAGACTTTATTAAAAAAAATAAATAAGTAAAAATTAAGCTTCTACAATAAGAGATGGAGAAAAAAAATTATACTGAAAGGAAGTAGAAGATAGGAAATAATGAAAATAAGAGCTGTAATACATGATATAGAAAACAAACAATGCAGAAAATCAACAAGTCAACAGTCACCATACTTACTCAATCTGTATGCTGAGCAAATAACCCGAGAAGCTGAACTATATGAAGAAGAACAGGGCATCAGGATTGGAAGAAGACTAATTAACAACCTGCAATATGCAAATGATACAACCTTGAGTGCTGAAAGTTAAGAGGACTTGAGCACTTACTGATGAAGACCCAGTACTACAACCTTCACTATGGATTGTTGTCCTTGGTGTTGTTAGGTGCAGTCAAGCTGGTCCCAACTTATAGCGACCCTATGCACAGCAGAACGAAGCACTGCCTGGTCCTGTGCCATCCTTACAATCGTTGCTATGCTCAAGCTCATTGTTGCAGCCACTGTGTCAATCCACCTCACTGAGGGTCTTCCTCTTTTCCACTCACCCTGTACTTTGCCAGGCATGATGTCCTTCTCCAGGGACTGATCCCTCCTGACAACATGTCCAAAGTATGTGAGATACAGTCTCACCATCCTTGCTTCTAAGGAGCATTGTGGTTGTACTTCTACCAAGACAGATTTGTTCGTTCTTTTAGCAGTCCATGGTATATCCAATATTCTTCGCCAACACCACAATTCAAAGGCATCAATTCTTCTTCGGTCTTCCTTATTCATTATCCAGCTTTCACACACATATGATGCAATTGAAAATACCATGGCTTGGGTCAGGCTCACCTTAGTCTTCAAGGTGACATCTTTGCTTTCCAACACTTTAAAGAGGTCCTTTGCAGCAGATTTACCCAATGCAATGCATCATTTGATTTCTTGACTGCTGCTCAGTATAGATTACACCTGAACATGAAGAAAACAAAAATCCTCACAACTGGACCAATTGCAACGTCATGATAAATGGAGAGAATATTGAAGTTGTCAAGGACTTCATTTTACTTGAATCTACAATCAACGTTCATGGAAGCAGCAATTAAGAAATCAAATGACGTTTGCATTGGACATATCTGCTGCAAGGTACTTCTTTAAAGTGTTAAAAAGCAAAGATATCACCTTGAAGACTAAAGAGTGCCTTACCCAAGCCATAGTGTTTTCAATTGCCTCATATGCATTCAAAAGGTGGGCAACCAATAAAGACTGAAAAGGAATTGACACCTCTGAATTACGGCGTTGGTGAAGAGTATTGGACATACCATGGACAGCCAAAAGAACAAAGAAATCTGTCGGAATGCTCCTTAGAAGCAAGGATGGCAAGACTTCATCTCACATACTTTGGACCTGTTATCAGGAGAGTTCAGTCCCTGGAAAGGAACATCATGCTTGGTAGAGGGATTAACGAAAAAGAGGAACATCTTCAATGAAATGGATAGACATGGTGGCTGCAACATGGGCTCAAGCATAACAAAGATTGTGAGGATGGTGCAGGACTGGGTGGTGTTTCGTTCTGTTGTGGGTAGGGTCACTATGAGTCAGAAATGACTCGACAGCATCTAAAAACAACAAATACACCAAAACCAAATGGCTCTTATTTCATGAATGCCTTTTTTTTTTTTTTAATATTGGAAGATCAATTAATGAAACTCACCATTTTAATAAAATAAAGGAGAAAAACCATGAGATTATAAGAATTTTCCTTTTTTGCTTGACTCCTTTTCTTTATTTTCTTTGCAATAACAGAGGGGTGGACAATTATCACAATTTTCATAGTCTTTTATTCAGTGTGCATTTACTAGCTTATTGCAAATGAAAAATATGTCAGCCATAGGTCTTAGTGGCATTAAGTTTTGATTTTAAGAATATTCATAAGAATATTAGAAAATACAAAGGTTGAATAATGAAATGAAGGCAACATGACTCTTTAAGATTATTCCCTTCAAATGTATTTTTTTGGAAGAGAGAAAATGCTGATTTGAGTAATCATTGCTACTTACCTTTAAGTCCTAGCCTTTGAAAACTTTTTACAGCCCAGGCTCATTTTTTCTTTACTCCTTTATTTTTCTAAATTTCAAATGTTTTGCTTATTTAGCAAATTCACCTACATTATTTGGATTTTGTTTGCTTTACCTTTAAAGAAGGTGCTGCACTATATAATCAGAATGTCCCAAGTTTTTCGATATGGGGCACAAAAAGCTTAAAAATGAATCTCACTTTAAATGGTTTCTTTGAAAAGGGCCACTTGCTAGGTGAATCCACACAATGCTAACCAAATTCCTCCAGTATTTCTACCATGGAGGGTCATCTTGTTCTCCTCCTCTTTATTTACAGCTGTAGTTTCCAAGCAAGTAGGAGCTGGGAATCACTGATAAAAGAAGGTTGTGCTCCAAGCAGTGTTTACTAATTCCACTAAAATCGCAGATAATAAATGTTATCAGGGATGTTCTGAGACAGAAAATCCTTGAAATCAAACAGAAGCCACAAAATATTATGATTTTTAAAAACCTAATCTTTTTCGAAGGTGTACGAATCTAATGGTAGGAATGAACAAATGAGAAAAAAAGGTTAAACAATGAGACTAGGTCATGTACTGCAATAATTTAGAAAGTTAATGACATTTTCAGTTTTTGAATATTTAATTCAATGAAGAATAGTAAATTCTATGAGTAACACTATCAATGGAAACTAAGAAATGTTGTATATATCTATATATATTTAGATGTATATATATAGATATAGATATATATGTATAATCTCTCCAGGACCTATTTGATTAGCCACCAGATAATCAGTCATTATAGCAAGACCTCAGTTTTCTTATCTGTAATATGAAGGATGTGGAGTCATTAATCTTTTCAGTTTTAAATTCTATGATTCTTTGTTGAGCCATATTTCTTATCACATACTCAGATTGGTAAATGATATTTAAGAGAGTAATTACATTACAATTCTTTATTATTTCATGGAACTGTGCTAAGATAAAGCTTGAATATTAATAGGACTAAAAAAAAATTTTTTTATTTGCTATTTATTGAATATTCACAGCAAGTTCCTAAAATTAAAAAAAAGGAAGTTCTCTGCTCCCTTCCTATATATATCGCATATTATTTGAAATCAAGATACAATTTTTATATTAAAAATAAGAAATATAAAACACCAAAGTAATTGGTTCATCTTCTGAGTTATGGAGATGTCATCAGTGAAGAGAAGGCAGTAACTATTAGAACTGATAGTAATGAATTGGAGTGTAGGAAAGAAAGGAACTGTATGTAACCTGGAAAATTATTGAGTTTTTTTATTCTTTTTTTCTTTAAATTTCCTTTATTTTGTTGTCATTGTTGAGAATATATATAGCAAAACATACAGGAATTCAACAGTTTCTACATGTACAATTTGGTGACACTGATCACATTCTTTGAGTTATGCAACCATTCTCACCTTCCTTTTCTGAGTTGTTCTACCCTTATTAACATAAGCTCACTGTCCCCTAAGGTTCCCTTCCAATCTTTGCTGTTGTCAGTTTGATCCCATTAACCCATTGCAGTCAAGTAGATTCAGACTTATAACAACTCTGTAGGACAGAGTAGAACTGCCCCATAGGGTTTCCAAAGAGTGGCTTATGGATTCTAACTGCCAATCTTTTGGTTAGCAGCTGAGCTCTTAACCAATGTGCCACCAGAGCTCCAATAGATAGTTTTTAAAAGAGGATAATACTCAAGGTAGGCCTTTTTCACTAGTTAAGCTAAACTACTGTTCGATTTTGAGAAGACTTCAGAGGTATTTTTGGTTCAAGGATCAAAGATTACCTCAGGGCAATAGTTTCAGGGGTTCATCTACTAACCAGGATTTTTTTCTTTTTTATTCTTAATTATGCTTAATCTGGATAAGGACCCATAATTAAGAATTTAAAAATTCTGGTAATTTTTCAGGTTATGTCCAGTTACTCTTTCTTATACTCTGATTATGGGTCCTTAATCTTGATAAGCAGGAGAAAGATGTAGTAGCCTGTTTCTGTAAAGATTTACAGCCTTGGAAACACTATGGGGCAATTCTACTTTGTTCTATAGGATTGTTATGAGTAGGAATCGACTTAATGGCAATGGGAATAATTTTGATGATAATAAGCTCCTTTACAAGAGACCCTGAGGTGGAAAAATGGTATGTCATTCTTAAAGTATTTGCAACTTTGGAAAGTGCATAAAGTCGAGGGGCTTATCACAGTGCACATTGTTGCTACTCAGCAAATGTTTATAGAATAAATGTAAAGAATTATTTTGTCACTTGGTTGAATGGTGAGGGTCTGATTTTCACAGTCATGATCAAAGAAGAAACATGAAAAGAGAAATACACACAGTTTATTTGCATTTTTAAAATAATATTTTATCATGTTTTCAGTGGAAGTGTACACAGCAAAACAGGTTTCTATTCAAGAATTTCAACACATGTTCAGTAATGTTTATTTCATTCTTTGCATTGTGTCAACATTCTCATTTCTGTTCTAGTTGTTCCATTCTCAGTGACCTAGCCTCACAGCCCTGTGACCTTCTCATCTATGCATTAGGGTATTCGTTGACCACTTGGTCTCATGTAGATGGTTTTCTAAAAGAATGCTGTACATAAGGGTGATACTCATTACTTTATGAACTAACCTGCTATTTAGCTAACAGGTGACTTGAGGAGATAGTTTTGGTTTAAGTCTTACAGAATATGTTAGGGCGATAGTCTCAGGGATTCCTCCTGTCTCAGTCTGTCCATTAAGTCTGTTTTTTTTTTTTTTTTTAAGTTGAAGTTCTGTTCCACGTTTTTCTTCCCTTCTATCAGGATCCACCTGTGTGGTCCTGAACAGAACATTTGGTAGCGGTAGCCAGACAGTATCAAGTTCTGGTTTCAGGTTAGAAGAGAGTGGTTCATGAAGAGAATTAGCCCTGTAGACTGGTTTCATCCCTGAGTCTTGGGTTTCCTTCTTTCTCTTTTGCTCCAGGTGAGTAGAGTTGAATAGTTGTATCTTAGATGGCCGCTTGCAAGCTTTTAAGACCCCAGATACTACTCACTGGGAGGAGGTAGAACATAAACTTTATGAAATATATTATGCCAATTAACTGAGTTGTCCAATGAGGCTATGACCATAAGCCTCCAAACCAAGAAAACTAATCCAAAGAGGTAATTGGTTATGTATAAAAAGCATCAGTTTCCACCACCTGTCTGTCAGTAGTGGCTTGTGTGTTGCTGTGATGCCGGAAGCTATGACACTGGTATTTCAAATACCATCAAGGTCATCCATGGTGGACAGGTTTCAGTGGAGCTTCCAGACTAAGACAGAGTAGGAAGAAGGACCTGGTGATCTACCTCAAGAAAATTGCTCAGTGAAAACTTTATGAATAGCAGCAGAACATTGTCTGATGTAGTGCCAGAAGACAAGCCCCTCAGGTTAGAAAGCACTTAAAATATGACTGTAGAAGAGCTGCCTCCTCAAAAGTGAGTCTATCTTCATGACATGGATGGAGTAAAGCTTTCAGGACCTTCATTTGTTGATGTGGCATGATTCAAAATGAGAAGAAACAGCTTCTAACATGCATTAATAATCATAAAGTGGACTGTGTGAAGTATGAATCTAGGAAAATTGGAAATCATCAAAAATGAAATGGAACATGTAAAGATCAATATCCTAAGCATAAGTGAGCTGAAGTGGATTGATATTAGCCATTTGGAGTTAAAAAATCATATGGGCCACTATGCCAGGAATGACAAATTGAAGGGGAATGACATTGCATTCCTAGTCAAAAAGAACATTTCAAGATCTGAAGTACAATGCTGTCAGTGACAGGATAATATTAACATGCCTACAAGGAAGGCCAATTACTATGACTATTATTTAAATTTACACACCAACTACTAATGCCAAAGATGAAGAAATTGAAGATTTTTACCAATATCTTCAGTCTGAAATTGAACAAACATGCAATACTGATGCATTCATAATTATAAGTGACTGTAACATGAAAATTTGAAACAAAGAAGAAGGATTGGAAGTTGGAAAACATGGTCTTGGTGATGGAAACAATACTGGAGAATGCATGATAAAAAATTTGTAAGAACAACAACTTATTCGTTGCAAATACCTTTTTTCAACAATGTAAATGATGACTATACATATGGACCTCACTGGATGCAATACACAGGAATCAAATCAACCATATCTGTGGAAACAGACGATGGAGAAGCTCAATATCATCAGCCAGAATAAGTCCAGGGGCGAACTGCGGAACAGACATTAATTGCTCATATGCAAGTTCAAGTTGAACCTGAAGAAAATTAAAACAAGTCCACGAAAGCCAAAATATGACCTTGAGTATATCCCACCTGAATTTAGAGACCATCTCAAGAATAGATTTGACATACTGAACACTATTGACCAAAGACCAGACAAGCTGTGGGATTATATCAAGGACATCATATATAAAGATAGCAAAAGGTCTTTTAAAATACAGGAAAGTAAGAAAAGAGTAAAATGGATGTCACAAGAAACACTGAAACTTTCTCTTGAACATAGAGTAGCTAAAGCAAATGGAGGAAATGATAAGGTAGAAGAGCAGTACAGAAGATTTCAAAGGGTGACTTGAGAAGACAAAGTAACATCATAATGAAATACGAAAAGACCTGGGGTTAGAAAACCAAAAGGGAAGAACACATTTGGTAATTCTCAAGCTGATAAAACTTCAGAAAAAAAAAAGTCTCAGGTTGCAATATTGAAGGATTCTATGTGGGTTATTCATTATGGATTACACCTCAAAATAAAACAAAAATCATCACGACTCAACCAATAATCAACATCACAATAAAATCGGAGAAAATATTGAAGTTGTCAAGGTTTCGATTTACTTGGATCTACAATCAATGCCTGCTGAGGAAATAATTCTAGAAGCTGGGCTATATGAAGAAGGATGGAGCATCAGGATTGGTGGAAGACTCATTAACAAGCTGCGTTATGCAGATGACACAACTTTGCTTGCAGAAAGTGAAGAGGACTTGATGCACTTACCTTTGAAGATCAAAGACCACAGCCTTCAGTATGGATTACGCCTCAACATAAAGAAAACAAAAATCCTCACAATGGGACCAATAAGCAATATCATGATAAAAATGGAGAAAAGATTGAAGTTGTCAAGGATTTCATTTTACTTGGATCCACAATCAACAGCCATGGAAGCAGCAGTCAAGAAATCAAGACGTATTGCATTGGGCAAATCTCCTGCAAAGGACTTCTTTAAAGTGTTAAAAAGCAACGATGTCACTTTGAAGACTAAGGTGCACTTGACCCAAGCCATGGTATTTTCAGTTGAATCATATGCATGCAAAAGTTGGACAATTAATAAGGAAGATCAAAGAAGAATTGACCTCTCTGAATTGTGGTGTTGGCGAAGAACATTGACCTTACCATAAACTGCCAAAAGAACGAAAAAATCTGTCCTGGAAGAAGGACAACCAGAATGCTCCTTGGAAGCAAAGATAGTGAGACTATGTCTTACATACTTTGGACATGTTGTCAGGAGGGATCAGTCCCTGCAGAAGGACATCATGCTTGATAAATTACAGTGTCAGCGGAAAAGAGGAAGAACCTCAACAAGTTGGACTGACACAGTGGCTGCAACAATGGGCTCAAGCATAACCATGGTTGTGGGAATGGCACAGGATAGGGCAGTGTTTTGTTCTGTTGTACATATAGGGTCACTGTGAGTTGGAAGCAACTTGATGGCATGGAACAACAATAAAATCAATGCTCAAGGAAGCAGCAGTGAGGAAATCAACAATGTATTGCATTGGGCAAATATGCTGCAAAAGACCTCTTTGAAGTGTTAAAAAGCAAAGGTATCACTTTGAGGACTAAGGTGGGACTGACCCAAGCCATGGTATTTTCATATGCCTCATATGCATCCAAAAGCTAGACAATGACTAAGGAAGACCTCAGAAAAATTGACACCTTTGAAGTATGGTGTTGGTGAAGAATATTGTGTATACCCTGTACTGACAGAAGAATGAACAAATCTATCTTTTAAGAAGTACAGCCAAAGTGCTTCCTGGAAGCAAAGATGACAAGACTGTCTCTCATATACTCTGGACATGTTATTAGGAGGAACTAGTCCCTGGTGAAGAATATCATGCTTAGTAAAATAGAAGATCAGAGAGAAAGAGGAAGACCCTCAGTGAGATGGGTTGACACAGTGGCTGCAACAATGGGTTCAAACTTGCCAATGATTGTGAAGATGGTGCAGGACTGGGCAGTGTTTTGTTCTGTTGTACATAAAGTTGCTATGAGTCAGAACTGTCTTGACAGCACCAAAGAACAACAACATATATACACACGCACACGTAATTATATATATATATATATATATATAAATATATATATATATAAACACACACACTTGTATTTTGGTTGTTGTTGTTGTTGTTGTGATATTATATATAGCATTTACCTAAACACATTTTTTGTATGTGTTTACAGCCTAGTATCATCAGTTATCTCAGTTAAACTGTGAACACTTCTTCCATATTTGGTGCTACCTTTTTCATTGCCACAAGTAAAAAGTGACTACTGTAAATAGAATGAATCCCCCTGTGATGGTTAAGATTGTGTGTCAACTTAGCTGGGCCATGATTCTCAGTGTTCTGGAAGTTGTATAATGTTGTGATTACTTCCCTGTTGAGGTTTGATACATGATCACCCCCACGATGGGATCTGCTGTGAGTGGTACCCCCAGGGGCGGGGTCTGTGATGGTTCACCATCCCCTCAGCCTTCATCTCTTCGACCTTCACTGCCTAGTCCCTCTTGCTCCCTTTGTTGGGGCTTTTGCTTGTTCCACACTGTGCACCTGTCTCCTGTTCATCTGACCTCTTGGGACTTGAGCTAGCAGCTTACTTGTGGTCTTGCCTGCTGATCTTGAGATTCATCAGTCTGCACAGGCTGCAACAGCCCTATTCTCCGGCCTGCTGATCCTGGGCTTGCCAGCCCCTGCTGCTATGTAAATCTGGAGAAGACTTTTTCTGCTCCATGAACGTGGAACATTAGAACCTCTAAAATCCATGCAAAATCCAGTGAAAACCTTATGATTAGCAGTAGAAGATTGTTTGATATAGCGCCGGAAGATGAGCCCCTCAGGTCGGAAGACACCCAAAAGATGACTGGGGAAGAGCTGCTTCCTCAAAGTAGAGTCAACCTTAATGACATAGATGGAATCCAGCTTTACTGACCTTCATTTGCTGATGTGTGGCATGACTCAAAATGAGAAGAAGCAGCTGCAAATATTAATAATTGGAATGTAGGATGGAAGAAGTATGAATCTAGGAAAATTGGAAGTCATCAAAAATGAAATGGAATGCTTGAACATTGATATCCTAGGCATCAGTGAGCTGAAATGGACTGGTATTGGCCATTTTGAATCAGACAATCATATGGCCTACCATGCTGAGAACGACAAATTGAAGAAGAATGGTGTTGCATTCATCATCAAAAAGAACATTTCAAGATCTATCCTGAAGTACAATGCTGTCAGTGATAGGGTAATATCCATTAACTGCCTACAAGGAAGACCAGTTAATATGACTATTATTCAAATTTACACACCAACCACTAAGGCCAAAGATGAAGAAATTGAAGTTTTTACCAACTTCTGCAGTCTGAAATTGATTGAATATGCAATCTGGATGCATTGATAACTACTGGAGATTGGAATGTGAAAGCTGGAAACAAAGAAGAAGGATCGATAGTTGAAAAATATAGCATTGGTGATAGAAACGATGCCAGAGATCACTTGACAGAATTTTGAAAGACCAACGACTTCTTCATTGCAAATACTTTTTTTCTACAACATAAATGGCAACTATGCACATGGACCTTGCCAGATGGAATACACAGGAAACAAATCAACTACATCTGTGGGAAGAGACAATGGAAAAGCTCAATATCATCAATCAGAACAAGACCAGGGGCTGACTACAGAACAGACTATCAACTGCTTATATGCAAGTTCAAGTTGAAACTGAAGAAAATAAGAACAAGTCCACAAGAGCCAAAGTATGACCTTGAGTATATCCCACCTGAATTTGGAGACCATCTCAAGAATAGATTTGATGAGTTGAACACTAATGACCGAAGACCAGATGAGTTGTGGAATGACATCAAGGACATCAAACATGAAGAAAGCAAGGCGTCATTAAAGACAGGAAAGAAAGAATAGGCCAAAATGGATGTCAGAAGAGACTCTGAAACTTGCTTTCGAACATCAAGTAGCTGAAGTGAAAGGAAGAAGTGGTGATCTAAAAGAGTTGAACAGAAGATTTCAAAAGGCGGCTCGAGAAGACAAACTAAAGTATTGTGACATGTGCAAAGACCTGGAATGGAAAACCGAAAGGGAAGAACACACTCTGCATTTCTCAAGCTGAAAGAACTGAAGAAAAATGTTCAAGCCTTGAGTTGCAATATTGATGGATTCTATGGGAAAATATTAAATGATTCTGGAAGCATCAAAAGAAGATGGGAGGAATACACAAGTAATTATGCCAAAAAGAACTGATTGACATTCAACCATTTCAGGAGGTACTGTAACAGCAGGAACCAATGGAACTGAAGGAAGAAGTCCAAGCTGCACTGAAGACATTGGCAAAAAACAAGGCTCTAGAGATTGACAGAATACCAACTGAGATGTTTCAACAAACAGATACCGCCCGGGAAGTATTCACTCATCTATACCAAGAAATTTGGAAGACAGCTACCTGGCCACCTGATAGGAAGAGATTCATATTTATGCCTATTTCCAACAAAGGTAATCCTGCCAAATGTGGAAATTACCAAACAATATCATTAATATCACATACAAGTAAAATTTTGCTGAAGATCATTCAAAAGTGGCTGCAGCAGTATATTGACAGGGATTGGCCTAAATTCAAGCCAGATACAGAAGAAGATGCAGAACCAGGGATATCATTACTGATAGCAGGTGGATCCTGCCTGAAAGCAGAGAATATGAGAAAGATGTTTACCTCTGTTCTATTTACTATGCAAAGGCATTCGGCTGTGTGAATCATTACAAATTATGGATAACATTGCAAAGAATGGGAATTCCAGAACTTAATTGTGCTCGTGAGGAAACTGTACATGGAGCAAGAGGCAGTTGTTCAAATGGAACAAAGGAATACTGCATGGTTTAAAGTCAGGAAAGGTATACTTTAGGGTTGTATCCTCTCACTGTACCTATTCAATCTGTATGCTGAGCAAATAACCTGAGAAGCTGGACTATATGAAGAAAAATGAGGCATCCGAATTGGAGGAAAACTCATTAACAACCTGTGTTATGCAGATGACACAAGCTTGCTTGCTGAAAGTGAAGAGTACTTGAAGCACTTACTGATGAAGATCAAAGACCACAGCCTTCAGTATGGATTGCACCTCAACATAAAACAAAAATCCTCACAACTGGACCAATAAGCAATATCATGATAAAAATGGAGAAAAGATGAAAGTTGTCAAGGATTTCATTTTACTTGAATTCACAATCAACACCAATGGAAGCAACAGTCAAGAAATCAAAAGACGCATTGCATTGGGCAAACCTGTTGCAGAGGACCGCTTTAAAGTTTTGAAAGGCAAAGATGTCACCTTGAAGGCTAAGGTGTGCCTGACCCAAGCCATTCTATTTTCAATTGCCTCCTATACATGTGAAAGCTGGACAATGAATAAAGAAAACTGAAGAAGAATTGATACCTTTGGATTGTGGTTTTGGAGAAGAATATTGAATATTCCATGGACTGCCAAAAGAAGGTAAAAATCTGTCTTGGAAGAAGTACAACCACAATGCTCCTTTGAAGCAAGGATGGTAGGACTACGTCTCACGTACTTTGGACATGTAGTCAGGAGGGATTAGTCCCTGGAGAAGGACATCATGCTTGGTAACGTAACGAGTCAGTAAAAAAGAGGAAGACCCTTAATGAGATGGATTGACACAGTGGCTGCAACAATGGGCTTATGCATAATAAGATTGTGAGGATGGCACAGGACTGGGAAGCGTTTCTTTTGTTCTGTTGTGGATAGGGTCACTGTGAGTCGGAGCCACCTGGATGGCAGCTAACAGCAAAAATCTGTATGAGCCGTTTCCTTGATATAAACTCTCTTGAGATATATATATATATATGTATATATAAACCCAGTGCCATCGAGTCGATTTCCGACTCATGACGACCCTATAGGACGGGGTAGAACTGCCCCACACAGTTTCCAAGGAGCGCCTGGTGGATCGTACTGCTGACCCTTTGGTTAGCAGTTATAGCACTTAACCACTACGCCACCAGGGTTTCCATATGTGTGTGTGTGTGTGTGTGTGTGTATATATATATATATATTGCTTTACTGGTTTTGCTTCTCTAGAGAACCCAGCCTAAGACACCCCCTGTACCCCACCCCCATAGCCGTGGTAATCACCAATGAATGTTGGTTCCTGTATATTGAGCTGTTTTTGTGATCTTCTGAAGGTGAGATCATACAATTCTTGTTCTTTTGTGACTGACTGGCTTATTTTGCTCAGCCTAATGCCCTCTAGTTCATCCAGGTCCCAAGATATTTCAGAAACGCATCTTTCTTTATGGTTTCAGAATATTTCATGATATGTGTGTAACCATGTTTTGTTCATCCTTTTGTCTGTTTTTGGACACTTAGATTGTCTCCATCTTTTGGCTATTTTGCATAACATTGCATTGAACATAGGAGTGCATACATCTTTCTGTGTCTCTTCTATTTGCTCTCTAGGTTATACACCAAAGAGTGGAATTGCTGGATCATGAGGTAATTCAATTTGTAATCTTTTGAGGAATTGCCATACTATTCTCCATAGCAGTTGTACCATTTCATATTCCCACCTACACTGAATGAGGGCTCCAATCTCCCCACATCCTCAACATTTATTGTTTTCTGTTTTTGTTTATTTATCATTACCATTTTATCAGGGGTAAGATGGTATCTTATTGTAGTTTTGATTTGTATCTCTATATCGGCTAATGAGGAGCCATGGTGGCTCAGTGGTTAAGTGCTTTGCTGCTAACTGAAAGGTCCCACCAGGCGCCCAGTGAGAAAAAAATATGATAGTCTGCTTTTGTAAAGATTAACATCCTTGGAAACCCTATGGGGCAGTTCTACTCTGTCCTGTAGGGTCGCTGTGAGTAGGAATCAACTTGACAATGATGGGTTTGGTTTTTAGTAAAGGCTAATGACTTAAAGCATCTTTTCATGTGCTTGTTGCCTGCTTGAATGTCCTCTTTGGTGAAGTGCCTGTTCATGTCCTTTGCTCATTTTTTAATTGGGTTATGTGTCTTGTTGTTGTTGAGTTGTTCAAGTTTTACATATATTTTGGAAATTAAACCTTTATTGAATATGTTGTCCCTAAAGATTTTTTTCCCTGTCTGTAGGTTATCATTTTATTCTTTTGGTAAAATCTTTTCAAGAGCATATTTCATTTTTATGAAGTCCCAGTTATCTAATTTGTTTTTTGCTGTTTGCACATTTGTAGTAGCATTTGATAATCTATCTTTACAAAAAATTAGATCCCATAGTTTTGTTCATTTGTTTTCTTCTGAGAACTTTTTACTTTTAGCTTTAACACTTAGATCTTTGATCCATTTTGAGTTACTTTCTGTGTGTGGCGTAAGGTACAAGTCCAGTTTCATTTTTCTGCAAGTGGATATCCAATTTTGCTAGCGCCACTTGTTGAAGAAATTGTATTTTCTTCATTGGATGAACTCTGGCCCCTTGTTGAAAAGCAGTTGTCTGTTAATTTGTTTTTAATAGTGGCATATCTAAAGGAGAAAATATTTGAATATTTGTGGTCAGAGATCTAGAAAAATGAGAATACATAAAATAAGATGGAGAAGATTGTAAGGAAATCGGGACAATCTTCCATTAGTTGAAAATATGATTCTATTAATAAGTTATTTTATTGGTAGACTGTAAGAACCATGAACTCCCGATAAATGATTTTTTTTTTTTTTTGTATGCTTGTTACTCTCCTAAAATGTCTTGAGGACTGGGATGAATTGCGGCTTTTGGAAGGATTTCTATCACCATCACTAAAGTAGTCTCCTGGTAAATCTCAGAAATGTACCAAATATAGGAAAAATATGTCTAATGTTTTATGGCTTAAATCATTGTACTCTTAGATTTTCATTAAAGAGAGATTCTAAACCAACACAGCAACAGAGAAAAGTCTATATTTTTTACAAGACGTAGAACCTCACTAGAATTATGTAATTTATTGAGCAAAGGGTGACAGTTAATGTTAAGGTATTCATGAAAAAATTACCGCAGAAGACAGCTTCCTCTAGAAATTGTTTCTGTTAATGAATAATGTACTAATTCCAAAAGCGTTACTATGTTAATTCACTCAGCATCTACTTAAAAATGCAGTACTGTTTCAGTTCTCAACTTCTTTATGGTTTGATATTGATCTGAACATGGACATCCTTAATTAAATAGAATAATTTGTTCCTTATATAACAACCAAGGAAGGACGTAACAGTAGTTATAGTAAGAACGACTAAAGGCAGTTATATATGAATAACTAATTAACTTTAATTAAAAAAATTGGGGGCTTAAAATTTATTCATTAGACTGTGATATTCAGCATCACTAAGAATTAAGGCACTGGGTTTTTTTGGGAAGAATTAAGGTGGGATACAGAGATAAATTGAACCTTAATCTATTCTTTTAAAAATATAACTTTTTAGTCATTAGAATTGAATTCTTGAGAGAAATCAAGGTGATAAATCACATAGTTCTTGAAGTTAACACAGAGATGACTTAACAAAAAAAAAAAAATTTTTTAAGTTTTTATTTAATGAGACTTCAGGCTCCCAGATGAATCTCTGCTACTGGTTCGTTCATGCTGTTTACATCATGAAAAATATTCTGCCTCTACAGGCTTCAACACATTCAGATTGAGTGATTAATTTACTTTTTAATATTTTTCCCCAGAAGCTATTTAACAAACATTTATTGAGCATGTCCTTAATGCCAAATGTTATGGATTAAATTGTGTCTTCCAAAAATATGCACTGTAAAACATAACCCCTATACCTGTGGTTATAATCCCATTTGAGAATAGGCTTTCTTTGTTATGTTAATGAGGCACTATTAGTGTAGGGCATGTTTTAAGTCAATCTTTTTTGAGATATAAAAACAGCAAATTGAGCAAGCAAGGAAGCCAGCAAACAGAAATGGGGAAGACAGGTGTCTTGCCACATGAAATCTCCAAGAAACCAAGGGACAGAAGCTGTTCCCCTAGAGCAGGTGCCCTTGATTCGGATTCCTAGGCTCCTAAACTATGAGAAAATGTTTGTTGAAGCCACCTACTTGTGGTATTTCTGTTATAGTAGAGCTAGATTACCAAGACACCACATGATATCCTAAATGCTAGAAATTAAGAAAAATGATAAGACAAAGTTTATCTCAACGCATAGTCTCAACAAAGAAAATATATGGTCTCTTTACAGAAAGCAAAAACAAAACCAAACCTGTTGCCATTGAGTCAGTTTTGACTCATAGCGACCCTATAGGGCTGAGCAGAACTGCCCTACAGCATTTCCAAGGAGTGACTGGTGGATCAAACTGCTGAACTTTTGGTTAGCAACCAAATGCTTAACCACTGCACCATCAGGGCTTCTGAGTGCTGATAAATATAAAAACAGTCTACATAGTACATTAAATATAATGTCTGTTCAAGATACAAATTATAAAAATGATTTTCATGTGGAGTGCTGTTGTTGTTAGGTGCCATTGAGTTGGTTCCAACTGATAGCGACCCTATGTACAAAAGAACAAAACACTGCCTGATCCTGTACCTTCCTTACAAATTCATGCTTGAGCCCATCGTTGCAGCCACTATGTCAGTCCATCTCATTAAAGGTCTTCCTCTTTTTCACTGACCATATAATTTACCAAGCATGATGTCCTTCTCCAGGGACTGGTCACTCCTGATAACATGTCCAAAGTACATGAGATGAAGTAGTTGAAGTCTTACCATCCTCACTTCCAAGAAGCATTCCACTGTACTTCTTTCAAAACAGAATGATTCGTTCTTTTGGCAGTCTATGGCATGTTCAATATTCTTTGCCAACACTATAATTCAAAGGCATCAATTCTTCTTCAGTCTTCTTTATTCGTTGTCCAGCTTTTGCATGTATATGAGATGATTGAAAACATTATGTCTTGGGTCAGGTGCACCTTAGTCCTTAAAATGACATCTTTGCTTTTGAACACTTTAAGGAGGTCTTTTGCAGCAGATTTGATGAATGCAATATGCCCTTTAATTTCCTGACTACTGCTTCCATGGGTGTTAATTGTGGATCAAAGTAAAATAAAATCCTTGACAACTTCAATCTTTTTTCTGTTTATCGTGGTGTTGCTTATTAGTCCAGGTGTGAGGGTCTTTGTTTTCTTTATGTTGAGATGTAATCCATACTGAAGGCTGTAGTCTTTGATCATCAATAAGTGCTTCAAGTCCTCTTCACTTTCAGCAAGGAAGCTTGTGTCAACTGCATAATGCGGGCTGTTAATGAGTCTTCCTCCAATCCTGATGCCCTGTTCTTCTTCATATAGTCCAGCTTCTATTATTATTTATAAATCTGTATTTCATATAGATTGAATAAGTATGGCGAAAGGATACAACCCTGGTGCACACCTCTCCTAATTTTAAACCACACAGTATCCTCCGGGTCTATGTACAGATTCCTCATGATCGTAATCAAGTGTTCTGGAATTCTCATTCTTCATAGTGTCATCATAATTTGTTATGATCAGCACAGTCAAATGCCTTTGCATAGTCAATAAAACACAGGTAAACATCCTTCGGGTATTCTCTCCCTTCAGCCAAGATTCAACTGACATCAGCGAGGATAAACAAACAAAAAAAGAAACCCATTGCTTTCGAGTTAATTCTGACCCTATAGGACAGAGTAGAACTGCCCCATAAAGTTTCCAGGAAGTGACTGGTGGATTCTAACTGCCAGTCTTTTGGTTAGCAACCATGGTTTTAACCACTACACCTCCAGAATTTCCACCAGCAATGATATATCCATTTTTTTTTTATTCTGAATCCAGGTTGAATTTCTGGCAGTTCCTTGTTGATGTACTGCTGCAACTGCTTTTGAATGATCTTACAGCAAAATTTTACTTGTGTGTGATATTAATGATATTGTTTGATAATTTCTACATTCTGTTGGATCACTTTTCTTTTAAATGGGCACAAATATGAATCTCTTCCAGTCACTTGACCACGTAGTTGTCTTCCAAATTTGTTGGCCTAAAGTGAGCACCTCCAGTGCTGCATCTGTTTGTTGGCACTCGTTCAATTCCTGGAGGCTTGTTTTTCATTAATGCCTTCAGTGAAGCCTGGACTTCTTCTTTCAGTACCATATTTCCTGATCATATGCTACCTCCTGAAACGGTTGAACATCAATCATTTTTTGGTGTAGTAACTTTGTGTATTACTTCCATCTTCTTTTGGTGCTTTCTGTATCGTTTAATATTTGCACTTTAGAATCTTCCATACATCTGTCAGTTTGTCATACTGTGGTGGCTTGTGTGTTGCTATGATGCTGGAAGCTATGTCACTGGTATTTCAAATACCAAGAAGGTTACCCATGGTGGACAGGTTTCAGCAGAGCTTCCAGACTAAGACAGATGAGGAAGAAGGGCCTGGTGGTCTATGTCTGAAAAGAATTAGCCAGTGAAAACCTTATGAACAGCAGTGGAATTCTGTCTGATACAGTGCCGGAAGATGAGCCCCTCAGGTTAGAAGACACTCAAAATACTCCTCAAGGTAGAGTTAACCTTAATGATGTGGATGGAGTCAAGCTTTTGGGACCTTCACCTGATGTCTACAACTCAAAATGAGAAGAAAATGCTGCAAATATCCATTAATAATCAAAACTGGATTATACGAAGTATAAGTCTAGGAAAATTGGAAGTCAACAAAAATGAAATGGAACACATAAACATCAATAACCTAGGCATTAGTGAACTGAAATGGACTGGAATTGGCCATTTTGGATTGGATGATCATATGGTATACTATGCTGGAAATGAGAAATTGAACAGGAACAGTGTTGCTTTCATTGTTGAAGAGAACAGCTCAAGATCCATCCTGAAGTACAAAGCTGTCAGTGATAAATAATATCCATACTCCTACAAGGAAGACCAGTAATGGAGTGCTAGACATCACATTAAATTTATACAAGATACAAACACAGAAAAGTGGAGAAGACACAAATGCAGAAGAGAGAAGCAATTATTAAATTATAAGGACCATTTCTTATAATTGGAGGTCATATTTAGGCTAAGTTTCTGATAATGGATAAGAATTTCATACAACAAACAATAATAGTATGTATTTTAGACATAAATAAGCTTGGAGTTATGAGACAAAATAGTGCATTCAACTAGCTACTAGTAATTTATACTGCTGGAGTGTGATGTTCAAAGATCTGCAACCAGCAGGAGATGAATAAAGGTGGCAATTTAAGAAGCCAGTGTAGTAATCCAGGCAAAAAGTGAAGAGGATCTGATCTAAGCCAGTGGAAGAGAATTGGACAGACAAATGTAGATTCAAAGGGTACTTAGGAAACAGAAAATAAGAGATTCAGTGCTTATTAAGAAATAGGAGATTTCCTTAGTTACTTCGTGCTGCCATAACACATAACATGTGGATGTCTTCAGAGAACATAAATCTATTTTCTCATAGTTCCGGAGGCTAGCAGTTCAAATTCAGGACGTAGCTCTAGGCAGAGGTCCTTCCTTGTCTATTTCAGCTTCTAGTAGCTGCCAGCAATCCTTGTTGATATATCTTTCTGTTTTCTGTCTTTCTCTTCTCTCTGTGTGTGTCTCTGTATCAATTCTGCTCTTTTTATAACTCAGAAGTTATAAAAGTGATTAGGTTTAGAACCATCGTACTTGGGTATGACCTGACTAACATAACAAAGAAAACTCTATTTATAAACAGGATCACATTTACAGGCATAAGTAACACGATTTCAATACATACTCTTGGGGTGACACAAGTCAATCCATAATAGAGATATCTTAAGCATTTTATATTCTTCGAAGCCTTATTCATTCTTAAATAAATGTGATGACAGGCATTTTTAAGGTAAAAAGCATTCTTAAGTGTTTATATGGAGCCCTGGTGGCATAGTGGTTAAGAGTTCAGCTGCTGCTCAAACAATTGGCTGTTTAAATCCACCAACCACTTCTTGAAAATCCTATGGGGCAGTTGTACTCTGTCCTATAGGGTCTCTATGAGTTGGAATTGACCCGACAGCAATGGGTGTGTTTGTTTGAAGTGTTTATATGCTTACTATTGCATTCATATGCTTGCCATTTAAATGCCTAGGTATTTCATTAAAATTTTTACTTTTAATCCAAATATTTTATTGATAAGTAGACAGAGAGAAGTAGTTAAGATTACAATGTGCTGTTTATAAAAATGACAAGAAAAAAACATTAAATTTTATTAGCATGCATTTATTTAAATCTGAAAGCTAAATGGCATAGGAAATTTGTTTTATGAATATGCAAAACTTTCTACATCTTCCTCATTATTTTGGGAATTTCAAAAATGTCTCACAAACCTCTTTGTTTTTATTTAATCAATATAAAAAGATAAAGTTACAACTCCTTTTTGGCAGAGCAGAGAGATATTTTAGCCCCTTTTCTCATAAAAACAAATGCACAGCAACTTTTCTTTCTTTGATGTACACTTCTGTTTGAATATCTCCATCTGTGTTCCCTTCTACAATGTAGCTAATTAAATTTTTTTTTTTTTGTACAACTGTAAATGCAGCTGTAAAGTCCTGGTTACTAAAAATGGCTGAAGTAATGCAATTCTCATTAGAACTCATTTGATTACAGACTTACTCGCTGCAATCAGGCAACAGCAATTTCTTCAGGTTTTTATAAATTAAGAAAACACCTTAATTTATAAAAACCTGTTTCAAAATATTTCATTGTTTAATAATGTTCTTTACTGGGCACAGTCCTAACAGTCATAGCATTGCTAAGAAAGAGAAAAAGAAGTTATAGTTTAGTGATGTAAGGATGTCCACTTTATTTAACTTCCTTCTAAAATGCAGTCCATATCCAATAGTATCCATGTACACACATACACACACAAATTTATGCGTATGTCTTAGGCTGAGTTCTCTGGAGAAGCTAAACCAGTGAGGCATATTTTTATCTACCTATCTTTTTTTTTTTTACCTACCTACCTACCTACCTACCATCTATCTATCACCTATCTATCTATCTATCTATCATCTATCTATCTATCTATCTATCTATCTATCTATCTATCTATCTATCTATCTATCTATCTATCTATCTATCTATCTATCTATCTATCTATCTATCTATCTATCATCTATCTATCTATCATCTATCTGTCTGTCTGTCTATCTATCTATCTAATCTATCTATCACCTAGAGACAGAGCAAGAGAGAGAGAGAATTATATCAAGGAAATTGGCTCACACAGCTGTAGAGGCTGAAAGTCCCAAGTCCACGGGTCAGACTGGAGGTTTCTCCTCACTAACATAGCTGTAGCGGCTGGCAAACCCAAGATTGGCAGGTCAGGCAACAGGCCTTGTGCTCACAGGCTATGAAGGCCAACAAACCCCCAGATCAACAGGTAAGCTGACAGGCCACTAGCTCATAGACTGTGGAGACTGATGAGTCCCCAGATTGGCAGGTAATCTGCTAGCTCAAGCCCAAAGAACTGGAGGCCAGATGAATGCCAGCCAGCTGCAGGATCCAGAGGGAACAAAAGCCCGTGAGCCTTGACAGAAAGTCCACCTATATTGGATGCAGGCCACATCCCCAAGTAAACTTCCTTTCAACTGATTGGCTACTCACAGCAGATTCCATCATGGAGAGGATCACATTATTATATGACTGCCAAACTACATTCTAACTGCCAAACCACTGAGAATCATGGCCCAGCCAACTTGACACACAACCTTAAACATTGCAGCGTATGTATACATACATGTGTGTGTGTCTTTGATTATTGGATATAATTGATAAATATATTTATTATTTTCTGATGCTTAATAAACTACCATCAATCCTAATGAATATAATCACTTTTTTTTTTGAGCTTATGATCATTAAATTTGGGGTGAGCTCAGCAAAGAAGTTCTTGTGATGGTTTCACCTGCATCTACTCATGTATCTGCAGTCAGCTATTGATGAGGTGAGCAGCTCTATGTCTAGAAGTTGATTGACTGTTGGCTGGAGCAACAGAGACAACTGACCCATAGGTCTCTCATCATCCAGTGGGTTAGTCCTGGTTTTTTTCATATGGTAGTATCAAATTCCAAGAATGGCAAGAAAATAAGTCCCAATATGTAGTTACCTTTCAAGCCTCTGCTAGTGACTTTTTTTTTTTTTTTTTGGTCAAAAAAAGTCACATGGTCAAGTACAAAGTCAGTGTATGATGGAAATTTCCAAGGAGATTGGGATTCAGGGAGACATGAAGAAATCAGTGGCAATTCTTACACTAGCCTACTACTGTTACAACATGGCACACTGTGAGCATGACTGTGTGTGCCTGTTTTCATGCATGTACATTACATGTTTGTGTACAGTGTATATATTTGTGTGTATGTAGTATATCTAAAACAAGTTGCCATAGAATCTACTCTGAACCATGGTGACCCCATGAGTATCAGAGCAGAACTGTGCTCCACAGGATTTTCAATGACTGATTTTTTTGGAAGATTTTGCCGTGCCTTTCTTCCAAAGTAGATTCCAGTGCTGCCTCTGGATGGACTCAAACCTCCAACCTTTTGGTTATTCAACCTTTTGGTTAGCAGCTGAGTGCATTAACTGTACCACTTAGAGCAATATATATATATATATATATATATATATGTATTTACAGAAAAAGAGACATAGACTAAACTTAGCTTCTATATTTAATAGAATATTCACTGACCTGTGACTGGTCATTTCACTGAAGCTAATGGCATGATTTGAAAAAGATGTAGCCAGAACATTCTTCTATCATACAACCTTTATAGCTTGCAAACTCTTCCCTCCTTATTTCTAATTTAGGTACTTATCTTTCAGCTTGAAATACGTATGATTTTTCTAACTACTGTAGCAGACAGACCCTAAGGTGACCCCCCAATGATTCCTACTTTCTACTCTTCATGCCCTTGTATAATCCCCTTCCTTTGAATATGGGTGAGATCTATGATTTGATTCTAATATACAGAATATTGTGAAAGCAATTGGGTATTATTCCCATGATTATGTTACATTTTAAAAGACTCTGTCTTGTTGCAGTCTTGCCCGTGCTTGCCTGTTGGCCTTGAATAAGTAAACTGACATGTTGAAAACCGCCTATGGAGATGGCCATATGACAGGAAATTATTGGTGATGTCTAGGAGCTGAAGAAACTTCTAGATGACAGGAAGCAAGAATCCAGGGCCCTCAATTATAATCACGAAGAAATTAATTTTGTCAATAATTGAATAAGCTTGGAAGTGAATTCTTCCCCCAATCAAACCTCCAGATGAAATGCAGAAGTAGACACTTTGATTGCAGCATTCTGAGACCCTGAGCAGAGGCTCCAGCTAAGCTGTGCCTGCATACAGAAACTGTGAGATAATAAAACTGTGCTGTTTTAAGCTGCTAAATTTTTTGTAATTTGTTACTCAGCAATTGAAAACTAATGCACTGCCAAATAACCAATTCCATTAGCATCCATATTGAAAAATATTTAAATTTGAACTTTGTTGTTTTGTTCAAGGCTAATCTTTACATAAAGTTTACCCACAAATTAAAAAAAAAAAAGGGGGAAAGAAGAAAAGATAATAGCTTTATGTTTTGTGAGTATATAAAATTATGGATTTCTTACATTTCACATTTTCTAGAGTCAGTCAACATATTTTCATATGTTCATACTTCAAGACAGAAGCCCTATTTCATTAGTTTTGGGAGTAGAAGGTACAGTCAAAACCATTTAGAAAATTGTTATTTACTCACTGTGTTCAGCATTTAGCCATGTCATGACATATGAGTTGGATCCTTATGTAACTTCTAATATTTCCAAAATACCATTTTCATTTTTAAATACTATAAATTTACAATGGATAGTCTTTCTGAGTCAAGTATGTATTTAAACTGAAAACATGTTAAAAGTATGCAAAGTTCTTCATGTTTTACATCAAGAATGTGTTCAACTCACCTACACAAGGGTAAATTGGATAAAACAAAGGACTAGATCCAGCCTTTGATATTTGTGGACCGTAGACAAAAGAAAAATTTAATGCTAAGAGCTCTTATACTGAAATTCTTTACAGAAGAAAATTTGTTCATTTTGCTTATCATAATGTATTTATTATAAAATGCAAGTATTGTCTTCTGGTATATAATTGTTTAAGAGAAAGCAGTTCTGAAGATATTGTATTTTTGTATGCTCATTTTACGTTGTGTGAAATGCATATCAGCTGGTGAATGATCGTTTTGATGTGATTTTAACATAAAAGCATTCTATATCTCTAAAATGAATGCTATGATGATAATTTTAATGCGTTAAGAAGCCCATGTCGAATTGTAAGAGAAATAATTGGAAGGACAAGAAAACAATATTAACTGGATTAATTTTGCAAATAGTCTTCATTTATTTTTCCTTTAAAACTTCTTTTTTTTTTTTTACTTTGTTTCTAAAATGAGTGTGTTTATTTGAAACAGAAGTTCCAAAATCAAACCCTATAATGCTAGATAGTAAAGCAGCAGAGATAAGCAGAAGGTACATCTCTTGTAAAAGACTTCTGTTGGCTTCAAAATTTACTCTGAGGAGAAAGAATGCGTGAGAAAATAGAGAGTAAAAGTCAAGTGCCAATGATGACAGCCTGAGCACTAAGTGATTAACATGCAAGTTTTTAGTTGGAGATGACAGCCTTTCAGAGCATGAGCTAGGTTCCAAGTGGTTTAGAAGCACTCTTAAGTTGCAGGCAGTTGCAATGCTGTCCACCTCCTTCATATTGCTTAAGGATACTATTTACAGGGTATGTTGTAAAGGTAGGGAAGAACAGGAAGAATGTAAGCAAGCACATTACACTAAAGCTGTGCGTTTTGTCATAGGGCATTATGATGTTTCTTACAAACTAAGCCACCTACAAAATAAGCACAAGGATGAGTAACATCAACAGGTTGCTATAGACAGGAAGGAGTCTTTAATGGAGTAAGTTTTCCTTAGAATCACCCAATGTCAGTTTGCATTTCTTCACAGCATACAGAGCTGATTAGACAGATGAGAATTCATGATTATATCACATATATCATTCCACATTTTCATGCATTTTCCTAGGTCATTTACTTGAGAGATTGCAGCAAAAGCAAATATCTCTCTTTTGATTTGGGGTGCCTACATGATGTGACGTCTTTAAAACTGGGATAGTATTGGTAGAATTACATAATTCAATACTTGATAAATGTCATTTTCTCAAGACAAAAGGATTTAAAGTTTGAATATCACAAAGCCCTTTGCAGAAAAAAAAAATACACAACAAAAACACATGACAAAAAAAAGTAGAACTATGATGAGTATAAAATTAAAGTATCCAAGTTTCAAGAAATGATAATCAAGTAGGCCACTTAACTTTTCATCATATTCAATTAACAAAACTACAAGGCTCTCAAATTGTAATGCATTTAACCAGAACAATAATATTTTTAAATGGCAGTATTTACATTCAGAATATTGTAAGATGACATATAACAATATATAAAGAAAAAGGACATCACATTTGATCTATCCCTTTGTGATTTATACTAATTATCTCATTAAAAGTAGACTATCCAAGACATTTTGCTATATTCTATAAGAAGTTTATATAAACTGACAGTGATGCCCTTGTTCTTTTCTATGAACTTGGAGTATTATGGTTATCTCCTACCCATTGCCCTGGAGTCAGTTCTGACTCATAGCGACCCTATAGGACAGAGTAGACCTGCCCCACATGGTTTCCAAGGAGAGGCTGGTGGATTGGAACTGCTGACCTTTTGGTTAGCAGCCGAGCTCTTAACCACTGCATTACTAGAGCTCCCAGTGTATTATAGTAAACCAGTGTGTTATAGTAAAAAAAAAAAAAAAAATTTTTTTTTTTTGCTGCCCTTAAATGCATTTTTGTATAGCTTTAAGATGGAAAATTAGTGGAATTAGAATCCATGACTAAAAAATACAGTGAGGTAGAAATAGAGTTCCATAAAAAGAAGGAATGTGTAACAGAGAAGTCTATAGATGACATGGTCAGCCTCAGGGCTTGAAAATTTCCCATTATGAAAAGGGTTAATGCAGAGTCTTGATAGGCATTTGACAGGAAGCCAATTTTTTAGCAATGGGTGCGTCTGTGTGTGACATAGATTTTAAACTCCTTTTAAGCCCAGAAATTCTATAGTTCTGTGAGTGTATTTCATGGTACTATTCTTCATCTGGCATCGTAGGCTGGATAGATACATATTTAACACATAATTGTAATTCTTATACATTAAAAGGAAAATACAGCCATCTAGAAAAACGGAGATAAAACCAACATAAAATTTTTAAATGAAAAGTCCTGTGCTGTTCTATTCCAATTCTGAATGAGCCCCTCTTGTATGTTTCTTTTTTGCATGTGTCTGTGTTATGTGTATGTACGTGGATCAGGGAAGGGATAAGCAGAATAACACCTTATTAGTAGTAAACTCACCTTTCTAAAAAGTTATTCTTCTATGATATTTTTTCCCAAAATTTATCATTTTAACTCAACCCATTTGTTAATTTCATACCTTAATAATCCATTCAGTGAAATACTCAATAATTCCTTGTCCTCTCTGTTATTATACCTTTCAAATATTTGTAGGCTTTTGTTACCTTACCTCTTAGTCCTCCTTTTGCGAAGTTTTAGAAACTTAGCTTCTTTCATCTTCCTTCATAAGCCAAAACCTATATTCTCTTAATCATTTCTGTTATGCTTCCCTGTACTTCCTTTACAAATCTTTTATCTATGGTGTATGATACTGAGATACCTAAAACCAAGACTTTAATAAAGAAAAAAAACAGTGTAAGAATTACAAACCTGGTCTTGAATCTGTTTACATTAGGAAATTAAAAGAGGTCCTGTTTTTTTTTTTTTCTGCTTAACCATTCCACAGAGCATAGAAGGGCCACATATTTCTCCAAAATCTCTTGTTTAGAAGGAAAATCTGTGGTGATAAATGTGGCTTGATTTTTTTCTTTTTCCTTTGTTGAATCTAATTCTCCTGGTATATTTCTTGTCAAAGTCTCTTGCACGCTTTCTTGTTCTAAATTGATAATTAGTATTTCAGTTTATTCAATTTCTAGTTCCCCTTTTATATTATTTAGTGCTATTTATATTAAATAATCATTTGGATTCAAACATTTCATAAAACCCAACTACATACCGTAAAGTTTGGAACATGGGAAGGTTTGGAATAAGAAAGGCAGGTGAATTCAAGGAATAAAATTTAATTACACCCTTTGTGAAATATTAAGCACATTTGAGAGGTCTGTTCAATTTTAAATTCCTTCTTGGAGTCTACAACTGGAAGAAAAGAGAGGCAGTTGTTTTTTTCTCCCCTTTCATTTCTTTTAAACTAGTTTCTGAATGTCACCTCTGATTTCTATAATTTTCATCAGTTCTCACATCCTACAGGCATTATTTCATTTGATTAGGGCCCTTATTCTTCTCAGCCTCGTAGACAAATTCTTTCTACACTTGGATTCTAGGGCTCCTAGAGAGGAGCAATGCCTTTGCCCGACACCTGACCTCTCCTTCCAGTGAACGTCTTCCCTTCTTCAGCTTTGTCATATTCTGACCTCTCTGTCAAAGGGAAAAGCCCCCAAACCTTGAAAATCAGTGAAGAATTGAAAAGATAGGAGTCATTTAAAAAAATAGCTTAGAAAAAATGATAATCAGACTTTTTATAGTTATCCATTAAGACTTTTGACTTGCCAATCAGTTCTACTCTGCAACTAGAACACACAGATGGTTCCCCCACTGAAAGGATTAATTTGCAAAAACACTGAAAAATGAATGTACTCACGATGTACATGCATCACCTTATGTTTTGTTAATATTTCGAATGACTTAATTTACTTCAGCCAATGATGCCAATCATACACTGAATCAGAGTTTTATGCATTTTGTTTTAACCAGGGAATGAGACAACCAGTGAAGTAATTCAGGTACAATGATCTGAAATTATTATTTATACAGTTCAAATTATCTGGATAACTCAAAGCAATCTACAGATATAATGCAATCCCTATCCAAACACCAATAGCATTCTTTAACAAAAAAGATGAAAAAAATAATCGCCAACTTTACATGAAAAGAAAGAGTCCCTGGGTAAGCAAAACATTATTAAAGAAAAAGAACAAAGTAGGAGGCCATATATTGCCTGATCTCAAATCTACTATAAAGCAACAGTATTCAAAACAGCCTGGTGCTGATACACGGACATATAGACCAATGGAACAGAATTGAGAACCCAGATGTAATCCATCCACTTATGGTCAGCTGATCTTTGACAAAGGACCAAAGTCCATTAAATGTGGGTGGGGGGGCAGAATTCCATAGCCATTGAGTCAATTCTGACTCATAGCAACCTTATAGAACAGAGTAGAACCTCCCCATATCATTTCCAAGAACTAGCTGGTTAATTTGAACTACTGACCTTTTGGTTAGCAGCCAAGCTGTTAACAACTGTTCCACCAGGGCTCCAAATTGGGAAAAGACAGCCTTTTTAATAAATGGTGTTGGCAAAACTGGATGTCCATCAGTAAAAAAAAAAAAAAGAAATAGGACCGGTACCTCACACTATACACAAAAACTAGCTCAAAATGGATCATAGACCTAAATGTATAATCTAAAATGATAAAGATCATGAAAGAAAGAACACGGACAATGCTAGGAGCCCTAATCCATGGCATAAATGGGATATAAACCATAGCAAACAATGCACAAACACCAGAAGATAAACTAGATAACTGGAAGCTCCTAAAAATTAAACATTTATGCTCATCAAAAGACTTCCCCAAAGAAATAAAAAGAGCCTACAGACTGGGAAAAAAATTTTGGCTACAACATCTCTGACAAGGGTCTAATCCCTCAAACCTATAGAAGAGTTCAACACCTCAATAACAGAGACAAATAATCCAATTAACAAATGGGCAAAGGATATGAGCGGATATTTCACCAAAGAAGACATTCAGTCAGCTAACATAATCATGAGGAGATGCTCGAGATCACTAGCCATTAGAGAATGCAAATCAAAACTACAATGAGATACCATTTCATTCCAACATTACTGGCTATGGTGGTTAAAATTGTGTGTCAAAGTGGCTGGGCCATGATTCTCAGTGTTTTGGCAGTTGTATAACATTGTGATCACTTACCTGTTTAGATGTGATACTTGATCACCCCCATGATGGAATCTGCTGTGTTGGTATAGGCAGGGGGGGTCTGTGGTGACTCACCGCCCCCTCAACCTTCATTTCTCTACCTGTGCCACCTAGTCCTTCCTGCTGTCCTTCCCAGGGTTTTTGCTTGTTCTGGATCCTGCAGCTGGCTTCTGTTCATCTGACCTCTAGTTCTTGGAACTTGAGCTAGCAGCTTGCCTGTGGTCTTGCCTGCTGATCTTGAGATTCGTTGATTTTCACAGCCTGCAACAGCCCTTCTCCCTGGCCTGCCAATCTTGTGTTCACCAGCCCCTGCAGCTACGTGAATCAGCAGAAGCCTGCAACAATCCTGCTTTCCAGCCTGCTAATCTTGGGTTTGTCAGCCACTGTGGCTATGTGAATCAAGAAAAGCCTCTTTCCTGTCCCATGGACTTGGGACATTACAGTCTCTAAAAACTGCATGAGTCATTTCCTTGATATAAATCTCTCTCTCTCTCTGTAGGTATATATATATATACATATACATATATTCAGTTTACTGGTTTTGCTTCTCTAGAGAACCCAGCCTAAGACACTGGCTCTAATTAAAAAACAGAAAATAACAAATGCTGGAGAGGTTGTGGGGAGATTGGAACTCTTAAGCACTGCTGGTGGGAATGTAAAATGGTACAAACACTATGGGAAACACTATGGCACCTCCTTAAAAAACTAGAAATACTATCCACTAAAAAACCCACTGCCTTCGAGTCGATTCCGACTCATAGCAACCCTATAGGATGGCGTAGAACTGCCCCATAGAGTTTCCAAGGAGCGCCTGGGAGATTCGAACTGCTGATCTCTTGGGTAGCAGCCGTAGCACTTAACCACTACGCCACCACCAGGGTTTCCCAGAAATAGTATATGATCCAGCAATCCCACTCCAAGGAATATATCCCAGAGAAATAAGAGCACAAATAGACATATGCACACCCATGTTCATTGCAGCATTATTCACAATAGCAAAAACATGGAAAGAACGGAAGTGTCTATCAACAGATGAATGGATAAACAAATTGCGGTATACTAACATAGTATTCCAAACAATGGAATACTATGTAACAAGAAAGAACATTGATGAATCCGTAAAACATCTTACAACATGGATGAATCTGGAGGGCGTTATGCTGGATGAAATAAGTCAATCACAAAAGGACAAATATTGTATGAGACCACTATTATAAAAACTCAAGAAAAGTTTTACACACAGAAAAAAAATCTTTGATGGTTAGGAGGGAGGGGAGGGGTGGGGAGGGGAAATCACTAGCTAGATAGTAGAAAAGTGTTAACTTTGGGGGAAGTCATTAGAACTTGACCAAGGCAAAGCCATAGAAGCTTCTAGACACATTCCAAACACCTTGAGGGACTGAGTTACTTGGGTTGAGGTCTGGGAACCATGGTCTTGGAGGACATCTAGGTCAATTGACATAACATAGTTCATAAAGAAAATGTTCTACATCTTGCTTTGGCGAGTAGTGTCGGGGGGTCTTAAAAGCTTGCAAGTGGCCATCTAAAACATGTCTATCGGTCCCATCATGTTTAATGCAAAGGAAAATGAAGAAAACCAAAGACACAAGGAAAATATGAGTCCAAAGGACTAATAGCGACATGAACCACAGCCTCCACCAGCCTGAGCCCAGAAGAACTAGATAATGCCCGGCTACCACCAGTGACTACTCTGACAGGGATCACAGTAGAGAGTTCTGGACAGAGAGGGAGCAAAATGTAGAATAAAATCCTATTCACAAAAAAAGGCCAGACTTCCTAGTCTGACAGAAACTGGAGGAACCCCCGAGACTATGGCCCCTGCTAACTCAGAACTGAAGCTACTCCCAAAATCTACCTTTCAGCCGAAGATTAGACAGGCGTATAAAACAAACAATAACGTGCTTCTTAGTTCAATGAAGTTTACCAGAACTAATGTGCAACACCTGCCCAAAAGTGAAGATGAGAAGGCAGGAAGGGACAGGAAGCCTGGAGGAATGGACAAGGGGACCGTGGGGTGTAAAGGGAAAGGGGAGAGTGCTGACACATTGTGGGGATTACAACCAATGTCACAAAACAATTTGTGTATAAATTTTTGAAAGGGAAATTAATTCGCACTGTAAACTTTCACCTAAACCTCAATAAAATTAAAAAAAATGTGTATCTGGATAATGACAGAAGCTTGCTCTGAAAAGGTAGACCCAGTTTATTTTGAAACCATACTCTGTAGTTGAAGGTATGAATATGTCTTGTGATTCACAATAATTTATGGACCATGGGTTTAAAAAAAAATTATGTATGTTTATATATATATATAATTTTTATATATGTACCAAAGTTTAAAAAAACAAAAAACCTGTCAGTACATGAAGTAATTAGGACTGATATGTTGTTTGGAATTAAAGCCCAATCTTTTTAATTGGCACGTCTCAGTGGATGCAAACTTGTAATTAGCTGATTCGCCTGATTATCAAAGCCTCATTGACATAGGTTGTGCAGAGGGAGTCACTCTTATGGTATGAGTTTCTCAAACAACTGTAGCATGATATGGAGACTCATGGAGCAGCCATAATAGGGTTTTGGTGTTGCCTGAAATGAACAAAGGAATAGAGTGAATAATCTAAGCTAAAAATCCAAAAGCTAAATCAAACCCATTGCTGTCTAGTCGATTCTTACTCAGAGCAACCCTATGGGACAGGATAGAATTATCCCATAGAGTTTCCAAGGCCTTAAATCTTTACTGAAGCCAACTGCCACATCTTTCTCCCATGGAGCGGCTGATGGGTTTAAATTGCTGGCCTTTCAGTTAGCAGCTGAGTTCTTTAAATCCAAGCTACCCAAAGATATTTCATAACTGTATGTAACTGAGTCTCAGTATTTTTAGAAGAAGAAAATAATCCATTTTTTTTATTATTTATAATAAGTTATATGTATTATACTAAAGTCTTTGTCAATTAGGTGGGTTTGAAGTAGGTTTGACATTATTATGTACCAAGCAGTTTCAACTCTGATCTATATTCAGGAGTGTGAGCACATTGCTGTGGCATGTGCAGGTGTAGATCAATAAGCAAGAATGAGATTTCTTCTTTTTTTAATCAAATGTAAAAACTCAAGGCGGGCAAAGACTCTCAAAAGTTAAAGAGCTGTAAACAATCAATGGGTTACCATAAATCATTGCCATTAATGTTTTATGTAGTTGTTTAATGATATATTATTGCTGGTTTCTTCCCCTCACCAAAGCTCTCCGTTCCGGAAAATGGAAATCAGGACTTCAAGAGATAAGGCAGTCACCTATTTCATATTATGACTTCAAGAGATAAGGCTGTCATCCATTTCATATTATGACAAAATAACTTATTGGACATTACTCGGGTTGAGTTAATTAGGATTTTTTATAGTACAACAGAGTCTCAGCAGAAGTTTAAGAAAATTGGTTGCAAATAACAATAATAGTTGACATAAAATGTTAAAGAATATGATGAAATATTTAATAACCTATATCAAGAACTTTAGAAAAATAATTTGCATTTAATTCCAGGGCTATTTAGGAATTATTCTTAACTATTCCTAAAACTATGTTTGAATTGTCTCTTTGCTGTTACTATATACAGCTGAGTGTCATATGAGCATGTGTGTTGGGGTGTGTGTGTGTGTGTGTGTGTACATTGACTCAAGACTTTCTGCAAATAAGAAAAGCTCTATAACCTATAGAAATTGGATTAAATGAAAACATGGAGAATAAAATTAAAATGTCTGTGTATAAGTTATTTTCCTTGTCAAATGCACTGAGGGGTAATGTCATCAAAAGAACCATAAAGGGCCCGCATTTTAAAAATAGAAAACAAATGGAAATATAAAGTACTATTTACTATATTTATATAGCATAGACAGGTGTTCTGGGTGAGATACTTGCTACATCACCCCTAATCATTCACATTGGCTCTTTAATAGTCAAAGCCTATTTATACAGTGTAGATTGTTTGTTTTTTTTAAAAATGGAAATAGAATTCAATCATGCTTGGTGGTAACACTTTCTACTCTTTGAAAACAACGTTAATAGGCATAACAATAAAATACCCAGATGAACTTGGACAGTAGTTTGGGTTAAAAGGTCACCTCAAGAAAAGATAATCATTTTCTATTAAGGCTAGAACAACTATGCACTTCACTGAACTATACGGAAGGACACAGTGTCTTATTAGAAGATTAGTTTATATTACAGGCTGACAAGAATGGCCTGTAAAATGTGATTCATGCCCTGAAACAGCACACTAAAGATAATTTCTCCTCTGTCTAGTCCATAATAATGAAATAACCAAGAAGTTACATCCAAGACTTTACAGGCCCATAAACATATAAGGGAATCAAGTCATCCTCTGCCGCCGTCATTACTCCCCGTTCATACTTACTATTGTTATTCTCTTCACCCTGGATCACACTTATATAGAAGGGGAAATAAGATCAGCTATTTTAGCTTCAGGAATACTTATCTTATTTTCAGAATGAACAAGATTTCAAGCGCCAGACAATAAGAGGAAAAACTACCAGTTAATTATGGTCTGTGAATTTAACCTATAATTTATTTATCTATTCAGAGTAAGAATGATTTTTTCCCAGTTAGTGTAGTTGATATCAAAGAATTCAAAGATATTAAAATATTTTAAAGATGTATCAAAATAGGCTAAAATAATGTAATAAAAAATAATGGTGTCATGGATTGAATTGTGTCCCCCCAAAATATGTGTAAACTTGGTTAGGCCATGATTCCTGGTATTCGCAGGTTGTCCTCCATTTTGTAATCGTAATTTTATGTTAAAGAGGTTTAAGGTGGGCTCATAATACCTTCGCTAAGGTCACATTCCAGATCCAATGTAAAGGGAGTTTTCCAAGGGTGTGGTCTTCACCACCTTTTATCTTACAAGAGATAAAAGGAGAGGGAAGCAAGCAGAGAGTTGGGGACTTCATGCCACCAAGAAACCAGTGCTGGGAGCAGAGCACATTCATTGGACCTGGGGTTCCTGTGCACAGAAGCTCCTAGTCCAGGAGAAGATTGACGAGAAGGACCTTCCTTCACAGCTGACAGAGAGAGAAAGCCTTTCCCTGGAGTGAAGCCCTGAATTTGGACTTGTAGCCTACTCGACTATGAGAAAATAAATTTCTCTTTGTCGAAGCCATCCACTTGTGGTATTTCTGTTTTAGTAGCACTAGATGACTAAGACAGAATTTGGTACCCAGAGAGTGGGGTGCTGCTCTAACAGATACCTAAAATGTGGAACCAGTTTTAAAACTGTGACTGAGAAGACTCAGAAGGAAGTGATGAGAACTGTTAACACTGAAGAAGACACAGATATGAGAAACAGCAGCAGAAGACTGGTGACAGCAGCAACAAGCCAGCAGCAGCAGAACCAGGAGACCAGCGACAGACAGTGCTGGAGCCAACAAATGGGGCCAGAGAGCTGAGTGCCTGTGCGCAGGAGGCTTCCTGGTGGAGTAGGGTGCCTCTAGGCACTGATCAATGGAGCTACTGAGCTTTGGAATACTTGCCCCAGTAGGGCAGATGTGGGCATGGGTCCCAAAGGCCTAGAGGTGAAGAAACACAAGAAGCTGAGCTGCCTCAGTCTCAGAAGGTATGGCCTCAACCTCTGGGGTTTCAAAGGGTGGAGCCATGGCCTCAGGTGTTTTTCTGGAGTTGCCACTCAGATGGACTAGGAGAATAGTGCATCTAAAGCTGAGGGATCGGAGTTGCTGCCCAGTGGGCCTGGAAGGTGAAGCTGAAGCCCAGAGCCGAGGGGCCTCCATTCAGAATCCTGAGAGTGTGGCCATTACCTGGAGTCTGGAGGGCAAGGCCATTGTATAAATGGTCTCAGAGAACAGAGGATTATTTGCAAAGCCTTGAGGGCTGAGGTAATGTGTTCTGCTAATTTCCTTCATGCCTGTTATCCCTTCTTTACCTCTAGTTTCTCCCATTTGTAATGGAAATGTCTAGCTTGTGCCTGTTCTGCCGTTGTACTATGGAAGCAGATAATTTGTGTTCCAAATTTCACAGATGAAGAGGAATTTTTGGATTTGGGACTTGGAATTGATTTAAGACTTTTGCTGATATGATAGGGTGAATGTGTCTTACATGTGGCAAAGACATGAATTTTGGGAAGCCAAAGGGTGGTGGAATGCCATGGATTGAATTGTGTCTCCCCAAAACGTGTGTCAACTTGGTTAGGCCATAATTCCCAGTATTGTGTGGTTGTCCTCCATTTTGTGATGGTAATTTTATGTTAAAGAGGATTAGGGTGTGATCCTAACACCCTTACTAAGGTCACATTCCTGATCAATGTAAAGGGAGTTTCCCTGGGATATGGCCTGTAACACCTTTTATCTTACAAGTGATAAGAGGAAAGGGAAGCAAGCAGAGAGTTGTAGACTGCACATCACCAAGAAAGAAGCACCAGGAGCAGAGTGCATCCTGTGGACCCAGGGTTCCTGTGTGGAGAAGCTCCTAATCCAGGGAAGGATTGACAAGAAGTACCTTCCTCCAGAGCCAACAGATAGAAAAAGCCTTCCCCTGGAGCTGATGCCCTGAATTCGGACTTCTAGCCTGCTAGGCTTTGAGAAAATTAATTTCTCTTTGTTAAAGCCATCCACTTGTGGTGTTTCTGTTATAGCAGCACTAGATGACTAAGACAGAATTTTTTGTCATGATTTTTGTTTTTTAACCAGTCAGGGTATTCGATTAGTATTGAAGGGTATCTAATGGTGGATTTATTATTATTATTTATATAATTAACATTTTATAAATTCTATAGAAATATGCAGAGGTAAATTCACAGCATTTCTGCACAATATAGAAAAAATTTCATATGATAGAGCGTTATGGTGATTATGAATTAAGTAAACTTTATAGTGATTGGTTATTTATTGTAGGATTACTTACTGTATTTGGCAGTGAATAACAATACAGTACTCTTTTAAGTATATATAAAATTATGAATGAAGACACCATCCACCTTAACTGAGACAGATGATATTGTTTACTATATACCCATTTCTGTTAAGCAGTTTTAACTCATAATGACCCTACAGGGCAGAGTAGAATTGTCCCATAGTTTCCAAGGAGCAGCTGGTAAATTCAAACTGCCAACCTTTTTTTTCTTAGCAGTCGAGTGCTTAACCACAATGCCACCACAGCACCATTGTTTACTACATATACTCCATTTAATTGTATTCCTAAAAAAAAAAAAAAAATCCTAGTTATTCTTCAAAACACAGTTTAGATACCATTTTTTAGAAGAGATTTCTTTGACCTTTCTCATCTTGAATTAATTATTCCTGTTTCTTGTGCAGATTTCTATTGCATATTTCCCATTTTACTCCAATGCTCTATTTACATGTAGCCTCCCTTTCTTTTGAAGTTATGTAAACAATCAGTTCAGCACCCTCATGGGAAAGAAACAATTGGTTACTTTGAGTAAGATTCCTTGAAAAAATAGTATACCATAGCAAAACTCCAGTGAGGAGGCTGGCTACATTGGAAATGTTAATCACCAGCATCAGAGATAAAAGTTGAGGTGAAATGGATATGTTTTAGCCCTTCAACTGCACTGCAGCTGTTTGAATTCACATTACTACACATGATTATAGGAAAGGCCCACTTAGTTCTCTGACCCCAATAGATCTGCAGCAAGAACACGCTGGTGAACTGATCCATGTGAGTGGGAGAGGGCTGCCTGTGTGCTAACTGCATCAGGAAAAGCATAAGAGGTGGTAAATCTTCTCTCTTTCCCTCAGCAGAGAACTCACAGTCTGCCAAGTTATTCATTACTCACCCACTAGCACATAAGTCTGTGGCTCCCTCTACTTGTTGGATTGCCACTGCTAGAAAGACCTCTAACAATCTGACTTAAATGAGTGCTGTGGGAATTTCCAATTGTGAGTAATAAAAAGAAAAGTACCAATCATAATCAAAGTAAGTTGAAGGATAAAGAGCAAGCCAAGAGCCTAGAGCAAGTGAAGCCTGCTGAGGCAGGACTAATGAAGGAACTAGAGTAGAAATTTAAGAAAAATATTAATAATGTTTAAATAGAGGCAATTATAGATACTTCTTTCCCTTAAAAAAACCTTTTGGAATTAGAAAATATGATTTCTAAATTACGAGAAATCACTAGACAAGAAATAAAAGACAAAGTCTATAATCACTCTTGAGGAAGAAATACGAAAAATGGAAATCATGACTAAAAGGTGTAGAGCATAGTTTGCTAATTGCTGACCTCTTTTGTGTTGTTGAGCAGCTGACAGAGTATAGGCATATTGAGTTGTCGATTTCCCACAAGTGTTGGCTCAGCTGTGAGGGGCCTGATGTAACAAGGGTCCCCATGAGATGTCTATTCGATTTGCCAGTGATATTATGGAAAAAGAAATGAGAGAGGTTGGAGGCCCTGGTTTAGAAGTTAGAGCTAAGGCTAAGAATAACTGAAGTTCTAAAAGGAGGATAAGAAATATAGAGGAGAGGAGGCAGAGCGAAGACAGTATTATAGACAGAAGTACCACACTGTCGTTTTAGAGAAAACACCTGAAAAACTAAGTAAAACAGACACAAACATCAATCCTGGAACCCTAAGTGTCAAATGAAGGGCTAAAGAACACAACCAAGCACTGAATGAAATAAGAAACTGACAGAGAACAGATAACTAGGAGAGCTACAGAGTGGAGGTCCCCTACCAGATAATGTGGCATGAACTCATCATCTCAGACCCCTCAGCAACCAAGAACAATAAACAGGGAGTACAGGATGGCAACTTCACAGGGCTCCCAGCAAGAAACAGAACACCTAGTAGCCAAGGATACCGCTTTCCCACTCCCACCCTTCTTCACTCTGTGCAGCCTCTGCTGCTTTCCAAAGAGCTGTGGTCTCTCGGTTGGAGAGACTTTGGCTCTTAGTCACTTGGATTTGGGCTGCCCCTACTGGCAGCTCCTTCAGTGCCACTTTTTGTTGTTGTTGTTGTTTTTGGCTTCTTTTTGTTTCTTCTCTCTCTCAACTTCTTCATTTCCTTTCTCCAACCCAGCTGATGCCATATGCCATCTCCACTCCTTCTTGATGGGCTGCACCTCACTGCTCGGCTGGGGAGCTGCTTCCCTGGTCTGCACTGCCCTGCTGGGGGGTTCCCTTGGAGTATTTTTTTTCTCAGTTTCTTGTCTCTCTGTACCTTCCCTCCTTTCCTTTCTCCTGACCACTTGCTCCACATATCATATCCTCCCCCTTCCCTCCTGCCTGTCTACACTGCATGCTAAGCACCATGCCCCCAAAAGGCAGAGGCAGGGACCACTGGACCCCATCCTGTACTGGCCCCTGACCCCACCTTGTCAGCCCCAGTACTTGCACAAACTCACACTTCACCCTCTGCTGGACCTGACCTGCTGCACTATAGCCAAGTGGATGGCCCGCCCACCTGGACAAAGTGGTGAGAGGTACTGTGCCCACAGATGAGCAAACAACAAAGAATGCCCAGTCAGCCTGCTCAGACGTAACCAAACAAAACAAAATGCAGGATGAAACAAACAAATCTACAATCAATAAATGAAGGAAATAATTACTGAATGTCCCAAAGACAGCAGACAATATCAAAACACATAAAAAACAAACAGGATGGCTCCAGAAAGCATCCAAAATAAGACACCAGGTGACCTTCCTGTAGAAGAAAAGGCACTGGAAATACCTGATAGGAAATTCAAAACTGTAGTATTTACAACACATAGGAAAATCACATCAGATGACAAAATGATGGATAATCACAATACTGGCAGTCATGGACTAGCCAAGTTGACACACTTTTTTGGAGACACAATTCAATCCATAACACTAATCAAGAATAACATATCCTGTACAATTCTTGTTCAAATATAATGGCAAAATTAGGACATTTCTGGATAAATGGAAATTTAGGTAATGTGTAAAAACCAAACCAATCTTACAAGAATTATTAAAGGGAGTCCTTTGGTGAGAGAACAAATAACATCAGACAACAGCCTGAATCTAGGATGTGAGACTAAATCAGCCAGATACCAACCTAGGTAATGAACTTTCAAGGATAAAACAAAACTAAAAAATTTACAACAGGGAACCAGAGAGGTCAATCTGTAAATGATAACAATGTCAGAACAATAAAAGGGTGGACAAACAGTGTGGGTATAGAACTTTCAAATGGTGAGGAAGTAAAGGTGATATCAAGTTATGAAAGACGGTTCAAACTTAGGAAAATGGGGTAAATATCAAGGTAATCACAAAGAAAGTTAACAAGCTAGACATAGAAATACCACATGATTCAGCAATCCCACTCCTAGGAATATTTCCTAGAAAGACAAGAGCCATTACACGAATAGACACATGCACACCCATGTTCACTGAAGCATTATTCACAGTAGAAAAAGATGGAAACAACCTAAGTGCCTATCAACCGATGAGTGGATAAACAAACTATGGTACATACACACAATGGAATACTACCAAACAATAAAGAAAAATGATGAATCTGTGAAACATCTCACAACATGGATGAATCTGGAGTGCATTATGCTGAGTGAAATAAGCCAATCACAAAAGGACAACTATTGCATGAGACCACTATTACAAAAACTCCTAAGAAGGTTTACATACAAAAAGAAACAATCTTTGATGGCTATGAGGGAGAGGGGTGGTGGGGAGGAAAAAACACTAAATAGACAAGAGATAAGTGCTAACTTTGGTGAAGGATAAGACAGTACACAATACTGGGGAAGTCAGCACAACTTGACTAAGGTAAGGTCATGGAAGTTCCATAGTCATATCCAAATTCCCTGAGGGACTGATTTACCGGGTTGAGGGCTAGGGACAAAGGACTCAAGGAACATCTAGCTCAATTGACATAATGTAGCTTATAAAGAAAATATTCTACATTTTACTATGGTGAGTAGCATCTGGGATCTTAAGAGCTTGTGAATGGCCATCTAAGATACTCCAGGTAGTGGTTAAGGTTGTGTGTCAACTTGGCTGGGCCATGATTCTCAGTGTCTTGGCAGTTGTATAATGTTGTGATCAATTCCCTGTTGAAATTTGATGTGTGATCACCCCCAGGATGAAATCTGCTGAATGGTACCAGTGGTGGCGGGACCTGTGGTAGCTCACTGCCCCCTCAGCCTTCATCTTTCTGCCCTTCACTGCTTACTTCCTTCCTGCTTGCCTTCCCAAGGTTTTGGGCTTGTTCTGGATCCTATAGCTGCCTCTTGTTCATCTGACCTCCAGTTCTTGAGACTTGAGCTAGCAGCTTACCTGCTGATCTTGGGATTTGTTGACCTTCACAGCCTGTGAGAAAGAGTCCTGCTTTTCTAGCCTGCAGATCTTGGGTTTGCCAGCAACTGCAGCTACATGAACCAGGAGAAACCTCTATCCTAATCCGTGGATGTTTCAGCCTCAACAATTGCATAAGCTGTTTCCTTGATATAAATCTCTCTCTATATGTATATATATTTATACGCTTTATGGGTCTTGCTTCTTTAGAGAAGTCAGCCTAAGACACTCCACTGCTCTCACCCTGACTGGAGCAAGGGTGAATGAAGAAAACCAAAGACACAAGGAAAAGATTATTCCAGAGGACTAATGGATCACACTCACCAAGGCTCTACCGGACTGAGGCCAGTACAACTAGATGGTCCCCAGGTACTACCACTGACTGCTCTGACAAGGATCACAATAGAGGGTCCCAGATAGAGCTGTAAAAAATGTAGAACAAAATTCTAACTCACACACACACACACACACACACACACACACAAAGGGCAGACTTACTGGTCTGACAGCAACTGGAGAAACCCCTAGAGGATCACCCCCAGACACACTTTTAGCTCAGTAATGAAGTCACTCCTGAGGTTTACCCTTCCGCCAAGGATTAGATAGGCCCATAAAACAAACTGAAACTATATTGTCACACCAGCCCAAGGACAAGGACAAAAAGGAAGGAAGGGATGAGAAAGCTGGTAATGGGGAACACAAGGTCAAGAAGGTGAGACTGTTGACATGCTGTGTGGGTGACAACGAATGTCACAAAACAATATATGTACTGTTTAATGAGAAACTAATTTGCTCTATAAACTTTCATCTAAAGTACAATAAAAACCAAAACAAACAAAAAAGAAATACCGAGAAATTATGAAGAAAAAAAAAATCCACCCAAATAAAGGGGATTCTTCATTTGAAATCTTGAAATGTTCAAGATCTGTCCTAATGTACAGTGCCATCAGTGATAGGTTAATATCCATACTCCTACAAGGAACAGCAGTTAATATGACTACTTCTGCAGTCTGAAATTGATCAAACATGCAATTGAGGTGCATTGATAATTGCTGTGATTGGAATGCGAAAGTTGGAAACAAAGAAGAAGGATTGATAGATGGAAAACATGGCCTTGGTGATAGAAACGACACTGGAGATCTCATGATAGAATTTTACAAGACCAACAATGTATTCATTGCAAAAACTTTTTCTCGGCAACATAAAAGGCGACTGTAAACGTGGACCTCACCAGATAGAATACACAGGAATCAAATCAACTGCATCTGTGGAAAGAGACATGGAGAGATGAATATCGTCAGTCAGAACAAGGCCAGGGGCCGACTGTGGAACAGACCATCAATTACTCATATGCAAGCTCAGGTTGAAGCTGAAGAAAATTAACACAAGTCTACGAGAGCAAAAGTATGACCTTGAGTATATTCCACCTGGATTTAGAGACCATCTCAAGAATAGTTTTGATGTGTTGAGCACTAATGACTGAAAATTAGATGAGTTGTGGAATGACATCAAGGACATCATACATAAAGAAAGCAAAAGGTCATTAAAAAGACAGAGGAGAAAGAAAAGACCAAAACGGATGTCAGAAGAAACTCTTACACTTGTTCTTGAAAGTTTAGTAGCTAAAGTAACTGGAAGAAATAATGATGTAAAAGTGTTGAACAGATGATGTCAAAGGGCAGCTCGAGAAGTCAAAGTAAAATATAATGACATGTGTAAAGAAACCGCAAACCAAATGCAACCCGATGCAGGATGGCAGAGGAGTTGAAGAAGAAGGAATAAAAGTGAATACACATAGTTTCATATAAATATCAGTTTTATTCCTTCTATATATCCTTTGCCATTCTGCTTCAGGTTTCCTTTGTTTGCAGTACTTTTTCAAGCACCTTCCTCAAATTGAGGACATGGAAAGTATTATCTCTGGGTTTATGTTTTTTCTTGTATAATGTCTGCATCTCAGTGAGACTTTTCAAATGAAGAGTCCACCTTACTTGGGTGGGATTTTTTTTCTTCATTATTTCTCATCTATATTTCTTATTTTCCTTTTAGAGCTTCAATTTTTCTTTACGTACTCTAATATCTAAACTAAGGCTGCCAATCTCTCTCAATTCGTTTTTCATAGCATCATTGACAAATGGAGTAGACTGCTCGCCACACCAGATATGTGTACCAGCCTTGTTTTCCTGAAAAAGTGGTCTTGACAAAGGCTTAGGGTGGTGGAGCCAGTTTGCTGCAGCTGCTGCTACATACCTGTGGCATGGGATTCCTGAGATGGGGTTCGTAGAGGCCATTGCATTTGTAGCTTCTGGTCCCTCCTGCCTCTGGCCATAGTCTCACTTTGCATTGCATCCATGAGGACTGCTTCTAGCCTCCATTTTGGGGGGTGTGGATACCACAAACTGGCAAATCAAAACTCCTAGTGAGTTAACACCTCATGGGGCAGACAGTAAAAGATGGAAAAGGATAATTCTCCCTTCCATCACTTGTAAAAGACCTATGGCAAGCTCAGCATGCACTCCCTTCTCTATCTTGTTCCTTTTTTCTTACTCCTTTTTCTGTGGGTTTGCATTCACCAACAGTGTTAGCATATAAGCCTTTTCTTCAAATACTATCTACTAAGTGATTCAGATTAAATCAGAAGATAAACATCCGTGAAACTGAAAGGAATTGTGTAACTCCCAAGTTAATGAGGCAAAGAGGGAAGGGCATGACAAGAATTAGGCCTAAACCAAAAAACATAAAATATGTGTAATTAAGAAATAGCAACAAAAAGTAAAATAGGTAGAATAAGAACAATCATATAGAATACAAAAAAAAAAAATTATCAAGTAATAAGAATATTTTTAAAGGCGTTAATTCTCCTGTTAAAAGATTAAGGCTTTAAAATTGTGTTAATTACACAAAATCCTGCTACATACATTTTAATCCAGCTACATGCATTTACCATATCTTGATTCTATTAACAGAATAAATATGAAATAATGAATGTACATGTTTCAGCAGTTGCAAATTGCAAGGATCACAATGTAAAAACTGGGTAAAACATAATTCAAAAACAAAAGTATCAATTGGAACAAAAGGAAATGCAATGCAATGACAAAGGTGCAGAAAGCGTGCCATTTGACCGTAGTTCCTGATGTCCATTGTAATTCCTCTGCTTAGAACTTCAAGCCATATAGATATACACTGTCACAGGAAATCCCACTAAGACCTTTGTTGTTAGATGCCCTCGAGTTGGTTCCAACTCACAGCGACCCTATCTATGTACGATGTAATGAAACACTGCATTGTCCTGCGCCGTCCTCACAATTGTTGCTGAGTTTGAGCCCATTGTTGCAGCCACTGTGTCAATCTATCTCATCGAGGGTCTTCCTCTTTTTCTCTGACCCTCTACCTTACCAAGTGTGACGTCCTTCTCCAGGGACTGGTTCCTCCTGATAACATGTCCAAAGTGAGTGAGACGAAGTCTCTCCATCCTTGCTTCTACGGAGCATGCTAGTTGTACTTTCTCTAAGATGGATTTGTTTGTTCTTCTGGCAGTCCATGGTATATTCAGTATTCTTCACCAACACCACTAGGACTAGACGTGGCAATGTACCTGCAAAAATAAGCAATCCAAGCTTTTTTTTTTTTTTCAATTCCTGTTGTCCTTCCTTGAGCCACTTTAATGGAATGGCAAATTACTACCATTGATTAATCAGTAAGATAAATTGTCCACAGATTGATTTCTTGCTACAACTTTCTATCCAAAGTTCATCCCTTAAGTGGACACTAAAGTAGGAAATATTTGAAATCTATTTAAATTTGACTTTGCTCTTGAAATAAGAAACATTTCTTAAAAAGCATAAAAAGGATAGAACAGCCGATTTGTAATTATTTGTTGATTAACCATACATTGATCGATACAAAAAGTGACCTTGGCATATACATGCTATACCTGAAACTTTAATGAAGAAACTAGTTTCAAGAGTCATAATCTTTAGCCATCAAGAAAAGGTGCAACATAATAGACAGTATGTTGGACTCAATTAACCACCTATTAAAATTCTGACCTCTTGGTTTCATGCTAAAGAAACCAAAGAATGATTTTGATATCCTTACTAGAGAAGTACAGATGGAATAAATAACTCTTAATGTAAAAAATAATCTATTAGATGTAGGAATACGTAGAATTCAATTAACATCTTGAAAGGCCTGTGAAAAGATAGAGGTAATTGGCAGGGATATTTAATTCAAAGGTGATATCCCATCCCCTCTATATATTTAGGCCGAGGACTATGTAGTAAGTACTCTCTGAGAGTAATGGCATCTTTTTTGATTCCATTTATTTTCAGCTATATCGAAATTAATTCTTCAGAGTGCAGGCTGTTCCTTCTGTGGAGAGTTACCTTCTACATACTTAATTTTCCACACAATGCAAGCATATCTGTAGGCTGATTCCTTAATTGGGATTGCTCATTGAAAGGTATATGCTCTTGAATTTTCATAGATATCACCTAATTACCCTCCATAGGTATTTTACTTTGCCATTTTTCTAAGTGAAAATGGTATCTCAGAGTAATTTTACTTTGCATTTCACATATGATGAGTGAGACTATTCATGCTTTCAAATGTTAAGAGTCATTTGCATTTCATTTTCTGTGACTTGTCTGATGTTTTTTGCCCATTTTTTTATTGGCTATTTGTCTTTCCTTGACTAATTTTCAGGAGCTATATTTATTATAGATTTTAGCCCTTTTCTTTTGATACGAGTTGCATTTTTTTTTCTCCTTTTGTCACTTGCTTCTGAATTTTGCTTACCGTGGTTTGTTTTCAGTCAGAAGTTCTATTTATTTTAATATGATATAGCCATAGTTAGAAATTACCAAGACAAAAACAAAAAACACTTATTCCATGTGTTCTTCAACTGCAGGCCACAATCCTGCTCATAAAATATTCAGAGTTAAGTGAAAGGAAAGATGAATTATGGAAATTTTACAGCAATGTGATATATGATAAATTAGAAAGAAGTAAAGGGTATTATATAAGGAAAGTGTATTATATAAGTATAGCTTTGCCCCAGCTAAAAAAATCTAATATAATCAATAATATTATACCCATAAAACAACATTGAAGCTTTTATATACTCTACTCCAAAATTTTACTTAGCTAAGAAACATTTTCTCGGATTGTTTTTTTCTTCCTTATATAATCTTAAATCTCTTTCAGCATAAACACAGACTGTTTTACTTCCATGTCTTCAAAGAGATGACACTATTTTTAACTTTCAATAAATCCATTGATTTTATTCATGTAACCTTTGAGAATTTGTTTCTCTTTCAGAACCTGGAATTTTCTGATTTAGCATTTATCAAATTAATGATATAAGTGGATGTGAAACCTAGGTTATAGAATCAGATTTTTCTCATACACATTTTTCTTATTGCTCTGAAAAAGTCTGTGTGCCAAAAGGAAGAGGAAAGCTCTGTAGATCACATCTCTGTTTATAAGAATTCTATGTAAGCTCTTGTGTTTATCTAATAGCATGACAACCCTACCATCTATATTTTATGACACATTTAGCATTGAAGTTCTTCAAGCAGCAACATAGCTTCAGTACTTCTGCATTTCTCTGTTCAAACATCTTAAAACACTCCCCGTTTCTGATTGAGACATGTTTTAGAGTAAATCCCTGCATTAAGGATAATCATTACAAAGAAAAGTAGTAACAAATTTAAAATGGTTACCATTCACTAAACATATACTATGCACCAGGTTTTTCATCTACTTTAAAAGTTCTTAAAATAATCAAGCTAATTAAGTTAAACAGAGTAAATACCTTCCTTATGTAAAGTTAGTTTATAGTACACCTGGAATTCAAATCTATGCCATCTGATCCTAAAATCAGCTTTTCATCCCACCTTCCTGGGCTCCTCAGATTTTTAAATATTAATATTTGCAGTATCATTCAGTTTTATAAAAGTTTAAATTAAAAAAAAATCTGACAGTAACTCATCGACTATCTCATTGTCCGACATTTCACATTATGACAATAGTAAAAAATCTACTATTTTCATATTAACCATGAATGTCTGGCAGTAACAAATGCTAAGGTGCAAGGCAGGAGTAACACTTGGTGTTCTGGCTAAGGCTGTGTGTAAACGGCTAGGCCATGATTCTTGGTGGTTTGACAGTTATGTAGTGATATAGTCATCCTCTATTTTGTGATCTGATATAGTCATCCTCCATTTTCACACATTGCCTATTTTCTCATAACAACCTGGTGTATATTTTTCAAAAGTAGTAGCTGAAGACATCATTAATTATATATTTTTCTGTTACTTGTAGAATAATAAATATTTTCTTTCATGAATGCTTTGCTATAATAATATTTTTCTTTTATCTTTGTATCAAGCCAGGTTTGACACAATACATCATCTGTTCATATGGCTTAAGTAAAGGCACTTTCAACACAAATCTGGTTTATTAAAGATGCAGCAGCATTAAGGCAGCAAATAAGGGATGTTGAGATATCCAAAGGCAAGTGACAGAGGAAGACATTATCCTACCCCTGGAGGATCAAAGGGTAAAAAGAAGGAAAGAATGAGAGCTGGAGCCATGTAAGAGGGGTCACTTAGTGGGAGGTAAGCTCAGCATAATGCTGCTATGTTGCTGGTCACCAAAGAGTTGATTCTGACCCATAGCAACCCCATGCATGTATAGTAGAACTGCTGTATAGGGTTTCAAGGTTGTGAGTTTTCAGAAGCAGATTGTCAGGCCTGTCTTCCAAAGCTCCTTTGGGTGGGTTTGAACTGCCAACCTTTTGGCTAGTATTCAAGCACTTAACCCATTTGCACTACCTGGGGACTGTAGCCAGAGAAATAGTTTTGAAGCAGGAGGCTGCTGGAAAGAATCATCATAATTTCTGACTTTTGGCATATCTTTCTTCTCCACTGCTTCCTATTGGTTAATCCTAACTACAAGTCAACTGGCCAGGGACCCCATATAAGTTAGCCCATAGGTTTCAGCTTCTGAAGATACAGAGTAGGGTAAAAACAGGTCAAAAAGAGATTGGGACAGTGTGGGGTGAAAGGTGCCAAATTAAGAATTGCTGGTCCAAGCTTTAACATTTTTGAAGAAGACATGTCTAAAAAGTATTTTCCTATTGGCATTAGCTAGCAGAAAACTCACATATTCATTATTCAACTATAATAATTAAATTAACTTAGTTGTCCTCTAACTTACATTTTTCTATTCTTCTTAATTTTTTTCTTTCTAATCAGCCCTTTTATGTTGAATTTATTTTAGATGTTATAAGTGCTACCTGAAGATATGTAGGGTAAGAATAAAAAACAATAATAATATAAAATAAAGTTAATAATATAAATGATATAAAATAACACAAAATTAATAATAATATAAAATGTAAAGCTAAAAAAATTATTTTCCCAGATCATACAAAATACAAATATTATTATATTCAAAGCCTTAAAATAACTGTTTTCATGTTTGATAGAAAAATTAATAAAAACAAATTTATAATCTTCATACCTGGTGAAGAACTAGTCATCATTTTCTTTTTCTGTTTCCCAAAATGAATATTTTTAGTAAATCTTACTGAAATAAAATGACAAGATGGCAACACATTAACTTGAACATATCTGATGCCCTCTAAGACAAGAGATATGAGAGAGAACCAACAACTGCTAAAGACAAAGGTGCAACTCCACTTGCTTTTACTAGGGAGGAAACTGAAGCCCAAACAGGTTATATAACCTGCTCAGGTGTCAAATTTGAGATTAGAATCCAGATCTCTTGATGGGAGTTTTGTCCCTTTGCCTTAAGACCAAGAGATTTTTCATAGGTAAAGAGCATTTGCTAACTCTGGCTTCATAAACACCATTGTTCCACATAAAGAATTCTGCACAAGTGTCCACAGGGTTAGGAAATATTTCAGATTTAAAGAATCACTGGAAGGATAGCATTTTTTCTCATTCTATTCCTTAGTCTCTGTCAACATCCTAATAAGATACCAATGAAGGCACAAACAACAGAAGAAATGATGAAATCACCTAATACTGATATTAACAATCAAACAGTTGTCAGAATTCAAGAAGAATTTCCCCTGGCTACATGCTGTTTTTTTTTTTTTTTTTTACATGCTGTTGTTGTTGTTAGGTGCTATTGTCTCTGTTTCAACTCATAGCAACCCTATGTATGTCATAATGAAAGGTGGCCCAGTCTTGCACCATTCTCACAATCATTGCTATTCTTGAGCCCATTGTTGCAGCCACTGTGTCAATCCATCTCACTGAGGGTCTTCCACTTTTTCTCTGACCCTCTACTTTACCAAGCATGATGTCCTTCTCCAGGGACTAGCCCCTACTTATAATCTACTGATAATATGTCCAAAGTAAGTGAGAAAAAGTCTTGTCATTCTTGCTTCTAAGGAGCACTCTGGCTGTACTTTTTCCAAGATAGATTTGTTTGTTCTTCTGGCAGACCGTGGTATATTCAATATTCTTCACCACCACCATAATTCAATGGCATCAATTCTTCATCAGTCTTCCTTATTCACTGTCCAGCTTTTGCATGGATATGAGGTGATACACAGAGCTAAAATAACTGGTTGATGCCAGCAAGCTTTCTGATACCTATGTGACAGTAAGCTTGCTTTCCCTAATGATAAAGTTGTGCCCCTTTCCTTTCCAGTTATCTACTTATATATGTCTATTTATCTATCATCTATATTTACTTTTTAGCTACTTGTTATGTATATGTATAGTAGAAATTATGTAAATATTTATTGAGATTCTCCCGCATTCTAGGCAATATGTTCATCACTAATAATGGTGAACAAATCAGTCTCTGATTTCATAGAACTTATAGTTTAATACCACCACCCATCTGTCAGTTTGTTCTACTGTGGTGGTTTGTGTGTTTCTATGAAAATAGAGAGGGAAGTAATGACACCGGAAGTGGAAGCTATGCCAACTATATTTCAAATAACAGCAGGGTCACTCATGGAAGACTGGTTTCAGTGGACCTTTCAGAATGAGATAAACTAGGAAAAATGGTTTGGAGATCTCCTCCTGAAAATTAGCCAGTGAAAGTCCTATGGAGCATAACAGAATATTGTCCAATATAGTGTTGGAAGATGAGCCCTTTAGGTTGGAAGATACTCAAAATACACAATGGCCTCAACAATGAATTCGAACATACGTGATTGTGAAGATGGCACAGGACCTGGCAATATTTTGTACAGGGGGTTGTCATGAGTTAGAGCAACTTGAAGGGCAATTAACAACTACAGCATAGTCTAATAGATGAAATAGATGAATAAGCAATTATAATTTTATCTTGAGTATTACGACATCATTAAGTAAGTAAGGATTCTAGGAGTATTCATGCAAGAAACCCCTCATTCACTCTTTGGAGAGCTTTGAGAAGGCTTCTCAAGAAACCAGTGTCTAGAATGGAACTTCATGTAATCTAATTGAACAACCACTGAACAGTTTTAAGCAGAGTATTTTAGAGATATGATCAAATTTCTAGAAAGATTAGTAGCATGTCACAAATTCTTGTGACATTAGTACCTCTGTTTATAGTCATTTTAGGAGTTTAATTCCTAATATTGCAAACTGAATAGCAAGCAGAAAAAGACAAGAAAAAATAAGGCAAGAAACTCTTAGTCTCCATGTACGTAAGGTCAATACTAGGGAGAATTCTGGTTCCATCTGTTGATAACATTAACTTTGCCACCTAGAGTTTCAGTTAGCATTACCTTTAGTGGCATATCTAGGATGACCATATGCTCTGGTTTATCTGGGACAGCTGGTTGCACTCACAGGTGTCTTCAGACCCAAAATATGTGGCCACCTTTATAAAATCCCTGAAGCACTATGTATTAAACAAAATGCGTTCCAATCTGAGTACAATAAAATTTTTTTTTTAATCTGAGAGAATTTAATATAAAGCTGTTTTAACCAAGATGTCAAAGAGATAGTAACTGCAGGAAGCAACTACCATCCTTAGGGCTGGGTGATTAAAGGAAAGAGAGTGGAATTATTAAAATTTAGTAGCTTGGAGAAGGGACTCTATGAAACTGAAAATCAGATTCTCAGGAAGGCACGCTGACCAGTAGGTGCTAGTGTCTCTGAGAGCCTGTGATGGGTCTAATTCTGCAAGTGTTGGTACAGCTATTAGAAGCAGTATAATAAAAGGTGGTGAAGCTTACAGGAACAAGACGCCAACTGGAAGGTAAAAGTAAGCTAACAGAAAGAAGCGCTTGCTTCTTTCTCCTCTAGCCCTGAAGTTTCTCTCTAGTACCCCCTACTGGTGGAGACTTATTGGCTAAGCAAGCTAGCAAAGCAGAAATGTGGCTTAAAGTGGCAGCCCCAAAACTTTACCCTCATTTACTACCAATTTCTGGCAGGATAAAGAGTCCTGGTGGCCCAGTGGTTCAGTGCTTGGCTGCTAACCAAAAGGTTGGTGGTTCAAACCTACCAGCTTTTTAATGGGAGAAAGAAGTGTGACGATCACACCCTTGGAAAATCTATGGGGCAATTCTACTCTGTGCTTTGGGGTCACAATGAGTCAGAATTGATTTAATGGCAATTTTTTTTTTTTTTGAGTTGGCAAAATGGGGCATGCTGGAATAGGAAAGCAGTGATTATCTTAATGTGATTTTAAAATCTGAGACTATGTAGTTGAGGATCTCAGAGTAACAGAATCATTAACCATGTTTTTGCTTCAAAATCTGTCTTAAAGTGCATGTTTAAAAAGTAATGTGTATTAAAATATTGGATTAGATGCTATGGGCAAGTAAATGCTTTCTATAGGAGACTTTGAAGGAGTTTTTTTTTTTTCTCACTATTTTACTTAATCTCTTTTTCCATATGTGAAATAATTTGGATCAAGTAGGTGTATCTATATAAGGGATGTGTTTTTGCAAATTTAAACTTTGCTTTACTTTGTTTTCACTTGCAGATATACATACACACACAGATGTGTCTGGAGGTATAAGAAACACGTTAGTAAAGCTGATTGAATTTTCACCTTATTTGCAAGCATTGCCATGTTTCTTACTTTGCATGTCCTTCAGGCCTCATCAGAGCACCAAGTTCCAAGTGACTTCAGAGGGTTTTCTGTACTCAGAGCAGCTCTATGGGGCATGGAGGAAGATGAGAAATGAGCCGACACCAGAAGTGCAATGAAAGGTAAAAATCATAGCATCACTGCAGCTTTTGGACTAAGCAGCAGGCTAAATTACTGCACCTGAATATATGAATCCCATGGCTTCATGAGGGAAAGGATGGTAAGCATTTAGGGCAGAAAAACAAATCTAAGTTCATTCACTGGATTCAGGATAAGTTTCCTTTACCAAGTAACATAGGTAGCATTTTGTTATTATTATGGAAATCTGTCAGCCTTCTTGATCACATATAAAAGCGAAATATAACACCTAACTCACAGTAGGGATTCCAAATACGCTACTTGGATGAACATAGGTCTCTCAAAGTTCAGTATTTTTTCTTTTTAATCTTATCTTTAGGGTAGTATGGTGTCTGAGAACACTGAAGAATTAAAAAGGACTCAGAAACATGTAGAAGAAACTGCATGTATATCCATGTATATCAGCCTCTCTATCCTTTGAAAGGCCAACCTCGGAAAGGGGAAAAACAATAGTTACAAAATAAAGATTGGATTCAGACACCGTATCACTGCCACAAATTATTTGCAATAATAGGCACATTTAAATTTAAACACTTTTAAAATACATATAATATGTAAAAGATCAAAATATTACAAATACAAAAAGTTTGTATTTATAAGTAGATAGTATGTACATTTGGTTAAAATTATGAAGGCATGTAATTTTTGAGAAGTTGATTCTTTGACTGATTTGGATTTGATATTAAACAATCTCACATATCTTTCCTGGAATGAGGATTTTTCTTCTCTATCAATTCAAAGGCTATCTATCAAAGACCACAGCCTTCAGTATGGATTGCACCTCAGCATAAAGAAAACAAAAATCCTCACAACTGGACCAATAAGCAACATCATAATAAATGGAGAAAAGATTGATGTTGCCAAGGGTTTCATTTTATTTGGATTCACAATCAACATCCACAGGAACAGCAATCAAGAAATAAAGATATATTGCATTGGACAAATCAGCTGCAAAAGTATTAAAAAGTAAAGTTATCACTTTGAGGACTAAGGTGTGCCTGACCCAAGCCATGGTATTTTCAATCTCCTCATAAGCATGCTATTGTTGGACAATGAATAAGGAAGACCTAAGAAGAATTGATGCCTTTGAATTATGGTGTCGGCAAAGAATATTGAATATACCACGGACTGCCAATAGACCAAACAAATTTGTCTTGGAAGAACTACAGCCAGAATGCTCCTTAGAAACGAGGATAGTGAAACTTTGTCTTATGTACTTTGGGCAACGTTATCAGGAAGGACCAGCCCTTGGTCCCTGCTTGGTAAAGTAGAGGGTCGGAGAAAAAGAGAAAGACCCTTAACAAGATGAATTGACACAGTGCCTGTAAAAATAGGCTCAAACAGCAACAATCGTGAGGATAGCTGGGGACCAGGCAGTGTTTCACTTTGTTGTACATAGGGTCCGCTATGAGTTGGAACCCACTCAAGCCACCTAAAGACATCAATTCATATGTTTGAGCTTGCGATTTTTAAATATTTCCTTTAATTTCTTGGCAGTTTTACTTTGACATATATCACTTTGAGGTTTTCTTATAGTTCATAGTAATATTACCTTATGGTTCATTGATATTGGCATAAATTTGGGAATCATCAGAATCTTCTGTGAAGCTACTATAAACTGGAACAAATTTCCCTTTCTCCCACCTCTTAACTGAATGAAAAACTTTGGACATGTTTCAGGAGGCATCAGTCCCCGGATAAGGACATCATGCTTGGTAAAGTAGAGGGTCAGCAAAAAGAGGAAAACCCTCGACGAGATGGATTGACACAGTGGCTGCAACAATGAACTCACGCATAGCAGGGTTTGTGGGGATGGTGCAAGACCGGGCAGTGTTTAGTTCTGTTGTACACAGGGTCGCTATGAGTCAGAACCAATTGGATGGCACCTAACAACAACGAGTACCATTTTAAAAGGTGGAGGTAACTAAAGAAAATGGTAAATGCCATATGACTGATACTTAAGAGTACCAGATTTTGGAGTGAAAGTAAAGGACTCTCTAGGAATGTGCAAAACTGGGGGTTTTCCAGTTTTGTAGGCATGATTGGAGTTCCCATAAAACGTATGGGAATGGAGTGAAAATAGAACTATAGTTTAACATTTTTTGTGACTTCATATTTACTCCTTATTTGCTGACCCTTGCAATATGCAAGTCACATAGGGTTCTTGGACCCGTGATCTATAGTTCTTGATTTTCTTGCTGTGATGGTAAATGGATGCTCAGCAGGATTTAATTTCTCTGGATGATGCAAACAAGTGTATCTGGTTGCTAATTTATTCATTCACATTCTCTCACGGTAGGTGATCTTTGCTCCCTGCTGTAATGGTTAATATTAGTCACTTCATAATTTAATCGGAAATAGTTTTCTTTAAAAAGTAGATATTCCTACCTAATTTCCACAAAGCTATATAGTTCTATCATTCTTTCAGCATTTCAGGTAAAAATTTTATAATCATCTTCGACTATGTATTATTGTGACTCTGCATCCACATGGTATAAAACCCATTGATGTCTAGTTGATTCGGAGTCATAGCGACACAATACTATAGAGCAGAGCTGCCCCATAGGGTTTCCGAGGCCATAAATCTACTGTATGGAAGCAGTCTGCCACATCTGTTTCCCGTGGAGGGGCTGGTGGGTTCTAACTGCTGACCTTTAGGTTAACCACTGCACCACCAGGGCTCCTTACATGATGTAATGCACAATAAACTAGAAGACCACGTATCATTAGCGTATAAATTTCCTTTTAAGTCTCACAACCAGAATGTGAATTAAGGGACTAATTGTTTTCATTCTTGGATAATAGCTTCTTCACTGTCTTTCTACTTCCGTTTTTTTTTTTTCTTTAATTCTCTCTACAGATTATTGCTTGATTAATTTTTCCCAAATTAATTTATCCTGATATATAAAGGACAAAAGTAAATATTTTAACTCTCTACTCAAAAAGCTACAATATTGTCCCTTTTTATCATATTAAATCTGGAATTTTTGTCTTATATGTATGATTTTTTGAATAATCTTGACCCAGAATATTTTCGAATATTGGTCCCTTACTTGATCAGGAAATCATTTAATGACTTATTAAATACGCATTATTCATTGGTAAATACTGCTTTCTCAATGAGAGTATAAACTTCATGAGCACAGGATAATGTCTAATATTTCTCTTTTATCTTTTATAGAATATATCATAGTATGAAAGAAAGAATATTCTTTTAAAATTCACTTGTCAATTTGTCTTTACAAGTGTGTTTCTATGATGCTGGGACCTGTGCCGCTGATACTTCAGATACCAGCAGGGTCGCCCATAGTGGAGGTTTCAGCAGAGCTTTCAGGCTTAAGATAGACTAGGAAGAAAGGCCTGGTGATCCAATTCTGCAAATTTGTCATTTAAAACCCTATGGGTCACAACAGAATATTTTCCAATGTAGTGCTGGAAGATAAGTCCCTTCAATTAAAAAGCACTCAAAATACACAGTGGCCTCAACAATGGACTCAAACGTATCAATGATTCTGAAGATGGCACAGAACCTGGCAATGTTTCCTTCTATTGCACATGGGATTGCCATGAATTGGAGTAGTCTTGACAGCAATTAACTTTGGAAAGAGAAAGTAAATTATTTCCAAATGTTGATAAAATTTATTTATTTAAAATCAATTAAAATCATATGAAGTCAAGGAAAATAAAATTCAAAGGCAAATAATGTGTATGGCTTGAGAATTGTTATTATACCTTCTATATTTTAATGTTCTTTGTCCATAGAGAAAAAAATTAGCTTACTGTGTTTTCTGAAAGCCAGAATGCTTTTAAAACATAAATTATTTACAGACTGATTTTCAAAGTTCTATCTCCTGTCCTTTAACAGGGGTATTGCTTTGCATATTTCACAATACTTGTGAAAATCCCAATGCACAGTTTATAAACTCTTTAATAATTGCCTACTGCATTGTCATTGCATATGTCAAGTTTCTTTCTAAAGTTGAAATCATTTAGGATTTAAGGAAAATCAAACAGTATTAGTGTTTCAGTGTTGTTTTGATTATTTATAACAAAACTTTCTTCAATCTACATTTCAAAATACAGCTTTCATATTGAAAAGTAACTATTAATCAGCTAAGAACCAGATTAATTTTCATATCTCAATGTCACAATATTGTCACTACTTCTGAGACTTATTCACAGATCTCTAGTTTTTATTTGGAACTGTGAAAAGAATGAGCTAATTCATTGAAAAGTTCTTGTTGCAAGTCAGACCCATTGCTTTTAACCATTGAGATGTATTTACTTTTCGTTCCCACAGTGCACTCAAGAAAATGCTGTTCTGTTGACACCTAATATTTAACATACCAGTTTTACCCAGCAAAGTCCTCCTTTCTCAAATCTCAGTATTCTCAATGACACATCTCTCTCTCTCCTTCAGGTAATTTCTGTTAGGTACTTGTCTTCTCAGAACCTCCGAAAACCAAAATAGAATTTTAGATAGATAGATTATAACATATGTGTGTGTGTGTGTGTGTATATATATAAATATATTTATATGGTATATGCATGAGAAAATTCCAGTTGCTTCTATTAAATTAACTAGCTGAGTTGAAGCCTGGTTACTAAATGGATGAAAGAATCTGTTTTCTTCAATAAAAGTCTGGAAACCCAGGATCTACTCTATTTCTGCCAAGTGACTGAAAGCAAATTTTTTAATGTACTTAGACCTTGAGTTCTTCATTTGTATAATTAAGGTATGAAGTATCTCTGTAAGGTCCTTTTAACACTGAAACTATTCATAATTATTTCAGTGGTCTTACGATTATGCAAGCAGATCCAAATAAGATATTTTTATTGTACTCTAAAAAAAAACTACCAATGGTGGATATTTCTGCTTTTGTTATTAATTTTGATTTTCTGATACATCAGATAACTTGTTTTATAATGGCAGGCATGTCAAAATAAGAAAAACCCAGTAAAAAAAAAAAAACATTTTTACTTACTAGAAAAGCAAAATTTCTGATATGTGAGTTTTTCATTCATTGTTGTAACATGCAGCTGAAAAGTCCAGTAGATTGGTGCATTAGTCCAGGTCCTGTAAGAAGCCAAAGGCAAGATGAGATTAATCATGCAAGATTTTTTTTAGGGAAAATGCTTGTTTGAAAGAAAATGGGTGGAGAGTTAGAAAAGGCAGAGAGAACTGTCTTGATTCACATCTAATCCCAAGTGAAGAAGAGGTTGGTGCAGTGCAGTCTAAGAAAGGTTCTATAAAACCATCAGTGAGTCCTAGAGCCAAAGACAACAAAGAAATCTCCTTTCTCCCAAGAGTGGATCTGCTTTAGTAAGCCCTCCACACCTAGCCATTGCTGGGGAGTATAGCCCATGGAAGGGTAACAAGGGAATGCAGCAACTGATTTCAAAGTATAGCAACTGGAGCCCTCAATCAATTACATTCTGGGAGCTGGGAGGTCTGTGAGGTGCATCCTCATGGCTGAATAATTATGGATAAGCAATATTGGAATTCTCCCTAACAGTACTTTCTTCAGAAATAGGTTTGTCTCCAGCGATCATTTGCCACCTTTCATATAACTTTTATATTGCTAAATTGAAATCATAACAACTTTTCATCATAGTACGTTGAGACTTATTACATTTATCATATAAATATGGATGATTATAATTAGCATTTCCCCTCACAAGAGTTTGAAGTTTGCTAAATTCAATCTCCTTTTTACTAGTGTGGCATAGAAGATCTATTTCACCCTCTGAAAATGGAAAGCATTTGGAAATGGTGACGGGAACTATGCTGCTTTGGCAAGATCCGTTGGGCTAAGATGCCAGCTTCACTTTTCTTCATTGTTCAGTGTTAATTTGGTTCAGCTTTGATTGCTGCCAGTGCACTGTCATTTGAAATCTGGAAAAAAAAAAGAAAAGAAATTAAATCCTAGTAATTCAACATATTTGGCACTGGGGGAATTCTAGACTCATGGAGGTTTGACTATTTTTCTATTTATGATGTAATTATCAGGAAAAGAACATTTTTTATTTAGACAATATTGATAATAGCAGTATAACTTCTTCCACATGATGTTAAATGTTACACCTACCTGATCAGGTCAGTTGGCCTAGAAATTCACAGACATTTCTTTTTGGTTTGTTTTTTTGTTTTTACCTTCTCATAGAATTTAGAGAAATATGAACAATCTATCAACAAATGTATCCTTAAACAGAAGAAATGATTCTATTTTTATAATGTTCTATTGAAATCAAAGCGTATGAAACACATAATTATTCTGCCATGGATTCTGTAATAGATTTTTATGGAGTACATACAAAAGAAGATACTGTCAGTGAAATTATGCTTCACACATAACTGGTATATGAAAAGAAAAAATTATTATAGTGGCATTTCCACTAATGATCTCTTTGGTTTACTGCCATACAAAAATAAGTCTATTTTGGGTGTTATTTTAACTGCCTGGAATTTCTTTTGGAGTTATATTTGTGTAAATATAGTTTCTGGAATAGTAAACCTTTTAGGGGGGGAAGTAAAATTATTTAAATAAAGTTTTAAAGAGGCAAGACTAAAAGACTAGGAAAAGATGGCGCTTGAACACTCACTACCCTGCTGCCATTATTCTAACTGCAACCTGTCTAAGTTACCTAGTGCTGCTGTAATATAAATATCACAAATGGGTGGCTTTAAAGAACAGAATTTACTTTCTCACAGTCTGGAGATTAAAAGTCCAAATCAAGATCTCGCCAGTGTCTATTCCTTCCTTGTCAGTATCCCTGGACATTCTTTGCTTTCTTGGCATACCTTGGTTGTAGATCCTCACCTGGCATCTGCCTGCCCCCGGATGTGTGTCTCTGTGTCTATTCTGGTCTTTTTATAACTCATACACAATTAGATTTAGGATTTAGGTTAGGTTTAGATTGAGGATCCACCCTATACTGGTATGACCTCATTAACATACCAAAAGAAAAACCCTATTTCCAAATAGAATCACATCCACAGGTGCAAAGTCCAGGAATTCAATACATGTCTTTATGGGACACAATTTAATCCACAGCACCATTTAACTCTTTTACGTCTTCCCTTCCACACAGCTGCTGAAGCTTGCAGGCTGATAGCAAGGACTCAGGCCTAACTGGAATCCTGGACAAGGGTACTGGTATGCTAATTTTCTACCACTGGACTTGATATTGACCTTGGGACAAATAGAGGGAAGCTTAGTGTGAGGATCTAAAGCTATTGAAATGGAGAGAAGTTTAAGATGAGGATCTAAATGTACCAGATGAGATATAAACAGACCTAGCCACAGAGATGCATGGATCTCAATGCCCACAAAGGCAGAGACTGCAACTTCCCCCTGAGTGCTTCACAAGGGACCAAAACTTTGCACTGGGGGAACTATGGGACAGCAATCCTGGCCACAGAGATGCATGGATCTCAATGCCCACAAAGGCAGAGACTGCAACTTCCCCCTGAGTGCTTCACAAGGGACCAAAACTTTGCACTGGGGGAACTATGGGACAGCAATCCTGGCATGTTGAATTCTCTCTGCCCCTGAGCATGAGAGTGATATGGAATTGAACAATTGACTGTTGCCCATTCCTATACCAGGAATACAGCATTTTTCTCCTATTTCCAGATCATTGGCTCCTCACTCTAATATGTGGACTGAGTCTTAATGAGTAGGCAAGAAAAAAATTTTGCTTTCCGAAAAGTCTCAGCAGATGGGGAGATGGAAAGAAGAATAGTCAGAAGAGTAGTTTCTAACAAAATAAGATTGTTTTTAGGAGGAAAACATTTTTAGCAAGAACAACAACAACACAAATAAAAACAACAATAAGCGTTTAAGAAGATTTAAGTGTAGTTTAAAAAAATTCTGGAAATATTACAAAAAATCATGATCGGTAAAATAAAATATTCCAGAGATGATTTGAAGTAGGAGATGGTCATTGCTGACCAATTAGTAGAGAAACCTAGTAGCAGAAATTATTCAAAATGTGCAAAAATATATGGAGAAGAAAAACATAAGCAATAAGATAACATGCACTGAGACCAGATCCATTATCCCTAATGTTTGAATATAGAAGTTCCCAGAAGAGCAAAAGGGAAAGATGAAAAGGAAAAGGCAATAAGTTACTTGTAAAAATCCCTGACCAGAAGGAAGGCTTCAACTTACAGAAGACCCACAAATCCTAGTAATAAATGAGGAAGATAAACACATAGATATGCTCTAGCAAAATTTGTGTTCTGTGAGATTAGGAAGGTGTTTCAAGTTTCCTGATAGAATAAAGAAGAAAGAAATTTCAGCTGGGGTCAAACTTTGATTCTGCCTCCCTGGAAAGAAGATGTAGAAAGACATCCACAACCCAATGGACTGCCGCCCCAAAATCTTGCCTAGTCAAGATTCCATTCACTAGTTTGCTTGAAAGATAGATGTTGATGTTGGAGAATTAAAAGATTATGCCATTCATCCATTGTCCAACAGAGCTGGCTAGCTATTCTCCAGATACTTATGCAACCTCTTTCATAGGGTAAGGATGCTGCTAAGAAGTAGTTAAAATGGCAACACCCTGTGTCTAGGTAAGATTCTGTGAATATTTCTGGACAATACGATGTGAGCCAATGTGTTTTGTGTCACTTCCAGGCTGAAGTTACTTGGTACAGCACCTTTTTATCCCACCTACTCTCTATGAGTCGGAATCGACTAGAGGGCAGTGGGTTTGGTTTTGTTTGGTTTACATCAGTAAGGTTGTTCCATACGTTTGTAATACAGGTAGATTTGCTTTGCCACGTTCTGCATTTCATCCTGTGATTCTCCTAACCTTCTAAGTTTTATTTGCATTTTTTTTTTTAATTTAGAGCTCTGTTGGCAAACTGGTAAGTGATACGGCTGCTAACCGAAAGGTCAGGCAGTTGGAATCCACCAGGCGCTTCTTGGAAGCCCTATGGGGCAATTCTACTCTGCCCTATAGGGTCGCTATGGATCGGAATCTACTAGACGGCAACGGGTTGTTGTTTTTTTATTTTACATTAAAATTTTAAATTTACATTAAGGTTCACTCTTTGTGCTTAAAGTTCAGTGGGTTTTAACAATGCATAATGTCATAAATCCACTGTTATAGTATCATGCAGACGAGTTTCAATGCCCTAAATATCCCGTTATTCAGTTCTTCAACGCTCCACTCCTTCCCAAAAGTCTCTAGCGTTCATTCATCTTTCTACCATTCCTATGGATGTGCCTTTTCTAGAATGTCGCATAATTGGAATCATACACAGTATGTGCCTTTTCAGACTGGCTACTTTCACTTAGTGATATGCATTTAATATTCATCCTTTTTTTTTTTTCATGACTTGATAGTTTTTTTTTTTAATGGCTTGATAGGTCTTTTTTTGGGAGGGTGTCTTTAATTAAGTTTATTTTTTATGTATTCTTTTAAAAAGATACTGTGCTGAATATATATATATATATATGTAAAACAAAAATTGCCACTTCAACATTATCTGCATGTTCAATTCAGTGATATTAGTTAAGTTCATCATGTTGTTGCACAACCTGGGAGGTCATTTATTTTTATTGTGGAAAAACAGTCCATTTTATGGATGTACCAGAATTTATCCATTTACTTAATGAAAGAGATATTGGTTGATTCCAGATTTGGGTAATTATGAATAAAGCTGGAATAAATATTCACATGCAGATGATTGCTGGACTATATGGTGAGACTCTGGTAAACTCTTAAGACACTGCCAGACTCTCTTCTAGGTGGCTGTACTGTTTCGCATTACCACCAGCAATGAGTCAGTTCTCGTTGCCCCACGTCCTTACCAGTAATCCACTTGGCTTGTTTTTTGGATTGTAGTTAATCTAACAGATGTGCAGTTTTATTTCAATGTTTAATTTGCAAGTCCCTAAGGGAAGTTAATGTTGAGTATTTCTTCATATGTTTAATTTCCATCTGTATATATTCTTTGGTGAAGTATGTGTTTAGATATTTTGCACATTTTTTAAATAGATTGTTTTCCTATTGTTGTTTTAAGTGTTTCAGATATTTTGCGAGCAAATCGTTCATCAGATATGAGTCTTGCAAATATTTTATCCCAGTGTGTAGCTTATCTTTTAATTCTTTCAATGATGTCTTTAACAGAGATTTTTTTTTACAAATTAATAAAGATTTACTTAGCAATATTTTTCTTTTATGAATCGTGCTTTTGATTTTGCATCTAACGACTTATTACCAAATTCAAGGTCACCTAGATTTTCACCTATGTTTTTTGTCTAGAAGTATTTTAAGTTTTGAATTATACATTTAGTTTTATGATACATTTTGGGTTAATTTTGTGAAAAGTGTGAAGTTTATGTATAGGTTCATTTTTCTGCATATGGCTGTCTAATTGTTCTAGTTCCGTTTGTTGAAAAGGCACTCCTGTCTCCATTGGTATGCCGTTTTCTATATGTAATCTAGTTGCCCAGGAGTCTATTCTGTCTCAGGGTGAGCTCACGTGTGTCTGAGTAGAACTGTGCTCCATAACGTATTTCAAGGCAGACTCAAACCTCCTATCTTTCATTTATACCAGCTGAGAGTATTAGCCGTTTGCACCCATTTGCACCCATTTGCACCACCCAGCAACTCCAGTTCCTATACATAACCCACTGTTATTATACTGGAACCCTGCAGGAGTGATAGCAAGGTATGGAGGAAGGGAAGCGTTTTATAATCTTATGATTAAATCTCAGTGTTTAGAGGGTCTGTGTCCTGCTTTGTGACCTTTACAATTGTTTCTTAGCTCTCCTTCCATTGGGTGAGACAGGAAGGTTAGGGTGGACTGCGAGCATTGAGTTTGAAAAATCGTGGAGGCTGTACATTATGCTATCTACCTTTATAGTCTACTTACTTCTAGGATGCAGTTAGTAGTAGAAATTTTCTTGGTACAATTGGGGATGGAATATTTCAATCTTCGTGAAGTTAGCTTATTTTCTGTTAGCTCTTACTTTCAAGGTATCGCCCTTCTGTAATGTGAGCTGAAAGCTTAGGATGTTAATCGAAATCTTTGTTGTCGTCAGGCTCTGAATGTCAATTTTTATCTCCTCAGTACTGGGAAATTCCTGAGGATTCTGTTAATTTAAAATTTCTTAGTTTTCTAAGTTGCAGATTTCTTCTTATTTTTCAGCAGGGTGATTATATGGTTTGTTTTGCTTAGGACAATCCTAGTTCATGACTCTTTTTCCAGAAAAAGTATTAAAATATTCTCTTAACCAAAAGTATTTTGGTTGATACCAAAAAGGTCAGCATCTTTTTCTGTGAAAAGCCAAATAGTAAATATTTTAGGGTATACAGGTTCTATGGTCTGTCACAACTACTCCTATCTTTGAGGGACATGAGATCCATAGACAGCACATGCATGAATAGGTGTGTCTTTGTTCTAATAAAACTTTATTTACAAAAAACAGGTTTTGGGATGGATTATATGTTAAAGTCATAAGATATATGTTCCCTCAACTTCTTAGCCTTTTCCCTATGAGTTTAGGAAATGGTTAATGCCTCAAAGGAAAAAGCAACACAGTATGTCAGGCTCATTTTTCTCCAGTTCCCTTTTCTACAGGGTCCCTTAATTCCAATTATTTGTCTCCCTAGTTGTATAAGACTGCCAAAAGTTGTGAGTCATAGTTTCTGTTTACTAAGTTTCCTACTGCTATTATTCAGCAAACACCTGACAGGAAAAGTGGCAGAGAACATCTGGCTCATGTTAACACTTTTGTCTTCTCTCTGAGATCTTTGTCCCTTAAAATTCTGACTCTTTTGATTGCTTTCCATCACCTTCAAAGAACTGTTTTTGGTGTTTCTTAGAGCTTTTATGCTTATTCCTGAAGGGGCAAGTTGATATTACAAAAGTTAATCTATCATAGTGGGAAGCAGAACTCTCCGAAGGGAGGATGAAAAAGCCATTTGTAGCATCTTGTAAACCAGGAAAATGTAGAAGTGGAAAAATGTGATAACAAAGAAATGACAAAAGTAGTAAACATTGAATAAACTAATGGGATTAAAATCAAGTATATCAAGTATTACGCTATATGAAGAAAGCTCTTAAATCTTTTGCAATAGCATAAATATGAGTCAGAATCAACTCAATGGCACCGGTTTTGTTTTTTTAAATATATGAATAATAGAATGATATGCTATGTTGTTGACAGGAATATTGATATATTGGAATTGACAATTCTCTCTGAATTGCATTATAAACTGAATGTAATTTCCATTGGAATTACAACAGAGTTATTTTTTTAATTGGGTAAAATGGTTTCGAATTCCATTTGAAAATAAATTCCTGAGAATAACTAAGAAAATAATAACAAAGAAGAATAGTTATGGAAGATTCTTCTAAGAGTCTAAACTTAATATAAATTCATTTGAATTAAAAAAAAAATTTTATTGGTAAAAGAATTGAAAAATCCAAACAGAGAACAAAATAGGCTACGAATAGACTCCAGGATACAGAATTTTTACATTTGGTAACCATGTATTTTAATTTAGTGGGAATGCAAGGGATGATTTAACAAATGTGTTGACCCAACTGACATTTCTTATGGGAGAAAATAAATACAGGTGATTATCTCATGAACAAACAAGCAAACAAAAAACCCAAACCTGTTGCCATCGAGTGAATTCAGACTCAGTGATCCTACAGGACAGAGAAGAACCTCCCCAAAGGGTTTCCAAGGAGCGGCTGGTGGATTCAAACTGCTGACCTTTTAATTAGCAGCCATAGATAACTCTTAACCATTGCAAAAGCAAGAAATTAAAAGAGTATCCTATTGGTTGGGAAGAATTTTTTTAACCATGTCAGGAAGCCCATAAATAAGAGTGGATGTATTTATCTCTATTAATTTTTTAGAAACCTACATTGTTTAATACATTATAAGCAAAATTAATATGTTTATGATTGATTAGGATTAATATTTGCAACTGTTGTTAACATCTATAATATAGTATGGCCATAAATTCTTAAATCTTAGATAAACATATATAATAAATGATTTATTGCTATTACATCATAATAATGATACATTCAATGTGTTTTCTCTCCTTAGCAGCACCTATTGTTGGCAGGAAAAAAATGGATACTATCATGTATTGCTAGTGGGAATACACATTTTGAGAATCTACTTGAAAATCTGTGATAAAACCCATTAAAATGAAAATATGCATAGTCAATGTTTTCTCTGTGGATATACTTTATGGTAATAAAAGCCTCACTGATACACCTATAAGGATGTTTCTTGTAACAGAGTAGTAACAAAATAAATAAATAAATAAATAAATAAAATGAGGTGAATGATAATCTAAGGAATTGCTTGAATAATATGGTTATCCAAACTATGAAAAATATGAAGACATTAAAAAGAACTCCCTCTCAGAAGATTTTTCATTTTGATCTATTAACTGAAATGGAGAGATAGAGATAATAGATCATATTTTGGTTAAAGAAAGAAAGAAATACAAAAAATAAACTTACACCTTTTTTTATGACTTATTTGATTTTATAAGCTTGGGAAAACAATAGAAAGAAATATATGTTAGTTTCTCTGAATGGAGGTGAGACAAGGGGGAAAAGCCCAAAGAAGGGAAGATACTCAAGTCACTCAGCTTTTACAGAATTCAGCAATAAATTCCTTGTATCTACAAGTTTTTGAAAATTAATTAGAAAAAACAAAAAGCTCAAAAGATGTATAAGAAGTATCTCAGCACACACTGGGGGTCATAAGTCCACTGTGGGATACACAAAAGAGGGTCTTGAATGGTACCAGAACGAGTCCCTTAACCCCACTCATTAAAACCAAATCCTTAGAATCTTACTTATTAAAGTGTGGTTCATGGATCAGAAGCTCTTGTTAGAGAGGGAGATATCTGGCACAGTCCAAAATTATTGCATCAGAATCTGCCTTTTTACCAAGATCTCCAGATGGTTGGAATGCACATTAAACTTTGGGAAGCACAGTGTTAGTGGATGAACCATGGACTAAAATTGGAACACAGTATGTATATATATATATATACACACACACATACATACATGTATTTTTTAATAGACTTTATTTTTTAGGAAAATTTTAGATTTACAGAAAAATTGTACAGAAAGTACCAAAAAAAACCAAACCCATTCCTGTCAAGTTGAATTCCCAGAAATTACAGAGTTCCCTAATATCCCCTCCCCTCCTTCCACACTGTTTCTGCTTTTATTAACATCTTGCATTAATGCAGTAACTTTGTTATAATTGTTGAACCAATATTGATACATCATAAACTATCACTGGGTGGTGCAAGTTGTTAAGCGCCCTTGCCCAGCTATTGGCCAAAAGGTTGCAGTTCCAACCCATCAATGGGCACCTCAGAAGATAGCCTGGCCATCTGCTTCTGAAAAGTCACAGCCTTGAAAACCCTATGAAACATTTCTACTCTGCAATCATGGACTCACCATGAGTAGGGATCAACTTGACAGTAATTAACAACAATAACATTATTAATGAAAGTTTATAGTTTACATGAAGAAGAACGCCTCATCAGGATTGGAGGAAAGCTCACTAACAACCTGTGATATACAAATAACACCATCTTCCTTCCAAGAATCAAAGAGGATTTGAAGCATTTACTGATGAAGATCAAAGGCTACCATCTTCAGTATGGATTACACCATAAAGAAAATAAAAATCCTCACAACTGGACCAATAAGCAACATTATGATAAATGGGGAAAAGATTGAAGTTGTCAAGGATTTCATTTTTCTTAGATTCACGATGAAAACTCGTGGAAGCAGAGGTCAAGAAATCAAACAATGTGTTGCATTGGGCAAATCTGTTGCCAAAGACATTTTCCAAGTGTTAAAAAGCAAAGATGTCACTTTGAAGACTCAGGCATGACGACACAAGTCGTGTATTTTTTAAAATCATAAATTTTCATCATGTTTCTTAAAATGAAATGATTAGATTTCATGAAATAAGGAGTTGAGGCACTGGGCATAGGAAAATCAATATATGTGGGACCATGTGGGGGAGGAAGAGAATCAGCAATCTGACAATAGTCTCAGGTCAAGGGAGAGGGTTGGCCAGTGAAAAACTGTATGAAAAGGGATTGTCAGTGAACCTTAGTGTCATAACACCTGATGTTCAGTTTAAAATTGTATTGTGATCGGTACTCTAATTATCATCAAGAACCTTTAATTTTGGGGAAAAGACTGTTAGATACCATAGTCTTGTGTTATTTGAATTTGAAGGAAAAAGGAGGACAGATTGTGTGTCCTATCCCAAAATTTATACTCTGCTCTTAAGATGCTACAGTGAGGAGAGTACACAGAAGGGTGGTATCAGAATGATGATGACCCTTCTCCAGATGGTTAAGTTTTGAGCCACATGCAACAACTCAGAATAAGAAGTGGAAGATAGTCATTAGGAATTTAAGTATTTTCACCTACCTTCCCAACCAACCCAGTTTGACCTAGGATTTAGGAAGTTGCTGAAAACTCAAGTATTTTAAAGTATGTCAAAACACTTCAAAAAAAAATGCAGTTTTCTAGAAAACAAACTACATTAAATATCATGTTTTAAAAACTTCTACTGTCTAAAAGATAAGCTCCAGGAAAGCAGGTTTTTCAGTTTTGTTTTCTGCTCTAACTTTAATCCTAAACATTGCCTGACATAAAGCAGGTACTTAACAAATATCTGTAAATGAATGAATGAATGAATGATGAATAGAAACTTCGTAATATCAGCAAGCAACCAATTTCTTTTTGTGTTTTGTTAAGACCTTCTTGATAAAATAAAAGAAAGATATGCTACCAAATTTTTCAAATACTGAACTTTTCAAATATATTTCAGTATATTTTCAAAATTTGTATTTCAGAAAGTACAGATTTACCTCTTTTTGTATAAGCCCTTACACTTTTTTAGGTTGCCTACCCTGGTGGTGTAGTGGTTAAGTGCTACGGCTGCTAACCAAAAGGTCAGCAGTTCGAATCCGCCAGGCGTTTCTTGGAAACTCTATGGGGCAGTTGTACTCTGTCCTATTGGGTCGCTATGAGACAGCATTGGATTTTGGGGGGTTTTTTATAATTAAATCACATTAAAAATTTGAAAGTAAAATTTTTAAAGAATCTGTGGAAGTAATATTTTTTAAGTAGTGAATGTTTTCTAAAGGAAATAATTCAGTTTTCTCATTATGCCTGAACATTTAGATTTTTTATCGTCCTTACGATTAGACTTTGCACTGTTTCTTTTTCTCTCTGGAGGCTGCAGTTTCTGCCGTAGTAACCATAGTAAACAGGGCAGGAATTTAAGAACTTTATCAGAGAACAACTTCAAAGATGAATGCTTTTCAATGAACCTGGACTGTGTTTCCTCTTCAGAGCCCAGTCAGGATTAGTTAACACTAAGGAAATGAGACAATATTTCTGTTGTTCCCACATAGCACATTTGCCACAAGGAATAAAGCTTCAAACTGGCAACAGCAAACAGAATTTGGCCTGGCTTTTCCAGCCCTGATGCTCTCAGCTACATGATAGAGCCCCAAAAGAAATGGGTGGCAGAGCAGCTAAGAGGTGTCTCTTGCCAAGACCAGAATTTTGAATCGAAATCAGGAAGAAGTATTTTCCCCATTTATGTGCACACTGATAATAAGGCTCAAGAAAATGAAGTGCATGGAATAGAAATTGAGATTTTGTTTTTTAATGTGAATTTCTTCGATACCAGCTTCCACTATTCTGACAGATGGATTCTTTTTGGCAGATGATTATGCAAACTGTTCCTTTCGTGCCTGTCTACATGAAATGTATTCTATAAACACACTGCAGCATCTTGCTCCTCTGAGTCTGCAGTGCTTGGGAATGTATTAGCTCCACGGTGATTTGGATGACAGGATTCAAAAGGGTCTAAGAAACGAACCTGGGGAAATGCTAGGGTGATTACTTTGGTTCTGTCAAGGGTCTTGTAGATAATAATGTCGTTCCCTTGAAATTTTACACAGGGCATTTTCATGTCAAAGAAAAAGAAATTAACTCATAGATAACAGAGAAAACTCCAAACAAGTAAATTGTAAATAGTTTTTAATAACTGTTTTAACAGATACTGCAAAATAAATGCATTTGGAAAGCAGGGCCCAGGCAAATTTAAAATTCATGACAAGCACTTGCAGGGATTGTCCTGCCTTTCGTGATCTTATTATCAGGGTTATATTTCCTCATGATTTTAAAACATTGTATGGTTGCCCTAGTATATTGATTACAAAGAGACTTCCTTTTTGTATTTATGCAATCAACAGATAAATTTGATAATAGATCTTTTGCAAGCCAAACTTTAGTGGGAGTATTCTTAAGTAACTACCACCAAAAAAAAAAAAATCTGTATTTTAGGGAACAGAATCCAGTTAATGTAACTGAACAGTGGGTAACTTGTCTGTCCATTCACTTGGGCAGTACAAACCAACACCAAGCCAGTCGCCCTTGAGTCCATTCTGATTCATGGGACCCGTGAGAAATACTCAAGACAAAGCTATGCCTACGTATTTGACAATTTCTTGTGATTGAATAGGGAATTCAGATGTTTTTTCCAATGTATCATCACATATCTAAGTAGGTCGATTTGAATTATATCAGTGGGGTTTCGACCAACTAAATCCACATTATGGCCATCTTGGTGTTTGGTTGTACACATCATTGTGATTGACCAGTTGTTGAAATCCAGTTCAGTTAGAACCTAGTTTATTTGGTGAGTCATTATTTTAGAAAAAATGAGGAAAGCATTTGAGGGTACAGAAGATGAACCCAACGCCTTTTAGTATTCTCTTTCTCTGCTACCATATAATCAAATTCAATTGCTATTGAGGTTAGTAGAAGAGAACTAGTCATTCATTTATTCAGGAAATATGTATTGAGCACATGTATATAGAGGTATTAATATAGGTTAAATGGATACAGCAGAGAACAAAACAGATTTCTTTATTTTATGGAATATATATTTTAATAGGGGTGGGAGTTGTTATTGTTAGGTACCATAAGTCAGTTCCTACTCATAGCCACCCTAAGTAAAATAGAACGAAACACTGCCCCATCCAGCGCCATCCTCACAATCATTGCTATGCTCGAGCCCATTGTTGCAGGCATTGTGTCAATCCATCTCTTGATGGTCTGCTTTACCAAGCATGATGTCCTTCTGCAGGGACTGATTCCTCTTGATAAAATGTCCAATGTATGGGGTGATCTTTAATCTGTCACAATCAGTATTCTCGCCAAAAATTATCATATTATTCTTACACGAAAAATATAGTCTTCCCTCTAAGACCCCACAAGTTTTATCCAAATATAGCATCAGGCTCAGGGTCTAGGATTTCATAATCTAAATCAAGTTTAGGTGGAGAAGAGGCTTCTCAGGTGCAGTCCCTCTTTTAATCTGTAGATCTGAGAACTAAACAGGCAAGTTATGCATTCCCCCCCCCCCCCACAAAATACAAAGGACAGGAAGGATGGGATAACTTCAATAGACACTTTCATTAAAAAAAAAAAAAGGGGGGGGGGAAATGGAAGACACATATAAATTACTAGCCCATAGTACTTCTGAAATCCAGCCAGGAATATATTGTCAATGCCTCGATTAGAGACTGGTCCTACTTTCCAGGAACTATTCTCTTTGGTTCTGGTCTCTGTCCACTGGGACCTAGGTTCCATCCTCCAAGTAATACTTTTATTTCCATAACACTAAGCCATCATATGTTAATTTAATTATACGTTGCTTAGAATAAAACATTTCTCCAAACAGTATGTCTAAAGCAGGGTTGATTCCCAAACTCTAAAATGCTTAACCAGTGCTTCAATGGGTCTTTTGATATTTGTGTGTGATTTTAAACTTTGCTTATAAAATCTTCCAAATGATTGTTTTCTTGAACACAGAAGAGAATAGAATGAGGAAGCACATGCACCAATCAGAGTGAATAGAACAATCTATTCTTGAAAATGGGCATGGCCAAAATCGTAATGCTTGTTTCTCCTTTGCAAATGCCTGAAAGTAACTATTTGGCTCTAACTCCAACTTCTCTTTCAAGACAACTGCTTTTCTTTCCTTTCAAAAACTTTCCTCGATGTTCTCCATTACTTCTAATCTGAGTTAGAACATCTTCTATGTTCCTTTGGTCGACCCAGGACTAATTCTATATCTTTTCATACTGTACTTAATTATTTTCTCCTAATATCATAAAAATCTGAGTATAGTAACTTTCTTACTGCTATTGATCTGCTCTAATATGATAGCCATTAGCCACATACGGTTATTATTTAGATTTAAATGTGAAGTATTTAAATTTACATGATATCAAAATTCAGCCTTTCAGTTACACTAGACACATTTTTAGGGCACAATAGCCACATGTCCCTAGCAGCTACAACTTTGGAAGGCACAGATATAAAACATTTTCATCATTGCAGCAAGTCTAATTGACATTGTTTCTCAAGAGTTTTAATACATTTTTACAGAATGAAAGAGAAAATGTCTATGACTTAACATATAGTAATTTGGCTTTATGTAGGAAATTGTCAAAGTGTACATGAGGATATATTTTACATACACATTAAACTTCAGCTTCCTTGGCATGGCATTGGTAGCTGTTAATGAAACAGAATTAGGGCATTCTATTTAAAAGCAGTGTCCTTCACATCAGAGGTTAATGATGACATATAACTGTAAACTGTACTTATTCTCATCATTATTTGGATAGTCTTATTTGATTAGTCACTGGGATGAACTCTTGAACTCTTTAATGTTTCTTATTGAGGATCCATAGTAAAGAAAGTGGAATGGGTAAGATGGTGGATCTATGTATCTCTGCACCATTCCAAACTTGAATTTGAGCCACACTGAAAGGTGACTTGATATTTGCTTAAATCTATTATAACAATTAGCTTAAGCTACAGAATGCTTTAAAGAGGCAATCAGAGAGACAGAATGATATAATGAAAACTGTGCTTAGAGTCACAAAAGTGAATTTCAGACACAAAGAGATCAAAGTTATATTAAACAGACAGGTAAGAGTCAGCAAATAAAGAGGAAGAGTTTTCTACTGGTTCTACTTTTAGCTGCTTAGAAAATTATGGAAATTATCTTGTAAGTTACAGTTCTCTTCATTGACCCAAATAAATAAGACAGTAATGATAAAACAGTTGAGAGCACATGCTCATTAGTCCTCAGTGGGGCCCGTGCTCTTGCTCAGTGAATGTCCGGATTTATGCATTTTGCTTATTCAGCTGGAAAAGAATCACAGATCCTCAGTTGTAAATGAAGAAGGGAGAGAAAACCACCATGCTTTGGGAAATATGAGAGAAAGAAAATTAAATATTGACCGAATAGGAAAATTTCTTATTGGATGGGAAAAGTTAATTCACTGTGGAATAGAAAATGAGACCATATCTCAAAATGGTCTCAGATATATGACCATTTACTACTCATATTTTCCCATTATGGATTGCCATCTGTGGCAGGGTGAATTTTTCATTTTCTATGGATGTCGTCTATTGCATGCTTTCTCATCTCTACCATTCTTTTATAAATAGATTGAAGAGAGTGTACTCCTGGTTAAATACATACAAAGCAACTGTCTCCAACTGTAATAATTGTTCAAACAGAGTTTATTGCTGTTGCTTACACTGGATTGAGGTCCAAGTACTCAGATATTTGTTTCACTTCGTATATTCTTAGCCCTTACTGTCTTTTAAGGGGCCCTAGTGGCACGATAGTTAAGAGCTTAGCTGTTAACCAAAAGGTCTCTGTTTAAACTAAATACCCACTTTGAGGGAGAAAAGCCCTGGCGACCTGCTCCCATAATGATTACAACCTAGAAAGCCCTATGGAGCAGTTCTGCTCTGTCCTACAGGGTCACTATGAATTGCAATTGACTCCACAGAACCGAACAACAGTATTACCCAGTAATTCTACATTTCACAGCCTGCCTTCTTGCCCATTGTTCTTTTGTATCTACCTCTATAAACATTAGGCCCTTTCTCCTAAACTAAAAAGTATAGTCTTTAATTACATTAATTCTTCTCCTCCTTTGTAGGGTGATTCTGATGGAAGTATTTGGGTACTAAAATAATAACCTTAAAGGTTCATGTTTTAAAAAAAAAAATGCTCACAATGTATATTCCTCTAACACAGAATACAAGAACCATCATTTGGGAACAATACACATCATGGGAATAAAAGCTTTTTTTAACTCTTTGTACCAGGATTATAATATGTTCAAAATTTTTGTTGTTCTCAGGTACCTTCGAGTCATTTCCAACTCATAATGATGCGAGGGACAACAGAACAAAACACTGGCTGGTTCTGAGCCATCATTGTTGCAGCCACTGGGTAAACCCATCTCGTTGAAGGTTTTCTCTTTCTGGCTTACCCTCTAATTAACCAAGCATGATATCCTTCACTAAGGACTGGCCCTTCCCAATAACATGTCCAAAGTACTTGAGATGAAGTCTCCCCATTCTTGATGTCGAGGAGCACTCTGGCTGTACTTCTTCCAAGAAAGACTTGTTAGTTCTTTTAACAGTCTGTGGCATATTCAATATTCTTCACCAGCACCACAGTTCAAAGGCATGAATTCTTCTTCCATCTTCCTTATTCATTATCCACCTTTCATATACATATGAAGTAATTGAAAATATGGCTTTTGTCAGGCGCACCTTTGTTCTCAAAGTGACATCTTTGATTTTCAACACTTTAAAGATGTCTTTTGCAGCAGATTTGCCCAAAGCAATATGTCACCTGATTTCTCGACTGCTGTTTCCATAAGTGTTCATTGTGAAACTAAGAAGAATGAAATCTGTGACAGCTTCAATATTTTCTCCATTTATCATGATGGTGCTTATTGGTGCAGTCATGAGGATTTTTGTTTTCTTTATGTTGTGTAATCCATACTGAAGGCTGTGGTCTTTGATCTTCATCAGTAAGTGCTTCAAGTCCTCTTCAATTTCCACAAGCACGGTTGTCTCATTTTCATATTGCTGGTTATTTAATGAGTCTTCCTCCAATCATGATGTCACCTTCTTCTTCATATAGTCCAGCTCTCAGATTATTTGCTCGGTATACAGATTGAATAGGTATAGTGAAAGGATACAACCCTGATGCACACCTTTTCTGATTTTAATCTATGCAATATCCCCTTGTTCTATTCAAAAGACTGCCTCTTGATCTATGTATAGGTTCCTCATGAGCACAATTAAGTGTTCTGGGATTCTTATTCTTCACAATGTCATTCATAAATTTTTATAATTCATGCAGTCGAATACCTTTGTATAGTCAATAAAATGCAAGTAAACATGTTCCTGGTAATCTCTGTTTCAACCAGAATCCACCTGACATCAGCAATGATATCCCTCCTTTCACATCCTCCATTGACTTTGGCTTGAATTTCTGGCAGTTCTCTGTCAATGTAGTGCTGCAATCATTTTTGAATTGTCTTCAGCAAAATTTACTTGCATGTGATATTTTTGATATTGCTTGATAATTTCTGCATTTTGTTGGATCACCTTTCTTTGAAATGGGCACAAATATGGATTTCTTCCAGTTGACTGTCCAGGTTGTTGTCTTCCAAGTTTGTTGGCACAGACAAGTGAGCACCTCCAGCCTTGCGTCAGTTTGTTGAAACATTTCAATTGGTATTATGTCAATACCTGAAGCCTTGTTTTTTTTATGCCCTCTTCCTTCAATACCATGGGTCCTTGGTCATATCCTACCTCCTGAAATGGTAGAACATTTACCAGTTCTTTCTGGTACAGTTGCTCTATGTATTCCTTCCAGTTTCTTTTGACAGTAGGTGAACAGGTTTACATGTAGATTCTCGATTCTGTTCCATTGGTCAAAATATCTGTCTTTGTATCTGTCTTGTACAGTAGTTTGTTTTGACTACTGTAGCTAACCGTATAGTAGGTTCTGAGGTCAGGTAATGAGTCCTCCTACTTTATTCTCCTTCTTCAATAGTGCTTTACTTTTCCAGGTCCTCTATCCTTTCTGTATAAAGTCAGTGATTAGTTTTTCCATCTCATTAAAGATCACTGTTGGTGTTTCGATTGGGATTGCACTGTATTTGTAGATTGGTTTGGGTAGAATTGATATTTATACAATGTTGAGTCTACCTATCCATGAGCATGGCATGCTTTTCCATTTATGTAGGTCTCATTTGGTTTCTTGCAGTAATGTTCTGTAGTTTTCTTTTTTATATCTCTGGTAGATTTATTCCTAAGTATTTTTTAAGGGGCTTTGATTATAAATGGTGTTGCTTTCCTGATTTCATTTATATAGTACTCTTTATTGGTACACAGGAATTCAACTGAGTTTTGTATGTTTATCTCATATTCTGCTACTCTGCTGAATCTTTCAATTAGTTTCAGTAGTTTTCTTGTGGAGTCCTTTGTATAGTATCATATCATTCACAAATAGGGACAGTTTTACTTTTTCCTTACCAATTAGGATGCCCTTTATTTCTTTTTCTTGCCTTATTGCTCTAGCTAGGACTCACAGCACGATGTTAGAGTCGTGATAAAGAGCATCCTTGTTGTGTTCCTGTTCTCAGGGGGAATATTTTCAGCCTCTCTCTGTTAAGAGTGATGTTGGCCATTGGTTTTGTATAGATGCCCTTTATTATGTTGAGGAATTTCCCTTCTATACCTATTTTATTGGGAGTTTTTATCAGGAGTGAATGTTGGACTTTATTGAATGCCTTTTCTATGTCGATTGAGATGATCATGTGGTTCTTTTCTTCTGTTTTATGTATGTGGTGGATTACATTGATTGATTTTCTAATTGGGACCATTCTTACATTGCTGATATGAATCCCACTTGTTTGTGGTGTATTAGCTTTTTATATGATGCTGAATTCTATTGGCTAGAATTTTGTTAAAAAAATTTGATCTATATTCATGAAAGATATTGGTCTGTAATTTTTTTTTTTTTTTTTTTTGTGGTATCTTTGCCTGGTTTTCTTATCAAGGTTATGCTGGCTTCATAGGATGTATTTGGAAATATCTCTTCCTCTTTGATGTTCTGAAACAGTTTGAGTAGTACTGGTACAAACTCTTCTCTGAATGTTCGGTAGAATTCTCCAGTGAAGACTTCTGGGCCAGGACTTTTTTTTCTTATGAATTTTTTTTGTTTTGTTACCTTTTCAATCTCTTCTCTTTTATGGGTCTGTTCAGATTTTTTACCTGTTTGTGTTAGTTTAGGTATGCAGTATGTTTTTCAAAATTTGTGCTTTTCTTCTAGGCTCTTCAAATTTTTCAGAGTATAGTTTTTAATAATACTTTGTTATGATCCTTTTTATTTCAGTTCGACCTATTTTAATGTCCCTCATTTCATTTCTTATGTGCGTTTTTTTGTGTCCTCTCTTGTATTTCTTTTTTCAGTTTGGCCAATGGTTTGTCGATTTTGTTGATCCTTTCAAGGAACCAATTTTTGGTTTTGTTGGTTTGTTCTATTTTTTTTTTTTTTTTAGTCTCTATTTCATTTATTTCTGCTCTGATCTTTATTATTTCTTTTTTTTCTGGTGGCTGTGAGCTTCTTTTTCTGTTCTCTTTCTATTTGTTCAAGTTGTATAGTTAATGTTTTGATTTTGTCCCTTTTTTCTTTTTTTGATGTGTCTATTGCTATAAATTGACCTCTGAACACTGCCTTTGCTGTGTCCCAGAGGTTTTAGTATGATGTATTTTCATTCTCATTTGATTCTAGGAATTTTTTTATTCCACTTTTGATTTTTTCTATTACCCAGTGGTTTTTAAGCAGGGTGTTATTCAGTTTCCATATACTTGATTTTTTCCCCCTTCCTTTTCTTGGTATTAATTTCTACTTTGATGGCATCATGATCAGAGAAAATCCTTTGTATTATCTCAATGTTTCAGATTTTCTTGAGGGTTGTGTAGAATTGGGGAGGCCATGTGAACTGACTTTCCAACTGAACTGTGCAGCACAGCCCTTCCAGAAGGGGCAGGGGCAGTGTACAGAGTTGGGGGGATGGGAGAAAGGAAAGGAAGGAAAGGGGAGAGAGAGAAGAAACAGAAAAAAAGAATCGTAGCCTGTCAAGAAGGGGAGGGAATGGCACATGAGGCTAGCTGGGTTGGAGAAGGAAAGAAAGGAAGGGAAAGAGAGAGAAGCAACAAAAAAAGTAAAATAAATAAACAAACAAAGCAACAAACCAAAGAATCATAGCTTGTCAAGAAGGGGAGGGGATGGCAAATGGGGCTGGCTGGGTGAGAGAAAGGAAAGGAAGGAAGGGAGAGAGAGAAGCAACAAAAAAGTAAAAAAACACAGTATCAAACAAAAATACAAACCAAAAAAGACAAAAAAAAAATGCCAAAAGGACCGGCTGGTGGCAGTGGGGTGGACCCCAGGGGCAGTGAGCTGGTGTCTCTCCAGCTGAGCTACCATAGCCTGTAGGAAAGTGGCAGAGGCTGTGCAGAGGGAAGAAGAGTGGGGATGGGAAAGTGTGTATCCCTTGTTACTGAGTGCTCTGTCTCCTGCTGGGAGCTCCTTGGAGTTGTCTTTCCATGCTGCCTGTCTGTTATCCTTGGTGGGTTAAGTCCAAAATTGTGAACCTGCGTGGCAGTGAGCTGGTATCTCTCTGGCCAAGTGATCATGGCCCTTTGGAAAACTTCAGAGGTCCCATACAGTCAAGAAGAATAAAAAAAAAAGGGGGGGGGGAGGAAATTGTGTATCCTTGATTACTGGGTATTCTGTGTCCTGTTGGGAGCTCTGTGAAGTTGCCTTCCCATGCTCCCTGTTTGTGTCTTTGGTGGCTATAGTCCATGATGGCAAATCCAGCAACTTTAACTGGTAAGGGACCTCCACTCCATAACTCTCCTCATTCTCTGTTCTTTGTCAGTTTCTTATTCCATTTGGTGTTTGATAGAGTTGTTTATTCCTTCATTTGGTGCTTAGGGTTCAAGGACTGATGTTTGTATCTGTTTTATTTAATTTTGGGGTCTTTGCTGCTGAGCGACAGCATGGTGCTTCTGTCTATAATGCCATGTTGGCTCCGTCTCTAGTCATCCTGCATTTAAAACATTTTAATCTGCCTAAACATTATTAAGAAGCCCTGGTGGCATGGTGGTTAAAAGCCTGTCTGCTAACCAAAATGCCAACAGTTTGAATTCACCAGCCACTCCTTGGAAACCTATGGGACAATTCTGCTCTGTCCCATAGGTCACTATGAGTCAGAATTGGCTGGACACCAACAGGTTTGGTTTGGTTTGATTTTAAGCATTATTCAGGACCCTGTGTAGCACAGTTTGCACTTGACTACTAAATGTTGGAGGTTCGTACCCACCCAGGTGAGTCACAGAATAAAGCCTTGGTGATTTGTTTCCTTAAAGATTACCCTAAGGAGGTCAGTTCTACTCTGTAACACATAAGGTCATCACGAGTCAGAATCGACCCGACAGCAATGGGTTAGTTAGTTAAACTTCATTGAGATCTCCAATTTTGTCATTACCTTTAGTCAACTCACATGAATTACTTGCATAACACATTCTGCTTTTAGGCCCAGGATGTTGGAATTTGACCTGATTTGGTTCCTACTTACTGCTATAGACAGAATCAGAAACTGTGTGTATCACTATAAATTTTAATTGGTCTTAGCCATCAAATCTGATTTTGCACAGGCTCTACCATAAAACCTCCTTGGCTATAACATTAGTTTTTTCTCTGCATGCTGACTTCATCAAAAAGATGTCAAGATCGTTTTCCATTATAGTAAATTTGGAAGTTTAAGTAACTGGAGATTTGGATTAGTGAATAGTCACCTTTTATGAAAGTATAAAAGATATAGGAGGCCTTTTCTCCTGGAGAGGGATCCCGTGAAGTTGTGAATATTTGAGGAGAGTGGAGTAGCTCTTCAAATCTATTTTCAAAGTGCAGTTTCATTGATACTCTGGAGCACAAATATAACTACTCCACTTAAAAATTTCCAAGGATTCCCAGCACCCCTAGGATAAAATCCAGATTACAGAGCATGGTTTACAAGTTTAAAATATGTTCTCTATTTTTTTCTCCAACCTCACCTCCCACCATTTTCTGCCTCTCATACTCTGCCCATCCCCTAATAAGTGACTTACAGTTCTTCAAATTGCCACAGTCTTTCTTAGGCCTTTGAATATATGTTTTTTCCACTACTTTGACCTTCACACGCCATGTCCACTTTTCAGTGCTAGGCATGTGCCTAGCTCTTGTTTGACTTTTAATATCTGCTCAGCCTTTTTCTCTTCCCTTCTGCTGAGTGGCTCACTGACCACTTCCTTCCTCCCTCTTGTATAACTAAATAGCTAGAATTTCCTTCTCATTGGTTTTAGTCTGGCAGGGGTAAATAGGAAGGAAAATGGGAAAGTTTTCATCAAGCTAGAGAATAAAAACTATGATTCCCAACAAATATTTTGGTCTTGGTATATTGTAAGATATTCTTCATTTCATCTCTTCAAATACCCATTCTTGCTGCTAGGACAGCTTTTATCATATGCCATTTGACATATGAAGATGCACTGCCCATATCCCCTTCAAAGAATGACTTGCTATTAAGCTTCAGGCAGGATGGTCAGCACATAGCCTTCATTTATGAGTTTCCTCAGTATAAGCCTCAGTTGTATAAAGTCCCTTTGCCTGAGGTAACACCTTTTTTCTGGCAGACTACATCTGGTAATCGATTGAGGTGGGGATATCAAGATCCAGTTATTTATTTGAGGGTGCACTAAGGAATGGGGGATACCCAAGTTATGGGGCATAGCAGAAGACTAGGGACAAGGAGGTCTGCAGTAGAGGCTTATGAGAGGACATATGGGAGTGGACACAGTCTGAAGAGATCTTTGTTTTATATATTAATCCCTATTTTTTTTTTTTTTATCAGGAAGCTTCCACCACAAGAAAGACACTAAATAGCCAAGTGGACAAAGTGAACTAGCCAGATGATGTGAGTCAGTGTCTGTCTTTGGTTCTCCCAGTGCTGGCACAATAAACACGTATGAAGTGGCCACAGTGTCAGGTATGGAGGCTATGCATGAGCCAAATAGTACAGACTTCATTAAATCTGATCTACCAGGAGTCAGCTTCTGATACCAAGGCTGGGCCCCTGATAGGGCAAAAATCTGCAAGGAGACCAATGGGCCATTTGGTGTCAAGTTGACAGCATTGCTCCTTTTACATGTAAGCATCATTGATTCATTCCCATAAGAATAGACAGATATTATGGTATTGCTTTGCCTTTCCTACCCACAAGGCCTTAGCCAGCACAAATATTTGAGGGCTAACAGAGTGTTTGAATGACTATCATAAGATTCCACATAATGTCATGTCAAATCAGGTGACCCAATTTATACAATGGAGGTCCAGGAATGGACCCATCACATACCATGCTACCATAAGCTGCCAACATGAGAGCACTGAAAAGGTTTGCTGAAGACCCAACCGGAGGGGCATCTTAGCAGCAATATGCTTCAAGGATGGGAGGTCATATTTTAGTATGCGGTATATGCATTGAACTAAAGACTTTTATTTGGTTTTGTGACAGCAAAAGGAAAAACACATATGTCCAGGAACCAGGAGTGAAAATACAAATGGCACCCTTACTCTCACATCTAGAAATACAATGGCTGACTTCATGCTGGTATGGATGTCCTAGACACCAAAAGGAGAACACTTTTTCTAGTCAACAATCAAGAGTTCCATTGAATTATGAGTACAGCTGCCATTTACACACTTTCAACACCTTGTGTCCAGGGATCAACAGGCAAGAAAACAAGTCAGTGTCTTTACAGGGATAGTTGACCCTGATCATCAGGAGGTACGGCTACTAATACAAAAAGAAAAGAATCAGGAAAGAATATCTATAGACCCCAGGTGATCCATTTATTACCTCTTAATACTCCCCTTGCCCAGTTTTTACTCTAAATGGACAGTAATAGCAACCCAGCCTGAGAATGACACGCTGAGTAGGGTCTCAGCCCCCTCTAGGATGAAGATTGTATATTCCATGAGATAAGCCACCAAGACAAGCACAAGTGGTAGTTGAAGATGAAGGAAATCTAGAACGCGTAGAGGAGGAGGGGATTATGAATATCAATCGCTGCCTTGAAAGCAACTGCGATAGCAATTCCTCCAACTAAACTTTCTCATTTATGTTTCCCCTCAAGAAAAGAAAAAAAAAAAAAAAAAGGTTTTCTGAAATCCTAGGGGAGCTATTCCCTGAACATATATGGAGAAGAGGATTCATGCATGATGCAATGGGTGGCTTATGGTAAGTATGAAGATGTGATGTTCTCAACACCCTTTAAATAAGGATTTGTTGCCTAGCCACCTGGAGTACCATTGGAGATAGCTTCCAGCTGTCAGATTCTCAGGGGCTGCCTCATCTGCAGATATGTAATTTTCCTGGTGCAACCTGCATCTGGTAACAGACTGAGCTGAAATATAAAGGCTTGTCCATTTCCATTCCATGAAAGACACTTTGATGGTCAATACTTGCCCCAAAACCCACCAGAGTTAGCCAAGGCATTGATGGGCTTCTGTTGGAGTTTGACATCCTTCACTGCCCATCCTGCTGCTTCTCTCTTTATTTCACAGGTGTTGATCCCTAATAAACGTTTTAAACCCAAAATTCTGTCTCAGCATCTGTTTCTGGAAAACCTAACTTTCAACAATATTTTAGTAGCTTTTGCCTTTTATACATTTTGGGGGCTGTGGTGTGTTTTCTTTACCATTTTATCTACAGAACATACCACAATATTTGGCATAGGCTCTCAGTAAATATGGGAGGAATGAAAGAGAATTTAAAATATGCTTGAAAGTTAGGAAATATGTATATGCTACAGAAGAACATGTAAATTAGAATTCTAAGAAAATCATATTATATTGGTTCATATATAAGACAGAATTTTTTTTAAATGACAAGATAACCATATCACATAATTTATATATAAATGTGGATTAGTTACTCCATAATTTTCCTGAATCTATAACATGATTGGGTAAATAATAGATCTCTTTAAAATTTCTTGATGCTTCCATGATACCCCTGCTGTTTTTCTTTTTTTATTTCTGGAAGTTCTAAATTATCTAATTAGAGGAAGGGAGTGTCTAAAATGAATCCACAAATGGAAAAGTATATGACAAGATGTTTAATTTTTGGCCTTAAATTCTTGTTAAGTTTTCTTCTTTTGAAATATGTAAATTTTGGATGCATTTGGCAGCAAAAAAAAAACAGCATCTTCTTTCACTGTCAGCAGACATTTTTCCTTTGGATTTGAATTTGTTTTAAAGTAATCCTTCATGGTATAGCCTACAACAGCAAAATTTTTTCTTAGGGAAAGGCAGGTATTGGGACACTTTCACAATTTGTAATAAAATCATGATAAGGCTAGTGGTTTATATATTTTCCCAACATAACCTCTTGAAAAAAATATATAAACATTTTATGAGTAAGTGTAAGGAGTATGTGTTACTGAAATGTCCTGCTATGTTAAAAAAATAAAAGAGGGCTCATTTTATTTCATAACAGTTAATAATTATATTTGTTCATATATATGAACATAATTTTTAATAAAACGTATTATTTTGAAAGAATGAAACAATCACTACATTAAGTTACATATTTAATCCCTTAATTAAATGTGTTTGTATAAGGCAAAGATTTTTAACCTATGCTATCAATACAAAAATACTAATATGACTTTGGACATAAAAACATCAAAACTAAAGAACAAATCTGGTTAAAATTATATAAAAAAAATTATAGGAAATAACAATTATCTTAATTCATTATGGATTTTACAGAATAAAGATCAAGGTTTCCTTTGAACCACATATTATATATTGACATTCTGAGGATGTTTTAGAAATAAAAGACAAAATCTATACCTTTAAGAATTCCATAGTTTTTCGTGGTAGCTTCATATACTGGACAGCGCATGCTTTTGGAATTAAAAAAAGAACACTAGGGTTTGAATTTAATTCCTATTATACTCTGGGCAAATTTAACATTTCTGAGGCTCAGTGTTCTCGTGGTAGTTTCCTAGAGTTCCAGTAACAAAGTACCACACACTAGGATGTCTTGAATCAACAAAAAGTTATTTTCTTATAGTTCTGGAAGCTAGACATTCAAATTCAGGGTGTCACCAGGGCCATGTTCTCTCTAAAGGTTCTAGTAGAACATCCTTTTTCTGTCTCTTCCAGCTTCTTTCAGACCCAAGTGTTCCCTGGCTTGGGACAGCATAACTTCATTTTTGCCTCCATCTTCAGATGGCCATCTTTACTCTGCATCTGTCTGCCTTTGTGTCTCTCTACTCCCCTTAGAAAAGGACATTATTAATACTGGATTGGAGTCCCTGGAGGATGCAAACAGAGTGCTCAGCTGCTAAGTGAAAGGTTGGAAGTTCAAGTCTACCCAGCAGCACCTTAGAAGAAAAGTCTGGTGATTTACTTCTGAAAAATCAGTCATTGAAAATCCTATGGGCCACAGCTCTACTCTCATACCCACGGTAATCATGAGTTGGAGTCAACTCAGTAGGAACTGGTTTTAATATTGATTTTGGGCCAACTTTACTTCAGTAGGAAACACTGGTGGTGTAGCGGTTAAGTGCTATAGCTGCTAACCAAAAGGTTGGCAATTCAAATCTACCAGGTGGTCCTTGGAAGCTCTATGCGACAGTTCTACTCTGTTCTATAGGGTTGTTATGAGTCAGAATAGACTCAATGGTAGTGGGTTTTTGGGTTTACTTCAGCAAGACTGCAGATTAACTAATTATATCTACAAATAGCATATTTCCAAAAAAGGTCACATTTCAAAGTTATTGAAGGTTAGGACTACAACATATATTTTTGGGGGCAATACAATTTAACCCATAACCGTCATCATGTGAAAAAAGAGAGATAAAAAATTACCTACTTTTTAGGATTAATGTATTTCTTTTCAGCCTCTTTATAGGCTTCCCTGTGATAACGCACAATGCAAAAAAGAGATTTTGTTTCTTAGAGGTCTATTCTTGGTCCATTACTTTTCCCTCTCTGAATATTTATGCTGGGGGATTTCATTCATTCACAAAGATTTATTGCTACATATTTACTGATGAATACCAAAGTTAAGTCACCAGTCTGGACATATCCCTGAGTTTGAAACTTCTCTCCCACTTGACTCATTTCCTTGTTTTTTGTTTTTAGGCACATCAAACTCACCCTGCATAATTCATTTCCTCATCTCTTCTGTACTTCACTCCCCCAGTTTTTATCTACACTCCCTTATCACCACTTTACCAGGACCATCTCCCCAAACCAAATTTTATCCCTGACAATTTCAGCATCCCTAACTCTCCTCATTCATCATGGTTTCATGGAATGTGCAGACACCATCCTGCAGTGCAGTCACTTATATAAAACAGAAACTAGACTATCACACCCCGGGTTAAAAGTTCTAATCTCCCCCACTTCCCAGGACACATATATTGCCACTTAGTATGGCATATAAAGCCTTACGTGAGCTGGCCCCTACTTACATCAACAGCTCTAGACACTATCCCCCTCTCTCTTATAATCTTGTAATATAAAGCTTATAGAATTACTTTTTTTCTATCACAGACCTTATTGTTTCAACTATCTATACATTTGCCTATGCTGTTTCTTCTACTTGGGATATCCTTTTCAGTATATTTTGTCTAACTTTTTGGGGTTCAATTAAAGCATCTTTTCATTTATGAGACCTTCTTTGAGCTAAGCATCTACAGTATTTTAGTAAAATTATTTGTTTATATACTTCCTCTCATTTCCACAGCTCCCCACCCCATGCATAGTTATGGTGTTGAAAGGGCAGTTGTTTGTCTTGTCTTGTTTTTCTTTATTTATTTTCTATACTCATCATCTAGCAAAATGCCCAACAGTAATTGGTGACACTGTGATTCCAAGAAGTAACAGGGGAGAAGAGACCAGGGTGAGGGGTTTGATCCAACACTATCACCATAAACTCCTCTTGAAAATTATCCCACATAAATATATAATCTAAGTAAAATCAGTTATTTATTATGCAATAGCATATTGTAGATAAATTCCTTAGCTCTCAACTTTCAACCAGATTGTTGCCCATCATTTTAAATATAGAACTTGTGGAAATATTATTGACTATTAAATATGATAATTACTTAAAACAAAAACAAATGCTTTGATTGCTTTTTTTAAAGCTTTTATACTGAGATTTTCCATTGTTTGAAATCACAAATATTTTTAATCACAAATTTTTGAAAGCAGAAATGGGCACTATAAAAAAAAGTAGCAATAAAATTTTTCACTCACTACTCTTCCTGACTTCAGACAATTTATTTCTGGATCTATTTCCTCTGTTCACTATTTAAATAATGGTCTACCACCATCAAAATTCTCAAAATTTACTTATAAGATGATAAGACCAAAGAAAAAGAACACCGAATAGTTAATAGCCTTACAACTTTAAGCTTAAATTATTTTTATTATTCTTGCTGTTTATTTATTTATACTCTTCCTTGTTGTTGTTGTTAGGTGCCATCGAGTTGGTTCTAACTCATAATGACCCTATGTACAACAGAACGAAACACTGCCCTGTCCTGCACCATTCTCACAATCACTGTTATGCTTGAGCCCATTGTTGTGGCCACTGTGTTGATCCATCTCATAGAGAGTTTTGCTGTTTTCTGATGAACCTCTACTATACCAAGCATAATGTCCTTTTTCAGGGACTGATCCTTCCTGAAAACATGCCCAAAATATGTGAGACAGAGTCTCCCCATCTTCACTTTAAGGACCATTTTGGCTATACTTCTTCCAAGGCAGATTTGTTCTTCTGCAGTCCATGGTATATTCAATATTCTTTGTCAATACCACAATTCAAAGGCATCAATTCTTCTTCTGTCTTTCTCATTCATCATCAAGCTGTCTCATGCATATGAGGTGATTGAAAACACCATGGCTTGGGTCAGGTGCTTCTTAGTCTTCAAGGTGACATCTTTGCTTTTCAATACTTTAAAGAGGTCTTTGGCAAAAAATTTGTCCAATGCAATGCATCTTTTGATTTCTTGACTGCTGCTTCCATGAGTGTTGACTCTGAATACAAGTAAAATGAAATCTTCACCAACTTCAATATTTTCTCCATTTATCATTATGTTGCTTCTTGGTCCATTTGTGAAGATTTCTGTTTTCTTTATGTTGAGGTGTAATCCATACTGAAGGCTGTGGTTTTTGATCTTCATCAGTAAGTGCTTCAAGTCGTCTTCAGTTTCAGCAAGTGAGGTTGTGTCATCTGCATATCACAGGTTGTTGGTGAGTCTACTTCAAATCCTAATGCCCTGTTCTTCATATAGTCCAGCTTCTCAGATTGTTTGCTCAGCTTACAGATTGAATAGGTATGGTGAAAGGATACAACCCTGATGCACAACTTTCCTGACTTTAAGCCATGCAGTATCTCCTTGTTCTATTCAAAAGATTGTCCCTAGATCTATGTACATGTCCCTCATGAGCACAATTGTGTGTTCTGCAATACATATTCTTCTCAATGTTACCCGTAATTTGTTATGGTCCGCAGAGTAGAATGCCTTTGCATAGTCAATAAAACACAGGTAAACATCTTTCTGGAATACTCTGCTTTCAGCCAGGATCCGTCTGACATCAGCTGTAATAACCCTGGTTCTAGGTTCTGTTCTGAATCTCAGTTGAATTTCTGGCAGTTCCTTGTTGATATATTGCTGCAGCCACATTTGAATGACCTTCAGCAAAATTTTACTTGCATGTGATTTTAAAGATATTGTTTGATAGTTTCCACATTCAGTTGGATTATCTTTAATTGGAATAGGCATAAATATGGATCTCTTTCAGTCGATGGGCCAAGTAGCTGTCTTCCAAATTTCTTGGTACAGGCGAGTGAGCACTTCCAGAGCTGCATCTGTTTGTTAAAACTTCTCTATTGATATTCCCTCAATTCCTGAAGCCTTGTTTTTTGCCAATGCCTTCAGTGCACCTTGGACTTCTTCCTTCAGTACCATGGGTTCCTGATAATATGCTACCTCCTGAAATGGTTGAATGTTGACCAATTCTTTTTGATTTAGTGACTCTGTGTATTCCTTCGATCTTCTTTTGATGTTTCCTGCTTAGTAAAGTATATTCTGGAAATAAAAATCAGTAAACTTGTGTTGCTCCAACTTTAAATAAAATACTTACATTCATAATGTCTAAATCAAAATACATTTTGACTCAATGTGGCAAGGTACAAACAAGAGGTTAAAATGTGGTCTCGATTTTTTTTTCCTTTTGTTGTTCTTTAATGTCTCATCAAAGAAATTTTTCAAGCCTTAATACTTTCCAATTAATTATTTGTTCTACCAAGAAGAAGTATTACATTTACATCCCTAACAAGGAGACTTTCAAAGCTAGATGCAATTTGTTTTTGAATAGCCCTTATTGGACTCCTAACTTTGGGGAGCCCATCATCAGGTATTCTTTGGTAGCTACTTATTTGCAGAAGGACAGAGCTCTAATAAGAACTGTGATTCATGTACTTGAAGGCTCCAATTATAGGAAAATGTCAAATAGAATCAGCAAACCAATTACTCTAAGAAAGGAACAGAATAAATTTAACAGCAGGAAAGAACAAAGAGGAAGTAATTATTGTGGTCCCATAGTACTTTTTTTTTTTTTTTTTAATAGTACTTATCTTGGTTGTAAAGAACAATTCGTTAGCTGCTGTGAGGTAACGTGCCTTGTTTACCTCAGTCTTAATAGGAAATGTTAATGTGTCTGAATTCTTGCCTAAGAGCATAATCCTAGTGATATTGAGACAAATGACCATTTATTGACACTAATGACACTATTGAAGGCACAATTATTTGATTTCAACAAATTATTAGAGTCGATTATAAAAATCATAAAGTGTTTATTCATGTAGATAATTGTGATCACTTCTTACTCAAAAATTAGTCTCTATTTAAGCTGTTAAACCATAACATAGTCTTCAATAGCTATTTTTTTTAAATCTCTGTTAATATAAAAAAAATGAGCATTAGACCACTTGTTTAAAACAACTTTAAAAAACCTCAAAACCAAGAGATTATACCATATACCATAGAAAGATTTCAATCTTACTTCATTTCTGAAAAATGAGAAGATGTGATTTAAAATGTCAGACTTTAGATGTATGAACCAACTTCTCATAATCCATCATCCAAAATAAACTCCGTTATTTAGGAACTTTGTGAAAGCAAACAAGCTAAAATCAGGTTTTGTAAATGAAAGGGTTTACACTAAAGTGTTAGTCTGTCAAGAACTCAAAATGATTTTGAAAGATGTATCTGTGGGCTGTGGCTTTATATTTTCCAAACTCTGCTCCCCAGGCCTATTCCAGTGTCCACTGAAATCATATGAATATTTAAATAACATTGATGGGAATATAAATGCACAGTACCCAGCCCCCCCCCCAAAAAAAACCCAGTAGTTGATCGAAAAAAGCAAGTTGCCAAGTAGTACATGATGGTGCAGCAGTTAAGAGCTCAGCTGCTAATCAAAAGGTTGGTCGTTTGAATCCACCAGCCACTCCATGGAAACTCTATGGGGCTGTTTTACTCTGTCCTATAGGGTCGTTATGAGTTGGAATTGAATCCATGACAGTGGGTTTGGTTTTTGCTCTTTTCATGTTCTATGTCTATTGTGTTTGAATTTTTTCAGATGATCACCTTAATTACTTCTGAAATTAGGGGAAAAAAGTTTTAAAAAATAGAGAAATTAATACATATACTACTCATGAACAATTTCCTGGCCACTTTATATAAACTCTCCCCACTTTATATGTCCCTCCTTCCTTGCTTCATATTTTTCTCCTTAGCACTTTGAGCTCTTTAAAATACTATGTGTTTTACCTATTTATCATGCTTACTTTTTTGGCTGCTTATTAAGAATATAGCCTAGGAAATCAGAGATTTTCATTTGCTAATGAATCTCTAGTGACCAAACACTGATATACAATATGTGAGTCCTCAGTATTTGTTAAATGAATATATATATATACTTCACTAATTATTCAAAGATATGAATATATATTAAAGACAAATAGCCATGAACCTCTAGTTTTGTCTGTTCCCTTAACTGTCTTTTAAAAAGGGGGGAAAAAGATACAAAGAACAAAAACTGCTAAATGTCCTGAAGAATGCTATCTGTTTATGTAAATAATTGCTATTTTTAGGACACATGACAAAGTTAAGAGTGCTCCGTGAGAACTTCTGAAAAGTAATCTTTGAAACAATACAAGAACAAATGAGGTATTTGATTTATTTTCGATTGTAGGTATAATTGCTCCTGCTGAGTATGCACATATCTAGGTTTTCAAAATTCATTTTACTTCTATTACAGTGAGGAAAAAATTCAAACACAATAGTACAGTCTTTGAAAATAAAGCAATTTTCCATGATGTATGCACTGTTTCCATTCTGCTGAGAAAGAATGTGTATCCTGAATGAAAAATATGCCAGACATCAGAAAAGTTGCCTTTTGTCAGGATCTTGAGCCTTTCGAAATTCAACTATGAAATTACTTGGTTCATGCATACTTTTTTATGTGCCAACAGAATTAAAAGGCTACGATGAGTTTTTTGAAGTCGGAAGCATACTGTGACCTTCATAAATGTATGTGAAGAGAATGATATCTGGTCCTCTATCCTTATAGAGCAAATGATTTGAATAGTTTAATGAAAATTTATTAAGAACAGACTACATACAAGTTAAGGAGCCCTGGTGGAGCAGTGGTTAAAGCGATCGACTGCTAACCGAAAGTTCAGTAGTTCAAAACCGCCAGTGGTTCCATGGGAGAAAGATGTGGCTACCTCCTTCTGTAGATTTTCACAGCCTCGGAAACCCTATGGGGTTGCTATGAGTTGAAATCTACTCAACATCAGTGGGCTTATTTGTTTGTTTGTTTTATACAAGCTATCATAATAAACCCTGTAATAAACCCTATCAAGAAACATAAAAAAAAAGATTAGCAATACATAGTCTTTTCCCAATGATAGTAAAACCACCATTCACAACAACTGCCATTTATGGAGATTCAGAGAGGTTAAGTAATTTGTTTCAAAATTACTTAACTCTTCCTGATATTAGTTACCTTTCGGAGTATGTACCTTTTCTAAAGAATTGTCTCCTTATCTATAACAGAAGGTAATACTTGCCAGGCTTATAATACATGGTCCTTTCCCAGTTACAATATATTGGATTAGGAATCCTGGAATATATGTAGGCTACTAACACTCCCTTACAAATCTGAAATTTGGAGTGAAAGATTCTAGTTCATTTGCTCACAGTACTTAAACTTGCCTGATATAAATTCAGGAACTGTTGGATAGCATTTCATCTGAGAAACAGAACGAGCCAGTCTATGGGGAGAAAAATTAAGCAAGCATGTAAAGCAAAGGAGAGATGAGCCATCTTTGGAGGATTTTAAATTCCTTTGGTGAAGGTAAACTATGTTTGATTGCTTGGACACTTTCATCTTTTCAGAAAGATCCGAGGAAAATTCTGCGGTTATGTTCAACAAATACCTGCAATGCAACCATGTAGTGGTAATTTACTAGTGTATAAAATGTATAAGACACAAGTCCCTTTCTCCCCAACCTAGCTTCCAGTTTAGTATACTATTGCTTTTATTTTTAATTATTGACAATTTTAATAAGAAATTGATTTCTTCAGCATGCTCACTCATTTTCCTCTATGTTTATAGGTGTTGTTCATGATTGATAGTTTTCTTTATACATTTTACCGTATTTATGCTAATAGACACTGAACAGATCTTTATGTCAAACTAGAATTCTGTCATTTCAGTATCATATTATTTTTGATTCAATACTGTTCTATGTACAAGTTACACATTCTTGTGTGAAATAGAGAATTTTTTCATAATCCTGAACCAAAGCATCTACTAGAAATTAGTGGCTAAAGGATATATTAAGAAAGACATTTCAAAGAGAGTAAATAGCCAGGGTGGCAATGGTAGTTCACTGATTGAATTGTTGCCTTCCACGCAGAAGACCCACATTCAATTCTCAGCCAATGCACCTCACGTGCAACCACCACCCGTCTGTCTGTGGAGGCTTGCATGTTCCTATGATGCTAAACAGATTTCAGGGAGCTTTGTGAAAACTGAGAGAATATAAATATCTTAGATATACTCCAGAATTCCTGATTAAATACATTGTAACTGGAAATATATATATATATTATAAGCATGGCAAGCATAACCCATACCTATTACGGGTAAGGAGGCAGATCATGACAATGCTCTGGCCATATATTAAGATGGATGAAGAAGAAAGGCTTAATGGTCTACTTCTGAAAATCAGCCAGTGAAAACTCTAAGAATCACAGCAGTTCAATTCTCAACCATTCATGGGGATGACTCAGGACTGGGCAGCATTTTTTGGTTGTGTACGGGGTTCTCATGAGTCAGGGGCTCACTCAACGGTAGTTAATAACAAAGAATAACCAGCTATTGACATCGATTGGAAAATTTTAAGGCAACAAATATAGCCTTTAAAATTGCATTTCCTTTACAGATACATTCTCAAACTACTCATATGGGAGAGAGCTGTGCAGCGGAAGTACTAACCTAATACCTTCTATCAACTACTACTTCTACCGCTACTACTACTATGGCTAACAGTTATATAGTGCTTACTATTTGCCAGCACTGTTATGAAAAGTGACTCAGAGTTCTGGACATAAACTCAGGAAGCATTAGTTCATGCAGTTCCTGTCTTAAGTTGGCAATGTATTATCTTCGAGCTGGACAAGTCATTGAAATAATTTGAGAGACGTCTTCCTCACCTTAAAAATATCAGGAGTTTTATAAAAATTAAATGGCATGATGAACATGAAAGTGTTTTCTAAAATTTACAAAATATTACACATTTAGGTATTTGCATTATGTTCTAAGTGTCTGCTATTGGGTTATTAATTTAACTAATATTAAAGCTATACATTTCAAAATTTGGAATTTATGAACACCAATCATATAAATTATCCTCCAGTTGTCAATTATAAACCAAAAATTCTATGCTTTCAATCTTTCAGTGTCTTTATTTTTCATTCACTAAAGTGATCATGAAAAATCCTGGCCATACATTATATAACTACTATTATTTCAGCATCTTTTATGTATGTGATAACACATTCGAATCCCCACCTCTACTCAGTCAACATTTGGTGTAACGGATTCCTGAGTTTCTTCAACATGTTTCACATCTATCCTCATGAAATGAGCAGCTCGGTTTCATAACTAATGACGCAATATACTCCCTTTAAATAAGAATTTTATCAGCCTATAAAACTAATGACAGAGTCACCTAAATGACCACTTCGCATCATTAAATTTATCAACTACTGTGCTATCATCAATTCCAATTAAATCCTAAGTATGTCTCTCACCAACACGTAAACACATTTTCTAATTGAGAAATACCATCATGAGTAAGTGTAATTGTGCCAGTTTGTCCACTTAAGTTATTTAATAGTTAGTGGGAAATTATTTGGCTTTGAAGATATTCCTCTTTGTTTATTCCTGAAATTTGTTGCAGTTGGGAATATCCATGTGATGAAGATTTCTAGGGAAACCAATACAAGTCCCATGTAATGCATGCTCACTGCATTTGGCAGTGATTGTTATAAGTGTTTTCTGGGAGGCCCTGTTAGTACAGCCTCTGAACTGAAATATGAAGCCCCAAAAGAAGACACTGCAGAGCCAAAATAGAGTACATGAGACACATAAAATTACCAGGACTTTGACTGATAACTGGACCTAGAGAATTTCTTTTTTCCCCATGAGGTATCAAAAAGTTGAAAAAGATGAGCAGATACCTGGCCTTTTCTATTTGCTATTTATCCTTAGCATCTAGAACATTGTCAGACACATATTAGGCTTCAATAGGGATTTGCTGAGTTGAATGAATGAATGGATCACAGAAATAGGTTAGTGACAGTGCCACATTCTGTGTTTGAGCAGCTGAGTAGAGGGTTATCAATAAAAACAGTATTAATTATTGAATTAATTATGCTCTGGGTACTAGAATAATCACTTTTCATATGTAGTATAGTTCAATGCTCATGACATTGAAAAAATGGAATCACCAGGATTTGGGGCAGGAACCAGAAGCCACTAGGTATTTGAAATTTTAAAAATGGTTAAATATAAGGTATCAGGCTCCTAAAACATCATAGGTGTTGGAGGTATAGGCTTCTGGATGGGTGCCAGGAGTGAGCTCTATCATGTAACACAACCTGACCACCAAAGGAGTTACTATTCAGCCATAGCTGCCTCCAACAGCCACAAAAACTGGGCACTTAACACAGACATCCCCACATTTTTACTTGACGGGAAAAAAAAGAAAAGCCAAAGCAGCTGGAAAACTGTCTCTGCTACACTTCTGCCTTCCAAATCTCACAGACATGTATTTTATTAACAGCACTTACTTCTTTATTTATTTTTATCCAGAATTCTAGCTGCAAGAAGTCTAGAGATTGTTGTTGTTTTCAGTTTTTTAGGCTCTTCTACAAAAAGGAATAAGGGAAGTATATAGGAACAGATTCTAAGTACTAACAATCATATTCTTCACAGGCATTCTCCACAGGCATTAATATTACCATATCCTGATATAGAAATTGTAGTCCAGAAAATTTAAGTAACTTGCTCATTATCACAGAGCAAGTATGTGGTGAAGCATGGACTAAAATCTAGTTGTATCAGTCAGCACAGGTTAGGTTACACTGCAGAAAGAACAGCATAAATATTTCAATATCACAAAGGCTTGTATCAGCAGTGGTAAGCTGTCTTCCTCCTTCTGGAGTTGCTACGGCCTAGAATATTTAAATTGCAGTGGCAGAGAAAAAAAAAATGGTGATCCTAATATTGGCTCTTAAGCTTCTGCCCACACTTTATTTTCTCTCATATTTCATTGTTCAAAGCAAATCACAAGATCACAACTCAGTTCACTTGCATAGGGTTGTGGAGTATGTATACTTCTCCTAGCAACCAAAAACACATTGTCATCAAGTCAATTCCAACTCATAGGGATCCTATAGGACAGAGTAGAACTGCCCCATAGGGTTCCCAAGGAGTGCCTGCTGGATTTGAACTGCCAACCTTTTGGTTAACAGCTGTAGCTCTTAATCACTACGCCATAAGGGTTTCTTCTCCTAGCAAGGGAAACTAAATATTTGTATCAAAATAGAGTCTATCATGGCAGGTCTGTTGGACTTTAAAACTCATTCTCTTATCCATTCTGAATCTCTTTTCTGAATTCCTTAAAAGATGCTGTAAAAAATAGCTAGGTAAGTTGAGCTCCTGGCTTGACAGAGAGAGACTTGAATTGCTATAGGTTATTCTCTTTCTCTGCTCCAATTTTGCAGTGAAGTACAGCTAAGATCAAATACCTTATCTTGGGGCCAGCACTTTTCTCACAAGTCTCTCTTGGGGCAATCCAGGCAAGAGAGTCTTAGATAATGCTGAGTTGAGTTAAGTGTAGGTGCTCTAGGTACTCTCGGGATCTTCTGAGGACTTGTATTTCCCCCATCCACATTAGCATTGCCTAGATGGAGCTGAGGGCTGACTAGCAGAGCCATTCTAAACATTTTGCATGTATTTAATTCTTAGGAAAACTTATAAGGTAGATACTATTATCAATCTCAAATTTAAAGATAAAAAAATAAGGTACATAAAGATGAAACAAGTTTAGGGTGATCTAAAATTGTGTCACAGCTTATATTTGAACCCCAAAGATCTAGTTCCTAAGCTTATGTTGTCATTGTGGTTAGATGCCATGGAGTCTGTTCTGACTCATAGTGACCCTATGTACAACAGAACAAAACACTGCCCAGTCCTGCACCATCCTCACAATCATTGTTATGCTTGAACCCATTGTTGCAGACCCTGTGTCAGTCCATCTCATTGAGGGACTTCCTCTTTTTCACTGACCCTCTGCTAAGGATGATGTCCTTCTCCAAGGTCTGATCCCTCCTGATAACATGTCCAAAGAATGTGAGACATAGTCTCGCCATCCTTGCTTCTGAGGAGCATTCTGGTTGTATTTTTTCCAAGAAAGATTTGTTCGTTCTTTTGGCGGTCACCATAATTCGGAGGCATCAAATCTTCTTCGGTCTTCTTTATTCATTGTCCAGCTCTTGCATGCACATGAGACAATTGAAAACACCATGGCTTGGGTCAGACACACTTTAGTCTTCAAGGTGACAACTTTGCTTTTCAAGACTTGAAAGGGGTCTTTTTGCAGCAGATTTGCCCAATGCAATGCCTCTTCTGATTTCTCGACTGCTGCTTCTATGGGTGTTGATTGTGAATCCAAGTAAAATGAAATCCTTGATGTCAGTCTTTTCTCCATTTATCATGATGGTGCATATTGGTCCAATTGTGAGGATTTTTGTTTCCTTTATGATGAAATGTAATCCAAACTGAAGGCTGAGGTCTTTGACCTTCATCACTAAGTGCTTCAAGTCCTCTTCACTTTCAGCAAGCAAGGTTGTGTCACCTGCATAAAGCAGGATGTTAATGAGTCTTCCTCAAAAGCTGATGCCCTGTTTTCTTCATGTAGTCCAGCTTCTCAGATTATTTGCTCGGTATACAGATTGAATAGGTATGGTGAAAGGATACAACCCTGATGCACACTTTTCCTGGCTTTAAACCACGCAGTATCTCCTTGTTCTGTCTGAATGATGGCCTCTTGATCTATGAACAGGTTCCTCATGAGCACAGTTAAGTGTTCTGGAATTCCCAATCTTCAAAATATTATTCATAATTTGTTATGATCCACACAGTCAAATGCCTTGGCATAAAAAAATAGTCAATAAAAAACAGGTAAATATCTTTCTGTTATTCTCTGCTTTCAGCCAGAATCCATCTGAGATCACCAATGATATCCCTGGTTCCAGGTCCTCTTCTGAATCTGGCTAGAGTTTCTGGCAGTTCTCTGTCAACCTGCTGCTGCAGCCACTTTTGAATGATCGTTGACAAAACTTTACTTGTGTGTAATATTAATGATATTGTTCAATAATCTGTATTATATTGATCTCCTTTCTTTGGAATAGGAATATATATGGGGGCTCTTCCAGTGGGTTGACCAGGTAGCTGTCTATCAAATTTCTCGGCAGAGGCCAGTGAGCACTCCCAGCACTGCATTCATTTATTGAAACATCTCAATTGGTAGTCCATCAGTTCTTGGAGCCTTGTTTTCACCAATGCCTTCAGTGCAGCTTGTATCTCTTCCTTCAGTACATCGGTTACTGATCATATGCTACTTCCTGAAATGGTTGAACGTTGACCAATTCTTTTTGGTATAGACTCTGTATATTCTTTCCATCTTCTTTGATGCTTCTTGTGCCATTTAATATTTTCCCCATAGTATCCTTCAGTATTGCAACTCACGGCTTCAATTTTTTTCTTCAGTTCTTTCATCTAGAGAAATGTTGAGCACATTCCTCCCTTTTGGTTTTCTAACTCCAGGTCTTTGCACATGTCATTATAATACTTTTTTTTGTCTTCTTGAGCTGCCCTTTGAAACCTTCTCTTTAGCTCTTTTACGTCATCATTTCTTTCTTTCATTTTAGCTACTTGATGTTCAAGTTTCAGAGACTCTTTTGACATCCATTTTGGTCTTTTCTTTCTATCTTGTCTTCTTAATGACCTCTTTCTTTCTTCATGGGTAATGTCCTTGATGTTATTTCACAACTTGTCTAGTCTTAGGTCATTAGTGTTGAATGTGTCAAATCTATCCTTGAGATGGGATACATTCAAGGTTGTACTTTGTCTCTTGTGGACTGGTTTTAATTTTCTTCAGTTTCAACTGGAACTTGTATATGAGCAATTGATAGTCTGTTCCACAGTCAGCCCCTGGCCTTGTTCTGACTGATGACATTGAGCTTTTCTGTTATCTCTTTCCACAGATATAATCGATTTGATTCTTGTGTATTTCACCTGGTGAGGTTTACATATATCATGGCCATTTATGTTGTTGAAAAAAAGCATTTGCAATGAAGAAGTCATTGGTCTTGCAGAATTCTATCAAGCAATCTCTGGCATTTTTTTTTTTTAATCACCAAGGCCATGTTTTCCTACTACCAATTCTTCTTTGTTTCCAGCTTTCACATTCCAATCACCAATAATTATCAATGCTTCCTGATTGCATGTTTGATCAATTTCAAATTGCAGAAGTTGGTAAAAATCTTCAATTTTTCCATCTTTGACCTAAGAGAATGGTCCATAAATTTGAATAATAGTTGTTTTAACTGGCCATCATTGTAGGCATATGGATATTATCGTATCACTGACAGTGATGTACTTCAGGATAGATCTTGAAATGTTCTTTTTGATGATGAATGCAATGCCATTCCTCTTCAAGTTGTCATTCTTGGCATAGTAGACCATATGATTGTCTGATTCAAAATGGCCAATACCAGTCCATTTTAGCTCACTAATCCCTAGGATATCAATGTTTATGCATTCCACTTCATTTTTGACAACTTCTAATTTTTCTAGATTCATATTTCATACATTCCACATTCCAATTATTAATGGATGTTTGCAGCTTTTTGTTCTCATTTTGAGTCATGCCACATCAGCAAATGAAGGTCCTGAAAGCTTGACTTCATCCATGTCATTAAAGTAAAATCTACAAGTCTACTTTGAGGAGGCAGCTCTTCCCCAGTCGTATTTTGAGTGCCTTCCTCCCTGAGGGGCTCGTCTCCAGCACTATATCAGACAATGTTCTGCTGATATTCATAAGATTTTCACTGGCTAGTTTTTTTCAGAAATAGATCACTAGGTCCTTCTCCCAGTCTTAGTTTGGAAGCTCAGCTGAAACCTGTCTGCCATGAGTGACAGCTACTGTCATTTGAATATCAGTGGCATAGTTTCCAGCATCAGAGAAACACGAAAGCCTGCACAGTATAACAAACTGATAGATGTGTGGGGGTCCTAAGTTTATATTCTTAATAATTATACATTAAAAACAAACAAATAAAAAAATGACTGTAGTTGAGTCGATTTTGACTCATAATGAGTAGAACTGCCCCATTGGGTTTCCAAGGCTGCCAGTCTTTACGGAAGCCGACTGTTACATCTTTCCTTAGCGGAGCAGCTGGTAGGTTCGAACCACCAACCATTCACTTAGCAGCCGAATGCTTCAACATTGCATCGCCAGGGCTCCAACCATGCATTACTACCTCTATTTTTTCCCACATCCTGGGAATAAAGCAATGAGCAAACAAGACTGGTCTATGCCCTCATAGAACTTATAGCTTAGAAAGGAAGATACATATTTATTAAATAATCGCTGGATCATATAACTGCCAACATGTGCTTTGGAGGAAAAATGTGGGAAACTTGAGATTATAAACAGGGCAAATAGGACTTAATATTTTCTCTGTGTCACTGAAGACTTCCCTGTGAAAATAAAGACAAGCTTAGAGGGAGCTCATAATTTCACTAAGAGGGAGAGTTTGGAGAGGAATATTTTAGACAGGGAAAAAAGCACTTTCAAGGACCTTGAAACAGAAAGAAACATGACGAATTTGAAATACTGAATAAAGGTCAACAGGAATGTTGTATACAAACAAAAGGGAATGATAGGAGATGAAGCTGAAAAACAGGAAACAGAAGGGTCCAGATGATCATGCAGAGGCTTTTAGGGCAAATAAAGGATTTTGTCCTCTAACCTAGGAATAACAGAAAATCATTGAAGAGCTTTGAACTAGGAAGGCGATTATTTTATATTTTCATTTCATATCATCATGTTTTTCTAAAAATATCAACTTATTTACCTGCCCAGTTTCCATATGTCCCAGAACTAATCACAGCACTTTTCTCTAGGAACATTGAGCTATATCATGACAAACAAGTCATGGAGAAATCATTGTCAGAAAAAAAAAAAAAAAAAAAGTGTGGCATTCTGAAAGCACAATCTCACAAAAAGGAAGACTGATCAAAAATTCTGCAAACACTTGGAGATTAGGGCATCAATGAATATGTATGAGATCCATTGTCACAGGTACAACTACCAGCAAGGATTTCACATTAAGCCTAGTGCAACCATCATGGAATTTTAAATAGGACAAAGAGGGAGACAGAGGTAAGATTTGACATAACCAATAAGCTTTTTAATAAGCAAGCAAATCATTTTCCTAGAACAGCACAAACAAGTAAGAAAAGGTTTAAACAGGGAGGAAACAAAGACTCACAATTTTTACCTAAAAATAGAGATGCATGCCTTCTTTACAGAAAGAAGTGATAGACTCAGGCCTCAAGTGTTAAATTGGGACTAGAGACTGCCCTAGTTGAACATTTCTGAATACACCAAGGACATACTTACAAGTCTTGACGAATACTATGTCTTCATCTTGGACTGTTTTCAACTATCTTTTCTTCTGAATTTTAGGGCAAAGAAATACATAGTTTTCCGTTTGACCAGGATTACACCTATATATCCTTCTTATACTTGCTAAGACATGTATCTCCTTCTTGACAATCAAGACTAGAATATATGCCTCTCCTATGGTTCCTGGAGCCCTGGTAGCACAGTGGTTAAGAGCTTGCCTGCTAACCAAAAGGTTGGCAATTCAAATCCACCAGCCACTCCGTGGTAACCCTATGAGGCAGTTCTACTCTGTTCTATAGGGTCAATAGGAGTCAGAATCAACTCGATTGCAACTAGTTCTATTGTTCCCTGTCCTTATTCACATTGTGGAAAATACAACAATGTACTCTATTTGCTTGCTTCCTAATATGTGTCCCCTACAAAACTATGCTTCTTGAGGTCAAGGACTTTGCTTTTACCATAACAGCACAATGACTGATAATATACTAGCACAATGATTGACACATAATATAGTTATAATATGAATTGATCTTTAATTGGATCCTTTTTTATAGACACTGTGATGAAAAATTTTATATGGATTATCTCATTTATTCTTCACAACAGCTCTATGAATTAGTTACTATAGTAAAACCTGTGCTAGCTGGAATTCATCAGGACTATGTTGTTTTTCTTGGTGTCCCAAGTTTTCTGCCTTTGACAGATTATAGTCTTACATTCTTGTATCACTCTCTACTAGTGGAAAACATCTGATTTTTCCTTCCCTGACAGGTTTCCATTTTACACAGGTTCTAGCTTTCACAGGTTTTACTGTACAGGCTGTCCCAGTATTATGAACAAGTTCTGATCCTAAGTCTGTCTTTAAGTCAAATTTGTACATACTTTGGAACATTTTAGATATGGTTCATATCTAAAGTCAGTAAGTCAAATATTTGTCTTAGTATACAGTTTAACTACAGCAAAGAAATACTTTGAGATACACTAAAACATCTTTAACATAATAATAAAGTAATAATAGTGTTTTGATGTGTGTTGCAAAGTATCACCCATTTGTTGTTACAAATCATTGTACATACCACAGGTTACATGTAAGACAGACATTCATAACCAGGGGACTGTCTATATATTATCACCGTTTTACATATAGGGAAATTTAGACTTTGAAAGAGCATGAAGCTGAAGGCCATGACTAGCGAGTGTTGGAACTGGCATTTGAATTCAAGCAGTTTGACATTAAAGAGATTACTTTTAATCATGATGCCAAACTGCATTCTTTCAGCTTTAGGAAAACTTGAAAATTATATGACATAAATCTGTAACATTTCATTTTGTTTTATGAAAGCTTTAATCATGAACATGCATTATTTATTCAAAGAAGAGAACTTGATTAGCTCCGAAAAACAATGACTAATGGCATCTGTGTAGACAAAGTAAAGAAAGAAAAAATTATTTGCAGAATACAGGTAAAGAAAACATAGGAACACTAAAAGTAGTTAATTTTTTTTTGAAGTTTAACTGTGTCATCGCTGTACTACAAGTTTAAACATATATTATTTCCCTTACTCTTCCCAAGGAAACTGTTGATTCAATGGTTATTAAATTGATACTGAGATAGATACAGTAACCAGTCTAAAACAAATGAGCTGTTAAAACATGACATTGAGATTATACCCATGTTTCACTACCTTCAAAATTCAATAATTATTCCACTATCCCATACCAGTTGAGGAACAATAGTGCATTTATATGCAGAGCTCAAATGAACTAGATAATTTCGAGGCACAAGCAGAATATTAAGCAACAAAAGCACATAGTAACTCTTACTGTGTTTTGGTCAAAAAATTTACATATAATATGAATATATCCATAATCACTGAATTATAAGCTCTATTGATTACAGTGTTAGTCTTAATAAGTATATTTGTAATGCCAGTCACTGGTGTCCAGCCATAGACATAGCAAAAGCCCTGACATTTTTAGCTGACTTAGATTGTAAATATATGAGTTAGTATCTCAGTATTGATACAAGGAACTCTTTTGTTATAACAATGCAATATAAATGTTATATATTTTTTAAATAGATAGATGGTAAATTCCCCAAATGAAAATCATCTTTGTAACTAGGGGACAAAATAATTTGGATTACTAACCTGTATATCAACACGCAGCCTGAGTCAATAATAAATTCCTCTCTTGTCTGTGGAATTGCTACAAGTTTACAGCACTTTTAGAATCCACAATTACCAGGTAATGAAGTCAAACAAACTGGGCCTTTGCATTATTTTGGTACGATATTTTCACAATAATGTAAAAAAAAAATTAGAGGCTTTTTTGATTAATTTTATTTAATTGGAAACATGAAAATTAGAATTCAGGTTTTTATAAGAAAAACAGATTTTTTTCCTTTAAATGCACTTCCAGCATGTAATTAGAGAATTAAAAATGGAGAGTTAATTATCTTTCTAACGAAAATATCATGGGAAAAATATATTGATAATATGTGGACCCAGAGGCGTTAAACTGATCATTAACACACAATATATGGTCATGCCTATTCAGACTTTTTGTAACTCATTAGAAGATTCTACAAGTAATCATTATCTTATGCTTTAAAAAACTTCAGAATCTATTAAAACTATTTACTGTAGAATAACCTTAAGCTTTCTATAGCTTTTGACATTAAGATGTCTTGAATTTATACTTTAGTACATGTTCTATTTACATCTTCAAATTATTTGGTTACTGGTATAATACAAAACATGACTCTAGCCCCTTGTTGGCCAGTGATAAAATAGAAGATTTTTTCCACCCATTGTTGATTTCACAAAGACAATGTATGCTAAGGTTCTGTTCAGACTAAGTATTGTTATCACTCAAATTTAACAAAAATAAAACAGTACCAAAAACTAGGAGCTACTTTTAGGGTAAGCGAGGCCCTTCTAAGAATATAACACCACAATCCTTATTTTTAAAAATAGCTGTCTTAGATATTGAAAGCTCTTTGTGCCTTCTCTTCTAAATACACTCTAAGTGACCAGTGGCCTAAGCCTGATTTATATTAAGGCCCTCCCTCTCAGGAGCAAAAAAAAAAAAAATTTTTTTTTTTTTTCCTCAGGTGCTTCCACATACCTGGCAGGTAGTGGTAATGCAAGTAAATAAAATGGCCAGGTGTCAGAGAACTTCAGGAATAGGGAAGATGCTGGGTGACGGGAACAGACTGAAGAGTTACTGCTTTCATTAAAATAAGTGTACCAGTATTCTATTTCATTCAGTTTTTACCTTTCAAGACACAAAAAAAAATTGTCATAACTTGTGATTTACTGAATCTGGAGATTCACATTATCTGTGAACTATCTTGATTTTTTAAATTCTGAAAAGAACAAAAAAGATACTTATACGTCATAATTTGCAGATCTTGGTTTATATTACGTAGGTTACGAAAAGAATAAAACACTAAGAAACTCATACACGTTTCCAAACTGAATCCACAGTTTGGAAACCAGGGACAGAGGGGAAATTGGAAGAAAAATAAACAACCATGTTCTCACTTCACCATAGCTTTACTTGGTATTTTAATTGACTCCCTGCAATTAAATCAAAATTCCAAAGATATACAGGACCTAACTTTTTTCTTTAAGAAATGATTCCGTATTAACTCTTGCTAATCTTGTAAAGTTTAGTCATTTTAACACTTTCAGATGAATGTCTGCTCATGCTGTTGAACTCCATGGTAATTTTCTTCCTGTACTGTGTCATCCTTTTGGGACAATTGCAAAAGGCAACAGCCTATGAGGGAACTCATAAGTTGCTAGGTGCCGTTGGGTCAGTTCCAACTCATAGCAACCTTATGTACAACAGGACTAAACACTGCACAGACCTGCACCATCCTCACGATCATTGTTATGCTTGAGCCCATTGTTGCAGCCACTGTGTCAAACCATCTCCTTGAGGGCCTTCCTCTTTTTCACTGACACTCTACTTTACCAAATGTGATGTTCTTCTCCAGGGACTAATCCCTCCTGATAACATGTGCTAAGCATGTAAGATGTAGTCTTGCCATCCTTGCTTCTAAGGATCATTCTGGTTGTACTTCTTCCGAGACAGATTCGTTCATTCTTTTGGCAGTCCATGGTATATTCAATATTCTTCACCAATACAATTCAAAGCTGTCAACTCTTCTTTGGCCTTTCTTACTCATTATCCAACTTTCACATGTATATGTGATGATTGAAAATATCATGGTTTGGGCCAGGCTCACCTTAGTCTCCAAGGTGACATCTTTGCTTTTCAACACTTGAAAGAGGTCCTTTACAGAAGATTTTCTTAATGCAATGTCTTTTGACTTATTTTTGTTGTTAGGTGCCTTCAAGCAGATTCTGATTCATAGCATATAATCCTGTAATAAACCAACCAAACCAAACCCATTGCCATCGAGTCGATTCCGACTCATAGAGACCCTATAGACAGAGTAGAACTGCCCCACAGAGTTTCCAAGGAGTGCCTGGTGTATTTGAACTGCCAACCTTTTGGTTAGCAGCTGTAGTAATTAACCACTACACCACCAGGGTTTCACCTATAATAAAAAGAATGAAAATTTATTACAGTGCTCCAAAGCAACACTTACTAGTAGAGGAAACTACCAAATGCAACTGATTAACCATTATTCTATGGGCCCAAAATATTTTTCCATAAACTTATTATTAAAGAAAATTTTTTTCCAGAACTATAAAAACTCTAATATACATGAATGTTGAGAATTTTTTCTAATGAATCTGAGTATAAGAAACATATATAGTACCAAAAATATCACCATTATCCATGTTTAATACTAAAATATCATCTTTATTGATAATGCATTGATGACTGTGAGAACAGTGGATGCTTTGTGATTTCTAAAAGGTCACTTGAACCTGGCTTTGGCCTACTATTTAGCTGTCACGGTGATGTGTTAAAATGGTGTAGGGCCATAGCAACTGTAGCAACTGACAGACTTGAAATTTTAAAAACACATTTTAAGCTTTATATTCAAGAGGATTTTATTTTACAAATTTGGCAGTAATTGGCTATTGTTTGGAATGAAATGTTAGTGTACCAATTTATTAGAACTATATTCCAGTGCAGTACACTTCATGTTATTAAAAGATGAAACGATGTTTTTGTCAAACAATAAAAATCTTTACTTTTCAGTTTCTTTCCTTGTCTTGACAAATGATTGAATGCTTTTGTGGGTATTTGATAATGATGTAGTACTATCGACTTCTGAAACACATCCTACCTTTGGAATCATAAAACAAGCACACAATTCACACAATTTGTAGATGCCTTGGATATTAAATTGCACATTTTTTTTACTGGTCAGATATAAAGTGATACAAAGTTATCCTGCTAAAGCATATATTTTTTTTAAATCTGGCTTTATATCACTGTTTCAAAGCACAATCCCTGCAGCTTCAGAAAACAGCAATCACAGGACCTACGAGAGTGATCTCAAAAGGTTTTACTCCTGCATCATCATTAAACTCTCTGAGCACGCGCACATACACACACATAAATTATATATATAATTATATATATATTCACTAATAATCAATAAAATGGATATTATAAAGCCATACATAAAAATTGAAATTAAAATTAATATGCTTAACATAAGCTTCTTAATTTAATTATGGTAAAAAAAAACCTTTTTTACTCTTACTATGTGATTAGATATGATGGTATACATTCACCATTATTTTTGTGAATATTGTTTGATACTTTGTGGCAAAACAGTTTAAAGGTTTAGGTCCAAATTTAGTTAATTTCTATACTTGGTCTTCATGCCAGTCATAACAACAACAAAAATCACTTCACAAAGATAGCATAAATCCTAATGGGAGGAATTTATCCTTGGTTGTGCATACTAAATCATGGAACTAATTTTTCATTTCAATCCTCCAACTATTCAAAAATTTTTGTCAGAATTTGGCTAGTACTTTTCTTTTGATTTTAAATTGTCATGCTTGCAACCTAGTTGTTGTTGGGCACTGTTGAGTCAGTTCCAACTCATAGTGACACTATGTACAAAAGAAGGAAACACTGCCTGTTCCTGTACCATTCTCACCATCGTTGCTATGCTTGAACCCATTGTTGCAGCCACTGTGTTGATCCATCTCATACAAGGTCTTTCTCTTTTTCCCTGATTCTCTGCTTTACCAAGCATGATCTCCTTCTCCAGGGACTGATCTCTCCCAATAACATGTCCAAAGTATACGAGATGTAGTCTCGCCATCCTTGCTTCTAAGGAGCATTCTGGTTGTACTTCTTCCAAGACAGATTTGTTCCTTCTTTTGGCAGTCCAAAATATATTCAATATTCTTCACCAACACCACAATTCAAAGGCATAAATTCTTCTTAGTCTTTCTTATTTATCATCTAGCTTTCGCATGCATATGAGGCAATTGAAAACACCATGGCTTGGGCGAGGCACAACTTAGTCTTCAAGGTGACATCTTTGCTTTTCAATGCTTTAAAGAGGTCCTTTGCAGGAGATTTGCCCAATGCAATGTGTTTTTGATTTCCTGACTGTTGCTTGCATGGGTGTTGATGTGAATCCAAATAAAATGAAATCCTTGACAACTTCATCTTTTCTCCATTTATCATGATATGGTTTTTAGTCCAGTTGTGAGGATTTTTGTTTTCTTTATGTTAAGGTATAATCCATACTGAAGTCTCTGGTCTTTGATCTTCATCAGTAAGTGCTTCAAGTCCTCTTCACCTTCAGCAAGCAAGGTTGTGTCATCTGTATATCACAGGTTGTTAATGGGTCTTCCTCCAACCCTGATGCCCATTCTTCTTCATATAGTCCAGCTTCTCAGATTATTTGCTCAGCATACAGATTGAATAAGTATGGTGAAAAGATTCAACCCTGACACACACCTTTCCTGACTTTAAACCACACAACATCACCTTGTTCTGTTGGAACGACTACCTCTTGATCTATATACAGGTTCCTCATTTTTTTTTTTCATGAGTACAATTTAGTGTTCTGGAATTCCCATTCATTGCAACGTTATCCATAATTTGTTATGATCCACATAGTTGAATGCCCTTGCATAGTCAATAAAACACAAATAAACATCTTTCAGGTATTCTCTGCTTTCAGCCAAGGTTCATCTGACAATCAATAATGATATTCCTGGCTCCACAACAAACTAAAAGACATGTGGGGGAGTATAAATTCTATGTGAATTATAAATATTTTCCTTTGCTTAAATGAAAGTTACTGGCCTATATAATGATGACTCTGGTATTTTGCAGTAATGATCCCTTTATACTAGACACAATTTAACTTATTGTTCATCGTAATAAACAGAAGATTAAATATTGCATATAATTGAATTTAAATAAATTGCTCTTTATCTGAGTTTCATTAGGCTAGTTTAAGTGGCTTTATTAATAAAGACAATTTATAATACTAGTTAAGGATGAATGTGTGTAACCTAATTCTTCACTATGAATATTTAACCAATGCATTAATTGAATATTTTGATTTAATAATAAAGATAATTCAGGGAAATCTATAATTATCTTATAAATATTCAGATAATAAAAATTAAAATAAGATGATTTTAAGTGCTTTCTTTAAAAAAACAATATATCATTAAGTGGCCCTGTGAGGGATTTTCACATTAAGAAATATATTTAATTATCAATACAGAGAAATAAGAGAAAGCAAATGAGTAGAAAATGATAACAGGAAAACCTACAGATCCATGAAAATCTCTGGAAAGAATGGGCAGAGGTGGAGCAGCGGGATTAGGAATTAACAGTTTTTTCATTACTGATTCTGCTTAACCTTAAGTGGGTTAGAAGGGGAGGAGAAACCATTTTATTATTTAAAAAAAGTTATAAAGAATTTAACTCTGAAATTTTTAAGTGGGTTCTGAATAGTACAATTCAATCCTGAACAGTTTATCAATTCTCTTAGCATGAAATCTTTAACTGGTTCTTAAAAAATTGAATTGAATGTCTTGATATTGTGAATTTCTAATAAAGTGGGGAAAAACAAGTTGAGATGAACTGAAACATCCCCTTCAATGACAGATATTAAATATATTATCTTAATGAATTGGTGGAAATACATCTAACTAGCCACAGATTAGTTACTAACAATACCTTTAAAAATGTAAGAGTTAATAGAATAAGGTAGATGAAAGGTTAGTTTTTGTCAGAGTTATGATAATGACAGCAAAAAAGTTTTGTGTTTAAGCAGAATAATTATTCTGTATAAAGTATCCACTGGGTCTATCTAAACCCTTTTTTTTGTTTATTTTTTTACTGTGTCTTAAATGAAAATTTACAATTCAATGCAGTCTCTCATAAAAAACTTACACACCTTGCTATGTAACCCTAGCTGCACTCCGCCTAATGTGAGAGCACCCTCCTCTCCTCCACCCTGTATTCCTCTTGTCTATTCAACAGCTCCTGTTTCCCTCTGCCTTCTCATCAAACCTCCATCAAACCTCCAGGCAGGATTCAACCACATAGTCTCACGCGTCTACTTGAGCCAAGAAGCTCACTCCTCACCAGTATTAATTTCTGTCTTACAGTCCAGCCCAGTCCCTGTCTGAAGAGTTGGCTTTGGGAATGGTTCCAGTCTTGGGCTAACAAGTGGTACAGGGGCCATGACCCTTGTGGTTCCTCCAGTCTCGGTCACACCGTTAAGTCTGGTCTTTTTATGAGAACTTGAGGTCTGCCTCCCACAGTTCTCCTGGTCCATCAGGGATTCACTCTTGTGTTCCCTGTCAGGGCAGTCATTGGTGGTAGCAGGGCACCATCTAGCTCTTACCATCTCAGGCTGATGGAGCCTCTGGCTTATGTGGCCCTTTCTATCTCTTGGGGCTCATATTTACCTTGAGTCTTTAGTGTTCTTAATTCTCCTTTGCTCCAGGTGGGTTGAGACCAGTCGATGCATCTTAGATGACCGCTTGCTAGCTTTTAAGACCCCAGACGCCACTCACCAAAGTGGGAAGCAGAACATTTTCTTAATACATTTTGTTATGCCAATTAACCTTAATGTCCCTGAAACCATGTTCCCCAGACACCTGACCCTGCTACCCTGGCTTTCAAAGTGTTTGGTTGTATTCAGGAAACTTCTTAGATTTTGGTTTAGCCCAGTTTTGCTGGCCACTGCTATATTGTGTTTTATCCTTCCCTTCACTTAAAACAGTTCTTGTCTACTATCTAATTATTGAATACCCCCTCCCTCCCTCTTCACTCTAGTAACCATCAAAGAACATTTTCGTCTGTCTTTAAATGTTTTTAAACCTTTTCTTGAGTTCTTATAATAGTGGTATCATACAATATTTGTCCTTTTTCAACTGACTATTTTCACTCAGCATAATGCCTTCCAGATTTCTCCATGTTATGTTTCACAGATTAGTCTTTGTTCTTTATCTTTGCCTGGTATTCTGTTATGTGAATATACCATACTTTATCCATTCATCCATTGATGGGCAGCTGGGTTGCTTCTACCTTTCTGCTATTGCAAACAGTGTTGCAATGTACATGGGTGTGCATATATCTCTTCCTGTGAGGCCTCTTATTTCTCTAGGATAAATTCCAAGGAGTGGGATTGCTGGATCGTATGGTAGTTTTATTTCTAGCTTTTTAAGGAAGCACCAAATCGATTTCCAAAGTGGTTGTACCATTCTACATTCCCACCAGCATTGTACAAGTGTTCCAGTTTCTCCACAACTCTACAACATTTATTATTTTGTGTATTTTGAATTAATGCCAGCCTTGTTGGGGTGAAAGGGTATCTCATTGTAGTTTTGATTTGTATTTCTGTAATGTCTAATGATCATGAGCATTTCCTCATGTTTCTGTTAGCCGCCTGAATGTCTTCTTTGGTGAGGTGCCTGTTCATATCCTTTGCCCATTTTTTAATTGGGTTATTTGTCTTTTTGTTGCTGAGTTTTTGCAGTATAGTGTAGATCAGATGCTAATCAGAATTGTTGTAGACAAAAATTTTTCCTAGTCTGTAGGTAGTCTTCTCACTCTTTTGGTAAAGTCTTTTGATGAGCATAAGTGTTTGATTTTTCAGAGCTCCTAGTTATCTAGTTTCTCTTCTGGTGTCAGTGCATTGTTAGTATGTTCTATATACTGTTTATGCCATGTATTAGGGCTCCTAGAGTTATCCCTATTTTTTATTCCATGATCTTTATCGTTTTAGATTTTATATTTAGGGCTTTGACCTATTTTTAGTTAGTATTTGTGCATGGTGTGAGGTATGGGTCTTGTTTCATTTTTTTGCAGGTGAATAACCAGTTATGCCAGCACAATTTGTTAAAGAGACTGTCTTTTCCCCATTTAAAAGACTTTGGGACTTTGTCGAATATCAGTTGTTCATATGTGGATGTATTTGTGTCTGGATTCTCAATTCTGCTCCTCTGGTCTATGTTTCTGTTGTTGTACTAGGACCAGGCTCTTTTGACTACTGTGGCAGTATAATAGGTTCTGAAATCAGGTGGTGTGAGGCCTCCCACTTTGTTCTTCTTTTTCACTAATGGTTTACTTATCTGGAGCCTCTTCCCCTTCCATTTGAAGATGAGTTTTTATCATGAATAAGTGTTGGACTTTTTTGCATCAGTTGATAATATCATGTGGTTTCTGTCTTTTGTTTATATGATGGATTACATTGACTGTTTTTCTAATGTTCAACCATCCCTGCATACCTGTTATGACTCCCACTTGGTCATGGTGAATTATTTTTTTGATATGTTGTTGAACTCTATAGGCTAGAATTTTGCTGAGGATTTTTGCGTGTAAGTTTATGAGGGATTTAAGTCTGTAATTTTCTTTTGTGGTGTCTTTGGGTATCAGGGATATGCTGGCTTCATAGAGTGAGTTTGGGAGTAGTCCATCCTTTTCAATGCTCTGAAATACCTTTAGTAGCAGTGGTGTTAACTCTTCTCTGACAGTTTGGTAGAGCTCCCAGTGAAGCTCTCAGGGCCAGGGCTTTTTATTTGTTGGGAGTTATTTGATCACCTTTTCAATCTCTTCTTTTTTTATGGGTTTATTTAGATGCTCTACCTCTGTTTGAGTTAAAGTATGTAGTTTGTTTCTAGAAATGTATCCATTTTTTCTAGAGGGTTTTAAAATTTGTTAGAATACAATTTTTCATAGTAACCTGATATGGTTCTTTTAATTTCACCTGGGTCTGTTTTAATATCACTCATCTCATTTCTTATTCTGATTATTTGCTTCCTCTCCTGCTTTTCTTTTGTCAGTGTCACCAAAGATTTATCAGTTTTGTTGACCTTTTCAAAGAACCAGCTTTTGGTCTTATTAACTCTTTCAATTGTTTTTCTGTTTTATAAAAAAAAAAAAAAATTTTTTTCATTTAATTCTGCTCTAACTTGTATTATTTACTTTCTTCTGATGCCTGATGGTTTCTTCTGTTGCTCTCTTTCTATTTGTTCAAGATGCAGGGATAATTCTTTGATTTTGGCCCTTACTTCCTTTTGGCTGTGTTCATTGATTGCTATAAATGACCTCTTGGCACTGCTTTAGCTGTGTCCCAAAGTTTCTGGTAGGAAGTGTTTTCATTCTCATTGGATTTTACGAATTTCTTTATTCTATCCTTAATTTCTTCTACAATCTAGTAGTTTTTGAGCAAGGTGTTGTTCAGGTTCCATATGTTTGATTTTTTTTATCCTTTTTTTTTTTTTTCTGTTATTGATTTCTAATTTTATGGCTTTATGGGCAGAAGAAATGCTTTGTAATACTTTGATGTTTTGGATTCTGTTAAGGCTTGCCTTATGACCTAATACATGGTCTATTCTGGAGAATGTTTCATGTGCTTTGGAAAAGAAGGTGTACTTGTCGGCCGTTGGGTGGAGTGTTCTGTATACGTCTATAAGGTCAAGATGGTTTATTGTGTCATTTAGATCTTCTGTGTCCTTATTGAGCTTCTTTCTGAATGTTTTGTCCTTCACTGAAATTGGTGTGTTGAAATCTCCTACTAATATTGTGAAGCTGTCTATCTCTCTTTTCAATGCTGTTAGAGTTTGTTTTATGTATCTTGAAGCCCTGTCGTTGGATGTAGAAATATTTATTACAGCTATATCCTCCTGGTATATTGTCCCTTTAATCATTATATAGTGTCCTGCCTTATCCTTTGTGGTGGATTTAACTTTAAAGCCTATTTTGTCAGAAATTAATATTGCCACCCCTGCTCTGTTTTGATTGCTGTTTGCTATATATATATATTTTTCCACCCTTTGAATTTTAGTTTGTTTGTGTCTTTAAAGTCTCAGGTGTGTTTCTTGTAGGCAGCATATAGATGGATAGTGTTTTTTTTTTTTTTTTTTTTAATCCATTCTGTCACTCCCTGTCTCTTTAGTCATGCATTCAGTCCATTTACATTCAAGGTAATTATGAGTAGGTATGTCACCATATGGCTAGTGCTGTTACCAGGTATATGAGCCCAGGTCCATTCATTTTCCTGGCATGTGTTCAGGTCCGGTGTCCAGGTAGTCGGTCATTAAGTGTATGCTGCAGGCGCTCACCTACAGCCTTAGAGGAGCAGGGGTGATTGGTGTAGCAACAGGTATTTGGCTGTGACAGGGGATCACTCTCTGAGAAAGGCAGAGTTGGCAATTGTCCCCCAAGTGCCTGTGAGGAAAGTGCGTCCTTGTTCCTTAGACCACACAGGTGGGTGGGTTTTGCAGCTGGATCATTGGCACCCAATGATTTTGGCTGTAAGGACTGGGAGGCACCACTTATTTTTGGACATGGGTGGTTAGGTGGTGTGTGTGGAGCCACCAATCCTAAGGCCTCTGACATGGGTAGGTGAATACCCTGCTTAATACACAGAGAGGTGTCAAACATCAAACACCCTCCTCTTCACCACACAGCTGAAAAGGTTGAAGTCAGACCTCAGGAACATATACCACTGCACTATGCCAAAAAGGGCCTAAGCTGTTTGAAATGTGCCCATATAAGTCCATGCAGGGGTGAAGGGCATTCAAAGTCCATGGACCACTTGTGTCCTGAATTCCCAGCTTAGGGGAGTCAGCAAATTATTTTTTCCCCATTTGTTAATTTGTTCCATCTCCAAGGCCAGGAGAATGGATCAGGACATGCAGCAGGACCTATCTGAGGCCCAGGGAAAGCAACCACCACTGAAGCCAGCTCAGGAGCTAGAGCAGAGGGAGTAGGGATCACATAAATGGGAGAGAGTTCTTTAGAAAAGGCTGCTTTTTTATCCGTGTGGTAAATTAGACGCAAGTATTATCTTTTGTCGTGAGTGTTGTTCTTCCCTGATTCCGGAGACATGAGTAGACTTTGTGCCACTCTCTCGCATTGCGGAAAACAAGTCCTGAATGCTCCCACCAGCCCCACCACGGTCACACCAGGGGCTCAGGCCTGTGGGGCACCAGTTCCTGCTGAGTCCGGTCCAGCTACGCTTTGCTTCTGAAACACCTCTCCCTTCACCTACCACTCAAGTCCAATTTTTTTAACTTTGCCTTTGATGCTAATGGCTCCTAGCTTGTCATATATACAATTGACTCACTTGTTTTTTCAGGTCTTTGTTGTCAGAGGGACCACTGGAAGCATCTGTCTACTCCCCCATCTTAGCCCAACCTCTCTAAACTCTTTCTGAAATCCACTACTTTTGAATTCGTTTTGAAGTATTGTTTGTTTATATTTGGTTATTCTCATTTTGATATTTCAATTAATCTCTATTATTCCTTTTGCTATTTAAGATATTAGAAATCACAAATTTACTTTAGAGAATTGTTTTCCATATGTTTGCACAAAACTGAGAATGTATTACAGGGTCTTGATTAATGTTAATTTAAGAAAATCTTATTGTTGATCATTTTTAAGTTTTCTCATATAAAATAACCAAATTATTTGAAAGTGTTTCTTCTTATGAAAATCCCATCTCAATAAGCTGCTTCCAATTATTAGAAGCCATTAAAATTAATACTTTTATCCTTTAGTTCATCACATTATCTTTCTGTTAGCTACTTTTTATTGTTGCTGTGTAAGATTAAAGTATTATTTTCCTAAATTTTCTTTGTCAGAAATTCTCTTTATACAGTTAATCTCATTTTTTATCACTAATTTATAAGTACAGAGAAACTATAAAACATTGCAGTATTTACCTTGCTTTTTTTCTTCAGAACTTACATTATACGTATTAGAAAAACATTTTAGATACTTTGTTAGAAATTACTAAGGTTTCATAACTTGGGTTTTATGGATAGAATTCAAAGATATTTAAACTTGTATGAGAAAAATATTATATCTTTATTTTTGCCAAACTTTAATTGAAATGTAGCATTTAATTATGAACGTAGACAACAAATCTTGTTAATATTAGTAGTACCTATGTCTTTCATAATCACATTAAGGTTGTGGGATATATATTGGAATATTATTTATGGTCATCATATTTGCACAATTAGTCACCTAATTGCAGTCTTCCTGTCTTTACGTAGTGGTGCAAAGTCCGATGCAGTTGGGCAACCACTGGACAATTCTTCATACAGATCGTCTTTGAAAGACTGAAGTTTCAGGTTCTTACATTAAAGATCCAGACACCTAAGTTTCTTTCCTCTGTTCCATATCTTCCTTTGTTTGTTAATTAATATGTGGGAAAAAGTGAGTAAATGTTTTTGCTTATCAAAATTTTAAGACTGGGTAATTCAAATAAGAATTCTATACATGCTGAAGAAATATTGTAACAGGTATGACTGGTATAAGTATAAACTGGAAAGTTGAAATCTGTCTAATTGCTGAGAAAACTATTCAATATTATTTTTTGAAATAACTGTTTTATTGTTACCTTATTTAAATAAAACTTTATTACTAATATATTTACCATGATATTATTTACGATGTTTTAACTTCTGAGGATTATTTCCTTTATATTTCTCCATGACTACTTTTTTAGTATCATTGAGTTATGAAATAAAGGAAATCACATACAGTATATTGTACAGTGTCTGTATAGTATAATTCTATGAAAATATTATACATTTAAAAAATAACCATGCAGAGAGGGAGGGCCAAGATGCTGGATTAGTCAGAAGCTTCTGGTGGTCCCTCTTACAACAAAGACCTGGCCCTGATGGCTTCAGAGAAGAGTTAACACCACTACTGCTAAAGGTATTTCAGACCATAGAAAAGGATGGAATATTCCCAAACTCATTCTATGAAGCCAGCATATCCCTGATAACAAAACCAGGTAAATATACTACAAAAAAAGAAAATTACAGATCAATATCCCTCATGAACATAAACCCAAAAATCCTCAACAAAATTCTAGCCAATATAATTCAATAACATATTAAAAAATAATTTACCATGACCAAGTAGGATTCATACCAGCTATGCAGGGATGGTTTAACATTAGAAAAACAATCAGAGTACTCCATCACATAAATAAAACAAAAGATAAGAACCACATGATCTTATCAATTGATGCAGAAAAGGCATTTAACAAAGTTCAACACCAATTCATGATAAAAACTCTCAGCAAAATGGGAATAGAAGGGAAATTCCTCAAGATAATAAAGGGTATTTAAACAAAGCCAATAGCCAGCATCATCCTAAATGGAGAGAGTCCGAAAGCATTCCCCCTGAGATCGGGAACCAGACAAGGATCCCCTTTATCACTACTCTTATTCAACATCGTGCTGGAGTTCCTAGCCAGATAAATTAGGCTAGATAAAGAAATAAAGGGCATCCAAATTGGTAAGAAAAAAGTAAGAGTAACTCTATTTGCAGACAACATGATCTTATACACAGAAAACCCTAAAGAATCCTCAAGAAAACTGAAACTAATAGAAGAGTTCAACAGATAATCAGGATACAAAATAAACATACAAAAATCAGATGGATTCATCCATACCAACAAAAAGAACATTGAAGAGGAAATCACTAAATCAATACCATTTACAACAGCTCCCAAGAAGATAAAATACTTAGGAATAAATCTAACCAAAGATGTAAAAGACCTAGACAAAGAAAACTACAAGGCACTACTGCAAGAAACCAAAGGAGACCTACATAAGTGGAAAAATACACCTTGCTCATGGATGAGGAGACTCAATATTGTGAAAATGTGAGTTCTACCCCAAATGATCTACAGATACAATGCCATTCCAATCAAATTCCAAAGACATTTTTTAATGAGGTGGAAAAACAAATCACAACTTCATATGGAAAGGGAAGAAGCCCTGAATAACTAAAGCATTACTGAAAAAAATGAACAAAGTGGGAGGCCTCACTCAACCTGATCAAAACAGACTGTACCGTTACAACAACAGATACATAGACCAATGGAACAGAACTGAGAATCCAGACATAAATCCATCTGCCTATGAGCAGCTGATATTTGACAAAGGCCCAAAGTCAGTTAAATGGGGGAAAGAAAGTCTCTTTAACAAATGGTGCCAGCATAACTGGATATCCATCTGCAAAAAAATGAGAGGACCCATACCTCACACCATGCACAAAAACTAATTTAAAATAGATCAAAGCCCTAAATATAAAATCTAAAATGATAAAAAAGATATAGAAAAAAATAGGGACAAATCTAGGAGCCCTAATACATGGCATAAACAGTATAAAAAACATTACTAACAATGTACAAACACCAGAAGAGAAACTGGATAACTTGGAGCTCCTAAAAATCAAGCACTTACACTCATCCAAAGACTTCACCAAAGGAGTAAAAAGACAACCTACAGACTGGGAAAAAAAATTTTGGCTATGAAAAATCCAATCAGTGTCCAATCTCTTAAATCTCTAAGATACTGCAAAACCAAACAATAAAAAGACAAATAACTCAGTTAAAAAATGGGCAATGGGTATGAGCAAACACTTCATCAAAGAAGACATTCATGCAGCTAACAGATACACGAGGAAATGCTCATGATCATTAGCCATTAGAGAAACAAAAATCAGAACTACAATGAGATACCATCTCACCCCAAAAAGACTGGTGTTAATCCACAAAATAATAAACATTGTAGAGCTTGTAGAGAGACTGGAACACTTTTACACTGCTGGTGGGAATGCAAAACAGTACAATCACTTTGGAAATCAATTTGGCACTTCCTTAAAAAGTACCTTAGAACTACTATACGATTCAGCAATCCCACTCTTTAGAATATATCCTAGAGAAATAAGAGCCTTTTCATTTTCATTATACCAACGGCCTTTTATCTCTTGATAATATTTTGAAACCATTAGTCTTTCATTATGGTGACTGATCCACTAGTGCACTATCAAATATGCCAAATAGCAATAAAAGCTAGACTCTGTTCAGTATTTGCATATGCATTGTACAATGTTAACTTACTTAACACCCGAACAAATTAACTTTTTTACTTTTAACTCAAGCTGGGTAAATTTTTAGTGATGAAGTAACTTCCTGCATGTTTGATTGCTTGCTTGACAAGCTTGGGTAATTGAAAATAATTGAATCATTAAGCTCCATGTTCCAAAATGTTAAGACTGTTTAAATGATAGTCACATTAGAACTTGATGAATGGTTATTAGGTGTCAACCCTTATGCTTCTTACTCTTAAGGAGCTGTCTTAAGGTAAATAGCAAGCCCTTATATCAGAATAATGTTGTTGTTGTTGTTAGGTGCCGTTGAGTTGGTTCCGACTCACAGCGACCCTGTGCACAACAGAACGAAACACTGCCTGGTCCTGTGCCATCCTTTCATTTGTTGTTATGCTTGAGCTCATTGTTGCAGCCACTGTGTCAATCCACCTTGTTGAGGGTCTTCCTCTTTGCCACTGACCCTGCACTCTGCCAAGCATGATGTCCTTCTCCAGGGACTGATCCCTCCTGACAACATGTCCAAAGTATGTACGACGCAGTCTCGCCATCCTTGCCTCTAGGGAGCATTCTGGCCGCACTTCTTCGAAGATAGATTTGTTTGTTCTTTTGGCAGTCCATGGTATATTCAATATTCTTCGCCAACACCACAATTCAAAGGCATCAATTCTTCTTCGGTCTTCTTATTCATTGTCCAGCTTTCACATGCCTATGATGTGATTGAAAATACCATGGCTTGGGTCAGGCGCACCTTAGTCTTCAGGGTGACATCTTTGCTCTTCAACATTTTAAAGAGGTCCTTTGCAGCAGATTTACCCAATGCAATGTGTCTTTTGATTTCTTGACTGCTGCTTCCCTGGCTGTTGATTGTGGATCCAAGTAAAATGAAATCCTTGACAACTTCAATCTTTTCTCCGTTTATCATGATGTTATTCATTGATCCAGTTGTGAGGATTTTTGTTTTCTTTATGTTGAGGTGCAATCCATACTGAAGGCTGTGGTCTTTGATCTTCATTAGTAAGTGCTTCAAGTTCTCTTCACTTTCAGCAAGCAAGGTTGTGTCATCTGCATAACGCAGGTTGTTAATGAGTCTTCCTCCAATCCTGATGCCCCGGTTCTTCTTTATATAGTCCAGTTTCTCGTATTATTTGTTCAGCATACAGACTGAATACATATAGTGAAAGAATACAACCCCGACACACCTTTTCTGACTTAAACCAATCAGCATCCCCTTATTCTGGCTGTACTTCTCCCCAAACAGATTTGTTCATTCTTCTGGAAGTCTATGGTAAATTCAATATTCTTCATCAACAGCATAATTCAAAGGCATCAATTTTTCTTTGGTCTTCCTTATGCATTGTCCATCTTTCCCATGCATATGAGGTGATTGCAAACACTGTGGCTTGGGTCAGGTGCACCTTAGTTCTTAAAGTGACATCTTTGCTTTTTAACACTTTAAAAGGTATTTTGCAGCAGATTTGCTCAATGCAATGCGTTGTTTCATTTATTGACTGCTGTGTCCATGGGTGTTGATTGTGAATCGAAATAAAATGAAACCCTTCACAACTTCAACTTCAATTTTTTGTCCATTTTCTGTTTATGATGATGTTGCCTGTTGGTCCAGTTGTGAGGATTTTTGTTTTCTTTATGTTGTGGTGTAATCCATGGAGAAGGCTGTAGTCTTTGATATTCATCAGTACGTGCTTCAAACCCTTTTCACTTCCAGCAATGAAGGTTGTGCCATCTGTATATAACAGATTTTTAGCGAATCTTCCTCCAACGCTGATGACCTATTCTTTTTCTTGTAATCCACATTCTCGGATTATTTCCTCAGCATACAGATTGAACATGTATGGTGAAAGATACAACCCAATACATAACTTTCTTGACTTTAAACCACACAGCATTCCCTTGTACTGTTCAAACAACTGCCTCTTGATCTATGCACAGTTTCCTCATGAGCATAATTAAGTGTTCTGAAAATTCCACTCTTCACAACATTATCCATAATTTGTTATGATCCACATAGTCGAATGCCTTTGCATAGTCAATAAATTCAGGTAAACATCTTTCTGGTATTCTCTGCTTTCAGCCAGGATCCATCTGACATCAGCAATGATAACTCTTGTTCCGTGTCCTCTTCCTTATCCAGCTTGATTTTCTGGCATTCCCCTATGGGATGTACTGCTGTGAGCCCTTTTGAATAATCTTCAGCAAAATTTACTTGCAGGTGACTTTAATGATATTGTTTGATAATTTCTACATTCTGTTGGATCACCTTTCTTTGGGATAGGTACAAATACAGATTTCTTCCAGTCAGTTGGCCAGGTTGCTGTCTTCCAAATTTCTTGGCATAGATGAGTGAGCACTTCCAGCCCTGCCTCCGTTTGTTGAAGCACCCCAATTGGTATTCCATCAATTCCTGGAGCCTTGTTTTAGGCCAATGCTTTCAGTGCAGCCTGGACTTCTCCCTTCAATACTGTTGGTTCCTGATCATATGCCACCTCCTGAAATGGAGGAATGTCAACCAATTCTTTTTGATACAGTGCCTCTGTGTCCATCTTCTTTTGACGTTTTCCCAGAAAAATCCTTTAATATTGCAACTCATGCCTTAATTTTTTTTCTTCAGTTCTTTCATCTTGAGAAATGCCAAGGATGTTCTTCCCTTTTGATTTTCCAACTCCAGGTCTTTGCACATTTTCATATAATACTTTACTTGTCTTCTTGAGCTGCCCTTTGAAATCCCCTCTTCAGCTCTCTTACTTTACAATTTCTTCCTTTCGTTTTAGATACTCTACATCCAAAAGTAAGATTCAGAGTCTCTTCTCACATCCTTTTTGTTCTTTTCTTTCTTTCCTGTCTTTTTAATGACCTTTTGCTTTCTTCAGGAAACCCTGCTGGTGTAGTGGTTAAGTGCTACAGCTGTGAACCAAAGGGTTGGCAGTTTGAATCCACCAGGTGCTCCTTGGAAACTCTATGGGGCAGTTCTACTCTGTCCTATAGGTCGCTATGAGTCAGAATCGGTTCGACAGCACTGGGTTTTTGGTTCTGCTTTCTTCATGTCTGATGTCCTTGATGTCATTCCACTACTCTTCTGGTCTTCAGTTTTTAGTGTCCAATGCATTAAATCTATTCTTGAAATGGTCTCTAAATTCAGGTGGGATATACTCAAGGTCACACTTTCGCTCTCATGGACTTGTTTTAATTTTCTTTCACTTCAGCTTGAACTTGCATATGAGCAATTGATGTTCTATTCCACCATAGTCGGCTCCTGGCCTTGTCCTGACTGATGATATTGAGTTTTTCTGTAGTCTTTTTTCATCAATGTACTTGATTTGATTCCTGTGTTTTCCATTTGGTAAGTTCCTCTATATGATTTCTGGAGCTATCATTGATAAAAATTCGTATTATCTACCTTTTGAATTAATAAATTTTATAAATTTTTTACATCTCATATTTTTAAAGCAGTTTTCAAAATCTAAACATTTAAATATTAAATTATTCTGAAAATAACTCTGAAGACATTATACTGATGAAATTCTTCAGTAGCAGCTGGACAGCCATTATTGGTTATAGTCAAAGTATCAGTGAGTGAAGTTGGAGAAAGAATGCAGAGTAGAAGTTATGTTTTTATATGTAAAAATATCTGGGCACCTTTCAAAACCATGTTCATACCACCCATCTAATGACATACCAAAAGACCAGTTGGCATACATTTACGATTAATCTAGATAGTTACCTAAGCAGGAATTACTAAAGGAGTAAGCAAGTGAAAAATAAGAGAGAAAAAATATTATCATTTAGAAAATCATTCAGTGTTAAATGCCATGTATGTGTGTGTGTTTGCTCGCCAAAATAAATTGAATTAAAGCCCTGCATTATATTAGACAATATTTTTAGATATATATTCATCCATTAATCAGGAAAACAAAACAAAAAGTTTTAGGTTTAGGAGTTTTCATTTAGAAACCACTATGTTGTTACTCTTTTTGCTTTTTGATAGGGTCACAAAATTCATATATTATAGTCCATAGCTTATATTCACTTTCAGCATTGGCCATACACAATTTTTATTACTTTATTTCACATTCTCAACTCTATCTTATTCAACTTTTCTACCTCACTGCTCCTGAGTCTAAATATGCAACAAGATTCATGCATATAATGTGGGACCTTATAATCCACTCTCTATACATTTATTTATGTACACTGTGGCTGCTAACAAAAAGGTTCACAGTTCAGATCCACCAGCTGCTCATTGGAAACCCTATGGTGCAGTTTTACTGTGTCCTATATAAAAAAAAAAAAAAAAAAATTTTTTTTTTTTTATATAGGGTTGCTATGAGTCGGAGTTGACGGCAACAAGTTTTGGTGCTGGTATGATTCATTAGGAATATATAGTATTATTTTTATGTTACCTTATATTACATTAAAGGTATTATCTATCATTCCTTTTTATACTTTTGTTTTGTTTTAGATGAGGTATTCTAATCTGTCTGTGTTGCTTTATATAGATGGATTCATTTCTTTTTACCACTGGAGAGTAATTGATCATACATCCATATCATATTTCAGTTAAGAATTATTCTATTAACAGATACCTAGTGTCTTGTGTCAAACTTCCAAAAAGCGGAGCCTGAGATGAAGATTTTTGTCTAGTGATTTATTGAGGAGATGCTCCTAGGGGAAACTTGTAAGGGAATGAGGAAAGCTGGGCAGGGAAAGAAATCACATAAAGATGTGGTTTCAGGATACATCTAGCCTCAGCCTGATCCGAGAGGAGCTCTGAATTGTGAATTGCACCTCAGAGGTACAAATAGATGATGCCATTATATCCTTACATCAGTCCATCAGGCAGGCATCAGGTTGAGTGACTTGGTGCCCAGGTGAGGTAGGGAGAAGTGGGTAGAAGAAATGGGTGTGAAAAGGGCCCAGACATCTCCTTGGTTGGAAGCTTCTGTAAAACAAAGGTGATTCTCTGAGTGAAATACAGTTGTGAGCTATGAGTGGCCAATAGCCACAGCAGCTGTGGATGGATTCGTGAGCCAGGTAAGGGGGATATATAGTTAGGGCGTCGATAGCATCTGCTGCAATTATGTTACCTATATTTCCTTTTAACCAAAACAATGCACAAGAATGGTCACTTTTGTTCAGTTTTGTACTTTTGTGAGTTTTTTTTTTCTGAATTGTAGGTACATGAGTGGAATTGTCACACACTAAATTTTACTGAATTCCTTTAAATAGCACATCTACTGTAGAGTCATTTACACTCCCAGCAGTACGTGAAGATTCCTACATTTTCCTACAACTTTACCTGCACTTCATGCTATTCTCATTTTCTAATTTTGAGAAATACAGTGGGTGTTATATTATACCTCATTATGGTTTTAGTTTTTCTGGTTATTAGTGAGCTGGACTATTACTTCATGTATTGGCTAGATATTTGAGGTATTTTTTTTTTCTATGAACTGTCTAATCATATTTTGACCATTGTTCCCTTTCTGTTCTTAATTTATGTGAATTCTTTGTATATCTGAGGTATTAATCCAGATATTCTAGGTATTTCAGATATTAAGTAACTTCTTTCAAAGTACTACCTTTGCAATGAACTTTTCCTATAATACCTTTCTTTGAAAAAAAAAAATCTTATAGTTAAATGCACCAAATTTTCCTTGATGGTTTGGACTTCTGGTATCTTGTTAAAAAAAAAATTTTTTTTTTCCTCTCCTCAGAGTAACAAAGATATTACTCTAATTTTTCTTTATTTTTTCTTTAGATTTCCCTTTTTCCTTTAGTTCTTTATTATATTTTTAGTTTATTTTTAAAGTAGATAAGGAAGAGAAATGATATTATTATTTTTTTTATGTATGGAGTCAATATGCCCAATACCATTTGCCAAATATCAAATCATTTCCCCTAGATATTTGTGATATTATGTTTATCATCGTGCAATATCACTATATACATGGGTAAGTTTCTTAATTTGTCATTCTATTATATTATTACCCCACAATTCCTATTTGGTATTTTTCCATAATTATTTGTAGCTATTATCTTTAAAATATTTATTTGTTTTTCCTTAAAAGCAGAGCCTGAGAAAAGGACTTAGGTATGGGGAGTTTTCTTGGCAAATGATAGCAGGTCTCAGGACTGAAGGAACAGGAGGAATGAGGCGGTGAAAGAGAAAACACCAAGGTCAGTGTGGGTTATCGAAGGTACTACTTTAGGTGATGGGGCTTACACAGTGGGTCCTAAAATGGTTGTGTGGAGGGAAGGAGTCTGATATTCATACCCCAGCTCCCATCTCATTCCACTGGTTGAGTGTTGGCCACAGGTGTGGTTACTCCTCCAGCCTTATGGGGCTATGCATGCATATGGGCCTAGCAGGTACCTGTCACTCTGAAAAAACACTCAGAGAGAAAGCAGAAAGGTAAATGAGATGTGCTTGAAGGGGAACAGTTTTCCAATCTCATTTATCTTAGCAGCTTTCCTGAAATAATTTGATATGTGATGATTTTTAGCTGTCCGTTTATGTGTAAGAGTTAACACTGACAGACACACACACATTTGTTCTGTTCCACTGGTAACAGATGAGGCTTCCTGAGACTTTTAAGGATTCTGTAGTGCTAAGTAGTTTGAGTCTCTCCTTTTCCCATTATTGGTTTAGGATTAAATTTTCAGGTTTATATCAAATCAGTTACTATTCATTCACCTGATTTTTTTTAACAGCTTAATTGACGTGCATTAAAACACATTTTAAGTTGCACAGTTTGATAACTTGACATATGTATCATCACCATAATCAAGATAATCAATATATCTGTCACTCTAAAGAGTTTCTTCATGACTCTTTATAAACTCTGCCTCCTGCTCCTATCTTCTTTCATAATCTCTAGAGAAAACTGATCTACTTTTTGTTTTATAGATTAGTTAGCATTTTCTAGAATTTTTAAGTAAATGAAATTATACAGTATATATTATCTTTTCTGGCATCTCTTTCAGTATAATTATTTTGAGATCTATCCATGTTATTATGTATATCAGCAGTTCAGTCCTTTTTATTGCTGAATAGCGTTGTTTGTGGAGACCTGATATTACTCAAAGTAGGTCCTGCTTGGTGCAGCTTCCCATCGATAAAGATGCAGTGAGGTGAGGAAGGTTGAAAAGCATTTATTGCAAACATGCAGACAAAGAGAAAGGTGGTGTATACCTCAAATAAAGCTCCCCAAACAAAAGGAGTCAGAATCTTTTATACTGTCATTCACAAGAAAGTACATACAAACATTATGGACTACATAGGTTATCAGGGTTTGCAGGTGCAGTAAGGCAAATTGCATTTTTTCTTTGGCATGAAGGCTAGTAAACTGGGTTTGACTACTTGAGCCACACTCAGTACTTTGAAGACAATGGACAAGAGGGGGCAGATTTCCCTAGGTGTGAGCAGCTCCCAGCTGAGCCACACCCATAGCCATCACATTAGCTTTTGTTTGCTAATGGACTGGAGGAGCAAGTAAGCAGCTCCTGGCTGTGTTGGCTATCACTGGTGGCACAGTGGTTAAGAGCTTGGCTGCTAACCAAAAAGTCAGCAGTTAAAATCCACCAGCTGCTCCTTGGCAACCCTATGGTTCTACTCTGTCCCATAGGGTCGGTATGAGTCAGAATTGACTTGATGGCAATAGATAGTTTTGTTTGTTTTTAACATTGTGTAAATATGCTGCAACTTGTTTAGCTGTTTGCCTGTTGATTGACATTTGGGCTATTTCTAGTCTGTGGCTATTACAAATGAAGCTGCTATGAACATTCATATACAAACCCTTGTATGGACATATTCTTTTATTTTTCTTGGGTAAATACCTAACAGTAGAATGGTTGGATCACGTGGTTTTGTTTTCCTGTACCCTCCAGTTGATTTCAATTCATAGTGACCCTATAGGACAAAGTAAGACTGTGCCATAAGGTTTCCTAGGCTGTAATCTTTACAGGAGCAGGTATTTTCTTCCACGGAGCTACTGGTAGGTTCGAACCACTTGTCTTTTCGTTAGCAGCCAATTGCTTAGCCATTGTACTAGGGCTACTTTTGATCACGTGGTAAGTCTACTTTAATTTTTTTTAGGAAACTGTCAAACTGTTTTCCAAAATGGCTGGATGATATTAATTTCCCACCAGCAGTCTTATGCAAGTTCTAGTTCTGCCATATGTGCACCAACACTTGTTATCAATCTTTTTAATTTTAGCCATTCTAATGTATGTGCATTGGTAACTCATTGTAGTTTTAATTTTCATTTCACTAATGACTAATGATGTTGAGCATCATTTCAAATAGTTATTTGCCATCTATATTACCTTTTGGGGAATTGTCCGTTTGAATATTTTACCCAAGGTGTAAGTTGGATTGTTTGTTTACTTATTACTCATTTACAAGTGGTCTTTAGATACTCTGATTACAAATCCTTTACCACCTCTAAGATGTGCAGATATTTTCTCCCACTTGTGGCTTGTTTTTTTTTTTTTATTCTCACAAAAATGTCTTTCGAACAGCAGGCATTTTTAACTTAGCAGAAGTTCAATTTATCAAGTGTTCTTTTACTGATAACGCTTTTGGTGTTATATCTAGAACACCTTTGGCTAGCCTACGATAATAATGTGTTTTCTTCTGAAAATTTATACTCTTGGTTTAATGTTAAAGCCTACAACCTATTTTGAGTTAATATTGGTATATCGTATATGATATAGATTAAAGTTTATTTATTTTTGCATATCGATATTTTATTGTTCCAGCACCATTTATTGAAAAGTTTGTTTCTCCACTGAATTGAATTTGCACCTTTGTCAAAACTATATGTATACAGGACTCTGCTCTGTACCATTGATGTATTTGTCAAACTCCATGCAAATAACACTGTCTCCAATACTGTATCTCTATATTGTCTTAAAGCAAGGTATTGTTAATTCTCTAATATATTTTTTTTTTTTCAAAGTTGTTTTGACAACTCTTGGTCCTTTGTGTGTCCATGGGTATTTTAGATTTGGTTTGTCAATTTCTACCAAGTCTGTTGAGTTTTTGATTGGGATCGCATTCAGTTTAGAGGCCAGTTTAAGGAAAATTGACATCTTAACAAAATTGATTTTTCTGAACATAAGTATGGTATACCTCTCTCTCTTTTTTTTTTTTTCAGGGTCTTCTTTAACTTCTGCCAGCAATATTTTGTAGTTTATAGAGTAGTGTACAAGTCTGTCACATTGTTTGCTAGATTTATCCTTAAGTATTTCATCTTTTTGAAGGTATTAAAATTGATATTATTTTTAAATTTCTTTTTCTAATCATCTGCTGCTAGTATACAGAAATACAATTCACTTTTGTAAATTAATCTTGTATCCTTGCAACTTGTAAAATTTATTTATTAGCTTTTGTGGCTCTTTTATACCTCCTATTAGGTTTTCTACATGGATGATCATGCATTCTACAAATAAAGATGACTTTACTTCTCCCTTTCCACCTAGGAGCCTCTTCTTTTTTTTTTCTTTACTTCATTATATTGGCTAAGAACCTTCAGTACAATGTTGAACACATGTGATGAGAGTGGACATTCCTATCTTGCTCCTGATCTTCAGGAAGAAGTATTAAGTTTTTCACAAGTATGTATGCTTTAGTTCAGATTTTGTATGAATGCATCCATGCTATTATGTATATCAGTAAAACCTGTTACCCACCAGTAGATTCTGACTCACAGTGACCCTCTAGTATATCAATAGTTCAATACTCTTTAATATTGAATAGCATTGTTTGTATGAATATGCTGCAATTCGTTTATCCATATGCCCCATTATCTAGACAATGAGGCTGACACAATGGGCCCAAGAATGGTCTGTGTAGAGGGAGTTCTCTTCTATTCTTAGTGTGTTCAGTGTCAAATTTTGTTGGTTTGCAGATGCTGAAGAAAAGAAACTTTCTTAAGAAAGTAAACTTGAGTTGAGGACGTTGAGAGAAACATCGATTGTCAATTAAAAGATGAAGCAATTGCTTTTGAGTGGTTTTCCTTGGCTTTTGATGATTCTGGAGATATTATCCTCCTGCTGACTTGTTGCTTATTGAAGGAGTCGATTCTGAGTTTGAAGTGACTGAGGAATTACTAATTCAATGGATTAGCAATGCAATTTTATGAGCCCAAGGCCAAGATGGAAATTTTTCTGAGAACTACCTTCAAGCACAATTATACAAATGCATGGCTTTGGAAATTAGCTGCTACAGCAGATTTGAAAATGTTTGTCAAATAATTCAATCTTAATTTAGAAGGAAAAATAGAACTTATACGTAAAACATATACTGTTGTTAAGTCATTTCAAAGGAGACAAATATTTCAAGTTCTTTTATTTACTTCCCACACTGTCAAAAGATAAAACAAGAAGTGAGATCTCCATTCCCATACAAATTTGCACAGATATATTTTTCAAACTCAAACTATAGAAATATTTTTGGGGACCTTGATGCAAATGCATATGAGTTTTTCATATTTCAAAATCCTTTTAACTGTGCAATTGAAATGCTTCCACTAACTTTCAATTGGAAGAGATTAATATGTAATGTAATGACATGCCTAAAGACAAATATTAAGAGAAGAATCTAATAGAGAGGTCAGCAAGCTTTTTCTATAGTGAGCTAGATAATAAATGCTGTAAACTTTGCAGACAACATATCATCTATGTCAAATATTCTTTTTTCTTTTCTTTTTTACAATTTTTAAAAATACTTTAAAAACAAACAACTTGAAGCTATACAAAAACAGGCTGTGTGCTGAATTTGGCCATAGACCACTAATAGAATGTTGTAAATGCCTTTCAAATGATGAATATGCTCAATTAAACTCTCACCCTCATGGTTTGACATCATAATTCAGTAATACTTAAAAAGTAATTTTTAGTGTGAAAAGTCATTTCCAAACACAAAATGCATAACATTTTATTGCACATCAGTAATAACAAGTGATAGACTTTAAGCCCCAAATAAATAAACTGTTATTCCTTCCCAGAAAAATCCATTTTTCTCATTAGTAGACATTTATGAAATAAAAATTGCAGTCGATTATTATTTTTTGAATTTTGCCTTAACTTTTTCTGGTGCTTGAAGCCATCTGGAAAGTTGAAAAAAATAACTAGTATGTTGGGAACTAGGTAGAGACGGTGTTTGCGTAAATACATGAATGTGCTAAATGCCACTAAATTGGTTAATTTAATGTTATCTAAACCACTCAATTGAAAAAAATAAAAGAACCCCAAAATCAATGCCTTGGCTTGGTGCTGAACGTTAGGAGATTGTTGTTCTACGTTGCGGGTTAGGCATTGGCATTTTAAAATATCAACTAATGATTCTAGTGTGATAGCAGTGTGTAGAAGTACTGCACTAGACTCTGGAATAGTATTTAGAGCCATCAATTAAAAAACGCCTCTTGGCCTGGTGGTTTAGAGCTTGCCTGCCAAAAAGGTGGGCAGTTCGAACTCACCAGCCGCTTCATAGGAGAAAGATGTGGCAGCCTCCTTCTTTAAAAATTACGGCTTTGGAAACACAATAAGGCAGTTCTACTCTCTCCTATAGGGTCACTATCAGTCAGAGTCAACTCAGTGGCAATATCTTGAATCCCAAAGAGTCGGTGCAAGCTTCTTGTGGGCAAAGCCCACAAGAAGTTTGTTGGTGGTGGTAATGTTCGGTTTATTGCTTTTTGTAGTTATCTGTGTATCAATTAACACAAACATTTGTGTGTAGCAGGAATTGTAGAAATCTTTCCAAATGACTAATTGCTACCTCTGTACTTTTAACATCTAAAGGAAATTCTCTTTTTCCCACTAGCCATCTGAACTTACCTTCCCTGCAATGACATGTTCAAGTGTTATCCAGGAAATCTTATCTTACTATTACAGCCTATACTAATTGCCCCTTCCATGAACTCCTTTAAAACTTCCAATAAATACCGCACAATTCATCATTCACTTTTTGCTCTATTTGTTCTTTACCTGTTTCATGTGGGTTTACTTTGATTCCCTCATTTCTTTTTGTTTGTTATGATTAGAGTAGAGGCAAGCTAGGCAGAGAAAAGGAAATGAAGGTAAGTGCAAATTGTCTGAGATATATCTATAGTAGGGAGGCTAGCAAGTGTAGAGGTTGAGACTAGGCTCTGGACACACCTTGGGTTTTAATTGCACTCTGAGATGGATTGAAAGCACTATTTAACCTCTTGGTGCCTTGGTTTTCTTATTTATCAAATGTTGATAATAAGTGCGTTATCAGAATTGAGGTAAGGATTAAATAAGCTAAGGCCTAAAACAGTGTCTGGCTCATAGTAAATACTGACAAAATGTTAGTATTTTTATTCTATCAAACTGAACTAAAATGCAAGTGGACTTTCATACTGTCTTTCCTTCTGAGAAAGAAATGGGAGCTGAAATATAGGTGAGGGGTTAATTGTTATGCTATGTTTGCCTAGCTCGGGCACGAGATTATGAGCGGAGGAGTGGTTATATAACCCTGCTTATTCAGAGAGGAATATTGGAGAAACAATTCTGTATACGCATTGAATGTTCCCCTTAAGTCATGCTGAAGAAATCACATTAAAGGTTTACCTAAAGCTTTTCCTATGTGATATGGGCACATCTTTCTGGGTCTTCAGAAACACTGAGCACCTAGTGCTAAGACAGTGCCTTTGTTTCCTAATTATGTTGTAACTGAAAGCCACAAGTAGGTGGCTTTAAAGAACAGAAATTTATTTTCTCACAGTTCAGGAGGCTGGAAGTCCAAATTCAGGGCGCTGACTATAGGGCAAAGCTCTCTCTTTGTTGGGCCTGGGAAAGATCATTGTCTCTTTCAGCTTCTGTAGCCCTAGAGTTCCTCAGTTTCTTGATGATCTTTACATGGCATCTTTCTTGCCTCTTTTCTTCTTGCCCTGGGTCTAATCTGCTTTTTTTTTTTTATCTCTTAAAAAGACTAGAACACATCCTATATTGATATTGCCTTGTTAACAAAGAAAATTGTATTTCCAAATAGCATTATATCCACATGTATTTAAAAACAACAACAACAAAAATCCACCAAAGCAGTTGCTATAGAGTTGATTCCGACCCATGGCAACCCTATGTGTTGCAGAGTAGAATTGTGCTTCATAGAGTTTTCAGGGCTGTGACCTTTCGGAAGCAGATCATTAGGTCTTTATTCTGAGGTGCTTCCAGGTCAGTGTGATGGTTAAGTTAGTGTGTCAGCTTGGCTGGGCCATGATTCTCAGTAGTTTGGCAGTCATGTAATGATGTAATTTGGCAGTTATGTAATAATGTAGCCATCCTCCATGATGTGATCTGATGTGATCAGCCATGCAGTTGTAAGAGGAGTTTCCTCAGGAGTGTGCCCCTCATCCAATGTGTATATGAATGTTCTGGCAAAGTTCATTTGGTTGATCTGGATTCTGCATTTGGCTCACCATCATTTGACACCTGGTTCTTGGGACTTGAGCCAGCAGACTGCTGTATTGTCTGCCAACCTTGGGATTCATCATCCTCTGCAGACTGTCAGTCAACAGCCTGCTGTCTTATCTGCCAATCTTGGAATTTGTCAGCCTCCGTAGTCTGTGAGCCAGCCACCTGTCATCTTACTTGCCAGTCTTGAATTGGTCAGCCCCTGAAGCTATGTGACTTAGAAGAAGCCTCCAGCCTGGGCCATGGACTTGGGACTTGCCAGCCTCTACAGCCATGGGAGCCATTTCCTTGGGATAAATCTCTCTCTCTCTCTTCACTGGTTTTGCTTCTCTAGAGAACCCAGCCTAAAACAGTGGGTTCCAAGTTTTCTGTAGTAATCCAGGCCTAAATCTTTTGTACCACCAGGGACTCCAACCAGGTGTATAGGGTCTAGTATTCCAACACAGTTTTTTTGTGTGTGTGTGTGTGTGTGGCGGGGGAGGGGGGTGGGAATACAATTCAGTCCATAACAAACCCATTAGTAAATCCCACTGGGCTTGTTCATGTCTTTGCCTCCAGTTCAATTTCCTTTATGACCCAACAAAAAGTGCTGATCATTTTGGCTTATCTTCAAACCCGTTGCCGAAGCAAAGTATTACTATCTTCGTTTTTATTGTATCTTAAATAATTATCCTCCAAAACGGCAAAAGGTTGTTAAAACAACAGCAAAGTATGTAATTTTGAACTCCAAGAAAACCCCACCTAGTTAGGACAACTAAATGTTCTCATGGACTAACATCAATGTCAAGGCAGCCTTAAAAATTCATGATTACATACCCTGCAATTTCTCCTGATGTGTTCTGTTAATTATCAGGTACACTAATGAGCACCTACTGTGTTAATCACTGGATTGTTAAGTAACTTCCAATGCCATGTTGAAGGCAAGGTAGGCAGAATCTAATTATTATGTCTTCACTTCAAATATTCAACTGGCTATCAGTCAGAAAACAACATCTAAGTAACAGAATATCAGTACTCTCCTTTAACTTCCTTTATATGGGATTTATATTGCTCTTTTTTCCAAAGTAGAAAATGTCTCTTAGTATCCCAAATTGAACCGGGACTTTGTCTTTTCATTTCAAAAGACTGTATCAAGTTTTTGGTAGAAATAAAAACAGATTAATGACTCATTTTTCTTTGGGAACAGCAGGAGGCTTACATTATAATAGAGAACTTCAATCAGCCTAGAAATGACAATCTTTTATCAAGAAATATATAAGACCTTTGTAAGAGTATGGATAAAGCATTTAAAATATATTTGTTCTCAGGATAGTAAAATTCATTTCTTTTTCTTTTTTTTTTTTTAAGAATTACCTGATGGGTAACTTATTCTCACATCAAACACTAAATGGAGGTATACTATTCTTTGGCTTCTTAAAAATCATTGCAGAATAGTAAAATGCCTCTTTTCTAAAACTTTCTCTAATCCCTGACATACAAGGTATTGTGTGAATATAAATTTATATTTAAGGAAGTTGTACATCAATTTTCTCTGGCCGGTAAAATACTGTTTAAGGAACTGTTTCTCTGATGCCTTAAATGTTACTTTAGTGACCTGAAAGAATTAATGCAGCTTCCAAAAATGTCAAAATTTCTCCCAGGTGCAGATTTGGCTGTAATTTATCTTTAAAACAAACCAGAAATATTCAGCCTAAGACAGATTTTTTTTTTTTTTTAGTTCAAAATGAATGAATCTATGTTTTCCCTGCACAAATGGAGCTAAGATATATTTCAATGTTAATATAAAATGATTAACCCAATATTAGGTATGAAAAATCACTCAACCTAATATTGTTGCTGTTGTTAGTTACCGTCGAGTCAATTCTGACTTATAAAGATCCCATGAAAAGCATGGTTAGACCCTCCTCCCTCCAAAAAAGAGCCAAACTCATTACCATTGAGTCAATCCTGACTCATAAAAAAATAGTGACCCTAAATAACACAGTAGAACTGCCCCATATACACTACACTAAAATCCACCCAGATATACTACACTAGACAGTATCTAATTGAACCCTCATAACAATCCCGTCTGCAAGCTGTTTTTGTTCTTTTATACATTAGTTTATTCTATTTTGCATTAGAGGAAACTGAGACTTAGGTAAAGTCATGTTCTTCAATTGGCACTCAGACCTAAATGTACATAGTTTCCGAGGCTGTAAATCTTTACAGAACCATAGTGCCACATCTTTCTCCCGCGAAGCGACTGGTGAGTACATACTGCTGACCTTTTGTTTAGCAGCTGAGCACTTAACCACTGTGCTACCAGGGCTCCTCAAAAATAAGATAAGATAGTCATATATTTATAAATAAATATATCATGATGGTGACATGCCTGCTTTTTTAGTTACAAAAAATATTATTTCATATTGTTCTGTCTATACCTTCATTTCCACCACTTCCATTACTACATTTTTCCCAGTCACCAGCCTAATTATTCTTTAAGGAAAGATTGATTTTGGCTTTCATGAGATATGTAACCTGATCCCCTAAGAACTATTCACAATTTTGTTATAGAACTGAAGCTTCAGTACAGGAACATTTTATCAGTTTCTAGTCTAGAAGCCACAATTCCAAAGTACATCTATGGACTAGATGCTTTCTGGTGCTCAGTGACCAAGGAAAAGAAGAAATAGATTGCTACACATTCCCAGTTAATGTTACCTAGCAAGATCTTCCTCAGAGGCCACACAGGCTCTGGGAATGAGAATGCCTGCCGAGCCATTTTTCCTAACAAACAAGGCAAATCTATACTTCTGCTGTGTATGTATAGACGTAGTTTCTTAACAGAGTCGAGAATTTCCTGCATATGTCCACCTTATTTCTCCGGAGAAATACAAAGAATAGGGCTTGAAATGTGGCAGCTGATGCTGCTGGCTAGTGGGTGTTTTGATAGGTTTAGAATGGTACTGTGGGGATAGGTCATTATTGCCTAATAAGCTATGAGCTGGATGAAAATTGTCCAAAAATCTTTGTACTCAGAAGTATGCTTTTTCAGAATGTTTATTAATTAATTTATATATAATCATCAAAATCTCAAGTCTAATAGTAACAATAATGAAAACCATTGCCATCGAGTCGATTCCAACTCATAGCGACCCTATAGGACAGAGTGGAACTGCCCCACAAGTGTTCCCAAAGAGTGACTGGTAAATTCAAACTACTGATCCTGTGGTTAGCAGCTGATCTCTTATCCACTGTGCCACCAGGGCTCCAAAAACAATACTAGTTATTATTTACTCTGTATCAAAAACTACACTAGACAGTATCTAATTGAATCCTTATAACAACCCTATCTGCAAGCTGTTTTCGTTCTTTTATACATTAATTTTATTCTATTTTGCATTAGAGGAAACTGGGACTTAGGTAAAGTCATGTTCTTAAATTGGCATTCAGAACTAAATGCATTCAGTTCCAAAGCCTGTACCATTAACCAATACCCTGCCCTGCCATTCCTCTTCTTTCAGAAGACTGAGACTCATGTATGGGGACATGTTCAAATAGAGTGATTTAGGGTAAAGAAAGGCATTTTCATCATTGTATTCCCTTTGAAATTCAGACTATTAAACCTATTACAACTCAAGCAAAGATACTTTGCCCAGACAGCCTAAGAGGTGAGTTTTTATTTTTTAATTTTTAAGGCAACACATTTCCTCGTCAAATTTTTTTTGCTAGAGCAAAGAAAAAGCGTGAAAGCTTTTCAGTTCTTTCCATGACACTTGCGTAACACTGAAGCAACATCTGAAAAAGAGAGCATGTAAAAGGAAAATACTGGCCTGTATTATTTTTATGCATCATTTTAAAATGAATCAAATTCAGGAGAAATCTTTGAAAACTAGTCTTACATGGCCAAATAGAGTGCAAGGATGAGCCAATATAAGACAATCAGTTATAATATTTCATCTCATCATTATAAATATTTCAGAAACTATTCCTAAAATTAAAAAAATAATAATAATTTAGAATAAGAACTCATAGTTAGCTAAACACCAAAAATATACCTGTTACAGGGAAAATAATATGTATATAAATAATAATAAATATACTACTTATTTTTGAAAACTAAAAAGTATCTCCATTAGATTACAGAATAAAATAAAGATTCTGTTTTTACTATTATTTTAATTCTTCTAAAAGTTTTAAATAATGAAAATGAAATAAGACAAGATCTAGAAATACCAACATAAGCTTAGCAGTAAAATTAATAGTACACAACAGAAAGCTCAGATAATGGTTCAGTTCAGTATCTTTTAAAGAAAGGTAGATGATTCCATAAATGGAGCAGCAATGGTTGATTATGTAAAAAATAAAATTCTCCTTGATTTATGAAAAATATATTTTAGATAGATTTAATAACTACAAGGGGAAAGTATCATAATTAGAAGAGCTATAGCTGAATTGGGAAACCCTGGTGGCGTAGTGGTTAAGTGCTACAGCTGCTAACCAAGAGGTCGGCAGTTCAAATCCACCAGGCGCTCCTTGGAAACTCTATGGGGCAGCTCTACTCTGTCCTATAGTGGGTTTGGTTTTGTTTTTTATAGCTGAATTACCCTTACCTTAGAATGGAGGAATCCTTGGTAAACATAAAAGCAAATAAACAAAAAGTAGGGTTTGATATGTGTAAATATACACAAATCTACAATTTCTGTATGTTAAAAGATACAATAAACAAAATTGTAATGAAAGTAACACTATTCCCTCTAGCTGCCCAAGACCGCCACTCATCTCGAATGTGTTACCTAATATGCCAGGCTTCACAAGTATCCATAAAGTAACAAAGGCAGGGACCAGGCCTGATTTCAGGAAGTTGCTTTTAGCACTATGTAACAAGATAGAGCTGCTCCCAAAACCCAACATTCACCATACCCATACCTAGTAAGAATCTCCTATTACCCAGCAAGAGAAAAGAGTCAATGGCTAGACATCTATCTCTAGTAATTAAAGAATCAGATCAACAAACACCTATAATTCCCTAATCTATCTTTCAAATCCCCATTGAAATGGCTTTGCCTAAAATGCAGTGTGGGAAACAACATTTATTTCTTTAGTAAATATACTGAATTCTATTCCTTAATTTTAATGATAAAAATTGGTACCAGGGCATGTTACCACTTACAAAATTGATAAGCTCGAAAAGCATTTGAAGGATGTGCCTTGACGGTTGAAACAATTGTTAACTCGGCTGAAAGTCATATTCAAGAACAAAATGAGACAAACAACTGAAATTACATATTCAAACTCTAAATACATTAAACATGGCTTAAAATATTTAAAAGAAACTGAACCCATTGCTTTCGAGTCAATTCCAACTCATTGCGACCCTCTAGGGCAGAGTGGAACAACCCCACAGAATTTCCAAGGAGCGACTGGTGGATTCAAACTACCAATCATTTGGTTAGCGGCTGAGCTCTTAACCACTGTGCAACCAGGGCTTCCAAAACCCAAAACCAAAGCCATTGTTGTCAGGTCAGTTTTGACTCATAGCAACCCTATAGGCCCTATAGGACAGACTAGAGCTGGCCCATAGCGTTTCTAAAGAGCACTGGTAGATTTGAACTGCCAACCTTTTGGTTAGCAGCCGTTAGTAACCACGGCTCCTTATAGGTACTTAAATCTTTATGTTGGAAATAAAAAACCAAACTCAAACACATCCAGTCAGTTCTGATTTATGTTGGAAATAGCAAATAATAAAAATCTTTTTCATTTTAAAAAAAAAGAAAGGCAAGGAATAAGGACTAAGTTTTCACTTTGGCTCATTAAATCTACCCATAAACCAAACCCATTGCTGTCCAGTCGATTCTGATGCATAGTGAGTGACCTTATAGGACAGAACAGAACTGCCTCGTAGGGTTTCCAAAGCTGTAATCTTTATGGGAGCAGATTGCCAGGTCTTTTCTCCTACAGAATGGCTGAGGGGTTCAAACTGCTGACCTTTTGGTTAGCAGTCTAGTGCTTAACCACTGTGCCACCTGGGCTCCTTTCATTAAATCTAAAGAGCCATAACATATACACAACATAACATATACATATACACAATTTAACATATACATATACATTAAGTCCCCCATTGTGAATATCTGACTTATGAATAACACATACTTGCCCTTTAATGTTATAGAAATTTGCCCTCATTTTAAAATGATTGAACCAATCCCTACTCGCAACAAATTCTTCATCACAATCACCTTCACCTGCTGCTTGTGTAGCTTTTAAATAATTGAAAAGGCTTGGAGCCTTTTGTTGCACTAAAGTAAGGCTACATAAGGACCCTATGCACTCGTTCTGGCTCGCCTACAATTCAACTTAAAGTCTTCCTCAGACTTAAAGACACACCTAGGAATGGACCTCTCTCATAACCCAGGGACTGCCTGTGCATACGTACTTATAAAATGTACATATATAACCCCAGGTTTTATTGTACATCTTTCACGAATTTTTTCAGCAGCACTAATTTAATGTTAATATACTCTAAATAAGTTTTAAGATCTTAGAGACGCTTTCTTGGGGTTTGGATTACTTACTCTGGGGTTTTGGATTTGACTTTTTTTTTTTTTTGACTTGCTGTATAATAATTGGCATATGCCAAAGCACTGATGGATTGGAATCTTCAGTAAAGTATAATAAATAAATCTGTCTTCAACTCTGTGTCAAACGGGAGACTGTTTCCTTCTAACAAAAACGTGTCAGATTCATTGATCTAACTCCAACAATTCACCTCACTGAAATAACCTCTGAATGTGGGTTTTAGTTTCAGCCTATGTAGAATAATTGTGAAAATTTAAAGATGGCCCATTTTGAAGGTATATTTGGAATTTTTTGTAAATGAGTCAACATCTGAAAGAGCCAAAAACTAGGCAAATCAACTATTTGGTAAATGAATATTAGAAGCCTACAGTGTTATTAAGTTTAAAAAAAAAAAAAAAACAACTTTTTTTTCTTTTACATTCCTTTTTTTTGTGTGCTTTATGTGAAAGTTTACAATTCAAGTCAGTTTCTCATACAAAAACTTACATACACATTGTTATGTGATCCTAGTTGCCTTCCCTACAATGTGACTGCACACCCTGTATTTCCCACATCCGTTCAACCAGCTCCTGTCCCCATCTGCCTTCTCATCTCCCCTCCAGACAGGAGCTGCCCCAATAGCCTCACATGTTTATTTGAGCTAAGAAGCAAACGCCTCACCGGTATCATTTTATGTTTTATAGTCCAGTCTAATCTTTGTCTGAAGAGTTGGCTTCGAGAATGGTTTTCGTTTTGGGCTAACAGAGAGTCCAGGTACCATGACCTCTGAGGGTCCTCCAGCCTCAATCAGACCATTAAGTCTGGTCTTTTTACCAGAATTTGAGGTCTACCACCCACTGTTCTCCTGCTCCATCAAGGATTCTCTGTAGTGTTCCCAGTCATTGGTGGTAGCTGGGCACCATTTAGTTTTTCAGATCTCAGGCTAATGTAGTCTCTGGTTTATGTGGCCCTCCTTCTCTTTGGCTCATATTTTCCTTTTTCAAGGTCTTGGTGTTCTCCATTCTCCTTTGTTCCAGGTAGGTTGAGACAAATTGGTGCATCTCAGATGGCTACTGCTAGCTTTTAAGACCCAAACACCACTCACCAAAGTGGGATGTAGAACGTTTTCTTAATACACTTTGTTATGCCAATTGACCTAGATGTCCCCTGAAACCATGATCCCCAAACCCCTGCCCCTGCTACTCTGTTCCTCGAAGTGTTGCGCTGTATTCAGAAAACGTCTTAGCTTTTTGATTAGTCCAGTCGTGCTGCCTTCCCCTGTATTGTGTGCTGTCTTTCCCTTCATGTGAAATAATTCTTGTATACTATCTAATTAGTGAATACCCTTCTCTCTCCTTCACTCCCCACCCTCATAACCATCAAGGAATATTTTCTTCCTTGTTTAAACCTTTTCTTGAGTTCTTATAATAATGGTCTCATATGATATTTGTCCTTTTGCAACTGAGTAATTTCACTCAGCATAACGTCTTCCAGATTCCTTCATGTTATGTTTTAGGGATTCATCACTGTTCTTTATCATTACATAGTATTCCATTGTGTGAATATAGCATAATTTGTTTTTCCATCCATCCGTTGATGGGCTCCTTGGTTGTTTCCATCTTTTTGCTTTTGTAAGCAGTGCTGCAATGAACATGGGTGTGCATATTATCAATTCGTGTGAAGTGTCATTCCCCTAAGATATATTTCAAGGAGTGGGATTGCTGGTAGTTCTATTTCTAGCTTTTTGAGTCAGCACCAAATCGATTTCCAAAGTGGTTGTACCATTTTACATTCTCACAAGTAGTGTAGAAGTGTTCCAATCTCTCCACAGCCTCTCTAACATTTATTATTTTGAGTTTTTTGGATTAATGCCAGCCTTGTTGGGGTGAGATGGTATCTCATTGTAGTTTTGATTTGCATTTCTCTAATGGCTAATGATCATGAGCATTTCCTCTTGTATATGTTAGCTACCTGAATGTCCTTTTTAGTGAAGTGCCTGTTCATATCTTTTGTCCATTTTTTTTTAATTGGGTTATTTGTCTTTTTGTTGTTGAGGTTTTGCAGTATCATGTAGACTTTAGAGATTATGTGCTGACTGGATTTGTCTTAGCTATTTTTTTTTTTTTTCCATCTGCAGGTTGTCTTTTTACCCTTTTGGTGAAGTCTTTGGATGAGCATAAGTGCTTGATTTTTAGGATCACCTGGCACTAGTTTTTTTATTTTTCTGGTTATCTAGTTTCTCTTCCAGTGTTTGTGCATTGTTAGTAATGTTTTGTATACCGTGTATGCCACATATTAGGGCTCCTAGCATTGTTCCTATTGTTTTCTTCCATGATCTTTATCATTTCAGGTTTTATATTTAGGTTTTTGATCCATTTTGAGTTAATTTTTGTGCGTGGTATGAGGTATGAGTCTTGTTTCATTTTTTGCAGATGAATATCCAGTTATGACAGCACCATTTGTTAAAAAGACTATGTTTTTTTCCCATTTAATGGACTTTAGGCCTTTGTCAAATATCAGCTGCTCGTATGTGGATGAATTTATATCTGGATTCTGAATTCTATTCCATTGGTCTATGTATCTGTTATACCAGTACCATGCTGTTTTGACTACTGTGGTGGTAAAATAGGTTCTAAAATCAGGTAATGTGAGACCTCCCACTTTGTTCTTCTTATTCAGTAATACTTTACTTATCTGGGGTATCTTCCCTTTCCTTATGAAGTTGGTGATTCATTTCTCCATCTCATTAAAAAACGTATTTGGAATTTGGATTGGGGTTGCGTTGTATCTGTAGATAGCTTTGGGTAGACATTTTCACAATGTTGAGTCTTCCTATTCATGAGCAAGGCATGTTTTCCCACTTATATAGGTCTCTTTTGATTTCTTGCAGTAGTGTCTTGTAGTTTTCTTTGTATAGGTCTTTTACACCTCTGGTTAGATTTATCCCTAAGTATTTTATCTTCTTGGGGGTTATTGTAAATGGTATTGATTTGCTGATTTCTTCTTTGACATTCTCTTTGTTGGCACAGAGAAATCCAATTGGTTTTTGTATGTTTATCTCATATCCTGATAATTTGCTTAACTCTCCTATTAGTTTCAGTAGTTTTCTCGTGGATCCTTTAGGGTTTTCTGTGTATAAGATCATATCATTACAAATAGAGATACTTTTACTTCTTCCTTACCAATTTGGATACCCTTTATTTCTTTATCTAGCCTAATTGTTCTGGCTGGGACCTCCAGCACAACGTTGAATAAGAGTGGTGATAAAGGGCATACTTTTCTGGTTCTCATTCTCAAGGGGAATGCTTTCAGGCTCTCTCCATTTAGGATGATGTTGGCTGTTGGCTTTGCATAAATGCCCTTCGTTATGTTGAGGAATTTCCCTTCTAGTCCTATTTTACTGAGAGTTTTTGTCATGAATGGGTGTTGGACTTTTTTGTATCAATTGATAGGATCATATAGTTTTTGTGTTTTGTTTTATTTATGTGGTAGATCACATTTATTGTTTTTCTAATGTTGAACCATCCCTGCATACTTGGTATGAATCCAAATTGATTATGGTGAATTATGTTTTTGATATGTTGGTGAATTCTATTGGCTAGAATTTTGTTGAGGATTTTTGCATCTAGGTTTAGGAGAGCTATTGGTTTGTAATTTTCTTTTTTTGTGGTGTCTTTACCTGGTTTTGGTATCAGTGTTATGCTGGCTTTATAGATTGAGTTTGGGGGTATTCCATCCTTTTCTATGCTCTGAAATACCTTTATTAGTAGTGGTGTTAACTCTTCTCTGAAAGTTTGGTAGAATTCTCCAGTAAAGTCATCAGGGCCAGGACTTTTTGTTGTTGTTGTTGGAAGTTGTTTAATTACCTTTTCAATCTCTTCTTTTGTTATAGGTTTATTTAGTTGTTCTATCTCTGATTGTGGTAGTATAGGTAGGTAGTGTGTTTCTAGAAACTTGTCCATTTCCTCTAGGTTTTCAAATTTGTTACAGTACAATTTTTCATAGAGTTCTGTTATGATTTCTTTTAATTTCAGTTGGGCCTGTCATGATATCGTCCATCTCATACCTTATTTGGGTCACTTGGTTCCTCTCCTGTTTTTCTTTGGTCAGTTTGGCCAATGGTTTATCAATTTTGTTGATCTTTTCAAAGAACCAGGTTTTGGTTTTGTTAACTCTTTCAAGTGTTTTTCTATTCTCTAATTCATTTATTTGAGATAAATGCTTTAATTTTTATTATTTCCTTTCTTCTGGGGCCCAAGGGCTTCTTTTGCTTTTCTCTTTCTAATTGTTCAAGTTATAAGGTTAATATTTTGATTTTGGCCCTTTCTTCTTTTTGGATGTGTGCAATTATTGCTATAAATTGACCTCTGAGCACTGCTTTTGCTGTGCCCCAAAGGTTCTGGTGGGATATGCTTTCATTCTCCTTTGATTGTGTGAATATCTTTATTGTACCCTTAATTTCTTCTATAAACCAGTAGTTTGAGAGCAAGGTGTTGTTTGATTTTTTTTCCTTTGCTTTTTCTGTTATTGATTTCTACTTTTATGGCTTTATGGCCCAAAAAAGTGCTTTGCAATATTTCAATATTTTGGATTTTTTTGATGCTTGCTTTGTGGCCTAATATAAGGTTTATTCTAGAGAACGTTCCATGTGCATTGGAAAAGAAAGTATACTTGGCTGCTGTTGGGTGGAGTGTTCTGTATATATCTTTGAGATCAAGTTGTTTGATTGCGGCATTTAGATCTTTTGAGTCTTTACTGAGCTCCTTTCTAGATGTCTTGTCCTTCACCAAAAGCGGTGTGCTTAAGTCTCCTACTATTATTGTGGAGCTGTCTGTCTCTTTTTTCAATGCTGTTAGAGCTTTTTTATTTTAATGTGTTTTGGACCCCTGTAATTGAGTGTGTAACTATTTAACGTGGTTATGTCCTGGTGTATTGACCCTTTAATCATTATACAGTGTTTTTCCTTATCTTTTGTGGTGGATTTTACTTTAAAGTCTATTTTGTCAGAAATTAATATTGCCACTCTTGCTCTTTTTTTTTTATTGTTGTTTGCTTGATATATATATTTTTCCCATTCTTTGAGTTTTAGTTTGTTTGTGTCTTTGAGTCTAAGGTATGTCTCTTGTTGGCAGCATATAGACAGATCATATTTTTTAATCCATTCTGCCACTTTTTGTCTCTTTATGGGTGCATTTAGTCCATTAACAGTGAGCATAATTATTGATAGGTATGAGTTTAAGTCTGCCATTTTGATGTCTTTTTGTGTGTGTGTGTGTTGTTGACAGTTTTTTTGTTCTAATGAATTTTCTGTCCTAAGTCATTTTCTTTTCATCTTTTTCAATGTTGATTTTGTAGTTTCTGAGTCAAGTTTTTCTTGTTTTTTTTTTTTTTTCCGATGTGTAGGACTGTTAGTTTCCTTTGTGGTCACCTCAATATTTACCCCTATTTTTCTAGGTTTAAACCAATCTTTTATTTCTTTATATCACCTTTTCTTCCTCTCCATATGAAAGATCTATGACTACACTTTTAGTCACTTTTTGTAGTTTTGATGCTGTCATCTTTTACGTAATGAAGTCTCTGTATCCCCGTTTTGAGCATTTTAGCTTTGACTTGTTTTTGTGATTTCCCTGTCTGGGTTGATATCTGGTTGTTCTGTCTTCTATTCTTGTTTTGGGTTATTATCTGATGTTATTGACTTCTAACTGAAGCACTCCCTTTAATATTTTTTGTAATATTGGTTTGGTTTTTATGAATTCCCTAAACTTCTGTTTGTTTAGAAATGTCCTAATTTCACCAACATATTTGAGAGACAGCTTTGCTATATATATAACTCTTGGCTGGCTTTTTTTTTTTTTTTCTTTAAAGCTTTATATATGTCATCCCATCCTATTCTTGCCTGCATGGTTTCTGCTGAGTAGTCCAAGCTTAATCTCATTGAATCTCCTTTTAGGTGTCTTTTTGTTTATCCCTAGCCACTCTTAAAATTCTCTCCTTATGTTTGGTTTTGGCAAGTTTTGGTTAATATGTCTTGGTGACTTTCTTTTGGGATGTACCTTTCAGGATATCAGGGAAGTTTTCTGCCAACCAATCTTCAACAATTCTCTTTGTATTTTCTGTTATCTATCCCTGTTATGGTACTCCAATCACCCATAGTTTACTTCTTTTGGTAGAGTCCCACATAATTCTTCGGGTTTCTTCATTTTTTTTTTAATTCTTTTATCTGATTTTCACTCAAACATGTTGGGGCTAAGTGCTTTTTCTTCAGTCTCACTAATTCTGACTTCCATTGCCTCAGTTCTGCTCTTATGGCTTTCTATGGAATTTTCTAATTCTGTAATTTTATTGTTAATCTTCTGAATTTCTGTTTGCTGTCTCTCTATGGATTCTTGCAGCTTATTAAATTTGTCATTATGCTCTTGTCTAATCTGCATAAGTTCCTCTAATGCTTTGTCTGTGCTTTCCTTGGCTTGTTCTGCATTTTGCCTGATCTTCTTCCTGGGTTCTGTGAATTAATCTTTTGTATTCTACCTCCAGTAGTTCCAGGAAGTTCTCTTCACCCAGAAGATTTCTTGATTCTTTGTTTTGGGAGTTTGCTGAAGCCATTGTGGTCTGCCTCTTTATTTGATTTGATATTGACTGTTTTTCTCTGAGCCATCAGTAAGTTATTGTATTTATTTATTTTATGTTTGCTTACTGTGTCCTAGCTTTTTGTTTTGATATGCCCAAATATGCTGCTGAAGTGAGCTAGTTTGATTATTGCTGCCTTTGAAGCTCTAATGTCCTGTCATCAGTGGTTAGAGCTGATACTAGGTATGTTAGCCCAGGAGTCTGTTCAGTTTTCTTGTGTGGATTCAGCTCAGGTGTCCAGATAATCAGTCACCAAGTGGGTGGTGCAGTCTCTCACCTACAGTACTAGACAAGCAGGGGCGATTGGTATAGGCATAGGTATCTGGGTGCATTAGGGGTTCACATGCTGAGCAAGGCAGGGGGCTAAAAACTGCCCATGAATATCTACAATGAAAGCATGCCCCTGCTCCCTAGAGTGTGTAGGACACCCAATGCTGTTGACTGTAATGACTGGGAGGCATCACTAATCTTGGACCTCTGTCGTGGGTGGCTAGGTGTCATGGGTTGAGCCAAGAGTCCTCAGGTCCCTGATGTGGGTAGGTAAGGACCCTGCTGAATAGGCAGAGTGGTGTCAAATTATATGAACCTGCCTCTCCACCATGTAGCTGAAATAGCTGAAGTTAGACTTCAGGTTTATACCCTGTTGTAATGCACTAATGAGGGCCTACATTCTTGAAATGGCCTTACACAGGCCTATGCAGGAGTGAAAGGCATTCAAAGTCCATGGAACCCTTATGCCTGTGCCTAGGCAAAGGAGTGGCTTCTGCCCTAATTTCCCAGCTTAGGGGATCTGGCAGATTATTTTTTTCCCTGTTTGTTAATTTGTTCCCTCTCTGAGACCAGGAGAATGGCTCAGGTTGAGTGCAGGGTCCTTCTACCAGCCCAGGTAATGCAACCGGCTGTGCTCCAGTGCATAGTGGGAAGGGAGTGGATAAATGGGTGAGAGGTTTTTCCTGAAGGGGTATTTTTGGATCACGGTAAGTTAAACACAGCTAGTTATCATTTGCCACTATTGTGGGCCACTTCTCAGTTGCACTGGAGGGTTGAGCAGCCTCTCTGCCATTCAGCCTCCCCTGATGTGGAAAATGCATCTCAAAAACTGTGTTTGCAGCAGTTAAAGAATCCATCTGCGGGGTGCTGGTTCCTGCTGAGTCAGGTCTGGCAACTCCTCACTGCTTCTGAACCATTTCTCCCTCCCCTGCCTCTCAGTCTGATTCCTCACCTTAGCTTTTGATATTCAGGGCTTCTAGCTTGTCACATATAATCAATTAACTTGTTTTCTCAGGTCTTTATTGTAAGAGGGCCCACAGGAAGCATCCAACTACTCCACCATGTTGGCCCTGCCTGTAAAAATTTTTTATACTCTCTCTGTAAATACTTTAAAAAAATCCCAAAACCTTATGTATTAGAATATCTATAATGGGAACTTATTCTATTAGTCAATATTGTTAGATTTTTTTAAAAAACACAGCAGGAGGTAGGGTAGGAAATATGTGGGAACTCTGTACTTCCTGGGGAATTTTTCTCTACTACTAAAATTCTCTAAAGTAAGTCTATTAACAAGGGGAAAAATGTATACAAACTGAAGTTAGCATGATTTTCAACAAATAAAATATTACACGTGCCTGAGTGCACTGGAAATTTTAAGAACTACATGTTCAGTGAAGTCTTACATATCTCAATAACCAATATAACCAGAGTAGTTTTAAATTTCTAAAGATAGAAATTTATATACAACTGGGGAAGAGCTGTGTCCTCAAAGTAGAGTCAACCTTAATGACATGGATGGAGTAAAGCTTTCAGAACCTTCATTTGCTGATGTAGCATGACTCAAAATGAAATGAAATAGCTGCAAACATCCATTAATAATCAGAACATGGAATGTACTAAGTATGAATCAAGGAAAATTGGAAGTCGTCAAAAATGAAACGCAACACATACAGATTGATAACTTAAGTATTAGTGAGCTGAAATGGACTGGTATTGGCCATTCTGAATTGGACAGTCATATGGTCTACTATGCTGGGAATAACAAATTGAAGTGGAATGGTGCCATGTTCATCAAGAAAAAGAACATATCAAGATCTATCCTGAATTAAAACACTGTAAGTGATAGGATAATATCTAGATGCATACAAGGAGGACCAGTTCGTAAGACTATTATTCAAATTTAAACACCAAACGCTAATGCCAAAGATGAAGAAATTAAAGATTTTCACCAAATTCTTCAGTCTGAAATTGATCAATCATGCATTTGATATGTATTCATAATTACCAGTGATTGGAATGTGAAACTTGGAAACAAAGAAGGATTTGGAGTTGGAAAATATGGCCTTGGTGATAGAAACAACACCAGAGATCACATGACAGAATGTTGCAAGAACAACGACTTCTTCACTGCAAACATATTTTTTCAACAACATACATGATGGCTATACACATGGACTTGGCAGGATCAAATACACAGGAATCAAATTGATTACAACTTTGAAAAAAAGATGATGGAGCAGTTTAATATTATCAGTCAGAACAAGGCCAGGGGTTGACTGCAGAACAGACCATCAATTGTTCATGTCCAAGTACAAGTTAAAACTGAAGAAAATTAAGTCCACTAGAGCCAAAGTACGGTCTTGAGTATATACTACCTAGAATTAGAAAGCATCTTAAGAATAGATTTGACGCATAGAATGCTAATGAATGAAGACCAAACAAATTGTGAAATGATATCAAGGACATGATACAAGAAGAAAGCAAAGGGTCATTAAAAGACAGGAAAGAAAGAAAAGACCAAAATGGATGTCAGAAGAGACTCTGAAACTTGCTCCTGCACGTAGAGTAGCTAAAGCGAATGGAAGAAATGATGAAGTAAAAGAGCTGAGCAGAAGATTTCAAAGGGCTCCTCCAGAAGACAAAGATAAGTATTATAATGGAATGTGCAAAGACCTGGAGATAGAAAACCAGAAGGGAAGAACAACCTCAGCATTTCTCAAGCTGAAAGAACTGAAGAAAAAATTCAAGCCCTAAGTTACAACTTTGAAGAAATCTTTGGGCAAAATACTGAATGATGCTGGAAACATCAAAGGAAGATGGAAGGAATACACATAGTCACTGTAGCAAAAAGGTTCAGTTGATGTTCAACCATTTCACAAAGTAATATATGATCAAGAACCAGTGGTACTGTAGGAAGAAGTCCAAACTGCACTAAAGGCATTGGTGGAAAACAAGGTTCCAGGAGTATACGGAATACCACTTAAGATGTTTCAACAAGTGGTTGCAGCATTGGAGGTGCTCACTTGTTAACGTCAAGAAATTTTGTGATAGCTACCTGACCAATAGACCGGAAAAGATCAATATCTGTGCCCATTCCAAAGAAAGATGACTCAACAGGATATAGAAATTATGGAACAATATTATTAATATCACACACAAGTGAAAGTTTTCTGAAGATCATTCAAAAGTGGTTGTAGCAGAGAGGCGGAGCCAAGATGGCAGACTAGGCAGACGCTACCTCGGATCCCTCTTACAACAAAGACTCGGAAAAACAAGTGAATCGATCACATACATAACAATCTACGAACCCTGAACAACAAACACAGATTTAGAGACGGAGAACGAACTAATACGGGGAAGCAGCGATTGTTTCCAGAGCCTGGAGCCAGCGTACCAGTCAGGTACGGCACAAGCACAGAGAGCTGCTCCACCCCCCTGAACTAACCCCGGGAGGGGGACCAGCCGGTTCCACGGGCGGCGTGGGACGCAGGCAGTAGGAGAAGTCCCCGGGAGGCAGTGACTGGTCTTGGAGCAGAAAGAGCAGCGTCCGAGCCGGGGAACCGTCCTGCAGGGATTTGGACTGGACGCAGTGGATTTTCTGGAAAAACTAGTTTCCCAGTGATGGCTCGGAGACAACAATCCATATCAAACCACTTAAAGAAGCAGACCATGACAGCTTCTCCAACCCCCCAAACAAAAGAATCAAAATCTTCCCCCCCAAATGAAGATACAATCTTGGAATTATCAGATACAGAATATAAAAAACTAATTTACAGAATGCTTAATGATATCACAAATGAAATTAGGATAACTGCAGAAAAAGCCAAGGAACACACTGATAAAACTGTTGAAGAACTCAAAAAGATTATTCAAGAACATAGTGGAAAAATTAATAAGTTGCAAGAATCCGTAGAGAGACAACATGTAGAAATCCAAAAGATTAACAATAAAATAACAGAATTAGACAACGCACTAGGAAGTCAGAGGAGCAGACTCGAGCAATTAGAATGCAGACTGGGACACCTGGAGGACCAGGGAATCAACACCAACATAGCTGAAAAAAAATCTGATAAAAGAATTAAAAAAAAATGAAGAAACCCTAAGAATTATGTGGGACTCTATCAAGAAGGATAACCTGCGGGTGATTGGAGTCCCAGAACAGGGAGGGGGGACAGAAAACACAGAGAAAATAGTTGAAGAACTCCTGACAGAAAACTTCCCTGACATCATGAAAGACGAAAGGATATCTATCCAAGATGCTCATCGAACCCCATTTAAGATTGATCCAAAAAGAAAAACACCAAGACATATTATCATCAAACTCACCAAAACCAAAGATAAAGAGAAAATTTTAAAAGCAGCCAGGGAGAAAAGAAAGGTTTCCTTCAAGGGAGAATCAATAAGAATATGTTCTGACTACTCAGCAGAAACCATGCAGGCAAGAAGGCGATGGGACAACATATACAGAACACTGAAGGAGAAAAACTGCCAGCCAAGGATCATATATCCAGCAAAACTCTCTCTGAAATATGAAGGCGAAATTAAGATATTTACAGACAAACACAAGTTTAGAGAATTTGCAAAAACCAAACCAAAGCTACAAGAAATACTAAAGGATATTGTTTGGTCAGAGAACCAATAATATCAGATATCAGCACAACACAAGGTCACAAAACAGAACGTCCTGATATCAACTCAAATAGGGAAATCACAAAAATAAACAAATTAAGATTAATTAAAAAAAAAATACACATAACAGGGAATCATGGAAGTCAATAGGTAAAAGATCACAATAATCAAAAAGAGGGACTAAATACAGGAGGCATTGAACTGCCATATGGAGAGTGATACAAGGTGATATAGAACAATACAAGTTAGGTTTTTACTTAGAAAAATAGGGGTAAATAATAAGGTAACCACAAAAAGGTATAACAACTCTATAACTCAAGATAAAAACCAAGAAAAACGTAACGACTCAACTAACATAAAGTCAAGCACTATGAAAATGAGGATCTCACAATTTACTAAGAAAAACGCCTCAGCACAAAAAAGTATGTGGAAAAATGAAATTGTCAACAACACACATAAAAGGCATCAAAATGACAGCACTAAAAACTTATTTATCTATAATTACCCTGAATGTAAACGGACTAAATGCACCAATAAAGAGACAGAGAGTCACAGACTGGATAAAGAAACACAATCCATCTATATGCTGCCTACAAGAGACACACCTTAGACTTAAAGACACAAACAAACTAAAACTCAAAGGATGGAAAAAAGTATATCAAGCAAACAATAAGCAAAAAAGAAGAGGAGTAGCAATATTAATTTCTGACAAAATAGACTTTAGACTTAAATCCACCACAACGGATAAAGAAGGACACTATATAATGATAAAAGGGAAAATTGATCAGGAAGACATAACCATATTAAATATTTATGCACCCAATGACACGGCTGCAAGATACATAAATCAAATTTTAACAGAATTGAAAAGCGAGATAGATACCTCCACAATTGTAGTAGGAGACTTCAACACACCACTTTCGGAGAAGGACAGGACATCCAGTAAGAAGCTCAATAGAGACACGGAAGATCTAATTACAACAATCAACCAACTTGACCTCATTGACTTATACAGAACTCTCCACCCAACTGCTGCAAAATATACTTTTTTTTCTAGCGTACATGGAACATTCTCTAGAATAGACCACATATTAGGCCATAAAACAAACCTTTGCAGAGTCCAAAACATCGAAATATTACAAAGCATCTTCTCAGACCACAAGGCAATAAAACTAGAGATCAATAACAGAAAAACTAGGGAAAAGAAATCAAATACTTGGAAAATGAACAACACCCTTCTGAAAAAAGACTGGGTTATAGAAGACATTAAGGAGGGAATAAGGAAATTCTTAGAAAGCAACGAGAATGAAAATACTTCCTATCAAAACCTCTGGGACACAGCAAAAGCAGTGCTCAGAGGCCAATTTATATCAATAAATGCACACATACAAAAAGAAGAAAGAGCCAAAATCAGAGAACTGTCCCTACAACTTGAACAAATAGAAACTGAGCAACAAAAGAATCCATCAGGCACCAGAAGAAAACAAATACTAAAAATTAGAGCTGAACTAAATGAATTAGAGAACAGAAAAACAATTGAAAGAATTAACAAAGCCAAAAGCTGGTTCTTTGAAAAAATTAACAAAATTGATAAACCATTGGCCAGACTGACTAAAGAAATACAGGAAAGGAAACAAATAACCCGAATAAGAAATGAGAAGGACCACATCACAACAGAACCAAATGAAATTAAAAGAATCATTTCAGATTGTTATGAAAAATTGTACTCTAACAAATTTGAAAACCTAGAAGAAATGGATGAATTCCTGGAAAAACATTACCTACCTAAACTAACACATTCAGAAGTAGAACAACTAAATAGACCCATAACAAAAAAAGAGATTGAAACGGTAATCAAAAAACTCCCAACAAAAAAAAGCCCTGGCCCGGACGGCTTCACTGCAGAGTTCTACCAAACTTTCAGAGAAGAGTTAACACCACTACTACTAAAGGTATTCCAAAGCATAGAAAATGAGGGAATACTACCCAACTCATTCTATGAAGCCACCATCTCCCTGATACCAAGACCAGGTAAAGACATTACAAAAAAAGAAAATTATAGACCTATATCCCTCATGAACATTGATGCAAAAATCCTCAACAAAATTCTAGCCAATAGAATCCAACAACACATCAAAAAAATAATTCACCCTGATCAAGTGGGATTTATACCAGGTATGCAAGGCTGGTTTAATATCAGAAAAACCATTAATGTAATCCATCACATAAATAAAACAAAAGATAAAAACCACATGATCTTATCAATTGATGCAGAAAAGGCATTTGACAAAGTCCAACACCCATTCATGATAAAAACTCTTACCAAAATAGGAATTGAAGGAAAATTCCTCAACATAATAAAGGGCATCTATGCAAAGCCAACAGCCAATATCACTCTAAATGGAGAGAACCTGAAAGCATTTCCCTTGAGAACAGGAACCAGACAAGGATGCCCTTTATCACCGCTCTTATTCAACATCGTGCTAGAAGTCCTAGCCAGGGCAATTAGGCTAGACAAAGAAATAAAAGGTATCCGGATTGGCAAGGAGGAAGTAAAGTTATCACTATTTGCAGATGACATGATTATATACACAGAAAACCCTAAGGAATCTTCCAGAAAACTACTGAAACTAATAGAAGAGTTTGGCAGAGTCTCAGGTTATAAAATAAACATACAAAAATCCCTTGGATTCCTCTACATCAACAAAAAGAACACCGAAGAGGAAATAACCAAATCAATACCATTCACAGTAGCCCCCAAGAAGATAAGATACTTAGGAATAAATGTTACCAAGGATGTAAAAGACCTATGCAAAGAAAACTACAAAGCTCTACTACAAGAAATTCAAAAGGACATACTTAAGCGGAAAAACATACCTTGCTCATGGATAGGAAGACTTAACATAGTAAAAATGTCTATTCTACCAAAAGCCATCTATACATTCAACGCACTTCCGATGCAAATTCCAATGTCATATTTTAAGGGGATAGAGAAACAAATCACCAATTTCATATGGAAGGGAAAGAAGCCCCGGATAAGCAAAGCACTACTGAAAAAGAAGAAGAAAGTGGGAGGCCTCACCTTACCTGACTTCAGAACCTACTATACAGCCACAGTAGTCAAAACAGCCTGGTATTGGTACAACAACAGACACATAGACCAATGGAACAGAATTGAGAACCCAGACATAGATCCATCCACGTATGAGCAGCTGATATTTGACAAAGGACCAGTGTCAATTAACTGGGGAAAAGATAGCCTTTTTAACAAATGGTGCTGGCATAACAGGATATCCATTTGCAAAAAAATGAAACAGGACCCATACCTCACACCAAGCACAAAAACTAACTCCAAGTGGATCAAAGACCTAAACATAAAGACTAAAACGATAAAGATCATGGAAGAAAAAATTGGGACAACCCTAGGAGCCCTAATACAAGGTATAAACAGAATACAAAACATTACCAAAAATGATGAAGAGAAACCCGATAACTGGGAGCTCCTAAAAATCAAACACCTATGCTCATCTAAAGACTTCTCCAAAAGAGTAAAAAGACCACCTACAGACTGGGAAAGAATTTTCAGCTATGACATCTCCGACCAGCGCCTGATCTCTAAAATCTACATGATTCTGTCAAAACTCAACCACAAAAAGACAAACAACCCAATCAAGAAGTGGGCAAAGGATATGAACACACATTTCACTAAAGAAGATATTCAGGCAGCCAACAGATATATGAGAAAATGCTCTCGATCACTAGCCATTAGAGAAATGCAAATTAAAACTACGATGAGATTCCATCTCACACCAGCAAGGCTGGCATTAATCCAAAAAACACAAAATAATAAATGTTGGAGAGGCTGCGGAGAGATTGGAACTCTCATACACTGCTGGTGGGATTGTAAAATGGTACAACCACTTTGGAAATCCATCTGGCGCTATCTTAAACAGTTAGAAATAGAACTACCATACAACCCAGAAATCCCACTCCTAGGAATATACCCTAGAGATACAAGAGCCTTCATACAAACAGATACATGCACACCCATGTTTATTGCAGCTCTGTTTACAATAGCAAAACGTTGGAAGCAACCAAGGTGTCCATCTACGGATGAATGGGTAAATAAATTGTGGTATATCCACACAATGGAATACTACGCATCGATAAAGAACAGTGAGGAATCTCTGAAACATTTCATAACATGGAGGAACCTGGAAGGCATTATGCTGAGCGAAATTAGTCAGAGGCAAAAGGACAAATATTGTATAAGACCACTATTATAAGATCGTGAGAAATAGTAAACCTGAGAAGAACACATACTTTTGTGGTTACGAGGGGGGGAGGAAGGGAGGGTGGGAGAGGGTTTTTTATTGATTAATCAGTAGATAAGAACTGCTTTAGGTGAAGGGAAAGACAACACTCAATACATGGAAGGTCAGCTCAATTGGATTGGACCAAAAGCAAAGAAGTTTCCGGGATAAAATGAATGCTTCAAAGGTCAGCGGAGCAAGTGCGGGGGTCTGGGGAACATGGTTTGTGGGGACTTCTAAGTCAATTGGCAAAATAATTCTATTATGAAATCATTCTGCATCCCACTTTGAAATGTGGCGTCTAGGGTCTTAAATGCTAACAAGCGGCCATCTAAGATGCAGCAATTGGTCTCAACCCACCTGGAGCAAAGGAAAAGGAAGAACACCAAGGCCACACGACAACTAAGAGCCCAAGAGACAGAAAGGGCCACATGAACCAGAGACCTACATCATCCTGAGACCAGAAGAACTAGTTGGTGCCCGGCCACAATCGATGACTGCCCTGACAGGGAGCACAGCAGAGGACCCCTGAGGGAGCAGGAGATCAGTGGGATACAGTCCCCAAATTCTCATAAAAAGACCAAACTTAATGGTCTGACTGAGACTGGAGGAATCCCGGCGGCCATGCTCCCCAGACCTTCAGTTGACCCAGGACTGGAACCATCCCCGAAGACAACTCATCAGAAATGAAAGGGACTGGTTAGCGGGTGGGAGAGAGACGCTGATGAAGAGTGAACTAATGATATCAGGTGGACACTCGAGATTGTGTTGGCAACTCTTGTCTGGAGGGGAGATGGGAGGATAGAGAGAGAGGGAAGCCGGCAAAATTGTCAAGAAAGGAGAGACTGAAAGGGCTGACTCAAGAGGGGGAGAGTAAGTGGGAGTAGGGAGTGAGGTCTATGTAAACTTATATGTGACAGACTGATTGGATTTGTAAACGTTCACTTGAAGCTTAATAAAAGTTATTAAAAAAAAAAAAGTGGTTGTAGCAGTACATCAACAGCCACATTCACAAGAGGACATGGAACGAGGGATCTCATTGCTGACGTCAGATGATCCTGGCTAAAAGCAGAGAATAACAGAAAGATGTTTACCTGTGTTTTATTGACTATTGGAAGACATATGACTGTGTAGATAATAACAAGTTATGGATAACATTGCAAAGAATGGTGTCATGGATTAAATTGTGTCCCCCCCAAATTTCTGTCAAACATGATTTCCAGTATTATGTGATTGCCCACCATTTTGTCATCTGATGTGATTTTCCTGTACGTTGTAAATCCTATCTCTACAATGTTAATGAGATGGGATTATCAGCAGTTATGGGGATTCAATCTACAAGATTAATCTACAATTCAAACCAATCTCTTTTGAGATATAAAAAATAGAAGTGAACAGAGAGACAGCGGGACATCATGCCACCAAGAAAGCAGTGCTGGGAGAAGAGCACTTTCTTTGTAGGGAGGTTCCTGGGCACAGAAGCATCTAGATCACAAGAAGATTGATGACAAGGACCTTCCTCCAGAGTTGACAGAGAGAGAAGCATTTCACCAGAGCTGGCGCCCTGAATTTGGACTTCTAGTCTACTAGACTGTGAGAGAATAAACATCTGTTTATTAAAGCAGTCCACTTTGGGTATTTGTGTTATAGTAGCACTAGATAACTAAGACAAATGGAAATTTCAGAACACTTAATTGTGTTCATGTGGAAACTGTAATAGACCAAGAGGCAATTGTTTGAACAGAGCAAAGGGGTACTGCATGGTTTAAAACCAGGAAAGGTGCACATCAGTGCTATATTGTTTCACCATACTTATTTAGTCTATATGCTAAGCAAATAATCAGTAAGTACAGGCTATATGAAGAAGAGTGTAGCATAAGGATTGGAGGAAGACTTATTAACAAGTTGTGATATGCAGGTGACATAATCTTGCTTGCTGAAAGTGAAGAGGACTTGAAGAACTTACTGATGAAGGTCAAAGACTAAAGCCTATATTATGGATTTCAACTCAACATAAAGAAAATGAATAACCCTCTCAACTGGATCAAAAAGCAACAACATAGTAAATGGAAAAAAGATTGAAGTTGTCAAGGATTTTATTTTACTTCGATCCACGATCAACACCCATGAAAGCAGCAGTAAAGAAGTCAAAGGATATATTGCATTGGGCAAAAGACCACTTTAAATTAGTTAAAAAAGCAAAGATGTCACTTTGAAGACTAAGGTGTGCCTGATCCATGCCACGGTATTTTCAATCACCTCATATGTATGGGAAGGCTGGACAATGAGTAAGGAAGACAGAAGAAGAACTGATGCCTTGGAAATATGGTGTTGGTGAAGAATATTGAATATACCATAGACTACAAGAAGAAGGAAAAAATCTGTCTTGGAAGAAGTACAACCAGAATGCTCCTTAGAAACAAAGATGGCGAGACTTCATCTCACGTACTTTGGACATGTTATCAGGAGGGACCAGTCCCTGGAGAAGGACATCATGCTTGGTAGAGTAGAGGGTCAGCAAAAAAGAGGAAGATCCTCAAGTAGATGGATTGATGCAGTGGCTGTGACAGTGGGCTCAAATATAAGAAAGATTGTGAGGATGGGCAGGACTGGGCAGTGTTTTGTTTTGTTGTACATAGGATGGCTATGAGTCAGAACTGAGTTGATGGCACCTAATGACAAAATAACGACAGCTTAAAATTTCTAAAGAAAGGAAATATCTTTCGTCAATTGAATCTAATGCAGAAAGAAGCAGGTCTTATGAAGTTCCAGCTAGTGTCTATGAACGAATACTCCTTAAGGCTTTATATTTTGTGTATTTTATCTGTTTTGAGCTGCACATTGTGCTTGTTCAATTATACTATGATTCTTTAACATTTTCACATATTACAGAATTCTTTTGTACCAAATGCAATATATATATATGCATTTTAAATAAACAGCTGAAAAACTAAATGAACATATGTGATGGTTAATATTATGTATCCACTTGGCTAGGCTATGATTCTCAGTGGTTTGGCAGACATTGGACAGGTTGTTCTTCCATATGTAATGTAATGTGATCACCTCTATGATGAGATCTGATATAACATAATCATCTCCATGATGAGATCTGATATGAGCAGCCAATCAGTTGAAAGAGGAGTTTCCTTGAGAGGGTGATCTGCCCCCAGTATATAAACTGATGTTCCAGCAGGGCTCACTCTCTTTTTGGATTTTGCATCCTACTATTCATTATCTGACCTCCAGTTCTTGGAACATGAGTCAGCAGCTTACCACCTGAACTGCAGATTTTGGGAGTCATCAGCCCCTGCAGCCATAAGAGTCAGGAGAAGCCTCTAGGAGATGCCTGACCCACAGATTTGGGATTTGTCAGCCTCTACAACTGCCTGAGCAGTTGCCCTCCTTGAATTAAATCTCTTTCTCTCTATATGTATATATGTGTGTGTGTGTGTGTGTGTGTGTGTGTATGCATTAAGCTGGATTTGCTCCTCTAGATAATCCAGCCTAAAACAACATTATTAGGCTAAATATTACAATATTAAATCTATTTAGAGGAATTAAAATAAGAACTATTTGAATAACTGATTCTCAGTTAACCAGGTCACATACTTAATTTGTTGTTGTTGAGGAAGACCCTAGGTGAAATGGATTGACACAGTGGCTGCAACAATGGGCTCAAGTATAACAAAGATTGTGAGGATGGGGCAGGACCAGGCAGTGTTTTGATCTGTTGTACATGAGTTTGCTATGAGTGGGAACCAACTTGACAGCACCTAACAACAACAATGTCTCTAAAACATTTTTGAGCCAATTGAAGTTATACAAAATAAGCAAATAAAAGATATTTCCATAGGTGTATCACAATACAGAATTCTATTTATGGTATAATAGTTGGTGAATGGAGTATATGCTAGTTCAGTACAAACAAAAAAATGTGAGTTTGAATTGTGTTTGAAAGATTTCCTGAAGGCACATAATTCTAAGACTTAAAAAAAGAAAGGTTAAGATATAAATATGTAAGGAGGCAGTATTCAATTAGGTAAATGATACTGTTCGTTTCATCTGTGTTCTCTAAAATGTATTTTCTTTCGGTGGAAAGGTTTTGACAAATGGTTTTACGACCATGTACTAAAAAAGTAATCTCTAAAAACTGCTGTGGGTGTTTCTGGATGGCGCAGGATAGATGAGTATTGGTGGCCTTTATTGAGTTCTCAGAACTGTTCATCAAGATATTTCAAAGATACATTTAAGGGATGAAAAGAGGACTTTTTATACAACTTTATTGAAGAATAATGTACAGACCATCAAATGCACTTACTTAAGAATGCAGTTTGGTAAATGTTGACAAATGCATACAGCCATGTAACCATCAATTCAACAAAGATTCTACTTTCAGTCATCTCAAGAAGTTCCTTCACTGCCCTTCACAATCAATCCCTCCCACAATATGGCCCTGAGCTGCCAAAGATCTTGTTTACATAACCATACATTGTTTCTGTCTGTTCTAAAACTTCATATAATGAAATACAGCTAGACTCTCAAGGAAAAGAAATGCTTAGAATACACATAGAATGTGTAGCAAGTCATTGTCTGGAAGACTTGAGATTAGAAGGAGGAAAACTGAAAGGTACAAGACAAAGATTTTATTAGTCTTGACTCCGTCAGAGAATGACTGGTAAATGTGTGTGCATCCTTTATACACAGTGACTTACCAGGGATACTCTTCTATGCCAAGAAATTTGGAAGACAGCTGGCCAACCAACTGGAAGAGACCCATTTTTATGCCCATGCCAAAGAAAGATGATCCAAAAGAATGTGGAAATTATTGACCAATATCATACATAAGTAAAATTTTGCTGAAGATAATTCAAAAATGATTTCAACAATATATCAACAGGGAACTGCTAGAAACCTAAGTTGATTCAGATGAGGACATGAAACAATAGATATCATTGCTGATGTCAGATGGATCTTGGCTGAAAGCAGAGAATATTGGAAAGATGTTTACCTGTGTTTCATTGATTTTTACATTAGTCAAATCTGATGCAAAAAACCTCTTTACAGTGTTAAAAAGCAAAGATGTCACTTTGAGAATTAAGGTGCACCTGACCCAAGCCATGGTACTTTAAATCACCACACGTGCATATGAAAGCTGAAAAATAAATAAGAAAGACTGAAGAAGTGTTAATGCCTTTGAATTATGGTGTTGGCAAAGAATACTGAATATACCGTGAACTGCCAGAAGAACGAACAAATCTGCCTTGGAAGAAGTACAGCCAGAATTCCCCTTAGAAGGAAGGCCGGCAAGACTTGGTCTCACGTACTTTGTACATGTTATCAGGAGGTTCCAGTCCCTGGAGAAGGACATCATTCTTAGTAAAGTAGATAGCGTAAAACATGAATTGACACAGTGGCTGCAACAATGGTCTCAAACATAGCAGCAACTGTGAGAATGGTAGAGGAATCTGGCAGTGTTTCATTCTGTTGTACAAACAACAAACAACAACAATATCTATATACACCCATTCCTTTCTTCATGATATCATTAGATTGCAAAGACAGGGTTGTTATGTGAAATTGGCAGTAGGAGAAAATGAGCATCATGTTGAGCCTGGTGGCAGCACGCTCCTCCTCAACTGCTTTGGGTCTAGCAGGTAGCATATCTAGATGCTGGCATTGGCCATAGTGAGCACAATGGATGTGAGTGCAGCTGCGTTCCTCAAGCAACAGCACCGACACCTTGATCTTCATGTACAGGTAGCAACCCAGGTGCATGGCCGACTCGAGTGCCTCCTTCAGTGCCAGCATCATCTTGCACTCCTCACTGCTGCCTGTGGGTGCATGGCAGTGGTGACCCACAAACGGTGCATGGCAGAAGCTGCAGACCACACACCTTTGCAACATGGTCAGGGCCTCGCTGCCACCCCTGGTGCAGACCTGACACAGAGGACAGCACCTTTGTGCTGCCCACCTCCAGGTTGGCCAAGCTCTTTGCCTGGCTCAGCAGCCTGGTGCACCTAGACAGTAGATTTTTTTTTACTATTGTCAGAAATGCAATAACTTGCCCTTCACTTTAGAAGGGATATCTTGAGATTCTCCACACCACTGGATCCCTAGAAATTTCACTTAGGTGAAAGTCGCCTGAATTTTTATCAGATTAATTTCCTACCCTCTAGCTTGCAATTTTTTTTACCAATAAGCCCAGAGTCATTGACACTTCTTCCTTACTAGGTCCAACCAGGATAATGTCATCAATGTAATGGACCAACATGATATCTTGTGGAAGGAAGAAGTGATCAAAGTCCCTGTGGACTAAATTATGATATAGGGCTGGAAAGTTGATATACCTTTGCGGTAGAACATTAAAGGTGTATTGCTGGCCTTGCTAGCTGAAGTCATACTGCTTCCAGTGGTCCTTTGAAATAGGTATGGAGAAAAAGTTTTAGCTAGATTAATATCTGATGCCAGGTACCAGGAGATGTATTAATTTGCTCAAGCAATGAAAGCACATCTGGAATAGAAGCTGCAGTTGGAGTCATCACCTGGTTAAGCTTTCAATAATCCACTATCATTCTCCAAGATCCATCTGTTTTGGGGACAGACCAAATAGGCCAGTTGAATAGGGATGGTATGAGAATCACCACCAGTGCATCCTTCAAGTCCTTGGTGGTGGTGGTAATCTCTGCAATTCCTCCAGGAATGTGGTATTGCTTTGGGTTAATATTTTTCTAGCTAGGGGCAGTTTTAATGGCTTCCACTTGGCTTTTCTTACCATAATGGCTCTTACTCCACTTGTCAGAGATCCCATGTGTGGGTTTTGCGAGTTGCTAAGTGTGTTTATTCCAGTTACGCATTCTGGAACTGGGGAAACCACTATGGAGTGGGTTTGGGGACCCATTGTGAGCTGAGCCTAAGCTAAAACTCCATTAATAAACTTATGTCCATACACCCTGATTCTGATGTTGGGCCACAAGTGACATTTTGGGTCTCCCAGAATTAGCATCAGTTCAGGGCCAATATCTAGTCATTTCTGAAAAGTCTGATTATTTCCTTTTCCACAATGGACAGTCACTCTTGTAAAAGGCTGTAGATTCCTTTGGGGGAGGCTAGGGGAAATATTAACAGTAAAAATTTTTGACAGCAAAGTGGGGTCCTTCCTCTAGGGGATTCACCTCCTCTTCATTCAAGAGGTTGTAGGTCTATAAACTTGCTGAAGCCTGAGAATTGTTTGAGGGGCCATGATCTTCTATTCCGGCAGTTTGAATTAGGGTGCTGTTCACTTGACCTAGAATTGTTCCACTTGTACAGATCAAGTAGCTATTTAGTAGATTTCCTATCTATTTCACTCCTAGGGACACAATGACTAAGTAGCCAATGCCATAAGTCCATACAAGTCAGACTATTCTGATTACTGCTTTGGCACCACTGTCCATTACTGTAACCACACCCACCCTGTCTTTGTCAATTGAGTGCCGCCATTTGGCTCTACCACCATGGGGGTCAAGTCAGACCAATTGTAGTTAGGCGTCTTAATTCAGTTAGTGCAGTTTCCACTGTCAGATCTGACTTACATAAAATAACAATCACAGCAGTCTTCAGGGATGCTGGGTCTCCTTTCAGAAATTTGTTCCCCAGTGTTGTGGTAAAAAGTGTGTCCTCTGGGTACTTCATGTATGTGTCTGTGGGTCTAACCTGATAAATCCACTCTAACATGCCAGTTTCCCTAATCTTTATATTCCTTCTTCTACAGTATACCAACGCAGATCTGGTACTTCAACATGATTCAGTATAGGCCACCACATAACCCATGTCTCAGTGAACCAACCAAATAAATTATTAAATCCTTTCCTCACCTCTTGAGCTGAAACACTGAAGAATCTGTGCTTAGTGAGCTGTCTTAGTCCCACCTAGTGCTGCCATAACAGATATACCACAAGTGGATGGCTTTAACGAAGAGAAATTTATTTTCTCACTGTCTAGTAGGTTACAAGTCCAAATTCAGGGTGTCAGCTCCAGGGGAATTCTTTTTTCTGTCTGTTGGTTTTGGAAGAAGGTCCTTGTCCTCAATCTTCCCCTGGTCAAGGGGCTTCTCAGGTGCAGGGACCCTGTATCCAAAGGACATGCTTTGCTTCTAGTGCTGCTTTCTTAGTGGTAGAGGTCCCCAACTCTCTGCTAGCTTCCCTTTCCTTTTATCTCTTGAGAAATAAAAGGTGGTGCAGGCCACACCCCAGGGAAACTCCCTTTACCTTGGGTCAGGGAGGTGACCTGAGTAAGGGTGCTGTTAAAATCCCAACCTAATCCTCTCTACATAAAATTACAACCAAAAAATGGTGAACAACCACACAATACTGGGAATCACGGCCTAACCAATTTGGCACACATATTTTTTGGGGGGACACAATTCAATCCATGACATGAGCCCATATCAAAAAGTCAGACTGATCCAACTTTATGTTCCTTTTACCATTATTCCATGCACTTCATAGCCATTCCCACACATTCCCCATGTTTCTGTCTGCACATATTAGAAAACTCAAGCAGTTCTTTTGGAGTGTAATGTACCTTCTCTTGGATCACACTTTGTGCTTTACCTTTTGGGGCTTGCTGGGACTTAAAATTCTAGTTATAGGTCTAGAAGCAAAAATGGGTAGTGGGAATGTGTTCTGAGAATATGCAGCAACATTTTGTAAGGCATCTGCCTAAGGCAATGCCCCAGGCAAAGACTCAAATGCCTCCCCAGGGGATGACTCAGACAAAGGCTCTTCAGATGCAGCTAGGTTAATCTCATCAGATGGAGGTGGAAGGGCTAAATGGTTTTACTGGGAAGGTAACTTAGCAGACAAAGATGGAGCAATCTCTTCAGATGGGCATGAGAGGGCTTGTTCTGTTAGCAGGAGTGATTCAATGGAATTTAGGTGTTCAGTGTCCCCAGATTCCTGGTTATCTGCCCAATATGCCTTCATCCCAAGTTTCAAGATACCATTTCTTCCCAATCAATGCCCTCACTTTAACTTCTGACACTATTCATGTTTGAGAATTCAATTGGCGTTGTAATTCAGACACTTATGATAAGAGTCAGAGTTTGATTTTTGGCAACATCAGCTCTGTTACTACAAGAAACAAAGCTTTCTTTTCAGGCACAAGTGGCAACTTTGAGGTCATTTATGTGGTGCTTGATCTGTGACTCTGAAGTCCTAAGGTTATCTCGTTCTTTTACCACTTTGTCTAGGAAAAGTAGGACCAACAATCCAACTTCCTTATACTTCTCATTCTGACTAAATTGTAGAAAGGTAACAAACATGCATTACCCAGAGCCTTGTCTTTCACCAATACCTGACCTACTGGTGGTGATATTTTGTGCATTTCTATTGCCACCTCATGCCACAGATTAGCAGTGCCCTTTTTACTACTGGAAGCAGAGTCATCAACATCTTTAAGACTAACCATACTTGAGAACAAATTCAGAAAACTCAACCTTACAGTTTTGCTTCTTGGTTACCACTCTTGGTTCCACATGTCTTAGGCTGGGTTCACTAGAGAAGCAAAAGAAATGAAGCATATATACAGAGAAAGAGAGAGAGAGATTTATATCAAGGAAATTGGCTCACACAGTTGTAGAGGCTAGAAAGTTACAAGTCCATGAGTCAGGCTGGAGACTTCTCCTGACTCACATAGCTGAAGGAGCTGGCGAACTCAAGATCAGCAGGTAAGACAACAGCTTGCTAGCTTATGAGCTGTGGAGTCTGACAAATTCCAAGATCTGCAGGTAAGCTGCTAGTTAAAATCCCAGGATCTGGAGGCCTGACATAGGATCCAGAGTGAGCAAAAGCCAGCAAGCTATGCCAGAAAGTCTACACATACTGGATGCAGGCAACATTGCTAAGGAAATTCCCTTTCAACTGATTGAGTACTCATAGATGATCTCATCATGGAGGTGATTACATTATATCAGATCTCATTGTGGAGATGATTACATCATTACATAGCTGCCAAACTACATCATAACTGCCAAACCACTGAGAATAATGGCCCAGCCAAGTTGACATACAACCTTAACCATTACACTAAGGTTCTGGGTAGACATAATTTTTTTTGGAGACACTATTTAACCTACTACAGATAGTGAAAGACAAGTAAGTGAGTCTTACTATAAGAGGTAAGCACGTGGAAAAACTTTGTGATGATGGAATGATTCCGTATTATGATTGCAGTAGTGGTTACGTGAATCTACACGTATGATAAAATGGCCTAGAACCATCAACACTGATCATACCAATGTCAATTTTCTGGTTTTGTTATTTTGTTTTAATTATGTAAGATGTACCTACAGGAGGAAATGAGGTGAATGGTGCATGCATGAGACCTATCTGTACTATGTTTGTAACTTTTTGTGAATCTATTATTTCAAATTAAAAGCTAAAAAGGGGTTCTAACAATTTGCCTGCAGATGTGAACATTTTTCCCCCTCATCATGTGCAAATAATGCTTGCTTTCCTTTGTGCCCAATACAAGAATGAGATGATCTCTGCCTCTTTAGGAAGGATAAAGTGTAATTGTTGAAGTGTGCTATGAGTCATGTGTCCAGTATTATAACGAATTGCTGATATTGTCACAGAGTTTATACATCTGCTTAGAAGACTAGAAGAGTAAGATCCAATAGTTGCCTTACAAGCTGCTCTTGAATTGAATATTTTTTATATAATGAAGTTAAATTAAAACTCAAATTAACTGTAAAGTGTCACATTGCATCTTATGTAGTCAAAATTTCTTTCTACCCTGAAACTGATTTATGGATATTTAATGCATTTAGCTGAAAAGAGGATGATAGAATGATTAAAGGTTTTTAAAAGCCCAGAAGGTTTTCTTAAAAGTAAAAGTGGAATATATGCAATCTTTGTATTTGCCTAAACCTTTTACAAAATGGGTGAAGTAGAATGTTGTCTGGGGAAAATCACTAGCACTGGAGATTTACAACAAAAAAAGTCAGTGCTAAATGTGTCATTTAAAGTGATTTAAATATGCTATCACTAAAAGAATAATTGGAAAATCATTTTCCTACTAAAACTTTTTAAATTCTAAAATATACAAAAAGATTTCTTTCTAGCTTGAAGCCACATGATAGTTATATTTAGGTAGCTGACTGGCAGCTGTCTGATCTATTAGAAATGAGATTTTTTCTCCTCTGTCCACCTCAATCTCAGCACAAAATATGTTACTGAGGAGAATCTAGACTTGATTAGGATTGACATGTCTTTGTAGAGAAAATCTACAGGTGGAATCAAAATGTCATAAGTGAAATAAAGCCATAACAGAACAATTTCAAAGAAGGAAAAGAAAATCACGAGTCAGATTATTGATTGTAAGAACGATGAATGCTATTTTCTAATTCGACGTGAGTTTCAGAATTTGTATTCACAGACAGAAGTGAATCATGAATTATAATTTAACTATCTTAATCTCAGTGATAGCCAATTTACAATCAATTGTTTAAGTAATACTTTATCCACTTAGTATCACAGCACAAATATTAATGTCAAGAGTAGTACCTTACACTTACCTAGTGTCTTCATTGTCAAAACATCAAAAGATGCTTTACAGATCAAGCGCCTCACCTCTGCAGTGGAACTCATTAGAAATTTAAAAGCAGGTACAGCACATCACAAAATGGTATCATATGTGAGGTGAAATGTATAATTTATCTTTCAAAATCAAATCAAGTTAAAATGGCCAAGATAAAATAATTGAATCAATATACTGTCAAATATTAGCTATGAGTAATTTTTGAGCCAAATCATTGCAGTAGAAAAATCATTTCAAATGTTTAAGATTTTATTCAGGATTCAACTGTGTTTCTTCTTCCAATGCAAGCTTATTGACCACTACTAGGGTAATGCTGAAGGTGATTGGTGAGGAGTTAGTCAGATGTAGGTTAAATGTGTTTCACTGAATTATAGATGGCACAGGAAAAATAAATAAAAGTCTAATAAATTTTTAAGTCCAGACTTCACACATTTTACACATGAGGAATCTCAGGTTCAAAGAAGTTAAGTGACTTATTTTCTAAAGTGATGATTAAAATATTTTTGTATAATTATTTGTACAAATTATTTGTATAATTGTAAAATAATCCATGAGTGATTTTTACGTTTTTTTATTGTTATATTGTTCAGAATATTTAATGAGTTTTCTGATTATCTTGACAATGAGTATAAATGCATATTGTCATTGGATGTCAGTGCTGATATTTATTAATGATATTTATAATCAAATTGGCACCATGATGTATTTCTTTAATTGCTCCAAATAATGAGAAAACAACAAAGGAAGACTTAAAGTATACATAATATATTCATGACAAGATAAGGGCATATTATGTCATGGCATGCTGTATAAACAAAAGATTTTGAGCAATTTATTTAAAAAAAGTGGAAGAATTAATTTATCATGTGATCTATGGTAAGATAAGCATGTCAAATTTTAGCAAATCAATTATTTTCCTGCATTCCAAATAATGTTATTGATTTAAATTTATGGAGTTTTAAATTATTATAATAGTCAGATGGTAATTTTTGGCTTTATGTATGAGCTATGAACATAAGAAATCTACTCTTACATTTAAAAATTTAACATTGTAATACGATCATTTAAATTATCAGGGACAGTTCACAAGATAGTTTTCTAAAGAAATCTGTTATTTACTTTAAGTCAGAAACTCTGCTCCTAGGTTTATCTGACCCATTGCCTTCGGGTCCATTCTGACTCGTAGCAACACTCTAGGACAGAGTAGAGCTACCACATAGCTTTTCCAAGCAGCTGCTGGTGGATTTGAACTGCCAACTTTTTGGTTAGCACCTGATCTCTTAACCACTGCACAGAGCCAGCTAATGGCAGATCAGAAGCTCTTTCTAGTGCATCATTTGACCCTTTTTTCTCTACTATTTATCCAGATAATAATAGTAGAAAAATTTCCCTCTTATCTATTGTATATTCATGAAGCAAAAACTTAATTTCAGAATCTAAAGCTTATTTGGTTGTGTACGCTAGTGAAAGGATCCGATATTTGTGATTAAAATATCTGAAATTCCATTGACAAAAGGATATGGCAAAAATGTAAATTACTCTTCTATCATTTATTTTGTATTATAATGTGCCTTGAAGGCAGATTTGTGAAAATCAACATGCAGTTAAATTTTATATAGTCCAATTATTCTCTGATAAGAAAGTGATTATTAAGCACATAGATTAAGATTATTTCCTCTTCTCTGACATTAAGTGTATCTAAAGTTAAAAATGATAGTTTGGAGTATAATACCACCTTAAAGTAAAGTGAGTTCATTTTTCCTTTGGTTTATTTATCTACATTATTGTTCATTAAATCTAATGTTAACTATTCCATGCTCATTCTGCGTGACACAAGCTATTTATCCTCAGACCACTTCCCAAATATTTCTCTTCTGATCTTCTTAACTTTGTTACTTTAATTGTAGGCTGATGAAATAAATTAAAACATCCTGATGAATGATTCTTAGCTAAAATGAAATTGCATAAAAGTATATTTTCAAGTTCTATGTATTTGAAGTTGATTTTATATTTTGAAATTTAATCAGGGCCTTGTGTTGACATGACTTACCCCCACGACACTGGTGGCTCTTTTCAGCTACAGAGCCAGAAAGAATTGATCTTTTCCCAGCCAAATGTTAAACTTGAAGATTTATTTTTCTTAAAACGTAGTAACATTTCATCACTAGTAGCTGAGATGCTGTTGCCTTTTAAGCAATATAAATCTTGAACAACAGAAACTTGTGGAAGAAGCCTGGTTTGGTGTAGAGAATTATTCTGAGGCTTGTTATATGGACTAAATCTATGATTTTTAAATATGCATTGGTAACAATCAGAAGGCACTTAAGAAGAAACAAAACTGAAAATATCTGGAAATTCTCATTTTTTAACTGTAACTTTGAATAATAATGGAACTACTGCTAACAACAACATAATAATGAACTTGTCGTTTTAGGTGCTGTCCAGTTGCTTCCTACTCATAGTCACCTTATGTGCAACAAAACAAAACACTGCCTGGTCCTTATCATCCTCACAATCATTGCTATGCTTGAGTCCCTTGTTGAAGCCACTGTGTCAATCTATCTTGCATGTTTGCAGCTATTTTTTCTCAATTTCAGTCACGCCACATCAGCAAATGAAGGTCCCAAAAGCTTTACTTCATCCACATCATAAGGCCAACTCTACTTTGAGGAGGCAGTTCTTTCCCAGTGGTTTTTTGAGTTCATTCCAAGCTGAGGTGTTCATCTTCTGACACTACATCAGACAATGTTCTCTGCTATTCATAGGATTCTCACTGCCAATTTTTTGAGAAGTAGACAGCCAGGTCCTTCTTTCTAGTCTTTGTTAGTCTGGAAGCTCCGCTGAAACCTATCCACCATGGGTGACCCTGCTGGTATTTGAAATACCGGTGGCATAGCTTCCAGTATCACAGTAACATGCAAGCCACCACAGTACAACAAACTAACAGACAAGAGGTAGATTAATAAAATTAGCAACCCCAAATTTTACTAAATTTTTTTTATTCAAAAGTCTACTCATAGTCCCTTAATGTGGAAATACCTACAACTTAGTGTCAACAGAATTTATGGAAATATTAGTATTTACCCAGTGCCCTTGAGTCGATTCTGACTCATAGCGACCCTATAGGATGGAGTAGAACTGCCCCATAGAGTTTCGAAGGAGCTCCTGACGGATTCGAACTGCCGACACTTTGGTTAGCAGCCATAGCACTTAACCACTACGCCACCAGGGTTTAGCAATACTCAAATGCCCAGGAGTAGGCTGACAAAAGATCTGAAGCAGTCTCAGTTTTCTGCATGCTTTGCCTGCGCCTCACATTTACTTCTGTTATTTGATTTTTAAATAATGTTTGATAATAGGTAATGTTTATAGTTCTTATGAATGTGATTTGGCAATATGATCCTTTGCATTATTTCAATCATATTTGAAAAAATCATTATTTGCTTAGGCTTGTTTGATTAATGCTGATGTTCTAACTTCTCTAGAAGCCTAAGAAGAAACACAAAAAAAATGATACAGTGGGATGGCAACTGCTCACTGACATAATCTTAGGTGTCTTGAAAATTCTCCAACTTGCCAAAAATAACGTCTCAAATTTATTGAATTATGTGACGGTTAATTTTATGTGTTACCTTGGCTAGGATGTGATTCCCAGGGTTTGGCCAAACACTAGTTTCCTTGCTGTTTTGTAATGTAATGCAATCACTTTCCATAATTCAATGTAATGTGATCAATCAGTTGAAAAAGTGTTTCCTTAGGGTGTGTCCTACCTCTAGACTATAAAAAATTATTTTGCCTGAACTTTTTTTCTCTTCACTCTGCAATCTTTCCCTTACCTGATCTTGGGTTGCAAGCCCTCAGGAGCCTCTAGCATGCTGTCTGGCCTATGGATTTTGGATTTGCCAGGCCCCACAATTGCCTGAGGCAATTCCTTAAACTAAATATCTATCTACCTATCTATCTGTTATCTATCTATCTAATCTATCTATCTATCACTGGTTCTGTCTCTGTACAGAGCCCTGATTAAGACAAATCCTTAACAAGTGCTTGGCAAAGACCAAGCCATTTGCCAATATTATGCCATCCATTCATAACAACAAATACATGAGTCATGTACAGAGAGGCAAGCAAACTCTTATTGGAAATATGAGTTATTATCAATGAATAAGAATCATTCTGGGTCATTCATTCCAAAATACCTGTTGACTACGATTACAGTAACCCATAAATCAGTTGCCATCGAGTCAATTCTGACTCATAGTGACCCTATGGGACAGAGTAGAACTCTCCCATAGATTCGAACTGCTGACCATCTGGTTAGCAGCCATAGCTCTTAACCACTACACCACCAGAGTTCTAGTATTATAGTATAATGTTCAAAAATATTATATTTTAGCATCTAAAAGAATAATGTAGCTAGTAATAAATTTATCTAAGATGGTGAAAGACTTGTAGGCTTGTAAACAGGAAATTGTAAACATTACTATAAGGAATTAAAGAAAACATAAATAAATGAAAAGATATTCTATATTCATGTATTGGAAGGCTTAATATGGTTAAAATGCCAATACTACCCAAAGCAATCTATAAATTCAATTCCATTCCCATCAAAATTCCAACACCCTTCTTTGCAGAAATGGAAAAATTAATTTTAAAACTTATATGGAAGGGCAAGAGACTCTGAATAGCTAAGCAATTTTGAAGATGAAGAAGAATAAACTTAGAGGGCTCACATGTCCTGATTTAAAAACATACTACAAATCTACAGTAACTAAAACATCCTGGTACTCATATAATAATAGGCATATCTACCAATGGAATGATCTGATGGTCTGGGAATAAATCCATACATCTATGGTCAACTGATTTCCAACAAAGGTGCTAAGTCCATTCAATGAGGAAGTAACAGTCTCTTCAATAAATGGTACTGCAAAAACTAGATTTCCACATTCAGAAGAATAACTCAGGGTCGATACCTCACACCATACACAAATTAATTCAAAATGGATCAAGGACCTAAATGTGAAAACTAAATTCATAAAATCCTTGGAAGAAAATGTAATGGTGAAGCTATGGGACCTAGTGTTTACAATGGTTGTTAGAGATGATAACAAAAGCTCAAGCAGCGAATACACAATAGAGAGACAGAACTTATTGTACATCAAAGAACTTTATCGACAAAGTGAAAAGACAATCCACAAATTTGGAGAAGCTTTTCTGGAACCATATATCAATTAAGTGTCCAATACCCAAAATATGCATAAAACTTCTATAATTTAACAACAAAAAGACAAGTAACCCTATCAAAAAATGGTTAAGGAACTTGAACAGACAGTTCACCATAGAGGGTGTTCAAATGGCCAACAAGCACAAGAAAAGATGCTCAATATCATTAGTATTAATCGGATGTAAAGCAAACCCAGAATGAGATAACACCTCATTCTCGCAAGAATGGCATTGATAAAAAATAAATAAATAAAACAACGACTGCTGGTGAGGCTGTAGACTGGAACCCTCATCAATTGCTGGTAGGAAGGTAAACTAGTGCAGCCACTGTGGAAAACAATTTGGAGGTTCCTCAAAAAGTTGAACATAGAATTACCATATAACCCAGCAATCCCAATCCTAGGTATATACCCTGAAGAAGTGAAGGCAGAAACACAAACAATCCTATCCACAAGTATTCATTACAGCACCTTTCACAATAGCCAAAACGTGTAAACAACCAAAATGCCCATCAATAGGTGAATGGATAAACAAAATGTGGTATATGTATACAATGGCTGTATATTATACAGCCATACAGAAAATGAAGTTCTGTTGCATACCATAACATTGAAAACATTATGGTGAGCAAAATAACTATAATGATAAATACTGTATGATCTCACGTACATGAAATAAACAAATATATAGAAACCAAAGTTTATTAATTTTTACCAGAAGTGGGATGGATGGGTAAGAGTTTTTTTTGGGGGGGGGGGGTAGTATTTAGTTTGTGTTAATGGCAGTAGAATATTTTGGAAAAAGATAATTGTGGCACAACATATACTGTATTTTAACTCAAATAATGTACACCTTCTACATTTGTTTGCCCAATGCTCCTTCCCCTCATGAGGAAGGAAGATTGTAAGCTCACTATGCTAATTTTTTTTTAATAGAAATACCTAAAAAAAAAAAAAAGAAATATTGGCATAGAAGCACTTCTGAAAATACCTTGTTGGGGGGAGGAAGCTATTGGCAAATGAATGCAGTAGGTATTATTTGCTTAAAAATACAGTAATCAATGCCATTGAATTATAAACGTGGAAGTTATTGCATTGAGGAATGTTTTGGTGTGTGTATTTTCACCACAATAAAAAGAAAAATTAAATATTAAATTAAATTTTACACATACTCTCTAACGATGCATTTTTATCTAAAAATATCGCATTTTCTCTTAGCAGATTATAGTGGATACGAAGCATACAAAATACATATATACATATAGATTATTAGATGAATTGTTATTTTTTATTGTTATATCTGTTGCAAATTATTTTTTTTTAAAGGCTGAATTTTTTTTTGTCTCTTTTTCTTTGTTTTGTTTTACTACAGAAGCACTGTAGTAAAAACCAAACCAAACTGTTTGCCTGTCAAGTCGATTCCAACTCATAGCGACCCTATTGGACAGAGTAGAACTGCCCCATAAAGTTCTCAAAGAGCACCTGGTGGATTCGAATTGCTGACTTTTTTGATTAGCAGCCATAGCACTCAATCACTACACTACCAGGGTTTCCACTGTAGTAAAAGCATGACCTAATCTATTGTTCAACCTGTGTCACTTAGAAACACTGAGGTATCAAAGGAGATGATCTTTACTATGGCTACTAGCTCAAAATATTTAAAAGAAGTACCCTATCTACTTTGAATACATTCATAGTTATGTGGGTAACAAACATATATATTTTATATCAGATATGCAAATAAATTTTAGTTATTCTATTTTCTACAAACTATATAATTTCACTCACAGATTTTTACTTCACTAGGTGGCTAGGTGGCATAGTGGTTAAGAGCTACAGCTGCTAACCAAAACGTTGGCAGTTCGAATCCACCAGGTGCCCCTTGGAAACCCTGGGGGGCAGTTCTGCTCTGTCCTATAGAGTGGCTATGAGTCAGAATCGACTGGACTGCAACGGGTTTGATTTTTGGAGCTTGGTTTAGGTGTCTGAGGGGCATGGGTAAAAGTAAAATTTAAGTTTTCAAATACTAGCTCCCTATTTCTTCATTTATTAATTAATTCTATCTGAGCATGTTTTAAGAACTTATTCTGTGTCAGGTTCTATTTTAAGAAACATGTAATACAGCTGTGTGCAAAACAAAGTCCCTGCCTTATTCTAAAAGGAAGAAATAGACAATAAACATAAACCTTTAAACATCTGGAAATTATACTATAGGACCATGAAGGATCCCTAGAGGTGCGGTGGTTAAAGCACTCGGCTGCTAACCAAAGGTTGATGGTTCAAATCAACCCGTGGGAGAGAGGTGTGGCAGTCTGCTTCCAATAATTTACAGACTTCGAAACGTTGTGGGGCAGTTCTACTCTGTCCCCTAGGGGCACTATGAGACAGAAAGGAATAGAGAGCAACAGGTTTGTTGTTGTTGTTGTTGAAGGAGGATAGAGGGATAGATGGTGGTGGGGGCTATTTTAGATGGAGTAGTTTAAAACATAGAGACAGTTGAGATAAGTCCTACATGAAAAAAAGAGAGAGAATAAGAAAGAATCAAAAGACCATCTGAGGAAAGGAACAAAAGCATTTTATTTTCTCTTCAAATATGTTCAGTAAACTCAAAGTTCAACTTCCTGACAGGTTGTTCTCTCTCCCCCCTTCTTCCTTCTGAGATTGTCGCAGTTGAAAATGTGTGTGTTTCTCAGGTGATGGAGGAGGGACAGCAAGCCAACTTAAAATATTCTTTTTGGCTGAACTCGGGCTGAGGAAATCTAGAGACAGTTTTATTATTATTTTAGCTCACCTATGTTTTTGATAAATCTTCCGGTGATAACAACCTTCTAAATAAATTGAGTCCTATAAATGTAAATAGAACACACCTCATTTTTACATGTTCTGATTCAGCTTCAACTTGGATCTAAAATATGTTTAAATCTAAAGCCTCAAATGAAAATATAGTGTTGTGTCTGCTCAAATAAATTCATTTTATATAACTGCACAGATCCTGAAATTTTTAAAATAAAAATTTCTGCATTAAAACAAATGTAATCCTATTTGAGGTTACTGCTTCCTGGATATTAAATATCAGTGGTTATTAATTCCTAACTATTTCTTCAGGTAGAAATGTGTTTGTGGCACACAGGATAAAAGAGAGAATAAGAAATAAAAGAAAAAAAAAAGGTTAAATTGGTTCGAGTTAAGCATGTTCACGGCAGAAATTCTGTATACATTTGTTCAAACCAGCTAATACCTCTTTCAAAAGGTTTGTAAAATACAATGAATTTTAATTTCTACTTTATTAAAATAAATTGGCATATGTATATATTTTTACAGTTTTCTCTCTATACATAGGACATTTTAGGTGATTGTTGCAGTATGATTGATTACTTTTGTGTGTGGCCTTCCTAGCTATGGACTTGGAACTTCTACCCACGTGATTGTACAGTATGGTAATTGTGGCCTAGTAGGGGAAATGGTCAGTTTTGCCTTAAAAGAAAGCCAATTTCAGATCAGAGAGGAAGAATCCGCCACCCCCAAGGAAGGAGGGACCAGCAAGAGAGACCCACCCGACAGCAGAGCACCAGCAGCAGGAGACAGTGGGATGGCCTTCCCGGCCCACAGAGAGGCACCTGAGTGCTTTTGGGGACAAAGTCCTAACTGTATTCAAACTGGCTAGCTGAATAATATAAGAAATACTTTTGGCATAATTAATAGATCTTTCTTTATATGTTATTCAGAAACCCTGGTGGTGTAGTGGTTAAGTGCTACGGCTGCTAACCAAAAGGTTGGCAGTTTGAATCCGCCAGGCGCTCCTTGGAAACTCTACAGGGCAGTTCTTTTCTGTCCTATAGGGTCTCTATGAGTCAGAATCAGCTCGATGGCAGTGGGATTTTTGGGGTATATGTTATTCAGTATATCTAATAATAGGTATAGAAATTTTTTTCATTCATTTGCTCATTCATCCACCTACCCATTCATTCTTAGAAATACTTGTTGAAATCTTCCATGTCCCAGACACAGTTCTAGGTGTGGGAATAAGACAAATCCTTCGCTCTTACGTAGCTAATGTTCCATTGAAAAAAGACAGGAAAACACAAAGTAAACGCTAAATAAGTAGCATGTTAAAAAAAAAAAAAAAAGCATGTTAGGAGGTTATATATGCTATTTAAGAAAATACTATAATGGCAGAGAGATTGAGGATGTTTATGTGTGATTGTGCGTAAGTAAGGATATGTACGATTATTTATGAGGATAAGCACGACATTTTCAATTGGGTGATTGGAAAATGTGTCTTCTAAAAAGGACCACTTGATCAACAATGTGACTAAATAAGATGCTTCCATCTTTTTGAATACATTGGTATCTTAAATTATAAATAATGCATTTTAAAATAACTCTTTTGTTTTTTTTTCGTTTTCTTGTCTTCAGTGCATTTGCTCAATTTTTCTAGTTTGGTGCCCATTTTTCAGTTGGTGATTCTCTTTGTTGCTTTTATTTTAATTATCTACTTATATTTACATATCAAAATATATACTATTTGGTGTTGGCGGTTAGTATGGACTCTTGGCATGATATATTTACGTCATGGTTTGATAGTTTGTAGATCATACTCATTTACATACTCCAAGTAGGGGCAACTTATGACTTTTGGGGGACCTTCTGTAGGACAGGATAAAGGTGACTCTCCTTTTTAAGTATACAGAAGAATGTCCTTAGAGTGAACCTCCACTGCAGCTCAGATGGAGGCTGCAGTTTGATGAGTAGGTAAACCCCTCTTGTGCATATCAGGTAGGGTGTGTGTCTTCCAGAGGCTTCCTCTGACAGTAGGAAGGTGGTTGGTAATTTTGGTATTTGGGTTGACTATCTTTATAATCACATGGATTGGAGTAGAGTGCAATTTATCTCCTTACAGTGAGAAGGTGGACACAAAGTTTTCAGGCCTGGAAACAGAGCATTCTCCTTCACAATTTTCTCATCAGCACCTCTCAAATTTCCAAGTGGGGTCAAGAGTTTCCTCTTTCATTAACTACAGTTAGGAAAGTTGGGGTAAAGAGGCAAATATATATGACCTAGATGAGATTTTCTGGCCTCCTTACTGTCATGGCTAATTTTTAAATCTCCTTCAAACTTTAAAAGGAAAAAAAAAAACCTACCATAGAAAATACTATGTATATTTTTTTCATTTTATTAGTAAATAATTTGTTATTTATTTTGAGATAAGGAGACCAAAGTAGAGTTGTAAAAAGTATTTATCCATCAGCATACACTTCTTAACAAGATTGTGTTGTTAAGCACGAGGAGAAATTTTCTCCAATTTATGTATTGATGTCTGATAGCTATATATCTCAGAACACTGAAGGATGTGCAAAACTCACTGTGCCTTTGCAACTGGTCTTGAAATCAGGCATATTAACTACAAAATGAAGTTTGTCAATCATTTTCATTACATTTCCCTCCTGAGAATGTTCAAGCAAGAGATGGCTTGACAGTATATGGCATTTGATTGTTTTATTGGAGAACAAACAGAAAGATGCTTCTACTTTTCCAAAGGAGATATATAAAATAATTTATTTTGGAACCTCTATTTCCATTAGGTATACAAGCCTTAATATTTCACCTCAGCAAATGCAAGTACAATTAATAAACATTAATAATATTTCCTATTATTAGGTATATCCAATGGAAGTAGAAAGGCAAAATTTATCTTACTATTCAAAAATCATGTTACACTTTGCTTTCTTTTGTTATTTAAGGATATTAAAGGGTAATAATTTGTAAGACTTTATAAATCATATGACTCTAATTTCCAAAAAAGAAAATTAACATTGTCCTTTAAACAGTGTTTTTATTCTAATAAAGTGTGTCTATTTTTCAGTATCATGCAACATTCCTCTGTGCCTACTTCTTTGAGAATATTAACTTAGCCCTGTATAATTTGTTGTATGGAAATATAAAATCTTTTTATGATTAAGTTGAAGTATAAGTACAGTCATGCTTCACTTAACATCCACAATATATTCTGTGATTTGGATGTTGTGCAAACACCATATTATAGACACACAGTCCCTGGATTATGAATGAGTTCTGTTCCTAAATATGTCTTTAAGTCAAATTTGTATGTAAGCTGGAACAGTTACGTGTGGTTCATATCTAATGTCAGTATTTTTGTCTTAGTGAAATATTTGTCTTAGTATAGAGTAGTTTTCTGTGCATAAAAAACATTAAAGAAACACTTCCAGATACACTAAAACATCATTAATGTAATAATACAGTAATAATAATAATTTTTGATGTGTATTGCAAAGTAGCATATGTTTGTTTTTATGACCATCGTATGTACGTCAAATTTTTAATATAATAGGCTTTATGAAAGTTGGGATCATGGACTTATATGCGCTCATGATTGCCTGAATGAACATTATACAGTACAACTGTATATTTACAGAGGTGAAGAAAATTTTTGATAGAATTAGATTCCAGATGTCATTTTTAGTATCAGTACATTGGTTCCCACATAGCACTAACTTTTACCTATCTTAAAGCTATACGATATGGCACTTAATGTTAGTTGATAACATTTTGGAAATACCGATTTCTAATTGCAGGTGAGTCTACATGAAGCAAACATTTTTTAGTTTAAATCAGAAAGCTAAAGAAGTGAAAGTTCTGAATGGCTGACAAGAGGAAGCTACACTCAACGTTACAGATAAAAATACTATTAAAGGAGGCGGGGCCAAGGCGGCGGACTAGGTAGACGCTACCTTGGATCCCTCTTGCAACAAAGACTCGGAAAAACAAGTGAATTGATCACATATGTAACAATCTACGAACCCTGAACAACAAACACAGATTTAGAGATGGAAAACAAACAAATACGGGGAAGCAGCGACTGTTTTCGGAGCCTGGAGCCAGCGTCCCAGTCAGGTAACCTTGGCGCCAGGCTTAGGTCTGAGCCCAGGAGAGGTGAACTCAAAAATCTTGTGATGGCACAAACAAAGGGCGCAGCCCTAACCCCCTGAACTGAACCCGGGAGGGGGCCCAGCTGCTCAGCGCAGGCGGCGTGGTGACACAGCTGATGGGAGAAGTCCCCGGGAGGCAGTGACTGGTTTTGGAGCCGGGAGTGCAGCATCCCAGCCAGGGAACCTTGGCGCTGGGCTTTTGACTGGGCGCTGTCACGGCACAAGCACGGGGCGCAGCTCTATTCCCCTGAACTAACCCCGGGAGGGGGCCCAGCCAATCCGCGGAGGAGGCGCGACGACGCAGCTGGGAGGACGAGAAGTCCCCGGGAGGCAGCGACTGATTTTGGAGCTGGGAGTGCAGCATCCCAGCAGGGGAACCTTGATGCTGGGCTTTGGACTGGCAGCAGAGGATTTGATTGCGACTTCAGCGGGCCAGACCCCCGGGGGCAATCTCCACACAGCCAGCACACATAGGCGACACGCCCCTCGGGAATCTCAGATAAAATAGTCATTCCAAGCAAGACAAGCAACTCTGGCTATATTCTGAGGTGCTACTCTACTATCTCTCTGATCCCTCCCCCACCTTCCCCAGGCGGCTTCATTAACATTGGAATTTCCTGAGCCAGAGGGAGAATGGCTCCGGCTCCGCAGTGGCTTTGCTTCCCCCCTTTTTTGGGGGGGGGTCTTTTCCTAACCCATTCTTCTGGCCTGAGAGAAGGAACCACAAAAAACCCAGGGACCAAAAATCCATCCCTAATTGGACTAAAAACACAGAAACAGCTACAGCCAAGCATATATGATCCAAATCTCAGACTTTCATCCTTACAGGGAACAAGGTGGCGGTTATAATCCAAAGGCAGTTCTGATAGGGATCTGACTGCATTTTTTTTTAGCGGATTTTCTGGAAAAACAAGTTTCCCAGGTCTGATATCTCTGCTTATTCAACAGAGCCCTAACTGATCCACAACAGGGAACTGAAGGCTGAAGCTCCCCCCAGACCACCTAGCCTCTTGCCTTAGGGGTCGAAGGAGGGTGACACCTACCAATCAGTAGAGGTACTTGCATTGGGGGCCTAAGGTACAGCTGCAGTGCCCTCCCACCAAGGTGCTATAGGAATAGAGACACACTCTCCTCACTGACACTTGGGGGAAGCCTGTCAGCATCCTGACCCCCCCCCGGAGGGTGAACCCCAGCTGGTAATAGAATCTGGTGCACACAACTATCACCCCTACTTCTCGAGGTGGATAGGTGTTAGGGTGCAGCACACACCTGATGACCCAAAATCAGATTCTACTCAAGAATAGTGAATAGACTCAGGCTTATATATCTGGCAACAGCCCAAACCTGCTGGTAATAGGTCATAAGTAAGTCAAGGGCTACAACAATCAAGACAGCACAATCTAGTAGCCCATCCATGTATATTGAAAGAAAACAAAACAAGATAAGACTCAGTGAGCAATTATAGAATAAACCACTACTATTTTTTTTTATATATCTTAGTGATGGCTCGGAGACAGCAGTTGATATCAAACCACATAAAGAAGGAGACCATGACTGCTTCTACAACCCCCCAAACAAAAGAATCAAAATCTTTCCCAAATGAAGATACAATCCTGGAATTATCAGATACAGAATATAAAAAACTAATTTACAGAATGCTTCAAGACATCAGAAACGAAATAAGGCAAACTGCAGAAAAAGCCAAGGAACACACTGATAAAACAGTTGAAGAACTCAAAAAGATTATTCAAGGACATAGTGGAAAAATTAATAAGTTGCAAGAATCCATAGAGAGATAGCATGTAGAAATCCAAAAGATTAACAATACAATTACAGAATTAGGCAACGCACTAGGAAGTCAGAGGAGCAGACTCGAGCAATTAGAATGCAGACTGGGAAATCTGGAGGACCAGGGAATTAACACCAACATAGCTGAAAAAAAAATCTGATAAAAGAATTAAAAAAAATGAAGAAACCCTAAGAATCATGTGGGACTCTATCAAGAAGGATAACTTGTGTGTGATTGGAGTCCCAGAACAGGGAGGGACAACAGAAAACACAGAGAAAATAGGTGAAGATCTCCTGACAGAAAACTTCCCTGACATCATGAAAGACGAAAGGATATCTATGCAAGATGCTCATCGAACCCCATTTAAGATTGATCCAAAAAGAAAAACACCAAGACATATTTTCATCAAACTTGCCAAAACCAAAGATAAAGAGAAAATTTTAAAAGCAGCCAGGGAGAAAAGAAAGGTCTCCTTCAAGGGAGAATCAATAAGAATAAGTTCAGACTACTCAGCAGAAACCATGCAGGCAAGAAGGCGATGGGATGACATATACAGAGCACTGAAGGAGAAAAACTGCCAGCCAAGGATCATATATCCAGCAAAACTCTCTCTGAAATATGAAGGTGAAATTAAGATATTTACTGACAAACACAAGTTTAGAGAATTTGCAAAAGCAAACCAAAGCTACAAGAAATACTAAAGGATATTGTTTGGTCAGAAAACCAATAATATCAGATACCAGCATAACACAAGGTCACAAAACAGAACATCCTAATATCAACTCAAATAGGGAAATCACAAAAACAAATTAAGATTAATTAAAAAAAAAAAAACATGCTCATAACAGGGGATCACTGAAGTCAATATGTAAAAGATCACGATAATCAAAAAAAAAAATTTTTAAAGAGGGACCAAATACCGGTGGCATAGAACTGCCATATGGAGAGTGATACAAGGTGATATAGGACAATACAAGTTAGGTTTTTACTTAGGAAAATACGGGTAAACATTAAGGTAACCACAAAGAGGTATAACAACTCCATAACTCAAGATAAAAGCCAAGAAAAACGTAACGACTCAACAAACATAAAGTCAAACACTACGAAAATGAGGATCTCACAATTCACTAAGAAAAACGTCTCAGCGCAAAAAAGTATGTGGAAAAATGAAATTGTCAACAACACACATAAAAAGGCATCAAAATGACAACACTAAACACTTATTTATCTATAATTACGCTGAATGTAAATGGACTCAATGCACCAATAAAGAGACAGAGAATCTCAGACTGGATAAAGAAACATGATCCATCTATATGCTGCCTACAAGAGACACACCTTAGAATTAGAGACACAAACAAACTAAAACTCAAAGGATGGAAAAAAATATATCAAGCAAACAATAAGCAAAAAAGAAGAGGAGTAGCAATATTAATTTCTGACAAAATAGACTTTAGACTTAAATCCACCACAAAGGATAAAGAAGGACACTATATAATGATAAAAGGGACAATTGATCAGGAAGACATAACCATATTAAATATTTATGCACCCAATGACACGGCTGCAAGATACATAAATCAAATTTTAACAGAACTGAAAAGTGAGATAGACACCTCCACAATTATAGTAGGAGACTTCAACACACCACTTTCGGAGAAGGACAGGACATCCAGTAAGAAGCTCAATAGAGACACGGAAGACCTAATTACAACAATCAACCAACTTGACCTCATTGACTTATACAGAACTCTCCACCCAACTGCGGCAAAGTATACTTTTTTTTCTAGCGCACATGGAACATTCTCTAGAATTGACCACATATTAGGTCATAAAACAAACCTTTGCAGAATCCAAAACATCGAAATATTACAAAGCATCTTCTCAGACCACAAGGCAGTAAAACTAGAAATCCATAACAGAAAAACTAGGGAAAAGAAATCAAATGCTTGGAAAATGAATAATATCCTCCTGAAAAAAGACTGGGTTATAGAAGACATCAAGGAAGGAATAAGGAAATTCATAGAATGCAACGAGAATGAAAATACTTCCTATCTAAACCTCTGGGACACAGCAAAAGCAGTGCTCAGAGACCAATTTATATCGATAAATGCACACATACAAAAAGAAGAAAGAGCCAAAAGCAGAGAACTGTCCCTACAACTTGAACAAATAGAAAGTGAGCAACAAAAGAATCCATCAGGCACCGGAAAAAAACAAATAATAAAAATTAGAGCTGAACTAAATGAATTAGAGAACAGAAAAACAATTGAAAGAATTAACAAAGCCAAAAGCTGGTTCTTTGAAAAAATTAACAAAATTGATAAACCATGGCTAGACCGACTAAAGAAATACAGGAAAGGAAACAAATAACCCGAATAAGAAACGAGAAGGGCCACATCACAACAGAACCAAATGAAATTAAAAGAATCATATCAGATTATTATGAAAAATTGTACTCTAACAAATTTGCAAACCTAGAAGAAATGGATGAATTCCTGGAAAAACACTACCTACCTAAACTAACACATTCAGAAGTAGAACAACTAAATAGACCCATAACAAAAAAAGAGATTGAAACGGTAACCAAAAAACTCCCAACAAAAAAAAAGCCCTGGCCCGGACGGCTTCACTGCAGAGTTCTACCAAACTTTCAGAGAAGAGTTAACACCACTACTTCTGAAGGTATTCTAAAGCATAGAAAATGACGGAATACTACCCAACTCATTCTATGAAGCCACCATCTCCCTGATACCAAAACCAGGTAAAGACATTACAAAAAAAGAAAATTACAGACCTATATCCCTCATGAACATAGATGCAAAAATCCTCAACAAAATTCTAGCCAATAGAATTCAACAACATATCAAAAAAATAATTCACCACGATCAAGTGGGATTTATACCAGGTATGCAAAGCTGGTTTAATATCAGAAAAACCATTAATGTAATCCACCATATAAATAGAACAAAAGACAAAAACCACATGATCTTACCAATTGATGCAGAAAAGGCATTGGACAAAGTCCAACACCCATTTATGATAAAAACTCTCAGCAAAATCGGAATTGAAGGAAAATTCCTCAACATAATAAAGGGCATCTATGCAAAGCCAACAGCCAACATCACTCTAAATGGAGAGAACCTGAAAGCATTTCCCTTGAGATCTCGGAACCAGACAAGGATGCTCTTTATCACTGCTCTTATTCAACATCGTGGTGGAAGTCCTAGCCAGGGCAATTAGGCTAGACAAAGAAATAAAGGGCATCCGGATTGGCAAGATGGAAGTAAAATTATCTCTATTTGCAGATGACACGATCTTATACACAGAAAACCCTAAGGAATCCTCCAGAAAACTATTGAAACTAAGAGAAGAGTTTGGCAGAGTCTCAGGTTATAAGATAAACATAAAAAATCACTTGGATTCCTCTACATCAACAAAAAGAACATCGAAGAGGAAATAACCAAATCAATACCATTCACAGTAGCCCCCAAGAAGATAAAATACTTAGGAATAAATCTTACCAAGGATGTAAAAGACCTATACAAAGAAAACTACAAAGCTCTACTACAAGAAATTAAAAAGGACCTACTTAAGTGGAAAAACATACCTTGCTCATGGATAGGAAGACTTAACATAGTAAAAATGTCTCTTCTACCAAAAGCCATCTATACATACAATGCACTTCCGATCCAAATTCCAATGTCATTTTCTAAGGTGATAGAGAAACAAATCACCAACTTCATATGGAAGGGAAAGAAGCCCCGGATAAGCAAAGCATTACTGAAAAAGAAGAAGAAAGTGGAAGGCCTCACGCTACCTGATTTCGGAACCTATTATACAACCACAGTAGTCAAAACAGCCTGGTATTGGTACAACAACAGGCACATCGACCAGTGGAACAGAATTGAAGAACCCAGATATAAATCCATCCACATATGAGCAGCTGATATTTGACAAAGGCCCAGTGTCAGTTAATTGGGGAAAAGATAGTCTTTTTAACAAATGGTGCTGGCATAACTGGATATCCATTTGCAAAAAAATGAAACAGGACCCATATCTCACACCAAGCACAAAAACTAACTTCAAGTGGATCAAAGACCTAAACATAAAGACTAAAACGATAAAGATCATGGAAGAAAAAATAGGGACAACCCTAGGAGCCCTAATACAAGGCATAAACAGAGTACAAAACATTACCCAAAATGACGGAGAGAAACCAGATAACTGGGAGCTCCTAAAAATCAAACACCTATGCTCATCTAAAGACTTCTCCAAAAGAGTAAAAAGACCACCTATAGACTGGGAAAGAATTTTCAGCTACGACATCTCCGACCAGCACCTGATCTCTAAAATCTATATGATTCTGTCAAAACTCAACCACAAAAAGACAAACAACCCAATCAAGAAGTGGGCAAAGGATATGAACACACACTTCACTAAAGAAGATATTCAGGCAGCTAACAGATACATGAGAAAATGCTCTCGATCATTAGCCATTAGAGAAATGCAAATTAAAACTACGATGAGATTCCATCTCACTCTAACAAGGCTGGCATTAATCCAAAAAACACAAAATAATAAATGTTGGAGAGGCTGCGGAGAGATTGGAACTCTTATACACTGCTGGTGGGAATGTAAAATGGTACAACCACTTTGGAAATCTATCTGACGTTATCTTAAACAGTTAGAAATAGAACTACCATACAACCCAGAAATCCCACTCCTCGGAATATACCCTAGAGAAACAAGAGCCTTCACACAAACAGATATATGCACACCCATGTTTATTGTAGCTCTGTTTACAATAGCAAAAAGCTGGCAGCAACCAAGGTGTCCATCAACAGATGAATGGTTAAATAAATTGTGGTATATTCACACAATGGAATACTACGCATCGATAAAGAACAGTGATGAATCTGTGAAACATTTCATAACATGGAGGAACCTGGAAGGCATTATGCGGAGCAAAATCAGTCAGAGGCAAAAGGACTAATATTGTATAAGACCACTATTATAAGATCTTGAGAAATAGTGTAAACTGAGAAGAACACATACTTTTGTGGTTACGAGGCGGGGAGGAAGGGAGGGAGGGAGGGAGAGGGTTTTTTACTGATTAATTAGTAGATAAGAACTGCTTTAGGTGAAGGGAAGGACAACACTCAATACATGGAAGGTCAGCTCAATTGGACTGGACCAAAAGCAAAGAAGTTTCCGGGATAAAATGAATGCTTCAAAGGTCAGCAGAGCAATTGCGGTGGTTTGGGAACCATGGTTTAAAGGGACTTCTAAGTCAATTGGCAAAATAATTCTATTATGAAAACATTCTGCATCCCACTTTGAAATGTGGCGTCTGGGGTCTTAAATGCTAACAAGCGGCCATCTAAGATGCATCAATTGGTCTCAACCCACCTGGAACAAAGGAGAATGAAGAACACCAAGGTGACACGACAACTAAGAGCCCAAGAGACAGAAAGGGCCACATGAACCAGAGACCTACATCATCCTGAGACCAGAAGAACTAGTTGGTGCCCGGCCACAATCGATGACTGCCCTGACAGGGAGCACAACAGAGAACCCCTGAGGGAGCAGGAGATCAGTGGGATGCAGACCCCAACTTCTCATAAAAAGACGATACTTAATGGTCTGACTGAGACTAGAAGAATCCCGGCAGTCATGGTCCCCAAACCTTCTGTTGGCACAGGACAGGAACCATCCTCGAAGACAACTCATCAGACATGAAAGGGACTGGACAGTGGGTAGGAGAGAGATGCTGATGAAGAGTGAGGTAATTATATCAGGTGGACACTTGAGACTGTGTTGGCATCTCCTGTCTGGAGGGGGACTAGGAGGATAGAGAGAGTGGGAAGCTGGCAAAATTGTCCCGAAAGGAGAGACTGGAAGGGCTGACTCATTAGTGGGAGAGCAAGTGGGAGTATGGAGTAAGATGTATATAATCTTATATGTGACAGTTTGACTTGATTTGTAAACGTTCACTTGAAGCTCAATAAAAGTTAATAAAAAAATACTATTAAAGTGAAAAATTAAAGAGGATAGACTAGATTTGTCCAAATTCTCTCTTCTATATTAGTGTAAAATAGTTTATTTTCTGACAAAGTAATAATGCCAGGGTCTGACCATGCCTTAAGCCCCAGACTAGTCAAGCCTGGCTTGTGTGGATCATGTAATGGACAATCTGGAATTGGCTTTGGCATTTAATTATATAGGTAAGTTTTGTGGCAAAATCAATTTACTCTTCTTCCTGGGCACACAGATAGACAACATTGCTCAATATGCTTTTTCTCCTTTTTCTCTGTATGACTAAATATATATACACTGAAACTATAAAAATATCTGTGGTAATAAAATACACTGACTTCAGGACAGTGGTTACCCTTGGAGAGGAAGGATATATATACATACAGAATTTCTAAAACAACAACAAAAACCTCAATAAAAGATCGGCAAAGATTTGGATAGACATTTCACAAAAAAGAAATACAAATGGCTGATGAACACATGAAAAGATTCTCTACGTCATTAGTCATCAGCCAGTTGCTGTTGTGTAGATTCTGATTCATGTCAATCCCATACATGCAAATCAAAAGCATAATGAGATACCACTTCACCCCCACGAGGATGGCTAAGATAAAAAAGTGGAAAACACTAAATGCTGATGAGAATGTGGAGAAATTGGAATCCTTATTCATTGCTAGTGGGAATGAAAAATGGTATAGATACTGTGGAAAAAAAAAAATTGGCAGTTCCTCAAAAATTAAACCTAGAAATACCACAACTAAAGCAAAAAAAAAAAAAAACCCAAAACAAAAACTGTTGCCATCACGTCAATTCTGACTCATAGCATCCCTACAGGACAGAGTAGAATTGTTCAATAGGGTTTCCAAGGAGCAGCAGGTGGATTCATACTCTAAACCACTACTCTACTAGGGCTCCAGAGGTACCATATGACCCAGCAATTTCACTTCTAGTTATATACCCTAGAGACTTGAAAGGAGCAATGCAAACAAATATATGTACATCAATGTTCATCGCAACACTATTCACAATAGCTAAAAGGTAGAAATAATCTAAATGTCCATCAACAGATGAGTGGAAAAACAAAATGTGTTATATACATACAATGGAATCTTGTTGTTAAACCAAAAACCAAACCCAGTGCCATCGAGTCTATTCCGACTTAGAGCAAAAAAAAAATTTTTTTTATATACAACAGAATAAAAAATACTACCCAGTCATGCACCATCCTCACAATCGTTGCTATGTTTGAGCCTATTGTTGCACCCACCGTGTCTAAAGAGAAATGAAGTACTGATGTAAACTACAATGTGGATGAAGCTTGGGAACGTTATGCTGAGTGAATAAGTCAATTATAAAAGGACAACTATTGTATTATCTCACAGATACGAAATCTCCAGGATAGGCAAATGAATAGAGACCAAACTTAATTTATTAGTGGTTTCCAGGGCAGGAGGGAGAGGGAAAGAGAGAGTTATTGTTTAGGAAGTACTGAGTTCCTATTTGTGGTAATGGATAATATGGCAGCAGATATTAATGATGGTTGTACAACATAATTAATGTAATTGGTGTCAGTAAATTGCACAGATGAAAAATATTAAATTGGCAAACGTGTTGTATATATATTTTTACAACAATAAAAAAAAGCTTGAGAAATTAAGACAAGTTACAAAGATAAACGTTGCTAGGTGTCAGTCGGGAGGCCCTCTCAGGTCCTACATGTTGCCCACAGTTCTTTGCCCTATGGACCCTATAGGCAGCTTGAAAGATGGATGTTTTCATTCTTTTTTGAGGTCAACAGGATAGTATCTCTCTCAGGTTTCCCCATTCAAAAAAATCTCCTTTTTTCTTGACTTGAAGTCAAATGATTAGTATCCTAATCACAGGACTGATATCCCCTCATATTCACTGGTCCTGCCCACCTTCATGCAGAGGAGATTTTAGATGTACAATAGTGGCAGAAATTTTGAGAGACATCTTAGAATTCTGCCTGCTATAACCGGCCACCCACAATAAAAAAAAAAAGAAAAAGAAAAAAACTTTGATAACAGTAGATATATATACATATAACACTAAAAAATACACACATATAATTTCATGAAAAGATACCTGAAAGAATGGGTCACAAAATGTAATGGCACTTGAATTGAAGTACAGAGATTGTATTTTAAATAATTATTATTTTCCCCTATTCTTTCCTATCCACCACTTGTCTGTCAGTTTGGCATACTGTGGTGGCTTGTATGTTGCTGTGCCACTGGAAGCAATGCTACTGGTATCCAAATACCAGCAGGGTCACCCATGGTGGTCAGGTTTCAGCAGAGCTTCCAGGCTAAGGAAAACAAAGAAGAAGGACTTGGCAGTCTACTTTTGAAAAAACTGGTCAATGAAAACCTTATGAATAGCAGCAGAACATTGTCTGCTATAGTGCCGGAAGATGAGCCCCTCAGATTGGAAGGCACCCAAAACATGACTGGAGAAGAGCTGCCTCCTCAAAGTAGAGTCGACCTTAATAATGTGGATGGGCTAAAGCTTTGGGAACTTTATTTGCTGATGTCAAATGACTCAAAATGAGAGAAACAGCTGCAAATATTCAATAATAATAGGAAGATGAAATGTACCTAGCATGAATCTAAAAAAATTGGAAATCATCAAAAATGAAATGGAATGCATAAAGATCAATATCGTAGCCATTGAGCTGAAATGGGCTGATATTGGCATCTCACATCAGGCAATCATATGGTTTACTTTGCCTGGAATGACAAAATGAAGAGGAAAGTTGCATTCATTGTCAAAAAGAGCATTTCAAGATCTACCCTAAAGAACAATGATAGGATAATACCCAAATACCAACAATGAAAACCAGCTACTGTGACTATTATTCAAATTTACACACCAACCATTAATATCAAAGATGAAGAAATTAAACATTTTGACCAACTTCTGTAGTCTGAAATTAATCAAGATGCATTGATAATTACTAGTGATTGGAAGGTGAAAGTTGAAAACAAAGAAGAATTGGTAGTTGGAAAACAGGGCCTTGGCAATAATAAAAAAAGCCCCCAGAGATCACATGATAGAATTTTGCAAGACCAATGACTTTTCATTGCAGATACATTTTTTCAACAACATAAACTGCGACTATACACCTGGACTTTGCCAGATGGAATACACAAGAATCAAATAAACTACAACTGTGGAATGAGATGATGGAAGGAGATCATCAGTCAGAACAAGGCCAGGGATCTTCTGCAGAACAGACTGTCAATTTGTTGTTGTTAGGTGCTGTCCAGTTGGTTCCAACTCATAGCTACCCTATGCACTACAGAAAGAAACGCCGCTGGGTCCTGAGCCATCCTTACAATCGTTGTTATGCTTGAGCTCATTGTTGCAGCCACTGTGTCAATCCACCTTGTTGAGGGTCTCCCTCTTTGCCGCTGACCCTGTACTCTGCCAAGCATGATGTCCTCCTCCAGGGACTGATCCCTCCTAACAACAAGTCCAAAGTAAGTAAGACTCAGTCTCGCCATCCTTGCTTCTAAGGAGCATTCTAGTTGTACTTCTAAGACGGGTTTGTTCGTTCTTTTGGCAGTCCATGGTATGTTCAATATTCTTTGCCAACACCACAATTCAAAGGTGTCACTTCTACTTCGGTCTTTCTTATTCATCGTCCAGCTTTCACATGCGTATGATGCGATTGAAAATACCATGGCTTGGGTCAGGTGCAGCTTAGTCTTCAAGGTGACATCTTTGCTTTTCAACACTTTAAAGAGGTCCTTTGCAGGAGGTTTACCCAATGCAATGCGTCTTTTGATTTCTTGACAGCTGCTTCCATTTGATGATTTCCAATTTTCCTAGAGTCATACTTCGTACATTCCAGGTTCCGATTATTAACGGATGTTTGCAGCTGTTCCTTCTCATTTTGAGTCGTGCCACATCAACAAATGAAGGTCCTGAAAGCTTTACTCCATCCACGTCATTAAGGCTGACTCCACTTTGAGGAGGCAGCTCTTCCCGTCATCTTTTGAGTGCCTTCCAACTGGGGGCGGGGGGGCTCATCTTCCAGCACTATATCAGACAATGTTCTGCTGCTATTCATAAGGTTTTCACTGGGTAATGCTTTTTGGCAGTAGACTGCTGGATCCTTCTTCCTTGTCTGTCTTAGTCTGGAAGCGCAGCTGAAACCTGTCCTCAATGGGAGACCCTGCTGTTATTTAAATACCGGTGGCATAATTTCCAGAATCACAGCAACACCCAAGCCCCCACAGTACAACAAACTGACAGACATGTAGGGGGACTGTCAATTACTGAAAAGCAAATTCAAGTTGAAGGTGAAGAAAATTAAAACAAGTCCACGAGAACCAAAATATGACCTTAAGTATATACCACCTGAATTTAGAGACCCTCTCAAGAATATATTTGTCAGATTGAACGCTAATGACTGAGGACCGGATGAGTTTTGAGATGACATCAAGGACATCACACATGAAGAAAGCAAAAGAAAGAGGAGACCAAAAGAAATGTCAGAAGAGACTCTAAAACTTGCTCTTGATTGTCCAGTAGCTAAAGCAAGTGAAAGAAAAGATGAAGTGAAAGAGTTGAACAGAAAATTTCAAAGGGGGCTTGACAATACAAAGTAAAGTATTATAATGAAGTGTGCAAAGACTTGGAGATAGAAAACCAAAAGGGAAGAACATGCTTGGCCTTTCTCAAGCTAAAAGAATTGAAGAAAAAATTCAAGGCTTGAGCTGCAATTTTGAAGGATTGTAAGGGCAAGGTATTGAATAACACGAGAACATCAAAGAAGATGGAATAATACACAGTCACTGTACCAAAAAGAGCTGATCTATGTTCAACCATTTCAGGAGGTAGCATATGATCAAAAACCAATGGTATTGGAGGAAGAAGTCCAAGCTGCACTGAAAGCAATGGTGAAAAACAAGGCTCCAGAGACTGAGGAAATAACCATGTTTCAACAAACAGATGTAGAGTTGGGGGTGCTCACTCATTTATGGCAAGAAATTTGGAAGACAGCTACCAAGCCAACAAACAAGATCAGTATTTGTGCCCATTCTAAAGAAAAGTAATCTAACGGCATGTGTGAATTTTCAAATGGTATCTTTAATATAACATGAAGTGATATTTTGCTGGAGATAATTAAGAAGTGTTTGCTCCAGTACATCAACAGGAACTGCCAGAAATTCAAACTGGATTCAGAAGATGACATGGTATATTGCTGATGTCAGGTAGATCTTGGCTGAAAGCAGAGAATACCAGAAAGATTATTTTCTGTGTTTACTGACTATGCAAAGGCTTTCAACTGTGTGGATCATAACAAATTTTGGATAATGTTGCAAAGAATGGGAATTTCAGAACATTTAATTATGTTTATGGGGAACCTGTACATAGACCAAGAGGCAGTCCTTCCAAGAAAACTAGGAAATACTGCTGGTTTTAAAATCAGGAAATGTGTGGGTCAGGGTTACATTCTTTTACCACACTTATTTAATCCTCATGCTGAGCAAATAATACGAGAAGATGGACAATATGAAGAACGGGCCACCAGGATTGCAGGAAGACTGTTTAATAACCTGTGTTATGCAAATGACACAACCTTGCTTCCTTTAAGCAAAGAGGACTTGAAACACTGATGAAGATCAAAGACCACAGCCTTCAGTATGGATTATATCTCAACATAAAGGTGACAAAAATCTGGACCAATAAGCAACATCATGATAAATGGAGAAAAAACTGAAGTTGTCAAGGATTTCACTTTACTTGGATCCACAATCAACACTCATGGAAGCAGCAATCAAGAAACCAGCAATCTATTGCATTGAGCAAATCCGCTGCAAAAGACAGACCTCTTTAAAGTGTTGAAATCAAAGATGTCACTTTGAGGACTAAGGTGCACCTGACCCAATCTATGGTATTTTCAGTCTCCTCGTATGCATGCAAAGGCTGGACAATGAATAAGGAAGACTGAAGAATTAAAGCCTTTTAATTATGGTGCTGGTGAAGAATATTGAATTTATCATGGACTGCCAGCAGAATGAATATGTCTGTCTTGGAAGTACAGCCAAAGTGCTCCTTTGAAGTGAAGATGGCGAGACTTCATCTCATGTACTTTGGGCATGTTACCGGGAAGAACTAGACCCTGCAACAGGACATCGCACTTGGTAAAGTAGAGAATCAGGGAAAGGTAGGAAGACCCTCAATAAGCTGTATTGACACAGCGTCTGTAACAACGGCTTCAAGCATAGCAATGATTACGAAGATGACGTAGGACAGGGAAGTGTTTCCTTCTGCTGTACGTGGCCTGGCTATGAGCCAAGGCTGACTTGAATGCATCTAACAACAATAACGTTCTTTTCTATATCATCTAAACTTTTATTTGTTCATTTTAATAAGAAATGTTATTCATATAATCAGAAAAAAGTAGTTTTTTTTTATTTAAAATAGAAAACTGCTCTGTGTACTATGCTTTCAATTAGATTAAAAACAAATGTGTTAACGAGTATAAAGGAAAATATTTTGAGAACTATCCTGTGGTAAGTTTTGTATAATCTTATATTCATATTAAATTAATGCAGAGAAAATAAAAAGTTTAATCAAATTTAATCCTGCCATTTAATCTAAGTAGTTCCCTTCCACATCAAAAATTGTAATGCTTATTATTCATTCATATAGAAGAGCTGCATACATTTTAATTGATTCTTTTCTTAGTCTGTTTTTATATTCTTTGGCAGAGTGGTATTTAGTGTGTTATTTGTTTAAAAGTGTGATCATTTAATTATTTATTAATAGATGGTAATGTAATACGAACATTGATGTATATAGAATTTTGATGATACAATTTACTATTTACATGCATGTTGATTAATATTTAGTTTAGAGAATATTTGTCTTTATCATTACAGAAACATTGTATTTACTAAATTTGCCTGCCAAATATTTACAGGTTTTCAAACTGGTGTGTTCCGGTTCGAACCTCTGCACGTCTATCCCCGGTATACTGACACTGAATCTATGTTTTAACAAGATTCCTGAGTGATTCTTACATATAATAAATTTTGAGAAGCATTGCTCTGTTAGTGGCTCCCAGAATTGGTTCCTAACCAGCAGCATTAGAATTGCCAGGGAACTTATTAGAAATGAAAACTTTCAGCAGGGGCTTGAACTGGGATGAACTGGTTCAAAGTCCTGCGTATTTAATAGCACATTTCTCAGGATGCGATGTTTAGGAACTGAATTTGAGAATTTAAATGTTTTCAGAGATAAAATAATTTATTAAGGGGTCGGATAATGAGGTTGTATTTAAATAGTTAGCATACTATCCCCATGTGTGCCTGGGTGCATGTGTGTGTGTTTGCATACACGCATACACAAGTGTGCCTGTGCCTACACAGGTAGGAAGGTAGGTAGACAGGTAGGTAGGAAGGTCTGTAAATAGATAGACAAGTTTTTTTTTTTTCTTTTTACCAGATTTAATGTGCATTTTTCAGGTGAAAATTTGATATGGATATTGTCCTCAAATTGTTTTCAAGCTGCATTTTTTATTTTATTATATTGTGAACTATGAATACAACTAGAGTTGTGGAAGGGTTTATGGACATCTGTTGTTTAAATCTACTCAACAACTATTCTTTTCTGGTAACAGAACCACAAGTTTTGCTTTGGGGAGCTCCACCTCCCACTTCTCCCATGAAGATACTTCGGAGGGGCTATAAATAAAACTTCTCATCCCTCCTGTTGCAAACAACTGTGAGAGATGAACATGCCACCCTGTTTAGTTCTTTCATATTCACCCCAGAAATTTTCTGCAGGGTAACACAAAAGCAGGAAACCGTAAGACATTTCTGCTAAGGTGACCCTTCAGGGCACTGTCCATTACTTGCTGCTTCACCAGTTCAGTAATTTACAAAAGCCTGACTCTTCAGCTTTTCCTTCAGTGACCCCAGATCCATACTCATGTGTCTTAGTCATCTAGTGCTGCCATAACAGAAATACCACAAGTAGAAGGCTTCAACAAAGAGAATTTTATTTCCTCCAGTAAGGTAGGCTAAAAGTCCAAATTCAAGGAGTCAGCTCCGGGGGAAGGCTTTCTCTCTTTGTCAGCCCTGGAGGAAGGTCCTTGGCCTCAATCTTCCCATGGCTAAGACACTTCTCAGGCACAGGGACCCCAGGTCCAAAGGATGCACTCTGCTCCTGGTGCTGCTTTCTTGGTGGTATGAGGTCCCCAATTCTCTGCTTGCTTCCTTTTCCTTTTATCCCTTGAGAGATAAAAGGTGGTGCAGGCCACACCCCAGGGAAACTCCTTTTACCTTGGGTCAGGGAGGTGACCTGGGTAAGGGTGGTGTTACAATCCCACCCTAATCCTTTAACATAAAATTACAATCAGAAAATGGAGGACAACCACAGACTACTGGGAATCATGGCCTAATCAAGTTGATACACACATTTTGGGGGGGGACATAATTCAATCCATGGTATCATGTTTTGCTTGTGTAGGTAGTCCATTTTACTTGTTACTAAAAATGAATCATATCTGATAAAGAAGGTTATTCAGAAGACACTCTCGATTCAAAGAAAACTTAGGAACTTGGAAACACTTGTTTACTTCTGAGTCAAAAGAGATCTAGGGACTGATTGCATTAGTCATATTATAAATATGCCTATAGGGTGGCTATGTGTCAGAATCAACAGCACACAACAATGACAACATGGTCCAAAAGCAGCCTTGGTGTAGGGTTTTGTTTTCTCAAAAGCCTCTAAGTGTAAATTTCTTTTAGTCACTTGTTTCCTTATCACGTGTTGAGAATGCTGAGTAATACTAGTACTTTTCTATCCCTAAACATTTCAGCGATAACTGTGTGCAGCCTTATTTTACCCTATTAGTGTTTTTCATTATGCTTCAAGATTATTTTGAAATCATTCAGCAGCATGGCAATCTTCAAGTGAGTCCCATTAGGGTTCTTTACATAACTTGTATTTTTTTACATCTCATATCATTCCTTGGATGTAGCGATTGGTAAAAATCATGGTGCCTTATTTTATTTTAGAAGATTGGAAAGAATAAATGTGTTTTTGAAAAAAAAAATTACACTTCAAATCCAACTGAGAATATTTCAGATTTTCTCAGGGGTCACACCAACTGACACAATTATTTAAATTTAAGCAATTTCACAGTCAAATCACATATAGCAGTAATACTATTTAAAAGAGAATTAAACTACGAAGATGAGTTATTTTGAATATTAATTCCCAGTAGCTCTCTACTCAACCATTATTTTAGCCGCACTCAACTGCAGAAAGGAATGTGAACATTTCTGCTACAGTCCAGGAAGATACATCTATTAATAAAAGAGTGTTAACTCTGTATACAAGCATCTTATTAAAGAAAGATGAGGCAAGGAAGCCCTGTCGAGGAAATTGCAGAATAACTTATTTTTATAATGCTGTATCTCTTCCTTTTGTTATTTTCTTTTACAGCCTCTCATAAGTCTTTGGGTTCAGTTGATTAAAGAAAGGGCTAGAAGTCAAGATTAGTGAGATCCAATTCAAGCCCAAAATTTTATTGGTATTTAATCTTGATTTACTTGTCCTACTCTAATATGTAGGACTGTCTTGCACACATCTGTCTGAGAAAAGTCTCTTTAGGAATTTATCGATCATAAAATAATAAGAATATTTTAGTGGAGAGAGAGAATAAAGGCATATAACAATGCATTTTGTTGTTGTTGTTTATTTGTTTGCTTTGAGGCACAATAACTCTATACTCTCCACTTCCTCCATCATCTACTTTCACCTTATCTCAAAAGACATTCAAAGCAAGAAGGTAAAGAAGGACAGAAGAATGTTAGTAAATGATGGTTTAATATATCTCAAAAAATAAATTTAAATTCGTATCTTTAGTCTTCAGATATATTACAGGAAGTCAGGAATAGTCTATACAATGTAAATCAACAGACAACATGTATATTTTTTTTCCAAACGAGAATACTGTCATATTCAGAACTGACAGTTATTCACTCATATATCATCTTCTATAATCCTGTCCCAGACTCTACTAGATTGATATTATTGTTAGAAACAAATGTGCAGAACAAGAGAAAAGGTGAATACTAAGTTAGTCATTGATAAAAAGTTGTGGCCATTTTGAGAACTCATTGCGATGTCTTCTTGTCACTCTGGGTGACTGATTTTATTTTCTTAATGGACTTGATATTTAAGGAGTCATTTTAATCACTCAGAATGTTAGGAACATAAATAACAATGATGCAATGAAATAAATTTACTTACCTTTTAAGTTATTTATCTTGTGTAGAATCCAGTCCAATAGTCAGTATATAACCCGATATTTATGGCTAAATTAGAAAAAACACCCTTCCATTTTCTATGTGCTATTCAGAAAAGTTGTACTATTTCACATGTGTTTAAATCACTTTTTAATGCAGACGTTACTGATTCTTCATCCAGCCTTATAAAAAAATTAAAATAGGAAATCAACATTTTTCTTGAAAGGCTAATATGAAAGATTTTACTTTGTCTAAATAAAATGCATGTGCATATTATATACATCTATATAAAATCTAAAGCTAAAAGTAAAATAAACCAAAAAAAAAAAAAAACCATTGCTGTCGAGTTGATTTCGGCTCATAGTGACCCCAGAGGACAGAGTAGAGCTGCCTGATAGGGTGTCTAAGGAGCGACTGGTGGATTTGAACTGCCGACCTTTAGGTGAGTAGCCAAACTCTTAATTGCTGCTCCACCAGGGCTCCAAAAGTAAAATATTGTGTTAAAAACAAAGTAAAATAAAATATAGATTAAAAGTAAATTTGAAGAAATTAATTTTCAAAATTTAGAAGACAGCTGTATAATTTACAGTTTTCAAGCTATAATCTGTTTATATTAGCAATAATGTTTATTGATAAATAGAATGCTCTTTTTTTGGCTGCTGTGGTTTCAGAGGGGGAAAATTATTTTATATAGCTTCATTGCCTTTGAATGATATGGCATAGAATCTCCTGTGCCAAGTGAAACTGCAGCCAGGAAAAGGTGATTAGGATTGTCATCAGAGAAGTCTTTCTGACCTAAAGCCACAAAATGGACAATTCTCCTTTAATACCTCTGACGGGCAGCAGTATTATACTGTGGCATAGATGGAAGCCACCAGTATTTGGTACGTAAATATTGGCTAGAACCAGGAGTGAAAATTTTGTTCTCAATGAGAATAATGGTCGAGAAATCTGCCAAGGAAGTCAGCCATGGTTCCTAAATCATGTAGCATACAATTCCTCCCATTGAGGCCTATGAGGTAGTTTATTGTCTCCATCAGTGTAAAATGTGATACAAAGAGCTAGATAGATAAACTAGATTAATTTTATATCAAGCTGTAGGAATATGGGTTAAAAGTGATAAACCAAATTTCAAGGGTTCTTTAATCTTTCCTACAATTTATAGTGATTTCTTTAAAGCTTGTGCTATCTGTCTCAAGCTGCACAGAATGGTATTAAATATGAAATAGTAGAGGTTCTTGAGGGTTCAGGAACAAATATCTAGAGTAGTGCTCAATAACTGTGAATTTGCATTAATTTGCACATAGTCAACACTAAGTGATAACAAGCTCTTAAAATACTATCATAACAACACCTTGTATCTGTAACAACTTTATTATTCTGAATGCAATTTTTAATCTAACAATATTAACTATCCCTGGCAATTGTCACAAATGTCCACTTGTTATTAATCTTTTTTCTAAATAAGTACTGAGACTGCATGTGGCAGTGACTCATCATTTATACCCCTGTCAGGTACAGCTTTTGTTTGTGGGTATGTCTCAGGGAAAACAACAGGAAGAGATGACTATCTTTGTAATTGTGTTTCCAATCTTGCTTCATGTATCTCTATGATATATGAAGCGAGATTAAATATAAGCTATGAAATTGAAAATGAAAAAAAATAAATAGAAGTTGTGATAACTGGGATGGTTTTGAAGTCTTTGCTTCTCTGAAAATAGGTTTTAAAATGTGTTTATGATGCGTTGTAATCAGCATAGTCCCCCAGAGAGGAGAAACTCTCTCAAGCAGAGTTCTCTTCATCTTTTGTGGGCAATGCCTTCATACCAAAGACTCTGTCATCATTTGCTTTATATTACATTAGTGAAAATTCTCCCGACTACTGTCACCTTAGGAAATGACTCGTCCCCCATGGAAACACAATCCATTTACTTCGTCATATAAGCCATTCCTGAAATTCGGTCAGAGTTCATTACGCTACATTGCATCATTTAGACCCAGGAGTAGAGGAACATAAAACTAAAAACTTAGCTTGAGGAACAGATGGAATGGATTTCATATTTGTAAGGAATTAGAAATTGCTTCAGCATAGATGGATTCCATACAGATAGGAAATAAATGTCCTCAAAGAAAAACTAGCCGGTGGAGGGAAAGAGTGTAAAGTATGAGGAAACTGCTGGGAGAAGGGAAAAGCACACAAAGAGAATGAAAGTGACAAAGAGGTGTATATGAAAAGCCATTAAGAAGGAATATTATGAAAGTGTGCATACTAAAATAAAAAGCAAATACAGCACTAGCAGCCTGGAGGAAACTAATGCTCGTGTATCTGGCCAGAACTGCAAAAGGAAATAAACTCGAGAAAGGCAGTTACTAGTGAGCATGTATACAAAACAAAAAAACAAGGCAATAAAAACATGTGAGATTTCGAATCCTATGCACTTTGATACAAGTGTTACATTATGAGAATAACTGAAATTAAAAAAAAAAAAAACTTGAGTAACAATATGGCAAAATATAAGCTGTTTCAGAAATATTCGGAGTGGTAGTGAGAAAATAGAACTCAAAGGAACACACAGACTTCCTTTGTCTATTACTTTCATATATATATATATATATATATATATATGAGAAAGTACATCAGGCAAAAGTTTTATACTTAGCTGATTGCCTTACAAAATAAAAACTGAAGTTAAATTGGTGCTCTTGGGCAAGGTTAGAAAGTAAAAGGAACCTATACCCTAAGCATTCTTTTAACAGTGTTGCATATTTAGTGTTTCCTAAACACACACTATAATTCCTCGCCCCACACCCCCGTGGCTCAGGGATATTTTTTTCTTGCCATTTACTTTGTGACTAATTCTATCCCATGTAAAGTCACAATCACCACAACTTTTTCAGAGTGTTCATCTGTCATCCATGTATCTATCTTACTAATTCCATTTGACATATATAAATTATATAAACAGAAAATATGCATATCTACAAATATATACACATATGTATTTATTATTATTATTTCTAATTCTATTTGTTCCAAGGAAGCGTGAGGGACTTTAAAGACTTTTCCTCAAAGAATTTAAGGGCCAGAATTGGGAAGCTTCTGGGGTCCCCAAAGCTACCTTGTGAATGAGATCTTACTCTGTCATGGATTGAATTATATTCCCCCAAAAATGTGTGTATCGATTTGGTTGGGCCATGATTCCTGGCATTGTGTGATTTTCCTATGTGTTGTAAATTATGTCTCTGTGATGTTAATGAGGGGGGATGGGCAGCAGTTGTGTTAGTGAGGCAGGACTCCATCTACCAGATTGGATTGTGTCTTGAGGCAATCTCTTTTGAGATATAAAAGAGATAAGCAAGTAGAGAGACAGGGGGACCCTATACCACCAAGAAAGCAGTGATGGGAGCAGAGTGCACCCCTTGGATCTGAGGTCCTTGTGCAGAGAAACTCCTAGTCTAGAGGAAGAGTGATGAGAAGGCTGACAAAGAGAAAGTCTTCCCCTGGAGCTGATCCCCTGACTTTGGACTTTTAGCCTACTTTACTGTAAGGAAATAAACTTCTCTTTGTTAAAGCCATCCACTTGTGGTACTTCTGTTATAGCAGAACAAGATGACTAAGACATACTCTAATGTATCACCTTCTCCATATTGTTTGGTCACAAAATGGAGATTCTGGTTCAGAGGATCAAAAAGTAGATAGACTGGCTTTCTGGTCACACTAAACTTTCTAATTTCCTGAGTAGTAGATTTTTTAAAAAACATCTACAGAATGTTTTCTTTGGGTAAGAAACTGAAAAACAAGCAATATATATATTTTGGAGGTTAATGTATAAATATGTTTTAGAGCTTCCAATTTACTTTTTAGCTATCTGAGTGAGGCAAGGAATTTCACCCCACTAAACCTCTGTTTTCTCATATGGACAATAGAATATACAATAAAGACTATATTAAAGTATTGTTTTTAATAAAATACTAAAGCAAGTGTTCGGCACAGTGCCTGACAGGTACAAAGTACTGAATAAAAGTTAACTATTATTACAGTTATTCCTAAGCCTATCTTATTTATATTTCTACCAATGATTTTTCTAGTGCACTCCAAATACACCATAAAATGCCCATTAACATCTTAACATCTTTACTTTTCAGTGAACTAGATATCTGAATCATAATGAGTCAACACGATTTTTGACATCAATCTGTGCCATTTTCTATCTTCTTCATCTCAGTAAGAGGCATCATCATTCACCTATCAAATGAAATCAAGATCCAAAGATGACAAAATACATGCATCTACAAAGGTAAATATTAAAAATATAAAGCAGCTCATACTAAAATTTCAGAACATTGCACTTAGCACAGGAAGAAAGGAGATATGGAGATGATCTGCAGACATCAGGCAAAGGTTGACGAGACAGAAGGGGAGGTGGGATTGATACAGGGGATGCAGGCTGTGGAAGGCATTATTAACAGAAGCAGAATGTGGGCAGTGCCACAGAGACAAAAATTTAACACTTTGCAATTATAAATGAGCAAGTGAGTTGAGTGCTTGGTTTTGTAGCATAATGGGTTACTTTGGATAGATTTCGTTTTATATATAGTGCCAAAAAATGAACAAATTTGCCTCAGAAAAACTACAACCAGAGTGCTCCTTAGAAGCAAGGACGGTGAGACTACATCCCACATTCTTTGGTCACGTTATCAGGAGGGATCAGTCCCTAGAGAAGGATATCATGCTTGGTAAAGTAGAAAGTCAGCAAAAAAAAGGAAGTCCCTCAATGAGATGGATTGATACAGTGGCTGCAACAGTGGACTCAAGCATAACAATGCTCGTGAGGACGGCACAGGACTGGGCAGTGTTTCCTTCTGTTTTACATAGGGTTGCTATGAGTCAAAATCAGTTTGATGACACCTAACAACAACACAGCGGCGGAGTGTATCCTGACAATCTTTAATTTTTACTTCAGCCCAGCTGGAATGTCAGGTAGCATATTTGATAACATGCTCTGTCTTGAAAGAGATGAATCCAGTTTCCAATTGCTGTGCTGCATCAATCAGGTTTTTCTTTTATTTAACGATTTTCAGGCTAGTGATGTCTCTGAAAACAAGCTATATGTCTTTGCCCTATTGCCCACTCCCAAAGTTAAGCAAAAGGTCATATTTAAGCTTTTCACTTACCATCATTTCTTTGTGTCTTATTGAAACTCTCCCAAGACTTGTCCTGGAGTTTTACTGAAATTCACTATTTTGTGAAAGTTGATCTTCGTTAGAGATCAAGAATCAATGTATAAAGCTGAGTGTTGCCAAATTCTTGGAGATGTATTGTATCATCAGAGATGATAGGCACTGTTGGGAGAAGATGTCGGCAACATTTTAGCAGCCTTTATAGAATTTTCTGCTTCCTTTGTGATAAGAAAAAAGCTTTCCTGTTTCTTTAGAGTAATACCTATAACATATACCACCTCTCTAAATTCCAAATTTAAAAATTTTAGAAGTGTGTTTCTCCCTGGTTTGGCCTCTTGTATTGCATTAGTTGCAAAAGCCTTTAAGTTGAAAGCAAATTGAGAAGTATTGATTCAGTGCAGGCTTAGAGAATAGCTTAGAAAAAAAAAAAAAAATCCTATGGTTGTATCTCACATCTTTGTTGTAAAGCAGTAGTTTTTTTAACCAATACGTTTTCTAAATCAGGTTTGAAACAATTCTTAATATAGACTTCAGAGACTGCTTTTCTCAAAATGTAGGCACAGTGTATTATACTGAATAGATTACTGATGTTTATAGACATTATTTAAATTATAATTTTTTTTAGCAATTTTTATTTTCTGTTCAAGATGAAAGTACTTTGTAGAATATACTGTGGTCATCCATCCTGATTTGCCTGAGACTGAGGGTTTTCCCAGAATGGGATCTTTAGTGCTTAAATCTGCACTTCCTGAGAAAACCTGGATGGTTGGTTACCTTAAATGTATCACCCAACAAAACAGATAGTGTATAAAAAATAGATGGAGGACTTCTATATGCCCTGCATCTTCCACATAATTACATTTTAAATTCAGCCTTTAGTAAGTAATTAGTTCAGATTTATAGGTAGGATTCAATATGGTCTGACCAATCTTTTCCTGCATGAATATATTTCTGTTAAACAACAATTGCTGTTGGAATGCCTACTCGGGTGAAATATATATGGACCAAGGAAATTGCTTTTAGTATTAAGGATAATATTCATAAAATTCTTTCTGTTTTAATTAAGGAGGGATCATGATTGGATTTTGAGTCATATTACAAAGAAAAACAGACAAATGCTGTAATATGAAACTGAGCAGATCGTGGGTCAGAAAGAATGAAGAAAGTAAAAGTAATACAAAAAAAAAACACAGTAGAAACCTGTCATTTCTCTTATTTCTAAAAGCTTAATTCATTTCTACAGCCCATTAAAATTTAGGGTAGCAATTTAGGAAAACCCAAGACAATCAGATGCTAACCTAGGATAATTTGTTTCAGCTGAAAAATTGATTGAACCATACAATATTTGTAGGAAAATACTTTGCATTATTTATGAGCATTAGGTAGCAGGTATTTTATGTATTGTGTCAACTATGTTAACAAGGAAAAACTCCACCAACAACAAAATAAATACATGTTTAAGAAGTTCTGAAAGTCATTTGGGACAGAATGTTTTATATAAAATTTTAAAAATCTCCCCTTGACACCAATTAACTACCCAGATATTGTTCCATGTCCTTGTTTTCCCCAACAAAACTTCACATAGGTGTTGTCCATATTTGCTGTCTCTATCTCGTTAAGGTGAAAACCCTGGTGATCACAACAGTCTAATCCACCACTGATCCTGGGGATGGCACAGGACCGTACGTCATTTCACTAAGCATGGGGTTACTATGAGCCAGGGACCTACTGGACAGCAGCTAACAATCACCACCACAATCTACTTACATATCAAAAAACCTGGTGGCGTAGTGGTTAAGAGCCATGTCTTCTAACCAAAACGTCAGCAGTTTGAATCCACCAGACACTCCCTGGAAACTCTGTGGGGCAGTTCTATAGGATTGTTGTGAATTGGAATCAACTTGATGGCAGTGAGTTTTTTTTAAGCCTGTCGTATTTATATTTATAGCAATGATTTTTCTAGTGTACTACAAATATACCATAAAATGCCCATTAACATCTTAATATCTTTACTTTTTAGTCAACTAGGTATCTCAATCATAATGAGGCAACAAAACTTTTGACACGAATCTGTGCCTCTTTCTGCCTTTCTCATCTCAGTAAGAAGGATCATCATTCACCTATCAACTAAAATCAAAATCCAAAGGCAGCATCATTTCCTTTCTTACCAGGTGCCTATATTTTTGACTAATACTTAATGCTCAACAAATATTTCTTAAATCTATTAATGAATATTTAATTATATTCAGAAAAACATAAAAGGAAAGTCAGAACCTGTATCAAGCACTTCCTTTGGGTCAGAAACTTCTCACATACAGGAAGTTAATTTACCTGTGTTTGTAGTGACAAACATTTGCACAGCACTTTATAGTTTATAAAGCACAGTCCCAAAATTTATTTGCTCATTTGCTCATAAATATCTTATGAGGATACTGAAGATTGTAAAGCTCCTTGAAGGCAAGAACCAAGCCTTCTTTATTCTTTTATTCACAGAATCTAGTGCTTGGTATAAAAAGTCGATATTTAATGAATGTTTTTGAATGAATGGCATGATTCACATAAAAATCTCCCTATTGAGCAAAGGGTGAGACTAGAACACAAACTTGGATTCTCTCTTTTTGAATCCTGTGGTCTTACCTCTTTATAACATTGAAAATATTCACAAACAAAAAGGAAAGGCGGGTCCTAAAACTAATTGGTTTTATTGAAGAGAATATCCATGACTTTTACTTCTGGTCCTTTCATTTATCAATTATTAGTTTTGCTTTGGCTGCTTAGCTCAGTTGACTACATTCCTTTCAGTGTAATGAAAGAACACTGAACTTGACTAGTCTATGATATGCTAGGAACTAGCTACTATGTGTCCTTGGACAAGGCACTTACTCTTTCTTACTTCTTCATAAAATTGAGAAATTTGGACTAGAGAATATCAATGGCTCATTAGAGGTCTTTTTTTTTTTTTTTTAATTTAAGATGTTAATGCAACCAGAATTTCATATTTGATTTCTGTATCAGTCAATTTTATGTTCTTATATAGAGAGTTAAAAGCTGCCCTTTATTATAACCACTCATATCATTGACCTCAAGGAATTCTGTGTTATAGAATGTAATAAATCAATTCAAGTATTTCCTTACTAATGGAAAAACTTTTTTACCTTACTCATTGCGGATTTTGTACTCTATTTGATTAAGACAAGTATTGTGCGTGTGTGTATGTATATATTTATAACAGATCATTAAAATTCAGCTAAAACGTGATTTCCATAAGGAGGTCTTCTCTGATTAAAAAAAAAAAAAATTTTTTTTTTTTTTCCAGAGAATAGCTTTGTTAAAGTAACAACCTTGGCACCTTCTTGTCGTTCCCTTTTGAATTATTCTGTTTTACCTTCTTCAAAAAGTTACCCCAACTAAAATTACCTCTCCTATTAATTAAGTACCTGTTCTCTGCCCTCCCTCCTCTCTGGCCCTCACTAGAATGTAAGATCCATGTCAACAGGGACTTTATCTGGGTTCTAAACTATATTAACAACAGAATCTATAAGAGAACTTGACAGCTAATAGATACTTAATAGGTAATTGAGATTAAGAATAAATAAGCGTTTCTAAATTTTGCTCAATGTTGTGGAGAAAATTGGTAAGAAAACAATATACATAGCACGAGGTAAAATTTTAATTGGATAATGTTTGTAAACTTAACAAAAAAAATAAAGCAATGCGTAATCTACTTTCAGAATATGAGACCTGTAATTCAGAATGTGACTTTCAGTTTCTGATGTTATAGTCTTTTTTGTCATACAATTTTTATTTCTCCAATTTAAAATGATGTTTTAAAAAAATTCTAACAACTTCTAAATACTTCAGAACTTGAATAATATAGAAAGTTCCTTTAACTAGATAATTTTATAACAACTATCAACAAAATGAACATTTTTTGATAATTTACCCCTTCGTGAAGGCATTGCACATGATGCACTTTGTCATGGACTGAATTGTGTCCCCCCAAAATATGTGTCAACTTGGTTAGGCCGTGATTCCCAGTATTGTGTGGTTGTCCTCCATTTTGTGATTATAAATTTACATTAAAGAGGATTAGGGTAGAATTGTAACCCTTAGTAAGGTCACATCCCTGATCCAATGTAAAGGGAGTTTCCCTGGAGTGTGGCTGAACCACCTTTTATCTTACAAGAGATAAAAGGAAAGGGAAGCAAGCAGAGAGTGGGGACCTAGTACCACCAAGAAATCAGTGCCATGAGCAGAGCATGTTCTATGGACCCTGGGGTTCCCATGTGGAGAAGATCCTAGTCCAGGGGAAGATTGATGGATTGATGACATGGACCTTGCTCCAGAGCCAACAGAGAAAGCCTTTCCCTGCAGCTGACACCCTGAATTTGGACTTTTAGCCTACTTTACTGTGAAAAAATAAATTTCTATTTATTAAAGCCATACACTGTGGTATTTCTGTTATAGCACACTAGGTAACTAAGACAGGCTCTTTCTAAACATAAATAACACACATATATATATATACATAAATGACTTCTCAAATTATAGAAGAATTATATGTAGTTAATAGAGTAACCCCTGCATCATAACATCTTCCATACTTATTTATTGTAGTTGTCTCAACTTATCTGTCTTCCCTTTAGATTGTGATCCACTTGAAAGAAGACAAGGATTCTTTTTCCAACCATAAGTTTGGTGCAAGTATGTTTTCAGAATGAATGTATTTTATTGTTGTTGTTAACAGTAAGAAGGGAAGGACGTAGGAAGAAAGGGATGTAGGGAGAAAGAGCAGACAGATGATAACCAAAGCCTACCCCAAAAATCTTATGTCCAGTAGTTCTGCAGTATTCTACTGTGGTGACATAGCCATGACTGTTGTGCTTCTTTCCTCTTTATTTTAGCGGTCTCATACTCTGGTCATATATCATTGCTTACTCTAATGTGTGTGTTTCTTCTGCTAAAGCTATCTAAATACTATCTAACATATACAGCTATCTAACATTTATAGCTACCTATATCTATACGTATCTATATCTAATCTCCCTATCTTTTTAAACCCTGTTTCCAATTAAGTCATTAGAGATATGGGAACAGGGTTTGTAAGTAATCATCTGCTCAAAATGCTATGCTTCACCTATTTATTTAAATTAAAAAAATAAACTTGTAGGAGTCATTAATTTTGAAAACATAATTGAAATATTTTAACTGAGTACTAATTCATTCTGTCAGTGGTTTGGTAAAGTATTGCTCTTACGCCACATTAATATTCTCATTATCAGACTGTAATTGAAAAATCACAACTGATGAAATCAATTACTTATTTGCATATTTAAATCATTCCAAACAATTTATGCCTGTGTTTATTTAACCACCAAAGATTTTATTTTTCTACTATTTTGAGTAAAATGCACTTCAATGCAAAAGTTCACTATAGTCTAAATTGCAAAGCATGACAAATACCCTTTTCTATCCACTGTCAACCTTAGATTCTTTTACTTATTTGATTAACTTGATTAGTCTTCTTTCAATGATAATAATGTTAATCTTTTCTTGTTACTTCATTCTCTCTCAGGTTAATATGTTCCCCCTACCTCTCCGTAAAGTCCAACTTTCTTCAAAAAGTTAAGACATTGAATGTTTCCGCTTTCTCATTTTATATTTCCAGATTCATACTCAGCAAAACAGGCTATATGCATGTATAATTAACTGTAACTCCTTGCTGTTGAGTTGATTCCAACTCATAGTGACCCTAGAGGACAGAGTAGAACTGCCCCATAGAGTTTCCAAGGAGTACCTGGTGGATTCAAACTGCTGACCTTTCGGTTAGCAGACATAGCACTTAGGAACTATGCCACCAGGGCTTCTGTGTATGCAATAAAAAAAAGGATTGAACAAATAAATAAATACATTAAGCATAAATAAAGCCAGATTTTACATTATCGAAGAAACCAATTACACATAAGGAAAGGAGGAAGGCCAGAATGATCCCTGCACTGTTGGATTAGAATCAGAGCTATAGTACAATCTCATGATTTTATAGATAGATAAGTGGATATAGATATATAAATTAATATAGATGGATGGGTATGCATGTGTTGGTATACATACACACATATATATTTTTCCCATGTTTTTCTTAATCCTTGAGCAGATTCTGACTCATAGTGACCCTGTAGGATAGAGTAGGGTTTTCAAGGCTATAAACTTTTATGGAAGGAGGCTGCCATATCTTTCTCCTGCAGAGCAGATGGTGGGTTCGAACTGCAGACTTTTTGGTTAACTTAAAAGCTTAACCACTGCGCCACCAGGGCTCCGCACACGTACCAAAAAAAACCAGTGCTGTCGAGTCAATTCCGACTCATAGCGACCCTGTAGGGCAGAGTAGAACTGCCCCACAGAGTTTCTAAGGAGCCCCTGGTGGATTTGAACTGCCAGCCTTTAGGTTAGTAACCATTCAACTTAACCACTATGTGACCAGGGTTTCCTCACACACATACATATACGTAAATATATATATATATATATTTACCAAAACCCAGAAAACAAACCCAGCACCATCGAGTCGATTCCGACTCATAGCAACCCTATATGGCAGAGTAGAACTGCCCCATAGAGTTTCCAAGGAGCACCTGCTGGATTTGAACTGCCGACCTTTTGGTTAGCAGCCGTAGCACTTAACCACTATGCCACCAGGGTTACCATATCTATATATGTATATATATATTCACACACACACACACACATATATATATACATATTGCCTTATTCTGTCTGCTGAGAAACATAGAAGCAACAATACTCCATTAGCCATGAGCACACCCAGCATCTGAATATTGGTTTCTGAGTATTGCTTTCCAGTGAAAGCAAACAAACATCAGGGCTTCTTAGAGAAATCTTCGATTACTGAATGGGGTTAGGAAAGTACAAGATGATCCAGGAATATTTTGTGGTGCCAGTAAACTAGGAAGTGTTAAAAAAGGGATGTTGTTCTTGTGTGCTGTCTAGTAGATTCCTACTCATAGTGGCCCTATAGGACAGACTAGAACTGCCCCATAAAGTTTCCTAGGCTGTAATAATTTTGAAGCAGAGTGCCTGGTTTTATCTCCTGTGGAGTCACTGGTGGTTCAAACTGCTGACCTTTCGGTTAGCATTTGAGCATTTAAACATTGCAACACGAGGGCTTTTAAAAATGATAGGGCCATAAAAAAAAGAACACAAGACCCAACCCCAACCTGAAGGAGCTCCCCTTCTGGGTCAAATCTGGGGCAATTTAGGTAACAAAATAAATAATAATATTATAAATTGTAGCCCATAAAGTAAAATAAATACTTATGATCCTTCTGAGATAGATAAATACTTGAGTAAATACATAAAGGAAGGGATAACTCTTTTTTACAGAAAAAATCTGATTAAAAATGTAGATGGAAGAATAGATACAGAAAATTGCCATTATGAAACATCAGAGCAATAAGTGCTACAAGCAAGATCTACTAATTGATGCTAACTTAGTGGGCTAAAGAATTATGGGAAAAGCTTATTTGCATATTATTGTATTTGAAAAACAAACAAAGTGCTGCCATTGAGTCGATTGCAACTCATAGCAACCCTAAAGGACAGAGTAAAACTGCCCCATAGGGTTTCCAAGGAGCAGCTGGTAGATTTGCAGTGTCAATCTTTTGATTAGCAGCCATAGCTCTTAACCACTGTATTTAGAGACACTAAAAAACTGTTGAGGGAAGAATGAATAAGTGAAAGACATTTTTGAAATAATTATGAGGAAGCGAAAACTGGGTCAATGGTGTTTGATACTGTACTAGTATAATTAGGCAACTTTAAGGAAAAAAAATGGAAACTGTCTGCCCTGGAATTATTTTTTACGGTTATGTGCCCGTTGTGTGCATGGGGCTGGACAAAAATATCTCATAGATGTCAAATGATTATAAAAACACTGGATGCCTGACTCTAGCTTTTCTCAGGGCAAAGTTTCCTGACAAATTACAAAATGATAATGCCAAAATATTGTGAGATGAACTTTGTAAACACTACTCTCTGGTTTGACAGTCTGTGGGGACTTGGTTCTGGTTTTCTGTGCAATATGCCTTTGTATGAAAACATGTTTTAATCCCTTAGCTTATAACAGTTGCAAATGAAGAATCTGGTGAAAATAGATGATTGCTCTTCTTTCCATCAAAATTATCTAAAAAATAAATGCATTCCAATAAAATTAAATAATGCATATCTGAAAGTTAAAAGCACATAGTAAACCTTTGCTTAGAAGAAATGCATATCAAGCAATATTCAAGAAAGTCAAAAAGAAGAGAGAATTCCAGATAAAAATGGACATGATGTTCATGAATGTATCTCATTCTCTCAGGACTAGTAAAATGAAGATGGTATGAGGGAATTTGTTAAGAAGAACTATTTTATTAGTTTACAAACACAAGGGCATACTAATTGATGAGATAAAACTGAAACAGGCCTCTATTTTAGTTTAGGATATATCATATAGTATAGGTATTATATGGCAGAGGACTTAGAGTGATATTTAAAAAAGACTGAAGGTCTTAAATAAATTAGCCCAATTTTGAGAAGAAAATCCCAATGCTTGGAAATCCTACACAATATATAAATGTTAAAAACAATTTCTTATGAAATTAAGACAAACTAGGACAAATGCAAAAGTGAGCAAAAATGAGAAAAATAAACTGAAAAAAGAAACATTAAAAATTTAAGACAAAACTAACAAAATAAATATAGCGAGCCATTACAAAACAAAGCTAAAGTTGGAGTTTTTTTTTCTTGGCTATAGAATAATGTGTTTATATTTGATACGAATTATTAGGCTTGCTTCATAAACTGTCTTACTGACTTCAGTCTCGCTTATCAACATTCTGCCACAACAGTAAGCTAAAACACACATTTACTACTAGAGAATAACAGCGAACATAGTGAAAACCCTGTAAAGATTTCTCTAGTCCTGCAACAGAAATGTCAAAAAGTTTCTATTCTTGTGTTAAATACATCTGCTCAGAGGCCAGCTTACCTCAGTGCAAGGGTGCCTTAAACCCTTGAGCAGTGACAAAACAGGACTGTTTGGGTTATTTGAGTAGGTAGTGACGTATGAGTGCAAGTGTATGCCATCTTTGTCCTTCAGGCATGGATTCTAGCTCCTTACCAAGGTATCCTGTTTAATACCCCAGCTTCATCTCCAGTCACACCCTGTTTGGCCTGTATCACTTGAAGCATCCTGTGCCTATCCAGCTTCATACCTTGGCTCATGCTTTTCCCTCAGTCTGATGTATCCTTGTTACAATTACCCTATCCCATGGTCCTCCCACTTCATCCTCACCTTTCTCAGCAAACATTTTTGCCTATTTCAACTTTGGAAATCCTATGGGACAGTTCTGCTCTGTCCTATAGGGTCACTATGAGTTGGAATCGACTCGATGGCAATGGGTTTTGTTTTTGGTTTATTTCGACTTATTCTTTGGTCACAACTTAGGCAGAGCTCACATTACTTCCCACGTATTTAACAAATAGAGTGCCTATTATGCACTAGAACAATGTTGGACTCTGGAGGTAAAGATGGTAAACACACAGGCTTTTTTTTCTGTCCTTATGGATCATATAATCTAGAAATAATTTATATAAATAATCATACACTTACACTTGAGATAGATGAACTTTTTCTAATCAATAAAACCTATCAAATCATCCTCAAAATTTCCAGGCAATGCTAAAAGTTCTATTTCTGAGCTTACATATCTCTGTCTTTCTCAGATGTATGTAATCTTTTATAGGGAAGGTATACAGTAATGAGTACAGTGCCTCATCCACAGCAGGTGTTTAATAAATATCTGTTTAAACATGTGAAATGATCGTCATAAATCATTAGTAAGTTTATTTCCTTGATATCTTGTTAATAAAAATATTTATATCTCAGGGAAAAAAAATTAGCAGATGGTAGATTCATTTTCATTTAAGAGAATTTTCACTCTTCACTGAGACTTGGGCAAAAAAAAAAAAAAAACCCACTCTACCATATGTTACTTTCCCTCTAAATAAAACTTTCTATCTAAGAATGGCTTACACAGTTTTTAAGATGTGGACAATCTGGAGCATTTTAGAAGACAAAGGGCATGTCAGGACATAACAACATCAAGAATTTTTCTTTTTGTTAATTTAAATGTGATTTGGTTTATTGTCACAAGTGTTAATAACAAATACTTAAAAGAACATAGATGAACTCTGAACACTTATTGAATTTTCTTCACTAATTCATTAGAAGATATCACAAAACAGGTTCTACTATAATTACAGAGTCTGTCCAGGGTTGCCCCTGGCTATCATCTGTTTATTTACACAGACAATGAATATAATTATATCCATTTGGACATTTCTTCAAAAATCAATCCTAACCTCCACACGCTTATGAAGGCACATGAGCAACGAAGCCAGAGAATGGAATTAAAGCTGTTCAAGTTGTTAACACGGTTCAAAACATGATCAAATATTTGCCTCACATTTAACAGTTGTTCTGGTTTCCATTTTCATATTTGAAATAGATCTTAGACCAGGAGGTGAATGTTCCATAGATAAGGGTATTAAACAGAAACAATAAATATAATAGTTGGCATATTTCCCACAGTTATAGGATATGATTTTCTATTGTGTTTCCACTTCAATATAAAGATTGGCCTATTTAAAACCAAATCCACTGCCATTGAATCGATTCTGACTCATGGTGACCTCATGTGTGACAGAGTAGAACTGTTCTACTGGGTTTTCTTGGCTGTAAGCTTTATGGAAGCAGATTGCCAGATCTTTCTTTTGTGGCATGGCTTGGTGGGTTTGAACTGCCTACATTTAGGTTATATCCAACCGAAAAACTAAAACCCGTTGCCGTCGAGTTGATTCCGACTCATAGCAACCCTATAGGACAGAGTAGAACTGCCCCATAGAGTTTCCAAGGAGTGTTGGTTGGATTCAAACTGCCAACCGTTTGGTTAACAGCCATTGCTCTTAACCACTACACCATCAGGGTTTCCATTTAGGTTATAGTTGGGTGCAAATCTTTTACACCACCCAAGGACCTATTGAACCATTAGGCCAACTAAAATTTGGCACTACAAATAATGCAGACACATAGCTGCTAACTGAAAGATCAGCAGTTCAAACCTACCAGCCACTCTGAGGAAGAAAGATGTGGCAGTCTACTTCTGTAAAGATTTACAGCTTTGGAAACTCTACGGAGCAGTTCTACTTTGCAATTTTAGTGTTGCTTTGAGTCGGAATTGACTCATAGGAGAAAGCCTTCATGTTCTGCTTTTGGGAAAGATCACAGCCTTCAAAACCCTATGGAATGTCGTTCTAGTCTGCAACACATGGGCTCACCATGAGCCTGAAATGGCTTCATGTCAGCAGTCTAATTATTTATTTTTTTGGAGTAATATTGGTATGTGATGTAAACTATCCAATTTAGCTATTATTTCATTGTTTTGTAAGTGTATTGGGTCTAGGTGAGAATATTATATCATAAGATTATTGTTATTCTGTCTGTAACTGGCAAATAATACCATATTGACATTTATTGCAATCATTTGATGAAATAGGATAAACAAACCTAGCCCAAATATGAATACACTGGGAAAAATATGTTAAATAAGATGTCAGCTTTTATGTGGTTGATTAAAACCTTAATTTCTTATCCTGGTATGTGTTGGGCTCTTCTAAAATAATTGATACTTCCTTCATAAATATGTTGAGACAAATAGTAAGTTTTAATGGACAATGAAGGATTTATTCCAGTCTGATTAGAAAAAGCTACTTTCCAGATGAATTTTTTTTAACAATGCTTCCAAAAAAAAAAAAACTCTTAAAATATTACACATGCATACATGGAAAGCGCCATGTCTCTATTCCAACCCTATCTTGAGTCTCCATGCTCAAGATTTCACCTAAACTCAGTATTTTCTCATTCTGTAAACATCAGCCTTATATTTCATTCTCCCACTTTCTTAAGTTTTTTTTTTTTAATCTGCTAAACTAATATTTGTTCAAAGTTCTTACCAATGTTCTTCTTGATACATCCACTAGAAACTGCCTTACTTCTCTTTATTGATTCATAAACAAAAAAGTTAATCAAATATAAATTAAGTGCTTGATATGTGCTAGTTACTTCCCTCGTTTGGGGATGCCAGTGGAGTTGGGGTGGGATCAGGGAGCCTATAAAGGAGTAAGGTGGTGTCCCTTCTCTTAAGGAGATCATATCATAGACATATTGTATTCCACGTATTGCACATGTAGCTCTCATCATAGTCTTTATATCAGTTTCATTCACCACCGAGGGCATATTAACATTTCCTCTAGAGCTTCATACAAGTATATATTATGTGGGACCCAGCTCAAAGCTATGTCATTGCACTCTCTGGAAATGAGTCCTGAGCATACTTCAGATTTTTATCGTGGATCCATTTATTTTTAGTTGCCTGTATATTTTCTATAGATTTTGGATATGTTTTCATGAAATTAAGAATTCATGGAATTTAATACCAAAAAAACCAAACCCAGTGCCGTCAAGTCGATTCCGACTCATAGCGACCCTATAGGACGGAGTAGAACTGCCCCATAGAGTTTCCAAGAAGCGCCTGGTGGATTCGAACTGCCAACCCTTTGGTTAGCAGCCATAGCACTTAACCACTACACCACCAGGGTTTCCTGGAATTTAATACAGCATTCATATTTTGGAACTTAAGTAGTGTTAGATTGCTCTCCAATGGTTTCACGTGTTTTAGTTTCTTACCCGACTAGACTGCTAGGATCTTGCAAGAGAGACAATGGTTTTATGCTATGGCATGCTGTTGTTGCGTGCTGTCAAGTAGATTTTGCCGTAGAGACTGTATAGAACAGGGTAGAACTGCCCCAAAGAGTTTGCTAGGCTGTAATCTTTACAGGAGCAAATCACCAGGTCTTTTCTTCCACAGAACCGCTGGTGGGTTTAAACTTCAAACGTTTCGGTTAGGAGCCAAGTGCTTTACCATTGCTGCTTAATCATCGCCCTTTAACCACTGCGCTTAACCATTGCTTCACCAAGGCGGTTTATGCTATGGCATAGCCACTGAAATATCTAACAAAAGTGGCACCTTCAATTTTCTCTTAAAAATTACTCTTGACTGAGGATATAATCCTCTTGATAATGATTTATACTTATTCTCCGACGTCTCTATCTCCAATTTTTCTGTCTCCTTCAACTCGACAGGCTTACCGTACCGTACCCGTTGCCCATAGAGTTTCCAAGGAGCGCCTAGTGGATTTGAACTGCAGACCTTTTGGTTAGCAGCGGTAGCACTTAACCACTACGCCACCAGGGTTTCCTCGACAGGCTTAGATGTAGTTTAAATGCTCTAGAGAGCAAGAGTGTGCTGGCTCAGTAATTAGTGGGAGACTAGTATCTGTATTACCTGTAGGTCTTGCACTAAGAAAATGGAGCTGTGTCACTGTGGTTTAAATATAAGAGATAAAAGTCTGTTTTTGATACTAGAGAGTAAAGAGTAAATCAATCCAAGCTCTAAAGTGTTCTTATGGTTTTGAAGAGTTCTCTCCCCACCAACTATGGAGCAGGTGAGTCTGTCCCTGAATAGTTTGTGGATCCTGATTCCTTTGTTGTACTATTACAAAATCACTTTCAATAGTAGTACTGCTAATAAACAACAGTAGTATTAAGTCACATATTTAATAGTTTATCATGTGCCAGGCCTTGTACTAAATGCCTTACATGCGCTGTTAACATTTTATTCTGACAATATGTGATAGGTAATATTATAGCTTCCATACTATGGCACTTTGCTTATATGTGATATTGGTATGAATTTTATAAGAGTAATTGGTCATTGGTCATAAAATATAGATTCTCTCAACTCACTCAACAAGCACATATTCAAGCTTTTTATAAGTAAAATACATCGAAAATAGTTCTAAGTATTCCAGGCAATGCTCAATATGGACATACCTTTAGCTGATGAATTAGGTAGTACTGTAACAGCAACAATACCAGTTGTATTAATAAAAGAAAAGAATATTGATATATGTAGGTAAATGTGAGTCACTTTCTTTGTTTAAGGTACTTGGAGATGCAGTGAAAAATACTCAAACGAGATAAAAACTGAACTTAAATATATAAAAAAAATTTAAAGATGAAACGATAGAATGTATAATACATTTTGTCAAATAGTCTATGTTAGGTGGCCAGATGTATTGGGTGGGGGTTTAGGTGAATCATCACTTAATAATTGTATATGGGAGTTCTGGTGGACTAGTGGTTAAGAGCTTGGCTGTGAAACAAAAGGATGGCAGTTCAAATCTACCAGGCGCTCCTCAGAAACCATATGGGGCAGTTCTACCCCATCCTGTAGGGTCGCTCTGAGTTGAAATCGACTTGACAGCAATGGGTTTGGTTTTGGTGTATATATATATATATATATATATATATATATATATATACACATATATACATATACATATATATATAATGTTCTGAACTAAAAAGACTAAAAATTAGCAAAAAAGACAGATCGATACGCAATTAAAAACTCTGATAAGTTAACAAGCAAAAGAAAAATGTTATTTCATCTTAATATTGTAGTTCAATCCAGCATGCGCATGGATTTCCCTTCCTTAACCAAGATGCAATTAGCATCCATGAAATTATACAATTTTCCATTTGCCTTTGCCCACCTATAATAATTGTGGCTAACGGCCATCTAAATTATTCATTTTATATGGGGAACAAATGATTATTCTTAAAACAGATCCTCTGCTCTTTTAAATTGCTTTTCTTCATTCTCCAGTTGGCCCAGGCCGTTACTGAATTAAATGTTTCTTAATGAAGAATACTGCCTCACAGAACTTTGCTTTATCTGTGAATTAGAGGAATAATTTGAAATTCCAAAGTCAGAACTGCATTTCAAAGTAAGACGATGGAACACTGGAATTTTCGATCTCTGCACTGATGACATTTTTCTGATACACTTTTTGTTTTATTTTAGAAACAGTGTTTTCAGAGGACATGTTTTAAATCTATAGACCTAACTACAAATAATCTGTATGCTGATTATTCTAGAGAAGTTGATTTCACCAATAAAGACATAAGCAGAAATAATAAGATGAATAGAAACATGCTGTATGAGAGGAAAGGGGGAAATAAATAAGAAATGGCAAAAGGGGGGCACAGAACAGCATTTCTGCTTCCCTCTTCCCACCTCCCTCCTAGTACTTCCCCTAGAGAGGAGCAGCTGCTAATCAAATTGCATGACTCCAAGGCATTAGTAGGATTTTACTTTCTAGAAGGTGAGAGCATTGTGCTAAAGCACTTTGTCCGTTCTTTTTTTCTTTCTACTTCCTTTATGAATCGCTCACTTCCACGGGGGTAAGGTGTGCCAAAGTTGACTGTACTGATCATATTATCTCACTTGCCGTCTTGCTTTGATTTGCTTTAGAGGGACAGGTGAAGGGACTAACTCAAAATTTAAAACAAATAGGAGAGTAAAGATTTACATTAAAATACATACCACACCACAAACTTAACCTGGTCCTGTGTCATAGCATGTGATTAACCCAACTACCAATAACGTGAAATTTTTATTTGGTTGTTGTTTCTTTCACCTAGTCCTCTCTTCATTGGATGTTGGTTGTTTTAAGAAGTGAGAGTTATCAGAAGTGATTGCCCAGAATTTTCTGACATCCTGGGTCAAAGTAACATAAAACTAGAAAACTACCCCCAAGAAAATCTTAATTTTACGGATTGTACATACATAGAGTCCCTGGTACAAACAAATAATGTGCTTGGCTGCTAACAAAAAGACTGCAATTTCAAGTCCACCCAGAGGTGCCTCCAAAAAAGGCCTGGAGATCTACTTCCAAAAACCAGCCACTGAAATCCCTGTACAGAATAGTTCTACTCTGACACACACATTAGGTCGCCATGAGTCAGAATTGCCTCAACAGCAACTAGTATTGTTATGGGTGCATATACACTCAGTAATAGCATTATTTTAATTCTGAATTATTATTTTTTCATCTAATGGCTGAAGACTTGGTTTATTTTACAAGAATATTTCAGTGAGCAAATAATTAGTCTTAAGCACGTGTGCCAGACTCAACGGCTATGTAAACAGTAGATCCAAACGCCCCAAATTAGAACTTGCAAGTTACAAAATCAGAAACACTTACTTTCATTTCACCTGTGCTTGTTTCAGTTTACGGTTGACACAGCAAGTTCTAAGACATGGAAATCCCTTCTTCTCTGCTCCCTTTGGGTGCCAAGAATTGATCTTGCAGCCAGCAGGGATATCATGTCCAGCTGTGTCCTCTCTCATTTCTGCACTTTCTTTGACTTTATCTTGAAGTTAGTCAAAAAGCAATAACATAACCCCAACAGTGTCAAAACTGTAGTATACTAAATGTCTCAGCTATGCACCTCCAAACTTTCAAAAACCTCCTGACTGTTCTTCAGACCTAGGGCACATATATGCCTGATCAAGTGCCTTCATATGGAAACACTCATTGAGCCAAATAATTACGTGTTGTAACAAAAGAAGTGATTATTTGAATGCAAAATTTTTCACTAACCCAAAAATAGTGCTAAAATACATGTACGTGTAATATTTAAATATGAAATGATATTAAATTAACATTCAAATACAATTCATTATAAATGGTTGAATGCAATAAATTAACATCCTTTGAGTACACTATTTTTAAATCAAAGTTTTTTTTTTCTTTCACTTTGATTATGCAGGTAATGAATCTGAACTTTTTAAAAAATAACAAATATGAATTCATTATCGAATATAAATTTCAGGTTTGATACTTACATTCCTCCTAGTCACAATCATTTCCATTTATTCCTAATCTCGGCAAATGCTTAATTTAAGAAAACAGATCTAAAATAAACTATGTATCTTCTTATACCATCAACAGTATCATTTGAACAGGTATTTAGTGGATTTATATGGGATGGGATGGGAACTATTCTAGGTATAATGGGATACAAGTTCACATGAATCAGGTTCCACACTCTCTAAGGCACAGAGGGGCCAGGCACATGGGAAGTGTGCTGGTGGAAGGTATGAACATAGGGGAAAGGGAGCTAAAAGTGGGAATCCCATGTTTCAAAATACTGTATCATCTCTAGTTCTACTATATCATTAATATCATCCACAATGAAAATTTTGCTGAAGATCATTCAAAAGTGGCTGCAGCAGTACACCAGCTGGGGACTGCCAGAAATTCAAGCAGGATTCAGAAGAGGACATGGAACCAGGGATATCATTGCTGCTGTCAGATGGATCCTGGCTGAAAACAGAGAATATCTTAAAGATGTTTACCTGTGTTTTATTGACTATGCAAAGGCATTCAACTGTGTGGATCATAACAAATTATAGATAACATTGTGACAAATGGAAATTCCAGAACACTTAATTGTGCCCATGAGGAACCTGTACTTAGACCAAGAAGCAGTCATTCGAACAGAACAAGGGGATACTGCATGGTTTAAAGTTAAGAAGGGTGTGTATTAGGTATGTGTCTTTTCACCATATCTATGCAATCTGTATGCTGAGCAAAGAATGCAAGAAGCTGGACTGTACAAAGAAGAACAGATTGGAGGAAGACTCATTAATAACCTGTGATGTACAGATGACACAACCTTGCTTGCTGAAAGTGAAAAGGGCTTGCAGCACTTGCTGACGAAGATCAATGATCAAAGCTTTCAGTACGGGTTATAACTCAACAAAAAGAAAACAAAAATCCTTAGAACTGGGCCAATAAGTAACATCGTGTTAAATGGAGAAAAGATTGAAGTTGTAAGGGTTTCATTTTACTTGGATCCGTAATGGCCATGGAAACAGCAGTCGAGAGATCAAACAGTGCATTGCCTTGGGCAAATCTGCTGCGGAAAAACCTTAAAGAGCAAAGATGTCACCTTGAAGCCTAAGGTGTGCCTGACTCAATCCACAATGTCTTCAATTGCCTTATATACATGTGAAAGCTGGACCCTGAATAAGGAAGACCAAAGGAAAATTTATGCCTTTGATTTATGGTGTTGGCGAAGAATGAACAAACCTGTCTTGGAGGAAGAATAGCCAGAATGTTCCTTAGAAGCAAAGATGGCAAGACTTCATCTCACATAATTTGACCATGTTATTAGCAGGGACCAGCCCCTGGAAAAGGACATCATACTTGGTTAAGAAGAGGGTCAGTGAAAAAGGGGAAGACCCTTAGCAAGATGAATTGACACAGTGGCTGCAACAATGGGCTCAAACATGGCAACAATTGTGAGGATGGTGCAGGACATGGCAGTGTTCTGTTCTACTGTGCATAGGGTCGCTATGAGTTGGAACCCACTCAAGGCACCTAACAACGAAGATCTTAGTGGGCTCTACTGTGGCAGCATACATCTATATGGCTTTAAGTTCTAAGTAGGGGAATTACAATGACATCATGAACTATAGTCAAATGGCAGGACCGGGCAATGTTTCATTCTGTTGTACACAGGGTCGCTATGAGGCAACAGATTTTATTATACAGAAAAGGAAAATGAAACCCAGAGAAAATAAATTTTCAATGTTTAGCAAACTAGTATGTGTGAGGTTAAAGAGAATTCCATTTGACTTCATAGCTCAGGCTTCATTTTAGTACACCATATCCTGGTCACCAGACTTGGAGCATGTATGTTGATCTTTGATACCTGCTATGGAATCTGGCACATGAGGCTGAAAAGAGAGGAACACAGAATTCTGCTCTTTGTCAGTCATTTGTAAGTCTAGAAATATGACATTTCCAAAACTGTCTGGAGATTTTTAAAAAATTAATAACTTGTGAATAATCTTGTTGTAAAACCAAAACTCGTTGCCGTCTAGTCAATTCTGACTCATAGTGACCCTGTGCGACAGAGGTGAACTTCCCCATAGGGTTCCCAAGGAGCAACTGGTAGATTCGAACTGACGAACTTTTGGTTAGCAGCCGAACTCTTAACAACGCTGCCACCAGGGCTCCAGTCTTATCATAGTTTGTTTATTTTTCAACTGCATTCCAGAAAATCAGAAATGCCAAAACTCATTGCCGTGCAGTCAATTCGGACTCATAAGAACCCTATAGGACAGAGTAAAACTGCCCCATAGCATTTCCAAGGAGCAGCTGGTGAATTCCAACTGCTGACCTTTTAGTTAGAGGCCGAGCTCTTAACCACTGTGCTACCAGGGTCTAGATATATTTTCCTTTCTTAATTGTGTACTTCATAAACCTTTGTTGTATACATGCATTCTAGCCGAAAAGGGATTCATGAATTCTTACAGGTTTAAAATTTTAATCTAAGATTCCAGTTTTTTTTTTTTCTTACAACGTATATGTGTTCTTATGTATGTGCTTTTCATTCAACATTTACTTATTAAATGCAGCTATATGTTTGTATTTTTTAGGCAATACGAATAATGCAGCAATCAAATATAGAGTTCCTGCCTGTATAGAATCCAGAGTCTAGTTATGGATTAGTGTGAATATGAAGCAAACTAACGCACGTTCTCCATGTCATTATGTCCAGGAAGGTTAGTAAAATGTTAATGCTCAGGATCAAGTATTTGCTACATTATTATCATATTTTTATATAACAAATTTCAGAAACTTTATAAAATTATTCACTTTAGTATGTTATTAATGTGATTTGTGATCAAATATTATTAATACTTTAAGAAGAGGCTTGGAGAGTTGAACATATTACTAGATATTAAGAAAGCATTGCAGGTGGGCCCATCATATACCAGACACTACTATGAAATCACAATTTTTGTCATTTCTCTATTATTGATCTTAAAAATTCAATAATCTATAAATAAGAGCCCTTTTACTTGCCCCTTACATAAAACACAAATACAAAAAAGACAAACCCACTGCCGTTGAGTCTATTCCAGCTCATCACAACCCTGTGAGACAGAGTAGAACTGCCTCAGGGTTTCCAAGGCTGTAAATCTTCACGGAAGCTGACTGCCACATCTTTTTCCTGTGAAGCAACTGGTGGGTTCGAATCATCAACCTTTTGTTTGGCAACCAAGCGCTTTAACCATTGTGCCACTAGGCATCCTCTAAAATAAATACATAAGTAAACCTAGAACTACATAAACTTGAAAGAGAACTGAGCATATAATGTACAATTTGGTTTCGTTACTAGGAAACAGGTTGTTGTTTTTTTTTTTTTGCCAATGCTTCATCTGTTTAATAAAAACACCTGGTATATTGAAGCTATAAAAAGTGATACATTTGCCAGGAACACTCTGCCAGAGAACAAGTACTTGATGCACGCACATCATCTTCCATTCGTTTACATATTGCTATAGACAGGTTGTCAGTCTGGAAACTCATTTTTTCATCTCAGAACGTCAAAGTAAAATGAATTAAAAAAAAAAAGTGTTATCGACGTTACATTAAATTGTTAAACAAAATGACAGCTGTTAGCAGTAATTAAAAAAAAAAAAAAGAAGCATCCAAGATTTCCTAAAAGTACTGAAAACAATTTTATGCTTATTGTTTATGAAAGGGGTATTATCATAGAATATTATGTCTTTTTCTATCTAGTTGAGGCCAGCTCCAACAGCTCCAACAGAACCTCTTACATCCAGTCTGGCGTTCTTCTATCCACTCCATACATGAATTCCAGAACGACCTTTCTAAAATCCATAATGATCATGCTACTTCTGTTTTCAAAAGCCTCTCATGGCTTCTTATGAATTTTACAATGCATTTCAATTCTCTACCATGGCATTTAAAAAGCCCTATAATATGAATCTCACTTATCTTTCTATGTTCATTTCTCCCCTAAACTTCCACTACATTTGGACAAGCTCATTTCCTTATCAAAAATACTTCAAAGTTGTGTAAGTCAAGGTCCCGTACAAAAAATAGTAAACACTCTAGAGTTTTTAATAAGGAAAAAATACAGAGAATGAAGTGACTACAAACTGTTGGCAATACTGAAGGCTGAAAACCAATTCTAAATTGGGGTCTGAGGATAATTCTCACAAGAAAGTACTATTGATTCACTAGGGAAGCCACTACCTCTGAAACCACCACAGAAATTAACGTCAAAATCAAAAAGCTACCCCAATAGCTGCCACCTGACTCTCAAAACACTGAGGAATAGGCAAGGTAAAAGAGCTGCAGAAGAACTACCACCAAAATTGGACTGAAAAGTAGTCTCTGCTTCACCTTCTACTTCCAATTATTGTGCCCAGCCCCTGTCATCACGCTGTGGGAAACTACATTCCTCTTTTGGGGAGATAGCACAAAGACTCTGGAAGACAGTGGTTGTTCTTGAAACAACAGAGGTTGATCTCCTTTAGAGACTTTCTTTTTCTGACATATAGCATTCAATTAAGTGAGGACCTGAAATGTTTTTTATACAATCTCATTATTTAGCAGATTGGAAAGTGCTCTCTGGTAGAGTAAAAGATGTAAGACAAAAGAAGATAACTTGAGACGGTAAGAGATTGAGAAATAATACACATATCTGAAAATCTGAATTTATAAAATGAATTCTATATACATTTCCTAATAATTGAGCACTGACCTGGTCACTTTTTATATGTTATCACTCAATCTCATCAACCCCTTGAATCGAACACCCATGTAACTATTCTTACGTACATTTAATAGATGAACAAAGTTAGTACTTCCAGTAAGGTGAAGAGATTTAAACAAATAGTTAGCATTCAAATCTAATTCTAACTTCTTCCTAAGCCCTTCCTCACCCATCTTCTTTTATGTTCAGAGTATATACCAGCAGAAAGCATTAAAAACTTACCCTGGTCTTGCATTGTGTAAAACTGTGGAAAGAAGGTATAAATGGAAATGAACATGTTTCAGTTAAACTCAATAAAAATGTAATTTTAAATATATACTATTTTTTTTATTGCGATAGGATAGTTTCCATTATTTAAATGGTGTGGAGGGGATTATTTGGCAAGTATTCAAGTTATTCACCAGGGGAAAAGCAGTAGTACTTCACACCGTGGACGATTACTAGTACAATGTGTACTTTTTTCTGCCTTAATAATTGCATGTTCTTTTTTGACACATCTGCACAAGGCAGAATAATTAAAGTACATTAGCTGCATTGTGGAAGGGACATTTGGTTTTATTTAACATTAGACTGTAAGAAAGGCAATTTGCTTTATATTACCATTCATTATTTGTTGCATGCGTTCCCACACATTCAGGCTCTACACACAAATAGGAAACTATGTGAAAATCCTGCAAAGCCTCTTAACCTGGAGTTGCACTATGTACCTAAAAATACACAAAATATATTATACAGAAGAATTTCTTTCTTTTCTGCATTGTAGATAACTATGTGGCATTACAGTGTAAAAGGGTTTAAAAGCAGAAATCACTTTTAGAGTGATTATTTCACCAAAAGTGAGCTAAACAATTTACCAAGCCTCTTGGTTTTCATATGGCAGGAGCAGAAAGCTAGAACTTACTGGAGACAAATGTATGTTTGTTTTAAGTTAGACTCTAGAGAAATAGGATTGGCATCTCTGAGTCTCCTAATTACATTTTAGTGAGAAAGAAGTTTGTCTTGTATTTGAGTAAAGTGTCAAACCCATTTCATATAGGGTAGGAATGCATTTGGATTGTGTGAAATGCATTTGGAAAACTAATGTAACCTTAATTTTTCCCCTTAGGAGGTTAGTGCCCATGTATATCAGTTAGCTTTTGCAGTATAACAAACCACTCCAAAATTTAGTGGTTTAAAATAACAAGCACTTATTTAATTCACAATCTGTGAGTTGGGAGTTGGGCTGGCTTCACCTGGGCAGTCCTTCCCATCTCAGCAGGGCTTACTTACGTGTGTAAGGTCACTGGTATGGTCAGCTGGGAATTTGTTGGTCTAGGATGGCTTCATATGGGAGAATGTCTTTGATCTTTACAGCCTCTCACTCTTCAGCTAGCTAAATAGATCTTATTTATATGGCAGCTGGACAGGATTCCAAGAAAAAGAGTGGAAGTGGCTCTGGACTCCTGAGCCCTAGGTTCAGAATGGGCATTCTGTCACTTAAACTGCATTCTATTGGCCAACAATGTCACACCAAAACTAAACCAAACCCACTGTTGTAATGTCATTCCAACTCATAGCAGCCCCACAGTAGAACTGCCCCATAGGGTTTCCGAGGCTGTAATCTTTACAGAAGCAAACTGCAAACTGCCACATCTTTTTCCCATAGAGTGGGTGGTGGGTTTGAACCACCCACTTTTTGGTTAACAGCCAAGAGCTTACTGCTGCTCTACCGGGGCCCCTTCCAAGTCATACAACAACGTCATTTTCAAGGCAAGGAAAAAGAAACTCCCTGTCTATGGAACAAAACGCAAAACCGTATTGCAAAGGGCATGAACATAAGAAATTGAAGAATTATGGCCAAATTTGCAATCTACTAGGCTGTAATAGAAGACAAATTTTGTTGGCGAAATAGTTTTCTTGATAATGACATGTCCCACAGACAAAAGTAGGCTTCAGAGGAGGGATTTTTATGTATTGCTTTTCGAATCTTCCCAAACCTTGTTTTGATGTGACCCCTGGTTCAACACAAGTACCTCCTATGACTCTTCGCATGTGAGGTTCATTCCAAACTCCTTAGGCTGGTGTTAACCAACTCTACACATTCCATTAACTTTCTTTATTTTGACATCTCAGACTTCTACGTCAATATTTTCATGTTTCGCCATTCTGATCCAAACAAGCTGATTCCTTAAGAATCTCCTTTGAGATGGAAAAAAAAAAAAAAACACATATATATATATATATATCAAGCAAACAGCAATCAAAATAGAGCAGGAGTGGCAATATTAATTTCTAACAAAATAGACTTTAAAGTTAAATCCATCCAAAAGGATAAGGAAGGATACTATATAGTGATTAAAGGGACAATATACCAGGAGGATATAAACATATTAAATATTAATGCACCCAATGACAGGGCTACAAGACATGTAAACTCTAACGGCATTGAAAACTGAGATAGAACGCTCCACAATTATAGTAGAAGACTTCAACACACAACTTTCGGTGAAGGAAAGGACATCCTGAAAGAAGCTCATTAAAGACACAGAAGATCTAAATGCCACAACCAACCAACTTGACTTCATAGACTTATACAGAACACTCCACCGAACAGCAGTCGAGTATACTTTCTTCTCTAGCGCACATGGAATATTCTTTAGAATAGACCACATAAAACAAACCTTTGCAGAATCCAAAATATTGAAATATTACAAAGCATCTTCTCTGACCATAAAGCCAAAAAAGTAGAAATCAGTAAGAGAAATAGCAGGGAAAAGAAATCAAACACCTGAAAGCTGATCAAATACCCTGCTCAAAAAACGCTGGGTTATAGAAGAAATTAAGGATGGAATAAAGAAATTTATAGAATCCAATGAGAATGAAAACACTTCCTATCAGAATCTTTGGGACACAGAGAAAGCAGTGCTCAGAGGTCATTTTATTTCAATAAAGGTACATATAAACAAGAAGAAAGGGCCAAAATCTAAGAATTTTCCCTACAACTTGAACAAATAGAAAGAGAGCAAGAAAAGAAACCCTCAGGCACCAGAAGAAAGGAAATAATAAAAATTAGAGGAGAACTAAATGAAATAGAAAACGGAAAAACAATTGAAAGAATTAACAAGACCAAAAACTGGTTCTTTGAAAAAAATTAACAAAATTGATAAACCATTGGCCAGACTGACTAAAGAAACACAAGAAAGGAAACAAATAACCTGAATAAGAAATGAGATGGGCCATATCACAACAGACCCAACTGAAATTAAAAGAATCATATCAGATTACTACAAAAAATTGTACTCTAAAAAATTTGAAAACCTAGAAGAAAGGGATGAATTCCGAGAAACACACTACCTACCTGAAATAACACAAACAGAGGTAGAACAACTACATAGACCCATAACAAAAGAAGAGATTGAAAAGGTAATCAAAAAACTCCCAACAAAAAAAAAGCCCTGGTCCGGACAGCTTCACTGCTGAGTTCTACCACACTTTCGGAGAAGAGTTAACACCACTACTACTAAAGGTATTTCAGAAGATAGAGAAGGATGGAATACTACCAAACTCATTCTATGAAGCCAGCATATCCCTGATACCAAAACGAGGTAAAGACACCACAAAAACAGAAAATTACAGACCTATATCCCTTGTGAACTTAGATGCAAAAATCCTCAGCAAAATTCTAGCCAATAGAATTCAATAATACATCAAAAAAAAAAAAAAATTCACCATGACCAATTGGGATTCATACCAGGTATCCAGGGATGGTTCTGCATTACAAAAAACAATTAATGTAATCTATCACTTTTTTTTTTATCATATAAATAAAACAAAAGACAAGAACCACATGATTTTATCAGTCAATGCAGAAAAGGCATTTGACAAAGTTCAACACCCATTCATGATAAAAACTCTCAGCAAAATAGGAATAGAAGGAAAATTCCTCAACATAATAAAGGGCATTTATACAAAGCCAACAGCCAATTTCATCCTAAGTGGAGAGAATCTGAAAGGATTCCCGTTGAGATTGGGAACTAGACAAGGATGCCCTTTATCATCACGCTTACTCGACATTGTACAGGAGGTCCTAGCCAGAGCAATTAGGCTAGATAAAGAAATAAAGGGCATCCAGACTGGTATGGAACAAGTGAAAGTATCTCTATTTGCAGATGACATGATCTTATGCACAGAAAACCCTAAAGAATCCTCAAGAAAATTACTGAAGCTAATAGAAGAGTTCAGCAGAGTATCAGGATACAAGATAAACGTACGAAAATCAGTTGGGTTCCTCTACACCAACAAAAAGAACATTGAAGAGAAAATCGCCAAATCAATACCATTTACAGTTGCCCCCAAGAAGATAAAATACTTAGGAATAAATCTTACCAGAGATGTAAAAGACCTGTACAAAGAAAACTACAAGACAATACCTCAAGAAACCAAAAGAAAGCTACATAAGTGGAAAAACGTACCTTGCTGATGCATAGGAGGACTTAACATTATAAAAATGTCTATTCTACCAAAAGCGATCTATACATTTAATGCATTTCCTATCCAAATTCTACCGACATTTTTTAATGAGATGGAGAAACAAATCACCAAATTCATACGGAAGGGAAACAGGCCCCGGATAATTAAAGCATTACTGAAAGAGAACAAAGTGGGAGGCCTCACTCTACCTGATTTTAGAACCTTTTATAATACCACAGTGGTTAAAACAGCTTGGTATTGATACAACAGATATATAGACCAATGGAACAGAATTGAGAATCCAGACATAAACCCATCCACATATGAGCAGCTGATATTTGACAAAGGCCCAATGTCAGTTAAATGGGAAAAAGACAGTTTAACAAACTGTCTTTTTGACAAACGGTGCTGGCATAACTGGATATTCAACTGCAAAAAAAATGAAACAAGGCCCATACTTCACACCATGCACAAAAACTCATGCAAAATGGATCAAAGACCTAAATATAAAATCTAAAACGATAAAGATCATAGAAGAAAAAATAGGGACAATGTTAGGAGCCCTAATACATAGCATAAACAGTGTACAAAACATTACTAACAATGCAGATAAGAAACCAGATAATTGGGAGCTCCTAAAAATCAAACACCTATGCTCATCCAAAGACTTCACCAAAAGAGTAAAAAGATTACCTACAGACTGGAAAAAGTTTTCAGCTATGACATTTCTGATCAGTGTCTGATCTTTAAAATCTACATGATAACGCAAAAACTCAACCACAAAAAGACAAATAACCTAATTAAAAAATGGGCAAAGGATATGAACAGACGCTTCACTAAAGAAGACATTCAGGTAGCTAACAGATACATGAGGAAATGCTCATGGGCATTAGCCGTTAGAGAAATGCAAATCATAACTACAATGACATTCCATCTCACTCCAACAAGGCTGGCATTAATCCAAAAAACAAAATAATAAACGTTGGAGAGGCTGTGGAGAGACTGGAACACTTATACACTGCTGGTGGGAATGTAAAATTGTACAACCACTTTGGAATTGATTTGGTGCTTCCTTAAAAAGCTAGAAATAGAACTACCATACAATCCAGCAATCCCACTCCTTGGAATATATCCTAGGGAAATAAGAGCCTTTACACAAACAGATATATGCACACCCATGTTTATTGCAGCACTGTTTGCAATAGTAAAAAAGATGGAAGCAGCCAAGGTGCCCATCAACAAATGAATGGATAAATAAATTACGGTATATTCACACAATGGAATATTACATATTGATAAAGAACAGTGATGAATCCGTGAAACATTTCACAACATGGAGGAATATGGAAGGCATTACGCTGAGTGAAGTTAGTCAGTTGCAACAGGACAAATATTGTGTTAGACTACTGTTATAAGAACTTGAGAAATAGTTTAAACAGAGAAGAGAATATTCTTTGATAGTTTCGAGAGGGGAGAGGGAGAGAGGGAGGGAGAAGGTTTTCACTAATTAGATAGTAGATAAGAGCTATTTTAGGTGAAGGGAAAGACAACACACTATACAGATGTCAGCACAAATGGGCTAAACTAAAAGCAGTTTCCTGAATAAACTGAATGCTTCGAAAGCAGGGGCAGGGGTTTGGGTACCATGGTTTCAGGGGACATCTAAGTCAATTGGCATAATAAAATCTATTAAGAAAAATTCTGCATCCCACTTTGGAGAGTGGTGTCTGGGGTCTTAAGCACTAGCAAGCGGCCATCTAAGATGCATCAATGGGTCTCAACCCACCTGGACCAAAGGAGCATGAAGAACACCAATGACACAAGGTAATTATGAGCACAAGAGGCAGAAACGACCACATAAAGCAGAGACTACATTAGCCTGAGACCAGAAGAAAGAAGAGCTAGATGCTACCCAGCTACAACCGATGACTGCCCTGACAGGCAACACAACAGAGAACCCCTGAGGGAGCAGGAGAGCAGTGGAATGCAGACCCCAAATTCTCATAAAAAGACCAGACCTAATGGTCTGACTGAGACTAGAATGACCCCGGAGGTCATGGTCCCCAGACCTTCTGCTAGCCCAAGACAGGAACCATTCCCAAAGCCAACTCTGCAGAAAGGGATTGGACTGGACAATGGGACAGAGAATGATACTGGGGAAGAATGAGCTTCTTGGGTCAAGCAGACACACGAGACTATGTTGGCATATCCTGTCTGAAGGGGAGATGAAAGGGTAGAGGGGGTGAGAAGCTGACCGAATGGACACAAAAAGAGAGAGCAGAGGGAAGGTGTGTTCTGTCTTCTTAGGGGGAGAGCAATTAGGAGTATATACCGAACCAAACCAAACCCAGCGCTTTTGAGCAGATTCTGACTCATAGCGACCCTATAGGACAGAGTAGAACTGCCCCATAGAGTTTCCAAGGAGCACTTGGCGGATTCGAACTGCCAACCCTTTGGTTGGCAGCTGTAGCACTTAACCAATACGTCACCAGGGTTTCCAGGAGTATATAGCAAGGAGTTCATAAATTTTTGTATAAGAGTCTGACTTGATTTGTAAACTTTCATTTAAAGCACAATAAAAATTAAAAAAAAAAATCTCCTTTGAACACCCTAATTATTCTGTTTTTCATATAGTTTTCACATATACATTACTCTTCTCTAATTTACTTCATCTATATTCTCTTTTTTTTTTTTTATTCTCTACATCTTAAGGTATGCCCTCTGTATGACTCAAATGGCTTTGAAAATATCTTTTCTAATTAACTCCATGTAAAAATAATTCTTCATTTGAATTCACCTCACTTCCTTCTCTTGAACAATCTTTGAAATTGTCTGTATCACCTGGATTTAAAATATATATATACATATATAAAAAAATAATAATGATTTTGTTATCTTGCTATGTCAGTTAAAATACCCTGTATGGCAAGGTTGGCACTATTTCTTTTGTAACCCTATACAATCTTCTACACTAAGTAATTATTGGGGCTGAACAAGCATAAGCTAACAGATCCTCTCTTTCTCTCTCTCTTTCTCTACACACACACAAACACACATGAAAATGCATATATACGTACGCATGTATATGTAAATATATAGACACACACATATACACATATAAGTGTGCATGTGTATATAAATGTGTATAGATAGAGAGACATTGATACTTAAAATTACTCATATGGATTTCTGATTTAATAATAGCATATTCTTAAAATTCCAGTATATATTCATAGACTCTGCACAAGTATTTTTTCTTTATCTTTTTATCCCTTGATATTCCTGATTAACAGTAATCATTTATGTTATATTATCCTGCTGCAAAACATACAAAATAGTATCCTTAGTGAAATTTAAAAAATTATTTTTGACAAGAATGACAATGAAATTTACACTCTGTTATAAAAAATTAATGAAAGACAATGAAATGTGGAATGAAAGTAGTAAGATTCATAAACATAAATATACTGGTCTATTTTGTGTTTATTTATCTAGAGCTCATCATATAAATAAAAATAAGAATCAAACAAAGTTAGATTCTTATAGATTCTTTGAGAAAAAAATATCTGGCTCACTTAAGATCTATGTAACAAGAGAAAGTAGGTTTTATAATAGTCATGACTTCAATATGTTTAGATATACAGTATGAGACAAAATCCCAAATTCTTTTAAATATCTGAATTTTTTCTTTAAGATTGGAGAGACGCTCTATTTTGATCTTGATGACTTATCTATTCAGACTTAAACCATTGAATCTTGCCTCCTTCAGAGGTACTAACAGAGTAGCTGTTAGGAGCTGAAGCTTTTGTGTCAAATGAACTTGGGGTTAAATCTCTGTTCTACCACTTAAAAATTGTTTTAGATAAAAAGATGCTTAAGCTCTCTAGAGCCCAATTTTCTCACCTGTGAAAAAATGAATAAAAATCACACCTATTTTCTTGGTTGTAACTAAATGAAAACATGCATGCACTATATAATGGGTGTAGAGTCAGCATTCAACTCAAGATATTTAGATTCAGGTGAACATCAGGTGAAATCTCCTAACTTCCTACGTACTTTGTGTGTGTGTGTGTGTGTGTGTGTGTGAGATAAGAAAATTCAGTAAATTTTTCTTGGCCTTTATTCATTTGTCAAAAATTGTAATCAATAATAACTATTGCATGGTAACATTAATACAATTTTTGTCTGTTGTTATCGTTGTTAGGTGCCTTCAAGTCAGTTCTGACTCGTAGTGTCCCTGTGTACAACAGATCAATATACTGCCCAGTCCTGCACCAACATCACAGCTGTTGCTATGTTTAAGCCCATTGTTGTAGCCACTGTGTCAGTCCATCTCACTGAGGGCCATTCTCTTTTTCAACGACTCTCTACTTTACGAAGCATGAAGTTCTTCTCCATAGCCACCTATAGGACAGGGTAGAGGTGCCTCGCAGGGTTTCCAACTAGCACCTGGTGGATTTGAACTGCTGACCTTTTGATTAGCAGCTGTAGCACTTAACCTCTATGTCACCAGTGTTTCCAGACTATGCAACTGTGAACAGTTTGTGACATAACTATCAAATATCCTTTGCAACACAAGGACCATTACAGTTTGAATACTTGACTATGGTTTACCACCCATAGTGATTATAACATCTGTGGGTATTCTACAAATGAAGAGATTTAAGTTCATTTAAGGGCACTCAACTAGGTCTTCTTATTCCAAAACTCATGTTTTGTTTCGTTTATCCCACTACACTGCTCTTTCTTTTATTCAAACACACAAAACCCTCGATTAAAAAAAAAAAAAAATCTTTGAGAACAGAATTATGAACAAAACAATTTTACTTTAAATTAACCTCAAATGGCCATTGATTTCTACTTCATGTTACTGATCTTTTTTCACGTTTCAGCACATGACAAAAAAAATAATCCAAATCATTTTTTAAAATTCCATGGAGGCCTTGGACATTTATAAATTGAACATCGATTGCAATATTTACTAAGTAGAATAAAAACAGAACTTACTATTATCTAAATATTGCCCATTTCTAATGTAAAGAATTTGAGGACTTTAATGTATGCTTCTACACACTCAAGATATTTTATATTATATTCTATTTTAATAATAAGGTCTGTAAAGCACTTGACTTTAAATCTTATTTGAAACAGTCCACCCTTTCTGTTCCTAACAATTACTTTGGCTTCCGTTTTGCTTATCTAGTATTATAATCTGCAGGAAAAACCCTGCATATAAAAACAAATTTCCTCTTGCACCTAAAAAAAAAAATGTAATCAAGTGACTTCTTAGGGAAAACATTGAAAAGAGGATTATGATAAATATTATTCTTTCTTTCTGAGCATAAGTTGTGTCTCCTTTCAATCTTATTCATATTTTTTTTTATTACTTGCTTTTCCACCAGATTCAATCTTTAATAAAATGTTTTGTAGAGAGCTATATAGATAGTGCTACCTTTCACATTAAGAAGGCTAACAATGAACCCCAGGAGGTAACTAAGTGTAAGAGTATAGTCAAGAAGGCATCAGCTGATTCTTAGATTTGCCGACTCTTAAAATAATCATATCAAGATCCTAGCTTATCTATTTACTTACAAAATATAAGTTTGATTTGTTGAGATGGCAAAATTTATGCTTTTAATTTCTAATTTCTAGGTCAAAATGATGCATAACCAAGGTCAAAACAGATTTTAGCTGCCAGGAGAGAGGTAAATAACATAGTTTATGACCAGCCGTTATGGTGCTTTACATGCTATCTTATTTGATCCTTTCAAAAAAACTTTCATGGCAAATATCATCTACACTTTATGAACGAAAACCTAAGGAAAGTTAAACTACTTGTTCAATAGGATATACATAAAACTGGGAGTGTTATAACTGGATTCTAGCCTTGCAGTTTAAGAGTTTATATTCTGAGGTACTGCAGTCTTTCTAAGATATAACTGTTTTTTATCATTTGAGTTATTTAAAGACATGCTTTCAATAGACAATTTTATAATTCACAATTAAAAATAAAAAGGAATTGAAAAAGCTAATGAAAAATTAATCATGCTTATTGTTTTTATCATATTTATGAATAACTTTTAAAGCTACTCACAGCTTCGTGACAGGCAAGGTAATCTGCTCCATTTCTTTTTGTTACAGTACAAAAATAAGAGAAGAAAATGTGCTTTTTATTTTTTTAAAAAAAGTCCCTCATTTTCTCTTGTGTCTGAAATAGAAAACCCTGTTTCTCGAGCTAAAAAGATGGAGATGAGGTTAGGTGAACAAGGCCAGTGGCAGCAACTAGCAGCTTTATTAGATTTTCCAGAGCCTCTGTAAGAATTGTTAAACATGCTCAAGGTGACTGAAGTCTTCAAGTAAAGAGTAAATGGGTAAAGGACAGCATTAAAAGAAACTTTCACTAAGATACATGTTCTTGGCTCATTTTTGACCAAAAAACTAAATTTCAAAATTATTTTCAGATTTGAGAGAAATATCAATTTTATAAAGAGTAAAAATTGGAAAATTAATTTATCCTTTCTTTTGGATGAGACACACAGGAGCTTAAAAATTAATAGTTCCCTTTAAAGCTTGGGCTACTCTCAGAATTATCTAAGAAGATGGGAGTTTGTAAAGAAGAATAGGCTTTCTCCTCTACAAAAGAAAACATTTACACCATTTTTATTTTCATGTGCATTATAATGGTGAAAACTGTGTCAAAATTCACGCCCTGATTCAACATTTTATTAATAAATTTATGACAGATGTAAACACACTTATTTTCTCATAAATCTCAGTTCCTTAATTTCACTGAGCATTTTTGCTGAATATTAAGTTTGTCCTTGTCTTTGGTTAGTCTCATTTTTCTCATGTCTTTGAAAGGATGTGGTCAAGTGGAGCTTAAAAATGCTATATTATTTTTTTGTTCACTATAGCCCTAGGAGCCCTGGTGGTGCAGTGGTTAAGTACGTAGCTGCTAACCAAAAGGTTGGCAGTTCGAGCCCACCAGCTGCTCTGTGGGAGAAAGATGTGGCACTATGCTTCCAAAAAGATCCCAAAGCAACAAACCCGTTGCCATCCAGCTGATTCCGACTCAGAGGAAGCAACCCTCAAGGACAGAGTAGAACTGCCCCATAAGGTTTCTGAGGGGTAGCTGGTGGACTCCAGCTGCTGACCTTTTGATTAGCATCCAAGCTCTTAACCACTGCACTACTAGAGCTCCTAAGAACCCAGCCAGTTCTACTGTGTCCTATACGATCACTACGAAGCAGAATTGATTCCACCACAACAAGTTTGGTTTTAGGTATAGCCATTACTTCCTTATGTATTTGCTGTCCTAGAGGATCACATATTTGGAGGGGGGGTAATCATTACTCTTAATTAAAAATCATATCATATCTGGACATCATTTGAACTTCATATTGCCTAGTTTGTACATTGAGCAAAAAATTAAAGAGCTGTATAACTTTTATCATTGTTCGATTTCTTTCAAATTTCAATCCATTTTGATTTACTTTGTAGGGTCCCATTCTTTTCTTATCCTTTTTTTGTTCCTTCCTTGCTTTTTTTTTAATCCTTATTAAAAATGGATATCCTGGGGGGGCCAAGATGGCTGACTAGGTGGATGCTACCTCGGATCCCTCTTGCAACAAAGACTCGGAAAAACAAGTGAATCAATCACATACATGACAATCTACGAACCCTGACCAACAAACACAGATTTAAAGAGCTGACCTGAGTGACAGAGACGGAGAACGAACAACTACGGGGAAGCAGAGACTGTTTTCGGAGCCTGGAGTCAGCGTCCCAGTCAGGTAACCTTGGTGCCGGGCTTAGGACTGGGCGCAGGGGCGCTGAACACAACATCCTGTGACGGCACAAACACAGGCGCAGCCCTACCCCCCTAAACTGACCTCGGGAGGGGGCCCAGCCTGTCAGCGCGGGTGGCGCGGTGACGCGGCTGGCAGGAGGAGAAGTCACCGGGAGGCAGCGACTGATTTTGGAGCCAGGAGTGCAGCTTCCCAGCAGGGGAACCTTGGCGTGGGGCTTTGGACTGGGTGCAGGGGAGCTGAGCACGGCATCCTGTCACGGCTCAAACACGGGGCACAGCCCTACCCCCCAAACTGACCCTGGGAGGGGGCCCAGCCAGTCCGCGCAGGCGGTGCGTCGAAGCGGCTGGCGGGAGGAGAAGTCCCCGGGAGGCAGCGACTGTTTTTGGAGCCGGGAGTGCACCGTCCCAGCCGGGGAAACTTGACGCTGGGCTTTGGATTGGCAGCGGAGGATCTGACCCCGGCTTCAGTGGGCCAGAACCTGGGGGACAATCTCCACACAGCCAGCACACATAGGCGACACGCCCCTCGGGAATCTCAGATAAAATAGTCCTCCCAAGCAAGATAAGTAACTTTGTCTATATTCCTTGGTGCTACTCTCTCCTGATTTTCTGAACCTTCCCCTCCCCTTCCCAGGTGGCTTCATTAACATTGGAATGTCCTGAGGCAGAGGGAGAACTGCCCCGTGGTTTTCCTTTTCCCTTTTTTTTTTTTTTTTTTGGTCTTTTCCTAACCCATTCTTCTGGCCTGAGAGAAGGAACCACAAAAAACCCAGGGACCAAAAACCCTTCCCTAATTGGACTAAAAACACAGAACCAGCTCCAGCCAAGCATATGTGATCCACAGTCTCCGGCTTTCATCCCTACAGGGAACAAAGTGGTTATTATAATGAAAAGGCATTTCTGATAGGGATCTGACTGCATTTTTTTTTTAGCGGATTTACTGGAAAGACAAGTTCCCAGGTCTGATATCTCTGTGTATTCAACAGAGCCCTCACTGACCCACAACAGGGAACTGAGGGCTGAAGCTCCCCCCAGACCACCTAGCCTCTTGCCTTAGGGGTCTAAGGAGGGTGACACCTACCAATCTGTAGAGGTACTTGCATTGGGGGCCTAAGGTACAGCTGCAGAGCCCACCCACCAAGGTGCTTTAGGAATAGAGACACACCTACCTCACTGACACTTGGGGGAAGCCTGTCAGCATCCTGCCCCCCCCAGCCCCCGGAGTGTGAATCCCAGCTGCTACTAGAATCTGGTGCAAAAAACTATCACCACTACTTCTCAAGGTGGATAGGTGATAGGGTGCATCACACACTTGATGACCCCAAATCAGATTCTACTCAAGAACAGTGAATGGACTCAGCCATATATATCTGGTAACAGCCCAAACCAGCGAGTAATAGGTCATAAGTAAGTCAAGGGTTACAACAATCAAGACAGCACAATCTAGTAGCCCATCCACGTATATTGAAAGAAAACAAAACAAGATAAGACTCAGTGAGCAAATATAGAATAAATCACTACAATATCTTAGTGATGGCTCGGAGACAGCAGTTGATATCAAACCACATAAAGAAGCAGACCATGACTGCTTCTACAACCCCCCAAACAAAAGAATCAAAATCTTTCCCAAATGAAGATACAATCCTGGAATTATCAGATACAGAATATAAAAAACTAATTTACAGAATGCTTCAAGACATCAGGGATGACCTCAGAAATGAAATAAGGCAATCTGCAGAAAAAGGCAAGGAACACACTGATAAAACAGTTGAAGAACTCAAAAAGATTATTCAAGAATATAGTAAAAAAATTAATAAGCTGCAAGAATCCATAGAGAGACAGCATGCGGAAATCCAAAAGATTAACAATAAAATTACAGAATTAGACAATGCAATAGGAAGTCAGAGGAGAAGACTCGAGCAATTAGAATGCAGAGTGGGAGATCTGGAGGACCAGGGAATTAACACCAACATAGATGAAAAAAAAATCAGATAAAAGAATTAAAAAAAATGAAGAAACCCTAAGAATCATGTGGGATTCTATCAAGGAGGATAACTTGTGTGTAACTGGAGTCCCAGAACAGGGAGGGAGGACAGAAAACACAGAGAAAATAGTTGAAGATCTGCTGACAGAAAACTTCCCTGACATCATGAAAGATGAAAGGATATCTATCCAAGATGCTCATCGAACCCCATTTAAGATTGATCCAAAAAGAAAAACACCAAGACATATTATCATCAAACTTGCCAAAACCAAAGATAAAGAGAAAATTTTAAAAGCAGCCAGGAAGAAAAGAAAGGTCTCCTTCAAGGGAGAATCAATAAGAATAAGTTCAGACTACTCAGCAGAAACCATGCAGGCAAGAAGGCAATGGGATGACATATACAGAGCACTGAAGGAGAAAAACTGCCAGCCAAGGATCATATATCCAGCAAAACTCTCTCTGAAATATGAAAGCAAAATTAAGATATTTACAGATAAACACAAGCTTAGAGAATTTGCAAAAACCAAACCAAAGCTACAAGAAATACTAAAGGAAATTGTTTGGTCAGAAAACCAATAATATCAGATACCAGCACAACACAAGGTCACAGAACAGAACATCCTGATATCAACTCAAATAGGGAAATCACAAAAACAAATTAAAATTAATTTTAAAAAATGCTCAAAACAGGGAATCAGTGAAGTCAATATGTAAAAGATTACAATAATCAAAAAGAGGGACTAAATACAGGTGGCATAGAACTGCCATATGGAGAGGGATACAAGGCGATATAGGACAAAACAAGTTAGGTTTTTACTTAGAAAAATAGGGGTAAATATTAAGGTAACCACAAAGAGGTATAACAACTCCATAACTCAAAATAAAAACCAAGAAAAACATAACGACTCGGCAAACATAAAGTCAAATACTATGAAAATGAGGAACACACAATTTACAAAGAAAAACTTCTCGGCACAAAAAAGTAAGTGGAAAATTGAAATTGTCAACAACACACATAAAAAGGCATCAAAATGACAACACTAAACGCATAAAAAAAAAACCACATATCTATAATTACGCTAAATGTAAATGGACTAAATGCACCAATAAAGAGACAGAGAGTCTCAGACTGGATAAAGAAACATGATCCATCTATATGCTGCCTACAAGAGACACACCTTAGACTTAGAGACACAAACAAACTAAAACTCAAAGGATGGAAAAAAATATATCAAGTAAACAACAAGCAAAAAAGAGCAGGAGTAGCAATATTAATTTCTGACAAAATAGACTTTAAAGTTAAATCCACCACAAAGGAAAAAGAAGGACACTACATAATGATAAAAGGGAAAATTGACCAGGAAGATATAACCATATTAAATATTTATGCACCCAATGACAGGGCTGCAAGATACATAAATCAAATTTTAACAGAACTGAAAAGTGGGATAGACACCTCCACAATTATAGTAGGAGACTTCAACACACCACTTTCGGAGAAGGACAGGACATCCAATAAGAAGCTCAATAGAGACACGGAAGACCTAATTACAACAATCAACCAACTTGACCTCATAGACTTATACAGAACTCTCCACCCAACTGCTGCAAAGTATACTTTTTTTTCTAGCGCACATGGAACATTCTCTAGAATAGAACACATATTAGGTCATAAAACAAACCTTTGCAGAATTCAAAACATCGAAATACTACAAAGCATCTTCTCAGACCACAAGGCAATAAAAGTGGAAATCAATGACAGAAAAGTTAGGGAAAAGAAATCCAATACTTGGAAACTAAACAATACCCTCCTGAAAAAAGACTGGGTTATAGAAGACATTAAGGAGGGAATAAGGAAATTCATAGAATGCAACGAGAATGAAAACACTTCCTATCTAAACCTCTGGGACATAGCAAAAGAAGTGCTCAGAGACCAATTTATATCGATAAATGCACACATACAAAAGAAGAAAGAGCCAAAATCAGAGAACTGTCCCTACAACTTGAACAAATAGAAAGTGAGCAAAAAAAGAATCCATCACGCACCAGAAGAAAACAAATAATAAAAATTAGAGCTGAACTAAATGAATTAGAGAACAGAAAAACAATTGAAAGAATTAACAAAGCCAAAAGCTGGTTGTTCAAAAAATTAACAAAATTGATAAACCACTGGCCAGACTGACTAAAGAAATACAGGAAAGGAAACAAATAACCCAAATAAGAAATGAGAAGGACCACATCACAACAGACCCAACTGAAATTAAAAGAATCATATCAGATTATTACGAAAAATTGTACTCTAACAGATTCGCAAACCTAGAAGAAATGGATGAATTCCTGGAAAAACACTACCACTTTTTTACCTAAACTAACACAATCAGAAGAAGAACAACTAAATAGACCCATAACAAAAAAAGAGATTGAAAGGGTAATCAAAAAACTCCCAACAAAAAAAAGCCCTGGCCCGGATGGCTTTACTGCAGAGTTCTACCAAACTTTCAGAGAAGTTAAGACGACTACTACTAAAGGTATTTCAAAGCATAGAAAATGAGGGAATACTACCTAACTCATTCTATGAAGCCACCATTTCCCTGATACCAAAACCAGGTACAGACATCACAAAAAAAGAAAATTACAGACCTATATCCCTCATGAACATAGATGCAAAAATCCTCAACAAAATTCTAGCCAATAGAATTCAACAACATATCAAAATATTAATCCACCATGACCAAGTGGGATTTATACCAGGTATGCAAGGCTGGTTTAATATTAGAAAAACCATTAATGTAATCCACCATATAAATAAAACAAAAGACAAAAACCACATGATCTTATCAATTGATGCAGAAAAGCATTTGACAAAGTCCAACACCCATTCATGATAAAAACTCTCAGCAAAATAGGAATTGAAGGAAAATTCCTCAACATAATAAAGGGCATCTATACAAAGCCAACAGCCAACATCACTCTAAATGGAGAGAGCCTGAAAGCATTTCCCTTGAGAACGGGAACCAGACAAGGATGCCCTTTATCACTGCTCTTATTCAACATTGTGCTAGAGGTCCTAGCCAGAGCAATTAGGCTAGACAAAGAAATAAAGGGCATCTGGATTGGCAAGATGGAAGTAAAATTATCTCTATTTGCAGATGACATGATCTTATACACAGAAAACCCTAAGGAATCCTCCAGAAAACTATTGAAACTAATAGAAGAGTTTGGCAGAGTCTCAGGTTATAAGATAAACATACAAAAATCACTTGGATTCCTCTACATCAACAAAAAGAACATCGAAGAGGAAATAACCAAATCAATACCATTCACAGTAGCCCCCAAGAAGATAAAATACTTAGGAATAAATCTTACCAAAGATGTAAAAGACCTATACAAAAAAACTACAAAGTACTACTGCAAGAAACTAAAAAGGACCTACTTAAGTGGAAAAACATACCTTGCTCATGGATAGGAAGACTTAACATAGTAAAAATGTCTATTCTACCAAAAGCCATCTATACATACAATGCACTTCCGATCCAAATTCCAATGTCATTTTTTAATGTGATGGAGAAACAAATCACCAACTTCATATGAAAGGGAAAGAAGTCTCGGATAAGCAAAGCATTACTGAAAAAGAAGAAGAAAGTGGGAGGCCTCACGCTACCTGATTTCAGAACCTATTATACAGCCACAGTAGTCAAAACAGCCCGGTACTGGTACAACAACAGACACATAGACCAATGGAACAGAATTGAGAACCCAGATATAAATCCATCCACATATGAGCAGCTGATATTTGACAAAGGCCCAGTGTCAGTTAATTGGGGAAAAGATAGTCTTTTTAACAAATGGTGCTGGCATAACTGGATATCCATTTGCAAAAGAATGAAACAGGACCCATACCTCACACCATGCACAAAAACTAACTCCAAGTGGATCAAAGACCGAAACATAAAGACTAAAACGATAAAGATCATGGAAGAAAAAATAGGAACAACCTTAGGAGCCCTAATACAAGGCATAAACAGACTACAAAGCATTACCAAAAATGACAAAGAGAAACCAGATAACTGGGAGCTCCTAAAAATCAAACACCTATGCTCATCTAAAGACTTCGCCAAAAGAGTAAAAAGACCACCTACAGACTGGGAAAGAATTTTCAGCTATGACATCTCCGACCAGCACCTGATCTCTAAAATCTATATGATTCTGTTAAAACTCAACCACAAAAAGACAAACAACTGAATCAAGAAGTGGGCAAAGGATATGAACACACACTTCACTAAAGAAGATATTCAGGCAGCTAACAGATACATGAGAAAATGCTCTCGATCATTAGCCATTAGAGAAATGCAAATTAAAACTACGATGAGATTCCATCTCACTCCAACAAGGCTGGCATTAATCCAAAAAACACAAAATAATAAATGTTGGAGAGGCTGCGGAGAGATTGGAACTCTTATACACTGCTGGTGGGAATGTAAAATGGTACAACTACTTTGGAAATCTATCTGATGTTATCTTAAACAGTTAGAAATAGAACTACCATACAACCCAGAAATCCCACTCCTAGGAATATACCCTAGAGAAATAAGAGCCTTCACACAAGCAGATATATGCACACCCATGTTTATTGCAGCACTGTTTACAATAGCAAAAAGCTGGCAGCAACCAAGGTGTCCATCAACGGATGAATGGTTAAATAAATTGTGGTATATTCACACAATGGATTACTACGCATCAATAAAGCACAGTGACGAATCTATGAAACATTTCATAACACGGAGGAACCTGGAAGGCATTATGCTGAGCGAAATTAGTCAGAGGCAAAAGGACAAATATTGTATAAGACCACTATTATAAGATCTTGAGAAATAGTATAAACTGAGAAGAACACACACTTTTGTGGTTATGAGGGGGTGTGGGAGGGAGGGTGGGAGAGGCTTTTTTACTGATTAGTTAGCAGATAAGAACTGCTTTAGGTGGAGGGAAGGACAATACTCAATACATGGAAGGTCAGCTCAACTGGACTGGACCAAAAGCAAAGAAGTTTCCGGGATAAAATGAATGCTTCAAAGGTCAGCGGAGCAAGGGCGGGGGTTTGGGGACCATGGTTTGTGGGGACTTCTAAGTCAATTGGCAAAATAATTCTATTATGAAAACATTCTGCATCCCACTTTGAAATGTGGAGTCTGGGGTCTTAAATGCTAACAGGTGGCCATCTAAGATGCATCAATTGGTCTCAACCCACCTGGAACAAAGGAGAATGAAGAACACCAAGGTCACACGATAACTAAGAGCCCAAGAGACAGAAAGGGCCACATGAATCAGAGACCTACATCATCCTGAGACCAGAAGAACTAGTTGGTGCCCGGCCACAACTGATGACTCCCCTGACAGGGAGCACAACAGAGAACCCCTGAGGGAGCAGGAGATCAGTGGGATGCAGGCCCCAAATTCTCACAAAAAGACCATACTTAATGGTCTGACTGAGACTAGAGGAATCCCGGCGGTCATGGTCCCCAAACCTTCTGTTGGCCCAGGACAGGAACCATTCCCGAAGACAACTCATCAGACATGAAACGGACTGGACAGTGGGTAGGAGAGAGATGCTGATGAAGAGTGAACTATTTGTATCAGGTGGACACTTGAGACTGTGTTGGCATCTCCTGTCTGTAGGAGGGTTGGGAGGATAGAGAGAGTGGGAAGCTGGGAAAATTGTCACGAAAGGAGAGACTGGAAAGGCTGACTCATTAGGGGGAGAGCAAGTGGGAGTACGGAGTAAGGTGTATATAAACTTATATGTGACAGTTTGACTTGATTTATAAACATTCACTTGAAACTCAATAAAAGTTAATTAAAAAAATGGATATCCTGCTTTCAGAATATTTTTAGAATGGTAATTGTAGTTCACTCTTTTTTTTTTTTTTTTAACTTAGTATGTGGATAGTATAATAATAAAAGTCACAGAGAGGCTGTTTTTGATTCTTGAGGTTGAATCCAATCACAGGGTGCTGTGAAGAATTTTGCCCTGCCACATCCCATATATTAATAGTTAAATGGATGAATAAAGGTCTTCACTTTCAGTGATGTCAACTCAGGTTGTAGGGTGCACAATGGTAAAATGTTAAAAGGGAGAAAAATCAGATCAGCAAGAGAGTTCACGTGACCATTTAATATCACTTAGTGGTATATGTCTTTCAATATGAAAGTTGACTTATTCTGTTAAGCAGGTTCACAACCCCTGGATCATTTGCTAACCTTTAATCTTCTCTGTGGGGTTATCATTTCCAGGACTATAATAATAGTCTATGGGTTTTCAGAAAATTTCTCCAAATTATAATCTTGAAAAACTAAGTCATGGGGACATGAGCGGCAAGGCAATTTAATGGATCAGTGAACACTCAACATAAAATATATTTTTTGAAATTACCGTCCTGAAGGTTCTTTTAAAAAGTTTATAAAACCATGGCTACATATTGTGTTAGAAAAACGAATGGTTTCTGCCAACCCCACTAACACCTTGACCTCCGTGAAAAATTCCTATATGCCTATCTTTCATATTACCTTCAATGTTCCGTTTTATTTAACCTTCCTCTCATGCCAGTGAGAATGAATTGTGTTTATTCCTTTATATTCCAATAGAATCCTGTAACTACTCCTATTTGCACTTATATCTTTGTGCTACAATTACTTGCATATATGCTGTGTCACTTGTTTAAGGGTGAACATGTTGAGGGCAAGGGTCTTATAGCACTATCAGCATTATTCTTGATTTGCGTATTCATTTTATTTATGACCTGAACTGGGCCTGAAATGATGAACTGTCTTCAAGGAGTTTCCTGAAGAATTGCTGATCCGTAATAGTAGCTTAATACATATTTGTTGAATCGACCGTATGTTTTTGCTTCTTATTAAACAAAAGAATGGCTATAATATTGTAAGTACTTACTTATAGTGGCTATAAGTATTCAGAGTAACACAGCTTTAAGGAAACATTTTATTCCGGCCTATCTCTCAAAATTCTAACTTCACATGCTCTTATTTTCCTTAAAATTTTGGGATACCTTCAATTCTATGGCAGACACTTTTTTGCATATATGATGTCCACAACCCAGTTTTGTTTGGGGCTGCAACATGTGTGGATAAGTTTCTTGATCTCCTAACATCTCTTACAACCAGGCTGGCGCATGAATCATCACCAATGTGATATAAGCAAGAATTGCTGAATAGCGTACGAGAAATCATTTTACAAGAGGACAAAAATCAGCTGGCTTTACTTTTTGCTTCTTTTCCTTGAGGATATTTGAGCATGAAGACAAAAGCCTACATCATGAAGCTGCCATACCAACCCTGGGCTTCTCTAAGTCCTTGTTTGTTAAACAAAATAAGTAAGTCCAATCAGGTGAAGACATGTTTCTGTGCATGTAAATAAACATAATCTTAACTGATTAAAAAAAAAGGGGGGGTGGGGGGATAAAAGGGCAAAAGAAAGAATTGGAAAGGAAAGATTTAACAGAATTTTTTGTCTTAACTTGAGTGAAAATGTGGTAGTCAATACAGCATTTAACAGAATTAAAAATTTTAAAATCCATGTTATAATTTAAAAAAGTCATACTCTAAATGATTTTACATTGATGCAGTAAGCACCGTGATAGTATGAAAGAGAAATGTTTTTAATGCTAATGGCATGATTATTGGATAAATATAAGAAAAGATTATCTTTTATATTCCTGAGGATATCAATAATATTTAATGATAGAATTTAAGAGAGTATAGCATGTTAGAAAATACTTACAATGAATATACAGATATTTATTTTATTAAAAAAATCCAGCATTTATGTTAATGTCAAAAGGATAAAAGTTAGTAACTTTATTTACTTAACAAAATGAACCAATAAAGCACTAATCACCAACATAAAATTAATGTGTACAAAATACTACTTACTAAAGGAGAAGCTATTTTAATAGCAGTAAAAAAAGGAGACTGAAAATAATACAGCACACAAGAGGAAAATTTCAGACCATAGCCATGGAAGAAAAATCCATGCCAATATCACATTATGCACTTTTTGAAACTTAGATGGTGAAGTGAATTCCCAAAACATCCACGAGAGATGCAATATCATCATAAAAGATCCCCTGTGATGAGATTTTTACAGCCCTTCTCTGAAGACTACCTAGTTCTAAATATTAATAGTAACCATCTATAAGTCAGTCTGTTCTAGCATAATACCCTTTCTAATACTTAAAACCATTGTTATACAGGAACCATGAACTAATCTTTGTTCTCAGAATAACCCATTTTGAAAACCGTAGATAATTATGTCATCTCTTGATTATAGCCTCTCTAGCTCATATAATTCTGAATTAATTTTCTATAAAAATCTTTTAAATCATTCTAGTTATTTTCACTGTTCTCTCTGAATTATTTTTTAAATATGATATCAACAAATGACTATATTACATTAACAGATTATTCATAACATCCCTATAGGACACAGTAGAACTGCCCCATAGGGTTTCCAAGGTGTGGCTGGTGGATTTGAACTGTGGACCTTTTGGTTAGCCACGATTTAAAAATAGTGTGAGAGGTCATTTAAACTTGATCATTACATTATGCATAAATATCACCAAAAATCATTAGTAAGTAGACACTAGTTTATGTATGCATACTTTAATGAAGGAATACGTACTGGGAAAATGACTGTCTTCAATTCTAAACGAATCAAATGAATTTTTTGCCTGTTTGTTCCTAGATCTTGCTTTCACTCCTTTTCCACGTGATGTCGTTGTTGTTGTTAGGTGTCTTTGAGTCTGCTCAGACTGGTAGTGACCCCATGTACAACAGAAGGAAATGCTGTCAGATCCTGCTCCATCCTCACAATCATTGCTATGTTTGAGCCCGTTGCTGTATTCACTGTGTCTTCCTCTTTTTCTCTGACCTTCTACTTTGCTAAGCATGATGTCCTCCTCCAGTGACTGGTCCCTCCTGATAACATGTTCCAAGTACATAAGATGAAGTCTTGTCATCCTCGCTTCTAAGGAGCATTTGGCCGTACTTCTTTCAAGACAGATTTGTTCATTCTTCTGGCAGTCCACGTAAAAGCCCTCTACATATTTGCAGAGTTGTCATGCTCCCTCTGGCCATTTCTTCCTCTTCTCCAGGCTAAACCTCACACAGCTCTTTCACACATAACTAATATGAAGAGGATTTTTAATTTTCTCAGGGTAATAGTGGTCCTCCTTTGAACAAATATGCATTGTCAATAGTCTTCATTTGTTAAGTATGTCCCCTCCCAGCTTCAACACTGGTAAATGGTTTGTGTTTACAGTTGATTTTGACACCAAATGTGCTACTTCACATGAATCACATTTTCTGCTTTTGTAAATTCTTTAACTCCTTGCTCTCGTCAGAAGATGGAATGCATTCAATAAACATCACTGAGCAGAGACGAGAATGAGTAAATTAAACGAAATTAAATTAGCCTGTCATGACCACTAGATAACACCAAGCTGGCTTTCCTTCTTATCTGTGATTCTCTCCAGAGAAAAGTGTTTTAAATTATCCATTATTGAATTCTGTCTGAGAATAATGGACATCTCAACATTTTTCATTTTGCAGGGAACAGTTTTTATGTTTGTTTTTTTAATCAGGATTAGTTTTCTCCATCTCTCGTCTTCTATTTGCTCTCCCACTTCCTATTGTTCCCTTAGTTCCCAGCAGGAATTTCTTATCTCCACATTATTATAGTCCTCTGGTGAAATAATTTGCTTAGGCCAAAGTCTTTAAATTCGTGTGGCTTGTCCTTAAAAACCCATTGTCTTAGAATCCATTTCAACCTCATAGCGACACCATATGTTCCAGAATATAACTGCCTCATAGGGTTTCCAAGGCTGAAATCTTTACAGAAGCAAACTGTCACATCTTTCTTCCGTGGCTATTGGGTTTGAAAACCATTGCACCACCAAGGGTCCTTGTTTCTTTCTTAAGCGTCCTCTGTATTTTTAGGACTCAAACACAACCAAATACCATTTGTTTCTCCCTTTATAGCTTTGTGATTATTCTTCTGGACAGAACAATCAGAAATGAAATGAGATTAGAATTAATAATGTTTTCTGTCATTTCCTTCTATTACAGCATTTACTTTGACTGCAGGCCCCAGAATTCCTTAGGTTCTTGTTTTCAAGAAGGGTAGCTCATTCTACACTTAAAGTTTTTCAGTCAGTTTTCTTATATAATAATGCAAATGGTCTACTGTCTCTTTTTATATCCAACTAAAATATTCAACATTGGTACGGTGTTATGATAGTTTGCTATGTATAGCAGAAATACAATTTTATATAGTGTAGCCTCTCAAGTTTAGTCCCCTACTGTGGTATTACTCCTCTTTCTCCCTCTTTTTACTTTTCCTCAAATGGTCTTCAGTGTTCCTCCAAACCCTCATCCCTTTTTTTTTCTGACTCTGTTTCTAATAACTGTAATTAATTTAGCATCATATATCTCTACAGTGCCCTATTTTTGTCTTTTCTGTCTTCTACCAATTCTGACTTAATTTGTTCATATACCCACATTGGGCATAACCTCTTGTTGTCAAGTTGATTCCGATTCTAAGTGACCACAGAGGACAGAGCAGAACTGCCCCACAGGGTTTCCAAGGCTGTGGTGCACTGGTTAAAAGCTCAGATACTTACCAAAAAGTCAGCAGTTCGATTCCACCAGCCACCCAAAATGGCAATGGCTTTGGGTTTATTCCCAGTTGTTAGAGTGCAGTGTACTCAATGCATTGCTTTTGAATGCCTGAATGAATGAATTTCTACATATTCCAATAAAGGTTTCAAATGCATGCCACTGGGAAGATGGATGGATTATCTTCCTTTGCAAGAAATTTTTATCTGACTTTTATTAGAATAAATTCCTTAGCTCATGAACGTATTTCTATTCTTTCACATGAAATTTAAGAAATATTCTCTGCACTTTGTGGAATAGAGATTCATGGATTATTTTTTTCTCCCTTTTAGAGTTATATCATTTTCTAGCTGAATTACCTTTGAGAGATTTTATTATTGTATTATTCTACTAAGTTATAATTTAAATTGGATGCCTACATTTAAAACTATATGAAACATGAAGAATGCAGCCAATGTCACTGAATTGTACATGTAGAAAGTATTGAATTGGCAATTTTTTTGTGTGTGTGTACTTTCACCACGATTAAGGAAAAAAAAAAAAAACAACTATATTAGTCCCACCCTGTTAAAAACCTCTCTGCAGATTAGATAGATATCATGACTGTCAATTAAACAATTGACGGTTTTTATTATAACAAGGACATTCTTGCAATTTTTATAATAAAACCCTTCAGACAAACTCCAGGTCTATCTTACGCTATCCTGAGTTGTGTGAATATTTCCAATACATTTTAAATTCCATTAATAACATCATTAGGGAGTTCCTGGGTGGCACAAACAATATTCTCAACTACTAAAAGAAAAGTTTGTGGTTCTAACCCACCTAGAGGCTCTTCAGAAGAAGCCCTAATGATCTCTTTCTGAAGGACCACAGCCATGAAAACCCTATGGAGTGCAGGTCTACTTTGCAACACATGGGGTCACCATGAGTTAGAATTGACCCAACAGCAACTGGTTGATAGCATCATTACATTATGTTGGCTCAAATTTAACTTGTGGCTATGAATTTTGATAAATGGCCCTTTTGGGATGTGCTTTCATATTTTTTCGTTGTTGATGACCTTCTCCGAGATACTTAAGTGGAGGCTTCCCCGCAGCATAAGGGGCTATGTGCCTACCATCTGGAGAGCACAGGAACAAAAAGCAGCTTGGACGAAGTAATCGGTTTCTGCTTTTTGAGAATTTAAATCTAAGAATTTTAACTGATTCCCAAGATTTCTGGTTTTATCCATTTAACAGTGTAAGTGATGAGCAAAGTAAAATAATGCTGATTGATCCTAAAACCCAATTGTTCCCGGAAATTTCAAGAAAAGGTCTTAAAAAATGTGCTATATATAAAGCCTCTTCAATTATTTATAGTTCTATATCCAATTATCATTTGTGAAATGAAGTATCTGGATTTACTGAGGGTGTGACTGAATTCACTTGGTTTCTGTCTTGCTACATTTGAAAATCAATAGCTAAGGTGAGAATCTGTAAAGAAAGGTTACACAGGCTCTTCCTTGATAGAGTGATTTTCAATGGATCAAAGGGTTCAGAGGCACTGCAGGAATACCTCTCCGGAGCACTCAGTGCAGTTGTTGAGAACAGGAACTTTTCTCTTGCCACCACCAGGGCCTTGAGAAAGTCAATAGTGTTTTCAGAGAGAAGATGCAAGAGAGTTAAATTACACATTAGATTAAGAAGAAGAGCTAATGCAAATAGATTATTTACACATCTAATTCCTTATGCAGCACTGAGTACAATGTTCCATCTACCAGAAAAGGGAGATCAAGATTGAGGATAATTACTAAGCATTTTCTGCTGCCGGAAGTAATGATCAGTTTACAGAATAAGGTGCCACGGAGCATGTTCTTGTCTTGAAATTTTCACATATACAAGAGACACAATAAATTCGGGCAGATTTCCTAAACTGTCTTTTAATTAAAAATAAACATGAATAAAGTTGGATGTCATTATTATCCCTCCTGCCCTACTGCTCGGAAGATAAAAATAGTAGTTATACTATTACTACCAGTACTGCTACTACTGCTAGTACTGCTGATAACAATAATAATAATAATTTGATTATACTATACAGCATCCATTTGTTTTATCCTCTTTTCTTTTAGTAGCATCACATGAAGGCATAGTTTTGGTTTATGAAGTTTTTCTTAATAAACTTGTAGGTGCTTTTTTTCTTATCCATTTTAGCAATCTCTCCTATTATTGAAGAGGAGCCCTGGTGCCCCACTGGTTAAGCATCTGGCTGGTAACCAAAAGGTTGACATTTCAAATCCACAAGGTGCGAATTAGAAACCCTGTGGAGCAGTTCTACTCTGTCCAATAGGCTCACTATGAGTCAGAATTGACTCAACCGCAGTGGGTTTGGTTTGGGTTTTGGTGTAGTAATCTAGGAGCCCTGGTTGCACAGTGGCTAAGAGCTTGGCTGCTAACCTAAAGCCAGCAGTTCGAATCTACCCGCTGTTCCTTGGAAACCCTATAGGGCAATTCTACTCTGTCCTATAAAGTCGCTATGAGTCAGAATTGACTAGATGGAAACGGATTTTATAATAACCTGTGGAGCCCTGGTAGCACAGTGGCTAAAGCAATTGACTGCTAACGGAAAGACTGGCGGTTTGAAATCACCAACGGCTCAGTGGGAGAAACATGTGGCATTCTGCTTTCATATAGATTTACAGCTTTGGAAATGCTATGGGCTTGCTATGAGTCAGAATTGACTAGATGGTAGACTCAATATCTACTTTTTTGTAAGGATAGAAGGTAAAGATCAGAGAAAATAGTTTGCTCGAGATCATCTAGATAGTGAGTTGAAGAGCTAAGATTTAAACCTAGGTCTTTGAGACTCCAAAGCCTATGTTTCTCTCTCCTATGCTGGGTGATGTATATCTCAATATGCCGTAGTTATTATTTAACACTGTAAGCACTGAGGAGAAAGGATAACAATACCCTTGTTAACATTGGAGAGATTGAAGTCTTGATCAGGGCTTGACCCAATTAGAGAGGCCATTGGATTTTATCTCTTTCTTTTTTTTTTTTTTTTTTGACATTTTATTGTGTTTTAGGTGAAAGTTAACACAGCAAATTAGTTTCCCAGTCAACAATTCATACATACATTTTCCCATGATGTTGGTTGCTGTCCCTGCACTGTGTGAGCACTCTCCCCATTTCCATCTATTTTCCCTGCCCCTCCTTGCAATCTCATCTTTGCTTTTGGGAAAATGTCCCCCATTTTGTCCCTATGGTAGATCGTTCTAAGGATCATATTCCTCGGGGGTGTTACTATTTATTTTATAGCCCAATCTATTATTTGGCTGAAAGGTGGTCTCCAGGTGTGACTTCAGTTCCAGATTAAAGGTGTGTCTTAGGATGATAGTCTCAGGGGTTCCTCCAGTCCTATCAGTCCAGTAAGTCTGGTCTTTTCTATGAATTTGAGCTTTGTTCTACATTTTTACCCTATTCTAACCAGGACCTTCTATTGCATCTCTGGTCAGAGTGGTAGGTAGATGTAGCTGGGCACCATCTAGTTCTTCCTTATCTCAGACTAGAGAAGGCTGTGGTTCATGTCGCCATTAGTCCTGTGCACTAATTGTTTCTTTGAGTCCTTGGTTTCCTTCATTATCCTTCGCTCCAGACAGGCAGAGATCAATGGTTTTATTTTAAATGGACACTTGCAAGCTTTTAAGACCCCAGACACTACTTACCAAGGTAGAATGTAGAATATTATCTTTATGAACTATGTTATGCCTATTGACCTAGATGTCCCCCAAGACTATGGTCCTGAAATTTCGAACCCAGTAACTCAGTCCCACAAGGTGTATGGATATGTCTAGGAAGCTTCCTTAACTCTACCACCTATGTACTCTATTATGTGTATGAATACATATGCAGCACATATAAATATGTATATACAAATGCTCACAAGTATGCTTATATAATCACATGCATGTACTCCTATACACCCTTCCACACCTATATAGCATACATCTATATCTATGTAACCACTCACAAATTTTTGGTTGTTATTACTGTTGTTGAAGAACTGTGCATGTTACAGCATTTATCATAGTTGTCCTTTATTTTTATCTACCTCTCAGAGTCTTTGTTTACCTTGGCCATGTTTTGCTGATTTTCCCCATATTGTGCATTGCCTTTCCCTTCACCAGAATTAACACCTTTAGTAAGTGATTTTTCCTTCTTCTCCCTCCCATTCCTAGTAACTACCAAACAACACTGCTTTCTGTGTGTAAACCTATTTTTGACTTTTTAAAAAAGTAGTGTCATATACTATTTGTCCTTTTGTGGTTGACTTATTGCACTTAGCATAATGTCCTCCAGATTCATCCATGCTATAAAATGTTTCACAGACTCATCATTATTCTTTGTTGTTATGTAGTACTCCATTGTATGTGTGTACCACACTTTGTTTATCCATTTATCTGTTGATGGACACTTAGGTTGTTTCCATCTTTTGGCTATTGTAAGTAATGTTGCAATGAATTATGGTGTGCATATCTATTGATGTCACTACTCTTATTTCTTTAGGGTATAAACCTAGGGGTAAGTTTGTTGGATCATATGGTATTTCCATTTCCAGCTCTTTGAGGAAGCACCAAGCCATTTTCCATAGTGGTTGTACCATTTTCAATTCCCCTCACAGTGTATAAGAGCTCCAATCTCCCCACAACCTACCACCATTTGTTGTTTTCTGGGCCATTAGATTTCTTGCCTAAGAAGTTATGACTCGGGGAAAAAAGTTCAAAAGTATAATTTTATTAAACTGGCTATCTAAATCTCCATGTAGTTTTTTACAGTAATCATTTTAAAATGTATTTGAATTTGCATATTAAGCTTTAATACATCAATCAGATCTTCTTTTGGAGAGTATCTATTATTTAAAAACAAAACAGAACAGTTTATCCATATTATCAATTCACTGATACCAGGAATAACTATACCCTTTATGCTTGTGTATATCTGTCACCAAAAGAGGTCCAGGACTCCCATTCCATCCTTCATCTTCATGTGGTCCTGGGCACTCTGTTTTTGAGTCCCAACTCCCATACTTCCTAACTTCTGAAATACTCACCTGTGTTTTTTTGAACTCATGGACTATAATCAGGAAAGTCTCTACGAGCTTTGGTTCTTCCCTAAGGTCATTGTTTCTTCTACAGCCCCCTTATGGCAAATGTTTTTAATATTGTGTTTTGTTTCCCCATAGCCCTCAAACCATTGGGTTGGCAGTGGAGTAACGGATCTTTAAGTTTCTTGTTGATGCCCAGAACCACCCTCTATTTCTCCTCTCTCAAAGACAAAAACATGCTATCAATTATGCATTCACTGAGCCTTTCTTTCTGGATGACTCATCTGCATTTCAAGCTCCTGGATCACCATCACGCTGTTCAACACTATTCTTGTTATGAATTTTTGTGCTTTTATTGTTCAGGTAGATATGTAGCTGATCCTTTTCCCTAGTCTCTCAGTTCCTCCAATGGTTTTGTCCTCCCATCTGATCTCAGCCATTCATTTCCATTGTCATACCCTAGGCTAGATTTTCTAGTCTAGCTGGATATTTTAATCATCTTGGAAGCTTTTAAAAAATACCAAAGCTTGAGACCCACTCTGAAATTTGCTACTTGTTGTGATTTATTTTTTCATTCTCTGCATTCACTTTTAACTTAATTCAACAATTTTAATTTTACATTCTTTTTCTTAAAGAAGACACCTCAAATTTTATAAGCTTCTAATTTTACTTTAAGTAATTTGGTCTTTGTTTTTGTTTCCTGAGAGAGAACTCTCCACCCTTAGAATTTCTCAAGTAATCAAGGTACTTTGTTATCTTAACAACATCTGAAAATTTGTCCAAATGAGTAGGGGTGCTGACCAGGCCACAAAGATCACCTGGTAGCTTGATAACAACTGATCTCAGGGAAGGAGGGGAGCTTGATTCAATCAATCATGTCTATGCAATGAGACCTCAATCATGCCTATGACCACATATTAAAGCCAGTAAAATTTCTGAACACAGAAGCTCTATGGACTTCCTAGTTGGTAAATGATTTCCATGCACAGGAAGGGTAGCACACCCCTTAAAACATGTAAGCTCCATGTTGGGAACCCCCAAACTTCACCCTGTGTGTCTGTTCATTTGTATCCTGTTTTGCTGTACAATAGCTATAATCATAAGTATAGCAGTTTCTGTGAATTCTATGAGTCATTCCAGAAAATTATTGAACCAGAAGGAGTATATGAGCCAGCAGGTCAGAAGTGAGGAAGACCAGGAGGGACTCCCCAAGCTTGTGACTGACGTCTGTTTCTTTGGCTGTCAGAAGGAAGATGTCCTTTTAACTTGTGAGATCTGACCTAGCTCCAAGTGGCTCAGACCAGAGAATGAATAAGTCTTAGGCTGTTTTTTTTTTTTTTAATTTTTGAGACATGGCCTAGTTCTGGGTTACTAGTGTCAGGGAAAGAAGCATTCATGGCTGTCTGATGTCAGAACTGACCAGAGGAGTAAAATATCGGGATATGTTATATCCTCATAGTTGAGGACAGAATAGTGGTATTCTGAGATTTTCACATAACACAGCTTAAAACTTTGGATCCACACCTGCTCTAAAGCAAGCTGTCTTAGTATGCCAAGGAGTGCTTTATGAATATGTTTACTTAGAGAGATGAGCAGCTTTAAAAAAAAAAAAATAGAAGAAGAACTGACAGTTTTTGAGATTTCAAATAGGAAATGATGTAGCATTTAACCTTAAGGACCTGGTTAGAGAACAGACATAGTTTCAGGATCAGTGAAGGTGGATCAGAGGAGTAACACAGAGGGACAGGTCACTGCAAGAGGATGTTAAATATCTGAGGACTGTGCAGTGTAGGAGCAGGCCAGTGTATAAGATCAGGTCTTGAAGCTTGGACTTTAAACTAAGAGAGCTTACTCTTATAAATCAATAAGAGTACTAGTTTGGGAAGGCAGGGGAAGAAAATCAACACATTGTGCATATAATGATTTATAGCTTGTGCGTATTTTGAGATTTAATGCTGGATACTATGGAGTCCTTTGGTGACAAAAACATTTAATCACTCAACTACTAGCCAAAAGGTTGGCACCTCAGAAGACAGGTCTGATGATCTCCTCCCAAAAAGTCACAGCCTTGAAAATCCCATTGAGCAGTTCTGCTCTGCACATGTGGGTCACCATTTATTGGAAATGACTCAATGGCAACTAATAACAAAAACAACAACAACAGTGGGTACTATAATATTGCATATGATGATCCCTTTATGACTTGTTAGAAAATGAACCACACCACAACACAAATAAATAAACTTCCCAGAAGTTCGTTCTGGTGAAGACAGAAGTTTGAGATTTTCAAAGCAATGAAAGTAGTGTATATTAAAAAAATAAAATAAAATTGCAAACAAAAGCATCACCTTCATATGCTGTACCTGTTTTTAAAATTCAATCATTTCCCACCCTAGATGTTTTCCTGTAGCCCATTTTACTTCCATGCTGGGACAGTTCAAGGTGTAATAACACTGCCTCAAACTTAATATTATTCTGGACTAATTGACCATTAGTCTTTTTGGTCATAAGCAAAACTAGCACGATGTTATAATATAGTAATAATGATCACGGCAAAAGGGAGAACACTGGGGAGAAAATCAAGTGATTCTGAGAAAACTCATTAAAATTATATTGAACTTAGATTAAATTTCTACAATTTGTTTGGTGAGCAGAATTTCTTGTTTTCACTGTCCATGATTTCATGGTGGCAAATAAATAGCTACTCTTAGTTTTTAATATGTACAAAACTTAAAAACAATTGCAATTCATCCCATGATTTGCTTTCATGCACAAATATTCCTTATGTCCATTAAGTAGCTATTTGGATATTTGTGCTTGAGTAATATAAGCCTTTTTTTGTTTGTTTGTTTACATTAAACTAGTCTTTAAGAAATAGCATTATGAATCTCAAAAGGCATTTTAGTGCATGAACATATCTTGATTTATTTAGTTATTTATTTGCACTTAGTCTGACACTTGATTTCTCTTGATTTGGGAAAATCTTGTTTAACCTGAAGGTTTTAAATGTTCCCCAAACTAATATCTGGTATTATGATATGGAGTGCATTCTTTCAAACATTCAGCAAATCTTGTATTGCATATGGAATATAACATTTGCGGTATTATCAAGTCTTGTTAACTGCAACTGGTATATAGATTAATACATTTATGTATAAGCCTGAAAAGAATTATTGATGAGTTTATATCCATCTGCATCTATGGGAACTTGGCGGTACAATGGGTAAGTGCTCGGCTGCTAAGTAAAAGTTTGGAGAACCCACACAGCAGTTCCGTGCTAGAAAGACCTAAAGATTAAAGCCTAGAAAACCCTCCATCACATGGGGTCACTATAAGTTAAAACTGCCTGGGTGGCACCTAACAACAACAACATATCTATATCCTGCCATGTAAGACTGCATTAGTCTGAAGCCACAGTAACAAACACCTAGAGGTACTAGACAAAAATACGAATGTGAGAAGTGGGCAAGTTTCAAGAAAAATCAAGTAGCCCTCTCAGTCTATCTTTGTTTTTCTCACCTTTGATAGAGATATAGGTGTAGGAACCTATACTCCTCAGTTAGAAAAACATTACCACAAAAAAGATGATGTATAGTAACAGATACCCAACCTTAGTGGCAGGAACCAACAGGGATAGGTGACGACTGTGGCAACCTAGAGAGCAAATGCCCTGTCTAAAGGCTGCAACTTTTATTACTTGGATGGCACATGGAGGTTTGGGCATAGACCTTTCAGTTTTTTGAGAAAAACTGAAAATCTGGGATTTTAATGAGATTTTCTGTATTGTAAATGGTTGATTAAAAAAACCAAGTTCCACTCTACACATCAAGCAAAACAGGTCAGTGAATATTTAGGCCATAGGTTGGAGATCTGCAACCTCCAAGTTGGCATTTAGATAGTTGGCAATCAACACAGTTTCAGATTATGACTTTTAAGGTTTTCTTTTACCATATTAAAAACAATTATAGTTATGATAATTTCTGCCAAACCCTTAGGTGTACTAAATAAAACATTCCTCTATCACAGTAAAAAAAAAAAAAAAATTAAAAACCAAACCCGTTGCTGTCGAGTTGATTCTGACTCATAGTGACCCCAAAGGACAGAGTAGAATTGCCCCATAGGGTTTCCAAGGAGTGCCTGGTGGATTTGAACTGCTGATGCTTAACCACTAGGCCACCAGGGTTTCCTCTATCACAGTAAAAAAAAAACTCTTCAATAAATGCAACAAAATTAATAGAAAGGAAGAACAGAGTTGCTTCATCTTGCTTAAAGTCTTGCCGCCTGCCTTTATAATTCTAGGCTAATGTAATTGTGCTTTTGGTTGTGAAACTGCTCTCATCATCAACATTTTACTGTCTTTCTCAGCTTGTAGAAGGAATATGTGTGAGAGACTAACAGTTTGTCAATGATCAAGGAAAACTATGGACTGTGAAATCAGTAGCTGATTACTTTTGTTTAAAGAGAAGTTCAACAATTTTTTTCTGAGAAAGGATGCCTAAACCAGGACTTAAACTATTAGATGGAATAGTTAGATTTCAGTAATTTTTTACCTAATTTGTCTTTTTTCTAACTCTTTTCTCTTTTCCTCCCTCTAATACTTTATATAGTTTTTAGAACTTTCTGTGTCATAATTCTAAGAATAAACATCAAAAGTCTCATCTAGATAAACATGGATAGTCTTGACAATAGGATTATAAAAGACTTCCTATTAAACACTATCTGCTGTCTACTAAGTGCACACTCATTCACTATCATCTTAGCAGGTGATTTCCTATTAAAATTTACTTGCTACAGCTTCTTTGACTCCAGAGGAAAAAAACATTTTTTTATGACCAAGAAAAATTACAAACTAGTTGGCAATATGATTTTCAGCAATGGGGGAATGTTTATAAATAGTAAATGTATAGCTTTGCAAGCAATTAATATTCACACTAGCTACAGAAATGAAAGCTTAAATATTAATTCAATTTTCTTAGTTTTGATTGTTAAGGCAAAACCCTTTTAGAGCTGCAGCATTTCATTTGCTTTGGTTTCAAATTCATTATTCTACTAAATCAGATTTTATTTGTGTGAATATTGATTCAGGCTTTGTATTATACAAAGAGAAAAAAAAAAAGCTTAAAGAATGTACAGCCCCTAGAAAAACAGAGAAAATAAATGAACAGGATATAAAACCTAGTCCCAGTGCAAAAACCGTTTATATTATGGTTGGAAAATACTTTGTAAATGAAAACATACTATTTATAACACCTGTAAAAAGAGAACAACATTTGTAGAAACTATGTATTTGCCATGCGTTAATAGTTACTGGGGGAGGATGGTTTATAGATTTTTTCTTGGAAAGTACAAGCACCTTCTGTCTAGCTTGCTATAAAATGTTAGTAATTAACAGGCTGTCAACTACTCCTCTAAAACTTCCATATCTTCAGTTCCCGTGAGTGCCACCCAATATAATCTCCCCCCCCCACCCCGTATTTCACAGACCAAGATCCTTACTGTAAAAAGAAGAGCCATGTTTACCTGTCTATGTGCTGGTCTCTGATTATCAGCACCTCTAAAATTATCTTTGGGATATAATTTACTAAATGCTCTTTTGCTTTTGATTGCAAAAACATTGCCATGGAAATAAGATCTTTCTAGAAATTAGTGTTCATGTACACTGTGGGTTCAGGCTTATGACAAAGAGTAAATAGAAGCACAAGAGTAAAAAGAGACATATTTCTCAAAATTCTATACTGTTTAATTTTTTTTCCATGTTGATTCCTCCCAACCCACCCAAGGGCACAAGCATCCTCTAGAGAACAGTTTCAACCTGAAATACCTCCTGAGACAGACTGCTATCATTTACCATTACCTAGGATTCTAGGGGGTCATTTGGTCCTGCCTAGCTTCTTGGTGATAAAGAGCTTACAATTTAGAGTTTTGACAATATCTCTGAATAAAACCCAACTCTGCGTGTTTGCATGTGTGCTTGGGTTTGCTCGTTATTATATAAGCATTAAAATCACAATACGAATAATTACTTGTTAAATGCAAAGGAGAAGGAAGGAAAGGAGAAGAGAGGAAGAGAATAAGGAGAAGGGAAGGAGAGATAAAGAAAGAAAGAGAGAGAGAGAGAAGGGGGAGGGAGAAAGGAAGGGATGAAGAAAAAAAAATAAAGGAAAGAAAAAAAAAAAAAAAAGGAAGAAAATAATCCAGGCTGTTTTTGATCTTTTTGAGGTCCTGCCTTCAAATTAATCCTTTTTGGGGTATTCCATTTGGTCTGTTTTTTTGTTTGTTTGTTTAATTGGCTACACATCCACACAATCCTCTCATTTCCCAACCACCTCGGACTGAAAATTTACACCTCTAGATGATCTATCTGAATTCTTACAACAATTACTGCCTGAGATACTTCCTCTCAGATACACTATCCATCTATTAACTCGAGGCAAATCAAGTATGTCAGATTCTTCACTTGCATTCTAAATAGGTTTTCAAGAAAGAGCATATGGCCTGAGCTTCGAGCTTTCTGATCCCATATATTGAGATGGAGAACTGACATTTTCCTTAGAAATAACAACAGGAATCCACATAATTATACCATATTTTTAGGCAAATAACACACTTCTGTGTTTGTTTACCAGCTGCACCCTCCTCCCACCCCCTCCAAGGTATTTTTGTAAGTGCACTTGCTTTTTTTTTCTTTTTTTACAGCAACACACCAAAGAGGATTGGTATGAGGGTGCTTGTGAAGATGCCTCACTAGAGGAAGACTCCGCCAGCCGCCAAACAGAGAAGTGACATGTTATTTGCATAAAAATGTGGTACATTGAATGAACTACAAGGGTGACATTACATTTCAGTTTAAATTAGTTCCATTTTATAAGAAAAAATAAATAACTCATTAAAAAGTTGCATTTTTATTAATTTTTACATGAGGAAGGAAATTGAAAGCACATTATGTTGTAAAACCACAGAAACATTTTGTTTCATCAAATTGGAGCTTATTTATTAGGGGTTTAAAAGATAAACATGGAGAAACAAGAAGCAGTAAAGCCAGGCTAAAGATATATCTCTCATTTTGTTTCATTCCTGATCTTCTGTTTCAAGTGTCAATAGACCCAGGGGTTATAAAAACATCTGATGAGGTAGGTTCATGAGGCAAATATGTGTAAGGGTTACAGGTTAAATAAGACAGATAATTAACATTCTAACTTTAGCTAATCAGTGACCTTTTGCTTCACTTTCATTACATTTCATGGGTAGGAAGCACAATGCAAAATGAGCTGCATGTGATATGGTGAATCCATCTTTTTGAAAAACAAATAACTAAGCAATGGAATATGACTCCAAATGTGAATGTAATTGTATAATTACATCCCCAGGGCATTTCCAAGGCTTGATATGAACTAAAATGCTTTCTGAACCTTAGGAGGGTGACTAATGTATTTTACGTGATAACCTTCTCCCCCATAGTTGCCTCATTTCAAAGATAATAAATGTGATTACTAAAAATAAATATTATACACAGAAATAAAGAGGATAGTTTGTCAGCTACAAGAGCTGTGCAAGATTTTGAGAACTTGACTATGTGATTATTGAATATGGATTCAACTGATTTGGTAGTAAAGCAGATAACTTCCCATTAAAATGAAATGTAATTTACGTACAAAAAGGGGGGGTCAGTCCTGCAAAGATTTTTAAATTAATAGCTTAGAATTTTACCCTTAAAAAACACTAAAGCCACAAACCCACCACAACCGTAATTTCATGCCATTACATAGACTTACTTTAGGTTTTAGGGCCTGCTTTGCTTAGAAAGTAGAAAATCTCCTCTAGTTCACAGACTAAAAATCTTTCATCTCGTCTAGAGTGTTTCTCAAGGTTCTAGGATATAAAGCACTGTAGAGGAAGGTGTTGTTACTAGGTGCCCTTGAGTTGGTTCCAACTCATAGTGACCCTACATACAACAGATCAAAACACTGCCCGGTCCTGGCCATCCTCATAATCATTGCTATGTTTGAGCCCATTGTTGCAGTCACTGTGTCAAGACATCTTGTTTAGATTCTTCCTCTTTTTTGCTGACCCTGTCTTTTACCAAGCATGATGTCCTTACCCAGGGACTGGTCCCTTGTGATAACATGCCTGTGATGGTTAAGAGTGCATGTTGACTTGGCTGGGCCATGATTCTCAGTGTTTGTATGTGATTACCCCCCCACGATGGGATCTGCTGTGAGTAGCTAATCAGCTGAAAGGGAGTTTCTTTGGGCATGTAGTCTGCATGCAGATATAAGAGGACATTCTGGCTTTTGCCCACTCTGGATCCGGTAGCTGCCTCCTGTTCGTCTGACCTCTGGTTCTTGGAACTTGAGTTGGCAGCTTACCTGCTAATCTTGGAATTCATCAATCTTCACAGCCTGTAAGCAAGAGTCCTGCTTTCTGATCTTGGGTGCGCCAGCCTCTGCAACTGCATGAAGAAGAAGCCTTGCAGTGTTGCCTGTCAATCTTGGGACTCATTGATCTTCACAGCCTGTGAGCAAGAGCTCTGCTCTCCAATCTTGGATTCTCCAGTTCCTGCAGCTACAAGAATCAGGAGAAGCCTCTATTCTGATCCACGCACTTGGGACGTTCCAGCCTTTACAATCACATGAGCTGTTTCTTAATATAAATTTCTCTTTACATATATATATATATATATATATACATACATATATATATACACATACATATACATTTTACTTCTCTAGAGAACCCAGCCTAAGATAACATTCAAAGTAAGTGAGACGGAGTCTCATCATCCTGACTTCTAAGGAGCATTCTGGCTGTACTTCTTCCAAGACAGATATGTTTGTTCTTCTGGCAGTTATATACTTTACTTTGTATTCTCTTGTAGCCATTTGAAATCTTGTAGCACATAGAATATATTCAGTATTCTTTGCCAAATCCACTATTCAAAGGCATCAGTTTTTCTTTGATGTTCCTTCTTCATTGTCCTGCTTTCACGTGCATATGAGGTAATTGGAAATACCGTAGTTTGGGTCAGGAGCACTTTAGTTCTCAAAGTGACTTGCTTGTTATTTAACACTTTAAAGAGGTCTTTTGCAGCAGATTTGTTGATGCACTATGGCGTTTGATTTCTCAACTGTTGCTTCCGTGGACAATGATTATGGAACCAAGTAAAAGGAAATCCTTGACGACTTCAATCTTTTCTCCATTTATCATGATGTTGCTTATTGATCCAATTGTGCAGACTTTTATTTTCTTTATGTTGAAGTATAATGCATACTGAAAGCTGTAGCCCTTGATCTTCATCAGTAAATGCGTCAGGTCCTATTCACTTTCAGCAAGCAGTGTTGTGTCATATGAATATTACAGGTTGTTAATGAGTCTTCCTCCAATCCTGATGCCATGTTCTTCTTTATATAGTCCAGATTCTCAGATTTGTTCATCATACATATTGAATATGTTTGGTGAAAGACATAACCCTGAGACACATATTTTCTGATTTAAAAGCAGACAGCATCCGCTTGTTCTGTTCAAATGACTGTCTGCATGAACACAATTAAGTGTTCTGAAATTCCCGTTCTTCAAAATATTACCCATAATTTGTTATCGTCCACCCAGGCGAATGCCTTTGCATAGTCAATAAAACACAGGTAAACACCTTTTTGGTATTCTCAGCTTTCAGCCAGGATCCATCTGACATCAGCAATGATATCCTTCATTCCATATCCTCTTCTGAATCTGACTTGAATTTCTGGCAGTTCCCTGTCAATGTGCTGCTGCAATCATTTTTAAAGTATCTTCAGCAAAATTTTACATGCATGTGATATTAATGATATTATTTGTTAATTTCTGCATTCTGTTGGATCACCTTTCTTTGGATTGAGTAGGTATATGGATCTCTTCCAGTCTGTTGGCCAGGTACCTTTTTCCAAATTGCTTGGCGTAGACAAGTGAGTACTTCCAGTGTTGCATCCATTTGTTGATACATCTCAGTTAGTATTCAATCAATTCCTGGAGCCTTGTTTGTTGCCAATGCCTTAAGTGCAGCTTGGACTTCTTCCTTCAGTACCATTGGTTCCTGATCACATGCTAGCTCTTGAAACGGTTGACTGTTGACCATTTCTTCTTGGTACAGCAACTCTGTGTATTCCTTCCGTCTTCTTTTGATGCTTCCTGCTTCAAATATATTGCCCATGGATTTCTTCAGTATTGCAACTAGAGGCTTGAATTTTTTTTCCAGTTCTTTCAGCTTGAGAAATACTGAGTGTGTTCTTCCTTTTTGGTTTTCTAACTCCAGGTCTTTGCACATTTTGTTATAATACTTTACTTTGTATTCTCTAGTTCCCTTTAGAAATCTTGTAGAACATCAAATAAAGAAGCATGTTTTCCTGAAAGAAAAGTTCCCAAAGTTTTATAAGCATTTTTCTTACTTGTTTGTGAAGATTTATATTTTACTATTACTCAAAAATATAATTCACAAAGAAATGAAGTAAAGTAGCCTAGTTCATACAGCATTTGCTGATCTGCAAGCCTGTCTACACTTCTACTGCCTTATATAACTTGAACACCACCCATATGTCAGTTTGTTGTAGTATGGTGGCTTGTATGTTGCTAAGCTGTTAGAAGGTATGCCACTGGTATTTGAAATACCAGCAGGGTCACCCATGGTAGAAAGGTTTCAGTGGAGCTTCCAAACAAAGACAGACTAGGAAGAAAGTCCTGGCAATCTATTCCCAAAAATTAACCAATGAAAATCCTATGTTGAATATTGTCTAATACAGTGCTGCAAGATAAAGCCACTTGGTTGGAAGGCATTCAAAACCAACAGTGGCCACAACAATGGACTCAAGCATACCAAAGACTGTGAAGATGGCACAAGCCTGGGCAATGTTTCATTCTGTTGTGCATATAGTCACTACGAGTCAGAGCCAACACGACTACAGCTAACAACAGCAACATATAACTTGAAGCTATAGCTCTTCTCTATAAATCTGCAGATATTAAATTCTAAGTGTTATTAATGATTGTATAAAGAGAATGTACCCATAGATTTTTACTGGAATCCTTAGAGAAGCAGTCAAGTAGCCTTGTTAGAGAAAGAGTATATGTATAATAAACTGTAATTTCTAAGGCTGCTTCGAAATAGATATACCATATTTAACAGTCCACGTTACTATTCCCTGCATAATGGGCAACTCTAAATTTCTTTTGAAATTTTCAGTGACTCACTCCTTGATCATTATCAAGGCTGTTTTAGAAGTGACAGTTAAATAAGAAATGAAAAAAAAATCTATTTAGCAAAGATGAAAATTATAATCAGATTGTGATGTTAGGATTAAACAAATGTACATACAAACAAAAAAAAAGGCAGTGAAAATAGATTGAAGTAATCTGACTATTCGATATTATCAGATTCCTTTTGTGAATATGTATATTTACAATTGTTAAAGATAGGAGTGATATGGCACAAAATAGGAGACCAATTTTTTGAGAAATAGTGAAAGTTTTCCTGGAGGGGAATGTATTAGCTAAGTCTTAAAGAATAGTAGGAGTCGTCTAGGGGAAGAGAAATGAAAGAGGACTGAGAATGAGGAGTAGGAAAGTGGTTTAGGAAAGTGATTTAAACAGAGGAAGGTTGGTATTGCTGGAAAGGAAAGCCTGAAACAAGCATGAATGGTAAGATATGAAGGTGAAGAAGAGGCAGGGACCAGATCAAGTAAGAAATACTTCATGCCATGTTAGAGATTTGACTTTATGCAGCTTCTGTTGGGAAATTAGTTTGAAAAGTTTTATATATAAATAAGTTATTGAGGAAAAATCTTTCCTACCTTACTGACCTCTCTGACTAGCTAGTGAAAATATGGAAATATGTATATTAGGAAACTCATATATGGCTTCACAAATCACTAGGTAATGATACTAGGACAACTGGTTATCATTGTGGAAATGGACAAAATTGGATCCCTATCTCACACCCTACAAATAAACAACTCTTAAAATAGACACAGTTATACACAGAGCTAAATGTGAAAGTTTTAAATCTTTAAGTGAAATATATTAGAAGAATAGAAACCTGGGGTAGGAAATGATTACTTAAACATTAAAAAAAACTAACTATAAAAAAGAAGACTGACATATTTTAGTGCTTTGAGTTAGGAACTTCTGATTGTCAAACATCATCATAACAAAAGTAAAAAAATAATCCACAAAGATATTTATAACAAATGAAGTGTTAGTATCTAGAATAAATAAATAACATGATGAAAACTTCAAATGACCCAATAGGAAAATGACAAAATACATTAGTTGGCATTTCACAGAAGATGAAAAATGAATGGTAAATAAACATGGCAGTTCCACTGCTCTGAGTGACTGATGGCCAGCCATGCCTTTTTGCAGTGTGGAATAGAAATGAGAGAATGGAAGGCTAGAAAGATAAATTATGTTATTCAGCGGAGTCACCTGCAATATCAGAAATGAGACTTTCCTTTTTTTCTTTCTCACTTGAGATGAAAATGAACCAAGCTAAAGGACAGGTATGCTGAGCCCTGGTGTTTTGGCCCCCTTTTGCTGTGTAAATGTGAGTCAGTAGCTCAGTCTCTCTCAGCTTAATTTATTATTATTATTTTTAAATGGCATTTAGTAAAATTTTCTTATATGATAGGGTATCTGATATTACAGTAAAGTACTTCAAAATTAATAAGTTTAACCCCGGCTCTGTTTTCATTTGTAAAATGATAACAATACTAGCAATATCATAAAGGCTCAGTCAAATAATATCTATAGTGTGCCAGGCACAGTTACTGACTTATAGTAAAGACTCAGCAAATTTAGTTCCTTTTGTTATGATCATGACTGTCTTAGTCATCTAGTGCTGCTATAACAGAAATACACAAGTGGATGGCTTTAACAAAGAAATTTATTTTTCTTACAGTCTAGTAGGTTAGAAGTCCAAATTCAGGGTGTGAGCTCCAGGGGAAGGCTGTCTCTCTCCATGGGCTCTGGAGGAAGGTCCTTCTCATCAATCTCCCCCTGGACTAGGAGCTTCTCTGTGCAGGAACCCTGGGTCCAAAGGACGCGCTCTGCTCCCAGTCCTTCGTTCTTGGTGGTATGAGGTCCCCAACTCTCTGCTTGCTTCTCTTTCCTTTTATCTCTTGTAAGATAAAAGGTGGTGCAGGCCACACCCTAGAGAAACTCCTTTACATTGAATCAGGGATGTGGCCTTAGTAAGGGTGTTACAATCCCACCCTAGCCCTCTTTAACATAAAATTATAATCACAAAATGGAGGGCAGCCACACAATACTGGGAATCATGGCCCAGCCAAATTGATACATGCATTTTTGGGGGGACATAATTCAATCCATGACAACAACTATGATCATTTTTCATTAATGCACAACCTCCTGGAATGCAGAGACACTTATTTTGTTTATAGTGCCAGAGCAATGCCTGGCACATGATAGGTATTTAAAAAATGGTAGTTAAGGGAAAAACAAATAAGAAAAGATGTTCTACTTTATTTCTAATAGGAAAATGGGATAAGGACCACAACCAGAGAGAAATTTTTGCTTAGTAGTTCAAAATTAAAAATATCTGACAATATCAAGGGTTAGTGATGGTATGGCTTGCAGGGAAGTCTCATAAATACCAATACATTGCAAGGGAATAATATTAAATACACATTTCAAGATAAAGTTTTCTTACATTCAAGTTTTTAAGTGTAAATTAGCTCACCCACTTTGGAAAATATTTGATATTATCTTGTAAGGTTGACACAGCAATTACAATCCTACCTTACCATCCTAGGAACACCTTTATACACGTGCAGCAGCAGACATGTGCTTGGTTCATAACAGCGTATATTAGAAAAATGCCCTTTGGCAGGAACATAGATAAGTCATAGGATATTCAAATGACAAGATATTCAGAGCAGTTAAAGTGAAGTCCAGCTCACACAAGATTGTTGACGTGTGTTAGAAATAAAATTGAGTAATGAGTTGTAGAAAATTACGTCAATATAATAGAAAACTATGTCAATAAAATAATACTTTAGAAGAGCATAATACAAGCAAAACTAGCAATTTATTGATTAGTGATGCAATGGCAAGCACAAATTGCAATATAGCTGTTCAATCTGGGAGGAGAGCGAGATAATGGGATAGGAAAAATCACAGAGTATTCTTTCAGGTTACGTTCCCCAGAAACTGACCGTGAGATGAAGATTCATGAGGAAATCAGTTATGAGAAGATGCTCTCAGGAGAACTAGATAAGTGGAAAAAGAAGTTTGACAGGGAAGGGAATGGTGCCAAGCAGGGAGAAGATATCAAGCAAATTCTAAATACCAAGAATAATTGTGGTTCAATCCCACAGAGAAATTTTGGAGGAGCTGTAGGTAGTATCTCAGAGCCGGAGTCCCAGGGTGATTCAAACAGTTAACACTCTTGGCTGTTTACCAAAATCTTGGAGGTTTCCTTCCACCCAGACATCTTGGAAGAAAGTCCAGTGATCTACTTGTGAAAAAATTAGGCATTGAAAACCCTGTGGTGCACAGTTCTACTATGACACAAATGGGGTTTCCATGAGTTGGAATCGACTCGACGTCAACTGGTTTTGTACACTCATTATTCATTGCTTAACAGATGCCCTAGGCTTGTAAATAACGTAGTACTTCTGAATATACTGCATACAGCAAAAACTCTTTGGGTTGGGGAGAGTCCTAGTGCCAGCTATACAGCTGAAAATCCTGTTCACAAAATGATAAAGGGATCTGAGGGAATATGGACAGAACACTCAGCTTGACTTTATCTGTAATGTTCTCGTTCTTAAGTTGGGTGGTAGTTTCAAGGTGTTTGTTTTATTATTTTGCTTTAATTTTTTTGTTGTTGTTAGGTGCTGTCGAGTTGGTTCCGACTCATAGCGACCCTATGCACAACAGAACAAAACACTGCCGGGTACTGCGCCATCCTTACAATCGTTGTTATGCTTCAACTCATTGTTGAAGCCACTGTGTCAATCCACCTCGCTGAAGGTCTTCCTCTTTTCCACTGACCCTGTATTCTGCCAAGCATGGTGTCCTTCTCCAGGGACTGATCCCTCCTGACAGCATGTCCAAAGTATGTAAGATGCAGTCTCACCATCCTTGCCTCTAAGGAGCATTCTGGCCACACTTTTTCCAAGACAGATTTATTCATTCTTTTGGCAGTCTATGGTATATTCAATATTCTTCACCAACACCACAATTCAAAGGCGTCAACTCTTCTTCAGTCTTCCTTATTCATTGTCCAGTTTTCACATGCATATGCTGTGATTGAAAATACCATGCCTTGGGTCAGGCACACCTTAGTCTTCAAGCTGACATCTTTGCTCTTCAACACTTTGAAGAGGTCCTTTGCAGCAGATTTGCCCAGTGCAATGCATCTTTTGATTTCTTGACTGCTGCTTCCATGGGTGTTGATTGTGGGTCCAAGTAAAATGAAATCCTAGACAACTTCAATCTTTTCTCCGTTTATCATGATGTTGCTCATTGGTCCAGTTGTGAGGAGTTTTGTTTTCTTTATGTTGAGGTGTAATCCATACTGAAGGCTGTGGTCTTTGATCTTCATTAGTAAGTGCTTCAAGTCCTCTTCACTTTCAGCAAGCAAGGTTGTTGTTAATGAGTCTTCCTCCAATCCTGATGCCCCGTTCTTCTTCATATAGCCCAGCTTCTTGTATTATTTGTTCAGCATACAGATTAAATAGGTATGGTGAAAGAATACAACCCTACGCACAACTTTCCTGACTTTAAACCAATCAGTATCCCCTTGTTCTGTCCAAACAACTGCCTCTTGATCTATTTGCTTTATTACATACTTAAAATATGGAATTTTGTATAAAATGCATAATATTACACAATATGAAATCATTAATTGAATGTTAGCCAGTTATGCCTTGGTTCCTACTTTTGCAGCATTCTCATGTTCACGTTGTATAAATTTCAGTCAACTACACAGAAAGTACGCTAAGTGGCACAGGCTGATAAATGAATCTGAAGTTAATCACAATTGTCAAATTTTACTATTTATAGTATTAAAATGTGAGCACACTGTAGACTGAATAGTATCGCCTCAGCTCTATGGAGTTTGAGCTTCAAAAACCTATAGTGACCTAAGAATAACTATGATGAAGCCAACTGTTTATAAAACATTTTTTTTTTCTAGACGTATTATTTACTAGTATTTTACAGAAGAAGTTAATAGGAAGCAACAAAAGGAGAGTAGCCAACAGAAATATTTGGGAAGTTGTTTGCTATTTCAATGGATAGGATGGCTAGAAACCTTCAATGTCCTCTATTTCTCTTTCAAGTAACTCAACAATTTTTGTAAGTTTATTTAAAAACCTGATATAATTTTATGTGTTAGTACTTTAACTATTCACATTGTTTGGAGGTAATATACCATTCCTGTGGAAAAATTAACAATATATCAAGAAAACTTAAATGAGCTTGTCTTTTTATATCGATCATCAATCCTGGTCAGAATAAAAAAATATCTTAGATGGTACTCCAAAGCCCAAGAGAATATACTTTTTTTTTTTTTTTAATTGTGCTTTAGGTGAAAGTATACAGCTCAAGTCAGTCTCTCATACAAAAATTTATACACACATTGTTATGTGACCCTGGTTGCCATCCCTATAACTAGACAGCACACTACTCCCTTCCACCCTGGATTTCCCATGTCCATTCAACCAGCTCCTATCCCTCTCTGCCTTCTCATCTCGCCTCTGGATAGGAGCTGCCCATTTAGTTCACGTATCTGGTTCTGGTTTTTAATCTACATGAACTAAAAAGCACACTCTTTGTGAGTATCATTGTATGTCTTATAGTCCAGTCTAATATTTTTTGAAGAGTTGGCTTCAGGAATGATTTTAGTTGTGGGTTAACAGAATCTGAGGGCCACGTCTTCTGGGGTTCCTCCAGTCTCAGTCAGACAATTAAGTATGGTCTTTTTAGGTGAATTTGGGTTCTGCATCCCATGTTTCTCCTCTCCCATCAGGGACTGTCTGTTGTGCTCCCTGTCAGGGCAGACATTGGTGGTAGCCAGGCACCATCCAGTTCTTCTAGTCCCAGGTTGATGGAGTCTCTGGTTTATGTGGCCCTGTTTGTCTCTTGGACTAATATTTTCCTTGTATCTTTGGTGTTCTCTATTCTCCTGTGCTCAAGGTGGGCTGGGACCAACTGATGCATCTTAGATAACTGATCCCTACCTTTTGAGATCCCACTCACCAAAGTGAGATGCAGAACATTTTCTTAATACAATTTGTTATGCCAGTTGACATACATGTTCCCTGAAACTATGGTCCCCAGAACCTCACCCCTGCTCCTCTGTTGCTCAAAGTGTTTGGTTGTGTTCAGGAAACTTCTTAGCTTTTCGTTTAGTCCAGTTGTGCTGAATTCCCCTGTATTGTGTGTTGTCCTTCCCTTCACCTAAGATAACTGTTGTCTACTATCTAGTTGGTGAATTCCCCTCTCTCCCCCCTCCACCCTTATAATCATCAAAGAATGTGTTATTCTTTTTAAACCTTTTTTTAAGTTCTTACAATAGTGGTCTTATACAATATTTGTCCTTTTGCAACTGACTGATTTCACTCAGCATAATGCCTTCCAGATTCATCCACATTATGAGATGTTTTGTGGATTCGTCGTTGTTCTTTATCGTTGCATAGTATTCCATTGTGTGAATATACCATAATTTGTTTATCCATTCATCTGCTGATGGGCACCTAGGTTGTTTCCATCCTTTTGCTATTATGAACAGTGCTGCAATGAACATGAGTGTGCATGTATCTATTCGTGTGATGGCTCTTATTTCTCTAGGATATATTCCAAGGAGTGGAATTGCTGGATTGTATGGTACTTCTATTTCTAGCTTTTTAAAGAAGTGCCAAATCAATTTTCAAAGTGGTTGTAACATTTTGCATTCCCACCAGCAGCGTATAAGTGTTCTAGTCTCTCTACAACCTCCCCAATATTTATTACTTTGTGATTTTTGGATTAATGCTAGCCTTGCTGAGGTGAGATGGTATCTCATTGTAGTTATGATATGCACTTCTCTGATGGCTAAGGATCGTGAGCACTTCCTCATGTATTTGTTAGCCAACTGAATGATTTCTTTGGTGAAGTCTCTGTTCATATTCTTTGCCCATTTTTTAATTTGGTTATTTGTCTTTTTGCGGTTAAAGTTTTGCAGGATCTTGCAGATTTTAGAGACTAGACCCTGATTGAATATGTCATAGACAAAATTTTTTTCCCAGTCTATAGGTTTTTTTTTTTTTTTAAACTCTTTTGATGCAGTCCTTTGATAAGCAAAAAGTCTTTGATTTTTAGGAGCTCCCAGTTATCTAGTTTCTTTTCTGGTGTTTATGCATTGTTAGTTATTTTTTCCATTCTGTTTATGCCGTGTTTTGGGGCTACTAGTCTTTTGTTTTATTTATGAGATGGAATACACTGATCGTTTTTCTAATGTTGAACAATCCCTGCATACCTGGTACGAATCCTACTTTTCATGGTGAATTTTTTAAAATATGCTGTTGCATTCTATTGGCTAGAATTTTGTTGAGGATTTTTGCATTTATGTTCATGAGGGATATTGGTAAGCAATTTTCTTTTTTCGTGTGTCTTTGCATGGTTTTGGTATCAGAGTTATGCTGGCTTCATAGAATGAGTTTGAGAGTATTCCATCCTTTTTTATGCTCTGAAATACCATTAGCAGTAGTGGTGTTAACTCTTTTCTGAAAGTTTGGTAAAATTTTCCAGTGAACCCATCAGGGCCAGGGCTTTTTGTTGTTGTTGCTAGGAGTTTTTAAATTACCTTTTCAATTTGTTCTTTTGTTATGGGTTTATTTAGTTGTTGTACCTCTGCTTGTGTTAGTTTAGGTAGGTAGTGTGTTACCAGAAATTTGTCCATTTCCTTCAGCTCTCAAATTTTTTGGAGTACACTTTTCATAGTATTCTGTTATGATTCTTTTAATTTCAGTTGGGTCTTTTGTGATATAGCTCATCTTATTCTTATTCAGGTTATTTGCTTCCTCTCCTGTTTTCTTTTGTCAGTTTGACCAATGGCTTATTGATTTTGTTAATCTTTTCAAAGAACCACCTTTTCATCTTGGTAAGTCTTTCAATTGTTTTTCTATTCTCTATTTCATTTATTTGAAATAAATGCTGTAATTTTTATTATTTCCTTTCTTCTGGTGCCCAAGGGCGTATTTACTGTTCTTTTTCTATTTCTTCGAATTATAGGATTAATGTTTTGATTTGGAAACCCTGGTGGCATAATGGTTAAGTGCTACGGCTACTCACCAAAAGGTCAGCAGTTCGAATGCACTAGGCACTCCTTGGAAACTCTATGGGGCAGTTCTACTCTGTCCTATAGGGTTGCTATGAGTCGGAATTGACTCGATGGCAATAGGTTTCGTTGTTTTTATTTGGGCCCCTTCTTCTCTTTGGGTATGTGTATTTATTGCTATAAATTGGCCTCTGAGCACTGTTTTTGTTGTGTCCCAAAGGATCTGGTAGGATGTATTTTCATTCTCCTTTGATTGTGTGAATTTATTTATTCCATCCTTAATTTCTTCTATAACCCAGTAGTTTGAAAGCAAGGTGTTGTCCAGTTTCCATGTATTTGATTTTTTTTCCTTCCTTTTTTTATTATTGATTTCTACTTTTATGGCCTTGTGGTCAGAAAAGATGCTTTGTAATATTTCAGTGTTTTGGATTCTGTTGACGCTTGCTTTGTTGTGTAATATATGGTCTATTCTGGAGAATGTTCCATGTGAATTGGAAAAGAAAATATACTTGGTGCCTTTGGGTGGAGTGTTCTGCATATGTCTATGAGATCATGTTGGTTGATTATGGCATTTAGATATCTTGTGTCTGTATTGAGCTTCTTTCTGGATGTTCTACCATTCATCAAAAGTGGTGTGTTAAAACCTCCTACTAGGGGCCAAGATGGCTGACTAGGTAGAAGCTACCTCAGATTCCTCTTGTAACAAAGACTGAAAAAAACAAGTGAATTGATCACATACATGACAATCTATGAACGCTGACCATCAAAAACAGATCTAAAGAGTTGACCTGAGTGACAGGTGAGCAAAAAGCTGCATCCTGAAGCAGCAACTGCCTCTGGAGCTGGTGACTGGCACCACAGCCTTGAGCCCTCATGGTTCCCTGGTGCCGAGTGGCGAGGCTGACAGTGGCTTGCTGAGGTGGGGCAGGTGCAGGACACAACTCTAACCCCTAGGCCCCTGAGGTTACCTCAGTAGAGACTCAGCCAGTGCAAGCAGGCTGCACACTGACGCGGCTAATGAGAGAATGAGCAACCACGAGGAAGTAGTGACTCTTTTCGGAGCCTGGAGCCAGTGTCCCAGTCAGAAAACCTTGGTGCCGGGCTCTGGACTAGGTGCAGGGGAGCTGAGCACGACATCCTGAGATGGCACAAATGCGGAACGCAGCCCTAGCCCCCAGAGGTGACCTCGGGGGAAACCCAGCCAGTGCACGCAGGCAGCACAGCGATGTGGCTGATAGGAGGAGAAGTCACTGGGAGGCAGCAACTGATTTTGGAGCCTGGAGTGCAGCATCTCAGCCAGGGAACCTTGGCGCTGGGCTTTGGATTGGGAGCGGAGGAACTGACCACAGCTTCTGAGACAGCACAAGCACAGGATGCAGGCCTGACCCTCGGGGACAATCTCAACCCAGCCAATGCACACAGGCTACACGCCCCTCAGAAATCTCAGATAAAACAGTCATCACCAAGCAAGATAAGTAACTTTGTCTATATTCCTGGGTGCTACTCTCTCCTTTCTATCTGATCCCTCCTCTCCCCTTCCCAGGTGGCTTCATTAACATTGGAATTTCCTGGGCCAGAGAATAAAATGCTCTGTGTTTTTTTTTTTGTTGTTTTTTTTTTGTTCTTTCCTAACCCATTCTCCTGGCCTGAGAGAAGCAGCTACAAAAAACCCGGGGACCAAAAATCCTTCCCTGAATTATGGAAATTGGACTAAAAATACTGAACCAGCTCCAGCCAAGCATATAAGATCCACAGTCTTGGGTTTTCGTCCCTACAGAGAACAAGGAGGCTATTATAATGCAAAGGCAATTCTGATAGTGATCTGACTGTATTGTTTTAGGGGACTGCTGGAAAGACAAGTTTCCCAGGCCTGATATCTCTACCTATTAAACAGAGCCCTCACTGACCCACAATGGGGAACTGAGGGCTGAAGCTCCACCCAAACCACCTAGCCTCCTGCCATAGGGGTCTGAGGATAGTGACACCTACCAATCTGTAGAGGTACTCGCATTGGGTGCCTAAGGTACAGCTGCAGAGCCCACCCACCAAAGTGCTTTAGGAATAGAGACACACCTACCTCACTGGCACTTGGGGAAAGTCTGTCAGCATCCTGCCCCCCCTGGAGAGTGACCCCCTGCTGCTAATAGAATCTGGCGCACATAACTATCACCACTACTCCTCTAAGTGAATAGGTGACAGTCTACACCACACACTTGGTGACCCAAAATCAGATTCTACTCAAGAATAGTGAATGGACTTTTAGGCTTATATATCTGGTAACAGCCCAAACCAGCTGGTAATAGTACATAAGTGATTCAAAGGCTACAACAATCAAGATAGAGCAATCTAGTAGCACATCTGCGTATATTGAAAGAAAACAAAACAAGATAAGACTCAGTGACCAAATATAAAATAAATCGTTACAATATCTTACAGATGGCTAGGAGACAGCAGTCGATATCAAACCACATAAAGAAGCAGACCATGTTTGCTTCTACAACTCCCCAATTTAAAGAATCAAAATCTTTCCCAAATGCAGATACAATCCTGGACTTGCCAGATGCAGAATATGAAAAAACTAATTTACAGAATGGTTCAAGACATCAGGGATGACCTCAGAAATGAAATAAGGAAATCTACAGAAAAAGCCAAGGAACACACTGATAAAGCAGTTGAAGAAATCAGAAAGATTATTCAAGAACATAGTGGAAAAATTAATAAGCTGCAAGAATCCATAGACAGACAGCATTTAGAAATCCAAAAGATTAACAGTAAAATTACAGAATTAGACAACTCAACAGGAAGTCAGAGAAGCAGAATCGAGCAATTGGAATGCAGACTGGAGGAGATGGAGGAAAAGGCAATTGACACCAATATAGTTGAAGAAAAATCAGATAAAAGAATTTTAAAAAATGAAGAGACTCTAAGAATCATGTGGGACTCTATCAAGAAGAATAACTTGCGTGTGATTGGAGTTCCAGAACAGGAAGGGATAACAGAAAAGACAGAGAGAATAGCTGAAGATCTATTGGCAGAAAACTTCCCTGACATCATGAAAGACGAAAGGATAACTATCCAAGATGCTCATCGAACCCCATTTAAGATTGATCCAAAAAGAAAATCACCAAGACATATTATATCAAACTTGCCAAAACCAAAGATAAAGAGAAAATTTTAAAAGCAGCCAGGGAGAAAAGAAAAGTCTCCTACAAAGGAGAATCAATAAGTTCAGACTACTCAGCAGAAACCATGCAGTCAAGAAGGCAATGGATGACATACATAGAGCACTGAAGGAGAAAAACTGCCAGGCAAGGATCATATATACACCAAAACTCTCTCTCAAATATGAAGGTGAAATTAAAACATTCACAGATGAACACAAGCTTAGAGAATTTGCAAAAACCAAACCAAAGCTACAAGAAATACTAAAGGAAATTGTTTGGTCAGAAAATCAATAATATCAGATACCAACACAATACAAGGTCACAGAACAGAACATCCTGATATCAACTCAAATGGGGAAATCACAAAAACAAAGCAAGATTAATTTTAAAAAGGAAAAAATCCTCAAAACAGGGAATCATTGAAGTTCTTATGTAAAAAATCACAATAATCAAAAAGAGGAACTAAATACAGGAGGCATAGAACTGCCATACGGAGAGGAAAACAAGGCAATATAGGATGATAAAAGTTAGGTTTTTACTTAGAAAATAGGGGTAAATATTAAGGTAACAACAAAGAGGACTAACAATTCCATAACTCAAAATAAAAACCAAGAAAAACATAACGACTCAGCAAACATAAATTCAACTACTATGAAAATGAGTAACACACAATTTATAAAGAAAAACATCTCAGAACAAAAAAGTAAGTGGCAAAATGAAATTGTCAACAACACACACAAAAAGGCATCAAAATGACAGCACTAAACACATAAAACTTCTCAACAATTACGCTGAACGTAAACAGACTAAATGCACCCATAAAGAGACAGAGAGTCTCAGACTGGATAAAGAAACACGATCCGTCTATATGCTGCCTACAGGAGACACACCTTAGACTTAGAGACACAAACAAACTAAAACTCAAAGGATGGAAAAAAATATATCAAGCAAACAACAATCAAAAAAGAAGAGGAGTAGCAATATTAATTTCTGACAAAACAGACTTTAAAGTTAAATCCACTACAAAGGATAAAGAAGGACACTACATAATGATTAAAGGGAAAATTGACCAGGAAGATATAACCATATTAAATATTTATGCACCCAATGACAGGGCTGCAAGATACATAAAACAAACTTTAACAGAACTGAAAAGTGAGATAGACACCTCCACAATTGTAGTAGGAGACTTCAACACACCACTTTCAGAGAAGGATAGGAGTTCCAGTAAGAAGCTCAATACAGACACGGAAGACCTAATTGCTACAATCAACCAACTTGACCTCATAGACTTATACAGAACTCTCCACCCAACAGCTGCAAACTATACCTTTTTTTTCCTAGTGCACATGGAACATTCTCTAGAATAGACCACATATTAGCTCATAAAACAAACCTTTGCAGAATTCAAAACACCTAAATATTACACGGCATCTTCTCAGACCACAAGGCTATAAAAGTGGAAATCAATATCAGAAAATTCAAGGAAAAGAAATCAAATACATGGAAACTGAACAATACCCTCCTGAAAAAAGACTGGGTTATAGAAGACGTTAAGGAGGGAATAAAGAAATTCATAGAATGCAACGAGAATAAAAACACTTCCTATCTAAACCTCTGGGACACAGCAAAAGTACTGCTCAGAGGTCAATTTACATAAATAAATGCACACGTACATAAAGAAGAAAGAGCCAAAATCAGATAACTGTCCCTACAACTTGAACAAATAGAAAGCGAGCAACAAAAGAATCCATCAGGCACCAGAAGAAAACAAATAATAAAAATTAGAGCTGAACTAAATGAATTAGAGAACAGAAAAACAATTGAAAGAATTAACAAAGCCAAAAGCTGGTTCTTTGAAAAAATTAACAAAATTGATAAACCATTGGCCAGACTGACTAAAGAAATACAGGAAAGGAAACAAATAACCCAAATAAGAAACGAGATGGGCCACATCACAAGAGACCCAACTGAAATTAAAAGAATCATATCAGATTACTACAAAAAATTGTACTCAAACAAATTTGCAAACCTAGAAGAAATGAATGAATTCCTGGAAAAACACTACCTACCTAAACTAACACAATCAGAAGTAGAAAAACTACATACGCGCATAACAAAAAAAGAGATTGAAAAGGTAATCAAAAAACTCCCAACAAAAAAAAAAGCCCTGGCCCGGACGGCTTCACTGCAAAGTTCTACCAAACTTTCAGAGAAGAATTAATACCACGACTACTGAAGGTATTTCAAAGCATAGAAAATGATGGAATACTACCAAACTCATTCTATGAAGCCACCATATCCCTGATACCAAAACCAGGTAAAGACACCAAAAAAAAAGAAAATTACAGACCTATATCCCTCATGAACATAGATGCAAAAATCCTCAGCAAAATTCTAGTCAATAGAATTCAGCAACGTATCAAAAAGATAATCCACCATGACCAAGTGGGATTTATACCAGGTATGCAAGATTGGTTTAATATTACAAAACCATTAATGTAATCCACCATACAAATAAAACAAAAGACAATAACCACATGATCTTATCAATTGATGCAGAAAAGGCATTTGACAAAGTCCAACACCCATTCATGATAAAAACTCTCACCAAAATTGGAACTGAAGGAAAATTCCTCAACATGATAAAGGGCATCTATACAACAGCCAACATCATTCAACATGGAGAGAGCCTGAAAGCATTTCCCTTGAGAATGGGAACCAGACAAGGATGCCCTTTATCACTGCTCTTATTCAACATTGTGCTAGAAGTCCTAGCCAGAGCAATTAGGCTAGACAAAGAAATAAACGGCATCTGAAATGGCAAGGAAGAAGTAAAATTATCTCTATTTGCAGATGACAGGATCTTATACACAGAAGACCCTAAGGAATCCTCCAGAAAACTATTGAAACTAATAGAAGAGTTTGGCAGAGTCTCAGGTTACAAGATAAACATACAAAAATCACTTGGATTCCTCTACATCAACAAAAAGAACATCGAAGAGAAAATCACCAAATCCATACCATTCACAGTAGCCCCCAAAAAGATAAAATACCGAGGAATAAATCTTACCAAAGATGTAAAATACCTATACAAAGAAAACTACAAAGTACTAGTGCAAGAAACTAAAAAGGACCTACTTAAGTGGAAAAACATACCTTGCTCATGGATAGGAAGACTTAACATAGTAAAAATATCTATTCTACCAAAAGCTATCTATATACACAATGCACTTCCAATCCAAATTCCAATGACATTTTTTAATGTGATCGAGAAACAAATCACGAACTTTATATGGAAGGGAGAGAAGCCCCGGATAAGTAAAGCATTACTGAAAAAGAAGAAGAAAGCGGGAGGCCTCACTCTACCTGATTTTAGAACCTATTATACAGCCACGGTAGTCAAAACAGCCTGGTACTGGTACAACAACAGGCACATAGACCAGTGGAACAGAATTGAGAACCCAGATATAAATCCATGCACATATGAGCAGCTGATATTTGACAAAGGCCCAGTGTCAGTTAATTGGGGAAAAGATAGTCTTTTTAACAAATGGTGCTGGCATAACTGGATATCCATTTGCAAAAAAATGAAACAGGACCCATACCTCACACCATGCACAAAAACTAGCTCCAAGTGTATCAAAGACCGAAACATAAAGACTAAAACGATAAAGATCATAGAAGAAAAAATAAGGACCACATTAGGAGCCCTAATACAAGGCATAAACAGAATACAAAACATTACCAAAAATGATGAAGAGAAACCAGATAACTGGGAGCTCCTAAAAATCAAACACCTATGCTCATCTAAAGACTTCACCAAAAGAGTAAAAAGACCACCTACAGACTGGGAAAGAATTTTCAGCTATGACGTCTCCGACCAGCACCTGATCTCTAAAATCTATATGGTTCTGTCAAAACTCAACCACAAAAAGACAAACAACCCAATCAAAAAGTGGGCAAAGGATATGAACACACACTTCACTAAAGAAGATATTCAGGCAGCTAACAGATCCATGAGAAAATGCTCTCGATCATTAGCCATTAGAGAAATGCAAATTAAAACTATGATGAGATTCCATCTCACTCCAACAAGGCTGGCATTAATCCAAAAAACACGAAATAATAAATGTTGGAGAGGCTGCGGAGAGATTGGAACTCTTATACACTGCTGGTGGGAATGTAAAATGGTACAACCACTTTGGAAATCTATCTGGCGTTATCTTAAACGGTTAGAAATAGAACTACCATACAACCCAGAAATCCCACTCCTCGGAATATACCCTAGAGAAACAAGAGCCTTCACACAAACAGATATATGCACACCCATGTTTATTGCAGCTCTGTTTACAATAGCAAAAAGCTGGAAGCAACCAAGGTGTCCATCAACGGATGAATGGCTAAATAAATTGTGGTATATTCACACAATGGAATACTACGCATTGATAAAGAACAGTGACGAAACTGTGAAACATTTCATAACATGGAGGAACCTGGAAGGCATTATGCTGAGCAAAATCAGTCAGAGGCAAAAGGACAAATATTGTATAAGACCACTATTATAAGATCTTGAGAAATAGTATAAACTGAGAACACATTCTTTTGTGGTTACGAGAGGGTGGAGGGAGGGAGGATGGGAGAGGGTTTTTTACTGATTAGTTAGTAGAGAAGAACTGCTTTAGGTGAAGGGAAGGACAATACTCATTACAGGGAAGGGCAGCTCAACTGGACTGGACCAAAAGCAAAGAAGTTTCCGGGATAAACTGAATACTTAGAAGGTCATCGGAGCAAGGGTGGGGGTTGGGGACTATGGCTTAAGGGGACTTCTAAGTCAATTGGCAAAATAAATTCTATTATGAAAACATTCTGCATCCCACTTTGAAGTGTGGCGTCTGGGGTCTTAAATGCTAACAAGCGGCCATCTAAGATGCATCAATTGGTCTCAACCCACCTGGATCAAAGGAGAATGAAGAACAACAAGGTCACAGGATAACTATGGCCCAAGAGACAGAAAGGGCCATGTAAACCAGAGACTTAACATCATCCTGAGACCAGAAGAACTAGATGGTGCCCGGCCACAACCGATGACTGCCCTGACAGGGAGCACAATAGAGAACCCCTGAGGGAGCAGGAGATCAGTGGGATGCAGACCCCAAATTCTCTTAAAAAGACCATACTTAATGGTCTGACTAAGACTAGAAGAATCCTGGCGGTCATAGTCCCCAAACCTTCTGTTGGCCCAGGACAGGAACAATTCCCGAAGACAACTCATTGAACATGGAAGGAACTGGACAATGGGTTGGAAAGAGATGCTGATGAAGAGTGAGCTACTTGTATCAGGTGGACACTTGAAATTGTGTTCGCATCTCCTGTACGGAGGGGAGATGGGAGGGTAGAGAGGGTTAGAAACTGGCAAAATTGTTGCTGAAGGAGAGACTGGAAGGAGGGAGTGGGCTGACTCATTAAAAAAAAAAAAATTTTTTTTTTTTTTTGACTCATTAGGGGGAGAGTAAATGGGAGTATGTAGTAAGGTGTATATAAGCTTATATGTGACAGACTGACCTGATTTGTAAACTTTCACTTAAAGCACAATAAAAAGTATTTTAAAAAAAGATCTTCCTACTATTATTGTGGAACTGTCTATTTCTGTTATCAATGCTGTTAGAGTTTGTTTTATGTATTTTGGAGCCCTGTTGTTTGGTGTGTAAATATTTATTATGATTATGTCGACCTGCTGTATTGACGCTTTAATCATTACATAGTGTCTTTTCTTATCCTTTGTGGTGGATTTTACTTTAAACTCTGTTTTGTCAGAGATAAATATTTCCACTCCTGCTTTTTTGATTGTTGTTTCCTGGATATATATTTTTTCCTTCCTTTGAGTTTTCGTGTCTTTTTGTCTTTAAGTCTAAGGTGTGTCTCTTGTAGGTAACATATAGATGGATCATTTTTTTAATCCATTCTGCTACTCCCTATCTTTTTATTGATGCATTTATTCCATTTACATTCAGTGCAATTATTGATAGGTATGAGTTCAGAGCTATCATTTTGATGCATTTTTTTATGTTATTGATAGTTTCTTCGTTCCACTTAAATTTATGTGCCAAGTCATTTTCTTCGTGTATTTTCATCGTTGTTGATTTTGTATTTTCTGAGTCTTTATGTTTTTCTTGTTTTTTTATTTTGATGTGTTGGATTGTTAGTTTCTTTGTGGTTACCTTAATATTTACATCTATTTTTTTAGGTTTAAACCAATCTTTTATTTCTTGATATCGCCTTGACTTCCTCTCCATATGAAAGATCTATGACCACATTATTTTGTCACTCTTTTTTGTTTTCATGTTGTCATCTTTTACATATTGATGTCTTTGTTTCCCTATTTTCAGTTCTTTAGCTTTGATTTATCTGGGTTGATAGCTGGATTTTCTGTCCTGTGTTCTAGTCATTTTTTTTTTTTTTAATTTTTATTGTGCTTTAAGTGAAAGTTTACAAATCAAGTCATTCTCTCACACAAAAACTTACATACACCTTGCTACATACTCCCAGTTGCTCTCTCCCTAATGAGACAGCCGGCTCCCTCCATCTAATAGCTCTTTTCGTGTCCAATTCATCAGCTTCTAACCCCCTCCACACTCTCATCTCCCCTCCAGGCAGGAGATGCCAACATAGTCTCAGAGTCCACCTGATCCAAGAAGCTCACTCCTCACCAGCATTGCTCTCCATCCCACTGTCCAGTCCAATCCCTGTCTGAAGAGTTGGCTTTGGGAATGTTTCCTGTCCTTGGCCCACAGAAGGTCTGGGGCCATTACTAGAGGGGTCCTTCTAGTCTCAGTCAGATCATTAACTCTGGTCTTTTTACGAGAATTTGGGGTCTACATCACACTGCTCTCCTGCTCCCTCAGGGGCTCCCTTTTGTGTTCCCTGTCAGGGCAGTCATCCATTGTAGCCGGGCAGTCATCCATTTTAGCCAGACACCATCTAGTTCTTCTGGTCTCAGGCTGATGTAGTCTCTGGTTTATGTGGCCCTTTCTGTCTCTTGGGGTCATAATTTCTTTATGTCCTTGGTATTCTTCATTCTCCTTTGGTCTGTGTGGGTTGAGGCCAATTGATGCATCTTAGACGGCTGTATGCTAGCGTTTAAGACCCCAGACGCCGCTCTCCAAAGTGGGATGCAGAATGTTTTCTTAATAGATTTTATTATGCCAATTGACTTAGATGACCCCTGAAACCATAGTCCCCAAACCCCCATCCCTCCTACGCTGGCCTTGGAAGCATTCAGCTTATTCAGGAAATTTCTTTGCTTTTGGTTTAGTCTAATTGTGCTGACCTCTCCTGTATTGTGTATTGTATTTTCCTTCACCTAAAGTAGTTCTTATTTACTATTTAATTAGTGAATACTCCTCTCCCTCCCCCCTCCCTCCCCCCCTCATAACCTTCAAGGAATATTTTCTTCTTTGTTTAAACTATTTCTCACGTTCTCATAATGGTGGTCTTATACAATATTTGTCCTTTTGCAACTGACTAATTTTACTCAGCATAATGCCTTTCAGATTCCTCCATGTTCTGAAATGTTTCACAGGTTCATCACTGTTCTTTATCGATGCATAGTATTCCATTGTGCTAATATACCACAATTTATCCATTCATAAGTTGATGGGTACCTTGGTTGTTTCCATCTTTTTGCTATTGTAAACAATGCTGCAATGAACATGGGTGTGCATATATCTGTTCAAGGCTCTTATTTCTCTAGGATATATTCCAAGGAGTAGGATTCCTGTATCATATGGTAGTTCTATTTCCAGTTTTGTAAGGCAGCACCATATCGATTTCCAAAGTGGTTGTACCATTTTACATTCCCACAAGCAGAGTATGAGTGTTCCAATCTCTCCACAACCTCTCCAAGATTTATTATTTTGTGTTTTTTGGATTAATGCCAACCTTGTTGGAGTGAGATGGAATCTCATTGTAGTTTTGATTTGCATTTCTGTAATGAGTAATGATTGCGAGCATTTCCTCATGTATCTGTTATCTATCTGAATGTAATCTTTAGTGAAGTGTCTGTTCATATCATTTGCCCATTTTTTAATTGGGTTGTCTTTTTGTTGTTGAGTTTTTGCAGTATCATGTAGATTTTAGAGATCAGGAGCTGATCAGAAATGTCACAACTAAAAACTTTTTCCAAGTCTGTAGGTAGTCTTTTTACTCTTTTGGTGAAGTCTTTGGATGAGCATAGGTGTTTGATTTTTAGGAGCTCCCAGTTATCTAGTTTTTCTTCTGCATTGTTGGTAATGTTTTGTATACTGTTTATGCCATTAGGGCTCCTAGTGTTGTCCCTATTTTTTCTTACATGATCTTTATCGTTTTAGATTTTATATTTAGGTCTTTGATCCATTTTGAGTTCGTTTTTGTACATGGTGTGAGGTATGGGTCTTGTTTCATTTTTTTTGCAGATGGATATCCAGTTATGCCATCACTATTTGTTAAAAAGACTGTCTTTGCCCATTTAACTGCTTTGGGGCCTTTGTCAAATATCAGTTGCTCATATATGGATGCATTTATGTCTGGATTCTCAATTTTGTTCCATTGGTCTATGTATCTGTTGTTGTACCCGTTCCAGGCTGTTTTGATTACTGTGGCAGTATAACACGTTATAATATCAGATAAAGTGAGGCCTCCCACTTCGTTCTTCTTCAGTAACGTTTTACTGATCCAAGGTCTCTTACCCTTCCATAGGAAGATGGTAATTTGTTTCTCCATCTCATTAAAACAATGTCATTGGGATTTGGCTCGGAATTGTATTAAATGTATAGATTGTTTTTGGTAGAATAGACATTCTTGTAATGTTAAGTCTTCCTATCCATGAGCAAGGTATGTTTTTCCACTTATGTAGGTCTCTTTTTTTTTTTTTTTGGTTTCTTGCAGAAGTACTTTGTAGTTTTCTTTCTATAAGTCTTTTACATCTCTGGTAAGATTCATTTCTGAGTATTTTATCTACTTGGGGGCTATTATAAATGGTATTCATTTGGTCTTTTCCTCTTCGATGTTCTTTTTTTGTGTACAGAAATCCAAGTGAGTCTTGTTTGCTTATTTTGTATCCCGAAACTTGCTGAACTCTTAGTTTCAGTAGTTTTCTGGAGGATTCCTTAAGCTTTTCTGTGTATAAGATCATGTCATCTGCAAATAGAGATACTTTTACTTCTTCCTTACCAATCTGGATGCGCTTTATTTCTTTATCTATCCTAATTGCTCTGGCTAGGACCTCCATCACAATGGTGAATAAGAGTGGTGATAAAGGGCATTCTTGTCTGGTTCTCGATCTCAAGGGGAATACATTCAGGCTCTCTCCATTTAGGATGATGTTGGCGACTGGCTTTGTACGCTGCTTATTACGCTGAGGAATTTTCCTTCTATTCTTATTTTGTCGAGAGTTTTGTTGTGAATGGGTGTCGAACTTTGTCAAATGCCTTTTCTGCATCGATAACATTACGTGATTCTGTTTTTTTTTTTTTTTATATGATGGATTACATTAATTGTTTTTCTAATGTTGACCCATCCTTGCATAACTGGTATGAATCCCACTTGGTCATGGTGAATTATTTTTTTGATATGTTGTTTAATTCTATTGTCGTGAATTTTGTTGAGGATTTTTGCATCTAAGTTCACGAGGGATATAGGTGTGTAATTTTCTTTTTTTTTTTTTCTTTTTGGTGTCTCTACCTGGTTTTGTTATCAGGAATATTCTGGCTTCATAGAATGAGTTTGGGAGTATTCCGTCCTTTTCTATGTTCTGAAATACCTTTAGTAGTAGTGGTGTTAACTCTTCTCTGAAAGTTTGGTAGAACTCTGCAGGGAAGCCATCCGGACCAGGGCTTTTTTTTTTTTGTTGAGAGTTTCTTGATTACCTTTTCATTCTCTTCTTTTGTTATGGATCTATTTAGTTGTTCTACCTCTGTTTGTGTTAGTTTAGGTAGGCAGTGCGTTTCTAGGAATACGTCCGTTTCTTCTAGGTTTTCAAGTTTGTTAATGTACAATTTTTCATAGTAATCTCATATGATGCCCTTAATTTCAGTTGGAGCTTTTTTAATATCACCCTTCTCATTTCTTATTCGGGTTATTTGCTTCCTCTCCTGTTTTTCTTTTGTCAGTTTGGCCAATGATTTTTCAAATTTGTTGATTTCTTTTCAAGAAACCATCTTTTGGTCTCATTAATTCTTTCAATGGTTTTTCTGTTTTCTTTTTCATTTACTCTGCCCTAATTTTTACTATTTGTTTTCTTCTGTACCTGAGGGTTTCTTTTGTTGCTCTCTATTTGTTCAAGTTGTAGGGATAATTCTTTGGTTTTGGCCTCTTTTTTTGTATGTGTGCATTTATTGATATAAATTGACCTCAGCACTGCTTTTGCTCTGTCCCAAAGGTTCTGATAGGAAGTGTTTTCATTCTTATTGGAGTCTATGAATTTCTTTATTCCATTCTTAATGTCTTCTATAATCCAGTCTTTTTTGAGCAGGGTATTATTCAGTTTCCAAGTGTTTGATTTCTTTTCCCTGCTTTTCCTGTTATTGATTTCCATTTTCATGGCCTTGTGGTCAGAGAAGATGCTTTGTAATATTTCAATACTTTAGATTCTGCTAAGGCTTGCTTTATGACCTAATATGTGGTCTATTCTATAGGATGTTCCACGTTCACTAGAAAAAAAGTATACTTGGCTGCTTTTGGGTGTAACGTTTCTATACGTCTATGAGGTCAAGTTGGTTGACTGTGGCATTTAGATCTTCTGTGTCTTTATTGAGCTTCTTTTTGGATGTCCTGTCCTTCACCGAAAGTGGTGTCTTGAAGTCTCCTGCTATTATTTTGGAGCTGTCTATCTCACTCTTCAACGCTGATAGAGTTTGCTTTATGTATCTTGCAGCCCTGTCATCGGGTGCATAAATATTTAATATGGTTATATCTTCTAGGTGTATTTTCCCTTTATTATTGTTCCATATCCTTTATGATGGATTTAATTTTAAAGTCTATTTTGTCAGAAATTAATATTGCCACTCCTGCTCTTTTTTGCTTGTTGTTTGCTTGATATATTTTTTCCATCCTTTGAGTTTTAGTTTGTGTCTCTAAGTTGTGTCTGTTATATGCAGCATATAGATGGATCATGTTTTTTAATCCATTCTGCCACTCTCTGTCTCTTTATCAGCGCATTTAGTCCATTTACATTCAGCATAATTACGGGTAAGTATGAATTTAGTGCTATCATTTTGATGTCTTTTTGTGTGTGTTGTTGACAGTTTCTTTTTCCTTCTTAATTTTATGTGCTGAGTAGTTATCTTTATATACATTTATATATTGTCCTTTCCTCATATTCATTGTTGTTTATTTTGTTTCTGCTGAATCTCTATTTTTTTCCTGTATTTTATTTTGATGTGTAGGATAACTTGTCTCCTCTGTGGTTACCTTATTATTTACCCCTATTTTTCTAAATTTAAACCTATTATTTTTTGGTATCGCCTTGTCTTCCTCTCCATATGGAAGATCTATGACTATATTTCTCAGCCCCTCTTTATTGTTTTAATGTTGTCTTCTTTTGCATAATAACATTGCTGTTTCCCAGTTTTGACTGTTTTTTTATCTTATTTTTGTGATTTTCCTCTCTGGGTTGACTTCTGATTGCTCTTCCCAGTGTTCTAGTCTTGGGTTGATACCTGATATTGATTTTCTAACCAAAGAACTCCCTTTAGTATTTCTTGTAGTTTTGATTTAGTTTTTTATGGATTCCCTAAACTTCTGTTTATCTAGAAATGTCCTAATTTCACCTTCATATTTGAGAGACAGTTTTGCTGGATATATGATTCTTGGCTACCAACTTTTTTTCCTTCAGTTTTTTATATAAGTCATCCCGTTGCCTTCTTGCCTGTATAGTTTTTGCCAAGTAGTCTGAGCTTATTCTTTTTGACTCTCCTTTTTTTGTAGATGACTTTTCATTTATCCCTAGCTGCTCTTAAAATTCTCTCTTTACCTTTAATTTTGGCAAGTTTGATTATAATATGTCTTGGTGACTTTCTTTTAAAATCTACCTTATGTGGAGTTTGATGAGAATCTTGGATAGATATCTTTTCATCATTCACGATATCAGGGAAGTTTTCTGCCAACAAATTCTCAACAATTTTCTCTGTATTTTCTGTTATCCGTCCCTGTTCTGGTACTCCAATCATGCGTACTTTATTTCTTTTGATAAAGTCCCCCATGATTCTTAAGGTTTCTTCATTTTTTGAGTTCTTTTATCTGATTTTTCTTCAAATATCTTAGTGCCAAGAGCTTTATCTTCAAGTTCAGAAATTCTGCCTTCCTCTTGCTCAATTCTGCTCCTCTTTCTATTGACTTGTCTACTTCTGTAATTTTGTTGTTAATTTTCTGAATTTCTGATTGCTGTCTATGGATTTTTCCAGCTTATTAATTTTTTCATTATTTCCTGAATAATCTTTTTAATTTCTTCATTTGCTTTATCTGTGTTTTCCTTGGCTTTTTCTGTATACTGCCTCATTTTGTTCCTGATGTCTTGAATGGTTCTGTATATTAATCTTTTGTATCCTGCCTCTGGTAATTCCAAGAAGGCATTTTCATCTAAAAGATCCCTTGATTCTATGTTTTGAGAGCTTGTTGAGGCGATCATGGTCTTTTTCTTTTTGTGACTTGATATCGACTCTTTTTTCCGAGCCATCTTAAAGTTTTTATATTAGTTTATTTTATGTTTGCTTACTGTGTCGTAGCTTCTTGCTTTGTTTTGTTTTGATATGCCCAGATGGGTTGTTTGAGTGAGCTAGCTTGATTATTTTTGCCTTTGGATCTCTGACGTCCTGTCCCCAGTTGGCTAGAGCTGTTATCATGTGTATCAGTCTAGGAGTCCATTCACTTTTCTTGTATGAATTCAGCTGAAGTGTCCAGGTAGCTGATCATCAAGTGTGTGGTACAGGCTCTATCCTACAGTCTTAGAGGGGCAGGGGTGGTTAGTGTAGGTACCAGTATCTGCTTGGCATAGCATGTCACACTTTGAACAAGGCAGGGGCTGAGGATCATCCCCCACATGTCTCTGAGGAAAGCATGTCCCTGTTCCTTAGAGTGTACAGGTGGGTGGGTTCTGCAGATCGACCACTGGCACCCAATGTTTTTCGTTGTAAGGACTGGGAGGTACCAGCTGTCTTTGGACCCCTGTCACGGGTGGCTGGGTGATTTGAGTGGAGCTACCAGTTCTTAGGCCCCTAATGTGTGAAGGCGAGGACCCTGTTTAAAAGGCAAAGACATGACAAATGTCAAACACCCACCTCTCTGCCACAGAGCTGAAATGGTTGGAGTCTGCCAACAAGGGCCTATTCTCCTGAAATAGGCCCACAGGGATCCATGCAGAGGGAAAAGGTACTTAAACTCCATGGACCATTTATGCCTGGACAGGAGCCACTTCTGTCCTGAGTTCCCCCAGTTAGTAGAGCTGGCAAATTTGTTTTCCCCTAATTGTAAATTTATTCCTTCTCCAAGGCTGGGAGGATGGTTCTAGGTGCTCAGGAGCACCTATCTCAGGCCCAGGGAAATCAACTGCCAAAGCCAGCTTGGGAGCGGAGGTTGGGGCATGGTAAAATATACACAAGTACTTAGCTTTTGCTGTGAGTGCCATTCTTCTCTGCTTCCGGAGGTGTGAGTAGGCTTTGTGGCTGGCTGCTTCTCCCTGAGGAAACTGCAGCCGAATGTTTGTACCAGCACGCCACAGCCGCTCCCAGGAATGGTGCCTGAGGGCTCCCCGCACTTCATGTCCGGTAACTCCTCTCCATTTCTGAACCGTCTCTTCCTCCCCTGTCCCTCAGTTCATTTTCTAAGCTTGCCTTTGGTGTTCAGAGCTCCTAGCTTGTCATAGATATACTCATTTCAATTGTTTTTTTGGGTCTTTTTTGTAAGAGGGCTCGAAGGAAGCGTCTGTCTATTCCGCCATCTTGGCTCCGCCTCCTATCCTGTGCTCTAGTTTTGGGTTATTACCTGCTATTACTGATTTTCTAACCGGAGGACTCCCTTTAGATTTCTTTTAACTTTGATTTAGTTTTTACAAGTTCCCTAGACTTCTGTTTATCTGGAAATGCCTAATATCACCGTCATATTTTAGAAACAGTTTTGCTGGATATTTAATTTTTGGCTCGCAATTCTTTTTTTTTCCTTCAAGGCGTTATGTATGTCACCCCATTATCTTCTTGCCTGCATGAGTAGTCAGAGCTTAGTCTTATTGGCTCTCCTTTGTAGGTGACTTCTCTTTTATCCTTAGCCACGCTCGAGATTCTATCTTTGTCTTTGATTTTGGCAAGTTTGATTATGATATGTCTTGGTGACTTTCTTTTGGGACCTACCTTGTATGGGGTTCAATGAGCTGCTTGGATAGGTATCTTCTCATCTTTCACGATATCAGGGAAATTTTCTGCCAACAACTCTTCACCAGTTCTCTGTATTTTCTGTTAACCCCCACACCCCCGTTCTGATACTGCGATCACTCATAGGTTATTCCTCATGTTAGAGTCCCACATAATTCTCAGGGATTATTCAATTTTTTTAATTGCTTTATCTGATTTTTTCTCATATCAGTTAGTGTCAAGTGTTTTATCTTTAATCTCACTAATTCCGATTTCCATTGCTTCAATTCTGTTCCTATGACTTTCTACTGAGTTGTCTAGTTCTGAAATTTTATTATGAATCTTTTGGATTCCTGTTTGGTGTCTCGCTATGGATTCTTGCAGCCTGTTGAACTTGTTATTATGCTCTTGTATAACCTTCTTAAGCTCCTCTATTGCTTTGTCTGTGTGTTCCTTGGCTTATTCTGTGTTTTGCCTGATCTCCTTTCTGATCTCTTGAAGAGCTCTGTGTATTAATCTTTTGAATTCTAGCTCTAGTAATTCCAAGAGGTTATCTTCCTCCAGAAGGTTTCTTGGCTTTTTGTTTTGGTCGTTTGTTGAAGATATCATGGTCTGCCTCTTTATGCGATTTGACATTAACTGTCATCTCCAAGCCATCAATAAGTTATTATGCTTTTTTTAATTTTATGTTTCCTTACTGTGTCCTAGCTTCTTGTTTTGTTTTGATATGCCCAAATAGTCTGCTTGAGTGTGCTAGTTTGATTATTGACATCTTTGAAGCTCTCATGTCCTGTCATCAGGTGGTTAGAGCTGTTACTACTTACACAAGCTCAAGTGTCCATTTACTTTTCTTGTGCATTTTCAGCTTAGGTATCCAGGTAGTAGGTCACCATGTGTGTGGTGCGGGCTCCCACCTACAGTCCTAGATGTGCAGGGCTGATTAGAGTAGGCACAGGTACCTGGGTGCAATAGGAGGCCATGTGCTGAGCAAGGCCAGTAGTTGACAGCTGCTGCTTAGTGTCTGGATGGAATGTGTGTCCCTGTTCCCTGGAGTGAATAGGTCAGTGGATTTTACAGGCAGACTTTGGGCACCCAATGCTGTTGGCCATAAAGACTGGGAGGCACTGCTTATTCTTGGACTTCTCTCACTGGTGGCTAGGTGAAGTGGTTGGAGCCACCAGTTCTCAGGTCCCTGATGTGGGTAGGTGAGGATCCTGTTTAATGTGCAGGGCAGTGTCAAATGTCCCAAATCTGCCACTCCCCCTTATAACTGATGCAGTTGAAAATAGGCTTCAGGTATACAGCCTGTTGTGCTGTGCTAATGAAGGCCTATGCTGTTGAAATAGTTCCACACAGGTCTATGCAGGAGTGAAAGTTATTCGAAGCCTATGACCCCTTTATGCCTGTGCCTAGGCAAAGGGGCTGTGCTTACCCTGAATTCTCACTGAAGGGGAGCTAGTAGATTGTTTTTTCCTGTTCGTTAAATTGTTCCTTCTCCAAAGCCAGGAGAATGGCTCAGGACACGTGACGGGTCCTACTTCTGGCCCGGGGGCACGGCAATTGCTGAAGCCAGACCAGGTCTAGAGCAGAGTGGGGAGGGGAAAGGTAAATGAGAGAGATGTACTTCCCACGGGCGAGGGGGGAGGGATTGATCTGTGCAGTAGGTTAGATGCTTGAACTTATCCTTTGAAGATTGAATGCCACCTCTCACTGGTTCTGGTGCCTTGAGCAGATTCTCTGCCACTCAGTTTCCCCCAATGTGGAAAATGCCTCCCAAGCATCACTGCTTGCCTCGCCCTGAAAATGCCAGTTGATTCAGCCTGTAGGGTCCCGGTGCCAGCCAGGTCAGTTCTGACAACTCCTCACTGTTCTTAATCATCTGTCCCTCCTTCCCACCCCCCCCTCAGTCCAACTCCTCAACTTTGTCTTTGAAGTTCAGGGCTCCTAGATTGTCATACATAATCGATTCATTTTTTTTTTCACATCTTTGTTGTAAGAGAGACCATAGGAAGCATTTGACTACTCTGCTATCTTGTCCTCACCTCTCTTGAAAATATACTTTTAAAAACAGATTTTTTTCTTTAAAAATTGAAATAATGTTTATGACTGGAATAGAAATACTAAATCTACCTGTGTAGTTAAATATTTGTTAAAGATCGTTCAGTGTTATTTTATACCTCACCAAGTAATTTAACAAAGGCTAGATAAAAATTTAAAAAATTAATTAAATCAGGAATTAATCTTTGAGCTGTGATCTTTGAAAAAATTTCTTTAATGACTTTAAAGAGAAAAAGAAGAAAATAAAAATCAAAGATTTTTACCATGTATCAAAGCTGTATTTCTTACAATGTTCCCTAAGATCTAGTGTCTCTGCTACTAATTCCAAAGTCATTGTATTACCCTGTCACATCTGGTAAGGGAAAAGAGAGATCATTTTGTACCCATTAAACCACAAAATATTTTGTGTCTTAGGCTGGTTTCTCTGCAGAAGCAAAGCAAATTAAGCACGTATGTAAGTATGTCTAAGCAAAACCAAACCAAATCAAACCATTGCTGATGAATTAATACTAACTGCATTTGTAAAATTCTTAAAAATCACTAAGTTAGAGTTCTCTTTCTCATCATAGCTCAGAGTACTGTGGTATTAAATGTACATTCTTTACACTTCTATGTTATGAATAGGGGCTGATATTGATCTTATATAGGAAAGAGAACTTCAGTAACTATTTCAAGGTGACATTTGATAAAGCAATTTCTGCATCATAAGTGTCACACATACACAGGAAAAAAACACTATTTTTTAATCAACTCTTTTTTGGAAGTATGAAACTTTTGGAGCTTATGGTATTTCTGATAACAGTTTCCAAATAGTAATGTAATAGATATTACTTTAAGGGTAAACTATTCTGAAGGCAATCCAATTTATTGGTTCACTTCATTTGGTAATATCGGCAAGCACAGCTGTAATTGCTAAAGGAAGATGAAGAGAGGAGTATCATCTGACTTACTGGAAATCAGATTAAGTTATATGGTAAATCAGTGCAAAAAGGAAGCATCACTTTGCTTGTTCTTGGTGTTTTAACTTTATTTGCTTTTTTCATTATTTGTTTTTGCCTATTTTAACTCATCTTTTCCCATAAACGTGTAATAGGTAACCATGAGAATTAATAAAGTATCATGCCCTCAGATATATAATGGGGTTACATTCAAAATCTTCTTAGGTGGATTTTTGGGTCCACTGCTTTCTGAAATGAACGCCAGGGCTGTCCTGGATCTTAGGCAGGATAACTTAAACCAGGATGGCTGAGATATAGATAGATGACAGCAGGTATTTACTACCTGAGTAGTTAAAGAGATATTTTTAAACCAATTTTCTTTTCACAGCACTTCACCAACACTAATTTACAAGATGCAGCCATCGATTAATTCAAATTGCACATGTCAGGTTGAACAAAATATTATTTCATCAGCTTCTAACATTGACATCTAAAATGTGGCCCTGTCTCTTAAAGAAGCTAAAGTGGACTGTGAGGATATTTTTAAGGTATTTTAAATAGGAAACAACTTCTTTTAAACCAGAATTTTCTTCTAAAGAAAGGCTAACCAATAATTTTGTTATTTTAAATGAGTTTTTATAATTAAAATGATATTTCATTATATTAAATGTATCATTTGACTATGCTCATTTCCCTTCTTTAAAGAGTTAAATTGGCAGCATATTATCCATTATATGTAATATGCATCTATTTGCGTGTATGTTTGCATTGTACATATTCCATGAAGATGTTTCAAATATTTGTTCATATTATTATTCAGATTTATGTATTTTTAGTCCATGATATTAGGAAGACTGCTACTGGCTATACATTAATGATTTTGTTGGGAATTACTTGATAATATAATGTATAGCTGAGTTAAGTACTGAATTCTAAATGTATCATAGATAAAACCAATTCTGGGATGTTATAGAGATCACTACTTTTTTTCTATATTCACTAAAGGTCATGTAAGTTTGATCATTTTTATTTTTATTTTATTGTTATAACTGAAAGTTTCCTGATATTTAAAACAATAAACTAATATGATAATAAAGGCTAATACATAACAAATTAATTTCATCATGTTTCATAGTTGTATACTTTGATTACTTTCATAAAGCTGACAAGTTTAATTAATGTTTTGCATTTCTAGTATTTGATAGCTGATAAAATATCTTCTGTTTCAATAATTCATGTATAAGAGTTGTATGTGAAACAGAAAAACATTTAGATAAAACATTCAGAAAATACACTTATGTGCTATTTCTTAAATTGAAAAATAGTATTACGAAGCATTCCACAGAAAGGACCATTAATAGCAAGTGTCAGATCAAAAAAGTGATCAATAATTAGCAAGTCATGATTTCTGATATTTATTCTGATTAAATCTTAATCTGTTTAATCCAGTTGTGTTTTGTAAACAGCTTTATTGAGATATTATTCATATGCTATATTATTCACTAATTTAAAGTATATAATTCATTTTTTTTTAGTATATTCACAGATGAGTGCTACTATCACCACAGTCAATTTTAGAACATTTTCATCACTTTTAAAAGAAAGCCTGTATCATTTAGCTTCCCCAAGTGTCTGTCATTTTGTTGTACTATGGGGCTTAAAGGTTGCTGTGACGCTGGAAGCTATGCCACCAGTATTCAAATATCAGCAGGGTCACCCATGGTGGACAGCTTTTAGCTGAGCTTCTAGGCCAAGACAGACTAGGAAGAAGGACCTGCTCGTCTCCTCCTGAAAAGAGTTAGCCAATGAAAACCTTATGAATGGCAGCTGAACATCATCTGATACTGTGTTCAAAGATGAGCCCCTCAGGTTGGAAGGCACTCAAAATATGACTGTGGAAGAGCTGCCTCCTCAAAATGAAGTCAACTTCAATGATGTGGATGCAGGCAAGTTTTTAGGACCTTCATTTGTTGATGTGGCAGGACTCAAAATGAGAAGCAACAGCTGCAAACATTCATTAATAATCAAAACATGAAATACATGAAGTATGAATCTAGGAAAATTGGAAATTGTAAAAAATGGAATGGAATGCATAAACATCAATATCCTAGGCATTAGTGAGCTGATATTGACTGGTATTGGCCTTTTTAAATTGGACAATTACATGTTGTACTATGCTGACAATGATAACTTAAAGAGGAATGGTGTTACATTCGTCTTTAAAAAGAGCATTTAAAGATCTATCCTGAAGTAGAACGCTGTCAATGATAGGGTAATATCTGTATGCCTACAAGGAAGACCAGTTAATACAGCTATTCAAATTTGCCCACCAACTGCTAATGTCAAAGACAAAATTGAAGATTTCTTCTGCAGTTTGAAATTGATTGAACATGCAGTCAGAATGCATTGATAATTACTGGAGATTGGAATGCATAACTTGGAAACAAAGAAGAAGGATTGGTTGTTGGAAAATATGGTTTGGTGATAGAAACAATGTCAGAGATCACTGGACAGAATTTTGTAGGACCAACTACTTCTTCATTGTAAATACCTTTTTTCAATATCATAAACAGTGACTATACATGCGGATGTCACCTGATGGAATACATAGGAATCAAATTGACTACATCTGTCGAAAGAGACAAGGGAAAAGCTCAATATCATCAGTCAGAACACGGCCAGGGGCTGGCTGTGGAACAGGTCATCAATTGCTCATATAAGAGTTCTCATTAAAACTGAAGAAAATTAGAACAAGTCCATGAAAGTCAAAGTATGACCTTGCGTAAATCCCACCTGAATTTGGAGACCATCTCAAGAATAGATTTGACACACTGAACACTAACGATCGAATACTAGGCGAGTTGTGGAATGACATCAAGGACATCATTCATGAAGAAAGCAAGATATCATTAAAAAGACAGGAAAGAAAGAAAAGACCAAAATGAATATCAGAAGAGACTCTGAAACTTGCTCTTGAACATAGAGTAGCTAAAACAAATGGAAGAAATGACGAAATAAAAACGCTGAGCAGAAGATTTCAAAAGATGGCTCCAGCAGACAAAGTAAAGTATTATAATGACACGTGCAAAGACCTGGAGATAGAAAACCAAAAAGGAAGAACATGGTTGGCATTTCTCAAGCTGAAAAAGCTGAAGAAAAAATTTAAGCCTCTAGTTGCAATATAGAAGGACTCCACGGGGAAAATATTAAATGATGCAGGAAGCATCAAAAGGAAATGGAAAGAATGCACAGTCACTATACCAAAAAGAATTGGTCAATGTTCAACCATTTCAGGAGGTAGCATATGATAAGGAACCAATGCTACAGAAGGACAAAGGCCAAGATGCACTGAAGGCACTGGCAAAAAGTAAGCCTCCAGGAATTCACAGAATACCAATTCAGATGCTTCAACAAACAGATGCAGCACTGGAAGTGCTCACTCGTCTATGCCAAGAAATTTGGAAGACAGCCACCTTGCCAAATGGCTGGAAGAGATCCATATTTACATCTATTTGTAAGAAAGGTGATCCAACCAAAAGGGGAAATTAACGAACAATATCACTAATATCACATGCAAGTAAAATTTTGTTAAAAATCATTCAAAAGCAGCTGCAGCAATATTTCTACAGGGGACTGCCAGAAATTCAAGCTGGATTCAGAAGAGGACATGGAACCAGGGATATCATTGCTGATGTCAGATGGATCCTGGCTGCAAGCAGAGAATATCAGAAAGATGTTTACCTGTGTTTTATTGACTATTCAAAGGCATTCAAGTGTGAGGATCTTGACAAACTATAGATAACATTGTGAAGAATCAGAATTCTAGAACACTTAATTGTGCTCATGAGGAACCTGTACATAGACCAAGAAGCAATCATTCGAACAGAAGAAAAAAAAAAAAAAAAAGGAGATACTAAATGGTTTAAAATCAGGAAAGGTGTGTGTCAGGGTTTTATTCTTTCACCATACCCATTCAATCTGTATGCTGAGCAAATAACCCAAGAAGCTGGACTATATGAAGAACAGGGCATCAGGATTGGAGGAAGGCTCATTAACAGCCTGCATTATGCAGATGACACAACCTTGCTTGCTGAAAGTGAAGAGGTTTTGTTGCACTCTCTGATGAAGATCAAAGACCACAGACTTCAGTATAGATTACACCTCTGCATAAAGAAAACTAAAATCCTAATAACTGGGCCAATAAGCATCATCATTATAAACAGAGAAAAGATTATCAAGGATTTCGTTTTACTTGGGTCCACAATCAACACCCATGGAAGCTGCAGTCAAAAAATCAAAAGATGCATCACATTTGGCAAATCTGCTGTAAAGGACCTCTTTAAAGTTTTGATGTCACCTTGTGTTAAAGTGAAGATGTCACCCTGAAGACTAAGGCACTCCTGACCCAAGCCACTACATTTTCAATTGTATCATATGCTTGCAAAAGTGGACTATGAATAAGGTAAACTGAAGAATTGACTTTTTTGAATTGTGGTGTTGGTGAAGAATATAGATTGTACCACGGACTGCCAGAAGAATGAACAAATCTGTCTTGGAAGAAGTACAACCAGAATGCTCCTTAGATGCAAGGATGGCAAGACTATATCTCACATATTTGGGCATGTTATCAGGAGGGATTAGTCCTTGGAGAAAGGACATCATGCTTAGTAAAGTAGAGTGTCAGGAAAAAGGAAGAAGACCCTCAATGAAATGGATTGACGCAGTGGCTGCAACAATGGGTTTAAGCATAACAGCAATTGCGAGGATGGTTCAGGACCAGGCAGTTTTTCTATCTGTTGTACCTAAGGTTGCTGAGTCGGAACTAACTTGCTGAGCTGGAACTGACTCAACGGCACCTAACAAAATCCTTTAGCTGTTGCCCCTGACCCTTGCCCCTATGACCCCACCAGCCTTATGCAACCATTAATGTACTTCTATCTCTATGGAATTCCCTGTGTTGGACGTTCATAGGCATGGAATCATACGTGGTCTTTTGTGACTGTCTTAAGTATCATGTTTCTTAGGTTTCATTCGTGTTTCAGTATGTGTCAGCACTTCATTACTTTTTATGGCAAAATAATATTCTGGTCTATGGATATGCTACATTTTGTTTATCCATTTATCCCTTGAATGCTTGTTTCCACCTCTTAGCTTTTGTGAACAATGTTGCTATAAACACTCATGTGCAAAATGTCTCTATGGACATGTTTTCTTTTCTCTTGGATGTGTACCTAAGAATACAATTGCTGGGACATACTGCAATTCTATCTTAAACTGTTTCAGGAACTGCCAAACAGTTTTCTAAAGTGTTTGGACCATTTTACATTCCCGATAGCTGTGCATGAGTGTTCTGATTTCTCTATATCTCCACCAACACTTACCTGACTTTCGGATTCTAACCATCCTAGTGAGTACAGAGTAGTATCTCTCTGTGGTTTCGATTTGCATGTCCCTAAGGACTTTTTTTTTTAAGGACTAAATAGGAAATGCTGGTAGCATAGTGGTTAAGAGCTACGGCTGCTAATCAAAACGGTCAGCAGTTGGAATCCACCAGGTGCTCCTTGGAAACCCTGTGAAGCAGCTCTACTCTGTCATATAGGGTCGCTATGAGTGGGATTCATCTGTGGGGCAGTTCTACCCTGTCCTATAGGGTCGCTATGAGTCGGAATCGACTCGAGAGCACTGGGTACTAGGTATGAGTGAGAATCAGCTCAAGGGCAATGGGTTTTTTTTTTTTTTTAATGACTAATTATGCGTCTCTTGGCCATTTGTGTTTCTTCCCTGGAGAAATGTCTGTTCAGATCCTTTGCCCGTGTTTTAATTGGCTTATTTCTCCTTTTATTATTGATTTAAAAGTGTTCATTACATATTCTAGATACAAGTGCCTTATCAGATACATGATTTACAAATATTTTCTCCCATTCTTGGAGTTGTCTTTGTACTTTCTTGATGACATCATTTGAAGCAAAATAGATTTTTAATTTTGATAAAGTTCAGTTTATCTGTTTTGTCTTTGTTATTGTTGCTCAGGCTTTTGATGCCATATCTAAAAATCCTTTGCCAAATTCAAGGTATTGAAAATTTATCTGTAGGTTTTCTTCTGAGAGTTTTATAGTTTTTGCTTTAAATTTAGGTCTTTGATCCATTTTGAGTTGTTTTTACGTATAGTGAGAAATAAAGATTCAAATTCATTCTTTGCCTGTGGATATCCAATTGTCCCCACACCATTTGTTGAAAAGACTATTCTTTCCCATTGAATGGTTGTGGCATCTTGTTGAAAATCAGCTAAGCATAGGTGTATAGGTTGATTTCTGGACTCTCAATTCTATTTCATTGACCTATACACCTGACTTCATGCAAGTACCACACTGGCTTGATTACTATTGCTTTGCAGTAAGTTTCAAAGTCAGAAAGTGTGAGACTACTTTTTTTTCTTTCCTATTTTGCTATTCTTGCAATTCCATATGAATTTTTAGAACCAGCTTTTCAATTTATGCAAAGGCATCAGCTGGGATTCCCATAGGGTGCATTAGTTTCTTAGAGCTTCCATAACAAAATACCACAAAGTGGGTGAATTATAAGAACAGATATTTATTGTCTCACAGTTCTGGAAGCTAAAAGTCTGACTCCAAGGTATCAGTAGGAACATGCTTTCTCTGTCCATTCCAGGGGAATATGCTTCCTTGTCATTCTCAGGCAGCAGTTGATCTCATGAGACTTTTTGCTACTATCCTTCATATAAACAATTTGACTATACAATACTTGAGTTCCTGCTCCTCGATTTTTTAGTACTGCCAGTTTCAATTTGAATTCAGCCATTTACACTTTCTCATTCTAGTAATCATCCATCCAGAGGTTAAAGACGGTGCAGTAGACTTAAGGCCTCTAGCTATGGCTACGGCACCTGTGGCAGCTCACTAGATCATCTTGGCAATGACTTACTTTGTTATCCAGCTCTGTTAAATATAAAGCCCAAGAGACATGCTAGCAAGCATTAATCTCTAAATTTGAACATGGTTTAACAAGGCAACTTAATAGTAATTTTCTTGACTGATTTTGCCTTTTTTGATCATTTACTAAGACTGTAGGGTGCTAGATAATCATATCTAGTAAAATAACCATTATTGTATAGGGGATAGATGATTATTTTTACATATATAGCTTATTAGATATTTAATTCTCATGATGGCCTTTAATTCAATTAAATTATTATTATTATTTTTTTTTATTAATTTTATTGAGCTTCAAGTGAACGTTTACAAATCAGGTCATACTGTCACATATAAGTTTATATATACCTTACTCCGTTCTCCCACTTGCTCTCCCCCAATGAGTCAGCCCTTCCAGTCTCTCCTTTCGTGACAATTTTGCCAGCTTCCAACTCTATCCTCCCATCCCCCCTCCAGACAGGAGATGACAACACAGTCTCAAGTGTCCACCTGATATAATTAGCTCACTCTTCATCAACATCTCTCTCCTACCCACTGTCCAGTCTCTTTCATGTCTGCTGAGTAGTCTTCAGGAATGGTTCCTGTCCTGGGCCAACAGAAGTTTTGGGGACCATGACAGCCTGGATTCCTCTAGTCTCAGTCAGACCATTAAGTATGGTCTTTTTTGTGAGAATTTGGGGTCTGCATCCCACTGATCTCCTGCTCCCTCAGGGGTTCTCTGCTGTGCTCCCTGCCAGGGCAGTCATCGGTTGTAGCTGGGCACCATCTAGTTCTTCTGGTCTCAGGATGGTGTAAGTCTCTAGTTCATGTGGCCCTTTCTGTCTCCTGGGCTCTTAGTTATCGTGTGACCTTGGTGTTCTTCATTCTCCTTTGATCCAGGTGGGTTGAGACCAACTGATACATCTTAGATGGCCGCTTGTTAGCATTTAAGACCCCAGACGCCACATTTCAAAGTGGGATGCAGAATGTTTTCATAACAGAATTATTTTGCCAATTGACTTAGAACTCCCCTTAAACCATGGTCCCCAAACACCCGTCCTTGCTCCGCTGACCTTTGAAGCATTCATTTTATCTCGGAAACTTCTTTGCTTTTGGTCCAGTCCAGTTGAGCTGACCTTCCATGTATTGTGTGTTGTCCTTCCCTTCACCTAAAGCAGTTCTTATCTACTAATTAATCAGTAAAAAACCCTCTCCCACCCTCCCTCCCTCACCCCCTCGTAACCACAAGAGTATGTGTTCTCCTCAGTTTATACTATTTCTCAAGATCTTATAATAGTGGTCTTATACAATATTTGTCCTTTTGCCTCTGACTAATTTCGCTCAGCATGCCTTCCAGGTTCCTCCATGTTATGAAATGTTTCAGAGATTCGTCACTGTTCTTTATCGATGTGTAGTATTCCATTGTGTGAATATACCACAATTTATTTACCCATTCATCCATTGATGGACACGTTGGTTGCTTCCAGCTTTTTGCTATTGTAAACAGAGCTGCAATAAACATGGGTGTGCATATATCTGTTTGTGTGAAGGCTCTTATTTCTCTAGGGTATATTGCAAGGAGTGGAATTTCTGGGTTGTATGGTAGTTCTACTTCTAACGGTTTAAGATAATGCCAGATAGATTTCCAAAGTGGTTGTACCATTTTACATTCCCACCTATTTCTAACGGTTTAAGATAATGCCAGATAGATTTCCAAAGTGGTTGTACCATTTTACATTCCCACCAGCAGTGTATAAGAGTTCCAAACTCTCCGCAGCCTCTCCAACATTTATTATTTTGTGTTTTTTGGATTAATGCCAGCCTTGTTGGAGTGAGATGGAATCTCATCGTAGTTTTAATTTGCATTTCTCTAATGGCTAATGATCGAGAGCATTTTCTCATGTATCTGTTAGCTGCCTGAATATCTTCTTTAGTGAAGTGTGTGTTCATATCCTTTGCCCACTTTTTGATTGGGTTGTTTGTCTTTTTGTGGTTGAGTTTTGACAGAATCATATAGATTTTAGAGATCAGGTGCTGGTCGGAGACGTCATAGCTGAAAATTCTTTCCCAGTCTGTAGGTGGTCTTTTTACTCTTTTGGTGAAGTCTTTAGATGAGCATAGGTGTTTGATTTTTAGGAGCTCCCAGTTATCTGGTTTCTCTTCGTCATTTTTGGTAATGTTTTGTAGTCTGTTTATGCCTTGTATTAGGGCTCCTAAGGTTGTCTCTACTTTTTCTTCCATGATCTTTATCGTTTTAGTCTTTATGTTTTGGTCTTTGATCCACTTGGAGTTAGTTTTTGTGCATGGTGTGAGGTATGGGTCCTGTTTCATTTTTTTGCAAATGGATATCCAGTTATGCCAGCACCATTTGTTAAAAAGACTATCTTTTCCCCAATTAACTGACACTGGGCCTTTGTCAAATATCAGCTGCTCATATGTGGATGGATTTATATCTGGGTTCTCAATTCTGTTCCACTGGTCTATGTGCCTGTTGTTGTACCAGTACCAGGCTGTTTTGACTACTGTGGCTGTATAATAGGTTCTGAAATCAGGTAGAGTGAGGCCTCCCACTTTCTTCTTCTTTTTCAGGAATGCTTTGCTTATCCGAGGCGTCTTTCCCTTCCATATGAAGTTCGTGATTTGTTTCTCGATCACATTAAAAAATGCCATTGGAATTTGGAGCGGAAGTGCATTGTATGTATAGATGGCTTTTGGTAGAATAGACATTTTTACTATGTTAAGTCTTCCTATCCATGAGCAAGGTGTGTTTTTCCACTTAAGTATGTCCTTTTGAATTTCTTGTAGTAGTGCTTTGTGGTTTTCTTTGTATAGGTATTTTACGTCTTTGGTAAGATTTATTCCTAAGTATTTTATCTTCTTGGGGGCTACTGTGAATGGTATTGATTTGGTTATTTCCTCTTCGATGTTCTTTTTGTTGATGTAGAGGAATCCAAGTGATTTTTGTACGTTTATCTTATAACCTGAGACTCTGCCAAACTCTTCTATTAGTTTCAGTAGTTTTCTGGAGGATTCCTTAGGGTTTTCTGTGTATAAGATCCTGTCATCTGCAAATAGAGATAATTTTACTTCCTCCTTGCCAATCCAGATGCCCTTTATATCTTTGTCTAGCCTAATTGCTCTGGCTAGGACTTCTAGCACAATGTTGAATAAGAGCAGTGATAAAGGGCATCCTTGTTTGGTGCCCATTCTCAAGGGAAATGCTTTCAGGTTCTCTCCATTTAGAGTGATGTTGGCTGTTGGCTTTGCATAGATGCCCTTTATTATGTTGAGGAATTTTCCTTCAATTCCTATTTTGGTGAGAGTTTTTATCATGAATGGGTGTTGGACTTTGTCAAATGCCTTTTCTGCATCAATTGATAAGATCATGTGGTTTTTGTGTTTTGTTTTATTTATATGGTGGATTACATTAATGGTTTTTCTAATATTAAACCAGCCTTGCATAAAAAAAAAAAAAAAAAACATAGCTGGTATAAATCCCACTTGGTCTTGCTGAATTATTTTTTTGATATGTTGTTGAATTCTACTGGCTAGAATTTTGTTGAGGATTTTTGCATCTATGTTCATGAGGGATATAGGTCTGTAATTTTCTTTTTTTGTGATGTCTTTACCTGGTTTTGGTATCACGGATATGGTGGCTTCATAGAATGAGTTAGGTAGTATTCCCTCATTTTCTATGCTTTGAAATACCTTTAGTAGTAGTAGTGTTAACTCTTCTCTGAAAGTTTGGTAGAACTCTGCAGTATAGCCATCCGGGCCAGGGCTTTTTTTTGTTGGGAGTTTTTTGATTACCGTTTCAATCTCTTTTTTTGTTATGGGTCTATTTAGTTGTTCTACTTCTGATTATGTTAGTTTAGGTAGGTAGTGTTTTTCTAGGAATTCATCCATTTCTTCTAGGTTTACAAATTTGTTAGAATACAATTTTTCGTAATAATCTGATATGATTCTTTTAATTTCATTTAGGTCTGTTGTGATGTGGCTCTTCTCGTTTCTTATTTGGGTTATTTGTTTCCTTTCCTGTATTTCTTTAGTCAGTCTAGCCAATGGTTTATCAATTTTGTTAATTTTTTCAAAGAACCAGCTTTTGGCTTTGTTAATTCTTTTAATTGTTTTTCTGTTCTCTAATTCGTTTAGTTCAGCTCTAATTTTTATTATTTGTTTTCTTGTGGTGCCTGATGGGTTCTTTTGTTGCTCACTTTCTATTTGTTCAAGTTGTAGGGACAGTTCTCTGATTTTGGCTCTTTCTTCTTTTTGTATGTGTGCATTTATCGATATAAATTGGCCTCTGAGCACTGCTTTTGCTGTGTCCCAGAGGTTTAGATAGGAAGTATTTTCATTCTCGTTGCATTCTATGTATTTCCTTATTCCCTCCTTGAAGTCTTCTATAACCCAGTCTTTTTTCAGGAGGGTATTGTTCAGTTTCCAAGTATTTGATTTCTTTTCCCTAATTTTTCTGTTGTTGATTTCCACTTTTATGGCCTTGTGGTCCAAGAAGATGCTTTGTAATATTTCAGTGTTTTAGATTCTGCAAAGGTTTGTTTTATGACCTAATATGTGTTCTATTCTAGAGAATGTTCCATGTGCGCTAGAAGAAAAAGTATACTTTGCAGCAGTTGGGTAGAGAGGTCTGTGTAAGTCAATGAGGTCAAATTGGTTGATTGTTGTAATTAGGTCTTCCGTGTCTCTATTGAGCTTCTTACTGGATGTTCTGTCCTCTGAAAGTGGTGTGTTGAAGTCTCCTACTATAGTTGTGGAGGTGTCTATCTCACTTTTCAGTTCTGTTAAAATTTGATTTATGTATCTTGCAGCCCTGTCATTGGGTGCATAAATATTTAATATAGTTATATCTTCCTGGTGAATTGTCCCTTTAATCATTATGTAGTGTCCTTCTTTATCCTTTGTGGTGGATTTAAGTTTAAAGTCTATTTTGTCAGAAATTAATATTGCTATTCCTCTTCTTTTTTGCTTATTGTTTGCTTGATATATTTTTTTTTCCAACCTTTGAGTTTTAGTTTGTGTCTCTAAGTCTAAGGTGTGTCTCTTGTAGGCAGCATATAGACGGATCGTGTTTCTTTATCCAGTCTGAGACTCTCTGTCTCTTAATGGGTGCATTTAGTCCATTTACATTCGGCGTAATTATAGATAAGTAAGCGTTTAGTGTTGTCATTTTGATGCCTTTTTACATGTGTTGTTGACTATTTCATTTTTCCACTTACTTTTTTGTGCTGAGACGTTTTTCTTTGTAAATTGTGAGATCCTTATTTTCATAGTATTTGACTTTATGTTTGGTGAGTCGTTACGTTTTTCTTGGTTTTTATTTTGAGTTATGGAGTTGTTATACCTCTTTGTGGTTACCTCAATATTTACCCCTATTTTTCTAAGTAAAAACCTAACTTGTGTTGTCCTATATCGCCTTGCATCCCTCTCCATATGGCAGTTCTATGTCACCTGTACTTAGTCCCTCTTTTTGATTATTGTGATCTTTTACATATTGACTTCAATGATTCCCTGTTTTGAGCATTTTTTTTTTAATTAATCTTAATTTGTGTTTGCAATTTCCCTATTTGAGTTGATATCAGGATGTTCTGTTCTGTGACCTTTGTTGTGCTGGTATCTGATATTATTGGTTTTCTGACCAAACAATTTCCTCTAGTATTTCTTGTAGCTTTGGTTTGGTTTTTGCAAATTCTCTAAGCTTGTGTTTATCTGTAAATATCTTTATTTTGCCTTCATATTTCAGAGAGAGTTTTGCTGGATATATGATCCTTGGCTGGCAGTTTTTCTCCTTCAGTGCTCTGTATATGTCATCCCATTGCCTTCTTGCCTGCATGGTTTCTGCTGAGTAGTCTGAACTTATTCTTATTGATTCTCCCTTGAAGGAGACCTTTCTTTTCTCCCTGGCTGCTTTTAAAATTTTCTCTTTATCTTTGGTTTTGGCAAGTTTGATGATAATATGTCTTGGTGTTTTTCTTTTTGGATCAGTCTTAAATGGGGTTCGATGAGCATCTTGGATAGATATCCTTTCATCTTTCATGATGTCAGGGAAGTTTTCAGTCAGCAGATCTTCAACTATTTTCTCTGTGTTTTCTGTCCTCCCTCCCTGTTCTGGGACTCCAATCACACGCAAATTATCCTTCTTGATAGAGTCCCACATGATTCTTAGGGTTTCTTCATTTTTTTAAATTCTTTTTCTGATTTTTTTTCAGCAATGTTGGTGTTAATTCCCTGGTCCTCCTGATTTCCCACTCTGTATTCTAATTGCTCGAGTCTGCTCCTCTGACTTCCTATTGCATTGTCTAATTCTGTAATTTTATTGTTAATCTTTTGGATTTCTGCATGCTGTCTCTCTATGATTTCTTGCAACTTATTAATTTTTTCACTATGTTCTTGAATAATCTTTTTGAGTTCTTCAACTGTTTTATCAGTGTGTTCCTTGCCTTTTTCTGCAGTTTGCCTTATTTCATTTCTGAGGTCATCCCTGATGTCTTGAAGCATTCTGTAAATTAGTTTTTTATATTCTGTATCTGATAATTCCAGGATTGTATCTTCATTTGGGAAAGGTTTTGATTCTTTTGTTTGGGGGGTTGTAGAAGCTGTCTTGGTCTGCTTCTTTATGTGGTTTGATATCAACTGTTGTCTGCAAGCCATCACTAAGATATTGTAGTGATTTATTCTATATTTGCTCACTGAGTCTTATCTTGTTTTGTTTTCTTTCAATATACGTGGATGGGCTACTAGATTGTGCTGTCTCGATTGTTGTAACCCTTGACTTACTTATGACCTATTACTAGCTGGTTTGGGCTGTTGCCAGATATATATGGCTGAGTCCATTCACTGTTCTTGAGCAGAATCTGATTTTGGGTCATCAAGTGTGTGATGCACCCTATCACCTATCCACCTTGAGAAGTAGTGGTGATAGTTTTTTGCACCAGATTCTAGTAGCAGCTGGGATTCACACTCCGGGGGCTGGGGGGGGCAGGATGCTGACAGGCTTCCCCCAAGTGTCAGTGAGGTAGGTGTGTCTCTATTCCTAAAGCACCTTGGTGGGTGGGCTCTGCAGCTGTACCTTAGGTCCCCAATGCAAGTACCTCTACAGATTGGTAGGTGTCACCCTCCTTAGACCCCTAAGGCAAGAGGCTAGGTGGTCTGGGGGGAGCTTCAGCCCTCAGTTCCCTGTTGTGGGTCAGTGAGGGCTCTGTTGGATAAGCAGAGATATCAGGCCCGGGAAACTTGTTTTTCTAGTAAATCCACTAAAAAAAAATGCAGTCAGTTCCCTATCAGAAATGCCTTTGCATTATAATAGCCACCTTGTTCCCTGAAGGGATGAAAGCCCAAGATATGGATCATATATGTTTGGCTGGAGCTGGTTCTGTGTTTTTAGTCCAATTAGGGAAGGGTTTTTGGTCCCTGGGTTTTTTGTGGTTGCTTCTCTCAGGGCAGAAGAATGGGTTAGGAAAAGACCAAAAAAAAAAAAAAAAAAGGGAAAAGAAAAGCCGCAGAGCTGGAGCCGTTCTCCCTCTGGCTCAGGAAATTCCAACGTTAATGAAGCCATCTGGGAAGGGGAGGGGAGTGTTCAGGAAAACAGGAGAGAGTAGCACTCCAGGATATAGCCAAAGTTGCTTATCTTGCTTGGGATGACTATTTTATCTGAGATTCCCGAGGAGCGTGTCAACTATGTGTGCTCGATTTCCCCCGAGGGTCTGGCCCGTAGAAGCTGCGTCAGTTCCTCCGCTGCCAATCCACAGCCCAGCGTTAAGGTTCCCTGGCTGGGATGCTGCACTCCCGGTGTTGTTAGTCCAATTAGGGAAGGATTTTTGGTCCCTGGGTTTTTTGTGGTTGTTTCTCTCAGGCTGGAAGAATGGGTTGAAAAGACCAAAAAAAAAAAAAAAAATGGGCGGAAAGAAAAGCCACGGAGCCGGAGCCGTTCTCCCTCTGGCTCAGGAAATTCCAATGTTAATGAAGCCGTCTGGGAAGGGGAGGGGAGGGTTCAGAAAAACAGGAGAGAGTAGCACTCCGGGATATAGCCAAAGTTGCTTGTCTTGCTTGGGATGACTATTTTATCTGAGATTCCCGAGGGGCGTGTCACCTATGTGTGCTGGCTGAGTGGAGATTGCCCCCGAGGGCCTGGTCTGCAGAAGCTGTGGTCAGATCCTCCGCTGCCAGTCCAAAGCCCAGCGTCAAGGTTCCCCGGCTGGGACGCTGCACTCCCGGCTGCAAAACCAGTCACTGCCTCCCGGCGACTTCTCCTCCCGGCAGCCCCCTCACCACACCGCCTGCACGGACCAGCTGGGCCCCCTCCTGGGGTTAGTTCAGGGGGATAGGGCTGCGCCCCGTGTTTCCGCTGTCACAAGATGTCGTGTTCAGCTTCTCTGGGCCCAGCCCTAAGCCCGGCGCCAAGGTTCCCCGGCTGGGACGCTGCACTCCCGGCTCCAAAACCAGTCACTGCCTCCCGGGGACTTCTCCTCCCATCAGCCGCGTGGCCATGCTGCCTGCACGGACCAGCTGGGCCCCCTCCTGGGGTCAGTTCAGGGGAGTAGGGCTGCACCCCATGTTTGCGCCGTCGCAAGATGTTGTGTTCAGCTCCTCTGCACCCAGTCCTAAGCCCGGTGCCAAGGTTACCTGACTGGGATGCTGGCTCCAGGCTCCAAAAACAGTCTCTGCTTCCCCGTACTTGTTCGTTCTCCGTCCCTGTCACTCAGGTCAACTCTTTAAATCTGTGTTTGTTGTTCAGGGTTCGTAGATTGTCATGTATGTGATCATTTCACTTGTTTTTCCGAGTCTTTGTTGCAAGAGGGATCCCAGGTAGTGTCTACCTAGTCAGCCGTCTTGGCCTCCTCCTAAATTATTATTTTAAATAGCCACATTCTGAGAAGTCAATCAAATTCTACACAATTCACCCAAAATAATACAGAACAAACTGAATCTTACAATGAATGGTTATCAAACTTTAACATAAAGATTACTAATCTCAGAAAAATAAATGTGACAGAAAACGAGCATATGAGTTTTGTTGCTCAAATTCTTTTATCCAAATGTTGGCTATATTTTTGAACCACAGATAAGATAGCAAATTTTATGCTATAATTAAACCAAAAATATTGTTGTCAAGTCAATTCCTACCCATAGAGACCCTATAAAGCAGAGTAGACCCGCCCCATAGGGTTTCCAAGGCTGTAATCTTTACAGTAGCAGACTGGCACATCTTTCTCCTAAAGAGTAGCTGGCAAGTTAGAACTACAGACCTATTGGTTAGCAGCCAAGCTCTTTAACCACTGCACTACTAGGGGTCCTTATGTTATACTTAAACCAAAACCAGAAACCAAACTTTCTGCTGTATAGTCAATTTTGACTCATATTTCAGTGTTGTTAATTCTCTCTTGATACTTAAAAAATAAAATATAAATTTATTCAAATTTATATTTTAATGATACTAATATAATTCTTTGAAACTCTTGATTCCACAAAATAGCCTAAGGAAAGGTAAAGTTGAAAAAAAAAAAAAAGCAAAAAATAAAATTATTCTTGGAAATGTGTAGGTCATTCTTATTTCTTTAGACAATAATGATATTTTAAAAGAAGCATACCATGAGCTTAATTACACACGTATGCATAGCATACAAATTGTGCAACACATATAAAAGACAACTGAAGTAATTGATTATTTTGAAATATTAGCAAGTATTATAAGGGTAAAATAATAATAATAATAATAAAACAAACCCTTTGCTGCTGAGTCAATTCTGACTCATAGTGACCCTCTAGGACAGAGTAGAACTGCCCCACAGATTTTTCCAAGGAGTGGCTGGTGGATTCAAACTGCTGACCTTTGGTTAGCAGCTGAGCTCTTAACCACTGTGTCACCAGGGCTCCACAAGTGTAATAGAATATGCATATAATGAGAAACTGGTAAACTAGTGTTACAAATCACTTTTTAAAAAGTAATGTCAGATTAGTTAAGAACATATATATGAATAATTTTGTGTTTCAGCAAGGGAAAAAATGTTACTTAAGAAAACTACCACTACTTTTCATTTTGTTTATTATATTGAGTTATTCTGTTCTGGAGCCCTGATGCCGACCTTCTAGCCAGCAGCCAAGCTCTCCTATTGCACGACCAGGGCTTCAATAGGTGAAATGGTTCTATGATATTGGACTGGAACAGAGGAGGCAGGATGAGAGTCATAAAACTCTATAACTAGCAGAGAAGTTATGAAAAGTGTAATAAGAAGGAATAAATCTTACTAGAGATGTAAAAGACCTATGCAAAGAAAACCAGAAGACACTACTGCAAGAAACCAAAAGACCTACATAAGTGGAAAAATACACCTTGCTCATGGATAGGAAGACTCAACATTGTAAAAATGTCAATTCTACCAAAAGCCATCTATAGATACAATGAAATTCTGATCCAAATTCAAATGACATTTTTTAGTGAGATGGAGAAACAAATCACCAACTTCATATGGAAGGACAAGTGGCCCCAGAGAGGTAAAGCATTACTGAAAAAGAAGAACAAAGTGGGAGGCCTTATTCTACCTGATTTTAGATCCTATTATATCATCACAGTAGTCAAAACAGCCTGGTACTGGTACAACAACAGACACATAGACGAATGGAACAGAATTGAGAATCCAGACATAAATCCATCCACATATGAGCAGCTGATGCTTGACAAAGGCCCAAAGTCAGTTAAGTGGAGAAAAGACAGTCTTTTACACCATGCACAAAAATGAACTCAAAATGGATCAAAGCCTAAATATAAAATCTAAAATGATAAAGATCATGGAAGAAAAAAATAAGGATAATGCTAGGAGCCCTAATGCATGGCATAAACAGTATATAAAACATTGCTAGAAATACAGAAGAGAAACCAGATAACTGGGAGCTTCTAAAAATCAAACACCTATGCTCATCCAAAGACTTCACCAAAAGAGTAAAAAGACTACCTACAGACTGGGAAAAAGTTTTTAGCTATGATAATTCTGATCAGCGCCTAATCTCTAAAATCAACATGATGCTGTAAAAACTTAACTACAAAAAGACAAATAACCCAACTAAAAAATGGGCAAAGGTTATGAACAGGTACTTCACCAAAGAATACATTCAGGTGGCTAACAGATACAAGAGGAAATGTTCACTATCATTAGCTGTTAGAGAAATGCAAATCAAAAGTACAATGAGATTCCATCTCACTCCAACAAGGCTGGCGTTAGTCCAAAAAACACATAATAATAAGTGTTGAAGAGGTTGTGGAGAGACTGGAACACTTATACACTGCTGGTGGGAATGTAAAATGGTACAATCACTTTGGAAATTGATTTATCACTTTCTTAAAAAACTAGAAAGAGAACTGCCATACGATCCAGCAATCCCGCTCCTTGGAATATATCCTAGAGAAATAAGAGCCTTTACACAAACAGATCTATACACACCCATGTTCACTGCAGCACTGTTTACAATAGCAAAAAGTTGGAAGCAACCAAGGAGCCCGTCAATGGACGAATGGATAAATAAATTATAGTATATTCACAAAATGGAATACTACACATTGAAAAAAAAACAATGACGAATCCATGAAACATTTCATAACATGGAGAAATCTAGAAGATATTATGCTGCGTGAAATTAGTCAGTTGCAAAAGGACAAATATTGTATAAGACCACTATTATAAGAACTGGAGAAATAGTTTAAACAGAGGAGAAAATATTCTTTGATGGTTATGAGAAGGGGAGGGAGGAAAGAAGGGAGAGAGGTTTTTACTAATTAGATAGTTTTTCTTTTTTTTTTTTTTAAATTAGATAGTAGATAAGTTTTATTTTAGGTGAAGGGAAAGACAACACACAATACAGGAGAGATCAACACAACTGGACTAAACCAAAAGCGAAGAAGTTTCCTGATTAAACTGAACGCTTCAAAGGCCAGTGTAGCAGGGGTGGGGGGTTGGGAACCATGGTTTCAGGGGACATCTAAGTCAATTGGCATAATAAATCTATTAAGAAAACATTCTGCATCCCACTTTGGAGAGTGGTGTCTGAGGTCTTAAATGCTAGCAAGTGGCCATCTAAGATGCATCAATGGGTCTTAACCCACTTGGAGCAAGGAAGAATGAAGAACACCAAAGAAACAAGGTAATTATGAGCCTACGAGACAGAAAGGACCACTTAAACCAGAGACTACACCAGCATGAGACCAGAAGAACTAGACGGTGCCTGGCCACAACAGATGACTCCCCTGTTAGGGAACACGACAGAGAACCCTGAGAGAGGAAGAGAGCAGTGGGATGCAGAGCCCAAATTCTCAAAAAAAGACCAGGCATAATGGTCAGAATGGGACTAGAAGGACCCTGGAGGCCATGGTCCCCAGACCTTCTCTTAGCCCAAGACAGGAACCATTCCAGGAGCCAACTCTTCAGACAGGGATTGGACTGGAGTATGGGATGGAGAATGACACTGGTGAAGAATGAGCTTCTTGGATCAAGTGGACACGTGAGACTGTGATGGCATCTCCTGTCTGGAGGGGAGATGAGAGGACGGAGGGAGCCAGAAGCCGCCCGAATGGGCAAGAGGAGAGAAAGTGGAGGGAAGGAATGTGCTGTCTCATGAGGAAGAGAGCAATTAGGAGTGTATAGCAAGGTATATATAAATTTCTGTATGAGAGACTGACTTTCACTTAAGGCACAATAAAAATTAATTAAAAAAAGAAAAGTCCCTGGCTCACTGAAAATTGGAAAGAATCACTCTTTTTCCTCCTCCCATTTTTCAAATTGTTTTCTGATGTGGTTACGTTACTTTTGTTTTCGCAGCTGTAATTGAGGTTAAATTGTCCTACAATCAACTTGTACGTACTTCCAAAAAAAAAAAAATTAATTCTCAAAAGAAAAAAAGCGTAATAAGATGAGTAATTTACAAGTAAATACCTCTGAAGAGGTTTTCATGAGAAATACATTTGGGGTATGTGTCTATGTGTGTTATATTAATGCTGTGTGACCAGAATTGTATCTGTGATTACTTGATTAAATTTTCCTCACAATTAAAGGTTGATAATAAAATAAAATCTGAAGAGTCAAACTGCTTAATGTGTTTGGATATTACAGTGACGAACACGTGAGTGAACAAGTGTAAAGAAATTCTTTAAAAACCTATAGAGTCAAAGAAACAAAGGGAATGCTTTGCTATATCCACGCTTTGCCCAAGCACACTGTCCCTGGATGGAATATCCCAAACTTCTACGTGCTAAAAAAAAAAAAACAAAAAATGTTTTTTTTTTTCCAAGCTGTGTTACTGTTATTCCCAACCTGAAGTGCATGAATTATTGACAAGAAGCCTTTTGCAAAATAATCATGATATTCATATTGCCAACAAGATGCCAGAAACAGAATTAATGTGCAATACTTGGAAAATAAAGAATTAGAAAAAAAAGTAGAGGTGAGGTTTTCGGGGAACACTAAAAGCCAGAAAAACCCCAATAAAAGTCAAATAAAAATAACTGATGAAATGAACACTCAGTTTATAATTCAGGAAAAGAGAACAATCCACATTATATTCATATCAGTTATGATTTGGTGCAATATTCCTCTTTTCTAAACACCTGGAATTTTAAACTGACTTAAAGAATATTGTATGACGATTTGCTGAAGTTCCCCTTCGTAAGCTGTTATTGTGGCTGAAACCCAAAGTCCATTTTATACTGTCTTCATGTTAAGCAGGGATGCTCTTTGAGAGAATGATTAAAAACATAATAGTTACAGTGGAGTTTATTCCAATTCATGGCAACCCTACGTTCAACAAATTAGAAGTGTGTTCCGTAGGATTTTCAATGGTTGACTCTTGGAAGTAGAACTCCAATGGTCCAAACAGTTAATGTGCTTGGCTGCTAACGGAGAGGTTGAGGTTTCGAGTTCACTAGAGGCAGCTCAGAAGAGATGCCTGGTGATCTACTTTCAAGCAATCAGCCATTGAAGATGCTGTGCAACACAGTTCTATTCTGACATACATCGGCTCACATGAATTGGGGTTGACTCAACAGCAACTGGGAGAGTGATAGCGACTGCAGATGGGGGCCAGTGGGTGCATAGTATCCCTTGTGGACAGAGTTTGTTGGAGAATGGACCGTTTATCCAAATTTGAAAGCTTACTTTGACATTTTTTGAAAAACAGGAAGAATGAAATCACATGTGTTCTTAATGATATGATTGAGCCATTAGAAAAAAAAAAAAAATTTACAATCCAACCCTGAATGTTGAGTTGAAACCATGGCGCAAATAAAATGTTATAGTTACTTCATTTGGAAACAGGTTTCTATTTTTGTTTTTCAGCCTAAATATAATAACAAAGAAAATATAATTGTTTTTTTATGATAATCAAAATATGAAAGAGAGAAAAAAAAGTGGCATCCATTTTACTTTTTTCCTCTTCGAGTTCTGTAACTTGTCACATTTTTCTAAATGTTTAATTCTTCCTGCAATGAGCTCATCTTGACACAGTGTCAGTCTGGGGATGTTGTAAGACTTGCTTATTCCTTTGCATATTCAGGTTATGACCAAACATGATGAAGCTCTTGGTTTTCTCCTTTCTGAATAATGTATATATTTTCTTTTCCTGGGAAAGAACAGCAAGAGGAAAATGTCTAACACATCTGTTTCTTAGTGGTAACATATCCTAGCTGTATAGTGCATGAAAATCTGTGGTGTCATCTTCCTGGTGGGCAGTAGAAGTTGCAAGATAACAAATGACTAGAACCTCAGAAGAATAGCACAGCAATAGCTTATGGGAAAACCGGCCAAAACCAAAAGAAAAAAAGTTAGTATTGGCAGCTTCTGACTTAATGGGATGTCACAATACCAACAAACTCTAAACTGTTCTCCCAAGCTTAATTTGTGTCTTCAGATTGGTTGTGGCTTTTAACTATAAAAACATTATAGCATCTCCTTTGCCCAAAGATTTTACATACAGGACCTAAGTCCTTTGCTCTGGCCAAAGGAAAACATAATTTAGCTCTCCCTATGTCTCTTTGTTTTTCCAACAGTAAATTATGACAGCACAGACGGATATCTGAAATAGGAAAATTTTAAGTTTATTATTTAAAAAAAAGCAATATGTAAGCAATTCTTATATAAAAGACTAGTAATAAAAGTTGGACTTATATGCATAAAAACCAAACCCTGGAGTAAATTCTGACTGATAGCGACCCTATAGGACAGAGTAGAACTGCCCCATAGAGCTTCCAACGAGCAGCTGGTGGATTCGAACTGCCAATCTTGTGGTTAGCAGCCGAGCTCTTAACCACTACCCTACCAGGGCTCCAGTATGCATAAAGATGACTGTAATTACATTACTTTTGTCTGTTACCCTCATTTCTTAACATGTGCTGAGATTTCTTCTGAACCTGAAATGTATTAGGTTTCATTTCATAGAAAGTAATTAATAAGTGATGATTAAAGCAATGTATTAGTTTATAAGGAAGTTTTAAATTATCAATAACATCACAAGAAATTAAATGACCCAGTTCACTTTGGCAGGAAGCAAAATATCGATACAGATTTTTTTTTAAAAATTCTTGTTTTTAATTCAATATTAATTTTACCTAAACCTAGAGGGTGGTGATGTGAATGGGCTTAGATGGATATTTAATATATTAATGTTGTTGTTAAGTGCCCTAGAGTCAATTCCAACTCGTAGCGACTCTATGTACAAAAGAACAAAACATTGCACAATCCTGTGCCATCTTCACGATCGTTGTTATGCTTCAGTCCGTTGTTGCAGCCACTGTGTCAATCCAGCTCTTCAGGGTCTTCCTCTTTTATTGATGACTCTCTATTTTGCCAAGCATAATGTCCTTTTCCAGGGACTGATCCCACCTGATAATATGTCCCAAGTATGTGAGACAAAGTCTTGCCATCCTCACTTCTAAGGAGCTTTCTGGTTATACTTCTCCTGAGACAGATTTGCTTGTTCTTCTGGTGGTCCATGGTATATTCACTATTCTTTGCCAAAACCATAATTCAAAGGCATCAGTTCTTCTTTGGTCTTCCTTATTCATCGTCTAGCTTTCACATGCATATAAGGCAATTGAAAACACAATGAATTGGGTCAGGAGCACCTTAGTCCTTAAAGAAACATCTTTGCTTTTTAACACTTTAAAAGAGACCTGTTGCAGCAGATTTGCCAAGTGTAATTTGTTTTCTTCACTGCTGCTTTCATGGGCAATGATTGTGGATCCAAGTAAAATAAAATCCTTGTCATATTCAATATTAATAGGGACTTAATATCATAATTTTCTATGATTGTATCAGGTATTCAGATAAATAGTAAACATTTTTGTCAGTCAGATATTTTAAAACATGTAAAACACAGCATCATATCAATTAAATCTTGAGAAGACTGATGAAATATTTAACTTTTGATAGAAACACTGTTGATTTCTATTAATTGGTCAAGAAAGTAATTTATTTTAATTATCATTCCACTAAAAATGGAATACATATTTTTGTACATGGATATGTATACCAAAGATATATGTATTTTTTATACTTATTGGAGTATAGATGTTTGGTGATTGTGACAGAGGTTCTGATTAATGATTTAGAGAAAAATAGGCGTTAATTATCCAATATAAAATCATTTAGAAAATTAGATTATTAAAGTATTAAAACTTTCTTTTTTAATATTAATACGTTTAAAGAGAATTCAGTGATTTAGAAAAGGGCCACATAAACCAGAGACTCCATCAGTCTGAGACCAGAAGAACTAGATGGTGCCTGGTTACCACCAAAGACCACCCTGACAGGGAACACAAAAGAAAGTCCCTGACAGAACAAGAAAAAAAGTGTGGTGAAGAAAAAAGTTTAAAAAATTAAATAAAAAAAAAGAAAAGGAAAAGAAAAAAATATAAAACATGAGTGCAAAAAAAAGTCCTGATTTTGTTTGACACTTTTTATATTCAATTACCCTAATACTCTTTGAAAACTTTAAAGTAGTGAGTTATTTTTACACCAATTATAACAAACATGGGGTCTATCAGCTCCTCAAAATAAGCTTTCCTCAAAGAATTGGCTCTGAACTCCATAATGGAGATGAAATTTCTAATAGAGGGCTTGCTATCCTTTCTGCTACAATATGTGTTTCTAACAGCCAGCCAATATGTGATGATTTCAGTGAAATATAAAATTATGTTAGTTCATCACTATTTTGATCTAGGCAAGGAAACTGATAATGAAAGACCTGAATTATTTCTTCTAACAGAAAAGTAAAAAACTTTCATTTCTGCTTTTGTATATTGGCAGGAGACCTCTTAGCTATAGTGAGACAATTAAAATATAAAATCTTGAGGTCCATTTTAACAAAATAAAATAAAACAGAAAACAAAAGCTGGACTATATGAAGAACATGGCATCAGGATTGGAGGAAGACTCACTAACAACCTGTGATATGCAGATGACACAACCTTGCTTGCTGAAACTGAAGAGTTCTTTTATTTTTTATAATTTTTATTGTGCTTTAAGTGAAAGTTTACAAATTAGTCTCTCATATAAAAACCCATATACACCTTGCTACGCACTCCCAATTACTCTCCCCTTAATGAGACAGCCCACTCCCTCCCTCCACTCTCCTTTCGTGTCCATTTTGCCAGCTTCTAACCCCCTGCAGGCAGGAGATGCCAGCATAGTCTCAAGTGTCCACCTGATCCAAGAAGCTCACTCCTCACCAGTATCCCTCTCCAACATATTGTCCAATCCAATCCATGTCTGAAAAGTTGGCTTTGGGAAAGGTTCCTGTCCTGGGCCAACAGAAGGTCTGGGGGCCATGATCACGGGGATCCTTCCAGTCTCAGACCATTAAGTCTGGTCATATGGGAATTTGGGGTGTGCATCCCACTGCTCTCCTGCTTCCTCAGGGGTTCTCTGTTGTGTTCCCTGTCAGGGCAGTCATTGGGTGTAGCCGGGCACCATCTAGTTCTTCTGGTCTCAGGATGATGTAGTCTCTGGTTCATGTGGCCCTTTCTGTCTCTTGGGCTTGTAATCACCTTGTGTCTTTGATGTGAAACTGAAGAGTTCTTGAAACACTTGCTGATGAAGATCAAAGATAACAGCCTTCAGTATGGATCACATGTCAACATAAAACAAAAATCCTCACAACTGGACCAATAAGCAATATCATGACAAATGGAGAAAAGAGTGAAATTGTCAAAGACTCATTTTACTTGGCTCCACAATCAATGCCCATGGAAGCAGCAGTCGAGAAACCAAAGGATGCATTGCATTGGACAAATCTGCTGCAAAAGACCTCTTTAAAGTGTTAAAAGGCAAAGATGCCACTTTGAGGACTAACATGCGCCTTACCCAAGTCATGATGTTTTAAATCACCTCATATGCATGTAAGAGCTCGACAATGAATAAGGAAGACTTAAGAGAAGTTGATGCATTTGAATTATGGCATTGACTAATGATATTGAATATACCATGCACTGCAAGAAGAATGAACAAATCTGTCTTGAAAAAAGTACACCCAGAATGCTCCTTAGAAGGAAGAATAGTGATACTTCATCTTATATATTTTGGAGTGACCAGTCCTTGAGAAAGACATCATGCTTGGTAAAGCAGAGGGTCAGTGAAAAAGAGGAAGGCCCTCAATGAGATGGATTAATACAGTGGTTCCAACAATGGAGTCAAACACAACAATTACTGCAAGGATTGCAGAGAACCAAGAAGTGTTTTGTTCTGTTGTTCATAAGGTCGCTATGAGTTAGAATGGACTCAATACCACTTAACAACAACAACAACAAAATTTTAACAAAACTACAAAAAAAAAAAAAAAAAAAGAGTTCCTACAAAATCCACTTCCAGTTAGAATATAAGAGGCCCCTTCCGTTATACAACAAGAAAACACTGGATAACAAACAAAATCATTCTCTACATTAAAGCCATCTAAAAGCATTGGCAGCAATGATGTCTGAAAAATCCAATCACAAAAAGGAATGAAACATTCATTACTGAGGAATGACTGGTGGCCCCAAGTTAAGGGGAAATAGAGGAACAGCCATACCATAGGAGACACTTTGCTAAGCTTTTAATAAAAGCTTGGGCTGATACAACTGTTAAGAAATCTGGAAGAGCCCTAGTGCAAAAATAAATCTCTTGGCCAGACTGTTATAACCCATAAGAATTTGCTAAATTAGCATATGTGGGTATGAAGTAAAAAAAAAACATAGAGATATCATAGTCTCATCCGAACCTTAGGTTCAAGAGCCCAGCTGGAATTCAATTCAGACTTGAATTAAAATTAGTTTCAACCTAGTCCCAGCTCAGCTTGTCTCGTGAATAGTTTCATCTTAACTCCCTGCAAGAGGAAAAGACAAACCCTTTGTCTGGTAAAAAAAAAAAAAAAAAAATGCAAAACAAAAATGTTAAATAGTACAATCTGTATTATTCTTTTACAGAAAATGTTGAACATATCAGAAAATAAAATATGTATAAAGAAGCAGAAAAATTAAACTTGTAATTAATAGAAAATAATAGTCAATAGAAGGATTCTTAGCTTTGATTTTGGATGTATAAAGCTGAAAAGAAACTTGCTTCCTTCCTTATAACATGCAAAAGTTAGATGATGTATGAAAACACAACATTTCTTGAATATATCAGACAGGTGACGTCATAGGACAACCAGCTTGTCTGAAATCTAAGGAAAGAGAGGTGCCTCCATGGGAATGGGACATGAGGACTTCCTTCCCTGTTTTTTTTTTTTTTTTTTACAGTTTAAAGAGGTCTTTTACAGCACATTTGCCCAATGCAATGCATGATTTGATTTCTTGACTGCTGTTTCTATGGGCATTGATTGTGGGTCCAAGTAAAATGAACTTCTTTCAGCTTCGATATTAACTCTTCTTCTTTGTAGGTGTATGGATATTATCCTATTACTTACAGCGTTGTACTTCAACATAGATCTTGAAATGTTCTTTTTGACCTTCAATGTAATGCTATTCCTCTTTAATTTGTCATTCCCAGCATAGTAGACCATATGATTGTCTCATTCAAAATGGTCATCACCAGTCCATTTCAACTCACTAATGGCTAGGATATGGATGTTTATATGTTCCATTTCATTTTTGATGACCTCCAATTTTCTAGATTCATACTTCATACATTTCATGTTCCAATTATTAATGGATGTTTGCAGCTATTTCTTCTCATTTTGAATCACGTTACATCAACAAATGAAGGTCCTGAAAGCTTGACTTCATCCACGTCATTAAGGCCAAATTTACTTTGCGGAGGCAGCTCTTCCCCAGCCGTATTTTGAGTGCCTTCCAACCTGAAGGGCTCATCTTCCAGCACTATATCAGGCAATGTTCAGCTGCTATTAAGAAAGTTTTCACTGGCCAATTTTTTTAGCCTTCTTCATAGCTTATTTTAGTCTGGAATCTCAGGTGAAACCTGTCCACCAAGGGTGACCCTGCTGATACTTGAAATACCTGTGGCAAAGCTTCCAGTATCACAGAAACCATTTACCACAAACTGACAGACACAAGGTATGGCTAATTTTCATTTTCTTCTCGTGTTAATGTGCAACTGACTTAGCACTACTTACTGAAAAGGCTACTGTTTTGTCATTTGTTCGTTCATTTGCCGTGTTCTACTGTGGCTTCTTTGCATTAATTGTCTATGCATACATGTTTTTAATTCCAGAATCATTATTCTGTTTCATTAGTCCATTTATCAATCTAGATAACAATATCCCATTTTCTTAATGATGATAGCTTCATAATAAGTCACGATATCCAGAGGAGTTAGTTCTTTTTATTTTTCAAGTGCTTATTGGTTATTTTTGACCCTTTGCAATTCCATAAATGTTTTAGAATTAACTTGTCAGTTTCCACTTTAGGTCAAATAGTCATAAAAACATAAATACCAACCAGCAGCATATGGTGCTTTTGTATCAATCTCAAATGAGACATACAGACAATAGTTCTAAAGTAGTTCAGGGGACATATCGATCAATGTACACTAGGGTTCTCTGGGAAGACCTCACAAAGTATATAAACATTGAACTGAGCTTTGAAGGAAAAATAAGTTTTAGTTAGATACAGAGGAAGGTGGTAAACGTAAATTCTAGGAAGCAGAAATATATATGAAATTTTAAACCTGAATTGGTAATTTGTTTACGGGAGTAGATAAAAGGTGAGTTTAAGGACTGCAAATGCTGAGGGATTGAATTTTGAAGCAGAAACTTTGGAGAGTTAAACATGCAATAGGATTAGTTGGAAAGAGCATTGTTCTGAAAACCATAGAATATGGGCTATACATTTGCTACTGCTAAGTACTAACAACTATGAATTTCACTCTCTGGGGATCAGTTTCCTCTCATGTAGATTAAGAGAGTTGAAGACAAACATGAAAAATGAAGTGTATTATATGAAGATTTTAAATCATCAATCTTGATCCACTCTGCAGAGTAATTAAGAAACAAGAGGAAGATCAGCATATCAATATTTAATACAAAACTCAATGGCATGTGTTACGACTGTGTTGTCTTAAATCAGCCCCCTATTCCTCACAATAACTAAGTGTTCTCTAGCTATTTTAGAAACTTTTCTAGGGAATAGCAGCCCCATGTGTTTCCCAAAAGGTCCCTCAGGTCCTTCTACTAGGGAACCATCAAATATACTTCCATGTCACTACTTTTACTGCACCTCCACAGGACACAACTTGCCATACCCTCTGGTATTGGGAGAGAAAAGTGTTCTTTGGTTTTATATTTAACAAAAAGCATGGGTGAGGCCCAAATTATGACTGGGAGTAATCAATAAAACATGACACGTGAATTACATAACTACTTCACAGTCTCAGCCATAACCTATGGTCATTTTCCTGCCTTGCTTCTGCACGAAATTCACATGGGAAGGTTCTCTCTGCTCACCACAAATTGAAATACTCTCAGTGCCTCCATGCTCTGTAGGCCATGCTCAAACTAATACCCAATCTCCTAGAGAAAAATTCTGTTTTCCTTCTCATTTCAGGCTCAGGCTCATTTCCACACCCAAATTGAACAATTTCTATGAATAGTTTGTATTCTCTTTGGGGGATCCTTCCATCACTTGCTGTTGTTTTTAGGTGCAATTGGGTTGATTCCAACTCATAGTGACCCTATGTACAACAGAACAAAACACTGCCCAGTCCTTCACCCTCTTTACAATCTTTGTTATACTTAAGCCCATTGTTGCAGCCACTGTGTCAACTCATCTCCTTAAAGGTCTTCCTCTTTTTTGCTGAAGTCCTTCCAAACATGATGTCCTTCTCCAGGGACTGATACCTCCTGATAACATGTCCAAAGTATATGAGATGAAGTCTTGCCATCCTTGCTTCAAATGAGCATTCTGGCTATACTTCTTGCAAGACAGATGTGTTTGTTCTCCTGAAGTCATGGTATATTCAATATTCTTTGCCAACACCGTAATTCAAATGAATCAATTTTTCTTTGGTCTTCCTTATTCATTGTCCCAGCTTTCACAGGCATATGAGGTGATTGAAAATACCATGGCTTGGGTCAGGCACACTTTAGTCCACAAAGTGACATCTTTGCTTTTTAGTACTTTAAAGAGGTCTTTTGCAGTAGATTTGCCCAAGGGAACACATCTTTTGATTTCTTGACTACTGCGTCCAAGGGCGTTGATTGTGGATTCAGGTAAAACAAAACTGAGATTGACAACTTCATCTTTTCTCCATTTATCATGATGTTGCTTATTGGTCCAGTTCTGAGGATTTGTTGTTGTTGTTGTTGTTGAGGTGCAATCGATATAGAAGGCTGTAGTCTTTGATCGTCATCAGTAAGTGCTTCAAGTCCTCTTCACTTTCAGGAAGCAAGGTTGTATCATCTGCATTACACAAGTTTTTAATAAGTCTTCCTCCAATCCTGATGCTGCATCCTTCTTTGTATAGTCCAGCTTCTTGGAATATATATCACTATCATCCTTGAAAGTTGATAGGTCTGGGCATATGGGCTCTGACAAGCACTCCACAACAGTGGAAATCAGTATATCTTTTGAGGACTGGACTAAAAATAAAATCTTGAGGCTTTGTCTATCTCATTAATGCTCAGCTTGCATTAGAATTTATTTTTACATACTTTACTCAGATACACCAAGGAATTATAACTTCTTTATGTCCTACAGTTGTCCTAATCATTCTCATGAATATCTTCCTTTCTAAGTAGCAAATGCAAAAATAAATTTGCCTTAGTATACAGTTGCTATGAATGAAATAATCTCTTATTTTGTAATGTTTATTAATTGAAAATCTAATTCCATATTAAGACTATTATTTGCTTATGTCTTCTCTATTTCATTATGGTGTTCAGCTAAATGGAGTTTTGGCCTTTTTGTGTAAATGCAGGAGGGTCTGTTGCTAGACATGTCATTCTTCATTGCCCTTCCCTACCCCAGGTTGCTGGCCTAGCTTGGGGTCTGGATTAGTTATTGAAGTTATTTCTTGCCACCTAATCTGTGATGACGTCCACTGATGCTGATCACCCTTCACCTCAATTGCTGATATCCTTATTTTGATTTAGCTCTACACCTCTGCTTACCAGCTAGTCCTCTGTGAACATCCTTGAGTCTCTACTGTTTATTTGCAAATATTTCGATCCCTGTATAGCACCTACAGGCCAAGACATCAAAAAGAGTGCCTCAGATCTATCTATGTAGTCCATCTCCATCCAAAAAGGCAATGCCACATATTGGGAACAGAATTGGGAAAAAAAAAAAAACAGTGGTTGCCTCACCTCTAACTTCTTCCATGCTGTGGCATAGGAAGCAGGCCTCTAGCTCCTGAAGTTATCTTTAGATACCCACACACCACATTGAAATTTGAGCCCTAAGTTGGATAGTAGAAATTTTTCGCTCTGTATTTTTGCTTTATATTATAGTAAACTTTTATGATTATACTAGCTCCATTCTTAGCCATTAACAAGAGAAAAGTTTAGAAATTTAGAAAATATTTTTTCCTGTTTTTCGGGTAGTGACTTTCAAGACCATTGTCACAATATGAACTTTTAAAGAAAGCTAAATTTGAAACTCTCAGCTAATCACGGTTCTATGTGTTTTCAGTGGTAATTGGCTTTTGTTTTCCTGAAGGCTTATGGCTTATGGCTCATGGCTCAGTTGGGTGAAATAATGTAAAAGGATATTAAAATATATTTGTTTAGGATTTTAATAACTATTTACTAGCTTTAATAACTTTTTTAATAGCTTAGTGTTTCGGCTTTCATATAACCACTTGTAGGTACTAATATAAAGTTGGACGTGAGAAACTTTATGAAGATAGGTAAGATGTGCTTGTATACATCATCGCTGTAAATAATCTTATACATATCTCTCAGTGCACATGGTTAAGGATTTCCCTGAGGACATGCCTAAAAGTAGAATTGTTGGGGTCATAGAGAATAAGCTTTTTAAATTGCAATGAAAGATGAATGCCCATCAATATATAAATGTCCAGCTTATTCTAAATTCTCACCGACAATGGATACAGTAATTTTTTTTTTTTTTAATTTCTCACAATGTGGTAGGTGCGAAATGGCATCTTGAGATAGTTTGCATTTGCATCTTGTTAGCAATCAGGCTGGGCATCTTTTCATTTAGCCAGTCAAATTTCCTCTTCTATATAATACTTATTCAAGATGTTTGCCTTTTTTCTTTGTATATTTTTTAAATTATTATTATTATTGTTTGTAGTCATTCTTTATTTTTATACACACTAATTCTTTAGGAGCATTATGTGTTAAAAAATGCCTTTTTCCAGTCTTTATCTTGTCATTCTGTCTGCTTTATAGTATGTTTTGATGGAAAGAAGTTTTCAAAGTCTTACATTTTCATCTTTCTCATGTAAGTTGGTAATGTACATTTTGATGTGTGAGGTTAGCTTCCAAATTTTCTTATATTTCTCTCTGAGTTATTTATTGAATATTCCAAACTTTCTCCATTAAACCGCAATACTAGTGTTGTCATAGAATTTTCATTATGTTCAATTGACCTTTAATCTATCCTTGTTCTGATAACCTACATTCTAAATTATTATAGCTTCATTATAATTTTTATACCTAGTAAGTCTTTTTTTTCACATATTGTATTCATCAGTGTTTTGCTTATTTTTTAATCTTTACTTCCCCATAAAATTTTAGAGTATATCTGTGAAGTCTTAATCACACTCATATGAATAATGGCAGAAGCAGGATCAGAAAAAAAATATATACATATATATCCATTCACGATTTTAAATGTATCTCAGAAATCTAGAAATAGAAGAGCACTTCCTCAGCCTTATCAAGGGAGACTACAACAAACAAACAAAAAACCTACAGCTATTGTCATAGTTAGTGGTGGAATACTTGACCATTTCTATGAAATTTCAATAAGAGGCAAGGATGCCTACTCACCATTCCTTTTCTACGTTGTATTAGAGTGCGTAGCCACTGCAATAGGCAAGAAAAAGAAATAAATAATAAAACTGTCTATATTTAAAGAATGATTATTGTCATGGATTGAATTATGTTCCCCAAAAATGTGTGTATCAGTTTGGCTGGGCCATGATTCCCAGTATTGTGTAGTTGTCCTCCCTTTTGTGATTGTAGTTTTATGTTAAGAGGATTAGGGTGGGAATGTAACACCCTTACTAAAATCGCATCCCTGATCCAATGTAAAAGGAGTGTCCCTGGAGTGTGGCCTGCACCACCAAGCAGAGAGTTGGGGACCTCATACCATGAAGAAAGCAGTGCCAAGAGCAGAGCGTGTCCTTTGGGCCTGAGCTTTCTGCACTGAGATGCCCCCAGACCAAAGGAAGACTGATGCATCTCAAGGACCTCCCCTCAGAGCCAACAGAGAGAGAAAGTGTTCCCCTGGAGCCGGTGCCCTGAATTCTGACTTCTAGCCTACTGGACTGTGGGAGAATAAACTTCTATTTGTTAAAGCCATGCACTTGTGGTATTTCTGTTAGAGCAGCACTAGATGACCAAGAGAATCATCTATTACGGAATCTACAAAAAAGTTAGAAGACATAATAAATTTAGCTATTTGCCAGCTAGAAAGTTAATACACAAAAATCAACTGTATTTCTACATACCTGAAATAAACAAATTTTTTTTTTAAATAATGCCATTAGTAATAGGATCAAAATGTGAAATAATTAAGGATAGATCTTTGTAAGACTTGAACACAGAAAACTGTAAACACTGCTGGGAGAAATCAAAGAATTAAAGACATCTAAATAATGGAGATATATACTATGCTCATAGGTCAGAAAAATCAATATTGTTAAGATGTTAATTCTCTTCAAATTGATCTATAGATTTGATGTAATCCAAATCAAAATCTCTGCAGTTTTTTTTTTTCTTTTTGAGCAAGTACATTGATTCAAACATTCATATAGAAATTCAAAGGGCCTGTAATAACCCTGGTGGTATAGCGGTTAAGTGCTACAGCTGCTAACCAAGAGGTCGGCAGATCAAATCTGCCAGGTGCTCCTTGGAAAATCTATGGGGCAGCTATACTCTGTCACTATGAGTCGGAATCGACTTGACTGCAGTGGTTTTTTATTTTTTAATTTTTTTTATAATAGCCTATAATCTGTCTTGGAAGAAGTAAGTACAACCAGAATGCTCCTTAGAACTGAGAATGTTTAGGCTTTGTCTCACATACTTTGGACATGTTATCAGGAAAGACCACTCCCTGGAGAAGGGTATTATGCTTGTTAAGTAGAGAGTCAGCAAAAAAGAGGAAGACCTTCAATGAGATGGATTGACACAGTGGCTGCAACAATAGACTCAGGCATAACAAGGCTCATAAGGATGGCACAGGACTGGGCAGTGTTTCATTCTGTTGTGCATAGAGTCAGTATGAGTTGGAACTGATTCAAAGGCGCCAAATGACAACAGCAACATAATGGTCAATGCAAAATTAAAAAGAAGAGCAAAGTTGGAAGATTAACACTTTCTGACATAAATACTTATTGTAAAGCCAAAGCTATAAAAATCAAAGCCATTTGGTACCGGTATAAATGTAGGCAAATAGATCAATTAGACAGAATAGAAAGTCCATAAATCAATCTACACACACAGGCAGATACATACATACAAATATATATACGTATAGGTATATATATAGATACATATATATATATACATTCATATTAAAATTATAAATTTGACTTCATCAAAATTCTAAACTTTCACTCTTTGGTAAAAGAGTAAAAACTGTTACGACAGTTAAAGACAAGCAACGTACTAGGAGAAAATGATTACAAGTCATATCTGTAAAGGAATCATACCCAGAGTATATAAAGAACTCTCAAAGCTCACAACAAAAATAGTAAAAAAGGGTGCAAATGATTTGAGCAGACATTTCACCAAAGAAGATGTATGGATAGCAAATAAGCCCTTGGAAAGATGCTTTTAAACATTAGTCATTCAAATTAATAGAACAATGGGATACTACTATATACATGTCAGAACAGCTATGGTTAAAAAGATTGACCAGAGCAGGCATTGGCAAGGACGTGGAGGACTGCACTTCTGGTAATAATTATACAATGATGAGAATACTTAAGCATTCATTGTCAAATGATTTTCTTGTAGCATAATTTTCATTCAAAACATCTTTCACTCATTTTTAAAACAGTGTTTTTAACTTGAAGATTTGGATTAATTATATGTATACATTTTCCCTAAAATATATGCTAGGCACCATTTACTGACAGCCACTTTTCACCACAAACTAGGTCAGCAAATTTGGAACAACTGTATTGAATGAACTATTGAACAAACAGCTGTGCAGTACAACTAATTTTATGGCCAGCCTCCTTTCCATGGAAAAGTATTTAAACATTATATTCTATTCTAAATGTCTTGAATATATAAAATTAATCACATTGATGAAAATGTGTAATACAAAGAATATACAGGCTCAATTGTTTAGCAGCATCATTTCATTTATGAATAGCTTAGTGACTGACTGACATATGTATTACAAACTCAGTATATTTATCACTGAGTCATTTTAATGCCAAAGCAACCAATACATCAATGGTTACATTTATACAGGTTTTCTATGAAGCATCTTACTAACTTAACAGCATGATTTATTATTGCAAATATGTCTTCTCTGAATTATCTTCCTTCTAGTGACTCCTAAAAATTTTAGTTCTTTGGGCATTTAAGTTTTAAAAAAAGATTTTAGAAATTTTCATCATTTTCCTTCATGTATGTCTTTTTCTAGTCTTCCAAAATCATATGCTAACAAAAACATGCATTTTAATCTGTCATCATATTGTTTCCTATATATCACTTTATTCAATGTTGTGTAATAGGAATGGAAGTGTTTTCTCAATAATGTGTGGACATTGAGCTAGAAATCAAAGAAGTGGTTTGCAAGTATACACTACTAAATTAAAGAAATCTGTAAAACTTTAGACTGAGTATTCTATTTCTTTAAATATACTTAGATAAATAATAGAGATGTGTCATTGTATTCTTGTTGCTAACCACTAGCAAGTATCACAAGATATACAGTTAGGATAAAATTTATTATTACTGATAGTGGATTAAAGTTGTTATTTCCAATAGTTACCTCAATAATTTCAAATATAGTTGCTAACTTTTTGTCATATCTGATTTAATTTTATTTTAAACTTCGTAATATAATTAATGATACATTCTTATTAGGATGAAGAGAAATAATAGTTCTGTCATTTTCTTATATTTTTATTAGTAGCAATATTTCAATATATGATATTTCACAGGAACCTTTTAAAGCCATTTTCTATTTTTTATTATTAGTTTAGTTGAATATAAATATATATTTGTATATACATACATACATACATATATTATTTCATTACTTCTCAAATTCAATTCCTTGGGCACAGGTAAAATGAAACACCATGCAAATTCATCAACTTGTAGATGAATATTTGTAATCTTTTCACAATATTGAATTAACACTCTTCCATCAGGATGTCATATGTGGCAATCATTCCTTTAGGTTAATTCATTTTTGAACATGTACTATGAGCTAGATACTATGTACTAAGCCAAACCCATTGCCATCGAGTCAATTTCAATTCATAGCAACTGTATGGGTCAGAGTAGAACTGTCCCCTAGGGTTTCCAAGGAGCAACTAGTGGATTCAAACTACTGACATTTTTTGGTTAGCAGCCAAGCTCTTAACCACTATGTCACCAGGGCTCCAGATACTACATAGCAGTGAATAAAAGGCAATGTTCCATCTCTCATGGAGCTTACATTTTAAAAGGAGTACAAAGACAACAAACAAATAAATAAAATCAGATAGTGATAAGTGCTAAGGTGTAAAATAAAGTATATAACAGGCATGGAATATGATATGAGGCAGGTATTTTTAGTAAGATAAGTCAGAGAAGGGCTTTCATAGAAAGTGATACCCAAGGAGATGGGAAAATAGAGTGTAAAAGAAAGTCATGCCAACACCTGAGAAGAGAGTGGAGGAAACTGCAAAGTTCAAAGTCATGAATTAGGTGTTTGCATGTATAAAAAAGCTGCAGAAGGTGTAATGTGAATGAAAAGGAGTGAGCAAGGAAAAGAAGTGAGAGAATGTGAAGAGTCAAGGAGTTATTCAGGTGCTAGCCATTGTGAGATCTTCTGGTACATTTAACAGAAAACTAGTAGAGGGGTTGAACAGAGTTATATGATAAAACTGACATATTCAAAAGTTCATTCAGGCTGCTCCCTGAATAAGAAACAATAACTGGGGAAAAGTGGAAATAGGGAGGCAAGTTGGCTGCAATAGTACTTCATACAACAAAGGATATTGGCTGGAACCTGTGACTACAAAAACAAAAGGATGTACTGATGCATTTGAAATAAGTCAAAGAGAAGATTTAAGGGTGCCGCAAAGTCTTTTGACCTAAGCAACTGGATAAGGGAGGTCCCATTTAGGGAAGAACATATTAGGTGGGGGGAATGTATATTTTACCTCTGGACCTCTGGACAGTAAAATGTGGATAATTATTAGGCACTTTTAAGTGATGTCAAACAGCCACTTGGATATATGATTCAAGATTGCAGGACAGCTGTCAGAACTACAGATAACTTTTAGGAATTATCAAAGTATGTATGGTATTTAAACCTACTGGAATGAATGAAGTCATTTAGGGAGAGGGTGCAAGAGAGAAAACAGTAAGAACAGAATGAAAGGGCCCACCAATTTTTAGAGAATGTGAAGAGGAAGATAATCTAGTAAAAGAGACTAAAAAAGGAGTAAAAATATGACAGAAAACCAGTACACCAGGATGGCCTGGAAATGAAGTGCAAAAAGTGTTTAAAGGACTAGGTAGTGGTTGACTGTAATACATATCGTTGGCTGTTTGACATAATGTCAGTTACCGTTGAATCAGCTCCAAAATACGGCGAGTCCATGTATAACAAAATGAAATGTTGCCTCATTCTGCACCATTCCATGATTTTTGGTTATGTTTGAGTCCATTGTTGCAGTCATTGTGTCAACCTATCTCACTGAGGGTTTCTCTCACTTTCACGGGCCCATCACTTTACCAAAGATGGTGTCTTTCTCCAGCAATGGGTCCTTCCAGACATTATTCTGTGATCCAGAGAGTTTTCATTGGGTAATTTTCAGAAGTAGGTCACCAAGCCTTTCTTCCTGGTCTTTCTGAGTTTGGAAGCTCTGCTGAAACCTGTCTACTAGAGGTGAATCTAGTATTTGAAATACTGGTGGCATACAGTCCAGCTACACAGCAACACACAAGCCACCACAGTACAACAAACTGACAGGTGGTGGTTGAATATAATGAAGACTGAGAATTCACCCATTAAATTTAGTAATATAGAGGTCATCAGTGATCTTGTCAAGAGCTGTTTCAGAATGACATTGAACATAAAAATTTGATTGGAGCAAATGTTTTTAATTAAAAAGATAATCAGAAGTTATAATTTCTTCCTAAACCACAATGTATCATTTGGTAATTTTTTAAATCATTTTATTGTGCTTTAAGTAAAAGTTTACAAATCAAGTCAGTCTCTCTCACAAAAACCCCAATACACCTTGCTACACACTCCCAATTACTCTCCCCTTAATGAGACAGCCCACTCTCTCCCTCCACTCTCTCTTTTCATATCCATTTTGCCAGCTTATAACCCCCTCCACCCTCTCATCTCCCTTCCAGGCAGGAGATGCCAACATAGTCTCAAGTGTCCACCTGATCCAAGAAGCTCACTCCTCACCAGCATCCCTCTCCAACCCATTGTCCAGTCCAATCCATGTCGGAAGACTTGGCTTCGGGAAGGGTTCCTGTCCTGGGCCAACAGAAGGTCTGAGGGCCATGATCACGGGGGTCCTTCCAGTCTCAGACCATTAAGTCTGGTCATATGAGAATTTGGGGTGTGCATCACACTGCTCTTCTGCTCCCTCAGGGGTTCTCTGTTGTGTTCCCTGTCAGGGCAGTCATCGGTTGTAGCCGGGCACCATCTAGTTCTTCTAGTCTCAGGATGATGTAGTCTCTGGTTTATGTGGCCCTTTCTGTCTCTTGGGCTCATGATCGCCTTGTGTTCTTGGTGTTCTTCATTCTCCTTTGATCCAGATGGATTAAGACTAATTGATGCATCTTAGATGGCTGCTTGCTAGCATTTATGACCCCAGATGCCACTCTTCAAAGTGGGATGCAGAATGTTTTCCTAATAGGTTTTATGATGCCAATTGACTTAGATGTCCCCTGAAACCATGGTCGCCAGACCCTGGCCCCTGCTATGCTGGCCTTCGAAGCATTCAGTTTATTCAGGAAACTGCTTTTGGTTTAGCCCAATAGTGCTGACCTCGCCTGTACTGTGTGCTGTCTTTCCCTTCATCTAAAGCAGTTCATATCTACTACCTAATTAGTGAATGTCCCTCTCCCACCCTCCCTCCTTCTCTCTTCTCGTAACCACAAAAGAATGTTTTCTTCTCAGTTTAAACTATTTCTCAAGTTCTTATAATAGTGGTCTTATACAATATTTGTCCTTTTGCAACTGACTAATTTCACTCAGCATAATGCCGTCCAGGTTCCTCCACGCACAGATTCCTCACTGTTCTTTATCAATGCTTAGTATTCCATTGTGTGGATATACCATAATTTATTTATCCATTCATCCTTTGATGGGCACCTTGGTTGCTTCCATCTTTTTGCTATTGTAAACAGTGCTGCAATAAACATGGGTGTGCATATATCTGTTCGTGTAAAGGCTCTTATTTCTCTAGGATATACTCCAAGGACTGGGATTGCTGGATTGTACGGTAGTTATATTTCTAGCTTTTTAAGGAAGTGCCAAATTGATTTCCAAAGTGATTGTACCATTTTACATTCCCACCAGCAGTGTATAAGTGTTCCAATCTCTCCGCAGCCTCTCCAACATTCATTATTTTGTGTGTTTTGGATTAATGCCAGCCTTGTTGGAGTGAAACGAAATCTCATTGTAGTTTTGATATGCATTTCTTTAATGGCTAATGATGATGACCATTTCCTCATATATCTGTTAGCTACCTGAATGTCTTCTTTAGTGAAATGTCTATTCGTATCTTTTGCCCATTTTTTAATTGGGTTATTTGTCTTTTTGCAGTTGAGTTTTTACAGTATCATGCAGATTTTAGAGATTAGGTGCTGATCAGAAATGTCATAGCTAAAAACTTTTTCCCACTCTGTAGGTAGTCTTTTTACTCTTTTGGTGAAGTCTTTGGATGAGCATAGGTGTTTGATTTTTAGGAGCTCCCAGTTATCTACTTTTTCTTCTACATTCTTTATAATGTTTTGTATACTGTTTATGCCATGTATTAGGGCTCCTAGTGTTGTCCCTAGTTTTTCTTCCATGATCTTTATTGTTTTAGTCTTTATGTTTAGGTCTTTGATCCACTTGCAGTTAGTTTTTGTGCATGGAGAGAGGTATGGGTCTCGTTTCATTTTTTTGCAGATAGATATCCAGTTATTCCAGCACCATTTGTTAAAAAGACTGTCTTCCCCATTTAACTGTTTTGGGGCCTTTGTCAAATATCAACTGCTCACATGTGGATGGATTTATGTCTGGATTCTCAATTCTGTTCCATTGGTCCATGTATCTGTTGTTGTACCAGTACCAGGCTGTTTTGACTACTGTGGCAGTATAATAGGTTCTAAAATCAGGTAAAGTAAGGCCTCCCACTTTGTTCTTCTTTTTCAGTAATGCCTTATTTATCCAGGGCCTCTTTCCCTTCCATACGAAGTTGGTGATTTGTTTCTCCATCTCATTAAAGAATGTCCTTGGGATTTGGATTGGAATTGCATTAAATGTATAGATCGCTTTTGGTAGAATAGACATTTTTATAATGTTAAGTCTTCCTATCTACGAGCAAGGTATGTTCTTCTACTTGTGTAAGTCTCTTTTGGTTTCTTGCAGAAGTGTACTGTAGTTTTCTTTGTATAAGTCTTTTACATCTCTGGTAAGATTTATTCCTAAGTATTTTATCTTCTTGGGGGCCACTGTAAATGGCATTGATTTGGTGATTTCCTCTTCAATGTTCTTTTTGTTGGTGTAGAGGAATCCAACTGATTTTTGTATGTTTATCTTGTATCCTGATGCTCTGCTGAACTCTTCTATTACTTTCAGTAGTTTTCTGAGGATTCCTTAGGGTTTTCTGTGTATAAGATCATGTCATCTGCAAATAGAGATACTTTGACTTCTTCCTTGCCAATCTGGGTGCTCTTTATTTCTTGATCTAGCCTAATTTCTCTGGCTAGGACTTCCAGCACAATGTTGAATAAGAGTGGTGATAAAGGGCATCCTTGTCAGGTTCCCAATCTCAATGGGAATGTTTTCAGGCTCTCTCCATTTAGGGTGATGTTGGCTGTTGGCTTTGTATAAAATGCCCTTTATTATGTTGAGGAATTTTCCTTCTATTCCTATTTTGCTGAGAGTTTTTATCATGAATGTGTGTTGAACTTTGTCAAATGCCTTTTCTGCATCAATTGATAAAATCATGTGATTCTTGTCTTTTCTTTTATTTATGTGGCAGATTACAGTAATTGTTTTTCTAATGTTGAGCCATCCCTGCATACCTGGTATGAATCCCACTGGGCTATGGTGAATTATTTTTTTGATATGTTGTTGAACTCTTGGCCAGAATTTTTTTTCAAGTGAAAAACTATTTTTTTGTTTTATAATTTTTATTGTGCTTTAAGTGAAAGTTTACAAATCAAGTCAGTGCCTCACACAAAAACCCACATACAGCCCGCTACATACACACTCCCAATTACTCTCCCCCAGTGAGACAGTCAGCTCTCTCCCTACACTCTCTCTTTTCCTGTCCATTTCGCCAGCCTCTGACCCACTCTATCCTCTTATCTCCCCTCCAGGCAGGAGATGCCAACATAGTCTCAATTGTCCATCTGATCCAAGAAGCTCACTTCTCACCAGCATCCCTCTCCAACCCATTGTCCAGTCCAATCCATGTCTAAAGAGTTGGCGTGAGGAATGGTTCCTGTCCTGGGCCAACAGAAGGTCTGGAGGCCGTGACCACCAGGGTCCTTCCAGTTTCAGTCAGACCATTAAGTCTGGTCTTTTTATGAGCATTTGTGGTGTACATCCCACTGCTCTCCTGCTCCCTCAGGGTTCTCTGTTGTGTTCACTATCAGGGCAGTCATCGGTTGTAGCCAGGCACTATCTAGTAGTTCTGGTCAGGAAGATGTAGTCTCTGGTTCACGTGGCCCTTTCTGTCTCTTGGGCTCATAATTACCTTGTGTCCTTGGTGTTCTTCATTCTGCTTTGATCCAGGTGGGTTGTATTGTCGATTTTTAAAAGCATGATAGGTACTGAGGTTACAGCTTAAAAGAATCTTTATCTTTTCTGTTAGAGATAGATACTGAAATTTTCAGAGATGAAATAATATGATATCTGAGACTGGCTTCAAAGTAATCCAGTGGGCGTGGCGAGTAGGTGGGAGTATAGATGAAATAACATGGCCATAAGCTGATAATTGTTGAAGTTTAAAGAATTGCTGTTTTTTATAATTTTTATTGTGCTTTAAGTGAAAGTTTACAAATCACGTCAGTCTCTCACATATAAACTTCTATACACCTTACTACATACTCCCACTTACTCTCCCCCTAATGAGTCAGCCTGCTCCCTCCTACCTATTGGCTAGAATTTTATTGAGGGTTTTTGCATCTACGTTCATGAGGGATAAATCAAACCCAGTGCCGTCGAGTCAAATAGGTCTATAATTTTCTTTTCTTGTTGGGTCTTTACCTGGTTTTGGTATCAGGGATATGGTGACTTCATAGAATGAGTTTGGTAGTATTCTGTCCTTTTCTATGCTCTAAAATACCTTTAGTAGTAGTGGTGTTAACTCTTCTCTGAAAGTTTGGTAGAACTCTGTAGTGAAGCTGTCCGAACTACGGCTTTTTTTTTGTTGGGAGTTTTTTGATTACCTTTTCAATCTCTTTTTTTGTTATGGGTCTGTTTAGCTGTTCTACCTTTGTTTGTTTTACTTTAGATAGGTAGTGTGTTTCTAGGAATTCATCCATTTCTTCTATGTTTTCAAATTTGTTCGAGTATAGTTTTTCATAGTAATTTGATATGATTCTTTTAATTTCAGTTGGGTCTGTTGTAATATCACCCATTTCATTTCTTATTTGGGTAATATGCTTCCTCTCCTGTTTGTCTTTTGTCAGTTTGGCCAGTGGTTTATCAATTATGTTGATTTTTTCAAAAAACCAGCTTTTGGTCTTGTTAATTCTTTCAATTGTTTTTCTGTTTTCTATTTCATTTAGTTGAGCACTAATTTTTATTATTTGTTTTCTTCTGGTGCCTGTGGGTTTCTTTTGTTGCTCTCTTTCTATTTGTTTAAGTTGTAGGGATAATTCTTTGATTTTGGCCCTTTTCTTCTTTTTGGATGTGTGCATTTATTGATATAAATTGGCCTCTGAGCACCATTTTTGCTGTGTCCCAAAGGTCCGCATTGGAAGTGTTTTCATTCTCATTGGATTCTATGAATTCCTTTATTCCATCCTTAATGTCTTCCGTAATCTAGTTTTTTTTTTTTTGATCAGTGTATTGTTCAGTTTCCAAGTGTTTGATATCTTTTCCCTGCTTTTTCTGTTATTGATTTCCACTTTTATGGCCTTATGTTGAGAGAAGATGCTTTGTAATATTTCAATATTTTGGATTCTGCTAAGGCTTGCTTTATGACCTAATATGTGGTCTATTCTAGAGAATGTTCCATGTACACTATAAAAGAAACTATACTTGGCTGCTGTTGGGTGGAGTGTTTCTATACGTCTATGAGGTCAAGCTGGTTGACTGTGGCATTTAGATCTTCTGTGTCTTTATTGAGCTTCTTTCTGGATGTTCTGTCCTTCACCAAAAGTGGTGCGTTGAAGTCTCCTACTATTATGGTGGAGCTGTCTATCTCACTTTTCAATGCCAATAGAGTTTGTTTTATGTATCTTGCAGTCCTGTCATTGGGTGCATAAATATTTAATATGGTCATATCTTCTAGGTATGTTTTCCTTTTATTATTGTTCCTTATCCTTTCTGAGGGATTTAACTTTAAAGTCTATTTTGTCAGAAATTAATATTGCCACTCCTGCTGTTTTTTACTTGCTGTTTGCTTGATATATTTTTTTCCATCCTTTGAGTTTTAGTTTGTTTGTGTCTCTAAGTCTAAGGTGTGTCTCTTGTAGGCAGCATTTAGACGGATCTTGTTTTTGAATCCATTCTGCCATTCTCTGTCTCTTTATTGGTGCATTTAGTCCATTGACATTCAGGGTAATTATGGGTAGGTATGAATTTAGTGCTATCACTTTGATGTCTTTTTTTGTGTGTTGACAGCTTCTTTTTACCACTTGATTTTATGTGCTGAGTAGATTTTCTTTATATATTGTCTTTTCCTCCTATTTGTTGTCATTGATTTTGTTTCTGCTGAGTCTGTATTTTTCCCTTATATTTTATTTTGATGAGTAGGAGAGTTTGTCTCCTTTGTGGTTACCTTATTATTTACCCCTATTTTTCTAAATTTAAAACTAACTTTTATATCTTTGTATCTCCATATCTTCCTCTCCGTATGGAAGGTGTATGATTACATTTCTTAAACCCAGTAACCCAGTGCCATCGAGTTGATTCCGATACATTTCTTAGTCCCTCTTTATTATTTTAATGTTGTCTTCTTTTATATAATAACATTGCTGTAACCCTGTTTTGGGCTTTTTTTTTTTTAATAATCTTGCTTTGTTTTTTTGGATTTCCCTGTCTGGGTTGACTTAAAGTTGCTCTGCCCAGTGTTCTAGCCTTGGGTTGATACCTGATATTGTTGATTTTCTAACCAAAGAACTCCCTTTAGTATTTCTTGTAGTTTTGGTTTGGTTTTACAAATTCCCTAAGCTTGTGTTTGTCTGGAAATGTCTTAATTTCACCTTCATATTTAAGAGACAGTTTTGATGGATATATGATTTTTGGCAGGCAATTTTTTTACTTTGATTTTTTAAATATGTCTTCCCATTGCCTTCTTGCCTGCATGGTTTCTGCTGAGTAGTCCAAGCTTATTCTTATTGGCTCTCCTTTGTAGGTGACTTTTCGTTTATCTCTTGCTGCTCTTATGATTCTCTCTTTATCTTTGGTTTTAGCAAGCTTGATTATAATATGTCTTGGTGACTTTCTTTTAAGATCTGCTTATGTGTTTTTTTTTTCTTTTTTTTTTTTATGTGTAGTTTGATGTGCATCTTGGATAGATATCTTCTCATCTTTCACAATATCAGGGAAGTTTTCTGCCAACAAATCCTCAACAATTTTCTCTGTATTTTCTGTTATCCCTCCCTGTTCTGGTACTCCAATCACTTGTAGGTTGTTTCTCTTGATAGAGTCCCACATGATTCTTAAGGTTTCTTCATTTTTTTAAATTCTTTTATCTGATTTTTCTTCAGATATATTAGTGCCAAGTGATTTATCTTTGAGTTCAGAAATTCTAGCTTCTACTTGCTCAATTCTGCTCCTCTGACTTTCTGTTGAGTTGTCTAATTCTGTAATTTTATTGTTAATCTTCTGAATTTCTGATTGCTGCCTGTCTATGGATTTTTCCAACTTATTAAACTTTTTTTTTTTTAATTAAACTTTTCATTATGTTCCTGAATAATCTTTCTAATTTCTTCAGTTGCTTCATCCGTGTGTTCCTTGGCTTGTTCTGTGTATTGCCTCATTTCCTTCCTGATGTCTTGAAGGGTTCTGTATATTAAACTTTTGTATCTGCATCTGGTAATTCCAGGAATGCACTTTCATCTAGAAGATCCCTGGATTTTTTGTTTTGAGAGCCTGTTGAGGTGATCATGGTCTGTTTCTTTATGTGAGTTGATATTTACTGTTGTGTCCGAGCCATCTATAAGTTATTGTATTAGTTTATGCTTGCTAACTGTGTCGTAGCTTCTTGCTTTGTTTTGTTTTGGTATACCCCTGTGGGTTTGCTTGAGTGAGGTAGCTTGATTGTTTTTGCCTTTGGAGCTCTGGTGTCCTGTCCCCAGCTGGCTAGAGCTATAATTAGGTATATCAGTCTAGGAGTCCATTCAGTTTTCTTGTGTGAATTCAGCTCAGTTTTCCAGGTAGCTGATATCAAGTGTGTGGTACAGGCTCTGTCCTACAGTCTTAGAGGGGCAGGGGCGATCGGCGTATATACCAGTATCTGATTGCAGCAGGGGGTCATGCTCTGAACAAGGAAGGAGGCTGGGAACTGACCCCCAAATGTCTCTGAGGAAAATGCCTCTCTGTTCCCTAGAGCATGCTGGTGAGTGGGTTCTGCAGAGGGACCATGGGCACCCAAAGTTTTTGGTTGTAAAGCCTGGGAGGTACCAGTTATCTCTGGACCCCTCTCACGGGTGCCTGGGTGACCTGAGTGGAGCTACCAGTCCTTAGGTCCCTGACGTAGGTAAGTGAAAAAAAAAAAAATTTTTTTTTTTTTTGGACTCTGTTTAATAGGCAAAGCAATGTCAAATGTCTCCACCACACAGCTGAAATGGTTGGAGATTGCCAACAAGGGGCTATGCTCCCGAAATAGGCCCACACAGGTCCATGCAGAAGGGAAAGGTGTTCAAAGTCCACAGATGGTTTATGCCTGGACAGAAGCCACTTCTGCCCTGAGCTCCCCCAGTTAATGGAGCTAGCAAATTATCTTTTCCCCCTAATTGCAAATTTTTTCCTTCCCTAAGGCCGGGAGGGTGGCTCTAGGTGCTCAGCAGGGTCTATCTCAGGCCCAGGGATTCAGTCCCTGAATCTGGCTTGGGGGTGGGGAGGCGTGGTAAAATATACGCAAGTACTTAGTTTTTGCCAAGAGCGCCGTTCTCCTCAGGTTCCGGAAGTGTGCGTAGGCTGTGTGGCTGGCTGCTTCTCCCTGAGGAAACTGCAACTGAATGCTAGTACCACCCCACCACTGCTGCTGCTCTGAGAATGTTGCCTGAGGGCTCCCCGCAATTCAGGCCCAGTAATTCCTCTCCACTTCTGAATGGTCTCCTCATCGCCCTGCCCCTCAGTTCGTTGTCTAAGCTTGCCTTTGATGCTCAGGGCTCCCACCTTGTCACAAATATACTCATTTCACTTGTTCTTTCGGGTCTTTGTTGTAAAGAGGGTCTTTGTTGTAAAGAGGGCTCGCCAGAAGTTCTGTCTATTCCGCCATCTTGGCTTTGCCTCCATTTGGTAATTTTTGGGAGTAGATTACCAAGCCTTTTTTCCTCGTCTGTATTAGTTTGGAAACTCTGTTCAAACCTTCCTACCATCGGAAAACCTTCTAGTATTTGAAATATTGGTGGCATAGATTCTAGCAACATAGCAACACACAAGCCACCGTAGTATGGCAAAGTGACAGACAGGTGGTGGTTGTATGCAATGAAGACTGAGAATTCACCCAATGTATTTGGCAATATAGAGGTCATCAGTGATCTTGTCAAGAGCTGCTTCAGAAATATATTGAAGATAAAAGCTTGATTGAAGTGAATGTTTTTAGTTAAAAAGATAATCAGAAGTTATAATTTCTTCCTAAACCACAGCGGATCATTTTGTGTCCTGCTCATGTAAACAGCATCTCTACCTACTGCTGTTTACTACCATTTCCTCCATATCTAAGAATGTTGCTAGTTATAGAAGTGCTTGTTGAAAGAAATTATAATAGGGCATCAATGCAAGTTTCTTAATTGATTTTTTATACTGAGAAATTAGATATTGGGGGAAGTTGATAAGGCTGTATCAAGTGGGAATTTGAGCAACTTCATTTATAATCCAATTTTCCACTGTAAAATTCTCCTCCCTATTCTTGATTCCCTTCTAAGAGTAGGAGTGATTTATATTCCTTCTGAGTTAGACTTCCAAGTTAGTAATAAGAATGTAAGTAATATTTATAGCTCCTCATGCCACTGTGCCAATAGAGATATCAATAAGTTTAATTTATAGCTCTGGTTTAATGGCAAATGTGTTATTTTTGAAATGAGGTGTCAAAAGAGTGGGTTGGTTTTTCTAACCTCTAATGTAGGAAAGAAGTGATTAACAAGGCTTCAGTCAGTATTATAAAGTTTTCAGTTTCACGATTATATGTGAAATCCATAGTATTATGCTTCTAGGCACTTGTGAATGGTGTGAAACAAAACAGAAAATATCTCCACACTTGTAAACAAAAACCCCTTTGACTTTTACAGAATACTTTTAAGAGCTTCTGCTTTGGTTCTATCCTCTTCTAACTTTAGTTTGCTTCTTCACTGAACGTCTTCACTGGCCTGGATATTGTCCTGACATTATGGATATCTGAGGCAGATTTTGCGTTGTTTTGTATGAAAAATGTAGGATCTATGCCATCAGTGCTTCCTTGCCAGATTATATGATTCAAGTCGATACAAAAAGCATATGTGTGTGTACATACATATGTATATATATATATACATATAATATATATATTTTATACACATATCATGTCTGTGTGTGTGCGTGTATATATATATATATTTCTTCAAGAACATTTCCTTATGTTTTGATACCCAGATGGAATTTCTTTGCTACTATAACCAGTACATTCAAAAAGCATGATTCATGGTTTATCAACAATAAAGCAACTCCATTATTCTTACTCACTGACCATTTAAAATTCATTTATCAGAAAAAAACTTTCTTTTGAAAGTACATGAAAACTCCAGGAGGAATTATGACATTCATGGTTACTCTCAAGAAACAGAAAGCGTTATCTTCATTACAATCTAAAGCAAGTATTGATTAAAGAATTAAAATACTTGGTTTCGTGAATTAATCAAAATTATATTCTTGATTTAGAATTAAACCTTTTTGGCTCTCTCTGCTGGGTCATATTCATGTGGGACATATTCATGCTAACAGGGGAAGTGATGGAGGCAGTTGGCAATTTCCTCTTCCTCTGGCTTCATTATCATGGCATTTGATCCCTCTGGGGATAAGAACATGGGGAGAAAATAAAGAATATTCTCCAATGACTTACAGTATTTTAAGATGGCCTCATACTCTGGTCTTAGCAAGTATTTAAATCTGACTTGCTTATAGGATATTTTATAGATTTTTAGAGGCTCCTTACTGTTTGTACCTACCAGCAACTTCTAGTTCACAGATAATACAGGTTTTATTTCTCTGACTACTGCTCATTTGTCAGCTCCTTAGGAGTTTCCTCATTCTTCCTTGTTATCTGCAGATATTTTGGGAAATGAAAATGACATTCTTCCCTGTATGATTCATAACTGGTCTGCGGAAAATAGAGACTTCTAATTTGCCTTGCTGTTGAGGATGTTAGATGTTACTTACCAAAACACAACACCCCCCTTCTTGTTCTCTCTCTCTCTCTCACACACCCTCTCTCACCCCATTACCACAGGCTATTAGCGATAGAACCTAGCCTTACGTTCTTCAGGCATGTGTGTCAGACACCTGTCCAAAGGGTCCTCTTCAATATGGAAGACAGGTATCACTCTTTCTGAATGGTCTCCCTGTTGCCCTTGTTATTATGCTCGAGGTGAGGAAAACACATTCTCCTTCTTGTGAGTGTTATAACTCAACACAGCAACAGCTTTATCTGAATAATATTTTCTGTAATTTTTCCCACAAAATCTAAATTGAATGAGAAATTTCAGGAGTCATCTAATTGGTTCTATGAATTCCTTTTATAAATTCACATTTTGATCTACCTTCCATCTCACTTTCATTAAAAAAAAATCACTTTCATAGCTTATGTATAATACACATTAGTATCTCAGTCATCACTTCCAACTTAATATTGTGTAAATATTAGGATTGTTGTTGCTGTTGTTAAGTGTCATTAAGTCAGTTCTGACTCGTAGCAACCTATCTTCAACAGAGGGAAACACTGCCTGGTCTTGCGCCATCCTCGTGATCATTGTTATACTTGAGCCCATTGTTGCAGCCACTGTATCAATCCACCTCCTTGAGGATCTTCCTCTTTTTCGCTGATACTCTACTTTACCAAGCATGATGTCCTTCTCCAGGGTCTGATCCCTCCTGATAACGTGTCCAAAGTATGTGAGACAAAGTCTCACCATCCTCCTTTCTAAGGAACATTCTGTTTGTACTTCTTCCAAGACAGATTTGTTCATTTTTTGGCAGCCTATGGTATATTTGGAAATCCTGGTGGCTCAATGGTTAAGAGCTACGGCTGCTAACCAAAAGGTCAGCAGTTCAAATCCACCAGGTGCTCCTTGGAAACCCTATGGGGCAGTTCTACTCTGACCTATAGGGTCACTGTGAATTGGAATCGACTCAAAAGCAATTTTTTTAAATGGGTATGGTATATTTAATATTTTTCAGCAACGCTGTAATTCAAGGTGTCAATTCTTCTTCAGTCTTCCTTATTCATTGCCCAGGTTTTGCATGCATATGAGTCTATTGAAGACACCATGGCTTGGGACAGGTGTATCTTAGTCCTTAAAGTGACATCTTTGCTTTTTAACACTTCAAAGAGATCTTCTGCAGCAGATTTGCCCAATTCAATGCGTCATTTGATTTCTTGACTGCTGCTTCCATGGATGTTGATTGTGGATCCAAGGAAAATGAAATCCTTGACAACTTCAATATTTTCTCCCTTAATCATGACATTGATTATTGATCCATTTGTAAGGATTTTGTTTTCTTTGTGTTGAGATGTAATTCAATCTGAAGCCTGTAGTCTTTGATCTTTGACAGTAAAAGCTTCAAATCTTCTTCATTTCCAGCAAGCAAGGTTGTGTCATCTACATAATCAGGTTGTTAATGTGTCTTCCTCCAATCCTGATACCTCATCCTTCTTCATATAGTCCAGCTTCTCAGATTATTTTCTCAGCATGCAAAGTATGGTGAAATGATACAACCCTGACTCACACCTTTCTTAACTTTAAACTACTCAGTATTCCCTTATTCTGTTCAAACAACTGCCCCTTGACTTATGAACAGATTCCTCATGACCCCAATTACATGTTCTGGAATTCCCATTCTTCACAATGTTATCCATAGTTTGTAGGAGCCACACAGTCAAATGCCTTTGCATAGTCAATAAAACACAGGAAAACATCTTTCTAGTATTCTCTGCTTTTAGCCATGATCCATCTGACCTCAGCAATGATAGCCCTGGTTCCACATCCTCTTCTGAATCTGCCTTGAAATTCTGGCAGCTCCCTGTTGGTGTACTGCTGCAGTTGTTTTTAATGATCTTCAGCAAAATTTTACTTGTGTGTTATATTAATGACATTGTTGAATAATTCCCACATTGGTTGAATCACCTTTCTTTGGAATAGACATAAATATGCATCTTTCCAGTCATTTGGCCACTTAGCTATCTTCCAAATTTCTCGGCAAAGATAACTGAGTACTTCTAGTGCCACATCCATTTTTTGAAACATCTCAATTTGTATTTCATCAATTCCAGGAGCCTTGTTTTTTGCCAGTGTCTTCAGTGCAGGTTGGACTTCTTCCTTCAGTGCCATAGGTTCTTGATCATATGTTACTTTCTGAAATGGTTGAACGTTGACCAGTCTTTTTGGAACACTGACCCTGTACTCCATCTTCTTTTGATGTTTCCTGTGTCCTTCAGTATCTTGCCACAGAATCCTTCAATATTGTAACTCAAGACTTGATTCGTTTCTTCAGTTCTTTTAACTAGAGAAATTCCAAGTGTGTTATTTCCTTTTGGTTTTCTAACTCCAAGTTTTTTCACTTGTCATAATACTTTACTTTGTCTTCTCAAGCCATGCTTTGAAATCATCTGTTTGGCTCTTTTATTTCATTATTTCTTCCTTTTGCTTTAGTTACTCTACTTTCAAAAGTAAGTCTCAGGGTCTCTTCTCATGTCCATTTTGGTCTTTTCTTTCTTTCCTCTCCTTTTAATGACCTCTCACTTTCTTTATGTATGATGCCCTTGATGTCATTTCACAACTTGCCGGGTCTTTGGTCATTAGTGTTCAGTGTGTCAAATCTTTTCTTCAGATGGTTTCTAAATTCAGGTGGGATATACTCAAGGTCATACTTTGGCTCTTGTGGACTTGTTTTAATTTTTTTCAGCTTTAACTTGAATTTGCATATGAGCAATTGATAATCTGTTCCACAGTCAGCCCCTGGCCTTGTTCTAACTGATGATATTGACCTTTCCCATAGTCCTTTTCCACAAGCGTAGTTGATTTGATTCCTATGTATTTCATCTGATGAGGACCACAAGTATAGTCACCGTTTACATTGTTGAAAAAAGGTATTTGTAACGAAGAAGTCATTGGTCTTGCAAAATTCTCTCATGCAATCTCTGTCACCGTTTCTATCACCAAGGCCACATTTTCTAACTTCTGATCCTTCTTTTTTGTTTCCAACTTTCACAATCTAATCACCAGTAACTATCAATGCATCCTGATTGTATTTGCCACATCAGCAAATGAAAGTCTCAAAAACTTGACTCCAACCACATCATTAAGGTCGACTCTAATTTGAGGAGGCAGCTCTTCCACAGTTGTCTTTTGAGTGCCTTCCAACCTGAAGGACTCATCTTTTGGCATTATGTCAGACAATATTCTGCCACTATTCGTAAGGTTTTCATTGGCTAATATTTTCAGAAGTAGACTGCCAAGTCCTTCTTTCTAGTCTGTCTTAGACTGGAAGCTCAGCTGATACCACCATTGATGACCTGCTGGTATTTGAATACTGCTGGCATAGTTTCCAGCATCACAGCAACACACAAGCCCCCATATATGACAAACTGACAGAGCATATGATGATTATGATATACTTATTCAATCACTTGAAGTCCTATATCATTGTGTTGTGCCTGATTACAATTCATGCCATGACCCTTCTAATGTGTCTTCTATAGTATCACATTTTAAAACTAAATCATTTTATCTTAAATTTTATTTTATATTTTATAACTTTCAAGCCACTTAAACATCTTGATATAAATATGAACATTTTAGGACATTACACGATTGTTATTGTTGTTAGGTGCCGCCGAGTCAGTTCCAACTCATAGCAACCCTATGCACAACAGAACGAAACACTGCCTGGTCCTGGGCCATCCTCACAATCGTTGTTATGTTTGAGCTTATTGTTGCAGCCACTGTGTCAATCCACCTCGTTGACAGTCTTCCTCTTTTCTGCTGACCCTGTACTTTGCCAAACATGATGTCCTTCTCCAGAGACTGATCCCTCCTGACAACATGTCCAAAGTGTGTAAGATGCAGTCTCGCCATCCTTGCTTCTAAGAAGCATTCTGGTTGTACTTCTTCTAAGACAGATTTGTTTGTTCTTTTGGCAGTCCACAGTATATTCAATATTCTTTGCCCATACCCAATTCAAAGGTGTCAACCCTTCTTCGGTCTTCCTTATTCATTGTCCAGCTTTCACATGCATATGATGCGATTGAAAATACCATGGCTTGGGTCAGGTGCACCTTAGTCTTCAGGGTGACATCTTTGCTCTTCAACACTTTGAAGAGGTCCTTTGCAGCAGATTTGCCCAGTGCAATGCATCTTTTGATTTCTTGACTGCTGCTTCCATGGCTGTTGATTGTGGATCCAAGTCAAATGAAATCCTTGACAACTTCAATCTTTTCTCCATTTATCATGATGTTGCTCATTGGTCCAGTTGTGAGGATTTTTGTTTTCTTTATGTTGAGGTGTAATCCATACTGAAGGCTGTGGTCTTTGATCTTCATTACTAAGTGCTTGAAGTCCTCTTCACTTTCAGCAATCTAGGGTCATCTGCATAATGCAGGTTGTTAATGAGTCTTCCTCCAATCCTGATGTCCTGTTCTTCTTCACATAGTCCAGCTTCTCGTATTATTTGCTCAGCATACAGATTAAATAGGTATCGTGAAAGAATACAACCCTGATGCACACCTTTCCTGACTTTAAACCAATCAGTATCCCCTTGTTCTGTGCAAATAACTGCCTCTTGATCTAAGCAAAGTTTCCTCATGAGCACAATTAAGTGTTCTGGAATTCCTATTCTTCGCAGTGTTATCCATAGTTTGTTATGACCCACACTGTCAAATGCCTTTGCATAATCAATAAAACACAGCTAAACATCCTTCTGGTATTCTCTGCTTTCACCCAGGATCCATCTGACATCAGCAATGATATCCCTGGTTCTGCGTCCTCTTCTGAAACTGGCCTGAATTTCTGGCAGTTCCCTGTCGATATACTGAAGCAGCTGTTTTTGAATGATCTTCAGCAAAGTTTTGCTTGTGTGTGATATTAATGATATTGTTCTATAATTTCCACATTCGGTTGGATCACCTTTCTTGGGAATAGGCATAAATATGGATCTCTTCCAATCAGTTGGCCAGGAAGTTGTCTTACATATTTCTTGGCATAGATGAGTGAGCACCTCCAGTGCTGCATCTGTTTGTTGAAACATCTCAATTGATATTCCATCAATTCCTGGAGCCTTGTTTTTCACCAATGCCTTCAGAGCAGCTTGGACTTCTTCCTTCAGTACCATTGGTTCCTGATCATACGCCACCTCTTGAAATAGTTGAGCACAGACTAATTCTTTTTGGTATAATGACTCTGTATATTCCTTCCATCTTCTTTTGAAGCTTCCTGCACCATTTAATATTTTCCCCATGGAATCCTTCACTCTTGCAACTTGAGGCTTGAATTTTTTCTTCAGTTCTTTCAGCTTGAGAAACGCTGAGTGTGTTCTTCCCTTTTGGTTTTCCATCTCCAGCTCTTTGCACATGTCATTATAGCAAGTCCACGAGAGCCAAAATATGACCTTGAGTATATCCCACCTGAATTTAGAGACCATCTCAAGAATAGGTTTGATGCACTGAACACTAGCAACCAATGACCAGACGAGTTGTGGAATGACATCAAGGACATCATCCACGAAGAGAGCAAGAGGTCACTGAAAGGACAAGAAAGAAAGAAAAGACCAGGATGGATGTCAGAGGAGACTCTGAAACTTGCTCTTGAGCATCAAGCAACTAAAGCAAAAGGAAGAATTCATGAAGTAAAAGAACTGGACAGAAGATTTCAAAGGGCCTCTCGAGAAGACAAAATAAAGAATTATAATGACATGTGCAAAGAGCTGGAGATGCAAAACCAAAAGGGAAGAACATGCTCTGCATTTGTCAAGCTGAAAGAACTGAAGAAAAAAATTATTATTACACGATTAAGAATTACTAAAACTTGGTATTTTAGCAAAGAACATATATTTATAATAATACCAGAAATTACTCTAATTTTATTTCAACATTTACAATATTATTTATACTTTTATCACAGTATACGTGTAAATGCTGGTGTTTCAGCTACAAAGCAGGAGGACAGGAATCCTTTCCAGAAAGCGTGTTTCCATGGTGTTACACTGCTAGACCACGACCACTTTGAAGATGTATTATATAATGTTTCAATGGGAAAAGATAGTTTCTGTGAAGTTCCATCATTGAGCAAATCTTACTTACTGGTGTATATCTGAAGAGTATCTCTACAGAGAGGGGAACAAAAACACAAAAATATTTTTCCATCTTTATATGAATATTAAGGTCCTTGTGTGGTGTAAACTGTTTACTCTCAGCAACAAGCTAAGAGGTTTGTGGTTAGAACCCACCCAGCAGTGCCTTGGAAGAAAGGCCTGATGATCTGCTTCCACAAAGATCACAGCCAAGAAAACCCTATGAAGCTTAGTATGACTCTGTAACACATAAGGTTACCATGAGGTGGAATCTATTCAATGGCAATGGATTTGTAGTCTTTTTTTTTCTTTTCTTTTAATAGGTACAATTTACTTTCTAAACATTGTTGTCTCTGTTAGGCTATGAATTTGATAATAAAATGATCTTACTTGGACAAGTTTGGAAATATTTTTTGATAGGGTTAATCAGTCTGTTTGTCATCATTATTGGCTGTATTTATTTATTTATGTACTTTTAGACAAAAGATGTTTTTGTTCCTCTAAAATTTATTTCATAGGTGAAGATAACTTTAGCAAAGTAAGCACATAGCTTGCTGGAGAAGAAATTCTAGTTTTTAAAAGCTTATTTGCCATTTGGGATAGAATTAAACTGAGATGCACTCCAAATAGAAGAAAATATGTCCTTAAAATAGAGGAGTTTTATGGTAGAAAAAAGGACCTATAAATCTACTTTGCTTAACATGAAAGTTTGCTGAAAATATTGGTTTTATTGTGATAGTCATTCTGGTCATTTTTTGAGTATTAAAAATAAACCACATGACCAAAGAGTTTGATTTAGTGGACAGGATTCCTTAAAGCAACAGCAAGTTTATTAAACAATGGCAGATGGCAGATATAAGTATGTAGGATTTCTAAAAATCAATTAGGAGTATTTTTAAATGAATATGAAAATGACATATACTTTAGATTATAAAGAAGAAAAATGAAGTATTCCCTGAATGAAGTGGTTTCTAAATGATGCTTTTAACAAAATTGGAAAATTATTGAATTATGAAATACATGTGGTTATAGTTGCTAATCTTAAAGTGCTATCGGTCAGTGACTGAATAAATCATCTAAAAATGTATGTTCTATACTTTGAAAAAGGATCATTAAACTTATGTATGCTTTTACAAGCTGATGAACTTAAACTTTTAAGGAATTTAAATATGAAAGTTTATTTTTTAGTGGTTAGGTTTGGCAACTTTTTGGATTCCTAAAAAAATCGTATGAATAGTTTTGTTTTTGAAATATAAGACTGTTTTTTGCTAATTCAGGTTTCATTTTAAAAAAGTAAAAATAAATCGTGAAATCTCTCCTTGGTAATAGCTCCAGTTTGTCAATAATAGACTTTTCCGTTAATACTGGGTGCCAAATACATTTTAGGAAATAGTTAACAAGATCCTGCTATCTGCCCAACTGCACTAACCCAAACCAAACCGACTGCTGTCGAGTTGATTCCGACTCACAGTGACCCTATAGGACAGAGTAGAACTGTCCCATAGAGTTTCCAAGAAGCGCCTGGTGGATTTGAACTGCCGACCTTCTGGTTAGTATCTGTAGCTCTTAACCACTATGCCACCAGGGTTTCCTCCAACTGTACTAATACTGGAAATACAAAAGTAAGTAGAGTTTTCAACACCAAGGGGAAATCACTCACAAAGTTGAAAATTAAAGTTATCATTGGGTCAATGTAGATTGTGCTTTGTGCTATGAATGCCAAGAGAAAAAGAATGCAAACACACTCATTTTCTTTTCCTCAGAGCACCCTACCAGTCTTTTCACCTTTTCTATTTTTACATAATTGTAAAGTTCCCCCTCCCAGGTCAAATGTAATAATTATAACTTACAAGAACTTTATAATTAGTTACATAGAAAATATTACTACTTTATTTTTTTAAAGGAAACACTTGGTTTATACCAGACCATTTACAAAAACTATATTTTCTCTTTCAAGAAATTAAAGAAAATAGTCAGATATTCAAAGGTACCAATTGCAGCAATTTTACATGCAGCTGTAGTTGAGGAGATGAATCGTTTTATTACCTCAGAAGATAACGTATTACTTTTTCAAATTTGCTAAGGAATTTCAGAGTAGAGCTCTAAATACAACCTCTCACAGAATGATCCTATACACATTGTTGCCACTTAGTCACAAGATTCTTTCAAATTCTAGGAAATTGCCCTTCAGAAAGGAGATGAAATCTCATTCTTTATGCATATGGATAACCTAATTATCTTTTTGATATGCTTCAATTTTATAAGTACCTTCAGTTGCCTCCATGAGTCATACTTCTCTAGATAGCCAGTTGACTTGGTAAAAGGATTTTAATACCGGACTTTTTTGTACAACTACCCTGTAATACTTACTTTAGATTTATATTTGAGTCTAAAAAAATATTACCTTTTAAATGAACAGGCAGTTTTGGCATCAAAGTTTTGGGAGAAGCAAAGAAGGGGACGTTTTCTCTATATTTTTATTACTTATGACATTCAAAGCTTATACTTTTTTGGTTCTAAAATGTTAAGTACAGCTTAATTCACTTGAATTCCGTATTTATCTTTTAAGTATATTTTTAAAACTTCTGTTAAAATTCACAAAGTAGGAAACAATCAGTAGACATGAGAGATAAATAGATTACCTAGAATCTGTGTACTCACTTCGGCAGCATATATACTAAAATTGGAATGATACAGAGAAAATTTGCATGGCTAATAAAAGATGGGGGCCTGGTGGCGCAGTGGTTAGGAGCTCAGGCTGTTAACCAAAAGGAAGCTACCAGCTGCTCCATAGAAATCCTATGGGGCAGTTCTACTCTATCCTATAGGATCATTATGGGTCTAAATTGACTCGACGGCAATGGATGTGATTTTTTGGCTTGGAATCTTTGCAGACCTAGCCTGCTTCAAATCCATATCATAGTGCAACTCATGGTGGTTTTGCCAGTTCTAACTTATGACTGGGGAAAAGTTTTGAAAGTTTGTAAGCTCCTTCCTCAAAAATAACCTCCCCCCCAAAAAAAGTAAATAGAGAGAAGCATGCAACAAAAGAATTAGTAAGAACAACAAAATCTTAGAGACATTTAGGGGAAATGAAGATTCTTGTGAACAAACAAGGTGATGTTACCGTTCTGAGAGAATTTTCAGGTCCCAGAGTAGAGCCTAGCAGGTCTCCTGAGTTGAGGAAAGCTAAGAAGCCTATGAGAACCAGTAGGCTATAGTTTTTAAGGCATAGTAAAATAAAAGATAAATTTACAAACAAAGAATCTGAGAGATCTTCAATAGTCCCCTGGAAAAATCATCATAAAGGATGAGACAACATGACTGATTTTCATGCACAGCCAAGAAAAATGCCTATTCCCAGTAGTCAGATGGGAAAATATCAAGCATTCAACAAAATAAAATTCAAAATGTCTAGCAGCCAATTTAAGACTAGTAGATACAGAATTTTTGTTATTGTTGTTTTTTAGGTACTGTCCAGTTGATTCTGACTCATAATAACCCTGTGTACAACAGAATTAAACATTGACTGGTCCTGTGCCATCCTCACAATCCTTGCTATGTTTGAGCCTATTGTTGCAGCCACTGTGTCAGTCCATCTCATTGAGTGTCTTCTTTTTCACTAACCCTCTACTTCACCAAGCATGATGTCCTTTTCCAGGGACTGGTGCATCCTAATAACATATCCAAAGTATTTGCAAGGAAGTCTCACCGTCCTCTCTTCTAAGAAGCATTCTGGTTGTACTTCTTCCAAGACAGATTTTTCATTCTTTGGCAGTCCATGTTATATTCAATATTCTTCAGCAACACCATAATTCAAAGGCAGTCAATTCTTCTTCAATCTTCCCTATTCATTATCCAGTTTTCACAGGCATATGAGATGATTGAAAATATCATGACATGAGTCAGGTGCATCTTAGTCTTCAAAGTGACATCTTTGCTGTTTAACACTTTAAAGAGGTCTTTTGCAGCAGATTTGCCCAATGCTATATCTCATTAGATTTCTTGACTGCTGCTTCTATATATTGTTAAAAATATATGTATATGTATGACATATACCATGTGTTTACTTAACTTTTTCAGCCTATGGATTTCAGTTATAAGAACTGCTTTATTGGAGATATTGGAGTAGCTTAATATCATTAGTCAGAACAAGACCAGGTGCCAACTGCAGAACAGACCATCAATTGCTCATATGCAAAGTCAAGCTGAAGCTGAGGAACATTGAAACAAACCCATGAGAGCCAAAATACAACTTTGTGTATATCTCACCTGAGTTTAGAGATCATCTCAAGAATACATTCAACACATTGAACTCTAATGACTAAAGGCCAGACAAGTTGTGGAATAACATCAAGGACATCACTAATGAAGAAAGCAAGAGGTTATTAAAGAAAGAAAAGACCAAAATGGATGTCAGAAGAGACTTGAAACTTGCTCTTGAACGTAGAGTAGCTAAATCAAATGGAAGAAATGATGAAGTAAAAGAGCTGAGCAGAAGATTTCAAAGGGTGGATTGAGAAGACAAAGTAAAGTATTATAATGACATGTGCATAGACTTGGAGTTAGGAAACCAAAGGCAAAGAACATGCTCAGCATTTCTCAAGCTGAAAGGACCGAAGGAAAAAAAACAAGCCTTGAGTTACAATATTGAAAGATTCTATGGGCAAAATACTGAAGGACACAGGAAGCATCAAAAGAAGATGGAAGAAATACAGAGTCACCGTATCAAAAAGAATTACTCAATGTTCAGTCATTTCAGCAGGAAGCATCTGATCAAGAACCTACGGCATTGAAGGAAGAAGTCTAAGCTGCACTGAAGACACTGGTGAAAAACAAGGCTCCAGGAATTGAATTGATATCAACTGAGATATTTCAACAAATGTATGTAGCAATGGAGGTGTTCATTCATCTATGTCAAGAAATTTGTAAGACACCTACCTGGCCAACTGACTGGAAGAGATCTATGTTTATGCCTATTCTCAAGGCATGTGATACAACCAAATACAGAAATTATCGAACAATATCATTAACATCACACAAATATAAATTTTGCTGAAGACCATTGAATTGTGTTTGCAGGAGTACATCAACAGCGAACTGCCAGAAGTTCAAGACAGATTCAGAAGAGGATGTGGAACAAGAGATATCACTGCTGACATCAGATGGAATCTGGCTGAATCAGAAAAAAAACAGAAAGATGTTTACCTGTGTTTCACTGACTATGGAAAGACATTCAACTGTGTAGATCATAACAAATTATTGATAACATTGCAAAAAATGGGAACTCTAGAACACTTAATAGTGCTCATGAGGAACCTGTATATAGATCAGGGGGCAGTCATTCAAACAGAACAAGGGGCTACTGCATAGTTTAAAGTTAGGAAAGGTGCACATCAGCGCTGTATTCTTTCACCACACTTATTCAATCTTCATGCTGAGTAAATAATCTGAGGAACTGGACTATATGAAGAAGAACAGGGCATCACATTGGAGGAAGACTCATTAACAACCTGCAATATGTAGATGACACGACCCTACTTGCTTAAAGTGAAGAGGGCTAGAAGCATTTATTGATGAAGATTAAGAAGTAGAGCCTTCAGTATGGATTACACCTCAATATAAAGAGAACAAAAATCTTTACAAATGGTCCAATAAGCAACTTCATGATAAATGGAGAAAGATTGAAGTTGTAAAGGATTTCCTTTTACTTGGATCCATAGTCAGTGTACATGGAAACAGCAGTCAAGAAATCAAAAGATGTATTGCATTAGGCAAATCTGCTGCAAAAGACCTCTTTGGAGAGTTAAAAAGCAAAGATCTTACTTTAAAGACTAAGGTGTGCCTATCCCAAGCCCTGGTATTTTCAATCACCTCACATGCATGTGAAAGCTGGACAATGAATAAGGAAGACAGAAGAAAAATTGACACCATTGAATTATTGTGCTGGCAAGGAATATTGAATATACCATGGACTGCCAAAAGAATAAACACATCTGTCTTGGAAGAAGTACAGCCAGAATGTTCCTTAAGGGCAAGGATGGCGAGACTTAGTCTTACATACTTGGGACATGTTATCAGAAAGGACCAGTCCCTAGAGAAGGACACAATGCTTGGTGATGTAGAGGATCAGTGAAAGACAGAAAGACCCTCAATGAGATGCATTGACACAATGGTTGTAACAACGGGCTAAAGCAAAACAAAGATTGTGAGGATGATGCAGGACCAGGAAATGTTTTGTTCTTTAGTACATGGGGTTGCTATGAGTCAGAACTGAACTGAAGATTTCAAAGGGAGGCTTGAGAAGACAAAGTAAAGTATTAAAATGACATGTGCAAAGAGTTGGAAATGGAAAACCAAAAGGGAATAACATGCTCAGTGTTTCTCAAGCTGAAAGAACTGAAGAAAAAATTCAAGCCTCAAGTTGCAATAGTGAAGGATTCTATGAGGAAAATATTGAATGACACAGGAAGCATCAAAAGAAGATGGAAGGAATACACAGAGCCATTATACCAAAAAGAATTAGTCAGTGTTCAACCATTTCAAGAGGTGGCATATGATCAGGAACCGATGGTATTGAAGGAAGAAGTCCAAGCTGCTCTGAAGGCATTGGCGAAAAACAAGGCTCCAGGAATTGATGGAATATCGAGATGTTTCAACAAACGGATGCTGGAGGTGCTCACTTGTCTATGCCAAGAAACATGGAAGACAACTTCCTGGACAACTGACTTGAAGAGATCCATATTTTATGTCTATTCCCAAGAAAGGTGAACCAACAGAATGTGGAAATTATAGAACAATATCATTAATATCACACACAAGCAAAATTTTGCTGAAGATCATTCAAAATGGCTGCAGCAGTGTATCGACAGGGAACTACCAGAAATTCAGGCCGGTTTCAGAAGAGGATGTGGAACCAGAGACATCAGTGCTGATGTCAGATGGATCCTGGCTGAAAGCAGAGAATACCAGAGGATGTTTACCTGTGTCTTATTGATTATGCAAAGGCATTCGACTGTGTGGATCATAACAAATTATGGAAAACATTGCCAAGAATGGGAATTCCAGACACTTAATTGTGCTCATGAGGAAACTTTACATAGATCAAGAGGCAGTTGTTCAGACAAAACAAGGGGATACTGATTGGTTTAAAGTCAGGAAAGTTGTGTGCCAGGGTTGTATTCTTTCACTGTAGCTATCCAATCTGTATGCTGAGCAAATAATACGAGTAAAATGAGGCTGGACTATATAAAGAAGAATGGGGCATCAGCATTGTAAAAGACTCATTAACAACCTGCATTATGCAGATGACACAACCTTGCTTGCTGAAAGTGAAGAGGTCTTCAAGCACTTAGTAATGAAGATCAAAGACCACAGCCTTCAGTATGGATTGCACCTCGACATAAAGAAAATAAAAATTCTCACAACTGGACCAATGAGCAACATCATGATAAATGGAGAAAAGATTGAAGTTGTCAAGGATTTCATTTGACTTGGATCCACAATCAACAGCCATGGAAGCAGCAGTTGAGAAATCAAAAGACGCATTGCATTGGGCAAATCTGCTGCAAAGGACCTCTTCAAAGTGTTGAAGAGCAAAGATGTCACCCTGAAGACTAAGGTGCACCTGACCCAAGCCATGGTATTTTCAATCGCATCATATGCACGTGAAAGCTGGACAATGAATAAGGAAAACTGAAGAAGAATTGATGCCTTTGAATCGTGGTGTTGGCAAAGAATATATCATGGACTGCCAGAAGAATGAATAAATCTGTCTTGGAAGAAGTGCAACCAGAATGCTCCTTAGAAGCAAGGATGGCGAGACTGCATCTTACATACTTTGGACATGTTGTCAAGAGAGATCAATCTCTGGAGAAGGACATCATGCTTGGCAAAGTACAGGGTCAGTGGAAAAGAGGAAGACAGACAATGAGGCGGATTGACACAGTGGCTGCAACAATGGGCTCAAGCATAACGATTGTAAGGATGGCGCAGGACCGGGCAATGTTTCATTCTGTTGTGCAGAGGGTCGCTATGAGTTGGAACCGACTCGACCGCACCTAACAACAACAACAGCCATAACTACTGCTTTAATGTATCAGTTTTGACTGATTGACCTTGGTACTAATTATGGGCCATATTTTTCTGCTTCTATTGTATTGTATGTCTTTTGCAGCAGAGCTGTCAAACAATGTAATGAAAACTAGAACTCACGTATTCATGAAGCTAATGAAGTTCAAATACACACACTCACAAACACACAGAAAGAGATAGAGACACATATGCATAAAATGAATAACACATCAAGGAACATCATAAGAGAATTGGTCAGAAGTAGTTAAATACAAGGAGATTTGGTGGCTCAGTGGTTAAGAGTTCAGCTGCTAACGAAAAGACTGGCCATTAGAATCCACCAGCTGATCCTTGGCAACCCTACTGGGCAGTTCTATCCTGTCCTATTGGGTCTCTACAATTCAGAATCTATTCCACAGGAACAGATTCTTTTTTTTTTTTTTTGGTTAGTAAGTACAAGACAATCTTAAGAGCAATCAGACAAGTCATCTTATGTACAGAGGAACAAAGAATGACAATAGATTGCTTGTCACAAACAATGCAAAGCAGACAATAAAAAAAGACAATAGTAGAACAAAATTCTTAAAGCATTAAAAAGCAAAAAAAAAACAAAAACCCCAAAAAACTGTCATTGTATAATTCTATAAAAAAAAAACCTAGTGAAAAATGAGTATTAACTAAAGATTGCTTCAGACATACAACTATGGAAACACTTCATCACCAGCAGATTCAGTCCACAAAAGATTTAAACAGAATTCCTTTGGGCAGAATGAAAGTGGTACCAGATGGATAAAGATCACTAGAAGAATAAATGCAGGAGTAAATATACATTTTATTTTTATTTATTAACTTCATATTTTTTTATTTAAAAGATAATTCACTGCTTGAATTAAAATAAGTGTCGGGTTTAAAACATACATATAGGTAAAATGTATGACAATGACAACAGCATAAAGGCTATGAGGAGAAATATGAAAGTATGCTATTTTAAAGTTTGCATGCTATATATGAAGTGGTATAATAATATCACTTGAAGGTATTAAGTGATAAGATAGGTATGTATAATATAAACCTTAAAACAGCTACTATAATAAATAAAGCAAAACAAAAATAAATAATTTGGAAAAAATAAAATCGCACATTTACTCATTTAATATAAAAGAAGCAGAAAAATAAAATTAAAAAAAGAACAAAGAACATTTGGGATGAGGAGAATACAAATAGAAACGTGATAGATTTATCCTAACCATATCAATTAATTAATACGTTAAATATGAATGGTGCAAACACTGAAAAAAATTTCAGCCGTATCATCCCAGTCCTCTTGTAACATACAATGAAGTTCAATTAAGTTTGTTGCGTTGAAGATGGTCAATAGTCTCCTAATTGACAAAAGTAGCATCTTTTCTGCCCATAGGTTACTTGTTAGGGCATTTCATCCTTCATGGTTGAACCGTTCTTCGGTTTTGTCTCTTTGAGTATTTTGTTGTTGTTTGTTTCATTTTGTTTTCCTTGTGATTTAATAACCTTTTCCTTGTTGTCTTTTAAAATCAAACTCCACTCTCATACCCAACCATAATTAATTATACCTTTACATGCTTTGTTAATCTCCTCTCTCCCTTTCATTTCTATTGCTCATGCTCCAGACGTGGATACTTACCGTGTTCCCACAGGCTGTTTCAATATCCTTCTGTTATCTTCTTTTCCATCCTGCATTCCATGAACGTAATCGTTCTTCCCTGCTGCATCACAATTTGGTACATATCAGCCTCTTCCTCCACTGGCTTTTTTATAACCATTTGTAGTTCTTCATGGTTGTGCTCCAACTAACTTTTAATTCTTCTCACACATGATGATATTCAGCTGTTGTCTGTCCCCAGAATATTTCAGTTACTCTCATAGTTTTGCTTAGTTCTTCTAAAATGGAGTTCCCTCTCCTTCTTAGGGCAACTTCTGCAGTATCTTGAGAAGTATCATCTCTTTTATGATGCCTTTCTTGAATCTCTCTGGATACTCACCATGCAACATAAGTCATTAGTTCTGCTCATTCCTACCACACCTAAACCCAAACCCATTGCCATCAACTTGATGCCATTCCTACACTGCATTTGCAATTCCTAATCTTCCTGCCTGGAGTGATATTTTCCAAATAGTCCTGTGGTTGAATTTTCCTTGTGCTGCAGATCATGATTCAGATGTCATCTCCTCACAGAAAACCATGGTAATTGATATGCTGTTTGAAAGAAACCCTTGTTGTGCTTAGCCTTTTAGGTTTAGAAAAAAAAAATTTTCATATAATTAAGTAGGTATATCATGGGTCACAAGAAACAGAATCACAAGATTAATTACATGTCAAACTCTTATGTTACTTCCTCAAGTTTACATATCAATGAAACAAATGGCATAAAAATCACACATGGGAACAAGAAGATTATGTAGAGAGTGAATCAAGCAATGTGATTTTTGTTAGGTGTCATTGAGTCATTTTCAACTCATAGCAGCCCCATGTGACAGAGTAGAAATGACCCACAGTGTTTTCTAGGTTGTAGTCTTTATGAGGAAACTCTGGTGGCCTAGGGGTTAAGTGCTACGGCTGCTAACCAAGAGGCCGGCAGTTCAAATCTGCCAGGCGCTCCTTGGAAACTCTATGGGGCAGTTCTACTCTGTCCTAAGGGTTGCTATGAGTCGGAATCAACTCGACAGCAGTGGGTTTTTTAGTCTTTATGAGAATAGATTGTCAGGTATTTCTCCTGCAGAGCTGCTGTGTGTTGTAGAGCCCTGAACTCTTGTCACTGGGGTTACTTAATCAAGCAATACCTCCCATCTTTCTTAGTCGTCTTAAAGAAGGTCCGTCCTTATTGTGTAAGCTCTTCTTTGAACATTTTAAGTATAACTAATTATTGAGTTATGTATCACCAAACATGTTAAGTATAACTAGTTATCGAGTTATGTATCACCAAAAATCGAGGGCACTGGGTGGGTTTTTCTTTATCACCAAGTTAAAAAAAAAAAAAAGATGCAAGTTAATCATGTCCTATTTGATCCTAGAATTGACATTTACCAAAACAAAACAAAAATACTTGGTATACTTTGTGATAGGAAAGAGTTGCCAAATGATTGTAGAAAATTTGCCCAGGGACATGTTGTTGTAGAACATACCATTTCAACTGTGAGAGAGATAATTTGTAGATTTGTATCTGTAAATGGTTCCCCGTAATTCAGTGTGCTTTCCTGTGTTAAGACCTTGGGGTCACTGTCATTTTTATTGAAAGCCTATGTGGAATTCTGAAACATTTCATTTAATTAAATCAAGTTCTATTACTGGGGCAATTTCAATAGAATTTATGAAAATATGAAAAGTTCTGAATATTAAAAAATCATCTGCTGAGAGTAAACACATCAAAACTTCAATGGATATCTAGAAATATGGAGAGGAAGATGCATACACAAATAGATTATAGCAGCTCTGAAAAAATACATCAGTTTTTGTTCAATATGTAGAGGATGTAAGACACAAAGCTCTTTCTATTATAAAGTTTGGATTTGAGTCCATGATACAAAATTATTGGACATTTTACTGTTATAATTCATGTCTTCCAACTTTAGCATTCATGTCACTCAACAATTTTCAAATAACAAAAATTCCAACAAGTTTATTGTTTTCCTTTAAGCCAGCAGTGAGATATATAGCAACATTTAAGGAAAAACTCTCCTCATGGAATAACATTAGATGGTTCCATGCCCTTCTTTCTTGGAGATATAGACCCTTAAAATAATTGAGTTTTACCAAGATGTCCAGAAGTTTCTCTAAATATACTAGAGGGATGCCATTCTGACACAATAACATATGCCACAAACTACCAAAGGCTGTAAAATGTGCCACCAAAATAAATTGTTTTAAAAACAGAGTTGGGCAAGTATTTGGAGGAAAGAAATATTGAAGGGCAGACCAGCTAAATCAAAAGGGAACGATGGGCAATAAATGCCAAGCTACTGAGTTCTTGTGAAATTTACTGCAAATTCTTACTGTGCAGTAGCTTCATTTTTTTTTTCCAATGAAGAAAATGAAGTTATTATAAGGTATCATGCCAAATCTCATGAAATGTAGTGACGAGGTACTAAAAAATGCTTGGAACTCCTGAACATGTTTTTGTAGATATCATAGTATTAAAATCCTAAGTGAACTACAGTTATTTTTAGAAGGGGGAAAGAAAACTTTTCTGAATAATTTTATTTTATTTAACATCTTAATACAGGATGTTTATGCATTTTTATATCTAAGATTAGCATTTATTTGAGATACTTCTTATGTCATTGTTCATGGTAACTAATGTGTTATTTTTAAATGAGGAGAATATTATTGACTCCTTCCCAGATAGGGCAAGTATTTAATGTTGTTTGTCCAGTAAATGAGATGCATTTCACTTTTCGTCACTTTCCATGACTCAAAACCAAAAAGAAAAACAAAAACCCATTGTCACTGAGTCGATTCCAACTCATAGCTACCCTATAGTATCACTAAATATACTTATTTGTACTGGGATGACTATTAAGTTTTATTAAAAAAAATTTTTAAACTAACTGGCACATGCAGGGCTTGCTTCATGGCAATGGCTTTATTACTGCTGTACTCTAATAGCTTTACCTCAAAAGTTCAGTCAAATTCAGTGAGTATGAGACTGAATTCACCAGACCAGCCATACCTTTCTACCCACATACTAGAATTCTTTCTACAGCCCTCTTTTATTTAATCACTCAGGAATACTTCTTCAAACTATAAACATCGGAATCAACCTTGACGTTCTTCCTCCCTTAGATTTGCATTGTGTTGAACTGAGATGTTCCAATTCCAAAATCTCCCTGCAAAGGCAGACTTGCTTTCCTAGCTGCTGGGAATGTTGACAGCAATAGCTTTCATATATATAACCCTTCAGGGTTGGCAGTGGCTTCAAGAAACTGTCACAGCCAAAGTTACACTGTTGGAAGCGTGGTCCACATCCAATGACTGATTGCATCAGAGGTGTGCTGAGTTGACCATTTTGGCCCAATGCAGGACATCAACGGGCTATTTCAGCTGCAGGACTCCTGTGGGGTCTGTTAAGGCTGTTTGGACTGTATCATAGGCCGATTCTCCCTCTGCTCATTCCTGCTTTTTCCTTTCCTTTTCTAAAAGTATTGATCTCATCTGTGGTCCCTAGTAAACCTCCTGAACACTAAACTGTTTGAGTCTGTTTCTCAAAGAATATCACCTTCAACATTTTCCTTAAATACATTCAGATGAATATCTAAATGCATCAAAAATATAGTTATATTATCTCTATTGACTCGGACTTATCACAGTTTTCATCATTTCTCCAATGGATCAATGAAAGACCTCCTACTTGGAATCCCCTTATCTAGTCTTATCTCTTTCAAGTACGTACCCTAACAGCTTATACTCCCAGCAGTAGCTTTAATGAAAAATATGTTGTGCCACTCTTCTCTCTTTATCATCTCAGAGATGGACAGGCACCTACAAAACAAGATTTAATGTTTTTAACATGACATGCAGAGTCTTCCATTTTTAAGTCTTTCCCTACCATTCCAGACTTAACCCTTTTTATTCAAACTTGTGTACCCCGTAATTTAGCCTTACTGTTTCTTCATCTTCAAGAAGGTGTTGACTTCTTCCTATCCTTGTATATTTGCATTGTTTTCTCTTTATGAAGCAAAATTCTTCCTCTTCTCAACTTATCTACACTCAGGGAAAGTCACACTTTCTCAAGAAAGCCTTCTTAGGTTAACCCCCCACCTCACTTCCCAGATAGAGTTACTTGCCTTCTATTCTTTGCTTGTACAACTCTTTGTATTCTCAACAGATATTATAATATTGTTTTAAAGTTTTATGTTATGAATATGTTGCTGTTATTAGATTATGGTTTTCAGATGGCTGTGCATCTCTATAAAACTACGTAAACACTGAATGACTAGTGAGTACATTAAACAAATATATAAAACCAGCTCTCTTTTCTCATTTGATTTCAATTGTATTTAGTAGTGAAATAATACAATGTGATATACATATGCTTTGATTTGTCTGATACATTTTAAATCTGAAAAACACTGTAAGTGGGTTATTTTTCATAAGATTTTTGTCATTCAAGTATTGACTAAAAGAAGGTAGTCTGATAAGATTTTAAATTACTACTAATAGTCTTCACAAAACTTGGTATCAACATTGGAGAAAATAAATTTTGTACACCAAAAAATGTTGCTTCCTGTTATAGATTAAATTGTGTGTTCCTTGAAGATATTTTGAAGCCCTAATCCCTGTACCAATGAATGTGACCTTGTTTGGGAAAATAGGTTTTTCTTTGCAGTCATTATCAGTTTAAAGAGGTTATACCTGAGTTAAGTGCTAATGCCTTCTGAAAACCCATTGCCATCGAGTCAATTCCAACTCATAGCGACCCTATAGGACAGAGTAAAACTGCCCCATACAGTTTTCAAGGAGTGCCTGGTGGGTTCAAACTGCTGACCTTTTGGTTAGTGACCGTAGCTCTTAACCACTGCACCACCAGGGTTTCCAGTGCCTTCTGAGTGGTGTCTTACAAAAGGTGAAGACAGAGAGAGAGCCATACAGTGGAAGATATCATGTGAGGATCCATCTGCAAGCCAAGGAATCTCAAACACCTGGGGCTACCAGAAACTAAAACGGGAAGGAATATTCTCCCCCAGGAGAAAGAGCATAGCTCCCACCATGCCCTGAATTCCAACTTCTAGTATAGAACCGAGGGATAATAATTTTCTGTTCTTTAAAGCCACCCATTTTTTGGTATTTTTTATGGCAACCTTAGGAAACTGAAATAACCTCTTCTCCCAAAATGTGAGCTGATTAAGCAAAGAGTCTGCAAAATGTCAAATAGTTTGTGTCCAACATGTATATGTTGGTTGAATTGAATGAATCATTGAATGTTTACATTTACATGAATACAATCTAGCCAATAAATCATACTTTTTCCATATAATCTATATTTTTAATTTAAAAAAATCCTATAGTTTTAAATTCAGAAAGGATACATAAAGGTCAAGCTACAATACCCTTGATTTATCCCATTTCTTCAAGCTCTTTTTTTTTTTTTTTCTATCCATCTTATCTTTAAATTAACTTGTAGAGTCTAAATCAATATCTTTCCAGGGCTTTTGTTATCTTATCTTGATTTGACATTTCTGAACTAATGATGGAAATGTAGTTTATGTTTAGGTTTATCTCTTCCATTTAAATCTACTGGGAGACAGAACTTATACTTCTTCACACCATTAGTCTTTTAGATTAAAATGTATATATATAATTCTGTTTTAATAACATAGTATTATCATTATTATTATGTAGAATCTTTTTGATTATTGCTTCCAGAGCTACCTCTCGCATTTGTAGATTCTCCTTGCAGGAATTTAAAATACTCGGAATCATTTCCTAAAACCTCTGAAGGATCTGTAAATATTAATTATTTTGATTTTCTGGAATTGCTTGTATCAGAGTCACCTTGAACATGTGGGATTTTTTTTTATTCTTTCAAATCCACGCATTTGTTTATATTCTGCCTTCAAATATGGTGATAATAATAACAACAAAAATAACAATATTGATGTGTTTTTCTTTCCCCCATCCCCTACTTCACCATCTTTGTAAGTCCTTCATGCTACACCTATGTTATAAGTTGTCTCTGTGACTCCTCTAAGCATATCTTCTAATTATCTTTTAAATCAAAGAATATTTGTAAAGATCTCACTTAGTCTTTAAATTAAATGGATTAGAGGGATTGAGGTGAGATTTGTCATTTCCCTGTAGCAGCTTGTATTTTATATTCTACACACTTGATTCCTGGCTCAGATAATCTGTTTGCTTTGCCCGCAGCTCTTTTTGTTTTGCTTCTGTCCTCATTCTCTCTCAGGCTTGCCTAGGAGCCAGCTCCCCTACTGATTAATTCATTTAATGACACTTTCATTTAAACTTCATATTTATTATATTTACAACACTATAAACTTTGAAAGTTTTAGGTGTTTTCAAAAAATTATGATTTGGGTTGTCACTTTTAAAATTATGTTTCGAAATTTCTAGAAAATGACAAACTGCCAAACAGAAACTGTAGAGAGTCAGAAAAAGAAAGCCACGCGCATTAAAAAAAAGACAGAGAGATTAGAACAACCTGTTTTAATCCAGAAAAGAGTAATTGCAGCATTTCACATACCTTGTCACCTCTTTTATCACTCTCATTGCTTGGCCCTGAGAATTCCATGAGCCATTTCCTATGCCAGATTTGGAGTGCGTTGTCTGAGTAGGATCTCACACTTTTGTTGAGTTTATATAATGGATTTAATTCTTAAATGTGCAAGCATTGCAAACCATACAAAACTGGGAAAAAATAGAACACAATTTTATAGAATAACTTGTGTCCAGAAGGTCTTTGTGACAGTTAAGGTTGTGTCAGCCCGGCTGGGCCATGAGTCTCAGTGTTTATATGTGATCCCTCCCATGATTGAATCTGCTGTGAGTAGCTAATCAGTTGAGAGGGAATTTCCTTGGGGGTGTGGCCTACATCCAAATATAAGCAGACATTCTGGCTTCTTTGCTCATCTGTATCCTGTGCTACCTCCTGTTCCTCTGACCTCTGGCTCTTGGGACTTGAGCTATCAACTTATCTGTAGATCCTGGAATTCACGGATCTTCACAGCCCTGAGAGCAGGAGCCTGGCTCTCTGACCTGCCAATCTTGAGTTCCCCAGCCCCTACAGCTATGTGAAGTGAGAGAAACCTCTATCCTGATACATGACATTGGGACGTTTCAGCCTCAACAATTGCGTGAGCCATTTCCTTGATATAAATCTCTCTCTATATATAACCTTTTTTTGGTTCTGGGTATATAAAAGCTTTACTGGTTTGCTTTTCTAGAAAGCTCAGCCTAAGACAGTTTTCCTTTTTTTAGAATTACAAATATTAGGAGAGTTCACAAAGGAGAAAATCAATAAATTTGAAGACTTCAAAAATATAAAGCCTTGGTGACATGTATAATGAATTTGTACATATTGGCAGAAAGAAACAGAAGTTTCTTTCAATAAAAAGAACTATTTCAGAGTGATATTGTTCCAGGTGGAACAGAGCATCACATATATTGCTGAAGCACAGATTTAATCCTTTTGGAAACTAAAGACTAGATTATATATATCAATATCTATAATAATGTTCATAAATTAGCCTAATAACTGTATCTGATAATATAACTGTAATTCTGGAAGCACTCACTCATCTATGCCAAGAAATTTGGAAGACAGCTACCTGGCCAACCAACTGGAAGAGATTCATGTTTATGCCTATTTCAATGAAAGGTGATCCAACCGAATGCAGAAATTATTGAACAATATCATTAATATCAAATGCAAGTAAAATTTTGTTGAAGGTCATTCAAAAGCTGTTGTAGCAGTACATCTGCAGGGAATGGACAGAAATTCAAGGTGGATTCAGAAGAGGACATGGAATGAGGGAAATCATTGCAGATGTCGGATGGATCCTGGGTGAAAACAGAGAATACCAGAAAGATGTTTACCTGTATTTTATTGACTATGCAGAGGCATTTGGCTGTGTGGATCCTAACAAATTATGGATAACATTTCGAAGAATGGAAATTCGAGAAGACTTAATTGTGCTTATGAGGAACTTGTACATAGATCAAGAGGTGGTTATTTGAACAGGAAAAACATTTAATGTCAGGAAAGGTGTGTGTCAGGGTTGTATTCTTTCACTATATTTATTCTATCTGTGTGCTGAGCAAATAATCTGAGAAGATGAACTAGGATTGAAGGAAGCATCAGGATAGGAGGAAGACTCATTAACAACCTGCGTTATGCAAATGACACAACCTTGCTCACTGAAAGTGAAAAGGACTTGAAGCACTTATGGATTACACCTCAACATAAAGAGAAAAAAAAAAAAGACTGGAACAATAAGCAACATCATGACAAACGGAGAAAAGACTGAAGTTGCCAAGGAATTCATTTTACTTGGATCCACAAGCAACACCCATGGAAGCAGCAGTCAAGAAATTAAATGACACATTGCTTTGGATGAATCTGCTGCAAAAGACCTCTTTAAAGTGTTAAAAAACAAAGATGTCATTTTGAGGACTAAGGTGCACATGACCCAAGCCTTATGTATATGTGAACACTGGAAAATGAGTAAGGAAGACCAAAGAAGAATTGACACCTTTGAATTATGGTGTTGGTGAAGAATATTTAATATACTATGAACTGCCAAAAGAACACATCTGTCTTGGAAGAAGTACAACTAGAATACTCTTTAGAAGCCAGGGTGACGAGACTTCAACTCACATAACTTGGGCATGTTATCAGGAGGGACCAGTCCCTGGCAAAGGACATCAGGCTTGGTAAAGTGGAGGGTCATCAAAAAAGAGGAGGACCCTCAATGAGATGGCTTGACACAGTGGCTGCAACAGTGGGCTCAAGCATAACACTGATTGTGGGGTTGGTGCAGGACCAGGCAGTGTTTCATTCTGTTGTACTCTATAAGTCAGAACCAACTCAAGGCACCTAACAACAAACTAATGTAGTATCCTATTTTTGTAACTATTAAAACTAGCTGATTTATATTATTTGTTGATTTGTTAATGGGTTTCTTGTCTTTCTCTCCTGCCATTTTGGCTACTTTACTCCACTGCCTCCATCCTCTTCACCCCCCAAAAACACACGCTCACACATACATTAAAAGTGAGGTGAGGGCTATTTTTCATTTTTGGATTTTATTTTTCCTGTTTTGTTCCTTTTTTTCTTCCAGCATTTAAATCAATGCCAGGTGTATCATAGATACTGAATTCATTTTTACAGCAATTGTCCAATTAAAAAATTAAAGATTGTAGTATGAATTTATCACTTTTAAACAATATTTTTAAAATTATAAACGGGCAAAAACAAAGGCTCAATATTTTGTGAATTAGAAAAGCAAAATAAATAAATAAATAAATACTCAGCCCAATTGAAAAAAACATATATAAACCACTTTGAATATCAGTTGATTTTCTGATTGATATGAATTAATCTACATAATGGAAAAAGTAAAATAGTATCTTACTCATAAAAGTAAGATATAAATGTGTTTTCAGGTAGATTAAAACTACATATAAATCAAGTTGCATGAATGGTTTCAAATCTCATTAATTCATACAGAGCCTTGAGGTTATATTTCAAAGCTAAGATTTCAGAAAAGAAACAGTTTACAACCTCAGGAGGTTCTTGGACAGCTTGAGGTCTTCAAAATAAAACCTAATTTTAAACAAATGTTCTATTTAGTAGAAATTTTAAGTAGAAAATAATTGAAGGAAATACAACAAAAGTTAAGAGTGATGGTTATTTCTTGAGCAACTAGGGGCCTTTATTTTTTGCTGTTTGTCAGTATTTTCTAAGCTTTATTTATTAAGCTTTTTAAAATAAATTATATGACTCCTAAAATTAAGCAAATGATGTAATATATAAGTTAAATTTAAGATACAGTAAGACATTCAGATGGCACTAGTAAAAATTAAAGTGCAGTTTTCTTGTTACAATTTTCTCCAAATCCACATATCATAAAACTGTATACCAAATGAAAAACAAAATTAGTAAAGAATGAAAATATAAAATATTAATGTAATTAATGCAATACTTTGTTGTTGTTAGGTGCCATTGAATCTGTTCCGACTCATAGTGACCTTATGTGCCAGAAAATGAAACACTGCCCAATCCTCACAGTCTTTGCTGTTTGATCCCATTGTTGCAGCCACTGTGTCAACCCATTTCACTGAGGGTCTTCCTCTTTTTTGATGAACCTCTACTTTACCAAGCATGATGTTTTTCTTTAGGGACTGGTCCCTCCTGATAACAAGTCCAAAGTACATGAGACAAAGCCTCGCCCTCCTCGCTTCTAAGCAGCATACTGGCTGTACTTCTTCCAAGAGAGATTGTTCATTCATCTGGCAGTCCATTGTATTTTAAATATTCTTCACCAACACTATAATTAAAAGGCATCAACTTTTCTCAGTCTTTCTTATTCATTGTCCAGCTTTTGCTTGCATATGATGTGATTGAAAATACCATGGCTTGGATCGGGGACACCTTTGCCCTCAAAGTGATGTTTTTGCTTTTTAACACTTTAAAGAGGTCTTTCGCAGCAGATTTGCTCAATGGAATACGTCATTGATTTCCTGACTGGTGTTTCCATGTGTGTTGATTGTGGATCCAAGTAAAATGAAATCCTTGACAGCTTCAATATTTTCTCCATTTATCATGATGTTGCTTATTGTTCCAGTTGCAAGGACTTTTGTTTTCGTTATATTGAAGTGAAATCCATACTGAAGGCTGTAGTCTTTCCTCTTCAGCAGTAAGTGCTTCAAGGCCTCTTTGCTTTCAGTAAGCAAGGCTGTATTATATTGCAGGTTGTTAAAGTGTCTTTCTCCTATCCTGATGCCAAGTTCTTCATATAGTCCAGCTTCTCAGATTATTTGCTCAGCATGTGTTAAGTAGTTACAATAAAAATGACAGATGTTTATAGGAAATAGAAAAGTAAAACTTACATAACCTTAAGTTAATTATGTATATATTCTTATAATGAGTGGGCAAACAAGGAAAGATACATAAAAATGTAAATATATACAATAGATTCTCAACATGTTTTACGATGCATCTTTTATATTATACTACATTTGTTCATTGTATATTAGAATGTGGAATTAAAATGGTAAAAACCTCAGATGAATTATCAAAGCAAATTGAGATGTTTAAAAATCTGGAAATAATGCCTTGGAGTGAAAAATTTGTATGAAGATTTGTCAACTTTCGTATAGTTAATTCAGTAGGAATTACACACATACACGTATGCACACACACAAATGTACAATATAAAGACAAGAAACTATGAATGAATACTGGACATTATTTTATGTTCTAGTAAAAAAGACTAATGATATTGAGTAAAACAATATATATATATATACACATATATGTACATATATGTATATCATAATAAGGCAATGTAATTGTGTATGTCAATGAGACTGAGTAAAGTCTTTCTAAATTAGCAATATGGATGAATCTCACAAGCGTAAATTTAAGTAAAAACACCCAGGCAGATAAATGATAAAAATCTGCCAAATTCAAACAATGATGACAGGAATACAAATACTGAATCTTTTAGGGAAAGTTGATAATGACATTTGTTCACTATCTGCTTCTCGATGGAGCCTGTGGTTCCATGGTGCATTCACTTAGAGAAAAGCCATTGACCTGTGTTTTTATGATTTGTATTTGTGGATATTTTATACTCTTGTAAAAGCTATTAAAAAAAAAAAAAAGGATTCTAGGAGACAGTTGGGATAAGAAACTATTTTCATATCCCATATATTAGAAAAGGGGCCACAGTGAAACCCTGTGTTTTGTTTAAGCCATGGAGTTATTTAGTGGTGGAGTCAGTTCCTAAACATTGGTTCGTTGGTTCATAGAAAAGCATATGCTTTTTTCTACACAGAGAAAAGTGATGGGAATGAGGTCAAAATTTGCATGATTAAAAGGTTGAATTCATGGTCTTTGAAACTGCATTTAAAGTGAATGCTTAATAATATATGCCTTGTTTCTAAACATGAGTGGAAAGTGAATGAACTCAATTCAGAGTAACTGTAAAATACATATTTAGAGTGCTATGCTCTTGGATTGGGACCATGTTTCCTCAAGTTTCTTCTGATTCATGAACCAGAAACATCAAGAATGAGAGCTTAATCCTATAATGTCTATAATTTCTTGGTTAATTCTAAAGAAAATAATAAAATTATAGTTTCTATTTATGATAAACAGAAACTATAATTTTATATAAAAGCATAAATTTGGTAAGTTAAGTGACCTCTGATTTTGTCCTAAATAGCATGGTCTGAATTAGAAATGTTCTACATTAACCCAGGTTATATTCTTATTTGTATTAATCTAAAGTCCAGAGGTAAATAAATGAGAAATAAGTAATCAGTTAATTAGGTCTAATTAAGTAGAAATGTTTCTTTTTCCATAAAGTGAAGAAGGGAGAAATAAATTGCATTGCATGAAAAAGGAAATGATTTCATGCCAAAAAGCATTTGCTATTACTCCTTTTTGTTGTTGTTGTTGTTATTTTTTCTCCCACTAATTTAGAGCACCAGATAAAACTTAGAGCAGGTCAAACAGGTAGAGTTTCTCTGAATCCACTCCATCTGAAGCTGATTCATACTTCCAAGGCCCTGGAGAATGTGTAAGAACAAGAGTTAAAAATGCCAGCCCCTGCAGAAGACAAATTGGAAGATACCCAGCTACTTCAGTAACTTAAGTGGGAGCAGGGGGACAGGGGAGAGGGAAGGCACTCCTAAACTCAGATTTGGTGTGGAGTTTCAGCTTCTCACCATCATTTCCTGGCTTTTAGTTTTCTTTATGGAAAATGTTATTAAATTTCTATTTCTACAATCTTGTGACCAGGTGGTTCTTAGAAATACTTATCAGGTATTCCCAGGAGTCTCGGTATAGGAAGCTAGTGACCATCAAAAACAATATCTCGTACTTCTAGTTAACCATAGAACTTATGAAAGGCAAGTATTTTGGAGTTTTGAAAGTTAATTTCTAGTGTTCATTTTTACGTAATTATGAATGCATAAAAACAATGATCAGTTGTTAATATCAGGCATCAATTTCATGTTGATGCTATACAGTTAACCTTCTTTGTAAATTTTAATTCATTTAATGCTGTTTTGGGTATAAATGGCACTAGAGCACAACTGCCCACAGCTCATAAAAAACAATATTAGTAGAAAACATCAGCAGCTATTTTAAAAAAAAAAATTATAAACAGAGAAAAATACACATTTCATGTAGGGTTATTTTTAAATTTGTGAATATAGAATTACCTACTTAATGAAATAATTTTCTATACTGTCTTGACAATGTATTTCTTTGGTCCTGTAGCATTTACAGAGTCTTGAGATGTACTTGTCACATATCTGAGGCACCTGGCCTTTACCAATACAATCATCTTTGCCCATTATCTCTAGACTTAGTTATGACAAAAAGCAAAATTAATGTCGAAGCAACACAATCCAATTCATTACCAATTAAAATTGTTTTGGGTCTGGAAATTTCTAGCTCCACTATATGGGCCTCATGGAAATAAGTAACCAGCAATCAGGTAGAAATGATTCTTTTTCCACAAAATAAAGAAGGGACAAATAAATGACATTGCATGACAAAGGAAATGATTTAATGCAAAAAAGTATCTGCTATTAGTCTTTTTTGTTTTTTATTGACTATGCAAAGGCATTCGACTGTGTGGATCATAACAAATTATGGATAACATTGCAAAGAATGGGAACTCCAGAACACTTAATTGTGCTCATGAGGAACCTTTACATAGACCAAGAGGCAGTTGTTCGGATAAAACAAGGGGATACTGATTGGTTTAAAGTCAGGAAAGGTGTGCGTCAGGCTTGTATTCTTTCACTATACCTGTTTAATCTCTATGCTGAGCAAATAATATGAGAAGCTGGACTATATGAAGAAGAACAGGGCATCAGGATTGGAGGTAGACTCATTAACAAACTGCATTATGAAGATGACACAACCTTGCTTGCTGAACGTGAAAAGGACTTGAAGCACTTACTAATGAAGATCAAAGACCACAGCCTTCAGTATAGATTGCACCTCAACATAAGGAAAACAAAAATTTTCACAACTGGACCAATGAGCAGCATCATGATAAATGGAGAAAAGATCGAAGTTGTCAAGGATTTCATTTTACTTGGATCCACTATCAACACCCATGCAAGCAGCAGTCAAGAAATCAAACGATGCACTGCATTGGGTAAATCTGCTGCAAAGGACCTCTCTTGAAAGTGTTGAAGAGCAAAGATGTCACCTTGAAGACTAAAGTGCGCCTGACCCAAGCCATGGTATTTTCAATCGCACCATATGCATGTGAAAGCCGGGCAATGAATAAGGAAGACCGAAGAAGAATTGACACTTTCGAATTGAGGTTTTGGCAAAGAATATCGAATATACCACGGAGTGCCAAAAGAACGAACAAATCTGTCTTAGAAGAAGTACAACCAGAATGCTCCTTAGAAGCAAGGACGGAAAGACTGCATCTTATATAGTTTGGACACGTTGTCAGGAGGGGTCAGTCCCTGGAGAAGGACATCATGCTTGGCAAAGTACAGGGTCAGCGGCAAAGAGGAAGACCCTCAATGAGGTGGATTGACACAGTGGCTGCAACAATGAGCTCAAGCATAACAACGATTGTAAGGATGGGGCAGGACCAGGCAGTGTTTCGTTCTGTTGTGCATAGGGTCGCTATGAGTCAGAATAGACTTGACGGCACCTAACAACAATAACAACAATTAGTCATTTTTGTTGTTGTTGATACTGAGAGACAGCATAGCATTGTGGTTGAGACTTGGGACAACACAGCTCAATTGTCTGGTTTCAAATACCAGCTCCTTCCAACACTAGTTGGGTGACCTTGGTTAAGCTGCTTAATCTCATTGTACCTCAGTTTTCTTATTTGTAAAATGGGGATACTAATATAAATCTCTACTTCATAGTGTTATATGAGCATGAAACAAATTCTTGTTTGTAAAGTGCTTAGAACACACACACACATAAAAACCATTGCCATCAAGTTGATTCCAACTCCTAGCAAACCTACAGGACAGAGTAGAACTGCCTTATATGATTTCCAGGGAGTATCTGGTGGATTCAGACTGCCAACTTTTTGGTTAGCAGCTGTAGCTCTTAACCACAACACCACCAACAGTTACAATAGAGCTTGGTAAATTTTAAGAACATTGTATTTATATACTAAACAAATAAACATATAACTCCCACCAGCACCTTGGAATTTCATTTCACTCTCAACTGAGCCAAAATCACTGTCCTAAAGGAGTCCCGGTGTCACAAAGATTAAGCAGTTGGCTGCTAATCCAAAAACTGGTGGTTCAAATCTCCCCAGGGGCCCTTTGGGAAAAAAGACCAGTTGATCTGCTTCTGTGAAGATTACAGCCTAGAAAACTCTACAAAGAAGTTCTATTCTGTCAATTGGGGTCCCCATGAGTCAGAATGGACCCCAGAGCACCTAACAACCATAACAACAAATGATTACCGGTTGTTGTTATTAGAAGCCACCCAGTTGGTTCAGTCTCATAGCGATCCCATGTACAACAGAACGAAACACAGCCCAGTACTATGCCATTCTCACAATCTTTGCTATGTTTGAGTTCATTGTTGCAGTCATTGTGTCAATTCATCTCACTGAGGATCTTCTTCTTTTTTTGCTGACCTTCTACTTTACCCAGCATGATGTCCTTCTGCAGGGACTGGTCCCTCCTGATAACATATCCAACGTACTTGAGATGAAGTTTCGTCATCCTCACTTCCAAGAACCACTCTGACTGTACATCTTCCAAGGCAGATTTGTTTGTTCTTTTCACAGTCCATGTTATATTCGATATTCTTCACCAACACCATAATTCAGAGGCATCAATTCTTCTTCCGGCTTCCTTAGCCATTGTCCAACATTCACATGCATATGAGGTGACTGAAATCATCTGGCTTGAGTCAGGCACATGCTTAGTCCTCAAAGAGGACTTTTGCACTCTTCAAAGAGGTCTTTTGCAGCAGATTTGGCCAATGCAACATGATATTTGATTTCCTGACTGCTGCTTCTATGGGTGTTGATTGTGGATCCAAGTAAAATGAAATCCTTGACAACTTCAATCTTTTCTCCATTTATCATGATGTTGCTTATTGGCCTAGTTGTCAGATTTATTGTTTTCTTTATGTTGAGGTGTAATCCATGCTGAAGGCTGTAGCCTTTAGGCTTCACAAATAAATGCTTCAAGGGCTCTTTCCTTTCTTCAAGCAAGGTTGTGTCATCTGTATATTGCAAGTTGTTAGTGAGTCTTCCTCCAATCCTGATGTCTCCTTCTTCTTCATATAGTCTATCCTCCTGGGTTATTTGCTCAGCATACAAAATGAATAAGTATGGTAAAAGGATACAACCCTGACATACACCTTTCCTGATTTTAAACTGCACAGTATCACGCTGTTCTGTTTGAACAATTGCCTCTTGATCTATGCACAGGTTTCTCATGAGCACAATTAAGTGTTCTGGAATTCCCATTCTTTGCATTATCCATAATTCGTTATGATCCACTCAGTTGAATGCCTTTGCATAGTCAATAAAACACAGGTAAACATCTTTCTGGTAATCTCTGCTTTCAGCCAACACCCATCTGACATTAGCAATGATATCACTTGCTCCACGTCCTCTTCTGAATCTGGCTTGACTTTCTTTTAGTTCCCTGTTGATGTACTACTGCAATCATTTTTAATTATCTTCAGCAAAATTTTATTTGCTTATGATACTAATGACATTGATAATTTCTAAATTCTGTTGAATCATCTTTCTTTGGAATGGGCACAAATATGGATCTATTCCAGTCGATTGACCAATTGGCTTCCAAATTACTTGACTTAGATGACTGTGCACCTCTAGCGCTATGTCCATTTTTTGAAACATCTCAAATGGTATTCTGTCAATTCCTGGAGTCTTGTTTTTCACCAATGCCTTCAGTGCAGCTTGGACGTCTTTATCCAGTACCATCAGATCTTGATGAAAAGCTACCTAGAAGTATTTTGCCCATAGAATCCTTCAGTACTGTAACTCCAGGCTTGATTTTTTTCTTCAGATCTTTCAGCTTGTGAAATGCCAAGTGTGTGCTTCCCCTTTGGTTTTCCATCTTCAGATCTTTGCACGTTTCATTATAATGCTTTCTTTGTCTCCTCTAGCTGCCCTTTGAAATCTTCTATTCAGCTGTTTTACTTTATCATTTCTTCCATTCACTTTTGCTACTCTATGTTCAAGAGCAAGTTTCAGAGTCTCTTCTGACATCCATTTTGGTCTTTTCTTTCTTTCCTGCCTTTTTAATGATCACTTGCTTTCTTCATGTATGATGTCTTTAATGCCAGCCCACAACTAGTCCAATCATTGGTTATTAGCATTTGGTGTGTCAAATCCATTCTTGAGATGGTCTCCAAATTCAGGTGGGATATACTCAAGGTCGTATTTTGGCTCTCATGGACTTGTTTTAATTTTCTTCAGCTTCAAGTTAAACTTCTATATGCGTATTGATGATCTGTTCTGCAGTCAGTTCCTGGTCTTGTTCTGACTGATGATACTGAGCTTTTTCATCATCTCTTTCCATGGAGGTAGTTACTTTGATTCCCGTGTGTTCCATTCTGCAAGACCCACATATATAGTCACCATTTAGGTTGCTGAAAAAAATGTATTTCCAATGAATAAGTCATTGGTCTTGCAAAATTCTATCATGTGATCTCTGGTGTCATTTCTATATCATGAAGTCTATATATTCCTACTACACATCCTTTTTCATTGTTTCCAACTTTTGCATTCCAATTACCAGTAATTATCATCCTTTTTTTTTTTTTTGCATGTCTGATCAATTTCAGACTAAAGAAGCTGATCAAAATCTTCAATTTCTTCACCTTTGGGGTTAGTAGTTGGTGTATAAATTTGAATAATAGTCATATTAACTGTCTTCCTTATAGGCATATGGATATTATCCTGTCACTGACACTGTTGTATTTCAAAATAATCCAGTGCTATCGAGTCGATTCCAACTCATAGCTACACTAAAGGACAGAGTAGAACTGCCCCCATAGAGTTTCTAAGGAGTGCCTGGTGGATTCGAACTGCTGACCCTTTGGTTAGCAGCGGTAGCACTTAACCACTACGCCACCAGGGTTTCCATTTCAGAATACAACTTGAAATGTTCTTTTTGACGTAAATGGATTGCCATTATTCTTCAATTTGTCATTCCTGGCATAGTAGACCACATGATTGTCTGATTCAAAATGGTCAATACCAATCCATTTCAGCTTACTCATGACTAGGATATTGATCTTTATGCATCACATTTCATTTTTGATGATTTACAATTTTCCTAGATTCATACTTCGTACATTCCACATTCTAATTATTAATGGATGTTTACAGCTATTTATTCTCCATTTTGAGTTGTGCCACTTCATCAAATGAAGGTCTTGAAAACTTTAGTCCATCCACATCGTTATTGTTGACTCTATGTTGAGGAGGCAGCTCTTCCCCAACTGTATTTTGAGCGCCTTCCAACCTGAGGGGCTCATCTTCCAGCACTATACCAGACAATGTACTGCTGCTATTCAAAAGGTTTTCACTGGCCAATTTTTCAGAAGTAGACTGCCAGGACCTTCTTCCTAGTCTGTCTTCATTTGGAAGCTGTTCTGAAACCTGTCTACCATGGGTGACTGCTGGTGTTTGAAATACCAGTGGTAGAGCTTCCAGCATCAGAACAACACACAAGCTATTACAATACAACAAACTGACAGAGGAGTTGTTGAAATGATTGCCTAGAATCTCTGAATCTGTTACTTTTAACTCTGAACTGGTAGGCCAGGCACCACTATCATGTTCATGATATGGTCAATTGTTTTTGTTGTTAGGTGCCATCAAGACAGTTCCAACTCATAGTGACCCTATGCACAACAGAATGAAACACTGCCAGGTCCTGCACCATCCTCATAATCCTTGCTATGTTTGAGCCCATTGTTGTAGCCAGTGTGTCAGTCCGTCTTATTGAAGGTCTTCCTCTTTTTCACTGACCCTCCACTTTACCAAGCATGATGTCCTTCTCCATGGAGTAGCACCTCCTGATAGCATGTGCAAAGTATGTGTGTTGAAGTCTCGTCACCCTGGCTTCTAAGGAGCATTCTGGTTACTTCTTCCAAGACAAACATGTTTGTTCTTTTGGCAGTCCATGGTATATTCAATATTCTTCACCAACTCCATAATTCAAAAGTGTCAGTTCTTCTTTGGTCTTCCTTATTCCTCATCCAGCTTTCACATGCATATAAGATGATTGAAAGTACCATGGTTTGAGTCAGGCACACCTTAGTCCTCAAGACGACATCTTTGCTTTTGAACACTTTAAAGAGATCTCTTGCAGCTAATTTGCCCAATGCAATGCATTATCTGATTTCTTGATTGCTGCTTCCATGGGTGTTGATTGTGGATACAAGTAAAATGAAATCCTTGACAACTTCAATCTTTTCTTCAGTTTTAACTTGAGCTTGCATATGAGCAATTGATGGTCTGATCCAGAGTCAGCCCCTGGCCTTGTTCTGACTGAAGATATTGAGCTTTTCCATCGTCTATATCATTTTTTTTTTTTTTTTTTTAATATCCACAGAGGTAGTCCACTTGATTCCTGTGTATTCCATCTGGTGTGGTCCACTATGTGTATCATTGAAATTTATATTGGTAAAAAAAGGTATTTGCAATGAAAAAAAGTCATTGTCCTTGCATAATTCTGTCATGTGATCTCTGGCATTACCAAGGCCATATTTTCCAACTACGATCCTTCTTCTTTGTTTCCAACTTTTTGAGGTACTAATTGATGGTTTTATATTCCTTTTGAAAATTATTAATTGCTCTGGTGACACGCCAATAATTACTAAGTAATTTTGGTGCACTTTAAACTGAAGCTTCAAAACATTGCTTGTGAGGCACCAGCTCTATTATTACATGCAGATACAAGAGTAACCTCATCAGCATTGCTACACAGAGGTGGTCAGATGTAATCACGATCATAATCCACAAATTTCATGGGTACTTCAAGTACGAAACATCAATTAAATAGAAATAAACAATAAAAAGTGGTGAAATAGCTACAGATCTAAGCTATATTATGTTGATGCTTTTAGATGATGGTTCAGAAAATCACCTTTATAATAATTAATATGCTTATATATTAGATCTGTCAATTAGAGGAATTTACCATTCCGTTCCTGGGGCAGAAAAGGTAGCAAAGTCAGTTTGAATAATTCCATGGTTATACAAAAAGCCATTTTCTTGTCATATCCGTGTTTAAGTTTGTCAAGTTAACCCTTATAATCAGTATTTGTTTTATCCCTGCCCTATTAAAACAGTTAAAATATTTATCTATCACCTGATGAAATAGGATAAAACTTTGAGATTACCAATTACTTCAATTTGTTTTTTAATACCCATCATGAAATATTCTGAAAAATATATGACCAAATTACAAATTAAACAAACTTTTTTTTCTTTTTTATTTAAGGAAGATTTTTATCCACATTTAACCAATTAAATGTCTTTAAGTATTGTTGCTGGATAATGATTGAATATCTATATAGTTATGTAAAGTCCATCCAAATCAGCCTATGTGAAAAGGAGAAAAACATTGTTTGTAGATTGTGGAACATAATATATTATTCAGAAAACAGGAATAAGCTTCACAAAAGGGTGATGAAAGGAAGCAAAGTAATCCAAAAGCTCAAAAAAGAAAAACAAAAAGGAAGTGGAAGGAAGGGTTGCTAATATGATACCAATGACATTTAGGTGTCTTGAACATCTTATCTCCCTTTTTATTTTATTTTTCTCCATGGTATTTGCTCTCATCTGATGGTCTATTCACATTTAATTCTTTATCTTTACTTTTTCAGTGTTTGTATCCGAATCAGAAGGCAAGCTTCATATGAAGAATATGAAGACAGGCATTTTTCTGTTTTAATCACTGCTGTATCCTTAGTACCCAGAGCAGTGTGGGTCACTTATTAAGTGCTGGGTAAAGACAAATGTTATTGAATAAATGAATGACTGAATGAATGATCAATCAATGTATTAATAACGTTGCCCATTTTTGTCTTAAAGCCACATTCCAATTAGTCAGGAGCCCTTTGTTGTTGTTTGGTGCCATTGAGTCTATTCTGACTCATAGTGGCCTCAAGTGGAAAGTAGAAGCCCCCCATAGGTTTTTCTAGGCTGTAATCTTTAAGGGGAGCCCTGGTAGTGCAGTGATTAAGAGTTTGCCTGCTAACCAAAAGGTCAGCAGTTCAAATCCACCAGCCACTCCTTGGAAACTGCATGGGCAGTTCTGCTCTGTCCTAAATAGGGTCTCTGTCCTATAGGGTCACTATGAGTTGGAACCGACTCGACAGCACCTAACAATAACAACAACAATCTTTAAGGGAGCAGATTGCCAGGTCTTTCTCCCATGGAGCCTTTAGGTGGGTTTGAACCATCAACCTTTCATATAGCAGCTGAGCACTTAACCATTGCACCATCTGGACTCCTCCTCAGGGGTCCCTAGTTACACATAAATTCTTGAATCTTGCATTATATTAAGTAGTTCAAAACCAGTACAAAATATCAGAAAACCAATTAATATTAAAAATTGCCAAAATATATCTATTCACAAAAAAAAAATGCTTTTGGCTATAATTTCATATCAAAGTATTTAGATACAGCAAACGCCACTATGTGTATTAAAAAGAAGACTCTCTTAAGAACATCAGATATTTTACCAATAAAAAAGAAATCGATATAGCTCAAATCCAGGAATGTTTTGCGAAAATGCCTAAAATTTACATATCTTACATTTTTCATGCCTGTATGTTCTAATCTGAATTCTGGGGTAAATGTAGAATCATCAGAAAAGATAACATATAAATTCTCAATATGTTTCACCATTCCAAATAGGAAAAGAGAGATAACAATGTTTCCACATTAAGAATATTAACTTTTTCAGTTCTAGTAATACTCATGTTTTTACACCTTTTATTTGTATTTATTTTTAAAATATATTTTAGTGACTAGGGTAATTTTTACTATGTAATTGTGAGCCTCATAAAATCAATGTTTTATTAAGGAAGGTAGGAGTAAGTTTGTCCAGTTTGCCTTTTTCGCTAAGAATGTGTAGCCTCAAAACAAAGTAGATCCAAGTATTATTCCCTATAATTTGAGTTTTGGATAAAAACTTATAGAAATTCACTATTCTCCAAAGATTTTACACTGTCATTTAGATACTGCCTTTAATCTCATTCCCAATCATTACCTCAGTTAGTTCTAATTAAATGAAGTTCACTCTTGATATATGCGTGAAAACAAAAATGAATGATTCATAACAGCAGAACATATGAAAAAATTAAATTATTCCAAGTCCATTTTACTACAGTGTACAAAGCAACCTCAAAATGATAGAGTTTAAGACTTTTAGATTTCTCACACAGCCTCATCAAATATCCCAATTTATTGGCTCACCCTCACACATGTTTTAAAGAATACTTCTGAAGGAATTTGCTTAATTTTTCCAACAAGAATTTTGTGTTAGTAAGTCTTGTTTGCACCCAAGTACACTCATTGTATATTCTGACCTCTCCAAATGATAATTTTAATGGAATCAGGTCCAAATGCATTCATAGAAGTCACTGAATCTTTGAGACACTTGCTGCTTTCAAGGAGAGGGGTTTACTATACATATTTCATAACAGAGTTACTCATCGTTAAAGGGCTTAAATAAAGCATGCACAACATTTTGACTTATATCCCTTTTAACAATTTACTCATAACCCATCTTATATTTACATAATTTTTCAGGGTAAGTCAGCAAAGACATATTGTTTTCAATTCTACTGCCATCCTACTCCACTATCATTCTACATCTATTTATAAAGCCTCTGACATCTGTTCCTTAGTCCTTGTTCTTGTAAACATTTTATCATTGACAATATACAAGGATTTTACTTTTTCCAAAGTCCTTAAAGGAGAGCCCTTTGTAAAAGTGCCCAGCCCTTTTATCTTCTTTGTGAAGGAGGTTATGGAGGTAGAGGAGGAAATGAAAAGAACACCCTGACGGAGATTCCAAATACCCAGTGCTGATGACCATTGCTGTCCCTGTGCATCTCAGTTACGTCTCTTGGGACTTAACAGAACATATTCAGTGTTTTTTTTTTTTTTTATTCAGTGGTGGCTGTGACACAGTAACAAAGACTCCTCAACAAATTGTCAGTTTCCATATAATTCAAGGTGACCTTGCCCATGGAAAATACAAAAACAGTTTTTTCTCTCTTTCTGCTCCATTGGGCCTTTTTCTGAGCTTGGCATAACTCCCACTTCAGCTAGGTTAGAAGTCTTACTTGGCCCCTTCTAATTTCCCTGCTGTCATGACAGTTACCACAGGAAAAACTGTCAAAAGACTTTTAGTTTTGGTCCTCATCTTTCTAGATTTTTATTCCCTTCCATGGGAACAATTGTTATTACTTTTGAAGCATCTAAACCAAGAAGTCCTCTCTTGAATCTGTATATTTAATTAAAAAAAAAAGAAAAAAGATGTTTTGGTCTTAGTACAAGAGCACTTTGAGAAATTCTGGCACACATTGTTAATCACCTTAGTGGTATCTATACAAGACACTACACTATCTGCTCCTGACATGGTCCACTAGCAAAGGGTTAACTGAGCTGCGTTACAGGGTCTCTTTAGGGGCCCCTCATGCTTCTCGACATCCTGCACCAAGCTATGAACTCATTTGCCCTGTCAACTCTGGGGTTTCCAAAGAGCCAACAAATGGCATCAGACAGGACCAGTGAGGCAAGTTCGACCCACTATCCGTGAATTAGTAATGGCTGTGATTTAGGTCTGTAGTCCTAAGTAGTTTCTGAACATGTGGAAAAGGAATAAGATTCTATTTTTATTTGATTATTAGTTTTTAATGTACAAGCAGAAGTTTGAGTTAATCATACAGTTCATGAAATGTTATCATTATTAATTTATTCAAAGACCTATAAACTTTTTGTTTGTTGAATTTTGCTCATTCATTCATTTATTCATTCATGCATATACTTTTCCTCCTATTCACCACTCCCAGAGCCCTAACCACCCAACAAGGCAACTGTATTAATGTGTTTGATGTGCATTCTTCTGTTATGTCTTGTGATAAAACACAAGTCCTGATTTCAGTTATATGAACTTTTTATTAACACAAATAGTTCTGTTCTATAATTTGCAATTTTTTGGAAGTTGTTTGTTTCATTTCACACTAAGCCTATCCAGTCTGTTGCTTTGTTTATTTTGATCCATACTACATGGATCAAATTCTGCTGTTTCCTGCTGTTGTGTGATACTCAACTGTATCCATCAACCACCTTTTCCTAAGTACTCCTCCACTGATAGTCAACTAGTTTGCATTCGATTTTCTGTCATAACAAGCAAAACTGCAATAAGTATTCTTGTTCATACCCTCCTATGGCTTATATGAGGATTTAACTGGAAAATACATTAAGGAGAGTATTCAATGTGTTATACAATTAAATGCATTTTGTTTAACTAACGAACAGTAGTCTTTGCTCCAGAATGGAGCAGTACATGAGAATTACTATGTTCCTAAATCTTAACCAAAAGTTTGCGTTATGTAACTTTCTAATTTTGGAAGATGGTGGTGAGGGGAGGCTAACGGGTATAAAGTAACAGTTCAATCTTGTTATTTTAGCAGTTTTATTGAACTATGATAGGTATACAAGAAACAGCATATATTTAAATGCACACCTTTATATGTTTTATCATATATGTACCCATGAAACAATCACCACACTTGAGAGAAAATAGCTACCACACCTAAAATGTTCTTCATGCAAAGCATTTTCCAAATCCTTTCTTTCCTATTTGATTGTTTTTATTTCTTTTTTATTGTCTAATGGCAATGGCTAGGACTTCTATCACAAAGTGAACAGAAGTGGTAAGTGTGGGCAAGTTTTTATTTTTTCTTACCCTAGGGGAAAGCTTTCAGATGCCCTTTATCAAGCCAAGGAAATACTCTTGAATTTCTAGTTTACTTAGGTTTTAACAGGAATGGGTGTTGTATTTTATAAATGGTTTTGCTACATTTGCAATTGATATCATCATGTGGTTTTTTTTTTAGTTTGTAAATATGATTAATTATATTAATTGATTAGAGTGTTTATTCGGTTTACATTTATTGTTATTTTTGATAAGGTAGGATTTACATATGACAATTTTCTAATTGTTTTCTTTATATCTTATGTCTTTCAGTTATTCTTTTCCTGTTACAGCTTTTTTTTTTTTTTTAAGTAGTTTCTGGTAAAACTATTTTAAATCTATTGTTTCTTTTACGATCCTTTTGTGTTATTTTCTTATGGTTGTTCTGAGAACTACAATAATATCTCAGATAAAAAAAATCTATTTTGAGTTAATAAACAACTTAATTTCAACGGTATACAAAAACTTTGCCCAATATAGCTTTATTTTTTTTACCACCTCCTTTGTGCTATTATTGTCATGCAAATTACATCTTTTTTTCAGTATATGCTCATCAGCCAGATTTTATACTTATTGCTTTATGCAGTTGTCTTAAGTAACAGGGGAAGAAAACAGTTATAAAAATATATTTATAGTATCATTAATATTTACCTGTGTATATATGTTTATCTGTGCTCTTTATTTTTTCATGTGTATCTGTTTTGTTGCCAATGGTCCTTTCATTTCAATCTGAAGAAAATGCTTTAGTATTTCTTGTAGGTCAGATATACTAGTGAAAAATTCTCCCAGATTTTGTTTACCTGAGGGTGTTTTAATTTTGCCTTCATTTTTGAAGTGTAGTTTTGCTGGGTATAGAATTTTTGGTGCCAGTCTTTTTCTTAGAGCACCTTGAATATGTCATCCCATTATATTCAGTTCACCATAATTTCTGATGAGAAGTCAGCTGCCAATTTTACTGAGAATTTCCTGTACATGTAGAGTCACTTTTCTCTTGCTGCTCTGAATTTTTTTAAACTGGATTATGATGTGTCTAGGTGTAGTTCTTGCTGCGTTATCCTGCTTAGATTTCATTGCACATCCTGAAGGTGCATATTAATGTTTTTCATCAAATATGGGAAGTTTTCAGCCACTTTTCTTTAAATATACTTTTTCCCCCTTTTCTGTCTTCTCTTCTTTTGGGTCTCTCATTATCTGTGTGGTGGTACACTTTATCATGTTCCCAGGTCTCTGACAAGTTCTTAATTTACTTTCATTTTTTCTTTCTGTTCTTCACAACGGATAATCTCTATTCTGCCTTTAAGTTCACTGATTCATTTTTCTGCAAGTTTAAGTCAACTGCTGAAGTCTTTTAGGAAATTTTTCAGTTAAGATTTCAAATGCTTCTACTGAAGCATTTCTACTTGGTTCTTATTTATAATTTCTATACCTTTTTTTTTATCTTTTACCAATAATTCTTTGATAATACATTGTTCTCATACTTTAAGTTTAAGGTATGATAGCATTTAATTTTTTAAAGATATTTATATTATACTAGTTTATTAAATGTCTTTTTCTAGTAAATGCAACATCTATTTTTTCTCAGGGACAGTTCGTATTGTGTCTTAGGCTGAGTACTCTAGAGAAGCAAATCCAGTAAAGCATATATATAGAGAGAGAGAGAGAGATTTATATCAAGAAAATGGTTCATGCAGTTATACTGCAGGAATGTCCCAAGTCTGTGGATCAGGATAGAGGCTTCCCTTGATTTATGTAGCCTCAGGGGCTGGTGAACCCAGGTTCAGCAGGTCAGGGAGCAGGGCTCTTGCTCATAGGCTGTAAAGATTAATGAATCCCAAGATTGGCAGGCAAGACTGCAGGTAAGCTTCTAGCTCAAGTCCTAAGAACCAGAGATCAGACAAACAGGAGCCAGCTGCAAGATTCAGAGCAAGCAAAAGCCCGTGAGCCTTGCCAGAATGTCTATTTATATTCGATGCAGGCCACATGCCCAAGGAAACTCCCTTTCCACTGATTGGCTACTCACAGCAGATCCCATCATGGACGTGATCACACTATACCAAATCTCACCATGGAAGTGATCGCAACATCATATGGCTGCCAAACTATGTTATAATTGCCAAACCATTGAGAATTATAACCCAGCTAAGTTGACACGCAACTTTAATCATCATGTATTTGACTGCATATATACGTTTAACACTCTGGCAGGCAGTTTACTGGCCATTACTTAATGCTTGTTTACAGTCTCAAGATAAGCCCATGTGAGAGATTAGGGCTTTCTTAGGTCTTTACTGAGCATGCAGACAGTACTGAATAGTCACATAGCCCTGTGCATGTGTGTGACCTTCTACATTCCCAGAAGTATATCAAAGCCTTGCAAAGTCCCTATTGTCGTAGAATTCCCAGCTTTTACTTTTAAGTCTAGTTGGGTTTTTCAAGAACATATTTAAGAATTCTGCAATTTATAACCAATTGCCTATATCCAGCACTTTATTATAAAATTATAAAATGGGAGATGGAAATAAATTATTAATGGTAAAATAAATAAAAATTAATAGAGGGAAAAATGTGCAACAAATCCCCATCTTGTTTAGAGTCCAGCGTATAGTCTACTCCTGTGTGACTTGATCAAAAGTAATTATAATATGAAAGCCCTGAAGAAGAGAGAGTTCATGCAAGCAAATTTTAAAGCAAGAGTCTAGAATAACATTTTCAAGCAGCTGTGTGTTTATAAGATCCAATTTTCCATATTTTAGAAATTTGTTCACTTATCTTACATTCATGTCAAAAGTAGACAGATAATATTTTCCATTGGTCTGACTTCTTGAAAACTTTATTTTTTAACAACAAGCCAAGTAGCAAAATATTAAATATTGAAGCTGAAGGAAAAAAAAAAGTTTGAAGTAGGAAGTTTTAGAAAAAAAATATGTTTTAGTTTGATTGAGACATTCAGTGTATTCCTATATAAAGAAAGTATTTAAATAAAGCAACTAAGCAAACTAACAAAATTTCTTTCTGTCTTGGCTGAGAAATAGAAAATTAGTGATATTTGTAAAATATCATGATATCATTTGCCATCAGCTCTAATTTTACCCTAACACCAAGACAAACAGAATTTTTAATTTTCTGCTTGCCAGCCCATTTAATTTTTTTAAAAATTGTTTTACTCTAATTATGCATAAATCAATCGAGTCAACTGTAATTAATGGTGACCCCATGTATGTCAGAGTAGAACTGCGCTCCATAAGGTTTTCAATGGCTGATATTTTGGGGATTAGATCATCTGGCCTTTCTTCTGAAGAACCTTGGGTTGGACTGAAACAATTAACCTTTTGTTTAGCAGTTGAGCTCATTGACCATTTATACCACCCAGTGTAAATAATTATATGTAGCTTTAAGCAATATTTTATTTTGTTAGCAGTCAGCACGTAACACTCCTGAGTCCCTAGGTCCCAAAGGGAGGAAACACGGGTGGTATACTGTAGCATCTACTAAATTTTCTCCATACTTCAGAATCTAATTTTCATTATAACAACAACCTTTGTCTTTTATTGGTCTTTAATGTGTCTTAAATGTCTAGAAAAATGCATGTCACACAGTAAGCATTCAGTATTTGTTAAATGAGTAAGCTTTCTGTCTGGAACTACAACAGACAAAGAGGCTTATCTATTGGCTTTCTTTACTGGCAGGAGAAATTTATTTAGGCTGCTTTTCCTCTAATGAAGTCCTGGTGGAGCAGTGGTTAAGAGCTTGGCTGCTAACTAAAATGTCAGCAGTTCAAATCCACCAGCTGCTCCTTGGAAACCCTATGGGACAGTTCTACTCTGTTCTGTAGGGTCGCTATGAGTCACAATTGACTCGATGGCAACGGGTTTGGTTTTTGCATTTTCCTTTAATAGTATAAACTCATAAAAGGTTCCACCTTTACGTCAGAGTTCCTGTTTTAACTCTCTTCTTTGATTATGCCCTATTCTCCAATTTCTTGATTGGACATTTGTCTTCAGTGTTTAAAGTTCCTGATACAAGTATTTGTATATAGTACCTGATTCCAAAATCACTACTTCAATTTCCACGAACTGTTTTTTGTGTGTGTGTGTATGTGTGTGTGTGTGTGTGTGTTTAGGCATTTGCATTTGTTTTTTAAATTAATTTATTTTTAAGAACTTTCAGTTTTCTGAACTTTTTTTGTAAACTTACTAAAGTGTTCAAAATAAATTTGTGCTGTGAGTGTTTTTCAGAATATATTCTCCATCTGTGTCTTCTATGTATTTCCAGTCAAGAGAGTTGGGCATCTACCAACCCTATTTTGCTCTTTTCTGTGCAGTATCTCTGTAGATCTGTGTGATTTGTAACTCACGGTGTCACAATAATATTCACATTATACATTTTTTTAACTATCTTCTTCAATGAAATAAAAGTTACTCAAAAGAAGCAAACGGATCTCACTCATTTTATAGAGACAGCACCTAGCCAAATCATTTGTACATATTAGCGTTCGTTTCTTGTTGAATACTGAAAGATCAACCAATTCTTCCAATTACTTTTAGTTGTGTCCGTAGAATAATTCACAAAGATATCAGAAATTCACCTTTTTTGCTTTCAAATAAATGTAACCAAGCATTAAATTACTATCATGAAAGTCATTGATTTTTACATGATTCTGCAACCTTTATTTACATCACTTTAAAATTTGTCATTTTTATTGATTTTCATTTGTGAAAAACATTATGTACCAAATGTGTACAAAATATTATATACAAAATAGCTGTTCACTGACTGTTTCCTCTAATATCCATTAAATTTTTTTTTTTTTTTTTTTTGCAGATCTTATTTATGTCTGGAAACCCTGGTGGTGTAGCGGTTAAGTGCTATAGGGTTGCTATGAGTCAGAATCGACTTGATGGCAACGGGTTTGGTTTTGGCTTATTTATGTCTACCATTAGATAATATCTTTAGATAAACCATTAGATAAAATCTTTAATGTTTGTAAGAAAATTTATAAACATAGGTCTTTTGTTAATATATTAGAGTCAGACAAAAACAATTTTGTTTTTTTATGATTTTCCCACTGTGGTCTTTATTGCCACAAATATTAAGTTGATGATTCTGTGAATGCATATTGTTTAATGACCCATCACCCCCTTTTCTCCTCATCCTCCATGTTTGTTTATATCTCTCACTCAAGATATTTTCTTGTCTCAATATGCCCAATGAAAAAATGTATATGCAAATATGAGTGCATATAAAAGAATAATAGAAGTGATATTTCCCCATGAATTTAAAATCCAAATGTATGCTTAAAAACAATTCATTGTATGAGGACAGAGAAAGGAATTGTCAGTGCAGGCTGGAGAGTTCAGGAATTTCTTTAAGCATTCAGTGGAATTAGATGGGTTATCATTTGAAGGTAGTTGATGCTGGGAAGGCAGCCCTGGTGGTGTAATGGTTAAGAGCTTGGCTGGTAACCAAAAGGTCACTAATTCAAATTCAAACCCACCAGCCCCTCTAGGGAGAAAAGACTTGGTGATCTGCTCCCATAAATATGACAGCCTAGTAAACCCTATGGGGTAGTTCTACTCTGTCCTATAGTGTCACTATGAGTCATATTCAGCTCGACATCACACAACAGCCAAAACAAAATGATGGGAATATAGGATTTGTTTATATCACTATCTAAGGTTAAAAAGGTTAGTGACATATTTATTTCAAATCCTTTTGTTTAAAGTTTAATTTTATGAAATAAAAACACTGTAGCTAAAGATAGTTTTGACAAAAAATCTACTTAGCTAGGCCTCGTGTTGAAATGAAACCAAATAAAACTGGACAAGCCAAGAAAAGATTCACTATGAGTTTGTTCTACACAAATCTGAAAAAAAAAAATATATGTATATAGTAAGTTAATGGCATTTAAATTGAGTCAAGATTAATCTGATAGATACCTAAGTGAACACTGAATATATAATTTACAAATCAAAATCCAAAGATGTATATTTATGTAAAATTATTTAAAAAACAATTATTGTTTGCCTTCTTAATACAAATCTCTATATTTAGGCTAAATGCATAATTGAATGTGAAGATCTGCTAACATCATAGTCAAATGAATATCACTTCCTACAATACAGCTATTACTAACTAGGTAACAGATTATTTAAGTGAAGAATCTGTACAAAGATTGTTTTCTAGAATATTTCTCTTAGGTTATCAGGAGATAAGTTTAAAGTACATGTCACTCCAGTTAAAACTTAGAGAACAAGAAGCTGAACAAATAGATAAGCAGAATTGGAAAAGTCAGGGTACAAAGGATTAGAGTTCCAGGAATTTTCCTAATGTATTACATTATTTAATGCATTTAAAATTATATTAAGTAGGGTCACTTAGCTTTATAGTTCTGTATGTTTCTTGTTTTATAAATTATATTTAATATATATATATATATGAATGTGTGTATATACTTATTTTTTTTCTGTATACTTGTGTGTGTGTGTGTGTGTACGGAGACAGAGAAAAAAAATTAAAAGCTGTAGCATAAACTATGTACAGGAAAATAGATGTTCTTGTTGTTCTTAGGTGCCACTGAGTAGTTTCCAACTCATAGTGACCCTATGTACAACAGAAAGAAACATTGTCTGGTCCTGAGTCATTCTCACAATCATTGCTATGCTTGAGCAAATTGTTGCAGTCACTGTGACAATCCATTTCATTGATGGCCTTCTTCTTTTTCACTGCCCATCTACTTTATTAAGTATGATGTTCTTCTCCAGGGTCTGGTCCCTCCTGATAGCATGCCCAAAGCGCGTGAGACAAAATCTCACCATCCTTGCTTTTAAGGAACATTCTGGCGGTGTTATTGTTGTTAGGTGCCCTCAGGTCAGTTCCCAATCATAGCAACCCTATGCACAACAGTACAAAACACTGTCTGTTACTGCACCATCCTCACAATCATTGTTATGCTTGAGTCTATTGTTGCAGCCACTGTATCAATCCATCTCATTGAGGATCTACCTCTTTTTCGATGACCCTCTGCTTTACCAAGCATGATGTTCTTCTCCAGGGACTGATCCCTCCAGATAACATGTTCAAAGTATGTGAGACATAGTCTTACCATCCTTGCTTCTAAGGAGCACTCTGGCTATACTTCTTCCAAGACAGATTTGTTCAATCTTTTGGCACTCCATGATATATTCAATACTCTTTGCCAACACCACAATTCAAGGTGTAAAATCTTCATTGGTCACCGTTATTCATTGTATAGCTGCCCCATGCTTATGAGGTGATAGTAAACACCATTACTTGATTCAGGCATGCATTAGTCTTCAAGATGACATCTTTTTAACACTTTAAAGAAGTGTTTTGCAGCAGATTTGCCCAATGCAATGCATCATTTGATTTTTTGACTGCTGCTTCCATGAGCATTGATTGGGGCTCCAGGTAAAATGAAACCCTTGACAACTTCAATCTTTTCTCTGTTTATCATATTGCTTACTGGTCCAGTTGTGAGGATTTTTGTTTTCTTTATGTTGAGGTACAATCCATGCTGAAGGCTGTAGTCTTTGATCTTCATCAATAAGCACTTCAAGAATTCTTCACTTTCAGCAAGAAAGGTTCTGTCATCTGCATAATGCAGATTTTAATGAGTCTTCCTCCACTCCTGATGCCACATTCTTCTTCATATAGTCTGTCTCCTTGAATTATTTGCTCAGCATACGGATTAAATAACCCTGACACACACATTTCCTGACTTTAAACAATGTAGTATCCCCTAATTCCATTCAAACTGCTGCCTCTTGATCTACATACAGGATCCTCATGAGTACAATTAAGTGTTCTGGAATTCCCATTCTTCACAATGTCATGATCCACACAGTCAAATGCCATTGCATAGTCAATAAAACACAGGTAAACATCTTTCCAATATTCTCTGCTTTCAGCCAGGATCCATCTGACATCAGTAATGATATCCCTGGTTCCATGTTCTCTTCTGAATCCAGCTTAAATTTCTGGCAGTTCCTTGTTGATATACTGCTGCAGCCAATTTTGAATGATCTTCAGCAAAGTTGTACTTACCTGTGATATTAATAATATTGTTCAATAATTTATGCATTCATTTGGATCACCTTTCTTTTGAATATGCATAAATATCTCTTCCAGTTGGTTGGCCAGGTAGCTGTCTACCAAATTTCTTGGCATAGATGAATGAGCACTTACAGCACTGCATCAGTTTGTTGAAACTTGTCAACTGATGTTCTATTAATTTCTGGAGACTGTTTTTGGCCAGTATCTTCAGCACAGCTGGTACCTCTTCTTTCAGTACCATTGGTTCCTGATCATATGCCACCGCCTAAAAAGGCTGAATGTCCACCATTTCTTTTCAGTAGAGTGACTCTGTGTATTCCATAATACTTTCCTGTACCCAGCGCCATTGAGTCGATTCTGACTCACAGCGATCCTTTAGGACTGAGTAGAGAACTGCCCCATAGAGTTTCCAAGGAGTGCTGACCCTTTGATACTTTCCTGTAGAATCCTTCAATGTTGCAATTCGAGGCTTGAATTTTCTCTTCAATTCTTTCAGCATGAGAAATGCTGAGCATGTTCTTCCCTTTTGGTTTTCTATTTTCAGGGCTTTATACACGTCATTGTATTTTACTTTGTCTTCACGAGTCACCCTTTGAAATCTTCTGTTTAGCTCTTTTATTGCATCATGTCTGCCTTTCATTTTAGCTACCTGATGTTCAAGAACAAGTTTCAGAGTTTCTTCTGACATCCGTTTTTGTCTTTTCTTTCTTTCCTGTCTTTTTAATTACCCCTTGCTTTCTTCATGCATGATATCCTTGGTGTCCATCCTCAACTTGGCTGGTCTTTCGTCATTAGTGTTCAACGTGTCACGTCTATTCTGAGATGTTCCCTAAATTCAGGTGGGATATACTCAATATTGTATTTTGGCTCTGGTGGACATGTTCTAATTTTTTTTTTTTAGCTTCAACTTGATCTTGCATATGAGCAATTGATGTCTGTTCCACAGTCAGCCCCTGGCCTTATCTTGACTGATGATATTGAGTTCTTCCATTATTTCTTTCCACAGATGTAGTCAATTTGATTCCTGTACATTCCATCTGGCGAGACCCACGTGTATAGTTGCAATTTACATTGTGGTAAGACGTATCTGTGATGAAAACGTCGTTAGTCTAGCAAAATTATATCATGCTATCTCTGGCATTGTTTCTATCACCAAGGCCATATTTTCCAACTACTGATCCTTCTTCTTTCTTTCCAACTTTCACATCCCAATCACCAGTAATTACCAATGCATCCTGGTTGCATGTTTGATCAATTTCAGACTGCAGAAGTTAGTGAAAATCTTCTATTTCTTCATCGTTGGCCTTAGTAGTTGGTGTGTAAATTTGAACAGTAGTCGTGTAAACTGACCTTCCTTGTAGACATATGGATGTTTAACTATCACTGACAGTATTGTACTTCAGGATAGATCTTGAAATGCTGTTTTTGACAATAAGTGTGCCACCATTCCTCTTTAAGTTGTCACTCCCTCATAGTAGACCATATGATTGTCTGATTCAAAATGGCCATCACTAGTCCATTTCAGCTCACTAATGCCTAGGATATTGATGTTTATATGTTACATTTCATTTTTAACAATTTCCATTTTTTTCTGGCTTCATACTTCATACATTTCACATTTTGATTATTAATGGGTGTTTGTAGCTGTTTCTTTTAATTTTGAGTCATGCCACATCAGCAAATAAAGGTCCTGAAAGCTTGACTTCACCCACATCATTAAGGTCAACTCTGCTTTGAGGAGGCAGCTCTTCCCCAGGTGTCTTTTGAGTTCCATCCAACCTGAGGAGCTCATTTTCCAGCACTATATAGGACAACTTTCTGCTACTATTCATAAGGTTTTCACTGAATAATTCTTTTCAAGGTTGTATCCTTTCACTATACCTATTCAATCTGTATGCTGAGCAAATAATCCAAGAAGCTGGACTATATGAAGAGGAATGGGCCATCAGGATTAGAGGAAGACTCATTAACAGTCTGCGTTATGCAGATGACACAACCTTGCTTGCTGAAAGTACTTACTGATGAAGATCAAAGACTACAGCCTTCAGTATGGATTACACCTTATCATAAAGGAAACAAAAATCCTCACAACTGGACCAATAAACAACAACATGATAAATGGGGAAAACATTGAAGTTGTCAAGGATTTCATTTTACTTGTGCCCACAATCAACAGCCATGGAAGCAGCAGTCAAGAAATCAAAAGATGCATTGCATCGGGCAAATTGGCTACAAAATATCTCCTTAAAGTTTTAAAAGCAAAGATGTTACCTTGAGGACTAACGTGCACCTCACTCAAGCCAAGGTGTTTTCAATAACCTCATATGCACTCAAAAAGTTGGACAATGAATAAGGAAGACTGAAGAAGAATTGACTCCTGTGAACTGTGGTTTTGGTGAAGAACATTGAATATACCATGGACAGCCAAAAAAAAAAAAAAAATCTGTCTTGGAAAAAGTATAACCAGAATGCTCTTAGAAGCAAGAATGGAGAGACTACATCTCACAAAATTTGGACATGTTATCTGGAGGGATCAGTCCCTGGAAAATGACATCATACTTGGTAAAGTAGAGAGTCAATGCAAGAGTGGAAGGCCCTAAATGAGATGGATTGACACAGTGTCTGCATCAATTGGCTCAAGCATAGCAAAAATTGTGATGATGGTTCAGGACCAGGCAGTGTTTTGTTCTGTTGTGCATAGGGTCGCTATGAGTCAGAAGCAACTCTACAGCACCTAACAACAACAATTATTTTCAAAAAGACCACCAGGTCCTTCTTCTTAGTCTGGAAGCTCAGCTGAAATCTGTCCGCTATGGGTGATTCTGCTGGTGTTTGATTCTAGTGACATAGCTTTCAGCATCACAGCAATATGCATGTCCCCACAGTAAAACAAACTGACAGACGGATGGGGAATTCTTGGTGTACTTCTTCCAAAACAGATTCGTTGACTCTTCTGACAGTCCATTGTATATTCAATATTCTTTGCCAACACCGTAGTTCAAAGGCATAAATTCTTCTTTGGTCTTTGTTATTCATTGTCCAGCTTTCGCATGCATATATGTCGATTGGCAACACCATAACTTGGATCAGGTGCACTTAGTCATCACAGTGACAACTTTGCATTTTAACACTTTGAAAAGGTCTTTTGCAACAGACTTGCCCAAAGTAATACAACATTTAATTTCTTGACCATTGCTTCAATGGGCGTTGATTGTGCATCCAAGTAAACTGAAATCCTTGACAACTTCAATATTTTCACCATTTATCATGATGTTGCTTAGTGGTCCAGTTGTGAGGTTTTTGAGGTTTGCTTTTTTTTTTCTTTATTTTGGGGTAAAATCCATACTGAAAGCTGTAGCCTTCGATCTTAATAATAAGTACTTCAAGCCCTCTCCACTTTCAGTAGGCAACTTTTTGTCTTCTGCACATCACAGGTTGTTAACAAGTCTTCCTTCAATCCTGGTTCTGCATTCTTCTTAATATAGCTGATCTTGTCAGATAATTTGCTCAGCATATAGATTGAAAAAAAAAAAGTTGCTGTTGAGTCAATTCCGACTCATAGCGATCCTATAGGACAGAGTAAGAGTAGAACCACCTCATAGGGTTTCAAAGGAGCAGCTGATGGATTCAAACTGCAGACATTTTAGTTAGGAACCAAGCTTTTAACCACTCTGCCACCAGGGCTCCAAAGATTGAATAAGTGTGGTAAAATGATACAACCATGATGCACACCTTTCTTGACTTTAAACCACGCAGTATTCTCTTGTTCTGCCCAAATGACTGTCTCTTGGTCTATGTACAGTTTCCTCCTGAGCACAATTAAGTGTTATGGAATTCCCATTCTTTGCAATGTTATCCATAATTTGTTATGATCCACACAGTTGAATGCCTTTGCATGATCAGTAAAATACAGGTAAACATCTTTCTGACAGTCTCTACTTTCAGCCAAAATCTATCTGACATCAGCAATGATATCCTTCATTCCATGTCCTCTTCTGAATCAACCTCCGACAATTCCAAGTTGATGTACTGCTGCTGCCACTTTTGGATGATCAGCACTAAAATTTTATTTATGTGATATTATAGATATTGTTTCATAATTTCCACATTCTCTTGGATCATCTTTCTTTGGAATGGGCACAAATATGGACCTCTTCCAGTTAGTTGGCCAGGTATCTGTCTTCCAAATTTCTTGGCATAGATGATTGAGCACCTCCAGTGCTGCGTCCTTTTGTTGAAGCATCTTAATTCATATTCAGTCATTTAAAGGAGCTTATTGTTTTGCCAATGCATTCAGTGCACCTTGGACTTCTTCCTTTAGTACCATTGATTCTTGATCATGTATTACCTCCTGAAATGGTTGAACATCAACCAATTCTTTTTGGTACAGTGACTCTTTTTATTCCTTCCATCTTCTTTTGATACTTTCTGTATCATTTAATATTTTCTCTGCAAAATCCTTCAATATCACAACCCAAGGCTTGAATTTTTTCTTCAGTTCTTTCAGCTTGAGAAATGCCATGTGTGTTCTTTCTTTTGGTTTTCTAAGCCCCAGTCTTTGCACATGTCATTATAATACTTTACTTTGTTCTCTTTTTCTTTTTGTTCTCCAGCAATCTTTAAAATCTGTTCACTTTTTTTACTTCATCATTTCTTCTGTTCCCTTTAGCAACTCTACAATTCAAGAACAATTTTCAGAGTCTCTCCTGACATCCATTTTGGTCTTTTACTTCTTTCCTATCTTTTTAATTACCTTTTGTTTTCTTTATGTATGATATCCTTGATGTCACCCCACAACTTGTCTAGTCTTTGGTCATTCATACTCAATGCATAAAATCTATACTTGAGACGGTCTCTAAATTCAGGTGGGATTTACTCAAGATCATATTTTGGCTCTTGTGGACTTGCTCTAATTTTCTTCAGCTTCAACTTGAACTTTCATTTGAGCTATTGATGGTTGGTTCTGTAGTCAGTCCCTGACCTTATCCTGACTGATGATATTGAGCTTTTCCATTGTTTCCTTTCACAGGTATAGTCAGTTTAATGCCTGCATATTCCGTCTGGCAAGGTCCACATATATAGTTGACATTTGTATTGTTGAAAAAGATGTTTGCAATGATGAAGTCATTGGTCCTGCCAATTTCTGTCTTGTGATCTCTGGCTTCGTTGCTATCACCAAGGCCATATTTTCCAACTACCAGTCCTTCTTCTTTGTTTCCAACTTTCTCATTCCAATCACCAGTAATTGTCAATGCATCTTGATTGCATGTTTGATCAATTTCAGATGTGGAAGTTGCTAAAATTTCTCAATTTCCCTATCTTTGGCATTAGTGGTTGCTGTATAAATTTGAATAATAGTTGCATTAACTGGTCTTCCTTATAGGCTTATGGATATTATCCTATCATTGACAGCATTGTACTTTAGGATAGATCTTGAAATGTTCTTTTTGACAATGAATGTGCTACCATTCTTCTTCAACTAGTCATTCCTGGCATAATAGACCATATGATCATATGATCATTTGTTTTAAAACAGCCAAAACCAGTCCATTTCAGTTCATTAATTCCTTGAATACCGACCTTTAAATGGTCCATTTCAGTTTTTACAATTTCAAATGTTCCTAGAGTTATATTTCATACATTTCACTTTCCTCATGTGTCTGTTTGTCATACTGTAGTGGTTTGCGTGTTGCCCTGATGTTGAAAGCTATGCCACCAGCATCAAACACCAGCAGTGTCACCCCTGGTAGACAGATTTCAGCAGATCTTCCAGACTGAGACAGACTAGGAAGAAGAAACTGGCAGTCTACTTCTGAAAAATTGGCCAGTGAAAGCCTTATGAATAGCAGCAGAACATTGGTATAGTGTCAGAAGATGGGCCACTCAAAATACAACTGGGGAAAAGCTGCCTCCTCAAAGTAGAGTGGACCTTATTGATGTGGATGAAGTAAAGTTTTGGGGACCTTCATTTGCTGAGGTGACACAACTCAAAATGAGAGGAAACAGCTGCAAAATATCCGTTTATAGTCAGAAAATATATAGCTATAGATAAATAAGAAATGATCAATGAAGAAGTTAAGCCTTGGAGGTCTTAGGGAACAACAAATGTGTACAATAAATAGCAGAGTAACAGAAGGAAAACATAAGACAATCAAATTCCAGATATAATAATCCAGTACTAAAATTAAATTTGAACTCATTTTTCTTTGTTAAATTTTGTCATTTTATTTCAGCTTATCTTCTTATGTCTTTTCAAGGAAGCTTCTAATGTCCTCAGCATTGAAGTGATGATTTTCCTCTGAGAAAATAAGCAAAACCAATATTAATTTGAAACATACATGTATTTACTTGGATAAATAATCTGTATGTGTTTTAAATACTGTGAGGGAAAGAGTAGCTACCTATAATGGGCTGACTTTTTCCTTGACTATCTAAATTAACTGACCTTAAAATTTTTTAACATCAATGTGTTTGGAATTTAAATGGTAGCATCTGTTAATGAGAAAGTCTATAATCTGGTATGGTCAATCCATTGTTTTGGCAGTCTTAACAAACAAAATGAATTGCCATACTTGATAATGTTATCCATCCATCAAATATTGCATCTGACTTACATATGCTTTAAAGTGAGGGTGAGAGGCCAGACAGTCAAACTGGCCTTATTTAGACTGTCATTGTGAAATGTAATTAACAAATTCAGTAGCATATTTCCCCTCAATATAGTAGAGACAGATGTCTATTTGACATACTGGATTAAAATATAGGACAGTGAGAATGGAGTTTAACAATTAGGACATTCTGATAAATTTTTATACATCATTTTTCCTTTTTGAAATCTCTTACTTTACGGCATCTTGATAAGTATGCATATTTTGGAGGGTAAAGATAACAGATACTGATAAAATTTATGTGTCCTTTATTATAACCCATTATGACTTCCCTACAAATTGCCCTATGGTCAAAGTAGAAAAAGAACAAAAATTATCTCATTGAACCGTATTCAAATGCCGATAATTGCTACTAAATATTATGTTGAATAATCAGAAAGAAAAAATATCTAAACAATAGCATATCCTTCAACCATTTTCATTCTACAAGTTTTACCTTTTTCCCTCAGGGCTGCAAAAAGTTATCTATTTTTCCTTTCCTCTCTATTTTTTTTAAATCGTATTTTATCAACATTATTGTGCAAGAATGACAAGTATTGTTTTAGGGAATTCAGTTTATCTCAGTGGATTTCTCAGAAAAGAAGTTTCTCAAAAGGTATTGATTTTGTAATTTGTGCGGATAACATTTCCCTTGTTATTCGATGGCACTGGGTTTGTTATAAATCATATGTATCTACATCAGGTTCCAAAATTTGTGGAAACTGTGCTATTTTTTTGTTTTAACATTTGTAGGAATAGTTCAAGAATAATGCTATTTTGGGTACGTTATTTAATTATTGTAACTTAAAAACCACAGCACATTAATTTATTTCAGTCATCCCCATTACACTCTAGTAAGTTTACCCTGATGCTTTTGAAGCATTCAAAGGCACTGCAAAGTAGTTCATCTTGGCTCTTATATGTGCATCATTGAGGGTGAGGTCCAGGGATTTATGATCTACACAAAGCATTGCTCCTGCCTTTTAGAGTTCTGACTGATGGAGACACATAGATAACCATAGCTAAGTTACCAACGACAACTTTCTTGATGGCTAGGCAAGTAACCCTGCTTTCCCTTCTCTCTTAAAGCAAGCTTCTGACAAAAGATCAATATTAGTATAGCTTAGGCCAGGATGTCTAAAACATGGCCTGTAAAATGGACTGTACAAGTTGCCTCCAAAACTCCATAGTGGGCCAAAGCATAAATGTGGGAGAAAAGGCTGGAAGCAACCCTCCACCCCTCCATTCATGCATCTGAGTGAATGGAACCAGAAAGACTGAAGAAGGTTTTTTAAATTTTATTTTATTAAAGAACAAAAATTAAAAAAAAAAGTAAAAGCACTGAGCATCGTTAATAAAGATGAGTAGACAAATTCAATAAACAGAGCACAATGAATCATCCCACAAGACAGAGTCAAGCCATAAAAGAGGGAAAAGAACCGAGGAAGAAACTTGCAACACATAAATTGGTTTAAAGTATTGATGCCAGAGACAGAAAGGCTAGAACAGTAGTGTTTCCTGTCACAAAGTAGCAAGAAAATGTTTTTCTCAAACAGATGCTCAGACAAGGTATTAACAACTATTTTTTTTTTCATTAATTAAGCTGTGTTGTTTTGTTCCTCCCACCACCTCTAGCCCCACCACAGACACACATAATTCTGAAAAATGCAAAATGAATCAGGTCTGGAAATCGAAATGATGATGATGACTAGGATGATGAGGAAGAATAGGACAACAGAGGTCTTATTGACGGCGGTCTTATGTTCATTTTGCCCTAAATACCTGGCTTAATGTTTTCTCTTGCCTGAGGAAAGCAATTTTCCTTACCATAAGCCTCATTCAGGTTTCTGAGTTTGTTGTTTTTCTTGTAAGGGAAAGCCTATTATATTTATGAACCAACCCTCAGTGTTTCCAAACACACAGAAACCTAAATCCTATCAGGCCTCAAACTTTTGCTTCCAAGAACATAACATATATACCAATGGGACTGAAAAATCACTCCAGTTTGAATTGGCAAGGGCATGAACAGTACACATGGGAATGAATGCATTCTGAGGGTGTTAGATTAATAAAAATACATATGTGGAAATTACACGTCTGAAATTATTGATATGTGTGAGTTTACCTTACAGGCAGGTTTTAATGTAGTAGATTGAGTACCTCAGGTGGTTCTAACAACTTTTTTGATTAATTGAAAACACGATTCAATGGTGATCCTTGACCACTAATGTTGAAATGCCAAAACTTTTGTGACATACATTAAAGTAGAACTTTTAACCTTATTTGGGCCATGGACCCTTTTGGCTATCTGGTTAAATTCATAGACCTTTTTAGAAAATAATTTGCTACATTCATAAAATAAAACACAGGTTACATAGGAAACTATATTGAGTATACAAATACTTCTAAAATGTGATATGGATATATATGTGCTTCAGCATCCACACATCAAATACCAGGACATACAGATTTATGACTATGATGCCTTTAAAACAGTGATGTATATAAACAGTGTTTTGAAATGTCTGAAACAATGGCAATATTAGAAAATATATTATTGGTGACTACAATCACAGGTACTACTAATACTACTGTGGTTTGTTGTATATTCCTAATGGAAATTAATGCTAATTAGAGTTTGTTGAAAATAAAGTGCAATTTTCCCTTCCAGGTACACTGAATCCCCTGTATTCTATCCATGTAGACCCTGTGTTAAGGGGCCCTGTTGTTGTAGAGAAAGGAGCTTGAAGGCTTTAATGGATAGACAGGCTGAAATGTATTTATTATATGCAATCTGCTCAGCCATCTCTTTACTATACCCTGGATCCATAGATGGGATGATCTTTCCAGAAAAAGTAAAATCATAGATCTTTACTCAATTTCCATATCTAACCAATCCAGTTCACAGACCTGCAGATTCTCGAGTGATGAGAGACTAGGTTTATTCAAAGAAGATTCTTGAAACACTGCCATTGGCTTATTTTCCCAAATCTCCTCTACATGTACAGGACAAAGGGATCTGCAGTCACTGACCAGGGTGACAGTGAACTGAGGAGAGGGAAATACTCATACATTTTGGTGAATATTAAAGCAGGCTCTAACTTATTACTATAACTGAGGAAAAGAAATACCACTGCGGTCTACCAGTCAGGGTGGGACTAATGGGTTAGGTGATAAATGGAATTTTGGTCTGAGTCCACCGGCGGACATATGATATAGTTATCTTTCCTATTCTTGAATATAGAATTTGCATACACATAGTTGATTCCTGCCCAAATCTCCATACTGCCTCTCTTAACCTATAAAATGAGAGATTTTATAGTAAAAAGATCAAATAAAAGCTCCTGGAACTCCCCACCACAACAAAAATAGAAAAGTAAAAAAAAAAAAAAATTGTCCCTGGAAAATTCTCAGAGATTAGTGTCACCTTCAAAGACATGAATCTAGCCGTCTATTGAGACATGAGAAAACTGGATAATTTGGAAAATAACTATGGATTATTGTTATAGCTTGAATTGTACCCTCTCAAAATATAACCTCTATGCCTGTGGTTATAATTCCATTTGGGAATGGGTTGTCTTTGTTGTGCTAATAAGGCAGGATTGGTGTAGGATGTGCCTTGAGTGAAGCTCTTACAAGATATAAAAGAAGCAGATTAAGCAAGCAGAGATGGGGAAAGACAGATGCCAAGCCACATGGAGATCTTCAGGGAACCAGAAAACAGAAGAGGCAAGGATATTCCTCCAGATCCGACAGAGAAAGAAAGCTGTCCTGTAGTGCCACAACCTTGAATTCAGACTTCCAGCTTCCTAAATGGTGAGAAAAGGAATTTATGTTTATTAAAGCCATCCAGTTGGTATTTCTGTTATGGCAGCACTAGATAACTAAGACAGAATTTGGTACTGAGAAGTGGGAGTGCTGCAAATAAATACCTAAAATGTGGAAGTGGTTTTGGAACTTTGTAACTGGTAGAGACTGGAAGAGCTTTAAGGTGCCTCAGAGCAAAAATCTGGAGCCCTGGTGGAACAGTGGATAAGAATTTTACAGCTAACCAGAAGTTGGCAGTTTGAATCTACCAGTTGCTCCTTGGAAACTCTATGGGGCAGATCTACTCTGTCCTTTAGGGTTGCTATGAGTTGGAATCAACTCAGTGGCAACTGATTTGGTTTAATTTTGCTAATAGTAAAAGCCTAGATTGCCTTGAAGAGATGGTAGAATTATGGATGTCAAAGGCAATTCTGGTAAGGGCTCAGAAGGAAGTGAGGAGAGCTACAGAAAAAATGTATATTGTCGTAGAGAATACATACGACACCAGCAATAGAATGTTGCTAGAAATATGGACATTAAATACACTTCTGGTGAGGCTTTAAAAGAACATGAAGAACATGTGATTGGGCAATGGAGGAAAGGGATGCTTTTTATGTAGTGGCAAATAACTTGTTTGAATTATGTTCAAATGCTTGATGAAAGGTAGATCTTGTAAGTGATGAACTTGGATACTTGGTTGAGGAGATTTCTAAGCAAGATCTTAAAGAGGTCTCATGGTTTCTTCTCCTTGCTGCTTACAGTAAAATGTGAAATGAAAGAGTTGGACTTAAAAATGAACTGTGCAAAACAAAAACAAAACTTAGAGATTTGGAAATTTTTTTGTACAAACTAAAGACATGCATTTTAGAATTTTTACCAAGGATGTGGCTAAACAATCATTTGTTAAAGAGATTAAACCTGTGACTGATGGATCTAACCAACTACCACAAAAGAAAACCAATCTGGGTAGGCTGAAGGGAATAGAGAAAGGACTAAAGGAAAGAAAGCTGACTGCATCTTGGAATTCTACACAAAGGAAACAGGACAAAGGATCTGCATCTGTTGTCCACCAAGAAGAGAAAAGGGCCATCACTGGAGCAGCTTGGAGGTCAGGAGAACTGTTGGAGGAAGTAGGGGAAGAAGGGCTACCTTGGTTTCAAAGGATGAGGCCACGGCCTCCCAAAATTCAAAACGACAGAGCTTCACAACTTGGTTCCAGAGCTTGAGGCTGCTGTTTATGAGTGCCAGTGGGTAAGGTTGCTTCCCAGAGCTGAGGGTGTGGGAGCTGCCATGCCCAAGAGCCAGAAGAACCGGGCTTGCTGGGGCTTGGGGGAGGGCTCATCACTCGGACTGTGAGAATGGGACCTGCCAAAGTCAAGGGAGCAGAGTTGCAGTGTCCGTGGGCCCAAAAGGCAGAGTTGAAGCCAAGGCTCAAAGGGCCTCCACCAAGAATCCAGAGGGAGTCTGGAGGGCAGAGCCATTGCCCAGATGGTCTCAAAGGACAGAGAATTATTTTCAAGCCTTGAGAGTTAATGTAAATTGTTCTGCTGTGCTTTGAACTTGTTTGGTGTGCATTATCCCTTCTTTCCCTCTAATTTCTCCCATTTGTAATGGAAATGTCTATCTTGTGCCTGTTCCACCATTTTACTTTGGAAAAAAATAACTTGTAGTCTATGTTTCACAGGTATACAGGCAAAGCGAAATTTTGCCCAAGAATGGAATGTGCCCAAAGTCTCACCCATTTTTGATTTAGATGATTCAGAATATGAGATTTTGGACTTGGAATTGAATTAAGATTTTGGGGATGTTGTGATGGGGTGAAATGTGTTTTTCATGTAGCAAGGACATAAATTTTGAGGGGCCAAAGGGTGGAATGTTATGGATAGAATTGTGTCCCTCCAAACTATGATTAAAAAAAAAAAGAAAACATTGCCATGGAGTTGATTCTGACTCATGGGAATGAGTTGTATTTGTTATGTCAACGAGGCACGATTAGCTTAGGGTGTGCCTTTTTTTTTTTTTTTAATACACCTTTTGATTTCTTTTTTAACTGTGCTTTAGGTGAAAGTTTATAGCTCAAGCTAATTTTTCATACAAACATTTTGTTATGTGACACTAGTTGCAATCCCTATAATGTGACAGCACACTCTCCATTTCCACCCTGGGTTTCCCATGTCCCTCCGACCAGCTCCTGTCCCTTCCTGCCTTTTCATCCTGCCTCTGGACATGAGCTGCCCATTTGGTCTCATGTATCTGCTTGAACTAAGAAGCACACTTTTCATGAGTATTATTTGTATAGCCTAGTCTAATCTTTGTCTAAAGAGTGGACTTTGGGCATGGCTTTAGTTCTGGGTTAACAGAACATCCAGGGGCCGTAGCTTTGGGGGTTCCTCTAGTCTCGGTCAGACCATTAAGTCTGGCCTTCACACGTGAATTTGAGTTCTGCTCCACACTTTGCTCCTGCTCCATCAGAGACTCTCTTGTGTTTCCTGTCAGGGCAGTCATTGGTGGTATCTGGGCACTATCTAGCTATTCCAGTCTCAGGCTGATGGAGCCTCTGGTTTATGTGGCCCTTTTGTCTCCTAGGCTAATAGTTTTCTTGTGTCTCTGGTGTTCTTCATTCTCCTTTGCTCCAAGTGGGTTGGGACCAATTGATGCATCTTAGTTGGCCAGTTGCAAGCTTTTAAGATTCTAGATGCCACTGACCCAAGTGGGACACAGAACATTTTCTTAATTAACTTTGTTATGCCAGTTGGCCTAAATGTCTCCCAAAACCATGGTCCCCAGACCCTAGCCTCTGCTACCCTGTCCCTCAAAGTATTTGGTTGTGTTCAGGAAACTTCTTAGCTTTTGGTTTAGTCCAGTTGGGCTGACTTCCCCTGTATTGTGTGTTGTCCTTGCCTTCACCTAAGGTGATTGTTGTCTACAACCTAGTTAGTAAATTCCCCTCTCCATCTCATTCAAGGGTATGTCTTGAATCAATCTCCTACAAGATATAAAAGGAGCAAATTAAGCTAGCAGAGCTGGACAGGGGAAGATAGATGCCAAGCCATGGGGAGATCTCCAAGGAACCAGAAACAAAAGCTGAAGAGATAATGACCTCCCCACACAGCTGACAGAGAAAAAAAGCTTTACCCTGGAGCTGGTACCCTGAATTCAGACTTTTAACATTTTGACTGTGAAAAAATAAATTTCTGTTTGTTAAAGTCATCCACTCGTGGTATTTCTGTTATATCATCACTAGATAGCTGAGAAAGATTATTATAGATTTAATCTGGTGGTGGTTACAATTACAATTGCTATTTTTAGAGAACATAATGCTAATTTGACTTGGTGATAAAGAAGTAGCAATATGTGTGTCTTGTGTATGTCAAAAAAAAAAAATCTGTGAAAATCTAGGTGTCTATCCTAGGGGAAGTGTGTTCTGGGTATTTTCAAAAATTCCCTTTAATGTCAGGGATAGATTGAGGCATTGCTTGTTGGCTGTCATCTGACTTTAGAGGCAACATATTCTACATTTGTATGTATTGCTTTGTCCTATTCCAGGAAACTCATAATGCTGCTAAATTTTGAGAGGGGCCAGAAGGAAGGGAAGATTTTGCTCTTCAAGTCATTCCAGGCTATTAGACAAATTTCATGACACTCAGGTCTTAGAACCAAGTAGAACTAATGGTGCTTAAAAATTCTGTGGAAAATAATAATGCTTTTATAAATGCAAAAAAATCCCTCAGATTTTGAGATCAAGCCATGCCTTCAGCAGCTAACTAGTACCTCAAAACTACACAGACATAGAAACTGAATGTTTGACCAGAGGATACTTAAACTATGTGAACTGAACTTCATTATGAGTTATCTGATGCTATCTGATCTATAAAAACCTACTATTGAGTTTTTTAGAATAAATTTTACAATATGGCAATATTTCCTAAAAATTAGATACAAGCCTGTTTGAAAGGCATAAGAAAGTTGTATGTGCATGAACCTAGAACAAATGACTCTATTTTCCTGTGTTCTCAGGTTAGCTATCTTCAAGCTGTCATAACAATGAGAAACACAGGTAGAAAACTAGAGAGTAGAAGGAAGAAGATAGTGTATCTCTCCCTTTCTGTCTCAAATGTCACTCCCAATAGCAGCTACTTTGCAATTATTACTCTATCTCCATCCAGACAAGCATCTACCTTCCACCATCTAATTCCAGGTCTGAACTTCAGTAATATGGCTTTCTCCTTGAGTCCATCCAACAGCTTCCTGCTGCTCTGCTTCCTACTATTATTTTTGTAATGGCTCACAGTCCACTCTTCAGCTTCTCAGCAATTCCATCACCTGTGCAATAAATGCCCTGTACTAAATTCCTCCATTTAAATACTTAGAGTCATTTCTGCTTTCTTGGTTGGACCCTGAATAATACATAGATAAAATATAATTACCAATTGTATCAAACTGGATTTAAGTGAATAATACTAATATTCAAAGCAAGATAATAATGGTGTTGCCAATAAATGGATTATAACAATCAATTTCAGATGTCTGGATGGATTCAAGAAACTTTTGAGTTTTCATCTACCTCTGATTAAGTGAATTAGAATATGAAGTAGACACCCACTTGGGAATTCAAGGTGATAGCAAATATAAATGAAAACTTTAAAATCTTAATTTCATATTTTAGTCTAAAAATTATTTATCCACATGTATACATATTTATCTTTTCCTGTCACTCCATGTGTCTTTTATTAACCTATCAACCATTATAATTTACTGTCCTTAATATTTTGGAGGCCTGGTGGCACAGTGGTTAAGAGCTATGGCTGCTAAACAAATGATCAGCAGTTGAAACCACCAGCCACTCCTTGGAAAACCTATCAAGCAGTTCTACTCTGTCATACAGGGTCACTATGAGTCAGAACCAAAGTAGACAGCAATGTTTTTCTTTTTTTTTGTTTAATCACTAATATTATCCTACTCTACTACTACTCTTCTGTCAGTTTGTCATACAGTAGTGGCTTACATGTTGCCGTGATGCTGGGAGGCATAGCAGCAGTATTCCAAATACCAGCAGGATCACACATAGGGGACAGGTTTCAGTGGAACTTCCAGACTAATACAGACTAAAAAGAAGGACATGGTGATCTACTTCTGAAAAGTTGGTCAGTGAAAAACCTTATGGACAGCAGCAGTACATTGTCTGATATAGTGCTGAAAGATGTGTCCCTCTGGTTAGAAGGCACTTGAAACGACAGGGGAAGAGATGCCTCCTCAAAGCAGAGTTCATCTTAATGATGTGGATGGGTAAAGCTTTTGGTCTTTCATTTGCTGATGTGGCATGACTCAAAATGAGAAGAAAGAGCTGCAAACATCCATTAATAATAGGAACATGAAATGTATGAAGTATAAATCTAGGAAAATTGGATGTTGTAAAAAAATGAAGTGGAATGTGAAAAGATAGATATCCTAGGCTTATTGAACTGAAATGGACTGGTATTGACCATTTTGAATCAGATAATCATGTGATCTGCTATGTCAAGAATGACAAATTGAAGAGGAATGGTGTCACATTCATTGTCAAAAAGAACATTTCAATATCAATCATAGTACAACACTGTTCGTGATAGGATAATATCCATATACTAACAAGGAAGACCAGTTAATAACAATGTTACTCAAATTTACATGCCAACCACTTATACCAAAGATGAAGAAATTGAAGACTTTTACCAACTTCTACAGTCTGAAACTGATCAAACAGACAATCAAGATGCATGGATAATCACTGGCGATTGGAACATGAAAGTTGGAAAGAAAGCAGTAGAGGTAGTTGGAAAATATGGCCTCCGTGGTAGAAATGATGCTGGAGATCACATAATGGAATTTTCCAAGACCTACAACTTCTTCATTGCAAAAATCTTTTACAACATATAAATGGCTATTATACACATGAACCTCAACAGATGGAATACACAGGAATCAAATCTGTGGAAAGAGATGAAGGAGAAGCTCAATATCATTAGTCAGAAAAAGGCCAGGGGCCAAGTGCAGAACAATTGCTCATACACAAGTTCAGGTTCAACTTGAAGAAAATTAGGTCAGGTCCATGAGAGCCAAAATATAACCTTGAGTATATCCCACCTAAATTTAGAAACCATTACAAGAATACATTTAAGACATTGAACACTGATGACAGAAAATCAGATGAATTGTAGGATGACATCAAGCATATCATATATGAAAATTGGAAGGTCATTATAAAGACAGGGAAGAAAGAAAAAAAGATAAAAATGGATTTGGAAGAGTCTCTGACTTTCTTTTGAACATAGAGTAACTAAAGCAAATGGAAGAAATGATGAAGAGGAGATTTGAAAGGGTAGCTCAAGAAGACAAAGTAAAGTATTATAATGCAATGTGCAAAGACCTTAGGAACCCAAAAAGAAAGGACACACTTGCTTGGCATTTCTCAGGTTGGAAGAACTGAAGAAAAAATTCAAGCCTCAAATTTCAGTGTTAAAGAATTCCGACAGCAAAATATTGAATGACTCATGAAGCATCAAAAGAAGTGGAAGGAATACACAGAGTCAGTTTATCAAAAAGAATTGAACAATGTTCAACAATTTCATGAGATAGCATATGATCAATAACTGATGATACTGAAGGAAGAAATCCAAGCTGCACTGAAGGCATTAGAGGCAAAAAGGCTCTAGGAATTGGTGGAATACCAACTGAGATGTTTCAACAAATGGTTGCAACACTGTAAGCTTCTATGCCAAGAAATTTGAAAGAGAGCTACTTGGCCAACCGACTGGAAGAGATCCATATTTGTGCATATTCAAAAAAAGGTGATCCAATGGAATGTAAAAATTATCAAACAATAACAGTAATATCACATGCAAGTAAAATTTTGTTGAAGATAATTCAAAAACAGTTGCACCAGTACATTGACAGGGAACTGCCAGAAATTCAAGCTGAATTCAGAAGAGGACATGGAATGGGGGATATCACTGGCGATGTCAGATGGATCTTGGGTGAAAGCAGAGAACACCAGAAAGATGTTTACCTGTGTTTTACTGACTGTGCAAAGGCATTTGACTGTTTGGATTATAACAAGTCATGGATAACACTGAGAAGAATGGGAATTCCAGAATACTTAACTGTGCTCATGAGGAACCTGTGCATAGACCAACTGGCTGTCGAAGAAACAGAACAAGGGGATACTGTGTGGCTTAAAATCAGGAAATGGTTACGTCAGTGTTGTATCCTTCCACCATATTTATTCCATCTGTATGCTGAGCAAATAATCTGAGAAGCTGGACTATATGAACTACGAGACATCAGGATTGGGGGGAGACTCATAAATAACCTGCAATATACAGATGATACAACCTTGCTTGCTGAAAGTGAAGAGGACTTGAAGTGCTTAATGATGAAGATCTAAGACTGCAGGTTTCAGTATGGATTTCACCTCAACATGAAGAAAACAAAAATCCTCACCACTGGACCAATAAGCAACATCATGGCAAATGGAGAAAAAATTGAAGTTCTCAAGGATTGCATTTTACTTAGCTCCACAATCAATGCCCATGGAAGCAGCAATCAAGAAATCAAATGACATATTGCACTGGCAAATGTGCTGCAAAAGACATCTTTAAAGTGTTAAAAAGCAAAGGTGTTAATTTGATGACTGAGGTGTGCCTGACCCAAGCCTTGGTATTTTCGATAGCCTCATATGCATGTGAAAGCTGGACAATGAATAAGGAAGACGGAAGAAGAATTGATGCCTTTGAATTATGGTGTTGGTGAAGAATATTCAATATTCCATAGACTGCTGGAAGAATGAATCTGTCTTAGAAGACAGCCAGGATGCTCCTTAGAAGCAAGACTGGAGAGATTTTTTCTCACCTACTTTGGGTATGTTATCAAGGGGGACCAGTCCCTGGAGTAGCACATTCTGCTTGGTAAAGTAGAGGGTCAGTGAAAAAAGAGGAAGACCCTCAAGGAGATGGACAGACACAGCGGCTCCAACAATGGGCTCAAACATAGCAAGGAATGTGAAGATGGCAGAGGACCAGGCAGTGCTTCGTTCTGTTGTACATAGGGCCACTACTGCTTGGAAGAAACTGGATGGCACCTAATGACAACAATAATCCTATTTCAATTTCTTCGAATTCAAACATCAAGAACCATGTTTCAATGTTTATATTTTAAGAGACTATATATAGTGGGTCATTGGAAAAGAGGAAGACCCTCAACAAGGTGGATTGACACAGTGGCTGCAACAATGAGCTCAAGTATAACAATTGTAAGGATGGTGCAGGACCAGGCAGTGTTTCGTTCTGTTGAGCACAGGGTCACTATGAGTCGGAACTGACTCGACAGCACCTAACAACGACAACAAAATATATAGATATAAATAATACTGGCACATTCTCTAAATAAGGTAATAAATTATACACAAGTCAAAATTTATTTTAATTGTAATAAAACCAAGAGGTCTTTTTTTTCTGCCATGAATTAAATAATTTACGACCCAGGAGTTAATTGTGGGATAAACTTTGCGATTTTATAATTTTCTATTTTCATCTATACCATTTCTTAGTGTGATAATCCCAGTTTCAGTCATTTCTTTACTTCCATTTATACGAATCAAAAGAAAGGAAGACCATATTGCAAAATATCCACATATAACATTATCCCCTGTCACTGTTTTAAGCTTCCCTCTGTCAGGAAAACATACATTTTTCTAGACTAGACTGTTTCTATCACAGCTGTCAGACATTTGCAGTGTGGTTCTTGGATCAAAGCAGAAGGTAGTTGTTGCTATGGGAGGTTTCCATTTTGCTAGCCTTTGTAATAAGAACCTTTCTGTAAAAAAACTTTTAATATTACTGAGAACAGTCTATACAATTTTAATGAAGTTAAACTGGAGCACTTGAAAGTATAATAAGAAAAAGTCAGGGTCCTTAGAGCTTAGTCTAAGCATTGGAATAGGGCTACTGCATAAGCATTTTTTTTTCTTATGCATTTTCATCTTAACTTTTTTTATTTAAAATGTCACCCTTTACAGTTCAGTTGGCATTTTGGATGAAAAGAAATCAGTATTTTTCCAAACATGCACAAGGTTGATTATTTCTTTGAATGAACTATCACTTTATGTAAGCAAAAGTAACGCCTTAAATACCCTCTTTTCCCCGTTGACCTACAATCTCTGTTCCAGATTATTAAGTGTAAAACCAGCAATTCAATCATTTTTTTTATCCTTGATAACATGGTTTTATCTGATATTGGCCTTGTGGATATAATTTGAAAGAAGGAATTTCATTAACATTTAAGCTCAGTGAAAGCAGAAGGAAATGCAATTGGTTTTTGATAAATATTCTAATTTCAGTAAATGTTCTATCATATGTTCTCTGTATATTTCTATCTATGGGAACATATATTACTGCTTATATTACAAATTAAAACCACAGTGAGATAAATACAGTTCTAGGCAGTCCAAATGCAACATTCATTTTTGGTATTTTCTTATGCAGCTAAATGAGTTTAAATGCCACTGATATTTAAAACTTTTTAGGTTGCAAGGATATGTTTTTCATGAGGCAAGAACTTCTGCCGTATATTTATAAATTCATACTCAAAGACAAATTGGAACAAGCATCTACATATGGTTTAATATAGAAAAAAAAATTAACTTGAAGTACCTTTAAAAAATTGTCTTACTTTTAAAGGTATATAATAAATGTGTTCTTCATAGAAAACCAAGCATTTCAGTGTGAATAATTTTAAAATTAATCACAGTGTACATCTCACTTATCACAAAATTTGTTAGGGACAGAAGAAAAAACGACTGAAAAGCACAGAATTCATTTTTATTAAAAATAAGAAAAGGATGAATATACAGAGAGAATACACAGAAGAGAGAGAAGAGGCAACTGACAGAAGAGAATAAAAGTGGCCAAATAATATTTTAAAAGATGCCGAACAATAGTAATGATTAGAATGTAAATTAAAGTATAAAATATGATTCTTTCCTTTTGGATTTCCTACTAATCATAATCCTTGGTCTTGGTATTTGTCCATTAAAGCCTGATTTTTATTTAAGGTGTTAATTAGTAAATTTATACATTTAATAATGAAAACTCATCTCACAAAAGAAAAGTGACAACCTAAACAATAACCTGTATCTAACGTCAGACAATTTGTTTCTCTCCCATCCCAGGCACATTCCTCTGCCTTTCTTCTACTCAAAGAGACTTTGATCATGAATCTTGCATTCAGCTTGCTCTTCATTTTTAAAATGCAACCCTTAAGTATGCATTTGTTATTTTAGTTGTTTATAACTTTTATAAAAGGCACAATGCTTCATGTAATAGCTTTGTTTGTTTTTGTTTGTCTTTTGGTTAATAGTATACTGCTATGATTCATCTATATTGTGATATTTTGCATCTACATTGTATATTTGTTTTGAGATAGGATACTCTTATATTATTGCAAATATCATGCTTTATTTTTTTCTTCCCCAATAGCACATGTGGGATGTTTTAAGAAACAAATGTTTCATCCCCCCAAATAGCAGGGTTTAAGAAGCCTGGTTCCTGGGCAGTGCAAATGGTTTGCACTGGACTACTAACTGGAAGGCCAGTGGTTTAAACCCACTCGGCAGCACTGTGAAGGAAAGGCCTGCTGATCTATTTGTTAACTTAACAGCCAAGAATACCCTATGGAGTAGTTCTACTCTGTAACACCTGCGGTTACCATGAGTCAGTATTAACTCAAAGGCAACAGGTTTGGTTTTTTAGTTACCAGTACCTGCATTTGGAAAATAAATATCTTCATACTGTTTTGGCCCTAAGGTAAATGAATCCTGGAGAATGGTCTGTTGATGCATATTTTTTAATTTAAAAAAATGTATCAATGTATTGATAATAGACAACACTAATATATCAAAAATTATTTTGGGCATCTTATTAGTACATCATTTTTAGAATGGAACAGGTATTTTTAAAAATTTATTCATCCAGTTATTCTGTTGTTTTGTGTTTCTTTTCACTTTCTTTTAATCGTCTAATTCTCCAAACTGCAAATATTGTTTTGTGTGTGACTTTATAAATCTAAACTATTAACTCAGTAAATATATAGTAGAAGGAAAGGCCCCCTGAAATCCCATCAATCAGAGTAAACAACACATACCTGGGTGATCGTCTTTCCTGCATTTCTCTTCAAAATACAAACAAACACACAAACCATATTCTTTTTCATGTTGCTTATGTCGTTTCGTATCCTGGTGTCCTGGTTACCTGTCTTTTGTTAAACTTATTAACATTAACTGTAATCATATAAATTTGGAGGTGGATAAATTTTGGCTTGACAAATGGATTTTGTATGAATTTCATAATTTAATATAAGGAAATGATAGGACAGTGTGCCAGATATATGTGTCATCATTCCTATGCTGTTTCTAATATGGAAAACTTGAAATCCATCTAAATATACGAAAGTACATAATAGTTTAAGAAAATTAACGTATGATAAACCAAAAAAGAAAAAACCAAACCCAGTGCCATCGAGTCGATTCCGACTCATAGTGACCCTATAGGACAGAGTAGAACTGCCCCATAGAGTTTCCAAGGAGCTCCTGGCAGGTTCGAACTGCTGACCCTTTGGTTAGCAGCCAGTAGCACTTAACCACTATGCCACCAGTGTTTCCAATAAAGTATGATAGACCTATTAAATGGGCTAGTATGTAGCTATTAAGAATGACTGCATGGATCTATTTTTGACCATGATATATAATGGTTTAAGGAAATTTCATCAAATTTTAAATATGGCTTTTGCTCCTAATTCTGCATTTTATGTTTTTTTTATGCTTAAGGAAAAGGTCTGTAAATATATCCAGACTGTATACAATGGCTACCTCTATTTAAGTTTTATATGGTTTTTCACTACATTTTTCATATTTTTATGTATTACCTACATTTTTGACAATAATTCATAATTTTTCATAGTAACATAATATTAGCCATTTTTTCTTTTTATAACAAACCCACACATAAAAATAGCCTTTGCTATTTCCTATGCTTAAGTCATCTCTTCATATCTTTCAATCTATTTATTTTCTAGAAATTGTTTGGCACTTAGCAATTTTTTAACAAAAGAATTTTCAGTTTTGCCCACTTGACTTTTTTCATTATATTATACAGCTTATCTTTGAATTCTATTTTGTTAGTCTTAACTCCTAATCTGAATTATTTTATATAGAGTACAGGTGGAACAATTTCGTGGAGAAAACTGTTCTCTTGTGTAATAGAACAACAAATGAGCTGCCTTTAACTCTGATTACGTCAGAAATGGTTTTTAAATATCCTGAAACAGGTATCTTCCTTCTGTATATCTTTAAAGTTATCTTTCACTGTAGTATAGTAGAATCCCAGGAAAAAATTATCCTCAATTATTTGGACTAATTAAAAACTAGGCACAGGGAACCTCACCTATGATATACCCAGTATATAAGCATAGGAGTTGAACTAATCCTCAAAAGAGCCTTTTAGTATAGTTATCATGATTTCCATTTCTACCATAGTAAGTTTTATGCTATGGTCATATACCATTCAAACATCAGGCTGAAATTGATCGAACATGCAATCAGTATGCATTGATAATTACAGAAGATTGGAATAAGAAAGTTGAAACAAAGAAGAAGGATCAGTAGTTGGACAATATGGCCTTGGTGATAGAAACAATGCTGGAGATCAAATTATAGAATTTTGCAAGGCCAACGACTTCTTCTATGCAAATACCTTTTCTCACCAATGAAAATGGGGACTATACATGTGGACCTTGCCCGATGGACTACACAGGAATCAAATAGACTACATCTGTGGGACAAAACAATGAAAAAGATCAATATTATCAGTCAGAACAAGGCCAGGGGCCAACTGCAGAACAGACCAACAATTACTCATATGCAATTTCAAGTTGAAACTGAAGAAAATTAGAACAAGTCGACAAAAGCCAAAGTACAACCTTGAATATATCCCACCTGATTTAGAGACCATTTCGAGAATACATTTGACATGTTGAACACTAATGACTGAAGACCAAATAAGTTGTGGAACGATATCAAGGACATCATACATGAAGAAACAAGAGGTCATTAAAAAGATAGGAAAGAAAGAAAAGGCCAAAATGGGTGTCAGAAGAGACTCTGAAAATTGCTCTTGAACATAAAGTAGCTAAAGCTAAAGGAAGAAATGATGAAATAAGAGTTGAACAGAAAATTTCAAAGGATGGCTTGAGAAGATGAAGTATTATAATGACATATGCAAAGACCTGAAGATGGAAAACCAAAAGGGAAGAACATACTCTGCATTTCTCAAGCTGAAAAAAACTGAAGAAAAATCAAGCCTTGAGTTGCAATATTGAAGGATTCTGTGGGGAAAATATTAAAGACACAGAAAATATCAAAAGAAAATGGAAGGAATACACAGAGTCACCGTACCAAAAAGAATTGACCAATGTTCAACTGTTTCAGGAGGTACCACATGAGCAGGAGCCAATGGTACTGAAGGAAGAAGTCCAATCTACATTGAAGGCATTGGCAAAAAAAAAGCTCCAGGAATTGAAGAAACACCAACTGAGATGTTTCAACAAATAGATGCAGCATTGGAAGTATTCATTCGTCTATGCCAAGAAATTTAGAAGACAACGACCTGGCCAACTGACTAGAAGAGATCTATATTTATGGCAATTCCTAAGAAAGGTGCTCCCACTGAAAGTGGAAATTATTGAATAATACAATTAATATCACGTGCAAGTAAAAGTTTGCTGAAAATCATTCAAAAGTGGTAGCAGCAGCATATTGACAGGGAACTGCCAGAAATTCAAGCTGGATTCAGAAGGGGAGGTGGAACCAGGGATATCATTGTTGATGTCAGATGGATCCTGGTTGAAAGGAGAGAATACCATAAAGATGTTTACCTGTGTTTTATTGACTATGCTAAGGCATTTGACTGTGTGGGTCATAACAAATTATGGATAATATTATGAAGACTGGAAGTTCCAAAACATTTAATTGTGCTCATGAGCAATCTGTACCTAGGTCAAAAGCCAGTTGTTTGAACAGAACAAGGGGATACTGCATGGTTAAAATCAGGAAAATTGTGCTTCAGGGATGTATTCTTTCACCATACCTATTTAATCTGTATGCTGAACAAATAATCTGAGAAACTGGACTATGTGAAGAAGAATGGGGTATCAGGATTGGAGGAAGACTCATTAACAACCTGCATTATGCAGATGACACAACCATGGCTTGCTGAAAGTGAAGAGGACTTGAAGTACTTACTGATGAAGATCAAAGACAACTGGCTTCAGTATGGATAACATCTCAACCTAAAGAAAACAAAAATCCTCACAACTGCACTGATAAGCAACATTATGATAAATGGGGAAAAGACTGAAGTTGTCAAGGATTTTGTTTTACTTGAATCCACAATCAACACCCATGGAACCAGCAGTAAAGAAATCAAAAGACATATTGCATTGGGCAAATCTGCTGCAAAACACCTCTTTAAAGTATTAAAAAGCAAAGATGTCACCTTGAAGACTAAGGTGTGCCTGACTCAAGCTACAGTCTTTTCAATCTCCTTCTATGCATGTGAAAGCTAGACGATGAATAAGGAAGACCAAAGAAGAATTGATGCCTTAGAATTGTGGTGTTGGAGAAGAATGGACTGCCAAAAGAAGGAACAAATCTGTCTTGGAAGAACTACAACCATCCTTAGAAGCAAGGGTGGCAAGACTATGTCTTGCATACTTTGGACATGTTGTCAGGAGGGATCAGTCTCTGGAAAAGGACATCATGCTTGGTAAAGTAGAGGGTCAGTGAAAAAGAGGAAGACCCTCAATGAGATGGACTGACACAGTGGCTGTAACAATGGGCTTAAGCATAACAACAATTGTGAGGATGGCACAGGACCAGTCAGTGTTTCGTTCTGTTGTACATAGGGTCACAACGAGTTGGAACTAACTCAATGACACCTAACAACAACAAGTCATAGAAAAATATTGTGTTAAATATTTTAGAAGACTAGCTATAATTAAAATACAGTATTAACACTTAATATAATATTTCAAAATACATTTGGAGAAAGTTGGCAAGAATAATGTTGAGAAAAGAGTGAGTGATTTGTAGCTACATGGAAGGATTTGCAGTTTTTTTTTTTTTCTTTTTAAGGACTAATGTTTCTGGGAAAGAGAGATACATATGAGACAGCAGCAATATCTGAAATCAAACAAATGTGTAAAATATTTAAGAGAAAAACTACCTATAAAAAAATTTTTTAAGGTACAATCAAATGCATATAAGAAAAAGGGAATAAAAACAAAATAAAAAATAACATTATTATTAAAATCTAGTTTCTAATATTTCTGAGTGCTTACCCTGAACTATAAAGTCTTTATGTACATTAACCTATTAAACCCTTAGATCAATGAGACCTGTGAAGTAGGTGCTATTATTATCCCCGTTTTATGACTAATGAATGTCAATCTTAGGTAATTTGTCCATTTTCACTTGACTAGGAAGAAGATGAGATGATTTTAAAATCAAGACACTTGGCTTCAGAGTAAGTCTACTGCCTATTTAAAAAAGATTAATCTTCATTAAGTATCTGTGTATATGTGTAATATTTTGCCTTTACGTGAGATGTATAAGACACTCATAAGTAAAGACCTATGCAAAAAATATACAAAAATATTTTTGTTAAACATTTGTGTGTGTATATATATATATATGATACTACCTAATGAATACCATGGAGTGCCAAAAGAACAAACAAATCTGTCTTGGGAAAAGCACAACCGGAATGCTCCTTAGAAGCAAGGATGGTGAAACTGCGTCTTACGTACTTTGGACCTGTTGTCAGAAGTGATCAGTCCCTGGAGAAGGACATCATGCTTGGCAAAGTACAGGGTCAGCAGAAGAGGAAGACCCTCAGTGAAGTGGATTGACACAGTGGCTACAACAATGAGTTCAAGCACAGCAAAGATTGTAAGTATGATGCAGGACCAGACAGTGTTTCGTTCTGTTGTGCCTAGGGTCGCTATGAGTCTGAATTGACTACACGACACCTAACAGCAACAACATCTAATGATAATATTAGTGACAGTTGCTAAGATAATTCACATTTACTTTCTAAAGTGAGCAAAGAAAGTTTGCAAAATTATAAAGACTATCCATATGACATTAAATTAACCTGATGATTTGTGTCTGTGTAAACTTATTAAATAGTAGGCACTTAGGGAAAATCAATTTATGTGCTGAATGTTAGTAACAGTATTGACTCTAAATGTCATCATGTAATGACTGAGTGCTTCCCTGTTTCATTCTCGAAACAGCAGAAAAATAATTAATTTTTTTTCAAAAGGAGGTAAAGCATTTATTTATAGTAAACTATTTTATTGTAGAAATGGGAGCCAATGGTATTGTATCAATTTACTAGCTAAATGTGAATAGGAATTTATTTTAACAGAGTATCAGTATTGGACATTCCATATTGAGAGTAAAAACAGAGAATTATGAATGGAATTTTGAATCTGCAATAAGAAATTCAGAAAGTAGTTCATGTAGAATAATGTTGTATCAAAAATATTTAAAGAGTAAGCTTGAAAATGCCATTATATTGCCCTCATAAGTGAACCTATTTAAAGGACTCACCAAAATGATCATAGTTTTTATCTCTTCAAAACAAGTTTTTTACTGTTCCAATTTATCAGTCATTTAGAGTCTTTTCTTTGTAAGCAATCAATGAAGTTTTTTGCTAGGGAATGTGAATACAATAGCATGGCAGGAAAGAAATACTAGTTGAGATAAAAGTCATGCTATTATATTACCTATTCCTTAGTAATTTTCTTTGTTGCCAAATCTTATCATACCTTTCAGTGATAACATACCATACACGGCTACTTTTCTATTTTCTCTTCTATACACCTTATAATCTTTTTCTTTTCTTTAATTGTTCCTCTAATATAACTCGACTCAAATAACTCAGTTCTCCTCATGTCTGTTTTTTCCCTAGTTTTCATCTAATTACTGCATAATCCCAAATAAATCCATTCTTCCCTCGCTCCATCTATAAAATTATATTTTGAATATCTCTTATTCTTTCTTAGAATAAGATATCAAGTACATAAATGCATAGCAAAGCCCATATTTCCTGTTATTGGAGTGATACATTTGTGCCAGTGGTCTGAGCATTCCTCTTGTCATAAGCCATGGTATTGAAGACATTCTCTTTTTCCATGCACAGACTTTCCAGTACCACTTTAAAATTCAGGTAATAGCCTCTTTGAATAAGAAGAAATACATTTGACAGTGAATTTCAAAAATTAGAATCATTTAAAAATTAACACCGTTATTCTGATTTTTTTAATATTTGCAATTTTTCCAGTTCTTCCTTAGATTTAGTACTTTAACATGGGCATAATATAGAAGTTTATGTATACAGTGCTATTTTATTTTTATACTTTATAGGAAAATGATCAGACGACCACGACATGATTGTCAGAACCTAAATTTCTTATTTCACAATGTTTGCCCTAACTTGGTCTCACTTCCCTCTTTTCATTCAATTTGCCATTATTATCAAACATTTACATAACAAAAAAATAATATGAAAAAACAGATCATGCATGATTATCTTTTCCTATTTTATACTGCTGGATGTTCTACAAATGAATCATTTTATCTTTATTTGAAGTTGAATTACTTTTGCTCTTTTAAAATTATGTTTTAAATTGCCCTCGGTTTGACATTTTATGATAGTACATATGATCCTTGAGCTGTAGGCAAGACATAAACCTTCTTTATATGCAATAGAATCAGAATACATAGCATCCAGATTTGGTGCAATCTGTTTTCAACCAACAATCCTACTAAAATTATAAAAGAAAAACTTGAAAAAGAAGGCGTATACTTGTGATAAGTGTACATAAAACACACTCATTAAATCAGAGTTCTAAATCTCTTGGATAAATAAAACCATTTCTATTTGTGTATAAAAAAAATTTGTGTATAGGTAATATCATATATAAGTTCAAGGGAAATTCTAAAAAATATTCACTAATTCTCTTAAAGGCAGAGTGTAGTAAAAACATTTCAAATCCTATTTTTGATTCATTTTTCTTTAAACAGCAATAAGGAAAAATGGTCCCTAAATAATTGAGCTACAGGAAAAAAATAATTCTAACAACAATGAATTAATGAGTGTGTGACAAAGGGGAGCAGCTTACAAAGGTCTAGAGATAAAATATTTTTCTCTTACAGGAGTATACAAAAATCTGCTTTCTATTTCTGTTGACTTCAGTGAATTTAACTGCTGGAGGGCAAAGCGTGTTATTTTATCACTAAGGAACAACATAATGAACATGATTGCTAAAATAGCAAGATGAACCTGGCCTTGTCAAACAATATTGGGAGATAGGATTCATTGTTGGTTGAATGTAGAGTCTACAAGCTTAGGACAATCATCTGGACATCAGAGTGACACAAAGTCTGATATATAAGGAAGGCTAGCCCTGCCATGGAAACCCTGGTGGCATAGTGGTTAAGTGCTACAGCTGCTAACCAAGAGGTCAGCAGTTCAAATCCACCAGGTGCTCCTTGGAAACTCTGTGGGGCAGTTCTACTCTGTCCTATAGGGTCGCTATTAGTCAGAATTGACCCGATGGCAATGGCAGTGGCAGTCCTGCCAGGGCTTGTGGAAGTCACATAATCAAACGCCAAATGTTCATAAGGATGTTATGAGAAGAGTTCCCAGGAATTTATTTATTTTCAAACTGTTTTATCCAATCTTTCCTGATTGGCATCTTCTAGTGTTGTTTGACACGGAAGCAGAAATGAAATGAGAGTTAAATTTAGGTTCAGTTCTTGGCTTAATTTGTATTACCTGTGTAAATTTAGGTAAATTTTATAATTCCTCTAAATTTCAATGTGGCCACCATATAAATACAGATTACTAAAATGCACCTGAAAGCATTATTGTGAAAAGCTAATGATTTAAAACGTGAGAAGGCTAAAACTCCTGCATAAAACCCAACTTAACTGTAATAAATGCCAGTTCCTTTTTTGCAAAAGAGCTTGTTGCTGAATACATTGAAATTATTCCCGTATTACTTTATCAGTAGCTAATCATCACCCTTTAGATGAAGAAGTGAAATAGAGAATGATGACTTCGTTGGCTAAAATATCTCTCATCTTTTTTTTAAGCCCATCTTTTCTCCTAATGGAGTGTTATATGTCGAATGTGTTCCCCCAAAATACGTGCTGGTAGCCTTACCTCTATACCTGTGGATGTAATCCTGGTGAAAATGGGGCTTTTGTTATGTTAATGAGGTGATATCAGTGTAGGGTGTATCCTAAACCTAATCACCTCTGAGTTATGTAAAGAGCAACATAGACACAGAGATAAGCAAGCACAAAAGGGGGAAGACAGATGTCATATGAAGACAGTCAAGGAGCCAAGGAATGCTAGAAGGGATGAGGATCTCCTCACACTGCCAACAGAGAGAGAATTCCCCTAGGGCTATTGCCCTAAATCTAGACTTCTATACTCCTTAACTGTGAAAAAATAAATTTCTCTTCTTTAAAGTCATCCACCTGTGGTATTTCTGTTACAGCAACACTAAGTAGCTTAAGACACAGGCACAGTTACACCTCCTTCCCTTGGGATAAGATTTCTTATAGTTTGGTGATTTCTTATACTTAATAAACTACCTCCAATACTATTGCTATTAAAGGTGCTAGAATTCTTTTGCAACTTCAGTGTTTTCCTTGAGTGCTTTTTACAGCTCGTTTTGACTAGACCAAAGAAAGTTATACTAATCTAACTCTACAATAAGGAGTTTTAGTAAAGGATTAGTCAATAATCAGATTGTTGCTTGATCTTCAACCCTTGAAGTAAATTCAATAGCATAAATGATCTAGGATCTTAGATTCATGATTTATAATCCTCAATACATTTTTGAAAAAGGAGAAATATTTCCTTTAAGCCCAACTTTCCACTACATTAAGGAAGAGGACTTTTGCGATAGGAGACACTTATAGACTTGCCTTGTTTGATATATGCCTTGTTAATTGGAGCTTGCCTGTCCTTAAATAACTGTCTCTTAAATGGCAGAAATTTTCTCATTAAAACTGATTCCTTTATATTTTATTTTGCCTCTTTTGCTACAGCCTTAAAAGTTGTTAGTTTATTTTCTTTTCTACACAAGATGCAATTTAATGTACAGTGTGCCAACAATTTTGGTGCAAAATAGAAAACATCTTAAATGTACATTTCTATTGAAATACTTCTCTGAATTTTATCGCTAATGAAATGTTAAAATAAAATTATACTTTAAAATCAAGAAAATGCAATACTTCTTGAGACTTTATAGAGAATTGCCGGCATTCCGAAATGATTGCTGTCATTACATTTATAATTCACATCTGCTCATTTTATTTAGAGGCTGGTATTCCATGTCATTGTCAAATATTAAGCCTGTTTCTGCGTTGAAAATACATACAATTGAGAATCACTGAATAATATAGTGTCTTTTGATAAAAATTAACATTTATGAAAAAGAATAACGTGTTATTCTAAAACACACACTAGGGTTTCAAAGAAACAATACAAAATAACATGTTTTAATTTTAATTGAAACACTTCTAGACATTTCATGTTATTCATTTAATCATCTTGAAAATTGTATGATAGAAGTGTGAATGAACATTGTTAAGCATCTTGTTTAATAAAAATCTCTTAAATGATAGAACAGTAATTCAAGTATAAACATGTCTGATTGAAAGCACAGTACCAATTAAAAAAAAAAAAAGTTGCCATTGAGTTGATTGCCACTCATCGCGACCCTACAGGACAGAGTAGAACTGCCCCATAGGGTTTCCAAGGAGCAGCTGGTGGATTCAAACCACTGACCTTTTGATTAGCAGTCATAGCTCTCAATCACTGTGCCACCAGGGCTCCCTCACAATGTAATAGTACTTTCATAAAGTAAATTATTTAAAATACATATACATATTTTATAGAGTTATAGACTTTTGTAGAATTGTTGACTTAAACCCTGACCTCTAGACCCCGATTTAGAGGATCCATGATTAGGTCAATTCCACATGGATGATCTTCCTTTTGATTAACCTAAAGTCAAACTGATTTGTGAACTTATACATGTAAAATATTTTTTGTCATATAATGAGTGATATCTCATTATAGTCACAGATTCTGCTCCCACTTACCAAAAATCCAAACCCATTACCGTGGAGTTGATTCCGACTCACAGTGACCCTATAGGAGAGAGTTGAACTGCCTGATGGAGTCTCCAAGGAGTAGCTGGTGGATTCAAAATGCCAATGTTTCAGTTAGCAGCTAAGCCCTTAAGCACTGAGCCAACAGGTCTCAGCTCACACTCAAGGAGAGGAGATTATACAACAGTGAATATTACTGAGATCATTTTAGAATTCTGGCCACCACAGCTTCTTGACCTTTCTGCCATCCCCGATTAAGTAAAATCATAGCTTTCCCTATTCATATCTATTTAAATAGGATCACCACATAATAACTTGTATTCTCTTATTATCCTATTGTGTTTCTCACCAATTCCTCTTGGTTGAAAGTAGATTCTACATGCTTAGGACAATCATCTGGACATCAGAGTGATACAAATTCCACGATGTTTAAGGAAGGCGAGTCCTTCCAGTGCTTATGGATGACGCATCATCAATTGTTCACAAGGAGATTATGAAGGGACTCCCCAGGACAATGCTTATTTATTTTCAAACCGCTTCAGTCAATATTTCTTGATTTGCTTCCTCTACTATTGCTTGGTAAGGAGCCAGAAATATAATGTGGTTTTAAGAGTTGAATAGAGTAAGGAGATCTTGAAAGAAATATAAGCCAGGAACAATTTAAACCTTTGAAAAAAGCTTGTGGTGGCACATTTTCTATCTCCTGTGTGATCACTTGGCTACATAAAATGTATAAAACGTCTCAAATTGCTACCAACTAGGTTGTTATTTGTCTTTCTTTAGATACTCTAGGATGATAGAAATCTACTCTTATTAAAAAGAATATTTTATCAGAATATTTTTATAAAAATTCAAGTAGAAGTCTCTTCATAAAGTACAATAACTTCAGTGCCTTTAAGTTAATGAAAATATACTTTTTCTGTCTTTAAGACATGAGATCCTTGGAAAAAGACTTAGAAGCATCTAGTACCTTGACTTATTTATGGTGAATTTAGAAAATAGAAGGAAGGAAGGGTGTTTAGAAAATATAGAAAAGGACTTGAAAGAGTGTAGCTGAAGAGAACAAAGAAAATTTCAGGATATTTTGTGTTTTTCCTATATAAATCTTTAATTAGTAGTTGACCTTCTCACACATGAAGACGTTAAGAAAAGGCTGCTACATATTTCCACCTCAATTATCATAAAAGGAAGGACATGCATCAACAGCACTGAAAAGTTTAAACAGAAATTTTCCCAATAGCCATATCATCAAGTGCCACCATGTTATTCTCAGATAGTAAGAAGTTACAATAGACTATCCTTCAACTTGGGTAAAATAATCACTAGATTAGTTACTAGATTTATATTATACAACTTGCATTACTACCTGGCTATTAATCATTTGATTAGATCAATTTTCCCATTCCCTACATATTTCAGCATAGAAGAACTCATAAAGCACATTGTGAGACTAAATGAATGTTATTATTTTTTTTTTCCTAATTAGATATTTAGGAGTGTTTTTCTAAAGCATGCATGAATCATTTAAAATAAAACTTCATTAATTAGTCACTAAAGCCATCAAATATCCTCCCAGCCTTTGCTCTGAATATGTCCTTCCTTTAGTCTTTTGGTTGGCAAAGCCAAAAGTAGTGCAGGATTTTTTGATAAAGCAGAGGCAGAGGGAAATCAGATGCTTATTCATAAAACAACCAAGCAAAGCAAGCCAGATAAGCAGAAATACATTGCAGAACCAATTCACAGTCAAGCAGAACTAAGACAAAGCAGCCCAGGTATGGCAGAGCTCCTGCTGCAGTGGTCCTATTTTAAGCAAAGCCCAGAGCTTGTGAATAGAGTCCATTATTTTCTATTTTAATTCAATAGAAACAGAACAAAGTGATTCCAATTCCATCAGCAAATTAAGTAGAGATGAACGGAATGGAGTTTACGCAGGCAAAATATGACAGAGCAAGCAAATGAAATCTTTGAGAGAGGGTAATAGAAAGCAAGAGAGCCAAGTCATTTAAAATTTTATTTTATTTTAATTTCTCATTTGATTAAAATAGATTTCAAAGTAGCCAAGAGAAACAAATCAGACATTCTAATATCAATTTGAAATTTGGCAGAAACTTGCAAGGCCAAAGCCCAAACTTAATTCAGGCAGGGACAATATAGTTTTTATAAAATCATTTAGGTTGTCTAAGTTCCAGCTTCTAATATATTGTATAGTTGCCTAAACTATGTGTCAAAAAAATTTTTCATTTTCAAAGTTGTGTTTTATTTTACAAATAGCTGCTGTGGGGGGGGAAAAAAAAATGAAGAACCCTTCCAAATCTGTGTGTGTATGTGTGCTTTGTAACTTTTCTGGAGTTTCTGCCTTTAGGCACAATTAAATTTTTAATTTTTTTTCCCAAAGTTAACACTAGCTTGTGTATATTTCAAAGTTGGCATTAATTCAACCAGAAACTTAATTTTTTCAATCATTTCATTTAGATATTAAAAAAAAAAAAAAAAAAAAAAACCTGTTGCCATTGAGTCGATCCTGACTTATAACACCTCTATAGGACAGAGTAGAACTGCCCCATAGAGCTTCCAAGGAGCACCTGGTGAATTTGAACTGCTGACTTTTGGTTAGCAGTCATAGCTCTTAACCACTATGCCACCCAAGTTTCCTCATTTAGATGTGAGAAACTTTAAAACCAAGAAAAAAAAAAATTACCATCGAGTCAATTCTGATTCATAGCAACCCTATAGGACAGAACAGAACTGCCCCATAGGGTTTCCAAGGAGTGGCTGGTGGATTCAAACTGCCAACCTTTTGGTTAGCAGGTGTAAAGGTGCCCTTTAAAACCACAAGTTTTGACACAGCTCCCTTGGAAGGAGTAAGCAGATTCAGAGCTCAATCATCGCCCGAAATGTTCAATATCTTCACATTAGGTCATCTTCAGCCTAACTGTGTATGGCCTAGAGCCCTGAGCATTTGTTCCTTTTCTCCTCAGTTATTCGTTGTTTTTTTGCCAAAACCTCGTGGTTCAGAAGAATGTCTTCGTAAAAACCAAACACACACAAAAACAGGCTAAGATATGTTAGCTTCAGAATCTCTTAGTTTTGACATCCTGGAAAGTAATAACACATAAACCCAATACCTGAATAATTGTTGACACAATATTCAAGGAAATGACAAAAAGAAGGATTAGGATTATGATGCAATCATTAGTGAAGTCATTGTTACGAAATCAGTTTTGAGCATTGATTCCCTTACATCTCCTGCACAGTCGGTGTCTTTACTGTGTTAACAGGTTAACATACAATGTGCTTCATATGCTACAAAGGAAAATAAAATACAGAGTGGTGCCAAAAAGAAGATAGTTTAGAGAGTGGTTAGGAAACACCTCTCTAAGAACGTGACATTTGGGCAAAGAATTAACGAAACATGAATCAAAGAGAAAGCCTTGTTAATGTCTGGGAAGAAGAATCCTAGCAAAGGGAAGAGCTTAAGTTCAAGGGCACAGACATGTAATGAGTTTGGCAATCAAAGAACATCTAGAGTTGTTAGTGCTAGAGGAAGTATATGAGGGGGAGAATAGCGCAAGATTTGATTAAAGGTAGAAAGTAAGTACATAATAAATAGTATTTGTATTGATAAATACTTATTTCTAGTACCCTTATTGAATTTAAGTTTAAAGTTCTCAACATTATGAAAACAATGGGAAAATAAATGCAGAGAAATGTAACTTTGAATGGCAAGATGTTTTCTTACATAAATTTTACATGTATCTACTGAATTCAATGTATATAACTGACAAGTTTTTAGAGAGTTAGATGAGATTTTCCGTCCCTATTTCACATAATAAAGGAGTATCCTTCCAACAGTGTTCTTTTATTCTTCTTGTATCCCAATGTTATTTGTGAAATAAATGACTTACATCAAAACCCTTTAGTCATTTCTTAATGAATTATTGTTCATGTGATTTGAATGTATTACACATTTTCATATCTTCTTTAGCACACACAACGTATCTGTAAGATTTGATATAATGACAAAATTTGTACCAGTGAAAGCATTATTAAAGGAAAAAAATATTTGAAAGTGTCTTTGATTAGGTCTGTATTATTTACTTTTAATTATACATGTATGTATATATATATCTGGGAGATTAATATTTTTAACTAATTTCAAATTTATAGAAGTTACAAGGATAGTACAAAGAACTCCCATTTTCTCTTTAACTAAATTATTTAAGTGTTAACATTTTACTATATTTTATCATTATCTTCCTGTTTATGTATGTATGTATATTTGTGTTTTACGTGTGTGCATATAGATGCATAGAGAGATCCACTTGAAAGCAAGTGGCAGACATGATGTTTCTTTACCCCTGAATACTTCAATATGATTTTCTATAAAAAAGGATACCCTATGCATAAACACAATTCAGTTACCAAAATCAGAAAATTAACATTGTAACAAATACTGTTATCTAGTCCTTAGACCTTAGTAAGGTTGCATTTGTTGTTCCAATATCCCTTATAGAATGACCAATTCTGGTACAGGATCATATCCAGGGTCATATGTTGCAGAGAGTTGTTATTTCGCTTTAGTTTCTTTTTATCATCATAGAATAATCCCTTAGTTGTTATCTTTTATGACCTTAATTTTTTGTTTGGTTGTTTTAAAAGAACAGGACAGTTAGTTTGTAGAATGTCCTGCAGTTAGGGTTTCTCTGATGTTCCGTCATGATTTGATTCTGGTGATATATTTTTGGCAAGGATATCACAGAAGTTTCTCTCCGTCAACTATTTTGGGAGGCACACAATTTTGAACTTTCGTATTATTGGTGACGTTAACTTTGATCACTTGCGTCAGGTTGAGTGGACAAGTTTTTCTACTGTAGTTTACTATTTTTTGAGACTATATGAATATACTGTTCATCATAAAACTTTCATCAATTCATTTAGCATCCACTGATAATACTTGTTTCAGCCAATTATTACTACACCCTCACCTCACTAACAAACATGTTTAGGTTCCAAAGACCAGGTAGTTATGTGAAGTAGGTGTTATGAAAAAATAGAGGAAGAACACATCAGATCACAAAAGGGAGGATGACTACGTTACTGGCAAATTACATAATTACATAACTGCCAAAACAATGCGAATCGTAGCCCGGCCAAGTTGACACATAACTTTAACCATCACGACCACAGTTGCTCTTGCCGCACACCTTGGCATTTGTTACTGCCAGACGTGTGTCACTAATGAGCAAAATAATCAGATAGTAGATCTTTTACTATTATCATAAATATGAGAGGTCAGATAAAGAGTGAGTTGATGAGTGAGGAGAAGGTGTATTATGCTTGTGGAATGATGATATTTTCAGAGCTCATAAAATTCTCTACATTTATTAGTTGTCATTCTGCTATAAGGAAGAGGTTTTTATTCCCCCAGGAATTAATTCATATTATCATACAATCAAGGATTCTTATTTTATTTAATAGTTTATAATATATAATTACCATCATTTATAATATATTATTACCATTATTTATTTTAATGCTAAAATTATCATGGATTAGGTGAGTGGGATTTCCGTCAAGCTGGCCTTTGTGTCCTTAGAACATACTCACACCATTGTTTGAGCATTTCCTTACATTTTGAAACAAGATATTCCAACATTATCTTTTATTTTCCCTGCCCCAGTACTGGGAATGAGTCATTTCCTTAAGGAGCATGGTTTCCTTGTAGTATAGAGTGCAAATAAGAAAGCAAGATATTGTCCTCAGGTGTATTCATTGTTACTAGCATTTCATTGCTTCTAAGCTTTCTCGTCAGACAACTGAGATACACACGCTCACAAACGCATACCACGCACACACCTATGTATATTTATATCTTACTGTTTGTATGTTGTTCCCTCCCTCTCTCTCTCTATCCATCTATTCATCTATCTAATGAAGTATGAATTGAAAATGATGCCATAAAATATAATTTGATACCACACTATTCATTCTATTCTTCCCCTATGTGTAACTTCCTTCTCTGAGAGTGAGAGGCCTGGCTCTTATTATACTCAATTACTTAATATACTTTTTTCCTTTTCAAAACTATCATAAAAAAAAATCTTTACTAACTAGAGCTCAATATTTGTTTATAGCTTTCTTTCTCTTCTTGCCTTTTTTCTAAGGATACACAACCAAAATTTTCTACTCAAAAGTTACTTGGTCTAGTTTCTTTCCTCCTTTCAGTATGATTGTTAATTACATGAAATAAAATGTAATTCATTTATTTCTGTTTATATTTAATTTTAGAATTTTTTTTCCATTCACATTGATTTCAGATATTATATTAAAATATACAAAAATAGATTCTGCTTAGGTTATGATGGAGTAACAGGGGTCAGATTTAACCTCTTTTGATTAACAAGTAGAAAACTGGACAAAATATACAGAAGAACAGTTTTCAGACATTGTAATATAGAAAATACTGGACAATGGTACCTGGGAACAGAAAGATAAATGAGGTGAACACTATCATTGCCCCAACTTACTTCTAGGATAAAGTACAAATAGAGACCAGTGGCCTCACTGTGTTAAGTAGACATAAATTGGTGTTTGGGAAGACCAAGGCAGCTAAAATTTGTGAGGCAAAATAACATGGAGGAGGAAGCTTTGAGAGAGGTCACACAACCCTCATTCTTCACTTTACCTTGTTGAGTGCTGGGAAAGTTTGCATCCCTATACATATACTTAAGTTTTTTTTTTTTTTTTTTTCTGGGAAGCAGTTCTTTAACTTAAAATAGTTAAATACTTCCGGTCCTGGTTTTAAGATTTGCTAACTGGGACCAGCCCGTAACCAATAATTATTCCTCATTACTGGGGAAAGCCACTTCTGGGTGCTTTACTCAATGCCCCATAAACGTAGAGATTTTCCAACCTGGCTGATGGAACAACCACTATTCAAAGCCCTGAGTGATCACTAGTACTGGTATTTCTAATTCTTTTGGATGGTTCTTTCCCTTAGCCTCCAATAGTTTCCTCATATACATGTGCGGACTAGAACTCAACTAAATATTCAAGTAAGGCCCTCTGTAGACCTCTGGGGTTATCTAGCTGCATAGTTATCCTCTCTGAAATTCTGTCCCAAGAACACTCTTGATCTACAAGGGCTCCTAACTCTGTACCCCCAACTCAGGGAATCCACTGGACTCCAACTGGCTCTCATTCACAGTACCACAACCTAGAAACTCAGCATACTGGGTGAACTGTAGTGTTCACCTCACTTGGTCTTCATCTGCCAGAGATTACTGTCTTTTGATGCCAGAGGTATAACATCTTGCCTACTATTGCTTCATATATTCGTCTGCCTCCTGATTGTTTCAGAAGGAAGAGTGAATCTAGTCCCTGTTACTCAGTTTATATGGCAACTGGAAGTCTCTAGACCAGGTAACCCAATGATTGGATCTGGTTTCTCCCTGCATACTCCTCTCTCTTTCCAGATTTCAGGTTAGTTGGTTGCCCTGTGGTGTCAGCAGCTTTTTGATGGGATCAAGAAAAGGCATTGATTTGCAGTTCTTTTCATCTTTCTACCTCTCCTAACTGAAACCAGAAGTTTCTAATATTTTTTTCTCTCAAAGAGGAATATAAAAATAATTGTTAAATGGAGGAAAAAGCAAAATAGAGACTTCCTTAAAAAAGATGAGTGAGTTTTTTTTCTTCGAGACAAACAGGTATCTAACATTGCTTAAATCCATTCTCCTGCTCTTACATCTTAGAAAATTTCTGTAGACCTATTAAAAATTCAAGATGTGTATTATACTAATAAATCATGGAAAGTGCTTAATTAGTACCCATTGTAAATAACTCACATTGACATAGCCTTTCCATACTATATATTAGCCTAAGATAAAGATATTTGCCTTTTGATTTAATGAGCTGTTGGAGTACATTAAACTTTGCAATATGTCAGTTTATTCAGTTGAATTAATTTTAAAGGGTGTCAATTTTATTCTTGTGAATTAAAAAAATAGAAACATAGTTAAGTGCTATTTTTATTTAAAAATGTAATGGTAGCAATAAGTACTTAATGGCCAATAAAGAAGGCAAGGTTTAATCTTTTCATAAGTTGTAGAAAGCAAGCCACCACTCCTCTCTCAGCAATTTGTCATTCTGTGGTGGCTTGTGTGTCGCTGTAATGCTGGAAGTTATGCCACTGGTATTTCAAATACCACCAGGGACACCCATGGTGAACATATTTCAGCACAGTTTCTAGACTAAGACTCACAAGGAAGAAGAACCCAGCAATCTTATGAATAACTGCAGACCAATGGCTGATACAGTGCCAGATGATGAGACTCTCAGGTTGTCAGGCACTAAAAATACAACTTGGGAAAAGCTGGCTACTCAAAGTAGAGTTGATCGTAATGATGTGGACAGAGTAATGCTTTTGGGACCTTCATTTACTGATGTGGCGGGATTCAAAATGATAAGAAACAGCAGCAAACATCCAGTAACAATTGGAATGTGGAATGTACGAAATATGAATCTATAAAAAATAGAAGTCATCAAAAGTGAAATGGAACAAAAAAGACTGATATTCTATATATAAATGAACTGAAATGGACTAATTTTGGCCATTTTGAGTATACAAGTCGTATGGACTACTAGGCCAGTAATGACAAATCGAAGAAAAATGGCATCACATTCACTATCAAAAAGAACATTTCAAGATCTATCCTGAAATACAACATTGTCAGTGATAGGACACTCCTACAAGGAAGACAGTTAATACGACTATTATTCAAGTTTATGCACAAATAACTAATGCCAAAGATAAGGAAATTGAAGATTTTGACCATCGTCTGCAGTCTGAAATTGCTCAAACATACATTCAAGATGCATTGATAATTACTGGTGATTGAAATGTGAAAGTTGGGAACAAAGAAGAAGCATTGATAGTTGGAAAATACAGCCTTGGTGATAGAAATGAAGCCTCATTTTTGTAAGACCGACAACTTATTCATTAAAAATAACTTTTTTCAACAACCTCCCCAGACAGAATGCACAGGAATCATAGTGACTACATTTACAGAAAGAGACAATGGAAAGGCTCAATAGCATTAGTCAGAACAAGGCCAAGGGGCAACTGTGAAACAATCAATTGCTCATATGCAAGTTCAAGTTGAAGATGAAGATAAAGAAAATTAAAACAAGTCCATGACAGCCAAAATACCAACTTGAATATATTCCACCTGAATTTAGACGCATCTCAAGAACAGATTTGACACATAGAACACTGAAGACTGAAGACCAGGTGAGTTGTGGAATGACATCTAGGACATCACACATGAAGAAAGCAAGAGGTTATTAAAAAGACAGGAAAGAAGAAAAAGATCAAAATGGATATCAGAAGAGACTTTGAAACTTGCTCTTGAATATAGAGTAGCTAAAGTGAATGGAAGAAATAACGAAGTAAAAGAGCTGATCAAAAGATTTCAAAGTGCAGCTCAAGACGACAGAATAGGGAATTATAATAACATGTGCAAAGACCTGGAGTTAGCAAACAAAATGGGGAGAACACATTCAGCATTTCTCGAGTTGAAAGAACTTAAGAAAAATTTCAAGCCATGAGTGGCAATACTGAAGAACTATATGAGCAAAATATTGAATGGTGCAGGAACATCAAAAGGTAGAAGGAATACACAGTCACCGTACCAAAAAAAATTGATTGGTTTTCAACCATTTCAGGAGGTACATTATGATCAAGAATCAATGGCATTAAAGGAAGAAGTCCAAGATACACTGAAGGCATTGGCAAAAAACAAACTCCATGAATTGGCATAATACCAGTTAAGACATTTCACCAAATGAATACAAGCCTAGATGTGCTCATTCATCTAGGCCAAGAGATTTAGAAGACAGGTACTTGCCAACCAAATGTGTGAGATCTGTATTTGTGCCCATTCCAAAGAAACGTGATCCAAAATTATTGAACAATATCATTAATATGATACTCCTGTAATATTGTGCTGAAGATAAATCAAAAGCAGTTGTAGCAGTACATTGACAGGGAACTTCCAGAAACTCAAGTCAGATTCAGAAGAGGATGTGGAATGAGGGATGTCATGGCTGATGTCAGATGGATTATGGCTGAAAGAAGAGAATACCAGAAAGATGTTTACCCATGTTTTATTGGCTATGCAAAGGATCATAGCAAATTATGGATAACATTGCAATGAATGAGAATTCCAGAAGACTTAATTGTGCTCATGAGGAGCTTGTACATAGACCAAAAGGCAGTTGTTTAAACAGAACAAAGGGATACTGAGTGGTTTAAAATCAGGAAAGGTGTGTGTCGTGTTTGTATTCTTTTGACATACTTATTCAATCTTTGTGCTAAGCAAATAATCAGAGAAGCTAGAGTATGTAAAGGAGAACACGGCATCAAGCCACGAGTGGCAATACAGAAGGATTCTATGAGCAAAATATTGAATGACTCAGGAAGCATCAAGAGAAGATGGAAGGAATAGATGTCACTTTAACAAAAAGAATTGGTTGACTTTTACCCATTCGGGAGGTAGTATATGATAAAGAAGCAATGGTGTGAAAGGAAGAAGTCCAAGATGCACTGAAGGCATTGGCAGGAATTGACATAATACCTAAAGAGGAAGACTAATTAGCTACCTGTGACGGGAAGACGCATGGTGGAAGTGAAGGGGACTAGAAAAACTGATGAAGATCAAAGACTACAGACTTCAGTATGGATTACACCTTAACGTAAAGAAATCAAAAATCCTCACAAGTGGGCCAATAATCAACATCACAAGAAACAGAGAAAATATGAAGATGCCAAGGATTTTATTTTACTTGGATCCGCAATCGATGTCTATGGAAGCAGCAGTCAAGAAATCAAATGACATTGCATGGGGCAAATCTGCTGCAAAATACCTCTTTAAAGTGCTAAAAAGTAAAAATGTCACTTTCATCCAAATCATGGTATTTTCAATTTTCTATAGCCTCATATGCATGCAAAAGCTGGGCAATGTATAAGGAAGACCAAGGAAGAATTTATGCATTTGAATTGTGGTGTTCATGAAGAATATTGAAAACACCATGGACTGGCAGAAGCACAAATAAATCTGTCAGAATGCTCATTAGAAGCGAGGATGGCCAGACTTTGTCTTACATACTTTGGATATGTTATCAGGAGAGACCAGTCCCTGGAAAAGGGCATCAAGCTTGGTAAAGTAGAGGGTCAGCAAAAAAGAAGAAGATCCTCAGTGAGATGGCTGCAATGATGGTTTCACACATAGCAAAGGTTGTGAAGATAGTGCAGGACCGGGTAGAGTTTCATTTTGTTTTACACAGGTTTGCTGTCAGTCAAAACTGACTTGATGTAACTAATGACAACAACAACAGAACAGCAATGCCTATTATGCAGTTCTCTCCCACTCATTCTCATTAAATTCCTACAAATATAAAGGAAAATATAAAAACTAATTTGTAGCATCTTTGGAAATTTCATAGAAGACCATATGAAAATGTTGGGGAGAAATTAATTTAACTCCAGTGTCAGTGTAATTGGGTTAATATATATAATCTTCCAAAGCTATTACTAGATAAAATTAGATGTATGTTTAAATCTATTTTAATACAGTGTTGAGAAAAAAGAAATTTTATAATATTTCCAAGTGAAAAATTTATTTGACCATTTAAATATGCTTTCATACATATGATCTCAAAGGAAAAACTGTTGTGAAAAATTAATGATAAATTGTAAATATTTTTCTTCTTATACATTTGTGGGCCATGAAAATGGAATATCTAATATGGGTTATATGTATTTGTTTTATTTTAAACACATGCTCCTTACAGGCTCAGTAGTATGTTCTTTTGTTTTAATTCATTTTTACGATTCTTTGATTATCACGTTCTTTGCTCTAGCTGTATTTTGTAGTTTTAATCATAATCAACCGTCATGCAAAAAAATTTATCTGATTATTGTTGTTTGTTTTTTATATAAAGAATTGCTATTTGCTAATCTCATCAGAACATAGAAGTATTTATACTTATTCCCTGTCGCCTTCCTTCTTGTTTACCAAGTTCACGGTGTTTCTGCGGTGCAGTTATGGAGGTGAATCGGTTTTACAGAGAAAGAGAGAGAGGAGCTAAACAGAAAAAGAAGAAGGAACAGCAAAGGCCTCCAGGTCTGTCAAATAGTATTATCAACACCTGTTACAATAATTTATTTGCCGATATAATCAGGCTTTAAGTGGCAAATGCCACATTTCACAGCTTTCCACTTTAATATTTTTTATGTGTTATGGGATTTGCTTTCATAATGTGTTCTTGTTACAGCTTTTCTATCCTATTTCCTAAAACTGCTTTTATCATGCAGATTTCAAAAGGGAACAAATGAAAATGCAGAAAAAGAGAGCTTAAGGAATCACAAAAACTGTCTTAGTATAGCACAAGGAGGGATAGTTTCTGGCTTGGTAGTTCCTCTGTGAGAAAAAAAATCTTTATGAATAAAATAATTTGGTCAATTTTAAAGATTCTGAAAGTCCAGTTGATGTGTCACATTAAGCATAAGGTCTTTGATGAAACGTACTATGTTTTTCCTATTTCCTTGTGTCTTGGCCATCTAGTGCTGCTATAACAGAAATACCGCAAGGGGATGGCTTTAACAAAGAAGAGTTTATTCTTTCACAGTGAAGTAGGCTAGAAGTCCAAATTCAGGCCACCAGCTCCAGGGGATGGCTTTCTCCCTCTGTAGGCTCTGGAAGAAGGTCCTTGTCATCAATCTTCCCTTGGTCTGGGAGCATCTCAGTGCAGGTGCCTCAGGTCCAAAGGACACGTTCTGCTTCTGGCACTGCTTTCTTGGTGGTATGAGGTCCCCAACTCTCTGCTCACTTCTCTTTTTTATGTCTCAAAAGAGATTGGCTTAAGACACTATCTAATCTTGTAGATCTCATCAATATAACTTCTGCTAATCTATCTCATTAAGACATGGTGATAGGATTTACAACACACAGGGAAATCAAATCAGATGGCAAAATGTTAGACAATCATACAATGCTGGGAATCTTGACCTAGCCAAGTTGACAGATTTTTTGGGGGGGTAGGGGAAGGGGGCACAACTGAATCCTTGACACCTTGTATCTCTCCATTTCACAGAATAGTTATGGGAATAACTTCCTTTGTCTGTAATATCAAGACCATTCTCCACTGCATGGCCCTTTAAATTAATGGAAATGTTTAGGCTGCAAAATCATATGATTCTGATTTAAAATCCTGATTTTGCCATCGTTCAGGAGAGTTACCTAGAAAAAATGAGTTTGCATATAAGAACTTCATTTTCTTTTGAGTCAGCTACAGATGATGAAATGTATTTCAAAGAGTTGGTTAAATTAAACAAATTAGTGTATATTAAGGGCCCATCATTATAACTGGAATACCATAGTTCTCGATAAACATTAATAATTTCTCACTCTCCCCTAACTTTTCTCTGTGGTTTGTACATAATTCAGGCTCATTCTTCCACCAGCCCTGTGCTTTAGCTGATTCAACCTACTCATGATTTTACATTGCTGTACCTTTGTTTATTCTATACTCTCTTACTTTGCCAAGTCCTTACTCTTTGTCCAAACTGCTATTTCAGCTTCCAAGTTCCTTTTTTCTCAGTAAATCTTTCTTTTACCTTGAAATGTCCATCAGCAAATTCAGAAGTCATTACAGCATGTGTTTTTAACATGTAATTCAATTTTCCTTGTATCATAACTAATTTTTAATATTTCTATTTTTGATATTAAGGTTTGCGCATCAATAATAAATATTGGTGAACATATAGTTAAATGACTACATTATTTTAATACTTAATATCTTGTGGGATATTCTCTGCTAAGTAGAAAGGCCTTTATTTCCAGCACTTACTGCTCTTCACAAAATCATCTCCCACATTACACAATGAGTTCATTCTTTAAAAATAACAGCTTGAGTTACAGCCCTATTTTAAGTCACCAAAAGCACAATAAATCATAATAACCTCAAACTTTTTGAAGGGACCACAGGGGATATGCAGTCAATCCTACCACTGTTTCAGTAACAATGGGCCAATAAAGATACACATTCTGTGCTCCCTGCCTTCAGAGAACTACAAAGCATGTTGGTTAATATTGTGGTACTTGGCAAGTGACAATATATTCCATAGTTACAGGGGATCAATGACAACTTTCCTTCTATACATGTTCAGTAGTGTGGAAGTGAATAGTGAAGTTACTTAATTTTGAATTTGTCATTATATATGATTTTTTGTTCAAGGAACATTATTCATTCACTCAACACCCTCTGAAAATCCATAGCAATACTTTTATCATAAGTAAGATAATCTGGCTTTATTATATTAATCCTTCTCACTGCTAATTCAGATTAATCTTTTCTCAGTCTATGAAAGAAATAAAGATGAAATTTAATAACCATCACTGAAGGTTGTTATTGCTCTTTGATATTACTTTTTCCACTTTTTGTAGGCATTTTCTTCCTTTCTTCGGTGGGACTACCAAAGGCAACTGCACACCTGATCTTCCAATGTCTCTCTGTAGTAAATCATTTTATTTCAGTTTTACTGCTCATTCAATCATCTTTAAATTTTAAGAAATATAAATACTTTAATAAACATTGTCTTAATTTAGACAGGTATTTGTTTTGTGGTTGTTGTTTTGTGTGTAGGGGAATGGAATGAGTCCAGGAAACACCAGTAGGATAGTGAAGAAGAACATCATGGAAGAGAAAGAAGCCAACTGTCTTAGTTATCTAGTGCTGCTATAACAGAAATACCCCAAGTGATGGCTTTAACAAAGAGAAATTTATTCTCTCACAGTCTAGAAGCTACAAGTCCAAATTCAGGGCATCAGCCCCAGGCGAAGGCTTTCTCTCTCTGTCAGCTCTGGGAGAAGGTCATGTCACTCAAGTTATGTCAGTCAAGGTAGAGGAAGATGATATATTTATCACAATTATCCACCCACTCCCAACAGTCATTAAGTGAGTGCAGCTTCTAACAGCAGTATCTCTCTGGCAGTTTTGGTTTATCCTGTAACCAGAAAAAAAAAAAAAAAAGCCTTTTAGGCAGAAGGTTGCAGGTGGAGTCAGTGACCATCATTGTATAAAGGTGAGTTCTGAGGGAATATTGGCAGGACAACAGCAGTGTCTGCTACAAATGTCTATTTGGTACTTACTGATTGTGGGTTTTAAGAAACCTTCAAAATGTCTAGGTTATAACTACATGTCTTATAAATAACAAACAAGACATACATGTTAAGCTATTTATTGACAATATTAAATACTACAAACATTTTCTTAAACAGTACATGAATCACTGTAAAATAAAAAGTATTGATACATCATTTATATTCAAAATGAGACAATTCCTGGTGGGAAACTGAAGTAATAATAAGAAAATCCAAGCCAATGTCTGAATAAAGTGTTGCATTTAGGCAGGTCAGGATTTCTCAATATCAGCAATATTGATATTTTGAGCGAGATGGCTCTTTGTAGCGAGAGACTATCCAGTGAATAGCAGGATGTTAGGCAGCATCCCTGGTTATCTAACCACTTCCAACACACACGCCAGCTGTTTAACAACCATAAATGCCTCTAATCATTTGAATATCCTCTACCTTGCCATCAAGTCAATTCTGACTCATAGAGACCCTATAGGACAGAGTAGAGCTTCCCTGTAGGGTTCCCAAGAAGCAGCTGGTGGGGATTTGAACTGCTGAACTTTTGGTTAGAGGCCAAGTTCTTAACCACTGTGCCTTCAGGGCTCCAAATGTTCTCTAGGGGCCAGAATTGCCCCTAGATGAGAACCCACTGCAAGGGGTAATACAGAGAATGAGAGGAATTTGATGTGGGTAAAATTATCAATTGACTTCTCCCAGCCCCTGCACTATTCCTTTTTATCCAGTCTGTTTTTGTATTACTGTCATTTTAGTCTCTCTTAGATATCTCTGAACTTCATTTAATGGTAAACCTTTTACCTCCTCCAGATGCTCCTGCCCCAATGAGACTGCTCTTCTAGGATTAGAACAGAGGAAGGTGGATTGGAGACAAGGAATATAGTCACCTAGTTTGGGTGCTCTCTGGGCTTGACAGATGGTCAAAGGTAACTCTTCAGGGTACTTTCAAAGGCAATCTTTGTCAGACAAACTACATTCTCTAAATGTAACTGGTTATCTGCTTATTTCTCTCACAATATTCCAGCTTCCAGATGGACAACACACTACCATTCTTTTTCTGTTAAGTTCATCCAACTACCACTGGTTTTATTTATGGGCCTACATGGTCCATCTTGGTCTACTCTTTCTTTCCTGTCTTTTCAATGACCTCCTCCTTTCTTCATGTATGATGTCCTTGATGTCATTCCACAATTCAACTGGTCTTCAGGCACTAGTGTTCAATGTGTCAAATCTGTTTTTCAGATGTTGTCTAAATTCAGGTGGGATGTACTCAAGGTTATATTTTGGCTCTCGTGGACTTGCTTTGATTTTCTTCAGTTTCAGCTTGAACTTACATGTGAGCCATTGATGTTCTGTTCCATAGTTGGCCCCTGGCCTTGTTCTGACTGATGATATTAAGCTTTTCTATTGTCTCTTTCCACAGATGTAGTCAATTTGATTTCTGTGTGTTCTATCTGGTGAGGCCCGTGTGTATAGTTACCGTTTATGTTGGCGAAAGAAGGTATTTGCAATGAAGAAGTTATTGGTCTTGCAAAATTCTATCATTTGATCTCTGGCATTGTTTCTATCACCAAGGCCATGTTCTCCAGCTACCGATCCTTCGTCTTTGTTTCCAACTTTCACGTTCCAATCGCCAGTAATTATCAATGCATCTTGATTGCATGTTCAATCAATTTCAGGCTGCAGCAGCTGATAAAATCTTCTATTTCTCCATCTTTGGCCCTAGTGGTTGGTGCGTAAAGTTGAATAATAGTCATAATAACTGGTCTTCCTTGTAGGCGTATGGATATTATCCTACTACTGACAGCATTGTATTTCAGGATATATCTTGAAACATTCATTTTGACGATGAATGCAACACCATTCCTCTTCAAGTTGTCATTCCCAGCATAGTCAAGCAGCTAAAGCAAAAGGAAGAATTGATGAGGTAAAAGAACTAAACAGAACATTTCACAGGGCATCTTGAGAAGATAAAGTATTACAATGACATGTGCAAAGACCTAGAGATGGAAAACCAAAAGCGAAGAACACGCTCCGCATTTCTCAAGCTGAAAGAATTGAAGAAAAAATTCAAGCCTCGAGTTGCAATAGTGAAGGATTCTATGGGGAAAATATTAAATGATGCAGGAAGCATCAAAAGAAGATGGAAGAAATACACAGAGTCATTATACCAAAAAGAATTAGTTGATGTTCAACCATTTCAAGAGGTGGCATATTATCAGGAACTGATGGTACTGAAGGAAGAAGTACAAGCTGCTCTGAAGGCATTGGTAAAAAACAAGGCTCCAGCAATTGATGGAATATCAATTGAGATGTTTCAACAAACAGATGCAGCGCTGGAGGTGCTCACTCGTCTATGCCAAGAAATATGGAAGACAGCTTCCTGGCCAATTGACTGGAAGAGATCCATATTTATGCCTATTCCCAAAAAAGGTGGTCCAACAGAATGTGGAAATTATAGAGCAATGTCATCAATATTACACGCAAGCAAAATTTTGCTGAAGATCGTTCAAAAAAGGCTGCTTCAGTACATCGACAGGGAACTGCAAGAAATTCAGGCCAGTTTCAGAAAAGGACGTGGAACCAGGGATATCATTGCTGAGGTCAGATGGATCCTGGCTGAAAGCAGAGAATACCAGAAGGATGTTTACCTGTGTTTTATTGACTATGCAAAGGCATTCAACTGTGTGGATCGTAACAAATTATGGATAACATTGTGAAGAATGGGAATTCCGGAATACTTAATTGTGCTCATGAGGAAACTTTACATAGATCAAGAGGCAGTTGTTCAGACAGAACAAGGGGATACTGATTGGTTTAAAGTCAGGAAAGGTGTGCCTCAGGGTTGTATTCTTTCATCATACCTATTCAATCTGTATGCTGAGCAAATAATACGAGAACCTGGACTATGAAGAAGAACGGGGCATCAGGATTGGAGGAAGACTTATTAACAACCTGCTTTATGCAGATGACACAACCTTGCTTGCTGAAAATGAAGAGGACTTGAAGCACTTACTAATGAAGATCAAAGACCACAGCCTTCAGTATGGATTTCACCTCAACATAAACAAAAAAAAACTCCTCACAACTGGACCAATGAGCAACATCATGATAAACGGAGAAAAGATTGAAGTTGTCAAGGATTTCATTTTACTTGGATCCACAATCAATAGCCATGGAAGCAGCAGCCAAGAAATCAAAAGATACATTGAATTGGGTAAATCTGTTGCAAAGGACCTCTTTAAAGTGTTGAAGAGCAAAGATGTCACCTTGAAGACTATGGTGCGCCTGACCCAAGCCATGGTATTTTCAATTGCATAATATGCATGTGAGAGCTGCATGATAAATAAGGAAGACCAAAGAAGAATCGACCCTTTGAATTCTGGCGTTGGCAAAGAACATTGACTATACCACGGACTGCCAAAAGAATGAACAAATCTGTCTTAGGAGAAGTACAACCAGAATGCTCCTTAGAGGCAAGGATGGCGAGACTGCATCTTACATACTTTGGACATGTTGTCAGAAGGGATCAGTCCCTGGGAAAGGACATCATGTTTGGCAGAGTACAGGGTCAGTGGAAAAGATGAAGAGCGTCAATGAGGTGGGCTGACACAGTGGCTGCAACAAAGAGCTCAAGCATAACAACAATTGTCAGGATGGATCAGGACCAGGCAGTGTTTTGTTCTGTTGTGCATAGGGTTGCTATGAGTTGAAACTGACTCAATGGCACCTAACAACAACAACAACAATGTGGTCCATGGGGAAATACGCAACTTTGACACATTGGTAATATACAGCTACTTTTCAAAAGAACCTCTCCACTCTGTGGTCTAGAGTCAGCTAGCCACCCACAGCTACAGTCTCTTTATCTCTTTAGACATTTCCAGGCATTTGTCTGGCTGCATACTTTCTGTCCCCATAAACCTTGAGAAACACAAATCAAAGTCTCAGTGACACCAAGCTTTTGCCACTTGGTTTAGGTGAAATGGGTATAACATTTTTTCTTCCTCCTTAATAGAGAGGGGTGAACACTAAAGACTCCAACAATTATCTTCAAAGCAATTCATTCCGTATCTTCAATGTTAACATTTTATGTCTTCAAGATGTTGTATTGAAATGTGCTGCAAAAACAGGCTTTTCCCACCCTCTTTACAAGTTTTAGACAGTACTTCATTTTCAAATGTAAGGAGGAATAGTATTTTTGAAGTTGTTTTTTTTTTTTTTATCTTCGTCTCATTCTTTGGAGACTCAGTATAAATGGAGACAGAAAAAGACCCATCCTTTTGTATGCAATGACTGTATATATGATAAAGCAAAAAAACATAAAGTCAGACATTGGTATTTAGCAAGGACCACAAGGACCAGTGTGGTTTAAAGAAGAATAGCTGAAAAAAATAAGTCTGTACTGGATTTTGTAAGGTCTGGAATGACAATCTATTACTTAACTCTTATTTCACAAGAAAGTATGAACTGTATTTATTTAATGTCAATTGATTCTATAGCTTTGACTTATTTGAGAAAAGCAAAAGCTACTGTAATGACCTCCATTTAGTGTTGATGGATTTCCATGGTTATGTTTCATTAGAGAAAATAAGCTCTGTTTGTGTATATAAATGTATATGCAGGTAGGTAAATATATGTAATATGTGTGTGTCCTTATGTACATGTATATGTGCTTAATTTAAAAGAGTTACCAAAATTAAATCTCCAAGGAGGAACTACTTATCCTGAACTGATTTTGCAGAAAATATTCTAAATTTTATCCTAAGCCAGGGCTCTGCAAAACATTAAGCAACAATATGGAAAGAAAGCTGAGAGATTTTTGAGCTATGTGAGTTCTCTTAAAAAACTGAGTGGAACTGTAAACTCATATACTTTGGCCAAAAATAATTGGAGATGAAAGAAACATAGGTTTTAGTTCAAAATAATTTACACTGCAAATGTGCATTGAATTAGCCCACTAGATTAACGATTTTTAGTTTATTTGAACAGTTTAAATTATTTGATATCTTTCCTGTACTAGAAAATAATACCATTATTTCTCAGGCTCACTAAATACATAAAGGTTGGTGGCCTGGAGACTACAGCACGAAGTTAACTTTAGGTCACCTATAAAAAATATTCTACATGGAATAAAACATCTTAAATGCCATTTATAATGAAATTCACATTTTCAACATTTTTATTTACCATGTGACTTTCTACAGGTGTTTGTACCAAAAAATTATTATAACATAAAAGAATAATTTTCTTTTTAAATATAATTTACATTTGGATTTCTATTGAAAAAAAACTGTGTTAAAATTGAATACAACTCTAACAAAGGGAAACTGCATTTATGTGAATTTAAACACTAGTTTTTGAAATGTGTCCAAAAGGCTTTATCATTATACCACAATCAACTATCAAACTTAGTATTTTAAAAATGAATAGAAAAACCAAAGACACTAAAAAAAAGAGAGGAAAAAGTTAACATTTAGGATAATGTGTGAAAGGAATATTTTTGTTCTCATAATGTATGAGATTATATATATACCCATTCCCTTTTACTGTTTGTCTCCTCTAACTCTGAATGTTCTTTCTTAAAAAAAAAATCGCTATTGTTTTACAAATAACTGTTTGTTTAGAGAAAATTGCCATTTTCAAGAGTCTGAAGGAGACAACTTTTAGAGAAAAAAATCTTGCATAAAAATCTATTACCATTTAAAATATAATTTAGATTTAGCTTATGTCACAAATTAAAAAAAAATTATAGGCTCTTTGAATTTCTTAAGAGAAAAAGACCCTGGAGAGTATTCATATTAATCTATGTATTCTATAAATAAGAAGACTGAAGTTTAAACGATTGCACGAATAATTGATAGCACATCGATGACTGGCAATTGTGGCTTGTGACTCAACATTTCATGTGTCTTCCTTTTATTTCCTCACTCAGTAGCTTGTCTTGGTGTTGTAAAAACTATCAATCAATTTAGGAAGATTGTTATTACTATGTGATAAATTTAAAATCTTACAAAGAGAAATTTCAACCTAAAACGGGTCTAATAAGTGGAAGTAGAGAAATTTATTAGAGACTTTTATGGATTCAGTATTCTCTTCGGTGAACCCTGTTAATGGTGTCCATGCCTCTTTTCTTGTTTCCAGTTGAGAAGTAAGTTATGACTGAAATTGTCCCTAGCTGGGTCTTTATCTTAGCATAGATATCGAAAATAGTTGAATTATAATCTTTTGAAAAGAGAGAGAGAGTGAAGAGGGGAAAATGAATAAATATAAGATTACTTAGAATTCTTGTGTATTAAGATATTAAGTGGATTCAATAGCTCTTTACCCTAAGTTCCATTCTCCTGTACGTTATTGCATCGATAATCCTCTTTGTGATAAGAAAATTATAAGAAATTTTCATTTTTGTTTATATTATTCCTCTTTGATTCACCTAACTTTCTTCAAAAATCTTTTCTACTTTCTTTGAATCCATTTTCCATATTCTCTTTAAAAATCTATGAAAGGATAAGAGAAAAAAATAAAATAAAGAATGGCAAATAAAAAGTATGAAAAGTATAAATAAATATCTTTATTAATAAAAAATATCTTGTTACTGATGATTGCATCCGTACTGTTCTGGCCTTCTAAACATCATAAATCTCCTCAATACCAGACCTATTATCTGATGAAAATAATATAGAAATATATTCATTACTACATGTTTTAAGTGATTTTTCTCTAGGAAAAGTAAAACATAAAAGTACCACTTAAGATAAAATGTGTTATGATATGATACTTTTAGAAAGTAACATTCCTTCATAGATACTATATGCAATACCGAATTGTTATCCAAAAAAAAAATATATATATACAAATACAGGTCTAAATTGTCTATAAAATATGACCAGTTCTAATGGATTGAATTGTGTCTCCCCAAAATATGTGTCAACTTGGTTAGGCCATGATTCCCAGTAACGTGTAGTTGTCTTCCATTCTGAGATTTTCTTGTGTGTTATAAATCGTAATCTCTCCCTGTGGTTAAAGAGGATTAGGGTGGGATGTAACACCCTGGCTCATGTCACATCTCTGATCCAAAGTAAAGAAGTTTCCCTGGGGCGTGGCCTGCACCACCCTTTATCTTACAAGGGATAAAAGGAAAAGGAAGCAAACAGAGAGTTGGGGACCTCATACTACCAAGAAAGCAGTGCCGGGAGCAGAGAGCATTCTTTGGACCAGGGGTTCCTGTGCAGAGAAGCTCCTAGTCCAGGGGAAGATTGATGATAAGGACCTTCCTCCAAAGCCAAGAGAGATAGAAAGCTTTCCCCTGAAGCTGACACCTTGAATTTGGACTTCTAGCCTACTAGACCCTGAGAGAATAAATTTCTCTTTGTTAAAGCCATCCCCTTATGGTATTTCTGTTATAGCAGCACTAGATGATTAAGACACTATTTTCCTCTACTTTTTAAATATTTTCAGTTACAAACAGTAAAATTTATTCTTTTTTGTGAATAGTTTTGTGAATTTTGACCAATGCACCATAATCAAGATATGGAACAGTTCTATCACTCCAAAAAAATTTCCTCCTCTCTACAGTGAGATCCAACCCAGCCCTTAGTCCCTGCCAACCACTGTTTAGTTAAAAATGAATAGAACATTTGAGAAACAAACACATTCATGTACATGATTCTAGTTGGAGGCTCTTAAAAGAAATATGTCATGGAAATTCTTACATGTTAGCAAAATCTGAGTAAAAAGGACAAGCGGGCATGTTAGTTTTCAACACTGCTATTTTAATTACAATTTGCAAATGTACTCATTTGTATAAAAATATGAGGATCACAAATGCTAATGCTTTGATAAAAAATAATTTATTCTGAAAACATTGATTCTGGAACCTGCTCTTTTAGCAACACTGACTTTGGCTTGTGATTTGGAATCATTTTCCAGATTAAAGGGAAGATTTGAAACTTTCGGCAAAAGAAAGTGGACCCTAAATTCTCCAGACATTTTTAAAGTCCCTTTGATATCGTGATGTCCCTAGACGAGACATTATGGGACTTAAGGCTGTGTATATTCCCATTTAGCTCTCAAGCAGACATTACAAACAAAATTTTCAAGGGAAAAAGGCAAGATTCTGCTTTATTGCAATTTTTTTTTTTTCTCTCAATGAAAGGAAAATCTCACTGGATATTTGAAAATATGTTTTTTTTTTTTTTTCTTTTCCCTGGTATTTGTTGCTATTATTTATCAGGAAACCCATAGAATAGATATTTACTTGTAGAAATGTGTTTACAAAGTACATGGATATCCCACGGAGATAAAGCTTATAAATGAACAGAATAATGAATACCACCACCCCCCAAAAAAGTTCAATCGGCTGCATTATATTTTCTGACCACTCAATGTAGTGGAAAAAACCTGGAAAGTTAAGTTTTGCTGCAATTAAAATATCACCTGAAGTCATATATACCAAAAAAACTGTCTTTAATCAAGACTATACAGTAAATAAACAGTCTCTTTTAGTGGAACTTGATTTTTTTGGGATATAAGTTATTAACTTTCTCATTTATAAAGAGGTATTTCTGTGGTCTAAATGAATAAATGTATTTAATAATAGCCTTACTCTTGAGACAGTGAATAAACAAATAGAACATGTATCTTGATTTGTGTGTTCTAATGAGTTTATCTGTTTGTGTATATGTGTGTGGATATGTGAATTACCAGATACTTTTTGCCCTATGTCATTGTCCAAGAGCTGGGGAAGAACTTACTTTAAAAATGTTGTTTTTCTATCAAAAATGGCAAGAATTATCATAAAAATATTTGAAACATTCTTCTCTTTTGCTTATTTTTTTTTTTTAATGTGTGTGGCTTAGAAGACTTTATTTATCTTTAAAAGAATGCCCACCCACTGCTGTCGAGTCAATTCTGACTCATAGCGACCCTATAGGACAGAGTAGAACTGCCCGATAGAGTTTCCAAGGAGCACCTGGTGGATTAGAACTACCGACCTCTTGGTTAGCAGCCATAGCACTTAACCACTACTCCACCAGGGTTTCCTAAAAGAGTACAGCTTTGAAAATTTAGAGAAATAGAAAAGTCACATGCCCATGTAATTTTTTAAAAACTATTTAAAGATTCTGTTTTATCCTAGCATAAGCAGATTAATTAAAACAGCAATACAGAAATATTATAACTCTGTTATTCCCAAATTCTTCTGACTTCCTGTGAGCAAAATTTGGTTCATATGACCTAAATTATTAATTGCACATAAACACATCAAAGCCTTGACAATATTTAGCTCTGTGCTTGCAAGCACACAATTCAGAAACTGTGGCCCTTTGAGGTAATGGGACAACTTGAAAGAAATCAGAAACCAGGCTGGCTGAACTGTAATAGATTCTCTTACATTTAGAAGATTTAGAAGATTCTCTAAGCATTTATAAAATCTGTTTGATATCATGATGTTCCTTGACAAGATATTATGGAATTTAAGGCTGCCTCTGTTTTATGTCCCCATTTAGCTTCCAAATGGAAATAATGAAAAAAAATTTAAGGGAAAAAGAGGCAAGATCTCACTTAATCTCAATTTTTTTTTTAAGTACCAATTTTAATCTTCTACCTAATACCATAAAACTTCATATCGTTTGAAATAATGTGGGGTATGTGGTTGAGAAAATCACCTGCCCTTGCATGATACACCTTACCTCATAAGTGATTGTTATTTAGCCCCACGGTTGACCAGAATTTTAATGTATTTTACATAATAAATGAGAATGAAATAAAACACAAAAGCTGAAGAGTAGCAAGTGCACAAATTACCAATGTTGTTGTTAAGTGCTGTCAAGTCATCTCCAACCCATAGCAACCTTATGTATGACAGAATGAAATGTTGCCTGGTCCTGTGCCATTCTCATAATAATAGGTACGTTTGAGCCAAATGTTGTAGCCACTGTGTCAATCCATCTTGTTGAGGGCCTTCCTCTTTTTCACAGACTCTCTGCCTTACCAAGTGTGATGTCCTTCTCAAAGGATTGGTCCATCCTGATCACTTCTAAGGAGCACTCAGACTGTATTTCCTCCAAGACAAATTTCTTCCTTCTCTGGCAGTCCATATTATATTCAGTATTCTTCTCCAACACCATAATTTAACTGCATCAATTTTCTTCATTCTAGAGTGTCTATTAGCAGATAAGAGAATCACTTGCAACATCTAGGTTGTCGTTGTAGTTAGGTGCCAACAAGTTGGTGCTGACTCATAGTGACTCTATGTGCAACAGAGCAAAATCCTGCACAGTCCTCACAACCACTGATATGTCTGAGCTCATTGTTGCAGCCACTGTGTCAGTCCATCTCATTGAGCGTCTTCCTCTTTTTTCACTGAACCTCTGCTTTACCAGGCATGAAGTTTTTCTTCAGGGATTGGTCTCTTCTGATAATATACCCAAAGTACATGAGATGAAGTCTCTCCATCTTCGCTTCTAAGGAATATTCTGACTGTGCTTCTTCCAAGACAGATTTGGTCTTTCTTCTGACAGTCCATAATATATTCGATATTCTTTGCCAACACCACAGCTCATCTATACCAATTTTTCTTTAATCTTCCTCATTCATTGTCCAGCTTTCTCATGCATATGAGGCAATTGAAAAGACCATAGCTTGAGTCAGAGGCACCTTAGCCCTCAAGGTGACATCTTTGCTTTTTAACACTATAAGAAGTCTTTTACAGAAGATTTGCCAAAGGCAATACATTGATTTCTTGACCACTACTTTCATGGCATTTATTGTGGATTCAAGTAAAATGAAATCCTTGACAACTTCGATATTTTCTCTATTTATCATGATGCTGTTTTTGGACCAATAAGCATATAAGTTGAACCATATGAAATTGTTGATATTAACAATTTTGGGCTGAAAAACAGCAGCTTTATATATATATTAGTTTCCTACTCTCCTTTAATACATTACCACAAAGTTGATGGTACAAATAGTTAAGCACAGGAAAAGATATTCAACATCAGTAGCCATTAACCAAAAAAACCAAACCTGTTACCATCAAGTCAATCCCGACCCATAGCGACCCTATAGGACAGAGTAGAATCGCCCCATACGGTTTCCAAGAAGTGCCTGGTGAATTCAAGCTGCCAACCTCTTGGTTAGCAGCCCTAGCTCTTAACCACTCTGCCGCCAGGGTTTCCCAGTAGTCATTAGGGAAACCCAAATCAAAAGCACAATGAGGTACTACTTCACACCCACTAGGATGGTTACTAGCCAAAGAACAGAAAATAAGTGTTGGCAAAGATGTGGAGAAATTAGAACCCTCGTGTTACTGGCAGGAATGTAAAACAAAGGAACCACTGTGAAAAATGGTTTGTTGGTTCCTCAAAAAACTACACGTAGAAATACCATGTAATCCAGCAATTCCATTCCTAAGTGTATACCCAAAAGACTCAAACATACTTGTACACCAATATTCATGTCAATAAACCAAGTGTTCATCAACAGTGCCCATCAATAGATGAATGAATAAATAAAACATGGTACATTCATATAATGGAATATTACTCAGCCATAAGAGAAATAAAGCTCTGATACATTCTACGACACAGATGAATATTGAAAATATTATGCAAACTAAAATGTCAGACACAGAAAGCCAAGTATATGACTCCGCTTATATAAAATACCTAGAAGAGTCAAATGCATAGAGACAAAAGTAGATTGTTACTAGGGGCTGGAGGTGGGGGGATAGTGAAAACAAAACAAAATAAACAACCAAAAAACATGCAAACACGAATTATAAAACAGAACTACAAATTCCTTATCTCATAGTTTTGGAGGACAGAAGTTCAAGATGGATCTAAAGGAGCTAAAATCCAGGTGTCAACAGGGTTGCTTTCTTTCTAGAGGCTCTGGTGGAAATTTTGTTTCTTACCTTTTTCAGCTTTTAGAGGCTGCCTGAATTCTTTGATTCATGGATCTTTCCTCCATCTTCAAAGCCAGCAACATAAAACATTCTCAGATCTCTGACTTTGACTCTTCTGCCTCAAACTTCTACCTGTAAGGGCTCTTGTCTTTGCATTGAGCCCACCTGGATAATCTGGTCTACTCGCCCTACCTCAAGGTCAGTTGATTTGCAACCTTAATTACACCTGCATCCTTGATTCATCATTGCCTTGTAATCTAATTTTTTCACATGTTCTGAGAATGAGGATATAAATATTTTTGGGAAGATATTATTCTGCCAGCCCTGGTGTAGTTCAACTCAGGGCTTTGAACCTGTTTATTCTGGTTTGAACCCCTGCAGAGAATTTGCATTATTTCATAAAAATAATCTTGTTAAAATGTAGATACTGATTCAGTACATCTGTGATGGAAATGCAAATTCTCAACATGGGGTCAAACCAGAATGAACTTCAACCTAATTAATGTAAGATAAGTAACAGGCTAACTTTTTTATTTGAAAAAGCATTTACGAAGTCAGAATCCACTCAACGGCAACAGGTTTGGTTTGATTTTTTGTGTGTGTGTGTGTCGTAATTGTTAAGAGGTTGTTGCCAACCAAAAGTTCAGAAGTTCAAATCTGCCAGCCACTCCTTGGAAACCCTGTGGAGCAATTCTACTCTCCTATAGACTCGATGGCACTGGGTTGATAGGGTTTCTATGGGTAAGAATTGACGAAACAGCACCTAACAACCACAACAGGCCAATTAAGCATTACAAATAAGGAAAAGATAAATGAAAAAGGATGGGCAATGTAAATGGACAGTTTTCATAAAAAGAAACATAAATGAATTTTAAACAGTGTCCAACCTTATTTATATTAAGGAATATAAAATCAAAATGGCAATGTAATGCCATTTTTTTTATTAGAGTGGCAAAGGAGTAAAACAGATTCATAATTTTAACATATCATAAGTATGTGGGAAACAGGTATGCTTCTACAATGTTTGTGAGTGTAGTGATAAATACTTTGTAGAAAACCTTACCAGTATCAATGAAAATTTAAAGGGAACATTTTCTTCCAACAAGCAATTTCAAACGAAATATGTTAATATATAAGTGTGCCTGTAAAGATGATATGCTGAATATTAAAGATTGTTGTTGTTGTTAGGTCTGTTGAGTGGGTTCCAACTCATAGCGACCAATAGAATGAAACACTGCCCGGTCCTGCACCATCCTCACAATTGTTGCTATGCTTGAGCCCATTGTTGCAGGCACTGTGTCAATCCATCTTGTTGAGGGTCTTTCTCTTTTTCTCTGATCCCTCTACTTTACCAAGCATGATATTCTTCTTCAGGGATTGATCCCTCCTAACAACATGTTCAAGGTATGTGAGAAGCTCCTTGCTTCTAAGGAGCATTCTGGTTGTACTTCTTCCAAGACAGATTTGTTCATTCTTTTGGCAGTCCATGCTATATTCAATATTCTTTGCCAACACCACAATTCGAAGGTATCAATTCTTCTTCAACCTTTCTTATTCATCTTCCAGCTTTCACATGCCTAGGGTGATTGAAAACACCATGGCTTGGATCAGGCATACCCTCATCCTCAGGGTGATATCTTTGATTTTCAACACTTTAAAAAGGTCCTTTGCAGTAGATTTGCCCAATGCAATGCGTCTTTTGATTTCTTGACAGCTGTTTCCATGGTTGTTGGTTGTGGATCCAAGTAAAATGAAATCCTTGACAACTTCAGTCTTTTCTCCATTTATCATAATGTTGCTTATTGGTGCAGTTGTAAGGATTTTTGTTTTCTTTGTGTTGAGGTGTAAACCATACTAAAGGCTGTGATCTTTGATCTTCATCAGTAAGTGCTGCAAGTCCTCTTCACTTTCAGCAAGCAAGGTGGTGTCATCTGCATAACACAGGTTGTTAATGAGTCTTCCTCCAATCCTGATGGCCTGTTCTTCATATAATCCAATTTCTGGGATTATTCATTCAGCATGCAGATTGAATAGGTATAGTGAAACGATACGACCTTGAAGCACACCTTTCCTGCAGTATCCCCTTGTTCTGTTCGAATGACTGCCTCTTCATCCATGTACAGATTCCTCATGAGTACAATTAAGTATTCCATAATTCCCATTCTCTGCAGTGTTTTCCATAATTTGTTATGATCCACACAGTTGAATGCCTTAGCATAGTCAATAAAACACATGTAATTATTCTTCTGGTATTCTCTGCTTTCAGCCAGGATCCATCTGACATCAGTAGTGATATCTCCGGTTCCATGTCCTCTTCTAAATCTGGCTTGAATTTCTGACAGTTCCCTGTCGATGTACTGCTGCAACCACTTTTGAATGACCTTCAGCAAGATTTTCTTGCATGTGATATTAATGATATTGTTTGATAATTTTCACATTTGGTTGGATCACCTTTCTTGGGAATAGGCATAAAATATGGATCTCTTCCAGATGGTTGGCCTTGTAGCTGTCTTCCAAATTTCTTGGCATAGATGAGTAAGTACGTCCAGTGTTGCATCTGTTTGTTGAAACGTCTCAATTGGTATTCTATCAGTTCCCAGAGCCTTGTTTTTCACCAATGCCTTCAGTGTAGCTTGGACTTCTTCCTTCAGTACCATGAGTTTCTGATCATATGTTACCTCCTGAAATGGCTGAACATTGACCAATTCTTTTTGGTTTAGTGACTTTGTGTATTTCTTCCACCTTCTTTTAATTCTTCCTGTGTTGTTTAATATTTTCCCCACAGAGTCCTTCAGTATTGCAACTTAAGGTTTGAATTTTTTCTTCAGTTCTTTCAGCTTGAGAAATGCTCAGCGTGTTTTGCCCTTTTGGCTTTCTATCTCAGCTGTTTGTATATGTCATCATAATACTTCACTTTGTTTTCTCGAGTCGCCCTTTAAAATCTTCTGTTCTCCTTGACTTCATCACTTTTTCCTTTTGCTTTAGCTACTCAGCATTCAAGAGAAAGATTCAAAGTCTCTTCTGACATCCATTTAGACCTTTTCTTTCTCTGCTGCCTTTTTAATGACTTCTTGGTTTCTCCATGTAAAATGTCCTTGATGTTAATCCACAGCTCGTCTGGTCTTCAGTTATTATTCAACGTGTCAAATCTATTCTTGAGATGGTCTCTAAATTCAGATTGGATATACTCAAGGTTGTACATTGGCTCTTGTGGACTTGTTCCAATTTTCTTCAGTTTCAACTTTAACTTGCATATGAGTAATTGATGGTCTCTTCTGCAGTCAGCCTCTGGCCATGTTCTGACCAACAATACTGAGCTTTTCCATCGTCTCTTTCCACAGATGTAGTTGATTCGACTCCTGTGAATTCCATCCGGCATGGTCCATGTGTATATTCACCATTTATGTTGGTGAAAAAAGGCATTTGCAACGAAGAAGTGTTGATCTTGCAAAATTCAATCATGTGATCTCCGGCATCATTTCTGTCACCAAGACCATATTTTCCAACTGCTGATCCTTCTTCTTTGTTTCCAACTTTTGCATTACTCAAAATTTATCATTAAAAAAAAAAATTTTTTTTCCACCTATAGGTGAAGATTTTATGAAGTTAATGTGTTAATTTTGCAATTACTTTTAGCTATGCTGTTGCCAGAATTAAGTTCTAATAATTATATGTACTCATATATATTTTTCCATTTTAAGTGGCAGCTACAGAAGTGGTGGTAGATTCTTGGTATGGCTTCATAATGATTAATTACAGTTTTTGGGATACATATCCAGCTTCTTCAGATTCTAGCAATAGTAGGAGTGGCGACAGCAGCAACATCATTGGTGGTAGTGGATTCTTCATTTGGGGATATCTTTAGTTTCTGCCTCAGAGGCAGTTGGTCCCCTAAAGCAAGGATCCACAAACTTTTTTTTTTTAATTGGACAGATAGTAAATACTTGGATCTTTGAAGGCCATTCAATATTTGTTGCAATTACTCAATTTGACTGTTGTATCTAGAAGGAATCATTGACAATATGTAAATGAATGGACATACCTGTGTTCCAAAACAAATTATTTACACGTCTAATATATTTTTCTTGTATCTCAATAAGTAAAAACAGCAGAATTAGTTTGCTTTCACCTGGTACTGGCAACATTACACCTTCACAATTTTCTCATGTTTACTTCAAATATTAGACTCTCTTTCGTTAACTACCACCACCCATCTGTCAGTTTGTCATATTGTAGTGGCTTGTGGCATAGTGGTAAGTGCTATGGCTGCTAACCAAAAGGTTGGCAGTTAGAATCCACCAGGCACTCCTTGGAAACCCTATGGGGCAATCCTACTCTGTCCTATAGGGTGGCTATAAGTCAGAATGAACTTTGATGGCAATGGGTTTGGTTTTGATCTGGTTTAGGTGATACTATGATGCTAGAAGCTATGCCATCAGTATTTCAAATACTACTAGAGTCACCTATGGTGGACAGGTTTCAGAGGCGCTTCCAGACTAAGTCAGACTAGGAAGAAAGCCTGGTGATCTACTTCCAAAAATGAGCCAAAGGAAATCCTATGGATCACAACAGAATATTATCCAATATAGTGCTGGAAAATAGCCCCCCTAGGCTGGAAAGCACTCAAAATACACATTGACTGCTATAATACCATGAAGATGGCATAGGACTGGGCAAAATTTTGTCCCATTGTATATGCATTGCCATGAGTTGGAACTGACTCAGTGAATACTAACAACAACATCATTAGTAGATAGTAACTGTTTATCTCATCAACATATGGAATATCAAATGGCTTCACTATATTTTTAACATCCTGTTAATTAGATGGAAGTGATAGTTACCCTAGATGTTATTGCTAAGTCATATGAGTACAAAGGAGAAAAATATATATATACCTCTTTAGATTTTGTAAAAGATGAGGAGGCCAAAAAAAAAAAACAGAAATCCTCTTCAGTGGGTACCCACTACAAAAGAGACTGTTAATAACCATATGGACTAGATTTCTTTTTCTGCTTATGTCAGTCAAACTTTTAATTCAGTTGCCCAAGTTCATGGTCACTGAGTAGGTAAACAAAATGTCTTTTGTGACTGAAATGCAGATTACCCATGGTATCAACAACCAGGAATTTCTTACACTGACCTTGCCACTGTCACCAAATTTGGCAATTATAGAAACTGAGTATCCCCAGTATCATGCTGTATCCAATAGATACAAACTAAACTCTTGGTGTCCGGTTAATTAGATTGGGCTTCTTCCATCATAGAGGGAAACAGCTGGTCTGCACTGAAATAGACACTTATTCTCTGCCTTGCCTACCTGTAGTGATTCTGCCACCAGAAACATTATCCCTGGATTTAATGCATGTCACCAACGCCACCTTTAAGGAACTTACAAAAGAAGTAAGGGAAAGAACTCACTCACATGGGATTCATTAGTATTAACAGCACTCAAAGCAGCTGCTCTAACAGAATTATGGAATGACCTACTGAAGCTAGGTAACAGCACTTTACAACGTTGGGTGCATAATGTTAGATATGCTTTAAACCAGTGAGCGATATATGTTGCTCTTTCTCCTACAATCAGAATATGGACCTAGGTGATATCCATGGGGAGTCTGGATAATATTTCTCAATTACTCATCTAATGACCCATGTATAATAGTTTTGCCTCTCTTTTGTTTGCTTATGGCTCTGCTGGTTTGCATAAATGCTTCCTCCAGAAAATGTGACAATGGTTTTACTGAAGTGAAAATCAACACTACAACTTCATCATTCCCAGTGGTAAAAGGTCATAAAAATATATAGGAACCCATAGAGGCAAAATCCTCAAACCCCATAGAATCTTCTCTCAGTGATGTGCTAGGTGGGGGCAAAAGACAAATGGACCATGTAGTAGAGTGGTAAAGAAATGCAAATTACTGTGGCTTAGTGATTGCTCAGGTATGTATATGGATATGCACATTAACTAATTTGTTTTCTCTTTCCTATCCACTATGATTTTATGTAAGGTTTGTGGGTGATGGTTAATTTCACGATTTCACAATGGTCCTTTTTTCATATATCGGGAATCTGGCATAGAGCATTAGAGCTACAAAAGTAAAGTCAAACAGCTAGTTAATGGAAAAGTACATTTTGAAGCTTGTTTTCTAGCTCCAGGGCCAATTCTCTTTGTGTGACTCTAGAGTTGATATCAGTAGAATAGATGAATAAATAATAATAATAATTTCAATATATTGAGATATTGTGGGCCAATGTAGTAAAATGCAATATTTTTATTTTTCATGAGGATAGACATTTCTGCTGCTTCACTATTTTTTAGCTTTCAAATGGAATTCTATGAGCTTAAGCCACAGAAAATATTTTATTATTCCACATGACTAAAAGTGTTTTCAATTTCCTGTCAGTTTTAAGAGATTATATTGTCATTCTTTTTGGTAAATGATGCTGAGATAATTAAGCCCTATAAATTATCCTTTTAGGCAATAGAGATTATGTGTTAAGTAATAATAGGAGATTGTAATAATGAGGTAAAATAATTGAAAATAAACAATAATATGTGTTTAAATAAAATTTTAACACAGAAAAAGTATTTTTTTTTCTGTAATGTGATTTGAAGATTTATGAATCTAAATAAGATGGGAACATGTTGCACAAATACTCAGCTTGCTTTTTTCCGTATTAAAAAAAATCAATATAGGAAAGTGAATAAGAATAAACAAAACAAATTTAAAAGAAAATCATACAAATCAATTGATGCAGATAATTCCTTTTTCTTAAAATTCAGGTAAAATTTAAACTTTGCCTAAATGCAAGGTGTTGAAAAAGAAAGGTGTTACTCTGTATTAAATCCTGGGATAGAAAAAATAAAAGGTAATAGAAAAACTGGGGCAATACAAGGAAATGTCTATGGTTTAGTTAATAGTATGACACTGATGATGTTAACTTCTTTGTTGTATTAAATGTACCATGATTGTATAAGATGTTAACAGTAGAGGAACCTAAGTAGATTTATAGGTCTTCTGTAAGTCCAAAATTATTTCAAGTTAACAAAAATTGACCTTTGACCTAATTCAAATATGCTGGATAAAAGTGGACCAAATTAATTATTTTGCTTCTTAGTTCATTAAGATAGTACCATAACTTTCTACTTTGCTTCCAGTTAGAAATAAAGAGCTGGATACTGCCTTAAAAAAGAACAATGCTAAATCTATTAAAATTGGGTGTCTTCACAGAATAATTAAGAGTTAAAACAGTGTAAATAACCTGCAAAAATAACTGTATGTTATTTATTACAAATGTATAGTATGTCTAGTGATTTGATCCATTGTAAATTTATTCAGTTCCTCTGGAAAAGTCTTCACAGCGTAAATGTTATAGTGTCCATTATTCAGACATGCAAGATATTCTTTCCAGTTTTAATTTAAATATATTCCTCATTGATGTGTAAATGTAAACTTTATTTTATATGAAGGCTAGAATCCTGAAATGTATCTGAACTGTTAAAACGTACAGTGTAAACTTAGAAATTTGGATAGGTTCAGTTTATATAAGAGATGGACAGAAATATGTATGTAAGTCACTTTTTTCACACCTAATGTTATAAATAGAAAGAAAATAAATATATTTCCATGAAAGCTACTGTGAGGTTGTGCTTATATATTTCTGAAAAGATGGAAATTATGGCAGAAAGATCATCTGAACTCACATAGAAAGTAAATGATATTTGTGTTTTATCCATAGGTAAATGATGCCGGTACCTAGTCGTTATAAGAAGGGAAAAAATTCTTATAAGATACAGGGGAAAATTGTGTGTTTTCCTGGTCCAAAATCAATACTCTAGCTAAGGAATTTAAATCCTCAGCTGCCTTATTGGAATCACTTTGAATAAGAATAAACTGTAAGTGAAAACCATCTAAATAAATATTTCACCACACTCACAGCAAGCCAGCATAGGAGCTGTGATACTTAAATGGAAATCAATGGAGAGGTAATTGGTAGAGAAATACATATGCCTTCTTTAGGGTCAGAAACAAAAAGTATCCAATCTCAGTTTTTGAAAGCTTCATAAAAAGGAAAAGAAAACAAAGTCTTTAAAAAGCAATAAAATGACAACTTAAATATGGTAATCACATGTAACATGACAGGATAAGCACATGTAGGTGTTTACGTATGCATAGAAAAAGTAACAGTTCTCTCTGTGCACCATTTCATATTCAAAACAGGTACAATAATAAAGCACTGCACCAAAGGTACACTACAGAGCCCTCATTTAGGATAGAGGTGCTGGTTCAGGAATGGGCCCTTAAAAGGGCTGTTTAGATGTCAAAATTTTATGTGCAGCATAGATCTCCTGCTTTATTGAGAAGAGTCATGAGGCATTTACTCTTCTAATTTATATGGGGTCTGAATTTTGCTATTTAGCTCTAAAAATATTTCTAGTGAAAATTCCACTTACCTGCCTCCTCACCTGAAAAGCAATGAATGTAATTTAATTGCCCCAAAGTAAATTACACATACATCCTTTTGGTTTTGTTATCCATTTCATTAATAAAATACCTTCTATTTGCTAAAAGCAAACTATTTTCAAAATACTTGCAAACACATGATATCACTTTATTTTCACCACAAGGTAGGCAGGTAAATAGGTCTTATTATTACCATATTAAAATGAATAAAAAAGAGACCCTAAAACATTTAGGTAAAAGCTTAAGGCCCTGTAATTAGTAAGTGGCTGAACCAGGAAAATAACTTAGGACGCCTGATTATACCAGTGTTCTTTCCGTTAAAGCTTCCTGTTGTGTTTGCTTTTTGCTTGGTGTGAACTTCATTAGATCCTTTTGCGTAACTTGGTTTTTAACACAAAAAATATGGCAGTCACACAGTGGCAATGACTTGATGCAATAAACCAAAAGCAAGATTCAATCACAAATTCTGCTTCAATCCAAATAGAAGACTGTGTAACAGTCCAACAATTATATGATTACTGAAAACAATTTAACTTTCTCTCTCTTGTTGTTGTGTCGTCTGTGTTGTTGTATCTAGGGCATGTTCCAATAAAAAATACAGACTTATAAACAAATTCCTATGTTTAAAGCCACTTGGAATGTTTCTTTTTTATGCCATTATTCCATTACTAGAACACAGAGTTAAGTTCATTTGCTGTATTTAACTATCAATTTTTACAGACTGCTTTTAAATTTGATTTTGTCTTATAATTTTATAATATATTTAGATGATTCCAAAATAAGATCCTCAAAATAAGGTAAATTTCAAAATTCCAGCTTCTTTACCTGTCTCTTCCCCTCATAATAGTTTTTTAATTGTGCTTTAGTTTTCCATTGTTATTTTAATGAAAGTAAATATATATGATATGTATATATATACATATGTGTATATATTTATATTTATATATATATTGTATCCTCCCCCTTGTCTTTATGGTAACATAAACAAATAACATAGAAATATTAGCATTATATACATATTTTCTCCATCTTGATTTTTGATTTAATAAATATCTATGAGAGCTCCTCATAGTAATATACAGAGGGGTTTCTCATTCTTTTTTATCACTGAATAGTTTCCTCTATGTGTATATAAATCAGTCAGTTGGCATGGAGTTGATTCCAACTCATGGTGACCACATGTGTGTCAGAGTAGAACTGTGGTTTATAGTTTTCAATGGCTGATTTTTTGGAACTAGATTGCCTGCCTTTCTTCTGAAACACTTCTGGGTGGACTGAAATCTCCAACCTTTTGGTTAGCAGCCAAGTGCATTAACCATTTCCACCATCATACCTTATTTAACCAGCTCTCCATCGATGAATATTTAGGTCGTTTCCAGCATTTTGCCATTAAGAAAAGGTTCAGTGAATAACATTATGCATATGTGTTTTTCTATTTTTTTTTTTTTAATTTAGTAAAGATTACTAGAAGTGTTATTGCTGGGTTAAAATACAAATTGTCTATGCAATTTTGCTAAATATTGTCAGCCATAAAGATAATGAAACCTGATACATGCTACAATATTGATACACCTTGAAAACACCATTCTGAGTGAAATAAGTTAGTCACACAAAACAAATATTGTATGATCCCAATTATATGAAATATCTAGGACAGGCAAATGTATAGAGACCAACCATCACCCATCTGTCAGTTTTATTGTGATGGTGTGTGTGTTGCCACGAGGCTGGAAGCTATGCCACTGGTATTCACATACAAGCAAGGTCAACCATGGTGGGCATGTTTCAGGGGAGCTTCCAGACTAAGACAGACTAGGAAAAAATGCTTGGCAATCTACTTCCAAAAATTTGCCAATGAAAATTCTAAGTATAAAAAAAAAAAAAAAAATTTTTTTTTTTTTTTTTTAAGTATAGCAACAGAATATTACCCAATATAGTGTTGGAAGATGAGCCTTTTAGATTGGAAGTTGTAATGATTTCTTTCTCCTTGGATCAGCAGTCAACATCCATGGAAGCAGCAGTCACAAAACCAAACAATGTATTGCATTGGGCAAATCTGCTGCAAAAGACCTCTTCAAAGTATTGAAAACAAAGATGTCACTTTGAGGACTAAAGTGTGTCAGATCAACTCATGGTCTTTTCAATCAGCTTATATTCATGCAAAAGCTGGTCAATGAAAAAGGAAGACAGAAGAAGAATGCATGTCTTGGAATTGCGGTGTTGTTGAAGAATCTTGAACATATCATGGACTGCCAAAGGAACAAACAAACCAGTCTTGGAAGAAATACAACTAGAATGCCCCTTAAAAGCAAGAATAGCGAGACTTCATCTTGCTTACTTTGGACACACCATTAGGAAAGATCAATCCCTAGAAAAGGACATGACGGTTGGTAAAATAAAGGATCATTGAAAATAAAGGAAATCTTCAATGAGATGGACTGACACATAGACTTAACACTGGACTCAAACTTAACAACTATCATGAAGATGGCATAGGACTCAGTAATGTTTTGTTCTAACATACATAGGGTTTCTATGAGTTGGAGGTAACTCAGTAGCAACTAACAACACCAAAATAAGTCAGCCTTGAAACCACACTAAGCAATGGGGAAAAACATGTATATTAAAAACAAAACAAAATAAGCCAACAAAAAACTAGACAGGAATCATATACTAACAACCATGATGAAAAGGCTAGACATGCTAATGTAAATATCATGCTTGTTTCATTTGCGGTATAACTTATCACCAGAGGCTGGAAATACTAGTTATCAGATGCTCTATTTTCATTAATAATACTTGGAAAATATCATTTAGTTAATGCTATAACTTTGGTAAATGATTTTTCTTTCAAAACTTCAGATCCATAGGAGGCAATTCAAGTATCCTTGATAAAATATATGTGGAAATCTCTAAAAAAAGGCAGTAAAGGACATCCGTATTCTGATGGAGCACAGACCTCTTGTAAGCCTACTTTAAATTGCCTGGCTTTCAGCTCACTTTTCCCCTGACTTTTAATGTGCATATTTACCTTGTTAAGAACGGTGTCAGCAAATGTATTTACTAATGTGAGCCACTGTAGGGACCTAGAGGCTGGATCTGATCAATGCTTCACTCTGTAAGGAAGACAAAGCTATCAGTAATCTTATGGCAGGACATCTATATTGGTTTCTTGTATTACTGCTAGATGTACAGCAGGCTAATGGGAGAAAGAGAGCATAAGTTATTGGGTAATGTTAGTGTTTGTGAACTACCCAGTTTAGAACTGTATGTTGAAATCATAAGACAGAGCAGAGGTTGCCTCTGCAAGTACTGATTAGTAAACCCATCACAGAATTTCATCACTTATTTTGCACCTCCATCTGATTTTCTGCCTTCTCTAGTTACTCCTTTTTTTTGGTGTATAGTTTGTCTTTTAATCTGCTTCTTTTAAAATCCATCCACTCTATAAAAACTTTTCAGCTAAGGTGTGCTCGAACACATGAATCTTCTTTGGATCTATGGCCCTGTTATGGATTGAATTGTGTCCCCCCAAAATCTGTATTGAAATCATGGCCCCTTTACCTGTAAATAGGTCCCTGGGTAACAAGAAATGATTTATGCTTGACTATTAACCTCAAGTTTCAAGCCCACTCAGCAGTGCTAGAAGAATATCCTGGTAATCTGCCTCTGTAAGATTACAGCCAAGAAACCCCTATGGGGAAGTTCTACTGTATAACACGTGGGTCACCATGAGTGGGAATTGACTGGACAGCAATGGGTTGTTTGTTTTTTATACCCATAAATATAATCCTGTTTGGAAATAGGGCTTTATTTCTTATGTTAATGAGTTCATACTTGAGTAGGGTGTTTTGTAAGTCTAATCACTTTTCAGTTACAAAAAAAAAAGCAGGAAAGACGCACACAGGGAGAAGAGGAAGACAGATGACAGATGCAGATGCATCTACAAGGATTGTTGGCAGCTACCAGAACCTAAAATAAATAAGGAAGTACTGGTGGTGTTGTGGTTAAGAGCTACTGTTGCTAACCAAAAGGTTGGTAGTTTGAATCCACCAGCTGCTCCCTGAAAACCCTATGAGGCAGTTCTACTCTGTCCTCTGGGCCACCATGAGTTGAAATCAACTTGACGGCAACGGCTTTGGTTTTTGGTTTGGTTTACCTCCCTCTAGAGCCACACCCTGAATTCTAATTTCTAGACTCCCGAACAGGAAGAAAATAAATTTCTCTTCTTTAAAGGCAATCATTTATGGTGTTTGGTGGTTATAGCAGCACTAGGAAACTAAGACAGACCCCATGTGCTAGGAGTTTTGCATAATATATCATGCAAATTTCTTTGAGATTCTAGCAATAAATACCAATATCTACCCTAGTTGTTTTCTACCTAGGTTCTCTACCCTAGGTGTTTTCAGTTGCCTCATATGCATGTGAAAGCTGGACAATGAATAAGGAAGACTGAAGAAGAATTGATGACTTTAAATGATGCTGTTGGTGAAGAATATTGAATATACCACAGAATACCAGAAGAACTAACAAATCTGTCTTGGAAGAACTACAGCCAGAACACTTCTTAGAAATGAGGATGGCAAGGCTTCCTCTCACATTCTTTGGACAGGTTATCAAGAGGGACCAGTCCCTGGAGAAGGACATCATGCTTGGTAAAGTAAAGGGTCAGCGAAAAAGAGGAAGACCCTCAACGAGCTGGATTGACACAGAGGCTGAAACAATGGGCTCAAGCATAACAATGATTATGAGGATGGCACAGGACCTAGCAGTGTTTTGTACTGTTGTGCAGAGGGTCACTATGAGTCAATGACACCTAACAACAAAACAACACCCTAGTCGTCAAAATAACCAAATGAAACAGGGGACTGGGAGGAGATGAGAACACAATGTGGAAGAAAAAGGGTTAAGAATAAAATAACAAATCTTTATTTTTTCCACATTGATTTCATGTGCCACGACCTACAAAATCCAACTCACATCCTTTCCTTTGTTCTTTATTACTTAGTTTACTCATCTCTCTCCCCCACTCTTCCTCTCATAAAATATTTCATCCTAATCTTAGGATAAATGTTCCTCTCCACCAATTCAAAATAACAAACTAGCTTCATTCATTTTTTTTATCCTATTTAAAGAAAGACATATTCACATTTCTTTCCAAGGTTGAACATAAAAGCCTAGTATTTAACATAGTTCATTCACTAGGTGCCAAAATGCTTCTTCAACATTTTCGCACAAATACAAATATTATAATAAATATGCTATAGTCATGGGAAGATAGCAAGAATGGATGAGATTTCTTGTTGCATACCTTTTGATTAAAACAAATCATATGCAACTTATTCTGTTGACCATTTTTATAAGAATAACCACATTTTTCCTTAAGATTAGAAAGGTTTCTTTTCTTCATAACCCATATTACATACTACAAACTTAGAAGATATTTTTTCAGTCTATTCTGAACTATTCCTTTATTGAGTTTAGCACACTATTGCATTTTGTGTTTTGGTCTTTCTGATAGGAATAATGTATATGTATGTGTGTGTGTCTGTAAAACTTTAAATTACTTGAAATCTATGCAATACGTGTCTTTTCTGGGATATACCTTGTATCTGAGAAGAGAACAAAACATATTTGTTGATGAATCTATATATTTGAATATCTGTGTCAGTAATCTCAGTAGAAATCTAGTTTAGTCAATTTTAAATATTAAACTCAATCATTACTATCTACAACAAGAATAAATTATCCTCCATATTCTTAAAGTTATTTATAAGATATCAAAACAAAAACTTTTAATGAAATATAGTTTCCATAACAATGAGAAATTTTCTTATTTTTTTCTCATATTCCTTATCTAATACTTGTTTCTTCAAAATGTCACTTAAAAAGTCAAAATTTTAACACCCAAATGCATGTTAATAAATATTTGATATGGCTCTTTGAAAAAGAAAACATATTCAGAGGCTTTGTTTAAAATTAAAAGAAAAAAAAAGCTCTGTTCATACCCGTCTTTTCTCACCTCTAACTCTGCAAAATGACTTAGCCTCAATTAATGTTGCCCTGTGTGACTCAGAACTTGTCAAACATTTCATTTCATCATCTCTAAACTTGCCCCTCGACATAGACAAGAAAACAGGCAGCAATAATCATGAAACATGAAATGCAGCACATTTCCCTGTACATGGCAGAATGGCATGGGGTAATGGGTAGGAGCAAGCAAGTAAGTGGATAAATATATTGACAGTTTGCTTTTAACAAATCAACACTCTTGAGTAGTTGCATGTAAGAACAGGCACTGTCACAGAAGAACACACTGACAGATGAATTCTGAATAAACCGAACCCTTCTTTCCCTTTTCAAGCCAGAATAAAATTAATGAAATGGAGAGGAATACACGTGGATTTCTTGCTTCAGAGAGATACAAAGGCAGATACTTCACTTAGGGGGCAAATGAATGTTAAGTAGCTGTCTTAGGCTGGGCTCTGTATGGAAGCAAAAGCAGTGCAGCATATAAATATATACATAGAAAGAGAGATTTATCTAAAGGAAATGGCTCACATGGTTGTAGGGGCTGGAAAGTCCCAAGTTTGCGGGTCAGGCTGGAGGCTTCTCCTGACTCATGTAGCCAAAGGCGCTGGGAGATCCAAGATTGGAAGGTCAGATAGGAGGCTTCTGGCTCACAGGCTGTGGAGGCGAACGAATCCCAAGATCGGCAGGTAAGACGGCATGTAAGCTGCCAGCTCGAGTCCTAAGAACCGGAGGTCAGATCAACAGGAGCCTGCTGCAGGATCCAAAGTGAGCAAAGGCCAGCTAGCCTTGCCAGAAAGTCCACCCAATGTTGGGTGAAGGCCACAACCTCAAAGAAACTTCCTTTCAACTGACTGGTCGATCACAACAGAAGTCATCATGGGGGTGATCACATTATATCAGATCTGATTATGGAGGTGATTACATGATTGAAAAGCTGCCAAAACACATCATAACTGCCAAACCACTGAGAGGATCATGACCAAGCCAAGCTGACAAACAAATTTAACCATCACAGTAGCTAAGAAAAAGGATATTTTCAGGGATGAATGACACTATCTTAGATAATCTTCAAAAGGAAATTTGAACCTTAAGGTTCCCCTTGTACAACATCTCAACAAAAATTAGCGGTGACAGTGCTCCTAATTTTAGTATACCCAGTATACTATAATTTTAGTATAGGAAGAGCTTATGATGAAGGTTCCAGTCATGGAGACTAGCTCTTCACAATTTGGCCTGTTGACTCTCACATTTTGTTTTGTTTTCCTTTTTATATTTTGTTTTATTTTTTGCTATCTTTGGACTTACAAAATGGTATTAAAAAAAAAAAAGCAACAGAGTATATCCCAATTTCATTCTGACACTTGCTAGCAGAGATATCTGAAGATGCTCAACAGTATGATGGAGATTATAATGTTTATATAACTGCTTTTTGTGGGGAAATAAGTGAAATGAGATTCAGAACATTAATTAATTGTATTATTTCCTAATATCCTCATATCTCTAGTATTAATTTTTGGACATATATACCAAACCAAAAACCAAACCCAGTGCCGTCGAGTCTATTCCGACTCATAGCAACCCTTTAGGACAGAGTAGAACTGCCCTATAGAGTTCCCAAGGAGGGCCTGGCCGATTCGAACTGCTGACCTCTTGGTTAGCAGTTGTAGTACTTAACCACTATGCCACCAGGGTTTCCTTGGACATATATATGATAAAATATTTTGAAAAATTTCTGTAATAGAGACAATATATATATCTTGTGACCAGAGTGTCTAGCCCCTCCTACTGCTCCTCCTCCTCTTTCCTTTCTTCTGCTTATAACTCCTATTACATTAATCTTTAAAAGTAGATATTTGATCATATGTGTGTGTGTGTAGTTTACTCTTTGTCCAAATGTTCACTGGTTATTTATGACATATTAAATTAAGTCAGATTGTCAGGACAACAATTCAAATTCCTCCTCAGATTTCTCATCATACATTTCCTATTAATCTGTCAGTATGCAGATACACATCTTCTTTACCCATAAACCAAAAAAAAAAAATTGGCATCAAGTAGATTACCCATAGCCTTCCACTATTCCTCAGATGTTTTCTATACCATCCCAAATTTTCACGGTTAGACATCATTTTTCATTATCTCTTTATTTGTTCATTTATTTATTATTCCAAGAATTATTAAGTGACTGATAAGTATAATGCACTATGCTTGGTATTGTGGCCACAATAGTGAGCAAAACAGATTTTATCCCTGCACTAATAGAACCTCCAGTTTTGTAAAACTTCCCTATTATGACTCCTTCTGTCAAAAGCCCTAATATTCTGTTGAAGAAAATTTTATAGGCAAGCAGCTTTGTTTAAAAAAAAAAAAAAAAAAAATCCCAAATCCCTCTATTAGATATAAAAGAAAAAAAAAAATATAACCACTCTTAAAACCCTAAACAGTTTTTAAGGGTAATTAAAACAGTCAATATTCATAAAACTTGTCCTAATTTCTACAACCAGGTGCATTCTTTCCTTCTTGTGAATCCCCAAAGCAACTGGAATCTGCCTAATGACACATTATATTCTGTCTTGGATAATAAATATTTGTGTGTCAGTCTTGTCTTCTCTACCTGGCATCTTGAGGCCAGAGAACTTTATTCAGTACTTAGCAAGTAGTTCTTCTCCAATAAATACTTATGCAATTTAAATCACTTGAGCTTGATGGCCTGCTGTTTTAAAATATTTCATAATCTCCAGAAACAATATCTTTATTGGTGTGCTAAAGAGAATTTGTTGCTTCTCTACCATTTTTTCCAATTCCTTTAGACTATAAATACTTGATTGTGAACTAGAAATGGAACAGATTATGGAAAAATTTGAGAAATGCAATTGAACTAGGAATATGATGTGGTATAGTAGTTAAAAGTGTTTCAAGAATCCAGTATACATGATACAATTTCAAGCTATGTCAAAAATTGCCAATTTTATTTCAAACCCTTTCTCTAATGTAAAACAGAGATAATAATAGTATCTCCTGTATAGAGTTGTTTTAAGGACTAAATGAGGTAAGGCAAATAAGAAGTTAGCATACTGTAAGTACATAGTAAAGTTAACTTTTATTATTTTAATAAGTAGCTATTTTACGTCTAGTCAATTTGGTTTTGTACCAATAAAAAATGAATATATTGCCCAGCTACCATTACTGAATATTTTGATAAAGATTCTATAGAAGAATCCTGATCAAAAGGGGGAAAATGTAAAATAGAATCTAAAATGCTCATGGAATCCAGACTTTCTGGAGCTATAGAGGCTGGAAGAACCCCCAAATCTATTGCCCTGAGATAATCTTTAAACATTAAACCAAAAATATCCCCTGAAACCTTTTTAAAACTAAACAATAGTTTAACTAATCCAGTAAATAACATTTGCCTTGAGCATTATGCTTTTATAAGATCTATCTATATGAGATAAAATTGACAACAGCAACTTGGAAGATAAGAACTTTAGGGGACAGTGAATATATGTTAATGAGGGAGGAACAGCTCAGAAAAAAAGAGTGAGAATGATTGCACAGCTCCAGAATGTAATCAATGTCACTGACTTTTACATGTAGAAACTTGAAGCATATTTTTACTGTATATATTCTCAACAACAACAAAAAGTAAAATGTTACTTAAGAAATAGAAATATATATATGTGTGTGTGTCATCATGTTTAAAGCACCCTTGGAATTTATAAAAAAAAAAGTTTTGTTTTTTTTTTTTATAAATTTACTTCTTTTTAAATCCAAGTATGGCCTTAAACAACCTCTATCAATGTCTTATAGACAAAGACTACCAGGAACATACCTATAATTGAGATAGAAACACACCATAGGGAACAATGTGAGTTTTCAGTTAGTGGATGTTAGAAAGGCCTTGCAGGATTTCTATGCGTGTTAGGTGATTCATGGGGTTTTGAAGAAAGCAAGGCTTGTCTCTGGATTGGATGGTGTCAGAAAGTAAGGGTAAATCTAGGCAGTGTTAATGAATCTTATCTAGAAGGAGGAAAAACTAGAGTGACACTAACTTAGAAATGGATAGCAACAGTCACTTACATTAACCTGGATAGAAGGTTGTTAGACCAGTTTTGTTCTTAGAACAATATTCACATTTTTTCTGTGTTCAGACATGGTTACACAATATTTTTGTTTTTGTCTCTCTCCATTGTGGTCACAGAGTGCAATTGTCCTATGGTGATGTCCTATGAAACTGTTTATGCTCAACTGGAAAAGATTAAGTCTGTGAGTGCTAAGCCAGGTCCTTACTACAGCTCCAGCAGACAGTCCTAGGCTAGCTTGTGACTGTTAAAGAGGCTTTTGTCTTTATTACTTATCAACTAAAACTTTATCACTTTTCAACTAAAACTGAATAGCAGAAGGATATTTATTTGTTTTATTAAATATGCAAAGGCATTCAACTCTGTGGATCATAATAAATTATGGATAACTTTGTGAAGAATGGGAATCTCAGAACACTTAATTGTGCTCATGAGGAACCCGGACATAGATCAAAAGGCAGTTATACAGACAGAACGAGGGGATACTGAGTGGTTTAAAGTCACGAAAGGTATGCATCAGGCTTGTATCCTTTCACCATACCTATTCAATCTGTATGCTGAACAAATAATCCAAGAATCTGGACTATATGAAGAACCGGGCATCAGGATTGGAGAAAGAGTCATTAACAACATCCAACACGCAGATGGCACAATCTTGCCTGCTGAAAGTAAAGAGCAATTGCAGCACTTACTGAAGATCAAAGGCCACAGTCTTCAGTATGGATTATACCTCAAAATAAAGAAAACAAAAGCCGTCAGAGCTGGACCAATAAGCCACGTCATGATAAGCAGAGAAAAGATTAAAGTTGTCAAGGGTTTCATTTTACTTAGATCCACAATCAACACCCACAGAAGAAGCACTCAAGAAATCAAAAGACACATTGCGTTGGGTAAATCTGCTGCAAAGGACCTCTTTAATGTGTTGAAAAGCAAAAATGTCATCTTGAAGACTAAGGTGCCTGAACCAAGCCATGGTATTTTCAGCACATCATATGCACATGAAAGCTGAACAATGAATAAGGAAGACCAAAGAAGAATTGATGCCTTTGAATTGTGGTGTTGGCAAAGAATACTGAATATACCACGGACTGCCAAAAGAACAAACAAATCCATTTTGGAAGAAGTACAACCAGAACTACTTAGAAGCAAGGATGGCAAGATCACATCTTACAATCTTTGGACATGTTGTCAGGAGGGATCAGTCCCTGGAGAAGGACATCAAGTTAGGTAAAGTACAGGGTTAGTGTAAAAGAGAAAGACCCTCAATGAGATGGACTGAGACGGTGACTGCAAATTGTTAAGCATAACAATGATTGTAAGGATGGTGCAGGACTGAGCAGTGTTTCTTTCTGTGGTACATAGGGTTGCTATGAATTGCAACTGGCTAGATGGCACCTAACAACAACAACAATAGTTAAAACTTCATACATTCACCCCCAAAATACTGGTTGCTAGCCTAAAATATCTAGAAAACACTGAACAAATTTGAAAAAAAAAAATTCTTAGCAAATACAACTTTTTTTTCTTTCAGAAGCATATAATCTATTAGTCGATATAAACATTAATCATATACTCCAAAACAAATATAACATTGCAGTTGTGTCATATGCTACAAAGGAAAGTTAAATGGTAGTATGGTAATTTATAAAAAAGAGAGGTTAGTTAACAAAGTCTAGGAAATTATCAAAGGTTTCCTATAGGTAGTCGTATTTGACTTTAGATCTAAAGAATAAAAAGAATTAACTAGTGTGACAGTTAAGGTTGTGTGTCAACTTGGCTAGGTCATCATTTTCTGTGGTTTGGCAGTTAGGTAATGATGTAATTTGGCAGTTATGCAATCATTTAGTTATCCTACATTTTGTGATAAGATGTAATCACCTCCATGATGTAATCTGATGTGATCACCCAACAAGTTAGTTGTAAGAGGAGTGTCCTCAGGGTATGGCCTGCATCCAATATATATAGATGTTCTGGCAAAGCTCACTGGCTTTTGCTTGTCTGGATCCTGCATTTGGCTCATCACCATCTGATTTCCAGTTCTTGGGGCTGGATTCAGCAGCCTGCCATCTTATCTGCCAATCTTGGGTTTGGATAGATATCCTAGATATTAGTGAGCTGAAATGTACTTGTATGGCCATTTTGAATTGGATAATCATATGGTTTACTATGCTCAGAATGAAAAAATGAAGAGAAATAATGTCACATTCATTTTTAAAAAGGACATTTCAAGATCTATCCTGAAACACAACACTGTCAGTAATAAGATAATGCCCACATGCCTACAAGGAAGACCAGTTGCTAAGATTATTAATTCAAATTCACACACCAACCACTAATTCCAAAGATGAAAAAATTGATGATTTTTACCAACTTCTGCAGTCAGAAATTGATTAAAAATGCAATCAAGATGTATTGATATTTACTGGTGATTGGAGTGCAAAAGTTGGAAAACAAAAAAGGATCAGTAGTTGAAAAATATGGACTTCGTGATAGAAACGATGACTGAGATTGCATGATAGAATTTTGTTAGACCAACTACCCATTCATTGAAAATAACTTTTTTTCAACAACATAAATGGTGACTATATATGTGGGCCTCACCTGATGGAATACTCAGGAATTAAATCCTGAGTGGAAAGAGACGATGAAGAAGTTCAATATCATCAGTCAGAACAAGGCCAGGGGTCGATTGCAAATCAGACCATCAGTTGCTCATATGCAAGTTCCACTTGAGCTGAAAAAAATTAAAAGAAGTCCAAAACAGCCAAAGTGTAGCCTTGAATATATTCCTACTTGAATTTACAAACCATCTCAAGAATAGATTTGATGCATTGAACACTAATGACCAAACACCAGATGAGTTATGGGATGACATCAAGTACATCATACATGAAGAAAGCAAGAGGTCATTAAAAAGACAGAAAAGAAACAAAAGCTGACATGGATGTCAGAAGAGACTCTGAAATTTGCTCTTGAACATAGGGTAGGGAAAGCAAATGGAAGAAATGATAAAGTAAAAGAGTTGAACAGAAGTTTTCAAAGGGCCTCAGGAGACAAAGACAAGTCTTAAAATGAAACATGCAAAGAACTTGAGTTAGAAAACCAAAAGAGAAGAACACATTCAACACTTCTGAAGCAAATGACTAAAGAAAAATTAAGTCTCTATTTGCAATATTGAAGGATTCAATGAGCTACTCTGTGGGAGAAAGATGTGGCAGTTAGCTTCTGTAAAGATTTACAGCCATGGAAATGCTATGGAGCATCTATTATGTTCTATAGGGTTGCTATTAGTTGAAATCGACTCAAAGCAGTGGGCAGTGGTTTTATGGAAAAAATATTGAACAACGCAGGACGCATCAAAGAAAGATGGAAGGAATACACAGAGTCACTGTACCAAAAAGTATTGGTTGATTATCAATCATTTCAGGAGGTAGTATATGATCAAGAATCAGTGGTACTGAAGAAGGAAATCCAAGCTGCCTTGAAGGTATTGGCAAAAAAACAATGTTCCAGAAATTGATGGAATACCTATTGAGATATTTCAACGAATGGATGCAACACTGCAAATGCTCACAAGTCTAGGTCAAGAAATTTGGAAGACAGCTACCTGACCAACCAACTCGATGAGATCCATACTTGTGCCCATTTCAAAGAAAGGTGATCGACAGAATACTGAAATTATTGAACAATATCACACGCAAGTAAAATTTTGCTGAAGACAATTCAAAAACTGTCGCAGCAGTACATGGACAGAGAACTGCCAAAAATTCAAGGCAGATTCAGAAGAGGATGTGGAAACAGGGATATCACTGGTGATGGCAGATGGATCTTGGCTGAAAGCAGAGACTACCAGAAAGAGGTATACCTGTGTTTTATTGACTATGCAAAGTCATTTGACTACGTGGATCATAAAAAATTATACATAACATTAAGAAGAATGGAAATTACAGAACACTTAATTCTGCTCATGAGGAACCTGTGCATAGACTAAGAGGCAGTCATTGGAACAGAACAAAGGTATACTGCATGGTTTAAAATCAGGAAAGGTGTCCATCAGGGTTATGTCCTTTGATTTATACTTATTAAATCTGTATGCTGAGCAAATAATCCGAAAAGCCAGACTGTGTGAAGAACGTGGCATCAGGATCGGAAGTAAGACTTATCAACAACCTGCGATATGCAGATAACATGATGCTTCCTGAAAATGAAGAGGACTTGAAGAACTTATAGATGAAGATCTAATACTACAGCCTTCAGTCTGGGTTAAAACTCAACGTAAAGAAAACCAAAGTCCTCACAACTGGACCAATAAGCAACATCAGGATAAATGAAGAAAACAGTGAAGTTGTTAAAGACTTCACTTTACTTGGATTCACAATCAACACCCATGTAAGCAGCAGTCAAGATATTAATGATGCATTGTATTGGGCAAACTGCTGCTAAAGACCTCTTTAAAGTGTTCAAAAACAAAGATGTCACTTTGAGGACAAAGATGGGCTTGACCTGAGCCATGGTATTTTCAAGCACCTCAAATTCATGTGAAAGCAAGACAATAAATAAGACCAAAGAAGAACTGATGCCTTTGAATTATGGTGCTGGTGAAGAATATTGAATATACCATGGACTTCCAGAAGAATGAAAAATCTGCTTTTGAAGATGCGCAGCCAGAATGCTCCTTAGAAGTGAAGATGGCAAGACTTCTTCTCAAGGATTTTGGACGTGTCTCTGGAGAAAGATATCATGTTTGGTAAAGTAGAAAGTCAACAAAAAAGAGGAAGATCCTCGATGAGATCGATTGACACAGTGGTGGCAACCATGGGCTCGAACACCGGAAAGACTGTGAGGTTGATGTAGGATCAAGGAGTGTTTTGTTCTGTTGTACATAGGGTCACTGGGAGTCAGAAGAAACTCTACAGCACCTAACAACAATATAAATAAAGGGTCTCATGAGATCGTATCAGAAATGTCACTTTAAATCTTTACAATCATTCATAAATCTTAACAAAGTCTCTTAAAACCACATTCTGGATCTTAAATATGCCCTGAGGCCATATTCTACTAAAAATACCCTGAATTTGATCTTTATCCTGTGGTTGTTTCTTGCTTTGAGAGCATTTTGTTGGATGAAAAGACTATCCAACAGACCATAGTTGTAAATTTCTGAATTTTTTTTTGAAGTTTTTTGTTTCATTTAATTTTTTTTTTCTTTTACTATGTTTCCTTCAAAGCTAGAAGAAATGCATGGCTAAACATGACCTCCATTCCTCTGCAACTACAGAGTCGAAGAATTCTGATTCCATTTTCTTCCCTAACATCTTATCACATCCACTTTTTCAACTATTTATTCCTAAGTCATTATACCAAACCAAAAAATAATATTTCCTATTAATGCTTCTCAAGAAATATTAACAAAAGTATTTTAGCTTCTAGGGATGCCATAACAAATTTCAGACATCGAAATTTGTAGTCACAGCTCTGGAGGCTTGAAGTCTGAATTCAGGGCTTCAGAATGGCCATGCTCTCTCTGTCCGCTCTCAAAAAAACCAAACCACTGCCATCGAGTCGATTAATTCCTGCTTCTTTCAGCTTCTGGTAGCCCAGGCATTTCTTGGCATTCCTTGGTTTGTAGATGCATCTTAACATGGTCTTCTCCCTATGTGTGTCTCTGTCTCTGTTCTCCACTTTTATAATATGCCACTCAGAAGAGATTAGGACCCATTCGACTCCCATGTGACCTCATATAAATTAAACGGATAATATCTTCTTAAAAGATCTTATTTCCAAATAAGTTCGCATTCACCAGTACAGGGGTTAAAACCAAAACAAAATCAAACCTGTTGCCATCGAGTTGATTCCAATTCACAGCTACCCTATAGGATGTTGTAGAACTGCCCCACAGGGTTTCCAAGGGGCATCTGGTGGATTTGAACTGATGACCTTTTTGTTAGCAGTCAAACTCTTAACCACTATGCTACCAGGGCTTCCAGTACAGGGTTTAGGATGTCAAAATATCTTTTGGGGGGACACCATTTAATTCATAACAAAAAGTGTTTCAAAGTTTTATAAAATTTGATATCTACTCTTTGGAAGACCTATCACAGAATATGTGATAGAACAGAGTTCATAGGTTTTTAATAAAATGTATTTTTTAATTGTATGTGACGTTGGAGAAAAATAGTTAATAATTCAGAGTCTATGACCATATCAGGAAAATTTAAATACAAATTGTTTTCCTTTGGAATTTTTTTCTATATTAGTGAAATAATGAATGTAGAGTAACCAACAAATTTTTACGGCATAGAGGGGTTTCAGTAAATATGTGTTTCCTTGTTCATTCTCTTGCTTCATTTTTAAAGTTTTGATTAGGAAAGCATCATCTTTGCATTCTATTTGGCTGAGTGATCTGTAGTATATTCTCACAATATGTCAATCATTATTCAGATATTTTTATTCTATTAACTCTTAAATTCTCCCTACAGATGGGAGCCCTTTCATATACAATACATTCAGCATTCCCTGTTATTGACAATAACATTGATTTCTTGATTATTAGACTAGCTTCTTAGCTGGATGCACAGAGGTTTAAAAATACTCTGCTGTCTTATCAATGAAGAGTATGATTTAGTACATATAGAATCAGCCCCAAATCCTGCATTTTTACAATGTTCACTGTTATGAACTGAATTGTGTCTCCTCAAAGGATATGTTGTGGTCCTTACCCCCAGTACCTACGAATGTGTCCCTGTATGAAGAAAAGGTCTTTGAAAATATTATCAGTTAACAAGAGGTCATACTGGACTAGGGTAGGTCCTAATCCTGTATGAGTGGTGTCCTTATAAAAGAAGAGAAGAGACAGATTGAAAATGGCCATGTGAAGATGGAGGCAGAGATTGGAGTTCACCAACTATAACAGCAACCTAGAGAAGAGGCATGGGACAAATGCTCTCAGAGCCCCCAGTAGAAATCCGTATAGCCAATGTCCTGATTTCAGGCTTCCAGAACTGTGAGACAATAAATTTCTCTTCTTTAAGCCACCCAGTAGCTTCGTGCAATTTTGGGAGTACAAAGGAAAGTAACACATTCCCCAAGTGATTCTGACGCACTCTCAATTTTGGATTGAAGGAACTAATATGTAACTCTTCTATCCAGTTTGAATAATGACATTACACTAGTTGTTGTTGTTGTCAGGTGCCGTTGAGTCAGTTCCTGCTCGTAGTGACCCTATATACAACAGAACAAACCACTGCCCAGTCCTGTGCCATCCTCGCAATTGTTGTTAGGCTTGAGTCCATTGTTGCAGCCACTGTTTCAATCTGTATTGTCAAGGGTCTTCCTCTTTTTTCCTGACCTTCTACTTTACAAAACATGATGTCCCTCTCCAGGAGCTGGCCCCTCCTGATAACATGTTCAAAGTATGTGAGATGAAGTCTCACCATCCCTGATTTTAAGGAACATTCTTGCTGTACTTCTTCCAAAACAGATTGATTCGTTCTTCTGGCAGTCCATGGTATATTCAATATTCTTCGCCAACACCACAATTCAGAGGTATCACTTCTTCTTTGCTCTTCCTTATTTATTGTCCAGCTTTTGTATGCATATGAGATGATTGAAAACACCATGGCTTGGGTCAGGCACACCTTAATCCTCAAAGTGACATCTTTGCTTTTCAACAGTTTAAAGAGGTCTTTTGCAGAAGATTTGCCCAATGCAATGTGTCCTTTGATTTCATGACTGCTGCTTCCATGGCCTTTGATTGTGGATCCAAGTAAAATGGAATCCTTGACAACTTCAATCTTTTCTGTGTTTATCATGATGTTGCTTATAGGTCCAGTTGTGAGGATTTTTGTTTTCTTTATGTTGAGGTGTAATCCATACTGAAGACTGTGGTCTTTGATCTTCAACCGTAAGTGCTTGAAGTACTCTCCACTTTCAGCAACAAGGTTGTATCATCTGTGTATCACAGGTCGTTAAGGAGTCTTCCTCCAACCCTGATGCCCCATTCTTCTTCATATAGTCCAGGCTCTCGGATTATTTGCTCAGCGTACAGACAGTATAAGTATAGTGAAATGATACAACCCTGACGCACACCTTTCCTAAGTTTAAATCACACACTACCCCTTGTTCTGTTCGAATGACTGCCTCTTGGCCTAAGTACAGGTTCCTCATGAGCACAATTAAGAGTTCTGGAATTCCCATTCTTCACAATATTATACGTAATGTGTTACAATCCACACAGTCGAATGCCTTTGCATAGTCAATTAAATACAGGTAAATGTCTTTCTGGTGGCCTCAGCTTTCAACCATGGTCTATCTGACATCAGTAATTATACCCTTTATTTCATGTCCTTTTCTGAATCTGCCTTGAATTTCTGGCAGTTCTCTGTTGATATACTGCTGCAACTGCTTTTGAATGATCTTCATAAAAATTTTACTAGGGTGTGATATTAATGACATTGTTCGATAATTTCTGTATTCTGTTGGATAACTTTTCTTTGGAATAGGTACAAATATGGATCTCTTCCAGTCGGTTGGCCAGGTAGCTATCTTCCAAATTTCTTGGCAGTGCTTCCAGCACTGGATCTATTAGCTAAAGTATCTCAGTTGGTATTCTGTCAATTCCTAGAGCCTTGTTTTTCGCCAGTGCCTTCAGTGTAGCTTGGACTTCTTCCTTCAGCACCTTCTGTTCTTGATCATATGCTACCTCCTGAAATGGTTGAACTCCACCAATTCTTTTTGGTACAGTGACTGTGTATTTCTTCCATCTTCCTTTTATGCTTCCTGTGTAGTTTAATACTTTTCCTGTAGGGTCCTTCAATATTGCAACTCGAGGATTGAATTTTTTTTTTTCAGTTCTTTCAGCTTGGGAAATGCAGAGTGTGTTCTTCCCTTTTGATTTTCTAACTCCTTGTCTTTGCACATTTCATTATAATATTTTCTTTGTCTTCTCAAGCTTCCCTTTGAAATCTTCATTTCTTCCTTTCACTTCATTTCTTCCTTTCACTTTAGCTATGCTATGTTCAAGAGTAAGTTTCACATTCTGCATCCCACTTTAAAATGTGGCATCTGGGGTCTTAAATGCTAACAAGCGGCCATCTAAGATGCATCAATTGGTCTCAACCCACCTGGATCAAAGGAGAATGAAGAACACCAAGGTCACACGATAACTATGAGCCCAAGAGACAGAAAGGGCCACATGAATTAGAGACTTACATCATCCTGAGACCAGGAGAACTAGATGGTGCCCGGCCACAACCGATGACTGCCCTGACAGAGAGCACAACAAAGAACCCCTGAGGGAGCAGGAGAACAGTGGGATGCAGACCCCAAATTCTCATAAAAAGACCAGACAATGGTCTGACTGAGACTAGAAGAATCCCAGTGGTCATGGTCCCCAAACCTTCTGTTGGCCCAGGACAGGAACCATTCTGAAGACAACTCATCAGACATGGGAGGGACTGGACAATGGGTTGGAGAGAGATGCTGATGAAGAGTGAGCTATTTGTATCAGGTGGACACTTGAGACTGTGTTGGCATCTCCTGTCTGGAGGGGAGATAAGAGGGTAGAGAGGGTTAGAAACTGGCAAAATCATCACAAAAGGAGAGACCGGAAGGAGGGAGCGTGCTGACTCACTAGGGGGAGAGTAAGTGGGAGTATGGAGTAAGGTGTATATAAGCTTATAGGTGACAGACTGACTTGATTTGTAAACTTTCATTTAAAGCACAATAAAAATTATTAAAAAAAAAAAGAGTAAGTTTCAGAGTCTCTTCTGATATCCGTTTTGACATGTTTGATGTCATTCCACAGCTCGTCTGGTCTTCAGTCACTAGTGTTCAATGTTTCAAATCTATTCTTGAAATGGTCTCTAAATTCAGGTAGGATATACTCAAGGTCATACTTTGGCTGTCTTGGACTTGTTCTAGTTTTCTTCAGTTTCAACTTGAGCTTGCATATGAGTAATTGATGGTCTGTTCTGCAGGCCCCAGCCTTGTTCTGACTGATGATATTGAGCTTTTCTTTTGTCTCTTTCCACAGATGTAGTTGATTTGATTCCTGTGCATTCCAGCCAGTGAGCCCCACATGTACAGTTTCCACTTATGTTGGTTAAAAAAGGTATTTACAGTGAAGAAGTCGGTCTTTCAAAATTCTATCATGCAATCTCCGGTGTTGTTTCTATCACCAAGTCCATATTTTTCAAATACTGATCCTTCTTCTTTGTTTTCAACTTTTGCATTCCAATCACCAGTAATTATCAACGCTTCTTGATTGCACATTTGATCAATTTCAGACTGCAGATGCTTGTGAAAATCTTCAGTTGCTTCATCTTTGGCCTTATATGTTGGTATGAAAATTTGAATAATAGTCTTATTAATCGATATTTCATTACACTAGAAAGAGCATTAATATGAAAGGGACAGAAAGCAATTGTGATTTGTAAACTTAAGATAGTGTTGGCAAAACGTGCATTTGAGATGCCAAGGTGTAGTTCCTCTGTCTTAGCCTAAAAGTTTAGTATCATTTTAAGAAAAAATTATGCATCAATGGACTTAAAGCCTTAATACTTAGGAAAAATCCCTAATATGTACTTTATATTCCAAGTGTGTATGTTATCTAATTTGGAAACTCTATGGGGCAGTTCTACTCTGTCCTATAAGGTCGCTATGAGTCGGAATTGACTCAACGGCACGGGGTTTGGTTTTTTTGGTTTTATGTTATCTAATATTATTGTTTTTTTCTAACTTGTTTGTACAGTATTTAGTTCTCCTCTTCCGTGTGTGTGTGTGTGTGTGTGTGTGTTTTTCAAGAGTATCTAGGAAATGACTTGGACGTTCCTAATGTGCTTCAAATGTAGTTGAGATACGTTTTAAATAGGTACAAGAGATAATAAAGATATATATTAAGTAAATTTCTATCTGTAACTTCTAATATATAATTAATTTTTACAAAGCTACCAGGTTTTCTTAGTGTATTTATAATTTAATTTTGTCACAGTTCCAGAACAAAGTTTTAGTTCATGTGTTTTCAATTGGTCATTTTTTTAGTCATATACTTCCTAGAATTTTATTTTCAAATATCTTTGAACACAAAATATACTTTAGTCTTTTGATGTCTAACAATTTGGCCTGAGCATTTTGTGGAAAAAGAATGTATGATTGTATTGCTACTACTATTGTCTTGGGTAAAATAAATTGAGAACGGTTGCAAATACTGTTACATTGTTCCCAGAACTGCAGGGTTTGGATTTAGAAACTGGAGCATGGAGACTGCCTTAAATAAAAATAAGTGGTTATTTGGCAACACTGTCTGACCAAGTAGTTAGTCCATTACCTTTTGCCAATAAGTTATTTTGAGAAATTCTTCTAATTTTCTAATCAAAAATGTAAAAAGAGAAATAAATTAAGAAAATATAGAAAAAAAGACGGGAACAATTGTGACAAAGTGTATAAAGTCAGGATAATCAAAAGATCCCAGTTTTTAGCTCCAACTTATTCATATTAATAATAGATATATACATATAATTGACTCATTTTGATAGATATATAAAGAAAATCATAATTTATAATGGAGTTAAAACTTGTAGACAAATTTAAAACAAATTAAAATTTGATTTATCTAAGACAGGCCCAAAATGCCAGTGGTCACAGAAAAGGCAAAGAGTGCACAGAAAAGGAACAGATAAAGGACCATGGAAAACTTCAAGGAGAATAAGTTATTTATTTGTATGAGTATAGAATTAGTGGGGCTAAGTTAGTTGGAAAAACGTATAAAAGAGAGATCGGATTACAGATGAGAAAAATTCTGTGAGCTAAAGCATAATAGTAAAACTATGGAAGGGAATGTCAGGCATTGCAAGCACTTAAATTTAACTCAATATACAGACCTAAGGAAGAAAAATAGTAGGAAAATTCTATTCAATTAAAAAGATATTTATTGACGAATACTCGGTACATAGAAATTCCGTATTTTATTTAGCCGGTGATAAATAAAGAAAAAATTTATATAATAAGATGAAAGGTAACATAATCTTAATAAAAGTAAATCAGCAGAAGAGCTCAGAGTCAGATTTGATCAATCCTTCTGTAGTTAGTGCATAGAGGAGTCAGCATGAAAAATACAGTGTTGGGAATGAAAAGAGGTATGCCGTTCTTTGCAGAGAACAACTGCATAAATGCATAGTGTCAGAAAGTGTCTTTGGGGAAGAGCAAAAAATTCTGGTTTGACTGGAACAATCGATTTCTCTCTAATGTAAAAAAAATATATAATATCTGAGTCATTATAGTACAGTGTGCAAGAGTATGGCCCCTAGTGCCAGGATAATTTTCTTTGGATTCCTGATATGCCAGTTAATAGCTAAGTGAAATTAGTTTATCTTTTTCTGCCTCAATTTCCATTGTGAAATGGTAAGTTGAGCACATGTGCTTATTGCCTTTTTCTTGCAAAATATCATTGATACCATAAATAAGAATGCATCTAAGGGTATAAAATCTAAATGCACAAAGTACACTTCATTTACTCCTTTTTGTTTTTTCCCTGTTCTAAAGATTTCCCTAATCTCAACCCAACATGTTTGGTCATTAGTTCTAGTTGGCAAAAGCATCTATAATCTATCTATCTATCTATCTGTCTGTCTGTCTGTCTGTCTGTCTGTCTATCTATCATCTATCTATCTGTCATCATCTATCATTTGTCTACCTACCTACCAACCTACCTATCTGTCTACCTACCTACCTACCTATCTATCTATCTATCTATCTATCAGTCTGTATCTATCATCTATCTATGGTTACATTGTCTATCTCCTGTGTGGTGTTTTCAAATACTAGAATCTCAGCATTCCCTTTTTTCAGTGAATATATGGATGATTTTATGACTATCAATAATTGTTAGTTTAGTTGGTCAGTGTCCTAAACAAGGTACAAGGTATCAAAACAGCTCTGGCTTCTCTGACTTGACAAAAACAAAATAGGGAATTGAGTTAAATTATTAAAATGTCCAAGTTTTCTTACTTCTTTTTGCTTTTTTTCTCCTTACAGTCGTTACCAATTGAAAACAACCTAAATAAATTATGAGAAAAATAGATTTCACTTAGCTAGATCAACAAAGATTGCTTTTTAACTTCTTACCAGAAAATTAAACCTCTTTCCATACATAGTTAAGAAATCTTGATTCCTTTTGTTTTCTTTCTTTGCAGTTAGGCATCATTAATGCACATGTTTTAAAGTTGATAACAATAGAGAGAAATCATTGTTTTTGAGAAGGATATATTTTTACATATTTTGATACTATGTTAAGATAAAATATTCAATCTTCCATGAGTAATTTTTGGGCAGGTAGGTTATTTGTCTTAATAAAACAAACTATAAGAATTTTTGTTGTTAATTGAAAACTTTTATCATTACTTTTCATGTTGTTCTCCAAATAGTATAAATTGTAGTTTGAAGAGAACATATTTGTTAACAGCTTAACAAAGGAATTTAATGATAAAAAGTTAATTTTATATCTTTCTGCTTTTCATACTTCTTTTAAAAACAAACATTCCACCCTTTTTTTCCAGAAAAAGCATAACCAAAAAAAGGGTAGACCAAAGCCTAGTTTAAACTAAAATGTGTATTAAATGATAATAATAAATGTCAATAATTTAGCTTTTAACAATCCATACAAAACTGGTCTTCTTGTACAATTTTTGTTTTTCTTTTTCTGGAAATTTCTTATTTACTAATAAGTGTAAATGTTGAGTAGTTACCTGGATTTGTAATGATTCAATAGCTCATTAATGAAGAAAATTATCAAATTAAATTGCGTACCAACTTCCAGGATACCCTTCGGTTTTCCTACTAGTATACCTTAGCTCATAAAATTTCCCCCTCTGGAATCTGATCTTCCTTTCATATGATTTCCAACTGACTTAAATGAATAAAAAGTTGAGCTATAATTTAAAATATAATGAGATTTCCTTTCAGAATTGGAATACATAAACAGTAAATACGTGATAATAATTAAGAAAAAACTTGGCTTCTGATTAAAGGCACTAACTCAAGGCACATTGACTCCACTCCCATAAAAATTAGTGTTTAAAATATAAATTAATGACATGTAAATATACCAACATTATTTCACTCAGTAACAAAAGCAAGATCCTGTCTAAAAAAATTCCCACATGGATGGATATAATCCAAACTATGAAGTGTAATTATTTCTTGGTGCTGGTGAATTTGTCACTTCTAAGTGCTACGGCTGCTAAACAAAGGGTCAGTGGTTCAAATCTGCCAGGCGCAACCTGGAAACTCTATGGGGCAGTTCTACTCTGTCCTATAGGGTCGCTATGAGTCGGAATCGACTCGACGGCCCTGGGTTTTGCTGGTTTAAATGTATTTCACTTTTCTTTATTTTACATTGCTAATAATAATTAGTTTTGTTAATAAAATATTTATGATGTTAATATTTTGTCATTCAAATTATACCCAAATTTAGATAATAAGATTTCTATAATCTTTGAATTGAAGAGTGAAATCAGGGGATATTATAATTTATTTTTCCTTTTATTTATTATGCATGTAAGCGCAAAGGCTATGTTTCATTTATTTTGATATTTTATATTTAACTAACCAAAAAAAAAAAAAAAAAAACTCATTGCCATCAAGTTGATTCCGACTCACAGCAACTCTATAGGACAGAGTAGAACTGCCTCATAGTTTCCAAGGAGTGGCCGGTTGATTCAAACTGCTGACCTTTCAGTTAGCAGCCATAGCTCTTAACCTCTATGCCACCAAGGTTTCCAATATATTTAAGTAAAGGCTCATAAATTATTTGCAGAACTAAATCATAAATGAAACAATGAGTGGGGGAGAAAAAGGAACACTTAGCTACCTATTAAGGAAATAATATATTTATTTGAACAACTTGAGAGGACCACATTTTATGGCAAACTATAGTACTTGGTGACAGAATTTTCTTTTCCAAGTCTTTCTGTGTATAACTTTTTATCACTCAGTGCTTCCCAATTCTCTTAGTGATAAGGGCAACCTGTGTAAGGTCCTGAGCCAGAAGCACCCAGTTAAGCCATTCCTGGATACTTATCCCAGGAATTACGAGAGAGAATATTTGTTGTTTTCAGTAGCTGTATTTTGAGGAAATTTGTTACACAGCAATATATAAGTATTACAGATTTTGGTAACTGGAAATGAGGTGCTGCAGCAACAAAACCTTGACATGTTGGAGTAACTTTTGAACCAGTCAGTGAACTTTGAGGGGCATGTTGGGCGAAAGTCTAAAATACCTTGAAGAATTTGTTTACAGAATCCTGATGGTTTTTGATAAGGCTCTGAATACTTGCTGGAAAGTGAAATCAGAGTGATTAGAAAGGGAATAGGGGATTTATAGCAAAATTGTCATCTCCAGTTATGTAGAATTTTTTTTTTTTAAACTGCTTAAATAACTGGCTGATTTCATTAAGGATATTTCCAACTAGAGTGTTGAAAATGCCAACTGGTTTCTTCCTGCTGGTAACATTTGGAAAGAGAGATAAAATTAAGGAAAAAAAAAAAAAAAAGGAAGGACTGTAAAATAATTAGATGAAGGACAATTCTCCTAACCTTCCTATATTTAAAATGTTCTATGAAAGAAACCTTATTCTCTTTAGCAGCCATTTTGCCTCACTGAAAAATCAAGGCTGTTACCTGCCCCCAGTATATAAAGAATGTTCTGATAAAACTCACTCTCTTTCTCAACCCTGCACTCTTCTTGTCACCTGATCTCCAGTTCTTGGGATGTAAGACTGCAGAAGTCTCTGGCCTGCTACCTACCTGCAGATTTTGGATTCGCCAACCCCCATAAACGCTTGAGCCAGCAGAGGCCTGTAGCCTACTGCCTGACCTGCAGATTTTGGGCTCTTTAGCACGTACAACTATGTGAGCCAGCGGAGGTATTCAGCATGTTGCCTGACCCAGAAATTTGGGATTTACCAGCCTCTACAAAGAAACCCTGGTGGCGCAGTGGTTAAGTGCTATGGCTCCTAATCGAAAGGACTGCAGTTCCAATTCACCAGGTGCTCCTTGGAAACTCTATGAGGCGGTTCTACTCTGTCCTTTAGGGTCGCTATGAGTCAGAATTGACTCAACTACAACAGGCAGATACGTGTAAGGTACAATTGTGTAAACCATTTCTTCACAAGTCCATGAGCCATTTTCATGAAGTAAATTCTCTCTTTATCTATGTACACTTCACTGGTTTTGTTCCTCTAGAGAACCCAGACTGAGGCAACTACTACTGTAATTTTTTACATTATTTCTGTTTTTTTTTAACTGTTATAACTGATGTGATAAGCACCTTTATATATAAAACAAATTTCTAATTCCATAATTTTTTTTCCTTTTGGCTGAGTTTATAAAAGTAGAATGGAATTACAGGAGCATTATTAAAATGCTTTCCAAATTGTCACTTAAAGTATTTTAAACAAGCAGCAAAGTTCTTTATGAATGTCTACCTTCCCTACTCACATAGTATACAAACTCTCATGATTTTTATCCCTTAAGTTTAGGAATGAGCAAGGGAAGCTCATTTAAACACATTTTATAAAGAAAAACAAGTGCTACAAAACAAATTTAGATAAACTCTCATTAAAAAGGATAACATACTCACCAAAAGTATTCTTTTAAATAAATCAAAACGATGAATGCAGACAGAGCTGAATTTAAAAAGAGCATTAGAGTTTTCAATCAATAGTGAAAATAAGTAACCATGATGTATATCCTTAAGGCTGCAATTCTTAATAGCAGTGGTACATTTTTACAAAGTGTTGTCCATGAACTTTTTCTGTCATAATTTTTTCACGTCAGTGCATTTTTTAAAAAGTATATATAGATGAATAATCTAGTGAAGGGAGTTTGCAGATGTTATTAATTTCCCAAATCAGATGAATTTGAAATAGGGAGATTATCTGGGTGGGTCTGACCTAACCACATAATCCCTTTAAAAGCACAGAGTTTCTCTAGCTGAACAACCAAAAAACCAAACCCAGTGCCGTCGAGTCGATTCCGACTCATAGCGACCCTATAGGACAGAGTAGAACTGCCCCATAGAGTTTCCAAGGAGCGCCTGGTGGATTCAAACTGCTGACAGTTTGGTCAGAACCCATAGCTCTTAACCACTGTGCCACCAGGGTTTCTTTCTCTAGCTGATTGCAGGAGAATTCAGAGAGACCTGTTCTGATTGGCATAAAGGAAAGCAAACATGTGTTATGAGCTGTGAGGGGCATAACTCAAGGAACTGTCGGCATTGTCTAGGAACTGAAAGCAATCTCTTGCTGTCAGACAGGCAGCAAGAAAACGAAGCCTTCAGTCCTACAGTTGCAAGGAACTGACTTCTTCCAACAACAGGAATGGGCTTGGAAGAAGATCCAAAGGACCAGGTGAAAACTGCAACCCAAACTGAATTCTTGATTTCAGCCTGGTGAGACTTTGAGCAGAAAATTCCACCATGATATGCTCAAACTTCTGACCTACAGAAAAAACTGTGAGATAATAAGTATGTGTTGTTTTAAAGCCACTAAGTTTGTAATAATCAGTTACACAGTAATAGAAAAATAATACAACAGTATAAATAATATATATTATTTTAATAGGAATAAGATAGACAAATTGGTGAAAATGTTTGAATATTCTAAAATAACATCTCACTGAGGTTCAAAAAGCAAGCTTGATAATCACAATCTTTTTCATGTATCTGCCTTTAGTTTTCTCTATTTGCGTATCAATGATTGTCACATAATTAATAATCTATAGCCTGTATGGATTAAACCTGAATGTGAAGAAAACAAAAATCTTCACAACTGGACCAATAAACAAAATCATGATAAATGAAGAAAAAATTGAAATTGCCAATGATTTCATCCTGCTTGGGTCCACAATCAATGTCCATGGAAGCAGCAGTCAAGAAGTCAAACGACATGTTACATCTGGCAAATCTGCTGCAACAGACTTCTTTAAAGTTATAAAAAGCAAAGATGTCACTTTGATGACTAAGGTGTGTCTTACAAAGCCAGGTCTTTTCAGTCACCTCATTGAATGCAAAAGCTGAACAATAAAAAAGGAAGACAGAAGAAGAATTGATGCCTTTGAATTATGGTGTTGGTGAAGAACATTGCATATACCACGGACTGCCGGAAGAGCAAACAAATCAGCCTTAAATACAACCAGCATGCTCCTTAGAAGTGAAGGTGTTGAGACATCAGCTCACTTACTTTGGACACATCATCAGGAAAGACCAATCCTTAGAAAAAGGGCAGCCTGGTTGGTAAAGTAGAGGGTCAGTAAAAATGAGGAAAACTCAGAGAGGTGGATTGATACCACAGCCGCAGCAATGAACTCAAAGATAACAAGTATGACGAAGACAATGCCGGACCAGGTAACATTTCGTTCTATAATACATAAGGTTGTCATGAGTTGGAGCCAACTACGTGGCAACTAACAACAACATCAAACAATCTGTGCCATGTGTGAATGATTATTTTTATTCTCTCATCGATAAACAATAATAGAAATTACACTAAAAAATGTAATATAGTAATGTAATCGGATTTTAGGATAATGCCTAAAAAGGTGAGCTTGCGGTATTTAGGTAACTCTACATTTTGGCTTCAGGTTAAAATCTAAGTGAATTTACTGTATGCAATTGTCAGTATATAAACAAGAGTTATTTCATGCAATAGAAAAAAAAAAGCAAACTTAATGACAGTGCTCAAAGTCACTGCTGTCATACTAGATGAATATCTTACTCATTAGCATTCTCGAGCACTAATAATTTTATTTCAAATAGATTAACAGAAAATCATAATTTAACACAGGCTATGTACTGTCAGCATACTCCAGCTATTGGTGGAGCAAGGATGAGTGAATTTCCTGACAATAGAAAACTTCCACGTGTAGGTGTTTAAACATTTTCAAGATTTTAACAGTCTCATTTCACATGCAGGTGGGTAATTCTGGCTGGCACATTTGAATTAACATTTTCTCCTTAATGAAGTTAGAGTTGAGCTTTCATCAGATGCATTGTTTTTCCAAGAGTGTTTGGCTTCGTAATTATTTCTGGCATTATGAAGCAAAATTCCTTGCATGTCACAACTATCAGATAAAGCAATATGTGACCACAGGCAGGAGTAATCAGTCACGAATGTGGAAAAGAGGTGTCACAGAGACTCTGACTTCAAGGTATCCTCAATAGTCCCGTGGGCTTCAGCCATATTAATTAGCAATTAATTTACATATCTAGAAGTGGCAGATGGCAAATTGTTCTTCAAACAATGAAAACAAAATAATTAAAAAAAAATCAGTGAACAATAACAGCAGTAGAAACAGACCCTAGAAAATCTTTCCAAGCAAACTGGACTAGTTTGTGAGTTTCCGAGTCTCTTCTTATCCAGTTCAGACTAGCCATAATCATACATACAGAACACTACTTTATCGAACACTTACTATGTTACAAGGACTCTGCCTTTTTATGTTTATTATTTCATTTAATTCACATAAACTGTGAAGTTGACATTGCCTTTAATTTACAAGCTAGGTTTGCGGAGATGGAGAGTTTAAGAAAATCTATCGAGGCCAAATAACTATGATGTTAATTTAAAATGGCGTTTGTTTAATTCCATAGGCAACATTTTGCTTCTTAGTAAGGGCATACTACAAAAAAAGAAAAAAAGTGTGTCTAGAAAAAAAACTGATTTGGAAAGGAATAAATTACAGCCTTGCGTGGTCCTATTCCTTTTTCATCTTGTTTTTCACAAAACAACAGAATTTAAAATACTTATGCTTTATTAAAATCAGTTGTTTTCCAAAAATGGTAACTCTGCAATGAAATAGTAAGACCAAATACCTTCAAAATTTGGAATCTGTTTTATTCTGGTCAACATTATTACAATTATCAAAGGAACTGATCTTCATGTTGTAAACACCTCTGTAGGATTTTTATATAACGTAGAACACATCCAAACATAAATTAGCCTTTATAAAGGTGTGTAGCATCTTGAAAATCTAATGTTTATTTATTTTTTTCTCTCCATTTATAACCTTAGTATAAGAAATATCTACTTAGGAAGTTAAGGTAGGTATATAAAAAAATAATTAGCATAAGTTTTCAATTCAGACAAGTTTGGCAATTAAAAAACAATAATTTGGATGAGGTAAGAAAGCTGAGCTGTTAGGAACTACATCTAAAGAATGTAACTCTTATTTCAGGAGACTTATTTCCTTCACGAGATGAATAAAATAAGTATCTCATAGAGACAAAGAAGTTAGGCAGGGCTGGGAAGAGAAATGTTATGCTTTTGCACTGGAGCCCTAAATCTGTGGCTGGAAACAGAAGATTTCACGGGCTGTATGAAGAAGGCTTTGAGTAGAAGTGGCAGCTACAGTTTGGTAGAGTTAGTTCTGCACCTCTGAGTTGAAGAGAAATTTATGAAAGCCCTTTCTAACAGTCTCTTGCACCAGGGGAGTATGAATTCATACCTGGGCTCCCGTCCTGATCTGCACTCTTCTGTAGCATGCCCTCCATTTATGTCTCTGGTAGCAACTCCTTTATCACAAATTTAAGAAATAAGTGACAGAATCATAGGTAGCACTGGAGAATAGTTGTTGGTACTCCAGGCTGTAACATCAAATTGCCTGTATTGAATCCTGTTATGGATTGAATTGTGTCCGCCTTTAAAAATATAGGTAAGCTTGACTAGTCCTTGATTCCCAGTATTGTGCAATTGTCCATCATTTTGTCATCTGATGTAATTTTCCTGTGTGGTGAATCCTGTCTCTATGATGTTAATGAGGTAGGATTAGAGGCAGTTATGTTAATGAGGCAGGACTCAGTCTATAAGATTAGGTTGTACCTTAAATCGATCTCTTTTCAGATATGAAAGAGAGATGCAAGAAGAAAGATAGGGGGACCTCATACCACCAACAAACAAGAGCCAGGAGAATAGTCCATCCTTTGGACCCAGGGTCCCTGCGCCGAGAAGCTCCTTGACCAGGGAAGATTGACGACAAGGGCCTAGAGAGAAGGCCTTCCCTGGAGCTGACACCCTGAGTTCAGAATTCTAGCCTCCAACATTGTGAGACAACAAATTTCTCTTTGTTAAAGCCATCCACTTATGATATTTCTGTGATAACAGCGCCGGATACCTAAGACAAATCCCCATCACAACCGCCTCTAAATTTGGAGTTATAAACAACTTAACTTGCCTTTCTTAGCCTAAGTCATTCCATCTATAAAACACATATTATAAGACACAGTGACATATAGTATATTTTTGAGAATCAAATAAAATAATCCATACAGAGTACTTAGCAGAACATATGATACATATTAGCAAGTGAAAAATAATTGTCAATCATTAATAGAATTATTTCTGAGTTGAGTTCTGTTTCTACTACATGGCTATCTAACATATAAAACAAATTTAATAGAACAATGTGAAACCCTGGAATTCAGACTAATATAATCAAGATGTGTCCATTCCTGTCAGATATATTCCCTTAAATGATGTAGACAAGTTCTTTAAATCAAAAACTTCAGCAAGAATCAAAAAAGATAGAAAAAGGTTAGTTGAGATTTACTAAACCCATGCACTGAAATCAGAACTATGTACACTTCACTACATTTTTAGTTCATTTGGGCTTATTTCTGTACTATAAACTCTAAAGTTTACACACCTGGATTCTGAATTTCAGTTTCTCCTCAATATCTCATTAATGAAAATATTAGCTGTAAGATGACCCTCTCTTGTTATATTAACTGCATTTATTTTCTTATAAATCTGTTGATTCTCTTGCCAATGCCATACTTTGTTCTTGGTTTAGACTTGTCTGAATCAATCCCTGGGTTTAGCCCCTTTATATGGTTTGGGTTTTTATTTTGCAGTTTCTTGAAAATTCATACTGAATAGATTTTGTCAATTCTGCTATTAAAGGTTGCTTTCTTCTACATCTCAATAAAACGTTGGCTCCTAGCTTTTATAGATTTCTCTGTGACAACAATATTCTCATTCTTTTTCTAATCTAGGAAAGCCATTTACTACGTCTATTTTGTTTTTTTTTTTGTATACACGAACAAGTTTTTTCCCTGTTTCTTTGCCAGTACAATGAATATTATTATTATAATCACACTAAACATTATTTTCCCATGACAATTCTATTGAAACATTTTAAACATTATACCAGATACTAACATGGCAGAAAAGGTGGTTTTGGTTTAAATTTCAACAATTTGATGCTCAATATAATTTATAGAAAAAAAATACAATGTAATAAGAACTATTTTTATAATAATAGTACTTGGAAATTAGACACTATTGATATCGCTATTATTTTTAACCAGGCTGCTTATAAATTCATATTCATAATCACATAATCTGTTACCACAATAACATTAAGGGAAATCTCAACACTAATAAATATTCAGAGGTACTTGTAATACGAAGGTAGAAATCAAAAATAAAAAAGTCTTTGAGATATAGTAACATATGAAGTCTTCGAAAATAAAGTAGAATAGGATACTATTATCAAAAATATTTACTTTTCATCTCTTTGATCCACATTTATTTTCTTCCTTTTTTGCCAATTTAGTATTTTCTGTGTATTATAACTGAAAAATAAAGAAGCAACTTAATTAGGAGGAGAAAAATAATGGCACTAATGGCACTCCCCAAAATCTATTGTTGATGGCACTTTAGTAGACATGCCTTCTACCAAAGGAAATTCCTCAACTGTTTATTCAGTTGAATACGAAGAAAATCTTAAATTTTAGGTAGTTTGTATAGGCAAACCACAGGCTTTTATCTGTACTATAAATACAGAACTGAACATATTATAATCTGCAAAAAAGAATATCCAGAAAATGTTTTAAATAAAAAAAAAACCTAGTAAATAGAGGGTCATGTTGTATAGATGCATTAAGTACTTAATTATAACTAATATTATAACTGTAAATACATATATATTTATTCCATTGTTGTAAAGAACGGGAATTCCAGAACACTTCGTTGTGCTCATGTGGAACCTATACATAGACCAACTGACAGAACAGGGGGATACTGTGTGGTTTAAAATAGAAAAAGATGTGCATCCGGTTGAATCCTTTCACCATATTTATTCAATCTGTATGATGAACAAATATTCTGAGAAGCTGGACTGTATTAAGAGGAATGCAACATCAGGATTGACAATGTGTGATATGTAGATGACACAGCCTTGCTTGATGAAAGTGAAGAGGAATTGATGCACTTATGATGAAGATAAAAAACTACAGCCTTCAGCATGGATTACATCTCTACGTAAAGAAAACAAAAATCTTCACAACTGGACCAATAAGAAACATCATGATAAATGGAGAAAATATTGAAGTTGTCAAGGATTCCATTTTACTTGGATTCACAATCAATCCCAATGGAAGCAGCAATTGAGACATCAAACAATGCATTACACTAAAAAAATCTGCTGCAAAAGATCTCTTTGAAGTGTTAAAAAGCAAGATGTCACTTTAAGGACTAAGTTGCACATAATCCAAGTCACAGTCTTTTCAATCAATAAGGAAGACCAAAGGATTGACATATTTGAATTATGGAGTTGGGAAAGAATATTGAACATACCATGGAGTACCAGAAGAACAAACAAATCTTTCTTGGAACAATTACAGCCAGAATGTGCCTTAGAAGCTAGGATGGTGAGGCTTTGCCTCACTTACTTTGAACCCCTTAGCAGGAGGAGCCAGTCTCTGAAGAAGGACATCATGCTTGGTGAAGTAGAGGGTCGATGAAAAAGAGGAAGACCCTCAACAAGACGGGCTGACACAGGGCTTCAACAATGGGTTCAAACATACCTACCATTGTGAGGTCGGAGCAAGACTGTGCAATATTCTCTTCTGTTATACAAAAGGTCTCTATGAATCATAACCAACTTGATGGCTCCTAACAATAACATTTCATCATTGCACTAACTCTAGCCAAAAAAAAAGTAATTTCATGTATATATCTTCATTACACTAATTATAGCTAATATTATAGTGAATTAAAATATGTACATAGTATATGTATATGTGTGTATTTATACATATAAACACGCATATATATCTTCATATATATTCATCCTCACTAAAATCTGGGGAGTTTGTTATTCGCATACCAACTGGACCAATGAGAAATGACAACATAAAAGACTAATTACTCATGATACTAACAGCAGAGTTTAAGTTGGAACACAAATTTCAGTCTCTTACTCTAAATTCTGTGTTCTTCCATCACAGAATGGCACCTATGTAATAGAATCAGACCTTGAAAGAGTCCTTTGAGATCATCTGAGTTAGATTTGTGGTTTCATGCAAATCTAATTATTCAAAACTGATAGCTTCAAGAAGACATCAATGACCTTCCACATGCTTCGTTTCCTAATCTAAGTCTCCTTTTCTTTAGTTCCAATTCATTTACTCATCTATGACTCCCAGTGGCCGCAAAGAACAATAAAATGGAAATAAAAAGAAAGAGAGAGAGAGAATAAACACTCCTAAATTTTTATTCTCTAATCAACCTCATTCCCTTTATTCATTGTCCTGGGCCTAATTATTTTAAAGAACAGTCAGAATGTTGAAAATGTTGTTATGTTTTTTGATCATTGAGTACTATGTTTTCTTTTTTTAAAATCATTTATATTCTTAGAGGAATTTTTCTCAAACATAGTCAAATCTAGTATAAAGTCTGTTGTTGTTGTTGTTAGTTGCCAATGAGTTGTCTCTGACTCAGGTTGACCTCATGCGTATAGGGTAGAAATGCTTTATAGAGTTTTCCAGGCTTGACTTTTTGGCAGCAGATCTCCAGGCCCGTCTTCTGAGGTGGCTTTGGGTAGGTTCAAGCTGCAAACCTTTCCGCTAGTAGTTGAGCACTTAACTATTTGTGCTACCCCGGCATTGCCTAATACCACCTCTAGGTTGACTCACTCAGTTACTGGGCTACATTACACTTTTCTCATCTTGAATAAGCATTATTAGTTTCTTTTTCATAAGGTCATCACTTAGGTTTTCGCTGCTAAATTGTGTTGTTTTGTGGGATAATTTTCTCTGTCTTGTTTTTCCAATTTTTTCCTGCATATTCGACTATTTACCTTAGCAGTACAACAATAAAAAAAAAAAAAAAATCAATAGAGTGAGGTCTTAGGAAAAATTGTTTTGGGGCATTACTCAAAACATGCCTACTTAAATTATGAAAAATATAGGTAAGATGATCAAAGTGATTTTTCACCTATCTAATATTTTAAGACTTCTACATTTTTAATAAAGACATTAAATGAAAAAAATTTAAGATTTTGCTGAAATTTTGAATTGATTTTTCCCTCCTTGTTTATTCAAGAGATAGTAATGATAGTTTTGAGAGATTTATTCTTGATTGGGCCCAGGCTTGTCTCCCCTTCCTCATATGTCCTTTGAAAAAGAAAAATCTAGGCCAGTGGAATTTAATGCATGTTTCCTGGGCAGCTACCAGCTGTGTGCTCAATTTTGTCCCTATTTCTATGTGAATTTTGTCATCTAAATCTTTTTCTAACTTTTCGTTGTTGTTTTACAAGACAACTAGACCACAAATTGCCAGTAACTGAAGGCTCTATTGTGATTTTACATTTAAATAATGCTAGAAGATAAATTCAGCTAAAATTGGTGAACAAAAATAGCTAATATACCAACTAATTCAATATTTATGTTTACTTACTTAACAACCATTAAATTATCTTTTGCTTCCATCCCTGCTTTCTAAAACTATTTGGTAAAGAATATGCCTTTATTGCATTTTATTTTTTTTCACATCCAAAAATAAAATGCTTATGAGAATCATTATTCTGAGCAAGCTAACATTTAAACTTGGTGGTTAGGGATTTTTCAGTCCATATTTTTTATCACTCAGAGGTATATTTTACCCGCAACTTAACTCTACTTCACTGGATGTGAGAACTTAGTTATCCATTTATGAGCAGCCTGTTTGGAATCTTCAGTTGGATCAGAAGTAATTGCTTAATGAGATTCCTTGGCAATGTAGAATTCAAATTACTTTTAAATACAGGTTTTTTTTTTTTCTTTAATGACAGAATGGTACAAGCTTAAAGAATATAATTATGCAATTTTCTTGAAAAATGGTTTTCTTTTATTTTCAATTTTTTCTTTTGTTTTTGAAAAGACACAGAAAGAACTTCTTAGAATTTTTCAGGATATATTTTACACATATTTTCTATATTCCTAAAGTCTGTTTTTATCACTCTTCGTACAAATTATTGATAAAATTAATGTTATTTTTATTTTATTTTTTTCAATTGCAAAAAAGACTATTGAAGTTCTAAATGATAGGAATTCAGATGCTTTAAAAATAAAAACTGTAATTATTTTCAGGAATGCTAAGTGGTACTTTTGAATTAGCCATATCACTGTTTTAAAATAAGTAGAATTGAGACTAAGTTATTTGCCCAGTGTTGTACTAAATCAACTGAAAGGAGTAGAATAAAAATCAAATCTTTCTGATTCCACCATTAAGTTTTTCTATTTAAGAAAGGTCACTTCACTAAATTTGGTAATGACAGTTATACATATGTTAATTTTAAAACAATGATCAATACTGCTAAATTGAACAGATAGTTCTTTTTCTGTCTGGTATATTGTATTTTTATTTATGTCTCCCTTATTATCAATTAAAAACTGACAGAGGCATAGAAAAATGACAAAGAGAAAACTTTAGTATTGTCTTCTAAGACCTTTTTCTCCAAGTCAGATCTGCGCCACAGATATATTTACCTTATATTATAAAATGTATATATTCATATATATTATTATATATTAAATATATATTATATATTTAATATATTAAAAATACGTAATATATATTAATATATTATAAAAATATATTTTAACATAAAGAATAGCCATTTTTTATGTTAAAAATATTTGCAAGCTTCCTTGTTTGGAGTATCTTTTCACGGATTTCTATCAGTTATATTCAATTTGCTTTACAAAATACTTTTCAACTTTAGACATACTATGATATGGGCAAAAATACTGAATGACATAGGAAGCATCAAAATAAAATGGAAAGAATACACAGATTCACTGTATCAAAAATAATTGGTCGATGTTCAATCATTTCAGTGAAAAACAAGGCTCCAGGAATTGACAGAATACCAATTGTGACGTTTCAACAAATGGATGCTAACACTGGAAATGTTTGCTCATCTATGCCAAGAAATTTGGAGGACAGGTACCTGGCCTACCAACTGGAAGAGAGCCAAATTTATGACTATTCCAAAGAAAGGTGATCCAACCAAATGTGAAAATTATCAAACAAAATCAATAGCAGATACAAGTAAAATTTTGCTGAAGATCATTCAAAAGCGTTTACAGCAGTATATTAACAGGATAGTTCTAGAAATTCAAACCAAAATTAGAAGAGGACGTGGAACCAGGGATATCATTGCTGATGTCAGATGGATCCTGGTTGAAACCAGAGAATACAGAAAGATATTTACCTGTGTTTTATTGACTATAGAAAGGCATTCAACTCTGTGATTATAAGAAATTATGGATAACATTAAGAATGAGAATTTCAGAACACTTAATTGCACTCATGAGGAACCTGTACACAGACCAAGAGGCAGGTGTTCAAACAGAACAAGGGGATACTTCGTGATTTAAATCAGGAAAGGTGTGTGTCAGGGTTGTATCCTTTCACCATACTTATTCAATCTGTATTCTGAGCAAACAATCTGAGAAGCTGGACTATATGAAGAAGAAAGAGCATCAGGATTAGTGGAAGACTCATTATCTGCATTATGCAGATGACACAATCTTGCTTGCTGAAACTGAAGAGGATTTGAAGCACTTACTGATGAAGATCAAAGAGTACAGCCTTCAGTATGGATTGCACCTCAACATAAAGAAAACGAAAATCCTCACAAGTGGACCAATAAGCAACATCATGATAAACAGAAAAGAGCCTGAAATTGTCAAGGATTTCATTTCACTCGGATCCACAATCAACACCCATGGAAGCAGCAGTCAAGAAATCAAAGGATGCATTGCATTGGGCAAATCTGCTTCAAAAGATCTCTTTAAAATGCTAAAAAGCAAAGATGTCACTTTAAGGACTAAGGTGTGCCTGACCCAAGGCATGGTGTTTTCAGTCACCCCATAGGCTTGTGAAGGCTGGCCAATGAGTAAGAAAGACCTAAGAAGAATTGATGCCTTTGTATTACAGTTTGGCAAAGAATATCGAATATACTACAGAGTGCCAAAAGAATGAACAAATCTGTCTTGGAAAAAGTACAGCCAGAATGATTCTTAGAAGTGAAGATGGTGAGACTTTGTCTCATTACGTTGGATATGTCATCAGGAGGGATCAGTTCCTAGAGAAAGATATCATGTGTGGTAAAATAAAGGGTCAGCAAAAGAGAGGAAGTCCCTCAATGAAATGGATTGACGCAGTGGCTGCAACAATGGGCTCAAACATAGCAATGATCATGAGGATGGCTATTGACTGGGTAGTGCTTTGTTCTGTTGTGTGCATGGTCACTATGAGTCAGAACCAACTCCATGACACTTAATGACAACAACAATGATTTTTCAATTATTTAATATGTATTTTTCTCCTATATAAAGAACTCAATTAAAGAAATTACTATAACTTTGGACAAATGACTTACTCTTGTTGAGCCTCAATTTTCTAATTTGTAAAATGGTAATGTGTCTAATACAAAAATAGCTATCAACATTCCTAAAGAAAATTATAGTATTTATTTTAGGTGCCTGAATTCCTATGATTTAGAATTTCAATGATTAATCTTATTTGCTATAAAAAGAAAAAAGATATTATTAAGTTTGCCATAAATTTTAGGGGAAGAGTTGAGAAAGATCTTAGAGATACAGAAAATGTATGTGAAATATGTCCTGAAAAATTCTAAGCATCATACACCACAGGACGATTCCAACTATATATGATTTACTATAACCATTGAAATATGAGGATGATGAACTTACCAATTTCAACTTCCCATTTACTTCCTTGAAGTTTTTCCCTAAGATCATTTGAAGAATAAACATTTTAGAGAGATATGCAACAGAGCTATGACTACAGTTGTATATAATCTGTTGTTAACATAATGTACATCTTTTGAACCATTTTCTGAAACTACAAAAAGTAGAAGCAGTTTTCTTTTACTTATATGTTCGAATGAGTTTCCAGCCTGTACAATTTTGCATAATTTTATTTTACAAATAGATGAGGAAAACACAGAAATTTGAATAGCTGCAAAATGCTTCTCAAAAGTGAAACTATGCTTTCGTTTAGGGACAGAAGTGGCAAATTTAATTATGTAAGGCTTTTCTTTTTTCTTTCCTATTTTTAACTTGCATATTAACATAGAGGTTCCTGAAATTGTCTTCTAACTTTGACATTTCTCATATAAACTATTGCTTATGTAAACATATATACCCAGTTTTTAAAGGATAAAGGGCCACCCACCTTAATATCAGTGGGGTTGCTTCATATTTTAACACTCTCTCCCATTTTCACATTAGATTGGAGTTCCACATGTGAACCTATTCACACAGTGGACAGAGTTAATGTTTAAACTGAATCTTCTCATCTTAGATAAAAAAAAAAAAGTGTAATTTCCAAACTAAAATCTGGCAGCATTTTTATATGTCATCAACTTCTTAAAATACATCTAACTGGTAGTCATAATGTTTACCAAGACAAATGAACATGTTCATTGGTCATCTTCATTCTCAAAGTACTGACACTTGATTCACTGAGTCCAATTTTTATTTTTATTTTTGAATTGTAGAACATAACGAACCTGTACATAAACTAATATGCAGTCATTCAAACAGACCAAGGGGATACTGGGTGGTTTAAAGTCAGGAAAAATACTACAACCTTCAGTGTGGATTACACCTCAACATAAATAAAACAGAAATCCTCACAAACACACCAATAAGCAACATTATGATAGAGAAAATACTGACGTTGTCAAGGATTTCATTTTACTTGGATCCAAAATCAACGCTCAAGAAAGAAGCAGTGAAAAATTCAAATGACATATTACATTGGGAAAATTTTCTGCAAAAGGTCTCTTTAAGGTGTAAAAAGTAAAGAGATCACTTTGAGGACTAAGGTGCACCTAACCCAAGACATGGTATTTTTAGTCACCTCACATGCATGTGAAAGATGAGCAATGAATAAGGAAACTGAAGAAGAATTGACGCCTTTGAATTATGGTGTTGGCAACAAATATAGAATATACCATGGACTTCCAGAAGAATGAACAAATCTGTCTTACAAGTACAGCCAGATACTCCTGAGAATTGATGTTGGTGAGACTTCATTTCACATGCTTTGGACATGTCTTTGGATGTCTTTGGCAAAATACAGGGTAACATCCCATCTGGAACAAAGAAGAAAACCAAACACATGCAGAAAATATTAGTTGAAAGGACTAATGGACCACATGAACTACAGCCTCACCAGCCTGAGCCCAGAAAAATTAGATAGTGCCCAGCTAACACCATCGACTTCTCTGACAGGGATCACAACACAGGGTCTCGGATAGCAGGAGAAAAATGTAGAACAAAATTCAAATTTACACACACAAAAAAAAGATCAGACTTACTAGTCTGACAGAGGCTGGAGGAACCCCCAAGACTGTGGCCACCGGACACTCTGCTAACTTAAAACTGAAGTTCACTTTTCAGCCAAAGATTAGACAAGCATATAAAACAAACAATAAGAAACATAGGAACATGCTTCTCAGTCAAGTATAAGAGAACAAATGGGCAAATTCTACCCAAAGGCAAAAACAAGGCAGGAAGGAAGAGGAAAACTGGAAGAAGACATGGGGGACCTGGTGTGGAAAGGGAAAGAGAAAGAATGCTGACACAATGCATGGATTGCAACCCATGTCATGACGCAATTTGTGTATAAATTTTTGAATGTTAAACTCATTTGTTTTGTAAACTTTCATCTAAAGCACAATTAAAAAAAGAGAGAGAGAGAGAACAAGATTAGGCAGAGAAGCAAGCAGAAATGTGAGAATATAAATGCCATGCCACATGAAAATCACCAAGGAGCCAAGAAACAGAAGCTGAAGAAAGATAAAGACTTTCTTCCAGAGACCACAGAGAGAGAAAGCTTTCCCCTAGATCCAGAGCCCTGAATTCATACATCTAGCCTCCAAACTGTAAAAAAAAAATACGTTTCTCTTTGTTAAAGCTAAAAAAATAAAGAAGTAGAGGGTCATCAAAAGAGAGGAAGACACTTGACGAGACGGATTGACCCAGCAGCCTGAACGATTGGCTCAAGCATAGCAACGATTGTAAGGATAGCATAGGACTAGACACTATTTCATTCTATTGTACATAGGGTCCCTATGAGTTGGAACTAGCCCAATGGTACCTAAAAAGAACAATAGCACATAGACGTTAATTATAGAAGCCAAGTTAAAGCTCATAGAATAAAGCATATAGGCAGAGGGTGTTTCAACAAGGATCTAGAGAAAGACTAGATTAGAATTAAAAGAAAGGTGGTGAGTATAGTTATGTTTTGAGGCTCCTGAGAGAAATGGAAAAAAAAAAATGTGCCAAGAAACAAAAGAAAAATATCTGTTTTTCTATAATTTTAAGTAATATTTAAAACTTGACCCTGCTATTATATAGTCTAAGCCCTTTATAACTCATGCTCTTCAATAGTCACAGTGACAGTATATAATTTATTAAATCTTCACTCTAAACAGAGTCGTTTCCAATCTTTGTTATTATATATAGTGCTGAAATGATCATCTTTCTTCTGAGAAGTGGCTGGGGGTTCAAACTGCTGACCTGGTTGGCAGCTGATCACTTAATTGCTATGCCACCTGGGCTCCTTAATAAATGTATATTAAAAAAAAAATTACCAGTGAGTTGATTAGACTCATAATGACCCTATAAGACAGGATAGATCTGCCCCGTAGGGTTTCCAAGGAGCACCTGGTGGATTCAAACTGCCGACCTTTTGGTTCACCATGGTTTCCAAATACATACATACATATACATATGTGTGATGTATATATATATATAAACTCACTTTGAAATCAAGAATAAATGTTCAAGAATCATTTTTTATTAGAACTCAAGCATGGAAAGGCAAACAGCTGTCCCAGTAAATGAATCATTGCAACTCAGTTCATTTGAGCAGTATTTGCTACTAATGGAAGTATAAGAGTCTTATGGAGGCTAAACCCAAGATTGGGATGACCAACTACACCAACAGGTCTGAGAAGTTCATCAAGTGTTTATTCAATTTATGGCATTGCTAGTGGGGTGGATTTAGCTGTTTCAGTAAATACTCAGGAATTTAGAAAATTGAAAACGATTTCATTTAGAGAATATATTAGATGCCAATTACTTGAAATAGACTTAAAAACAGAAATGCATTTACTTAAGAGGTAAAGAAAAGACAATAAATACATTGAAGTTTGCCATTTCATTATGTTAGATAATTTATTAGATTATCTTCCCAATTTATTATAAGAAGTAATAGATATATCCTTAATGAGGGCATTTAGAAAAGATGCTTTTGGTGCTAGTTGTCTGATCATAAGCCCAATGTATCATAAATCAATTATGTAGATTTATTACAAAGTTTCATATAATCTCCTATATTTGACATTTTAATACACATACATACTTAAACCACCTCTCGTCTGTCAGTTTGTCATACTGTGGTGGCTTGTGTGTTTTTGTGATGCTAGAAGCCATTCCACCAGCATTTCAAATACCAGCAAGGTCACCCATGGTGGACAGGTTTCATTGAAGCTTTCAGACTAAGACAGATTAGGAAGACAGACCTAGTGATCTACTTCTAAAAAACTAGTCAGTGAAAACCTTACAAATAGCAACGAAACTTTGTCTGATATGGTGCCAAAATATGAGTCCCTAAGTCTGGAAGGGAAATCCTGATTGCATAATGGTTAAGGGCTACAACTGCCAACTGTCAGTAGTTCGAATTCAACAGGCACTCCTTGGAAACCCTATGAGGCAGTTCTACTCTGTTCCTTAGGGTCGCTATGGGTGGGAATCAAGTTGATGGCAACGAGTATTTAGGGTCGGAAGGCACTCAGATACAACTGGGGAAGGGCTGCCTTCTCAAAGCAGAGTCCACCATGATGATGTGGATAAAGTAAACCTTTCAAGACCTTCATTTGCTGATGTCACACAACTCAAAATGAGAAGAAACAGCTGCAAACATCCACCAATAATGGGAACGTGTAATGTACAAAAATAAATAAATAAAGTATGTAACAATTAAGATTGGAAAGTTGGAAGTCATCAAAAATGAATTGGAATGCATAAAGATCAATATAGTAGGCATTGGTGAGATCAAAGGTACCAGTATTGTACATTTTGAACTGCACAATCATATATATGGTCTACTATACTGGTATTGACAAACTGAAGAGGAATGGCATTGCATTCATGGTCAAAAAGAACAATTCAAGATCTATCCAGAAGTACAATGCTGTGATAGGATAATGTCTATATGCCTACAAGGAAGACCAGTTAATACGACTATTATTCAAATTTACACATCAACCATTAAGGCCAACGATGAAGAAATTGAAGATTTTTACCAACTTCTGCAATCTGAAAGTGATCAAACTTACAATAGAGATGCACTCATAATTGCTGGTGATTGGAATGAGAAAGTTGGAAACAAGAATCAGTAGTGGGAATTTATGGTCTTGGTGATAGAAATGATGCTGGAGATAGCGTGATGGATTTTGCAAGATCAATGACTTATTCATTGCAAATACCTTTTTTCAGCAACGTAAATGCCAACTATACATGTGGACCTAGCCAGATGGAATATACATGAATCAAATCGACTGCATCTGTGGAAAGAGACAATGCAGAAGCTCAATATCATCAGTCAGAACAAGGCCAGAGGCCAACTGCAGAAGAGGCCATTAATTGTTCATAAGCAAGTTCAAGTTGAAGCTGAAGTAAATTAAAACAAGTCTAAGAGAAACAAAGTACAACCTTGAACATATCCCACCTGATTTTAGAGACCATCTCAAGAACACATGTGACCCGAAAACAAGGCTACAGGAATTGTTAGGTGCCTTTGAGTTGCTTCTGACTCATAGTGACCCTATGTACAACAGAACGAAACACTACCCTCTATTGCTCTGTCCTCACAATCAATCCTTGTTATGTTTGAGCACATTGTTGGAGCCACTGTGTCAACCCTGGTTGAGTCTGTGGTTCATGTAGTCCATTGGCCAGCTGTCTTCCAAACTATTTGCCATAGCTGAGTGAGCACATCTAGCACTGCATGTACATGTTGAAACATCTCACTTAGTATTCTGTCAGTTCCTGGATTCTTGTTTTTCACCAGTGCTTTCAGTGGAACTTGGACTTCTTTTTTCATTATCATCAGTTCTTGATCATATGCTACCTCGTGGAATGGTTGAGTGTCGACCAGTTATTTTCAGTACAGTGGCTCTGTGATTTCTTTCCATCTTCTTTTGATGCTTCCTGTATCGTTCAATATTTTGCTTATAGAATCCTTCCATATGGCATCTCAAGGCTTGAATCTTTTCTTCAGTTCTTTCACCTTGAGAATCGTGGAACATTTTCTTCCCTTTTGGTTTTCTAACTACAAGGTTTTTGCATATTTCACTATAATCCTTTGCTTTGTCTTCTCGAGCTGCCCTTTGAAATCGTCTGTTCACCTCTTTTACTTCATCATTTCCTCCATTTGCTTTAGCTACTCTACGTTCAAGCAGAAGTTTCAGAGTCCCTTCTGACATCCATTTTGGTCTTTACTTTCATTCCTATATTTTTGATGACCTTTCACTTTCTTCATACATGATGTTTTTGATTTCGTCCCACAACTGGATTATACCTCAAGATTAAGAAAGAAAGAAAAACACACACACACACACACACACCCTGCACTAATCCTGTATCATTAACAAAGACGACCCATTCCCAAATGGAATTAAAACAGGTTTAGAAGTTTCAACTTATAACGCATATTTTTTGGGGACACAATTCAATCAATAACACCATAGACAAAATATTTTCATGTATTTTGTGAATTCAGAAAGGATAAATAAGTGCAGACACCAGTTCATAAGTGTGCTATAAAAATAGTGGAAACCAGACACTTAATATGTAGTTGTTGTATGCCATTGAGTTGTCTGACTCACAGCACCACTTACTATACTGGATGAAAAAATAAAAAACAAACTTCTACACAGTGAGATTCTGAGTCTCATATCTGATGTTAAGAAAAGTACTTAAAAATAAAATGCAAATCTGAAAAACATTGAATTTAGAGTTCTAAAACAAGTGTTTTCTCTAATAAAATGTTCCAAATTACCCTTTTTCTAAACTTAATATTTCATTGAGATTTTTTTTTTTAAATACGATTCTAAATCATACTAGGAATCATTCACTTGTAGATCCACTTACATATTACTGGGGAATTTGTGCTAATAATCAACTAAGAGTCAAGGAATTATCTATTTCTTCCCTCTCTTTTTCTCTTCTTTCTTCCTTTCTTTCTTTCTTCCTTTCTTTCTTTCTTCCTTTCTTTCTTTCTTCCTTTCTTTCTTTCTTCCTTTCTTTCTTTCTTCCTTTCTTTCTTTCTTCCTTTCTTTCTTTCTTCCTTTCTTTCTTTCTTCCTTTCTTTCTTTCTTCCTTTCTTTCTTTCTTCCTTTCTTTCTTCCTTTCTTTCTTTCTTCCTTTCTTTCTTTCTTTCTTCCTTTCTTTCTTTCTTCCTTTCTTTCTTTCTTCCTTTCTTTCTTTCTTCCTTTCTTTCTTTCTTCCTTTCTTTTCTTTCTTTCTTTCTTTCTTCCTTTCTTCCTTTCTTCCTTTCTTCCTTTCTTCCTTTCTTCCTTTCTTCCTTCCTTTCTTTCTTTCTTTCTTTCTTTCTTTCTTTCTTTCTTTCTTTCTTTCTTTCTTTCTTTCTTTCTTTCTTTCTTTCTTTCTTTCTTTCTTTCTTTCTTTCTTTCTTTCTTTCTTTCTTTCTTTCTTTCTTTCTTTCTTTCTTTCTCTCTTTCTCTCTTTCTTTCTCTCTTTCTCTCTTTCTTTCTCTCTCTCTTTCTTTCTTTCTTTCTCTTTCTCTCTTTCTCTCTTTCATTCTTTCTCTCTTTCTCTCTTTCTCTCTTTCTCTCTCTCTCTCTTCTCTCTCTTTCTCTCTTTCTCTCTTTCTCTCTCTCTCTCTTTTTCTTTCTTTCTCTCTTTCTTTCTCTCTTTCTCTCTCTCTCTCTCTCTTTCTCTCTCTCTTTCTCTCTCTCCCTCTCTCTCTCCCCCTCCCTCCCTCCCTCCCTCCCTCCCTCCCTTCCTTCCTTCCTTCCTTCCCTCCTATCTTCTTAGACTGAAAATCCTAGATAAAATGTCAAAATTTTGACTATGGCTGTCATTTGGGGTCAAGAACCATTTGTTCAACTTGGAAATTAATAAGTAAAAAATTAATTGAGAATGGCTGAATATGTACCATGGAATATAAAAATGTCGTTAGTTTATTACTCATATAATTTCAGAGAAAAAAGTATATGAAATCTAGTAATTTCCTTTAGGGTGCTCCTAATAACCTTGAGTTCCTTCTTAGAAGCAACTGATTATATTCTTGGGCCAAAGGTATATCTAAGAGAAAGAACTGTATTGTCTGGTAAAGTCTGCTTAGATTTGGTTTGGTTTTCCCATGTTTATATATTTGATGTCCCTTTTATCACACACCAATCTAGTTATTATGTCTGTCTCAGCATGCACAACTGCTGTAAACAAGAAGGCTCCCCTAGTCTAGCATTGCACCTGGTGACTCATTATCAAGTTCTTAGCATTCTAAATGTTAGTGGCTCATTTAGGCTTTTGCCATTTTTCAAGCAGTGTCTTTTACCTTGTGTAAAATTAGTGCTATCAAGATCCAGAATGCTTCTAATTTAATAGGTATACAACTATGGATCACCTACTATGCAGCAGAGGCTGCTAATCTGTGGAATAACGATTAACCATATAGTCCCTGATCTCAAAGAATTTATAATCTAGTGATCTATTGGAGTGTTCCAGCCACTGTGGGCTCCACAAATACAGAAAATGAAGACAGATAAGACAGAAACTGAGCAGGATTTACGAAGGGTTAGCAAGGACTCTTCAGGCAAAGAAAATGTGTGAATGCATGAAGACATGAAATCCCATGATATTTTAGAGAAACTGTGGTTAATTCTGTATTCTCAGAGAGAAAGGTCACATGTTATGGATAACATTGCGAAGAATGGGAATTCCAGCACACTTAATTGTGCTCATGAGAAACCTTTACATAGATCAAGAGGCAGTTCTTCGGACAGAACAAGGGGATACTGATTGGTTTAAAGCCAGGAAAGGTGTGTGGCAGGGTTGTATTCTTTCACCATACCTATTTAATTTGTATGCTGAACAAATATTACGAGAAGCTGGACTATATGAAGAAGAATGGGACATCAAGATTGGAGGAAGACTCATTAACAACCTGCGTTATGCAGATGACACAACCTTGCTTGCTGAGAGTGAAGAGGGCTTGAAGCACTTACTAATGAAGATCAAAGACCACAGCCTTCAGTATGGATTACACCTCAACATAAAGAAAACAAAAATCCTCACAACTGGACCAATGAGCAATGTCATGATAAATGGAGAAGAGACTGAGGTTGTCACGGATTTCATTTTACTTGGATCCACAATCAACAGCCATGGAAGCAGCAGTCAAGAAATCAAAAGATGCATTGCATTGGGTAAATCCGCTGCAAAGGACCTCTTCAAAGTGTTGAAGAGCAAAGATGTCACCCTGAAGACTAAAGTGTACCTGACCCAAGCCATGGTATTTTCAATCACATCATATGCATGTGAAAGCTGGACAATTAATAAGGAAGACCGAAAAAGAGATGATGCCATGGACTGCCAAAAGAATGAACAAATCTGTTTTGGAAGAAGTGCGGCCAGAATGCTTCTTAGAGGCAAGGACGGTGAGACTGCGTCTTACATACTTTGGACATATTGTCAGGAGGGATCAGTCCCTGGAGAAGGACATCATGCTTGGCAGAGTACAGGATCAGCAGAAAAGAGGAAAACCTTCAACAAGTTGGATTGACACAGTGGCTGCAGCAATGAGCTCAAGCATAACAACGATTGTAAAGATGGCACAAGACCGGGCAGTGTTTTGTTCTGTTGTGCATAGGGTCGCTATGAGTCGGAACTGACTCAACGGCACCTAACAACAACAACATGAGTTGGAATCGACTCGATGGCACTGGAGAAAAAAAAAAAAAATGGACTGCCAAAAGAATGAAAAAATTTGTCTTGGAGGAAATATTGCCAGAATGTTCCTTAGGAACAAGGATGGCTTTGGACCTGTTATCAGGAGAGATCAGTCCCTAGAGAGGGACATCCTGCTTAGTAAAGCGGGGGTCAGTGAAAATGAGGAAGACCCTCAACAAGATGAACTGACACAGTGGTTGCAACAATGGGCTCAAGCATACTAATTGTGAGTATAGTGCAGGATCAGGCAGTGTTTTCTTCTGTTGCACATAGGGTCACTATGTACTCTGCGAATGCCTTTGCATAGTCAATAAAATACAAGTGAACTTCTTTCTGGTATTCTCTGCTTTCAGCCAGGATCCATCTGACATCAGCAATGATATCCCTGGTTTCACGTCCTCTTCTGAAACCGGCCTGCATTTCTGGCAGTTCCCTGTCAATATACTGCGGCAGACACTTTTTAATGATCTTCAGCAAAATTTTACTTGCACGTGATATTAATGATACTGTTCGATAATTTCTGCTTTGGTTGGATCACCTTTCTTGGGACTAGGCATAAATGTGGACCTCTTGCAATCAGTCGACCAGGTAGCTGTCCTCCAGATTTCTTGGCATAGACAAATGAGCACTTCCAGCGCTACATCCATTTGTTGAAACATCTCAACTGATACTCCATCAGTTCCTGGAGCCTTGTTTTTCACCAGCATCTTGAGTGCAGCTTGGACTTCTTCCTTCAGCACCATAGGTTCCTGATCATATGCTACCTCCTGAAATGGCTGAAGGTTGACCAATTCTTTTTGGTATAGTGACTCTGTGTATTCCTTCCATCTTCTTTTAATGGTTTCTGTTTCATTTAATATTTTTCCCATAGAATCCTTCACTATTGCAACTCGAGGCTTGAATTTTTTCATTCATTCTTTCAGTTTGAGGAATGCTAGCATGTTCTTCCCTTTTGGTTTTCTATTTCCAGCTCTTTGCACATGTTATTATAATTCTTTACTTTGTCTTCTCGAGCCACCCTTTGAAATCTTCTGTTTAGCTCTTTTACTTTGTCATTTCTTCCTTTTGCTTTAGCTACTCAACATTCAAGAGCAAGTTTCAGAGTGTCTTCTAACATCCATTTTGGTCTTTTTTGTCATTTTAATGACCTCTTGGTTTCTTCATGTATGATGTCCTTGAAGTCATTGCACAACTCGTGTGGTCTTTGGTCATAAGTGTTCAGTGGGTCAAATCTATTCTTGCAATGATCTCTGAATTCAGGGGGGATATACTCAAGGTTATACTTTGGCTTTCGTAAACTTGTTCTAATTTTCTTCAGCTGCAACACGAACTTGCATATGAGCAATTGATAGTCTGTTCTGCAGTCGGCCCCTGGCCTTGTTCTGATTGATGATATTTTGCTTTTCCATCATCTTTTTCTGGAGATGTAGCCAATTTCATTCCTGGGTATTCCATCTGGTGAGGTCCATGTGTAATGTCACCATTTATGTCGGTGAAAAAAGGTATTTTCAATGAAGAGGTCATCGGTCCTGCAAAATTCTATCAAGCAATCTCTGGCATTGTTTCTATTACCAACGGCATATTTTCCAAGTACTAATCCTTCTTTGTTTCCAGCTTTCACGTTCTAATCACCGGTAAATTTCAATGCATCCTGATTGCATGTTTGATCAATTTCAAACTGCAAAAGTTGACAAAAATCTTCAATTTCTTCATCTTTGGTGCGTAGATTTGAATAAGTCATATTAACTGGTCTTCCTTGCAGGCAAATGGACCCTATCCTATAACTGACAGCATTGTACTTCAGGATAGACCTTGAAATGTTCTTTTTGACAATGAATGCAAAGCCATTCCTCTTCATGCTGTCATTCCCGACATAGTAGACCATATGATCGTGAGATTCAAAATGGGTAATACCAGTCCATTTCAACACACTGATGCCTAAGATATAGATGTTTGTGCATCCTATTTCATTTTTGATGATTTCCTCTTTTCCTAGATTCATACTTCGTACATTCCATGTCTGATTATTAATGGATGTTTGCAGCTGTTTTTCTCATTTTGAGTTGTGCTACATCAGCAAATGAGGCTCCAAAAGCTTGACTCCATATCATTAAGGTCAACTCTACTTTGAGGAGGCAGTTCTTCCCCCATAGTTTTTTTGAGCACCTTCCAACCTGGAGGCTCATCTTCCAGCACTATATCAGACAATGTTCTGCTGCTATTCATAAGGTTTTCACTAGCTAATTCTTTTCAGAAGCAGATCTCTGGCTGTTCTTCTTAGTCTGTCTTAGCCTAGAAGCTCAGCCAAAACCTGTCTGCCATGGATGACCCTGGTGGTACTTGAATACAGGTAGCATAGCTTCCAGCATCACAGCAACATGCAAGCCCCTACAGTACAACATACTGACAGACACGTGGGGGATGATATATATATATATATGTATATATATATATATACATATGTAATGATACACATATTGTGTTAAGCAGAGACTAGCTACATATATAGACAGGAAACACACAAATAAATACATATTACAGATCATGAAACAGCCTGTGAAGGAAATGAATAGAGTGCTATAACAAAGGATAATAGGCTAGAAGGAGATTTAAAGTATCAAAAGTAATAGCATTCAAATAATTGCAGCTGGGGTTGTGGAAACAGGAAAAAATAGCCATAGAGAACAAAAAGTGAAGACATTCTGAAGTGAAACAGTGCTTGGCCCAACGAGTAATCGCTAGAATGCCAAAATTGCTGGATGATGAGTGAGAAAGAAAATGGCATGAGTTGGAATAAAGGTTTGCACCAGATGAAGTAGGGCTTTACTGGCCCTGGGAAAGGATTAGAATATGATAATAAGTGTGATTTCCTAACAAATATATGAAAATATGTTCAGCCTCAGTAGCTACTAGGGGCATGCAGTTTAAAACTACATAAAATGTAATGCTTTCTCTTACAAAATCAACAAAGAAATAATAACATGCAGTGTTACTAAAACTGTGAGATAAATGTGCATTGCACACCCAGTTAGCACAATGTAATTGGGTAAGTATTTTGGAGGAAAATTTGGTAGTAGTTATCAAATGTACTTGCTTTTTTGACCCAGAAATACAACTTCTATGTATCATCCAAAAATATTTGAACAGAAACAAATATTTAGATAAAAGCTGAATTACTTAAATATTCATAAATATGTCACATATAAGATTAAATTAATAAATTTATGAAGCATCCTTTCCATGGCATATCATGTAGTCATGATATTAGTGTATTTTGTATTTTCCAAGTTTTGATGCAATGTGTACTACTTTTATAATTAAAAAACTCATTGAAATTAATTAAGAAAGATATATAACTTGTCTGTTTCATCTATTTATATAATGGAGACTATTTTAGATGTATTCATGTGTGTAAATATATTACTAACTCCTTTATCTTTATTACTTAATCAAGATTATTTTCACATGTAAGGAATAGATATTTGTCATTTAAGTTTCTTTGAGAAAATATATATTTCTGTATGTCTTCAAGTTATATATATCACAGTAAGCATAAACGGTGTCATATTTCTATAAATGTAACACAATGTATTAATTTCTTTACAGTAGTGACTTGGTAGTAACGACAGTTAGGTCATTTTTCACCTGTTAATCAGGCAATTGGTTGATATTTCTTGTATACTAAATTTATTTCTGCTTGTGTTTTGCTAACTTTTAACCAGACATTTAATCCTAAGATATAATAAACTTTTTTTTTTTTTTTACACCGCTTAAAGAATTAGAGCTAGAGCAAGGGGAATTGACTGAACCAAGCAGAAAATAAAAAGAATACTGTTGTTTGTTATAAATTTGACCTAAGTTCAGTGTACCCATTCCTGAGGAATGGAAGAATCTATTTGCTGACTCTCATTCTGGAAACAGATATAAGTGACTCACCGAAAGTAGAAGCTTCTGTAAGGAAAGGTTCTGTGACAAAATATAGTAATCACTCATTAGGGAACATTGTAGTTATTAATTATAAAGGAATTATACCCATTTTTTTTTTTTTTTTTTAGTCTGTGCGTCTGAATTCACTCGACGGCAACATGCTTGGTTATTTTTGGCTTATTCTATGGTTGAGGAGCCCCAGTGGTGCAGTGGTTAGGAACTGGATGCTAACCAAAAGGTAGGCAGTTCAAATCCACCAGCTGCTCCTTGAAAACCTTGTGGGGCAGTTCTACTCTGTCCTATAGGGTCACCATGAGTCAGAATTGACTCAATGGCAACAGGTTTTCTATGGTTATCTAGAGATTTTGCAGAAGCATGGCTTGATTCAGTGGAGAAGAAAGTGGTGAATACAGTTTGAATAAACACAAACTTGAGACCCTTCTGGCAAGGGGTACAATTTCATTCTCACTCAATTCGCACTTTGATTCTCTCTCATTCATGCATGAAACTGATCTTGAAGTCTGCGGAGTATTCCCCCATAAAAGGGAGAGTTTATTATTATTTTTAGAGAAGTACTTTTCTTGGCAGTGCCTTTAAAGACATAGGTATTTGTTTTGCAATAATATTGTTGCTGTTGTTAGGTGCTGTCAAGTCAGTTCCAACCCACAGCGACACTAAACCAAAAAAAAAAAAAAATCCACTGCCGTCAAGTTGATTCTGACTTACAGCGGCCCTTAGTGACCCTATAGGACAGAGTAGAACTGCCCGATAGAGTTTCCAAGGAGTGCCTGGCGGATTCGAACTGCTGACCTCTTGGTTAGCAGCCATAGCACTTAACCACTACACCACCAAGGTTTCCACAGTGACACTATATTTATTGCAATAATGCATGTAGCTAAGTAAGTCTTCTACAGATGCAAGTCTAAACTTGCATATTTCTGAAAGAACTCAGCAAAAATTATGAGACTTTGTTCTGATATGCAGAGGATATAGTATTATGTTAAACTACACCACAAAGAAGAAGAAAAATCTAGACCGAAGGAATTTCTATAGGTAAATTACCTTGTTCTGTTATTGAGTTAACTGCAACAAATAAAATAAAGAGATGGTAGAAACCTATAGATTAAAACAAACAACAAATATATGTCAATCGATCAATCACAATGTGTGAAATTATATCAAGATTCAAACAAAATCTAAAAATAAATTAATTAAGGCCTATGGAATTGGACATTTGAGCATATTAAGTATATATTTGATGATATTAAGTAGCATTCGTGTGTGTGTGTATGTTTGTGTATGTATGTTAAAACCATTGTTCCGTGGTCATCTTAAAAAACAAGTTTTTACCGTTTGAGGATAGAAACAGATATTTATAGATGAAATAATAAGGATTTCAAGATTTGCTCCAGATTATGGAATATAGATGTGGTTTGAATAGATCAGGGTTGGCCTTGAGTTGATGGGTATTGTATCTGAGTAATGGGTTTCATTAGGCCATGATATACACATTTGAAATTCTCCATAGTACAAGTCTTCATTGTGTCTCTGATGAATAAGATCATCAAAGAGGAGGAAATCATTTGTCAGTTTGGTGGGAGGAAGAACTGATAATGAAGCATAGATAGGGTAAATAGCTAGGGGATAGACCCGAACCTCAAATGCAGTCTTAGGGTAGAATAAGGGAGACTCCAAGGGCAAGTGAAATTTATTTCCATTCTATGGAAGATTTTTTATATTTTGTTGAGCTTTATAAGGATAAAGGTTAAATTAAAATGCCTATTATATAGTTTTCTGTTTTAATGACTTGAACAGAATCACTAGTTACCAAAGAAAATAAGTATGGGATAAATATAATCATGTGTTCATAGCAACCAGGACATTATGCTACCTTTTTGGGGAGTTCTGAGGTTTGAGATAATGTTTAATTAGGATCTCCAGATGTCAGTGACATATTCAGACTCTGTACTTCTACTGTCAGGTAAGAGTTTTTAAATTTTAAGTAATGAATACTATTAAAATAATATAAAGGCAAGAAATAGCAAACAAGTTATTTGAAACAATTGTAATTTGAAATAAATTAAAAAACCCTAAATACATACATTAAATCATTATAAAGAAAATTCTGTCCGGTCTGTCAACCTCTAAAGGTTAATAGATTTTACTAACACAAACACTCATTTTATTAACAACAACAAAAAATCTGAAAAACTTCGGTGTTATATGTACACAATAACAGCATACTGCTTTGCTTACTCGGTGTCATTAAATTGACGGGATCAGAAATAGTACTTGTGTTTAATAAAAATCAACACTTTCACTTTCCCTCCTCTAATTTTTCAATCTATAACTCCAATCAGATTTTGACAGCCGGTCCTTGGTAATTCACAAAGAGCCTTTAAAACTTAAGAGACAGTGTATTTTTTAATTGAATTTTCACCATGTAATAGCAGTATACTTTTCAAATACCTCTTTATATTAATAAAAATATAACCCTATAATTAGTTTTAAAAACTGAAAATGTTTATTTGAGATAAGAATAAAATAAATTCTTGTCATTGGGATGAGCTTGTAGTTGATGTTAGATTCCATTAAGTCTATTCAGACTCAGCTACAACAGAACAATACACTGCACGGTCCTGTGCCATCCTCACAATCATTGCTATGTCTGAGACAATTCTTGTAGTCACTGTGGCAATCCATCCCATTGAGGGCCTTCCTCTTTCTCGCTGACCCTCTACTTTACCAAGCTTGATGTCCTTCTACAGGGACTGGTCGTTCCTGATGACATACCCGAAGTACATAATACAAAGTCTCACCATCCCCGCTTCTAAGGAGCATTGTCGCTGTACATTTTCCAAGACTATGTTCATTCTTCTGGCAGTCCATGGTATGGTCAATATCCTTCTCCAGCACCATAATTGAAAGGCATCAATTCTTCTTCTGTCTTCCTTGTTCATGCCCTAGCTTTTGCATGCATTTGAGGCATTGAAAATAGTATCACTTGGGTCAGGTGCTCCTTAGTCCTAAAAGTGACATCTTTGTTTTTCAACCCTTTATTTATTTATTTGTAGCAGATTTGCCCAATGCAATATGTTGTTTGATGTTTTGACTGATGATTCCATGGGTGTTGATTGTAGATTCAAGTAAGATGAAATCCTTGACAACTATGATATTTTCCCTGTTTGTCATGATGTTGCTTATTGGGCTAGTTGTGAGAATTTTTGTTTTCTTTATGTTGTTGTGTAATCCATACTGAAAGCCATAGTCTCTGATCTTTATCAGTAAATGCTTTCAGAAAGCAAGGTCACATGTTGTGCATATCACAGATTGTTAATAAGTCTTCCTTCTGTCCTGATCCATTGTTCTTCACCTAGTTCACCTTCTCAGATTGTTTTCTCTGCATATACATTGAGTAAGTATGGTGAAATGTTACAACCCTGACACACACATTTCCTAATTTTAAACCACTGAGTATCCATAGCTGGAAACCCAGTTGCACAGTGGTTAAGAGCTATGCCTGCTAACCAAAAGGGCAGCAGTTCAAATCTACCAGCCACTCCTTCAAAACCCTATGGGGTAGTTCTACTCTGTCTTATAGGATTGTTGTGAGTATCCGTATGTTTTGTTTGAAAGACTGCTTCTTGGTCTGTGTACAGATTCCTCATGGACATAATTTAGTATTCTGGAATTTCCATTTCTAGCAATTTTATCCATAATTTGTTATGATCCACTCAGTTGAGCGTCTTTGCATAGTCAACAAAACACAGGTAAACATCTTTCTGGTATTATCTGCTTTCTGCCAGAATCCATCTGACATCGCTATGATATATCCCTGTTCCAAGTCCTCTTCTGAATCTGGCTTGAATTTCTGGCAGTTCCCTGTTCGTATACTGCTGCAAAGATTTTCGGAGAAATATCTTTAGCAAAATTTTATTTGTATATAATATTAATGATATTGGTGATAATTTCTGCATTCTGTTGGATCACCTTTCTTTGGAATGGGCACACATATGGTTCTCTTTCAATTGGTTAGTCAAGTAGCTGTCTTCTAAATTTCTTAGCATAGGCTAGTGAACACTTCCAAGGTTGCATGGGTTTGTTGAAAATCTCAGTTGGTATTCCATCAATTCCTAGAGCCTTTTCTTCACCACTGCCAACAGTGTAGCTTGGACTTCTTTCTTCAATACCATCATATGTTGCCTCCTGAAATGGTTGACTATCGACCAATTCTCTTTGGTACAGTAACTCTGTGTACTTCTTCAATCTTCTTTTGAGGATTCCTACACCATTTACTATTTTTCTCACAGAATCCTTCAGTATTACAACTCATGGCTTGAATTTTTTCTTCTGTTTTTTCATCTTGAGAAATGCTAAGACATTCTTCCGTTTTGGTTTTCTAAATCCAGGTCTTTGAACATTTCATTATAATACTTTTCTTTGCCTTCTAAAGCTTCCTTTTGAAATCTTCTGTTCAGCTCTTTTACTTCATCATTTCTTCCATTTGCTACATTCAAGAGCAAGTTTCAGTCTCTTCTGACATCCATTTGGTCTTTTCTTTTTTCCTGTCTTTTTAGTGATGGTTTGCTTTCTTCATGCACGATGTCCTTGATGTCATTCCACAATTCATGCGGTCTTTAATCATTAGCGTTTAAAGCGTAAGATCTGTTCTTGAGAAGGTCTCTAAATTCAGGTGGGGTATACTCAATTTTTGGCTCCCATAGACTTGTTTTAATTTTCTTCAGCTTCAACTTGACTCTCATATGAGCAATTGATGGTCTGTTCCACAGTCGGTCCCTAGCGTTGTTATGACTGATGATATTGAGCTTCTCCATCATCTCTTTCCACAGATATAGCTGATTTCATTCCTGTGTATCCCATTCAGAGAGGTCCATGTGTAAAGTTGCCATTTATGTTGTTAAAAAAAGGTATTTGCAATGAAGAAATCAGCGGTCTTGCAAAATTCTATCATACAATATCTGGTGTTGTTTCTATCGCCAAAGCTATATTTTCCAACTATTTATCATTCTTCTTTGTTTCCAACTCTTGCATTCAATCACCAGTAATTATCAAAGAATTTCGATTGCATGTTTGATCAAGTTCAGATGGCATAATTTGGTAAATATCTTCGGTTTCTTTACCTTTAGCATTAATGATTGGTGCATAAATTTGAATAATAGTAGTATTAACTGTTTTTTTTTTTGTAGGTATATGGATATTATCCTATCACTGGACAGAGTTGTACTTTAGGGTAGATCTTGAAATGTTCTTTTTGAAGATGAATGTGAAGCCATTCCTCTTCCTTGTTTCATTCCCAGCAAAGTAGACCATAGGATTTTCTGATTCAAAATGGCCAATACCAGTCAATTTCAGCTCACTCATGCCTCGGATATTGATCTTAATGCATTCCATTTAGTTTCTGCTGACTTCCATTTTTCCCAGATTCATACTTCTTACATTCCATGTTGTGATTTTTAAATGATGTTTGCAACTGTTTCTTCTCATTATGAGTCATGGCACATGAGTAAATGAAAGTATCGAAAGCTTTGCTCCATCCACATCATCAAGGTGACTCTACTTTGAGGAGACGGCATTCTCTGGTCATATTTTGAGTGCCTTCCAGCCTGAAGGGCTCATCTTTCTGTACTATATCAGACAACATTCAGTTGCTATTCACAAGGTTTTCACTGGCCAATCTTTTAGGAAGTAGATCACCAGGTCCTTCTTTCTGGTCTGTCTTAGTCTGGAAGCTCTCCTGAAATCTCTCCACCATGGTGACCCAGCTGGTATTTTAAATACAAGTGACATAGCTTCCAGCATCACAGCACCACATAAGCCACCACGGTACAACAAACTGACAGATGAGTAGTGGTTGGGATGATTGCTGTTGGTCAGATTAGGCACAGACTTCCGAATTCTGCTTTTAATGATAGGGTAAAATGCCTGCAAAATAAAAATAAATGAGAAGAAATCCCTTTGATGGCTTTTAAAAAATTAAAAGAAAAAATATTATAAAATGTGGAGCAGAATATTACCATGGACAGCTACTGTTACAAATCCTTATACATAAGGTACATAAAACTCCACGGGCTCCTCTAGCATCAGAGCACTGTGGAATTCCCAAGAGACAGTAATTCTAAAACATGGAAACATCACAGCAGATTTGAAAACTACCTTGATACAATCTGCTTCTTTAGTTGTAGTAAAGAATCCTGTGCTATTTAACTGTTACGGATTTATCAAATAATACAAAATCCTACTTACTGTATATTTCTTTTAATATATGTTTTGGTTTCTACTCATCTTCTGTGCTGCATTCTGATCTCTTTTCTGCTAATACACCATTGACCTATCCATCAATTCACTTATAATTGTCTTCCTGACTCTAGTGATTTTTAAGTGTCTAGACACACAGGTAAAGTAGGGGCAGGAAGAATGTGAATCTCAACCTGCCTGAAAGTATGTTCAAAGGCCATCCTGCTGTCTCCATCCCATCCCAAGCAATCCTGAGGGTCCAGCCAGAGATGGTACAGGAGATACAGGCATGTGTCCTCTCATGGGAGCACAGGGATGCATTTTTGTACCAGTTTACTTCTGTTCCTTGTTTTCCTTTTGCTCCTTCTTACCTATATCTATTTTATATTTTTCTCAGAAGATAGGCCTGGTGATCAGCTCCTGAAAGGTCGCAGTTTTGAAAATTCTATGGAGCAGTTCTACTTTGCAAACATGGGGTCACTATGAGTAGGAATTAACTGCAACTAACAACAGCAACGTATATTGTGTATCCATTGTTGTTGTTGATAGTTGCCATGGAATCGGCTCCATAATATGGTATGGGTATGACTCTGCATAGCCAGACTGGGAAAACATTCTAACCAGGTACTCCTTCAAATGGATATTCTTTAAATGTTAGCTTAACATAAAGTTAAAGGAGAGAAGGGCAAAATTTTTTCCTTTAGGTAACCGGATATCAAACGATATTGACTTATGATGGACTTCTGCTGGTAAAAGTAGAGTCACAGTGATAAGAATATTTGACTACTTTTTTTCTTTTTTCTGATTTTCTATAATTCTTTTTTGAGAGCCGCGGTAAATATTTATAACTGGAATAGTAAATAAATTATTCAGCCCCAGTAAATATTATTGCTCTACATGTTATTCAGTTTCAATTTTTTTTAATGAGCATAAATGACAGATTCATGGGATATTCTGGGGGCAGCTTTATTGATGTTTACAGTAGTTTCTCTTCTCGTATTTGGGGTCTTATGGTTTGTATTACAACATGATGTTATTTAGTTTTTTGTAAGACTTCTTTAGATTTTAAAAAAATTATACAAAGATTTCTGTGTGGAAAATTGGATTATGTAGCACATCTTTCTAATTTATATGCAGGGCCTTGTCTTGCTAGCTGTAATACCTGTCTCCATGGCTTTGTAGGAAACGGGGGACTTAACGATTCATATATATTGCTCAAACTCCACTCTTGTATCTTTCTTTTTCAGTATATATATGAAAAGAATCTATATTAGATCTGATTCATAATCTTAAATTCCACCATAAAAAAATCATCTTAAATCATTTAATTCTTGAGATGTTTTTGTTAATGACAGATATTTCCTATTATCCAATATTCTATTAGAGCATTTTTTTCGGATCAAATGATAAATTTTTGAAAATTTGGCTTTTCAAAAACAAAGAAAAATTCACTTAAAAATAGCTTATTTTTATTTGAATTGTAAGAGCATCTATATCATTGCAAGTCAGGCATTCTAAATGACAATATTTTGGGGAGTACAGTAACATGAAATACAAGCTATACATTTTAATTTGAATATAAATATCACCAGAATGTTATTAAAGCTAAGTTTTAATCAGAGATATGTGCAGGTGTTTAACCTTCTTTTATGAACATGATATCAGTTCAAGGAATACTTTTTTAAGGAAATAATTATACAAAATAAAATGTATAAGATAACGAATATATAAAACAGATGGTCCTGCCTGTCTTCTTATATTTTATAGCTTTAAATGGCTTCACGCACTATCAATCCATTTAAAACACAGAGAGGGGTAACCATTAAACAGTTTTCCATTCTTCTTCGCTAATGATACTTAAAGACATTTAATAACATTTGCTAATTGTGATGCCAATCCTCCAAAAATAATGTATCAGTAGGGAGTATTTCTGCTTCATTCTTTTTGTTCCCAGACAGCATCTAATGAACTGGAATGATCATAATTGGCAGAGCACAATGCGTTGAAAAACATGTTGCTAGGAGAATTCTTTAAATGTCAAAAAATTTACCGTCTCCCTGGGGAAATCAAGTAAATCAATGAAACTTGGATTAATATGGAAGCAGTTAAAATTTTATGTAAATCATGATTTTGCTACATTGTAAAAAATATGTATAGTCTTGTCAGGATTAAAAAAAAATTTGCATTACACTATTATATAAGCATTTACTTTTTTATTCATCAAGGTGATATTTTACTATATAAAACAGCATTCACCATTTTTAAAATTTATATATCAATAAAAATTCTGAACTAAAACTTTAAATTTCCTTTGATCAATCAAGAATCCAATAATATAAACAAATTAAATATTTGAGGGTATCAAATTGCCTTTAAATAATCAAAATAATATATAATATTGATTAAAACCCAGTGACGTCGAGTCAATTCTGACTCATAGCGACCCTATAGGACATGATTAAAAAAAAAAAAAAATAGGACATGATTATAAAGTATTAATTAGTATTTTATATTTTACCTTTCTAGAATCAGAAAACAAAAAAAGAAAAATGCATTAGAATAACAATCAAATCTTCCTGATGTACATTTTAAGTATTGTTTGCCAAAAGTGACCAAGTATTCTCATTCTCAGATAATAAAAATTGATTTAATAATAATTCATATTATTAAAGTAATTATAATTTTTTCATGATAAAGCAAATCTGTGGACAAATTACAACTTTTCGTTTTTTAATATTGTTTACTTCATGTTTTAGATTCAGGAATTAGTTCACACATATATTTTGTCAAGTGTTAAAATGCATTAAGTACCTGGTTATCTTGGCACGTTAAAGCTACACTGAGTAAGGTCTTAGGCACCTCTTGAGCATCCTTCTCCTGTTTTATATTAAGTTGTCCCTCATTAGCAGATTCATTCTCCAGTATTTTCATATAAAGCCAGTTATTGTTTTTATGATGTTAGCTGTTGTGGAGTCATCTCTGACTCATGGCAACCCCCCTGCACAATGGAATCAAATGCTGCCTGGTCCTTGTGCCACAGGGTCTGTGGAAAAGAGGAAGACCCTCAACAAGGTGGATTGACACAGTGGCTGCAACAATGTGCTCAAGCATAACAACAATTTTAAGGATGGCTCAGGATCTGGCACTGTTTCGTTCTGTTGGGCATAGGATCGCTATGAGTCAGAACCGACTCGACGGCACCAAACAACAACAGTGTGTGTTCAATATTTTTCATATTTTCATAATCTCTCTAGTTCTCAGATAAATTTATTATTTATTTAAATAATTTTTATTGTGCTTTAAGTGAAAGTTTACAAATCAAGTCAGTCTCTCACATAAAAACTTATATATACCTTACTACATACTCCCAATTACTCTCCCCCCAATGAGAAAGCTCACCCTCTCCTTCCAGTCTCTCTTTTCGTGACCATTTTGCCAGCTTCTAACACCCTCTACCCTCTCATCTCCCCTCCAGAGAGGAGATGCCAATATAGTCTCAAGTGCCCACCTGATGCAAGCAGCTCACTCCTCATCAGCATCTCTCTCCAACCCATTGTCCAGTCCAATCCATGTCTGATGAGTTGGCTTCAGGAATGGTTCCTGTCCTGGGCCAACAGAAGGTTTGGGGACCATGACTGCCACAGTCCTTCTAGTCTCAGTCAGACCATTAAGTCTGGTCTTTTTATGATAATTTGGGGTCTGCGTCCCACTGTTCTGCTCCCTCAGGGGTTCTCTGTTGTGTTCGCTGTCAGGGCAGTCATCGGTTATGGCCGAGTACCATCTAGTTCTTCTGGTCTCAGGATGATGTAGTCTCTGGTCACATCACCCTTTCTGTCTCTTGGGCTCATAATTACCTTGTGTCCTTGGTGTTCTTCATTCTCCTTTGATCCAGGTGGGTTGAGACTCATTGATGCATCTTAGATAGTTGCTTGCTAGCGTTTAAGACCCCAGATACCACTCTTCGAAGTGGAATGCAGAATGTTTTCTTAATAGGTTTTATTTCACTAATTGACTTAGACGTCCCCTGAAACCATGGTCCCCAAACCCCTGCCCGTGTTTCGCTGAGCTTCGAAGCATTCAGTTTAATCAGAAAACCTCTTTCCTTTTGGTTTAGTCTAGTTGTGCTGATCTCCCCTGTATTGAGTGTTGTCCTTCCCTTCACCTAAAGTAGTTTCTATCTATTAATTAGTAAATAGCCCTTTCCTGCACTCCCTCCCCCCTCTCATAACCACAAAAGAATGTATTCTCACTTTAAACTACTTCTCAAGATCTTATAATAGTGGTCTTATACAATATTTGTCTTCTTGAAACTAAGTTCTCTCAGCACAACGCCTTCCAGTTTCCTCCATGTTATGAAATGTTTCACAGATTCATCGCTGCTCTTTATCGATGCATAGTATTCCATTGTGTGAATATACCATAATTTATTTATCCATTCATCCGTTGATGGGCACCTTGGTTGCTTCCATCTTTTTGCTATTGTAAACAGTGCTGCAATAAACATGGGCGTGCATATATCTGTTCGTGTAAAGGCTCTTATTTTTCTAGGATATATTTCGAGGAATGGGATTTCTGGGTCACATGGTAGTTCTATTTCTAGCTTTTTAAGGAAGTGCCAAATTGATAGCCAAAGTGGTTGTACCATTTCAAATTCCCACCAGCAGTGTTTAAGTGTTCCAATCTCTCCATAGCTTCTCCAACATTTATTATTTTGTGTTTTTTGGATTATTGTCAGCCTTGTTGGAGTGAGATGAAATCTCATGGTAGTTTTTATTTGCATTTCTCTAATGGCTAATGATAGAGGGCATTTCTTCATTTATCCGTTAGCCACCCTAATGTCTTCTTTAGTGAAGTGTCTGTTCATATTCTTTGTCCATTTTTTAATTCATTTGTTGGTCTTTTTGTGGTTGAGTTTTAGCAGAATCATGTAGATTTTAGAGATCAGGTGCTGGTCGGAGATGTCATAGCTGAAAATTCTTTCCCAGTCTGTAGGTGGTCTTTTTACTCTTTTGGTGAAGTCTTTAGATGAGAATAGGTGTTTGATTTTTAGGAGGTACCAGTTATCTGGTTTCCCTTTGGCATATTTAGTAATTTTTCTTATTCTGCTTATGCCATGTATTAGGGCTCCTAACATTGTCCCTATATTTTCTTCCATGATCTTTATCGTTTTAGACTTTATGTCTAGGTCTTTGATCCATTTGGAGTTAGTTTTTGTGCATGGTGTGAGGTATAGGTCCTGTTTCATTTTTTTTGCAGATGATTATCCACTTATAAGAGCACCATTTGTTAAAAAGACTATCTTTTCCCCAATTATCCAACACTGGAACTTTGTCAAATATCAGCTGCTCATAGATGCATGGATTTATATCTGGATTCTCAATTCTGTTCCATTGGTCTGTGTATCTGTTGTTGTAACAAATACCAGGCTGTTTTGAGTACTGTGGCTGTATAATAGTTTCTAAAATCAGGTAGAGTGGGACCTTCCACTTTCTTCTTCTCTTTCAGTAATGCTTTACTTATCTGGGCTTCTTTCACTTCCATATGAAGTTGGCGATTTGTTGTTCTATCACATTAAAAAATGTCATTGGAATTTGGATAGGAAGTGCATTGCATATATAGATAGCTTCTGGTAGAATAGATATTTTTACAATGTTAAGTCTTCCTATCCATGAGCAAGGTATGTTTTTCCACTTATGTAGGTGCCTTTTGGTTTCTTGCAGTAGTGCCTTGTAGTTTTCTTTTTTTTTTTTATTAACTTTTATTAAGCTTCAAGTGAACGTTTACAAATCCAATCAGTCTGTCACATATAAGTTTACATACATCTTACTCCGTACTCCCACCTGCTCTTCCCCTATTGAGTCAGCCCTTTCAGTCTCTCCTTTCGTGACAATTTTCCCAGCTTCCCTCTCTCTCTATCCTCCCATCCCCCCTCCAGACAAGAGCTGCCAACACACTCTCAAGTGTCCACCTGATATAATTAGCTCACTCTTCATCAGCATCTCTCTCCCACCCACTGTCCAGTCCCTTTCATGTCTGATGAGCTGTCTTCGGGGATGGTTCCTGTCCTGTGCCGACAGAAGGTCTGGGGAGCATGGCCGCCGGGATTCCTCTAGTCTCAGTCAAACCATTAAGTATGGTCTTTTTATGAGAATTTGGGGTCTGCATCCCACTGATCTCCTGTTCCCTCAGGAGTTCTCTGTTGTGCTCCCTGTCAGGGCAGTCATCGATTGTGGCCAGGCACCAACTAGTTCTTCTGGTCTCAGGATGATGTAGGTCTCTGGTTCATGTGGCCCTTTCTGTCTCTTGGGCTCCTAGTTGTCGTGTGACCTTGGTGTTCTTCATTTTCCTTTGCTCCAGGTGGGTTGAGACCAATTGATGCATCTTAGATGGCCGCTTGTTAGCATTTAAGACCCCAGACACCACATTTCAAAGTGGGATGCAGAATGTTTTCATAATAGAATTATTTTGCCAATTGACTTAGAAGTCCCCTCAAACCATGTTCCCCAGACCCCCGCCCCTGCTCCGCTGACCTTTGAACCATTCATTTTATCCCAGAAACTTCTTTGCTTTTGGTCCAGTCCAACTGAGCTGACCTTCCATGTATTGAGTGTTGTCTTTCCCTTCACCCAAAGCAGTTCTAATCTACTGATTGATCAATAAAAAACCCTCTCCCTCCCTCCCTCCCCCCTTCGTAACCACAAAAGTATGTGTTCTCAGTTTTTACTATTTCTCAAGATCTTATAATAGTGGTCTTATACAATATTTGTCCTTTTGCCTCTGACTAATTTCGCTCAGCATAATGCCTTTCAGGTTCCTCCATGTTATGAAATGTTTCAGAGATTGGTCCCTGTTCTTTATCGATGCGTAGTATTCCATTGTGTGAATATACCACAATTTATTTAACCATTCATCCATTGATGGACACCTTGGTTGCTTCCAGCTTTTTGCTATTGCAAACAGAGCTGCAATAAACATGGGTGTGCATATATCTGTTTGTGTGAAGGCTCTTGTTTCTCTAGGGTATATTCCGAGGAGTGGGATTTCTGGGTTGTATGGTAGTTCTATTTCTAACTGTTTAAGATAACGCCAGATGGATTTCCAAAGTGGTTGTACCATTTTACAATCCCACCAGCAGTGTATGAGAGTTCCAATCTCTCCGCAGCCTCTCCAACATTTATTATTTTGGATTAATGCCAGCCTTGTTGGTTTGAGATGGAATCTCATCGTAGTTTTAATTTGCATTTCTCTAATGGCTAATGATCGAGAGCATTTTCTCATGTATCTGTTAGCTGCCTGAATATCTTCTTTAGTGAAATGTGTGTTCATATCCTTTGCCCACTTCTTAATTGGGTTGTTTGTCTTTTTGTGGTTGAGTTTTGACAGAATCGTGTAGATTTTAGAGATCAGGCGCTGGTCTGAGATGTCATAGCTGAAAATTCTTTCCCAGTCTGTAGGTGGTCTTTTTACTCTTTTGGTGAAGTCTTTAGATGAGCATAGATGTTTGATTTTTAGGAGCTCCCAGTTATCTGGTTTCTCTTCATCATTTTTGGTAATGTTTTGTATTCTGTTTATGCCTTGTGTTAGGGCTCCTAGGGTTGTCCCTATTTTTTCTTCCATGATCTTTATCGTTTTAGTCTTTATGTTTAGGTCTTTGATCCACTTGGAGTTAGTTTTTGTGCATGGTGTGAGGTACGGGTCCTGTTTCATTTTTTTGCAAATGGATATCCAGTTATGCCAGCACCATTTGTTAAAAAGACTGTCTCTTCCCCAATTAACTGACACTGGTCCTTTGTCAAATATCAGCTGCTCATACGTGGATGGATTTATATCTGGGTTCTTAATTCTGTTCCATTGGTCTATGTGCCTGTTGTTGTACCAGTACCAGGCTGTTTTGACTACTGTGGCTGTATAATAGGTTCTGAAATCAGGTAGAGTGAGGCCTCCCACTTTCTTCTTCTTTTTCAAGAATGCTTTGCTTATCCGGGGCTTCTTTCCCTTCCATATGAAATTGGTGATTTGTTTCTCTACCCCCTTAAAATATGACATTGGAATTTGGATCGGAAGTGCGTTATACGTATAGATGGCTTTTGGTAGAATAGACATTTTTACTATGTTAAGCCTTCCTATCCATGAGCAAGGTATGTTTTTCCACTTAAGTATGTCCTTTTGAATTTCTTGTGGTAGAGCTTTGTAGTTTTCTTTGTATAGATCTTTTACATCCTTGGTAAGATTTATTCCTAAGTATTTTATCTTCTTGGGGGCTACTGTGAATGGTATTGATTTGGTTATTTCCTCTTCGGTGTTCTTTTTGTTGATGTAGAGGAATCCAGGTGATTTTTGTATGTTTATTTTATAACCTGAGACTCTGCCAAACTCTTCTATTAGTTTCAGTAGTTTTCTGGAGGATTCCTTAGGGTTTTCTGTGTGTAAGATCATGTCATCTGCAAATAGTGATAACTTTACTTCCTCCTTGCCAATCCAGATACCCTTTATTTCTTTGTCTAGCCTAATTGCCCTGGCTAGGAGTTCAAGTATGATGTTGAATAAGAGTGGTGATAACGGGCATCCTTGTCTGGTTCCCGTTCTCAAGTGAAATGCTTTCAGGTTCTCTCCATTTAGAGTGATATTGGCTGTTGGCTTTGCATAGATGCCCTTTATCATGTTGAGGAATTTTCCTTCTATTCCTATTTTGGTAAGAGTTTTTATCATAAATGGGTGTTGGACTTTGTCAAATGCCTTTTCTGCATCAATTGATAAGATCATGTGGTTTTTATCTTTTGTTTTATTTATGTGATGGATTACATTAATGGTTTTTCTGATATTAAACCAGCCTTGCATACCTGGTATAAATCCCACTTGATCATGGTGAATTATTTTTTTGATGTGTTGTTGGATTCTATTGGCTAGAATTTTGTCGAGGATTTTTGCATCTATGTTCATGAGGGATATAGGTCTAAAATTTTCTTTTTTTGTAATGTCTTTACCTGGTTTTGGTATCAGGGAGATGGTGGCTTCATAGAATGAGTCGGGTAGTATTCTGTCATTTTCTATGCTTTGAAATACCTTCAGTAGTAGTGGTGTTAAGTCTTCTCTGAAAGTTTGGTAGAACTGTGCAGTGAAGCCGTCCGGGCCAGGGCTTTTTTTTGTTGGAAGTTTTTTGATTACTGTTTCAATCTCTTTTTTTGTTATGGGTCTATTTAGTTGTTCTACTTCTGAATGTGTTAGTTTAGGTAGGTAGTGTTTTTCCAAGAATTCATCCATTTCTTCTAGGTTTTCAAATTTGTTAGAGTACAATTTTTCTTAGGAATCTGAAATGATTCTTTTAATTTCATTTGGTTCTGTTGTGATGTGGTCCTTCTCGTTTCTTATTCGGGTTATTTGTTTCCTTTCCTGTATTTCTTTAGTCAGTCTAGCCAATGGTTTATCGATTTTGTTAATTTTTTCGAAGAACCAGCTTTTGGCTTTGTTAATTCTTTCAATTGTTTTTCTGTTCTCTAATTCATTTAGTTCAGCTCTAATTTTTATTATTTGTTTTCTTCTGGTGCCTGATGGGTTCTTTTGTTGCTCGCTTTCTATTTGTTCAAGTTGTAGGGACAGTTCTCTGCTTTTGGCTCTTTCTTCTTTTTGTATGTGTGCATTTATCGATATAAATTGGCCTCTGAGCACTGCTTTTGCTGTGTCCCAGAGGTTTTGATAGGAAGTATTTTCATTCTCTTTGCATTCTATGAATTTCCTTATTCCCTCCTTGATGTCTTCTATAACCCAGTCTTTTTTCAGGAGGGTATTGTTCAGTTTCCAAGTATTTGATTTCTTTTCCCTAGTTTTTCTGCTATTGATTTCTAGTTTTACTGCCTTGTGGTCTGAGAAGATGCTTTGTAATATTTCGATGTTTTGGACTCTGCAAAGGTTTGTTTCATGACCTAATATGTGGTCTATTCTAGAGAATGTTCCATGTGTGCTAGAAAAAAAAGTATACTTTGTAGCAGTTGGGTGGAGAGTTCTGTATAAGTCAATGAGGTCAAGTTGGTTGATTGTTGTAAGTAGGTCTTCCGTGTCTCTATTGAGCTTCTTACTGGATGTCCTGTCCTTCTCCGAAAGTGGTGTGTTGAAGTCTCCTACTATAAATGTGGAGGTGTCTATCTCACTTTTCAGTTCTCTTAAAATTTGATTTATGTATCTTGCAGCCCTGTCATTGAGTGCATAAATATTTAATATGGTTATGTCTTCCTGATCAATTGTCCCTTTTATCATTATATAGTGTCCTTCTTTATCCTTTGTGGTGGATTTAAGTCTAAAGTCTATTTTGTCAGAAATTAATATTGCTACTCCTCTTCTTTTTTGCTTATTGCTTGCTTGATATATTTTTTTCCATCCTTTGAGTTTTAGTTTGTTTGTGTCTCTAAGTCTAAGGTGTGTCTCTTGTAGGCAGCATATAGATAGATCGTGTTTCTTTATCCAGTCCGTGACTCTCTGTCTCTTTATTGGTGCCTTTAGTCCATTTACATTCAGCGTAATTATAGATAAATAAGTTTTTAGTGTTGTCATTTTGATGCCTTTTCATGTGTGTTTTTGGCCATTTCATTTTTCCACATACTTTTTTGTGCTGAGACGTTTTTCTTAGTAAATTGTGAGATCCTCATTTTCATAGTGTTTGACTTTATGTTAGTTGAGTCGTTACGTTTTTCTTGGCTTTTATCTTGAGTTATGGAGTTGTTATACCTTTTTGTGGTTACCTTATTATTTACGCCTATTTTTCTAAGTAAAAACCTAACTTGTATCGTTCTATATCACCTTGTATCACTCTCCATGTGGCAGTTCAATGCCTCCTGTATTTAGTCCCTCTTTTTGATTATTGTTATCTTTTACCTATTGACTTCCATGATTCCCTGTTATGTGTATTATTATTATTATTATTTTAATTAATCTTAATTTGTTTGTTTTTGTGATTTCCCTTTTTGAGTTGATATCAGGACATTCTGTTTTGTGACCTTGTATTGTGCTGGTATCTGATATTATTGGTTTTCTGACCAAACAATATCCTTTAGTATTTCTTGTAGCTTTGGTTTGGTTTTTGCAAATTCTCTAAACTTGTGTTTATCTGTAAATATCTTAATTTCGCCTTCATATTTCAGAGAGAGTTTTGCTGGATATATGATCCTTGGCTGGCAGTTTTTCTCCTTCAGTGCTCTGTATATGTCGTCCCATTCCCTTCATGCCTGCATGGTTTCTGCTGAGTAGTCTGAACTTATTGATTCTCCCTTGAAGGAAACCTTTCTTTTCTCCCTGGCTGCTTTTAAAATTTTCTGTTTATCTTTGGTTTTGGTGAGTTTGATGATAATATGTCTTGGTGTTTTTCTTTTTGGATCAATCTTAAATGGGGTTCGATGAGCATCTTGGATAGATATCCTTTCGTCTTTCATGATGTCAGGGAAGTTTTGTGTCAGGAGTTCTTCAACTATTTTCTCTGTGTTTTCTGTCCCCCCTCCCTGTTCTGGGACTCCAATCACCCGCAAGTTATTCTTCTTGATAGAGTCCCACATGATTCTCAGGGTTTCTTCATTTTTTTAATTCTTTTATCTGATTTTTTTTCAGCTATGTTGGTGTTGATTCCCTGGTCCTCCAGATGTCCCAGTCTGCATTCTAATTGCTCGAGTCTGCTCCTCTGACTTCCTATTGCATTGTCTAATTCTGTAATTTTATTGTTAATCTTTTGGATTTCTACATGCTGTCTCTCTATGGATTCTTGCAACTTATTAATTTTTCCCACTATGTTCTTGAATAATCTTTTTGAGTTCTTCAACAGTTTTATCGGTGTGTTTCTAGGCTTTTTCTGCAGTTTGCCTTATTTCATTTGTGATGTCTTGAAGCGTTCTGTAAATAAGTTTTTTATATTCTGTATCTGATAATTCCAGGATTGTATCTTCATTTGGGAACGATTTTGATTCTTTTGTTTGGGGAGTTGGAGAAGCTGTCATGGTCTGCTTCTTTATGTGGTTTGATATGGACTGCTGTCTCTGAGCCATCACTGGGAAACTAGTTTTTCCAGAAAATGCGCTGACTTGTACGCTGCTTCCAGGCTCTGAAAACAATCGCTGCCTCCCCGTATTTGTTCGTTCTCCGTCTCTAAATCTGTGTTTGTTGTTCAGGGTTCGTAGATTGTTATGTATGTGATCGATTCACTTGTTTTTCCGAGTCTTTGTTGCAAGAGGGATCCGCGGTAGCGTCCACCTAGTCCACCATCTTGGCCCCGACTCTGTAGTTTTCTTTGTATAGGTCTTTTACATCTTTGGTAAGATTTATTCCTTGGTATTTTATCTTCTTGGGAACTACTGTGAATGGCTTTGATTTGGCGATTTCCTCTTCGATGTTCTTTTTGTTGACGTAGAGGAATCCAACTGATTTTTGTATGTTTATCTTGAAACCTGAGACTCTGCTGAACTCTTCTATTAGTTTCAAGAGTTTTCTTGAGGATTCCTTAGGGTTTTCTGTGTATAAGATCATGTTGTCTACAAATAGAGATAATTTTACTTCCATCTTGCCAATCCAGATGCCCTTTATTTCTTTGTCTAGCACTATTGCTCTGGCTAGGTCCTCCAGCACAATGTTGAATAAGAGCGGTGATAAAGGGCATCCTTGTCTGGTTTCTGTTCTCAAGGGAAAAGCTTTCAGGCTCTCTCCATTTAGGATGATGTTGGCTGTTGGCTTTGTATAAATGCACTTTATTATGTTGAGGAATTTTCCTTCTATTCCTATATTGCTGAGAGCTTTATCATGAATGGGTGTTGGACGTTGTCAGATGCCTTTTCTACACCAGTTGATAAGATCATGCAGTTTTTGTCTTTTATTTGTATGGTGGATTACATTAATGTTTTTTCTAATATTGAACCAAACTTGTGAACTTGCATACCTGGTATAAATCCCACTTGGTCATGGTGGATTATTTTTTTGATATGTTGTTGAATTCTATTAGCTAGAATTTTGTTAAGGATTTTCCCGTCTGTGCTCCTGAGGGATATAGGTCTGTAATTTTCCTTTTTTGTGCTGTCTTTTGCAGATTTTGGTTCAGGGAAATACTGGCTTCATAAAATGAGTTAGGAAGTATTCCATCCTTTTCTATACTTTGAAATACCTTTAGTAGTAGTGGTGTTAACTCTTCTCTGAAAGTTTGGTAGAACTCTGCAGTAAAGCCGTCCAGGCCAGGGCTTTTTTTTGTTGGGAGTTTTTTGATTACCTTTTCAATCTCTCTCTTTTTTTTTTTTAATGAGTCTATTTAGTTGTTCTACTTCTGTTTGTGTTACTTTAGGTAGGTAGTGTGTTTCTAGGAATTCATCCATTTTTTCCAGGTTTTTCAAATTTGTTAGAGTACAATTTTTCATAGTAATGTGATATGATTCTTTTAATTTCAGTTGGGTCTGTTGTGATATGGCCCATCTCATTTCTTATTCAGGCTATTTATTTCCTTTCTTGTATTTCTTTAGTCAGTCTGGCTGAAGGTTTATCAATTTTATTAATTTTTTCAAAGAACTAGCTTTTGGCTTTGTTAATTCTTTCAATTGTTTTTCTGTTCTCTAATTCATTTAATTCTGCTCTGATTTTTACTATTTGTTTTCTTCTGGTGCCTGATGGATTCTTTTGTTGTTCTCTTTCTAATTTTTCAAGTTGTAGGGACAGTTCTTTGATTTTGGCTCTTTCTTCTTTATGCATTTGTGCATTTATTGATATAAATTAACCTTTGAGCACTGCTTTTGCTGTGTCCCAAGGTTTTGATAGGGAGTGTTTTCAGTCTTTTTGCATTCTATGAAGTTCTTTGTTCCCGCCTCAATGTCTTCTATAACCCAATCTTTTTTGAGCAGGGTATTGTTCAGTTTCCAAGTATTTGATTTCTTTTCCCTGCTTTTTCTGTTATTGATTCCTACTTTTATGGCCTTATGGTCAGAGAAGATGCTTTGTAATATTTTGATATTTTGGATTCTGCAAAGTTTTGTTTTATGTCCTAATATGTGATCTATTCTAGAGAATGTTCCATGTGCACTAGAAAAAAAAGTATACTTTGCAACTGTTGGGTGGAGTATTCTGTAGAAGTCTATGGGATCAAGTTTGTTGATTGTAGCCATTGGATCCTCTGTTTCTCTACTGAGCTTCTTACTGGATGTGCTATCCTTCACCAAAAGCGGTGTGCTGAAGTCTCCTACTATAATTGTGGAGGTGTCTATCTCACTTTTCAATTCTGTTAAAGTTTGTTTTGTGTATCTTGCAACCCTGTCATTGGGTGCATAAATATTTAATATGGTTATATCTTCCTGGTAAATTGTCCCTTTAATTATTATGTAGTGTCCTTCTTTATCCTTTGTGGTGGATTTAACTTTAAAGTCATGTTTTGTCAGAATTTAATATTGCCACTCCTGCTCTTTTTTGATTGTTGTTTGCTTGATACATTTTTTCCATCCTTTGAGTTTTAGTTTATTTGTGTCTCTAAGTCTAAGGTGTGTATCTTGTCTGCGACTGTCTCTTTATTGGTGCATTTAGTCCATTTACATTCAGCATAATTATAGATAAGTACGAGTTTAGTGCTGTAATTTTGATGCCTTTTTTGTGTGTTGTTGACAATTTCATTTTTCCACTTACTTTTTTGTGCTGAGAAGTTTTTCTTTGTAAATTGTGTGTTCATTTTCATAGTAGTTGAATTTATTTTGGCTGAGTTGTTATGTTTATCTTTGTTTTTATTTTGAAGTATGGAATTTTTAGACTTCTTTGTGGTTACCTTAATATTTACCCCTATTTTTCTAAGTAAAAAACTAACTTGTATCGTCCTATATCTCGCCTTGGTTTCCCCTCCATATGGAAGATCTATGCCTCCTGTATTTAGTTCCTCTTTTTTGATTATTGTAATCTTTTACATAATGAAATCAATGATTCCCTGTTTTGAGCATTTTTTTTTTTAATTAATCTTATTTCATTTTTGTGATTTCCTTATCTGAGTTGATATCCGGATATTCTGTTCTGTGACCTTGTGTTGTGTTGGTACCTGATATTATGGATTTTCTGACCAAAGAATTTCCTTTAGTAATTCCATAGCTTTGGTTTGGTTTTTGCAAATTCTCTAATGTTGTGTTTATCTGTAAATGTCTTAATTTCACCTTCATATTTGAGAGAAAGTTTTGCTGGATATATGATTCATGGCTGGCAGTTTTTCTCTTTCAGTGCTCTATATATGTCATCCCATTGCCTTCTTGCCTGCATGGTTTCTGCTGAGTAGTCTGAACTTATTCTTATTGATTCTCCTTTGTAGGTGACTTTTCATTTATCCCGGCCTGCTTTTAAAATGCTCTTTATCTTTGGTTTTGGCAAGTTTGATGTTAATATGTCTTCGTGATTTTCTTTTGGGATCTATCTTATATGGGGATCTATAAGCATCTTGGATAGATATCCTTTCATCTTTCATTATGCCAGGGAAGTTTTCTGCCAACAGATCTTCAACTATTCTTTCTGTATTTTGTTATCCCTCCCTATTCTGGAACTCCAATGCAGACCCCAAATTCTCATAAAAAGACTAGACTCAATGGTCTGACTTAGACTAAAATGACCCCGGAGGTCATGGTCCCTAGAACTTCTGTTAGCCCAAGACAGGAACCGTTCCTAAAGCTAACTCTTCAGACAGGGATTGGACTAGACTATGTGATAGACAATGATACTGGTGCAGAATGAGCTTCTTGGATCAAGTAGACACATGAGACTATGTTGGCATCATGATACTGGTAAAGAATGAGCTTCTTGGAACAAGTAGACACATGAGACTATGTTGGCATCTACTGTCCGAAGGGAAGATGAGAGGATAGAGAGGGTCAGAAACTGGCCAAATGGACATGAAAAGAAATAGAGGAGGGAAGGAGTGTGCTGTCTCATTAGGGGGAGAGTAATTAGGAGTATATAGCAAGGTGTTCATAAAGTTTTGTATGAGAATCTGACTTGATTTGTAAACTTTCACTTAAAAAAAAAGCACAATAAAAATTAAAAAAGAGAATTAAGGGTTAGAAAATTGTATTCACAAAACAATAAGAATTTCTGGGAAGAACTAGTTTTAGTGTTATATGCCAGATTAATACCCAATTTTATGCACACAACACACATACACACAGTCATACTCATTTGCTATTGCTTCATAGTTTAAAATGACTTTAAATGATAAAAATTTCAGAGAAATTGATCAAAGGGGATTAGGTCTCTATGACTGAGTAACAAATTACCACAAATTTATCGGCTTAAAACAACCCAGATTTATTGTCTTAGCTTCTAAGCACAGCCTTCCTGGTTCTCTGATTAGGGTTTCATTAGACTACAATCAAGGCATCAGCTGGGTTTCATTCCTTTCTGGACTCGAGATCCTCTTCTAAACTCACAAGATAGTTGGTAGAATTCAATTCTGTGCAGTTGTAAGACTAAAGTTTTTTTGTTTGTTTTTTCTTGGTAGTTGTCACCCGGAGTTTACTCTCAGCTCTCAAATCTGCTCACAATTCCTTGCCACATTACTCTACCAGAGGTCCCCTCCCAACACTGAAGCCATATAGTAACCAGGTTCAGTGGTAGAAGTGTTACCACAGGAGCAGTGTAACATCATGGCCAGGTAGTTTACACTGCCTATACCTTGGACTATTTGTACCTTCTCGGTTATCCAGGCCAAGTCATTTAGTAGTCCTCTGTGAAATCCCTTATATTCTTTTTTATACTCTCCTCCTTTAATTAGTCATTGATTACCTTAAATGTTGCTTTGCTGAAAGGGCTTAAGCAGTTTATACTCTTGGAAAAGATTTATTACAGGCAAAGAATAGTATATACCAATAGTGGGGAAAGGATATACGTTGAAAGGGGTCTGAAAATTGTAGGCAGAGGCTTCTTTGTCCTCCCACAACTGGTCTGTTTCACCAGATATATTTTGTTCTCAGTTTTCTAACCACTATTGGCTCATACGTGTGGCATTTTGATACCAAGAAGCCACAAGTCAGTTTGCAGTGGTGGTCTCATATAGTGAAACTGGCACATAGGCACATTCCAGTTACATGACCAGCCTTAACCATTGAATTCTCTCAGGTCCTATCAAAATAAGGTACAAATCATAAATCCAGTTATTATTCCTAAACAATGCAGTCAGCTTGGTATGTTTTGCCCTCCAAATAACTCACAGATCAATGGTTACAAAACATCATTTATCTTTAGTTAATACATTCATAAAACCCAAACCAAACCCAGTGCCATCAAGTCAATTCCAACTCACAGCGACCCTATAAAACAGAGCAGAACTGCCCCATAGAGTTTCCGAGGAGCACCTAGAGGACTCAAACTGCCAATCCTTCGGTTAGCAGCCATAGCACTTAACAACTACGCCACCAGGGTTTTTACTGATCAAGTGTCAGTAAACTGCTTCAGGAGGTTTTGGAGGTAATTATACAGTCAATCCAGACAAGCTGAGAGTAATCCATGTTATCCATCCCCCTTTAACCTAAGATGGAGCCCCTGGGTGGTGCAAACAGTTAAGTGCTCAGCTACTAACCAAAAGGTTGGTGGTTCTAACCCACTGTTCTTCTTGTAATATAGCATCTAAACTTAACTACTTCCATGAGGAGGGATGAGAATCAGGAAGAGCGCAAAGCTGGTTCCCATGAGGTGGAGGTCAAACATATCTCTCCTCTCCACTTTTTATCATCATTTCTAATAGCAGCTGTCCCCCATGGAACTCCTTTCTTCTAGGTAGATTCCACAGTTCCTTGCAATGGCCACATAAAACTCACAGTCCATACTCACTATTACCTGGTTTATTGGGAAAGTAACAGGCTACAACTTGGGATCAGGATCAACTTGGAAGTAACAGAATACAACTCAGAAGACAAAATGGTTTATCCATCAAGACAGCTTCCAACCAAGATAGCTCTCAGCTTCTTCTTGGCCGTGCCCACAAGCAGACCCTTCTCTTGGCAGGGCCTAGCTCTGTGCCTTTGGCTACTATCACACTGCCTGGGAGACTGAGGCTTCTACTCTATCACTGTGTCTTGCTGGGCCTTGCCTCTGCAGCTGGGCCTCCCTGGGCCTCTGCTCTGCTTAGGCAAGTGTTACAGCACTTTTTAATCCACAGGCAAGTGTCCAGAGGCACCTGCTCTGCCAGCAAGTCTCCTCCCTAAAGGCATTCAGCTTTCTTTCTCCCCCACGGGCCAGTAAGCACCACTGCAGGCTAGTTCCATTTTTCACACGACTCATACTGCTGCCTCCTTTATGATGTCTAGTGCAGTCTTAGTGTTACAGCTTTTGACCTGTATTACAGGAGGTTTCCTTTCTCTCCCATTGTCTCTCTCTGAAAACCTTTGTTGAGTTGGCTGCTTATATAAGCAAGCTCCTTATAAATTTCAAGGCATGGCCCTCCCAGCGGGCCACAAAACAACCAATTCTTGAAATCTATTCTGTGGTTTTACGCACTCTGTTTGCATAGTAAACTGGCCAATCCCTGTGAGGTACATAAATACACCAAGCACAGAGCAGGCTATGACCCAACCAATCATTTCAGCAGAATTACAAACCCAAGGCCAGAAAGGCCATATATGATAGAAATCCATTGCTCTGAACTTCTAAAATTCACAGCTGAGAAAACACATTCGTTCTGACCTGAAACACATGGGTTGCTGTGAGTTGGAATTGACTCCATGGCAGCTGGTTTGTTTTTTTGTTGTTGTTATTTGTTTTCAATTTAGATAACCAGTCTTGCTTTCTATCACGTGTGTATCCCAAAAGCCAATCTCCTAAAATTGCGATATGAGCAAATGTGTTTCAGACAAGAAATACTCAGAGAAGAATGAGGAATTTAACACTGGTTATTTGAAATCTGGAATTGAAGGCAGTGAAAAAGCCACTAATATTTAAAGTGCATAGCTAGCAATCTGGGGGGACAAGTCCCTGGAGAAGGACATGATGGTTGGTAAAGTGGAGGATAAGCGAAAAAGAGGAAGAACCTCGATGAGATGACATGATGCTTGGTAAGGTGGAGGATAAGTGCAAAAGAGGAAGAACCTTGACGAGATGGATTGACACAGTGCCTGCAACAATGAGTTCAAACATAGCAACAATTGTGAGGATGGTGCAGTACCCATCAGTGTTTCTTTCTGTTGTACATAGGGTCACCGTGAGTTGGAACTGACTCGACAACATCTAACATCAACAGCAACAGGTGGCAAGCAATATCACAAAGTAGTAGAAATGCTATGTATATTATTTAAATAATAGCATCTACTGGGTCTTGGGATAACATGATTGAAGGTAAGATTTCAGGCAGCAAAGAACAACATGAATGAAACAAGGAGTCTAATATCTGTGGAGTGGTGTTTGCCTCTCCATTTGTCTTAAGTTTACTGCTTAAAGCATGGACTGAATATGAGGAGTTTTCTACAACAATAGTAAATGAGTAATGATATATTTTAGAGGAAAAAAAAAGGTAAAGTAGCTGAAAAATGAACTCTAATCAAAATTCCCATATCTTTAAAATAAAACCAGTTTAATTCACATTCTTATCTTTTTTTTTTTTTTTTAGTGAAAATCTGGTTGTTAAATAAAATACAGTTAGATGCTTAATTGGATATATGAAAATTTGAAGAGAACTTGAGTTTTCTTTCTCACCTACCCTCCAAAGGACCCTCTTACTTTTTTGTATAATAGCGTATCTAACTTCTTTGAATACAGTATAGTCCCCCAATACACTACACTTTCCAAGGGCTGTATCTTATCAAAAGAAATTAATTCTCCTCATGCTTCATCCTCCACCTCCCAATGTTTCTGTACCTACATATACAATTAGATTCTAGAATGTCAAAGAATATCTAATTATAGTGTTAATCCTAGGGGTAAAGACTTAACACCCAAAAATAATTACAAAAATTTGACAATATGTGTCAGTAAAATCTGGGGAATATGTAAGAGATTAAATTCTGAGGGAACTTGATTAATGGTGAGGGAGCATTATTTTAGATTGAGAAACACAACTTTCCAAAATAGATACAAGAGGAAACTGAAAACCTCAATACCTTTAACAAACAACTTTAACTAACCTCTTACAAAAAATATCCAGGCACAAATTTGACTTCACTGTTGAATGCTATCAAACTTTTAAAAAAAAAAAAAAAAATTTAGGGATGGAATAATACTGACCTAACATGAACTCTTTATGAAAATAGAAAAACAAACACTTCTCAAATGATACCAACAGCTAATAAAGACATTAAAAATTAAAAAGAAACCCATATCCCTCATGAACATAGAAAAATCATTAATAAAATATCAGCAAATCAAATCTAGCAATATGTAAAGATGATAATTTATCATGACCAATTGGGGTTTCCATCAGAAATGCAGAATTGGTTTAACATCCAAAATCAATCAATATAATTTACGACATTATCAGTATAAAGGAGAAAAAAAAAAATGAACCAATCAATATGAAACTTCTCAGCACACTAAAAACAGGAAGATACTTTTTTTCAACCTGATGAAGAATTTCTGCATAAACCTACAGCTAACATCAGACATAATGGTGATATACTATTGAACATTTTGCCTCTCCCTTGCGAACAAGGCAAGTATGCCCCTTCTACTGAAATGGGAAATGAACCCATTGCCACCGAGTCAATTTCTCCTCATAGCAACCCTGTAGGAACAGTAGAACTGCCTGTGGATTCGAACTACTGACCTTTTGGTTAGCAGGTGAGTTAATAAAACCTTAATTTTATTAACATATATTATTTACTCTATTTTAAAACAAAATATGTAAAGGAAAGTTATTATAGCAAAGTACATTTGATCAGCTGCTAGGTTCTTTAGATACTTTAAGAGTGCATGATTTAAATCTTATAAAATTGTTAGAAGGCATATGAACAACTTGTAAATGAATGAAACAGTAATATTTGTTAATTTAAAAAGGTTTTTCTGGGGTTTTAATATACGATCTTCAAGTGCCTTCAAATATGAACAAAAAAGTATAAAATCTAGTGACAACACTTGAACAATCTTAGAAAACAAAAAAACAACTCATCACATAAATGAAGATAAAATTGAAATGAGAGTAAGGGAGAATCAACACTGCTGGCAATTTAGTAAGGGGCACAGAAAATAGGAATGAATAAAAACAGCAACAGAAAATATAAATAAAAATTAAAATGTATTTAAAGACAAAAAGTATCAATATTCAAGAGAGGTAAGGGAGATTCCCTGGTATTGCTCTGTTCTCCCTAGAAGATAAGATGGTAGCTCTATTTGTTATAACAGACAAACACCAACATCTCAAAGACAACAAATATTTATTTCTCCCTGATTTTGGTCAGCTGCTTACATCCATTTTGGAGCTACATCATATGGGCCATCTGACCATCCAGGTTGCCATAGCAAAAAAAAAAAGATAGGAATGAAGGAAGCACCTTAGCCCCTAATGCCTTTGCCTAGAAGTAAACGCATTTCATGATTTTGCATAGCTTGTTGGATAAAGCTGGTCACGAGGTATCCATCTAAGTTCAATGAATGTTGGAAAATGTAGGATAGTTATTGAAATACTAGAGCAATTTCTTTTATTTCAAAAATATTTTCATTAACTTTATCTTTGTGTGTTCTGTTCCATTATTCTTTATTTTCAATAATTTTTTGGTCTTTCTATATAGTCCTTGGTTCTCAGTGCATTTCCCTGAGGGTTTTTCAGAAATCATTTCTAGTATAGACTACCCGACTGAGTTGTCATGGGCCATACCAATTTTTTTCTCTTACAGCTATTCACACATAATATGAGAGACAATTTTGAGCATACAAGAAACTGTCTATAGGACAGACTTTAGCCATGCAAAAAATGATTGAAAATGTCAGGAAGTAAATATTCGACACATAAACTGTAGGAAAAAAACAACTGTAGGAAATATTGGGACAAAGAATGCTAGTTTTATATTCCATAAAAATGTTAGAAATGCTATAAATAACAAAATTTAAGAAGGGGGGACAGGAGGAGTGTTTCAAATCAGTGGGTGAACAATTTACTTATCAACAAACTATATATATCTCTATATCTAATTTGACATTGGGATAAATTCCAGAATTATTATTTAAATATATTGGAAAAATAATGGAAAATCCAGTGACCCTAGTTGTTTTATACATTTGAGATAAGAAAGGGGTTTTCCACTGAGTTACCCTCTGTCTTCCCCTTTCCTGAAACTGTGTTAACTGCCTTTTCCTTTTCCAGCTTGCCCTCCCTCTGATCTCCCCACTCCCTCCAACATAAGAATTTTAGCCTATCTGCTTTGGACATCAGATACAGGATCCAATAACTAAGCATCTTACACCCAAGTCTGTTTCATCTTACAAGCATATTGTATATGTATCTGCTTGTATGCACTGCATATAGTTTGATAAAATATGTAAGAAAAAATAACCTTACTTGTCCATGAAGCATAGAACTTCATAGCTGACAGACCAGCTGTCAGAGGCATTTTATTCTGTATCATTTTATATTCTTTTGAATGTAAAATCCACACAAATATAATAATATATAAAAAAATAGATAAAATGAAATCATATGCTTATAAGTGCTTGTTACTAAATATTGCAAAATATAAGAACTCAAATATTTGTTGAATTAAATATGATGACTTTATCTAAATTTTCTAAAGATTTCATAATCCAGTCTGCCTAAACTATTCTAAACAATAAGATGTGTACTTCTTTTAATATTTTATAAAATAATACAGTAAATAATATTTCATTATTTATGTTCTTATAATATTTAAGAAACTGATTTATCTTTTTTGTGTCAACATTTTTGTTCATTTTTTTGCCCATTTTAAATGAAGTGGTCACTATTTTCTTATTCATAAGAATTATGTATTATTTTGAATTATATTTTGTAACCATTTTCCAAGTATGAAATTGTATGTTACTTTTTCTAATGTTAGGCTTTATTGGTTTCAAGTGCTGAGTATTTCATCTTAGTGAGGTCATATGCAAAAATATGTTAATTATTTGTTTGTCCATGGCAATTCTGAAAAGGCTTTCAACATCTAGAGATCCAATACTTCCATTTAAACATAGACAATAGACATAGCTGTATTGTAGGTCTTAATTAGGTAATGTATTATACATAAATTTAAAAAAATTTCATTGACCTTTAACTAATTGTATATTTATCAAATGTATAGTTATTAATACTAATGTATGTGTGCATGTTTGTGTAATATATCAAACTCATTGCCATCGAGTGGATTCTGACTCATGGCAACCCCATAAAGAGTAGAACTGCCCCATAGGGTTTCCAAGGTGGATTTGAACTGCCAACCATTTTGTTAGCAGCCTGAGCTCTTAACCAATATGCCACCAGGGCACTGTGTAGCATATATCTATATAAATATAATTTTCCTGAGGCAAAATATATAACAAACATTTCCCTGGTTAACCATTTTTTACTGAATAATTCAGTGTAAAATATATTTTCTTAGCACCATTTTCCGAAAATTATTTATCTACCGATTTGCAACTTCAAATTTAATTAAGTCTAATATATAGCTAGTGTTCCCCCCCTTTACTATTCTCCACATCACTACTAGACTACTATTAATTATTGTTGGCCAATACGTGCTGTCTTCATGACTTTTGAAAACATATATCTTATCTTATCATAAACAATATAACATTATATATGAGAGAGTAAATCAATTATATTTCTTCCATCATTACTCAGAACCCATGTGTTTATATTTTTAATAATGTCTTTTGACTATATAAAATAAATTTACATCTTCATTCCTCATATCTTATTCAACCATATTTCTTTGTCTTTACATTCTGAATATAGCTTGAATTATTATTTTGGAAAGCTTTACTTTTTCTTTCAAAACTACATTCCATCTGCCAGTTTCACAGTTGGAGTAATTTATTGTGTTTTAATTTATCACGCTTTCCTTTATGATTATTTGCTTCTAGACTACAATCCTTTCTTTCCTTGTCTCTTGCTTGGCTTAATTTATTTGGTGATGACATGTGGATGCATTTACTGACTCTAACTACATTATTTTCAAATATGATGGAGTCCAAGAAATGGTGTAGAATATTTTTATTCACTTGAACTATCAATTTAATTTTTCACATCTCTTTGATCAGAATTAACAAACACTGATCAATAATCTATAGGAATTTATATTTTATACGGTCTTAATCCCTCCACCCCAGTTTCTTTTTTGCTTTATTTCTATCTTGGGACTTGTAGTTATGTTACAAGGACTATTTGTGTGTGTATGTATGTATGCATGTGTGTGCATGTTGTATGTATGTGTGTGAATGAGTCATAGAAATCTATCACTTATTTTCAAAATTGCTCTCATTTGTTATATAATTTTAAAATAAAAATACTTCAGTAGATTTCTAAAACATATAGAGCTGTCAGAACATCACTATTTTAATTTCTTATACTAATATGTAATAAATCAGGAATATTTTTAATAACAATGTCCTTAATAATAAGACTAGAGCCCTCATGGCACAGTGGTTAAGTTCTATGGCTGTTAACCAAAAGGTCAGCACTGCAAATTCACCAGCTGCTCCTTGGAAACCCTATGGGGCAGTTCTACTCTGTCCTATAGGGTCACAATGAGTCATAATCAGCTCAACAGCAAGAGGTTTTTGTACATACACACATACATATTATGTATATATCTGTGTATATATATATACATATATGTACACATGATAAAAAATAGAAACAACAGCAGGTCTCGAGTACAATATATTCAGAAAATAGAATTATCAAATCATAAAAAAGTATACTGGGTTTACACTTAAAGTAGTTAAAGACTTACCTTTAAGTATTTAATATTTTTGGATGCTATTGCAAATGGTATTTTCTAAAATTTCATTTCCCATTTGTTCATTGCTAATAAAAAATTACTGAATATCATAGATTGACCTTGCCAAGCCAAAACTTTGAATATTCAGTTTGATTCTCCAACATAGTAAGTATATTCTGAAGTTTTAAAATGGATCCTGTTTATGAAAAAAAATTACCTTTCACCCAGAGTGCTAAACATTTAGTCGACATAATAGAAAATCCAAATATTATGAATATAATTTCCTTCCCCAATTCAAAAGTTAAATTATCTATTGAAAAGGCAAACCTAACACCTGCAGATAATTTAAAGTTTAATATTTTTACAATAGATTTAAAAACGTAATTACTGTGTTTTTGTCCATTCTCCTAAAAACTGTTTTCACAATTCACATTTTCTTCAGTACTACAAGTTCAGTATTAACCTTTAGGACAGCTGAATGGAATTGCTGCAGGTTTTGTAATTAGCTGTGGTTGTAAAAGTCAGACAATCAGAAGGCAGAGCTCACTGTCAGAGTGAACATCTGATGAAAGTACAAATGCACTTGAAGAAATAAATCTGTTGCTGTAGCAACCAGTTCTCATTCGCTACCAAAAGAGGAAAAACAAACAGAAAACAAGTGAAATGCCTAAAGTTTCAACTTGAAAGGTAGCTATGGAATTAGGGATAAAATGTTTAAATTCAACATTTTTACCAATAATAAGTGACAAGAATTTTTATATTTTAAGATCAGCCCATGAGATTAGGAAATCTAACTTCTAAGCCTCTAAAAGTATAAATTTGGGGACAAAATAAATCAGTTTACATTTGATGACCATTATATTTATTTATTTCATTTCCTTAAAACATATGGAAAAAAATCTCATGAAATCATTTTTCTCCAGAAACACCTTTTACCTCCCAGGAGGTTTAAAAACAATTTCTACCAATGTAGTATATTGATACATTTTCTTCCACATCAAAAGTCATTTCCTGAGTATCTTCTTGAGAACTGGAAAGAGACTTTCTGAATCATAGACAAGGTCGCTAGCTTCTAGTAACCCAATAAATTCAAGGAAGAGAACACTCACAGAAACAAATAAAAGATGTTGAAAGAGCAGAATAAAACGTGGTACAAATACAGTGACAGTACAGTAAGCTTTATATCAAAGTGCATTTTAGAGAGAAAAAAAATTTTTTTTTAAAGCACACATTGGGAATGAGGTGCCAGGGGAACCACGATGCAAAATCTTTCTTTAGTCAAGAGAGGTAGCTGGTGCCTCTTTTCTGATTAAACCTGGAAATATTCAGGACAATGTGAAATTTTAGGGTATGTCTGATGAAAAAGTAATGGGCTCGTGGAAGGAGAAAATTCGTGTTTCCAAGCATATTATCTGGTTTGGCAAAGGGCTTGGAACGGAGAATGAAAACACTAGATGGAGGATTTTATATGTGCTAAGAATGAGATTTTTTTTTTTTTTTTTAAGAATGAGAGGCTCAACAGGGCAGGAGGAATCACAGCAGTGCTACAGGGGACAACTCCCCAATGAATGATTGTGAAACCATCAAAGCACATTATTTTACACAGAAAAATAGCCCTCTTTTCTAATCTTCCAAGCATCTTAACAGCATCTATATTATCATTGCTTGTTGAGAGCACTATTGATCTGCAAGTGGTTTTGAAAATCAACGATGCATTAAAAAATGGGCTTTAAATTGCGCTGGTAGATTTTTAACATGGGGAAAATGTATAATATACAAATCAACAGCAATACACACTTAGATTACCTGTTAGCACTGTCTTAATATTTTTTAGCTTGGGATACCTGAGAAAATGACATTTAATTTTTTTTATTTTTGCTTGTACTACATAATCACTTATGAAAATAGGAGGGGACTATACCAAGCACTTAGTTATATGGGAAAAACATTGTCATGGATTGAATTGTGTCCCCCCCAAAATATCTGTCAACTTGGTTAGGCCATGATTCCCAGTATTGTGTGGTTGTCCTCCATTTTGATTGTAATTTTATGTTGAGATGATTAGGGTGGGATTGTAACACCACCCTAACTCAGGTCGCCTCCCTGATCCAAGGTAAACAGAGTTTCCCTGGTGTATGGCCTGTACCACCTTTTATCTCTCAAGAGATAAAAGTGAAGTAAGCAGAGAGTTGGGGACCTCATACCATCAAGAATGCAGCACCATGAACAGAGCACGTCCCTGTACCTGAGAAGCTCCTCAACCATGGGAAGATTGAGGACAAGGACCTTCCTCCAGAGCCGACAGAGAGAGAAAGCATTCCCCTGGAGCTGACGTCCCAAATTTGGACTTTTATCCTACTTTACTATGAGAAGATAAACTTTTCTTTGTTAAAGCCATCCACTTAAGGTATTTCTGTTATAGCAGCACTAGATGACTAAGACAAACATTAAGTGAATATTTCAAAACTCTTTATCTACTTAGATTTCCTGTATGCTGATCCACTGTACCTACTTTGGTGATCACGGTTAGCTCCTCTTGGTGCCAGCTTCCCCTTTATGTTAGAATGTTTCCACCTCCTTTTATGATTCAAGTTTAGTCAGGGCTGGGATTCTTGTCCTTCCCATATTAGCTTTGTGGAGTCTATGTAGTTCTTGTGCTCATCACATCAATTGGCACTGAACACTCATGGCTCTGAACACAAATGTGAGGTTTTTTTTTTTTTTTTTGATCCACAGATGAGCTTATGTTGCTGATTGCATGATACTGTGTACTCCAGAGTACAAGAGCCCATAAAAAAATGAGACAAGTTTGCTGGGTGAAAGATCACAGAATAAAATCATTAAATTGAGGGAGCAGAGCTATTTACAAGCTTGTTCTGCTCATCTATTACGATAATTACTAATTTTTTTTTTTTATGTAATGAAATAAGTGAGATGATGTGAGGCACTTGAAACGATCTTTCAGTGTAGAAATGGATGTAGCCTACATAAGCCTTTCTGAACACATCCTTGTTTGTGCTGAATCTTATGAGATCAATAAATTTTCCCAAGTTCCTGTGAAGGTGCTGGCTCATGGTTGCCCTGTTCTTACACGTTGATTTTAGGAAAAAAAAAAAAAAAAGATTCTAGAAAAGACACAGCTAATACAGGGAAGTAACAAACAACACGATAAGGTTCTTTGGCTTTCCATGCTTCTTAGGGTATCTGCCTTCTTACTTGGTTCAAAGCAAGCGCAAGTTCCTTATGAGTGTGGGGCCTGTACGACTACACAGGTCTCACATCTATAAAACTCACTCAGCTCCTCTGTTCACTCAATTTCATTTGACTTTCTTAGTTCTTGAACATTATGCCTATTATTATAATTTTACATGTAACTTTCTAGTGTATGATATATGTACATACTTGGAGATTTAATTATTAATAGTGTTTATATTTTGAGTTGCTAGAGATAACAGGATACATGCACCCACCCACCCACACACACACACCCACACACAGAGTATTACATCATATATAGGTTTGATCATTTGATTGCCATAGGTGATAAACATGATATGTGGACATACTTCCAAAACACTTCATTACAGAGTCTCAAGAGGACATTTTAAACAAAACAAAACACAATGTATTGTCAAAGGGTTTTAAAATAATCAAGTTTAAATAAGGTGATATGTGACAAATGCCTACCCATCCTTTAGCACCTAGCTTAGGTATAACCTCAACAAGGTTTATTCTCTTATCCTACCATACAAGCACTTTTTCCTTAATGTCACCATAGTAACTTGAGTATACTCAAGCACACTAAATTTTGCACAAAATTCTAGATAATGTTTCGCTTGTCTCTTTCTAGACTGTGTGCTCAGTGAGGCAAGTGCTACTTCTTATTTACAATTAAACATGAAGCACCTCATATATTGGTAATCCCTAAAAAGTTGTCATTACCATTTACTCTTAAATTCATGGGAGTTTTTGAAAGTTAAGCCTTGATTTCCTTTTAAGTACCATGATAGATATTTTGAGATTAAGTGTTAATGGTTAGGTCTCAAGAAGTGTTAACTAAAAACTTCGCAGAAAAACAGCAGCCAAAAGCATTAGAAATATTTCTGCTCTGTTGGAAATAGGCAGAGTTAGACATCTGTACCTCCTCAGGCCAATGCAAGGGAACATCTATGAAACACACACTAAATTATTTTCTGGGGGAACCAACAAAAACAAAGCCTACCATGTTTTCAGCCACAGAGAAATGGTGCAGAGACAGAACGGAAAACAAATTTACAAAGTCAGAGAATTCCAGAAATGGAGTTCTTCTGATTATTGGCCTAACTCAATCATTGATTCTATGATTATATGGTTTAGCCAACTGAATTTACCAAAAGGTCAGCAGTTCAAATCCACCAGCAACTCCTTGGATACCCTATGGGGCAGTTCTACTCTGTCCTATAGGGTCACTATGAGTCAGAATCGACTCAATAGCAACAGGTTTTTGTTTACCACTGATCAAGATAAAAGTACAAATGGCTCTCCAACAGAACTGAGAAGTTTACCAATTTCCATCTTAAAGTTTACTCATTTAAACTACACACAACTGAATAAATGAATCAAGAACTGCATAAAATGTGCTGACAAAGAAATAGGAATGATTCAGAAAAGACTACTAAAACTTTTTTTTCTTTGATGTGTAGTCAAAAACTTGGCCATTTCTATTGTGACCAGGAGGATGACATCAGCAATGGCAATAATGACTCAGGAAGAAATGGAGCAAATGGTAATTGAAATAAAATTCATTATGATCTTTAACCTTTACCTTCCATATATCTTACTCCGTAAAACTCTCTGAACCACCAGAACCCCTTGTCCTCTGTTCTGCTTTTGTTTTTAGTAAACATTTTTGTTTGGAATAACCTTATAAAAATATTTTAAAGACAGCACAGTGAATTCCCATATGCACCTTAATCCAGTTTTACTAGTGTTAACAAAACTATGGTACATTCTTCAAAACTAAAAAAAAAATAACATAGGTAGATTTCTGTTACTTAAGTTACAGACTTTATTTATATTTCAGTGGTTTCCACTAATGTCTTTTTTATGTTCTAGGATACAATTCACGATACCACATTGCATTTAGTTGTCACATCTATTTAACATCCTCAGATTTGTGAGTTTTTATTCTTGTTTTTCATGACCTTGAGAATTTTGAAGAGTACTGGGGAGGTACTCAATTTGGATTTATCTGATGTGTTTCTCATAATTTGACTTGGTTATGAATTTGGGGATAGAATTCCTCAGGAATGAAGTGGTCTTCTCATTTCATCATATCAGGAGGTGTATGATATCAACATAATTTATCACTGTGACATTAAACTTGATCACTTGTTTAAGATAGTTTCTTTCAGGTTTTTTCTAATCTAAATTTACTATTTTTCACCTTCTGTCTTAGTTATCTAGTGCTGCTATAACAGAAATTCCACAAGTAGATGGCTTTAACAAACAGAAGTTTATTCTTTAACAGTTTAGGAGGCTAGAAGTTTGAATACATGGAGCTGGCACCTAGCTTTCTCTCTCTCTGTCTTTTATCTGCTCTGGGAAGGTCCTTGGCATCAGTCTTCCCCTGCTCAAGGAGCTTTTCAGCACAGGAACCCTGGTTCGAAAGGACACACTTTGCTCCTAGCTCTTCTTTCTTGGTGGTAATGAGGTACCTCTCCTCTGTCTTTTATATCTCAAAAGATATTGACTCAAGATACAACTTAATCTTGTAGATTGAGCCTTGCCTCTAATTCTGCCTTATTAACATCATAAAACCAAAAAAAAAAAAAAAAAACCCATTGCCAACAAGTCGATTCCCACTCATAGCAACCCTATTGGATAGGGTAGAACTGTCCAACAGGGTTTCCAAGACTTGCCTGGTGGATTTGAACTGCCAGCCTTGAGGTTTATAGACATAGCTCTTAACCACTACACCACCAAGGTTTCCATTAACATCATTGAGATAGGATTTACAACACATAGGAAAATCACATCAGATCACAAAGTGGTGGACAACCACACAGTACTGAGAATCATGGCCTAGCCAGGTTGACACACATTTTTGAGGGACACAATTCAATCCATGGCACCCTCTTTACAATATTCTGCTTAAGCAAGTCACTTAGTCCAGACCACAGTAAATAGTAGGAGAATTAAGCTTCACTTCCTGGAGGGGATAGTATCTTCAAAAACTGTTGGAAATTTTTCTATAACAAATATTTGTTACTTCTATGCCATTCATTTATGTATTCAGTCATTTATTTTTAAGTGTGAATTCTTATACTTTGGATTATAATCTATTATGCCACTGTTTAGCTTTTGCTCAATTTTTCCCAGCTTTGGCTATTGAAAGCTCTTTCAAGTTGGCTCCTATTTCCCTTTGACATAACTCCAAACTTTCTTTGGCACTATAAGATGTCACAGGCTCGTATAAAAACAAATTCAAAATAGATTAAGAACCTAAGTGTTCAATCTAAAACTCTAAAATTCTTAGGAAGAAATGCAGAGGCAACTCTGTTGGGCCTAGCTTTTAATAATGGATTATCTAATAACAGCAGCACAAACAGAAAAAGATGAAATAAATTAAGAGGACCTCATAAAAATTAAAAACATTTTTTCATTGAAACACTTTACCAAAAAATTGAAAAGAGAAGCTACTGACAAAAGAATATCATCAAGAACCACATATCTGATAAAAAACTAATAACCAAAAAATATATAAAATATATGTAAAACTTTGACAACAACAAAAAGAAAAATAACCCTATCATATAATGAGCAAAGGACTTGAACAGACATTTCATCAAAGAGGACATTCAGATGGTCACCAAACACATGAAAAGATGCTCAACATTATTAGACATCAGACAGAAGCAAATCAAAACCACAGTGAGACACTTTTTCACTCCCACTAGGATGGCTAAGATAAAAATAAGTAAATAATAAATGTTAGCAAGGATATGAGGAAATTGCAACCCTTATCCACTGCTGGTGGGAATGCAAAATGGTATAGCCATTGTGGAAAACAGTGTGGACGTTCCTCAAAAAAGAAAAATAGAATTATAATAAGATCCAGCAATTCCACTCCTAGGTGTATACCCAAAAGACTTGAAAGCAGAGACTCAGAGACTTGTTCATTGCAGCACTACTCATAATAGCTGAAAGGCAGAAACAACCTAAATGCCTGTTAACAGCTGAACAGATAAACAAGATGTGGTACATATGTACAATGGAATACTATTCAGTCAATAGGGTACATGCTACAATATAGATGGAGCCTGAAGACATTATGCTGAGTGAAATACATCAATTACAAAAGAACAAGTATTATATGACTTCCCTTGCATAAAAAGACAAGAAAATACAAACGTTTAGAGACCAAAGTTTATTAGTGGTTACTGGGGGCAAGAGGCAGGTGAAAAGAGGAGGCTATTTCTTCTAGAGTACTGATTTTTGGTTTATAATGATGGAAAAATAATGTTGATTAACAAGTTATACACCTGTAAAAAGTTTAATTGGCAAAAGATATGTGATAGACATATTTATGACAATGGCAAAAAAAAAAAAAAGAGTAGCTGCTGAGGCTGCTTACATACAAACACCTCATGGGATTTGGTTACTTGGCTTGGAGGTTTTGGGTCATGGGTTCATGGGACATCCCAGTTAATTGGCCTAATAATATATTTTGAGCTTCTGTTCTACCTCCTTGTTCATTGCATAGTGACTGGGGTCTTAAAAGCTTGCAAGTGGCCATCCCAGCACAACAATTGGTCTGTATTCACCTGGAGCAACAGAGGAGAAAGGGGAGTAAGTAATAGGAGGAGGATATGGAATGTGTGGCTAATTGTCTCCATGAACAACTGCCTCCTTTGCCATGAAACTCGAAGAACCAGATGCTGTCCAGCTACCATTACTGAACATTTTGATAGAAGATTTAAAGAGGAATCCTTATGAAAAGGGAGAAAATGCAAAACAAAATTTCAAATTCTCATGGACTGTAGATTTTTTGGAGCCCTGGAGGTTGGTGGAACAACTAAAACTATGCCCTGAGATAATTTTTAAATGTTAAACCAAAAATACTTCTGAAGTCTTCTTAAACAAATATAATAGTTTACCTAACTAGTTAGAAATGTCTGCCTTGAGCAATATGGTCTTTTAAAAGAACTATCTCTACAGAATCAAACTGACAACAACAATTCAAAAGAATAGATAGTAACTTTAGGGGCAGTAAGTTTAGGTTAATGGGAGAGGAACAACCCAGAAAAGGAGAGTGAGAATGGTTGCACAACTTGAAGAATGAAATCAATGTCACTGAATTGTGAATGTAGAAATAGTGAATTGGTTTATGTTTTGATATGCATATTCTCAATAACAAAAATAACAAATAAAATAAAAACGTGTTGCAGTCATGTTGTATCTCTATTGCTGAAGTCCTAAAATTTGCCATTTTCTAAGAAGCTCTCCTTTTTATTAGAGAATGGTATCAGAAACCTAAATCTGGCTGACGCTAGTTGACGCTACTGGGGTATCATTGCTTTTAGGTTTTCTCACCAGACAGAGCTAAAAATACATGTATGTATACTTCCCAATGAGTGAACACACAGTTATAATTGTTTCTGTATAGTTTGTGAATATTAAAATAAGAGTGATTGCATACTGATGTCTCAGACTTGAATCAAGATCTAACTAGCATTACAGGGTTCATTCTGGCCCTTTTCTTTGGTTCATTTGAGCTTCCTTCTTCAACAATGAGAAATTTGGCTCCATTGCTACAATTATTTATTCTATTTCATCCCTAGTATTCTTGTAACAGGAAACCCTGGAGGCTTAATGGTTAGGTGTTATGGCTGCTAACCAAGAGGTTGGCAGTTTGAATCCACCAGGTGCTTCTTGGAAACTCTACTGGGCAATTTTACTCTGTCCTACAGGGTCACTATGAGTCTGAATCAACTTGATCGCAGTGGGTTTGGTTTTTGGTTATCCTTGTAACATAGTTTCAGAATTAATAATCCATACCAGCAGAAGAACTACTGAAAAGAGTGCAGTGATTATGTACAGTTCTTTTTGTCTTTACCCTTACAGTTTCTCTACGAAGTTATTTAGGTCAGCTCTTTTTTCCCCCAACATCTTCAGTGAGGTTGTGTCACACTTTTGTAATACTGTTATATTCATTTGTCCCAGTTTACATTACATATTGGCACCCCCAAATCTGGTTTATTTTTTATTTCCCTGTATTAAATTTTCTGCTTTGTGATACTGTTTATGAGGTTTTTGATAAATGTATAGTGTCAGGTGTCCATAACCCCAATAACATACAGAACAGTTCTATCACTCTAAAATTTTCTCTGCACAGCCCTTTTGTAGTCAATCACTCCAAGCTTCCCCAAATCTGTCAGTCCCTGATCTATACTCTTCCATATACTTCTGTTTCCTTTGGATATGGACTTTTGTCACTTAACAAAACTGGCTCAAGATTCATTCATATTGTGGCATGAATCATTAGATATTTCTCTTTTATTTCTTAGCAGTCATCCATTACATGGTTGAACCACAGTTTATCAATTCATTTGTTGAAGGACACTTGTTTCCAGCTTTGGACTAGTATGAAAAAGCCACTATAAGCTGTAAACGTTCATGTGCAAATTTTTGTGTGAACTTATATTTGCAATTCACTTGGGTAACTACCTAATAATTGTGGAATTGCTAGGATAAATGATATGTGCAGGATTAACTTACTAAAAAAAAAAAAAAAGAAGGAAAACCCTTTCACACTGTCTTCCAAAGTGTTTGTGTCATTTTGCATTCCCACCAGCAATGAATGAGAAAGTTCCTGCTCTTCATCATTCTCACCAGCATTTGTTGCACTGTCAGTTTTTTTTTTTTTCTTTTCTGTTTTTAATGTATTCTAATAAGTGTGTATCTCATTTTGGTTTTCATATTCATTTCTCTGTGAAAAATGGTTTGGATCATCTTTTCATGTGCTTATTGCCATTTGTATATCATCTTTGACAAAGTGTTCAGGTCTTTTGCCCTTTTTACTGTTTTATATTGTTAAGTTTTAATCAATTTTACTTTTATACATGTTGTTTTGTTATTGTTAGGTCCTGTCAAGTCAGTTCCAACTCATAGCAACCCTACGTGCAAGAGAAAGCAATACTGCCAGGTTCTGCACCATTCTCACAATTGTTACTATGTTTGAGCTCATTGTTGCAGCCACTGTGTCAATCCATCTCATTGAGGGTCTCCTTCTTTTTCACTGACCCTACTTTACCAAGCACGATGTGCTTCTCCAGTCTGGCCCCTCCTGATAACACGTCCAAAATATGTGAGATGAAGCCTCACCATCCTTGCTTCTAAGGAGCATTCTGACTATACTTCTCCAAGGCATATCTGTTTATTCTTCTGGCAGTCCATGGTATATTCAATATTCTTTGTCATAACCATAATTCAAAGGCATCAATTCCTCTTTGGTCTTCCTTATTCGTTGTCTCACTTTCACATGCGTATGAGGAAATTGAAGATACCATGGCTTGAGTCAGACACACCTTAGTCATCAAGGTGATATCTTTGCTTTTTAATTTTAATACTTTAAAGAGGTCTTTTGCAACAGATTTGCCCAATGCAATAGGTTTTTGGATTTCTTGACTGCTGCTTCCACTGGCATTGACTATGGATCCAAAAGATGAATCCTTGGCAACTTCAGTCTTTTCTATGTTTATCACGATGTTGCTTATTGGTCCAGTTGTGAGGATTTTGTTTTCAAGTTGAGGTATAATCTATACTGAAGGCTGTGGTCTTTGATCTTCATCAGTAAGTGCTTCAAGTCCTCTTCACTTTCAACAAGCAATATTGCATCATCTACATATTACAGGTTGTTAATGAATCTTCCTCCAATCCTGATGCCATGTTCTTCTTCATATAGCCCAACTTCTTGGATTATTTGCTCCCAGCATAAAGATTGAATAAATATGGTGAAAGGATACAACCCTGATTCACACCTTTCCTGGTTTACATAGCACAGTATCCCCTTGTTCTGTTCAAACAACTACCTCTTTGTCTATGTACAGGTCCCTCATCAGCATAATTGTTCTGGAATTCCCATTCTTCCAAATGTTATTCATAATTTGTTATTATCCAAACAGTCGAAAGCCTTGGAATAGTCAATAAAACACAGGTAAACACCTTTCTGATATTCTCTCCTTTCAGGTGAGATCCATCTGACATCAGCAGTGACATCCCTCATTTCAAGTCCTCTTTTGAGTCCAGCTAGAATTTCTGGCAGTTCTTGTCAATGTACTGCTGCAACCGTTCTTGAATTACCTTCATCAAAATTTTATTTGTTTGTGATATTAATGATATTGTTTGATAATTTCTTCATTCTGTTGGATTGCCTTTCTTTGGAATGGGCACAAATACGGATCTCTTTCAGTCGGTTAGCCAGGTAGCTGTCTTCCAGATTTCTTGGCATAGACAATAGTACTTCCAGCATGGCTTCTGTTTGTTGAAACATCTTAAATGGTATTCCATCAATTCTTGGAGACTTATTTTTCACCAATGCCTTCAATGCAGCTTGGATTTCTTCCTTCAGTACCATTGATTCTTGATCATATGCTACCTCCTGAAATGGTTGAACATCGATGATTCTTTTTGGTATAGTGACTCTGTGTATTCCTTCCAACTTCTTTTGAGGCTTCCTGCATCATTCAATATTTTATCCATAGAATCTTTCAATGTTGCAACTTGAGGCTTGATTTTTTTTTTCTTTTTAAGTCCTTCAACTGGAGAAATGTGGAACATGTACTTCCCTTTTGGTTTTCTAACTCCAAGTCTTTGCGCTTGTCATTGTAATACTTTACTTTGGCTTCTCCAGCTGCCCTTTGAAATCTTCCCATGAGCTCTTTTACATCATCATTTCTTCCATTTGCTTTAGCTACTCTACGTTCAAGAGCAAGTTTCAGAGTCTCTTCTGACAGCCATTGCGTTCTTTTCTTTCTTTTTTCATTTTTTAAATGAACTTTTGCTTTCTTCATGTATCCCAGACAGGTGTAATTTTCTTTTTTTTTTTTTGACATCAGAGTGGATTGAGATGATAGATTTGTAGGAGGATATATTTGCTGTCTTTTGTCCTTTGACCCAACCATGTTTTACTCAAGGCAGTATTTTTTTTTTTTTTTTTTTTGCTATGTGTAACCTCCTATGACTCCCAAGTATTAACTTCCATTCTCCTTTGATATGCATATATGTATATGAAACCCAGATTTATCAGCTGGAAAGTGAGGGAATTAAATTAGATCTTCTATAAATTTTTATTTTTTTCTAACATGAATTTTGTGATTCTGTTACTACCTCCATGCTTTTCAGAATATAGATGCAACCCAAATCTTCATTCAGAATTATTGCCATCAAAAGGGAAAAATACTTTCATATTTTGTCTCACACGTATGCATGTATTTCCCTGTCAAGGAGATTTTAGATCTCATGAAGGCTTAAGCTTCTTTTTACTTAATTATTTATAGCATGGTGAGTATTGTGGGTTGAACTGTGTCCCTCAGAAAGATATGTTGAAGTCCTGAACTCTGGCACCTGTGAATGTGAACTTGTTTGAAAATACGGTCTTTGCATTTTTAATCAAGTTAATATGAGGTCATATGTGTGGGCACTAATCCAATATTACTGGTGTCCTTATAAGAAGAAAAGAAGGATAGCAAATTTTTTATTACAAACATATTTATCACAATCCACGTGTTAATATTGGTGAAGGAAAGGCAATACATAATATGGGAGACATCAGCACAACATGACCAAGGCAAGAGAGGACACTGAGAGGAATGCAAGAATAAGGGGCAACTACAGTAACTACTATAACACAGACAGTACTTCAAGAATAGTATTAACAAATAATTTACAAATTTATGTATCTATCTGCATAGATAGATAAGCCAAGAAGTGTGGCAGGGTGTAAGGGAGCACAGCCACCAGCAGATACAGGTTTGGTGGTGGATATTTCTAAATACATGACTGTAGGTGTTCCTCATATATTAATATAGACAATAGAACACACTGTTGGCTCAGTCAATAAAACCTTTTAGACATAATCAAACACCTCACAGAATGAAGTTCCTAGGCTTAAAAGCAAAGGACCATAGATAGACTTGGGGGACTTCTATGTCAATTGGCACAATATAGTTCATAAAGACGATGTTCTACATCATATTTTGGTTAGTAGCGTATGGTGTCTTAAAAGCTTGCAAGTGGCCATTTGAGTTACAACTATTGGGAGGCAGAGCCAAGACGACGGAATAGTCAGACGCTTTCTGTTGTCCCTCTTAAAAGGAACACACACACAAAAAAAACAATCAAATTGATTATATATGACAATCTAGGAGCCCTGATCATCAAAGACAAAGCTGAAGAATCAAACGGAGAGGCCGGGGAAGGAAAAACAATTCAAAAGCAGTGGAGAAGTGCCATTTGCGAGGTCACTGGAACTCTGCTGGCTGGGTTGGCTGGTGTGTGCAGGCTAAGCTGAGCAGTACCATTTAGAACACGTCTCACCACATTGGGTGACACTGGGCACCAGCAAGCCTGTATATGCCCCCGGAGCCACGTGGAAGCAGTAATGGACCCATGAAAGTTACCTGCAAGCATCTAACCTACCATGGGGAGACAAAAGAACCCATCCCCCTACCAGAGTTTCACAGTGGAGAAGTGCTTCCTTCCCTTCACCTGTCCCCCACCCTGTTCTGACACCAGCTGGCAGTATTCAATAATTGCTATGCTCCCTAACCTGGGAACTAGGGTAGGTCAGGAGGCCTTACCCCTTCACCTAGCCACTGGCATAAGGGGTCCACAGACCTGCAGTGACCTTCAACCCTGCCTAGACCTGTGTGGGCTGATTCAACAACAATGCATGCCCTCATTAGCATAAAACTGCTGGGCACATACCTGAAGCCCATTTTTAACTGCAGCAGCCAAGTGGGAGCTGCAGATTCATGACATTTGACACCACCCTGCCCTTTATGCAGGGGCCTTACTCACACACATCAGGGGCTTGAGGGCTGGCAGTACCACACACGCCATCTAGTCACCCATGACAGGGGTATGAGAATAAGTGGTGCCTTCCAGTCCCTCCAGCCAACAGCACCGGGTGCCCAAGGGCCAGATGGAATACCCCCCCACTATGCACTCTAGAGGACAGGGACAAACCCTCCACCCAGGCACCCAGGGACAGCCATCAGCCCCTGGCCTTTCTCCACAAAGGCAATATCAAGAAATACAAGAGGAGTTTAAACTTAGAAAAATAAAGGTAAATTTTAAGGTACCCACAAAGGAAGATAACAAACCCAATCATCAAAATAAAAAAAGAAGAAAAGCATAAAGATTCAGCAAACACAAAATCACCAATAATGAAAAAGATGAAAAGGAAATACATAAAGAAAAATGACTCAGCACAGAAGATTAAGTGGAACAAAGAAACTATCAACACCACACACAAAAAAAGAAAGATCAAAGTGACAACAGTAAACTCATACCTATCAATAATTATACTGAATGTAAATGTACTAAATGCACCAATAAAGAGACAGAGAGTGGCAGAAAGGATTAAAAAAAAAAAGATTCATCTATATGCTGCCTACAAGAGACACACCTTAGACTCAGAGACACAAAGAAACTAAAACTCAAAGGATGGGAATAATATATCAAGCAAAGAGCAACCAAAAAAGAACAGGAGTGGCAATACTGATCTCTGACAAAATAGACTTTAAAGCAAAATCCACCATAAAGGATAAGGAAGGACATTATATAATGATTAATGTGTTAATACACCAAGAGGATGTAACCATAATAAACAACTGAGCTCCAAAATATATAAAATAAACTGTTAACAGCATTGAAAAGAGAAATGGAAAGCTCCACAACAATAGTAGGAGACTTGAACACACCACTTTGGTGAATGACAGAATATCCAGAAAGAAATTCAATAAAGACACAGAAGATCTAAATGTCACAATCAATCAACTTGACCTCATAAACATATACAGAACACTTCACCCAAGAGCAGCCAAGGATACATTTGTTTTCAACATGCATGGAACACTCTCCAGAATAGATCACATTTTCGGTCACAAAGCTAGCCTTAAAAGAATACAAAACATTGAAATATTGCAAAGCATGTTTTCTGTCCATAATGTTATAAAAGTAGAAACAGCAAGGAAAAAAAAAAAAATCAAATACATGGAAAGTGAACAGCGCCGTGCTTAAAAACTACTGGGTTATAGAAGAAATAAAGGACAGAATAAATTCATAGAATCAAATGAGAATGAAAACACATCTTACCAGAACCTTTGGGACACAGCAAAAGCAGTGCTTAGAGGTCAATTTATAGCAATAAATGCACATATCCAAAAAGAAGAAAGGACCAAAATCAAAACATTAACCCTAAAACTTGAACAACTAGAAAGAGTGCAGCAAAAGGAGCCCTCAGGCACAAGAAGAAAGGAAATAATAAAGATTAGAGCAGAAATATATGAAATAAAGAAGAGAAAAGTAATTGAAAGAGTCAATAAGACCAAAAGTTGGTTATTTGAAAAGATCAACAAAGTTAACAAACCATTGACCAAACTGACAAAAGAAAAACAGGAGAGGAAGCAAATAACCCAAATAAGAAATGAGATAGGCGATATCACCACAGACCCAATTGAAATTAGTAGGATCAAAACAGAATACTATGAAAAATTGTACTCCAACAAATTTGAAAACCTAGAGGAAATGGAAAAATTTTCTAGAAATACATTACCTACCTAAACTAACACAATCTGAGGTAGAAAAACTAAATAAACCCGTAACAAAAGAAGAGACTGAATGGGTATTTTTTTTAAAAAATCCCAACAACAACAACAAAAAGCCCTGGCCCAGATGGCTTCACTGGAGAATTCTACCATACCTTCAGAGAAGAGCTAGCTAACACCAGTACTACTAACAGTATTTCAGAGCATAAAAAAAGGAAGGAATACCTCAAACTCATTCTATGAAGCCAACATAACCCTCAAACAAAGCCACATTAAAAAAAAAAAAATGCTGTCAAGTCGATTCTGACTCATAGTGACCCTAGAGGACAGAGTAGAATTGCCCCATGGGGTTTCCAAGGAGTGCCTGGAGGGTTTGAACTGCTGACCTTTTGGTTAGCAGCTGTATCACTTAATCTCTATGCCACCATGGTTTTCAAAAAAACAAAATTATAGACCAATATCCCTCATGAATGTAGACATAAAAATTCTCAACAAAATCCTAGCCAATAGAATTCAACACCAAAAAAAAAAAAAAAAAAAGAAAAAAAAATCATGCCCAAGTGAGATTCATACCAGTTATGCAGGGATGGTTCAACATTAGAAAATCAATGAATCAATGAATGTAATCTATCACATAAATAAAACAAAAGATAAGAACCACATGACCTTATCAATTGATGAAGAAAAGGCATTTGACAAAGTCCAACACCCATTCCTGATAAAAACTCTCAGCAAAATAGGAAAAGAAGGGAAATTCCTTGACATTATAGAGGGCATTTACACAAAGCCAACAGCCAACATCATTCCAGACAGAGAGACTGAAAGCATTCCTCTTGAGAATGGGAACCAGACAAGGATGCCCTTTATCACCACTCTTGTTCAACATTGCGCTGAAGGTCCTAGCCAAAGCAATAAGGCAAGGAAAAGAAATAAAGGACATCCGAATTGGTAGGGACGAAGTAAAAGTATTCCTATTTGCAGATGATATGATCTTATATACAGAAAACCCCAAAGAATCCACAAGGAAACTACTGGGACTAATAGAAGAGTTTAGCAAAGTCTCAGGATATAAGATAAACAAAAAATCAGTTGGATTACTCTACACTAACAGAGAACTTTGAAAAAGAAATCACCAAATCAATACCATTTACAACAGCCCCCAAGGAGGTAAAATAGCTAGGAATAAATCTAACCAGAGACATATACGACCTATACAAAGAAAAATACTAAACAGTACTACAAGAAACCAATAGAGACCCAAGTAAGTAGAAAAACATACCGTGCTCATGGATAGCAAGAATTAACATTGTGAAAATGTCAATTCTATCCAACAATCTACAGATACAATGCAATCCTGATCCAAATTCCGACAGCAGTTTTTAACAAGATGGAGAAACAAATCACCAACTTCATATGGAAAAGGAAGAGGGCCCAGATAAGTAAAGCATTACCGAAGAAAAAAACCAAAGTGAGGAGGCCTCACACTACCTGATTTTAGAACCTATTATGCAGCCACAGTAGTCAAAACAGCCTGGTACTGGAACAACAACAACCACATAGACCAATGGAACAGAATGGAGAACCCAGACGTAAATCCATCCACCTATGAGCAAGTGATATATGTCAGAGGCCCAAAGTACCTTAAGTAGGGAAAAGACAGTCTTTAACAAATGGTGCTGGTGTAACTGCATATCTATCCATAAAAAAATGAAACAGGACCCATACCTCACACCATACGTAAAAACTAACTCAAAATGGATCAAATCTAAAATGATAAAGATCATGGAAGAAAAAAATAGGGATGACACTAGGAGCCCTAATACATGGCATAACTAGGATAGAAACCATAACTAACAATGCACAAACACCAAAAGAGAAAATAGATAATTGAGGACTCCTAAAAATCAATTGCTCTTGGTTACCAAAAGTCTTCACCAAAAGAGAAAAAAGATAACCTACAGACTGGGAAAAAAAAGAAAAGAAATTGGCTAGGACATATCTGATAAGAGTCTAATCTCTAAAATCTAAAAGATACTGCAATACCTCAACAACAAAAAGACCAATTAAAAATGGACAAAGGACATGAACAGACACTTCACCAAAGAAGACATTCAGGCAGCTAACAGACACAGAAGGAAATACTCACAATCATTAGCCATTAAAAAAAAAAAAAACCAGCACCATCGAGTCGATTCCGACTCATGGCGACCCTATAGGACAGAGTAGAACTGCCCCATAGAGTTCATTAGCCACTAGAGAAATGCAAGTCAAAACTACAGTGAGATACCATCTTATCCCAAAAAGGCTGGCATTAATCCAAAGAACACGAAATAACAAATTTTGGAGAGGTTGTAGACAGATTGGAACTTTTATGCACTGCTGGTGGGAATGTAAAATGCTACAATCACTTTGGAAAGCAATTTGGCATTTCCTTAAAAAGCTAGAAACAGAAATATCATATGATCCAGCAATCCCACTGCTAGGAATACACTCGAGAGAAATAAGACCAGTCATATGAATAGACATATTCACAACCATGTTCATTGCAGCACTAGTCACAATAGCAAAAAGATGGAAAACTACCTAAATGCCCATCAACAAACAAATGGGTTAACAAATTATGGTACATAGTGGTTAAGAACTACGGCTGCTAACCAAAAGGTTGGCAGTTCAAATTCACCAGGAGCTCCTAGGAAACTCCGTGGGGCAGTTCTACTCTGTCCTATAGTGTCGCTATGAGTTGCAATCGACTAGACAGCAACTTTTTTATATATATATACATAATTTGCTTATTCAACAATAAAGAACAATGATGAATTTGCAAAACATCTAACAACATGGATAAATCTGGAGGGCATTATGCTGAGTGAAATTAGTCAGTCACAAAAGGACAAATATTGTATGAAACCACTATTATAAGAACTCAATGAAAGGTTTAAACACAATAAAAAGTATCTTTTGATGATTTTGAGGGTGGGGAGGAGGAGGGAGAGGAAATCACTAACTAGAGAGTAGACAAGGTGAAGGGAAGGACAACACACAATACAGGGGAAGTCAGCACAACTGGACCAAAGCAAAAGCTAAGAAGTTTCCCAGGCACACACAAACACTTTGAGGGACAGAGTAGTTGGGGCTGGGGCCTGGGGACTATAGTTTCGGGGGCCATCCAGGTCAATTGGCATAACAAAGTTTATTAAATGTTCTACATCCCACTTTGGTGAGTGGCATCTGGGGTCTTAACAGCCTGTGAGTGACTATCTAAGATACATCAATTGGTCCCATGCCCCTTGGAGCAAAGAAGAATGAAGAAAACCAAAGACACAAGGAAAATATTAGCTCAAAGGACCACATGAACCAGAGACTCCACCAGCCTGACACCAGAAGAACTAGCTGGTGCCGGCTAACACCAATAACCACTCTGACAGGGAATACAACAGACAGGCCCAGACAGCTCAGGAGAAAAAATAGAACAGAACTCAAATTCACATAAAATTCACAGAACTCAAATTCACTTAATGGTCTGCCAGAGGCTAGAGGAAGCCCCAAAACCATGGCCCACGGATGCTCTTTTAACCCAGAACTGAATCCATTCCTGAAGCCCTCTCTTCAGACAAAAATTAGACAGGACTATTAAAAAAAAAAAAAAAAAAAGGTACACTTGAGGAGTGTGCTTCTTAGTTGAATCAGATATACTAGACCAAACGGGTAGTTCCTGTCCAAAAAGCAGAACGAGAAGGCAGGAAGGGACAGGAACTGCTTAAATGACACAGGAAACCCAGGGGGGAAAAGGGGAGTGTGCTGTCACATTGTGGGGATTACAAGTAATGTTAGAAAACAATATGTATATAAATTTTTGTATGAGAAATTAACTCTAGGTGTAACTTTCACCTAAAGCACACTAAAATAATTAACATAAAAAACTGATGTCTTAAATTAAAAAAAAAAAAGAGAGAAGGATACAATTATTGGTCTCTTAACCTCCAGAGCAAAGGAGAGTAAAAAAAAAAACCCAAAGACTCAAGGGATCAATGAGTCCAAAGTACTAATTGATCACACAAACCACAGCCAACACGACCCTGAGATCAGAAGTACTAGATGGTACCCAGCTACTACTACAGACTACTCTGACTGGGATCACAACAGAGGGTCCTAGACAGAATGGAAGAAAAAAAAAAAAAAACATAAAAGTGTAGAGCAAAAAATCAATTCACAAAAAAGACCATACTTACTGGTCTGACAGAGACTGTTGGAAATCCCGAGACTACGGTCTGAAGACACCCTTCTGATCTGGAACTGAAGCCATTCCTTGAGGCCACCTTCCAGACAAACAATAGACAAACCCATAAAATAAACAGTAACACCAGAGAGGAACATGACCCTTAGAACAATCAATTATACAAGATCAAAAGAGCAATATTTGCCCAAAAGCAAAGAGGAGAAGGCAGGAAGGGGGAGAAAATCAGTAGGAAAGGAAACAGATTGCCCAGGGCAGAAATGTGGACGATGCTGACACACTGTGGGGAACGAAGCCAAGGCCATGAAACACTTTATTTACAAACTACGAATGGGAAATTAATTTGCTGTGTAAACCTTCACCTAATGCACAATAATAATTTTTAAAATATATACTTACCACAATAAAAAAAGTAAGTAAATGAAGTTTACTATCACTTTGACCATAACATGAAATAATTGAATGATACTCTTCTCTTTTTGTAATAAATATATAATTTTAACATTTCACATAATCCAAGTTCAGAAAGTAAGTTAAATATGGGATGACTTGTTCTTTCTATAGATTTCTAATATTCACTTTCTCTTCTACCCCCTAAAATATAGACACTTATTTAATAAAGAGAAATGTTATTCTTAGTTGACAGTTTGCCTGTTTACAGAATAAAATGTAAACTTCTTAGAAATAACAATCATGTCTAGTTTATCAGTTTATAGCTACTGCTCTGCACAGTACCTGGACTGTATTTACTGGTCATTCAATAGGTATGTCACTGGTCAGTACTTTATAGAATCCAATTTACTCTCTTCAAAAATTGTTACCTGGCTTCTTTCCTATTTTATATTACTAAGAGTGTACAATTGCCACGTATTTTCATTTGAAACATGTTCAACCTCCCAAATGCAATTTGTCTGAATCTGGAACTGGGAAGTCACTTAGCATGGCGAGATGTTCTCTTACTATCGCTTCACCTACAAGTAATAAAATGATTGACCAGTTGGAACAGAAGCTGAAATTTAACAACAGTTATGGTCACAGCAGGATGTACCAGCTAAACATCTGCCTTGATTTTAAGTTCTTCTTAATGATCAATACTTATTTACATCTTTGTTTTGAATGTACTTGTTCCTATTGGAAGAAATAAAAATGATAATGAGTTAACTAGCTCTTCTCATTGTCACAATGTTAAAAAAAGAAAACAAACAAACAAACAAAACCTGTTATGGTCATTGGAATTTTCTGCTAACATCAGTTTATTTTCACATTTGCTTTCCTAACACTATTGTCCCACATTTCTTTGAATCACTTGTGTACCTGGGACTGGTCTACATAATTCATATATGTCAACTCATTTTCCTTTACAATTCTTCTATGGGTTAAGTAATATTTCAATCATAGTTTTCAGACAAAGAAACTGAGTCAGAGAGAGTTTAGGTGACTTGCCTAATTCTGCCTGAATAATAGAGGAGGTAGAATTAAAATCTCAGCAGTCTGATTCCAAAGTATAGACTCAACCACTACAGTCCCTGCCATATTTTGTTAATGAATCTTCCTGCTCATCAAAATACATGCAGAACCACATTCATCAGAGCATTTTCAAAATAACCAAAGCTCAAAACACTTTTAGCGTCCATCACTGTCACAATACCAAAACCAAAACAAGCCATTGTCATGGAGTGGATTCCAACTCACAGTGACTCTACAGATGGATACATAATTATGTCATACTAATACAAGGCTTATACAAATCAGTGAAAAAGAACTCATTGATGATACACTTAAGTGGATAAATCCCAGAGCAAAGTAAGAGAGACACCAAAGTATACATTGTATGATTCCACTTAAAATTCATAAATAGGCATCTCTAACTGGTGATGTTTGAAGATGTTTTCCCCTTTGGGTATGAGCCATTGCCTTGAATGGATCACATACCTACAAATAATCTGACATAACCAAAAGTTTTACATCTTGATCTATTTGCTGGGCAAACATTCATCAAAAAACACATTTTATTTTTTTTTTCCATTTACTTCATATACCTCACTGCATTCAATATAGCTCAATCAAAAAAATAATCAACCAGCTATTCTAAGCCATCTTCTACTTAAGCAACTCTTCCTTTCATCATCTTTACAATGAGAAAGTACTGAAATTTCTTCTAAACTTTTAAGGTACACATCAAAATACATCAATAATTCTCTTAGAAAATTATAAGTGCACTCCCAAATTTTGTGACACTTCCTCATTACCAACCAATCAATGCATGCTTGTTAAAATTAAGTATACGGCAACTGTCTCCTCAGGTTTCTAAGAAGTAAAATTGTCATCACTCAACTGAATAATGTAGTTGTTGTTCTCTTTGAGCGCAATGTGAATTAGTCTGCATTATTACATTGTTGTTTCTTTTAATACACCTGATTTCCTCAGAACATCTCAGATTTATTGTTTACATGCCTTTTTGTCTTTGAAAGTTTTTGTTGTTGTGTTTCATTAGCAAGACATCTTTGAATGAATTCTTTCCATTCTTCATTAAGAAAATGACATCCCTTTATTAGAAGCCATTGTTAAAAACAGCAACAAAAAACACAACATTAACTATGCAATCTATTCACTTTCAATACGCTTCTTTCTCTTCCAATGTTACATTCTTCTAATGACACATGTATTGAAACCACTACCTATTTCACCTAACATTTTTGTTTCCAACTGGCAATTTTCCTGGCCATGTCAATCTTTCATAACACTTGTCAACAGTCAACATGAGTTGGGTTTTCCCAAAACTTCTGACCAGAACCATACTTAGAGGAATATTTGTTCCGCCTACTACTACTTTTGTAGCAACCTCAACTTGGAAAAGTTCTTTTCTTTCTGTGTTTTGTTTCATGACTTTTGCACCAGATAGTACAAGAAAACCATTCTTATTTCTCCACAGTGGGATGCCATTTCTTTAGGCAAAAGTCCAAATTTATTCTTTCACCTGTTGAACAATTCCTTATCATGGGTATGTTTTTGTTGTAGTTTTTCTTTATGATTATTACCCTTTTCATAATAATTCTTTGATTTTCTGTCTTTTCAAAAGTGCCCTTGGAGCTCATCTCTGCTTCCTGTATTATTTCATCATCTCTAATAATCCAGGGACACAGAAACATTTCTAAGGTTTTTTTTTTTTTTTTTAGACATTGTTCTATAAAGGACGAGTGGCTCGGAAAGTATCTTAAATTGATAACACAAATATAGAATATAATTTAGAGCCCATTAAAATGTTTTCCTTAGTGAGTATCTGTTGTAGATCTCATAGATAAGCAGAGTCTTTTGTAGACACTCATGCACCAGTCTTTGTCATACCTGCTTACTGTTGGGCTCTTTGTCCTTAATCGAATAGCTTTCTCCTGATTTCTTAAAGAAAATGTGTTAGCATAAACAATTCTCTGCAAAAACCACAGCTTGTTTCAATACTCCTTGCTCATACTTTTAGTTATTTTTGATGTGCTGATAGATTAATCCTATTTGAACATGTATTATTTCTCACAATACGTAGGTTCACACAAATATATATATATATATACATATTTTTTATGTACTTAGACTATCTACATATGAAATGATATGGATTAATTTTAATCCTTCTTAGGATTTCCACCATATTTGTTTAAAAGAATGACTTATTATTTCTCACAATATGTAGGTTCACACAAATATATATATATATACATATTTTTTATGTACTTAGACTATCTACATATGAAATGATATGGATTAATTTTAATCCTTCTTAAGATTTCCACCATATTTGTTTAAAAGAATGACTTGAAAGACAACAAAGAAGTAATTGAACACAAAAATTTCAGATGTTAACAAATACAATGAAGTTACTAAAATAAGGCAATGCAATGGAGAGTGAAAGTAACCAACTCTTCAAAATAGGGTCCTCTGAGATGTCTCTCTGTGGAGATGTCCTATAATTCTGTTGGAAGAATTTTGCAAAACGGGGACTATCTGTGTGCCACATGCTATGGCCCAGGCTAAGACCCAACATGCAAAATCTTCAGGGACTCTGCCTAACTCATGAAAGTTTTATATGATTTTTTTTTTTTTTTAATATATGGAAATAAAAAGAAGTATCTGAATTACATGGTAGGGACAACAAGGTGAACAGAAGAACATAGTATATGAAGAAGCCGCCGCTTGGGAGGCGGAAAGAACAGTCCACCACAAGCCCTAGAGGAACTGTGTGACAGTAATTCAGCTACAGAGCCACACCCTGTCAATGTGTAATATCATTCTTCTGCATTTGTTTTGAGAATATATTAATATATTTATAATAGTATTCAGATAAAAGTAGAGAAAGTTCAATATAGTTCGATATGTGTATATTAATCTCATAACACAAAATATAAAATGTTCTCCAAATCACTAAAAACATTATCATACTATTTATGACACATGAAATATTCTAAAACAATATCTCATATATATACCTCAGACCGTATTCTATCTTCAACTAGGCAAAAGAAAATTGAGGCAATGCCAAATAGAAAAATTAATCACCCAAAATTAGGATGGTCTAAAGGATACTGGCCTTGAAATTTGGATTACTTTTCCATTTTCTAGCTGTGGAACAGCTATGAAATTCTCTATGATACAGTTTGACTATATCCAAAATGTATACAAAATGTCTCATAGGGTTTGGGTAAAGAATATATGAAATTATATTTTAACAAATGCAACAATGATGAACACAACCACTGAAATGTTCTTGTTGTTAGGTGCCATCATTGCGACCCTATGAACAACAGAACGAAACTCTGCCCGGTCCTGAGCTATCCTCACAATCGTTATGCTTGAGTTTCTTGTTGCAGCCACTGTGTCAATCCACCTCCTTGAGGGCCTTCCTCTTTTCCACTGACCCTGTACTCTGCCAAGAATGATGTCCTTCTCCAGGGACTCATCCCTCCTGACAACATGTCCAAAGTATGTAAGACGCAGTCTTGCCATCCTTCCTTCTAAGGACCATTCTGGTTGTACTTCCTCCAAGACAGATTTGTTCATTCTTTTGGCATATTCAATATTCTTCCCCAACACCGCAATTCAAAGGCGTCAATTCTTCTTCGGTCTTCCTTATTCACTGTCCAGCTTTCACATGCATATGATGTGATTGAAAATACCATGGCTTAGGTCAGGCACACCTTAGTCTTCAAGGTGACATCTTTCTTTTCAACACTTTAAAGAGGTCCTTTGCGCAGATTTGCCCAATGCAATGTGTCTTTTGATTTCTTGACTGCTGCTTCCATGGCTATTAATTGTGGATCCAAGTAAAATGAAATCCTTGACAACTTCAATCTTTTCTCCCTTTATCATGATGTTGCTCATTGGTCCAGTTGTGAGGATTTTTTTTTTTTTTTTTTTAAGTTGAGGTGCAATCCTTTGATCTTTATTAGTAAGTGCTTCAGGTCCTCTTCACTTTCAGCAAGCAAGGTTGTGTCATCTGCATAATGCAGGTTGTTAATGAGTCTTCCTCCAATTCTGATGCCCCATTCTTCTTCATATATTCCAGCTTCTCATATTATTTGCTCAGCATACAGATTGAATAGGTATGGTGAAAGAATACAACCCTGACGCATACCTTTCCTGACTTTAAACCAATCAGTATCCCCTTGTTCTGTCCGAACAACTGCCTCTTGATCTGTGTAAAGGTTCCTCATGAGCACAATTAAGTGTTCTAGAATTCCCATTCTTCGCAATGTTATCCATAATTTGTTATGATCCACACAATTGAATGCCTTTGCATAATCAATAAAACACAGGTCAACATCCTTCTGGTATTCTCTGCTTTCAGCCAGGATCCATCTGACCTCAGCAATGATATCCCTGGTTCCACGTCCTCTCCTGAAACCGGCCTGAATTTCTGGCAGTTCCCTGTCGATATACTGCTGTAGCTGTTTTTGAATGATCTTCATCAAAATTTTGCCTGTGTGTGACATTAATGATATTGTTCTATATTTTCCACCTTCGGTTGGATCACCTTTCTTGGAACTAGGCATACATATGGATCTCTTTCAGTCAGTTGGCCAGGAAGCTGTCTTCCATATTTCTTGGCATAGATGAGTGAGCACTTCCAGCACTGCATCAGTTTGTTGAAACATCCCAGTTAACATTCCATCAACTCCTGGAGCCTTGTTTTTCACCGATGCCTACAGAGCAGGTTGGACTTCTTCCTTCAATAGCATCAGTTCCTGATCATATGTCACCTCTTGAAATGGTTGAACATCGATTAATTCTTTTTGGTATAATGCCTCTGTGTATTCCTTCCATCTTCTTTTGATGCTTCCTGCATCATTTAATATTTTCCCCCAAAGAATCCTTCAGTATTGCAACTCGAGGCTTGAAGTTTTTCTTCAGTTCTTTCAGCTTGAGAAACACCGATTGTGTTCTTCCTTTTTGTTTTTCCATCTCTAGCTCTTTGCAGATGTCATTATAATACTTTACTTTGTCATCTCAAGACACGCTTTGAAATCTTCTGTTCAGTTCTTTTACTTCATCAATTCTTCCTTCTGCTTTAGCTGCTCGACGTTCAAGAGCAAGTTTCGGAGTCTTCTTGTTTACTTGTGAACAAAGTGAATTTCAAGGATTTTCTGAGAAATTAAAAAAAAATTTAATCTGCTTCTTGATTTCAATATTTCTGGCTCTATTATACCTTCTGGGAATAGAAAGGTCCCAGAGTCAGCCACAAATACTATTTCTGTAGTTCAAATGTTGGCATCATCAGCCTATCCAAATCCTTCATCTGACTTAAATGGGGAAGTAAAATGTCTGAAATTTTACCAATGGCAGAAGGAGTAGCTAGAAGGAGAAGTATTTATTACCATCAGCTCTGCCTGGAAACACCACTCATGTCTGCTAAATGCCTCTTTCAGATTTGCTCTGATCAGGGTCTGTTCATTACCATTCTGTTCAAGTCCCCACCCCACTCCTCCCCCACCCTCAATCTGAAATGACAGAAAATAATCCTTTTTCTAACAGCATTAGAGTATACATTACACTGGGAGATTGCACGGCAGCAATCTTTTACACTTTTGAGTTTACACAGAGAATCTAGAAGTATAGTTAGAAGCTCTCTTGAATTGCAATGCTTTGTTCTTACAACTTTAACTTTGACCCTGGCACTCATCCAATGAAGGACATCTTAGTGCCAATAGCTGTCCTGTATCTAATTCAGTATTCTTGTGTATCTCCCCACTATATCAAAGTGAGATCATTCCCCAAAATATGATCCACCTAATAGGTTATAGAGTAACTCCTGTTCATCAGTGGGTACTATGAAAATGTGCAGGTAATAATTTTGACTTTGCTTTCTCATTTGAGCCTGTGGTAGCACGATATGCCTGAATTCACAGAGAAGATATGGACCCCATTAAAATCTCTGTTATACAGCTATTAGTGCAGAATTCTGATATGTATAATCCATATAGACATTTCTACCTTAATTAATGTCATTTAAGTAAAATTCTATGACGAACTAAATCCATGAAATCATCTGAGTAAATTTACCATTCAAAGAACAAATCTGGATATAAACATGGAATGTTGTTGCTGTGTGCCACTGAGTTGATTCCAACTCACAGGGACCCTATCGGACAGAGTAGAGCTGCCCCCATAGGGTTTCGAAGATTGTAATCTATGGGAGCAGATCGCCAGGTCTTCTCTCCCACAGGGCGGCTGACTGGTGGATTTCAACTGCCGGCCTTTCAGTTAGCAGCCCAGTGCTTAACCATTGCACCACCAGTGAACAGACATGTACGCTCTTGTACATTATGTGATAATGTACAACTAGCAGCATCAGCAGCTATGCATTATGTAAAAGATGAGAAGACAGCTGTCTTACAGATGTTTAGAGCTGTGCTAGTTGCTAACCTGGAAAGAGAAATGGTAAATAAAGCCATGGCCTTGATTGAATTTTAATGTGCTTGTGTAGCCTACATAATTGAGAGTAAGAAACAAATAAAATATAAAATCCCATTCTGATACAGCAACAGAACCTATTTAAGAGCATACACGGAAAACACATAGAGTCCCTGTGTCTAAGTTTGGCGAGTTCCTCTGAGATGAAAATAATTCTTCTGGAGAAAAGGAACAAGCCAGTCCTGGATATCCCAGTGCACACAATAGAGAGACAGAGTTCACCATGACTCAGGAGGGTGTACAGCTCTAAGGACACAGAAAATAACAAATTCTAATCTTGAACTTATAGATCGATTGTAAATTAGATGACAATATAAATTAAAAAGGGCAAGAATTCTGCTAACCAAGGCCCACATTTTGAGAAATCTCGGCAGAGATGACAAATACTGTATAATTTGTAATAAATTACTCAAATACAGTCAAATGACCATTTCATTTTACAGGTATGCATTGATTAATGTGGACAAGATGTTCTGTGAAAAAGGATGTTACCTGACTTTGGCGCTGTGTTAACACCACATTACATAAACGAGAGAGGCCTGCCGGATGGATAGTCACCGGTGTAGCCAGAGCCAGTACCATGCCACCACCTTGAAGAGAGACTGCCCGAAAACTTTGGCTCTGCTGCTGTTGGCCCTGCACGGTCCCAACAAGGGCTTGTGCCAAGGACGGTTCCCACCTGGTGTGCTCTTGCAATTCAGCTGGCTTCCTCCAGGCCCCACTTTGCCAAGTCACCCTCTCCTTCCTTCCTCCCTGCCTACTTTCCCTGTCTCCATAATGGGCTTTAAACTCTTTCAGCCCCACCCACCCAGACCTAACCGTTTGGAGGCTGCCGGTGGAAGGAGCCCAGCCTCAGGGCGGGCATCATGCACAGGGCGCCCAGGCTGAGTGGAGCAGCAGCCTCAGCAGAGCATGGCCCTTTGCGGCTCCAGTGGAGTATGCGCAGTCCCTGCCTGAGGCCAGGCAGCTGTGGATGGGCGCTAGGATTCCTTTCCCTTGCCACTGGAGGGCAGCTGATGAGGGACCTGGAGAGCTAGTGAGAGACAGATCGAATCTTCTACTTAGCAAAATATGCCCTGTACATCCCACTCTCCGATGGGGATAACCTAATGGAACCACTAACATACAGGCAGTTGGAAGTTGCCTGAATGGTCGTTAAGCAATGCATACTTAAACAATGACATGGTGCACAAGAAAAAGATTAGTAGAGGCTCATAATAGAAATTCAGGAATCAGAAATATTTTATTTACTTCTATCAAATATTCGTCAATTTAAAAGACCTCACTAATTTTTACAGAAGAATACTGGGTATTAGAATCTTTGTTATTTATAGTTCATCTCTTCCTTTCTTTTTAATATATGATTAACTTTTTGAAAAATTTAAATAACTTTAAATCTGAAGTGTTTGCAAATTTCTTCTAAATGAGTCTTTTTTATTGTGTCTTATCCAATTTCAATTTACATTAACTTTCAAGGTATTGGTATTCAAACAGAGGAGATCTTCAACCATTCTGTACAAGATCCAGTACCCAGACTGAATAGCCAAGGAAAGCAGCTTCCGGCCAGGAAGGGATTTTTATAACCTGTTTCATTCTTACTACTTTTCACTCTACATTTTTCATGTCTGTAGCTTATGGCACTCTTGTGTTCAAAGATGGTCTCTCAAACAAATTACATAGCAGCTAGTTTTCTTTTGAAAGCATTATTTGGGCATTTATGTAAGAAATAAATTTTATGATTCCATTTTTATAGCAGCTAAATAAAATCTCTTAAGTTTTTTTTTTTTAAAGAAACAAATAACGAATTGATATTGTATTGTCATTATTTTTAGAAAACACAATGGAGAGAATTTTTAAAAAATTAAATATTGCAGCTGTTTATCAAGCAATATTTCTTTAAAAAATAGTCTTATAATGGACATACTAGTATAAAAACTAAATGAACAGGCATCTTTGATACAAACGTTAATTTTCAACAGTGCATTTATATAATATTGTTATCAGAATAGAAAGTTGCTTTAAATGTGTTCTATTCAACGTGTTTTCATTCTCACTGGGTAGAAAAACAAAACAGTAATTTTGTTGAAGGAAAACAGAAATCAGTTGGATGCGTTAACTATTCTGTATGCTGTGAATTGAAAGACTTGCTTGAAATAATGGGTTTTTCACAATGCTATCTGATTTTCAGGTTCACTGTTCTACATTTGGGCATTTTAAATAAAACTTCAAGTTACATATATTGCAAGGGTAAATGTTATTTATTTAGGAGTAGCGTACTAATCTCATGATGTGTCTGAATCCAATTTAAAGATGATTTGATTTTTATAGACATGTAGGTAAGAGAAATGAATAAATCAATATGTGTACCAGTACAGTTGTCACAGAAATCAGGGAATGAAAATAGAGTGTGATCAGTCCTGACGATCTGTTCCCAGTGTTTATTGGAAATGGGTTTAAGTAACACTTTCTTACATTTCTATGGTTTCAAGTAGCCATAGCAACAAATATAATTGCCATTCTTACGTTCAATCAGAGAATGTCTTCTCATATAGCTATTTTATGCATTAAAAAAAAATTATTAAATGTTTAAATTGGAGCAAAACAATCTACTTTAAAGAAGTGTAGGAAAGCAGACAAGGCGGGGTTGGGTCATTACATGAGATATTTTAAGATGTATCTACACACATTGAAAAATCTACCTAGACTCAGCAATAATAAAAATGTAAGCACAGTCAGACTCTTCTAAAAACAAATTTATCTCCAGTACTTTTGCCAGGAACTAATTCCTCCCTTTAGGTCGTCATTCAAAGTTTAGCTCTTTAGGCAGGTTATACAGGACTCTAATCAATAAAAGTATTTAGCAATTCCCAGAACATAAATAGAGAAATTATATAAAGTATCCAGAAGGCTTTATCAAAGTGATTTTTCTAGGTTACCCAAAAAGGAATAAAAGTCTAGTTAAACTGTAGAATAAATTTGTTTGAAGAAAACGAAAAAAGCTTATTTCATAGAGAAATTTTGTTGTTGTTGTTAGGTGCCATTGAGTCAGTTCCAACTCATAGTAACCCTATGTACCACAGAACAAAATACCGCCCAGTCCTGCCCCATCCTTACAATCATTGTTATGCTTGAGCCCATTGTTGCAGCCACTGTGTCAATCCACCTTGTTGAGGGTCTTCCTCTTTTCTGGTGACCCTGTACTCTGCCAAGCATGATGTCCTTCTCCAGGGACTGATCCCTCCTGACAACATGTCCAAAGTATGTAAGACGCAGTCTCGCCATCCTTGCTTCTAAGGAGCATTCTGGTTGTACTTCTTCCAAGACAGATTTGTTCGTTTTTTTGGCAGTCCATGGTATATTCAATATTCTTCGCCAACATCACAATTCAAAGGCGTCAACTCTACTTCGGTCTTCCTTATTCATTGTCCAGCTTTCACATGCATATGATGTGATTGAAAATACCATGGCTTGGGTCAGGTGCACCTTAGTCTTCCGGATGACATCTTTGTTCTTCAACACTTTGAAGAGGTCCTTTGCAGCAGATTTGCCCAATGCAATGTGTCTTTTGATTTCTTGACTGCTGCTTCCATGGCTGTTGATTGTGGATGCAAGTAAAATGAAATCCTTGACAACTTCAATCTCTTCTCCGTTTATCATGATGTCGCTCATTGGTCCAGTTGTGAAAATTTTTGTTTTCTTTATGTTGAGGTGCAATCCATACTGAAGGCTGTGGTCTTTGATCTTCATTAGTAAGTGCTTCAAGTCCTCTTCACTTTCAGCAAGCAAGGTTGTGTCATCTGCATAACACAGGTTGTTAATGAGTCTTCCTCCAATCCTGATGCCCTGTTCTTCTTCATATAGTCCAGCTTCTCGTATTATTTGTTTAGCATACAGATTAAATAGGTATGGTGAAAGAATACAACCCTGAAGCACACATTTCCTGACTTTAAACCAATCAGTATCCCCTTATTCTGTCCAAACAACTGCCTCTTATCTATGTAAAGGTTCTTCATGAGCACAATTAAGTGTTCTAGAATTCCCATTCTTCACAGTGTTATCCATAGTTTGTTATGATCCACACAGACAAATGTCTTTGCATAATCAATAAAACACAGGTCAACATCCTTCTGCTATTCTCTGCTTTCAGCCAGGATCCTTCTGACATCAGCAATGATATCCCTGGTTCCACATCCTCTTCTGAAACCGGCCTGAATTTCTGGCAGTTCCCTGTCAATATACTGCTGTAGCTGTTTTTGAATGATCTTCAGCAAAATTTTGCTGAAATTTTAGATATAGCAAAATGCTGCTTAAGGAGGGTCATGTGGCAGGGAGAAAAAGTAAGACACCAGCTCTGAAGAAATAGAAAGGGAATTGGAACTGTTAAGAAACAAGAGATGTTCAGTTATACTTCAGAAATAAATAAGGTTTATTTAGGGCACTGTTTCAGATTAAGTGAGAGTGATTATATGGCAAATGTGTAATAAATTAATTTTTTTTTTCAGATTAAGTGAGAGTGATTATATGGCAAATGTGTAATAAATTAATAGCTAGCATCTACTGAGCTCTTTAAATGTACTGGGCACTGGGTTGGAGCCTTACACTGATCATCTTAGCCTTTAACAGCAACCTTATGAAGAGATGATTCTTCCCATTTTTCCTGATAAGGATATTGGTTCCATATGAATATCCAAATGTATCATTATTAGAAAGACCTGTGTTACTACTGTGTCATAAAATATGTGATTGCATGTTTTTGTTAGTTGCCGTTGAGTCAGCTCTGACTCATGACAACCTAAAGCATAGCAGAATAAAACCTTGCCCGGTTCTGCACCATCTTCATAACCTTTGCTATGTTTGAGCCCATGGTTGCAGCCGCCTTGTCAACCCATCTCATGGAGGGTTGTCCTCCTTTTTGCTGACCCTGTATCAAGCATGATGTCCTCTCCCGCTGACATATGTGTGTGTATCTGTTACTGGACTTTCTATTATTTCCATTAGTCAATTTGTTTATCCTTATGCCAATACCACCTTGTGTTAATTATTCTAGTTTCATAATAAGTTTTGTATTTGGTGGTGTATTATCAAGCTGCTTCCTTCTCCTTTTTCTTCTTTTTCAAGACTATCATTATTATTTTCAGCCCTTTGCAGTTCCATATTTCATATAAATTTAGGTTCAGCTCGTCAAGTTCAACTAAAGATTTTGCTGGCATTTGCCTTCATTTTTCCATAAATTTGAAACTTCTCTTTGAGGAAAACTGATGCCTTTAAATATTCCTTGATTTATTTTTTTGCTAATTTCTCTCCAATTTTTTTTTTTTTAGTTTCACTGGAGGTATCAATGTATTTGTTAGTTTTATTCCTACATATTTAATTTTTGAAGAGATTATGCATTTTATTTATCTATTTTTATTTCCTATTTATTGCTGGTATAGACAAATTCAAGAGATTTTTGTGTCTTACCTTATATCCAGTCACCATGCTAAATCCATAATGATTTCATAATACTTAATGATAATGGCAAATAATGGCAGTTTTAATTCTTTCCTAGCATCACGTGTTTTCTTTCTTTTTCATTTCTTATTGCATTGGTTAAAATGTCCAACATGTGGTGGAAAAGAACTACTGATAACAAATATCCTTGTCTCATTTCATATCTTAGGGATAAGTATTTCAGTATTTCACTATTTGGTATGTTTGCCATAGGATATTAGACACATTCTTTATCAGTTTAAGGAATTTCTTTTTTATTCTTAGATTGGAAAACTCAGGCAAAATGTCTCCTGTGGCCCTTTTAACTTGGAACTATTCAGGGAGGAAAATCCTGGAAAACCTAATCAAGCTAGGCTAAGGAGACATAATATATGAGTATATACCCACCACAATACCTGTCTCTCCTATTAAATTCTCATGGAGGCAGAGACTGTGTTCATCTCTGCTCATCATATAATTTCTAGTAATGATCATCTAGAAAACTTGGTTGGGTAGTTGTTAAGAGCTATGACTGCTAACCAAAATGTCGATCCTTCAAATCTACCAGGCTATCCTTGGAAACCCTACGAGCCAGTTCTACTCTGTCCTATAACGACTCAAAGACCGCGGGTTTTTTGGTTATCATTGGGCCTGCCACCTAGTGGGCACTCAAAAATATTGAATTAATAAAGATATATTGAAACATTGGTTAGTAGTAAAAATTAATGTGGAGAGATATCACACACATTTTAAAATGCAACTCATAATTTGGTGAAACTGATTCCATTATAAAAACTATATACACATATAGACATGGGGGCTCTGGCAGCACAGTGGTTAAGAAATCAGCTGCTAACCACAAGGTCAGCAGTTCAAATCCATCAGCCACTTCTGGGAAACCCTATGGGGCAGTTCTACCCTCTCCTGTAGGGTCGCTATGAGTTGAAATTGATATAATACAGAACAAATCATTAAAACTGCTTAGCAACAATCTTTGAAAACACCATACATGCCAGACAATATGGTAAATGCTGGGAAATTGTTATTATATTCCTGTCTCTGAATCTCACAATGTATGTCATGGGCTATATAGGATGACGGGGAGGGTGATGCAAGATGAGAAAGCATTAGTCACTCAGGTAAATATGTAAGGTTCATAATTTGGTCATAAAATTGTAGATACAGCACTAATAACTGCTGCCAAATTTGGTGCTGGATACAATCTTGATAGATAGGGAGTATTTCAGGATGTTTAATTTCAGAATGTGGTAATTTTTCAAAATAAAATAGCTTTTAAAAAGTTGATGGTAAGCATGATTAATAATTTTATCTCTCAGGGTCTAAAAAAAAACCCAGAACATTCACATCAGTTATTATAATTGGAAGAACTTAATATAAGGAATTATTTACAAAGGTATTGGGTAACCAAAAAGGCAAAAGATGATGACAAGGTAATACAGGGATAGTAACTTCAGGAAGTAGTAACTGATCCCAGGGCTAAGGGAACAATGGAAGAGACGGACTCGAAGTTTAGGAAAAGATCCCCATGAAGTTGGTACCCAGATTTCTGAAGAGAGAATGCAAGCCAACTGGTACTGGTATCACTGAGAAAAATAAGTTCATTGATTGTGGGAAAACACTGGTAACTGGCACCAAACGCAAATGCATAGGCAAAAAGTATTGTTGGATGATGACAGCAGGAATGGAGGATGGGAAGGAGTGTGTCCTGCTTCTTCCTTCCGCATTCTAGTCTTCCTCTAGTATTCTTTACCGACAGAATCTAATAGTAGGGAGTTACCTGTCAACAGAAAAATATGGATTCAGAGTCTCAAACCCTGCACCACAAGCAAACTATTGAAGTGTGGGTTTGGAGCTTAGACGCAGTATATCAAAATGTTTTGAAAAGAGTAAATAAAACAAACAACAGGAGCGATATTCATTGGGAACTCATTACTCATAGAAAGTTGGTGTTAACATTTTGGTTAAGAGTTTGGTTAATCAATTGTTTACCATTTAATATACCAAACAATATGCATATATTCTTGTAAATAAACTTAATTAAAAAAGTTTACAGACTCTACTTTATTCGCTGAATATTATGACATGTAGTTCTTGCCATGTGAATAAATGTGCGTTATAATTCTAATGGTTGCCGAATATTCTGTTATTTAAATGTACCACAATTTATTTATCCAGTACTCCAATTTTGGTTTTTAGGCAATTTACATTTCTTCACCATTAAATTGTATAAGCAATACCAAGAAGATAGATGCTTGTTTACCTGCGCAATTATCTTCCAGGGATAAATTTTTATTGGCACTATTGCTAGGGCAAATGGCATGCAGGTTTTATATTTGGATATACATTGTCAAAGTGCTGTCCAGAAAATGTGGAGCAATTTACATTTCCATAAAATGGGCTTTAGAATACCCATTTTTTTCCCTCTGAACCAAATATAGGCTTGTCAATGTTTATAATTTTTATATAAAATCAATAATTTAAAAGATTGTGTTTTTAAAATTAGTTATTTTTTCACATTTTATTTTGAACATGTAATTTGCGTTTTCCTAAACATTGGTTAAGTTTTTGGCAATTCGTATGAACTTTTGGTGAGCTAGCAGAATGTGCTGGTTCAGTTTTTTACCCAGTTAATCCTTTGTCTTCAGAACTTGTTTATGGTTATTTTTTCAACTCATGTTTTACATGGTCACATTTGTCAATTATATTCCTTATTATTTATTGCTTTGTTTATTTTCCTTGTGTGTTTAGCTAGATCTCTCCCATCCCAAGATAAATACAATTATAACTATAAATAAGTAAATGCATATTTTGTTAGCGTGGGAGTACCTTTTTTTTAATTAAATATCTTTCATTTCCTCCAGAATTTATTTAAATATAAGAAGTGAGGTTAGTTTTGGCATTATTTATGTTTTCCAAATTATTACCCAGATTCCCAGATTATTGAATAATTCATGTTTTTGTGTTTTTATGTATTTATTCATTAATTCATTCGTTATATAAAGTTTTATTAAGCTATTACTAAGTGCAGGTCACTATCGCAGCTACTAGGCATTGGCAATAAGCAACATGCCCACACCCACACATGCTCATTCATCATATACACAACCCTAACCTTATGAAACTGACCATTAGTATGGGGCAGAGATAACAAAACAAAACAGAATCACAACGAATGAGTACGCAATTGACTAGAATGCAATATATGCTTTGGAGTAAATAAAAGCAGGAAATGGAGATAAAAATCCCAGAGACAGAACCTGAGATTCAAATATGTAATAGGGTGTTCAAGAAAGTTGTCACTGAGGTGAACCTTGGGCAAAGAATTGAAAGGTGTGAGGGAGATTTGAAAAAAGAAGTGTAGAAATTCTACCTTGGGCATTTTTAAATTTCTACAAGAACATGTGCTTTTTCTGAATTCTCTGATGTGTTCCCTGGGTGTGTACCTTTTCCTGTACCAATGCTACACTGTTAAATTACCAGACATAATTATTTCAATGCCTCTCAGAGAAACTTTCTCCTTATTATTCAGTATTTTCCAAGCATTATATGTTATGCCAACATATTTCCTTTTCCAAATGTGTTTTTTATTACTTTTTCAAGTTCCTAAATCCGCCTTTCTTTATTTTGATTGGAATTATATTGGATTTTAATAAATATTTTTTTCTTAAAATGCTAAGGCTTTTCCTCTAAGAACAATATATACTTATGTTTTGAGACTTCAAATATTTTATATTTTGTACAAGTCATATTCTTTTTAGATTTATTCTTAGTCATTTTGCTATTTTTTAAAAAGAAGCATTTTTATTTACACTTTTTATTTTCACTAATAATTTTTCTAAACTCTTCTATTGATTCTAATAATCTAATAACACCAGATTCTCATGATGTTTCCAAGAATACATTCGTATCACCATCACATTAAGGGTAATTTTTATTGTTCTGGTATTTATACATTTAATTTTTTCCCTAGCTTCATGTCCATAGCCATTATAGCAGACACCTTCATCTTATTCTGACTTCAGTGAGGATATTTTTACTTATTTTAGGCAAAGTAGGAACATATGAATGGGTAGCAGTGATATAAATGTTTATTTTATAAAGTTAACATATGTTAAATCATTCTTCTAGTTCTAATACATAGAATATGATAAAATTCAGAAGTAAATACCAAACACTCTCTCCGTATTTACTGAGATTATTAACACAACATATTCCTGTTTAACCATTAGTATACTAAATGACATTACATTTCTTAACATTAAAGCACCTTTGAAATCCTGCTTATCTTTAAAATGAGAAAAGGTATATAGGAGGTTTGGATATTGTTATGGATTGAATCATGTCCCCCCAAAATATGTGTCAACTTGGCTAGGCCCTGACTCCCAGTACTGTGTGGCTGTCCACCATTTTGTGATCTGATGTGATATTATCCCAGGTGTTGTAAATCCTAACCCCTATGATGTTAATGAGGCAGGATTAGAGGCAGTTATGTTAATGAAGCAGGACTCAATCTACAGGATTAGGTTGTACTTTGAGTCAATCTTTTTTGAGATGTAAAAGGGAGAAGCAAGCAGAGAGAAGAGGGGCCTCATACCATCGAGAAAGAATTGCATGGAAGAGAGGGTATACTTGGACCCAGGGTCCCTGTGCTGAGAAGCTCCTAGACCAGGGGAAGGCTGATTAAAAGGGACCTTCCCAAGAAACAACAAAGAAATAAAGCCTTCCCCTGGAGCTGGCACCCTGAATTTGGATTTCTAGCCTCCTAAACTGTGAAAAAAAAAACAAGTGTTTTCTTCTTTTTTTTAAACTGTAAAAGAATAAACTTCTGTCTGTTAAAGCCAACTACTGGTAGTGTTTCTGTTACAGCAGCACTAGATAAGTAAGACAGATCATTTCAGCATACTTATACAATTTGTATGCTGAGCAAATAACCCAAGAAGTTGTACTACATGAAGAAAAATGCAGAATCAGGACTGGAAGGAGACTCATTAACAACCTGCAATAAGTAGATGACACAATCTTGCTTGCTAAAAGTGAAGAAGATTTCAAACACTTACTGATGAAGATCAAAGACTACAGCCTTCAGTATGGCTTACACCTCAACATAAAGAAAGCCAAAATTTATGATTTTGATTTGCATTACCCTAATGACTAATGATGCATATCTTTATAGTAGAAATATCTGAAAAATATAAAAATGGCAATAAGCACATAAAAAAATGCTCAATATTATTAGTCATTCCAAAAAACCAAACTCATTGCCAGCAAGTCAATTCCAACTCACAGTGATCCTATAGGTCAGAGTAGAACTGCCACATAGAGTTTCCAAGGAGTGCCTGGTGGATTCAAACTGCTGACATTTTGGTTAGCAGATGCAGCTCTTAACCACTATGCCACCAGGGTTTCCCATTAGTTATTAGGGTAATGCAAATCAAAATCACAATGAGTACCACATCACTCCCACTAGGATGGCAAGTGATAACAATAACAACAACAGAAAATAACAACCATTGACGAAGGTGTGGAAATATTGGAACTCTTCTTCACTGCTGGTAGGAATGTAAAATGGTGAAACTGCTGAAGAAAATTGTTTGGTAGCTTCCCAAAAAGTTTAAACATAGAAACATAGAAATCTAAAACACATGACTCAGCAATACCACTCCTAGGTATATACCCCAAAGAATTGAAAGTAGGGATTCAAGCAGATACTTGTACAGCAATGTTCTTAACAGCATTATTTACAACAGACATAAGGTAGAAATATCTCAAGTATCTATCAGCAGACCAATGGATAAACAAAATATGGTATATACTTGCAATGGAATATTACTCAGCCATAAAAATAATAAAGTACTAATGCTTACTACAACATAGATGAATCTGGAAGACATTATGCTAAGTAAAATAAGTCAGACACAAAAGGAAGGACAAGAGGTGTATGATTCCATTTGAAATACCTGTAATGAAATATCTACAATAGGCAAATCCATAGGGACAAAAAATAGAGAACAGGTTACCAGAGGCTTGGTGGAAGAAGCGTTGAGAATTTATTGCTTAATAGATACATCGTTTCTGTCTGGGTGATGAAAGTGCTTTGGAAACAGATGATGGCCATGGTTGCACCTCAGTGTGACTGTAATTAATGGCATTGAATTTTGAATTTAAAAATAGTTAAAATGGCAAATTTAGTGTTGTATATATCTTTTACCACAATAAAATTAAAAATATTATTGAGAACATTATCTCATCCATGTGTTCTATGCTCCCTTTACTGAAGGCTGTTAGTTCCCTTTCATTGTACTTTCACAAGGATAGGGGAAAAAAAATAAAAGCATGCACTATATTCACTGTATTATAATTTTCTACTCTCCTCACTTAAATGTCAGATACTTAAGGGAAGAGACTGTATATTTCTCTGTTGTCAGAATCTTACATATTGCTTAGAACTTGATAGATGTTTAAAAGATAATGGTATAAAAAATAACAACAAAAAAAATTGTATATGCCTAAGTATTGAACAGACCAATTAATTAAAAAAAAAAAAAATAGAGGAATTCTTTACCTATCAGTTTTTCGTTCTTAATCTCCAGTAGCCACAGCAATTTTTTTATTAGCAATATGAAGAAAAATGACTAGGGAATGGAGAAAATGCATCTTGTATTTAACTTGTCAGGATTTGGGAATGACTTTCTAAAACTACCTTGGACGATCTTTTTCTGATTTATATAACCTCGCAGAATACATAAATTACACTACGGTGGTAATAAACATGTCAATTTACATTTCAATAGTAATCTGATATAATGTCAATATCAAAGCAATTAATGGTACACTTTCATATAGAATTGTTTGTGAATACAGAAAAGAATAATTTTTTCTATGTGCCATAATCTATAATAATACTGTCTTAGGTATCTACTGCTGTTATAACAGAAATACCATCAGTGAATGACTTTAACAAAGAGAAGTTTCTTCTCTCACAGTCTAGGAGGCTAGAAGTCTGAATTCAGGGTGCCAGCTCCAGGGGTAGGCTTTCTCTCTCTGTCAGCTCTGGAGGAAGGTCCATGTCAGGGACCCCAGGTACAAAGGACACTCTATTCTGCTGGGTCTTGTTTCTTAGTGGTGTGAGGTATCCATGTCTTTCTGTTCCCTTCTCCCTTTTATATCTCAAAAGAGATTGGCTTAAGACACAAGCTAATCTTGTAGATTGAGTCCTGACTCATTAACACAACTGCCGTTAATCCCATCTCAGCAGCATCATAGAGAAAGGATTTACAACACATAGGAAAATCAGGTAAGATGACAAAATGGTGGACAACCACACAATACTGGAAATCATGGCCTAGCCAAATTGATACACATATTTTTAGGGGACACAATTCAATCCATGACAAATATATAAAGCAAAAAGGAGTTTAAAAATCTAGAGGTTTCCTATATTGTTTATGATAAATTACAATATTTACTGACCAGATATATAGGAGGACAGTTGCAGCCATATTAGCTAGCTATTCAGAATGATTTAGATTTTTACCTCCAATATTTTCATATTGTTAGAATCACATGTATTGTTTCAAGAAGAAAGTTTGCATTCATGAATTATCTTAGGGCAGAGAGCTGTGATTCTGGTTTTTGAGATGTGTTATTTTATTTGCCCACCAAATTTTGTCACTTAGAAATATAAGATTCATAGCTCATAATTCCTAATTTATCCAACTTTTCTAGCTACTCTTGTTAATATCATGAGTATGGAAAATTATCTTTTGTCAAGTCATAATGAAATCTTAGTCATAGCTGTTTGGTTTCCAAGTAGCAAGCCCACTCAAAGCAGCTCAAGCCAAAAGGAAGATTTGTTATACAAATCCAGGGAAATAGTATAGAACCTAAAAACAAGAAGCACAATCATACCTCAGGAGCAATTGGTACCAGAAAATTCAAAACCTATCTAAAATTAATAAACTTCAGTCTCTTGATCTATAGAGCAACAGAATCTCTCATTTCTGGCCATACCCTATCTAGATTGTTCTTCTATAACAAGCTTCTCCCACAGTTACTGGGGGCGGGGGGGACGGGTCCAAACTGATGACCATTCAGTTAGCAATGAAGTACTTAACCACTGTACCATGGTGGCAAAAAGATGTGGCAATCTACTTCTATAAAAGACTGCAGCCTTGGAAACCTTTAGGGTAGTTCTATTCTGTTTTAGGGGATAGTTCTACTCTGTCTTTTGAGTCACAATAGACTCCATGGCACACAACAATAACAACAAAAGCAACAACAAACCAGCTTCTTTCTCAATACATAGTTGAAGAGAGATCCCCCTCAGTATCCATGTCACTGTTTATGGCATGACTAGCATCTCTAAATCCTAACTCAAAATTCATTGATGAAAATAACTTTGTTTTGCTTAGGCTGGGCTTAGTGTGGGTCCTTGGCGCAATCAGATATCATTATCAGAGATCAGTACACAAACAGATAGCCACATATTATCTCTCTTGGGTAAAAAAAAAATTGGGTACCCACTGTAAAATAAATAAATTGATCTCAAAATTAATATATTTAAAACAATAGTATGCTGGGTTATAAAAATACAACTAAAGTACCACCCAGAGGAACTAAAACCTATGAGATGATATAGTGTCCCATATCCTGAGCTGACTTTGCATGTGTTAAAATTACCCTCAAGCTTCAGGGGCTGAATTCAGGTGAAAGACAGGAGAAGTAGAACTAAATAAGAAATCTGTAGTTGAAAACTCCAACCAGTAAATACTGAATAGTAACTGACGTAGTGAGTTTAATAGTATCTCCTAAAAAGTTATTATGTTCACCCAAAACCTCAGAAAATGATCTCATTTGGAATAAGGATCTTTGCAGATGTACTTAAGCTATGTGCCTCAAGATGAGATCATCCTGGATTTAGGCGGGCCCTAAATTCAATGGCAGTTGTCCTTATAAGTGATAGAAAAGGAGAAGACACAGAAAAACACAGAGAAAAAGGATCATATGAAGATGGAGACAGAGAAATGCCAAGGATTTCCAGCAGCCACCAGAAGCTAAGAGAGAAACATGGAACTATTCTCCCTCAGAGCTTCCAGAGGAACCAGGCTTGCTGACACCTTGATCTTGGACTACTGGCCTCCAGAACTGGGAGAGAATAAATTCCTGTTGTTTAAAGCCACCAAGTTAGTGGTAATTTGTTATGGCAGCCCTCGTAAACTAATAAAACTGAGAAATTGTATTAAATGAGTCCTCTTCCCAGATTGTATGTAAATACCATGTCCACGCAAAACAAAACCGTGCTTCTTGAATAAAAAAATTGATTCTAGGTCTTTGAGAAAATAGCAAGACGGCTAATAAAGACTACTAGGATTATATCAATGGGCTCAAAAATCAAGGCAAAGAGACTCCAGATAGACAAAGATGGAAGAACTTGAATATTAACAAGAATAATACCAATATGGGATTAAACAAATCAAATGAATATTTTAAAATAATGAGTTAATGAAGATACAGGAAATTGGCCTCCAGAGCAGGCTAGGAAACCACTTTCTTACAGCCTGGGTGCTCTAGAAGAACAAAACCAGTGAAACATACATAAAAATATATATAGAGAGAGATTTACGTCAAGGAAATGGATCATACAATTGTGGGGGCTGGCAAGTCCCAAATCTGTGAGTCAGGAGGCAGACTGAGTCCTTCTCCTAATTCACATAATTGAAGGGGCTGATGGATCCAAAATCTGCAGGTCAGGTGGCTAGCTGAAGTCTTCTCCAAGAGCCAGAGGTCAGACCATGAGACAAATGCAGGGTTGAGAGGAAGAGTAAGTTTTGTCATAACATCCATACATACATTGGATGTAGGCCACACCTCCAAGTTAACTTCCTTTCCAACTGACTGGGCGCTCATATCAGATCACAAAATGGAGAATGGTTACTTGATATTGGCCAAATCACTGAGAATCGTGGCCTAGCCAAGTTGACACATAACTTTAACTACCACAGACATCAATATTTTGAAAGCTATTAAGCCAAGGGAAAAAACTGAGCATGTATCTGCTTCTCTGTATTATACTCTGTTCTTTGGGATATGTAAAAGTTGATTAAGGGTCATTTCTTGTTATAAAATTGTGCCTGGTAGTAAATGATGTTAGGATGATAGATTTAGTATATTTCTAAATTGCAATTCTTGACAAATGAAGGAATCTAAGCAATAATTATCAAAATTTCATGCATTACAAAAAGAGATACAACTAGATATTACATAGTTCCTTATAGAAATACAAATCACCACTTATACACCTGCATCTGATTAGGCTTCCATATGTGACTACAGTGTACAGATCATAGAGGAGCATGTACACAACATCACGGGGATGTAGTCAGCAAAATTCTGACTGTAGAAAATGAATCACACAGGACAAATGCCTAGTTTCATGTACAAGCAAATTTCAGGGAAAAAATTAATAGAAAGAAAGCCTAATAGATTATAAAAGATTTAACTGAGACATTAACTAATTTCAATATTTGGAATATGACTTTATTTCAAACAGGAAAATTGTAAAACATATTTAAAAATTAAAAATGTGTTAAATATTTAAATATTGTATACATGTTAGATGAAAATAAGACTAAGCATTTTGAACAAAGTAGGGCATAAGTAACTAATTTATAATCACTCAAATTTATTTAATTTCATCACCTCTTAAAAGAGGTCAATAATCACCACTGAAAGTATATATTTGGGTGAATTTTAAAAAATAGCACATTCTGAAAATGCCTTAAAAATTGCAAAATATTCTAAAAATGTAAAGTCATATTTTGTCAGTCCAGTTTCTGAATCCACAATAGTGTATAATTTTCCAGTTGAATATAGTTTAATACTTCTGATATATACATAAGACTTCCCTTAAATCAAATGTATTTAAGGAAATATGTCAAATAATCATGACTACAATCTGACAAACAAAACAGAATGAAAAAAGTTGAAGATGAGAAACCCAATAAAGGACGAAAAATTACTATATCCATTCCTCACTTATCGACATGGTTAATTTCCAAAGACCAGGTTGTTATGCCAAAATTGGCATTATGTGAAAATGGTGGATGACCACGTCAAATCACAAAATGGAGGATAACTACATTATTACATAACCGCCAAATTATATTATTGCATAACCACCAAATTACGTCATTGCATAACTCCCAAATTACATCATTGCATAACTGACAAACCACTGAGAATCATGGCCTAAGCAAGTTGACATAACCTTAGTCATCACAACTAGCGTTACTCTTGGCTCACACCTTGGCATTTGTTATTGCTAGACATACATCAATGCACAAAATAAATAGTAGATTTTATGCTATTGTCATAAATGTGAAATGTGGGATATATATATGTATATATATATATATATATATATGGAATCATGAAAGGACGAGAGAGAGGGAGGGAGGGAAAGACAGAGAGAGGGAGAGAGGGAGGGGGACTATCTTAGTCATCTATTGTTGCTGTAACAAATACCATAGTGGATGACTTTAAAAAAGAGCAATCGATTCTCTCACAGGGTGCCAGCTGCAGGATGACTTTCTCTCTCTCTCAGCTCTAGGGGAAGATCTTTGTTATCAATCCTGATTGAAGAGGGTCCCAGCACAGGGACCCTGGGTCCAAAGGACATGCTGTTCTTCTGGCTCTTGTAAGTAAATCAGCAGAACAGATTACATTAGCCCTCAAGCTTTGAAAATAATCCTTCGTACTCTGAGACAATTTACTCAAAGGCCTTGCCCTCCAGTGGCCACACTTTCTGGATTCTGAGTGAAGGCTCCTCACCCTGAGCTTCAGCTCTGCCTTCCAGGCTCTTTTACTGGAACTTTACTCCCTCAGCTTTGGGTGGCCCTGTTCTCCTAGTTCATCTGAGTGTAGACTCCACCCTTTAAGACAGGCAGCTCTGTTACCTGTGTTCCTTGTCTTTGCAGCTTCTGATCCCTGGTTCCTTGGCCTCTCAGCCCCTTGGGCCTCACTGCCTGTGCCTGTGCTGCTGGGGCAAGTGTTCCAAAGCTCTGTAGTCTACAGGCACCACACTCCACCAGTAAACTTCAGCTGGAAGGCACTCAGCTCTTTTGCTCCATGGATCGGCTCCGGTGCCATCTCATGCTGGTCTCCTGGTTCTGCTGCTGTCATTTTTCTGTTGCTACCACTTCTCTGCTGCTGCTTCTTGCCATCTGCATTGTCAACAGTGTAACAGCTCTCCTCATTTCCTTCTGAGTCCTCATCAGAACTGTCTGACGCCCATAATTCAATCAACAATATTTTTAAGACACCTAAAAACACTTCCTGCCTCTACCCATTCACAGTATCTGTTAGAGTAGTACCCCATGCCCAGTACCAAATTCTGTCTTAGTCATACAGTGCCAGTATAACAGAAATACCACTAGTGGATGACTTTAAAAAAGAGAAGTCTGTTTCTAACAGTCTAAGGGGCTAGGATTGTGAATGCGGGGTGCAAAATCAAGGGGAAGGTTTTGTCTCTATGTCAGCTCTGGTAGAAGGTCCTCATCATCAATCTTCCCTGTTCAAAGACATTCTCAGTGCAGGGACCCCGGGTCCGAAGGACATGCTATTCTCCTGACTCTTGTTTCTTGGTGTTACAAGGTCCTCATTTCTCTTTGTTCACTTCTCTTTTTCATATTTCAAAAGAGAACTTAAGACACAACCTAATCTTGTAGATTGAGTCCTGCCTCATTAACATAACTGCTGCTAATTCCACCTCATTAACATCATAGAAGTAGGATTTACAACACATAGAAAAATCACATTGGATGACAAAATGGTAGATAATCACACAATACTGGGAAACATGGACTAGCCAAGTTGACACAATTTGTGGGGACACAATTCAGTCTACAACAGGGAAAGAGAGAGAGAGAGCAAATTATAAATTTTCTTTGCTTAAAAAAAAAAAACCTGTTTCACTTATGATGCATTTGGCAACAGCACTAGAAAATCCAACTCAAAAGTCTTAAAAATTAAATCTATCTAGTATCTCACATAATAAGCTTTTAAGATATATAGCAGCTGTCAGCATCACATGTACATACGAGAAAGAATAAACCACATCCTCCTTAGCTTATATGCCTTTACAACAGTGAGGAAACATTTTCTAGAAGCTACTCAACAGGATTTTATATGCGTGTGTGTATATATAGAGAGAGAGAGAGACTCAGGCTTGTATTTAAACTCATCACCAGAATGTGCAATAATCACAGTGATTAATTTACAAAGGCATTGTCCAATATGGTGCCCACTAGACACACTTGGCTATTGAGCACTTTAGGTATACTAGTTACTGTGACCAAGATAAGTGAAAAGTCATATTCGTGGGTCAGTGGGGAAACCAAAAAGTGGAAAGTGCACACTGAGGAATAATTGTGAAACAGATTTGAAGTGTTTGGTAAGACCATATTTCAAAGAAATAATTTTATGTAACATTGATTGAAAAATTACTGCAAAATGGAATAGACCTAGTGTATGTTTAAAGATTATGTGAAGCATCTCATTTAGTCTACATAAGCACCTTTGGAAATGTCTACTATTTACCTTAGTCTTTACAAGAAGAAACTCCAGGCCCAGATAATTATGTGACATTCCTAAACTAGTAGAGCTAGAGAGAGAGATTGCGATTTGCACCAAGTTCAATATGATACCAAAGACTGCTCTTTTAACTAATGTGTAAACAGAAAGAACGTCTCAAACTGCCTTCCTTAACCCTGAATCATACTGTGGGATCACAGACTGAGTTTTAATACAGGGGGCTAGCAAGGAGAAAGAATGGGTTTATTTAACTTTAGTTGAACAAAAAAGTACAATATTTTCTATTATTTACCATTTATTTTTATATTTATTTGGTGATTGTTTCCTATTGTCATTGGTGCCAACTTTTTCAAAACAAATGGTAGGAGCATATGGCCATTTTTAATGATCCTTTGAAAAGCTCAAATTAGCACAGAGTAAAAAAAATCCAATTACCTATATTGGTATTCAGTTACACCTGCTTCTTCCAATTATTTCAGTATCACAAAATTACATAAATGGTAGTATGATGAAAACAGAAAGATAAGTGTTATATATTTATTTTCATCATTATGATCACTTGCACTAAAAGATTTTTCTATTGTTGGAAATAAATGAAACAATTATCCATAGAAATGTTACTGAACAGAATTTATACAAAAAAAAATAGACAAAACTATTATCATAAATGCTGGCAGTAAAAAACTGAATAAATTATTTCTTATGCTATTATATGTTTCTCCAGAAGGCATTGGTTTTTTGTTTACCAATTTACTGCCAGTTGGCAAACAGTTGCCTAAATCCATAGGTGGGAGAAAGAGAAAACAATCGTATCTTTCAATTACATAAAGTGCAGGTGAAAAATTCTATAGAACAAACTTGAGCAGCCTAAGAACCTAGCACAGAGAGCTGTTAAAGGCAGAAGTATGGAGGGCAGGCAATGTTTCGTGGATTTAGCCCTTAGAAAGAGTTCTGCTCTGACAAACTGCTCAGGATAAAAGAAAAAGAAAGAAAAGGAAAAAAGACAGAGAGAGAGAGAAGTATATCTTTAAAGAAAGGACTAAGGCAAAATATTCCAAAATTGGGCACTCTCTTTTCTGGTTAGAGTGACTTCATTATTCATTGTGCATGAGGATTAAACTCCTCCAATTATGAACGGCAGTTTGGCAAACACTGTAGTAGTGAGAAAACCCTGGAGACCAAAGGCCTCCAACTAGAGGAGGTTGAAGTAGTCACCACTAAGGAATTCCTATGGGGCAGTTCCTCTCTGTTGTATAGGGTCACTATGAGTCAGTATAGACTTGATGGCAACCAGCATGGTTTGTGTTTCTGGTAAGCACACCTTAGACTACTTTCTTCTATTTGTGTTGTGAACTTAATTGTCTATCCAATACAAAAAGATGTATTGAAGTACTAATCCTTATCTCTGTAAATACGATCAAATTTGGAAATAGAGTTTTGTTATGTAAATACGATCAAATTTGGAAATAGAGTTTTGTTATGTTGATGAGGTCATACCAGTGTAAGATGGGTCACCTCTAAGTGGTGTCTTATAAAGAGAAGAATAAGCACAGAGATACACATAGGGGGAAGGCAGACACCAGGAATGCCAAAGAATGAAGACCAAGGACCTTGTAGAGCTACCAACAACACCACACCCTGAATTCAGATTCTAGCCTCCTAAACCCTAGGAAAAGAAATTTCTGTTCTTTAAAGCCAACCACTTGTTACAGCAACAGTAGGAAACTGAGAGAATTTGTATAGTTAAGTATTTTTGGTTCACATTAGACTTTAAAATTTTTCTATATAAGGCCATCCTGCTGATTTCTTTTTTATTGTTATGCATGTTATTTAATAACAAAGCCCAATATATTTATCCTATTGTTGAAAATAGTGAAGGAGTCTATGGGAAAAATATTAAACGACCCAGGAAGCATTAAAAGAAGATGGAAGGAATTCACAGAGTAATTATACCAAAAAGAATTAGTCAGTGTTCAACCATTTTAAGAGGCAGCATATGATTGGGAACTGATGGTACTGAAGGAAGAAGTCCAGGCTGCACTGACGGCATTGCTGAAAAGCAAGTCTCCAGGAATTGATGGAACATCAATTGAGATGTTTCAAAGAACAGGTGCAGCACTGGAAGTGCTCACTCATCTATACCAAGAAATTTGAAAGACAGCTACCTGCCCAACTGACTGGAAGAGATCCATATTTTTGCCTATTCCAAAGAAAGGTGATCCAACCGAGTGCAGAAATTATCGAACAATACCATTAATATCACACGCAAGCAAAATTTTGCTGAAGGTCATTCAAAAGTGGCTGCAGCAGTATATAGACAGGGAACTGCCAGAAATTTAGGCCGGATTCAGAAGAGGACCTGGAACCAGGGATATCATTGCTGATGTCAGACGGATCCTGGCTGAAAGCAGAGAATACCAGAAGGATGTTTACCTGTGTTTCAATGACTACACAAAACCATTCAACTGTGTGGATCATAACAAATTATGGACAGCATTGGGAAGAATGGGAATTCCAGAACACTTAACTGTGCTCATGAGGAAACTGTATATAGATCAAGAGGCAGTTGTTCAGACAGAACGAGGGGATACTGATTGGTTCAAAGTCAGAAAAGATGCACATCAGGGTTGTATCCTTTCACCAAACCTATTCAGTCTCTATCCTGAGCATATAATCCGAGAAGCTGGACTATATGAAGAAGAACAGGACATCAGGATTGGAGGAAGACACATTAGAAACCTGCATTACACAGATGACACAACCTTGCTTGCTGAAAGTGAAGAGGACTTGAAGCACTTACTAATGAACATCAAGACCACAGCCTTCAGTACGGATTGCACCTCAACATAAAGAAAAAAGAAATCCTCACAACTGGACCAGTGTGCAACATCGTTATAACCAAAGGAAAGATTGAAGTTGTCAAGAATGTCATTTTACTTGGATCCACAATCAACATCCATGGAAATAACAGTCAGGAAATCAAAAGACCCATTGCACTGGGCAAATCTGCTGCAAAGGACCTCTTGTAAGTGTTGAAAAGCAAAGATGTCACCTTGAAGACTAAGGTGTGCCTGACCTAATCCATGGTTTTGTCAATTGCATCAGATTCGTGTGAAAGCTGCATAATGAATAAGGAAGACCAAGGAAGAACTGATGCCTCTGAATTGTGGTATTGGCAAAGAATATTGAATATACCATGGACTGCCAAAAGAACGAACAAATCTGTCTTGGAAGAAGTACAACCAGAATGCTCCTTAGAAGCAAGGACGGTGAGACTGCATCTCACATACTTTGGACACGTTGTCAGGAAGGATCAGTCCCTAGAGAAAGACATAAAGCTTAGTAAGGTAGAGGGTCAGTGAAAAAGAGGAGGACCCTCAACGAGATGGACTGACACAGTGGCTGCAACAATGGGCTCAAGCATAACAAGGATTGTAAGGATGGTGCAGGACTGAGCAGTATTTCGTTCTGTGGTACAAAGCGTTGCTATGAGTTGGAACTGACTTGACAGCATCTAACAACAACATTGTTGAAAAACACCTTACTAAGAAGAATAAAAGTGGCAAATAATGCCACGTAAATAATGTTCCCACACATACAACACAAGGTGTAGCTTACTTACGGAAATAGTGATTGGCAGCTAGCAAAAATTGAATAAACTGTACATTATTTGTATAATATGGCAACTAAGTAGTGAAGAAATGAACTTCCTTATAGTGCAAATGGATCTCCTTTACATTGTTCGTATAATCCTCAAAACCATCTGGAAATTTCTTGCCTTATTTATTGTATCAAACTAGGATGAAAACACTAAACTAGAGTAAAAACAAAACCTATTTCTGATTTCTTATGATAAAATTATGATTTCAGTAACTCTAAATACTCCAAACTTTCTAAAATTTATCACAGTATCAAATCAACATTATAAAAACCCCTCTTGACATTGATGAAAGATAAGATAATGAAAATCAAATATTCTAATTTGCATGGAAGAGCTCATTAAATCAATATTAGCAAAATTAGTATTCCTAAATAAGGACCTAATGGCATGTAGTAAGCACAGTAATAATAACAGAAAGATGCTGCTTAATTTTTTATGAAATTTGTAGAACAAAATTCCATCCGTAATTAATAATCTCATTTTATTCAATTGCACTAATCAGGCTACACTTTAATATGGCATAAATTTAATTATGGCACAAGCACCCCCTAAAGCCTCTGCAGATTGCCTGAAAATGTAAAACAGTACGAAAAATAAAATAGAAAATAATAGAAATTTAAAACAGAGATGATAGATATATATATTTCTATTTTAACAGGGAAATTATTGTTTTTTTTAACTGATCACACTCTGATATATTTATCCTTTCAATTAGCTTTCTGGGGTTGCTTTAATGATCTGTAAAAGATATTTAGTCACTGGACACATCTCCAAAATCAAAGATATGCTAAAATTATGGAAATGCATGATGATGCTAGTATTTAGATTAGAAAATAACTTTATAATTAAAGGTAATCCACCAACAGTTGCAATCAAATTAACCTCAATCATTTAAAAATTCAGAGTTCCACAACTAAATGAATACTATGAATCTGAGGAAATATTTATGTAATAGTATCTTCATCATCACAAGTTCATGACCCAAATTTTAATATTTGGAAGACATCAGCAAATAGATGACATTTAAACAATGGAATGGATGAGATAACTTAGAAAAAATGGCTGATATGAGACTGACAGTATGCTGGTCATGTTGAAGAAACAAGGGGCTGTGCCTGCCACCTTCTGTAATATAAAGAACTAACTTCCTCCTTTAAGCTATCCTGTTATTAGGTAATACAGGAATTAACCTCTGCCTTTTTAGAATATTTCCTTATTCAGTTATACTCCCTAAATAAGTATATTCAGTTAAAGAAAACAAGAGAAGGGAGTCTTCTCCGTTAGAGAGAACAAGAGAAGGGGGTCTTCTCCGTTAGAGAGAACAAGAGAAGGGGGTCTTCTCCGTTAGAGAGAACAAGAGAAGGGGGTCTTCTCCGTTAGAGAGAACAAGAGAAGGGGGTCTTCTCCGTTAGAGAGAACAAGAGAAGGGGGTCTTCTCCGTTAGAGAGAACAAGAGAAGGGGGTCTTCTCCGTTAGAGAGAACAAGAGAAGGGGGTCTTCAGTCCAGCCAAAATTGATCTTGAACCAGTTCAGGCCCACGTGATATGCGCAGTATTGACAACCGTGTACCTCAGACGAGCTGTTGACGTCAGAAGCTGAAAAACACACCTCTGTGTAAGCCCCGGATGTGGGCAAAATGACATCTTTGCGGCCCCCCCTCACAGACCGAACAGATGCAGAAGACCGGACTGCCCCGGGAACTCCTTTCTGGGTCAAACCAATCGACAAGCTGGCCCCACAATTACCGCAAATTGCGGATTTGTGCAGCCTACCTCAAAGCCAATACTGAGGCAGGAGGAGGTAAGCAGTAAGAGGGCTTTATTGAATACCAGTATTCAAGAGACAGAGAAGGTTAAATTTCTCTCAAATTCTGTGTAAACCTAGAGGACTGATTGGACAGTTTTTATAGGGGGAAGGTCAGGGTTTAGAGGTTTTCAGGAATGTTGGTTTTTCTTTGAGGTAGACACGATGGTAAAGTGATCTACTATTGAAGTCCTGCAAGTCTCTTCATGCCATCTTGGAGTCCTGCAAATCTCTTCATGCCATCCTGGTTTCTGTCACAAGATGGATCTAAGCTTTGTTCAGCCACCTCAGTTTTGTGTATTTTTTCCTTGGGAGAGGAACATAGTTTAATCAGCAACTAAAAATTGATTATTTTTCTTTAAAGGAACAATCGTGGGACAGATTCCAGAGTAAGTAATTACATTTCAAAGACTAGCTTATACAGTTACACTAAAACATTAGAAAATATAGTCTCTCTACTTCAATACTAAAACACTAAAGAAAATATGTTTTCTCTACTTCACCACTTTGGGGTGTTTCTGAGGACCTCAGACCTGATTTACTTCACCCATATAAACCACTTGGGCTATTGTTCTGGGAGACACCTTGGCGACTTTAGTCCCGGTGTGCTCCTGTACTTGGCCAACTAAATAATCCTTCTTCTTTCATTTTTATCTGCTCTGTGTGTCTTTCTAGCTGCACCTAGCAGACCTGGAAGTGTCAGGTTACAGACAGCAGAGAAATGAAGTTTCAAGAAGCTCACTGGGGCACTTCACAATTCGTGGGGGTGTGGGGAGGATGAAATATGCAGTTCATTTGTCTTCCTCCTGAATTCAAACTAATAGGTAGAAAAGAGATTTGGTTTGATTTACTGCAACTCAGTAAGAAAATAATTTCCCAAGCACTTCAAAGTTTTTTGTGTTTTTGTTAACTGTTACTAGCTGTATTTGCTAAGGAAATTTCAATGGACTTCCCTTCCATGCACTTAAAACTACCGTATTTTACACAAATAACATACACGTACATTTTTTGCCAACTGCGCAATTCTCCCCTTTGCTATTTCATAAGAGATCTATGTCACACATTATATGTGTGGGCACATTACTTGCAGAAACATACTGTATATGTATCCTAATAATAGTTTTAAGTAGGAGAATTCTTTGAACCACTCCAAAGAAGGTACTGGAAAAAATCCTGAGAGAAGTGAAGAGAAGAAACAACAACAAAGAGCTTTGTTTTTGTTTAAAAACGATTGAATGCAGAAGCATATTTGAGACACATTGAACACTATAGATTTTTTTTTTTTTTTATCCCCATAGGGTTTGGTCTAATAATTGAAGTAATGAATCTTTTTTTTTTTTTACTAAAATAATAATAATAACCATTAGCTAAAAAAAAAAAAAAATTTTTTTTTTTTTTTAAACATTTTGTACACACTATCTTACACAGATCTCACATAGATCAAGAGACAGTCGTTCAGGCAGAAAAAGGAAATCCTGTGTGGTTTAAAGTCAGGAAAGGTGTTTCTTAGGGTTGTATTATTTCACCATATTCATTCAGTCTGTATGCTGAGCAAATAACCTGAGAATCTTGACCAAATGAAGAAGAACAGTGCATCAGGGTAGGAGAAAAACTCAACAATCTTCATTATGCAGATGACACAATGTTGCTTACTGAAAATGAAAATTGGAAGCACTTACTGATGAAGATCAAAGACCACAGCCTTCAGTATGGATTACACCTCCACATAAAGAAAAAAATCCTCACAATGAGCAATATGATGATAAACAGAGAAAAGATTGAAGTTGTAAAGGACTTCATTTTACTTGGATCCACAATCAACACCCATGAAAGCAGCAGTCGAGAAATCAAATGATGCATTGCATTGGGCAAATCTGCTGCAAAAGACCTCTATAAAGTCTTAAAAATCAAAGATATCACTTTGAGGGTTAAGGTGCACCTGACCCAGGCCCTGGTGTTTTCAGTCGCCTCACATGCATGCGAAAGCTGGACAATGAATAAGGAAGACCGAAGAATTGACACCTTTGAGTTGTGGCACTAGTGAAGAATATCGAAGGTACCATGGACTGCCAAAAGAATGAACAAATGTGTCTCGAAAGAAGTATAGCAGAATGCGTCTTAGAAGTGAGGATGATGAAACTTCATCTCACACATTTTGGACATGCTATCAGGAGAGACTAGTCCCTGGAGAAGGACATCATGCTTGGTAAAGTGGAGGGTCAGCAAAAAAGAGGAAGACCCTCAATGAGATGGACTGACACATGGCTACAATGATGGGTTCAAGCATAACAATGATCATGAGGATGGTGCAGGACTGGGCAGTGTTTAGTTCTGTTGTCCGTAGTCTAAGAGACTAAAGGACCACATATTCCACCAGTCTAAGACCAGAAGAACTAGATGGTGCCCAGCTACCACCAATGACCACCCTGACAGGGAACACAAAAGAGGCCCTGGACAGACTGGGAGAAAAGTGTAGAGCAAAACTCAAATTCATGTAAAAAGACCAGACTTAATGGTCTGACAGAGACTGAAGGAACCCCCAAAACTATGGCCCCCAGATACCCTGTTATCCCAGAACTGAAACCATTCCTGAAGACTACTCTTCAGACAAAGATTAGACAGGACTGTAAAACCAAAAATAATACACTTGAGGAGTGTGCTTCTTAGTTCAATTAGATACAAGAGACCAAATGGGCAGATCCTGTCCAGAGACAAGAAGGGGCAGGAGCTAGTTCAATGGACACAGGACACCCAGGGTGAAAAGGGGGAATGTGCTGTCACATTGTGGGGATTGCACTAGTGTCACAAAACAATACGTGTATAAATTTTTGTAAGAAAAATTAACATGAGCTGTAAACTTTCACCTAAAGCACAATAAAAACAGAAATCCAGGATGTTCCTTCTTTTGGCATCCCTGGCAATTTTAAACCTCACCTCAGCCCCATCCTTGACCACAATAAAAACCCCAAGACAATTCTTCCCCTGGTGTTTCAAGCCATTTTTGGACCTGATTAAGAGCTTCTTTGCCCTCCCTGGAAAGTCTCATTATGTGAGTAATAAACCTTTGGAGTGTGTGTACCATTGTCAATGTCAACGTCCAAACCAAAATTTTAATGGAGTTCCATTCTAGATGTTCAGAGTGGCTACAATAATTTAACAAGTGGGTAAAGTAATTTATATCATTCCCGCTTTACAGAGAAGTAAACTGAGGCATAACCAAAACCAAACCAAATCTGTTGTGGCTCATTCGATTCCAACTCATAATGACCATATAGGGCAAAGTAGAACTGCCGTAGGATTTTCAAGGAGCAGCTAGTGGAGTCAAACTGCCAACCTTTTACCAGCCAAGCTCTTAAGCTCTGTGCCACCAGGGCTCCAACTGAGGGATAGAACAGTTAAAATATTTGTCTTTTTGAGAATATGGACTTTGGGGTCTGACTTGAGCTACAACTGCAGGCCTGACAATAAATTATAAATCTGATATTTAAATATAGCTATTTCATGTATATTATTAATATAATAATTAATTTTTCTAATAAAATAAGTTTCAGTTTACCTAATTCTGAATTAACCAAGTTGAACTTAATGAACACCCATCATCTTTCAAACAAACTATATAAAAATCACTCAGAACAATATCTAAAAGAAGAAAGACTCAATAAGTTACAATTCTGAATTTATACAGCCCAAAATCTCTGATAACAAAATAAATAAAACTAAAAATTAATGATAAAGATTAATCCTCTTTTGTCCAGAAATGTTAAATATTAGAAATTTTAAAAGCCTCATCTTATTATCCTCCCCAAAAAGAAATATCATGTATATAAAAAAAAAATTAACACTTCAAAATTATGAAATAAATAGTTGTAGCCTGATGTCTGTGGAAAACATGAAGAGAAAAATAATATCTTCAGAAGCAAAATGCAGTATCTGTTGCTATGATGAAAAGCTAAACTTCATAAATAATAGGAATAAAATAAATTATAAAAGAACATCGCATAGAGAAGCAGACATAACCACATTAAAAAGTAATAAGAAGAAAAGAAGCCTCAGTAAATAAGCAAAATTGAATGAACAGGGTCAGGAAAAAATAGGTAAGTTGGCAGTCATCAGCAAGATGATGCAAAATGGGAATATCTACAGCCCACATCGCTGACATAGTGAGAGAGAACTTTGAAAGTAAGGCTCTAATGTGGTCCTAAGTAGAAGTCTCTGTAGAATCATTTAAGAAAAACATGGAATAAAAACAGGGTGGATTAAAGTGAAGTTATAAAGGAAAGATGAATTTTTAATATAAATATTAAAGTATATTTAAATCTAAGCATTTGTGTTTGAGAATGCTTTTGAAACTGTAGACTGGTCTAGTTATCGTAAGTAATGAATCATTGAGTTATACATGCATATTGCAGAACCTGTTCAATTAGTTTCACCACCAAAAAGAAACTGTAGACTGGGAAAAGTGAAACCTATGCTTTCCTGGAGTGTGAAGTGCCCAAGGGAGGAAGCACTCTGCAATTTACCAGAAGAATCAAATCCACCAGAGATGAAAGTAGAAGAGGTAATTCTTACAAGAGCTCAAAGAAAAATGGCAAAAGTAATTTGCAATGATTATGTGAATATTAAGTCCAAAAAGAAAAGTCTCCCATAAGGCTTGATTGTTTAAAATAAGGGAGCTTCTACTTATAAATATTCACACCATATATAAAATTAAAGCCATATGAGCATTTTTTTTTATTGTAGGTCATTGGAATATCAAAATGCCAAAGAGAAAATCAAAATAGTTTTTTAGGATGCAATATAATGCGTTTCAAATATGCAAATGTCTGATGGTCCAACTTAAAACATAAAAATAAATATATATATAAAATATTAACAGTTTATCAGAATTGTTTTTTGTTGTTAGTTGCTGTCCTGTCAGCTCAGAATAATGGCAACATTATTTGTAACAGAAGTAAATGTTGTCCTATCCTGTGCCATCTTCATAATCATTGGTATGTTTGAGTCCAGTCTGAATTATAGATGCTTTTATTTTTCCCTTCATAATTTTTTTATCTTAATTCAACTTATGTTACAATCATTTATTACTTTTTATGGTAAATGTACCACCAGGACTACTCTTACATTTTTGGGAGACAGCCAAACCATCTAACAGACCTGTGTGAAATGGAATGCATAAAAATCAATATCCTAGGCATTAGAGAGCTGAAATGAGCTGGTGTTTCCCATTTTGAATAGGGAAATCACACAGTCTAATATACTAGAAATGACAAATTGAAGAGAAATGGCATCACATTCATGATCAATATGAACATTTCGAGATCTATCCTGAAGTACAATGTTGGCAGTGGTAGGATAATATTCATACGTCAACAAGAAAGACCAGTTAATATGACTACTATTCAAACTTACACACCACAAACTAATGTCCAAGATGAACAAATTGAAGATTTTTACCAACTTCTACAGTATGAAATTGATCAAACATGCAATCAAGATGCATTAGTAATTACTAGTGATTGGAATGCAAAAGCTGGAGACAAAGAAGACAAATCAGTAGCTGGAAAATATGGCCTTGGTTATAGAAACGACACTGGAGACTGCATGATAGAATTCTGCAAGACCAATAACTTCTTCATCAAAATATCTTTTTTCAACAACATAAACGGTGACTGTACACGTAGACCTTGCCAGATGGAATACACAGGAATCAAATCAACTACATCTGTAGAAAGAGATGATGGAGAAGCTCAATATCATTAGATACAAAAAGGCCAGGGGCTGACTGCAGAAAAGACCATCAACTGCTCCTAAGCAAGTTCAAGTTGAAACTGAAGAAAGCTAAAACAAGTCCAGGAGAGCCAAAATACGACCTTGAGTATATCCCACCTGAATTTAGAGACCATTTCATGAATAAATTTGACCCATTGAACATTAATGTCCAAAGACTAGGTAAGTTGTGGGATGACATCAACGGTATTATACAAGAAAGGAAAATGTATTTTAAAAAAATAGGAAAGAAAGAAACAAACAAAATGAATGTCAGATGAGGCTCTGAAATTTGCTTTTGAATGTAGGGTAGCTAAAGTGAATGGAAGAAACAATGAAGTAAAAATGCTGAACAGAATATTTAAAAGGGTGGCTCGAGAAGACAAAGTATCATGATGAAATGTGCAAAGACCTGGAGTTAGAAAATCAAAAGGGAAGAACATGCTTAGCATTTCTCAAACTGAAAGAACTGAAGAAAAAATTCAAGCCCCAAGTTGCAATACTGAAGGATTCTATGGGCAAAATATTGAATGACACAGAAGCATCAAAAGAAGATGGAAGGAATATACATAGTCAGTGTACCAAAAAATAACTGATCGACGTTCAGCCATTTCAGGAGGTAGCATATGATCAAGAACTGATGATACTGAAGAAAAAAGTCCAAGGTGCACTGAAGGCATTGGCAAAAAACAAGGCTTCAGAAATTGACGGACTATCAACTGAAATGTTTCAACAAATGAATGCAGCGCTGAAGGTGCTTACTTGCCAGGAAATTTGGAAGACAGCTGGCCAATGAACTGGGAGATATCTATATTTGTGCCCATTTTAGAGAAAGGTGATTGAACAGAATACAGAAATTTCTGAACAATATCATTATTATCATAGGCAAGTGAATGGCTGCAGTAGTTACATTGACAGGGAACTGCCAGAAATTCAAGCCAGATTCAGAAGAGATTGTGTGCTGACGGAAAACATTGCCAATGTCAGATGGATCTTGGCTGATAATAGAGAATATCACAAAGATATTTACCATTATTTTATTGACTATGCAAAGGCATTTGACTGTGTGAATCATAACAATTATGGATAACACTGCAAAGAATGGGAATTCCAGAACACTTAATTATGCTCATGAAGAACCTGTACATAGACCAAGAGAACAGAACTAGGGGATACTATGTGGTTTATAGTCAAGAAAGGTGTGCATCAGGGTTATATCTTTTCACCATATTTATTCAATCTGTATGTTGAATAAATAATCTGAGAAGTTGGACTATGTGAAGAAGGACGGGACATCGGAATTGGAGAAAGTTTCATTAACGAGCAGAGCTATGCATGACACAACCTTGCTGGCTGAAAGTAATGAGAGCTTGAACCACTTACTGATAAAGATCAACGACTACAGTCTTCAGTATGGATTACACATCAACATAAAACAAAAAATCCTCACAAGTGGACCAATAAGCAACATTATGATAAACACAGAAAAGATAGAAGTTGTTAAGTGTTTCATTTTACCTGGATCCACAATCAATACCCAAGGAAGTAGCAGTCAAGAAATCAAACAACAAATTGCATTGGGCAATCTGCTACAAAAGACCTCTTTTAAGTGTTGTAAAGCAAAGATGTCACTTTCAGGACTAAGATGCACCTGACCGAAGCCATGGGGTTTTCAGTCGCCTCATATGCATGCCGAAGCTAAGCAATGAATAAGGATGATTAAGAAGAATTGATGCCTTTGAACTATGAGGTTGGCAAGGAATATTGAATATACCATGGATTTCCAGAACAGCGGACAAATCTGTATTGGAAGAACAGTCAGAATGCTCCTTAGAAGCGAGGATGGCAAAGCTTTTTCTTTCATATTTTGGACATGCTGTCAGGAGTGACCAGTCCCTGGAGAAGGACGTTATGCTTGGTAAAGTAAAGAGTCAATGAAAGACCCTCAAAGAGATGTATTGACATAGTGGCTGCAATGATGTGCTTGGGCATGGCAACTATTGTGAAGACGACGCAGGACTAGGCAGTGCTTGTTTTTGTTGTACATAGCTTTGCTATGAGTAGGAACCGACTGATGTCACCTAACAACAACAATGACATGCTGTGTCCTTTACTGCCGCTCAATCTTTTTATACCTTGATCTACCTAGTTATGTTATAATCATATTCAGATCTGTAATAATGAGGAATCAGATAATTTTATTTATCTCTTAAGACCCAAACACTCAAAAACTAAGAAAAGCACAATTATTAAGTAAATTATATTGCTCCCATGATTACCTATAAAAGTAACATTCCCCTTAGATATATCTCAAATTTGTCATGTTTAAAAAATTCATTTGGCAAAATATTTTCCTTTTCAACTGAGATGGCTATACTTATAAAAACACACGGCTTATCTGGGAAAATGGATTGCTCTGGCACATGATTCCAAGTTTTCCATTTCTTCTATGACTCTTTGCCCACAATTCACTAGCCATTATCTTAGTCATGGGAACAGCCCTTAGTGGGTAGTAGTACAAGTACTTTAAGTTTCAGAGTTTATTGTTAATCCTGATTTTTTCTTGCACTTTTTTCAACCGTAAAATATAAACTCTGGAAAAGTCCTTAGAAATCATATAACTTCTCAGCCTGCAGATGTTGAGTTAGGCAAACTATGTTTACATGTTTAAACAAGATATGTGAAGCTATAGAATCCAAGTGCTGTATGTACGGTTTTTACGCTACCTGGGGTTTGGGGAGATACAGATAAGAAGGCATATGTGAAAACCCTCTAATTCACCTGTGAGAAGTCGTTACATACAAAGTATAAATATAAAAAATCACATATAAAAACACCAACATAAGCATTTTGAAATTAAAGGAAATAGGCTTATTTGTTGGGAGTGGTAAATAAAGATTCAACTACCATCACTATCAGTTGTTCCTATTTCCCCCACCTCCAGTGTTAACCCACAGTTAGAGTCTCAGAGTATCAGGCAGTAGATATTATGTGAGCCCTCTTGAACGATGACATGGAAGCACATGTGCGTTCCCAATTAAAACAAGAAAACTGAGATCTGTATAGCCTGCCCACTGGTTTATTTCACCTAAATTGACACACAGGAAGACTCAGATAGATGTGGGGTTAATAATTACTGTTTCTACTCTAATATTCTACTTTTATTTCATCATTTAGAAATATTTGTTGAGCTCCTGCTTTGTCTTAGGCAGTATTCTAGGTTCTAGAATGTAATAAAGTAGGCCTATATCATTTTTTTTTTTAATATCATTACCCTGCTGGGACCTGCAGTAATGTGGAAAAAGATATAGAACATATTAATCAATACCTACTGTACCAGGGCCCTGGTGGGGCAGTGGTTAAGAACTTGGCTGCTAACCAAAAGATCGGCAGTTCGAATCCACTAGTGGCTCCTTGGAAATCCTATGGGGCAGTTCCATCCATTCCATCCTATAGGGTTGCTATGAATTAGAATCAACTGGATGCAACTTTTTTTTTTTATGAAGAAAAATAAAGAAGGGTAAAGCAAGAGAGTGATAGTAGGGGGAGTGTGTGTCCCCCTCAGTATATACTCTCTAATGGAGTAACATTTAAGCAGACACCAAAATGAAGGGGCAGAGCAAACCATGGAAATCTCTGATGGAAGAGCACCACAGGCAGAGAAACTAGAAAATTTAATCCTGGAACAGAGTGAATGAGAGGAAGAATGAAACAGATGAGATCAGAGAAGATTCAAAATCCTGTAGAATGTTGTAGTCTAAGGAAATACTTAAATATTATATTTGAAGCAGAAAATTGCTATAGAAGTATTTTGAACAGAGAAATGACGTGATCTATACTATATTTTTAAAAGGCCACTCTACCTGCTCTGTGAAGAAAAGACAACAAAGAGGTAAGAGTGGAAGCAGGAAAACACTTGTTTGCAACCGAAGTAGTAGAGGTTAGAGGAGATGGTGCCTGGAACTATGGTGATGTAATTGCAAGCATTGAAAAGTAATCAGATGTTGGATGTGTTTCCAAGGTAGAGATAATAGGATTTACTGATGGATTGCTTGTAGGGTATTAGAGTAGAGAGAACTCAAAGGGCACTTCACAAAACAAGAATGAATATACTATATACTGAGATAAGGGGCACTGAAAAAGGGAAAGATTTATGGGAAGAAAACATTCATTCATGGACGTACTGAACTTTAGATAGTTGTTAAATACATAATTGGCAACAAAAAGTAGACAGATGAATATGAATCTAAAATGTGAGGGATACATTTGAAAGAATATAGATTCCTGCTATTAAAATATGTAATGTATAGGCTTGAAAACTGAAGGCATATTGTCTAGGGAATAAAAGTAGAAGATGTGTAAAGACTGAATCTTAAAAAAAAAAGCACTGAAAAATGTAGAGGAAGATGATCCAGGGTATGAGTCAAGAGTCATTAACCTGTGAGGTAGGAGGATAACTGAGGAGATGATGTTCTACAAATCTAGTGAAGAAAATATTTCTTAAAGGAGGGTGTGATTGACAATGCCAAAATCCTGAGACACAAAATAAAAAGATAACTAAGAATTGACCACTGGGATATATAGAGTCTAATACATTTGTTGGGCTGGAGCTTGTTGACTAGTACACAATTCTAATACCTTGACTGAATATAATAATTTAAGTGCTTTGAAAGTTATCAGATTTCAAAATATTAATCCATGAATCATTTTAAGTTTTCTCTGAGAATCCTAGAATATGAGTTAAGAATGTTTCTAAAAATAGACTTTTTAAAAAGGCTTCTTTATGTTATATTTTGTTCAAAATGTCAATATTTACCTGAACACACAGAGATAATGTGAGTCTTTAAAATAAGAGTTCCAATAAGTATGCAACATAATATACAATATGTGTACCTATGAATATTTTTAAAAAAGCAAAATATGCTACAGCTACTTAGATCACTCAGTGTAGGAACCAGTCTCATTATCCTCCTGCTTGTGAATTTATCATTGATTTGATATATAATAAGAAATTATAGCTCATTCATTGAAGGAGATACACTGTAAGTGAATTTTTTTAATCAAATAAGCAATTGTAATGAACTTTCTTTTGCATTCTTCTTAAATAAGCTCAGTTTTAAAATTAATATTTTTAATTAGTTATATTCAGTGTACTAACACATTGGATATCTTCCATTGCTTTTCAGACTTCAAAAATACCAAATTCTTAATTTATAGAGTATCATGGATTGAATTGAGTCCTCCCCCAAAATATCTGTCAACTTGGCTAGGCCACGATTCCCAGTATTGTGTGATTGTCTACAACTTTGTCATCTGATGGGATTTTCCTATGCATTGTAAAAGCTACCTCTGTGATGTTAATGAGGCAAGATTAGAAGCAGTTATGTCAATGAGTCAGGATTCAATCTACAAGATTAGATTGTGTCTTAAATCAATCTCTGTTGAGATATAAAAGAGAGAAGTGAGCAGAGAGACATGAGGATCTGATACCACTAAGAAATTAGTGCCAGGAGCAGAGTGCATCCTTTGGATCCAGGGTTCCTGCACAGAGAAGCTCCTTGTCCAGGGGAAGATTGATGACATGGACCTTCCTCCAGAGCTAACAGAGAGAGACAGCCTTCCCCTGGAACTGATGCCCTGAATTTGGACCTCTAGCCTACTAGACTGTGAGAGAATAAACTTCTGTTTGTTGTAGCCATTCATTTGTGGTATTTCTGTTATGGCAGCACTAAATGACTAAGATATAGAGTAAAACATTATTTAATAGCTAAACTCTGAGTTATATGGATGGAAAGCATGCATTCCCTAAGAGGTTACTGAGAGTCAAGATAAACTGGGTCACTGTTAATTTCATTCCTTTGTTCTCAGTCTAATGTAATTTACCAGTTGGGAACACCTCACAATATTAATTTAGGGAGTCTGGAAGGATTATTTACTCCCCTCACAGGGAGTCATCTCCAAGCAGATGCTTCAACTGAACCTTCAACAGCTGTTCCTGTACTCTATCAAGCTTGGTATGCAACAGGGTTAGTAGATCTTACATAGTCAAGTGCTCACTGCCATATCTCCTTTGCTGTCATGTGCAATATTGGTCCAATGCAATATCAGTAGGTCAAATGCTGTTTACTCAGATACTATTGCTACCTAGGAGCCCTGGTGGCACAGTGGTTAAGAGCTTGGCTGCTAACAAAAAGGTTGGCAGTATGAATCTATCAGCTGCTCCCTGGAAATTCTATGGGGTAGTTCTACTCTGTCGTGCAGGGTTGCTATGAGTCAGAATCAACTTGATGGCAATGGGTTATTGCTACCTAAGACACCATAAGCAGGAAAGACAAAACAATATCAGATATGTGTCTATTCCACTCATGATAAAATTCTGCCCTGTCCAAGGTAAAAAAAAAAAAAGGTCCTAGTATAGTTATTTTTCCCCCACATGGCTGGTTGCTTTCCTCAATGAAGGGTGCCATATCAGAGACTAAGGGTTAGTTTCTGTCATTGTGACATTGGGCAATTAACAGAAGCAGAAGCTAGAGCACCTCTAGTTAAACACAGTCTCCATCATGGCTACCATGGAACTGCATCACAAGTCTGTTGTGCCAGCACTGGAATGGCCATGAAAGTGACTTGCTGAAATCAACTGTCTGGGTCATTCTGTGAACTTCATTGTTTAGTGTTTTTTCTGTGATGAATGTTTTCTAGTGGGTATTAACTTGTAGTAAGAAGGTTTTGCTATTTAGAACCCATCTCAATAGGTCCTTGAATATAGATATCTCTTTCCCAGGTCACCGTGTTCCAAAATTTTCCTTTCTTCCCATTTCCAGGTTTCTTTATTACTAACAAGTTCATGTATATTCTAACTTCAGACTAGTTTTCTTTCTATAAAAAGTGGATGATCAGACACAGAATATAAAACTCTACCTATAAAAAAACTATTAGGGAGGTTTTTCTTCACCACTCTCTTTAGGACCACTCTTAAATGCTGCCCTATTGCAGCCAACAACCATTTTTGGCTTGCATCCATATATTGAACTGACCCAAACTTGAGCCAAATGTGAGCTTTTCCTTTCTTCACTATCAGTTCATAAGGTAGTCCCTGTGGCAGCTGAGGAAGAGGCTACAGTAAAACAGCTGTGGGTGACAGAGAAATCTGGATTATTGTCACATGCAGCTTGCTCTCACCTTCTGGCACTACTCACACTCAATCCCAGATGTACTATGAGCTCTTATGGCAGGTTGCTATTGGGTCCACCCAAACTTATGATTTGGTAGGTATGACAACCCCTAGCTTATGATGGCCAGTTATTACCACATGTTCACTCGATGTTCCAAGGTGAGAGAAATATTCCTAACAAGTTAATTCAAACTCATACAGCTATCATACTGTTTTCTCTAAGCACATTCATGCATTGAAACAAGTCTACTTCTGTGGGGTTAATTTGCCTTTTAATCATGCTGGAAAAGATCAAGACTTGTTTTCTTTCGTGTTCATTCAGAAACAATTTATAAAACGATTCACTCTACTATGAAAACAAAGGTTTTCCTAACATACTGTCTAACTTGTTGAGTCCATATCAGTCACAATTTTGTTTTGTGATTGATAACTAGTTACATTATGAAAGAATATAATGATTCTCTGATTGCCATGAAAAAACTGTATAACTTTTGGCATGATGGCAAAGTTACCTCAACCTCAGATTTATTCATCAGACTATGAAGCTAAGAATCCTGGAATGAGAAAAGAAACTGAACAGCTGCTTGATGTTGACTTACAACCTTGCTGTAAATAGCTGAATAGATGCTGTCCTCTTGGGAGACTAGTATTTAATCTTTAACTGGAAATTTCAATGCATTTATCCCTCAGGACAAGTTCACAGTTGTAAAATTTGAAAGGTAGTGTATCTCCCATGGATAGATAGTTCTGATAAAAAGAGTTTCTCCTACCACAGACTTTTATTATTTGAAAGTATTTACTTGATTATGCTAAATCAGGGCCTGCTTCAAACAGGTCAATAAAAGTTCAGATCAGCTGAGTTATAACGGAGGACTGGGTAAAAATTGCAAGCAACAATGACAAAATCTGACTGAATTAAATTACTAAGGAAATATACTGAAAAATAAAAGTGTGTAGGATACTGAAACAAAAATCATCTATAGTCTTTCAAAAGAGTACCTTCACATGGAGAATGAGTGAGCACTGGACCTGACCAGTAGTAAACACTCTTTAGATGCTTGTAGACACTAGTGGTATCTGCATATTGTCTAACCAAAGAACTAGATCGAAATATTCCTTGGTGAAATAACGACTCGACAGCACTGGGTTTTTTTTATACTCATACTATGAAATAAAGCACAATGTTATACAGATCTAAGTGATATGAGAGAGAGCCATTTAAAATATGCTTTTGAGTGAAGATAAGTAAAGAACAGTAACTGAGATGTAAATCCACTTATATAGAAATAAATATGTAGGTGATACTTGAATAATAGCTAGAAAAAAAAACTGAAAACATTTCATTCAGAGGTAGGCTTTCTTGCATACTGCATTAGTTGGAATGGAAAAAGGCAGGAAATGTTAGTGGTATGGATATGCTAGAGCAAGGAAAAGAAATTAGTTTTAAATAATTATCTTTAATTATAAGAATAACTTTCTCACTCTGAAAAAAAAAATTTCTGAAGCAGTATTTAAAAACTAATCCCCTTGATAGTTTCATTTATAGTAAGCAATCACAGCTTAAAGAATGCATCCCATCTAAAGGAACGTTCTCTAAGAAACAATCTGCGTTGAGGATAAACCGATAGATAGCACCCTGTGCTTTGTCCCTGGCTTTTCAGAGATGGGTCCTTGAGTGAAAAACAAAGGAAAATGATCAGGAAAGCAAACACTGCTAGCAGACAATGAAAAAGAAGGGAAGACACATATTTGATATCAGAAAGAATCATGGCAGACTACTGATTGTGTAAGGAGATAGCCTTAGAAACTAAGAGGGCTGTACAGTCAAGGTGAGTTTATCTCACTCTTTCAACAACAACAGCAGCAACAAAAATCATTTAAACCTGATGACACATAAACTGAAGCCAATTGTTGTATTTCAGTATGCAAAGCAAACACCATAGAAGGTAAAGCGCAATAGTTTAAACAAAGGGCATATATTCTTAATGGCTCTACCTCAGGCTTCTGCGTTCCTAGCTCAGTGATAGTTGCCAGAGGCACAATCCATGAGCAGTGAAAGTATTTAACCTTAAAAACAAAAGTTCCAGTAAAGACCTTTATCTGAATACCATGAGAGAATATCAGGAGATAAATGCAGAGGTTTTAGCAAAAAGAAAAAACATGTTCCTAGGTACCTCTAAAATGCCAATTAATTTAATGCTAACACTTTTAATGATGCTAAATAAGATTTCATATCCTCCAGTATTACCAAATAATAAAATTTTGTTAATTTGTGTATTGTTGTGGAATACATAACTTTTTTCTCTAAAAGAGGATACAATTTTGGCTTTTCTATCATCTCTGTTTCAATAAACAGTTCTCATTGTGGCCTTTTCCTAAACTATAGGCAACAGGAACCTAGAGATATTACAGGGCTTTTAAGTAATACTTCCTAACGTGTTCTGAGCCATTAAAAAAAAAAAAAAAAAAACCCAAACCTGTTGCCATCAAGTCACATATGACTCATAGCGAGCCATAGATGTCTAAAATTCAATGAAAATGATAAGTGGGCTACCCATAAACAAATGTGCATTCATGCATAGGAAAATATGCAAACAATTTCAGGGCATTTATGGACCCTTTGCAGGCAAAATGTAAAATCCATGCTCTAGAGAAGATATATTTAAATAGTCCTTGCTATTTCAGGAGTGGAAATCACATACACTACAGCAGAGGAGATTAATGGAGAGTTAATGATTGAGTGAACAATGAATAGTTCATGTGCAGCTTCTTGACTAGAAGGAGACCATCAAAGAGAAGTGATTCAACATGAATAATGGATGGAGACAGCTGGCAACAAGCAAAAGGAACTCAAAGTCTCAGAGAAAAGAAATCCAAATGAAGCAGATTCCATAATTTTACATCCTGAGACTAAAACACTACAAACACAACAGATAAGAGATCAGAATGATGTTTTAGAGCAAGGGGCAGCAAACTAAACTCCACAGACCATATTCAGCCTGCTTTGTGATTTTGTATGTCCCACTAGCTAAGAATGTTTTTTACATTTTTATAGTTAAAAAACATTCAAAGAATATTTTATGACGTGTGAAGATTACATGAAATTCAAAGTTCAGTGGCCACAATAAGGTTTTATTGAACATAGCCTGACTCATCCATTTATTTATTATATCTGAGTGCTATCACTCTTCAACAGAGTTGAGTAGTTCTGATGAAGACCATATGTCCCGCAAAGCCTAAGCTAGCTACTGTCTCAGTCTTTACAGAAAACTTTTCTGACCTCTGATTTAGCGTATGTAGGCAATTAAATGATAGCAGTATCTGAATGAGAATAGTAGGCTTCCACGCAAGCATGATGCAAAGTGTTGGTCATATTTTCAATCCTACGGTTTCTTTGCAACTCTGTTGCTGCAATGGTTAAGCACTTGCCTGTTGTCACGGATTGAATTGTGTTCCCCCAAAATGTGTGTATCAATTTGGTTGGGCCATGATTCCCAGTATCCTGTGTAGGCACCATTTTGTCATCTTATGTGATTTTCCTATGTGTTGTAAATCCTGCCTCTATGATGTTAATGAGGGGGTATGGGCGGCAGTTGTGTTGATGAGGCAGGACTCAGTCTACAAGATTGGATTGTGTCTTGAGCCATTTTTTAGAGGAGATATAAAAGAGAGAAGTGAGCAGATAGACAGGGGGACCTCATACCACCAAGAAAGCAGTGCTGGGAGCAGAGCACATCCTTTGGTCCCAGGGTTCTTTGCAGAGGAGATTCTAGTCCAGGGGAAGATTGATGAGAAGGGCTTTCCTCCAGAGCCAAGAGAGAGAGAAAGCCTTCCTCTGGAGCTAATGCCCTGAATTTGGACTTTTAGCCTATTATACTATGAGGAAATAAATTTCTCTTTGTTAAAGCCACACACTTCTGCTATTTCTATTATAGCAGCACTAGATAACTGAGACAGCTGCTAACCTAAAGGTCAGCAGTTTGAACCCACCAGCCACTCTGTGGGAGAAAAAGACATGGCAATATGCTCCTGTGAAGGTGAAAATCCAAACTCATTGTAGTCTGTTCAATTCCAACTCATGGAGACCCTATAGAAAATGATGTGACAGTTTCTGTAAAGATTTACAGTCTTAGAAACCTATAGGTCAGAGTAGAATTGCCTCATAAGGGTTCTAACACTGCAGGACAAAGTAGAACTGCCCCATAGGGTTTCCACAGAGCAGCTGGTGGATTAGATTTGCTGACCATTTGGTTAGCTACCGAGCTGTGAACCACTGCACCACTGGGGCTCCCCACATCATATGGAAGCATACAATCTCTGAATTTTTTGTTTTTCCAGAATACAGAAGGGTAGTATTATCTTAAAGATTTCCCGTGCTCCATTATGTGTTCCAAATGGGCTTCACTACATACATCATGAGGGATTATATATTGACACACTCTACTAACTGAAGCATGAGTTTTTTTTAATATAATAAATGATATTGACAATGTTCCACTGCTAGTCATAAGGTTTTTGCTGGCTAATGCTTTTCAGAAGTAGACTGTCAGGTCCTTCTTCCTAGTCTGTCTTAGTCTGGAAGCTCAGCTGAAACCTGTCCTCCATGGGTGACCCTGCTGGTATCTGAATACTGATGGAATAGCTTCCAGAATCACAGCAACACACGAGCCCCCACAGTATGAGAAACTGAAAGAAAAAACCAAGATGGATGTCAGAGGAGACTCTGAAACTTGCTCTTGAGCATCGAGCAGCTAAAGCAAAACGAAGAATCAATGAAGGAAAAGAACTGAACAGAAGATTTCAAAGGGCCTCTCGAGAAGACAAAGCATTATAATGACATTTGCAAAGAGCTGGAGATGGAAAACCAAGAGGGAAGAACACGCTCGGCGTTTCTCAAGCTGAAAGAACTGAAAAAATTCAAGCCTCAAGTTGCAATAGTGAAGGATTCCATGGGGAAAATATTAAATGATGCAGGAAGCATCAAAAGAAGATGGAAGGAATACACAGAGTCATTATACCAAAAAGAATTAGTCAATATTCAACCATTTCAAGAGATGGCATATGATCAGTAACCGATGGTACTGAAGGAAGAAGTCCAAGCTGCTCTGAAGGCATTGGTGAAAAACAAGGCTCCAGGATTTGAAGGAATATCAATTGAGATGTTTCAACAAACAGATGCAGCGCTGGAGGTGCTCACTCATCTGTGCCAAGAAATATGGAAGACAGCTTCCTGGCCAACTGACTGGAAGAGATCCATATTTATGCCTATTCCCAAGAAAGGAGATCCAACCAAATGTGGAAATTATAGAACAATATCGTTAATATCACACACAAGCAAAATTTTGCTGAAGATCATTCAAAAATAGCTGTAGCAATATACTGACAGGGAACTGCCAGAAATTCAGGCCGGTTCCAGGAGAGGACGTGGAACCAGGGATATCATTGCTGATGTCAGATGGATCCTGGTTGAAAGCAGAGAATACCAGAAGGATGTTTACCTGTTTTATTGATTATGCAAAGGCATTTGACTGTGTGGATCATAACAAACTATGGATAACACTGTGAAGAATGGGAATTCCAGAACACTTAATTGTGCTCATGAGGTACCTTTACATGGATCAAGAGGCAGTTGTTCGGAGAGAACAAGGGGATACTGATTGGTTTAAAGTCAGGAAAGGTGTGCGTCAGGGTTGTATTTTTCACCATACTATTTAACCTGTATGCTGAACAAATAATACAAAAAGCTGGACTATATGCAGAAGAATGGGGCATCAGGATTGGAGGAAGACTCATTAAACAATCTGCATTATGCAGATGACAAAACCTTGCCTGCTGAAGGTGAAGAGGACTTGAACTACTTACTAATGAAGATCAAAGACCACAGCCTTCAGTATGGATTGCACCTCAACATAAAGAAAACAAAAATCCTCACAACTGGACCAATGAGCAACATCATGATAAACGGAGAAAAGATCGAAGTTGTCAAGGATTTCATTTTACTTAGATCCACAATCAACAGCCACGGAAGCAGCAATCAAGAAATCAAAAGACGCGTTGCATTGGGCAAATCTGCTGCAAAGGATCTCTTCAAAGTGTTGAAGAGCAAAGATGTCACCCTGAAGACTAGGGTACACCTGACCCAAGCCATGGTATTTTCAATCGCATCATATGCATGTGAAAACTGGACAGCGAATAAGGAAAACCAAAGAAGAATTGACGCCTTTGAATTGTGGTGTTGGCGAAGAATATTGAATATACCATGGACTGCCAAAAGAGTGAACAAATCTGTCTTGGAAGAAGTGCAGCCAGAATGCTCCTTAGAGGCAAGGATGGCAAAACTGCATCTTACATACTTTGGACATGTTGTCAGGAGGGATGAGCCCCTGGAGAAGGACATCATGCTTGGCACAGTACAGGGTCAGCAGAAAAGAGGAAGACCCTCAACAAGGTGGATTGACACAGTGGCTGCAACAGTGAGCTCAAGCATAACAACGATTGTAAGGATGGCGCAGGACCGGGCAGTGTTTCGTTCTGTTGTGCATAGGGTCGCTATGAGTCGGAACTGACTCGACGGCACCTAACAGCAACAACAAATGATATTGAAGTAATGTATATATATATATAAGCATATAAACCCAAGTAACTACCATCAAAATCTACACGTATAATATTGACTCAGGTGTCCCCTAACCCTACTAGTCATTTTTCTCTCTGTCCAAAGAATGAAAAAGATGCATGCTACCACCTGCTTTACTCTCAGTGGTGTAGACCAGAGGTAGCATGGTGGATGAAACACAGAAGTTGAGAATCACACACATTCACACATGCTGCTCAGGCACAAGTGTCAAAGGTAGAGAGCTCTGTATCCGATGTGTGAGGGAGATAATCAAAATCAGTATGTTTTCACCATTCTGGCATATCAATCTCTTACAGTCTCACAAATGCAATAACACTTTCACTGGTGGGAATGATCCTATCAGAAACCTGTCTTCTTAGAACAGGAGTGTGGATATGGACCCCAGGACAGAGTGAGAAAGTCGGATAACACTTTGAAAGGGAGAAATGCTCATGTCAATGCTTGACTTGGCATGGGATACCTCAGTCGGAAGCTACTGTTAACCCAGTCAGTGCTAAGCTTCTTAAGAGGACTTAGAAAATTTCAAGGAAGGCACTCATTAACATGTCTGCTCTCTGTCCAGGTGTCTGCATTCCTGTTAGTTTAGTATATTTACTCTGAGTATCCCAATGCTTTCCCAAGTTTTCTCCTCATTCAGTCTTTCTCTTCAATCTATTTTCAAAACTACTTCCAGAGCCATTTGCCAATGGTGTCATTTATTTTCAGGGTATAGCTGACGCTGCTCTATACACACACAAGGTCTACCCTGATCTGAACCGTGGTTACCTGTTCAAAGTGATCTCTCACTTTTGTCTCAAATCTGTCTTGTTACAGGATATTTATTAAATTACATGATTTTTTCTTATTGTAGCCACTGTCTTTTCAGATATATGACCTTCTCATATGCTGGTCCATATACCTAAAATATCATTCATCCCTGCTTATCATTTCTAATCAGATGCTTACTGATTTTATCATTAGAATCCATCACTATATTGTTATAGTTCCCTGAAGGGAAAACATTCATTGCATTCATCCTGTCTAATGTGATTGTTAATCGAATTATCTATTTTTCTCATAAAACCATAATAGTAGTTTCAGTATATCTACAAATTCCCTAAATTTTGTGGATAATTCTATATCTACTATAAGTACGCACATTTTGGGATATATGCTAATCCTTCATCAGCTTCTCAAAGATTTCTATACCCCCTCAAAATTAAAAAAAAAAGACATTAGTTGCAAACTCCATCATGTATTATTTAATATGCCCACTCCTCACTTATCAACATTGTTAGATTCCAAAGACCAGTTCATTATGTGAAAATCAGCATTATGCAAAAATTAAGAAAGATCATATCAGATGACAAAATGGAGGATGATTACATCATTACTTATCTGCCAGATTACATCATTACATAACTGCCAAACCACTGTACATCATGGCCCAGTCAAGTTGACACATAACCTTAATCATCACAGCCACCATTACTCTCGCCTTGTACCTGGCATTTGTAACTGCCAGATGTACATTGTTAGTGCACATAATAGTTGGATAGTAGGTTTTTTACTATTGTTGTAAATGCAAAATTTTGGGTAATGAGACAGCCAATAAGTGAGGAGTAGGTGTATTTCTAGCAGTTAGCACTGCTTCTCATGCTAGAAATACAAATATGTAAAAGAAATATTTACTACAAAAGTGAAAATTATCCTCCAGAGGTGAGGATTCTAACGAAAGCATGAAATCTCCAGTTGGTTCAAACTGTCTAGGACGTTAATCTAAATCTCAGATTACCACACAGATACACCCCCTAATTTGCATTTAAGGAGGTATTGAGGAAATAATTTTATCTATAAAACAAAAATAAGCTGCTATAAAACAGTGAAAATAGACAATAAGAAATTTTTCTTGGATTTTAAGAAGTATTATTCCTATAATAAACATTAGGCAGAAAGGTTAGGAAAAAAAATTAAGGAAAGATCCGATGAAGTAGAGCAAAAAGACATAAATTATCATAGAAGTGAAAATTTACTATTTAGAATACCAGTCAATTCAGAATCTAATACTAATACTATAAATAGAGATATTGGAAGTTTTTTTTTTTTTTTAAGTTACAGAATTTGTGTTCTCTTTGTCTTTTTGAGTTAATGAGTTTTATATTTCTGAACTATTATTTCACAAGGATATAAAATTGCCTTAGTAAATCCATCATCTCAGACAATATCTACCTTAAGCTTTATTGTGTGCATACATTTGAATACAATGTACAAATTTCTGGCATGGACAAAGTTACATGGTAGCCTCTCTTGGAAAGATTTTTATTGTCTGACTTTTTCTTTTTTTATGATTTTTATTGTGCTTTAAGTGAAAGTTTACAAATCAAGTCAGTCTCTCATACAAAATCCCATATACACCTTGCTACACACTCCCAATTACTCTCCCCCTAATGAGACAGCCCGCTCTCTCCCTCCACTCTCTCTTTTCGTGTCCATTTGGTCAGCTTCTAACCCCCTCCACCCTCTCATCTCCCCTCCAGGCAGGAGATGCCAACATACTCTCAAGTGTCCACCTGATCCAAGAAGCTTACTCCAACCCATTGTCCAGTTCAATCCATGTCTGAAGAGTTGGATTCGGGAAGGGTTCCTGTCCTGGGCCAACAGAAGGTCTGGGGGCCGTGATCACCTGGGTCCTTCTAGTCTCAGTAAGACCATTAAGTCTGATCTTATGAGAATTTGGGCCTGCATCCCACTGCTCTTCTGCTCCCTCAGGGGTTCTCTGTTGCGTTCCCTGTCAGGGCAGTCATCTGTTGTAGATGGGCACCATCTAGTTCTTCTGGTCTCAGGATGATGTCTATGGTTCATGTGGCCCTTTCTGTCTCTTGGGCTCGTAATCGCCTGGTGTCCTTGGTGTTCTTCATTCTCCTTTGATCCAAGTGGGTTGAGACCAATTGATGCATTTTAGGTGGCTGCTTGCTAGCGTTTAAGACCGCAGACGCCACTCTTCAAAGTGGGATGCAGAATGTTTTGTTAATAGATTTTATTATGCCAATTGACTTAGATGTGCCCTGAAACCACGGTCCCCAGACCCCTGCCCCTGCTATGCTGGCCTTTGAAGCATTCAGTTTATTCAGGAAACTTCTTTGCTTTTGGTTTAGTCCAATTGTGCTGACCTCCCTGTACTGTGTGCTGTCTTTCCCTTCACCTAAAGTAGTTCTTATCTACTATCTAATTAGTGAATTCCCCTCTCCCACCCTCCCTCCCCCTTCTTGTAACCACAAACGAATGTTTTCTTCTCAGTTTAAACTATTTCTTGAGTTCTTATAATAGTGGTCTTATACAATATTTGTCCTTTTGCAACTGACTAATTTCACTCAGCATAATGCCTTCCAGGTTCCTCCATGTTATGAAATGTTTCACAGATTCCTCACTGTTCTTTATTGATATGGTATTCCATTGTGTGAATATACCTTAATTTATTTATGCATTCACCTGTTGATGGGCACCTTGGTTGCTTCCATCTTTTTACTATTGTAAACAGTGCTGCAATAAATATGGACGTGCATATATCTGTTCGTGTAAAGGCTCTTATTTTTCTAGGATATATCCCAAGGAGTGGGATTGCTGGATCGTATGATAGTTCTATTTCTATCTTTTTAAGGGGGTGCAAAATCGATTTCCAAAGTGGTTGTACCATTTTACATTCCCACTAGCAGTGTATAAGTGTTCCAATCTCTCCACAGCCTCTCCAACATTTATTATTTTGTGTTTTTTGGATTAATGCCAGTCTTAAAAATTTTTTTTTTCTTTTTTTGCTGGAGTGAGATGAAATCTCATTGTAGTTTTGATCTGCATTTCTCTAGTAGCTAATGATCATGAACATTTCCTCATATATCTGTTAGCTACCTGAATGTCTTCTTTAGTGAAATGTCTATTCATATCTTTTGCCTATTTTTTAATTGGGTTATTTATCTTTTTGCAGTTGAGTTTTTGCAGTATCATGTAGATTTTAGAGATCAGGTGCTGATGAAATGTCATAGCTAAAAACTTTTTCCAAGTCTGTAGGCAGTCTTTTTACTCTTTTGGAGAAGTCCTTGGATGAGCATAGGTGTTTGATTTTTAGGAGCTCCCAGTTATCTACTTTTTCTTCTACATTCTTTATAATATTTTGTATACTGTTTATGCCATGTATTAGGGCTCCTAACATTGTCCCTATTTTTTTCTTCCATGATCTTTATCGTTTTAGATTTTATATTTAGGTCTTTGATCCATTTGGAGTTGGTTTTTGTGCATGGAGTGAGGTATGGGTCTTCTTTCATTTTCTTGCAGATGGAAATCCAGTTATGCCAGTACCATTTTTAAAAACACTGTCTTTTCACCACTTAACTGTTTTGGGGTCTTTGTCAAATATCAGCTGCTCATATGTGGATGGATTTATGTCTGGATTCTCCACGCTGTACCATTGGTCCATGTATCTGTTGTTGTACCAGTACCAGGCTGTTTTGCCCACTGTGGCAGTATAACAGGTTCTAAAATCAGGTAAAGTAAGGCCTCCTACTTTGTTCTCCTTTTTCGGTAATGCGTTATTTATCTGGGGCCTCTTTCCCTTCCATATGAAGCTGGTGATTTGTTTCTCCATCTCATTAAAGAATATCCTTGGGATTTGGATCGGAATTGCATTAAATGTACAGATCGCTTTTGGTAGGATAGGCATTTTTGTCATGTTAAGTCTTCCTATCCACGAGCAAGGCATGTTCTTCCACTTATGTAAGTCTCCTTTGGTTTCTTGCAGAAGTGTACTGTAGTTTTCTTTGTATAAGTCTTTTACATCTCTGGTAAGATTTATCCCTAAGTATTTTATCTTCTTGAGGGCTACTGTAAATGACACTGATTTGGTGATTTCCTCTTCGATGTTCTCTTTGTTGGTGTAGAGGAATCCAACTGATTTTTGTATGCTTATCTTGTATCCTGATACTCTGCTGAACTCTTCTATTAGTTTCAGTAGTTTTCTGGAGGATTCCTTAGGGTTTTCTGTGTATAAGATCATGTCATCTGCAAATAGAGATACTTTTACTTCTTCCTTGCCAATCTGGATGCCCTTTATTTCTTTATCTAGCCTAATTGCTCTGGCTAGGACTTCCAGCACAATGTTGAATAAGAGTGGTGATAAAGGGCATCCTTGTCTGGTTCCAGACCTTGATGGGAATGCTTTCAGGCTCTCTCCATTTAGAATGATGTTGGCTATGGGCTTTGTATAAATGCCCTTTATTATGTTGAGGAATTTTCTTTCTATTCCTATTTTGCAGAGTTTTTATCGTGCATGAGTTTTGAACTTTGTGAAATGTCTTTTCCGCATCAATCGATAAAATCATGTGATTCTTCTCTTTAGTTTTATTTATGTGGTGGATTACATTAATTGTTTTTCTAATGTTGAGCCATCCCTGCATACCTGGTATGAATCCCACTTGGTCATGGTGAATTACTTTTTTGATATGTTGTTGAATTCTATTGGCTAGAATTTTGTTGAGGATTTTTGCATCTACATTCACGAGGGATATAGGTCTATAATTTTCTTTTCTTGTGGTGTTTTTACCTGGTTTTGGTATCAGGGATATGCTGGCTTCATAAATGAGTTTGGTAGTATTCTGTCCTTTTCTATGCTCTGAAATACCTTCAGTAGTGGTGGTGTTAACTCTTCTCTGAAAGTTTGGTAGAACTCTGCAGTGAACCTGTCCAGACCAGGGCTTTTTTTTGTTGGAAGTTTTTGATTACCTTTTCAATCTCTTCTTTTGTTATGGGTCTGTTTAGTTGTTCTACCTCTGTTTGTGTTAGTTTAGGTAGGTAGTGTGTTTCTAGGAATTCATCCATTTCTTCTAGGTGTTCAAATTTGTTTGAGTATAGTTTTTCATAGTAATCTGATATGATTCTTTTCATTTCAGTTGGGTCTGTTGTAATATTGCCCCTCTCATTTCTTATTGGGGCTATTTACTTCCTCTCCTGTTTTTCTTTTGACAGTTCGGCCAGTGGTTTATCAATTTTGTTGATTTTTTTCAAAAAACCAGCTTTTGGTCTTGTTCATTCTTTCAATTGTTTTTCTGTTTCCTATTTCATTTAGTTTACCTCAAATTTTTGTTATTTGTTTTCTTCTGGTGCCTGTGGGTTTCTTTTGTTGCTCTCTTTCTATTTGTTCAAGTTGTATGGATAATTCTTTGATTTTGGCCCTTTTCTTCTTTTTGAATGTGTGCATTTATTGATATATATTGGCCTCTGAGCACTGCTTTTGCTGTGTCCCAAAGGTTCTGATAGGAAGTATTTTCAGTCTCCTTGGACTCTATGAATTTCTTTATACTATTCTTAATGTCTTCTATAATCCAGTCTTTTTTGAGCAGGGTATTCTTCAGTTTCCAAGTGTTTGATATCTTTTCCCTGCTTTTCCTGTTATTGATTTCCACTTTTATGGCCTTATGGTCTGGGAAGATGCTTTGTAATATTTCAATGTTTTGGATTCTGCTAAGGCTTGCTTTAGGACCTAATATGTGGTCTATTCTAGAGAATGTTCCATGTGCACTAGAAAAGAAAGTATAGTTGGTGGCTGTTGGGTGGAGTGTTCTATATATGTCCACGAGGTCAAGTTGTTCGATTGTGGCATTTAGGTCTTCCGTGTCTTTATTGAGCTTCTTTCTGGATGTCCTGCCCTTCAACAAATGTGGTGGGTTGAAGTCTCCTACTATTATTGTGGAGCTGTCTATCACTCTTTTCAATGCTGATAGAGTTTGTTTTATGCATCTTGCAGCCCTGTCACTGGGTGTATAAATATTTAATATGGTTATATCTTCTTGGTGTATTGTCCCTTTAATCATTATATAGTGTTCTTCTTTATCCTTTCTGATGGATTTAACTTTAAAGTCTATTTTGTCAGAAATTAATATTGCCACTCCTGCTCTTTTTTGATGTTGTTTGCTTGATATATTTTTTTCTATCCTTTGAGTTTTAGTTTGTTTGTGTCTCTAAGTGTAAGGTGTGTCTCTTGTAGGCAGCATATAGACAGATCTTGTTTTTTAATCCATTCTGCCATTCTCTGTCTCTTTATTGGTGCATTTAGTCCATTGACATTCAGGGTAATTATGGATAGGTATGAACTTAGTGCTATCATTTTGATGTCTTTTTTTGTGTGTTGACAGTTTCTTTTTCCCACTTGATTTTATGTGCTGAGTAGATTTTCTTTATATATTGTCCTTTCCTTATATTTGTTGTTGATTTTGTTTCTGCTGAGCTGTATTTTTCCCTTGTATTTTATTTTGATGAGTAGGATAGTTTGTCTCCTTTGTGGTTACCTTATTATTTACCCTTATTTTTCTAAATTTAAAACTGACTTTTATTTCTTTGTATCACCGTAGCTTCCTCTCCATGTGGAAGGTGTGTGATTACATTTCTTAGTCCCTCTTTATTATTTTAATGTTGTCTTCTTTTATATAATAACATCGCTGTTACCCTGTTTTGGGCTTTTTTTTTTTTTTTAATAATCTTGCTTTGTTTTTTGGATTTCCCTGTCTGGGTTGACTTCTGGTTGCTCTGCCCAGTGTTCTAGTCTTGGGTTCTCTGTGTTTTTTAAAATCAGTTTCCTTTGATATTTATGTACCAAATGCCATGTACTTCAAAATCAGAAACTTCTTCTACTCCATCTTTAATTTATGTTTATTAAATTATTGCTATAAAGGTTTGGTAGCCTTTGCTCAAATGCTCTATCCCATGATTATTTTTATAGAATTGCTATCTCAAATCATAAAAGATGTAGAATTCTAAAGATTCTTATTTGTTTGCCTCATATCTCCAAAAATCACTATTTCCTCCTTTTTTAAAATTAATTAAATGAATAAATATATTTTGCGCTCCTACTAAACACTACATATTATTATAGGTGTTAGGGATATAATAACATTCAATGGATTCTAATTTCATATACCTGATGCAGTATTTTTGTTTATTGTTTTTTAGTTCCAGGTATTTTGTTTAAAACGAATAGCTTTTCCGCAGTTAGTGACATTGCTCAAAATATTGGTGAAACTATCATTTATATGTCAATATTTTTTTTCTTCCTTTGATATGGAAACTTGATTTTTTTTTTATCCTTAATACTTATATGATGTAATTTTTCTGAAAGCCTCCAGGTCATTAATGTGATTTTCCATTGTGGCTTAAAGCAATATCACATGAGTGCTTGTTTATACATACAGAAATAAAAAGGCATGGAAAATATTTAAGATATATAAAAATAAACTCATTTTTAAAATATTTAAATTAAAACATTTTAAATTAATAGCAATATATTGTAAAGACAAATATTTCCAAATACAAGTAAGTCAATTTTCTTAGCAAATTCAATTTTTTGTTCTCCTACAATTCGATGAGGGGATTTGATATGGAAACTTTCTGTGAATCTAAGACACAGATTATATCCAGGCCAAAGAATGATTTCCCAAATTATTTCAAATACATGTAATGTGTTTATTGTTGTGTTTCTTAAATAAATAGTTTAAAAGTTTCTCAGCAGGTTTCACTGTGTGATCTATGGACCCCTGGAGGTTCCTGAGACATTTTAAGGGCATCTGTAAGATCGAAACTATTTTCAAAATAATGCGAAGACGCTTGCCTTTTCATTTTGTTGATATTTGTATTATGGTGCAAAAGCAATGGTGGGTAAAACTTCTGGAGCCATAGCACAAATCAAGGTAGTGGTACCAGACTGCTAGCAGTCATATTCTTCATGACTGAAAAAATAAATAAAAAGTAAAAGCCAGTTTCATTAAAGAGTGTTCTTGATAAAGCAGTAAGCATTATTAATTTTATTAAATATCAACTCTTAGGTGGTAGAAAAAGGTAAAGTTCATAAAAAGCTCTTCTTCTGAAAACTAACATAAAATGGTTGCCTCAGGAACAAGTGTTTGAGTTGCAATCTGCCTCACAGTGTTGTTTTCTTTTGTTTGTTTCTTAAAGAACAAATGACAGATAAACTGATTATTCATACTTGAGATTTAGCAGACATTTTCTCAAAAATGAATAAAATTAGCCTGTCACTTCTAGAAAAATAACAAAGTATTTTACTATCAATAGCTTTCAAGCAAAAATTAGAATTAAAAAATTTTTATCTGCAACTGTGCATTTGACAGCTTCCTAAATTTTAAAGGCTTTTCTGACGTTATGATGATATTGACAAATTAGATAGATAGACAGAAAGACAGATGGATGATAGAATAATGAAATGTTTCTGAATTTGGACAATGTGCTTAAATCAGTGGAGGGATATTTTCCAAGTCACAACTACATCACATTAATAAAGTCACTCATGGGTAAACAATTCCATATATTTACTACTTTTTGTTTTGGAAAAGTATAATTGTTTTACCTAAACATTATTGTTTATATTAACATGAATATATTTATCATTTTTTATTAAAAAATAAATAAATGGATTAAATATCTCTTAGTTATAATTTATACTACTATAAATACGTGTAGATATAAAACACACAATCAAAATTTCTTTGGGCCCTTAATAATTTTTAAGAGTATAAAGGACTTCTGATATTAAAAAGTGTGGGAAATGTTGATTACCCCAGTGGCTATCTCAAGGTTTAGGTCATAATGACTACTAAATAAATACTTAGTGGAGGAACAAAGCACACACAATCCAATGTGTTTTATTTACAAGAAAATGCATAGCAAAAATTCAGAAATATTACTGATTTTTAAAATGACGCTATTCTAGAGGACAGTCATGTATTTCAAATTGTATAAGACTTTAAATCCGATTTAAGAAATTTTGTCTGATTTAAATTATAGTTACGTGTACACTTTAACAGAGGCTGTAAATTGGTAAAGCCAAGGTCCAACAAAATCTGTCCGTCCAGTGAATCATATTTCAAATTATTAGCAGCAAAATAGTCTCTGTTCAGGCAGATCATTACCAAGTCGCATTTACTGATGTGAACTTTGAATTCATTCAACGTAGTTTGATACAAAAGAATTGTTGACACTTAACTATACGACATTATACGTTTTTAAATATTTAAGAGATTTTAGTCTCTTTTCCCAACTGTAAACTCTAAATAGAAGACTTTAACATAGTCAGGTGTGTACTGAAGCTGGCTTATACATGCTTATGAAAGCAAATTGTGTTCATTCCTTCCCAGCTCACCACTGTCTGATTTAAACTAGAGAATTGTCAAACACTATAAATAAGAGTCTTTTTACCCTAGAAAGCCTATTAAACATTTATAAGCTCAATACTGCATTTAATCAAACCTTCTTCTATCTTTAAAAAAAATTCTGTTGCCATTGAGTCTGACTAACAGCGACCCTATAGGACAGAGTAGAACAGCCCCATACGGGTTTCAAGACTGTAATCTTTACAAAAGCAGACTGCCACATCTTTCTCCAGTAGAATGGCTGGTGGGTTTAAACCACTGACCTTTTGGTGAGCAGCCAAGTGCTTAACCACTACACCACCAGGGCTCCTTTGCCCTATCTTAAGTACACCAAAACAGTTCTAGATGCTCAAAATAGATATTAAATACTCAAAGTTCTAAAATATTTTTGTATAAGTCTTAGCATGAATCAAACCAATTTTGTAATAGAAACTGCCTCTGAGATTAATGAATATACTTTACAGAACTTTTGGTAAATAAACTAATGAAAAATCAAGAGAATGTGGTTTCTTTCTTTTAAAGACTTACTTATGAATACCTGATAAAAAATCTTGAGTTTATGAGCACTCTTTTCTTCTTTCTTTCACCCAGTAATCCTGCAAGAAATGCATCCAAAAAAACTCTTAATCATTGTTTCTTCATTTGGCAATTGGTAATTGCCTACCTCCCCTTAAAAACATTAGCCTGTAAACATAAAAAGGTCACTTAAATTATATATATACGCTAAATATTACAGGGAAATAAATAAAAGTATAAAATTGTTGCTCATGACATGAATTTAAACAAACCGTTGTATTAGATAACAAGCTCAAAGAAAAATATAGCAAGTAACCAGAATGCTGATAGAACAGAGAAAATTACATTTATATAGTATTAGGATTATAGTGATTGATTGCTGAGCTCTTGAGCTATTTATTCATTTCCAAGGAAAGTCATTCATTTGCCTAGTGTAGTTTTATCCCTGATATTATTTTCAAGGTTATAATTTTTCAAATTGGCCTTTAAGAATGAAAATTAAGAAGAATCAAAATTATAGCATTGAGTAGGCTTTGCCAAGATTCACAATTATTTTAATACCAAGACTAATACATATTAAATGGTTTATTCAATAATCTCCATTTGTCAGAGTTGCTGATCTTATAAAAATACTGCATCCTTTATTTAAACTAACAGTTATAATTACTTGATAAAATACTGAATGTCTTAAAAAGCTTAAATAAGACTATTATTGCATAATAGTCATGCTGTAGCTTTCTCCATAAAACTTACTACACGAAGAGCTGTCCAGAGTTGAAGCTGCTGTTTTGTCCCATTGTCACCATAATCAAAGGTGGATAATTTGTCATGATTGGAATTAAGATTAAAGAGTCAGTAATGAGCATATGTCAGATATAAACCAACAGAGAAATTCAAGACTGTAAGAGAGCTGTTGATATTTTTCCAGTTATAACTTGGTTTTCAGTAAATTTGAGTGCAAATCCAGAGTTCGAGATCCCAATAAGCAGATTGCTTCTATTTTAGTGGCAGACCAGCAGTTCTTGATTTGCTCTTTTCCATTTTACAACTAAGTACCTATGATGATGCTTAAGACTACCAAATTGGCATTCATAATTTCGCAAAGAAAGATCTCATCTCAAATTCCAAGGGAATGAAAATAACATGGCAATCACTTTTCTGCTTAGCAAGTTTTCTATGCTCAAAACAACGTTGGTGACTTTTCAAAAAGTAGTAAAAAGGTTTTAATTCCTGCCACACAATCTGTAATTCATAGACTTTTACAGGTAAGTTTTATATAAGTACTATACTACAAAAATCTTATTTATCACCACTTTAAGCAACTTCTCTCTTTCAATACTGTATAATTTCAACTCCTAGTGTGCAACATGAGTGTAGCTGGAGAGGTTAGAGATACCACTACTTCTCTGAACACAAATATACCAGATAACTAAGCTATTTAGTTCTGAAAGACCCAAGAGATCTATGATCAATGCGTGTTGGGAAAGGAGTAGACTCTTATGTATAACTGTAAATTTTATCTGTTACATGAGCAGAGGGTAACCTAACTGTCAAGCAGTAAGACGCTAGTAGAAGCTCATTAGATAGGTGGCAAAAGGAACCTTAGTTCCATAGAGGAACAAAGGCCAAGGATCTACTCTTAGTTACACAGATGTAAAAATGTTCTAATAATTAGATATGCCCATATATGAAATTGGTCTATCACTATCTATCAAATCAGGGTTGTATCACCCTTTTCAGAGTATCCCTGCAATTTGTGAGCATTTCTATCATCCTTCCAAATATTGGAGTCTTCTTCGCTGTAAGTAATTAGAACAACATAGTACTCTTCAGTCTCTTCAGTGATTTTTACCCTTTAATAAACAAGCAGGAGAAGACAAACATTTTTGGTGCAAAGGTTAAGTGCTTAGCTGCTAATTGAAAGCTCAGCAGTTCAAACCCACTAGGCTCTCCACTGGAGAAAAGAACCTGTGATCTGCTCCTGTAAAGATTACAGCCTAGGAAACCTCATGGGCAGTTCCACTCTGTCCTACAGGGTCGCTATGAGTCAGAATAAACTCTACAGCTCCCAGCATTGTTTTTGTAATCTAAACGAGCTATACAATCTTTGTAATTTAATATATGAAGACTATATTACAGCTGATAACCCAAGGTTCGGCAGTTCAAATTCGCCGGGCGCTCTTCGGAAACTCTACAGGGCAGTTCTACTCTGTCCTATGGGGTCGCTATGAGTCGGAATCGACTGAACGGCACTAGCAACGGCACTAGGTTTTTTTGTTGTTTTTTTTTTTTTTTACTTACGTTCTAATATACATCATATGTGAACAACTTTTTTAGGGAATTGTTCATGAACAAACAAACAACAACAAAAACATATTGGGGTGAAGATATGAACCAAAGAAATAAGACACATGGAATTAAAAAAAAAAAATTTCTGGTTTCGGTTTCTTATTCTTTATAATTTTCTTTGAATTAAATTTTTTTTTTTTTTTTAAGGCCTAAGTTATATTTTCAAATAATTTTTAAAAATAGGGCAACTGTTCCTGGTATCACCCTCTCTCTTCCTTTTTTTTTTTTTTGCTTGACATAAAATTACACTTCAGGAGTCTTGTGGGTAAATGCAGATAAAAGTAATGTAATGCACCATTTTAATTTCATTGCAAAATATTTATTGCTCTTGCATAAAGTCAATAGCATCCATACTGGTGAATAAGTGGCACTGATCCAAATCAATTTTTAAATTATATAAAAATTTATTATTGCCCATAACTTTTTATTTCTCTAGATACCATGTAAATCTTTGAAAACAATTAGCAAATCCAAGAGCATTTTGTACATCCATGAAATTTTAATGTTCCTTTACACTCCATCTTTCCTTCAACTTAAAAAATATTTCTTTTAAATGTCCCCTCCCTCTTCAAACCCTTTAATTTCTAGCACTAAAGGCAGCTATATAGACCATAAATAACATATTAATTTTCATGGTTTTTGAAGAAGACAATACTATGAATGTATTATCAACTGTTTTAAAGGTCTTCCAATCACATCTGACTTCCATACTGCCATTAGCTATATATGTGAATTTATACTTCTCTTTTTAAAAAAGAAATCCTCCTTGGAAGAGGCATGTTATCTTCAGGCTGAGTTAATCAGGAAAGAATATGAAAGGTGGTTAGGTACTAGATAAAAAGCCCACTATAGGAAAATGGAACTATTATTCCATATGGTAAAAAATTGTATATATTCTTCATGTTCAAATGTATTTATAGAAAAGTGTTTTCACTATAGCCCAGCAGTTACTTGCATAAATAGTTAAATTGTCACAAACCCAAAACTCAGTTCATAAAATGCAGATTTAGCATTAGTTAAGTAAAGTGCTGAATAACAACTTCAATGACCAATTATCAATCTTTGTCATGCTTCAACACTCAAGCATTTTTTAGAAGCCTTTCTTGGATTTCTCAGAAAGGACTATGCTCACTCATTGCTTTCTAATGATTGTGGAGCAGAATTTTGTGTTAGATTAAAGGAAATTAAGACTTGCTGCTGTTAACTAATAGAGAGCTGTGTTTTACAGGCAGGTAGATCACCTTTATTTTCATTTGTTTTTGGCGAAGGAATCTCAGTGTGAATTAGTGGAGTTGTTACAAGTCAGAAATGGGGGTAAATGATAGGGTGGTTTTGTCCCAAATTTCCCATAGAGATTGAAACCCGTGCAAAGAGAAAATACAGATTTTTTTTTTTCTAAAAAGCTTTATGTGGTACAGCTTGTGAGAGTAGGTGATTAAAAACTACCCAGACTACAGGAGATAGGCAAATGGCCTCACCCTCAATCTCAGCTACTCAGAGTGGGGGAAAGGAGCTCACAGCATTACTCTTGAACATAGCGATAATCAGAGAGTAGATGGGCAAAAAGCATCACCTTTGACCACAGTAATAATCAGAATACAGGGGATAGGCACTCAGGATCACCCTTGGTCGTAATAACAACCAGAGTGAGGAAGAGTCATCCACCTCAGGCTTTAGGATTATTTAGTGACACCTCTGAATCCAAATCAGAATCCTTCTAATGGGCACCATCAGGCACCTCAGGCAGTCTCTCATAAAGGTACCTTGGTGAGAGGCATGGACTGTAAAGGAAGAACATGGCAAGTACTTTGACATTATTATGGTGGTGTTTTAATTTTGTATTTGAAATAACTTTAGATATGCATAAGCACTGCAAAGATAGCACAAAGAATCTCTATATAGCTTTTTTAGGCTGGGCTCGCTAGAGAAGCAAAACTACCGCAGCATATAAATATCTATACAGAGAGAGATTTATATAAAGGAAATTGCTCACGTGATTGTAGAATCAAGTTCATGGGTCAGGCTGGAGGCTTCTCCTGACTCATGTAGGCACAGGTGTTGGTGAATCCAAGACCAGAAGGTCAGATAGGTGGTCTCTTGGCTCACAGGCTGTGGAGGCCGAATTCCAAGATGGGCAGGTAAGATGTTTGGTAGGCTGCTAGCTAGCTCAAGTTCCAAGAACCAGAGGTCAGATGAACAGGAGCCAGCTGCAGGATCCAGAGTGAGCAAAAGCCAGTAAGTCTTGCCAGAAAGCCCATCTGTACTGGATGCAGACCACAGCCCTAAGGAAATCCCCTTTCAACTGACTGGCTGCTTGGGATAGATCTCATCATGGAGGTGATCACATTATATCAGATCTCATTGTGGAGATGATTGTATCATTAAAAACCTGCCAAACTACATCATAGCTGCCAAATCACTGAGGATCATGACGCAGCCAAGTTGACACACAGCTTTAACCATCACAGTCCACCCACTGTCAACTTGACACCTGTACACATCTCCTTAAACCATGCATAATCTCTGAATAAAGACAATTATAAAGCGATACTTGCACCTAACATGATACAACTAGAGCATGCGTACAACTGAAAACACACTAGCCCTGTTTACGTCTTATATTTTATAAGTGAAGAAAACAAAATTATTTGATGAACGTATACAATGAAGAAATGCTCATAACAATTACAGTATTCATTTCTGCAACTGGTCACGTGGTTGTAACTTTTTCCACCACCCATTCCATATTCCCTTTGCCCTCAGCAAGAACCTCAGCTGGTCATGGTTCTCTGCCTGGTGGGGTGACCCAAACTGTTATCACTAAAGGATCTGAGTCATTAGTAGTCATGTGGGAATTGGGTTACTGTAGTTTTCCATTGACTTTAATCACAGGGCATGGAAGTACTAAGAAATGCCCTAAGGGATCTCCTGCATTCCAGACATACTCCTCTTTACCTCCGTTATGTAATATCAAACCAATTTCCTCGTGGTAATCATGATCAATCACAACCGCCAATACAGTTACTCCTCTCTTTGCCTGTTGATCCAGAGGATAAGGAGCCCAAAGTGGCCAGGGGGCATTTTAACTTCCAGTTCAATGGAATCCATGATCTGTCTCCAGGTGGGAGCATACTCCCTTAGGAACTAAGACCTCTAGACCTGCAGAGTGTAGGGTTGCAGGGACAATAAGCAAAAATTTTTTGAGTGTGTCACTAGGGTTAATAGTGAGGGGTGCTATTCCCATTTCCACCCATTGATTCCTGGAACCATGAATCCTAGCTATGGGAGAAACAGCACCATATATTGGATGCTGGTTTAGAGCATATACAGCATCCTGTAGAACACTGCCCAGAACTTGCAAGGTATTGCCACCTAGCTGGTGCCATAATTGTATCTTTAGAGGGCCATTCAATTGTTCTATCAAGCAAGCTACTTCAGGATGATGGGAAACATGGTAAGGCCAGTGAATTATATGAGTGTGGGCCCATTGCTGCACTTCATTTGCTGAGAAGTGAATCCCTTGATCTGAAGTGATAATGTGTGGGATACCATGACTGTGGATAAGGCATTCTGAAAGTCCATGGATAGTAGTTTTGGCAGAAGCATTGCCTGTAGGGAAGGCAAATCTGTATCCAGAGTAAGTGTCTATTCCAATAAGAACAAAATGCTTCCCTTTTCATAGTGGAAGAGGTCCGATGTAATCAAACTGTCACCAGGTTGCTGGCCAATCACCTTGAGGAATAGTGCAATATCTGGGACTCAGTGTTGGTCTCTGCTGCTGGCTGATTGGGCACTCAGCAGTGGCTGTAGCCAAGTCAGCCTTGGTGAGACAGTGGGAAAACTGCTCGCTCAGGTAGCAAGAACCAGAGTTCAGATGAACAGGAGCCAGCTGCAGGATTCAGAGTGAGCAAAAACCAATGAGCCATGCCCAAAAGTCCACCTATATTGGATGTAGGCCACGCCCAGAGGAAATTCCCTTTCAACTGATTGGCTGCTCACAAAAGATGTCATCTAGGAGATGATCACATTATATTAGATCTCATTATGGAGGTGATTACATCCTTAAAAAGCTGACAAACTGTATAATAACTGCCAAATCACTGAGGACCATGACTCATCAAGTTGAAACACAACTTTAACCATCACAATAGCCTTTATCAAGATTTTAACATCTTACATAACCATGATAAAGAAAAAAAAAAAACCATGATAGATTTGTCAAAAACTAAGAAATCAAAGCTGGTATATTGTGATTAACTAAACTCCAGACTTTTTCCAGATTTTCCTAGCTTATTTTTTTCTCCCACTAATGTTCTTTATCTGCTCCAAGATTTCATCCAAGATACCACATTGTAATTAGTCATCATGTCTCTTTTGTTTCTTTCAATTTGTGATAGTGTCTAAGTCCTTCCTTCTGTTTCATGACCTCGAAATTTTTGAAGACTGCATCAAAATTTGAAATTATCTCTTTATATACATATTTCAAAATATAGAAGTTAGAATCATGGTTTATCCCTATATGTTGTCAGAAAAACTATGGTTGAGAGAGAATAACTGGGGAAAATATGGCAATACTGAAGTTGGTAGTTCAGTTCTGTGAATGTCAACAGGCCAAGAAAACGTTTTAAAACAAGAGACAAACCATGGACAGTGCAGTTAGGTCCAGGTCTTCTCTGAGCAAGAGAGAAACCAAAAAGGTTCTCCAAAAAAGGAAGAAAAAGCAAATAATGAGACAAAGACAGTGGAGACAAAAAATACTAGTAGCTAGAAAAAGCAAATGAGAATAATTTCTTAAAAGCATATTTCAGGCAAAACCAAGATGGCTGACTAGGTAGAAGCTTCTGCTTATCCCTCTTGCAACAAAGACTCGAAAAAACAAGTGAATTGATTACATATAGGGCAATCTATGAACCCTGACTATCAAACACAGAACTAAGAAGTTGACCTGAGTGACAGGTGAGCAAAAAGCCACGCACTGAAGCAGCGACCACTTCAGGAGCCAGTGTGCCATACCACAGCCTTGAGCCCTCGCAGTTCCCTTGTGCCAGAGTGGTAGGGCTGAATGTGGCTTACTGAGACAGGGCAACCACAGACACAGGCCTAACCCCTGGGACCAGCCTCTGAGGGGACCCAGCCAGTGTATGCAGGCTGCATACCGACGTGGCTGACAGGCAAACAAAAAACCACGGGGAAGCAGCGGCTATTTCTGGAGCCTGGAGCACAGCGTCCCAGACAAGAAACCTTGGCGCTGGGCCTTGGACTAAGCATGGAGGAGCTGATTGCAGCTTCCTGAGCAGGTGCAAGCATGGGATGCAGCCCTAACCCTCTGGGGCAGTCTCAGCAGGGATCCAGCCAGCACACAGAAGCTACACGCCCCTCTGGGATCTCAGAAAAAACAGTCCTCACCAAACCAGATAAGTAACTTTGTCTATCTTGCCATGCTACTCTCACCTATCTAGCTGATCCCTTCCCTCCCTGACCCACCCGGCTTCGTTACCATTGGAATTCCCTGGACCAGAGAGTGAAGTGCACTGCCCTTTTTTTTCCTTCTTTCTTTTCTAACCCATTCTCCTGGCCTGAGAAAAGCAGCATTTAACAATCAAAGGGAAAATCCTTCCCTGACTTCCCTAAAGTGGAATAACTATACAGAACCAACTCCATCCAGACATAAGAGACCCACAGTCTTTGGCTTTCATCCCTACAGGGAACCAGGTGGCTATTATAATGCAAAGGCAATTCTGATAGAGATCTGACTGTAACTGTTTTACCTGAGCAGTGGAAAGGCAAGTTTTAGAGGTCAGATACCTCTCTACCTATTAAACAGAGCCCTCACTGATCCACACCAGGGAGCTGAGGGCTGAGGCTCCACCCATACCACATAGGCACCTGCCAAAGGGGGCTGAGGATAGGGATGTCTACCAACCTATAGAGGTATAAGCATTGGGTACCTAAGGTACAGCTGCTGAGCCCACCCACCAGCACACTATAGAGAAAAGAGCTACTCCTACCTCACTGACACTTGGGGGAAGGAGGTCAGCATCCTGCCTTCCTCAGAGTGTGACCCCCTGCCACTACTAGGAACTGGAGCATACAACCATCACCACTACTCCTCTAGGTTAGGTGAGAGCCTACACTGTGACCCATTATCAGTACACCCAAGATGATTCTATTCAAGAATATTGAATGGACCCATAGGCTTATATACCTGGTAACAGCTCAAACCAGCTGGTAACAGGACATAAGTGATTAAGGCTACAGCAATCAAGATAGTGCAATCCAGTAGCCCATCTGGGTGTATTGTAACAACAACAAAAAAAAAAAAAAAAACAAGAAGATAAGACTCAGTGAGCAAATAAAAAAGAAAACATTACAATATCTTATAGATGGCTCAGAGACAGCCGTCGATATCAAATCACATAAAGAAGCAGACTATGATTGCTTCTACAAACCCCAAAATCAAAGAATCAAAATCATTCCCAGATGTAGATACAGTCTTGGAAATGCCAGATGTAGAATATAAAACCCTAATATACAGAATGATTCAAAACATCAGGGATGACCTCAGAAATGAAATAAGGCAATCTACAGAAAAAGCCAAGGAACACACAGATAAAGCAGCTGAAGAAATCAGAAAGATTATTCAAGGACATAGTGAAAAATTTAATAAGCTGCAAGAATCCATAGAGAGACAGCATACAGAAATCCAAAAGATTAACAATAAAATTACAGAATTAGACAACTCAATAGGAAGTCAGAGGAGCAGAATCGAGGAATTGGACTGCAGAGTGGGGGAGATGGAGGATATGGCAAATGATACCAATATATTTGAAGAAAAACCTGATAAAAGAATTTTAAAAAATGAAGAAACCCTAAGAATCATGTGGGACTCTATCAGGAAGAACAACTTGCATGTGATTGGAGTTCCAGGGAGGAATGACAGAAAATACAGAGAGAATAGTTGAAGATCTGTTGGCAGAAAACTTCCCTGGTATTGTGAAAGATGAAAGGATATCTATCCAAGATGCTCATCAAACCCCATACAAGATAGATCCCAAAAGAAAATCACCAAGACATATTATCATTAAACTTGCCAAAACCACAGATGAAGACAAAATTTTAAAAGCAGGCAGGGATAAATGAAAAGTCACCTACAAAGGAGAATCAATAAGAATAAGTTCAGACTACTAGGCAGAAACCATGCAGGCAAGAAGGCAATGGGATGACATATATAGAGTACTGAAAGAGAAAAACTGCCAGCCGAGAATTACATATCCAGCAAAGCTCTCTCTCAAATATGAAGGTGAAATTGAGACATTTACAGATAAACACAAGCTTAGAGAATTTGCAAAAACCAAACCAAAACTACAAGAATTACTAAAAGAAATTCTTTGGTCAGAAAATCAATAACATCAGATGCCAACACAACACAAGGTCACAGAACAAAACATCCTGATATCAACTCAGATAGGGAAATTGCAAAAACAAAATAAGATTAAAAAAATTGCTCAAAACAGGGGATCATTGATGTTATTATGTAAAAGATTACAACAATCAAAAAAGAGGGACTAAATACAGGAGGCATAGATCTTAGATATGGAGAGGAAATCAAGGCAATATAGGGCAATACAAGTTAGGTTTTAACTTAGTCAAATAGCGGTAAATATTAAGGTAACCACAAAAAGGTCTAACAATTACATACTTCAAAATAAGAGCCAAGATAAACATAACAACCCAGCAAAAATAAATTCAACTACTATGAAAAAGAGGAACACACAATCTACAAAGAAAAACTACTCAACACGAAAAAGTAAGTGGAAAAATGAAATTTTCAACAACACACAAAAAAAGGCATCAAAATGACAGCACTAAACCCGTACTGATCTATAATTACACTCGATGTAAATGGACTAAATTCACCAATAAAGAGACAGAGAGTGGCAGAATGGATTAAAAAAAAACACTATCCATCTATATGATGCCTATGAGAGACACACCTTAGACTTAGACACACAAATAAACTAAAACTCAAAGGATAGAAAAAAATATATCAAGCAAACAACAATCAAAAAAGAGAGGAAATAGCAATATTAAATTCTGACAAAACAGACTTTAAAGTTAAATCTACCAAAAAGGATAAAGAAGGACACTGAATAATAATTAAAAGGACAATTTACCAGGATGATATAACCATATTAAACATTTATGCACCCAATGATAGTGTTGCACGATTCATAAAAAAAACTTCAACAGAATTGAAAAGGGAGAAAAACACCTCCACAGTTGTAGTAGGAGACTTCAACACACCATTTTTGGGGAAGGAAAGGAATTCCAGTAAGAAGCTCAATAGAGGCATGGAAGATCTAACTGCTACAATCAACCAACTTGACTTCATAGACTTATACAGAACACTCCACCCAACAGATGCAATGTATACATTCTTTTCTAGTGCACATGGAACATTCTCTAGAATAGACCACATATTAGATCATAAAACAAGCCTTTGCAGAATCCGAAACATCAAAATATTACAAAACATCGTCTCAGCCCATAAGGCCATAAAAGTAGAAATCAATAATGGAAAAAACAGAGAAAAGAAATCAAATACTTGGAAACTGAACAATACCCTGCTCAAAAAAGACTGGATTGTAGAAGACATTAAGGAGGGAATAAAGAAATTCACAGAATTCAACGAGACAGAAAACACTTCCTATCAAAGCCTTTGGGACACAGCGAAAGCAGTGCTCAGAGGTCAATTCATATCAGTTAATGAGCACATACATAAAGAAGAAAGAGCCAAAATCAAAGGACTGTCCCTACAACTTGAACAAATAGAAAGTGAGCAACAAAAGAATCCATCAGGCACTAGAAGAAAACAAATAATCAGAATTAAATGAATTAGAGAACAGAAAAACAATTGAAAGAGTTAACAAGGCCAAAAGCTGGTTCTTTGAAAAAAATTAACAAAATTGATAAACCATTGGCCAGACTGACTAAAGAAATACAGGAAAAGAAACAAATAACCCGAATAAGAAATGAGATGGGCCATATCACAACAGATCCAACTGAAATTAAAAGAATCATATCAGATTACTATGAAAAATTGTATGCTAACAAATTTAAAAACCTAGAAGAAATGGATGAATTCCTAGAAACACACTACCTACCTAAACTAACACAAACAGAAGTAGAACAACTAAATAGACCAATAACAAAAAAAAGAGATTGAAAAGGTAATCAAAAAACTCCCAACAAAAAAAAAGCCCTGGCGCTGATGGATTCACTGCAGAGCTCTACCAAACTTTCAGAGAAGAGTTAACACCACTACTACTGAAGGTATTTCAAAGCATAGAAAAGGATGGAATACTAACAAACTCATTCTATGAAGCCAGCATAACCCTGATACCAAAACCAGCTAAAGACAGTACAAGAAAAGAAAATTACAGGCCTATATCCCTCATGAACATAGATGAAAAACTCCTCAACAAAATTCTAGCCAATAGAATTCAACAACATATAAAAAAAAAAATCCACCATGGCCAAGTGGGATTTATACCAGGTGTGCAAGGATGGTTCAATATTAAAAAAACAATTAATGTAATCCACCACATAAATAAAACCAAAGATAAGAACCACATGATTTTACCAATTGATACAGAAAAGGCATTTGACAAAGTTCAACAACAATGCACGATATAAACTCTCAGCAAAATAGGAAAAGAAAGGAAAATTCCTCAATATAACAAAGGGCATTTATACAAAGCCAACAACCAACATCATCCTAAATGGAGACAGCTTAAAAGCACTTCCCTTGAGAATGGGAACCAGGCAAGGGTGCCCTTTATCACTGCTGTTATTCAACATTGTGCTGGAGGTCCTAGCCAGAGCAATTAGGCTAGAAAAAGAAATAAAGGGCATCCAGATTGGCAAGGAAGAAGTAAAATTATCTCTATTTGCAGATGACATGATCTTATACACAGAAAACCCTAAGGAATCCTCCAGAAAACTACTGTAGCTAATAGAAGAGTTCAGCAGAGCATCAGGATACAAGATAAACATACAAAAATCAGTTGGATTCCTCTACATCAACAAAAAGAACATCGAAGAGGAAATCACCAAATCACTACCATTCACAGTAGCCCCCAAGAAGATAAAATACTTAGGAATAAATCTTACCAAAGATGTAAAAGACCTACACAAAGAAAACTACAGGGTACTACTGCAAGAAACCAAAAGGGGCCTACATAAGTGGAAAAACATACCTTGCTCATGGATAGAAGACTTAAAATTGTAAAAATGTCTATTCTACTAAAAACCACCTATATATACAATGCACTTCCAATCCAAATTTCAGTGATATTTTTCCATGAGATGGAGAAACAAATCACCAACTTCATATGGAAGGGAAAAAAGCCCCAGACAAGTAAAGCATTACTAAAAAAGAAGAAAAAGTGGGAGGACTCACTCTACCTGATTTTAGAACATATTATTTTAGAACATATTATACTGCCACAGTAGTCAAAACAGCCTGGTACTGGTATCACAACAGGCACATAGACCAATGGAACAGAAATGAGAATCCAGATATAAATCCATCCACGTATGAGCAGCTGATATTTGACAAAGGACCAGTGTCAGTTAATTGGGGAAAACATAGCCTTTTTAACAAATGGTGCTGGCATAACTGGATATCCATCTGCAAAAAAATGAAACAGGACCCATACCTCACACCATACACAAAAACTAACTCCAAATGGATCAAAGACCTAAACATAAAGTCTAAAACGATGAAGATCATGGAAGAAAAAATAGGGACAACCTTAGGAGCCCTAATACAAGGCATAAACAGAATACAAAACATTATTAAAAATGACAAAGAGAAACCAGATAACTGGGAGCTCTTAAAAATCGAACACCTATGCTCATCTAAAGACTTCACCAAAAGAGTAAAAAGACCACCTACAGACTGGGAAAAAATTTTCAACTAGGATATCTCCCACCAGTGCCCGATCTCTAAAATCTACACGACTCTGCTAAAACTCAACCACAAAAATGCCAAACAACCCAATTAAAAAATGGGCGAAGGATATGAACAGGCACTTCACTGAAGAAGACATTCAGTCAGCTAACAGGTACATAAGGAAATGCCCTCGATCTTTAGCCATTAGAGAAATGCAAATCAAAAGTACAATGAGATTCCATCTCACTCCAACAAGGCTGGCATTAATCCAAAAAATACAAAATAATAAGTGTTGGAGAGGCTGCGGAGAGATTGAAAAACTTATAGACTGCTGGTGGGAATGTCAAATGGTACAACCACTCTGGAAATCGATTTGGCACTTCCTTAAAAAGCAAGATATAGAACTACCATAAAAAAAAATCCCACTCCTTGGAATATATCCTAGAGAAATAACAGCCTTTACACGAACAGATATATGCACACCTGTGTTTATTGCAGCACTGTTTACAATAGTAAAAAGATGGAAGCAACCAAGGTGCCCATCAACGGATGAATAGATAAATAAATTATGGTACATTCACACTATGGAATACTATGCATCAATAAAGAACAGTGATGAGTCTGTGAAACATTTCATAACATGGAGAAGCCTGGAAGGCATTATGCTGAGGGAAATTAGTCAGAGGCAAAAGGACAAATATTGTGTAAGACCACTATTATAAGATCTTGAGAAATAGTCTAAACTGAGAAGAACACACTCTTTTGTGGTTACGAGAGGGGGGAAGGAGGGAGGGTGGCAGAGGGAGATTTACTAAATAAATAGTAGACAAGAACTACTTTAGGTGAAGGCAAGGATAACACTCAACACAGAGGAGGTCAGCACAACTGTCCTAAACCAAAGCAAAGAATTTTCCTGAATAAACTGAATACTTCGAAGCTCAGCGAAGCATGGGCAGGGGTTTGAGTGCCATGGTTTCAGGGCACATCTAAATTAATAGGCATAATAAAATTTGTTAAGAAAACATTCTGCATCCCCTTTTTAAGAGTGGCATCTGGGGTCTTAAATGTTAGTAAGCGGGTATCTAAGATGCATCAATGGGTCTCAACCCACCTGGATCAAAGGAGAATGAAGAACACCAAGAACACTTGATAATAACCAGCCCAATAGACAGAAAGGGTGACATGAACCAGAGACTGCATCCTCCTGAGACCAGAAGAACTAGATGGTGCCTGGCCACAACAGATGACTTCCCTGACAGGGAACACAACAGAGAACCCCTGAGGGAGCAGGAGAGCAGTGGGATGCAGACCCCAAACTGTCATAAAAAGACCAGACTTAATGGTCTGACTGAGACTAGAAGGACCCCGGTGATCATCACCCCTTGACCTTCTGTTGGCCCATGACAACAACCACTCCCAAATCCAACTCGTGAGACATGGATTGGACTGGACAATGGGTTGGAGAGGGATGCTGTTAGGCGTGAGCTACTTGGTTCAGGTGGACACTTGAGACAATGTTGGGATCTCCTGCCTGGAGGGGAGATGGGAGGGTAGAGGGGCTTAGAAGCTGGCGTAATGGTCACGAAAAAGGGAGGGGGCTGTCTCACGGAGGAAAAAAGAACTGGGAATGTGCAGCAAGGTGTATATGGGTTTTTGTGTGAGAGACTGACTTGACTTGTAAACTTTCACTTAAAGCACAATAAAAATTATTTAAAAAAAAGTATATTTCACATTTAATGACTCAATCGTAGAATATTTTTCAGTATCTTTTTATCATTCCAAATTTACTCATACTTTTCTGTACTCTGTATGATTCTACACAATATTGGCAGTTTTTACAAATTCTATTTCTCTTTCACTTATTAGACATATTTCTAAAGTGGTAACAATAAAAAAATCAGATGGTGAAAAGAATGAACTTGTTTAGAGAAGAAAATTAAAGATTATGTAGCAGTCAAGTAAAGGTAAGCCTTTTACTTCTCTAGTGCGGAAAATATCGAATTCTACCTTTCTCTCACCAAACTGTAAGGATCAATCAAATGAATTCAATTCTGTTCCACCTCTGTTTTGACACCAGTTGCCTATGCAGTACTTCTTTTGACCCTAAACGAGGAGCTATATCAGGCCTCTCAAGATAAAGGACACAGTCCTATAGACTGCCAAGTGTGCAGTGTGCCCAAGATTTCAGATACCAGCTTCAAGCTTGAAGTCCCAATGATACCCTCACTTCCGACCTGCTAGCAAAAATTTTCAGGATTTCCTCACTATCCCTTCAGGATGCCAGTTGCAAGCTCAGGGGTTCCCAGGATCCTTCTCTTCTGACTTGCTGGCTATTAATCTGGGGATTCCCTCTACCTCCTCAGGACTACCCTCTACCATAAACTCAGGAGTCTTCAGTCCCCCTCAGTTCTGGGATGAGAGGGACTTTGAGGAAAAAGCTGTTCAATGACGTTGGTGCAGTGTATCAGCATGAAATTCCACTGTTCTCCTGGATTTTTTTTTTTCCAAGAAAGTTGGATAAAACTTACATTATTTTTGCAGTCTTTTAGAGCTGGGTTTATGCTCCTTTGAATGTGACACATTGTTAAGATGGGCCTTGAGGAGGGAATAGGAAGATCCAAATAAGTTATGTTATTCGAATAAAATCAGTTTGAAGAATTACAGCTCCCACCCCTATAATAGTATAAGCAAGTGCCACTGAGCTACAGAAGCACTGATGCAGCAACACACTGGTTCTGGTAGAATTCCTATTTGTGTGAAATATAAAGGCAGACAAAATTGCTTTATTTGGGACCTCTCAAAGAGAAAAATGAGTAACAATTATATTGTTTCTTCACCTTAATAGCTAATTTGGCCCTACCTAAAAAAAAAATTAAACTGGGACTGAAAGAATTAAATTGCAAAAAGTGAAAGAAATTGCAGAAGAATGCTCTACTTCCTGATAAAGTCAAGCCCGAATGTAGAGCATTTCGCAGGAGACATTGTATTAGAATTGCCCCTGCAGGAATCTGCAACAGAAACTAGGGAATGCAGGAGCCTGAAGGTAAAGTTAAGTAAAATGCAGTATTGAATAACAATAACAACAACAACAAAAATAGATTATTTCTTGTGCTCAATTGATTATTCAATTTTGATAAAAAATATAAATTTTAGAGTAGTGACAAACAAAGTAAAACAAAATGCCTGAGCTGCAACACAATAGGGAAACGCCTCCAAAGCTGATGGAAAGGATAAATGACTCCAGTTCAGCTCTCTCAACCACTGAAGGATTTATGGATAAACCTGATACCTGTAAACTGGAAAAATAGTTAGCTGAGAGAAAAAAAAAAAAAAAAGGAATAAAGAAGCAAAGGCAAAATCTCAGAGAAAATGAAAACAGAAATGTTAATACTTTAACTACAATATTATCTACTCCAACACCCCCCCCAAAAAATAATCTTATTCAGAGCACTTTAAGAAGCAATTATAAATATAGTCCTTCAACTGAAAACCAGAAGCCTAAAAGTCATACTGGATTCATTAGGAAAGAGTAACAGAATTCAGGAGAATAAATAGGTAAGCAGGGAAATGAAACAGAAGAGAAATATCAGAAATAGACCCAGAGAGTGGGGATTTTGATCACAATAGACAATTTCAGATTAGTGGAAAAAAGGAAGATTTCATTTAAAAAATCTGATGTTAACGAAAATGCTTAACTTTGGAGGACAAAAAGTGAATCTGGATGCCAAACTTGCTTAAGTGGGTGAAAGAACTAGCTGTTCAAACACAAATAATCTGTAAGAATTCTAAAATTCTGCTGTCTTGGTATGGTAATCATTAGGCCTTTGTGGTTATCGAGAGCTTGAAATATGGCTCAAGCAACTGTGAAACTGAGTTTTTAATTTCATTTAATTTGTACTTAAATTTTAAAACAGATACTCAATTTACTTATTGAAAAAACGTTTCGGTCTATTTGGAAATATTTGGTATGTTAATCTACATTTTCAAACGTAAATTTTGTACAATTTGCATACATATCAAGTATTTCCAGTGAAAATTTAACTTCAACTTCAGATTGAACTAAAACCAAAACCAAAAACCACTGCTGCTGAGTCATTTCCAACTCATAGTGACCTTATAGGACAGAGTGGAACGGCCCCAGATGGTTTTTCAAGGCTGTAAATCTTTATCGAAGCAGACTGCCACATCTTTCTCCCACAGAGTGGCTGGTGGGTTCAAACCACCAATCTTTCATCAGCAGCCAATAGCTTTAACCACTGGGCCTCCAGGGCTCATATTGCACTAGTGGTATAAAATACCCATGTAAAAATAAATTAAAATATCTTATGAACAATTTTTATATTGATTACATGTTGAACTAATAATATTTTGGTTATATCAGGTTAAATAAAATATATTATATTTAATTTCACCTGTTTCTTTTTACCTTTTGAATGTGGCTACTAGATTATTTTAAACTACATATATAGGTCATAATAGATTTTTATTGGACAGCACAGTTCTAGATAAATGCCGGTCTCAATGTATTTATGATCTTGGAGTGGGGAAATCCTTTTAAAGAGAATACAAAGACCAAACACCACAAAGAGGAATCAGAATTTCTTTACCACAAAATAATTACAATAAGTAAAGAAAGAAAAACATAAACAGAAAAATCATAAAAAGATATTTTGCTAATAATTTCATTAATCTACAAAAGGCTTATTCAAGATTCAAATAATAGAAAATAATGAAAGGATATAATCAAGCAATTTAGACACAATGAAATACTAACATTAGATAAGTACATAGAAAGACACATTATCTCACTTGCAATTAAAAAAATAAGAATAAAAACAAGATAACATTTGTTTGTTTTTCTTCTATCAATACCTAGAGTATGCGTGAGAGAGAGACAGAGAGAGAAAGAATATGCTTGGAAATAAATTCATTATAACTCATTTAAGGACAAAATTGGCAATATCTTATACAAATTAAAATTGCATTTACATTATGAAAAATAAATTCTGAAATTAACAATTCGTTCTAAGTTATAGTCACAAAAATATCCTTATAAACGCAAGGATATAGTTTTCATATAATATGCCATGCGATATGTTACATAAAATAGCAAAATAAGTATAAAAATCTACAGTTAAATAAGTAGATATTATTTAAATAAATTTAGGCAAAGGCATAAATACTTAAACCAAAAACCAAACTCATTGCTGTCAAGTCAGTTCTGACTCATAGCAACTCTATAGGATAGGATAGAACTGCCTCAGAGGGCTTCCAAGGCTGTAATCTTTATGAAGCGTACTGCCACATCTTTCCCTCGCAGACCGACTAGTGGGTTCGAACTACCAACTTTTTGATTAGCGACCGAGCACTTAACCACTGCATCACCAGGGCTCCTTATACATGTGTGTATAAATATATACATACATATATGAGTACATTCACACATACATATACACACACACATACTAAGACCACACTTACAAAGGACAGGTTAGATCTTTCTGTGCTGATATAAAAATATGTCCAAAATATATAATTGTTAAAAAGCAAGAGACAGAATAATGTTAGTAATATAATAAATTATATATTTGAAAAAGGAAATGTATAGAATAATCTATATATTCTTACTAAAAACATATGAACTGACTGGTAAGAACATTTATTTGTTTTGGTGGTATGAAAAACATTGTTTAAGGTAGTTCCATTTGAGTAGAGGGATGCTGAAATGTAGAAGGAAGTTTGGAATTTTCCTTTTGAATTCGTATCTTTGAATTTTAAACACATCACTTCATTTATATTTTCAAAACTACCAATAATACTTATCTGGGGAGTGGTATTATGGATTTATCTTTTTCATAATTTGTATTTTAAAATAATAATATAAATAATTATAAAACCTTGTGATTTTCTTTGGTAAATATTAATATTGTTGCCAGTTTAAGAATCTCATAAGCTATGTTTTAATCTCCTTAAAAATACGTATCCTAGTATTTTCTTGTATCATACAAAATAGTGTCATTGTATATGGGCTCCATATCCCAGTTACATTCCCTTACCTGTAATATAATCCAATGCTATCCACTTCATGTCAGCCTACTGGTACAGATTTTAAAATTCAAAATAAATATTTGCCATTATTGTGCTTTTCAAATCTGGTCATGTATTTAAAATCTATTTATTTGAAAAAGCAGACTTTTAGCTTATATTGCAAAGATTATTGTACATAGCAAAATAGCTTCCAAATATAAGTTTAAACTTATTCCATGCATTTCAAATTATTGTGAGATTGTCTCCATTTAAAAATAACCTAAATAAATTTTGTAAGGAAAATGGAATTTTATAACATTTGTGAAATCTCAAACTGAATTTTTCAATAAGATTAATAATATGTAAGAAAACAAAAAAGTTATTTGCAAATAATATGATATTTTAAGTTCATTCAGTAGGGCATAGATAATCAGCAAATATTTTCTGAATTATTAATTTATGTAAGGGGCATTATTGCAACCTGAGAGGTGTAAAATTGTTCAAGAAGGAATTGTTTTCAGAATATTCTACATAATAAAAGAATTTGAAAAATACTAAATGGATATTAGAGCCTTAATAGAATGAATTCTAAGTATTCAGACCAAATACAAATAAAGAGTCAAAATGGAATTCTAAGTCTAGTATTAATGCAATAAGTAAATAATGAAATAATTGAAAGTGGACAGAACAGAGTAAAGCAATTGTGTACATAATCAATATTAAAGAAAAGAAATAATAAAATCTACCAAAAGAAAAGAATAATAAATTCTGTAAAATATCTTAAAATAGGTTTGCAGTAATATTAAATGGGAAATGGAATATGCTTTCAAAGTGATAGCAATCTCAGTGAAGCACAGAAATAGAGATATACCATTCAAGTTTAATAATATGAACAGCGTTATTCCTGAGACAGTAACGCTGAATGATGCTAGTTTTTCTTGTATTATCATTGTTTAGTCACAGATATCTTTAATGTGTTGTGATTTCAAAAAAGTTTTGCTTTATTTGGTTTTTAAAGAAAATATTTAGAATTATAAAAGATTTCTTTCCTTAGTTTAATCACACTTAATTGGATATTTGGATTTTCCATTTTCCTTATTAACAGTTTAAATGCAACCAGATGATCTATTTATAAATCCATTCACTAAAATTTACCTTTCCCTGCAATCACTACAAAAAAAAAAAAAAAGCGTGCAATTAAATCGGTGTATGAAAAAAGAACTGCTACTTTTATATGCATTTTCTTTCCTTCTACCCTAGAAGCAAATCAGAGCCTTTTATGTTATGTGATGCTGCTGCCCCCCAGGGCAGAGCAATAAACTCCTTAAAATATCATTCCTGCCAACTTAGTGATATAAATGTCAATTTACTTTAACTAAAGCAGATTTTAAAAATCAATAGCAAGGATTACTGTCAGAAGAATGTATATCTTGCTAGTTCTCGCAAGTAAGTGGTCAGTTGTAGAAAACATTAAGTGAATCGAATACATCGTTCTCAAAATGTTGTCTGTGAAATTTTATAATGTCCTATTGACTGCTTTCCAGTTGGTGTTGCTGATATTACATTATAAAACCTAGAGTCTTTTCCCAGCTCCTATTATGTGTGATTATTTTTTTTTATTATGTGTGATTATCTACCCTTAGCACAGAACCTCAATTTTCCTGGCTTGAATGTTTCCTTTTACTTATAGCCATCCGTAAGGGGAGAAAAATAAATAAAAACACGGAAACGGGCCTGGTTTAGGAGCTATGCTATCAAATGATTTCCATGCACACATGTAACTCTGTCAATCTCTGAATTGTACTACACATTGGACAAAAACTTTTATGAAGACATAATTTTAAGTCTGTCAAAGAATGTATATTTTAGGAATGAAAGCGGCAAAGAAGATTGACTTTTAAAAAAAAGTGCCCATGAATATAGAAAGGTATTTCTATTACAGGAAATAGTTTATATGAAATTATACCTGGAGTAGTTTTAGAACTAAAGTAGTATAAAAACATTAAAGTCCAGGTTTAGCTACAAGTTTGTTCTTGTTTTTTTAATAATACAGGTGAAAAAGTTTTTGTTCTTGGCTTTTGCTTTTTGGATACTGAGGTAACTGATACTAGAAATCTGTATGAAGATAGCATCATCTTTCCTTGGATCTAAGCTATCAAAAGAAAATCTACTTGGTAAAAGCTGGAAAATATCCAATGTTATAATGACCTAGGTAAATAATTCAAGACCTTTGAGACTCAAGAGAGGGTTATTTGCTCATCAGTACTCGGTAGTATATGAAGGTGATGGCATAGGAAGCACAGGACTTATCTCTTCAGTCCTCTACCATTTATCTTTTAGTTTTTTCACCCTATAAGGAGAAAAACAGACTTGAACTGGATAAACAATTATCCAATTATTCAGCACTCAACACATTATATGACATTTGCAGTCCTCCAAGAGCTATAATCAAATATTTGTCTGGATTCAGTCAGGAAAAAAGAAGCCACACTCTATTGATCAAAAATTCAGGTATTTATATAACTTTGGAATGGCTGAGGAAGTGGAATTCAGGGAAAATTCTACCAGTTGCTCGAGGAGCTGCTACCAAAAGTCACAGAAGTTGACAATCAAATTCCCCACCTAAAAAACTAAACCAGAAAGAGGTGGAGCCAACACGGCATCCTAGACAGACACATCATGCCATCCCTCTACAGCAAAGATCCAGAAACTAAGTAAAACAGATACAAACGTCAGTCCTGGAAAGCTAAGCATCAAATGAAGGCAAAAAGAAATAGATCAAAGACTAAATGGAAGAAGAGACTGAAGGAAAACAGAAAACGAGGATGGATATGGAGTGGAAGTTCCTGCCAACTAACACAGCACAGAGTCGCCATCTTGGAGCATGGCTATCAACAACCTCAGACAGGGAGTACAGGGAGGCAACTTCACAGAGCTCCCAACAGGAGACAAAGCACCTGGTTACCACAGAAAAATGCTTTCCCACCCCTCACACTTCTGCCCCATACACCATCTCCACCCCTCTCAACAGGCCACTCTGAGAAGCCTTGGCTAGAGAGCTACAAGCCCACCACCAGCCTGGGTCCAACTGCTGCTTACCTGCCAGCTCCTGACACACCTTTTTTTTTCTTTCTTTCTTTTCCCTTTCTCCCTTTCATCTAGCCCTGTTCGCCACCTTTACCCCTTCCCACCAAGCTACACAACACTGCCTTGACTGGACAGACACTGGCCCGCCACCAGCCCGGGTCCGTGATTCTCCCACATGCCAATGCCAATGCCTGCCACACCATTTTTTTTCTCTTTCCTCTTTTCCTTTCTCCCTCCTACTAGCCCATACCTCACTTCCATCCCTTTCCCTAGGGCCATGCCACCAGCCCAGGTCTTCCCCACCCCCACATGCTTGCTTCTGCTATACCATTGTTTTTATTATTTTTGTATCTTTTTTTCCTTTCCTTACTTTTCTTTCTCCCTTCCACTTAGTCTCACATCCCACCTCTACCCCTTCCTGCTGGGCCACACTGCCCCACCTTGGCTAGAGAGACACTGGCCTGCCACCGGCTGAGTCTGCCCTGCCCCCACCTTCTGGCTCTGGCCACATCATTTTATTATTATTATTTTAAATACCTTTCTTCCTTTTCTTTCTCCCTCTCACCTAGCCACATACACCACCTCTGCTTCTTCCTGAGGGACACATCACACTGCTTTGACTAGAGAGACACTGGCATGCTGGCATCCCAGGTCCACCTCACCACCACATGCCAGCTCTGGGGCTATGCCATTTTCCCCCCCTTCTCATTTTCTTTCTCCCTCCTACCATACTGTATCTCTAACCATTCTGCTGGGCCACACTACACTACCTTGGCTAAAGAGATACCACCCACCACCAGCCCAGGACTGCCACACTCCCATCTGCTAGTTCCTGGTGTGTCATTTTTTATTATTATCATTATTATTTTAGTTCTTTTTTTCCCCTTTCTTCCTTTTCTTTCTCCCTCCCACCTAGCCCTAAGCACCACCTCTACCCCTTTTTGTTGGGCCTTACCACACCACCGTGGGTAGAGAGTTGCCAGCCCATTGCCATCTCAGGACCACACACCCCTACCTGCCCCTACCTGCCAGCTCATGTAGCTTTCTCCCTTCAAGTAGCCCTGTATGCCACCTCTACCCCTTCTTGCGAGGCTATGCCACACCACCGTGGCTATAGAACCACCAACCCATCACCACCCTGAATCTGCCCAGCTCCCACCCACCAGCTCCCACCATGCCATTTTTTTTCCTTTCTTCCTTTTCATTTTCCCTCCTGCCTAGACCCGTACACTGCCTCCCCTCCCTTCCTGCCAGCCCCAAAGCCTGCCCCTACTCCAGGTGTGTAAAATACCTCTACAAAGAGAACTACAAAATAGTGTTGCAAGAAGCCAAAAGAGACCTACACAAGTGGAAAAACGTACTATGTTCATGGATAGGAAAACTCAATACTGTGAAAACGTCAATTCTACCCAAAAAAAAAATTTAAGCGATCTACAAATATAATGCAGTCCCAATCCAAATACCAACAGCATTCTCTAATGAGATGGAAAAACTAATCAGCAACTTTATATGGAAATAGGACCCACATAAGCAAAGGGCTATTGAAGAGAAAGAACATAGTAGGAGGCATTACACTGCCTAATCTAAGAACCTACTATATAGCCATTGTAGTCAAAGCACCCTGGTGTTGGTAAAAGGACATACACATGGACCAATGTAACAGAATCGAGAACCTATACGTAAATCCATCCACCTATGGTAAGCCAATATTTGATAAAAAAAAAATAAAGGCCCAAAATTCTTTAAATGGTGAAAAGACATTTTCTTTAGCAAATGGTGCTGACATAACTGGAATACCTATCTACACAAAAATGAAACAGGACCCATACTTCATACCATACAGAAAAACTAACTCAAAATTCATCAAAGATCTAAATATAAAATGTAAAAAATAAAGATCATGGTAGAAAAAATAGAGACAACACTAGGGCCCCTAATACATGGCATAAATGCAATATAAACCATAACTAACCATACACAAACACCAGAAGAAAAACTAGATAACTGGGATCTTCTAAAAATTAAACACTTATACTCATCAAAAGTCTTCACCAAAGGAGTAAAAAGAGAACCTACAGAGTGGGAAAAAATTTTGGCTATGATAGATCCGACAAGAGTTAAATCTCTAAAATCTATAGAATACTTCCACACCTCAACAACAAAAAGTCAAATAACCCAATTAAAAAAGGGCAAAGGATATGAACAGACACTTCACCAAAGACATTCAGGTGGCTGACAGACACATGAGGAAATGCTCAAGGTCATTAACCACTAAAGAAATACAAATCAAAATTACAATGAGATACCACCTCATAGCAGCATTGCTGGCACTAAACAAACAAACAAACAAAAAAAGAAATTAACAAATGTTGAAGAGGTTGTGGGGAGATTTGAACGTTTATGCACTATTGATGGGAATATAAAATAGTACAACCATTATGGAAAATATGGCACCCTTTTAAAAAGCTAGGAATAGAAATACCATGTTGTGATGTTCTTAGGTGCTGTCGAGTTGGTTCTGATTCAGAAGGGCCCTATGTACAACAGAACAAAACACTGCCTGGTTCTGCACCATCCTCACAATCTTTGCTATGTTCGAGCTCATTGTTGCAGCTATTGTACCAATCCGTTTCATGGAGGGTCTTGTTCTTTTTCGCTGACTTTTTCTTTATTGAGCATGATGGTCTTCTCTAGAGGTGAAGTCTCACCATCCTCACTTCCAAGGAGCACTCTGGCTATATTTCTTCCAAGACAGACTTATTCTTTTTTCCGGCAGTCCATGGTATATTCGGTATTCTTCACCAACACCATAATTCTTAAATACCAATTGTTCTTCGGTCTTCCTTATTAATTGCCCAGCTTTTGCATGCATATGAGGCAATTGAAAATATCATGGCTTGGGTCAGGTGCACATTAGTCCTCAAAGTGACATCTTTGCCTTTTAACAGTTTAAAGAGGTCTTTTGCAGAAGATTTGCACAATGAAACATGTCGTTTGATTTCCTGACTGCTGCATCCATTGGTGTTGTTTGTGGATCCAAGTAAAATGGAATCCTTGACAATTTCAATCCTTTCTCCATTCATCATGATGTTGGTATTGGCCCAGTTGTGAGGATTTTTGTTTTCTTCATGTTGATGTGTAATCCATACTGAAGGCTGTAGTCTTTGATCTTCATCAGTTAGTCCTTCAAGTCCTCTTCACATCCAGCAAGCAAAGTTGGGTCATCTGCATATCACAGGTTGTTAACAAGTCTTCCACCAATCCTGATGCCACATTTTTCTTCATATAGTCAGTTCCTTGGATTATTTGGTCAACATACAGATTGAATAAGTATGATGAAAGGATACAACCCTGACTCACACATTTCTGATTTTAAATTATGCAGTATCCCCCTGTTTTGTTCAAAGGACTGCCTCTTGGTCTATGAGCAGGCTCTGCATGAGCACAACTAACTGCACAATTAAGAAATATCATATGATCCAGCAATCCCACTCCTAGGAATATATTTTAGGGAAATAAGAGCCATCACACAAATAGACATATGAACCCCCATGTTCATTGAAGCATTATTCACAATACCAAAAAGAAGGAAATAACCTAAGCTCCCATCAACAGATGAATGTTGTTGTTAGGTGACATCGAGTTGGCTCAGACTCATAACAACCCTATGTAGAACAGAACAAAACACTGCCTGGTCCTGTGCCATCCTCACAATTGTTGTTATGATTATGATTAAGCCCACTGCTACAGCCACTGTATCAATCCATCTCATTGAAGGTCTTCCTCTTTTTTGCTGACTCTCTACTTTGCCAAGCATGATGTCCTTCTCCAGGGACAGATCCCTTTGAAAACATGTCCAGAGTATATGAGGCATAGTCTCATCATCTTTGCTTCTAAGGAGCATTCTGGTTGGACTTCTTCCAAGACAGATTTGTTCATTCTTTTGGCAGTCCATGGTATATTCGATATTCTTCTCCAACGCCACAATTCAAAGGCATCAATTCTTCTTCAGTTTTGTTTATTAATCAGCCAGCTTTCATATGCATAGGAGGTAACTGAAAACACCATGGCTTGGGTCAGGTTTATACTAGTCTTCAAAGTGGCATCTTTCTGTTTCAACACTTTAATGAGGTCTTCTGTAGCAGATTTGCCCAATGCACTGTGTCATTTGATTTCTTACTGACGCTTCCATGCATGTTGAGTGTAGATCCAAGTAAAACGAAGTCCTTGACAACTTCAATCTTTTTTCCGTATATTGTGATGTTTCCTATTGGTTCAGTTGTGAGGATTTTTGTTTTCTTTATGTTGAGGTGTAATCCATACTGAAGGCTGTGGTCTTTGATCTTCATCAGTAAGTGCTCCAAGTCCTCTTCACTTTCAACAAGCAAGGTTGTGTCATCTGCATATTGCAGGTTAATGAGTCTTGCTCCAATTCTGATGTCCCGTTCTTCTTTAGATAGTCCAGCTTCTCAGATTATTTCCTTAGCATACAGATTGAATAGTTATGGTGAAAGGATACAACTCGGACACACACCATTCCTGACTTTAAACCATGCAGTATTCCCTCGTTCTCTTCTAATGATTGCCTCTTGATCTCTGTACAGGTTCCTCACGAGCACAATTAAGTGTTCTGGAATTCCCATTCTTCCCAGGGCTATCCATAATTTGTCATGATCCACACAGTTGAATGCCTTTGCATAGACAATAAAACACAGGTAAACATCTTTCTGGTATTCTCTGCTTTCAGCCAGGATCCATCTGACATTAGCAATGATATCCCGGGTTCCACGTCCTCTTCTGAGTCTGGCTTGAATTTCTGGCAGTTTCCTGTCAATATACTGCTGCAGCTGCTTTTGAATGATCTTCAGCAAAATATTACTTGCATGTGATATTAATGATATTGTTGGATAATTTCCAGATTCGGTGGGATTGCCTTTCTTGGGAATAGGCATAAATATGGTTCTCTTCTAGTTGGCTGGCAAGGAAGCTGTCTTCCAAATTTCTTGGCATAATGAGTAATTCCAGTGCTGCATCAGTTTGTTGAAACATCTCAACTAGTATTCTGTCAATTCCTGAAGCCTTCTTTTTTACCAATGCCTTCATTGCAGCTTGGAATTCTTCCTTCAGTACCATTGGTTACTGCTCATATGGTACCTCCTGAAATGGTTGAACATTGACCAATTTTTTTTTTTTTTTTTGTGGTATAGTAACCCTGTGTATTCCTTCCATCTTCTTTTGATGCTTCCTGCATCATTTAATATTTTTCCCATTGAATCCTTCTGTATTGCAACTTGAGACTTGAAGTTTTTCTTCACTTCTTTCAGCTTGAGAGATGCAGAGAGTGTTTTTCCTTTTTGGTTTACCATCTTCGGGTCTTTGGACATGTCATTATAATATTTTACTTTGTCTCCTCTAGCCATCCTTTGAAATCTTCTGTTCAACTCTTTTACTTCATCATATCTTCTTTTCACTTTAGCACCTCATCATTCAAGAGCAAGTTTTAGAGTCTCTTCTGGCATCCATTTTGGTCTTTTCTTTTTTTTCTGTCTTTTTAATGACCTCTTGCTTTCTTCATATATGATGTCCTTGATGTCATTCCGTAACTCATCTGGTCTGCAGTTATTAGCATTGAACGTGTCAAATCCATTTTTAAGATGGTCTCTAAATTCAGGTGGGATGCACTCAAGGTCATATTTTGGCTCTTGTCGACTTGTTTTAATTTTCTTCAGTTTCATCTTGAACTTGCATATGAGCAATTGATGGTCTGTTCCATAGTCAGACCCTGGCCTTTTTCTGACTGATGATATTGAGCTTTTCCATTGTCTCTTGCCACAGATGTAGTTGATTTGATTCCTATGTATTACATCTGGTGAGGTCCACATGTATAGTTGCCATTCATGTTGGTGAGAAAAGGTATTTGCAATGAAGAATTTGTTGGTCTTGCAAAATTCTATCATGCAATCTCCAGCATCGCTTCTATCACCAAGGCCATATTTTCCAACTACTGATCCTTCTTCTTTGTTTCCAACTTTCACATTCCAATATCCAGTAATTTATCAATGCATCCTGATAGCATGTTCGATCAATTTCAGACTGCAGAAGCTGGTAAAAATCTTAAATTTCTTCATTTTTGGCCTTACTGGTTACTGCGTAAATTTGAATAATAGTCATATTAACTGGTCTTCCTTGTAGGTGTATGGATGTTATCCTATAACTGAGAGTGTTGTACTTCAGCGTAGATTCTGAAATGTTCTTTTTGACAATGAATGCACCACCATTCGTCTTCAAGCTGTCGTTCCTGCCGTTGTAGACCGTACAGTTGTCCAATTCAAAATGGCCAATACCAGTCCATTTCAGCTCACTAATGCCTAAGATATCGATGTTTATGTGTTCCATTCCATTTTTGACCACTTCCAATTTTCCTATATACATACTTCATAAATTCCATGTTCCAATTACTAATGGCTGTTTGTAGCTGTTTCTTCTCATTTTGAGTCATGCCACATCGGCAAATGAAGGTCCCAAAAGCTTGACTCCATCCATGTCATTAAGGTCAACTCTACTTTGAGAAGGCAGCTCTTCCACAGTCATATTTTGAGTGCCTTCCAACCTGGGGTGCTCATCTTTTGGCTCTGTACCAAACAATGCTCTGCTGCTATTCGTAAGGTTTTTGCTAGCTAAATCTTTCCAGGAGTAAATTGCTGGGTCCTTCCTCCTAGTCTGTCTTAGTCTGGAAGCTCAGCTGAAATCTGACTGCTATGGGTGACCCTGCTTGTATTTGAATACTGGTGGCATATCTTCCAGCATCACGGCAACGCTCAAGCCCCCAGAGTACTACAAACTGACAGACACCTGAGGGAAATGTGTCTGAATGAATGAATGGAAAAACAAATCATGGAACATACACACAGTGAAATACTATGTAATGATAAAGAACAATGATGAATTCATGAGGCATGGATGAATCTGGAGGGCATTATGCAGAGTAAAATAAGTCAATCACAAATGGACAAATATTATATGAGACTACTATTATAAACACCCAAGAAAAGGTTTGCATAGAAAAAAAAATCTTTGATGATTATGAGGGAGGGGAGGAATGAGGAGGAGAAATCACTAACTAGATAGTAGACAAATGTTAACTTTGTTGATGGGGAAGACAACACACAACATAAGGGAAGTCAGCACAGCTTGAGCATAGCAAAGTCATAGAAGCTTCCTAGACACATCCAAACACGTTATGGAACTGAGTTTCTGGGGCTGAGGGCTGGGGACCACAGTCTTGGGGGACACCTAGGTCAAACGGCATAACATACTTTAGAAAGAAAATATTCTACATCCCTCTTTGGTGAGTAGTCCATAGGACTAATGCATCACACGAATCACAGCCTCCACAAGCCTGAGGCCAGAAAAGCTAGAGGCTGCACTGTTACCACTGACCACTCTGACAGAGAACATGATGGAGGGTCCAAGGCAGAGCAGGAGAAAAATGTACAAACAAAATTCAAATTCACCAGACTTACTTGCCTGACAGTAACTGGAGGAAGCACTGAGACTATGGCTCCCGGACATGATGCTAACTCAGAACTGAAGCCACTTCTGAAGTTCACCTTTTAGCCAAAGATTAGACAAATAAAAGGTTAAACAAACAATAACACTTGTGAGGAACATGCTTCTTAGTTCAATCAAGTACGCAAGACCAAATGGATAACGCCTGCCAAAAAGCAAGATGAGAAGGCAGGAAGGGACAGGAAAACTGGATGAATGGACACTGAGAACCCAGGGTGGAAAGAGAAAGGGGGAGTTTGCTGATACATTGCAGGGATTGCAATTAACATCACAAAGCAATTTGTGTATAAAATTCTTTAATTAAAAAAAAAAGAAGAAGAACTCAACCAGAAGTCCTCAAAGTGTTTGCCTGGAAGCTGTTGCATTCTTCGAGAACTTTTGAGAAGCCCTCAGCAATTGTCTAATCTTGTAAAATGATATGGGTAGTCTTCAAAACTTGCCAGAATGCTGCTGTGTTTTGTTAATATATTAACCATATATGTATATAAATGCAAAGAAGAAACCATTCATAATTATCACCATGCTTGTGCAAATGGTCACCTTGTCATCAATGGCACCTATAACTTTGTTTTTCATTACCCACTGCACATTTCATTCATCCTCAGATAGCACAACAGTTGATTATGTTTCTTTGCCTAAGGAGTACTCAAATTTTCATTCCCTTGGGAACCTGTGCCTTAGTTAATTCTGCCAGTGCAAAGTAGCTTTTTTTTTTTTTTTACTTTGTACCAGAAAACACAGATATAGTAAGAGAATATCCTGGGTTTCAGGAATAATTCTCTCTGCCTCCACTGAACGGCAGAAAAACAATCAGATAAAACAGCTCAGCTAATACAGTAAACTTTTTTTCTTGGCCTGGTGCTTCAGTGGCAAAGGAACACAAAGGGCCCAGGTAGGAGTCTTAGCTTCTGTTTTAATGGAAGCATCCTTGGATACTTTGGTGAAAACATTCTTCTATTGGACATTGAGACTTCAAAATCATCATAGTCAAAAGTTCTGAAAGTGGGAAACAAAAATTTTGCTTTTGGGAAATTTCAAGGGTCATAATGTGAGTAACTACTCCCATGTCCATATCTTAGTTCCTGAACCTACGAATCCTGACTATAAGAGAAAGAGCACCGTAACACTGATCACTAGCTGAGAGCATATAACACATCTTATAGGACATTGCCCAGGCACCCAAGGTGTGTATCCAGCTGGTATTGTTCTTCAAATGGCGTTCCACTGTTCTATAAAAACAGCCTTATAATGATGAATGGACATGCTGCATGTATGGTCAATGATGGTACATGATTGTGAATAGGGCATACCATAAGCAATGAAAGGCAAGTCCATACCCAGAATATAAATGTATTCTAAGGGAACACAAATGCTGCTATTTTCATTATGAATGTAAGCAAGATAGTCAATCTGCTATAAGGTGGTGCTGGAAGCACAGGTGTGCTATAATCTCTCTCACAATCTCCCTACTAATGAACATAGTAGCTACTGTTGTACAGTATGTGCTTTAGGGGAAGATGATTGCCCTCCAAAGAAACCCAGAACTCCGTTAATCTATTTTGGGGGGTAAAGGGGGAAGGAATGCTCCTAACACCAGTAAATCTAGCACAGCCATCAGGAGATGGTCACCCACTATGAACATGGGCAATGACTAATGTTCTTTGCTTGCAGGGTGCCTTCTACTTTTATTACCCCTTTCCACTACTTACTCTGTGTACATGCAGTTTGGCACTTAGACATGGCTGTCCTGTTAGTATATTAATCCTGGGAGAGACAGGCTCCAGCATTCTTCTTCCACGGGGCATGCATGGATGTGATGTAACAACACACCCTGTGTTATGAATCGAATTGTGTCTCCCCAAAATATGTGCTGTAAATGCTGACTCCTATGCCTGTGGTTACAATCCCATTTAGAATGGGTTATATTTGTTATGTTAATGAGACATGATTAGTATAGGGTATCTCTTAAGCCAATCTCTTTTGAGATATAAAATAGATTAAATGCAAGCTAGCAAGCAGAGATGGGTTTGATTTGGGTTTTGCACATTTGCAAGCAAAGTCCATACAGAACTTGCATTTGAAAATAAAATGTTTTAGTGAAGAACCTGCAATGTGAAACTGGCCGGGCTGAGGTTAGGAGCAGAGCAATGAGAATCACTTCATCTCCACCTGGGATATACACAGTCTTCATGCAAAGCAAGTGGTTGTTATCTTTTCTGAAATCAGATGATACATATCTGAGGCCACAGGAATCCAGAAAAATGTATTTTATGGATATCAGCCATTTTCTAAGATTTTCAGGGAAGCTCTTTAAAAAATAGGTACAATTTCTGTCCAAGCTAATCTACCTATAATCTGAAAAGGAGTAAGATCTGGCTTTCTATGCAGAGGTTCTTTCAACCTGTAGTCAAAAATCCATGTTTAGAATTAGTCAAGCAATCATGTTCTCTTTAGAGGAAAGAAAAGCCAATCCCCTGCCCTCAGGCTAACACTGGTGCTAATAAACGCAGAGAGGTGGGAGGCACTGTGGAAAACTAGGAACCAGAATTTGGGGTGACGCTCATTTACAAGACCTCGTAGTCATGTCCTAGGTGTGGCATATTTCACTTCCAGTAACATTCCTACAGTGAAAATTAATCAAATGATCACTCCTAATTACAGTGGGAACCATGAAATGTGGTCTCTTGCTGGGTTGCCACAGCTCAGTCAATCCCAAAAAGTAGAGAAGAAAACCAGATAAAATTGTAGTAGATAACTAGTTTCTGCCAGGGAACTTTTTCCCGCCACTTCACTATTAGTCAAAAATCCAAGTTTATTTTCTATTTCCTTCGGTTAGTGAGTATTGTTTATATGGTAGAGTTAATTTCAGGCGCTTGAGAGTTTTCTTCTGAGCTTATTTCTGCTTCTCCTTTTTTATTTTAATATAAATTTAATTTCATTATATGCCTACATGCAGGAGCAGAAAGAGTCTACACTACCGCAGCTGTCAAGTTACTAGAGAGGGTTGTTTAATCTTGCTGAATCTTACCTTCTTGCTGTATATTAGACTGTTAACTGAATCAAATGTTTTTGGAAGTAGGGAAGAGAAGAAGAAATATAAGTAAATATATCACAGCATCTTCTGTGTACTAGTCATAGATGCTTATAGTTGTGTCCTGATTACAAAGTTATTTTGACATCCTTAACATAGAGAAAAATAATCAGAAAGAGTTTTCTTATGTCTACGTGTTTGCTATTTAGACATGAGGAGGACAAATTGTTCTAATGTTAATCTGGATGTATGGAAAACAGTATCATTCATAAAAAAAGTAATGCAAACAAAACCAATGCATTGATCTAAAAATCAGATATAGAGTCGTCAGTCCCAGATGAGTTGCACTAGTAGCCTTGATCAATTTCCAGTAGTGTGTTTCCAAATTCAAGCTCATCCCTATTGTGAGGGTGAATACTAGTTGTCTCCCACAAAGATTTCAATAATTACAGCTTCAATGATTAGATAAATCCTACTGTAGATATGAACAAATCATACTATCCTAGTACTGATGGCTTTAAAAACTTATTTGATTCAATATTAATGACCTTCTGATTATCATTTGGCGCTCCATGTAGGTCTGCCTACTGGTATAAGCTGGCTCATGTCCTATGGTAAACTATAGGTTGATATTCTGTTTTCATACACAGATTTCATACAAATCTATTTTCTTCAGATTTGCTTATGTAACTATCTCTCTGGTAGATGATCCATTCTTATTTTGATGAAATTTGGTTTCTGCTTCTTCAGTATGAGGACCATAGTGTAAACTGTGATGCCATGATAAAGTAACCTGGGCAGCTGCTTCTTGGATGAGAGCCATCCATAACTTCTTGCTTCTCAATATAAAACTAATACACACAGGCTTATTGTCTTCTTCCAATTAACCTCTCACCATATTTCAGGGAGGACATGTTGTGATAACTTTACCCTCACTTAAGTGCGTATCTTTACCCTCATTGAGGGAAAAAATCATGTTCCTTCAAGGTGATTCAAGGATACTATCTTCCCAGGTTCTGCTACTTGACTATTGGTAACAAATTTACTACAGCTGCTGCAATAATTTCTCCCAATTCGGTTAGATTTACAGTTGGATGTAACATATAAACTGTATCTACAGGTTTTACTGTCCAAATTTGCCAGCCTCGCTCCTCAGAATCACTAGATTCTTTAAAATACCAGTCAAGGTTTTGCTTATGTAAGCTACAGTTTATTTGTACAATTTCATTTATTTGCAATCAGAATCTGACAGGGTGTTGAAAATGCCAGGCATGGTTTCAAAAATTACAGCCAAACACTGTGACAGTAAATTTTATTGCCAGGAGATATATTTCTAATATATATTTATGTCCAGATCAGGCCTATCCTGGGTGGTGCAAATGGTTAAGCACTTGACCACAAGTCAAAAGGTTGGTGGTTTGAAATCTACCCAGAGGTGCAGGCCTGGTGATCTGGTTCTGAAAGGTCACAGCCTTGGCAACTCTATGGAGCAGTTCTACTCTGCACATATGGGGTCTCCATGAGTTGGAATCAATTCTATGACAACTAACAACAACAATTCCAAATCAATCATTTCTTAATCATTCCCATTTATGAAATTTTCACTCTTTCTTTTTTAATCTGTGAAGTAAAATATCCCTATTTTTGAGACACATAAGCAGTGTTGTTTTGGCAAATGGTGAATATCAGCTCAAAAAGGAAAAGAAAAAGGAAGGAAGAAAAGCAATTTGTTGCATTTGACTTTTTTTGTTGTGTAAACACTCGCACCATGGCTGAACTCAAGCTACCAAAGTGACATCAGTGAACGTGGAGTTAGAAAGAGATGTATACTAATGGCTCTCATGAGCCAGTGGCTGTTGACCCCAGTACACCAGTGAATGAAGTATGTTTAATATGGAACTAAGTGTATTTTTTTCTTTTTATCAGAAAAAAAAGAATCCAAATTTAACAAGCCATAGAAAAGTTTATGACAAAAAAAGGGATTTTACATTTAATTAATTTCTAAATAAAATTATTTGCATTGGAATTAATAGAATATTTTTCCCTGGTTCATTTATTTTAGTGCTAAAAAACAAAGTTCCAATGTATACAAAGATTTGCCTAAATTTTAATCTAGTAGTTGGCAAAGCTTGAACTATGACTAATCTCCCATATGCCTAAAATGAAAAAAAAGAAACAGACTGAAAAAAATGAATAAAGATTCAACAGATCAGCTTTTAAGGGGACTTTTTCAAAATGTTATTGTAAGTTTCTAAATTCAGTGACCTCTTTCTCTTATGACTAATGATTGTGCTTTTTGATAAAATGTTCCATTAAATTATGAATAAAACGAAGGGTTCTGGTTTCCTGTCAGGTGGAACACGCATACCTCATCCTGTCTCTCCCACTGAGTGCAGCTGTAAAACTTGGACCGAAAACATGGAGAAGATGAAGGATCTAAAAATAGTACATAGTAGCAAGTCAATGGGAATAAGACCAGAATTCAAAGTATCACAAAACCAGTGGTGACTTTGCCATACTTTCCCTGCTAGTATACCTTAACCTGGACTCAATGAAGCTCAAAACCCAGAAGTGGGGTTGGGTTCAGACAGAGAGAACTCAAGGATAAGCACTCTAGCTCTTGCTCAAGGAGGAGAGTGATTGCAACATTCAGAGACAACAGTGTTTTACATACTTTCCTTGGCAGAAGGGACTCTTATTCTAAGTGCCTGCCAACTGAAAAAAACTGTTTACTTCTGTCTTTTCTGTTTCTCAGCACACAAACAAGCATATGGAGCAGCAGCATCAGCAGGAGCAGGACTGGGGGCCTGCAATTGTCTAAACTCTGAAATAGAGGAAATTTCCTCTCTGATCAGAGGAACATGGTCACAAAAGGGTGGAATGAATCTACATTGTTGTTGTTTTCCTCTCTCTGTCCCCCTCCCCCTAAATCCCAGACATAGACACAGATGTGGGAGGTTCATTGCAGAGCCAGGTAAGCAAAATCTCAGATTTCTGGCCAGAAGATGGAAAAAGTAAGTTCCGGGTACCACAAAATACAGAGGGATCAGAGAGAGACAAATTTAGGAAAACAACTGCATAAAATTGTTTACAGACTCCTAAACTTAATCCTGAATTTACCTGCAGGGATCTGATCTAAATAGCATAGATAGGCTTTTGAAACTTAACCATGAAATACAAAGACCACTGCCAAGGTCCCAGATTAGGCAAAGGATGGGGCATAGATAAGCCAGATCTGAAGAGCAAAGCAAAGATTTGAGAACAGAATTTACATTGAAGCCATAACCCACGAAACTAACAGCCTAAACTAACTAAATGGATTGTCTGCCCAAACAACAATAGCAGCCCACTCTGTAGGATTTAAACAAGACACAGAGTCTCATAATGTTATAAATGAACAGAAAACAATTCAAAATGACTTGGCATGCAAAGAATTATAAGGATATCTATCAGCTAACCATAAAATTGGAAGATTATCCTGGATTGCAGATGTTGTTAATGAATAAGATTTAGCAGCTTAAAACAACACAAGTGTATTATCTCACAGTTCCAAAGGTCAGAAATCTGGTAGACTCTGTTGGTTTCTGTGCTCTGAACCCCACAAAGCTGAACCCAAGGTGCCCACAGAACTGCATTCCTTTCTGAAAGCTGGAGGAGAGAATCCACTTCCTTGCTCCTTTAGGTTGTTGACAGAATTCAATTCCATGTGGTTATAGGACCTATATTCCCATTTCCTTTCTGGCTATCAGCCAGGAATTGTTCTCAGCTTCTAGGGGCCACCTGCATTCCCTGGCCATCATTGTCTTCAAGTCAGAAAAAGCATTTGAGTCCTTTTGATGCCTCATTTCTCCTGTCTTCTCTTCTGTTGCATTTCCCTCACTGACTTTTCTGCTTTCCTTTTTATTTATAAAGGCTCATGTGATTATATCAATCCAGGATAATGTCCCTATTTTATGGTTAGCTGATTAGCAATCTTAGTTCCACTTGCAAAGTCCCTTTACCATGTAATGTAACATATTCACAGATATAACACCAGGGGCAAAAGTCCTGGGAGCCAAAATCCTGCCTAATACAAATACTGGCTTCATTCAATCTGAGATAGGACAAGGATTAAGAATCACATATGTTTTATTCCAGTTTTTAAAGATGACTGAGAAAGGTATATTTTAATTACTATATAACTTGTCAATTAAGAGTTATTTTTAAACAATTGAGAATTATCCAGTCAAAGCAACTGTACTGTACAGGATTTGAAGTTTAAGGCAATTTGAGTTTATCTTATTAAAATAAGTTTTATAATAAAAACAATAAAATACAAATAAGAAGCTATTTATTCTGAATGTATGATGACAGAGTAACTTAGAGAAATATCAGCTATACCTTGCCTTTTTGTTCTGCAACATCACCACATGGGTTTTCAAAGTATTCACACTCTAACATTAGTAGTTTCAGGTCCTTTGAATAAAGCTCAACAGTCTTGGAAATCTATGCATCAATTATCTTTCCACCCATTGAAGTAACCCATTCGTGAACAGTGGGACATATAGGCTCCACCTATATTTTCTGCCTTTCCTTTTTTGGGGAAGCTCTTATCCCACCTATAGTATGCCCTGGCATCAGAGTGGGAACATGTGTAACTGCATAAAGTGGAAGGAAGTTTGTTGGCACCATATCACGGTGTTGAAAGAGTATTGTATGAGGTGATGCATTCTGGAGGTGTTATTCGGCAAACCTTTTGTCTCTTTGGGCTTCTGTATATTTATGGTTTCCTGTGTGTTATTAAGAAGGTGTGGTTTTGGGGATTAGGCAATATTCAAGTGAATAACTTATTTTCACGCACAATATAGTGTAAGCATACACTGTAGAGTGATGCGTGACCACCAGGACATATAATTCCTACCTTTCCTACCACCAGAATATACTGGGACATATGTATCACACAAGATAGTCTCAAAATCTATATTACCAACCAAACATGCTCATTCAGCATGTATTCCATTAATGAAAAAACCTATAAACAGAAAACTTAAAAAATTAATTTGTATATGAAAGGGGTAATGTATGTATTTAGGAAATTTCAAAATATATATTTTCATATTTTAAATTCTGGAACTCATTTGTCAGTTTTTATACTTGTATAGTGCAAGGTATATTATATACTTTGGTTAGCAGAGAGGGGTTTTGTTCTAAGTGTCTGCTAATAAATCCTTCATGTATTCTATATCTTTCATTCTACTCTGTCCTATAGGCTCACTATGAGTTGGAATCGATTCGATAGTACACAACAACAACTGTATAAGGCAGAGTGTGGTGTTAGTGAGTCAGTATCATAAAGCAGACATAGTTAGGCTCTAATAGTACTTAGATTCTAGTACAACCAAAAATAGAAAAGTAACGCAATTTTAGGTAGCAAAAATAATGTGGAGGGAAACAACGACATGGTAATTGAATAAAGAATGGGGTTAAATAGTTGGCCAGGTAAATACACACTTTAGAAGATAATTTCAGTTGAGTCCAGAATTATAGATGAGACCAATTATGAAAATATCTAGAAAAGAGTATTCTTACAAAAAAAAAAAAAAAAAAAGTCAAAGGCCTTGAGGCAAGTACATGTTTGCTGATTTTGGAGTATAAAGCCAGTGTGCTTCAAATGCAGTGAATAAGGGATCAAACCAAACCCACAGCCATCGAGTTGATTTCAACTCATAGAGACCCTATAGGACAGAGTAGAACTGTCCCATAGGGTTTCCAAGGCTGTAATCATTATGGATGCAGACTGCCACATCTTTGTCCTGAGGAGTAGCTGGTGGGTTCAAACCACAGACCTTTCAGTTAACAGCCAAACGCTTAACCACTGTACCACCAGGGCTTCTTGAATAGGGGAGTGGTGCAGTGGTACGAAATGACATTGAGTAGGAAAAAAGAATGTATTTATATATATACAAGACTAATACATACTTTTTTCCATTTTATTTGGAAATTTTTGGAAGGCTTAGAGCATTTTTCCTGGTAAATTTGACCATAAGGTTCTATCAGTCTTGCAACAGCTCATTGGATCTGAAATGGGCATCTTATCCAAAGTAACCCAGCTGTAGGAGATGCAACTGTTTAATAAATGTCCTGTTGTTTGAGTTCTACTAACCGAACTATTTTTTTTTTTCTTTGTCTTGAAGAGTTTATGCATAAACCAGTAGAAATAGAATCCAAGTTGTGGCGAGATCAGCTGAACAACACACACATAGAGGAGGTAAGAGAAGTTGTTATGATTCAGAAGTAGAGACAAAAGGAGAGCTGGGTCAGTAGACCAGGAGCAGTAGACAATGGAGAAAAAAATAATTGAGCAACCATAAAGATGACGTACTTCAATAGCAAATAATGTATAGCTGCCGCTAAGGAAGCAATAACGGAATCATGTCCACTGGGCTATAGAATATCCTGGATGATTTTATAGTGCCTGAACAGCATTGCAGTCTCCATGAAATCTGACTGTGCTGCAACTGAGAATTCAATGTTTTAATGAATTCTGCATGTACTCTTCTAACACCAACTCAATATGTTCAATATATTTGTGCATATTCTGTTTCTTATGTTCTGATATAACACAAAACCAAACTCATTCCTTCTGAGTCAATTCTGACTCATGGCCACACTATAGGACAGAGTAAAACCGCCCCATAGGGTTTCCAAGACTGTAAATATTTATGGAAGCTGAGTGCCACTTCTTTCCTCTGCAGAGTGCTTGGTTAGCTAACCTTTCAGTTAGCAGCAGAACACTTTAGCCACTGCGCTCCAGGGCTTCTTTTTTGTTCTGGTATAAAAGCTTTAATAACACATGATGTAAATTTCATTTTCATGACAAATCATTTGAAGAGATGAATGTTAGAAGGTTTTAATAGTAATCTGATGGTCACACAGTCAGTAAGTGGAAGATGCAGGATTAGATTTGAAGTGTATCCGGCATTAAAACTGACACTGTAGAACGAACAGACATTTAAACAAGTCTTTTACATAATACTGATTCACATGTGGCTCCAGATTGCACAGCTTAAATAAATGTTAAAATTGGATACAACAACTCTGAGAGAAAGCAGAGGTGTGTCTATGTCCAAAGAATTCTGTCTTCAATTTTTTTTTTTTTTTCCCCTTGCCTACTTGGGTTTAGGAGGAATGCCACTGTGAAAACAGCCCTATGGCCTATTTTTTAATGTTTTTTTGGCTTTTCAATTGCACTTATTTAAATGTTTTCATTTTAATGGCTTAGATGTGTTCCTGAAAAAGCAGAATTACACTTCTATTAAAGTCATATACTACCACTATGAGCAATTTAGAATATTGTGGGAATAGTAATATTATTTATTAATAATTGATTATTTACTCCTTAGTTGGGTTGGCATAGAGGTTGAGAGTTATGGCAACTAACCAAAAGGTCAGCAGTTCAAATTAATCAGATGCTCCGTGAGAGCCCTATGGGGAGGTTCTACTCTGTCCTATAGGGTAACTATGAGTTGGAATCCAGTCAATGGCAGTGGGTTTGGTTTGGTTTTGGTTTAATTAGTTGGTTATATTATTTAATGATAGCCAATACAGAAAATCATCAATGATTTCTAAATATCACTGTTATTTTAAAAGATAATACTACATGTTTGTCACTAAACTGCATTCTTGAAGAAATGCTGACATTTTTAATTGGTCCTTAGATATTGCAAATATATCCCTCCCTCACTCAGAGACTTTGCATTTTTTTTTTTTAATTTTTATTGTGCTTTAAATGAAAGTTTACAAATCAAGTCGGACCCGTACAAAAATTTATTAACACCTTGCTATAGTTTTTTTTATATACTATGAGTTGGAATAGACTCGATGGCACTGGGTTTTTTTTTTTTTTATATATATACTCCTAATTGCACTCCCCCTAATGAGACAGCACACACCTTCCCTGCACTCTCTCTTTTTGTGTCCATTTGACCAGCTTCTGACCCCTTCTACCCTCTTACCTCCCCTTCAGATAGGAGATGCCAACATAGTCTCATGTGTCTACTTGATCCAAGAAGTTCATTCTTCACCAGCATCATTGTCTATACCATAGTCCAGTCCAATCCCTGTCTGAAGAGTTGGCTTTGGGAATGGTTTCTGTCTTGGGCTAACAGAAGGTCTGGGGACCATGACCTGTGGGGTTCTTCTAGTCTCAGTCAGACCATTAAGTCTGGTCTTTTTACGAGAATTTGGAATCTGCATCCCACTGCTCTCCCGCTCCTTCAGGGGTTCTCTGTTGTACTCCCTGTCAGGACAGTCATTCGTTGTAGTCAGGCACCATCTAGTTCTTCCGGTCTCAGGCTAATGTAGTTTCTGGTTTACATGGCCCTTTCTGCCTCTTGGGCTCCTAAGTACCTTGTGTCTTTGGTGTTCTTCATTCTTCTTTGATCCAGGTGGGTTGAGACCAATTGACGCACCTTAGATGGCTGCTTGCTAGCATTTAAGAGCCCAGATGACACTCTCCAAAGTGGGATGCAGAATGTTTTCTTAATAGATTTTATTATGCCAATTGACTTAGATGTCCCCTGAAACCATGGTCCCTAAACCCCCACCCCTGCTACACTGGCCTTCAGTTTATTTTGGGAAACTTCTTTGCTTTCCGTTTAGTCCAGTTGTGCTGACCTCACCTGTATTGTGTGTTGTCTATCCCTTCACCTAAAGTAGTCCTTATCTACGATCTAATTAGTGAAAACTCCTCTCCCACTTTCCCTCCCTCTTGCCTCTCGTAACCATCAAAGAATATTCTCTTCTCTGTTTAAACTATTTCTCGAGTTCTTGTAATAGTGGGCTTATACAATATTTGTCCTTTTCCAACTGACTTATTTCACTTAGCATAATGCCATCCAGATACCTCCATGCTATGAAATGTTTCATGGATTCATCATTGTTCTTTATCTATGTGTAATATTCCATTGTGTGAACATACCATAATTTATCCATTCATCCATTGATGGGCACCTTGGTTGCTTCCATCTTTTTGCTATTGTAAACAGTGCTGCAATGAACATGGGTGTGCATATATCCGTTCATGTAAAGGCTCTTATTTCTCTAGGATATATTCCAAGGGTGGGATTGCTAGATTGTATGGTAGTTCTATTTCTAGTTTCTTAAGGAAGTGCCAAATCAACTTCCAAATTGTATACATTCCCACTGGTAGTGTATAAGTGTTCCAGTCTCTCCACAACCTCTCCAACATTTATTATTTTTGTGTTTTTTTAATTAATGCCAGCGTTGTTGGAGATGGAGTCTCATTGTAGTTTTGATTTGCATTTGTCTTAATGGCTAATGATCGTGAGCATTTCCTCATGTATCTGTTAGCTACCTGAATGTCTTCTTTAGTGAAGTGTCTGCTCATAACTTTTGCCCATTTTTTAATTGGGTTATTTGTTCTTTTTTTTGCTGAGTTTTAACTGTATCAAGTAGATTTTAGAGATCAGGCGCTGATCAGAAATGTCATAGCTAAAAACTTTTTCCCAGTCTGTAGGTAGTCTTTTTACTCTTTTGGTGAGGTCTTTGGATGAGCATAGGTGATTGATTTTAGGAGCTCCCAGTTATCTAGTTTTTCTTCTGCATTGTTAGTAATGTTTTATATTGTGTTTATGCCATGTATTAGGGCTCCTAGTGTTGTGCTTGTTTTTCTTGCATGATCTTTATCATTTTAGATTTTATATTTATGTCTTTGATCCATTTTGAGTTCATTTTTGTGCACGGAGTGAGGTATGGGTCTTGTTTCATTTTTTTTTTGCGGATGGATATCCAGTTATGCCTGCACCATTTGTTAAAAAAACTATCTTTTCCCTATTTGACTGACTTTGGGCCTTTGTCAAATAGCTGTTCATATGTGGATGGATTTATGTCTGGATTCTCAATTCTGTTCCATTGGTCTATGTATCTGTCGTTGTACCAGTACCAGGCTGTTTTGACTACTGTGGCAATATAATAGGGCCTAAAATCAGGTAGAGTAAGGCCTCCTACTTTGTTCTTCTTTTTCAGTAATACTTTACTTATCTGGGGCCTCTTTCCCTTCCATACGAAGTTGGTGACTTGTTTCTCCATCTCATTAAAAAATGTCATTGGAATTTGGATCAGAATTGCATTGTATCTATAGATGGCTTTTGGTAGAATAGCCATTTTTACAGCGTTAAGTCTTCCTATCCATGAGCAAGGTATGTTTTTCCACTTATGTAAGTCTCTTTTGGTTTCTTGCAGCAGTGAGACTTTGCATTGTTAGGGAAGCATATTCCATAAGAAAAAATATAAATACATTTCATCTTTGAGCAACAATAAATAGAAACCCGTATAAAAGCCAAAGTGCTATTTAAAAAGAATAGATGCTAATTAATTATTTGATTATAAAAGTGTATTTTTTACTTGTGTCTATCTCATTGGTGGTGCAAACCATTAAGCACACAGCTGTTAACCAAAAGGTTGGTGGCTCAAACCCACCCCGTGGCTCCACAGGAGAAAGACTTGGAGATCTGCTTCAGTAAAGGTTACAGCCAAGAAAACTACATGAGGCACTTCTACTCTGTTACATGGAGTCAGGATGAGTTGGATCTACTCAAAAGCACCTGACAACAACAACTACCTCACTTATTAATTACACTGAAAGGGTTCATCCCTTGCATGCTCGTTTGGTACCTTTCTGCAATAGGTTTTGAAGTCTTGTTTCTAGTGATTATCTGAGAAATTATGAAATTTATTCCTAATATTGACAAAAAGATTACTGCTTTAATTTTATCACCTAAAAATTACAAATTTAAAAATTCTCCTGTCTTCATCATAACAAAATTTACTACATTTTAACATGATGCAAATACTCATAATTCAAAAAGCAATGCCCTGTCCCCCCCACCCCTTGGAAATGGTTCTCTAATTCTTTTCCTCCTTATATAGAGTCATAAGAGTCCTATATATACATAAAGTGAAATGGATTAATGATGTTAGAAGAAGAAAGCTTATTAACATTTACTCTTAATGAATATGTCTATATTCAAAATATAAATTAAAATTAGCAGCTATACAAATATTAATGTGATTTTATTTTCATACTTTCTGATATTTATGGAATGATCCTTCATAAAAGTGAGGAAATAGTTTACTATTAGATGTATATATTTTTTCATATGCAAGAATGTATTCATGTGCAAGAGGTATTTAAAAGATGAAAGTGATGGGGGACTACACTAATAATTGTCACTTGCAAATCTTGTAAATATTCTCTGTAGCTCTTAAAGATTATTTGTACAAGCTAGCGAATTATGTGGAGAGAGTCTATAATGAGGAGTATTTGTATTGGGCAAACAATAAACTTTTATTCATCAAGCATTTTATTTAGCATACTTTGAAATTAAATTTCTATTAAAATTTCTCTGAGATTCATTTGATACATGACAATTACAGATTCATTTGTATCATTTAATATTTAAAATCATCTATGAGTACAGCCTACATATGTTTTGTTTATAATAAGAAGTCCAATCAAGAGCCCTGCTTTAAAAATTTAGAAAAATGGTTTTGCATTTGGCTGCATGTTTAGAACTTGTTTCAGGCACTCTAGATTGGCTTAGCTAACATCCAATCCTATTTCTTTCTCTCTCTTTTTTTTCTCTTCTCTACCTTTTTCCTCTAGGGGATAGAAGTCAAAATACACTTCCCAGCCTTCCTTGAACCTAATATTCTTCATAGGTTACAGTTCTGGCCAATGATATGCGGGAGGAAATCAACTGTCACTGCTCCTTCACGATCTCACATGCTCTCTTGAATGAAGAGATGATGGCTGGAGCTTGATATATTATGATCACAAGGCAAAGACAAAAAGAAGTGTAGACACCAATTCTAATGTTGTTAAGGAACTAAATCAACTATTTTTGGAATTTGTATAGTGTGAAGAAAACAAATCCCTGTTTGTTTTTAAAAGCCACTGTAATTTAATTATCCATTACTTGAACCCCAAAACATGCCTATTTGAAAATGTACACATGGGTGCATATCTAATGAGAAACTTAGTGAATATTATTTATTTTTATATGTCTTAGTTATCTAGTATTGCTATAACAGAAATATCATAAATGGGTGACTTTAGAAAACAGAAATTTATTTTCTCACAAATTCAGGGTGCTGGCTCTAGGGGAAGGCTTTCATTCTCTCTTCGCTCTGGAGAAAGGTCCTTGTCTCTTTGAACTTCTCCTGGGTGATTTTCATGAGGCTTCAAGTCTCTCTTCCCCCCACCTCTGCTCTGCTCACTTGTTTAATCTGTTTTTCTCTATATATATCTCATAAGAGATTGAGTCAAGACACACCCTTCACTAAATGGGATTTGAAGTACAGGCATAGAGGTTAAGATTCATGACACACAGTTTTGGGGGACATAATTCAATTCATGGAACCCTGATGGCATAGTAGTTAAGTGCTACAGCTTCTAACCCAAAGGCTGGAAGTTCAAATCCACCGGATGCTCTTTGGAAACTCTACGGGGCAGTTCTAGTCTGTCCTATAGGGTCACTATGAGTCAGAACTGACTCGACAACAAGTTTGGTTTTTGGTTTTTTAATTCAATTCATAATGCTATAGAAAGAAAAACTGTGAAATCTTTGCTGTGGATCAGCAAATTTATGAGAATGTTTGCTTATTATTTTGAAATTTGAGGTCCATATAGTTGTGATGCCTGAAATACAAATATATGAGTGAGGGATGTATTCTATATATCTAAACACCAATAAGAGGTCTCTTAAAAACAACTTGCCCTAAATAATGAATGGGCAACAAGAAATTAAAATGCATCATAGAGTTGAAAGAAATAAAATGTTTCCTGTGGGTACTCTACATGGTATCCAATAGAGACTCCACACATATGTTCAAATACATGTAAGATTTGTATCTCAGATTATGACTATTAAGTTTGTGACACACCAATCTTATCATTGTGACCAGTGAGAAAAGCTGGACCAATTTTTTTTAAATGAGCGAAGCCATGAGAGAGCTATAAACCCCTTTTTTTCTGATATAAGTAGCTGCTTTACTCTTGAAGAATTTGAAAATTTTTAATGACAGTCTAAGAGAAGTATATGTTGAGAAAAAACGTGGCTACTAAGAGGTTAATTAGCTAAACAAAGTTTTGGTAGTCAAATAGTACTGGGGAAAAACAATAGGTCTAGTCTTGTGGAGGTGAAGAGTCAGGAATAAATAGTACAGGTGATTCCATACTCTAGGAATAAGTGCAAACTGACCATAGAACAGATAAATAGACCTTATAATTAATGAAATTCAGCCTCAAGTTGATTACCCAAGTTGTAGATTATGCTAAGATTATCTGCTCTGCTGTTAATTCTTATCAAAAGATAAATAATATCTTTTTTTTTTTTTTTGTAGGAAGTGACATGGTCCAGAGATTCTGAAACTTTTAATATGCAATGTCTCATTTTATACAAAATTAACCAGCATATCAACAAAAAAGAACAAGGGGAAAAAAAAAGCATTAGAATTGACACCTAGGAGATCCATATATTGTCTAAATCAGATACAAACATTTAAAACAACTATGATTAAGATATTATTTAAAAAAAAGGTCAATGTTAAGAATTTAACCAGAGGCATGAAATTAATTTAAAAAAACACCTTGGAACTTGTAGACCACAAAAATACAATGACAGAAATTAAGATTCCAATAGATGCACTTAATAGCTAGTTACACAGAGGTAGGGAAAGCATAGTGGTTGGGAAGATAGGTCACTACAAATTATGAACACAAAACCTGGAGAAAAAAAAAAGATGCAAATATGGAAATTAGTGCAGGAAGCATATGTATGATTGGAGTCTCACAAAAAGAAAAGTCAGACTATGACATAAGCAGTAATTGAAGAGATAATATGAGAAGATATTCCAATACTGATGAGTAACATCAAAGGAAATAATATAAAGAATTATGTACATGAAGCAATACTATCACAAATAAACATGGATCTACACACATCAAAGCAAAACTTCTGAAAACAAAAGACAAAAAAAAAAATTAACAGAGAAAATGATGCATTATCTCCTAAAAAGGAAGCATAGGACAGACAGATGATATCAAGAGAAATTATGGAAGACCTAGGATAATGAAATGGGATTTGTAGAGTGTCCTGGAAGATAAAACATGTAGTTGTGTGCCCTCAATTTTGACATAGTGTCACTATGAGAAGATAAAACATACCACCCCACAACTCTGTTTTCAGTGAAAATATCTTTAAAATGAAGGTGAAATAAGATATTTTCAGAAAAAAAGAGAAAATATTCAGTAGACTTCCCTAAAAAAAAAAATTAAAATTTTTATTCAAGAAATATCAGTATAATCTGGATATAATCTTGGAAATGTATGAAGGGTATACATGGAAAAAGTATACATGTGAGTTACGATAAATAAATGTTGAGAAAAAAATGACAAAAATGGTTTGTGGGTACGGAAAATATATATAGAATTAAAATACATTGACAAAAACAACAAAAGCAGAAGAAATGATAATCCTTGTATTTTAAGGAAGTACTAAAGGTACTAATTCATTAATAAATTAAAAATGCATTTGTAATTCTCTAGGATATAACTATAAAAAGAATGGTATAACTAAAATATGTATAACAAAAAAACTAATTTGGGGAGAATAATGAAACATTCCAATCCTTTTTTAAATGAATATTGCATCTATGAAACAAGAGTAAGCATTTACATAAAAGGAAAAAAGTTGTGATCAAAAAACTAAATGGAAATAACCAGCATGAATGCTGAATTAAAAACTTGAGAAACTGATAACTAGAAGATTTATTATAGTGCTGCAGTAGAATAAAAACTTTTTAAAAAATGCTTGTAGAACCCTTTCTGAGGGGTGGCGGTAGAGAGTATTAAAAGATGGATGATAAGCCTAATGAGACAATAAATAAAATACGTGGAAGATAGATGAAATTCAATATATCTATAATAGTGATCTGAGAAAGTTGCAATTTAGTATAGGCTCTGTTTGTACAGTGGGTAAACAGTTGGCTGCTAACCAAAGGTCAGCAGTTCAAACCCACCAGCCGCTCCATGGGAGAAAGAAGTGGCAGTCTTCTTCTGTAAAAGATTATAGCCTTGGAAACTGTATGAGGCAGCTCTAATGTGTCCTACAGGGTTGCTATGAGTCAGAAACAACTCGAAAGCAAGGGGTATTAAGCAATAATTGAATAAATTATAACAAAACAAGACATATAGTACAGCTTCTTAGATTTTTTGCTCAGCATATGGATTGAATCGGTGTGGCGAAAACATACAGCCCCGACTTATACCTTTCCTGACTTTAAACCACAAAGTATTCCTTTGTTCTGTTTGAATGACTGCCTCTTGATCTATGTACAGGTTTCTCATAAGCACAGTTAAGCAATGATATTCTTGGCTCTGCATCCTCTTCTGAATCTGGTTTGGATTTCTGGCAGTTCCTTGCTGATGTACTGCTGTAGCCACTTTTGAATGATCTTGGCAGAATTTTAGTCATGTGTGACATTAATGATATCATTTGATAATTTCCACATTTTGTGAGATCCTCTTCCTTGGGAATAGGCATAAATGTAGATCTCTCCCAGTCGGTTGGTCAGGTAGCTGTCTTCCAAATTTTCGGCATAGACAAGTGAGTACATCCTGATTGCGTGTTCGATTAATTTCAGACTGCAGAAGTTGGTATAAATCTTCAGCTTCTTCAATTTTGGCCTTAGTTGTTGGTACAAAAAGTTGTATTAACTGATCTTCCTTGTAGGCGTATGAATATTATCCTATCACTGACAGCATTGGACTTCAGGATCCACCAAAAGATCTTGGAATGTTCTTTTTGACGATGAATGCAATGCCATTCCTCTTCAAGCTGTCATTCCTGGCATAGTAGGCCATAGATTGTTCAATTCAAAAAGGCCAATACCAGTCCATTTCAGCTCACTAATGCCGAGGATATCGTTTATGTGTTCCATTCATTTTTGATGACTTTCAATTTTCCTAGATTCATACTTCCTACATTCTATTTTGAGTGATGCCACGTCAGCAAAGGTCCCTAAAGCTTGACTCCATCCACGTCATTAAGGTCAACTCTGCTTTCAGAAGACAGCTCTTCCCCAGTCATGTTTTGAGTGCCTTTCAACGTTAGGGGCTCATCTTTTGGCAGTATATCAAACAATGTATCACTGCTATTCATAAGGTTTTCACTGGTTAAATCTTTTCAGAAGGAGGCTGCCAGGTCCTTCTTCCTAGTCTGTCTTAGTCTAGAAGCTCAGCTGAAACCTGTCCACCATGGGTGACCCTGCTGGTATTTGAATACTGGTGGCATAGCTTCCGGAATCACAGCAACACACAAGCCCCCACAGTATGATAAACTGACAGACCACTTGGGGGAAACTGTTACTACAGTGCAAGAAAATGTTTTACTTGCCCAAGAGCAGAATGCATATTAATAGGAGAAACATGGCTGTGCGCATGAATGAAGGCACCCAGTAACTGCTTTTCCAATGCACTCACTGACTAGCTTAGTTTACCTTATGTGGTAGATATTCAAATATTTAAAGGTGATAAAAAAAAGTTGAATTTTCAAAACAAAATTTAGTCAAAATATTTATTAGTTTAACCAACTATGCAATAGGCATATTTATAAAATAAACAGAAAAATCTATTTCCTATGGAAGAAAAATAGTATTCTTTTTGCATCTGCATTTCTTCCCTTTATTTCCCTAACTACAAATTTGGAATGTGAGACTTTAGGGCTTATTATGCAACAGCAGACGCTGCTACTTTCATAATTAACATTTCTGAATGCCCTTCTTAGCTGGCAGTAAAACCATTTCGAAGACTGTATTTTATCCCTTTAGTGATATATATCTACAGCAGCCCAACCACTGTTATAAATTCAATCTGACCTTTTCTAGAATGGTTTGAGTAGATAAATAGGAAAATGTGACTGTATATTGGCAATCATAGACATCCTTAGACTTTCCACTGAGTTAATGAAAGACTAAAGTTGTGGGAGTGTTGATTTCATCCAGTGCTCAAACTGAGTTACTACATACCTCTGTTAAAACTTCAAAGTATAATGTCAACATTTGAGGACACAATCTGTCTGTACATAGAGCTCCTTTGGTGACTTTTAGAAATTAAAATGTAAAAGATGAGCATGTGGATGCTCAGAAACTAGTGCTCTTTTTAAAAGAGTGTCAGGTAGAACATGTTGCTAATATTTCAAATTTCTGAAATTAATTTTAAGTGACAACAAAATTATCTAATGTTCTTAACTCAGCCTATAGAATGAGGAAAACCCAAGATAGCTCTGCTGCTAAAATTATACTTTAAAAAATTTTGTCTAATATAATGTGCAAAATTATGCTAAAAGAGTTTTCTGAATATTGGGACTTCTAGAATGCATGCAAAGAGAGGAAATAACTCACCTTTTAGCATGCCGAACATTGATAGATAATTTTTTCCCTTTAGTGATTTTTTTAAGTGTCTTTAACATTCTGTCAAATAACTTGCTCTTGGTTTGTTTGTGGATGATCACCCATTTTGAAAAGGCCTTGCCCTTTAAAAACAACAGTAATCCTAAATACTGTCACTCAATTTTTCCCTCAGGGTTTAATAACTATTAGGTAGTAGAGATTGTCACTTGGTGTGTCAGTAGATCTTAAGTTAAATTTATCACTACATGAAATGTGGGCTAAGAAGTCTTTACATAAATTAAGAGGTTTTTGGCTCACCGTTGAATGTCTACAAGATTATGCAATTTCCTTCTTATTGCATTTTTGGAAATGGTTTGCTTTAAAGGGGCTGCAAAAGAATTCTAATTAAATCTCTTTATGCACTTAACTTTTGGAAAGAAAATGAATATGGTTTAGTTGCATCATTGAACTGACTTTAGAGTTGTAGAATGAAATTACTATAAAAAGAGTTCAAATCAGTGTATAGGTTATGTTTAACTTTATAGTAATAGCAGTCTATTTTGACAGGTTTATATAAATGTGATTAGTAACATCCAAGAACTATTGATGTCCAAAGTAAGATGTGTACTTATATTGTCACTATTTCAATGAAACTCTTCACTAGCTCTGATTCTAAAATGGATGTCTGTTCTGGTTGAAATCAAATTTACCATATTTTCTTCATAAGATTTTTGTGAATGATTTCTATATTGATATTTAGTCACTTAAATTTTCCTCTTATTACTTGATTCATTGGTACATATTATCTGTTCTGATAACTCCCAATATGTTTATAATTCAACATATTTGCCAATGTATTAGGTTGATATTTCAAATGCCAATTCATCCTATTCATAAAAATATCCCAAAGTGTCCCCCTTCATAATAATATTCAAATTGATATAGTTTACAGAGAAGACTTCAAAGCAAAATCATTGATATTTCCCAGGCTTTGGAATGTGGTCCACAACAGGAAGAACAGGTTTTCGGCAAAAAGTAGAAAGTTTACTTTTTTTATAGGTAGAATTTTAAGTATTAGAAGTTTTTAAATAGTACATGATTACTCTTTTCTCATCAGAACACTTAAAAAAGTGGTACACCTATATAAAGTAAGCCATAGTGGGGTTTCCTGTACATAGTTGGTAGTTGAATTAATTGTGGTTCACATTATTCTGAATAATATCATCTTGGCTTATCAATTTCAAGAAAATGACGTGGTTAAATGTTAGATAAAGGACATGCTTGGGTGGCAGGAAGTGCTTTTAGATGATATTTCCTGTTGAACCATGGGGTCCGTCTGAAGGGAAGTGTAAGTATGCACAGCCATGGGAACTGCTTGGTTGAATGGTTTGTGAGTTTTTGACAAAAATTGCTATTAGAGAGTTAGAATTTCAAGGAACAAACATTACGGATTTAGGAGAAGACTAAGATTTCTAATTTGGAATAATTAGAAACACAGAATATTACCAGAGCTTCAAGATATAAAACAGAGAGGGAACCAGAGACTGTATGGCAGTTACCATGTCTAAACCTTTGTGGTTTGCTATGTTTGCCTATTTATCATTTCTTGATGCTATAATGACCTTTATGTTGTTGCTGTTGTTCTTAGGCACTGTGGAGTCTGTTCTGAATCATAATGACAATATGTAAAACGCAAAACAAAACATCCTCACATTTTGCATTTTGCTAAGTTTCAGCCCATTGTTGCAACCACTGTGTCAATCCATCTCATTAAGGGTTTTCCTCTTTTTCATTGAACCTCTAGTTTCCCAAGCATGACATCTTTCTCTAGGAACTGGTCCCTCCTGATAATATTTCCAAAGTATGTGAGATGAAGTCTCACCATTCTTGCCTCTAAGGGCATTCTGACTGTATTTCTTCCAAGACAGATTTGTTCATTCTTCTGGCAGTCCATGACATGTTCAATATTCTTCTCCAAAATCATAATTCAAAGGCATCAATCCTTCTTTGGTCTTCATTATTTACAGTCCAGCTGATTTGCATAAATACCATTAATGTATGAAGGGACCACTTTTTAAAGTCAGAGAAGGAAGAAGATACAAACATGTTCAATCTTGGGCTTTATGATGCACTCCGATTAAAAAAAAGACTTAGTACTGATAGCTTTAAAAAGAAAATGAGAGTACTCTGATCTCTGGGAAGAACAAAAGAACATATAAGAAATAAGGTAGCAAAAACAGTCAGAACATTGTCTTCATGGCCTTAGTTGTGAAGTAGCCTAAGTGGCTTCTCTACTCTTGCATTAGACTGTTGAGTAGTTCTGTGCATTGATTCTTGCCAGATTCCTAAGAGAACAGTAAACTTAGTAATGTTTAGACATATTGGTACAGCTATATTTCCAAACCAGAAATTATTCAGATTTAGATGAAAACCTGTCAGAAAAACAAAAACATATTCTAGCCCTGGAAGCACAAAGGTTAAGCATTTGGCTGCTAACCAAAAGGCTGGTAGTTCAAATCCACCAGTGATTCCTTGGAAACCTTATGGGGTAGTTCTACTCTGTCCTATAGGTTTGCTATGTGTCGGAATTGACTCAACAACGGGTTTTTGGGTGCTATGCTATCCACAACCAATTCTTCTTCATTTTTAATGAACTATAATATTTGTTAGGAGGTATTTTGTTATTTTGAGATGAGTTCCTTCCATTAAATAGGATTTAGTGGACTATAAGAGCTCTATGTGTTCAAGTGGAATGGAATCTCAAGGTTTATCTATTTGGTTCCAAATTTATATGCTAGAACTTAGCAAGAAGAATGGCAAAGGGAAAAGAGAGTTAATTGGGAGATTATTAATTATTAGTGTAATAAGTGTGGCAAGTAAGAAGCTAAACAGTTACAGAAGCAAAAATACTGCATACTGAACATGTATTTATTGAATGCCTACTCTTAGCAACACACTTTTTGTAAGCATTTAAATACAGAAGGAAACAAGATATATATATGTATGGATTCTTTGCCATCTGTCTTAGGCTGGGTTCTCTAGAGAAGCAAAACTAGCAAAGCATATATATATATATATATATATATATATATATATATATATATATACATATATACACACACAGAGAGAGAGAGAGAAAGATCTCAAGGAAATGACTCACGTTATTGAAGTTGGCAAGTCCCAAAGTCTGTGGGTCAGGCATTGGCTGGAGGCTTCTCCTGACTCATGTGGCTGCAGGGCCTGAGGGACCCAGAATTGGCAGGTCAGATGGCAGGCTGCCAGCTCACAAGGCTATAAAAGCCAATGAACCCCAAAGTCAGCAGATCAGACGACAGGCTTCTGGCTCAAGTCCCAAGAGCCAGAGGTCAGATGATGATGAGCCAGAAACAGGATCTATAAGCAAGCAAGCAAGATTTGCCAGAATGTCCATAAATTTATATATATATATATATATATGATGCAGTCCATACTCCCAAGGAAACTCCCCTTATAGCTGACTGGATGTTCTCATCAGATCACATCATACAGAATGACTACATCATTACACAACTGCCAAATTACATCATTACATAAGTGCCAAGTTACATCATTATATAACTGCCAAACCACTAAGAATCATGGCCCAACCAAGTTGACACACAACCTTAACCATCACATCATCTCTCACCCAATAGAGATTATTGCCACCAATTGGGAATAACCTCTTGTCATTGTGTAAACTAAAATAATAGAAATAAAAACTGAAAGTCAGAGAAAATAGGAGGAAAAATAGAGAGTCAAAAAGGGTAAAGTTCTAATTTTTCCTTGGGATAAACTGGGAGTCAAAAAATACTTGCCTAGGCTTGAAGAACCTCTGTGGTCCCCCTCTTCAACCACTCAATTTTTTTTTTTTTAGGTTCACTCCCTCTAATGATGTAGGGATCTGGGCAGAAACCTCTAAAACAGTTAAAGTATGTTTATCAAAAATGTAAAATTTTACTCTTAGGTAAACATAAAGTGATCATGTCAAATATTTTATTGAACTTATAATTAATAAGCGTTCTAGGAAGTCCACCATGAACAACTCTATATTGGAATCATATTGACTTCCCAGGCATTTCTTACAAGAGAAATTCAGGAAGATGCCAGGTTATCACCCTTCCCTTGCCATCCTCAGTGCAGAGGGCAGGCTATTCCTAATGTAGTCATCTCTCCTTATTCTGCCACCAGATAGTTTCAGCCTCAAAAAAGTATAATTTTCAAAAATGTAAAATCATGACTTTCAGACAAACATGAAATGAACATACCTATATCAAAGACCTTATATAACCCATGAATTAATGAGGGAAAAATTAAGATGATATCACTGACTCAATGAGCATTTGAGAAGCTAGATTATTTACAGGCAATTTAACAAAGAAATATCAGGGTAGAATTGCTCATTGAGATTTAAAATCAGTTAATGCCCAGCATGTCATAAAGCTTTGGTTCAACCTGTTCCACAGGGCAGAATCTGTTTGCATCACTTCTGACGAAAATCTACAGGTTAAGAAGAAATTTCACTTAGCCTGAGACCATTAATTAATAGTGAACAGTGAGAAAAACTACATACATCAACCCAAGATGTCATTGGGTAGTCCTTGCTTTGATGTTAACATCAAAATGCCATTTCCCCAATTTTTTCCTTATTTGTCCCATGTTTTGGATTTTTTTTTGGATAATTTTTATTACAAGTCTTTCCCACTTAAGTATTTCATATTTTCCATATCACCTGGTGCAAATATTTAGCATTTTAGTGATTCTCATGAGCCTCTTTTTCTTGGCTTGAGGTGAGAGGAGGAAGCATATCCCTTCACCAGGGTCATGAGGAATAATATATCATGTTAACAATTCTCTCAGAAGAAATCTTCCCTTCTAAAGTTCAATCCCTATTATAATATACCTTGGAGATAAGTGAACACTAATACGAACAGAGCTGGTTTGTAAAAGACTTTAGCATAAAGGGTCTTATATCTTGCTTTTGAAGAAGTCATTTGTTTCTTAGCCCTTGGGGCTCAGCAAAAACTTACTAACATCCTGTTTAGCTTTAACAATTTCATTTAAAGCATTCCTATCCATTTAATGTCTTAAAAGTATCCCTGGGTGGTACAAATGCTTAAGCACTTAACTACTAGCTTCAAATTTGACAGCTTGAACCCACCCAGAGCCTCCTTGGAGGACAGGCCTGGTGATATACTTCCAAAAGTTACAACCTTGAAAACCCTGTGGAGTACAGTTCTACTCTGACACATGTGAGATTGCCATGAGTCAGAATGGACCCAATAGCAGCTAACAATGCCTTAAAAAATGTCTGTAACTAAGTAGGTATTACGCTACTAGTGAAACATTTTTGGAGAGCTCCCTAATTCTCTTTATTGCTACATTTTAAGCACTATTGTATCCTAGTCTGTAAAGCTTCAATGTATACATTAAATATCAATACTGTTTTGAAATATCAAACTCATTTCCTATTTCAGACCTAAGCTGAAAAGGCAACTCCTGTAGCTGTGTTCTCAAATGACCATCTGTTTGTATTTTCTAACAATATCATCTGAGGCACTCATCAAAAATATAAAAAATATAAATTTGGGGGCCCCTTTACCTAGATTTACCAATTATAATCTCAGGAGACTGAGTTAGGAATCTGCATTTTCAACAATCTCCATAGATGATTACAATCCCCAATCAGATTTTGGAAGCACTGACTTGTTTAATGTTTATGTTTTTAGCACCTCCTGTTACAGCAGCAGTTGAACATTTTCCTGTCATGCAAATGTTAATTTGGCTCTTCTCTTACCCCACTTGCACACACAAAATAGAATAACTAGGATGAAATGCAAAATTGCAAAGTCAATTAGAAATTATAATACTCAAATATTCATTCAGTATATTCATTTATTCAAATCAAATATTTTAGTGTTATTTTAAATATAACTGAAAGTTTAATATTTTATTATGGATACCTAGTTAAATAAAATGAGAACTTTCCCTGCTATCATTCAGATCATTACGTGAAACATATACACACACACATACACATACATACATGTGCATATTCATGTTAAACATCTACAATCAGAATTCTGTCTCCTGAATATATTAGAAGTTCTTCGAGTAATAAAACACAGAGGAGAAGGTATTGTTACTATGATAATGCTCTCGGTAGTTTAGTAGTTTAATTATTTGTTGTGGCCTCTGAGTCTTACCAGTGGGATCTGGCTCTTGGCCTCAGAATTTTATATATATTTTAAGGGCAGCTGTTCACAGGCTGGTGTGCCAGTATGAGCTTATATTCGGTTTATTCCATATGGCTACCAATTCTGGTCATTAAGCCAACTAATGTACAGCCAGGAAAAATTTGGAGTTTTTTAGAAAAATAACATAATGACAATTTCTGAGTTGTGACTATAAACATGACCACTAAGATCTTGGACATGCCTACTAATCCAGCCTTTCCTTCGTCCTTTCCTTTCTGGAACATCACAACCCAGACGTACAGATATCTTTACCTTTCTGAATGTGTCCTATTGCATGTTTCTCTGTGATATTTCATATATTTGTCCATTTGTGAGGAGCAAACTTCTTCTACTATCACATAACCAAATCCCTTTAAATTTTAAGGCTCAGTTCAGATAACAACTCATTCCAGACAGCTTTAGTCATTATTACTTTGTATTTACCTCTGTGAAAGTTGCAATTATCATGTACTATCATGAAATCCTATATAGATAAAAGTGTTCTAGAATTCATAATATTACACTGAAATCATTTTCTTGTCAGTCATCTCTATTAGACTATATAGTCCTTGAACTTTTTATCTATTTAAATATAAGTACCTGATATAGACCTTGGAACATAGTAGGTATATAAATAAGAATTAATGGTTAAATTAGTTATGGTTACTCTGCTGAAGTACAATGTTGCCAGTGATAGGATAATATCCATATACCTACAATGAAGACCAGTTAATACGATTATTATTCAAATTTACTCGCCAACCACTAAAGCCAAAGATGAAGAAATTGAAGATTTTTACCAACTTCTGCAATCTGAAATTGATCAAAAATGCAATCAAGATGCATTAGTAATTACTGGTGATTAGAATGCAGAAGTTGGAAACAAAGAGAAAGGATTGGTAGTTGGAAAATACGGCCTTGGTGACAGAAATGACACCAGAGATGGCATGATAGGATTTTGCAAGACCAATAAGTTCGTCATTGTAAAAACCTTTTTTCAACAACATAAATGGTGACTATACACATGGAACTCACCAGATGGAATACACAGGAATCAAATAGACTACATCTGTAGAAAGAGACCATGGAAAAGTTCAGTATCATCAGTCAGAACAAGGTCAGAGGATGACTGTGGGACAGAACACCAACTGATCATATGCAAGTTCAAGTTGAAGCTGAAGAAAGTTAAAACAAGTCCACCAGGGCCAAAATATGACCTTGAGTATATCCAACCTGAATAAGAGATTTGACACATTAAACACTAATGACTAAAGACCAGACAAGTTGTGGAATGACATCAAGGACATCATACATGAAGAAAGCAAGAGGTCATTGAAAAGACAGGAAAGGAAGAAAAGACCAAAATGGATGTCAGAAGAGACTCTGAAACTTGCTCTTCAATGTACAGTGACTAAAGCAAATGGAAGGAATGATGAAATACAAGAGTGAAACAGAATTTCAAAGGCAGCTTGAGAAGAAAAAGTAAAGTATTATAATGAAATATGCAAAGACCTGGAGTTAGAAAACCAAAAGGTGAGAAAATGCTTGACATTCCTCAAGTTGAAAGAACTGAAGAAAAAGCTTACATCTCTAGTTGCAATATTGTAGGATTCTATGGGGAAAATATTGAACAATGCAGGAAGTATCAAAAGAAGATGGAAGGAATACAGAGTCACTGTACCAAAAATAATTGGTTGACGTTAAACCATTTCAGGAGGTAGCATACAATCAAGAACTGATGGTACTGAAGGAAGAAGTCCAAGTTGCAATGACAGCATTAGCCAAAACAAGGCTCAGTGGAATATCAGTTGAGATGTTTCAACAAATGGATGAAGCGGTGAAAGTGCTCACTTGTCTATGCCAAGAAATTTGGAAGACCACTACCTGGCCAACCAACTGGAAGAGATCCTTATTTGTGACTTTTCCAAAGAAAGGTGATCAAAAAGAATGTGGAAATTATCAAACAATATCATTAATATGACAGGGAAGTAAAATTTTGCCAAAAATCATCCAAAAGCAGCTGCAGCAGTACATCAACAGGGAACTTCCAGAAATTCAAAAGAGAACAGAAAATGTGGAACAAGTTATATCATTGCTGATGTCAGATGGATCTTGGCTGAAAACAGAGAATACCAAAAAGATGTTTATCTGTGTTTTATTGATTATGCAAAGGCATTCAAATGTGTGGATCATAACAAATTATGGGTAACATTGTGAAGAATGGGAATTCGAGAACATTTAATTGTGCTCATGAGGAACTTGTACATAGACCAAGAGGCAGCTGTTGGAACAGAATGAGTGGATACTGCCTGGCTTAAAGTCAGAAAGGTGTGCGTCAGACTTGTGTCCTTTTACCATACTTACTCGATCTGTATGCTGAGCAAGTAAATCTGAGAAGCTGGAATATAAGAAGAAGGGGCATCAGGACTGGAGGAAGATTCACTAACAGCCTGTGACATGCTGGTTCTTACGATGCGGAGGTTCAAGGTGTCCCAAATATATAACTCTTCCAAGCTGCTGTACCACACCATCATCTCTATCATCAACTACTTCCTTCTCGCAAGACCAGTCTATCAAGTGATTTCACCTCAGTCTATTCCATTCATGTTGGGTAGGGTTACTCAGGTACAACACTAGTGGGCTATCTTGCCCAATAGGCAACATGGTAATATTCACTGTCGGCCCCAATTTTGCCACATGAGGGGAAAGTACAATCCATCCCATCAGGCCCTTGGGAATTCTGGCATAAGTGTGTAGGGATGTAGCTACCGTCTCTTGCTTAAGGATCACCCCTGCTTCTGGCACCTGTAGCTACATCCCTGATCCTGGAACCGCAGCATCCAGCAGGAGAAAAAACAATTCTAAGTAATGTGGAGAAGAACTGTACAGTAGCACCAGTATCCTCCCCTCCCCCTCTTTCCCAGATTCCCCAGAGAAGTGTAGGAATCTGTTCAGTGGTGACCCTCCTTTTGTCCCCCTCATGCTGAGTGTGAGCACACACTCATGAAGGCATTTGAGCCAGCCCTTCATGCCTTTATCTCCCCCTTGTTTTGGATAACAAATATTTCAATTGCCTATTCCAATTCTCTATTAAACCATTACTCTGAGGATGGTATGCTCCTTGGTATGTCAATTTAATATGATGTTTCTTGGGCCAGTGCTGCACTCTGTGGGCTGTAAAGTGTGTTCCTTGGTCTGATGAAATATTACTCAGTGGCAAATATCAGTACAGTATGTTTTGTTCTAGTCCCTTAATAGAGATTTTGGCATTTGCATCTGTAAGACTCATGCAAGGAAACTGTGACAACAGATCCAACAAGGCTCCTTGGACTGTTGCTTTGTTTCACAGTAGCAAGGTCACATGGGCTATCCATGAAGAAGGGGCTCCCTTGATGACTGTATCTACCATGACCAGTGTAAGGGGCATGCTCACTGCATGAATATCATGATCAAAATAAAGCCATTCCAGCATGGCTTGCAAAAGCAGCACTCAGTATTTCCATATGCATCCAATTAGCCAATTCCTTAGGAATTAGATTCACCCTTCCTAAATCTCATGAATAGTTTTTTATTGGGTAACTGATTGCAACATAACAGCTGCTTCAGTCTATGGGTGTTTTTATCCCATCCAGAGATCAAAGATTTCTCATTCTCCCATTTATCCCCTTTTTTCCAAAACCACATATTCCAGTGAGTCTGGGCTGTTGCAACAAAATCCATCATTCTGACACCAACTAAACGAATAATTGCTTTTATATGGATCAACACAAAGCTGGTTCCTATGAGGCAGAGGTTAAAGATGTCCCAGATATTACTTTTCCAAGCTGCTGTACCACTCCATCATCTCTATCATCTACTCCCTCTGGCCTTAGTACTCTTCCTCCTGTTTTTGGGTTCCCTAATTCTCTGCAATGTCTCACAGAACTCATGAACCATATAAAGGAAATGGCTCACATGGTTGAGGAGGCTGGCAAGCTCCAAATTTGTGGGTCAGGTGTGGACATCTTCCTGGCCCTCAGTCTCTGCCCAAAGGCACTCAGCCTTCTCGCTCTGTGGGCCCGGAAGCCCATTGCTCTGTCTCCTGCGGGTCTCCGCCACCAGCCTTTCTTTTGGTGGTGGTAGGCTCTCCTCTGTGATGGAACTGGCTCTCTTTTAAGGCAAAACTGACCAATGCCCTTGGTAGACCATGATTAACCTACCACACAATCACCTGGGTGGGAGTTGCAAGACCATGGCTAGAAAGGCCACACAAAAAAGTAATTAATCCACCACAAAATGATACAATCTTGCTTGCTGAAAGTGAAGAGGACTTGAAGAACTTACTGATGAAGATCAAAGACTACAGCCTTCAGTATGGATTACACCTCAACATAAAGAAAACTCACAACTGGACCAGAAAGCAACATCATGATAAACAGAAGAAATATTGAAGTTGTCAAGGTATCGTTTTACTTGGATCCACAATTAATGCCCATGAAAGTGACTGTCAAGAAATCAAATGACACATTCCATTCCTCAAATTTTCTGCAAATTTTTAAGGGGTTAAAAAGCAAAGATGTCATTCTGAGGACTAAGGTGCACCTGACCAAAACCATGCTATCTTCAACAGCCTTATATGGGTGCAAAAGCTGGACAATGAATATGAAAGACCAAAGAAGAATAGCCTTCGAATTATGGTGTTGGCAAAGAATAATGAATATACTGTTAACTGCCAGAATAACAAACTGGTCTTTTTTCGAAGAAGAAGTACAGCCAGAATGCTCCTTAGAAGCATGGATGGCAAGACTTCGTCTCATATACTTTGGACATGTTATCAGGAGGAAGCAGTCCCTATAGAAAGACATCAAGCTTGGTAAAGTAGAGGATCAGTGAAAAAGAGGAAAACCCTCAACAAGCTGGATTGACACAGCGGCTGCAACAATGGGTTTAAGCATAAGAACAATTATGAGGATGGCGCAGGACCAGGCAGTGTTTTGTTCTGTTGTACGTGTCGCTCTGTGTCAGAGCTGACTTGACAAACGACATATCCAGGCCTGATGGTAATTTTCATACTTTTGAAATAGAGAAACAAGAGAAATGATGAAAAATTTATCCCAAGAAATTTTGCTAAAATTTCCCATGTGATATTATCAATATTTTCCCATTGCTTTAAATGATATTTTCAGTTATACATGTTTCAGTTTAGTTCTTATCTCAAGTAATTGTGTTGGCCCTATAAAACACAAATTTTCAGTAACTTTACCTACACTTTGTGAATTTTCCTTGGTGTTTAATCGATAGTCCTTGGTATTTAAATATGTACAGTAATACCTGCAAAAGCCAGAACCTGTGTAAGATGTAAATCTGTCAGAGAAGGAAATCTCAAATATTTTCCACAACTAAGAGAGCGATAGAAAAGTGGTAAGGCTTCTCCCTGTCAAAGGTGGAAAACTAGCAAGACCAGGAAAAATAAGGCAGTCCTGTTGCGTTCCAGTTTGCACAAGTTTCACCGTATTTAAAATCTTTTGGAGTAACCTATCAAATGAATAACCAAATATGTATATATTTATTTTTATATAAATTATATTTGCATACATATAGATTGATAAGAAGCTTATAAGTGTTACTTCTATTTCTTAGTTGAGCAAAGAATCATAGTATTTTATAAAATTTCTCTCACACTTTAGCATATTCAAGCATCAACTATATTGGATGCTAAGATTCACCAAACAATTCTGTAATTTTCAAGTTCCTTGAATTGTGAAATTTGAATTACCATTAATTATGCTACTAATAGCATTCTCAGGTTAACCTTGGGATTGATTTCACAATAAATCAGCACACTGCTTTAGACTTAGGAAGTTAAATGCTAGGAGATTTTGAATTTGGGACAGCAAGGATTTAATCTTACTCATAAATGTTACAATTTTAAACAATGTACTTATTTTTATCATGTTCTACATTCCTTATTATAAAAGAAACCTGAAACAATTTTCAATGTTTTCTTTTTTGGTCCTCTTATTGGAATGAACCTGTAAGAGAAAAGACATCATAGAAAAGCTGTGATGTGACGTCTAAAGAGCGATCATTATTTTCCATGCCATTTCACTATCAAAAATTAAAGGCTTATGATGAACTTTAAGTTTGTTCCAGCCAGGTAACACAGCACAGCTTTTTGTTCTAAACCTTAAAATGATAAATGTCAAATTAGAGTTACCTGTAGCGGGTTTGGGATCATATAAAACTAAAGCTTACTAGATTTATTTTTAAATGATTTTCCACAGTAATATAAGGGGATGCTCTAATTTAGTTGCATTTTCAATTAGCCATGTCCAGCACAGATAAGATTTAATACCTAGGGAAAATATGGGTTCATTTTATTTCATTATTTTTGGAAACATGGGTTAGAGCGATAGCATTATCTTGAGCCACATAGCACGTCCTCAAACATAAATTATCTTGCTCAAAATATAAAAAAATTCAGCTGTCTACATAAAAAAAAATTACATTTATACTGGGTAAGTAATCATGTAGATTGTTTTACTGCTTTTTTTTTTTTTTTTTTTATCTATTGCTTCCTTGAGTAAATAGGCATTGCTAAAATAGCTTTTGGTAGTCTGGCAGCACTTAACGTCATTTCTCCAAAGATATCTGGGGGGCTTTTTTTTTTTTTTTAATAAGAATATCTTCTTATTCACAAGTCCCTGGGTGGTTCAATGGTTAACCTACTTGGCTGCTAACCAAAAGGTTGGAGGTTTAGTACACCCAGAAGCACCACAGAAGAAAGGTGTGGTGAACTACTGAAAAACCAGCCATCGAAAACCCCATGGAACACACTTCTACTCTGACACACATGAGTCACCATCCTGTGAGTCAGAATTGACTTGATAACAATGTTTTTTATTCCTTATTTTCAGGAAATAATATCCCCATCATCTCCAAATTATTCCTTAACTATTGAATTAATCATAATAAAATATTTATTGAAATGCATTTCTAAATTGCCTTCTTCTAAAAAGGACCTGAGAGGATTAAGATGAAAAACAACTGAAGAAAATGGAGCAACACATTGAGTTGGTATAGTTGGTTCTTGGCAGTCAGAGAAATTAGGTTTCAAGCAGAAATGTATAAAATCATTACCTTAAAAAAAGCAATATATTATTTCCTTAGAAAAATCATTATTTCTCATTATAAAATTCTGAAAAAAAAATAAATTCACATGACTTACCACAGTAAGAAAGTGTGAAGCTTCATTATTTGCCTAATTTTGATCAAATTTAATTTCTTTGAAAAACTCCCCTTGGCCAATTCTATATAATTCTGGTGGGACTGTTAATGAGAGGAATCGCTTTTTTTTCAAAACTCCTGGATATTGGAATTGTGACCACAGAAAACTTAGTAGAGAGTCTTTCCCAGGAAGCTGATTCTTGAGCAGAGACGCAGCATCTAGGAATTCTTGAACTAAGATATCCACTGGCACTGATCTAGACAAGAGCCCTCCAGCTTCTGGTTCTGAAATCTCAGAGGTGCCTGGAGTCCTTTCCTTCACAATGTCTGGATATTCTGTCTCTCATCTGATTCTGCTTATGCTGAAGCTTGAAAATCAGCAACGCTAAATGATTTAGGCACTATTAAGAACAATAAATGAGACAAGATTTGCAATGGACAGTGTTGTCAGCACCAAAACTGTAAACAAGTCTGAACAAGTCTGATGGTCTGTTTTAATTATGATGAGGAATGAATGGGTAGCATATTTTGTAGAGGAAACTTCTAAATCTCATTTATCTCTAGCTAATAGAACCTCAGATCTGCCATTTTACTGAAAGAAACCTTTTGGCTCTATTTATGTAAAAATATATTGGAGATAACAGTTATATAGTTGTATTAACACAAATTAATGGACACATTACTAATTGGCGTTACAATATTTCCTTGTATGGATATGTTATAGATTTTTAAAATAATTTATTATTGATGGCCATTTAGGTCAGTTTCAAATTTTTGTTGTTATAAAAATTTCTGTGAATATATTTTAGTGTGTTCTTTTGTGTGTGAATTTAACTTTGTGTTTACTTTTGTTATTATTATAGCTACTCTTGTGGTTGTGAAGCAGTATCTCATTGTGATTTGATTTGCATGTCCCTAATAATAACTAATAGAGCCTTGGTGGTGCAGCAGTTAAGAGCTCAGCTCCCAGCCAAAAGGTTGGCAGTTCAAATCCACCAGCTGCTCCTTGGAAACCCTATTGGGCAGTACTACCCTGTCCTATAGGGTCACTGTAAGTCAGCAGCAACAGGTTTGGTTTGATTTTTTTAATGACTAATGTAGGAGCCCTTGTGGCTCAGTGGTTAAGCTCTAGGCTGCCTACCAAAAGGTTGGTAGTTCAAATCCACTAGCTGCTCTGTGGAGAAAGAAGTAGCAATCTACTTCCATAAAGATTTACAGCCTTGGAAACCTTCTGGGGCTGTTCTACCATGCCCTATAGGGTCACTATGGGTCAGAATTGACTCGATGGGTTTGGTTCATGTTGAGCATCTTATCATGTGCTTATTGGCTATTTTTGTATCTTTTTTTGAGAGTGTCCTGAATATTTTGCACATTTTTATATTGGAATACTTTTCTTTTTATTGTTACCTGTAAGAGTTCTTTGTAGATTCTGGATACTAGACTCTTATCAGATGAATGATTTATAAATATTTTCTCCCATTCTTTTCACCTTCTTGATACTGTCCTTTGATGCACAAATATTTCGTCTGATAAGGTCCAATTAATCTTTTTTTTAATTTTGTGTCATATAAAAGAAAACTGTCTAACCTAAGGTCACAAAGATTTACCTGAAGTCATGAGGAAATAAGACTAAAAAGCAAGCTAGTACTTAAGGATGCCAAATAACATTACTGATAGTCTGAGCCAGTCTAGAACTCTCTATCGCAGACTTCTGTTAGATGTGGTAATAAATATCTGGTGAGACATTCTTACTAAATGCATCCTTTTATTAAATGCACTGATACAAAAGGACGAGGATAACTCATTTGTAACTGGTAGTTATGGTGTCTTGGCTTCTTTACATAATGTCAAACGGTTTGTACCGCAATTCATTCCTAATCTTAGGGAAAGGTTTTTGCTCTCGTCTGGTCAGAGACAATCAATCTCAGTCATTAGCTGCAAGGCTTCTTCTCCTTCTCTCCAGCAGTCATTTAGTCACTGTCACTTTCTACTACACTAAGAGGTGTCATAGAAATGTGAAACCTGTGTATGACTGTGTGTGTGTGTGTTTCTCCATGGCATGGTTAGTAAGGAGTAAAGAAGAAGAGTGTGCATCAGGGCTGTCTAGCCTGAGAAGAAGTTATCTTAGAGTAGTTTAACTTACTCTTTTTTTTTTTTCTTATTTAACTTTAAATTATATAAGGACCCTTGGTGGCACAGTGATTAAGTGCTTAGACGCTAAGCAGTTAGAACCCACCAGCTGCTCTGTGGGAGAGAGATGTGGCATCTCTGCTTCCCTAATGATTACAGCCTTAGAAACCCTATGGGGGCAGTTCTACCCTGTCCTATAGTGTCACTATGACTTGGAATTGATACTATGGCAATGGTTTTAAATTATATAGACTTCTGGTTTCAGCAGAAAGATGTACAGATCTGGAAAAAACATCATTCCTCCCTTACAACAACAAATCTGGAAAAACTGCAAATTAACAGCTTTTCTTGAACCCATCAGAAAACTGCAATCGCAGGGCAAAAGCCTAATCTGCAATCTTGAAGGATTCAGATACCTGAAGTAAGGAACAGGACCCAAAAAACATTTGCTTACCTGGTAAAGATGCTGCAGAATCCTACGTAAAGTCGTAAGAAGATTAGGCCAGAAATGTGTAAAGAATTGCTAAAGACTGAGTGTGGGTTAACAGGAGAATACGATGCCCCTGAGGACTACAGCTATAACTGGGTTCAGACTCCCTACAGGCTTTTCCTCCAGGATCCTCAACAAGCATACATAGGAGAGCTCGTAGGTGATCACGCAGAAGCTCTACTTCTTGGTGATGGCTGGGGGAGGGAAAAAGCAGCCACTTCCAAAAATCTGTTGAGACACAGGGCCCCAATGTCCCTAACAGAACAAAAGCCCATGAGCTGAATTCAGAAGGGCAACAAAACCTATAGGTGAGAAACAATAGAGGAAACACTTGCAGCTAGAGTAGGGGAAACAAACAAACAAAAAAATCCAAACCATTGCTGTTGAGTCAATTCTGACTCATAGTGACCCTACTGGACAGAGTAGAACTGCCTCGTAGGGCTCCCAGGGAGCACCTGGTGGATTCAAAATGCTGACCTTTTGGTAGCAGCCAAGCTTTTAACCACTGTGCCACCAGGGATCCAGGGTAGGGGAACAGGAGCAATAAAGCCGAGGAAAGAATCAGTGAATATGGAGATCCAAATAAAACCAAACCCATGGCTTTCAAGCTGATTCTGACTCATAGAGATCCTATAGGACAGAGTAGAATTTCCTCATAGGGTTTCCAAGGCTGCAAATCTTTATGGAAGCAGACTGCCACATCTTTTTCCCGCAGAGTGACTGGTAGGTTCAAAAGTTCCAGGGCTGGATTACCCAATAAACAAGGTAGCACGGGCACAATTGTGCCTTCCTACCAATCTGCAGTACACAATTTCACCTGTCCCCCACCACATCAAAGAAGTGGTGAAACCCATCTGTTTACCACAGATTAGCAAGTAAATACACTTAAGCCTGTTTGTACCTTGCTCAATGCAAACTGGTGCATACTGTGTTACTGGTTAATCTGCCCCTGGTTCGAAACCCTGACGTTTTGGTTAGCAGTACAGCACTTTAACTACTGGACCACCAGGGCTCCTTGAAAATGGAGATAGGTCCGTAGACATTACTTAAAATGAAATACAAAGAGAAACAAGAGAAACACACACACACACATACACATGCACATACAAAACTAGACCCATAAGGAACAAAACCCTCAATCTTTAAGAGAAAGTACATCACAACTGTATCTGGAGAGCATTAGTGGATGTAGGGTAATGCTATTCAGCTATATGCATCCCCTGCCTAATGGAATCAACTTTGCTCTCCCCTGAAGCACGCTGGGGATGAATTCCGGATGGACTCAGGCTAAGGTACAATGCTGGGAGTGGCATGACTGGGCCAGTGGCCAAGGCCAAGGAGTGCCTTAGCAACAGGAAGGAAAACACCTGGGCCTAGATGTGAAGTCCCTGGGAACACTGACTGCCGAAGGATGTGGGAGAAAAAAATAAGCCTTGGTCCCAGCTAGAATGGTATATAAGCTTGTGTCTCTTGCCAGGTGGTTACAGAGTGCTAAACTGGTTGAGCCACTGCCCTGGACCATGGTCCTGTAAGTGAGCTTCCCAAATAAACCATATGTCATGATCACTGGTTCTGGAGTCTTTCTTTAGTCTCTTGGAGATGCAGCTGACCTTGGGTTCAGGTGCCGCTGGGTTGTTACCGAACAGTGGAAAACCACTGCAGCTGGGAGAATTTAAAGTGGAAAATAAAGAAGTTCAACTCCAGGAGGGAGGGCAGTCCAGCACTATATTTGGAGGAGGGACAAGAAAAATTCTGAAGGCCAAACACCCAAGACCCAGGTCCACACTGCCTACCTAAGAACAAGGCCAAATTAAAATATGTGAGAATCTTCTATACCCCTTCCCCCCAATCATCCCTCACGAACATACTACTCACCCACTGCTTTTGAGTTGATTCTGACTCACAGCAACCCCATAGGATCTCCAAGGGTGTAAATCTCTACGGAAGCAGACTGCCACATCTTTCTCCTGACAAGGGGCTGGTGGTTTCGAACTACCGACCTTTTTGTTAGCAGTCAATCACTTTAACCACAGCACCACCAGGGCTCCTTCATGAACATACTAATAAGTGTCAAATTAAAATGACAGTGGAATATAGCAGGGAGAGCTACAATACATAGGCTGCCTTAGGAACTTCACATATGGAAGAACCAAAGCTAAGTGAGAAGACAAAAACAAGGTATGTCTTTGACACACTGGAAGTAACCATAACAACAACAAATTTCAAATACATCTCAATTTGTAATGAGATGAGCACATCCCACCAAACAGCTAGCAGAATGAAAGATGGGTTCATCTCCAAGCATAAAAAAGTATTTATCTCGGTACCTTCCACCCTATGTAACATGTCAAGGCATACTAAACAGGAAGAATAACAATCTGGAAAAGTATAATAAACATCAGGAACAAACAGATATGACACAAACGCCAGAACACTCATATAGGGAATTTTAATTAACAAACTATGTTAAAGGCTCTAATGGAAAAGATACAAAATATTCATGATTAGACAGATAATTTCAGGAGAGATATAGGTACTATGAGAAAAAATCAAAAAGGAATATCAGAAACAACAAAATAACAAATATGAAGAATACTTTCTACTGCCTGAGCAGTAGACCCAACAAAGCCATTCAATCCCTAGCCAAAAGAAAGACAGGGTAATTATACTGATTTCAGATAAGGTACATTTCAAAACAAGGAAGTTTTTCAGGGATAAAGAGGGACATTATGTAATGATAAGATGGTTAAATTTCCCACAAAGCGCTTAAGAATCTTAAATATGAGTGCAGAGTCCAGGTGATGCTGTGGTTAAGAGCTCCGCTGCTAATCAAAAGTTCAGCAGTTTGAATCTACCAGCCACTCCTTGGAAACCCCGTGGCGTAGTTCTACTCTGCCCTATAAAGTCACTGTGAGTTGGAATTGACTTGATGGCAATGGGTATTTTTTTTTTTTTGCTTTGTTTTGCATCTAGCAAAACAGCTTCCATAGGAGCAAAGATGGATAGAATTGAAAGAAGAAATAGACAAAGCCACAATTATAGTTGGAGAGATCAGTATGCCTCTCTCAGTCATTGATAGAACAAGTGGGCAGAAAATCAGTAAAAAAATAGATGGCCTGAAAAACACTATCAACCAACTGGATCTAACTGAGTTATAGAACACTCCACTCAACAACAGCAGAAAACACATTCTTCTCAAGTGCACGTGGAACGTTCATCAAAATAGACTGTATCCTAGACTATAAAATAAACCTTAACAAATTTTAAAGGATAGAAATTATACAAAGTGTGTTCTTGGACCATAATAACATTAGACTAGAAATCAATAGTAGAAAAGTAACTGGAAAATTTTCAAATACTTGGAATTAAACAAGCAAACAACAACAAAAAACCCCACTTCTGCGTAACCCATGAGACAAAGTGAAAGTCTCAGGGGCAGTTGCTTTAAATCGGTTGCTTCTCCTCTCCAACTTTCATCTTAGGTTTGAAAGAATAGTGGGACATTGAATGGTAAAGCCAGACATCTATACTAGAAGAGTTTCCAATATCTTTTTCCTATATTCATTGCCCACCACATCAGGTATTTTTTCAGCAAAATAATTTGTGGATAATCTTGACTGTTCACCTTTCTTCCCCTCTATTTATTAGTGGGGGGAACAGAGCTGTTGTAGATAGAGTTTAGGAGAGTTATTGATTTTTAGAAGTTGCTTTTCTTTCTCCACTATTGTTAAAATATAACAGTATGTGTTTGATTTCTGCTTTTTTTTTCTTGTATTTGCTTCTGTAGGATTTGAGGGAGTGAGATTTTTAATCTACTTTCTCTCTACTTTTTACTCAGAATTTTTTCTCAGATTGTTTAAACTTGTACCATTCTTTATTTGCAGCAAGAAGTTTTTCTTTCAACAATAGCTTCCTAGCATTTTGTAACAAGATTTCATCTTGACTAACTTCGTTAATGTTTTGGGAAAAAAACTTGAAGATTTCAAAGATAAATTGGTTGAGAAAATAGCTTGGTATGAAACGAAAATTCACATTCAGAGTTGAGATTGATTTCTAAGTCCACTATATAATTCTGCTGGTCTAGATCACAGGGAAAAAAAAAATAAAAAAAAGCAATTTAAGACTTATTTCACTTGGCCTTTGACTTGCAGGGAGAAGATGGCCTTTCAAAAGTACTACGCTATGCTAAGAGTAACACCTGACATTAACAATAATTTCTTAAGTTGATCCATTAAATTTTTCCCTTTATCACATTTCAGCATATTTCCTTGGAACTGTTTAAATAAATGTTTTATCTTACAAGAAACATTTGAAGATGTAGCTTTTGACATACCTTTTAGAGGATATTTTTCATGTAGAAACAACTGCCCAAGTAAAAATCCCTTAATATGACTCATGCTTCTCTTCATTATTATTTTCTCCTAAAATCTTGGATATATTTCAAGGCATCATCTAATTTAAAGACTGAACTTGACATGATCATTAGCCATTAGAGAAATGCAGATCAAAACTACAATGAGATTTCAACTCACTCCAACAAGGATGGCATTAATCCAAAAAACACAAAATAATAAATGTTGGAGAGGCTGTGGAGAGATTGGAACACTTCTACACTGCTGGTGGGAATGTCAAATGGTACAACCACTTTGGAAATCGATCCGGCACTTCCTTAAAAAGCTAGATATAGAACTACCATATGATCCAGCAATCCCACTCATTGGAATATATCCTAGAGAAATAAGAGCCTTTACACAAACAGATATATGCACACCCGTGTTTATTGCAGCACTGTTTACAATAGCAAAAAGATGGAAGCAACCAAGGTGCCCATCAATGGATGAATGGATAAATAAATTACGGTCTAGTCACACAATGGAATACTATGCATCGATAAAGAACAGTGAGGAATCTGTGAAACATTTCATAACATGGAGGAATCTGGAAAGCATTATGCTGAGTGAAATTAGTTGCAAAAGGACAAATATTGTATAAGACCACTATTATAAGAACTTGAGAAATAGTTTAAACTGAGAAGAAAACATTCTTTTGTGGTTACAAGCAGGGGAGGGTGGGAAAGGGGCATTTACTAATTAGATAGTAGATAAGAACTACTTTAGGTGAAGGAAAAGACAGCACACAATACAGGGGAGGTCAGCACAGTTGGACTAAACCAAAAGCAAAGAAGTTTCCTGAATAAATTGAATGCTCTAAAGGCCAGTGTAGCAGGGGCAGGGGTCTGGGGACCATGGTTTCAGGGGACACCGAGGTAAGTATATGTACCCTCACCCAATTTTGTAACTATTACCTAAATGTCAACCAATTACTAAATTTTTACTGAGGTTCCTTGTATTTTCTTATAAAAACAACTCCCTGAATTGTCTCCTCCGTGGAGATCAGAATCCTGTCGACCTTGTGATTCCCAATTTGCTAATTGCCTTCTCTCTCAAAAATATCTCTTTACTTTTAATTTCAACCAGACTCTGCTGTTTCTGCTGTATGACAACTCTTGGTTATTTTATTGGAGAATAAAATTTAAAAGCCAAGATCTGTGCTCTACGTGTGATTATAGCTTCTGAGATGTCACTGCTTCTAGGTTCTATCAGAGAACAGACTAGGATACATAATATATGTGTACTAACCCATGTAAACATATGTATGTATGCATGTTTGTTTATTTATTTCAGTATTTATCTGTGTATAAATGAATTCATACTTCTATCTCCAACACTAAAACAATACTACAGGACTCATTTCAGCCCTCACTCCTTACAAATAGTAATAGCGGTATCTAGAAAAGCAATGCAATCCTTTGTATGACCTCTTTGCAGTCAAACCCTTGCTCCTCCCCCAACTCCTGGCAATGGCATTCTGTTATTCCTAAATATTTAATGAAATTGCAACCAGACTAACTACTGAGAAATTATGATTATTGAAACCTGGCATGTGACCAAGCTTAAAATTAATTGAGAAAACAGGATAAAACAGGTCCTTTTACTTTAAGTCAATCTACTAATACGTCATAAAGACAGTCTTCAAACCACAGGGTTTCTATTTCAAGAATCATCTCTTTCTGAGTAAGGGCACCTTATTTCTTCATGTATTTATATTGCAAACCTTAAGCGTAATTTTCTTTCCTCAAACCTGAGCTCCTAGTTTTTGGTGATGATAGCATTGATTTCTATGTCTTACTTTCTAATAATCATTTTCAGGTATATTTGTACAGTAGTTATGTTTTCTGACAAGAATTTGGCTATTTTCACTTTAAGATATGACACTTTTTTTATATGCATTTTATTTTAGGCTGCCCACTCACTGTCATGTAAAAGCAAAGAACTCATTCTCCTCCATAGTTCTGGGAAAATACAAAATTTGAGTTTAGGAACAAGATGAAGCTCTCTTTTTTTCTATTAATAACAGTCTCAAAGGAAGAGTATAACCACAAGGTACAAAAATTATAAATAATAAAAATGTAACTAGCAGTAAAGTGTCACATAGGAAAAAATACATTATTCTGTACTTCTGGGAATGAGTAATTCCATTTTTCAGTAGTTGGAAGTTAACCTTTTTAGTGATAAATTTTATTAAAGTGTTTTCTTTTACATAAAATTATATAAAATATACTCTACAATAGTCTTTTTTTTTTTTTTAGTTTGCTATAGATACTTTTTTTGTTTTTGTTTTTTTGTTTTGCTTTGGGAGTTCAATGCTAGATTTTGTCATGTGCATATGTATTTTTGTGTTTGTGTGTATTTTCCTTCATCAATAAAAGTAGTATGTCTCTACTTGTGAGAGAGTAAGGGAGGCAGTGAAGAGGAATGTAAAGCTTCTTTCATATTGAGTCATTCTAGAAGTTGACACATTTTTCTTTTCCAAACTTAAGACAATAGAAAGTCAATCAACTATTCTTGCTTCTTGAAATTTTCTGTAAAATATTGGATGCAACCATTATAAATATCAAATAAATCTAGCACTTTTTTTCATTTCTAGTTCTATGTAGCTCTTCTTGTCTACTATAAATTTCATAATATTACTGAATTGCACAAGGCACATTGCATTGGGCAAATAGGCTGCAAAAGACCACTTTAAAGTGTTGAAAAGCAAAGATGTCACTTTGAGGACTAAGTTGCACCTGATCCAAGCCACGGTGTTTTCTCTTTTTTTTTTTTTTAAACCATCAAATAGAAATTATATTCCTATATCAAACTGCATCCAAATAGACAAAGATCCAAATAGAAGGTTGTAAAGACCTCCTGTAAGAGCCTTGAGGGTAGTGTCTGTATCCTATTCATTTTATAGTGCCTTCCACACACAGTGGGCATTATTAAATGATTGTTGACCAGAATTGCTCGCAACGATGCCTCCCTTTTGATGATCTTCCCCAATCTATCACTCATTGCTCATGTCTCCACTCATTTGAAAATATAACGTAGTATGGATTCTGCAGCCAGACTGCTGTTGTTGTTAGGTGCCATCGAGTCAGTTCCAACTCATAGCGACCCTATGTACAACAAAACGAAACACTGCCCTGGCCTGAGCCATGCTTACAATCATTGTTATGCTTGAGCTCATTGTTGCAGCCACTGTGTCAATCCACCTCATTGAGGGTCTTCCTCTTTTCCGCTGACCCTATACTCTGCCAAGCGTCATGTCCTTCTCCGGGGACTGATCCCTCTTGACAACACGTCCAAAGTGTGTAAGACACAGTCTCACCATCCTTGCTTCTAAGGAGCATTCTGGTTGTACTTCTTCCAAGACAGATTTTTTTTTTTTCTTAACTTTTCACTTACTTTTCTTTTAATAGTTTTTATTGTGCTTTAAGTGAAAGTTTACAAATCAAGTCAGTCTTTCACACAAAATCTTATATACACCTTGCTACATACTCCCAATTACTCTCCCCCTAATGAGACAGTCCGCTCTCTACCTCCACTCTCTCTTTTCATGTCCACTTTGCCAGCTTCTAAACCCCCTACCCTCTTATCTCTCCTCCAGGCAGGAATCCCAACATAGCCTCAAGTGAGACTCCTCACTCCTAATCAGCATCCCTCTCCAATCCATTGTCCAGTCCAATCCGTGTCTGAAGAGTTGGCTTCTGGAATGGTTCCCATCCTGGGCCATCAGAAAGTCTGGGGGCCATGACCATTGGGGTCCTTCAAGTCTCAGTCAAACCATTAAGTCTGGTCTTTTTATGAGAATTTGGGGTCTGCATCCCACTGCTCTCCTGCTCCCTCAGGGGTTCTCTGTTGTGTTCCCTCTCAGGGCAGTCATCGGTTGTAGCCAGGCACCATCTAGTTCTTCTGGTCTCAGGATGATGTAGTCTCTAGTTCATGTCACCCTGTCTGTCTCTTGGGCTCATAATTACCTTGTGTCCTTGGTGTTCTTCATTTTCCTTTGATCTAGGTGGGTTGAGACCAATTGATGCATCTTAGATGGCTGGTTGCTAGCATTTAAGACCCCAGACTCCTCTCTTCAAAGTGGGATGCAGAAAGTTTTCTTAATAGATTTTATTATGCCAATTAAGTCAGATATACCTTGAAACCATGGTCCCTAGACCCCTGCCCCTGCTACACTGGCCTTTGAAGCATTCAGTTTATTCAGGAAATTTCTTTGCTTTTGGTTTAGTCCATTTGTGCTGACCTCCCCTATATTGTGTGTTGTCTTTCCCTTCACCTAAAGTAGTTCTTATCTACGATCTAATTAGTGAATACCCCTCTTCTGCCCTCCCTCTTTCCCTCCCCCTTCTCATAACCCCAAAAGAATGTTTTCTTCTCAGTTTAAACTATTTCTCAAGTTCTTATAATAGTGGTCTTATACAATATTTGTCCTTTTGCAACTGACTAATTTCACTCAGCATAATGCCTTCCAGGTTCCTCCATGTTATGAAATGTTTCACAGATTCCTCACTGTTCTTTAACGATACGTAGTACTCCATCGTGTGAATATACCATAAATTATTTATCCATTCCTCCGTTGATGGGCACCTTGGTTGCTTCCATCTTTTTGCTATTGTAAATAGTGGTGCAATAAAAATGGGTGTGCATATATCTGTCCATGTAAAGGCTCTCATTTCTCTAGGATATATTCCAAGGAGTGGGATTGCTGGATTATATGGTAGTTCTATTTCTAGCTTTTTAAGGAAGTGCCAAATCGATTTCCAAAGTGGTTGTACCATTTGACATTCCCACCAGCAGTGTAGAAGTGTTCCAATCTCTCCACAGCCTCTCCAACATTCATTATTTTGTGTGTTTTGGATTAATGCCAGCCTTGTTGGAGTGAGATGAAATCTCATTGTAGTTTTGATCTGCATTTCTCTAATGGCTAATGATCATGAACATTTCCTCATGTAACTGTTAGCTACTTGAATGTTTTCTTTAGTGAAGTGTCTATTCATATCTTTTGCCCATTTTTTAATTGAGTTGTCTTTTTGTAGTTGAGTTTTTGCAACATCATGTAGATTTTAGAGATCAGGGGCTTATCGGAAATGTCATAGCTAAAAATTTGTCCCAGTCTGTTGGTAGTCTTTTTACTCTTTTGGTGAAGTTTTTGGATGAGCATAGATGTTTGATTTTTAGGAGCTCCCAGTTATCTAGTTTTTCTTCTGCATTCTTAATAATGTTTTGTATTCTGTTTATGCCATGTATTAGGGCTCCTAACGTTGTCCCTATTTTTTTCTTCCATGATCTTTATCATTTTACACTTTATATTTATGTCTTTGATCCATTTTGAGCTCATTTTTGTGCACGGAGTGAGGTATGGGTCTTGTTTCATTTTTTTGCTGATGGATATCCAGTTATGCCAGCATCATTCATTAAAAAGACTGTCTTTTCCCCATTTAACTGTTTTGGGGCCTTTGTCAAATCTCAACTGCTCATATGTGGATGGATTTATGTCTGGGTTCTGAGTTCTGTTCCATTGGTCTATGTATCTGTTGTTGTACCAGTACCAGGCTGTTTTGACTACTGTGGTGGTATAATAGGTTCTAAAATCAGGTAAAGTAAGGCCTCCTACTTTGTTCTTCTTTTTCGGTAATGCCTTATTTATCTGGGGCCTCTTTCCCTTCTGTATGAAGTTGGTGATTTGTTTCTCCATCTCATTAAAGAATATCCTTGGGATTTGGATCGGAATTGCATTAAGTGTATATAGATCTCTTTTGGTAGAATAGGCATTTTTGTAATGTTAAGTCTTTCTATCCATGAGCAAGGTATGTTTTTCCACTTAGGTAAGTCTCTTTTGGTTTCTTGGAGAAGTATACTGTAGTTTTCTTTGTATAAGTCTTTTACATCTCTGATAAGATTTATTCCTAAGTATTTTATCCTCTTGGGGACTACTGTAAATGGCATTGATTTGATGATTTCCTCTTTGACATTCTCTTTGTTGGTGTAGAGGAATCCAACTGATTTTTGCATGTTTATCTTGTATCCTGATACTCTGCTGAACTCTTCTGTTAGTTTCAGTAGTTTTCTGGAGGATTCCTTAGGGTTTTCCGTGTATAAGATCATGTCATCTGCACATGGAGATACTTTGACTTCTTCCTTGCCAATCTGGATACGCTTTATTTCTTTATCTAGCCTAATTGCTCTGGCTAGGACTTCCAGCACAATGTTGAATAAGAGCGGTGATAAAGGGCATTCTTGTCTGGTTCCTGATCTCAGTGGGAATGTTTTCAGGGTCTCTCCATTTAGGGTGATGTTGGCTGTTGGCTTTGTATAAATGCCCCTTATTATGTTGAGGAATTTTCCTTCTCTTCCTATTTTGCTGAGAGTTTTTATCATGAGTGGGTTTTGAATTTTGTCTAACGCCTTTTCTGCATCAATTGATAAAATCATGTGGTTCTTGTCTTTTGTTTTATTTATGTGGTGGATTACATTAATTGTTTTTCTAATGTTGAACCATCCCTGCATACCTGGTATGAATCCCACTTGGTCATGGTGAATTATTTTTTTGATACGTTGTTGAATTCTACTGGGTAGAATTTTTTTGAGGATTTTTGCACCTACATTCATGAGGGATATAGGTCTATAATTTTCTTTTCTTGTGGTGTCTTTAGCTGGTTCTGGTATCAGGGATATGGTCCAAGTCACAGTGTTTTCAATCACCTCATACACTGGACAACGAATAAGGAAGCCTGAAGAAGAATTGACACCTTTGAAGCATGGTGTTGGAGAAGAATATCAAAAAGAATAAACAAATCTGTCTTGGAAGAAGCACAGACGGAATGCTCCTTGGAAGCAAGTATTGCCAGACTATATCTCACATACTTTGAGCATATTATCAGGAGGGATCAGCCCCTGGAGAAAGAAATCATGGTTGGTAAAGTGGAGGATCAGCGAAAAAAGAAGATTCTCAATGAGATGGATTGACACAGTGGCTGTAATGATGGGCTCAAGCATAGCAACAGTTGTGAGGATGGTGCAGGACCTGGCAATGTTTTGATCTGTTGTACATAGGGTCCCTACGAGTGGGAACCAACTCAACGGCGCCTAACAACAACAACAACTGAATTGCGTATTTGCTTCATAAACAAACCAATGTTTTATTTTGTACTGTATAGTTTCTTAAGCACTAAAAATGCTTTAAAAAGCAATTTAGAAAAAGTGTTTATAAAGTATTCTGCTTATGCTTTTATAAAACAACAATATAGATATTAAATTCAATAAAGTTAATGGCTGTAAGATTTTATAAAATTATATGGGTTTTATTAAAGTGTTCTATCTAGTCTATATAGGAATTTAGTTGATGTCTCGTTTCTCTACGGAGATAACAAATATTCTATGAATGAAATTTACTTTAAAATCACTCTGTTCTCTCTTTTTTCATCATTTATTTATTTACACATTATCGTACAACTACTGTGTAACAGACACTGAACAAAACACTGGGAATACAAGGGTAAAAAAGCTGAAGGGCACCTGCCTTCTACGAGCTAGATGTTCCCATATCCAGACCCAGAATTTCCTGCTATAATGACATGTGCTAATTTGTACCTGTCTTAAATGACATCCGGTTCTCACAATTGCTATGCATTCAATTGTAGCATTTAACCACGGCAATTCTGAATTACTCTGTGCTTTTTAAACAGTGAACATTATACTAACTAAAACCACAGGAGTGTTAGAAACCTAACAAAACCAAAACTTTAAACCCCAGATTCCAAACCCAAAGCCATTAAAAAGTTCTTTGCTTGACTAGAAAATGTTATAATAATAATTAATGATATCAATTCTGGGTACAGTACTTGAAAGCAGATAGTAATTATGATTCTGGAAAAGCAATATATCCCTACAATCATTTTGTTCAGTCAGTATCCATGCATTTTTTACATAAAAAATAGATGGATAATTAAATGAATAAATACTTAAAATACCTTATAACGCTGCATTTTTTTAATTAACAAATTACAAGCAGTTTTAGAATTTATCTAGTACTAATAATTTTTTTTTTAATACTAGAATCTCAATAGATTCTCATCCAGCAAGTGTCAGAAATGAAATTTAAGTTGTCATCCGTCTGACTCCAGAGCATTTACTTTTTTACAACACCAACAAAACATGACAATGCATTATTCCTCTTTGAATTGCCTCTTCTTAAGGGGTTGTTGCATGCTGGTGAGTAGATTCTGGCTCCTGACAGCTCCACAGGACAGAGTAGAATTGCCCCATAGGCTTTCCTAGGCTATAATCTTTAAGGGAGCAGATCACCAAGTCTTTTCTCTTGAAGAGCAGCTGGTGGGTTCAGACCACCTACCTTTCAATTAGCAGCCAAATGCTTAACCACTGCACAACCAGGTTCCTTTCTTAAGGGGTAGAATGGTATAATCAAAAAAACACTAGTCTGGCATCTGGACAACTGCATTCTATTAATGGTTTTGTAGCTAACAAGCTTTGTGACTTCAGATACATAACTGAATTTCTTAGGGCCTTAGTTCCTTCATCTTAACATTAAGAAACTGTTATAGCTGAGCCATGACACTCCACCCAGTACTCAAGTTTTTTGACTTTTGAGGATCTGTTCTTCCCGTACTCATGAACACAAAAAAAATTTGCCAGAGGTAGATAAAGATTTCGTGGGCTAAAAACCTGACGGGCCATTTTAAAGAATGAAAACATAAAAATTTATTATTGCAAATTTTCAAAAACAAATGTCGATGTGAACATAGTTTTAGGACCCCTCCCAGGGTGTTGGGAGGGCTACAAAGAACAATATTTGAGATTGAAAAGACATTGAGGGACCCTGAAGCTTAAGCTTCACTAACTTCACCATAAATCTGCCTTTAGCAATACCTTAAAATAGCATGTTTTGTTGGTAGGATCATACAAGAGAAAGGAAAAAATGGGATGGTTAATGGTGTCACCCAGTAATTTTCCTGTCCAAAATATTGGAGGCAAGCAAGTGGTACATTATGACTGAGGACAGTAAGAAAGAAGGAACATTTCGCTCCCTAGTAATGTTCAACATGGGTCTTTTAGAACCATACTTTGAAAATGAGGCTGATTCATCTCACAGAGAGGTAAGGCATGTGGTGTTTTGGTTACAAAGACAAAGAGCTGAATTATCAGCACTTATTTGCATTCAAAGACAATTAACAATGTACCTACTATACTGGAGGAAGCAAGTACATCCAAAAGCTATTTGCAAAGAATACATAATGTAAAAACCATAATATGAGCAATTTCATAATAAGGATTAATGATTTAGTAATTAGTTACAAGCCACCTGGTCAGTATATTTAACAGGTGATTAAATGGTACAAATGGTTAAGTGCTCGACTACAAGCCAAAAGGTTGGCAGTTCAAACCCACCAAAAGCCTTCTCAGAAGACAGAACTGGCGTTCTGTTTCCAAAAGAACATAGCCTTGAAAATCTTGCAGAGCAGTTCTACTCTACACACATGGGGTTGCCATGAGTGGGAATTGACTCTATGGCAACTAACAAGTGTATTTAACAGCATGAAGTTGTGGGATAGCATTTGGATATAATTGTAAAAAATAACTGTGCTAATGTTGAGAAATCACCATTAGGTTTAATGCTCTGCCTTGGCCTCACTGGTTTCTATGCATTTAATCTCACAAAATCTCAATAGTTGGAAACAGAAGCTATGCTATCTTACTGTATTTTAAAATATTCCATGGCCCCAAATAACATTATTTTGATTGATTTCACATCTGCCTAAGGAAGCATTAGGCTTTTTGTCTTTAGAAGGATGCAACTTTCAAGTAATAACAAGGATGTTTATTGTACAGACATCCCTCTGAGATAAATCATCAAACCCTTCAAGACAGGAAGATGAGACTCATTATTTCCCACATTGGTCAAGGTCATTGAGGAAAAATAGAATCAGCAGTTAATATTGCAGCAAAGATTAAGCATTAGAAATGAAATAATATTTGAGTTTGGAAAGATATATTAACCCCAGAGCTCTGCCAAATGCAGTGTCTACACAAATTATTATCTCTCTTTTAAGTGCCAGGCATGTAAGTTACAGTTCTCTAAGGGCAGTTTTAACTGCTTTCTGTTACTTAGAAATTTTCTCTATTTTACCACCCTCGGACAAAATGACTTCAATTCCTACATGACACTTCATTGTATTTCAGAATTAAATGCCATGCAGCAGAATTTCCAATTGAGTATTTCTATTCTCTTCCTCCTCAGAAAATATACATACAAAATGAATACCCTATATATCACTTCCTAAAATAGAGAATGCTACATTCAGCTGCTCATGTTTTCTACTCTCTTTTGGTTTGGGTTTTGTACTAAAATCTTAGCTGATATCTTCTCTTTTAGAACTGGGAAAGTTTGATGAATGCAACAACAGTTTACTCTGTAGCTGATGTTGTTAACTGGTACTAACTCATAAATTAATATGAAATTTTATATATGATATTTCTTTCCTAGAATAAATGAGCAATATATTATGATTCCTGTACTCTTATTTATAATTTTTTTTTCTATCAGCTAAGTGAAGATTGTTCAAAGGAAATGATCTATTAAATTCAGTCTTTTAATTACGGTAAAATTATTGATATTATTACAATTACAGTGTCCACTTCCTTGAATCCAGTTTCTCATTTAATTTATAGCTGTTCTTAAAAATAATTTCCTAAGATACATATTTCTTCTAATACTCTAAAATTACTGAATAATTGAGGAGGCATATACCTCTGTATTTGTTTTGAACTGGTCTATTATATGTAGAACTCAACCTTCAGCTGTAAGTATTTAATTGTTTGAATTCCAGGAAGATGGTGGCAGCATAGATTTGAGGTCTTCTCAAACCTTATTCCAAAAACATAAAAAGTAACCAGGCAGAAAACTAAGAACTCTTGGACAACACTTCCAAAAACTAAATGATAAAGTGGCTTCACAAACTCCAAAATACAAGTAGGCAACCAAACCCCAAGAGCCACCAGACATGCTGTTTTTCATGTTCATGTGGGAGAAAGTCAACTTAAAGACAACATATAAGATGGAAGAAGTTGCTGGACCAAATTTACATTTTTCTAAATGCATTTTCTGGCACTACAGGAGGTTGGGGATATCTACGAATTCAGCGTTCCTCTCCTACGAATTTGTGAAATTTAGTTAACTTCTTCAATTTTATCCAATTCACTTTCCATCCTTCAGAGATTTCTCACAATCGTTGATTCACTGAGTGTTTTCATCACATAGAGACAGAGGAGTATCCTGTCTACCCTGAACCAGTATTATTTTGTAGTTATACTATGTCCATTCAATTAACATAGTGTTGTTGTTGTTAGGTGCCATTGAGTCGGCTCAGACTCATAGCAACGCTATGTAAAACAGAACAAAACACTGCCCAGTTTTGTGCCATCTTAAGAATCGTTATTCTTAAACTAATTGTTGCAGCCACTGTGTCAATCCATCTCGTTGAGAGTCTTCCTCTTTGTCGCTGACCCTCTACCAAGCATGATGTCTTTCTCTAGGGACTGATCCCTCCTGACAACATATCCAAAGTATGTGAGACATAATCTCATTATTCTTGCTTCTAAGGAGCATTCTGGTTGTACTTCTTCCAAGACAGATTTGCTCATTCTTTTGGCAGTCCATGGTATATTCAATATTCTTCTCTAACACCACAATTTGAAGGTGTCAATTCTCTGGTCTTCTTTATTCATCATCCAGCTTTCACATGCATATGAGGCAACTGAAAACACCATGGCTTGGGTCAGGCACACCTTAGTCCTAAAAGTGACATCTTTACTCTTCAACACTTTAAAGAGGTCTTTTGCAGCAGATTTTCCCAATGTAATGCATTTTTTGATTTCCTGACTGCTGTTTCCATGGGTGCTGATTGTGGATCCAAGTAAAACGAAATCCTTGGCAACTTCAAACTTCAATCTTTTCCCTGTTTATCATGACCTTGCTTATTGGTCCAACTGTGAGGATTTTTGTTTCATGTTGAGGTGTGATCCATACTGAAGGCTGTGATTTTTGATCTTCATCAGTAAGTGCTTCAAGTCCTCTTTAGTGTCAGCAAGCCAGGTTGTGTCATCTGCATAAAGTAGGTTGTTAATGAGTCTTCCTCCAATCCTGATGCCACGTTCTTCTTCATATAGTCCAGTTTCTTGTATTATTTTCTCAGCATACAGATTAAATACATATAGTGAAATGATGCAACCCTCACACATACTTTTCCTGATTTTAATCCACACAGTATCCCCTTGTTCTGTTCGAATGGCCATCTCAGTCTAGGTGTAGGTTCCTCATGAGCACAATTAAGTGTTCTGGATTTCCCATTCTTTGAAATGTTATCCATAATTTGTTATGATCCACACAGTTGAATGCCTTTGCATAGTTCAATAAAACACAGGTAAATATCTTTCTGGTATTCTCTGCTTTCAGTCAGAATCTATCTGACATTAGCAATGATATCCCTGGTTCTTCATCCTCTTCTAAATACAGCTTGAACTTCTGGCAGTTCCCTGTGAATATACTGCTGTAGCCACTTTTGAAAGATCTTCAGCAAAATGTTACTTGTGTGTGACATTAATGATAAAAAAAAAATATATTGTTCATTAATTCTGCATTCGGTGGGATCACTTTTCTTGGAAATAGGCATAAATATACTTCTTTTCCATTTGGTTGGCCAGGTAGCCGTCTTCCAAATTTCTTGGCATAGAGTGAGTACTTCCAGCGCTGCATCTGTTTAACACAGTAAATATATTAAATCAAATTTATTTAGAATTAATTTTAATTTCTAATATTTGTCCAATTTCATTTTTTGATTGATTCATTTTCATTTTACATTAAATGGCTTAAATCAACAAAAAACAAATACTAAAGCCATTGCCATTGAGTTAATTCTGACTCATAGCAACCCTGTAGGACAGAGTAGAACTGCCCCATAGGGTTTCCAAGTCTGTACTCTTTATAGAAGCAGACTGCCACATCTTTCTCCCATGGAGCGACTGGTAGCTTCAAACTGCCACTCTTTCAGTTAACAGCCTATTGGTTAACCACTGCACCACCATGGCTCCTTAAAAGTAAAATAAACAAATAGATTATCAAAAGTCATAAAATGTACTATACAACAACTAGTTTTCCATTCTCATGTATCTTTTTCTTTTACTTGTAATTCATATCTGAGCTATTCCAAAGATATATAAAACATATCAATAATGTAGAAATGAAAAAAAAATTATGGATAAAAGATATGTGTATCAGTCTATTTGACTTAATAGGAGATTTTTGGGGATGATTTCTAACAGAATTGATATTAAAGTCTTAGCAAATTTTACTAAGTTTCACTTATGTTACTTTAATTGCCGATGGGGAAAAAAGGAAATAAAAATATAAAAGCAAATAGAATAAATTATTTTCACAAGTACCAGGGGAATTTTCATTATTTACAGATTTTTTTTTCCATTTAATTTCATACTTTGGAGTTTTGAGAAATAGTTTAGTTTTTAAATACTTGACAGATAGGATTTAGCTTTAGAAAATTATATTTGCCAGGAAAAATAGGTCATATTACAAAATACTGAGATTTCTCATCTTTTGAAGGCATTTTACACTACTTTTAGAGGTTTAAAGGCTGGTTATTAACACTTGTGTTACAGAATTTGAAGACACCCTAGGGGTCTTCAGTGAGTTTTGCAAGTTAAAACGGTAAACAAAATTAGCTCAATTACCAGCATTGAAAGAAAGAAAGAAAGAAAAAAAAAGTTACTTTTGTAGGGTTTAACAATAAAGACAAAAATTATTAGTCTCACGATAGAAGTTTAAGTTTCATAATTAAGCTTGTCAACTTGTGATCTTGGATGCTGCTTGTCCAATTGACGCTGAAAGCAGCTGCTGATTCCTAAATTCCGGGTGACCCAGAGAATAGAACACTAGGATAACACTGCTAAAAGGCTCCACTTGTCACAGGGTATTAAAAGCCAAATCATATGCAAACAAGAATGAGTCAGAGCTATTCTAAATAGTTATATATGTGGAAAAAAAAAAAAAGAATTTTAGTAAGGAAAATAATTTCCTCAACCCTTAGGGACTGCCAGAACCAGAAAGAGTGGGAGTGAATATTGTTCAGTGAAAGTTTACAATCACTTCAACAGAGATGGAGAACTGAACTCCATTAGCCTTTTTTTAAAAGAATGCTTAAAAATATACTTTAAAAGAGCTTGTTTTTGAGAAATACAAGGCCGCAGAACAAACACTTGGCAGTCTGATCTGTAAATACTCTTCTGGTAAATGTTAGTCTTTTTGAAAGAATGTGTTTACAGACCATTTTTCTAGAAGCCTGGAGCTTGTGATGTATATTGGACAAGGGCCAAGAAAATGAAATTCATGGATTAAGTCACTGCTTTGGAAACTGGAATAGGGGATAGACATCAATTGTTAAAGATTGAATATTGAAGAACATAGGCATACCAAAAAAAACCAAACCCACTGCCATCGAGTCAATTCCGACTCATAGCGACCCTATAGAACATAGACATAGACTATCGAATTTACCTACATCTTTTGGTTAGGAAAACAAGTCACTTAGATGAATGAATCTTTACTTGGAGAATGTTACATTAACTTAAATGCTAATACCAAGGAACAAGGACTCCTGGATTTAAGTCCTCATCAGATATTAATCTGACAGGTCATAGACATGATTTTGCCCTTGGCATGCCAATTTCCTTGCTAGGTGTAATGCAGTTTAGCAGCCTAACTGTGACATTAAGTTCATAACGAGGCTGGTAATGAGTCCCCGGCAGGTCAGCTGTGCCACTTAGGCAGTTAATAATGTTAGGGCATCACCACAGTAAAAGTTCTTTCTACTTTACATCTCGTTATTCCCCAAAATGACCATTAGTTCATACTACGTGCTTTAGTCTTAAACATGCTTTGCAGCTGTCCATAGGTTATAGATATTTAAGGTGATGCTCAGTTGCAGGCACACTGTCACATAAATATACCACATTGAAGTTCTATTTTATTTTTCAAATTTAGGAGGGCTACTTTCAGACTTGTTATATAACCTATGGAATATCTGCTAGATAATAACATGTTATTAGTTGGTTATTGCTGTACGCTTATTACTATCATTGTTCTTATTAATTATTCCATGCTGGTTTAGTAATATTTATATATATAATGTACTATATATAGATCTTTGTATTTTACTTTGATAATATTTTTACGTAATAAATATTACTACAAATTTATGATAAAAAATCATAATAGTATTTATAATTTGTACATACTTTAAAGTTTATAAACCACTTTTAGTTAACATTTTTTGTTTTTAATAAAAACGGAAATACACATTATCAGAAAATTCATTAAAATATTTGAATTTTGTTTAATAATAAAATTTCTTTTTAAAAACCACTAACAATACTATTTGTTTCTACTGAACTTTCATTCTTTATTACATGATTTCAGTGTAGTTTTTGCTATTGTAGGTTTAATGTCTTTATCCCTCACCACCTCAAAACACAGCTGTTCTAAACCTTCCATTTCTTTAATTATTGAATTGATTTAATATTAAAACTATTATTCTAGGTTTTCTGACACCTTAATTACCTTATGTAATGAATGGGTTAATTTTAAAAACTATGTCATAGAAGCCTAAATCACTGAAAAATTCAGTCCAACAAATTTAAAAAAGAAAAATAGATCTATATTATTAAATCTAAAGTTAAACACAGGGTAAAGAAAATTGTAGAACAGAAACTGGCCTGGAAATTTAAAGTAGAACTTTGAATGGCACACAAACCACACGCACACACACATACACAAGCACACAATGTTTTGTTTTGTTTTTTATTCTAGATGCAAAGTCATATTTGGAATTATACAATGGAGCTTATTTTTATGGGAAACATCACACTGCATAGCAATTATTTTCCCACCTATACCCACTGCTTCTTTCTGTCTTTACAATATCTTTTTCATACTCATCAGTGCACGCACTTTCAAAGAACCTGTTTAAACTCTAGTCTCACCTAAAATTCTAATACAACTTGAAACAAAGGGGAAAAAGTAGTGTATAAGAACAACCCCATGTTTACTCTTTAAATTGTGTTTGAAAGTCTACCCAAGGACTAGTTGTTACATATCGTAATAGACAGGCTTTGCTTCAGAGGCTGATTACTTTTATTGATTAACACTACAGTTGATTTACTAGCTTTTGCCTGCCTAGAGATTGCCTGATTCTTTCTGGAATAAGGTGAAGCTTGTTGAAAACACTTGCTAAACTGTGTCTGTTAGAGCATAACAGAAAGGAAGTTGCTTTCCTTCTAGTCGAATAAAATTGAATGAGCAGTTGGATGAACAAAAAAAAAAAAAAAAGAATTTCTGGTATGGATTTAGTGAATATAGCGAAAGCTTAAATAAACACTGTGTAATTATAAGGGAAGGCTGTGGTACCGATGCTTAAGAAATAAAAAAAGAATCAATATCTAAGACAGACTGGGAAAATAACCATGTAGATAAATTGCAGTTATTTTGTTCTTTTTCAGGTTGGCAAATTTGCAGTTTCTGTTTTTTCTTACATATTTTAATGTACATGTTTTTAGAAAGAGTTGTAGGTAATGATAATGACGTTCAACAGACTTTTATTCTTGCATAGCTCAAATTTTCAACTATGTAATTACTATAAAAGAAACCACAAGTCTCTGTCTACAACAGTTTTGGAGAAGGGTATTCATTTAGTTTCAGAAATATTAGAGTAATTTGGACAAGGTCATAAAGTGCGTTTGAATCATAAAAAGGACACCTGATACTCATGCAGTGCTCTTTCAGCACAACGGGGTATTTTTAAAAGTGGTAACACACTAATGTCAACACCTAACATTATCACTAGATAGTAAATTATGAGGTATACTATTGTAAAATTTTCTCTATTTTTATGAGGTAGTTATTGTCCATTTCTTTCCATTTAGGTCAATTATAAGCCTGGAAAAAAATCTACATGATCAAGACAACAATAACACCTTCAAGTATAAGTTTTAAAAAAAAAATGCATATATATGGAGCCCTGGTTGGTCAGTGGTTAAGAGTTCGGTTAACTAAAAGGTTGGCAGCTCAAATCTACCAGCTGCTCCTTGGAAACCCTATGGAGCAGTTCTACTCTGTCCTATAGTGTCGCTATGAGTCAGAATCAACTGGAAGGCAACGGGATGTATATATATATATATATATATAAATACCTCAAAGGCAACAGGATATACATATATATATTTATAAAACATATATATACATAACATATATGTTATATGTGTATATATATGTGTGTGTGTGTGTATGTATGTGCCACAGTGCTTAAGAGTTCAGCTGCTAACCCAAAGGCTGGCATTTTGAATCCACTGGCTACTCCTCGGAGACCCTATGGAGCAGTTCTACTCTGTCCTGTAGGGTTGCTATGAGTCGGAGTATATAGCAAGTACTGGAAAGTGAGCAGAAACGAGCTGATTCTGGAGAAGAGTTCATACTCAGAGGGATGGTGCACAGAGTTACTCGTATGTGCAATGTTTTAGCCTGAAGCTAAAAAAAAGACACAAATTACTTACCTCAGAAATTTTTGTATAGTGATCTTTTAGCATGTTTACGCTTTTAGAATTCTACTTGTTACAGCAATTTTCTATGTAGAGAATGGTTTGAGTACAAAATGCTATCATTTGAAAATTATAATTCTTAATTTTTTAACTTTATATCATATTGCTTTCTTATTTTATCATGTTGCCTAGGACCCTAATCAAACAGTGAATAAAAGCTAATATGCATTGTCATAATTCTATTGTTTTAAACAGAATTGTTCTAATATTTCAATATTAAATAACATGATTATTTGAGGTTTTAGGTAGACATTTTGGTTACAAAAATGCCTTCTATTTATATACGTTTACAGTTTTTAACATGGACATATAGTAACTTTTTAAAGATATTCATATGCATACTAATAATTTTCTTAAGGCTTTTTGGCTAAAAATTTACTTGCAAACAATATATTATTTTATTTACACAATGATGAAGTAAGTATTGCTGTTAGTTGCCATCAAGTTGATTCTGGCTCATGGTGACCCCATGTAAGCAGAGTAGAACTGCTCTATACGGTTTTCAGTGCTGTGACTTTTTGGTAGCAGATTACCAGTCTTGTCTTCTGAGGTGTCTCTGGGTAGATTTGAACAACCAACCTAGTAGTCAAGTGCTTAACTGTTTGTGCCACCCAGGGGAAATCAAACTAAGTATACTTATATTTTAATTAATATATGACCATTTTTCATAGACTCTTTTGGGATAGTGGTATTAATATTCCAAAAGATATGGGAGATTATCTCCTTTTATTATTAGGAAAAATGGTATAAGATATGGCATCTAATTCATTGAAGGCTTGGTAGAATTCATTGTAAAACTACGACTGATGGTTTTTTGGTGCACAGGTTTTTGAGTACTCACTAAAGTTCTTGGTTAAATGGTTAAAATTTTATTTTGTGTTAATTTTGATCATTTTATTTTCTTCTGTATAATGTCTCATTTAATTTGTTTTCAAATAGAACCATCACACATCTTTGAAAATTAGGGACGTGATATATCAGCAAGTCATAATACCCCATCCACTCCTGCTGTACACAAAGTGTTAGGATGACCTTGAAAAAGTCATTACATATCAAAAAAAAAAAAAATTATGCTTTAACAAAAAGACACCGTAAAGAAACTCTTGGAAGGACTATTTTAGTCAATTTCTAACTGAGATATTGTGGTAATACCGTGCAGAAAATTTTATAACTACAGTGTGGGGACACCAAGTAAGAAAACATTTTTCCCCCACAGCACTTACTCATTAACTTTAGAAACTGAATGTTATAAGGTGAAGCCCCTAAGACTTTTCTTTCTAAATCTAATACATAATGGAAACATTTATTTATTTCTCTTCTGGGTGAGACAAGGTTTAAAAGATACTGTATTTTCTTTTCAACTAAAAGTTGTTTTTCTCAAAATATCTTTTGTTCAGGCTGTTAGCAGAAGGGCTTGCTGCATTCCCATCATATGTTCCAGAATGCGAGCAATGGGAAATAAACAATCCTTATATCTTTTTTTTTTTTTTTTTAACTTGTAAGCACTTTTTAAGGCAGTACACAGCTTATTCTTTAATTAGTGTTTAGTCTACCTAAAGACAAGGCTATTCAATAAATAAATCAAAGGCTTAAATTTTCCTAATCTTCAAATATTTACTCATTCTTCAAATATTTTTTCAGATATATTTTTGTTGTTAAAGAAAATCAAAACAGTAAAGAAAATATACACATATTATAATTTCATAAAAAATTATATTTTGACCACATTATAAGAGATTTTTATTTTTAAAAATCAACAAATAAAAAAAAAAAAATTCTGAGCATCAGAAATGTACCAGATCTGAGATTAGATGCGGTGAGAACTGGAGCGTATTTTGCTAACTCGAAAGTGCTTACAAGAGCTGAGTTCGTCAAATATCTGAAATATCTGAAAGAACTCGTTTTTGTTTTAAAATTAAATTTGTAAGAGCTTAAGTTTGTATTTAATTTATTTCTGTTTTTGATTGTGGTAATATATAAGAATATTGCTAAGTGATTTTTTAGAATTGAAATATAACCCCTGAATATTAACCATTTTATTTTTGTTAGGGAAATAATTTGGAGACATTCAAAAGGAATTTTTTAATTTTCGCATCCCAACTCCCTCCAACGTAGTATTTGAAAAGTATTGGTACATCGAATTTCAGTTTTTGACACAACTGGTACATAGATGTGGGTAGTTCATTTTAAAAGTAAAGAAATAAAGCTTTATTTTATTTCTCAGTTCATAAAACTAAATACATGTATATATTTTTTAAAAAACAGTTACTTCAAATAATCTTTATAAGAAGTATTGCTTGGGTGAAAATTAGGTAATATCATTTCTTTTAAATTGAAAATTTCATTTAAATACTTCATTAACTGCACAGTATTTTTGGGTTATAAAAATGTCTCACTGTTGTCACTAATGGGGTATAAAAAATTCTGGAAATAAAAGTTAGTAACATTAACCTTGTGTTATAAAATTGGTATTTACTGTTTATAAAACCAAAATGAAATGGTGTACACTTCTACATTACAATGTTTACCTTAATGGGAATATAAGAGGGAAGTATTCTAGGAAAACATCCATTTAAATAAAAAATCCAGATAACAACTTCTTGCCTCTTAAATTAGAATTACTTTCTCTTCAGGTAAGAAGAAAGATAATCGTCCCTATTGGTTACCCACCCAATCACATGTCCCTTGGGTATTGACAATTGAAGTTAATGTCTCTCCTTTCAAGGGACAGAGGTTCCCTCAACTATATCCTAAAACATTATATCTGTGAAGTTTCAAGAAGTCTCCTTCATAATAGAAAGCATGTACTGAAGCTCTACAAATGTTTCGCTTAGAGCTTTGTCTGTACTATCTCCACTATTTCTTTCAATAACCCTGTGAGGCAGATATTCATTAATTCAAAAAATATCTAGTGATAACCACTATGTTTCAGACATTTCTAATTATGGCAATACAACACCAAAAAGAAGAAAAAGAAGGAGAATGTGATCGTTCAGGTTGTGTGTCTACTTGGCTGGGCCATGATCCTTAGTGCTTTGGCAGTTACGATATAGTTTTATAATGATGTGATCACCTTCATCATGAGATTTGATATAATGTTATCACCTCCATAAAGGGATCTGTTGTAAGTAGCCAATCAATTGAAAGCAAGTTTCCTTGGAGGGGTGGCCTGCATCCTGGGTGAACTTTCTGGCCAGGCTTGTGGGCCTTTGCTAGCATTGGATCCTGCAGCTGGCTCCTGTTTATCTAACCTCCAGTTCTTGAGACTTGAGCTAGCAGCTTACCTGACGTCTTGCCTGCCAATCTTAGGATTCATCAGTTTCCACAACCTGTGAGCCAAGAGAAACCTCTAGTCTGACCTACAAACTTGGGACTTTCCAGCCTCTACAATCAGGTGAGCCATTTGCTTGATATAAATCTCTCTCTATATGTATTTATATGCTTTACTGGTTTTGTTTCTCTAGAGAACTCAACCTAAGACATTGAAGAAAATGAGACAGAAGAAGCAAAAAACATCTAACCCTCATGGGTCTTATATTCTAGGGATGAAAAGTCAGAAAATGAACGTAATAAATTATTAAAATACGAAATATGTTATATGGTGAAACATAAATGATAGCTAAATATAGATAGATAGCTAGATAGATACAGATCGACAGACAGGCCGACAGACAGATGGATAGATAGCTGCTGTCCAGTTGAGTCTGACTCATGGCTACCTTATGTACAGAACAAAACGTTGTCCAGTCTTGTGTCATCATCACGATTGTCTACCTATAAGACTGCATCATTGCATATTATATCAATTCTTCTTATTAAGGGTCTTCCTTACTCTTGCTGACCCTCTCCTTCACCAAACTTGATGTCCTCTTATAGCAGTTTATCCCTTCTGATGTTCAAAGCAAGTGAGTCAGAGAATGTTTTATTGTGATCCATAAGGTTTTCATTGTCTGTTTTTGAAAGTAGATCAGCAGGCCTTTCTCTCTAGTCTATCTTAGTCTGGAAGCTCCACTGAAACCTCTCCATTGTGTGTGACCCTGCTGGCATTCAAAATAGCTTCAAGCATCACAGCAACATGCAAGCCACCACAGTACAACAAACTGACAAGTAGTAGATGCCTTTTTTTTATTTTTTTCAAGCAGAAAAGGGAAATAGAAGTTGTGGTTGCGAGGTGCTGTATGAGATCAGATATTCAGGGCAAGGCTTCCTTAGAAGATGATATTTTAATAATGATCTAAAGTAGTGAGGAACTGAGCAATGACAATATTTGAGGGCCGACATTCCAGGTAGAGGGAACAAGGACAGAATCCCTTGGGGGAAGCATGCTTGCATATTTGGGAATAGCAAGGGAGACAGTGTTGCCAAAGTGAAAGGTGTTTGAGGAAGAGTTTTAGATGATGAGGAGAGAACTATAAAGAGGTATCAGATCCCAAATGAGTTTGGGAATTTGCTCTTTGGAAACTTTATGTGGCAGTTCTACTTTGTCCTATAGGGTCGCTATGGGTTGGAATTGACTTGATGGCAATGGGGTTGGTTGGTTGTTTTTTTTTTTTTTTTTTTTTTAGTTTTCACTTGGAAAGAGATGATGAAAAGCCTTTGAAGTTATTAACCAGAAGAGTGACACATACCCACAGACAAACATTTTTGCTTTGTGCTGAAAATTACTGGAGAGAGGGGAAAGAAGGGAGACCAAATAGGAGCCTATTGTGATAATTCACTTGAGAGCCAATGAGGGCTTGGACCAGTGGTCTTGTGACTATAGGAGTGAAAAGGGTGTAGAAAAGTGGTCTGAGTCTGGCTAGAAGGCATAGCCAATAGGATTTGTTGAGGGATCGGTTATCACATGTGAAAGAGGCAAGCTAAAGTTTAACCTAAACATTTAGAAGGAAGCAGTTGCCATTTACTGAGATGGGTAAGGCCGCAGTGAGAATATCAGGAGTTTACTTTTGAATGTACAGGTAGGCTCCCCACTTAAAATGGGGATCTGTTCTGATGACTGTCATAAGTCAATTCTGATATAAGTCAAATACCTCATGTTTTTTGTTGTTTTTAGTTTTCATTATTATTGCTTTTTATTATCAGTATGTTTATAAATCTGGCCTTTATTTGTCCTTGGGGTTTGGAAACAGTATACATAAAGTTATAGATAAGTTTTAATACATACATATGTAAAAACATACACAAATCATAAAATTTACTCTGGCAATGAAGAAGAGTTAGATTAAGTTGGTGTTTTTGTCAGTGTAGTATAACTCCATTTGTGAAAGGTTCTGGATCATCTGAATTATTCCTGGGAATGGGGATAGCATTTCTAGTCAGAAAATTAGTGAATGTTATCTGTAGGGTCCTTTTCTTTTTTTCTTCATATATTTCATGGTAACATCTCACTGTTTCCTGAATCTGCCTAATGACTTTAGCAAAGTCATCAGCGTTTGGGTCCATGCTTTCAAACAATTGAAGCCCCTCATTTAGCTTAGAAAAAAAATTAACATCAGCAAATTATTTGCTGCAACTTTGTATGTAGTACATATTACTAATGATAAAAAAAATTTTTTTTTTTTAAGATGTACAAAAAAATAATAATAAAAAAACCGAGCAGTCATGTGTGGTTAGTTATAACTCAAATATGTTGTTAATCAAGACTATGTATATTAAGTTTGAGATACCTACTAAACATCCGAAGGGAGATAACAAGTGAGTGGCTGGATTCATAAGCCTGGATTTCAGGGAGAGATCAAGGTTTAAGATGTAAATTTGGGAGCTGTTAGTAAATAGATGTTATTTAAACCCACTATGAGCCTAGATGAAAGCAACAAGTGGTTGAATGCATATAAAAAAATCCATTGCCGTTGAGTCAATTCTGACACATAGTGACCCCATAGAACAGAGTAGAGCTGCCCCATAGGGTTTCCAAGTAGCAGCTGATGGACTTGAACTGTTGAACTTTTGGTTAGCAGCCTGAGCTCTTAATCATTGCACCACCAGGACAAAGTAAAAAGGTCTAACTACTGATCCTTGGCCAGTCAAACATTTTGAGAATAGGGAGATTAACAGGAATCAGAAAAATATTCAGAAAAGTCTGCCAGTGTGGTAGGAAAAAAATCGGGAGAATGTGGTATTCAGAAATCTGAGTGAATAAAACATTTCAAGAAGGAATTCACTAATGAGTTTATCAAAGTAAAAATTATTGGTGACTAGGAAAACATTTATTTTTTTATTCTAATTTAGATGAAGGTTTACAGAGCAAACAAGTTTCTCATTAAACAATTAATACACATACTATTTTGTAACATTGGCTGCCAACCCCACTACATGCTAATACTCTCCCCTTCTCTAACTTGGGTTCCCTATTACCAGCTTTCCTGTCACTTCCTGCCTTCTCCATCTTGCCTATTTAGTCTTGTTTTGTTTTATGGGCCTGGCTAATCTTCGGCTGAAGGGTCATTCTCAGGAGCGACTTCATTACTGAACTATAAGTGTATCCAGGGGCCATACTCTTGGGGTTTCTCCAGACTTTGTCTAAGTCTGGTCTTTTTTGTATGTGTGAGTTAGAATTTTCCACATTTTCTCCAGCTCTGTCTGAGACCCTGTATTGTGATCCCTGTCAACACAGTTGATGGAGTTAGCTATGCACCATCTAGTTGTGCTGGACTCAGTCTGGTGAAGGCTGTGGTAGTTGTGGTCCATTAGTCCTTTGGACATATCTTTCCCTTGTGTCTTTGGTTTTCTTCTTCCAGAAAGCAATTTTGGTACAGTGGCTCCGTGAATGGGAGATGATTTATGGAGACAACAAGTATAAAATTTTTTTCAAAGAGGAAAGGGAAGGAAAGAAATGGGGCACTAACTAAAGGGAGACAAACAGGTTACAAAAGGATTTTTTTTTAAGATGGAAGAAATATAATGTGTGTTTGTTGATGGGAAAGTTGTAGTGGAGATTTTAAAAAAAAGATAATGCAGGAAAGAAGGGTGAAATGTGGAGTGATATCCTTGAGCAGGGGAAAAAGAATAGATTTAGTATACAGATGAAGCAGTTGGCCTCTCTTAAGAGCAAAGAACACAGATAAAACAACAGTTACAGTCATGTAGACTCCATGCTCCATAGAGTTTTCAATGGCTGTGATCTTCTGGAAGTAAATCACTAAGACTTTTCAAAGGCACTTCTGGGTGAACTCAAACTGCCAGCATTTCAGTTAGTAGCTGAGTGCTTAACCTTTATCATAATCCAGGGACTCCAACACCAGTTGCTGTCCAGTTGATCTCAACTCATGGAGACCCATGTATGTGAGAGTAGAAAGCTCATACATATTTAGAGAAGAGAAGGCAGAGTATAAAAGTACAGATACAGTGAGTGAGGGTATATGTGATTGTGGGAGCTTATCAAATTTTTCTTCTGATTGTTTTTATTTTCTTAGAGAACTAGAAAGCAAGGTGAACAGTTAAAAGTGTGGATGAAGGAAAATACGTTGGATGTTTGAAGAGAGAAAAAGAAAGAATGAAATAGTCATCTCAAAGAGCACAAAACTGAATAAGACAGAAAAATATGACATGATTGGTAGGCAGTACCATTAGAGCTTAATGATCTTCAGCATAAGTGAGACAAATCAGTTATGCTCATTTTGTAGTTGAGGAAATTGAGGCAGAAAAAAAAGTAAATTGCCAAATGTCACACAGTTAGTAAATGCCAGAATGAACATATATACCAAATGTGATCCTAAAGATAGTATGTTGCTGTGTGCCATCAAGTGGATCCTGACTTACAACAATCATATACGAAAGAGTAGAACTGCCCATAGAGTTTCCAAGGCTGTAATCTTTACGGAGGAAGCACTGGGCAGCTGGTGGGTTCGAACTGTCAGTTAGCAGCCAAGCACTTAACCACTGCACCACCAGGGCTTCATAAAGATAATATACTAATTAATTACTTACCTTATCCTACCTCATTATTCTTCTAGCAGCACTTCCTGTGGACACCTGAGGTTGTAGTGTTGTCATATTTTGAACCACATCATTCTCCCTTCCTCACAGAAAGGCACCGTACTCACAGGTGGGGTTTAGGAGGAAACAACTCCATGAGCTGGAACAGGACTAAAGAAAACCAATACTTTCAACTGCATGCATCAGAGGAACCCTTACCACGATTATCAAAAATGGAAAGGAAGGGTAATAGGGGGATTGTGGACTAGTCACACTCTACATATCCCATAAGATGTTGGTAATGATATTAAAAAAGTATACAGAATGAAAAAAAAAAGTTGAAAAACTGAACAACTTATTTTGCTGAAGATTTTTGATACCAAATAATTAGATATGGAGAATTATAAGATAATTCATTCCTCCTATAAGCTCCCAGAAACCCTGCTGGTGGAGTGGTTAAGTACTACGGCTGCTAACCAAAAGGTCGGCAGTTCGAATCCACCAGGCACTCCTTAGAAACTGTATGGGGCAGTTCTACTCTGTTCTATAGGGTCACTATGAGTCAGAATCAATTTGACAGCAACAGGTATAAGCTCCCACCCCAGATAATATACATATATATGTATGTATATTCTCTTGAATAATAAAGTACATATATTGTCTCTGAAAAATAAAAGTAATTTTATGTAAATTTAAATATAAAAAAAGACATTGCCATCGAGTCAATTCCAACTTATAGAGACTCTATAGCTAATTACAATGCAAAGCATAATTTGACAGATATAACACAATAACAAAAGGAAAATAATGTAAGGCAAGTTTCCTTAACATCTCACATTAGGAGAAAATAATCATTTTTCAAAGAGACTCATTTATATATCAGAAGTTCCAGATCACTTGTCCTTAAGAGAAAGGTTCGTAGGAATTAGAAAGCTAATTAAGGATAGGGATTGAGAAGGAGGAAAGTCTGGGTTAGGGTTGACCCTGCCCACATATCAACTGTAAGAGACTTCGTGGACCATTGAAATTACACCCTCATAACTATTGATACCCTCAGCTGTACTATCTCCACATTAATGCATGGCTAACTGAAAATGAAGCTCTCCTTGAACATAACAAAGATTCAATATTTTCCAGACAGAAATATCAGCCACAACATATGAAGTATGGAGAGTTGGCAGAAAGGCTTGAGAACATAAAAGACAGATGGACTGGGGGTTACAAAAGAAGGTTAAGCCATTCAGAGTTAATGAAAAACAAGAATACTTGTTAATCAAAATGTTAATGATATTTTCCTCTTAATTATGGTTGTAGCATGGAATGTTAATTAAGAATAATCTAGACAGCCTTATAAACCAACAGTTTCAAAAATCATTGTTTCTATAATACTATACTCTAGACCAAATGTGGTGATCTTAGTTTACTGCAAGTCTTTGCTTTTGGACAGCTATAACTAGTTAAAAAAAAAACTCAGAATCGGATTTACAATTTTTACTTTTTATTTAAAATATTAAAAAAAAACAATATTTGCTTTTTATTTTATTTCTAGCAGTTTTGCCATAAAATAAAAAAATGCAAGTTTCAAGTTGAATAGAGGCATAAACTAATGTTTATTCTGCTAAATCTCTATTTCTCAAACAATCATCATTTGTAATTATATGATGACGATTTTTAAGCTGACTAAATCAGAAAGAGAACCTAGCAAAATAGTTCTAGACAACCTTGCCTTGTTAGCAAGAAACAAAACCTTTCTGAAGAAACCTAGAAACAAAACTAGTTCATGACAGCAGGCAGTACTTCCTCTCACAGCCTTTCACAGATGAGACAGTGCATGGAGCCTGGGAAATCCTTGTCATCAAGGATTTGAAACTGTTTGTGTTTCTGTGAGTCAAAATAATGTGTGTTTTGATGATCAGTGCAAATTTTAAATCACCATTAATCACATAAAACTTACAAAATCATATTGTAGAAAACAGGATTAATCTCATTTTAAATCTAGGACAGTATTAATTTCTAATAGTTTTTTTTTTTAATTGTGCTTTAGGTGGAAGTTTACAGCTCAAGTCAGTTTCTCACATAAAAATTTATACAAACATTGTTATGTGACCCTAGTTGCTCTCTCTATAATGTGACAGCACACTCCTCCTTTCCACCCCAGGTTTCCTGTGTCCATTCAGCCAGCTCCTGTCCCTTTCTGCCTTCTCATCTCACCTCCAGAGAGGAAGCTGCCCATTTAGTCTCACGTATCTATTGGAACTAAGGAGCACACTCTTCACAAATATCATTTTATGTCTTATAGTCCAGTGGCCACGTCTTCCAGGTCTAATAATTTGTTAGAGTAAAAACATGGATTTCATCAGTGAAGTATGTGTTTCTTAGAACATTTTTGTTTTCCTACGTATTGTGGCATTACCCTCCTCCAAATTAGGCTTTAGACAGGTAGAGATGGAGATCATAAAATCTCTTCACAAACAAGAAAGTTTTCTAAAGCCCAGGTCTGTTCTGTAGTTCAGAGACCATCAGATGTCTTTCTTAGGGGCATTGGTGTTTTAGTTTTCTCTGTCTATTCAGTTGTATTATCCATCCCTCACTTCCCTCCCTCCCCCCAGAGAATCTACATTCTGCTGAACAACAACAAAAAAATACCCATGACTAAAACTTGTGGCTTACGCAATATTTCATAAATAGTGTATTTATTTGATTACTTGTTTTCCTTTCTTTGGGGTATATACCTAGGAGTGTAATTGTGGGGTCTACTGCATGTCTGCCAGTTTGTTGTACTGTGCTGGCTTGTGAGTTGCTGTGATACTGGAAGCTTTGTCACTGGTACTTCAAATACCTGCCGGGTCACCCGTGATGGACAGGCTTCAGCAGAGCTTCCAGACTAAGATAGACTAGGAAGAAGGACTTGGCAGTCTACTTCTGAAAAAAACTGGTCAGTGAAAATCATATGAATAGCCGTGGAATATTGTCTGATATAGTGCCAGAAGATGAGCCCCTTGGGTTGGAAGGCACTCAAAATAAGACTGGGGAAGGACTTCTTCCTCAAAGTAGAGCCAACCTTAGTGATGTGGATGGGGTAAAGCTTTCAGTGCCTTCATCTGCTGATGTGGCATGTCTCAGAATAAGAAGAAACAGCTGTAAACATCCACTAAAAATTGAAAAGTGGAATGTACAAAGTGTCAATCTAGGGAAACTGGAAGTCATCCAAAATGAAATGGAATGCATAATATCGACATCCTAGTCATTACAGCACTGAAATGGACTGATATTGGCCATCTTGAATCAGACAATCATATGGTCTACTACGCTGGGAATGACAAATTGAAAAGGAATTGAATCACGTTCATCGTAAAAATAACATTTCAAGATCTATCCTGAAGTACGATGTTGTCAGTCATAGAATAATATCCATGTACACAAGGAAAAGCAATACATACAATTATTATTCAAATTTATATAACAATCACTAAGGCCAAAGATGAAAAAATTTAATATTTTTACCAACTTCAGTTTGAAATTGATCAAACTTGCAGTAAAAATGCATTGATAAATCCTGGAGATTGGAATGCAAATTTGGAAACAAAGAAGGAATGGCAATTGGAAATTATGGTCTTGGTGATAGAAATGATGCTGGAGATCTCATGACAGAATTTTGTAAGAAAAATGACTTCTTAACTGCAAATGCTTTTTCAACAACACAAACAGCAATTATACACATGGACCTCACCAGATAGAATACATGGGAATCAAATTGACTACATCTGTGGAAAGAGACAATGGAAAGTCTCAGTATCATCAGTCAGAACAATGCCAGGGGATAACAGCAGAACAAACCATCAATTGCTCATAAGGAAGTTGAAGTTGAAGAAAATTAGAACAAGTCTAACAGAGACAAAATATGACCTTGAGTGTATCCCACCTGAATTTAGAGACCATCTCAAGAACAGATTTGAACATTGAACACTAATGACAAAGACCAGATGAGTTGTGGAAGGACATCATACATGAAGAAAGCAAGAGGTCCTTAAAAACACAGGAAAGAAAGAAAAGATCAAAATGGATGTCAGAAGAGACTTTGGGAGTTGCTCCTGAAAGTAGAGTAGCTAAAGTGAAATGAAGAAATGATGATGTTAAAAAGCTGAATAGCAGATTTCCAAGGGTGGGTCGAGAAGACAAAATATTATAATGAAATGTGCAAAGACCTGGAGAGAGAAAATCAAAAAGGAATAATACAGTTGGCATTTCTCAAGCTGAAAGAACTGAAGAAAAAATTCAAGCTTCGAGTTGCAATAGTGAAGAATTCAATGGGGGAAAATATTAAATGATGCAGGGAGTATCAAAAGAAGGTAGAAGGAATACACAGTCACCGGACCAAAAAGAATTGGTCAGCGCTCAATCATTTCAGTAGGTAGCATAAGATCAAGAACCGATGGTGCTGAAGAAAGAGGTCTAAGAAGGCATTGGTGAAAAACAAGGCTCCAGGAACTGATGGAATACCAACTGAGATGTTTTGACAAGCAGATGTAGTGCTGGAAGCGCTCACTGGTCTGCACCAAGAAATATGGAAAGCAGCTACTTGGTCAAGCAACTGGAAGAGATTCATATTTGTGTCCATTCCAAAGAAAGGTGATCCAACAGAATGCGGAAATTATAGAACAATATTGTTAATATCACACATAAGTAAAATTTTGCTGAAGATCATTCAAAAGCGGTTGCAGCAGTACATCAATAGGGAACTGCCAGAAACTCAAGCCAGAAGGGGATGTGGAACAAGAGGTGTCACTCTTGATCTCAAATGGATCATGGCTGAAAGCAGAGAATACCAGAAAGATATTTACCTGTGTTTTATTGACTATGCAAAGGCATTCAACTGGGTGAATAACAAATTACGTATAAAATTGCAAAGAATGCGAATTCCAGAACACTTAATTGTGCTCATGAGGAACAAGTACTTAGACAAAGAAGCAGTCCTTTGAACAGAACAAGGGGATACTGCGCAGTTTAAAATTAAGAAAGGTGAGTGTCAGGGTTGTATCTTTTCCCTATATTTATTCAATCTGTACGCCGGGAAAATAATTCAAGAAGCTGGACTATATGAAGAAGAACGTGACGTCAGGATTGGAGGAAGTCTCATTAACAACCTGCAATATCCAGATGACACAACCTTGCTTGCTGAAAGTGAAGAGGAGCTGAAGCACTTAATGATGAATGTCAAAGAAAAACAAAAATCCTCACAACTGGACCAATAACGAACATCATGATAAACAGAGGAAAGATTTTGTCAAGAATTTCATCCACAATCAATACCCAAGGAAGCAGCAGTCAAGAAATCTAATGACGGGTTGCATTAGTGTTGAAAAGCAAAGATGTCATTTTGAGGACTAAGGTACGCCTGACACAAGCCATGGTATTTTCAATCATCTCATATGTATGTGAAAGCTGGACAATGAATAAGGAAGGTTGAAGAAGATGTCTTTGAATTGTGGTGTTGGTTAAGAATATTGAATATACTATGGACCGCCAGAAGAATGAACAATTCTGTCTTGGAAGAAGTATAGCCAGAGGATGGAGAGACTATATCTCACAAATTTTGAACCTGTTATCAAGAGGAACCAGTCCCTGGAGAAGGTGATGGATTGACATAGTAGCTGCAACAATGGGCTCAAGCACAATAATGATTGTGAGGATGGCACAGGACTAGGCAGTGTTTCGTTCTGTTGTACATGGGGTCACTATGAGTGGGAACAGACTCAAGAGAGAGTTTGATAGAGTGGTTCCACCTATATTTTTTGGTTATTTCATTTTCATGAGGTGAAGAGGAGGACAATCCACAGGTACATTAGCACGTCCAACGTTTTCTTTGATCTTAGCTCTACTACTGCAGTAATTAAATTTCCACTGCCTTATTGACTTACCTCACTTCCATTGTCAAAAAATACAATTTCATAATTCTGTCAATTTTCTCTATTTTTTCTCTCCTTCCCAGTAAGTCCTAGCAACCTATACAGTTTTCCTGAATATATGCAAATAAATATATTTATTTTAATTAATCTTGATATTTTCCCTGTTCCATATAACAGATGTCACTTGTAAATTACCTCTCTGGGTGACTTTATCGACAATGTTAAACCAAAAAAATTTGGATATTTATTATAACTGTCTTTTTAAACTATATTTCTTGCATAGATAATCACTTGCTAACAGATGATTTTCCCTGGAAAAACATTAATCTGTGATCCTCATTGGTTGCCAAATTTTCTGGACCATGTTTTATTGTAAAATACTTGTTTATCAAATAGTGGATAATTGGATGGCTATTTTCCTTGCACTTTCTTTGTATTTAACAGAAAATGCTATCTTTGAAGTATTGCTGTTTGGGCTCCATTCTATATAATCTAACCCACTGCCTTTGAATCAATTTTGACTCATAGAGAACTGCCCCATACAGTTTACAAGGCTGTAATCTTTACGGAAGTATATTGTCACATCTTTCTCCCTTGGAGTGGTTGGTTGGTTCAAACCTCCGACCATTTGGTTAGCAGCTGAGCGCTTAAACTCTGCACTTTCTATGTCATCTAGTGTTACTTTGATGTTGCTAATTTGGCCTTAAAAAGGAACCTATGTTTAGAATTTAAGTTGAAGTTTATTCTTATTTTATTCTTCAATAAGATTTAGGGACTGGGTTATTATTAAAAAAAAAAAAAAAATTTTTTTTTTTTTTTATTATTTACTCATCATTTTTGTTTTTCAAAGTTTATTTTTAACCAGTTCAGCAGACCTTCCTGAAGAATTGCTATGTGTGTACTAGGCCATCAGATGAGGACACTAGACCAGATTTGGACACTTGACCTAAGAAAAATCAATCTAGAGAATGGATTAAACCACTCAGATTATTACTGTCTGATTTCAGAATTGATGCATTGAAGGACTGAAGCAGAGACAGAGAGCCATATATCTGGACCTGAGTCGATGCCTTGACAAGTCAAAGCTACATGCAAACTAAATTTATGCGAAACAAAATGGGTGGACCTAGAAAGCTGATTTATAGGGAACGCAGCCAACTTGTAGAGAGAAGTAGGCATAGATCTTATCAGTTTCATGTGGGATGGAAGAGGTTACCTTGATGTATACTTTCTGTCTCCATCTTCTTTATTGACCCAGGGAATATTTATGAGCATGCCTGATGTAACTTAAAACAGCATTTCATTCATTAGTTGGACTTTTGCTCTTTGCAACTACGTATATCATAAGCTGAAAAAAAAAAAAGTTAATTTTTTTTTTTAATTTCAAAGCAAAAAGCTACTGTTCAATGTTCTATAACAGCATTGAAGTCAACATTTCCAAAAAGAAAACAAGTATTAATTTGACATAATTTTAATTGAATTTCAATATAAAATTAGAGATAAAAAATACCATATCTAAGACAACTGCACAATTGTAAAGTAATATTTAAAAAGGTTATTCATTTTATTTTTGCATATGAAAACACCCAGTGTTTACAACAGATTTTATTAAAAATAAACTTCAAAGTAAAACTAGAGACCAATGCCAAAACCTCTGTTAGAATTCTCGTTGATAACAGTAATTATTTACCCTCTAAATGAAGAACTTACAAAATTTAAGTAGGTTGGATAAATTATGTTGATTTCACACAGATCATCCTAACACTTTATATATTTAAGATACTACCTTTACTTTTTTGTAGATTTCATTGCTTTTTCTTATATTTGTGAAATTTACTGATCCCATCATAAATTTGTTTAGTAAAAATTCACGGTTTGTTAAATTGCTTTGCATTGGGAAAGAAATTCAAGCACATAAAAAAATTTTTTTGAATTAAATTTCCTTTTCTTGTCTAGAAACAACATGCCAATATCTACTGGGGAATACAGTGAACCTCAGATAAGCTAACACCATCAATCCTCATGCAGTAGATATATACAGAAACATTACACTTCTTTCCTAGTCTAAATATAATGAATTGGTAGCTAATTACCTTCTAAGGAATTAGTGGTATGACCAATATTTTCTGAGCAAGGCAAAATTCTTATCACTCATATAATTTAGTCAAGAACCATCACTTTTGCTCTAAAGTACAAGAGAGAATATGTCCATCTAAGAAGAGACATCTTAGATGTCATGGGCTGGCAGCAAAGGACCAAAACATTCTACAATTTTATGAAGGCCATTTTCGGTTTGAGTCCACCCAGGGGCATGTCAGACAAAAGGTCTGATGATCTACTTCTGAAAAACCATTAAAAACCCTATAGAGCACAGTTCTACTTTAACATAGATGGAGTCGACATGAATAAGAATTGACTTGATGGCAATTGTTATTTCCTAAAATAATGTCCAAATTTTAAATAAATGTGTATGTGTATGTAAACTCTGTTACGCGAATTCCTTTTCTAATGTTAGACAAATTATTCTATCTAGTCGATGGATATCATAGTTCACAAAAACTTGTATAAGCTTTCTCAGCTCTTACATATCAATCTTATTTATCAAAGCCTGCTGTTAAACAATCTGCCTCACTGAAGAATGCAGGGGCTCAGCTGGCTCTGTGACAGCCAGAGCTGTGCACAGGTTCTTGTAACATAGCTTTATGTTCTGGTCTCCCAAACGCTTCTTCTCAACTGGCAATTCTGCTTGCACCTTGGACCAGAACTGTTGATTAAGTATGTTACCACTTGTTTGCTAGTACTTTCTAATCTTGTGTAGAGCATACGTTTATTGCTTTGTCTTTTATAATAGATCATATATGTTGTTTGTCTTTCTTCTTTATTATTTGCCAGGATCTCTCACTTGGATCATAAGTATATGTCCAGTAAACATTGATTAAATAAAATAATATATTTCCTCTCTTATTGATAATTTAGTTTATGATATTATGATAGTTATCATAATATTCTAATAAAAACTGTGATTTACATGATACCCATTTGTTTTTAAAACAGCTCTTAAAAATGTTTTCTCAGTGATTTCACAAAAGGAGGGAATTTATAAGTTATCAAATATATAAATTTAGCTATTTCCTAGGAGTTATTAACCAATTGTCTTTCTATTGGATAGGATTCTTAATATAATCAGTGCTACCCTTTAATTTTAACCATATTAATTGTAATCTTATGTATTCCAAATGTCACCAGATACATGCTTTTTCTTTGTTTTGCTTGTTTGTGTTTTTTAACTTTTTTTTTTTTTATCATCTTGAGCATTAGAAAGATAGGTAGATAGACAGACAGACAGACATAGATAGATAGATAAATCCCTACCGGGTCTCTGTTTAAGGTACTTTCCAATTTTGAGGGTTTTTTTTTTTTTTTTTTCTTTTCCTAGCTATGGTTTATAAGAAAAGTCCTTATAAGTGATATTTTCTGTTCTTTTCTCTGCTGTTATTCTTTTTAAATTTATGTTTTTCCTTCAGTCATATACAGAAGGTGGGGCAATGAGAAAGGTTGAAATAAAAAAATTAAAATATCATAATTTCCCTCTGATATTTAGTAAGGAGTCTATAACTTTGAATATTTACCTTATGTTTAAATCTTTCTCTATTGCTTTTTTCCCACACGATTTCTTTTAATGTTACCATATTCTTGTTAGGAGTTTAAAATAAAAGTCTTTTTTAAAAGGTCTTAATTTTTTAGATAATTTCAAGAATCTGCTGCATGTCTAGTCTATTAGTGTTGCTTACAATACATTTATTGACGTGAAAAATGAGGATGATGATGATAACAAAGAAGAAGCAACAGAAAATTACGTAATAATTCCACTTCTTTTTTTCTGTAACAGAATTGAAAAAAAATTACTTTATATTATAGCATTTATAATGATTAGTTGGGTAGCTTTGAGTTTTTTTCAATGTTATCCAATACATTATATTCACTGATTTTGTAGAAAGAGAATTGTCCTTGTACACAAAGTGAAACTATCATTTGCTAGGTATCAGCATTTTTCTTTAATTCTCCTTCAGAAGACCTCTTTCTTATTTCATGATAAGGCAGGAAAATAGGATGAGCCCAAGGGTATTATTTAATTACATGCTTTCTCAGCGAGAAATCAAATAGGTCACTTCTCTCTGAATGAAAGCTTAATGATAAAGTAGGAAAGGCATCAGACATATTATTAAAATAACTACAGAATTAAAAAGAAATCTGATACAGCATAAACTGGAATAGTTTCCTAGGTCTCCACTACTAATTGTAATCAGAAAAAGACATCTTTAGTTTGTCTGCCAGCCAGGGTCAATAATATTATTTTTCTATTAAATCCATGTTCCTCACCCCAATTCACAGAGTTCGGATCCTCTAGTGATGTTTTGGTACAATGGGTCCCATCCCAATGGCCACAAATAACTGCACGAGAAATGGTTACCTGACTCAAGTTAATCAGAATTCATTTTCCAGGATTTGAAATTGCTAGTGCATGATTACTGGAGAGGTAGAGCTATGGCTGCTATCCAGAGAGGCCAGCAGTTTGAATTCACCAGCCACTCTTTGGAAACCCTATGGGGCAGTTCGACTCTGTCCCATAGGGTCGCTATGAGTTGGAATCAACTCGATGATGAGTTAGAATTTTTTTTTTTTTAATTTTTTAGTAGGTGACTTGTTCCTAAGAGGTTATATTTTAGTATGTGCTGGTGTCTTAAAAAGGGGGGATTTAAACACTTGAGCACTGCAGAACAACTTTCATATAATACTTGGACAAAGTTGTAGGGCAAAAAATCAATTTACAGAGAAAGAATAATACAGTAGATGGTTCTTAGCTTCTTTGAATCCTCAAAATAAAATCTTCCCTTTTATTAAGCTTAAGTTGGTTTCTGTTATTTGCAAGCAACAATGCTAACTCAAAATCTACACACACTCATGCCAGCACAGCCTTGGCCAGAGTTGAACTACCTCTGAAAATTAGGCTGTGCAAAATTTCTATCATTCCATGATACATAGTAGAGAAGGACTGGATCTAAGAATCCTAAATCACATTAAATCCATGGGTTCTCAAGGTCACAAACTGACAAAATCAAATTTTTTCTCTAGAATACATATAGTTTTTTTTCTTTTTTTTAAGATGTGAATTTTTGGTCAGAAATTGCTGGGACTCTACCCAATAAATACCCTCCAAGATCTGTTTTTCCCCTAAGTTTTAATTCTTTATCTGGATAGTCTTTAATTCAGACTCCTTTCCCGTCACTACACCACTCTTCCTTTGGGAGAGCAGTACATGAAAGTGGCGAGTCAGAATTGCACTGCACTCAAAAACAATGTCCTATGCTCTGCTTCTGAGGTGTTGAGGTCCATGGGTGAAAACTGCAGTAAAAAGCTATTAGTTGGATGCAGCACTAAGGTAATAACCCCAGGTAGTGGCTGATCATTTTTATTTGTGCATTAATTATAACACTCGTCTATTTTCAATTAAAAAATTTTAAACATTACTCTTTGAGTAGGTAGCCTGCAGAATGTACATACACCCAGAGCAACAAAATTCCTGAGAAAGAATGATATACACATGTATAAAACAAAGTGACAATTGTACTGATAGAATATCCTAGAATAAAATTGTGCTGACCCAGGTATTTCAAATATAGAGGAATGTAATATGGAAATGTAAGAATGGAAGGTAAAGAAATATATGAAATATTGATTTTCTTTAGATTTTTTATAAAGGTTTTTGTTGTAATAGATTTCTTATAAACTACATTAAATCCATGGGTTCTCAAGGTCACAAACTGACAAAATCAAATTTTTCTCTAGAATACATACAGATTTTTTTTCTTTTTTTTAAGATGTGAATTTTTGGTCAGAAATTGCTGGGACTCTACCCAATAAATAGCCCCCAAGATCTGTTTTTCCCCTCAGTTTCAATTCTTTATCTGGATAGTCTTTAATTCAGTTGATCCCACCTCTACCTAGTATTTTAAATTGCCTAGATTATCAGTAAAACCAAAAAACCAAACCCATTGCCGTTAAGTCAATTCTGACTCATAGTGACCCTATAGGACAGAATAGAACTGCCCCATAGAATTTCCAAGGAGCACCTGGTAGATTAGAACTGCTGACAGTTCTAATGATTACATAACATCTAAGGTACACATGCACAGACATGCAACATAAAACATAATAACCATTATTTTGTGATATCCTTGACTTCCTCTATGACATTTTTTATTCATTATTTATTCACTTAGTTTCCATTCTCAATATGAAAACGTTTTCTAAAAATAAATGGAGTACCATTTTCTAAATACTAAAAAAAAAATAATATAGTTGCATATCAAGTTTTACTTTTTCAAAATACACTCATATTCACTAGCTAATCTTCAAAATATCAAGTAGGCAGTGCAGATAATTTTCTCCCCATTTTTAAATTAGCATGCTAAAATACAAAATATTAAGTGACTTAAGAAAGGTTACGTAGATGATTGGCTTATCCCCAGCATGGTGGTCTCATGCAGTCCCGCATCTTATATGGTGGCTGGCCTCTAAGAGAGAGTATTTCAGTGGGAAAGATGGGAACTGCAGAAATTTTAAGGTCCAACCTCAGCAGTTATACAAGGTCACTTCTGCCACATTCTAATGGTTAAACCAGGTCACAGGGCTGGCCCAGTTTCAAGGGGAGAGAAAATAGAGGCTCTTTATGGTAGGAATTGTTTTTGTTGCTGTTGTTAGGTGCCATCGAGTCGGTTCCAACTCATAGTGACCCTACGCACCACAGAACAAAACACTGCCTGGTACTGTGCCATCCTTACAATCATTGTTATGCTTGAGCTCATTGTTGCAGCCACTGTGTCAATCCACCTTGTTGAGGGTCTTCCTCTTTTCTGCTGATCCTGTACTCTGCCAAGCATGATGTCCTTCTCCAAGGATTGGTCCCTCCTGACAACATGTCCAAAGTATGTAAGACGCAGTCTCGCCATCCTTGCTTCTAAGGAGCATTCTGGTTGTACTTCTTCCAAGACAGACTTGTTTGTTCTTTTGGCAGTCCATGGTATATTCAATATTCTTTGCCAACACCACAATTCAAAGGCATCAACTCTTCTTCGGTCTTCCTTATTCACTGTCCAGCTTTCACATGCATATAATGCAATTGAAAATACCATGGCTTGGGTCAGGTGCACCTTAGTCTTCAGGGTGACATCTTTGCTCTTCAACACTTTGAAGAGATCCTTTGCAGCAGATTTGCCCAATGCAATGCGTCTTTTGATTTCTTGACTGCTGCTTCCATGGCTGTTTATTGTGGATCCAAGTAAAATGAAATCCTTGACAAGTTCAATCTTTTCTCCGTTTATCATGATGTTGTTCATTGGTCCAGTTGTGAGGATTTTTGTCTTCTTCGTGTTGAGGTGAAATCCATACTGAAGGCTGTGGTCTTTGATCTTCATTAGTAAGTGCTTCAAGTCCTCTTCTCTTTCAGCAAGCAAGGTTGTGCCATCTGCATAATGTAGGTCGTTAATGAGTCTTCCTCCAACCCTGATGCCCCGTTCTTCTTCATATAGTCCAGCTTCTTGGATTATTTGTTCAGCATACAGATTAAATAGGTATGGTGAAAGAATACAACCCCGAAACACACCTTTCCTGACTTTAAAACAATCAGTATCCCCTTGTTCTGCCTGAACAACTGCCTCTTGATCTATGTAAAGGTTCCTCATGAACAGAAATAAGTGTTCTGGAATTCCCGTTCTTCGCAGTGTGATCCATAGTTTGTTATGATCCACATAGTTGAATGCCTTTGCATAGTCAATAAAACACAGGTAAACATCCCTCTGGTATCCTCTGCTTTCAGCCAGGATCCATCTGACATCAGCAATGATATCTCTGGTTCCACGTCCTCTTCTGAAACTGGCCTGAATTTCTGGCAGTTCCCTGTCGATATACTGCTGCAGCCATTTTTGAATGATCTTCAGCAAAATTTGCTTGCGTGTGATATTAATGATATTGTTCTACAATTTCCACATTCGGTTGGATCACCTTTCCTGAGAATAGGCATAAATATGGATCTCTTCCAGTCAGTTGGCCAGGAAGCTGTCTTCTATATTTCTTGGCATAGATGAATGAGCACCTCCAGCGCTGCATCTGTTTGCAAAAGTTGGAAACAAAGAAGAAGCATCAGTAGTTGGAAAATATGGCCTTGGTGATAGAAACAATACCAGAGATCGAATGATAGAATTTTGCAAGACCAACGACTTCTTCATTGCAAATACCTACTTTCACCAACATAAATGGCAACTATACACATGGACCTCACCAGATGGAACACACAGAAATCAAATTGACTACATCTGTGGAAAGAGACGATGGAAAAGCTTAATATCATCAGTCAGAACAATGCCAGGGGCCAACTATGGAACAGACCATCAATTGCTCATATGCAAGTTCAAGCTGAAACTGAAAAAAATCAGAGCAAGTCTATAAGAGCCAAAATATGACCTTGAATATATCCCACCTGAATTTAGAGACCATCTCAAGAATAGATTTGACGCATTGAACACTAGTGACTGAAGACCAGATGAGTTGTGGAATGACATCAAGGACATCATCCATGAAGAAAGCAGGAGATCACTGAAAAGACAGGAAAGAAAGAAAAGACCAAGATGGATGTCAGAGGAGACTCTGAAACTTGCTCTTCAGCGTCAAGCAGCTAAAGCAAAAGGAAGAATTGATGAAGTAAAAGAACTGAACAGAAGATTTCAAAGGGCCTCTCGAGAAGACAAAGTATTATAATAACATGTGCAAAGAGCTGGAGATGGAAAACCAAAAGGCAAGAACACGCTCGGCGTTTCTCAAGCTGAAAGAGCTGAGGGGAAAATTCAAGCCTTGAGTTGCAATAGTGAAGGATTCCATGGGGAAAATACTAAACGATGCAGGAAGCATCAAAAGAAGATGGAAGGAATACACAGAGCCATACCAAATGGAATTAGTCGATATCAACCATTTCAAGAGGTGGCATATGATCAGGAACCGATGGTACTGAAGGAAGAAGTCCAAGCTGTTCTGAGGCATTGGTGAAAAACAAGGCTCCAAGAATTGAAGGAATATCAATTGAGATGTTTCAACAAACAGATGCATGGTAGGAGTAGCAAAGGCTTTACATCCATATTTAATCCATCATCTCATAGTCTGGCATAGGTCCAGTCTTCCTAGGATTATCAAGACCAGAAATGGGGCTATCAGCTTTAATGGTGATCACAGACAAGGGCCTCTCTGATTCACAATCTGATATAAAATAATTTTAATTTGATGTAGGCTCCTGGAGCAAGATGAAGGACTGCTTTTGCACAAACTCTGGAATATATCAAATATCATCAGTATTTAATATTAATAATATTGATAAATGTTATAACTTGCAAGTCAAAAGAACGTTAAATAACCATAGCTACTTTTATCAATTTAATTTCAGAAATTCTAAATTTACGTGACATATTTCCCATTATATATTTACTTGTTCTTTACTGTTTTAAAATTATTTTACAATAATTACATAGTATATCAACTTCTTCAACATGCTGGCTATTGTGAGGATGATGCAGGACTATGCAATGTTTCATTCTGTTGTATATAATGTTGCCATGAGTTGTAATCGACTCAACAGCAACTAACATCATATCTTTTTCTACTCTAAAGACAGACTATATATAACAATAGTGTATTTAACAACAAAGAAAATGACAGAGGTTGAAATTCTTACCCTGGTCATAGATCATGAGTAAAGAGTAAGGTAGTTATAAAAATTACTTCTTAGGAATCCGTGGGAGAACACACACAGAACATAAACTATTATGTAATTTTGGGCTAACTGCTCTAAAAAAGAAATTGTGTCCCTGTCATATGGGAATGTGTCATTTCAAATGGAAAACTAAAAATCCTGCTGCTGTTCCAATGCCAGTAGGTTAGGTACTTGGAGTTACTTTTGCAGTAAGAATTTTGAATTTATGAACTATGTTGTTATTGTTAGGTGCCTTCGAGTAGGTCCCAACTCACAGTGATCCTATATACAACAGAACAAAATATTGCCCAGTCCTGTGCCATCTTCACAATTATTGTTATGCTTGAGTACATTGTTGTAGCCACTGTGTAAATCCATCTTGTTGAGTGTCTTCCACTTTTTCGCTGACCCTCTACCAAGCATGATGTCCTTCTCCAGGGACAGAGCCCTCCTGATAATATGATCAAAGTATGTGAGAGGTAGTCTCACTATCCTTGCTTCCAAAGAGCGTTCTGGTTGTACTTCTTCCAAGATAGATCTCTTCATTCTTTTGGCACTCCATGGTATATTCGATATTCTTCACCAACACCATAATTCAAAGGTATCAATTCTTCTTCAGTCTTCCTTATTCATTGTCCAGCATTCACATGCATATGAGGCAATTGAAAATACCATGGATTGGGTCAGGCGCACCTTAGTCTTCAAAGTGACATCTCTGCTTTTTAACACTTTAAAGAGATCTTTTGCAGTGTATTTGCCCAATGTAATGCTTCGTTTGTTTTCTTGACTGCTGCTTCCGCGGGAGTTGATTATGGATTCAAGTAAAAGGAAATCCTTGACAACTTCAATCTTTTTTCTCTCTTTTTCATGATGTTGCTTATTGGTCCAGTTGTGAGGATTTTTGTTTTCTTTGTGTTGAGGTGTAATTCATACTGAAGGCTGTGGTCTTTGATCTTCATCAGTAAGTGCTTCAAGTCCTCTTCACTTTCAGAAAACAAGGTTGTGTATCTGCATGTTGCAGGCTGTTAATGAGTCTTGCTCCAGTCCTGATGCCCTGCCCTTTTTCATATAGTTCAGCTTCTGGAATTATTTGCTCAGCATACATATTTAATAAGTAAGGTGAAAGGATACAACTCTGATGCACATCTTTCCTGACTTTAAACCATGCAGTATCCCCTTGTTCTGTTTGAACAACTGCCTCTTGATCCATGTACCTGATCCTCATGAGCACAATTGTTCTGGAATTCCTATTCTTTGCAATTTTATCCATAATTTATTATGCTCCACACATTTGAATGCCTTTGCATAGTCAATAAAACACAGGTAAACTATGGCATATATTTTCCAGGCAGCTGTAAGGGGGAGATGTTTTGGGATCTAGCCTTTAACCAGGGAATATAGATTTTCTTCAGGACAAATGTTCATATTCGAGTTTTTTAAAAGAGGAAATTATGGGACACTTGACTGGTAACTGTTAAATTAAGCTCTGTCCTCAAAATCTTACTAAAGTAAACTCTAGAATCATGGTCCCTGGTTTTTGAAATATTTAATATTCCTGAATTCTTATCCTGGGTCTAAAGGATCTAAATAGCCAAACATGGATATCTCATTTTCAACTCAAACTGAGAATTTCTGATACTGAATTCATAATTTCCCTGACAAAACTAGTTTCAGGATTATGTTCTTTATCTAATCTTTAGTTTCTGTGTAACATCTCTTTAATTCATCCTTCCTTTCCATTTCTACATGTCTCTTGCCTATTCCCTGGAACACCAAAATAAGTTATTTTCTTTTCTTCCTGCTACCAACTTGGTTATTAAGATCCATGTGAATGCTACCTACTACTTTTCTTGAAATATTATTTTCTCATCTGATATTTTATTGTATCATACAGCCTACCTATTGGAATCCAGGTTACTTAATCTGATATATAAACCTCTTAGATTCAGAACCCAACCTTTTCTTCTGGCTTTACCTTCTATTATATACACAAACCATCAAAATTAGGCAAATGCCCTAACCTAATTTTTTCACAAATTCTGTTTGTTTTGCTGCTTCTATGCTTTTTTTTGCATAGCTCTCTAACCTTGCAGCCCTAAGCACAACCTCTTCATATTCTAGCTCTCCAAGTTGCCAATATAAACCTGCCTATCCTGGAAACACTGGTGGTGTAGCGTTAAGAGATACGGCTGCTGAATATAAAGGTTGGCAGTTCAAATCCACCAGGCACTACTTGGAAACTCTATGGAGCAGTTCTACTCTGTCCTATAGGGTGACTAGGAGTGGGACTGACTCGATGGGAATGGGTTTTATCTTTTCAAGCTCAGTTTATATCTATCCTTTCTTTTGATGTGTCACCTGTCCCCACACTTCCAAATTCTCTCCACAGAGGTCTGTTCTTTTTAAATAATTCTTAACATTCACTCCATCTCTTTTCAAGCAATTTATCATGTTTTGCCATCTGTCACTTCTTTGGTTGATTCCTTTTATTCGTACTTTTTTGCATAAATAGATTGCAAGAACTTTGAAGGCAAGGAAACCTGATTTATACTTACATGTGCACAACATTGTGCTTGAAGTTATTTCTTTGATTACACTGATTCAAGTAGTTAACTGAGATGTAATAATGCCACTTAGATTTATGAGAGTAGCAGGGTATATATGGACAAAGAGATAAATCTCCTGTTGGACAGGAAGCTAACTCTAAACATCAAAATAAAGTAGAATTTGGGTGACTTATAAAAATACTAGATACCAGGCAGAGAATTATGATGTTGCATAGAGCATGTCATGATAGGAAAGTATAAAAAGGGAAAAATGTCCAGAAATATTCTTTATAAGAGGAGAAATATATTAAGAGAACTTGAATCATCTCTTTGTACTATTTTATAAATAGGACTGTGCAATCCAGTGTGATGCACACTGGTGGGAAAAAAAAGTCAAAATGATTTCTCTGTTCTTATATTAAAAATCCTAAATTATAGTCACGCTCATCAAAGCATGAAACAGATTCAAAAGAACTTCCCTGAGCCAATAGTATAGATGAAATTAAAAGAAAAAAAATAAACAAAACCAGGTAAACATTGACAATAGAATTGTATTTCTACACAGTTATGGGGCATTATCTACCATGCAGTGATAAGCTAAATATTCTTTATCCAAAACAGGTATGCCTTAGACGAGGTTGTCCATAAAGTCACAGGATTTGGTTACCAACGCAAACCATAGCAAAATGTCTATAGCAAAGCCACTCAGCAGGAGAAATAAACAGAAAAAAAAAAAAAAAACCCAAACCCTTCCTGTTGAGTTGATTCCAACTCATAGTGGCCCTATAGGACAGAGTACAACTGCCCCACAGGGTTCCCAAGGAGTGGCTGATGGATTTGAACAGCTGACCTTTCGTTTAGCAGCCATAGTACTCAACCACTACATTACTAGGGCTCCAATACAAAGAATAATGAATAAAATATCCTACCTCAAGTGTTGCTATGAGTCAATTCCACTTGATGGAAACTTTTTTTTTTTTTGATATGTTTATCAGGCATTGAACTGTAACTCCCTTTTGAGTATCAGCCAGCACATCTAGGACTTACTAAATAGGCATTCCAACAGCAATGAAGGTCTTTATAAATGAACACAAGCATGATTTGAAAGTTTATGTATAAAAATGTATTTCTGTTTTCTCAGTCTGTTGTGATTTCTGTCAGATGCCATGAGTGATGTGGTGTCTGAGTCCCAAAAATAGAGTGAAATCAACCCAAGTCAGGAATGAGAGAGGGTCCTGATAGATGATTGGCACCTGGCCCTTGGAAGCCCTGTACGTGGTGCCTTTGGGATGCACTTCCACTGCCAGTTGGAGCAAATCCACACTGTCCAAACTGTCAAGGGCAGTTTTGTCGTATGTGCTTCTATGGAGTCTCTGCAGCTATGGAGGGGGACAGATGTGCTGCACTCAGGGGATCCTCAACCTTTGATTTCTCTAATTCTGCCAATCTTTTGAATGTTTAACTTTTTTTTTTCCTTATGTACTCATGCAAACAAGAGGAGCACAACTTCTCTGGTTACACCCCCATGGTACTGACATGCTTTATAAATTTTTAACCTAATAGGATAAACTCACTGAGTTTCACAGTGTGTCTCTCATAAGCCAAACACATCCTTTACATTCAATTTGTCAGATATACAATCACACATTATTCAGCATTCAGTGGGATATGCAATATGCGAATATGTGATGAAATGGAATAGGAAATGAATAAATGTACGAATCAAGTATATGGGATATTAAAACATGTACGAGCTCCAAAAATCAATCCAAGTAACCATACAAATGCTTTAAAAATGGAATATACCTTTAAAGAGACTTTAAAATTAAAAAACATATTAAGACTTATCTTGAAGAATAATGAAGAGGCTCTCCAATATTTGGTTATATAACTATGTAAAATAGCAATATAAAAATAAAACCATCCAATCCATCTAACAAGAAAATCAAAGGAAATTATTATATTATGAACTATCAAATATTAAAATATATATATAAGCTTTATTTATATGATGTTCCATGCACAAAATAGATTGAAAGCCAGAAGAGGCAAGTTAATGAAGGTCACACAAGAACGAGATGGTGGAGCCAACACTGTAATTTTTTTTTTTTGTATTGTTTCCTTTATGTTCAGTGAACTTACAAAGACACAAATAATTTGTGATAATAATTCCCCATCTTTTGTCAGAAAGGACACAGTATATAATGATACCTATGAAAATTGATGAACAATAAGAAAACTTAATGAACAATATTAGCTGATAGACTAGCCTCCAAAAATTGTGTTGTAGTTTGATTCACTACAAATTCACATATATTTAAAATCCTAAAGATCTCAAGATTAGAAATATTTTTGCTTTGGCAACATGGGCAAAATTTGTTGGACTGATGTCCAGATAAAATTCCAAATCAAATTCTGTTATAAATTTGGGGAACAGAAAGATAAAAAGGCATCATCTCAACTAGACATTAACCCAGCCTTCTTGAGAAACACTGAAAGTAATTTATTCTTCATTTATTATTTTATCCACTGAGTTTATCTTTCAATTTATCATAATTCTAGTGATAGGAAGTAAGTTTAATATTTTTGGCATCTAAAAACACTTTCACTTGGAAAATCTATTTCTGAAGAATCGAAACCAGTTTTAAAGCATTTTAAGAAAACTAAGTGTAGCTATTTTCTCTGAGATGAAAGATTTTTTGGATCAATATACTTTATACTTGTACACAATTTTCAATCTCTTGAAAAAGTATAATTTTTTGATGGTAGACTGGCTTTGATGACATTTGTATCTGGTTGCTTATAACTCTCAATCTATTCAATTCCTGTACAATAACATGCTGTCCTTAAAGACATTTAGACTAGCTTACCCTGGTAAAGCATGCTCTGACTTAAGAGCAAATTTACTTAGAAATATGAAGACTCAACATGGGCGAAAGATAGATTTCCAGTTTTGAGAATAATGACTTCAAATAGCCTACTGTATTTACTTGTTGTCTTAGGCTGGGTTCTCTAGAGGAGCAATACCAGTAAACTGTATAAATATGTATTTAGAGAGAGAGAGATTTATATTAAGGAAATGGCTCACACAGTTGTAGAGGCTGAAACATCCCAAATCCATGGATCAGACTGGGGGTTTCTTCAGATTCATGTAGCTGCAAGGGATGGTGAACCCAAGATTGGCAAGTCAGACAGTAGGGCTCTGGCTCACAGGCTGCGAAAACCGACGCATCTCCAGATGGGCAGTCAAGGCAGCAGGTAAGCTGCTAGCTCATGTCCCAAGAACCAGAGGTGAGAGGAACAGGAGTCAGCTGCAGGATCCAATGTGAGCAAAATCCCACAAAAGTTGCTAGAAAGTCCACCTATATTGGATACAGGCCACATTCCCAAGGAAACTCTCTTTCAACTGATGGACAACTTACAGTAGATCTCATCAGGGAAGTGATCACATTACATTAAATCTCATACAGGTGATCACATCATTATATGACTGCCAAACAACATCATAACTGCCATACCACTGAAAATCATGGCTCAGCCAAGTTGACACACAACATTAATGATCACAGTCCACCCTTTGTCAACTTGGCACCTGTACACATCTCCTTAAACCTTACATATTCACTGAATATAGACGATTATAAAGTCATACTTGTGCCTAACAGAATACAACGAACACACATACAACTAAAAATGTACTAGCCCTGTTTACATCTTATATTTTATAAGCAAAGAAAATAAAAATATTTGATGCACACTAACAAGGCAGAAATACTCAACAATTACAGTTGTCATTTCTGCAAATGGTCACAGGGTCGTAACTGGTATTTAGAACTACTTTCTTCCACCACCCATTCCCTTTGCCCTCAGCAAGCATCTCAGCTGGTTGTGGTTGTTTGCCTGGTGGGGTGACACAAACCTTCATTCCTGAAGGATCTGGGCCATTAGTAGTCATGTCAGAATTGAGTTACTGCAGTTTTCCAGTGACTTTAATCACAGGTCATGGTAATACTAAAAGACACCCTAAGAGATCTCTTGCATTCCAGAATACTCTTCTTTACCTCCATTATGTGATATAATCCATCCTCTTGGTAATCAGGATCAATCACACCAGCCAATATGATAACTCCCTTCTTTGCCTGTTGATCCGGCATAAGGAGTCCAAAGTGGCCAGATGGAATTCTTAGCTTCCAGTTCAATGGACTCGGTGATGTGTCTCCAGGTGGGAGCATTCCTCCCTTTGGAACTAAGACCTCTAGACATGCAAAGCATAGGGTTCTGGGGACAGGAAGCAAAAATTTTGCAAGTAGATCACTAGGGGTAATAGTGAGTGGTGTCACTCTCATTTCCATTCCTTGATTCCTAGACCAATGAATGCTGGCTATGGGAGAAACTGCATCATATATTGAATGCTGCTTTAGAGCATATACAGCCTCCTGGAGAACACTGTCCCAACCCTGCAAGATATTGCCACCTAGCTGGCACCATAATGGTGTCTTTAGAAGGCCATTCCATTGTTCTATCAAGTCAGCTGCTTCAGGATGATGTGGAACAAGGTAAGACCAGTGAATTCCATGAACACAGGCCCACTAATACACTTCATTTGCTGTGAAGTGAGCCCCTTGATCCAAAGCAATGCTTCATGGGATACCATGATGATGGACAAGTCATTCTGAAAGCCCACAGATGGTAGTTTTGGCACAGCGTTGTGTGCAGGAAAGGCAAATCTGTATCCAGAGCTTCTATTTCAGTAAGAACAAGACTCTGCCCTTTCCATTATATATATAATCAACCTCCCACCAGATTGTTGGCTGATCACCTCGAAGAATGGTGCCATATTGGGGACTCAGTGTTGCTCTCTGCTGCTGGCAGTTTGGGCACTCAGCAGTGGCTGTAGCCAAGTTGGCCTTGGTGAGTATAAGTCCACATAGCTGAGCCCATTCATAACCTCCATCTCTGCTACCATGGCCACTTTGTTCATGAGCCAATTGGGCAATGACGAGGAATGACCGGCAAAAGAGGATAGCTGGTTTCTACAGAATGTGTCATCCTATCCACTTGATTGTTAAAATCTTCCTCTGCCAAGGTCACTCTGTGGTGAGCATTTACATGAGACACAAATATCTTCACTTCGGCCCATTCTGAGAGGTCTAGCTACATACCTCTTCCCCATAAATCCTTGGCTCCAATTTCCAGTCATGTTCCTTCCAAGTCCCTACCCATCCAGCTGAACCCCTGGCCACAGTATACAATTGTCCATCTGGCTGTTTCTCCTCTCAAGTAAAGTGAACAACCAGGTGCACTGCTCAAACTTCTTCCCATTGGGAGGATTTTCCTTCATCACCGTCCTTCAGGGAGGTCCCAGAAAGGGGCTGTAATGTCACTGTCCACTTTTGAGTAGTGCCTACATACCACACAGAACCATGTGGAAACCAGAGGCTTCCCAGTCAACTTATCATAAGGGACTCCCCATGAGGCCATAGGTGCAGACTGGGAGATGGAAGGTAACATGACAGGAGTGGAGACAGCGGGCATTTGGGCCACTTTCTCAAGCAACTTACTTGTGCCTTCAGGTTCTGCTCTGGCCTGATCTCATATATACCACTTGCACTTAGTGATGGAGTGCTGCTGTGTACGCTGAACTTTGTGGCTGTGTGGGGCAGACAACACCCAGTTCATGATGAGCAGGTCAGGCTGCATAGAGACTTGGTGGCCCATGGTTAAGTGTTCAGTCTCTACTAAGGCCCAGTAACAAGCCAGAAGCAGTTTCTCAAAAGGAGAGTGATTATCTGCACAGAATAGTAAGTCTTTGCTTCAAAATCCTGAGTTGGCACTGTGATTCACCAATAGGGGTCTGCCAAAGACTTCAAACAGCATCTCTATCTGCCACTGAAAATTCAAGCATCATTGGATCAGCTAGATCATATGGCCAAAGTGGCAGAGCAACTTGCATGGCAGCCTGAACCTGTTGCAGAGTTTTCTCTTGGTCTAGGCCCTAATCAAAACTAGCAGTCTTTCGAATAACTTAATAAATAGGCTAGTAGCACATCTAAATGATGGATATGTTGCCTCCAAAATCCAAAGAGTCCCACCAGGGATTGTGCCTCCTTTTTGTTTGTGGGAGGAGATAGATGGAATGACTCATCCTTCACTTTAGAAAGAATATCTCGACGTGTCCCCACACCATTGGACCCCTAGAAATTTCACTGAGATGGAAGGCAGCTGAATTTTTGTCAGATTGATTTCCTACCCTGTAGCAAGCAAATGTTTATGCCAATAAGTCCAGAGTCATTGACATTTCTTCCTTACTAGGTCCAATCAGCATAATGTCATCAAGGTAATAGACCAGTGTGACATCCTGTGGAAGGAAAAGGTGATCAAGTTAACTGCAGAGTAAATTATGACACAGGGCTGGAGAATTGATATAGCTCTGAGGTAGGATGCTAAAGGTCTATTGTTGGCCTTGCCAGCTGAAGGCAAAAGGCTTCTGGTGGTCCTTCGAAACAGGTATAGAGAAAATGGCATTCGCCAGGTCAACAGCATACTAGGTACCAGGAAATGTATTCATTTGCTCAAGTAATGAAACAACATCTGGAACAGCAGCTGCAACTGGAGTCACCAGCTAGTTAAGTTTTCAATAATCCACTATCATTCTCCAAGATTCATCTGTGTTTTGTACAGGCCAAATGGGTGAGTTGAATGGGGAAGTGGTGGGTATCACCATCCTTGCATCTTTCAAGTCCTTGATGGTGGCAGTAATCTCTGCAATCCCTCCAGGAATGCAGTATTGCTTGTGGTTTACCACTTTCTTCGGTAGGGACAGTTCTAATGACTTCCACTTGGCTTTTCCTACCATAATAATCCTTACTCCATTTGTCAGGATTCCAATGCAGGGGTTCTGCCAGTTGCTGACTGTATCTATCCTAATTATACATTTTGGAACTGGGGAAATCACTACAGGATGGGTTCATTGACCCACTTGACCTACTGTGAGACTGACATGAGCTAAAACTCCATTAATAACCTCATCTCCATATGTTCCCACTCTGGTGGGCAACACAGACATTTTGGGTCTCCTGGAATTAGTGTAACTGACACTAATTCTAGAAATTCCTGAAAAGTCTGATAATTTTCTTCTCCCCAATGAACACTCACTCTTATAAAAGGCTGTAGATTACTTTGGGGAAGGCTAGGAGAAAGATTAACAGTATAAATTTCTGGAAGTGTAGTGAGGTCCTTTCTCAAGGGGACCTGGCCTCCTCTTTATTCAAGGAATTGTGGGTCTTTAAACTTGCTCAAGTATGGGAATTGATTGAGGGGCCTGACTCTCTATACTAGTGATTCAAGGTAGATTGCTGTTCATTTGACCTAGAATTCTTCCACTTGTACAGATCAACTATTTTACTCCTAGGGACACCATGACTAAGTAATCAATGCCATAAGTCCATATGAGTCATACTTTTCTGAGTACTGCTTTGACTCCACTGTCCATTATGGTAACCATGCCCACCTTATCTTTGTTGATTGAGTGCCACCACGTGGCTCGTACCACCACGGGGTCCAATCAGTCCCACTGTAGTTAGGTGTCTTAATTCAGTTAGGGCAGTTCCCACTGTCAAATCTGACTTACATAAAATAACAATCACAGCAGTCTTTGAGGAGGCTGGGGCTCCCTTCACATATGTGTTCCTCACCACTGTGGTAAAAGGTGTGTCCTCTAGGCACTCCATACGTGGTTCTGTAGGTCTAACCTGATAAATCCACTCTAACATGCCAACTCCCCTAAGCCTTTGGATACCTTCTTCTACAGTACACCCAGGCAGGTCTGGTACTTCAACTTGATTTATTGTAGACTACTGTGTCATCCATGCTTCAGTGGCCCAACCAGATAAACTATTAGATCCTTTCCTAACCTCTCCAGCTGAAACACTGAATGAAGAATCTGTGTTTAGTGGGCCCATATCAATAAACTCTGATCCATCTTTATGTTCCTTGCACCATTATCCCACTCCCTTTATAGTCATTCCCACATATATTCCCCAGGTTTCTATTTGTACATATTAGAAAAATCAAGTAGTTCTTTTGGAGTGTAGCTTACCTTCTCCTTTGTCACAATTTGTCCTTCACCTTTTGGGTCTCGCTGGGACTTAAATCTAATTATAGGTCTAGAAGCAAAAATAAGTGGTGGGGATGTGTTTTGAAAACATTTAGTATTGTCTTACAAGGCATCTGCCTTAGGCAATGACACAGATAAAGTCTCTTTAGACACAGCTGAGTTGATCTCATCAAATGGGGGTGAAGAGGCTAATGGTTTTACTAGCAAGGGTAGCTTATCAGAAAAAGATGGAGTAATCTCTTCAGATGGAAATGAGAAGGCTGGTTCTGTTAGCAGGAGTGATTCAATGGAATTTAGGTGCTCAGTGTTTCCAGCTTCCTGATTATCTGCCTATATGCCCCTATCCCAAGTTTCAGGATCCCATTTCTTCCCAACCAATGCCCTGATTTTAACTTTAGACACGACCTGAGGTTGAGAATTCAGTTGGTGTTGTAATTCAGCCACTCTTACGACAAGACTCAGGGTTTCAGCTCTGTTACTACAATAAGGCTTTCTTCCAAGGCACAAGTGGAAACTTTGGGGTCATTTACGTGGTACTTCATCTTTGACTCTGAAGCTCTGAGCTCATCTCTTTCTTTCACTACTTCTTCTAGCGATAGAAGGACCAACCATCCAGCTTCCTTACACTTCGCATTATGAAAAGATTGTAGAAAGGTATCAAACTTGTGATCACCCATTGCCTTGCCTTTCATAATACCTGATTTATTCGTGGTGATATTTTGCATATTCTTATTGCCACGTCCTACCGTGGGTAGCAGTACCCTCTTTACTACTGGGAGCAGAGTCATCAACATCTTTAAGACTAATCATACCAGAAAACCAATTTAGAAAACTCATCCTTCCAATTTTGTTTCTCTAGAACCACTCCTGGTGGCATAGTGGTTAAGAACTATGGCTGCTAACCAAAAGGTCAGCAGTTTGAATCCATCAGGTGGTCCTTGGAAACCCCATGTGGCAGTTCTACTCTGTCCTCTAGAGTCTCTATGAGTTGGAATCAACTCGATGGCAACAGGTGTGGTTATTTATTTATTTATTTTCAGAACCACTCCTGGTACCAAATATCTTAGGCAAAACCAGTAAAGCATATAAATATACATAGAGATTTATATTAAGGAAATGGCTCATGCAGTTGTAGAAGCTGAAATGGCCCAAGTCCGTGGGTCAGGGTGGAGGTTTCTCCTGATTCATGTAGCTTCAGGGGCTGATGAACCCAAGGTCGGCAAATCAGACAGTAGGGCTCTGGTTCACAGGCTGCAAAGACTGACAAATTCCAAGATGGGCAGTCAAGACAGTGCGTAAGCTGCTAGCTCAAGTCCCAAGAACCAGAGGTCAGAGGAAAAGGAGTCAGCTGCAGGATCCAGTGCAAGCAAAAGCCCACAAGCCTTGATAGAAAGTCCACCTATATTGGACGGATGCCACACACCCAAGGAAACTCCCTTTAAACTGATGGGCTACTCACAGAAGATCACATCATGGAGGTAATCACATTATATCAAATCTCATCATGGAGGTGATCATATCATTATACAACTGCCAAACAACATCATAACTGCCAAACCACTGAGAATCATTGCCCAGCTAAGTTGACACACAACCATACCAATCATACTTATATTCATCATATATTAAAACGCAAATTTGGCAAAGTCAGATGAGCACTATACTGAATTAAAACAATAGTAACTAATGTAACATTTGTTGATGTTATATTTTAGTTACTAAGTACTTTAGTTATAAATATTTATGGCTATAATTATGTATTTATATATGATTTCTATGTAGTTAAATAATTTCTAGTAGTCCCTGTGTGGTGCAATCGGTTAAGCACTCAAATACTAGTAGAAAGGGTGGACATTTGAACTCATCCAGAGAAACCTTTAAATACAGGCCTGGAGATCTACTTCCGAAAGCTCACAGCCTTGAAAATCCAATGGAGCAGCTATACTCTGCACACATGAGATTGCCATGAATCAGAATTTTGTCGTTGTTACAACAACTGTAAGAATCCCTGATATATTTGTTGTTATTTTTAGCTGACATTGAGTAGAGCCCCAAATCATGGTGACCCCATGCACAATGAAGCAAAATGCTGCCAAGACCTGTACCATCCCCATGACTGCTTGCAGATTAGACTGTTGTGATCCATAGATATTTCAATGGCTGACCTTCGGAAGACTTTCTTCCTAGTCTGGCTTAGCCTGGAAGCTCTGCTGAAACTTGTTTAGCCCTAGAGCAAGACACAAGCCTCCACTGACAGACAGAGAGTGGCTGCACATGAGGTGCATTGGCCAAGAATCAAACCTGGGTCTTTTGCATGGAAGGTAAGAATTCTACCACTGGGCTCCTGAAATATAGTAGATGCTTAACAGATATTTGTTAAATTAATGAACTGATGAACATATGTCTTTTGTCTTTCTGAGTTGCAAAGGATCATATCTTCATTTATAGCCAGTTTTCACTAGGAAAAGTTCTTATAGATCACTTAAAGCCCTTTTGGGCCATAAATTCAATAAAAAGATTTCCACATTTTCTAATCTGGGTTTTGGGAAGGAAGGGGGGAACCACCATATACATATAACTACTTTACATATTGGTTTATATTAGAAATAAATATCAATTAGAATAATATATTTTGGGTTAAAAACCTAAGTATCTGTATGTGTAATAGAGGAATTTGACACCTTTTCTAGCAAAGTCCTTTGATATTCTTTAGAGTAATACTCCTCATAGTCTATCAGGAGTATGATGCGACATGCTACAATGCTTGTTCTAGTGTGAACAGCATCTTTACATAATGTATTTGTCTCTGCTAATGGCTGTGGTGTAACCCTTAAAGATTCCAGAGAGCACAGGAAGCAGTTGGTATCAGAATTTGGAAAAGGGGACTCTGTATGAGCACTAGGATTGTACACACAGGTGGGTGAGTGATTGGGAATAGTGAGGAAGTGATGACGAAGGCAAAATTTAAGTGCAACTGGAGATTCTCTCACCAGCCAGAAAGGACTAGGGTTTATGCTTAGGACTACAGTCCTTAGGGAAGTGAGAGAGCATTTCTATCACCAAGAATTTATTTTTATTCTTTTCACCTTATCTACTATACTCCATAATCAAATTATAAAGACAGTGAGTGAGATAAATAAGTGTATTCTTGGGATATGTGACTATCCCTTGTCGAGGACAGCAGAGAAACTTGATTAACAGCCATTTGGACACTCAACAGATATTTACTGGTTGCTTACTATATACAAACCTGTGTTCAAATATTTGAGTAAAAATTTAAAGGAAGTAAGGGAGTGATTCTTGATAACATTTAGGGGAAGAAGTTTTCAGACAGAGGAAACAAAGTGCAAATATCCAGTGTAAGTGGAGTGGAGTGAGAATGATAGTAGTAGGAGATGAATTAAAACGAACAGCAGAGGATCTGACCACATAAGCCCAGTAAGTAAGGCTTTGGCATTTATTGTAAGATGGTACAAGAATGGGGAGTTTGAAGGGGAGAGATTTGGTCTAGTTTTGTTTTTAATGTAACAATATTGGCTGTTTTGTTGACAGTAGATTATATAGGGGCCTAAGACTGAGAAGGAGAGAGACCAGTTAGGAAGTTCTTGAAATAATTTAGGTGAGAGATGATGGTAGCTGAGAAGGTGGTAAGAAGAGGCCAATTGTGGATATAATTTAAAATAAATCCAACTGGTTTTGCTGATGGATTGAATATAAGGGATCAATATAATTGACCAAGAGTGCATGCAACAGGAGGGTATTTATTTCCCCAAAGATAAGCAGGGATGCTGCTAGAGGAAAATGATGCTTGATAGGCAGAAGGAACAAGTGCCCAAGAAAGTAGGCCAGACAAAAGAGAAAAAGAGAGGAGGCCAATTACCATCGCTGTGGCAAAAAGTCAGGGGCAGATCATCAGTGGAAACCATTTGATGCTGACGTCCGGATTTTTTTCACTATAATTCCGTAAATTTATCTTACCCATGTTTTGGGTTGATTTTGCCATCTGGGACAGGTCTAAGGCTACAGGTTTTGGTCAAGTGGTCCTTTCTGTAAGTAAAAGAACAATAAAAAGGCTAGGATATACCCTTGTAATATAAATATTATTTCAGAATGTACCTATTTTAGCACAGGAAGAAAATCGGAGAACATTAATGACTAGGCCAGTGTCAGTTGTATCATATATTCTACATACTTGATGGTGGCAACTCATCCCTAGGCAACAAATTTCCCCGTATGTTTTTGCCTTAGAGTATAGAAAAACTAGAATCCCTTTAGACATTTTTCTAGTTATATATAATGAAAAAAGAAATAAACAGAGACAATGCTGCTATTCTAGGTGTTCTAGCCTGGAGCAACTCAGAGTGCTCCAGTTAAGATCTAATCAGAGAGACCAAAATGAATGCAATAAATGTGAACTGACTTTTCTCACCAAAAGACGTTATTGCTGTGGGAGTAGATGTAATATGCATTTTAACATTTAAAATAGTTTATGAAATAGAACAAAAATTGCTTTCTGAGTATATAAATAAAAGTTTTAAATGAAATATGGATAAGAAATTACTCTCCTTGATCAAATGTAAATGTGAACAAATTAAGATAGCATTAATCATCTAAGTTAAGTGCTGTTAATGCTGTTTCATATCCTAATTTCAACAATTTTGGCTCTATCTTAAACCCTCACAAAATATGAGATAATAATGGGAAGAAAATGTATCTCTAACACAACCCCTGGCAAGCAAAATACTGTTGGTTAGAGGGAGCACAATCAGTATTTCATGACTAATTGATAACCAAAAAAAACAAACCCAGTGCCGCCGCGTCAATTCTGCCTAATCGATATGCAGTATAATTTGGTTGCAGAGCCCTGGTGGTGCAGTGGTTAACACAGCTAGGCTGCTAACCAAAAGGTCGGCAGTTTGAATCCACCAGCTGTTCCTTGGAAACCTATGGGGCAGTTCTACTCTATTCTATAGGGTCACTATGAGTTGGAATTGACTCGACAGAAATGGGTGTATAATTCGATTACACTTATTTTATTTTTCCTAAAATTGATTCCCACTTTGATTCTCTCTTAGAAACCACAAAATACATGATGCTTTTCATGGTGGCCTTTGTCTATGCTATGTTAATAATTCATTCAAATCAATCCCTATAACTTCTGCCCCCAACCTTCATTCTCTATAGGCATTTATAATTTGTGCTACTTAACCATAAGAGTGATTGTGTGATATATTATAAAAAAGGCATGGGTGCAATGTCTGACCTCCTCTAAAGTCACAAGGGAGAGGAGGCTTAAGATGAATGGCCCAAGGCTGACTCCTATGAGGGGGAAGTCAGACATGCTTCCTCTCTCCGCCATCTTTACTGATTTTGACACCAACCAACCTTCCCACAACACTCTGTACTTCTCTGCTAGGTTTGATAATTCATTGCAATGGCCACACAAAACTCACAGACTGTACTCACGATTTGAGGTTTATTAGGGAAGTAATAGGTTACAATTCAGGCTCAGAAACACTAAAGGATATAGTTCTTCCATCAGGACAGCCTCTTCCCAGTCATGTTCGCAGGTGTGCCTCTCTCTGGCCCTCAGTCTCTCCCAAAGGTACTCAGCTTTGTCTGTGACAGGAAAGCTCACTGCGCTGTCTCCTGCGGGTCTCTCCTGCTGGTGTCTCCTTCCTTGGTGGTGATTGGCTCTTCTTTTTCTCACCTCTGGGGCGGCTTGAGTCAGAATAGACTTGATGGCAACAGATTTGTTTTTTCTTTTTTTTTTGGTTGGGGTGGTTTATTTTACAGCCAGCATCATGGCAAACCTTCAGTGGACCACAATTACTCTGTCATACAGTCCTGCCCAATCACCTGGTGGGAGTTTCAAGACCATGGCTAGAAAGACCACACAAAATTGATCACACCATATATAGTAAATTAGAAGCCAAGCCTATCTCAGTAAAGTCATCTGCTATGAAGACCCATCAGTCTTCAAATAAAAACTTCTCTCCTAATCTTTGACATGTAAGCATTTTAACATTGAGGTAAATGTTCATAAAGAAGAATACAAAGCCAACTCAGATATATCCTAGTGCTTTAGATCAGTTCTAGAAAAAAGAATGGAAGGTGTTATTCACCTTATTCTCAGAACAACAAATTAAGATATGACCAAATGGGTCCAGAATCTTAATAACAGACTAAGAAAACTCTAAAGCTATACTATTATCAGTAAAATGACTCTCCGGGAATCTCCCAGGCCAAAGAGAGTTTGTAATCCATCATCTTAGAATTAGCATATCCCAGAAGGTAAACTATTGATGTGGTTAATCTATTTATATTTGTTTATGAAGTGTGCATGGATGGGCATGTATGTGTGTGTAAAATCGTGGATATATACACCAATCAAATAAAGGTAAAAGTTTACAAGGAAGAATAAACAAAGAAAGGCTGCTGTTTAGAATTGTCATATTGTAGGCCTGTATCAAAAAAAAATTTTTTTTTCCTTGAAGAGTCTGTGTGTGTGTGTGTGTGTGTGCGCACATATTTTCCTTGGTATAGAGCTTCACTTTACTCTTTGTTACTCTCTGGTGTATTGCTAGCTGCTGGGTTGATAAGGCTAACAAATACCAGCTCCAATTAAGTTCAGGGCATGGACAAAACAAGAGACAAAAGAATGCTGATGGCGTGAAAATATCTAAAAATCTGAGCCGGTATGACTATAATTAGCTAATGGACATCTGCAATTCTCCTATGTAAATACAATGTTTCACTCTGTCCCAGCAAGCTTTCCTTCCATTCTCTTATGCAGCATTTAAAACAAACAAACAAAACCACCATGGAGTCAATTCTGACTCACAGAGACACTACAGGACAGTGTAGAACCACCCCACTGGGTTTTTAAAAAGCACTGATGATTTGACCTTTCGGTTAGCAGCCAAGCTCCTTAACCACTGCACAACCAGGGCTCCATATGGAATATAGAGCCCTAAATTTTACCATGAAATTCTCAAATAAATATCTTTATAGTATTTAGCAATAGTATTTGAATCATTAATCTTCCCTCTTGATTCAACTGCTTCTAATTTCTTGGCTTTTGTATCGCCTTGTCTTCCTCTCCATATGGAAGATCTGTGACTACATTTCTTAGTCCCTCTTTATTGTTTTAATGTTGTCTTCTTTACATAATAACATTGCTGTTTCCCTGTTTTCACTGTTTTTTAATCTTGATTTATTTTTGTGATTTCCCTGTCTGGGTTGACTTCTGATTGCTCTCCCCAGTGTTCTAGACTTGGGTTGATACCTGATATTATTGACTTTCTAACCAAAGAACTCCCTTTAGTATTTCTTGTAGTTTTGGTTTGGTTTTTACAAATTCCCTAAACTTCTGTTTATCTGGCAATGTCCTAATTTCACCTTCATATTTGAGAGACAGTTTTCCTGGCTATAAGATTCTTGGCTGGCAATTTTTTTCCTTCAATTTTTTACATAAGTCATCCCATTGCCTTCTTGCCTGCAGGGTTTCTGCTGAGTAGTCCGAGCTTATTCTTATTGACTCTCCTTTGTAGGTGACTTTTTGTTTATCCCTAGCTGCTCTTAAAATTCTCTCTTTATCTTTGATTTTGGCAAGTTTGATTATAATATGTCTTGGTGACTTTTTTTTAAAATCTACCTTATGTGGGGTTTGATGAGCATCTTGGATAGATATCTTCTCATCTTTCATGATATCAGGCAAGTTTCCTGCCAACAAATCTTCAACAATTCTCTCTGTATTTTCTGTTATTCTTCCCTGTTCTGGAACTCCAATCACTTGTAGGTTATTTCTCTTGACAGAGTCCCACATGATTCTTAGAGTTTCTTCATTTTTTTAAATTCTTTTATCTGATTTTTCTTCAAATATATTCCTGCCAAGTGATTTATCTTCAAGTTCAGAAATTCTGCCTTCCACTTGCTCAATTCCGCTCCCCTCACTTTTTATTAAGTTGTCTACTTCTGTAATTTTATTGTTAATTTTCTGAATTTCTGATTGCTGTCTATGGATTTTTCCAGCTTACTAAATTTTTCATTATGTTCCTGAAAAATCTTTTTAATTTCTTCAATTGCTTTATCTGTGTGTTCCTTGCCTTGTTCTGCATATTGCCTCATTTCCTTCTTGATGTCTTGAAGTGTTCTGTATATTAATCTTTTGTATTCTGCCTCTGGTAATTACAGGAAGGCACTTTCATCTAGAAGATCCCTTAATTCTTTGTTTTGAGAGCTTGTTGAAGTGATCATAGTCTGTTTCTTTATGTGACTTGATATTGGCTGTTGTCTCCAAGCCATCTATAAGTTATTGTATTAGTTTATTTTATGTTTGCTTACTGTGCTGTAGCTTCTTGCTTTGTTTTGTTTTGATATACCCATATGGGTTGCTTGAGTGAGCTAGCTTGATTATTTTCACCTTTGGAGCTCTGACATCCTGACCCCAGATGGCTAGAACTTTTATCAGGTATATCAGTCTAGGAGTCCATTCACTTTTCTTGTATGAATTCAGCTTGTGTCCAGGTAGCTGATCAAGTGTGTGGTATAGGCTCTGTCCTACAGTCTTAGAGGGGCAGGGGTAATTGCCATATATGCTGGTATCTGATTGCAGCAGGGGGGTCACACTCTGAACAAGGCAGGGGGCTGAGAACCGACCCCCATGTGTCTTTAAGGAAAACATGTCCCTGTTCCCTAGAGCATACAGGTGGGTGAGTTCTGTAGATGGACCGTTGGCACCCAGTGTTTTTGGTTTTAAGGACTGGGAGGTACCAGTTATTCTTGGACCCCTGTCTTGGGTGGCTGGGTGACCTAAGTGGACCTACCAGTCCTTAGGGCCCTGATGTGGGTAGGTGAGAACTCTGTTTAATAGGCAAAGCAATGTCAAACATCAAACACCCACTTCTCCGCCACACAGCTAAAATGGTTGGAGTCTGCCAACAAGGGCCCATTCTCCTGAAATAGGACCACACACGTCCACGCAGAGGGAAAAGGTACTCAATGTCCATGGACCATTTATGCCTGGACAGGAGCCACTTCTGCCCTGAGCTCCCCTGGTTAGAGGAGCTAGCAAATTGTCTTTTCCCCCAATTGCAAATTCATTCCTTCTCCAAGGCCGGGAGGATGCCTCTAGGCACTCAACAGGGCCTAACTCAGGCCCAGGGAAATCAGCTGCTGAAGCCAGCTTGGGAGTGTGGGGAGGGGCACGGTAAAATATACCCAAGTACTTAGCTTTTGGAGAGAGCACCGTTCTTCTCTGCTTCTGGAGGTGTGAGTAGCTGGCTGCTTCTCCTTGAGGAAACTGTGGCCGAATGCTAGTACCAGCCCACTGCCACCACTCCAGGGAATGGTACCTGAGTGTTCTTCATGATTCAGGTCCAGTAACTCCTCTCCACTTCTGAACTGTCTCTTCCTTCCCCCTGCCCCTCAGTTCATTTTCTAAGCTTGCCGTTGATGTTCAGGGATCCTGGCTTATCATAAGTACACTCATTTCACTTGCGTTTTTGGGTCTTTGTCATAAGACGGCTCGCTGGAAGTGTGTATTCCACCATCTTGGCTCTGTCTCCTCTTTCTTGGCTTTTGGTTGTTCCGATTTATATGATCCCTTCTCACCCCCTTCCATTCACTTCCCACAAGATAAAGCTCAAATTGAAACTACATATTTTTTTCTTCTAATCCAGCCACCATCAGCCCATTTCCTTCCTTACTAGATGTTGCAATTGTGTTTTAAATACATCTGCAAACATCTATTGAGGAAGGCCCATATTTTTGCCATGCTTTATATTTCATGTAGCACTTGGCACTCTTTATCTAAACTAATATTTGCTTATTTAAGGATCAATTTCCTAGTGTTACTCAAAAGCTGTATGAAATGAATTCAGGAGGATCTTCAAATCCCAGAATATCATATACATAAATACATGAAGATAGACATTTTATTTAATAGTTCATTTAATTTATAATATTTTAATATTTAGTCATTTGCTTTGTTTACCTTAACTTATAACTACAATTATGCTTCAGATATAGAGTTCCTTCTTCATATGTAGTATTTTACAGGGTTAGAATTTTAAATATCATATCAGAATAACTGAATTACAGGCCTAGATGATTATACTTGTGAATTTTCTACAAAATTCAAAGAAAAAAAATTCTAATATTTCACAAACTCTTTCAGAAAATCAAGAAGAGGCCATTTCTAAACTCATTTGATAAGAACAGAATAAACATGATGAAATAAATCTGCTTTTCTATTCATCACAATGTTCTGCTAAGAAAATAAAAAGGCAAGTCATAGACCACAAAAAACATTCTAGTACATATATATGGCAAAGGGCTATTGTTTACAATATAAAATAAAATCTTACAACAAAGAAAACACCCAATTAAAAATTAAAAAAAAAACAATTGACAAATGACTAGAGGAGACACTTAATAGAAGATGCACGTATGGCCAAAAAAAATATGAAAAGATGCTCAACAATATCAGTCATAGGAATATGTGAGTAAAAATCTCAGTGAGGTACCATTTCATTCTCCTTGGATTGGATAAAATTTAAAAGACTGACAACCCCAAATATTGGTGAGGTAATTGATCAATTAGAACTCTCATACGTTGCCAGTGGATATGTAAAATGACAAAGCCACTTTGGAAAACTGCTTGGCTTTTTTTATTATTATTATTTAATTTTTACTGTGTTTTAAGTGAAAGTTTACAAATCATGTCTCTCATACAAAAATTTATATGCCTTGCTATATACTCCTAGTTGCTCTCCCCATAATCAGACAGCACTCTCCTTCTCTCCACCCTGTATTCCCATGTCCATTCATCCAGCTTCTGTCCCCCTCTGCCTTCTCATTTCCCCTCCAGACAGAAGCTGTCCACATAGTCTCATGTGTCTACTTGATCCAAGAAGCTCACCAGTGTCATTTTCTGTCTTATAGTCCAGTCCAACCCCTCTGAAGAGTTGGCTTTGGGAAAAGTTCCAGTCTTGAGCTAATACAGGGTCTGGGGACAATGACCTCCCGAGTCCTTCTAGTCTCAGTTAGACCATTAAGTCTGGTCGTTTTATGGGAATTTGAAGTCTGCATCTCACTGTTGTCCTGCTCCCTCAGGGGTTCTCTGTTGTGTTCCCTGTTAGGGCAGTCATTTGTTGTAGCTGGGCACCATCTAGTTCTTCTGGTCTCGTGCTGATATAGTCTCTGATTTATGTAGCCCTTTTCTGTCTCTTGGGTTCATAATTACCTTGTGTCTTTGGTGTTCTTCATTTTTCTTTGCTCCAGTTGAGCTGAGACCAATTGATGCACCTTAAATGGCTGCTTGCTAGTGTTTAAGACCACAGAAACCACTCTCTAAAGTGGGATGCAAAAAGTTTTAATAGATTTTATTAAGCCAATTGACCTAGATGTCCCCTGAAACCATGGTCCCCAACCTCCCACCCCTGCTATGCTGGACTTTGGAGCATTCCTTTTATTCAGGAAACTTCTTTGCTTTTGGTTTAGTCCAGTTGTGCTGACCTCTTCTGTATTGTGTGTTGTCATTCCCTTCACCTAAATTAGTTCTTGACTACTATCTAAATAGTGACTACCCCTCTCCCTCCCTCCCTCCCTCCGCACTTTCGAAACCATCAAAGAATATTTTCTTCTCTGTTTAAAGTATTTCTTGAATTATTATTATGTGGTCTCATGCAATATTTGTCCTTTTGCAACTAATTTCACTTAGCATAATGCCTTCCAGATTACTCCATGTTATGAAATGTTTCACAGATTCATCATTGTTCTTTATTGATGCACAGTATTCCATTGCATGAATATACCATAATTTATCCATTCATCCATTGACGGGAATCTTGGCTGCTTCCATCTTTTTGATATTGTAAACAGTGTTGTAATGAACATGGGTGTGCATATATAAATTTGTACAAAGGCTCTTATTTCTCTAGAATATATTCCAAGGAGTGGGATTGCTGGATCATATGGTAGTTCTATTTCTAAATTTTTAAGGAAGTGTCAAGTAGATTTCCAAAGCGGTTGTACCATTTTACATTCCCACCAAACCACACACACAAAAAAAAACATTGCCATTGAGTCGACTCCGACTCATAGCATTCCCACCAGCAGTGTAGAAGTGTTCCAGTCTTTCCCAGCCCCTCCAACACTTATTAATTTGTATTTTTTGGATTAATGCTAGCCTTGTTGGAGTGAGATGGGTTGTTGGAGTGAGATGCAATCTCACTGTAGTTTTGATTTGTATTTCTCTAATGGCTAATGATCGTGAGCATTTCCTCATTTATCTGTTAGCTACCTGAAGGTCTTCTTTAGTGAAGTGCCTGTTCATATCCTTTGCCAACTTTTTAATTAGGTAATTTGTTTTTTTGTTGTTGAGTTATTGCAGTAACATGTAGATTTTAGAGATCAGCTGCTGATCAGAAATGTCATAGCTAAAAACATTTTCCCAGTCTGTAGGTAATGTTTTCACTCTTTTGGTGAAGACTTTGGACGAGCATAGGTGTTCAATTTAGGAGCTACCAGGTATCTAAAAAAATGCAAAGGCATTCAACTGTGTGGATCATAACAAACTATGGATAACTTTGCAGAGGATGGAAATTCCAGAACACTTAATTGTGCTCATGAGGAATCTTTACATAGATCAAGAGGCAGTTGTTCAGACAGAACAAGGGGATACTGATCGGTTAAAATCAGGAAAGATGTGCGTCAGGGTTGTATTCTTTCACCATACCTATTTAATCTGTATGCTGAGCAAATAATATAAGAAGCTGGACTATGTGAAGAAGAATGGGGCATCAGGATTGGAGGAAGACTCATTAACAATCTGTGTTATACAGATGACACAACCTTGCTTGCTAAAAGTGAAAAGGACTTGAAGCACTTACTAACGAAGATCAAAGACCACAGCCTTCAGTATGGATTGCACCTCAATATAAAGAAAACAAAAATCCTCACAACTGGACCAATGAGCAACATCATGATAAACGAAGAAAAGATTGAAGTTGTCAAGGATTTCATTTTACTTGGATCCACAATCAGCAGCCACGGAAGCAGCAGTCAAGAGATCAAAAGACACATTGGGTAAATCTGCAGCAAAGGACCTCTTTAAGGTGTTGAAGAGCAAAGATGTCACCTTGAAAACTAAGGTGCACCTGACCCAAGCCATGGTATTTTCAATCCCGTTGTATGCATGTGAAAGCTGGGCAATGAATAAGGAAGACCGAAGAATTGACGCCTTTGAGTTGTGGTGTTGGTGAAGAATATTGAATATACCATGGACTGCCAAAAGAATGAACAAATCTGTCTTAGAAGTACAACCAGAATGTTCCTTAGAAGCAAGGATGGTGAAATTGTGTCTTACATACTTTGAACATGTCAGAAGGGATCAGTCCCTGGAGAAGGACATCGTGCTTGGCAGAGTACAGGGTCAGTGGAAAAGAGGAAAACCCTCAACGAGGTGGACTGACACAGTGGCTGCAACAATGAGCTCAAGCATAACAACGATTGTAAGGATGGCACAGGAATGGGCAGTGTTTCGTTCTGTTGTGCATAGGGTCACTATGAGTCGGAACCAACTTGAGGGGACCTAACAACAACAACAACAACAAGCAGGTATCTAGTTTTTCGTCTGGCGTTTTTGCATTGTTAGTAATGTTTTGTATACTGTTTATGCCATTTGTTAGGGCTCCTAGCATTGTTCCTATTTTTTCTTCCATGGTCTTTATTGTTTTAGATTTTATATTTAGGGCTTTGATCCATTGTGAGTTAGTTTTTGTGCATGGTGTGAGGTATGGGTCTTGTTTCACTTTTTTTTGTAGATGGATATCCAGTTATGCCAGCACCATTTGTTAAAGAGACTGTCTTTTCCCCATTTAACTGACTTTGGGCCTTTGTCAAATATCTGCCGCTCATATGTGAATGGATGTATGTCTGAATTCTCAATTCTGTTCCATTGGTCTATGTACCTGTCATTGTACCAGTATCAGGCTGTTTTGACTACTGTCGTGGTATAATAGTTTCTAAAATCAGGTAGAGTGAGGCCTCCCACTTTGTTCTTCTTTTGCAGTAATCCTTTACTTATCTGGGGCCTCTTTCCCTTCCTTATGAAGTTGGTGATTTGTTTCTCCATCTCATTAAAAAATGTCCTCAGCATTTGGATCAGAATTGCATTGTATCTATAGATAGCTTTGGGTACAATAGACATTTTTACAATGTTGAGTGTTCCTATCTATGAGCAAGGTATATTTTCCACTTATGTATGTCTCTTTTGGTTTCTTGCAGTAGTGTCTTGTAGTTGTCTTTGTATAGGTCTTTTACGTCTCTGGTAAGATTTATTCCTATGTATTTTATCTTCTTGGGAGCTACTGTAAATGGTGTTGATTGGGTGATTTCCTCTTAGATGTTCTTTTTATTGTTGCAGAGAAATCCAACTGATTTCTGTATGTTTATCTTGTATCCTGATACTCTGCTGAACTCTTCTATTGGTTTCAGTAGTTTACTTGAGGATTCTTTAGGGTTTTCTGTGTGTAAGATCATGTCATCTGCAAATAGAGAAAATTTTACTTCTTCCTTGCCAATCTGGATGCCCTTTATTTCTTTATCTAGCCTAATTGCTCTGGCTAGGACCTCCAGCACAATGTTGAATAAGAGTGGTGATAAAGGGCATCCTTGTCTGGTTGCCATTCTCAAGAGGAATGCTTTCAGACTCTCTCCATTTAGGATGATGTTGGCCGTTGGCTTTGTTTAAATGCCCTTTACTATGGTGAGGAATTTTTCTTCTGTTCCTATTTTGCTGAGAGTTTTTATCATGAACGGGTTTTGAACTTTGTCAAATGCCTTTTCTGCATCAATTGATAAAATCATGTGGTTCTTGTCTTTTGTTTTATTTATATGATGGATTACATTAATTGTTTTTCTAATGTTGAAACATCCCTGCATACCTAGTATGAATCCCACTTGTTCATGGTGAATTTTTTTTTTTTTTGATATGTTGTTGAATTCTATTGGGTAGAATTTTGTTGCGGATTTTTGCATCTAAGTTCATGAGGGATATAGGCCTGTAATTTTTTTTTTTTTTTTTTTTTGTGGTGTCTTTACCTGACTTTGGTATCAGGGATATGCTGGCTTCATAGAATGAAAAAAGTATTCCATTCTTTTCTATGCTCTGAAATACCTTTAGTAGTAGTGGTGTTAACTTTTTTTCTGAAAGTTTGGTAGAACTCTCCAGTGAATCCCTCCTGGCCAGGGCTTTTTTGGGGAGGAGGGAGTTTTTTAATTACCTTTTCAATATCTTCTTTTGTTACAAGTTTATTTAGTTGTTCTACCTCTGTTTGTGTTAGTTTAGGTAGGTAGTGTGTTTCTAGAAATTCATCCATTTCTCCTAGGTTTTCAAATTTTTTAGAGTACAATTTTTCATAGTAATCTGATATGATTCTTTTAATTTCTGTTGGATCCTTTGTGATACTGCCCATCTTATTTCTTATTTGGGTTATTCCCTTCCTCTTCTATTTTTCTTCTATCAGTTTGGGCAATAGTCTATCAGTTTTGTTAATTTTTTTAAAGAACCAGCTTTTGGTCTTGTTAATTCTTTCCAGTTGTTTTTCTGTTTTCTGTTTCATTTAATTCTGCTCTAATTTTTATTATTTGCTTTCTTCTGGTGCCTGAGGGTTTCTTTTGTTGCTCTCTTTGTATTTGTTCAAGTTGTAGGGATAATTCTTTGATTTTGTCCCTTTCTTCCTTTTGCATGTGTGCATTTATTGATATAAATTGACCTCTGAGCACTGTTTTAGCTGTGTCCCAATGCTTCTGATAGGGAGTGTTTTCATTCTCATTGAATTCTATGAACTTCTTTTTCCATCCTTAATGTCTTCTATAACCCACTCGTTTTTGAGCAGGGTATTGTTCAGTCTCCAAGTGTTTGATTTCTTTTTCCTGCTTTTTCTGTTATTGATTTCTACTTTTAAGGCTTTATGATTGGAGAAGATGCTTTGCAATATTTTGATGTTTTGGATTCTGTTAAGGCTTGCTTTATGACTTAATATGTGGTCTATTTTACAGAATGTTTATTTGGCTATAATTGGGCGAATGTTCCATATATGTCTGTGAGGTCAAATTGGTTGATTATGGCATTTAGATCTTCCATGTCTTTATTGAGCTTCTTTCTGGATGTCCTGCCCTTCACCAAAAGTGGTGTGTTGAAGTTTCCTGCTATTATTGTGGAGCTGTCTATCTCACTTTTCAATGCTGACAGAGTTTATGTTTCTTGCAGCCCTGTCATTGGGTGCATAAATATTTAATATGGTTATATCTTCTTGGTGTATTGTCCCTTTAATCATTATGTAGTGTCCTTCCTTATCCTTTCCGATGGATTTAACTTTAAAGTCTATTTTGTCAGAAATTAATATTGCCACTCCTGTTCTTTTTTGATTGTTGTTTGCTTGGCATATTTTTTTCCATCCTTTGAGTTTTAGTTTGTGTCTCTAAGTCTAAGGTGTGTCTCTTGTAGGCAGCGTATAGACAGACTGTGGTTTTTTGTTCATTCTGCCACTCTCTGTCTCTTTATTGGTGTATTTAGTCCATTTACATTCGGGGTAATTATGGATAGGTATGAGTTTAGTGCTATCATTTTGATGTCTTTTTGTGTGTGTTGTTGACAGTTTCTTTTCCCACTTAATTTTTTGTGCTGAGTAGTTTATCATTATATATTGTCTTTCTTTTTATTCATTGTTGTTGATTTTGTGTTTGCTGAGTCTATTTTTTTCTTGTATTTTGTTTTGATGAGTAGGCTTGTTAGTCTCTTTTGTGGTTATGTTAATATTAAACCCTATTTTTCTAAGTTTAAACCTAACATTTATTTTTGTATATTGCCTTGACTTCCTCTCCATATGAAAGATCTATGACATTTCTTAGTCCTTCTTTATTGTTTTCGTGTTGTCTTCTTTTACATAATAACATCACTGTTTCCTTGTTTTGAGCTTTTTTTTATCTTGATTTATCTTTGGGATTTCCCTATCTGGGTTGACATCTGGTTGCTCTGTCCTGTGTTTTAGTCTTGAGTTGATATCTCATATTACTGATTTTTCTAAGCAAAGAACTCCCTTTAGTATTTCTTGTAGTTTTGGTTTGGTTTTTACAAATTTCCTAAACTTCTGTTTATCTGGAAATGTTCCAATTTCACCTTCATATTTGAGAGACAATTTTGCTGGATATATGATTCTTGGCTGGCAATTTTTTTCCTTCAGTCATCCCATTGCCTTCTTGTCTGCATGGCTTCTGCCGAGTAGTCCGAGCTTATTCTTATTGACTCTCCTTTGTAGGTGACTTTTTGTTTATCCCTAGCTGAGCTTAAAATTCTCTATTTTTGGTTTCGGCAAGTTCGATTATGTCTTGGTTACTTTGTTTTGAGATCTACCTTATGTGGAGTTTGATGAGCATCTTGGATAGATATCTTTTAGTCTTTCAGGATATCAGGGAAGTTTTCTGCCAACAAATCTTAAACAATTCTCTCTGCATTTTCTGTTATCCCTCCCTGTTCTGATACTCCAATCACTTATCGGTTATTTCTCTTGATAGAGCCCCACATGATTCTTAGGGTTTCTTCATTTTAAAAAAAATTCTTTCACCTGATTTTTCTTCAAATATATTGGTGCCAAGTGTTTTATCTTCAGTCTCACTAATTATGGGTTCCACTTCCACAATTCTGCTCCTCTGACTTTCTATTGAGTTGTGTAATTTTATAATTTTATTGTTAATCTTCTGACTTTCTGATTGTTGTCACTCTATCGATTCTTACAGCTTATTAAATTTTTCATTATATTCTTGAATACCTTTTTAATTTCTTCAACTCCTTTATCTGTGTGTTCCTTGGCTTGTTCTGCATTTTACCTGATCTTGTTCCTGATGTCTTAAAGAGTTCTATATATTAATCTTTTGTATTCTGCATCTTGTAATTCCAGGAAGACACCTTCATCAGGATGATTCCTTGATCCTTTGTTTTGAGAGCTTGTTGAAGTGATCATGGTCTGCTTCTTTACATGATTTGATATTGACTGTTGTCTCTGCACCATCTATAGTTACTGTGTTAGTTTATTTTATGTTTGCTTACTGTATCCTAGCTTCTTGCTTTGTTTTGTTTTGATATGACTAAATAGGCTGCTTGAGTGACCTAACTTGATTATTCGTGCCTTTGAAGCTCTAACGTCCTGTCACTAGATGGCTAGAGCTGTTACCAGGTATATGAGGCTAGGATCCATTCACTTTTCTTTTATGCATTCAGCTCAGATGTCCAAGTGTGTGGTAGAGGCTCTGTCCTACAGTCTTAGAGGGGCAGAGATAATTGGTGTAGGTACAGGTATCTGGTTACAGCAGTGGGTCATGCTCCGTACAAGGCAGTGGCTGACAACCATCCCCTCTGTGTCTGTGAGGAAAGCACTTCCCGGTTCCTAGAGCACACAGGTAGGTGGGTTCTGCAGCCAGACTATGGGTACCCAATGCTTTTATCTGATTGGAACCTGGTCGCAGGTGGCTAGGAGATGTGGGTGGAGCCACCAGTCCTTAGGCCCCTTATGTGGCTAGGTGAGGACCCTCTTAAATAGGAAAAGTGGTGTCCAACATCAAACACCCACCTCTCCACTGCAGAGCTGAAACAGTTGCAGTCTGCCAACAAAGGCCTATTCTCCTAAAATGGGCCCACACAAGTCCATGCAGGGGTGAAAGGTATTCAAAGTCCATTGATCATTTGTGCCTGGACAGAAGCTGCTTCTGTATTTAGATCCCCAGCTTAGTGGAGCTGGCAGATTATCTTTTCCCCCAAGTGTGAATTTACACCTTTTTAGAAGGCTGGGAGAAACCCTGGTGGCATAGCAGTTAAGTGCTACAGCTGCTAACCAAAGGGTTGGCAGTTTGAATCCACCAGGAGCTCCTTGGAAACTCAATGGGGCAGTTCTACTCTGTCCTATATGGTCGCTGTGAGTCGGGATCAACTCGACGGCACTGGGTTTGGTTTGGTGTTTGGTAGAAGGCTGGGAGAATGGCTCAGGTGTGCAGCAGGAGCTATCTCAGGCTCAGGGAAATCGAAAGCCACTGAAGCTAGCTTGGGGACTCAGGGTGTGGTAAAATAAACACAAGTACTTAGTTTTTGCCAAGAGTGCCATTCTTCTCTGCTTCCAGAGGTCTCTGTAGACTGTGCAGCTTACTGTCTCTCCCTGAGGAAACTGCTTCTGGAATGCTACCACCAGCCCTGCCGGTCGCTCCAAGGAATGTTGTCTGAGGGTTTCCAGCGATTCAGGTCCAGCAACTCCTCACCACTTCTTAACTGTCTCTCCCACCCCCTGCCACTCACTCCATTTTCTAACTTTGCCTTTGATGTTCAGGGCTCCTAGCTTGTCAAACATATAATTGTTTCACTTGTTTTTTTGAATCTCTGTTGTAAGAGGAATCACCAGAAGTCTGACTACTCCACCATCTTGGCCCTCTCATTCGGCATTTTCTTATAAAGTTAAATATAAACCAATCCCATGAATCAGAAAAAGAAAAGATGTCACTTTGATGACTAAGGTGGTCCTGACCCATGGTATTTTCAATTGCCTTCACATGCATGTGGAAGCTGGACAATGGAAAAGGAAAACCAAAGAAGAACTGATGCATTTGAATTGCGATGTTGGTGAAGAATATTGTATATACCATGGCCTCCTAGAATAACAAATGAGTTCTTGGAAAAAGTACAGTGAGCATGCTTCCTAGAAATGAGGATGGTGAGACTTTGTCTCCCTTACCTTGGACACATCATCAGGAGAGACTAATTGCTGGAGAAGGACATCATGCTTGTAAAGCAGGGCATCAGCAAAAAAGAAGGAGACACTTAATGAGATGGATTGACACGGTGGCTGCAGCAATGGGCTCAAACATAACAACAATAGTGAGGATGGCGCAGGACCAGGCAGTGTTTAGTTCTGTTATACAAAAAGTCACTATGAGTTGGACGTGAGTCAAAAATAACATGAATCAGGAATTCCACTCCCAAGGATTTATCAAAGAGAATTAAAAGCCCATGTTCACCAAAAATATTTATAGCTGCTTTATTTTCAATATTAAAACTTGATTGAAATGTCCATCTAGAAAAGCTGGTTAAAAATAATTTGGGAGGGTCATAAAATAGAATTTTCCTCGCTTATATAAACAAACTAGTAACACATGCAACAAGAAAGATGATTTTAAAAATCATTATATTGACTGAAAGAATTCAGATAAAACATAGATTATATCATTCCATTAATATGAAGTGTCTGAGCAGGCAAAACTAATCTCTGGTGATAGAATTTAGTCTTTATAGTGCAGGATGGGAATTGACTGAAAGAAGCACGAAGGGACTTTTGGGGTGAGTAAAATACTTGCTGTTTTAATAGCATTAAGGTTACATTTGTTGAAAATGAATTTATTTTTTTTTAATTATTTTTTTTTAATTTTTATTAAGCTTCAAGTGAACATTTACCATTCCAATCAGTCTGTCACATGTAGGTTTACATACATCTTACTCCCTTCTCCCACTTGCTCTCCCCCTATTGAGTCAGCCCTTACAGTCTCTCGTTTCATGCCAATTTTGCCATCTTCCCTGTCTCTCTATCTTCCCATCCTCCCTCCAATCAAGAGTTGCGAACACACTCTCCAGTGTCCACCTGATTTAATTAGCTCACTCTTCATCAGCATCTCTCTCCCCACCACTGACCAGTCCTTTTCATGCCTGATGATTTGTCTTCGGGGATGGTTCCTGTCCTGTGCCATCAGAAGTTCTGGGGAGCATTGTCTCTGGGATTCCTCTAGTCACAATCATACCATTAGGTATGGTCTTTTTATGAGAATTTGGGGTCTGTATCCCATTGGTCTCCTGCTCCCTCAGGAGTTGTCTGTTGTGCTTCCTGACAGGGCAGACATCGATTGTGGCCGGGCACCAACTAGTTCTTCTGGTCTCAGAATAATGTAGGTCTCTGGTTCATGTGGCCCTTTCTGTCTCTTGGCTTCTTAGTTGTCATGTGACCTTGGTGTTCTTCCTTTGCCTTTGCTCCAGGTGGGTTGAGACCAACTGATGTATCTTAGATGTCCGCTTGTTGGCATTCAGGACCCCAGGCGCCACAATTCAAAGTGGGATGCAGAGTGTTTTCATAATAGAATTATTTTGCCCGTTGATTTAGAAGTCCCCTCAAACCAAGTTCCCCAGACCCCAGCCCCTGCTCCGCTGACCTTTGAAGCTTTCATTTTATCCCGGAAACCTCTTTGCTTTTAATCCACTCCAATTGGACTGACCTTCCTTGTATTGAGTGTTGTCTTTCCCTTCACCCAAAGCAGTTCTTATCTACAGATTGATCAATAAAAAGCCCTCTCCCTCCCTCCCTCCCTCCCTCCCCCCTTTGTAACCACATAAGTATGTGTTCTTCTCCGTTTTTTCTATTTCTCAAGATCTTATAATAGTGGTCTTATACAATATTTGTCCTTTTGCAACTGACTCATTTTGCTCAGCATAATGCCTTCCAGATTCCTCCATGTTATGAAATGTTTCAGAGATTCGTCACTGTTCTTTATCGATGTGTAGTATTCCATTGTGTGAATATACCACAATTTATTTACCCATTCATCCGTTGACGGTCATCTTGGTTGCTTCCAGCTTTTTGCTATTGTAAACAGAGCTGCAATAAACATGGGTGTGCATATATCTGTTTGTGTGAAGGGTCTTGTATTTTTAGGGTATATTCCGAGGAGTGGGATTTCTGGGTTGTATGGTAGTTCTATTTCTAACTGTTTAAGATAACGCCAGATGGATTTCCAAAGTGGTTGTACCATTTTACATTCCCACCAGCAGTGTATGAGAGTTCCAATCTCTCCGCAGCCTCTCCAACATTTATTCTTTTGTGTTTTTTGGATTAATGCCAGTCTAGTTGGTGTGAGATGGCATCTCATCGTAGTTTTAATTTGCATTTCTCTAATGGCTAATGAGCGGGAGCATTTTCTCATGTATCTGTTGGCTGCCTGAATATCTTCTTTAGTGAAATGTGTGTTCATATCCTTTGCCCACTTCTTGATTGGGTTGTTTGTCTTTTTGTGGTTGAGTTTTGACAGAATCATGTAGATTTTAGAGATCAGGCGCTGGTCTGAGATGTCATAGCTGAATATTCTTTCCCAGTCTGTAGGTGGTCTTTTTACTCTTTTGGTGAAGTCTTTAGATGAGCATAAGTGTTTGATTTTTAGGAGCTCCCAGTTATCTGGTTTCTCTTCGTCATTTTTGGTAATGTTTTGTATTCTGTTTATGCCCTGTATTAGGGCTCCTAGGGTTGATCCTATTTTTTCTTCCATGATCTTTATCGTTTTAGTCTTTATGTTTAGGTCTTTGATCCACTTGGAGTTAGTTTTTGTGCATGGTGTGAGGTATGGGTCCTGTTTCATTTTTTTGCAAATGGATATCCAGTTATGCCAGCACCATTTGTTAAAAAGACTATCTCTTCCCCAATTAACTGACACTGGTCCTTTGTCAAATATCAGCTGCTCATACGTGGATGGATTTATATCTGGGTTCTCAATTCTGTTTCATTGGTCTATGTGCCTGTTGTTGTACCAGTACCAGGCTGTTTTGACTATTGTAGCTATATAATAGGTTCTGAAATCAGGTAGGGTGAGGCCTCCCACTTTCTTCTTCTTTTTCAGTAATGTTTTGCTTATCCGGGGGTTCTTTCCCTTCCATATGAAATTAGTGATTTGTTTCTCTATCCCCTTAAAGTATGACATTGGTATTTGGATTTGGAAGTGCGTTATATGTATAAATGGCTTTTGGTAGAATAGACATTTTTACTATGTTAAGTCTTCCTATCCATGAGCAGGGTATGTTTTTCCACTTAAGTATGTCCTTTTGAATTTCTTGTAGCAGAGTTTTATAGTTTTCTTTGTATAGGTCTTTTATCTCCTTGGTAAGATTTATTCCTAAGTATTTTATCTTCTTGGGGGCTACTGTGAATGGTATTGATTTGGTTATTTCCACTTCGGTGTTCTTTTTGTTGATGTAGAGGAATCCAAGTGATTTTTGTATGTTTATTGTATAACCTGAGACTCTGCCAAACTCTTCTATTAATTTCAGTAGTTTTCTGGAGGATTCCTTAGGGTTTTCCATGTATACGATCATGTCATCTGCAAATAGTGATAGCTTTACTTCCTCTTTGCCAATCTGGATACGCTTTATTTCTTTGTCTAGCCTAATTGCCCTGGCTAGGACTTCAAGTACGATGTTGAATAAGAGCAGTGATAAAGGGCATCCTTGTCTGGTTCCCGTTCTCAAGGGAAATGCTTTCAGGTTCTCTCCATTTAGAGTGATATTGGCTGTTGGCTTTGCATAGATGCCCTTTATTATGTTGAGGAATTTTCCTTCTATTCCTATTTTGGTAAGAGTTTTTATCATAAATGTGTGTTGAACTTTGTCAAATGCCTTTTCTGCATCTATTGATAAGATCATGTGGTTTTTATCTTTTGTTTTATTTATGTGATGGATTACATTAATGGTTTTTCTGATATTAAACCAGCCTTGCATACCTGGTATAAATCCCACTTGATCAGGGTGAATTATTTTTTTGATGTGTTGTTGGATTCTATTGGCTAGAATTTTGTTGAGGATTTTTGCATCTATGTTCATGAGGGATATAGGTCTAAAATTTTCTTTTTTTGTAATGTCTTTACCTGGTTTTGGTATCAGGGAGATGGTAGCTTCATAGAATGAGTTGGGTAGTATTCCGTCTTTTTCTATGCTTTGAAATACCTTCAATAGTAATGGTGTTAAGTCTTCTCTGAAGGTTTGGTAGAACTCTGCAGTGAAGCCGTCTGGGCCAGGACTTTTTTTTGTTGGAAGTTTTTTGATTACCGTTTCAATCTCTTTTTTTGTTATGGGTCTATTTAGTTGTTCTACTTCTGAATGTGTTAGTTTAGGTAGGTAGTATTGTTCCAAGAATTTATCCATTTCTTCTAGGTTTTCAAATTTGTTAGAGTACAATTTTACGTAGTAATCTGAAATGATTCTTTTAATTTCATTTGGTTCTGTTGTGATGTGGTCCTTCTCATTTCTTATTCGGGTTATTTGTTTCCTTTCCTGTTTTTCTTTAGTCAGTCTAACCAGTGGTTTATCAATTTTGTTAATTTTTTCAGAGAACCAGCTTTTGGCTTTGTTAATTCTTTCAATTGTTTTTCTGTTCTCTGATTCATTTAGTTCAGCTCTAATTTTTATTATTTGTTTTTTTCTGGTGCCTGATGGGTTCTTTTGTTGCACACTTTCTATTTGTTCAAGTTGTTGGGACAGTTCTCTGCTTTTGGCTCTTTCTTCTTTTTGTATGCGTGCATTTATCGATATAAATTGGCCTCTGAGCACTGCCTTTGCTGTGTCCCAGAGGTTTTGATAGGAAGTATTTTCATTCTCGTTGCTTTCTAAGAATTTCCTTATTCCCTCCTTGATGTCTTCTATAACCCAGTCTTTTTTCAGGAGGGTATTGTTCAGTTTCCAAGTATTTGATTTCTTTTCCCTAGTTTTTCTGTTATTGATTTCTAGCTTCATTGCCTTGTGGTCTGAGAAGATGCTTTGTAATATTTTGATGTTTTGGATTCTGCAAAGATTTGTTTCATGACCTAATATGTGGTCTATTCTAGAGAATGTTCCATGTGTGCTAGAAAAAAAGTATACTTTGCAGCAGTTGGGTGGAGAGTTCTGTATAAGTCAGTGAGGTCAAGTTGGTTGATTGTTGTAAGTAGGTCTTCCATGTCTCTATTGAGCTTCTTACTGGATGTCCTGTCCTTCTCTGAAAGTGGTGTGTTGAAGTCTCCTGCTATAAATGTGGAGGTGTCTATCTCACTTTTCAATTCTGTTAAAATTTGATGTATGTATCTTGCAGCCCTGTCATTAGGTGCGTAAATATTTAATATGGTTATGTCTTCCTGATCGATTGTCCCTTTTATCATTATACAGTGTCCTTCTTTATCCTTTGTGGCAGATTTAAGTTTAAAGTCTATTTTGTCAGAAATTAATATTGCTACTCCTCTTCTTTTTGCTTATTGTTTGCTTGATATATTTTTTTCCATCCTTTGAGTTTTAGTTTGTTTGTGTCTCTAAGTCTAGGGTGTGTCTCCTGTAGGCAGCATATAGATGGATCGTGTTTCTTTATCCAGTCCGTGACTCTCTGTCTCTTTGTTGGTGCATTTAGTCCATTTACATTCAGCGTAATGATAGATAAATAAGTTTTTAGTGCTGTCATTTTGATGCCTTTTCATGTGTGTTGTTGGCCATTTCATTTTTCCACATGCTTTTTTGTGCTGAGACGTTTTTCTTAGTAGCTTGTGAGATCCTCATTTTCATAATGTTTAACTTTGTGTTTGTTGAGTCGTTACGTTTTTCTTGGCTTTTTTCTTGAGTTATGGAATTGATATTCCTTTTTGTGGTTACCTTATTATTTACCCCTATTTTTCTAAGTAAAAACCTAACTTGTATCCTTCTATATCGCCTTGTATCCCTCTCCATCTGGCAGTTCAATGCCGCCTATATTTAGTCCCTCTTTTTGATTACTGTGATCGTTTATCTATTGATTTCCATGATTTCCTGTTATGTGTATTATTTTCTTTATTTATTTATTTTTTAGAATTAGTCTTAATTTGTTTGTTTTTGTGCTTTCCCTATTTGAGTTGCGTTGCTATCAGGACGTTCTGTTTTGTGACCTTGTATTGTGCTGGTACCTGATCTTATTGGTCATCCGGCTAAACAATCTCCTTTAGCACTTCTTGCAGTCTTGGTTTAGTTTTTGCAAATTCTCTAAACTTGTGTTTATCTGTAAATATCTTAATTTCTCCTTCATATTTCAGAGAGAGTTTTGCTGGATATATGATCCTTGGTTGGCAGTTTTTCTCGTTCAGTGCTCTGTATACGTCATCCCATTCCCTTCTTGCCTGCATGGTTTCTGCTGAGTAGTCTGAACTTATTCTTATTGATTCTCCCTTGAAGGAAACCTTTCTTTTCTCCCTGGCTGCTTTTAAAATTTTCTGTTTGTCTTTGGTTTTGGCAAGTTTGATGATAATATATCTTGGTGTTTTTCTTTTTGGATCAATCTTAAATGGGGTTCGATGAGCATCTTGGATAGATATCCTTTCGTCTTTCATGATGTCAGGGAAGTTTTGTGTCAGGAGTTCTTCAGCTATTTTCTCTGTGTTTTCTGTCCCCCCTCCCTGTTCTGGGACTCCAATCACTCGTAAGTTATCCTTCTTGATAGAGTCCCACATGATTCTTAGGGTTTCTTCATTTTTTTAAATTCTTTTATCTGATTTTTTTTCAGCTATGTTGGTGTTGTTTCTTTGGTCCTCCAGAAGTCCCTGTCTACATTCTAATTGCTCGAGTCTGCTCCTCTGACTTTCTATTGCGTTGTCAAATTCTGTAATTTTATTGTTAATCTTTTGGATTTCTACATGCTGTCTCTCTATGGATTCTTGCAACTTATTAATTTTTCCACTATGTTCTTGAATAATCTTTTTGAGTTCTTCAACAGTTTTATCAGTGTGTTCCTTGGCTTTTTCTGCATTTATCCTAATTTCATTTGTGATATTTTTAAGCATTCTGTAAATTAGTTTTTTATATTCTGTATCTGATAATCCCAGGATTGTATCTTCATTTGGGAAAGATTTTGATTCTTTTGTTTGGGGGGTTGGAGAAGCTGTCATGGTCTGTTTCTTTATGTGGTTTGATATGGACTGCTGTCTCTGAGCCATCACTGGGAAACTAGATTTTCCAGGTAATCAGCTAAAAAAAATGCAGTCAGATCCCTATCTGAATTCTCCCTCTGGCTCCGGGTATTCGAATGTTAATGGAGCCGCCTGTGGAGGGTGGGGGATGGATCAGAGAGCTAGGAGTGTAGCACCACAGAATATATAGCTGAACACCGCGTTCACGCTCCGCCCCCGTCCGCCAAAATCCGGGCGGAACGGGTTCCCGGCAGGGACGCTTCTTTCCCCGCTCCGAGACCTGTCACTTCCTCCCGGGGACTTCTACCTCCAGTGCGCGGCACTGCTCCCGTGAACTGGGTGGGCGTTTCCCGCACGAACGGGTGGGCCCGCCCCCAGGGTCTATTCAGGCTAATATAATTGGACCCCGCGGTCACGCCCCACCTGCGCACGCGCCCAAATCCCAGCGGGACGACTTCCCCGCTGGGACACTGTTTTCCCCGCTCCGGGACCAGTCACTTCCTCCCGGGGACTTCCTCTTCCGGAGCGCCTCACCGCACGTGCGAATTGGGTGGGCGTCACCCGCACGACCAGGTGGGCCCACCCCCTGGGTCAATTCAGGGTAATAAAATTGGACCCCGCGCTCACGCCCCGCCCGCGCACCCGCCCAAATCCCAGCGGGATGGCACCCCAGCTGGGACGCTGCTTTCCCCGCTCCGAGACCAGTCACTTCCTCCCGGGGACTTCTCACTCTGGTGCGTCGCGCCACACGCACGGACTGGGTGTGTGTCCCCCCGCACGAACGTGTGGGCCCCGCCCCGGGGTTGCTTTAGGGAAATGTAACTGACCCCCCCCCCACTCGCGCCCCGCCTGCTTCCTGCCAAACTCCCGGCGGGACGGCTCCCCGGCTGGGACGCTGTTCTCCCCACTCCCAGATCAGTCACTGCCTCCTGAGTGCTTCTCCCTCCGGCTGCGCCGCTATGCCGCCCGCGCCAACCAGCTAGACCTCCTCCCGGGATGGGTTCGAGGGGGAAGGGCTGGGCCCCCCTTCTGTGGTGTCTGCCCCCCTGGGCTCTGCCCCAGATCGGGCTCCGAAGGTCACCTGCCTGGTACGCTGGCTCCTAGTTCTGAAAACGGTTGCTGTCTGCCCGTATTTGTTTGTTTTCCGTCTCTAAGTCTGTGCTTGTTGTTCAGAGTTCGTAGATTGTTATGTATGTGATCGATTCCCTTGTTTTTCCGAGTCTTTGTTGCAAGAGGGATCCGCGGTAGCGTCCACCTGGTCCGCCATCTTGGCCCTGCCTCTATCGAAAATGAATTTATTTTTAAAATTTGTGTATTTCATTATATACAGCATTTTATCTTAATTACGAAAAAACAAAAATAAAAAATATGGATGACATTAGAAGCACAAAACCTGACTAGCTTTTCTTGCTCTTATCTAAGCTTAACTAGCTTAGATAATATTTCTGCTTCACATAGATATATATTTTCTTATTGCTGATATTCCTATTTAAAGACAGGTGAAGCAATTGGGTGTTATGAAAGGACAGTTAAACATCAAGATATGTTTGGAAACACTAGTGGCATAGTGGTTAAGAGCTATGGCTGCTAACCAAAAGGTCAGCAGTTTGAATCCACCAGGCACTTCTTGGAAACTCTGTGAGGGCAGTTCTATTCTGTCCTATAGGGTCACCATGAGTCGGCATCGACTCAATGACAGCAGGCTTGGTTTGGTTTTATCTAAATATTTATAAGAAATTGTAGAAAAAATAAGTAATGTGGATATTTGAGTTACTTCAACTGTAGCGATTTTACTACATTTTCATCTTGCTTCATCTTGAGATTACATTCTGAGAATCAAGAGTGCTCAGATTCCTGTTAATCGGTAGCCATTGAGTTGACTCTGACTCATAGAACTGTGGGGTTTTCAATGGCTGATTTTTTGAAGTTGATCACCAGGCATTTCTTCCAAGGAGCCTCTGGGTGAACTCAAACCTCCAACCTTTCAGTTGGAAACTGAGTGCATTGCCCGTTTGCACCACCCAGGGACTCCTCAGATCCTTGTTAGCAGGTCACAAAGGGGATAACAATCAAAGCAGAATTTTGCCTTCTTGTCTTCAGGAGGAAAGCATGATAAAGAGTAGTTGAGAGCCAGAGTGGAGATGACAGTGGTCTTAACTGGTTCTAGATAAAAGTTATTAATTTTGCAAATTTTGTAAAAATGTCTGACCACATCTCTGAGGAGGCACATGCAAGTGAGGTATCCTGATAAATCCTCATGATAAATCAGCCTCTGTGGACAATGTTATCTTCCTCTGACTTTTTTTTGTTGTTATTGTTGTTGAATACTTAATATTAAGCCATGTCTTGCTTTGTGGGGGGGAAAAAAAAAAAACTTCTTAAAGGATATAAAGGAATATATAGAACACATATTTGCATAACACATTTATATTCTCAAAGTAAGCTAAAATAGGAATGCATAAGCTTATATTACGATAACAGGAAAATATATTTAAAACTTGGCATATAAATTAAGAGTACTTTAGGTTGGGTCTTTATTTTTGCTATGGATTAACCAAAACAACATATGTCTGATGATGAGTAAACAGATTGAATTACATTTCCAAGAAATATATTTTTTTCTGAAAAACTGAAATCTTGTGTCACCCAATTACCAGCAATAATTATGCTTTAGACAAAGCTGTGGTATTAATATTGAATAGATATTTACCTCCCAATTATTTCTTGGAAATGAATTTACTTATTTATTTTGCTTTAAGTGAAAGTTTACAGCTGAAGTTAATTTCTCATATAGAAATTTGTAGACATATTGTTATGTGACGTAAGTTGCAAACCCTACAATGTGACAGCACACTCCCCCTTTCCACCTTGAGTTTCCTATGTCCATTCAACCAGTTCCTGTCCCTTCCTACCTTCTCATTCTGCCTCTGGACAAGAGCTGCCCATTTGGTCTCATGCATCTGATTGAACTAGGAAGCACATTCTTCACAGGTATTATTTTATGTTTTATAGTACAGTCTAATCTTTGTCTGAAGAGTGGGCTCAGGAATGGTTTTAGTTCTGGGTTAACCGAGAGTCCAGGGGCCATAGTTTTGGGGGTTCCTCCTGTCTCTGTGAGACCATCAAGTCTGGTGTTTTTATGTGAATTTGAGTTCTGCTCCAAACTTTTCTCCGGCTTCGTGAGGGGCTCTCCATTATGTTCCCTGTCAGGGCAGTCATTGGTGGTAGCCAGACACCATATAGTTCTTCCGGTCTCAGGCTGATGGAGTCCCTGGGTTACGTGGAACTTCTGTCTCTTGGGCTAATATTTTTCTTGTGTCTTTGGTTTTCTTCACTCTCCTTTGCTCCAAGTGAGTTGGGACCAAATGATGCATCTTAGATGGCTGCTGTTCACCAAAGTGGGATGCAGAACATTTTCTTAAGAACCTTTGTTATGCAAATTGACCTAGATGTCCCCTGAAACCGTGGTCCCAGGCCCCAGCCCCAGCTACTCTGTCTCTCAAAGTGTTTGATTGTGTTCAGGAAATTTCTTAGCTTTTGCTTTGGTCCAGTCATGCTAACTTCCCCTGTACTGTGTGTTGTCCTTTCCTTCACCTAAGATGATTCTTGTCTAGACTATGTAGTTAGTGAATTCCCCTCTCCTTCCCTCCCCACCTTGGTAACCATCAAAGAATGTTTTCCTCTGGGTTTCAACCTTTTCTTGAGTTCTTATGATAGTTGTCTTATACAACATTTGCCCTTTTATGACTGACTAATTTCACTCATCATAATGCCCTCTAGATTCATCCATGTTGTGATATGTTTCCTGGATTCATCATTGTTCTTTATTGTTGTAGAGTATTCTACTCTGTGTATGTACTATAATTTGTTTTTCCATTCATCTATTGATGGGCACCTAGGTTGTTTCCATCTTTTTGCTATTGTGAACAGTGCCTTAGTGAACATGGGCGTGCATATATCTATCTAATTGCTGGATCTTATGATATTTCTATTTCTAGCTTTTTAATGTTTTCTTTATTATGGTACTTTAGATGAAGGTTTACAGAACAAACTAGCTTCTCATTAAACAAATAGTACACATATTGTTTTGCAACATTGGTTACCAACCCCTTGACATGTCAATGCTCTCCCTTCTCGAACTTGCATTCCCTATTACCAGTTTTCTTTTCCCCTCCTGCCTTCTAGTCCTTGCCCCTGGGCTGGAGTGTCCCTTTAGCCTCATTTTATTTTCTGGGCCTGATTAATCTTTGGCTGAAGGGTGAACTTCAGGAGTGACTTCATAACTGAGCTAAAAGTGTATCTGAAGGATATACTCTCGGGCTTTCTCCAGTCTCTGTCAGGCCACTAAGTCTGGTCTTTTTTTTTCTTTCTTTCTTTCTTTTTTTTTTTTTTTTTGTGAGTTAGAATTTTGTTCTACATTTTTCTTCAGCTCTGTCCAGGACTCTTTATTGGGATCCCTGTCAGAGCAGTCGGTGGCCATAGCTGGGCACCATCTAGTTGGAAATGAATTTAAGTAAAGCATTTATTCCTTTTAGAATCATGTGTGTATTCACTGATTCTAAATATTTCTTTATCAAATAAAGGTTGGTTGTGAAGATTTTCTTTTTTAGTGGTACTAAATGCATGCCTAAATTCAATTAACAGATATTATGTCTTATAAAGTGGCAAGCATAAGTAAAATGGTTTTATATGCACTGGGTCATTTATTATTTTAGCAATTTTAACATCTTAACTAAAAAGAAAGAATATGCACAGCATTTCTCATGCTGAAAGAACTGAAGAAAAAGATTCAAGCCTCGAGTTGCAATATTGAAGGATCCTATGGGCAAAATATTGAACAATGCAGGAAGTATCAAAAGAAGATGGAAGGAATACACAGAGTCAATGTACCAAAAAAAAAAAAAAAGAACTGGTCGATGTTCAGCCATTTCAGGAGGTAGCATATGATCAAGAATCAATGGTACTGAAAGAAGTCTAAGCTGCACTGAAGGGATTGGGAAAAAACAAATCTCCAGGGACTGAGGGAACACCAATTGAAATGTTTCAAAAAACAATGCAATGCTGGAAGTGCTCAGTTGTCTATGCCAAGAAATTTGGAAGAGAGCTACCTCACCAACCAATTGGAGGAGATCCATATTTGTGCTCATTCCAAAGAAAGGTGATCCAATAGAATGTGGAAATTATCAAACAATATCATTAATATCACGGGCAAGTAAACTTTTGCTGAAGACTTTAAAAATGGTTGCAGCAGTTCATCAACAGGGAACTGCCAGAAATTCAAGCTGGGTTCAGAAGATGATGTGAAACAAGGGTTATCATTGGTTGATGTCAGATGGATCTTGGCTGAAAGCAGAAAATACCAGAAAGATGTTTTCCTGTGTTTTACACACTGTGCAAAGGCATTCAACTGTGATGATTATAATAAATTATGAATAACATTGTGAAGAGTAGGAATTCCAGAACACTTAATTGTGCTCATGCAGAATCTGTACATAGACCAAGAGGCAGTCCTTCTAAAAGATCAAGGGGATACTGCATGGTTTAAAATCAGGAAAGGTGTGAATCAGGGTTATATCCTTTTACCATACTTATTCAATCTGTATGCTGAGCAAATAGAGAAGCTGGACTATATGACAAAGAATGAGGCATCGGGATTGAAAGAAAACTCATTAACATCCTACAATATTCAGATGATATAACTTTGCTTGGTGAAAGCTGAGAGGACTTGAGGCAGCTAGGAATGATCAAAGACTACAGCCTTCAGTATGGATCACACCTCAACATAAAGTAAATAAAAGTCCTCACAACTGGACCAGTAAGCAACGTCATGATAAACGGAGAAAAGATTGAAGTTGTCAAGGGTTTCATTTTACTTGGATCCACAACCAATGCCACAGAAGCAGCTGTCAAGAAATCAAACTACATATTGCACTGGGCAAATCTGCCACAAAAGACTTCTTTAAAGTGTTAAAAAGCAAAATGTCACTTTGAGGACTAATATAAGCCTGACCCAAGTCATGGTATTTTCAATCACCTCATATGCATGTGAAAGCTGGACAATGAATAAGGAAGACAGAAGAAGAATTGATGCCTTTGAATTATGCTGTTGGCGAAGAATATTGACTATACAATGGATGCCCAAAAGAAGGAACAAATCTGTCTTGGAAAAGGTACATCTAGAATGCTCCTTAGAAACAAGGATAGTGAGACTTTGTCTCGTGTACTTTGAACATGTTATCAGGAGGGACCAGTTCATGGAGAAGGACATCATGCATGATAAAATAGAGGGCCAGAGATAAAGAGGAAGACCCTCAACAAGATGGATTGATGCAGTGGCTACAACAATAGATTCAGGCATAGCAATGACTGTGAGGATGGTGCAGGACTGGGCAGTGTTTCATTCTGTTGTACAGAGGGTTGCTATGAGTCGGAATTGACTCTATGGTACCTAATAACAATAACCACATTCCCAAAGTCATACTGTTGACCATTCTACATAGTGCTTCATAACCTAACATGTGTGGAAATGGTGAAATTGTATGAAATTATTTCAAAGACCTTTCCAGAGAAGATGCTGGATTATATAATAATCACTTGATTGTCAGTAAGGAAGTTATTATCAAATACGGTTTAGCCAATGTTAGCATACCTCTTCTGTTATGAACCATATTTAAAAAACCAAACACTTTTTTCTCATGACACATATAAAAAGGAAGAAGAGAGAATGATGCTGACATAACACTCCACAGCAGGAAGATTACAGTGTAATTTTCAGCATCAATAAAGTGCTATTCCTAAGGAAAGAATCATTAGGGCTTCATTTTTCTCATGTTCTCATCTATTAGGGCTTCATTTTTCTCATGTTCTCATCTAGAGTATTTGTGTAGGCACTCTCCTACCAGGTAGTTTAAGTAAATATAAACATAACCAGTAGGCACACCTGTATAAATAAAAACACAAAGTCCATATCATAGAAAGATGTGAACAAAGAGAGTATAAATTTTTGTGGTTTTACCATGATAGAGGAACAAAATTTTTGAAAATATTTTATGCCATCTAAAAACAATCAAGCTGTCTTAAAAAGAAAATGTCTTTTGAATAGATGTGCTCTATGTAAAATTAAAAAAATAATATATATATATATATTTTACATTGAATATAAATTTAAGAAGATTTTAGCTTTAAAAAAAACAAATTGGGAGATTTCTGGTTTTGGCACTGACATAAACAGCTTGTATGTTATCACCCTCATCTTCACAAGAAGAAAAAACTTGGACAAACTGAAATATATTTCTTCTTAGATTCATCAAAAAATTGAGATGACTAGGTAAACTGTTGTGCAAAACCTGGAGAGACAGAGAGATATATAGAATCATAGGTTATCTGAAGCAGAAGCCCAGAAGCAGAAACCTCCTTTTGAAGCCAGTACTGGTAAGAACATTTAAATTGTTTAACTGGTGATTCAGTGGAGGCCCAGTGTGGACTAGCTTGAGAGTTAAAAATGCCTGGCTCTCAATTTTGGGGGGGTTACCACACTTTTAAGAGTTTTTCCACCAGGGGTCCCACTAGGTCTCTCTGTGAAGAATGGAGAAAAATCCCTTCTTGCTTCCAACAGGGGAAGGAGAAAAGTAGTCATTCTAAAATACACCCAGAGCATTTGGTTCTCCATAACAGAGGCCTACCCTCAAAAGAAACTAGATTACCAGACTGCAACCAACATGAGTTTTACCTGAACCCAACTAAAGTGAAGAGCCCTGGTGGTGCAGTGGTTAAGAGTATGGCTACTAACAAAAAGGTCGTCAGTTTGAATCTGCCAGCTGCTCCTTAGAAATCCTACGAGGCAGTTCTACACTGTCCTATAGGTTTGCTATGACTTGGAATCAACTCGTTGGCAGTGGGTTTGTTTTTTTGGTTTAATCAGCATGGGAGAAGGGGAATATGCAACTTTAGTCCCTTCTAGCCTTACCTGTCTCACTTGGAGAGGAGAGAGTACTGGGAAGCACTTGTGAAGGTCACAGCTCAAGAGCTTAGGCCTACTAAAAGGCTTAGAATTAATAACAGGATTACGGAATACTCCCTTTTTTCTAACAGGTTATCAACCCATCAATAAGGTTTCTGTGAAATAAAGGGGATTATAACTGAAAGAAGTGCAAAAATTAGACCTTATATAAGACAAAGGCTCTAGGGAAATGCAAAGACAATAGGAAGGACAAAAACAAGAGTACCAGAAGAAATTTTATCCTTAAAACCTACAGTTACAGCAAACAGTAAATACAGTCTAACTCCTAGGCAGATAGACATAAAACCTCGCCCTATAAAGATCTATTTACCTCTGTTCATTTTACTGGGTATACCATGTCTGGGAGGAGCCCTGGTTGCACATGGTTAACACACTCAGCTGCTAACCAAAAGGTTGGCGGTTCGAACCCAACAGCCACTCCATGGAAGAAGGACGGCAAAGTTGGCTTTCATAAAGATTTACAACCTTAGAAACTGTATGGGGCAGTTCTACTCTGTCTTCTAGGGTCACTATGAGTTGGAATTGACTCGGTTGCAATGAGTTTTATTATGCCTGCCTTTCAACAAAAAATTAGAAGGCAAAATAAAAGGCAAAAATCACAGTCTGAAGATAGTGCAATCATCAGAACCAGGCTCACATTTGGCAGAGATCTTGGAATTATTAGATTGGGAATTTAAAATAACTATGATTAATATGCTAAAGACTATAGTGGAAAGGGTGGACAACATTCAAGAAAAAAGATGGATAATGTAAGCAGAGAGATGGAAACTCTGAGAAGAATCAAAATAAAATGCTGGAAATTAAAAACACTGGATCTAATTGACATTTATAGAATAACTGATCTAACAGCAGCAGAATACACATTCTCTTCAAGGTTACATTCACCAAGATATATCATATCCTGAGCTTTAAGTCACAGCTTTATACATTTAAAATAATAGAAAACATTCAAATGCTCTTATACTAAAATGGAATTAAACTAGAAATTAATAATAGGAAGACAGCTGAAAAATAACAAAAATATTTTAGAATTAAACAGTACACTTCTAAATAACGTGTGGGTCAAAGGAAAAATCTCAAGAGAAATTAAAAAAAAAGTCTTGTACTAAATTAAAATGAAAATGCAACTTATCAAATTTTGTGAAATGTAACAAAAGAAGTGCTTTGAGGTAAATTTATAGCCTTTAATGTATATATTAGAGAAGATGAAAGATCTCAAATCAATAATCTAAGCTTCCTTTTTAGATAACTAAAAAAGAAGAGCAAATTAAATCCAAAGTAACCTTAAAAGAAGTAATAACAAAAATTAGAGCAGAAATCATGAAATTGAAAAAAGGAAAACAACATAGATAATCAACAAAACCTAAAGTTGGTTGTTGGGAAAACTCAACAAAATTGACAAATATCTACCCAGGCTAACCAAAAATAAAAGAGTGAAGACACATTGCTGATATCATAAGCTAAAGAGGGACCATCACTACTGATACCATGGACATTAAAATAATAATAAATGAATATTATGAAAAGATCTATGCCCAGAAATCTGATAAATTAGGTGAAATGGAAAAATATTTTGAAGGACAAAATCTACCAGTACACATACAAGAAGAAATAGATAACATGAATGGGACTGAAACTATTAAATAAATTGAATAAAAAATTAATAACTTTCCAAGATAGAAAGCGCCAGACCTACTGAACATTTCAATAAGAAGTGATATCAATCTGTACAATCTCTTCCAGAAGATAGAAACAGACAGAAGACTTCCTGAGTCTATCTATAAAGACAACATTACCCCGAAAGCAAAATGAGACAAAGACATTATAAGAAAAGGAAATTGCAGACCAATATTTCTCGCTAACATAGACTCAAAAATCCCCAACAAAATATTAGCAAATAAAATTCAACCATATATGAAAAAAAAAAAAAAGGATTGTATATTATGACCAAGTGATATTTATTCCAGGTATGCAAGGCTGATTCAACATTGAAAATCAATTAATGCAATCTACCATATCAACGGCCTAAAGAAGAAAAATTATATGACCATATCAATTGATGCATAAAAAAAATTTGACAAACTCCGATACCCATTCATCATAAAAACTCTCAGCAAACTATGATTGGGGAAAAATTCCTCAACTTGATAAAGAACAGGTATAAAAGTCCTGCAGCTACCATCTTACTTAATGGTGAGAAACCACTTTCCTTTCTAAGATCAGAAACAAGATAAGAAGGCCCCCTCTCCTCATTCCTATTCACGATCATACTGGATGTCCTAGCTAATTAAATATAAGAAAAGGAAATAAAAGATATAGCAACTTGGAAGAGAGAAATAAAATTGTCTTTGCTCACAGATGGCATGATTGTTTATGTAGAAAACCCTAAAGAATCAACAACAACAAAAAAAAAAACTCCTTGCTATAAACAATTATAGTAAGGTTGAAGCATACAGGGTTAATATCAAAAGTTAATTTTTATCAAGTATATTAACCCTAACCTCTATACCCATAGTTATAATATTATTTGGGAATGGCTTTTCTTTGTTATGTTAATGGGGCAGTATTAGTGTAGGGTGTGTTGTAAGTCAATCTCTTTTGAGATATAAAAGAGATTAAACAAGTAAGCAAGAGCAGCAGAGATGGGGTAAGAGAGATGCCAAGCCACAAGATGATAACCCAGGAGCAGAAGCTCAAAAGAGACAAGGACATTCTTCTAAAGTTGACAGAGAAAGAAAGCCTTCCCCTAGAGTTGGCACCCTGAAATGGGACTTCTAGTCTCCCAAACTGTGAGAAAATAAATTTCTGTTTGTTAAATCGCCCATTTGTGGTACTGCTGTTGTAGCAGCGTTAGACAACTAAGACACCACCACTACCACTACATCTGTTAGAAAGGCTAAAATGTCAAACACTGACACCACGAAATGCTGGCGATGACGTGAAGCAACAGAAATTCTCAGTCTTTATTGGTGGGAATACAAAATGGCACAATCACTTTGGAAGACAGTCTGGCAGTTTCTTACAAAACTCAACAGGCCTACCGTACCACATAGCAGTCCTGGTCTTAGGCATTTACAAACATGGGTTGAAAATTTATGCCCATACAAAAACCTGCACATGAATGATTACAGCAGATTTATTCATAAAAAAAAAAATATATTCATAGTTGCCATGAATTGGATATCCTTCAATAGGCAACTGGATAAACTGTGGAATATCCATACAATAGAGTGCTATTAAAAAATGATAATAAAGAGCAATTGAGCCTTAAAAATTGAGAAATCTTAAATGCATAGGGTCAATATGAGTCAGAATCGACTTGATGGCAATCAGTGGGTTTGGTTTTTCGGTTTAGAAGTGACAGAAGCCAGTCTTCAGAAAGTCTACATACTTTATGGTTCCTTCTATATCACATTATGGAAAAGGCAAAACTATAGAGACAGTAAAAAGATCAGTGGTTGCCAAGGGTTCATGGGTGGGGAGAGGGATGAATATGTTTAGCACAGGTTATTTTTAGGAAAGTTAAACCATTTTGTATGATACTCTAATGGTGGATATATGACTTTATGCATTTGTCAAAACTCATAGACCTGTACAATACAAAGATAGAATTCTATTGCAAGCTATAAAAACCAGGTACCTCAACTCATAAGGTCAGCATGTAAACTATACCCCAAAACCAAACCAAACCCACTGCCCATAGAACTGCCCCATAGGGTTTCTAAGACTGTAAACCTTTACAGAACCAGACTGATACATCTTTCTCCCACAGAGTGGCTAGGGTTGGGGTGGGGGTGGGCTTTGAATCACTGATCTTTTGGATACCAGCCAAGTGCTTTAACCACTGCACCACCGGGGTTCCTTATATAAACTACTAAAAAAAAAAAAACCCTGCTGCCATTGAGTCAATTCTGATTCATAGGGAGCCTATAGGACTGAGTGGAACTGTACTATAGGGTTTCCAACCAAGCGCTTTGTGGATTCGAACTTCCGACCTTTTGGTTAGCAGCTGACCTCTTAGCCACTGCGCCACCAGGGTTTCATGTAAACTATAGGCTTTAGTTAATAATAATGTATCGATATTGGCTCATCAGTTTTAACAAATGTACTAGTAATGCAAAATGCTAATCATAGGGGAAACTGTGTAAAAGCGAAGATGGGATATATGGGAACTCTGTACTTACTGCATAGTTTTTCTGTAAACCTAAAACTGCTCTAAAATTTTTGTTGTTGTTAATACTGTTTTAGTTGCCATTGAGTTGGCCCCTGACTCATGACAACCCTACACATAATGGAACAAAACTCTGCCTGGTCCTGTCCCATCCTCAGTTGTGGATTGGATTGTTGTGATCCAATGGTTTTCCATGGCCGATTTTCCGTGGCTGGTTGCTAGGCTTTTCTTCCTAGTCTGTGTTAGTCTGGAAGCTCTGCTGAAACCTGCCCAACACCATAACAACATGCAAGCTGCCACTGACAGACAGGTGGTGGCTGTGCGTGAGGTATATCTGAATTAGATCTTCAACACGAAAGGCGAGAATTCTACCACTGAACCATCATTGCCATCTGTCCCCGCTCTAAAAAGTAAAGTCTATTATTTTAAAAATAGTTGTCCAATGAAGCAAATAGAATGTAAATACATAGCTGAATATTCATAAATCCTTCAAATAATTTAAATTCCTAGGGATTGCATATATCATACATGGTCGATAATTTCTGTATTTAAACTTAGGTATTTTTTTTATTTTATTTTAATAATACGTTGAATTCAGGGAGAGCAATATGTAGTTGCCACTGCAAAACCATGAGTAAAGTTGGAACTAGTTCTCTGCTGGAAAACCTGGCGGCGTAGTGGTTAAGAGCTATGGCTGCTAACCAAAGGGTCTGCAGGTCGAATCCGCCAGGTGCTCCTTGGAAACTCTATGGGGCAGTTCTACTCTGTCCCATAGGGTCACTATGAGTTGGAATCGACTCGATGGCACTGGGTTTGGTTTTGGTTTGGGTAGTTCTCTGGTGGTGTGCTAAAGGAGAACCTGATCAGGTAGACAAGCATGATCAAACTAAGTAAATGACCCTGAACCACCACATAACTCTTCTGTCCTGTTTCATATTTGTAAATGTAGGGGTTTGGACTTCTGTGCTTCTAAACATTAGCATGCATCAGAATCACCAAGAGACCTTGTTAGAAAACCAAATGCTGGTTCCCAGACCTGGAATTTCTAACTTATTAGGTCTGAGATAAGGCCCAAAAATTAACGTTTATAACAAATTCTCAGTTGATGCAGATACTGCTTATTTCCAGGCTCTCCCATTGAGCTTCATGGGACTAAATTAATCATAGTTCTTTTGGCTGGCATAAGGTATCAGAATCACTAAGTGTGCAGTCTCCTTCTCTCTCTTTTCCTTTTTTTTCTTCTTCCCTTCTCTACGTGATTCTTATGTTCTCTCATGCCTGCTAAGAATCAGTGGGTAATGTGATCATTTTATACTTAAATAACATATAGAATATGTTCAATATTTAAGAAAGAAACAAAGCTCATTTGCATTGAGTTGTTACTGTATACTTTGAACTGTGTTAGATGGTATGGAAGGCAGAAGAAAAATATGAAAACTATAAGAATCCTACTTTGGAAAATTTTAATAATTAATGTCAGAAGTCTATAAGAAATAGAAGAAATCAGACTTTGGCATAACTGACAAATATAGTACATCCTTATTTTTTTAAAAAAAGTGTGTGATTAGCAAAGGTTATTTGCTAAAATGATGGAAGTTCCAGACTGATACAGGCAACCAATTGAATAGAATATCCAAAGAATCTTGGAAACAACTTAAATTGCACTGAACAAATGGCAGTAAGCATTGGGATAAGAACACCATACATGGCACACACAGTTTGAATCCCCACAAAGCCTCATCCTGGTTCCAAAAGATGTGGTCTCTATGGCAGCTCCTTGGCAATCACTCATCTGCAACGCATTAGCTCTGAGAGGCGAGAGTCTCCATGGAGCGCATAATGGTCTGCAGAGCTGTGGTCAATCAATCCCCTTGATTAGCTGACTCCCTGCCTTTCAGTCTGCGAGGCTGAGAAAACCAACAGTTCTGAGCTTCTACAGTTTGTAAAGGTCAGAAATATTAAAATATACTTCCAATTAATGAGCCAAGTTTGAAAGACTCATTTTATTTCTTCAGATGTCAAAATTCTTGAGTTTTCATCCTACCTAGGCAATCAGCAAATAATGACAATGTTTTAAACAAGATGTATTCAATTTGATAATTCAGCCCTAATGAATTTTTTTTTTTTTTTTCTTTTGAAACTTTCTTTTTTTTTTTTTTTTATAATAACTTTTATTAAGCTTCAAGTGAACGTTTACAAATCCAATCAGTCTGTCACATATAAGTTTACATACATCTCACTCCCTACTCCCACTTACTCTCCCCCTCTTGAGTCAGCCCTTTCAGTCTCTCCTTTCTTGACAATTTTGCCGGCTTCCCTCTCTCTCTATCCTCCCATCCCCCCTCCAGGCAAGAGTTGCCAACACAATCTCAAGTGTCCACCTGATATAATTAGCTCACTCTTCATCAGCATCTCTCTCCCACCCGCTGACCAGTCCCTTTCATTTCTGATGAGTTGTCTTCGGGGATGGTTCCTGTCCTGTGTCAGCTGAAGGTCTGGGGAGCATGGCCGCCGGGATTCCTCCAGTCTCAGTCAGACCATTAAGTTTGGTCTTGTTATGAGAATTTGGGGTCTGCATCCCACTGATCTCCTGCTCCCTCAGGGGTCCTCTGCTGAGCTCCCTGTCAGGGCAGTCATCGATTGTGGCCGGGCACCAACTAGTTCTTCTGGTCTCAGGATGATGTAGGTCTCTGGTTCATGTGGCCCTTTCTGTCTCTTGGGCTCTTAGTTGTCATGTGGGCTTGGTGTTCTTCATTTTCCTTTGCTCCAGGTGGGTTGAGACCAATTGCTGCATCTTAGATGGCTGCTTGTTAGCATTTAAGACCCCAGACGCCACATTTCGAAGTGGGATGCAGAATGATTTCATAATAGAATTATTTTGCCAATTGACTTAGAAGTCCCTGCAAACCATGTTCCCCAGACCCCCGCGCTTGCTCCGCTGACCTTTGAAGCATTCATTTTATCCCGGAAACTTCTTTGCTTTTGGTCCAGTCCAATTGAGCTGACCTTCCATGTATTGAGTGTTGTCTTTCCCTTCACCTAAAGCAGTTCTTATCTACTGATTAATCAATAAAAAACCCTCTCCCACCCTCCCTCCCTCCCCCCCTCGTAACCACAAAAGTATGTGTTCTTCTCAGGTTTACTATTTCTCAAGATCTTATAATAGTGGTCTTATACAATATTTGTCCTTTTGCCTCTGAGTAATTTCGCTCAGCATAATGCCTTCCAGGTTCCTCCATGTTATGAAATGTTTCAGAGATTCGTCACTGTTCTTTATCGATGCGTAGTATTCCATTGTGTGAATATACCACAATTTATTTACCCATTCATCCGTTGATGGACACCTTGGTTGCTTCCAACTTTTTGCTATTGTAAACAGAGCTGCAATAAACATGGGTGTGCATATATCTGTTTGTATGAAGGCTCTTGTATCTCTAGGGTATATTCCGAGGAGTGGGATTTCTGGGTTGTATGGTAGTTCTATTTCTAACTGTTTAAGATAACGCCAGATAGATTTCCAAAGTGGTTGTACCATTTTACATTCCCACCAGCAGTGTATGAGAGTTCCAATCTCTCCGCAGCCTCTCCAACATTTATTATTTTGTGTTTTTTGGATTAATGCCAGCCTTGCTGGTGTGAGATGGAATCTCATCGTAGTTTTAATTTGCATTTCTCTAATGGCTAATGATCGAGAGCATTTTCTCATGTATCTGTTGGCTGCCTGAATATCTTCTTTAGTGAAATGTGTGTTCATATCCTTTGCCCACTTCTTGATTGGGTTGTTTGTCTTTTTGTGGTTGAGTTTTGACAGAATCATGTAGATTTTAGAGATCAGGCGCTGGTCGGAGATGTCATAGCTGAAAATTCTTTCCCAATCTGTAGGTGGTCTTTTTACTCTTTTGGTGAAGTCTTTAGATGAGCATAGGTGTTTGATTTTTAGGAGCTCCCAGTTATCGGGTTTCTCTTCATCATTTTTGGTAATGTTTTGTATTCTGTTTATACCTTGTATTAGGGCTCCTAGGGTTGTCCCAATTTTTTCTTCCATGATCTTTATCGTTTTAGTCTTTATGTTTAGGTCTTTGATCCACTTGGAGTTAGTTTTTGTGCATGGTGTGAGGTATGGGTCCTGTTTCATTTTTTTGCAAATGGATATCCAGTTATGCCAGCACCATTTGTTAAAAAGGCTATCTTTTCCCCAGTTAATTGACACTGGTCCTTTGTCAAATATCAGCTGCTCATACGTGGATGGATCTATGTCTGGGTTCTCAATTCTGTTCCATTGGTCTATGTGTCTGTTGTTGTACCAATACCAGGCTGTTTTGACTACTGTGGCTGTATAATAGTTTCTGAAGTCAGGTAAGGTGAGGCCTCCCACTTTCTTCTTCTTTTTCAGTAGTGCTTTGCTTATCCGGGGCTTCTTTCCGTTCCATATGAAATTGGTGATTTGTTTCTCTATCCCCTTAAAATATGACATTGGAATTTGGATCGGAAGTGCGTTAAATGTATAGATGGCTTTTGGTAGAATAGACATTTTTACTATGTTAAGTCTTCCTATCCATGAGCAAGGTATGTTTTTCCACTTAAGTATGTCCTTTTGAATTTCTTGTAGTACAGCTTTGTAGTTTTCTTTGTATAGGTCTTTTACATCCTTGGTAAGATTTATTCCTAAGTATCTTATCTTCTTGGGGGCTATTGTGAATGGTATTGATTTGGTGATTTCCTCTTCGGTGTTCTTTTTGTTGATGTAGAGGAATCCAAGTGATTTTTGTATGTTTATTTTATAACCTGAGACTCTGCCAAACTCTTCTATTAGTTTCAGTAGTTTTCTGGAGGATTCCTTAGGGTTTTCTGTGTATATAATCATGTCATCTGCAAATAGTGATAACTTTACTTCTTCCTTGCCAATCCGGATACCTTTTATTTCTTTGTCTAGCCTGATTGCCCTGGCTAAGACTTCCAACACGATGTTGAATAAGAGCGGTGATAAAGGGCATCCTTGTCTGGTTCCCGTTCTCAAGGGAAATGCTTTCAGGTTCTCTCCATTTAGAGTGACATTGGCTGTTGGCTTTGCATAGATGCCCTTTATTATGTTGAGGAATTTTCCTTCAATTCCTATTTTGGTAAGAGTTTTTATCATGAATGGGTGTTGGACTTTGTCAAATGCCTTTTCTGCATCAATTGATAAGATCATGTGGTTTTTGTCTTTTGTTTTATTTATGTGATGGATTACATTAATGGTTTTTCTGATATTAAACCAGCCTTGCATACCTGGTATAAATCCCACTTGATCAGGGTGAATTATTTTTTTGATGTGTTGTTGGATTCTATTGGCTAGAATTTTGTTGAGGATTTTTGCATCAATGTTCATGAGGGATATAGGTCTATAATTTTCTTTTTTTGTAATGTCTTTACCTGGTTTTGGTATCAGGGAGATGGTGGCTTCATAGAATGAGTTGGGTAGTATTCCGTCATTTTCTATGCTTTGGAATACCTTTAGTAGTAGTGGTGTTAACTCTTCTCTGAAAATTTGGTAGAACTCTGCAGTGAAGCCGTCCGGGCCAGGACTTTTTTTTGTTGGGAGTTTTTTGATTACCGTTTCAATCTCTTTTTTTGTTATGGGTCTATTTAGTTGTTCTACTTCTGAATGTGTTAGTTTAGGTAGGTAGTGTTTTTCCAGGAATTCATCCATTTCTTCTAGGTTTTCAAATTTGTTAGAGTACAATTTTTCATAATAATCTGAAATGATTCTTTTAATTTCATTTGGTTCTGTTGTGATGTGGTCCTTCTCATTTCTTATTCGGGTTATTTGTTTCCTTTCCTGTATTTCTTTAGTCAGTCTAGCCAATGGTTTATCAATTTTGTTAATTTTTTCAAAGAACCAGCTTTTGGCTTTGTTAATTCTTTCAATTGTTTTTCTGTTCTCTAATTCATTTAGTTCAGCTCTAATTTTTATTATTTGTTTTCTTCTGGTGCCTGATGGATTCTTTTGTTGCTCACTTTCTATTTGTTCAAGTTGTAGGGACAGTTCTCTGATTTTGGCTCTTTCTTCTTTTTGTATGTGTGCATTTATTGATATAAATTGGCCTCTGAGCACTGCTTTTGCTGTGTCCCAGAGGTTTTGATAGGAAGTATTTTCATTCTCGTTGCTTTCTATGAATTTCCTTATTCCCTCCTTGATGTCTTCTATAACCCAGTCTTTTTTCAGGAGGGTATTGTTCATTTTCCAAGTATTTGATTTCTTTTCCCTCGTTTTTCTGTTATTGATCTCTAGTTTTATTGCCTTGTGATCTGAGAAGATGCTTTGTAATATTTCGATGTTTTGGACTCTGCAAAGGTTTGTTTTATGTCCTAATATGTGGTCTATTCTAGAGAATGTTCCATGTGCGCTGGAAAAAAAAGTATATTTTGCAGCAGTTGGGTGGAGAGTTCTGTATAAGTCAATGAGGTCAAGTTGGTTGATTGTTGTAATTAGATCTTCCGTGTCTCTGTTGAGCTTCTTGCTGGATGTCCTGTCCTTCTCCGAAAGTGGTGTGTTGAAGTCTCCTACTATAATTGTGGAGGTATCTATCTCGCTTTTCAGTTCTGTTAAAATTTGATTTATGTATCTTGCAGCCCTGTCATTGGGTGCGTAAATATTTAATATGGTTATGTCTTCCTGATCAATTGTCCCTTTTATCATTATATAGTGTCCTTCTTTATCCTTTGTGGTGGATTTAAGTCTAAAGTCTATTTTGTCAGAAATTAATATTGCTACTCCTCTTCTTTTTTGCTTATTGTTTGCTTGATATACTTTTTTCCATCCTTTGAGTTTTAGTTTGTTTGAGTCTCTAAGTCTAAGGTGTGTCTCTTGTAGGCAGCATATAGATGGATCATGTTTCTTTATCCAGTCTGTGACTCTCTGTCTCTTTATTGGTGCATTTAGTCCATTTACATTCAGGGTAATTATAGATAAATAAGTTTTTAGTGCTGTCATTTTGATGCCTTTTTATGTGTGTTGTTGACAATTTCATTTTTCCACATACTTTTTTGTGCTGAGGCGTTTTTCTTAGTAAATTGTGAGATCCTCATTTTCATAGTGTTTGACTTTATGTTAGTTGAGTCGTTACGTTTTTCTTGGTTTTTGTCTTGAGTTATAGAGTTGTTATACCTTTTTGTGGTTACCTCATTATATACCCCTATTTTTCTAAGTAAAAACCTAACTTGTATTGTTCTATATCGCCTTGTATCACTCTCCATATGGCAGTTCAATGCCTCCTGTATTTAGTCCCTCTTTTTGATTATTGTGATCTTTTACCTATTGACTTCCATGATTCCCTGTTATGTGTATATTTTTTTTTTTTTTAATTAATCTTAATTTGTTTGTTTTTGTGATTTCCCTATTTGAGTTGATATCAGGACGTTCTGTTTTGTGACCTTGTGTTGTGCTGATATCTGATATTATTGGTTCTCTGACCAAACAATATCCTTTAGTATTTCTTGTAGGTTTGGTTTGGTTTTTGCAAATTCTCTAAACTTGTGTTTGTCTGTAAATATCTTAATTTCGCCTTCATATTTCAGAGAGAGTTTTGCTGGATATATGATCCTTGGCTGGCAGTTTTTCTCCTTCAGTGTTCTGTATATGTCGTCCCATTCCCTTCTTGCCTGCATGGTTTCTGCTGAGTAGTCAGAACATATTCTTATTGATTCTCCCTTGAAGGAAACCTTTCTTTTCTCCCTGGCTGCTTTTAAAATTTTCTGTTTATCTTTGGTTTTGGTGAGTTTGATGATAATATGTCTTGGTGTTTTTCTTTTTGGATCAATCTTAAATGGGGTTCGATGAGCATCTTGGATAGATATCCTTTCGTCTTTCATGATGTCAGGGAAGTTTTCTGTCAGAAGTTCTTCAACTATTTTCTCTGTGTTTTCTGTCCCTCCTCCCTGTTCTGGGACTCCAATCACCCGCAGGTTATCCTTCTTGATAGAGTCCCACATAATTCTTAGGGTTTCTTCATTTTTTTTAATTCTTTTATCTGATTTTTTTTCAGCTATGTTGGTGTTAATTCCCTGGTCCTCCAGATGTCCCAGTCTGCATTCTAATTGCTCGAGTCTGCTCCTCTGACTTCCTATTACGTTGTCTAATTCTGTTATTTTATTGTTAATCTTTTGGATTTCTACATGTTGTCTCTCTATGGATTCTTGCAACTTATTAATTTTTCCAGTATGTTCTTGAATAATCTTTTTGAGTTCTTCAACAGTTTTATCAGTGTGTTCCTTGGCTTTTTCTGCAGATATCCTAATTTCATTTGTGATATCATTAAGCATTCTGTAAATTAGTTTTTTATATTCTGTATCTGATAATTCCAAAATTGTATCTTCATTTGGGAAAGATTTTGATTCTTTTGTTTGGGGGGTTGGAGAAGCTGTCCCGGTCTGCTTCTTTAAGTGGTTTGATATGGATTGTTGTCTCCGAGCCATCACTGGGAAACTAGTTTTTCCAGAAAATCCGCTAAAAAAAAACTGCAGTCAGATCCCTATCAGAGTTCTCCCTTTGGCTCAGGCTATTCAGATGTTAATGAAGCCGCCTGGGAAGGGTGGGGGAGGGAACAGAGAGATAGGAGAGTAGCACCTCAGAATATAGCCAGAGTTGCTTGTCTTGCTTGGAATGACTGTTATATCTGAGATTCCCGCGGGCGCGTCGCCTATGTGTGCTGGCTGTGTGGAGATTGCCCCCGGGGGGTCTGGCCCGCTGGAGTCACGGTCAGATCCTCCGCTTCCAGCCCCACGCCCAGCGTCAAGGCTCCCCTACTGGGACGGTGCACTCTCAACTCCAAAATCAGTCGCTGCCTCCCGGGGACTTCTCGTCTCTCCAGCCGCGTGGCCGTGCCGCCCCCGTGAACTAGGTGGGCCCCCTCCCGGGGTTAGTTCAGATGGGTGGAGTAGCTCCCTGTGCTTGTGCCGCGACCGAGTGTCCTGGCTGGAACGCTGTTCTCCCCACTCCAATACCAGTCGCTGCCTCCCGGGGACTTCTCCTACCGGCTGCGTCCCACGCCGCCCGCGCGACCCGGCTGGTCCCCTTCCCGGGGTTAGTTCAGGGGGTGGAGCAACTCTCCGTGTTTATGGCGTACCTGCGTGCAGTCCTAATCCCTGCGGGACGGTTCCCCGGCTCGGATGCTGCTCTTTCTGCTCCAAGATCAGTCACTGCCTCCCGGGGACTTCTCCTACCGGCTGCGTCCCACGCCGCCCGTGGAACCAGCTGTTCCCCCTCCCGGGGTTAGTTCAGGGGGGTGGAGCAGGTCTCTGTGCTTGTGCCGTACCTGACTGGTACGCTGGCTCCAGGCTCTGGAAACAATCGCTGCTTCCCCGTATTAGTTCGTTCTCCGTCTCTAAATCTGTGTTTGTTGTTCAGGGTTCGTAGATTGTTATGTATGTGATCGATTCACTTGTTTTTCCGTGTCTTTGTTGTAAGAGGGATCCGAGGTAGCGTCTGCCTAGTCCGCCATCTTGGCTCCGCCCTCCCCTAATGAATTTTATAAATATGATGTTTATAGAACTCCTAGATTTGCCATGGCAACTTCTCATTAGTACTTTTCTGTGGTTACCAAGTAATCCTAATAACAAAATACCCTATTAATGAAGAGGGCAAGACAAGTGAAGTCATGTGAAATTCATTTTCAAATTTAAAGTTTAGAAAATTTATTTGAGTAGATTCTGGAAAGAAATAGATGGGTGCTTATCTTAGAAAGCTTGCCAGTTACTTAAAGGCCACTAAATAAAATATTCTCTACAATTTCTTCCAATCACATCTTCCTCCCTCCCTATGAGGGGAGTCAAAAATTATGAGAAAAACACGGTGCTTCTTAAATTTAGAAGAGTCCAGATGGAAGAGTTTTAAACGTCCATAGGAAAAGAAAAGAAAAAGTTTTGTGGAAATCAAGTGATAAGTTTACAAAAATTGTCTCCTATGTGTAAATAGGAGCCCTGATGGCACAGTGATTAAGAGCTACAGCTGTTAACCAAAACATCAGCAGTTCAAATTGACCAAGCTGCTCTTTGGAAACCTATAGGCAGTTCTACTCTGTCATATAGGGTTGCTATGAGTTGGAACTGACTGGGCGGCGGCACCTAACCACAACAACAATGTGTAAATAACTAATGTGGTATTTAAAAAACACGACAGGAATCACCTGGAGTAGCTGAATGACTGGAAATAAACCTCCATAGGATTTGATGTAGATAATGAGTGAGCCATATAGTCTCATTTATTTCTTCCAAAAATGTCATCCTAAAAGCTTTGTGAATGGTACACACCATAAAGGCTGACTTACGCCTTCTGTAAAACCTGCTGCCATCTAGTGGATTCTGACTCATAGCGACACTACAAAACAGAGTAGAACTGCCCCATAGGGTTTCCAAGGAGCAGCTGGTGGATTGAAGTGCCAAACTTTTGGTTAGCAGCTGAGTTCTTAAGCACTGTGCCAGGAGAAGGAAAACCTAATGTACTCAGCAAAGATTAAAGTCAGAGAATGTTGTTTTTAGCTGCTGTCAAGTTGGGCCCCCAACTCATAGCAAACCAATGCACAAAGAAAAGTTGCCACATCCTGCGCCATACCCATGATTGGTTGGGGATGGAGCACTGTGATTCAGAGCATTCTTATTAGCTGATTTGCAGAAGTAGATCACCAGGCCTTTCTTCCTAGTCTTAGTCTGGAAGCTCTGCAGAGACCTGTTCAGCATCATAGCAACACACAAGCCTCTACTGATAGAGTGGTAGTGGCTGAACATGAAGTGCATTGGCTGAGAATCAAACCTGACTCTACCACATGGAAGAGAATTCTACCACTAAACCACCACTGCCCCGCCAGTCAGGGAAAAGTATAATATTACTAATTTTAATGGTTAGCTTCTCTCAGGATAGCTTTAAAGTCTCCTGACCCCTGGTAATGCAGTGTTTAAGAGCTTGGCTGCTAACCAAAAGGTCAGCAGTTTGAATCCACCAGCTGTTCCTAGGAAACTCTATAGGACAGTTCTACTCCGTACTGTAGGATCACTATGAGTCGGAATCAACTCAATGGCGATGGGTTTGGTTTCGTTTTGGTTTTAGTTATTTCTGGAACTGAGGAAGAGTCTAACCCATGTACGGGGAATAGCTGCTCCTATTTTTCCACTCTGGGCTTCTTACTGTTTCCTACCAGGTACCTGAGTGTGGCACCTTGCTGTTGTTCTTGTTATTGTTGCCACTGTCCTCTGGGAAATGCCCCTTCCTAACCAGCGCTGCTATAAGTCAGAATCCACTCGCTGGCAGCAGGTTTGGTAACCAGTGCTGCCACCTGGAGATGTGTGAGTGTACATTACCTACATCTGGGGACAACACTTACATCACAAATATAATAGAATTACATACTTAGTTTGGCAGTTTTCTAGAAGATAACAATAAACTGTCCTATTATCTCAAATAAATTTTTTTTTTATTATCTCAAAACCAGCATAATATTATATTCTTCTGACTGCTGTTGTTTTTGCCGTCGAGTCAATTCCAATTCATGGTGACCCCACATGTGCAGTGTAGAATTGCTCCATAGGGCTTTTGAGGCTGTGACCTTTTGGAAGAAGACTGCCAGACCTGTCTTCCAAGGTGCCTCTGGATGGGTTTGAACCACCAAGCTTTTGGCTGGTAGTCAAGCACTTAACCATTAGCACCACCCAGGGACTCCTAGTTTTCTGATAGAGGGGATTAAAGTGTCTTTAGGAACTGGGACTTTATCTAATTTCACAAAAGTACCATACAATGTAGTTCTTCTTTCTTCTCTAGAATGTTCTCTAAACTAAAAATACCTTTGATTGCTAACCAATGCTTTTGCCTCATTGCAGAAAACAAACTGTACTCCTAAACAAAAAGTGGGATGTGCCACTTTATTGAAATCTGGATCACCTAGCCTGATTACTCTGTCCCGAATCATACAAAGTCTCTCATACAAACAACTGCTTTACCTGTGGTTAGCAGCCCTGTTGTTGTTGTTGTTGTTGTTGTTGTTAGGTGCCGTTGAGTCGGTTCCGACCCATAGTGACCAAAACTTGAAACACTGCCTGGTCCTGAGCCATCCTTACAATTGTTGTTATGCTTGAGCTCATTGTTGCAGCCACTGTGTCAATCCACCTCATTGAGGGTCTTCCTCTTTTCCAATGACGCTGTACTCTGCCAAGCATGATGTCCTTCTCCAGGGACTGATCGCTCCTGACAACATGTCCGAAGTATGTAAGATGCAGTCTTGCTACACTTGCTTCTAAGGAGCATTCTGGTTGTGCTTTTTCCAAGACACATTTGTTCACTCTTTTGGCTGTCCATGGTATATTTAATATTCTTTGCCAACACCACAATTCAAAGGCGTCAATTCTTCTTTGGTCTTCCTTATTCATTGTCCAGCTTTCACATGCATATGATGCGATTGAAAATACCATGGATTAGGTCAGGTGCACCTTAGTCTTCAGGGTGACATCTTTGCTCTTCAACACTTTGAAGAGGTCCTTTGCAGCAGATTTACCCAATGCAATGCGTCTTTTGATTTCTTGATTGCTGTTTTCATGGCTGTTGATTGTGGATCCAAGTAAAATGAAATCCTTGACAACTTCAGTCTTTTCACTGTTTAACATGATGTTGCTCATGGGTCCAGTTGTGAGGATTTTTGTTTTCTTTATGTTGATGTGCAATCCATAATGAAGGCTGTGGTCTACTACTCTACAGCAACCACGCCTTGTCTTTAGAGCTGGTCTGGCAGTAGACAACAGAAGATCTCCATGTTCCCATCTCTCCCCAAGGAACCCACACACAAAAAATAGTTCTCCAAAGTCCCTCTTGCACACTACCACCATGTTTATGAGTGTAGTTGCTGAACTCTCTGGGAGTCTGTATCCCAATGTAGGCACAACTGGAAATTATCTTGCCAGCTTAATCCATTTCATCTCTTTCTTTCCCAACCTCTATTACGTCTTGCTTTGTCTCTATCAGGATCTCCAATGTATTGGCAAGCATTCCATTTTTATTATTCTTCAATACATTGTCTCTTCTTACTCTAGAACCTCCTATTAGCGCTAATATTTTATAATCCAGACATTTATTTTTAGCATACCATTCATTAAAATATCAAAGATCTTTGGAAATAGGTTTTTTTTTTTTTTTTCTTTTCTGGGGGCTACAGAGAAAGAGAAAGATGTGTCTAAGAAGATGAAATTGAGCTGGCCACACTTGATTGTCTCATAGGAAAAGAAACTAACCGGAGTGAACAAAGAAAAAACACAAAATTCTTTGTCCATGCTACATCAGCTTAACAAGGGTCAGGAGACAGTTATGAACACAGAGAGTAGTACGGATTCCTTCAATTTTAATTATAGTTGTAAGGAAATATTACTTCATATTTAGAACGTGACAACAGTACTACAAAAGATTACCAAGGAAAATAATGGCAAATTTTCAAAACGTGGGTTCTTGCTCCCAATGTAAAGTAAAAGAATGCGATATATTATACAATATTACCTTGTATAATTATTCTGAGCTTATATAAATCCCTCAATTAAGATTCAAATTATATAGAGTTATTATTATATGTAAAAAATAAAATTAAGTTATTAGTGGCTCAATTCTGACAGAGAAATGGTGTGGAGAAGGGGGTATCCAAGAAAATGGAAGGTTTTTTTCAAAGACACTAGAATAATTAATATTAGGTAGGCATACTTGGTGAAATAAAATTTTTACACAGCACTTATCATTTTAGGGTTTTTCTTTATGAATCAAAATCCAAACAGGTTTATAACCAAGAAAGATTATCAATATATTTTGGGGCTAATATTTTAAATATATATTTACCATATATATTTACCATCTTTTTAAAATAAAATCAGGTGACTTGTAAAAGTTACAACAGTTTGCCAAATTACAAACAGAAGTAAATATGTTAATTTCCAAATATATTACACATCCAATTCAGACTACTTGAAGGTGACTAAATTTATAGTCATAACTCCGGGATATAAGTAGTAGCTGGTTATGTGAATGGCTAAATAAGAGGTGGGGGTTGAGGGGGAACTGCATTCATAGGTGAAGAACATCTTAACTTTATCAAAAAGGTTTTATTACTTTTTTGATGCAATTTGAAAAGATCTTCAATCTTTCCAAGCCTTGGTGAAAATTGGATAGGAAGACAGTTTATACTATAATAATCCAAACCAGAAACAGATTAGATTGATAAATGAAAAATAAACAATTTTGAAGGGAAGGACAACATTCAATACAGGGAATGTCAGCACAATTGCATCTGTCCAAAAGCTAAGAAGTTTCCTGGACATCCAAACACTCTGAGGGACACAGTAGCTGGGTCTGGGACCTGGCGACCATAGTTTCGGGGGATACCTAGGTCAACTGGCATAACAAAGTGAATTAAGAAAATGTTCTACATCCCCCTTTGGTGAGTAGCGTCTGGGATCTTAAAAGCTTGTGAGCGGCCATCTAAGATACATCTATTGGTCCCATCCAACTGGAACAAAGGAGAATGAAGAAAACCAAAGACACAAGGAAAATATTATCTCAAGTGACCAAAGGACCACATACACCAGAGACTCCACCAGCCTGAGGACAGAAGAACTAGTTGGTGCCCGCTACCACCAATGAACACCCTGACAGGGAATACAACGGAGAGTCCTAGACTGAATGGGAAAAAAGTGTGGAGCAGAACTCAAATTCACATAAAAAGACCAGACTTAATGGTCTGACAGAGACTGGAGGAACCTCCAAAACTATGTCCCCCAGATGATCTGTTAACCCAGAGCTGAAACCACTCCCAAAGCCCACTTTTAGACAGGACTATAAAACAAAAATAATACACATGAGGAGTGTGCTTCTTAGTTCAATCAGATACATAAGACCAAATGGGCGGCTTCCGTCCAGAGGCAGGATGAGGAGTCAGGAAGGGACAGGAACTGGTTGAATCGACACAGGGAACCCAAGGTGGAAAGGGGAGTATGCTGTCACATTATGGGGATTGCAACTAATGACACAAAACAATATGTGTGTATATTTTTGTATGAGAAATTAACTTGAGCTGTAAACTTTTGTCTAAAGCTCAATTAAAAAAAAGTATAACCAAATTTCAAAAAACAAAAAATAAAGAAATAATTCAATAGAAACTATTTTTTCAATTGGATTCAGTATATGTAAAAAAATTACAGAGTCTGTATAAAACATGAAGTTACAAGGTCAGGCAGATAATGAGAAAGGAAATCAGGACATTTAGATATGCTTCTGAGCCAGAGAAAGGTATATGCTTTCTAATAGAAACCCTAATTGTGACTCATACGATAGCAAAGAACACACACTGACAGTTTAAGGTGATCCTATTTGCTGCATCTTCTTATATACCTCTTATTTCAAGTAATCATATTTTCTACCCTTTTTTAATTAAAATGGAGAAATTACCTGGAAAGTTATAAAATATTTTCTGATATTAGTGATGATTAACTCTGCTCTCATTCTTGAAAATAGACAAAAATTAAGAAAATGCTTCTGTGATGTTTAAATTACTGAATTAATAATTTTCCCATATATAACAATAACCACTACGTATATGTAGAAAACTATCTTTTTGGCTTTGGTAAAGTTATTTTAGTTCTCTGGCTATAAATTTCCCTATCAAAAACATGATATAATAATGTCTCCTTACCTCAAAGGGAGTTGATAAGATCAACTAAAATTGATAAGCTGTGCCAAGAGCTCTGGTGGAGAGCCATGTTCAACTGTGAAGTAGTCAGAATGACGTGTTAGGCATCTGATATCTCACATTTTAATAAAGTTGATGAGAAGCATCCATTTGGAAGACTATCACTCCTATACACCCTTCTTTTATTTATATATTTATTTTTGGTAAGTTCAGAAGTGATTTAAAAATAAATCAAATATAATTTAATTTCTAAACATCTTTTGTTTTAGTCATCTAAAGGTGACATTTTCAATGATATTCCCCCCAGTATATATAATGAGAATTTGGACTTCTCTATATGAGTCGGAATTGACTCTATGCCACTGGGTTTTTATTATGTACTGGTGAAAGATTTTATGAGTGCTATGGAATAATTTTTTTTTTTTTATGGAATAAAGTGCAGATACTGTAAATTAAGTGGCAAAATATGAGTTAAAACATGTGCACAAGGAGATATGTGTACCACATGGCATAGCCAGTTTTCTGTGAAAGGCCGCAGCCCAGTACCTATCTACAAACTGGTGGATTGCATTTCTTTCTACCATCCCTTAAACAGAAATGTCACAAAATAGCAGCACACAAGCTGCAGCCAGAGAACATGTCAGATTTATTTGGTTCACCAAAAGGTCATAAAAAAATGTATTAGCTGCAAACATTTAATAATTTTAAAATCTCAGATACGTGTCTGTATTTCCATTTTCTCTGTAAGAAAAGTGTGAAACAGAAGCAGGAGAAAGAGAAGGTGATCTGGAAACATTTCAGAAGTATTCTATCTTTAAATGGGCAAGAATAGTGTATCATTAATCAGAAACTAAGGCCGTTGGTTGCTACTTACCATGATGCTTTTGCTGTTTTTCTCTTACCCAATAAGAATCACTTACATTATCTATCTGCCCCAGTTGGCCTTTATGCTTGTAACTCCAATATCAATATCAATACGCAAAGATTAATGAAAAGATGAAAAAATGAAGTATAAACAGAGCAGATATTTATTAACTTGCCTATACATTATAAACCTCAGTTGCCTTATCTCTAAAATTGGGATAATATCAATCTCAAAGGGTATTGTGAGGGTTAATTAGAAACATGTATCTAGAAATAACATAATAAAGCCGAAAGAAATACTTACTACTAATATTTCCTACTAAGTTATAAGGACAAGAAAGAAGCAGATTGTTTCACTGACACTAGGAGTAAATATCACTCCCAAAACCTGGCATGCACATCAAGCTACATTTACATATATCATGAAAGAACAAGCTAAATAGGAATCAAAATTAGCTTTGGGAAATAAACATTCTTGAAATAATATAATACTGTAATGTCACAAATAAAACAAAAATATCTGGATTTACAGTTATAATTCCTTTTATCAAGTCAAATCCAGGTAGTATTAGAAAAAAGATCTACAATATTCAACATTTTTAAGAACTACACGAACGTCTTTCTGAATGCCGAATCTTCCTGTTCTTTTCCTTCCCTCCTTACCAATATCTTTCATACTGGAACCATGGACAGTGGGATGGCAGGTATTGCAAGGTTAATCTCAGGGAAAGGTACTTAGGTAGAAAATCTTTGAATGTGAGAGTGACCATGGGGGAAAAAAAAAAAAAAACAGAAACAAAAATAAAGCAAAACAACAACAAAAAACAACAGTAAAGCTGAACCTGAGAAAACTAAGAACTTCCAAAGGTGAAGAAGTTGATCCAAGGTATCATGGGTTATTAAGAAAAAGCAGGGACTACAATCTAGAGATTTTAACTACTTCCTAGTTTAGTACTCTTTCAAAAAGTAGTATGTTGTGCCTACTTTTAATTATAAATATATATGCAATTATTCAAGTGATGATTTATTCATATGTTATTGAACATTTTATTCACCAATAAAATTAAAATAGGAAAATTATTCTTAAGAGCATAAAGATAAAGACAAGTCATTTATTCCAGTAATTATCACAGAATATTAATGAAATCAGAGTTTCTGAAAAAGTAAGTTGAGAATATCTACATCATCATGGGCTCTAAAAAGGAAAAGTTGTGCCTTATCTATAATTCCCCTCCCAGTTCTTAAAATTGAGTTTTATTTCACAAAAGGATAGATTGCAAAGACTTGGAGAGAAAAAAAATGATACAGAAATATAAGCCTCAGATGGGGAGAAAATATTTACAAAGCATACACTTAATAAAAATATGTGTCCAAAATATACAAAGAACTCTTAAAACTCAAAAAAAAAAAAGTGTTAAGCAACAAAAGATCTAAATAGACACTTCACCAAAGAAGATACATAGATGGAAAATACACATATGAAAAGCTCAAAGCCCAGACAAAAATCCATTCATCTATAAGCAGTTGATATTTGACAAAGGGCTGAAGTCCATTAAATGGGCAAAAGACAGTCTCTTTAAGAAATGGTGCTGACATAACTGGATGTCCATCTGTAAAAAGAAACAAGATCCATGCTTCACACCATACACAAAAACTAACTCAAAATTCATCAAAGACCTAAATATAAAACCTAAAAGGATAAAGATCATGGAAGAAAAAATAGGGACAGTGCTAGGGGCCCTAATACATGACATAGATACAATACAAACCATAACTAACAATGCACAAACACCAGGAGAGAAACTAGATAACCGGGGCTCCTAAAAATGAAACACTTATACTTATCAAAAGACTCTACCAGAATAGTAAAAAGAGAACCTACAAACTGGGAAAAAATTTTGGCTATGACATATGCAACAAGCACCTAATCTCTAAAATCTACAAAATACTTCAACACCTCAACAACAAAAAGACAAATAATCCAATTAAAAAATGGGCAAAGGATATGAACAGTCACTTCACTAAAGATGACATTCAGGCAGCCAACAGACATGTGAGAAAATGCTTGCTACAATGAGATACCATCTCATACTGATAATACTGGCACTAATCCAAAATACACAAAATAACAAATGTTGAAGTTAGGGGAGATTGGGACTCTTACACACTGCTGGTGGGAATGTAAAACTGTACAAACACTTTGGAAAATGATATGAAGCGTCATTAAAAAGCTAGAAATACCATACAATCCAGCAATCCCACTCCTGGGAATATACCCTAGAGAAATAAGAGCCATCACACAAACAGACATTTGCATACCCATATTCATTGTAGCACAATTCACAATAGCAAAAAAAATAGAAACAACCTAAATGCCCATCAACAGATGAATGGATAAACAAATTATGGTACATACAAACAATGGAATATTACACAATGATAAAGAACAATGATGAAACCATGAAACATCTCACAACATGTATGAATCTGGAGGGCATTATGTTGAGTGAAATAAGTCAGACACAAAAGGACAAATATTGTACATGGCCACTAAGAAAAGGTTTACACACAGAAAAAAAAAATTCTTTGATGGTTATGGGTGGGGGGTAATCACTAACTAGATAGTGACAAGTGTCAACTTTTGTGACAGCAAAGACAACACACAATATAGGGGAAGTCAGCATAACTGGACCAAAACATAGAATTTTCCTAAACACATCCAAACACTTTGAGGGACCAAGTAGCTAGGACTGGGGGCTGAAGACCATAGTCTTGGGGAACCTCTAGTAGGTCAACTGGCATAACATAATTCTTAAAGAAAATGTTTTACATCCTGAGTAGTGTCCGGGGTCTTGAAAGCTTGGGAGCAGCCACCTAATATACATCTATTGGTCCCATCCTGTCCAGAGCAAAGGAGAACGAAGAAAACTAAAGACATGAGGAAAATATTAACCCAAAAAACTAAAGGACCACAGGAACCAGAGACTCCTCTAGCCTGCGCCCAGAAGAACTAGATGGTGCCCGGCTACCATCAACTACGGCTCTGACAGGGATCACAAAAGAGTCTCAGAGAGAATGGGAGGAAAATGTAGAAAATAATTCAAATTCACAAAAAAAGACCAGGCGTACTGCTCTGCCAGAGTCTGGAGGGACCCCCAAGACTATGGCCTCCAGACGCTTTGCTAACTCAGAACTGAAACCACTTCTGAAGCTCACTTTCAGAGAAAGATTAGACAGGCCTATACAAAAATAACAATATGAGGAACATGCTTCTTAGTTCAGTCAAATATATCAGATCAAATGAGCAACTCTTATTCAAAAGCAAGATGAGAAGGCAGGAAGGGACAGGAACTGGAAAAACAGACACAAGAAACCCGGGGTGGAAAGGGGAGCATGCTGTCACATTGTGGTTTTGCAACCAATGTTGCAAAACAATACGTATATACATTTTTGACTGAGAAAGTAACTTGAGCTGTAAACTTTCATCTAAAGCACAATAAAATTAAAAAAAAAATTCAACATCATTTGTCATCAGGGAAATGCAAAATAAAAAAATGAAGTATGGCGATCAAGTTTAAAATCAGTGATAAAGCATATGTATAGCATGTACCTTTGATATGATATGATAAAAACGGTACTTTACGTCTGTGGTCTTCTCATCAAAATCACATAATCCCAGTTTAAACATGAGAAAAAATATCAGACAAATCCTAATTAAGGAACATTCTATAAAATATTTAACAAGCACTCCCCAAAATTGTCAAGACCATAAAAGACAAGGAAAATCCAAGCAACTACCATAGACAAAAGGAACCTAAGATGACATGATGATTAGTATAATGGAGTATCCTGGATGGGATCCTGGAAGAGAAAAAGGTATTAAATTTAAATAAAAAAAAAAAAATTAAGTCAATCAGAATAAAATACGGACTTTAGCTAATAATAATGTTTCATTGGTTCACTAGTTTCGGTAAACTGATAATAGGGGAAACCGGGTGTGGAGTATGTAACACTCTGTACTATCTTTCAAACCATTGCGGTCTCAGGGATTCCTCCAGTCTCTATCAGACCAGTAAGTTTGGTCTTTTCTATGAATTTGATTTTTGTTCTACATTTTTCTCCCTTTTTAACTGGGACCTTCTATTGTGCTCTTGGTCAGAGTAGAAAGTAGTGGTAACCTGGCACCATGCAGTTCTTCTGGTCTCAGGCTAGAGGAGGCTGTGGTTCATGTGGACCATTAGTCCTTTGGACTAATTGTTTCCTTGAGTCTTTGGTTTTCTTCACTCTCCTTTGCTTCGGACAGAAAGAGACCAATAGCTGTATCTTAAATGGCTGCTCAGAAGCTTTTAAGACTCACCAAACTAGAATGCATTTATGAAGTATGTTATGGCAAGGGTGTAAATCTTTACAGAAGCAAACTGCTGCATCTTTCTTCCACAGATAGGCTGGTGGGTTCAAACCGCCAGCCTTTGAGTTAGCAGCCAAGCACTTAAGCACAGTGATTTGCAGGCTGAGACATGGCAGCCAACTTAAAACTTCATATAATAATTACAGTTAACATACCCTGGAAACTAAAATTTGAACTGTGTTTTTTAGGGGTATAATGCTATTTAAATTAACTGCAGTAACTGAAATCTGTTCATATCCTAGCCAATCGCCTTCGAAGTGAGAACTGCCTGTGCAAGAATTACAAGAAAAAGCCAATTTCAATTAATACTTTAATATTCAAACATTATAGTATAACTCTTTTGGTTTCCCAGAAAGTGACCACATATTAGAATATGTATATATTCTTTGATCATTGAAGAAATATTTATTGACTGTAATATACTTTCCAGGAGGAGGATGGGGAAAAAAAGCAAAAAAAAAACCAAAAACCTCTGCCTTCACAGCACTTACATTCTAGTGGAGTAGCTAGACAATAAGATGACCAAGTTTTGAAAATTTGGATGATGATAATAGTAAAAGAGAAAATAAAGCAGGGAAGTGAAACAGTGTCAGGGAAGTGGTTAAAATTTATGTATGGTGACCATGGAAGATTTCACTGAGAGGCTAATTTTTTTGTTAAAGACAAAAGGAATGAGGGAAGAGAGGCTTACGTACATCTTATGTAGGCATTCTCTGCAGAGGGAACAGCAAATAGGAAGGCTCTGAGTTGAGACTAGGCCTAGTGTGTTTGAGAAATAGAGAGGAAGCCAGCAAAATTGGAGCAGAGTCAGTGAGAGGAAAAATGGTAAGTGATGAGGAAAAAGGAATCAGGGAGAGGCAGGGTATGCACGCTTTCATATATTTTACTTGGGGCTTTTGTTTAACTCTGACTCAGATTACAGTCATGGCAAGGCTTTGAGCATGATCTAACATATAGGGTAATATTATCACTCCAGCTTCTTTTTAAATAACAGACTGAAGCAGATTAGGCAAAGCTGAGAGACGGTCAAATTATGGGGCCTTGAGCTCACATGGTGACCTTGGAGTGATGGTAAATAGTTGGATTTCGAAATATAATTTGAATTTATATTCAAAATCAGGGATATACTATAGGAAATTCTCAGAATCATGAATGTGCTTTGTCTTAGGCTGGATTCTCTAGAGAAGCAAAACCAGAAAAGGGTATAATATATATAGAGAGAGAGAGATTTATATCAAAGACATGGCTCACACGGTTGTAGAGGCTGTAAGGTCCCAAGTCTGTGGGTCAGGGTAGAGGATTCTCCTGATTCATGTAGCCACGGGGGCTGGCAAACCCAAGATCAGTAGGTTGGAGGACAGGGCTGTTGCTCACAGGCTATGAAGGTCAATGAATCCCAAGATCAGCAGGCGAGACCACAGGTAAGCTGCTAGCTCAAGTTCCAGGTCAGATGAACAGGAGCCAAATGCAGGATCCAGAAAAAGCAAAAGTCCCTGAGCCCTGCCACAATGTTTACCCACACCAGATGCAGGTCACATGCTCAAGGAAACTCCCTTTCAAACAACTGGCTATTCATAGCAGATCCCATCATGGGGGTGATCACATATCAAATCTCAACAAGGAAGTGACCACGACGTCATACGACTGCCAAAACACTGAGAATCATGGCCCAGCCAAGTTGATACACAATCTTAACCACCACATGCTTGAACCACTTTCTAGAGTTGGTTAAATGTAAATCTGAGGTATTAGTTGTTTGGAAGGAGGAGGAAGAGCCCAAACTATGACTCTCTGTAAAGAAATATATCATCAACTGTGATAGCGCTTTTGTGGTATAGTGAGCTAGCCAATTCCCTGACAGAGTTTGTGGATAAAGTTGACAAGAAGAAAGAACTTATTTGACCAGAATTTTTAAAGGTTCATTTTATGGGCCCCTTCACCCTTGTATGGGTTGTTCATTTGAGTTAACAAAATAACAAATGCAGGTAAGGGATTCTGCCTTAGTTAATGGGATAAGAGGTAATATTATAGCTTCCAGGGAGAGCTAACCTACTCCTCTGGAATAAAGGTCAAAGCCATGAGGTGCCAGGTATTGTCCCTTGAAACAACTTTCTGCTCAAGAACTTGAAGACATAATATCCTAATGAAAAAGCAGAACCATGTGCCTTCAAATGAATCCCCTAGTAAGTGACATATGTACTACATGGATTTAAACATGCCCATCTCTCAAATAATTTCAGTGTGCAAAGGAAAACCTTCTTAAATTTTGAGTGTTTGCATATTCAACATGAAATCGAGAATGTAACTGTATTCCAATTTTCCATGTATCTTTAGACATAGATCTGCACACAAATCTTTGAGTTGTTTTTAGAGAATATATATTTAACAAACAGTAAATGCTACAGTTTTACTGTGATATCCTTGTTTAGGCAAATCTCTCTACTAGCTGTTGTACTGTGAATAGCCTTTATTTTCCCTTTTTGATACTCCCTCCCTTATTATACTTTACAGCTAAGGCTATATGTTGTTCATTTTAACAAATTCTGTCTTTCAAAGTTAACAAATGAATACTGATTTTTTTTTTTCCCAACCCAAGGTGACTCATCTTTTGTAATTTGTCATGCTAGATTTCATCAGCCACTTCATACTGGCTTGGTGGAAAAGCACAACAAAACCCAACTGATTCAACACCAAACAATTTATCATAACATGACACATTTTAAATGATGAAGTTCCAGAATAGACAGAGTAAAAGGCATCATATTTTTCAAAAAAATTATAAGAAAAAAATTCTCTGGGTTATTTAATGTTCACAAGTATCTTGAGACTTTCTGTCATTTTGATAAGAAACAATATTGAATAACCTCTATGTTATATATATGTACATTACATATATGACATATATGTATCTATGTATATATACAACCAGATACATGTTAATATATATTCATTTATTACAGATTAAAAAGTTGGCTAGCTGAGTTTAAGATTAAAGCATCAAATATAGCACATTCCAATGTTTACCCATCAAGTTTACCTTGATTTTCAAAGATTCAACTCCAACCATTTAGCACCTGCTAATTATGAGAGATACAACTTCTAAATTCTTCTGAGTAAAATTTGGGAGTGTTTCCAAGACCAGCACATCATCAAGAAAAGTACCTAGACTCATTATCCAAGAATCTGTGATTATACTGTAAAATGAAGCATTTATTTTGACTGGTTCTCACTTCATTATGCATCTTCCTTGGAAGTCTGCCAGCAGACAGATTTTTTAGATAGCTCCCGGTGGGATTTCACTAAAGCCCACATACCATTTATATTATATACAAGAGTAAAGTGAGCAATACTGATATGCATTAAAACTTTTTTGCATAGATGCCGCCTAACTTACAAATATTTAAGCATAATAAACAGTTGTATGTGGTTACTATTATGACTCAAGTAGTATTAAGTATAAAAACTACAGCTTAGAGAAATTGTGTAGGTTTAAATTTCATTCATTCAGCATGTAATAGGCATTAACAGCACTGTGCTAAGTGGGCAATTTCACTTAATTTTCACAGCAGTCTTAAGAATAGAACTAAATCTTCATTCTGATGATGTGAAAAACTAAAGCATTGATATATAAGGACAAGCAATTAAAAAATTGATTAAAATTATGTGTAATGAATATTAATTATAAGGGTGTTCATAGGAATGGGCAGCAAGCGAACAGTGCAATTTTAGGGCATCATGAAGAATTTAAAGAGATAAATTTTTAGCAAGAAAAAAATCATGAATTAAGGCTACCATCTAGAAGTGGGTGATCAGAAACAGAAGGAGGAGAAGGAAAAGGTTTCATCCCGTGCCACACACTAGTTGTGGAAGAAAGAGCATATGTAGCTGAAAGAAAATGAGCATGCTTAAAAAGAAACCTGAAGGTTGAAGGAAAGATGAACCTAAAGGGAAAGACATTGTCAGATTGTCGGGGAAGCTGTACACTGTTATGCTAAGAACAACTGCTAAGCAACTGGCTCCAACATGAGAAAGGATTAGATGGTGGCTAGAATTCAAGGGAAACTGATAGAAGGTTGTTGCCATAGGTATTTTAATTTAATTAATTTATAAGTATTTTGCCTGAAAATAGAAAGTAATAGAAAACAATGGCAGAGAAAACAGGCGTAGGAATCAGTTAGAAGCTGTGGTTTTCTAACTTTAGCTTGAGTCAGAATTACCTGGAGGGCTTGAAAGATCATGGATTGCTGGGCCTACTCTCAGGCTGCTACGTCAGAAGGTCTGAGGCAGGGCCAAATAATACACATTTCTAAAAAGTTCCCAGGTAATGCTGATGCTTCTGGTTGAGGATCATCTTTTGAGACCCACAAATCAAAGGGAAGGAAACTCGGAAGGCAGCCAAAAAAGCCAACGTCATGCAATCACACCTCCCTCCCTCACACGGTTGGTGGAGGCAGGAAGAGGAGTTCTTCCATGGACTGACTTCATTCCATTTCCATTAGGAAGCAGGATTCTGCCTTCCCATAGACCACACGTGCCCACAGTCTCCATGTACACAGTACTTGACCATGCTTTCAAATAATTTAACCAGAGTGAGTTTTGGGAAGAAATTAAATTGGGTCTTGAAGTCACTTTTGGTTTATCTGTAGACCACAGATGTGCAGAAATAGATTAATTACCTTCTCATTTTCATGACACAGGTATTGATTGGTCTACTTTTATTTAGTTAGTTATTTTAAATAATAAAATTATCACTTACAAATCCATCATCCAAAGGAAAAGTTAAGATATTAACAAAAATCTACATCTAACCATATAGTAACCCCCAACCCATAACGCTATCTTTTCCAGCATGAACTTATCTTCACCTATGTTCCTTGTGTTCTTTTTCATAAAACATTAATGCTTATGCAAAAAGCAAAACCAAACCAGTGGCCGCTCAGCTAATTCTGAAGCATGGTGGCCCCATATATTTCAGAGTAGAACTGCACACCATGGCGTTTTCAAAGTTGTGACCTTTCAGAAGCCGATAGCCAACCTTTTCTTCCAGAGGCCTATGGGAGCATCTGAACCAACGATCTTTAGCTTTATGCAAGCTATACTGCATTATATGTTTGGGGTCATCTTTTCATAATTATCTTACATTGGTGATGTTGTTGTTGCAAGCTATAGAGTTGATTCCAACTCATAGTGGCCTTATATGAAAGGGTAGAAAAGCCTCATGGGGTTTCCTAGGCTATAATTTTTTTGTTTTTTTTTATTGTACTTTAGAGGAAAGTTTATAGAACAAACTAGCTTCTCAGTTAGTACAGTTAGTAGACATACTGTTTTATGACATTGGTTACCAACCCCACAACATGTGAACACTCTCCCTTCTCAACCTTGGGTTCCCTATTACCAGCTTTCCTGTCCCCTTCTGCCTTCTAGTCTTTGCCCCTGGGCTGGTGTGCTCCTTTAATCTCATTTTGTTTTACAGGCCTGTCTAATCTTTGGCTGATTGGTGAACCTCAGGAGTGACTGCATTACTAAGCTAAAAGGGTATCTGGGGGCCATGCTCTCAGAGTTTCACCAGTCCCTGTTAGACCAGTAAGTCTGGTCTTTTTTTGTGAGTTAGAATTTTGTTCTACATTTTTCTGCAGCTCTGTCTGGGACCCTCTATTGTGATCCCTGTCAGAGAAGTAAGTGGTGATAGCCAGGCACCATCTAGTTATACTGGACTCAGTCTGGTGGAGGCCATGGTAGTTGTGATCTATTAGTCCTGTGAACTAATCTTTCCCTTATGTCTTTAGTTTTCTTCACTTTCCCACGCTCCTGAAAGTGTGAGACCAGTGGAGTATCCTAGATGGCCATTCACAGGCTTTTAAGACTCCAGATGCTACTCACCAAAGTAAAATGGAGAACATTTTCTTTATAAACTATGTTATGCCAATTAAGCTAGATGTTCCCCAAGACCATGGTTCCCATAGCCCTCAGCCCAGTAATTTGGTCCCTCAGGGAGTTTGGATGTGTCTATGGAGCTTCCCTGGTTTTCTAGGCTATAATCTTTATAGAAACATTTCACCAACTCTTTTCTCCCACAGAGCCACTGGGAGGATACGAACCGCCAAACTTTTGGCTAGCAGCCTCAGCAGCCGAGCTCTTAACTTTTATGCCACCATGGCTCCTCACATTGGTAATAAAAAAAAAGTAATACCTATCCATAATTCCATTTGTCATTGTAGACCAGTGTTTATGATTACTGAACAATATTTCATTACATGAATATACTAGAGTTTATTACTTTGCTTTTGTCTTCTGTGGAAAGTGATGCTGTGAACATCCCGTCAGTTTATCTTGGGTACTTACCTAGTAGTGCAATGCTAGGTTGTGTGTATGAATGTTCAACTTCAGGAAAAAATGCCAATTTTTTTCCAAAATGATTGTAATAACACGCCCATCAGCAATTAAATATCCTGTGAGTCCATATGTTCTTTATACTTGATATTGACATATTGGCTCAAATAAGCATATAATGGTATGGCTCCATTGATGGTAATTCATCAGCTCTGGCAGTTTGTAGGCAAAGACAGCAACTATCTCAAGTTAGTGCTTCAACTTTTTCTTTTTTTTTCTTCAGTTCTTCAAAAGCAGAGGGTGTTTGCACTGCCCTTATTTTACTCCTGAGAACACCCAAGCCAGAACTCTGATAGCCACAGGTGTAAGAACAGTTTGTCTCCAGCTACTAGTGAGAATTTTCCTACTGTTCAGTTAAAATCTATTAGTCATTCACTGACATTTATTACTTTATATTAAATACGCAATATCTTAATTCTCTTTCTGACATCTAGTATTTTTATAAGCCGCCCAAATTCCACTTTGTTATGATGCTTGGAGTTACATTCATGTCCAACAGGAGATTTATCTCTTTGTCCATATATACCCTGCTACTTTCATAAATCTAAGTGGCATTATTGCATCACAGTTAAACTACTTGAATCAGTGTAATCAAAGAAATAACTTCAAGCACCATGCTGTACACAGATAAGTATAAATTAAATGTCCTTGCCTTCAAAGTTCTTTTTAATCTATTTATGCAACACAGTCTGAAAAAATGGCATCAAGCAAAAAAGTGACAGAGGGCAAAACATGATAAATTGCTCAAAGAGAGATGAAGCGAAAGCTAAGAATTGTTAAAAAGAACAGACCTCTGTGGAGAGAAGCTGGAAGTGTGGGGACAGGTGACATGCCAAAAGAGAGGATAAGTATTAACTGAGCTAAAGGATAGGCAGGTTTATATTGGCAATTTGGAGAGCTAGAATACAGAGAGGGTGGTGCTTAGGGCTGAAGGGATACAGGGCTATGCAAAAAAAGGCAGAGAAGCAGAAAATCAAACAATTTGTGAAAAAAATGTGGATAGGGCATTTGGCCTAAATTTGATGCTTTGTGTATACGATAGAAAATAAAACAAGAAGAAAAGGTTGTGTTCTGAATGTGAGAGCTTTACATACCAGATTAAGTAACCTGGATCCAAACAAGTAGGTTACATTATATAATAAAACATCAGACGATAAAATATCAGATGATAGTGGGTAGGAGTTCAGCTGTTAAACAATAGGTCGGGAGCTCAAATTCACCAGCTGCTCCTTTGAAACTCTATAGGGCAGTTCTCCTTTGTTCTATAGGATCGCTATAAGTCAAAATCAACTCAGAGGCATACAACACACAAACACACAAACACTGATTACTAGAGACCATGAAAGAACATGCAGATTAAAAAAAATAAGTGGGCCTAAAAAGGACCCTGGAGAGAAGGACCAAGCAAATGAGGTTGAGATGGAAAACTCAGAGAGATAAATGATAAGCAAATACATGTGGTATCACAGAAGCCAAAGGAAGAGAAAGTTTAAGTTAGTGAGTGAACAATAACATCAAATACTTCTGAAAGGGTGAGCAAAATAAGATTGCTAAAGTTTTTATTACATTTAGTTTCATGGATGCCATTGGTACCTTTATGGAGACTATGGATATAGAAGAATACTTTGAGGGGGGAGAAGAGATAGAAGTCAGCCAGTATGATACCTTGCCTTACTTTTCCCTCAAGCTGTTCTCATTCATTTCCTTTGAAATTATCTCAACCAGCAATGAAAAACATGAAACATAAATTAGATTCATAGCCCCCAAAATATCTCAGCTGGTAATAAATTACTTCTCCCCTAACTCCAATAAAAATGCCATAAGGCAGATTTGCCCAATGCAATATGACAAAGTGGGTTCAGCTGGCACACATTTCTGGGCATCTTCCTTCTAGTTGGGCTTTACTCTATTAGCAAAATAAGCTATTAGTACAATGAATGTATAACTGTGTTTTGATTCTTCCAGTTAACTCTGGAACTGTCTCTCCCCCATTCTTTTTAATAAATCCTGACTCGACGGCACTGGGTTTGGTTTTTTTTGGTTTATATTAAAAAGGAAAATTGTTTATCTCTCTAGTCACTCAGTTTTTTTTTTTTTTTTTTTTTTAATCCCTTCACTCTTTGACCTGTGTTTTCTCAGTTCCTGAATATGGAAAGTCAAAGAAGAAAGATCATTGGATATGAATTCAGGCAGACTGGTGTTTGATCCTAGCCTCAATGTGCCATGTGATCCAGTGTTGAGTGCCTTAGGCAAGCTAGCTAGTGTTTTTAGACTCAGATCTCTCTCTTGAAAATGGGAATGATAACCCCTTCATCAGAGGACTGTATCATGAGACCTATATTAATTGTGTTTTACACATGTTATATTCTTGCATGGGACACATTATATCTACATATACTAACCTAATAATTTTAATATGTATTACATTTGAACATAAACTTAATGTAATATCAAAAGGGAGAAACATTCCTACTTAAAAAAAAAATTTTTTTAAAGCTAAAAACAAATGACTCCATAATTATCTGGGGCAAGCTGGGCCATTTTCCTTCATAAGCACCCTTCTTTTTACATCCCACCAGTTTTGTCCAGAATTGTGGAATCATAGAGTAGTTGCTAAATCACAATTTGAGTCAGTAAATCTAATTTGGAGATGCATAGTAGTTAGGACCATGGACTTCTGTATATAAACATGAGTTCGAAATCCAGTTTTACTACTTACTAGATATGCCACCTTGGACAAGTTATAGAACCTCAAGTTATTGAAACTCACTTGTCTGTAAAATAAGAATAAACATATTGATTTTATATAGCTGCTCTGAGATTTAAATAAGTTAATATGTTTAATGTATTTAACACATTACTGATACTATTAAACGTTTAGTAAATGGTAGAAAACGGTTGGATGGATAGATATGTACATCAAACAAAGATGGCAAGTTCTGGGAAAAATGTATATAAGACGCTGTTTTCCATTAATACATTTTGAAGAACTGCTTCAAAACATACAAGAATAAATTTTTTTCTCCATAATCCAATCAATGATAAAAAGCCTATCCTTCCCAAGTTTAATAGTGTCATGCTAAATACAAGTCTACATGACATAGGAGCTTTTTTTTGAGAACAGTGCAAATCAACCAGCCAAAGATTGTCTTCTAAGGTGTTTTAAAATTAGGGAGTAGATCCTGCCAGTGTGTGTCCAGGGTGCCACCATGCCAAGCCCAATGATGCTACCAATAGTGTTTCAGAAAATGTTTTTCTCCCTTCCAAATTTTCATTTTCCCTCTATGTATTAATAACTGCATTTCGCAAATATTTGTTGCATAATATTTAGTGGATTTTATGTTGAAGGTATCATTTTTGTCTACATTATTTGTTTTTGAATAAGGAAAGGCCTCTGTTGTCTAGAGTCTGTTCATAGGCAAGGTTAGACTCATCAGTGTCACTGATCTTTATTAAAATCCTCATATTCAAAGGTGGAGAGACATTGAGAACAGGTATCTTTAAACAGTGAGTACAGGTGAGGATAAACATACTTCTAGCCTATAATCATCAAGCAATAATAGCACTTGCTACCAGGGCTTCAAACCAGTTCTTCCACGTTCAGTCTTGGCCAAAGAAATGAAACCAGAACAGAACCAAGTTTTTAAAATTGGGTGAACCAAAAGGATAATCAGAACGGGAAAAATTACGGGTTGAAATCTGCTCGAAACTTAATCTCGCTCTTAGAAAACAAGGGTAGCATATGCGTTGCATAGTAACCACATCTCTCACCTGTCAGGTTTTCAGCAGAGTCAGAAATATCAGTGCCCTGCTCAAAAATGGTGGCCCACTGTGTCACTTTGAATGTGTGTTACTCTCCACAATCCTGCCAATAATCTCATCTCATGCATCAGGTTCTTGAAAGTGGTCACTATGTCTCTTCCAAGAGTCCCATTCCAGGGCTTTGACCAATAATTTTTCCCATTCTGGTTATCATTCTAGATCACCCAAATTGTAAAAATCTGGATTTGTTCCAGTTTCACTTCGTCAGCCATGATTGAACTGGTTCAAACTGGTTTGAAGCCCTGCTTGCTACTGCTGCTGGTATCCCTTTTCCAAAAACAAATGATATTTCTGCCGAGAATGCCAACTCCTATTGCCTCCGAAGAGGCCAAAGCAATATTTTCCATTGTCAGTACTTCTTTAGATCATGACTCCTGGAGCCAAAGATGTGTTAAGTGCCGGTAGGTGAGCTGTTGGAAAATGGGTCCCAAAGGCCGGTGCCTATTCATTAAGTTACTCACTGTATTCTTAGTAAGTGTTCATGCTGCACAAGATGCTGGGTTATAACATTGAAATAAAACAGCTAAGTTCTTTAGCTCATGGGCCTCATATTCTACTGGATGAGACAAACAATGAACAATTAATATATGACTATACACCATGATGCTGTGAAACAAAATGGGCAGGTGATCTGAGACAAAATAGCAACTGGAACCTAATTTCTATTATGGTTCCTGAGAAGGCCTTTCACAGCAAGTATTTTAGACCTAAACTGTACCTAAAGGTTGCCTAGAAGCTGGTTAGGTGAGAATGGTTTGTATGGTGTATATGTCAGTGTTTGTGTGGGTATGTGTGTGGGGAGGGTGTGTAATGAGGAGGAATTGAGCAAAGGTGGTCATGTAGAAGGTACTAGTCTAGTATTCTAGACAGAGAAATAATATAAACAAATGCAGTGGAGAGGAAGAAAAAATATCGCCTGGTTAAAAAGCCAGTGTGGTTAGAGACTTAGAATGAAGTGTCTCTTGGAGACAAAGCTGCTCTATGCTTTTGAAAAACATGGAAAATTGACCTCTTATATACAAGCACTGGACCAATGACCAACATCATGATAAACAGAGAAAAGATTGAACTTGTCAAGGATTTCAGTTTACTTGGATCCACAATCAACAGCCATGGAAGCAGCAGTCAAGAAATCAAAAGACGCATTGCATTGGGCAAATCTGCTGCAAAAGACCTCTTCAAAGTGTTGAAGAGCAAAGATGTCACCTTGAAGACTAAGGTGCACCTGACCCAAGCCATGGTATTTTCAATCACATCATATGCATGTGAATGTTGGACAATGAATAAGGAAGACCGAAGAAGAGTTGACGCCTTTGAATTGTGGTGTTGGCAAAGAATATTGAATATACCATGGACTGCCAAAAGAACGAACAAATATGTCTTGGAAGAAGTGCGGCCAGAATGCTCCTTAGAGGCAAGGATGGCGAGACTGTGTCTTACATAGTTTGGACATGTTGTCAGGAGGGATGAGTCCTTGGAGAAGGACATCATGCTTGGCAGAGTACAGGGTCAGCGGAAAAGAGGAAGACCCTCAACAAGGTGGATTGACACAGTGGCTGCAACAATGAGCTCAAGCATAACAACGATTGTAAGGATGGCGCAGGACCGGGCAGTGTTTCGTTCTGTTGTGCAGAGGGTCGCTATGAGTCGGAACCGACTCAACGGCACCTAACAACAGCAACAACATACACAAGCACATGTGTGTATGTATGTGTGCATAGACACATACACACCCACAAATACACACTTTTCCATTCCTAACATGTTTGTCTCGGAGTAATGCTGCTTTCTTTTCCAATATATCGTAGAGATGGTGAGTGTAAGGGCATATGAGAATGTTTGCATAGATAAAAAGAACTTTTTTTTTCCCAGTTTTCTTTTGAATCCCTCTCATTTTAATTCATACACAACTTTGCGGGATCTAGCTGAATTTTGAAAATCAAAATCTGAATGGAAGGGACCACATATTACTCTCTGCTATCGTTTTGATCTTACATTTACACTTACTAATTGTGCTCCAGTGGTGTTCCAGGCCCTCTTCCTGAAGATAAGTAGAGCATGATAGTCTTAGAATTAACGCTTCCTCAAAAGTTTATTTCCTTCCCTAGTGAAATACATTCTTGTTTAATTCTCTGATTCTAGACACCCCCAGACATTCCTGGATCACAAAGTTTAACGTAGCTTACTCTCAAGCTGGAATCTCTCTCTTTCTCTCTCATATACACGCATATACATACAAACACACTCAGAGTTAAAATTTAATATGATACTGTATGAATATAAGTTTTATATCAGGAAAAGAGAAAAAGCATACTTACAGAGAAATACACATATCCATAAATATACACATATAGAAAATATAAATAAGCCAAAGATTGGGGACTCACATGAGTTGCTAATATTATTTGATGAGTAACATTTTATATTTACTTTGATAAATTGTAATTTTTCTAGTCTATATGAAAAAAAAATTTTTTTTTATATGATCGTATAATGGAAAAATTTTCTAATTTCAGAAACAAGGCGTAATTGAGATAACCAGTTATTCCTTGGAGACTATAAAGTTTTCCTTGTTATTAATGACATAAGTATATGCAGGTGAGATTAACAATATTTCCAAAAATGGAAATGAGTGTAATACAGGGAGAACAAACTGTGTTATGCTGAGTATCTTTAATGCTTGAATAAAGACAATTAAGTAATGTGAGTTAAAATTTTATGTAAGAACAATACGTAGAAAATTTATTTTAAAGAGCCATATGCTACTACTTTTTCAACATATGCTATACATTTATAAAGCACAGGAGTGATTAGATAAATCAATGTTTTAATCAAGAATGTCCCCTGGATGTATATGGCAGACTGAGTGTCTGGTTCCAGGTAAGAAGCAGGATTACATTATTTTAAAATAACGGTGGTAATTTTAATCAAGATTTTGTCTTAATTTTTGAGCTGAGTAACTGATTACATAATAATCAAAAAAGTAATCTTGTTAGATGGCGATGCGCAAATTTTCATGTTCAAAAATAATAACTTAAGTATTCTCTTCAATTACATCTATATATATTAATGAAAAGGGAACAGATGTTTCTTTATAACTAATTCTTATCAATAGAATTTAGTAACAGCAATGTGGCTGCTATGCATGATTGACCTGAAAAGGATTTAATTTTTTTAAGAAATTTTTAATTAAGAGGTATATAGTTAGCTCAAAATTACTTAAGCATTAGTCTTAGCCAGGTGTTCATTTTTAAAATTGCTTCTTTTACCCCAATAATCAAATAGTTATTGAGATCCCACAATGTGCCAAGCACTGTTCTAGGTCTAAATATATAATAGAGAAAAAAAAAAAAAAGATTTCCTTATGGATTTTTAATACTAGTGGAGAAGACCAAATAATATTCAAAATAAAAATATACAGTATGCTTCTAAAGAGAAAAACAAAGCAGGAAAGGATGTGCATTGAAACCAGTGTATATGTATCCTAGGTCCTACAAAACTTGTTGATTAGACTCCACCTAATCCTATTTTGCCCAGCTTCCTAACTGCAGTGGCCATAAAAATGGTTTGTCCAAGTCATGGCAGCCCTGAATCATAAAGATCTACACATTTCCACTTTTTTTTTTCTTACCACTGTTTTTTTTTAGTGCCACGGGTTATGTTTAGACTTCTCAATGAATGAGGGCAGGACTTTAGCATGGTTTCTATCATATCCACCACAGACAGAACCTCACCAGCTCTAGTACACAAGTCCAGCCAAATTGGCCAATGGAGTTTCTGGCTTTTCCAGTGATTGCCTGGAAAACTGTGTAACACAGCCCAGAAGTATTTGAGAGTTTGTATCCCATGAGGTAAACTTTGACCACTGAGAGAAAAGAGATTGCAAAAAAGACTATAAAAATTGCTTGCCCCTCCTTTTTCTGAGGGCTGGTTCCAAGAAGCAATGATTCGATAGGTTACTTGTAAAAATGGCTTGATTGACCCCCCCGCCACCACCAAAAAATGGTATTTCTTGTGAGGCCATACTCAGCTCAATAGAATCATCTTATATTACTTTTTTAATTTATCATTTTCCATATTACTTCCCTTCTTTTACACTCCCTCACCTAATCTTTGAGTTAAGCTCTGTTTTCGAGGAAGCTAAGATATATTAAATATTAGTTAACTCCTTTTTCATAACAGATTGCACCAAAATTGAATGGATAAAACAATACCCATTTATTATTTTCATAAGTCTATGGGTTGTCAGGGCATTTCTGGTCTTCTGGGCTAGGTGTGGCTTATCTTGGCCAGGCTAACTTGTATATCCGTAGTCAGCTGGTTGATGGGCTGGAGGCTGCTGGTCTAGGATAAACTTTGCTGAAATGATTTGGTTGTGATGCACATAGTCTTTCATTTACCTGCCCTAGACTTGTTTGCTTTGTGGTAGCCAGCTCCAAAAATGTGAACATATGTGTGTAAGCCTCCGCCTACTCTGGGGGTGTACGCTCAGGACTGGAACCCATCACTTCCACAGTTCTGTTCCCCAAACCAAGGCAAAGGTCACAGCAGATTCAAGGGATGGGAAAATCTAAATTCAGTCATTATGGGGGAAAAGTTATATTGCAAGAACCTTGACACATGGTATAATTGACTTATTATGCTGTGATAAAACAGAAGGACTCATGTTTGAATAAAAATGTAAAGAGGTTGTGGGAAAGATAAATATCTTAGAAAAGATCATTTCAGTCACAGGGAACATCCAAGACAAAGTCTTTGAGGCAGGAGCCTCAAAAGAGAGAAAAGGAAAAATACATGAGTTGATTGTGGCTGTAGCAGAGTGAGCAAGGAAGAGGATGTGTGTCATTGAATTAATTTGCAAGACAGTGAAAATTCGGGTGGGGGGAAAAGTGATTTAATGATTTCAAAGTTACAACGAAGCGCTAACTATGTGACATGAAAAAAAAACTTTTCTCTTTCTGGCTCTCAGGTGAGAAGAAATTCCTCATCTCTAAAAGTGTACTGTAAAGTAGAAAATTTCACACTGTGTTAAGCAGCTGAGCCTTTTCTTCCAATGACATCTCTTATGGAATTGTGATATATAAAAAAGATAAACTTAGGATTGTTCTTGTTGAATGATGGTAAGAAGGCCCAGAGCGCTCTCTCTCCTCCTTTATGAAAATCTAGAGGCTGTTTCATGGAAAGGTTTTGAAATTACTAGTCTAGATGATCTGTAAAATCTTGTCCATAACTATGGTTCCATAAGTAATAAAGGTCTACATAAACTGCCCAAAATGTTAGCAAACTGAGCGTTTACTGGCTGGTCATTCCTAACCCCTCCCTCAGCAACCACTATGCCCTGTCCCCCCCGCCCAAAAAAAAAAATTGAGGCTTTGAGGCTATTTATTTTTGTCATGAAATTATTAAAAATAAAATCCTTGGAAAGATATTTAAGAAATAGATTGTGCTTATTTTGGAATTTCTCTTATTCACTGTTTGGCAAATAAGGTAATATTTCCTAGAACCATTTTCTGAGTCTCAAAAAATATTACCAGCTTCTGCTCATTAATGATTCCTATGGGGCCTAAAAGTGAGAAAAAAAATACATTACCACCAGAAAGAATTGTTCATTTCTAATATTATAATTTTATAGTTTAATAAATTTTTATAGTAGTTTTATGATTCTGATGTAGATGCAGCACTAGCCAAGGGTTCCTTTTTTTTTTTTTTTTTTTTGATGCAGCGGCAAAATTACACAAACACAGGCTGCTTGAGTACAGTCACTCAGGTCAATGGAGAGAACATCAGGATAACATCTAACCACTAGACACTATTCTTTCCAAAAGCCAACAAAAATAAAAGTGAACATTAATAAAGTATAAACATAACATTTTAAGATCTTTCTACCAGGAATTACAACTATGTTAGAGAACACATTAGGCTACCTCTGCTAATCGTATCCAGTATTTATAGTTGTATTTTACCTGTGTCTTTGGTACGTCACATGATTAAGATCACTAGAAAGAGAAAGCACAGTGAGGTCATAAGATCATGTGTTCTACAATCAAACATTTGGTTCTAAAATTGCCACTAAATGAAGAGCCTAATGTAAACTGGTGTTGGACGCAATGATTTATAAATGAAATCAATCGTTGCTTACAATAATTGGTCTTATGGATATTTTTGTTAATGTCAGTGAAAATGAAAGAATTTTAACTTGGATTATGTTACTTAAAATTATACGGTAGAGACATAGCAAGTAGAGATATAGCAATTTTAACCCATGTAATTATAATTTTTAGTAGAGATATAGCAATTTTAAACCACATCATTATAATTTTCCCAATAATGTCATTTTCTTTTCTGTTGTCTCTGAATCAAATTACCTACTATCTTAGTGTATAAATTGTTCTTGTTTTAGTAGAAACTTTTTTCTTTTTATCCAGAAGTGCTGCTGTCTTAGTTTGGGTTTTCTAGAGAAGCAAAATCAGTGAAGCATGTATACAAATATATTGAGAGAGACTTACTTTAAGGAAATGGTTCACAAAATCACAGGGGATGACAAGTCCTGTATCTGTGGGTCAGGTGGTAGGCTGGAGGCTTCTGCTGACTCACGGGGATGCAGGGGCTGGCAAATCCAAAATCTGCAGGTCAGGAGGAAAGCTGAAGACTTCTGCAGGCTTGCGTCCCAAAAATTTAAGGCCAGGCAACAAGAAGTGTACCGGATTGAGAGAGAGTGAACCTTGCCAGAACATCCATTAATATACTGGAGGCAGGCCACACCCCCAAAGAAATTTCCCTTTCAACTGATTGGCTGATTACATCAGATCACATAATATAAGTGATTACACTGGATTACATTATGGAAGAGCAATCAGTCCAATGTCTGTCAAACCACTGAGAATCATAGCCTAGTCAAGCTGATGCATAACATCACAGCTGCTTTTAATTTTGAAAGCCATGTGGACAATATAGCTGATGTACATAATGAAAAAAAAAAAAGAACTTTTTCTTTTTTTTCACGTAATGCCACAAAATATAGAGCTAGAAAATGTCAAAGGCTCTTCCATTCCTTATAACAGTTCACGACACTTAAAAAAATTATTGTCAGCAGAATATTGAAGATAAACAGCATTCTTCATATTTCTACAGAAATGTACAAAATAAACCTTTGATTTAAAGTGACATTTATTAACCTGAGTGTGAGATTAACTACAGCATCTGTTCTGAATAATACTTAACATTTATCTGGCAACTTTCATCTAAGAGTCAAAAAAATTGAGTACATTAATTCTGTAATCCTTACAGGACTCCTATAGCTAGATAATTATTTTTACTTCTCCTTTATCGATGGGGAAATCAATGCATTAAGATTATCCCAAAGTCATACCAAAAGTCAAATTTGACTATAAAATGAGTCATTTTTAATTTCTAACTTTCTACAGCAAAATTGCATTTTTTATCTGAAACAATGTGCTAGTTTTTCATAAATATATTTCTTTCTCAAAAAATACATGCAAACATTTTTTTCTAATAATTATGAGAACAAATTACTAGAAAAAAATTCTTATCTCTAAAATTACCTTAAGATTTCAAAGAAACTCATTGAACATTTACCTGTCCGAGAACAACAAAGCAAGACTGTTCTGGAAGGATGTATGAATATTTATATAAAGGCAGAAACTTAGGGTGAGTGTCCATTAATAACATAGATCAATTTTCATTATGGACATAATGTTTTATTAAATTGTTCAATGCAGTCACAAAGTAATGTTGACAAAAATGCCTATAAATTGAGGCCTTTGCTAATCACACTGTCATGAAGAATGCCATACTGGGACATGTAACCGAAAGTTACAATTACCGCAAGAACATATCTCTCACGACATTGTAGACACAGATTTTGCCCAACAATTTCATATAATTACATTTCATCAACAGTTCATCTGAGGAGTCTTCTCTCATCTCCTGGCATTTGTCAAGTTTTGTACAATATGCTTTTGTAACTCCATGCAACTTTCACGGTAGTTACCAAGCTATTACGTTTAAATTTATTTGCAGAATTGCTCACCTGTCTTCTTTACAGACAGTAAGTTGCATGGGATGGAGTCAGTCTCTGTTTTCCACACCATTCCTAGCACTTGGTGCACTGTCTTTCATGTAACAATTTCAAAAGTAACTTACATAAAAGAACTTTTATGTAGGAACTTTGTAAATGTTATTGGACCAATAGATATGCTTATTCATTGTTGTTGTTGTAAGGTGCTGTTGGGCTGATTCTGACTCACAGCGACCCTATGTACAACTGAACAAAACACTGAGCAGTTCTGTACCATTCTCACAATTATAGCTATGTTTGAACCCACTGTTGCAGCCACTGTGTCATTCCATCTCATTGAGGGTATTCCTCTTTTTTTCTGACCCTCATTTATCAATCATGATGTCTTTCTCCAGGGACTGCTCCCTCCTGATAGCATGTTCCATGTAAATGGGATGAAGTCTTGCCATTCTTGCTTCTAATGAGCATTCTGGCTTTACTTCTTCCAAGACAGATTTGTTCATTCTTCTGGAAGTCCATGGTATATTCAATATTCTTCACCTACTCCATAATTCAAAGGCATCAATTCTTCTTCAGTCTTCCTTATTCATTATCCAGCTTTCACATACATATGAGGTGATTGAAAACACCATGGCTTGGGTCAGGGGTATCTTTAGTCTTCAAGGTAACATCTTTGCTTTTCAACACTTTAAAGAGGTCTTTTATAGCAGATTTGCCCAGTGCAATGCATCTTTTGATTTCCTGACTGCTGCTTCCATGGGTGTTGATTGTGGATCCAAGTAAAATGAAATTCTTGACAATTTTATTTTTTCCTCCGTTTATCATGATATTGTTTACTGGTCCAGTTGTGAGGATTTTTGTTTTCTTTATGTTGAGGTGTAATCCCTACTGAAGGCTGTGGTCTTTGATCTTCATCAATAAGTGCTTCAAGTCCTCTTCACTCTCAGCAAGGAAGGTTGTGTCAGCTGCATATCGCAGGCTGTTAATGAGTCTTCCTCCAATCCTGATGCCACAGTCTTCATATAATCCAGCTTCTAGGTTTATTTGGTCAGCATACAGACTGAGCAATGTATGGTAAAAGGATACAACCCTGATGCCCACCTTTCCTGACTTTAAACCATGCAGTGCCCCCTTGCTCTGTACAAACGACTGCCTCTTGGTCTATGTACAGGTTCCTCGTGAGCACACTTAATTGTTCTGGAATTCCCGTTCTTTGCAATGATATCCATAATTTGTTATGATCCACATAGTTGAATATCTTTGCATAGTCAATAAAACACAGGCAGATGTTTTTCTGGTATTCTCTGCTTTCAGCCAAAAGCCATCTGACATCAGTAATGATATCCCTCGTATCATAATGCTTATTAATTAAAGTAGGACATATGGGGAAATGCTGGTGGAATAGTGGTTAAGTGCTATGGCTACTAACCAAAAGGTTGGCAGTTCAAATCCACCAGGCACTCCTTGGAAACTCTATGGGGCAGTTCTACTCTGTCCTATAAGTCACTATGAGTCAGAATCAACTTGACGGCAACGGGTTTGGTTTTTTGGTTTTTTAGGACATACGGTTAAAGTGTGCCTCAATCAAAGACACTTTTTCATCATATATTATGTTATGATATTACAGTAAAATACTCCACCCTATTTACTCATGTAACATAATGGAGTGGTGGTGTAATAATGCTTCAAGTGTTTTGTTGCCTCAAGTACGACTTTTAGAAAATGATCCAAGCACTCTATCTAGATTAATGGTAGCTCCTTAATATAATTTATACTGAGTTTTTCATGCACTATTGAAATAAATATAAAATATTAAAAATTAATTTAGTTGATCCCTTAAATAAAGTCCAAGTACATTGGGTGTAGAAATAATTATCCTCAGGCTACTGCCAAGGCTTTTGTTACATCTCTATATTAAGTTCCTTTTGAATCTTTAGTGCCTATTATTAGATGGGGGAGAGTAAATATATTCCCAGAATAGGGCTATATAAGCCAATTCTATTCATAACATTAGCCAGTGAAAACCTTATGAATAGCAGTAGAACATTCTCTGATACAGTGCCTGAAGATGAGCCCCTCAGGTTGGAAAGCACTCGAAATACGTCTGGGGAAGAGCTGCTTCCTCAAAGAAGACCCAAGCTTATTGACATGGATGGAGTCAAGAACTTGGGACCTTCATTTGCTGATGTGGCACAAATCAATAATGAGAAGAAACAGCTGCAAATATCCATCAATTATCTGAATGTAGAATGTACGAAGTATGATTATAGGAAAACAGGATATTGTCGAAAATGAAATGGAAAGCATAAACACCAATATCCTAGGTGTCAGTGAGCTGAAATGGACTGCAATTGGCCATTTTGAATTGAACAGTCATATGGTCTGCTATGCTGAGGGTTATGGATACTGTCCCCCCCAAAATATCTGTCAAGTTGGATAGTCCATGATCCCAGTATTGTGTGACTGTCCACTAACTTTTCATCTGATGTGATACCATATACTGGTTCAATAAAAGCCTTTTTTGAGACCAGCTAAAGTTTAAAACAGACAAGAGTATTCCACTCTATTACTAATTTCAAATATTTTATGCTACACAAACTTGCTTGAAGTAAAAACCAATTGCAATGCAGTTGATTCTGACTCCTCACAACCCCATGTGTCAAAGAACTGTGCTTCATGTAAGAACATTTTTAAAAGTTTGGTTAAACAAACAAACCCAAAAACTCCAAGTATTATCATGCTGTATAACTAAATGCTTAAATATAGCAAACATGACTTGAATTTCAACTGTAATTTGGAAACACCCAATTTGCTGTTAAGAAGTATCTTCTTAAACATCTGCACTTCTATGTGTATATGTGTGCCAATAAATATATTACATTGTTGAGAGCATTACACACCTCATGAAGGCAGATGTAGAATTTGTAGAATGATTAATATTGCCCTTGTGAATCACAAGTAGGCTTGGCCCAAAGTCAGGACAAGAACTCAAATCTTCTGAATCCTAGTCCAGTGCCTCTCTCACTACAGTGTCATTAGAAGTTTTTTTTTTTTTTTTTTTTAAATCAAGGATTCAAATCAGTTCATTCTGGTTTGAACCCCTGCTGAGAATTTGCATTTCCACCCCAGATATACTGAATCTGAATCTATGTTTTAACAAGATCCCCTCGTGATTCTTACATATAATAAATCTTGAGAACAATTGCTCTACTGGTGATTCCCAGAACTGGTTCCTAACCAGCAACAGTAGCATCGCCTGGGAACATTTTAGAAATGCAAATTTTCAGCAGGTGTTCAAACCTGAAGTAACCTCTTCAAATCCTGGTTTTGATGGGGTTGTGTGTAGGGCTCCCATGACGTGTAGCTGTATAAACCCTCTCAGCTCCTGACGTTTTTGTTTGTTTTATTCTAGTTTAGCTGAAGGTTTACAGAGCAAATTAGTCTCTCATTAAGCAGTCAATACACATACTGCTTTGTGACACTGGTTGCCAATGCCACATGTCGAAACTCTCCCCTTCTCGACCTTGGGTTCCCCGTTACCAGCTTTCCTGTTCCCTCCTGCCTTCTCGTCCTTGCCCCTGGGCTGGGGTGCCCACTGAGTCTTGTTTTGTTTTATTGGCCTGTTTAATCTTTGGCTGAAGGGTGAACCTCAGGAGTGATTTCAGCACTGAGTTAAAACGGTGTCCAGGGGCCATACTCTCTGGGTTTCTCCAGTTTCTGTCAGACCAATAAGTCTGGTCTTTTTATGTGAGTTAGAATTTTGTACCATATTTTTCTCCAGCTCTGTCCAGGACCCTCTAATGTGATCCCTGTCCTGACTTGGTTATTAATCTCATGTTGGAGCTAAAAAAGTCTTAAGTTTCAGTGTTAACTGAGGTATAATTTACTGAAATGATTTAAATTTATATGCAAATATTAAACATCTCAGTGCTTATTCATAATGATATTTATGGTGTTTAACTTAATAGTGTCTGTGGTTTAGTAGCTCATGCTAATTTCAGACTCATTCAGTTTCACTGTCATATAAATAGTGGAAATCTTTTATTTAATGTAGACTCATTTGCAACAGAAATCTTCTCAATTTATTTAAGATATCATAATGAACGCTGATGATAAAGCCATATGAAATCATAGACATGTACATGCCTAGAACTTCCCTTTGCTTTTTTTTTTTTTTCATTTTCCAATTTTGCTCCTGGGTGTACTTTTAAATTTAATTAGAATAAATGCAGAAGGGGGGAAAAAAGACCTTCACATAATATCCAGTCAGTAAAATTAGTAAAACCTGGAAAGCAATTTCTATTTTAGTATGTGGATCAGGAGATAAGATGCAATATCAATTCATTTTCACTATGGCAAAAGAAAGTGTGATTTTCAGTACTCTTGCTAACTTCTATTATCCACACGGGAGCTGTTATTATCTGCATAATGTACTGAGGCATTTGCAATTAGGCTTACTGTTCAGATTAGTCTCCCTTGGTTTCAAATCACTTTCACTTCAAACGATAAAATTAAATTAGCAGTCTTACCCAGGTCAGCATGAAGTTTCTACTGATGGATTTCACAAGCTATTGTTGCTCTGATACAGTTTTCATATTACAACTTTGGATGCAATTGGAACACAAATATTTTTGCCCCATTTGAAGAAATTTTTAATAAAAGAGAGCAATATATAATTTTGCTTAATTCAATCTTTTCCATTTAGCTATTGTACAAAATAGCAATAGAATGCTCCCTTTGGAGTCAATCGTGCATTTTTCTTTCAGTGCTTCAAACTCTGTGATGAAGCTTATATTAAAAATTAAAATATATTGGCTAGATAAAATAAAACTGACTCCCAATTAAATACAAATTGCATTTCTTCTTTGAAATGGGAGGTCGAATTATTGTATAAAACTGTCTGTGAAAGAACTAGTCACTTTCTTGTTCTCATCTTCAGTTTCTTTGTATTCCTTTGTTTTCCTTGACACATATATAAAATCAGGGCATTACTCTGTGTGTGTGTGTTTTCTTAGAGTGTAAGGAGTCAAAAGAGGAATTTTTTAAAAGAGAAAATAGCTGTAGCTGACACCTAAATAACAGTATTGCACCAAATTAAAAATAAGTAGCTCTGAGAAATCTAAGTAAACATGACCATGCCAAAGATTTTCTTTATATTCTAAAGTCATATTTTATTGAACTGATTTCAGAAACCTAAAATCATAATCCTATGAATTCTTGTACATTTTTAAAATACATGAATCCATTTTAATCTTCTAACTAATGATTTCTTATAGGATTACCAGTATGTGTCCTAGTAAATTTAATTGTTAAATAGTGCTTTTTCTAAAAGGTTAGAATAAAAATTGAAATAGTATCTACTTTTAAGTTGTGACTTTACACATATAGTTCCGTATCCACAGTAAATTTTTCACTTCCATTATTTCCTTGCAAGATAAAGTTTCAAGCATACCAGGATTCACAAACAGCTCATCTCTTTAATAGTTAAATTATTTTGATAAATCAACAGAGTTAAAAACCTCTGATGGTTATAAAGATAAGTGTGTCTCGGTGAGAACTTTAAGTATTTTACTGGTGTTTTTCTTCAATAAAGACGTACAGATATCATATTTCAGATGTCAAAATGACAGTACTTTATATTTGAGTTACTCTGACTTTATATCTGATGGAAGGGAAAAAATAAAATAAAATATACAGACTTAATGAAACAGAAATTTGAATATCCTCAACAATGGAGGTCACTGTAATTTTTGCTCTGCCTATTTAAGAAAGGAGAAGAGATACTTGGCTTCTGAATTTTTACTCTATGTTTGGAAACCCTGGTGGCATAGTGGTTAAGTGCTACAGCTGCGAACCAAAGGGTCTGCAATTCAAATCCACCAGCCGCTCCTTGGAAACTCTATGGGGCAGTTCTACTCTGTCCTATAGGGTCACTATGAGTCGGAATTGACTCGATGGCACTGGGTTTGGTTTTTTTGGGTTTGGCTGTTGCCATAATGAAGTCTGCCATGCCTCCCTTAGCCCTGTCCCTTCACATTCTGTGCCTTTGTTCATAGCCTTTTCTCTACTCAGAATCTCCTTGCTGCACTCCTTGACTGGCTAGTGTTCATTTTTTCTTCAAGACACAATCATGTTATTTCCTCTGGCAATGCCACCTTAATAGCCTCAGACTAACCTGGGTGCATATCTGTCAGAGTCCCACAGCACAACACCCTTATCTCTGCATGATTATAGTACACTGTTTAACACATCTTGAAAGTCTTGTCTCATTTATTTCTATGTTCCCAAAGTTTTGCACTCATTTTAATAGAATCACAATTTAATAACTGTTCGTTGAAATGCTGCCTGACTGAAAAAAATGAATTGATAGTTAAATAGGTTAGACATTCTTTTAGAGAAGCAGAAAAGAGTGACAAAAGCAAATAAGCTAAATGTAAAAGAATACTTAACGTTGTAATAAAGCCTTCCGTAATGAACCCCATTTCATCTTTCCTTGTAAAGTATATCCTTCTGGCTCAGAGATCACACCTTGCTTTGTGTGTGACTACATGCATGCAGGTGTGCACATACGTGTGTGTGCATGTGTGTGTACATTTCCAAAAGGACTATAAAGACTTTTAGGTAAGGCCTGCAGTCTTCAATATGCATTCCCTACCACTCTTACTGTATCATATGGGACCAGCTCATGCATTTATGGTACCTGCCTTGCCCTAGAAATCAAGCATTTCAATTTGAAGAACTCCTGTTCTAACTAAAACAGGGGAATAAAAATGCTGTTATAACAAAGATAAATGATGCAACCTAGCAATTTTCCTTACGAAAGGATTCACCATTAGGTTACTTCAACAATTCTAATCTTCTTACATATATACTTTTTAAAAAATGTATGGACTCAATTTAAATGTATATTATTCAGAAAAACAACTACAGGTACACAATTCCTATCTGCAATTCTTTAAAAAATTTCCAAAGACCAACAGGTTTTTCATAATTAGTCTGATGAATAAAGCCCATTAGAACTCAAGTAAAGCTAATTTTGGTTTTTACTGATTTCATTTAGTGTCATTATTTGTATATTTTGCTGCAGAAATAAATGCAGCTGATTATGAGGTGCTGTGAATATTTGGAATGTGCTCTAAATTTCTTCCTAAAGTAAAAATAGCCTGAATTCTGAAACTCATCTAGTCCCTAAAATTTCAATTAAGATAATAAGAACTCATATAAAATAAAGAAGACTCAAATGTAAATAGGTCTTCCTAGGTAGACTAGGAAGAAAAAAAAAAAAAGAGAACAAGAAGAAACTTCAAATGCAGATATATAGATCCTACATAATTTCAAAAGTTGATTCAAATTGTAGCCTGAATTTCTTTACAACTAAGTAAAAGGTGGGAGGAAAAAAAATCAGTTACTTTGTTCAAATTTTGAGCATGAAAAAAATGACTTCGTGGTGCAATAGGAAAAATGTCAAACAGAGATTCACAGTTCCTGATATCTATCTTGATTCTAATGCTATTTTGCCTCTGATTTAGAAATATTTTCAAGATTTCTTAATATTAATCTTCTTCACCTATAGTATATAATGAAGAACACTGGAGGTGCACTGGTTAAGCCCTCCACTGTGAACCAGATGGACGGTGGTTTTAACCCACGAGCTGCTCCATGGGAGAAAGACGGGGCAGTCAGCTTCTGTAAAGATTATAGCTTCTGTTCTATAGGGTCACTCTGACTCGGAATTGACTCAATGGCAACTGGTTTGGTGTTTATTTTTGGTTTTACAGTATATAATAATTGCATAGTCTCTCTGAGTTTTATAATAAATTGGATCATAAAATAAAACATAATTTAAGAAATAATAAATATGATAATCTCAGGCATGATTATAGTGTAAGATAGTTATTTAGATCAACACTACCAGCAGAATATAGTTACCAGTAACCCAAATAAGGAAAGAACAAGAATAGACTTTATCATGAAGTTGTGGAGAAAAACTGGTTTTTAGACAGAGAAAGAAAAAAAAAAAAAAGGGATAGATCTTCATGCAGCCTTTTATATAATGGCTGCATGAAGAAATAAAATCAAACACCTTCTGCCACTGGCAGCAAAGACATGCTTTATTTAGTGATGTAACACAGACATTCAAATGTCTACCCTATGAGAAAGCTATTTTTAACTTGAATCTATGAATGAACCTGATGGATGTATCTGGTTATTATAAAATTTTTCTAGGTGGAAATTCCCATAATTCTCCCCATAATTTGAACAACCCCTTTGTAAAGTTGTGTTTGAGAAAATAACATCAGCCAGACTATTTTTTTAAGAGGTCTTAAAAATGTATTACAACAATATTTAAGTTTAAGGATACCTATATGATGCTAATTTAACATAACAGTTTAACTTTTAACTGTCCTTTGTAGATGTACTAACTACTCAACATATATTTTCTTCTTTAATATTAACTAGATATTGGTTAGGATTATGGAAGATGTAGATTTAATACTGTAAATAAAGCATGCTCTCTGGTGAAGTGGGTTCACCAAACACACTTGACAAATAATGGTATGGGGCAGTTTTACTGTGTCCTATTGGGTTGCTATGAGTCAGAATCGACTTGATGGCAATGGGTTTTATTTTTTTCCCCATATATCATACTTTTAATAGCCAAACATTATCTGCTTCTAGTTAAGGAAAATGAAGGCATTTCCCAAGAAATGTGAGTCCCTCCATACACTTTTTCCCTTTTCACACCATGACTGAAGGTGCTGTTCTAGGTTTCCAAACATATATGACTGAAAATTGAGATTTTTAAAAGAAAACAGGCCTGATAGAATACAAAAATCCCTTCTCTTCAGCCTTTTAGGTTTGGATCACATGTGTAGCATTGGAGGTAATCCTTTGACTGTACCAAAACAGGAATCTCTTTCTTCTTTATGCAGCTGGGAATCCTACAGGCTTAAATTCAGAGCAGTGTGATGGTTCAGGTAATTTTTTAAAAAGGGCTTTTTTTTTTTTTTCTTTTTTTGTAAAACTTGATGCTAACTTGGAAGCCTGGCCATAGTATCCAGGCTCTACACCAAAAAATCTGACATAATTTAAATTCAAAATTAACAAACATATGCATATGCACAAGCCGATTCAGTTGTACTGAAAAGCAATTAATTTTAAATGCCAGAAATGCCGTCTCATCACTAAGCAATTATACATTTCTTTAAAAACTGCATAATTTATCTTATTATATTACTACCTAAAATTATTTTTTACACCTGACTGACAAAAAGCAAAGTGCTTCACAATCCACAAAAAATGTGATTTTCTTGTCATAACACTGCTGTACTTGAAATTTGCTACACTGGAAATTTAATAGAAGATCAATATAAAAGTAAGTTTTATAAGGATGGCAAAATACATTAACCTTGTTTTAGAAAGTACAACTTCAAGAGGAAATATGATACATTCATATACACCTCCCAACCAACCAAACAAAAAATAAAAACCAAAAAAACCAAACCCACTGCTGTCGAGTCGATTCTGATGCATAGTGACCCTATAGGACAGAGTAGAACTGCCCCATAGAGTTTCCAAGGAGCATCTGGCGGATTTGAACTGCTGACTTCTTGGTTAGCAGCTGCAGCACTTAACCACTATGCCACCAGGGTTTCCAAAAATAATAATAATAATAAGACTATAAAAATGTAGACTAGCCAGATGATTGCTGCTCTTTGCATAATGAAAGAATGGAAGAACTCAAGTCAATAGAACATTTTCGTCAACAAGCATGTAAGAAGATGACTCAGTTCAGACTTGTCTGTTAATGTACTAATTTAGAAGGCTCTAATTTTGCCGCTGTCTTTCAGAACGGTGCTGAACTTTGACACAGGAAAAGTACCTTCTACACAGGAGATGAAAAATGCCTACAGCAGCAGAAAATGAGTCAAATAAAAGTGAAGTCAACAAACTGTCTCAATGGGCTAGGGTGCAGCAAGACCCCAGTTATTGGTAAGTCTGTAATAATACATTCCCTCATAGAGCAGTGCACTTGTTCTATCTATACTGTTCTAATAAGGGTAGACAGTCTACATACCTGACAGTACAATAAAATAGCCCATGCAAATTAAAGGAAGACTTTAATGAATCCCTAACCCAAAAACTCACTGCCATCGAGTCAACTCTGACTCATAGCAACCTTGCTGGACAGAGTAGAACTGCCCCATAGGGTTTCCGAGGTTGTAAATCTTTATAGAAACAGACTACCACATCTTTCTCCCACAGAGCAGCTGGTGGGTTCGAACTACTGACCTTTTGGTTAGCAGTTGAGGGTTTAATCACTGCACCACTAGAGCTCTTCACTCTAATGAACAGACCAAGGATATTTTTTTCAACAACTGCATCACTCATTTCAGAAAAAGTTTATTAATGAGGACATTTTTTGAAGTTAAAAGTTTGTTCACAATGTGAACCTCAAAATGTAGATAAAATAGTTTTTATTTTATTATCAAATACAACAAATTCTCTGTAGGCAATGTGGAAAACAAAAATCTATATTGGTATTTATAAAAATACAAAAAGCTGTAATTTTATCACCTAAAGATAACCTCTGTTAGTATCCCTTTCCTGTACTAGTTCAATACATTTTTATTTATTTTTGCATAATTCATTTCAATTTCTATAATTATATGTCACAGTTAATTATGTTTATTATAATTATATTATCTACACATTTTAATTTAAAATTGCCAATAGTAAATTGGGGAGGACAGTGGCAAAAGTATCATAAAGTTAAATCAAATTATTAAAACCAAAGGCTATATCAGAATATTTGGATCAATTTAAAATAAATGACCACATTTAAAAAAAACCTGAGACGGGATATGTCATAAGATTTTTATTAGCAAACATAACTTCCATTCTGACTCCAGCTGACCTTACATATACAACTTTAATTTAAAATTTTAAAACTTTTAAGTCTTATGTTTTAGCAACATTAACTAAAATGTATTTACGCCCCTGATTTTGGTCAAAAACAATACAACAATCAAGAAGGAATCAGTGGAGGCTGGGTGTCATACTAACTGGGGCAGATCAGCCAAAAGCTTAACTGGGAAAAAGCCAGACTGGCTAAAATCTCAGTCATCACTGCTGGTCACAGAAACTGTGTGCATTAGCATCAAAGGCTGTACTGCACACTTCAGGGTGAAACACAAAACAACTACATTGAAGGGGTCCACCCAAATCAAATAAACAAGAAAAAAATCAAAGGATAACAATAAGAAGCCTCAATGTGGGAAGAGGATCAGTATCTTAGAGTTGCTACAAAATATTATCAAAAATGTCCAGTTTTTAAAACAAAATTATGAGACATGCAAATAAACACAGATATGTGATCCATGCATGGGTGTGGGGGGAGCAGACAATAAAAACTGATTTGAAGTGGTACTGAGATGCAGGACTTGACAGACAAAAGACTTCAAAACATAAGTATGTTGAGAAAAAAAAAAAAAAAACTACAGGAAATCATGTTTAAAATATAATGCCTCGCCAAATAGAGAATATCAACAAAGAGGCAGGGATTATTTAAAAAAGCAAAACGAGCTAAATGGATATCCTGGAGTTGAAAAGTACAATAATCAAAATAAAGTATCCACTAGAGGGGCTCAAGAGTAGATATGTGCCAGCATAATCAAAACATTCAACAGTTTGCATTTTTGAGTGGTCTGAGTCTGAGGAAGATGTATTTTATTTTCATTTTAATTTATTCTTTGATCTTTGGGTTATTTAGAAACACATATTTTCATAGATCTATGACATAATTACTATTGTATACAGAGAATACATTGTATGATTTTTATTGCTTAGAATTTGTCAAAGCTTGCTTTATGAGCTAGTATATAGTCATTTTTTGAAAACATTCCAATAACACTGAGGCTGTGGGTCTCCCAAGATCTAGCACACATCAGAGCCACACTAGCTGCAGTGCTTACTTGCCTTCTGGTGTTCAACTTCCTGATAGTGTCTAGCCTGTGAAAATTTTCCTTGTTTCCCCACTCAGTTCAATTAAGTATTAAAAATCTATTTAAAGAATATCTCATCCATCAGAGGCTACCTACAGCCAAGAGTATTGGTAGATGATTGACTATGAAGGATACAGAGAACATCGAAGAGTGATCAAAACGCTCTCTATCTTGATTATTATATGGTTTCACCTCTTTGTCTGCCATACTGTGATGGCTTGTGTGTTGCTATGATGCTGGAAGCTAAAAAAAAAAAGGTATTTCCAATACCAGTAGGGTTATCCATGGTGAACAGGTTTCAGTGGAGCCTCCAGATTAAGAAAGACTAGGAAGAAGGGTCTGGTGATCTACTTCTGAAAATCAGCCAATGAAAACCTTATGGGTCACAACAGAATATTGTCCAATATAGGGCTAAAGATGAGCCCCTTCAATTTTTTTTTTACACAATAGCCACAACAATGGACTTAAACATATCAATGATCATGAAAATGGTACAGGACTAGACATTTTGTTCTGTAATACTTAAGTTCACCATCAGTCAGAGCTAACTCAATGGCATTAACAACAAATATATGTATATTTTTAATATAAATATGTGTATTTTTAATACAATTTTTCATTTATATGAAAGCACACTAACCCATACATATAAATTGAGTATATTTTACAATATGTAAGCTACTCCTCAGTAGCTTACTGAGAACACTGGCAACTGAGAAGGCTGAGAAAACTTGTGGACAGAAAGTAATACAAGAGAAGAGCTAGACAAGAGACAAACCAGCTATTTCCAATCTCACTTTGGCTTATACCTGCTAACTAGTAATAATAACACTCTCTCTGTTGTCTTTTTACTCTTTCAGACTATACTGCTTCCCACTGGCCTTGGGAATTAGAATAAAATATTTCAGATTTAAGAGCTAATCTGTGTAAATAAAAACCAAACCAAACTTTCAATGATAAACCAAGAAGGAAAATCTATAATCACCTATGCCTGTCACTCAGTGAATGAACTGTAATTACGGACACTTTCCTAAATGGAATAATGGGAATGTCAGCCTAAATATGGATAAGCTTCAGACAATCATTTGACAAGGTCTCTCTAAGGAAATACCATGTAGACCTGTGTTTAGGAAGCAGTACAGCAATAATAGTGCAAATCCATTTTACAGCTAATAAACTCAAAATGGTTACCAGTTTTAATATGTTTTATGTAAAAGTACAGTCATCTTAATGGAGACAATTCACACCATGTGAAATAAAAAATGTCCTTAGTACACTGACAATATATGTCTCCAAACCTCTAAGGGGCCAATGAGCAAATGAGCATTTTATTCCTCCTGTACTAAGCAGAAGTGTAAAAGAAGTCCAGGATTTCTGGACTGAATTAAATAGTAATACAAGTCTCCATCATGCCACTTTGTATGTATCATCTATTTGACATGATTTCCTTGAAAGTGGATGAGTGTGTATTTGGAAAAATGAAAGTTAAGCTGCAGAGAGAGAGGCAGACCTCCTCACACCACCAAGAAAGTAGTGTCAGGAGCAGAGCGTGTCTTTTGGACCCGGTGTCCCAGCACTGAGAAGCTCTCAGCTCTGGTGAAAATTTATGACAGGGATCTTCCTCCAAAGCTGACACAGAACCCTTCCCCTGGAGCTGGTGCCCTGAATTTGAACTTCTAGTCTACTAGGCTGTGAGAGAATAAACTTCTGTTTGTTGAAGTCATCCATTTGTGATATTTCTGTTATAGCTGCACTTGATAACTAAGACAATACTTACCCTTTAGTTACAATAGCTAATTTTTTGTTGATTAACCAAGAAAGATGGACTGAATTACAGACACTTAATGAATGCATTTCACACCCAGAAGTCACAATTTTTTATCGATTGACATCTCTGATCAAGTTAAAAAGTGTTAACTAAAATTAAAAAAAAAATTATTTTTTGAAAATACATGATGAAAATCAGAATATTTGCTAATTTTTATTTTTAAAATATGGCTAATTAGCTAGATCTGCCTTTCTTGATAGCATGCATGCCCTGATAGGAAAAAAAAAAGATTTTTGAATGATAGTATTTGTATGATTTGATATCTAACTGTTAAAACCCAACTTAGCTTCCTGACTCCATATCTAGGGTATTAAAGTTGTTTCAACTCCTGTGACTCTTGGGTCTGAGGAAGGATGGAATTACTATTTATTATTTAAAATAATGATATCAAATCTGGAACTTAAAAGTTTGTAAGAACATATAACTATATGACAAAATAACATCCACTCAAGTAGTGTGGAAAAGATTAAATCCAATCTCTCATTTGTCTTTAAAAATAGACATCGATTGGGAACTATATCTAAGTCTTAAATTGTAAAGTGACTGTTTAGTTTTTAAAAGGGAGTTCAAAAACTATTTTCCTTACCGCCACAGTAGTCAAAACAGCCTGGTACTGGTATAACAACAGATACATAGACCAATGGAACAGAATTGAGAATCCACACACAAATCCATCCACATATGAGCAACTGATATTTGATAAAGGCCCCAAGTCAGTTAAATGGGGAAAAGACAGCCTTTTTAACAAATGGTGCTGGCATAACTGCATATCCATCTACAAAAAAAAAAATGAAACAAGACCCATACGTCACACTACGCAAAAAAAATGAACTCAAAATAGATCAAGACCTAAATATAAAATCTAAAACAATAAAGATCATGGAAGAGAAAATGGGGACAATGTTAGGAGCCCTAATACATGGCATAAACAGTATAGAAAACATTGCCAACAATGCAGAAGAGAAACTAGGTAACTGGGAGCTCCTAAAAAATCAAACACCTACGCTCATCCAAAGACTTCACCAAGAGAATAAAAAGATTACCTACAGACTGGGAAAAAGTTTTTAGCTATGACATTTCCTATCAGCACCTGATCTCTAAAATCTACGTGATATTGCAAAAACTCAACTACAAAAAGACAAATAACCCAATTAAAAAATGGACAATAGATATGAACAGGCACTTCACTAAAGAAGACATTCAGGTGGCTAACAGATACATGAGGAAATGCTCACAATATTGGCCATTAGAGAAATGCAAATCAAAACTACAATGAGATTTCATCTCACTCCAACAAGGCTGGCATTACTCCAAAAAACACAAAATAATCAATGTTCGAGAGGCTATGGAGAGATTGTGGAGAGTCTGGAACACCTATTCACTGCTGGTGGGAATGTAGAATGGTACAACCACCTTGGAAGTCGATTTGGTGCTTCCTTAAAAAGCTAAAAATAGAACTACCATACGATCCAGCAATCCCACTCCTTGGAATATATCCTAGAGAAATAGGAGCCTTTACACGAACAGATATATGCACACCCATGTTCATTGCAGCACTGTTTCCAGTTGCAAAAAGATGGAAGCAACCAAGGTGCCCATCAACTGATGAATGGATAAATAAATTTTGGTATATTCACACGATGGACTACTATGCATCGAAAAAGAACAATAATGAAACTGTGAATCATTTCATAACATGGAGGAATCTGGATTGCATTACTCTGACTGAAATTAGTCAGTTGCAAAAGGACAAATATTGTATAAGACCACTATTATAAAAACTCAAGAAATAGTTTAAATATAGAAGAAAATATTCTTTGATGGTTGTGAGAGGGGGAAGGGAAGGAATGAGGGAGAAGGGTTTTCACTAATTAGATAGTAGATAAGAACTATTTTAGGTGAAGGGAAAGACAAAACACAATACAGGTGAGGTCAACATAACTAGACTAAACCAAAAGCAAAGCAGTTTCCTGAATAAACCAAATGCTTTGAAGGCCAGTGTAGCAAGGGCGGGGGTTTGGGGACCATGGTTTCAGGGGACATCTAGGTCAATTGGCATAATAAAACTTATTAAGAAAACATTCTGCATCCCACTTTGATGAGTGGCATCTGGGGTCTTAAACGCTAGCAAGCAGCCATCTAAGATGCATCAATTGGTCTCAACCCACCTGGTGCAAAGGAGAATGAAGAATACCAAAGGCACAAGGTAATTATGAGCCCAAGAGACAGAAAGGGTGACATAAATCAGAGACTACATCACCCTGAGACCAGAAGAACTAGATGGTGCCCATCTACAACAGATGACTGCCCTGAGAGGGAACATAACAGAGAGCCCCTGAGGGAGCTGGAGAGCAGTGGGATGCAGACCCCAAATTCTCATAAAAAGACCAGACTTAGTGGTCTGACTGAGACTAGAAGGACTGTGGTGGTCACAGTCCCCAGACCTTCTGTTGGCCCAAGACAGGAACCATTCCCAAAGTCAACTCTCCAGACAGGGATTGGACTGGACAATGGGATAGAAGATGATGCTGGTGAAGAATGAGCTTCTTGGATCAAGTAGACACATGAGACTATATTGGCATCTCCTGTCTGGAGGGGAGATGAGAGGGTTGAGGGCGTCAGAAGCTGGCCAAATGGACATGAAAAGAGAGAGTGGAGGAAGGAGTGTGCTGTCTCATTAGGGGAGAGCAATGAGGAGTACATAAAAAAGATAGCAAGGTGTATATAAATTTTTGCATAAGAGACTGACTTGATTTGTAAACTTTCACTTAAACCACAATAAAAATTAAAATAAAACTATTTTCTTTAAATGTGTATTTTCTTAGTCACTAGGGATCACAATGCTTTTTACAATCCTTTACATGTTCAACATATACTCATAATAGTGAGCCCTTGTTAAAGGTTTAGGCTTGTTTTTTGTTACTATTGCTGTTGGATTTAAGTCACAAGTAACTGTTTAATAATCCTGTAGTAGTGTTTTACTCCTGTAAAAGACCTCTTTAAAGTGTTTAAAAAAGCCAAGATATCACTTTGAGGACTAAAGTTCCCCTGACCTAAGGCATGGTATTTTCAATCGCCTCATGAGCATGTGAAACCTGGACAATGAATAAGGAAGACTGAAGAATTGCCGCCCTTGGGTTTTGGTGTTGGCAAAGAATATTCAATATACCATGGACTGCCAAAAGAATGAACAAATCTGTCTTGGAACAAGTAGGGCCAGAATGTTCCTTAGAAGTGAGAATGACAAGATTTTAACTCACATATACTTTGGACATGTTGTCCGGAGGGACCAGTCCCTGGAGAAAGACATCATGCTTGGTAAAGTGAAGGGTCAGTGAAAAAGAGGAAGATCCTCAAGAGATGGACTGACGCAGTGGCTCCAACAACGGGCTCAAGCATAACAATGATAATGAGGATGGCGTAGGCCAGGCAGTGTTTTGTTCTGTTGTGCCTAGGGTCGCTATGATTCTGAACCAACTCCAGAGCAGCTAACAACAACAACAATATTTTACAGCCCAAAGCTCTTACATTTTAGTTTAAAGTACATGCAATCATGCAAATAGTGTAAAATATTGTTTTGTTTTAAAACTACGCAAGAGTTTATTACTCAGTGAACATGACACAGTAGCTAAGGCATTTGGTAAAAACTAACATATTTTATTTACATTTTATTTACATAGGGAGTCATTAAATATTATTTATGAGAGCATAAACATGACTATTCACCTAATTAAAGATCAAATCCAAGTATAAATTAGAGTGTGTGCTTATCTGGAATGCTCACTGGTAAGAATCAGAGATTTGTTTTTACTCCAGGGTGCTATGCACACACTGTGCATTTATAAGTATCTCTCTGCTGTTCTTGCTGTTGTTAAGTGCTCTCCAGTTGGCTCTGACTTATGGACACCCCATGCACAATAGAACAAAACACTACCCAGTCCTGAACCTTTCTCACATTCTTTGCTATGTTTGAGTCCATTGTCCAGCCACTGTGTCAATCCATCTCTTGAGGATCTTCCTCTTTTTTGCTGACCCTCCACTTTACCAAGCATGATGTCCTTCTCCAGGGACTGGTCCCTCCTGATAGCATGTCCAAAGTAAGTGAGATGAAGTCTCACTATCCTAACTTCTAAGAAGCATTCTGGTTGTACCTCTTTCAAGACAGATTTGTTCATTGGTCTGTCAGCCCACTGTATATTCAATATTCTTCCTCAACGTTGTAATTCAAAGGCACTGATTCTTCTTCAGTCTTCCTTATTCATTGTCCAGCTTTCACTTGCATATGAGGCAATTGAAAATATCATAACTTGGGTCAGGCTCACCTCAGTACTCAAGGTGACATCTTTGCTTTTTAACACTTTAAGGAGGTCTTTTGCAGCAAATTTTCCCAATGAAATATGCTGTTTGATTTCTTGACTGCTATTTCAATGGGCATTGGTTATGGATACAAGTAAACCAAAATCCTTTACAATTTGAATATTTTCTCTGTTTATCATGATGTTTATTGGTCCAGTTGTGAGGATTTTTGTTTTCTTTATGTTGAGGTGTAATCCACACTAAAGGCTGTACTCTTTGATCTTCATTAGTAAGTTCTTCAAGTCCTCTTCACTTTCAGCAAGCAAGGTTGCATCGTCTGCATAATGCAGGTTGTTAGTGAGTCTTCCTGCAAAACTGATTCTATGTTCTACTTCATATAGTCCAGCTTCTAGGATTATTTGCTCAGCATATATATTGATAAATGTGGTTAAAGAATACAATCCTGATACACACTTTTCCTGACTTTAAACCACACAGTATCCCCTTGTCCTCTTCAAACAAATGCCTCTTGGTCTATGTGCAGGTTTCACATAAGCACAATTAAGTGTTCTGGAATTCCCATTCTTCCCAAAGTTATCCATAATTTGTTATGATCCACACAGTTGAATTCCTTTGCATAGTCAAGAAAACACAAGTAAACATCTTTCTGGTATTCTCGGCTTTCAGCCAAGATCCATTTGACATCAGCAATGTAACCCTTGTTCCATGCTCTATTCTGAATCCAGCTTGAATTTCTGGCAGATCTCTGACAATGTACTGCTGTAACAGTTCTTTAAGGATCTTCAGCAAAATTTTAGTTGCATCTGATATTGTTCAATAATTCCACATTCCATTGGATCACCTTTCTTAGTACTGTACATGAATATAGATCTCTTCCAAAAGGTTAGCAAGTAGCTGTTTTCCAAATTTCTTGGCACAGATGGGTGAGCACTTCCAGCGTTGCATCAGTTGTTGAAACATTTCAGTTGGTATTCCTTCAATTCCTGGAGCCTTGTTTTTGACAATGCTTTCAGTGCAGCTTGTACTTCTTCCTTCAGTACCATCAGTTCTTGATCATATGATACTTCCTGGAATGACTCAGCATTGACCAGTTCTTTTTGGTACAGTGACTCTGTGTATTCATTCCATCTTCTTTTAATGCTTCCTGTGTTGTTCAATTTTTTGCCTACAGAATCCTTCAATATTGCAACTCAAGGCTTGAATTTTCTTTTTTTTCCCCGGTTCTTTCGGCTTGAGAAATGATGATCATGATCTTCACTTTTGGTTTTGTAACACCAGGTCTGTAAATTTCATAATACTTTACTTTGTCTTCTTGAGCCGCTCTTTGAAATCTTCTGTTCAGCTCTTTTATTTCATTATTTCTTCCATATCTTTAGCTACTCTACATTCAAGAGCAAGTTTAAGAGTCTCTTCTGATATCCATTCCGGTCTTTTCTTTCTTTGCTGTCCTCTTAATGACCTTTTGCTTTCTTCATGTATGATATTCTTGATGTTCTTGAGGATATATTCAAGGTTGTACTTTGGCCTCTTGAACTTGATTTAATTTTCTGCAGCTTCAACATTAACTTGCATATGAACAGCTGTTGGTCTGTTCAGCAGTCAGCTCCTGGTCTTGTTCTGACTGATGATATTGAGCTTCTCCAATGTCTCTTTCCACACATGTAATCAATTTGATTCCTGTGCATTCTACCTGGTGAGGTCCATGTGTAATCGCCATTTATGTTGTTAAAAAAGATATGTGCAATGAATAAGTCTTTAGTCGTACAAAATTCTACCTTGAGATCTCTGGCATCATTTCTATCACCATGGCCATATTTTCCAAGTACTGATCCTTTTTCCTTGTTTATAACTTTCACATTCCAATCACCAGTAATTTTCAATGCATCTTGACTGCATGTTTGATCAATGTCAGACTGCAGAAGTTGGCAAAAAGTCTTCAATTCCTTCATGTTTGGCATTAGTGGTTGTTGCATAAACTTGAATAATAGTCTCATTAACTGATCTTCCTTGTAGGCTTATGAATACTGTCCTATCACTGACAGTGTTGTACTTCAGGATAGATCTTGAAATGTTCTTTTTGATGATGAATGCGATGTCATTCCTCTTCAATTTGTCATTCCCAGCACAGTTGATCTTATGATTGTCCAATTCAAAATGGCCAATACCAGACCATTTCAGTTCACCAATGCCTAGGATATTGATCTTCATGTGGTCCATTTCATTTTTGATAAATTCTAATTTTCCTTGATTCGTACTTTGTATATTTCATGTTCCAAGTTCTAATAGATGTTTTCAGCTGTTTCTTCTCAATTTAAGCCATGCCACATCATCAAATGAAGGTCCTGAAAACTTTACTCCATCCATGTTTGACTCTACTTTGAGGAGGCAGCTCTTCCCAAGTTGTATTTTGAGTGTCTTCCAACCTGAAGGCTTCATTTTCCAGCACTATACAGACAATGCTCCACTGCTATCCATAAAGTTTTTACTGGCCAATTTTTTCAGAAGTAGACTACCAGGTCCTTCTTCCTAGTCTTAGTCTGGATGCTCCGCTGAAACCTGTCCACGATGGGTGACTGTGCTGGCATTTGAAATACCCGCGGCATAGCTTCCAGCATCACAGCAACATGCAAGCCACCACAGTATGACAAACTGACCGATAAGTAGTGGATCTCCGTGATAGGTAGGCATTAACCAAGGATAGTGCAGTAAGGGAAAGAAAAGAAAAAAAGAAAGTGTTGAAATGTAATCATTAGAAGCAGTTTACTCACTTCCAAGAGTAATCTTAGCTGTGGTTCATTCAGGAGTTATATGGCTGTCCAGTAATATGTGCTTGTAGAGGTAACTACACTCACAGGTTTTGGTTTAATTATAATTGAGAAACTTTCACAGTGAGTTTTCCTCAGGGGCTTGTTTAGTTTAGACATTAGATTAACAAATAACTAAACCTGTTGCAGTCGAGTCAATTCTGACTCACAGCGACTAATAGAGCAATGAAAATCCAGGTGTTTAAACATTTATGATTCTAAAAATCAACCAATGTCTGAAATTTTAACTACTGAAAAGTAACACATTTGTGCCAACAAGAAAAATCTGCAGAGCATAAAAGAATATGCTCTCCTCCAAATATAAGAAAAACTCTAAGTGCTATAGACGCTGCCGCTAGGGATTTTCTTCCGGACTCCTAGCTGAGAAATGCTGGATTTTTGGTTCTCAAGTGCTTTACCATATTACTAAGAATAGTATGTCTATTTAAAAAGTATAAAAGTACAGACTGTCTTATTTGTAAGTGTATTTTCTCTCCAGTTATTACATGTTTGGACTACACAAGGATGGGTATTGACTTATTTCCTTTTGGATTTCTCACACTATCCTAACCCAGAAAATTTTTACAAACTTTTAAGATATATCACTAACAAAATACCTAATATTTACTGGTTGCTTATGTATGTGTCAGGTATTGTGCCAAACCTTTTTTAGATTATTTTATTTAATTTTACAAAACTCCCTAAGAAATAAGTACTATTATTATCTCTATTATACAGATGAAGAAACTAAAACACAGACAGGTAAGGTAACTTACCCAAGACGACACAGTTGGATTCCAAAGCTGCTGTTGTTGTTAGGTGTTCTTGGGTCAGTTCTGACTCATAATAACCCTATGTATAACAGAATGAAATGTTACCCAGTTTTGTGCCATCCTCACAATAGTAGGTGTGTTCTAGGCCATTGTTTCAGCTGCTGTATCAATCCATCTCATTGAGGTTCTTTCTCTTTTTCACTCATCCTGTACCAAGCATGATATCCTTCTCCAGAGACTGGTCCCTCCTGTCAAAATGTCCAAAGTAAATGAAATGAAGTCTCACCATTGTCGCTTCTGAAGGAGCATTCTGGCTATACTTCTTCCAAGACAGATTTGTTTGCTCTTCTAGCAGTCCATGGTATATTCAATATTCTTCGCCAACACCATAGTGCGAATGTCTCAATTTTCCTTCGGTCTTCCTTTTTCACTGACCAGCTTTAGCATGCATAAGAAGCGACTGAAAAGACCACGTCTTCGGGAAGGATCACTTTAGGTATCAAAGTGACTTCTTTGCTTTTTAAGATTTTAAAGAGGTTTTTTTGCAGAAGATTTTTCCAGCACAACACATCATTTGATTTCTTGACTGGTGCTTCCACAGGCATTGATTGTGGATCCAAGTAAAATATAATACCTGGAAACATCAATGTTTTCTCCTTTTATCATGATGTTGCTTTTTGGTCCAGTTATGAGGATTTTGTTTTCTTTATGTTGAGCTGTAATCCATACTGAAGGCTGTAGTCTTGGATCTTCATCAGTAAGTGCTTCAATGTCCTCTTTACTTTCAGCAAGCAAAGCTGTGTTATCTGCATATTGCTGCTTGTTAATGAGTCTTCCTCCAGTCCTGATTCCACATTCTTCATATAGTCCAGCTTCTTAGATTAATTGTTTAGCATGTTGATTGAATAAGAATGGTGAAAGGATACAACCCTGCCATATACTTTTTCAATTTTAAATAACACAGTATCTCTTTGTTCTGATGAAGACTGCCTCTTAGTCTATGTACAGGTTCCCCATGAGCACAATTAAGTATTCTGGAATTCCTACTCTTTGCAATATTATCCATAATTTGTTATAACCCACTCGGTCAAATCCCTTTGCATACTCAATAAAACTCAGGCAAATGTCTTTCTTATGTTCTCTGCTGTCTGCCAATATCCACCTGACATCAGCAATGATATTCCTCATTCAATGTACTCTTTGGAATCCCACATGACTTTCTGGTAGTTCCCTGTCAATGTATGGCTGCAGCAGTTTTTTTTTTTTTTTTTTAATTATCTCCAGCAAAATTTGTTTACATGTGATATTCATGATATTGTTAGATAATTTCTGCATTCCTTTGGATAACCTTTCTTTGGAATGGACATGTCTTTGGATCTCTTCCAGTCCATTGGTCAGGTGGCTGTTTTTCAAATTAGACCAGTGAGTGCTTTCAGTGTTGCGTTCATCTGTTGAAGCATCTCAACTGGTATTCCTTCAATTCCTGGAGCCTTGTATTTCACTAATGCCTTCAGTGCAGCTTGGACTTCTTACTTTAGTACCATCAGTTCTTGATCATATGCTACCCCTGGAATGGCTGAACATTTAACAATTCTTTTTGGCACAGTGACTCCGCATATTCCCTCATTATCTTTTCATGCTTCCTGTATCGTTCAATTTTGTGTCCATATAATCCTTCAATATTGCAACTCAAGGCTTCAATTTTTTCTTCAGTTCTTTTGGTTTGAGAAATGCAAAGCATGTTCTTCCTTTCCATTTTCTATCTCCATGTCTTTGCACATTTTGCTGTTATGCTTTACTTTGTCTTTCCAAAGCTAAGACCCTAATACTAACTTTAGCCCACAATCTTCACCACTAGGAACTCATTCCCCTTTCTTTGTTTCCTTCCTACCTTTCTCTCATTACCTCTTTCTGTGTAACACACATTTTTCTCCACTGATTCTATTAAATCTAGGTCTATTTTATTGAGAAAGTTTATGTCCTTTTGACTAGTACAGGAAAGACATTCTTCCCTTACTTCTCACTATGTTGATCTGTTCAAATTTCAATTAAATTCAAATAGAAATCTGGGTCAATTTTCCTTTCCTAACTATCCATTCTATCATTTTCTGTGACCTTTTCACAAACACAAGGCACTTATCTAATTTTCTAATCTCTGTTACTTGGGTTTCACTCTGTTCATATTAATTGTCATTTCAATTCCACTATGGCCAACAGTCTTTCTGTGAACTTTGTTGTGAATGGTAGAGTCTAACTAGGTACTCACCAATCCTATTTCCTTTTCATAGTCAGAGAACAAGACTACATTTTCCCACCTCCCTTACATTTTAGTTCGGGGCACTTTGATGGGATATGACCAATGGAATATTATTAAAAGTGATGCATATTACTTTTAGCCCTGGTCATAAAACTTTCCCTGTGGTAGTCCACCCTCTTCCTTCTTCTATTTGAGCCCCATGTAGGTCAGGTTTTGAAAAATGCAGCATCACAATATGGAAGGAGTCTTAGTCCCTTAGTCAATTCTCGGAAAAGAGCCACCAAAAGGAGACAACTGACTAGCACTGAGCAGTGTTGTGAGCAGAAAAAAAAAAAAAAAAAATTTTACTTTGTTAAACAGCTAGATTTAAAAATCTGCTGCCATATCTTCACTTACCAAAAAAAAAAACTCGTTGCAATCTAGTCAATACTGACTCACAGCATGGCATATGCTACCTTACTTAATACATTATTCAGTAATGGACCTTTGAGATCCCAAATTGAGTTTCTTCTTCATGAGAACCAACACTTACATTTCTCCCTCCCCCTTTACATTGTAATTATTCATTTATTCTTTATTTTCAGCTGTAATCATGAACTCTGCTCACTTAAATACTCTCTATGTTAATCCTTCAAACTTCTTCTGTCCCACCTGTCTCCTTGTGTTACCTAACCTGATCAGTGAGTCAGGTATATTCTTGTTACTACGAGAGATTAATCTAGTTCCTTGAAATTCTTTCATCCTTGTCAATGTAAAATAATTAATGTATTTCACCATTTAGTTTTGCTTTCACTATTTGACTACCCATATTGCCACCTATTCTAAATTTGAACTCCTAATTTCAAAGAAAATTCCATCCTTAGAAAAGGTTGTGACCATTTGCTTGAGTTTTTTTTTTTCTTTTTAATCTTTACTTAAATTAGCACTTATTTTATACATAAATCACTCAAGGAACCTTACCTCCAATTTTCTTCATCTCAGCACAGGAAACTTCTGCCTCTTTTATTGAAATCAACATCATCTGACCACCTTTCTCCTTCTCGTCTCTTGCTCACCTCTAAATTTTCTCTAAATATAATCTATGATCACCTACCTTCCCATTTCTTCTCAGAAATATATGAGCTTAAATTTCATTGTAAATCTAACTTCACCACCTAATTTTGGGTATTCTGTTTCTCAAATATCTCCAAAACATTGCTTCATCCATTACTGCACTGCACACAATATTCTCTTTTCTTCCCTTCTACCTAGAAACATGATCTTAATTGTTATATTCAAGAGTCTTCCTTTGTTGTGGACTGCCATCTAGTCAAATACAACTGAGCCTTCCTTTAAACCTTTCTAAATATTGAATAAATCATCCTTTTTGTATAACACCTTCATCTCCAAAAAATGTTCCCTACACTTTGGATATAATTTCTTAGTAATGATTCTGCTTTCTGTAGCAATATGCTTTCTTCCTCATTATTTATTGGACTCACACTGTCAATGTTAATTCAACAAGACAGGAAAAGGACATAAAAGGTGTATGGATTGGGAAGGAAGAAATAAAACTGTGGGCACAGATAAGATGATTGTCTATGTGGAAAATCCAAAAAAAATCAACAAAATAAGAAAAAAAATTCCTGGAACTAATAAATGAGTACAGCAAGGTAACAGGATATAAGGTTAGTGTACAAAAGTCAATTGCTTTTCTATGAACCAGCAATGATCAATTGGAATTTGAATATAAAAAACATTTATAATAAAAACCCAGTGCCATCAAGTTGATTCCAACTCATAGCGACCCTATAGGACAGAGTAGAACTGCCCCATAGAGTTTCCAAGGAGCCCCTGGCAGATTCAAACTGCCAACACTCTGGTTAGCTGCCATAGCACTTAACCCCTATGCCACCAGGGTTTCCCAACATTTATAATAGCATCCCTAAAATGAAATACTTACATATAAATATAACAGAACATTTACAGGGTCTATATGAAGAAATCTACAAAAGTATAAAACTGATGAAAGAGATGAAAAAAGGTCAAATAATGAAGAGATATTCCATGTTTATGGACTAGAAGACTCAATATTGTTATGTCAGTTAATCTCAACTTGATCTAAAGAGTCAACAAAATTCTAGTTAAAAAATCCCAGCAATATATTATAGATATCGAAAAACTGATTCTAAAGTGTGTATCTTTATGAGCCTAGCATAGCCAACATGATATTGACGAACATAAAAAAAAAAAAAGCTGGAGGACAGTACATGACTTCAAGGCTTACTATAAATCTACTATGATCAAGACAGTGTGGTATTATCAGTAGACACATGGATTAATGGAACAGAAGAGAGAGTCCAGATATCGACCCACACAGACACAAAGGAGCAAAGGCAATTTAATGGAGAAAGGAGACCCTTTTCAACAAATGGTGATGGAAAAGTTGATGTCCGCTAAAAAGGGATAAAAAAGGATCTAGAACCAGATCTTACAACTATCATAAAAATTAACTAAAAATAAATCATATACAACTAGATGTAAAAGGCAAAACTGTAAAACTTCTAGAAGGAAACATAAGAGAAATTGTAGGTGACCTTGAGTTTTGCAATAAATTTTTAAATACAACAATATCCATGAGTCTATGTACTTATATAAATAAATGGTGGTTTAAAGAAAAAAACCTCATGGTAGAAAATTTAAAATAATCTATTAGATACTCTGCCCCCGTGGAAACCCAGACCTGTGGGGGTCTAGCCCCCATGGAAGGGCTGTATAAATCTCCACTGCTTAAGTGTGGGCTGTACATAGCAATTTCTTTCCAAAGAATACGGTACAGAAGAAAAAAAGTTGCTGCAGAGTCAATTCTGGCCCATGGTGACCCTAACATAGAAAGGGGTTTAAAAAAAAAAAAAAGATAAGTAATTTTACAGTAGAAAACCTGGCAAATAGCACCTTCGCCAGATAGTCAAGTTCAGCATCAAGGGTAATAAATTATGTATGTGACATGATGAAAATGGTACTTTACCTTGTAGTCTTCGTCCCTAAAACCTATAATCCCAGTCTAATCATAAGGAAAACATGAGACAAATTTCAAAGATCAGCATCTAACAAAATACTTGACCAGTACTCCTCAAAACTGTCAAAGTCATCAAAAACAAGGTTTAAGTCTAAGAAACTGTATTCTACAAGAGAGATCTGGAATCATGACAACTAATTATGTTGTATCATGGCTGGAATCCTGGAACAATAAAAGACATTCAGTAAAAACTAAGGAAATGTAATTAAACAATGGATTTTAGTTAATGTCTGGAAGAATGTGCTCAAGCATAGCAAAGATTGTGAGGATAGCACAAGACCAGGCAGTGTTTAGTTCTGTGGTACAAGAGTCGTTCGTTATGAGTTGGAACCAACTAGACGGCACCTAACAACAATGTATCAATACGGCTTCATGAATTTTAACAAATGTATACTATAACAATGTAAGATGTTAATAATAGGGAAAACGGGATGAAGGAACATATGAGAACTCTGTACTATTTCTCAATTTTTATATAAAGCTAAAACTATCCTAAAAAAATAAAGTCTATGTCCAAAAAAAAGCTAAACATATAACTGGTAGAACAGGATAACACCACCTATTTTAAATGCCAAGATTCCATAGTTTAGGATCTGGCTTGAATAATTTTGCTCTGCAAATTTTCCTTATAATTACAAAATGACTTCTTTTGTTTCCTGAAGTTTAACAAAAGTCACATTTTTTTGCATTGCCCACATTAACAGACTTATTTTGATTAATAGATTCAACCTCTCCTAATCGAAATAAGTTGAACAGATAAAATCACCTTGGCAATGAAAATAATTTTTCTTATTTCTCTTTCAAATTGTCACCAAAAAAACATGTTTAAGGTTAGAACTGAGAATACAAATAACAGTTATGTGTCTGTGAACTCTGTTTTGTACTTCTGTTACCACTGACTAATTTTCTGAAGTGACTTGAATTTATCAGATCTAATGTAATAATTTCAAACAATGTAACTGGATAAATTTTCTACTGAGGTACACTACTTAGGTTTCAAATTTATCACCTTCCAACAGCCAGGTATTACTTTACCTTCAAACTTCAAATTTAAATTTTCATAGCCCCAAGAATATTGAATAAAAAAAAATACATATCAAGATATTTGTGCATCAGAGCTTTAAAATAAAGTCCTATATTACTATTAAGAATGAAGACACAAAAACATTTTCAGAGTATTCTATGCTACTGGAAACATGAATAATGTGTCTTGTACAAACATGGCTGCTAATTTAATGCTTTAGAATAACATACACTTTCTCATTTTATCCTTAATATGTCTCTTTATTTCAGGTCGCTTTTTCTTACTAGGATTCTTACAATGTCCACATTGCTCTTCCAGCCTCCAGCATCTTCATTTTCCACTCCACAGCCAGAACAGTCTTTCAACACTCATACCTTGTCACATCATGGCTCATGCCCCTTTGCTCTCAGAATAAAAACAGGCTCCATAAGTGATTCATTAGACACTTCATAATCTGATTCAACATGACCACTACTAGCCTTTCATCAAAACCCTTGCCCTATACTATAGTCAAATTGTCTCCCATTACACATTGAGATCCTACAGGGCAGACTGTAGATCTTAATATCCTTAAAACCTAACACAGAGCCTTTCATAAACACTGATTTGTTTCCTGCATAAGCTAAGGCAACTAATGTAATGGCTCATTTTATTTACATACTGTATTTTGATGAAATTCCCCTGTATTAACTTGCTTTAGATTTTTTAAAGTGAACGTATTTTTATACAAAGTAACCTTAATATGAAAATTAAAGAAATCTCTACAATGAAGCATGTCATATGCTATTAGCATTTAAAAGCTCTGAAGAAATGTTTGGCTTCTGAAGTACATCATCACATATGAAAAGATATTTACGATTTAAAACTTGGGCAACTTCTCTGTTACTGTAGTTTATAACTATGATAAAAATCAATAAGCCATACAAAACAGTTAATTTTCAAATATTATATTTTCCTAGTATCTATCAGTATTTTAGATACATTTTTTAAAAATTACAACATTACTCAAGAAACAAAGGTTTTCAGAATTCTAAGTAACATTTCTTGGGTTGCTACCTAATATGGGTCCATTCATCTCCAACTCCTGACTAATGTTAATTTTCATATAAATTATGTGGTATAGTATAATCTGTATTGCACATGTATCATTGTCTCCTTTGTACTGAGATATTCATCTAATAATAGAAGGGTAAGGCAGATGGGAAAATAAACAGATAGACAGACAAAAAACAACTAAGGGCTTTTCCAGTTTAAGAAATAAAATGCTCTATCAGTTCCAAAACTGAAAATTCAAAAACTTTTGAATTAACTGTGTTCTTAAACTGAATGTGTCCCCTGCCATGGGAACGCTTTAGTGTTATGAGCTATGATTCACAGGGAACTGCTAGCTAGCCTCTAGCTCTGCCAGGGTTAAAGTAGCGATATTTTCAATAGAACAATTTTTCATTAACTGTTTTTAACAGTTTCTTTTGTTTCTAAAAGATATATACATGCTTAAGTTTATGTATGCCTTTTTTAAATCATATTTTCCCCATTCCAATTTATGGAATTTAATTCCTAGGTAAAATTCTCTCATCTCTTCTAGGCACTATAATGTAAATTACCACACAAAAAAAAAATAGTAATATCTATCCAGCACAGTTTCTAATGCTCCCATTTGTAAGCTATGCCTATATTCATGGAAAAGCAATATTATCTAAGGGTTTGGTTCCCCCATAAGTCACTACTGGCTCAGTCTTTGCCAGAATGGTTCCCAGTACTACATAGTTTAAAGAAGACACAACCAAACACTCAATGAAGGCAGAGGGCATCATGAGTTATGTCTCAAGGGGGTCATTCTGTCTGAACTGAAATGATCAGATATTAAAGGCCTGTTCCTGGAGAAAGAGGCAATGATCTAGAAATGCTCAGAGGGTGTCTCCTTTTCTGACCTTGTCTCCAAGAATTACAGCATCAAAAGTCTACAGAATCAAAAGCAAGTAACTTGGCTGCAAGGCAGCACTGCCAGTTTGTTTGGATGATAAAATTAGTCAAATGGTAAATTGAAACCATTACTAATTCGCTATCTGAATCATTTACTGATGACTGGAGCACCAAATCATCACTGCCAAAGATGTTACAGCAATGTTTGCTAGTGAGAGGTTTGTAACATCATTTTTCGGCATTAATTCAAGAGGCGAGATGTTTTTCCTACGTTTTGAAAAGTTGTTTTGTAATCATTGTTTTTCTTTCTACCATAACCTATATGACAGTAATTATGCTGAAATTGCATGTTCCTATTAAGAGTCTATGTAATAAGTGGTTAATGAAAACATATCCATTTACTACACACCTACTCCTTCCTCACAAATGCCTTCCAAACCTTCTTTAATTAAACATTTGCTCAGTGGTTTTTCCCCCCATTAATTCAAGTCATTTTTGTGTGTTTACTGTTTTCTGTATAAAGTCAGTGAAGGATCACAGCCAGTGTTATGGATTGAATGTACCCCCGCAAAAGATATAAAAAGCCAAACCAAACCCACTGCGGACAAGTCATAGCAACCCAATAGGACAGAGCAGAACTGCCCCATAGTGTTTCCAAGGAGCTGCTGGTGGATTTGAACGGCTGACCTTTTGGTTAGCAGCCATGCTATGAACCACTGCACCACCAAGGCAAAAAGATATACTGATGTTCTAACCCCTATACCCGTGGATGGCACCCTATTTGAAAATAGGGTTTTTCTTTTGTTATGTTAATGAGATTATACCAGAATAGGGTGAGTCTTAACCTAAACCCTTCTGAGTTGTGTCTCATAAAAAAGGGAAAACAGACACAGAAAGAAACATACCCACACAAGCAAAGGGGTCATGTGCAGATACCTCTACAAGCCAAAGAATGCCAAGAAACAGCAGGGGCTACCAACAAGGAAGGATTTGTTGTCCTGATTTGAGCTTTTAGCCTCCAAAACTGTGAGACAATACATTTCTATTCTTTAAAGTCAACCACTTTATGGTATTTTTTGTTGTTGTTGTTACAGCAGCACTAGGTAACTAAGATAGCCAGTGTAGTGAATAGTATTGGTAATCTTTCTTCACTTGTTTCTTGATAGCAGAAACATAAATTTATTATAGTGTTCACTCTCCTAAAAATATCATATTTTTACGCAAATAACGCACACCTCCTACACTGAGATGCCAGACACTCCCTCCCCACTCCAACCCCAGCCACAAGGTATTTTTTTTGCTTATCTTTTTCATGGTAACATGTAAAAAACAACTGGCATAGCAGCACTTGAGAAAATACCTTTTGGCGGGAGGGAGTACCTGGAGAACAAATGTATAAGGTGCTCATTATTTGTGTAAAAACACGGTAAAAAAATATGATAAAAACATCCTTGGTTTAAACTATTCAAAGTAATCCTCCCCACTACATTAGCTTATTGGTAGACATGTGAAGTATTCCAGCCAATAAGGTGTGATGGTTGTATTTCTTCTAAGATTAATTTGTTTATTCTTTTGGCAGTCCACAGTATATTCAATATTCTTTACCAACACCACAATTTGAATGTCTCAGTTCTTCTTCTGTCTTCCTTTTATACTTCCAGCTTTCATGGGCATATGCAACAACTGAAAAGACCATGGCTTGAGTCAGGCACACCTTAGTCATCAAAGTGATGTTTTTGCTTTTTAAAACTTTAAAGAGGACTTTTGCAGCGGAATTGCCCAATGCAATACATCACTTGATTTCTTGACTGCTGCTTCCATGGATGTTGATTGTCGATCCATGTAGAATGAAATAATTGACAACTTCATTTTCTTCTTCATTTATCATGATGTTTATCAGGCTGGTTGTGAGGATTTTCATTTTCTTCACATTAGGGTGTAATCTATACTGAAGGTTGTAGACCTTCACCTTCATCATTAAGTGCTTCTTCATTTCTGGCAATCAAGGTCGTGTCATCTGCATATCACAGGTTGTTAATGAGTATTCCTCCAATCCTGATGCCACACTCTTTCATATACTACAGCTTTTTGGATTATTTACTACTGATATTTATTAAATAAATTTTAAACTAAACTTTCCTAGTTAAGGCTGTTGTTTTATGTTGTTGTTATTAAGTAGACTGAAAATGAACAGTTCTCAAATGGAATAGAATCAGAGAGACCCACCCAATCAGTAGATTTTAATCCAGTCACAGGCCTTTCACTTGTTTTTGCTGTATTAGAGAACTGATATAGTATTAGATCCTGATTTCCCTTTCATGAAAAGTGTTTTCACATTCCCCTTTGCCTAGAGATTTGTTGAAATCTCTTTCCATTAAGGGTAATAACCACAAATAATTGTCAGATCAAAACATGTTTTGAGTCTGAGTCCCATATTTTCTGTCCCACTAATCCTAAATTATCTTGTTGCTGACCACATTTCCTCCTAAGACAACATATAACTTATAAATAAAACGTGACCAATGCAGGAAGAGGAGCTTGAGGAGCCAAATGGAACAAAAAATGAACCTGACGTTCAAGCAACATCTCTTCTTCAGGCATCCACTGATTCTAAGGCTGCAGCTAAGGGGCTGAGAAGGTGAGCATAAAGTGTTGCCTGTGAGACTGAGCAGAGCTTTCAGTCATCTTAAGCTTCGAGGTGAGCGGTATTTAGCTGGGGCCCACAAAGGACTGTAACCTAGGATTAAAGGTGAACCAATAATACAGCATCTCTCAACAAGACCTAACCCAGTTATGAATTAGCTCAATGCCTGATTTCTTTAAGGTGGACTTTGGCTATTCTAATTTTCTGACAAAAAGAAAATTCCCTCTGTGGGAGGAAAAAAAATCAACCAGAGAACCGATGTTATGTCTAATTTTCTTCTTCATAAAATATGCCCAACATTCAATCAGAACTTACCTGGCATACCAGAAACTAACCCATATAACAGAATATAAAGAAAAGAAAGAGAAAAAAACCAAACAGACCTGTGGAAAATTCACAAATTGGTAAATTACTGTAATTATAATACTCAGAAACTTAGATAACAATATAAAGAATTTCCACAGTTATTTTAAAACTTAAAAAAGTATATATTTTAGAACTGAAAAATCTAATGACTAAAATTAAGAACTGAATGTCGTTCTTAGGTACTGTCGTGTTGGTTCCAATTCATAGCGACCCTATGTACAACAGAAAGGAAACACTGCACAATCCTACGCCACCCTCATAATTGTTGCTATGTTTCAGTCCATTGTTGCAGCCACTGTGTCAATCCATCTTCACGAGGGCCTTCCTTTTTTTTTGTTGACCCTCTACTTTACCGAGCATGGTGTCCTTCTCCAGGACCTGGTCCCTCCTGATAACGTGTCCAAAATATATGAGATGAAGTTTCACCATCCTTGCTTCCGAAGATCACTCTGGCTGTATTTCTTCCAGAGAGACTTGTTCATTCTTCTGACAGTCCATAGTATATTCAATATTCTTTACCAACACCATAATTCAAAGGCGTCAGTTCTTCTTCAGTCTTCCTTATTCATTGTCCAGCTTTCAGATACATATGAGGCTACTGAAAATAACCACGGTTTGGGTCAGGTGCATCTTAGTCCCCAAAGTAACATCTTAGCTTTCAAACACTTCAAACAAGTCTTTTGTAGAAGATTTGCCCAATGCAATATGTCATTTGATTTCCTGACTTCTACTGCCTTGGGTGCTGATTTGTGGATCCAAGTAAAATGAAATTCTTAATGATTTCAGTCTTTTCTCCATTTATCATGATGTTTATTGGTCCAGTTGTGAGAATTTTTGTTTTCTTGAGGTGTAATCCATGCAGAAGGCTGTAGTCTTCAGTCTTCATCAATAAGTGCTTCAAGTCCTCTTTGCTTTCAGCAAGCAAGGTTGTGTCATCTGCAATATCACAGGTTATTAATGAGTCTTTCACCAATTCTAATGCCATATTCTTCATCATATAGTCAAACATCTTGGATTATTGGCTCAGCATACAGATTGAATAAGTACGGTGAAAGGATACAACTCTGAAGCACACCTTTCTTGATTTTAAACCATGCAGTATTCCCTTGCTCTGTTCAAACCACTGCCTCTTGGTCTACGCACAGGTTTCACGTGAGCACAATTAAGTATTCTGCAATTCCCATTCCTTGCAATGTTATCCGTAATTTGTCAAGGTCCACACAGTCAAATGCCTTTGCATAGTCAATAAAACACAGGTAAACATTTTTTTGATATTATCTGCTTTCAGCCAGGATCCATCTGATGTCAGCAATACCACCACATGTCTGTCAGTTTGTCATACTAGGGTATCTTGAGTGTTGCTGCAACCCTGGAAGCTATGCCACTGGTATTTCAAATACCAGCAGGGTCACCCTCGGTGGATAGGTTTCAGTGGGTCTTCCAGACTAAGACAGACCAGGAAGAAGGCAATCTACTTCTGAAAAATTGGCAAATCTAGATAAAACAATCAAATTTCCAGGAAAACGCTTTCTTCCAAAACTGATGTTGGAAGAAAGAAAAAAATATGAAAAATCTTTTATCTCTTAAAATTTAACTCAATTAGCATCACTAGTCAGAGCTTCAGGAAAGGACAACTTCAACACAGTCATAGTTTCCAGTCTGAATCTAGGTATATATTGAGATATTTTCTTTCCCTTTGGTCATATTTGCTATATGCTTATATACACAACTTGATTGTATAGAGTACCCAAACACTAGTTAAACATCTGAAGAAACCTATGAATTACTCCTCTTTTGTTTCTTTTGAAAACATTTTTTTCATTTATTTTTGGGTACAGATTTTTATCGTAAAGACAGTGGTTAATTTTATGAGTCAGCTTGGCTAGGCTATGGTACTTATTTGGTCAAATACTAATCTAGATGTCAATATGAAGTATTTGCACGTGGATAAATGAGTTGGCCTTAAATAAAGCACATTGTCCTCTATAATGTGGGTGGGCCTCATCCAATCAGTTGAAGGCCTTAAGAGGCAAAAAGGGGTTTTGCCAGGGGAGAATTTTGTCACCAGACAACAAATAGATATCTTGCCAGAATTCCTCTTGCTCCTCCACCTCATGAATTACCAGTGTGGGGATACAAATCTGCTGGGATCTCCAGCCTGTTACCTGACTTACGAATTTTAGAATATGAGACGACCAGAATTTCCAGCCTATAGCTTGACATACAGATTTTGCACTTGCCAGCCCCACAGCTGGATGAGAAAAGGGAGCTGTGATTTAGTTGGATCAGATTTATTCTTTTTGGAAAAAAATCAGACAACTAATACCAGTTTTTGAGAACAACTAATTACTATCTTCAGTTTAAAGTAGCCATCACCATGATAAACCTCTTATATACTTTAAATTCTTTCCTCTAAAACTTGCTTCTTTTCAAAAAGTTTAAATCCAGAATCTTTAATAACGTAATCCATGTAGCAAGTTATTGGATCTTTATCCAGGCTAATTTCTAACAGTGTGTATCTAGTTTTTCTTGTTTTCAATTAGCCTCTAAAAATGCTGAAACATTGCTTGTACCTCTGGACAGTTTCTATTCCTGCGTGTCCCTTGTTTCTTATTATGCTATCTGAAAATAACAGCATGTCAGTGTCTTTCTGCCACAGGTGTCTATGGCATCATGTTTCAATTATTCAGAGTGTCACCAAGTGGGGTATTCTGATGTGAAATATTCAGTCTAGGATATACATTTTCAGAACGTTGTATCTATTTCAATTTGTCCGTTATTTCTCTTAACCATTTATAAAATACCTTGACTGTGTTGACAGACTCCGTCCTTGTTTGTGCCATAATGACAAGGATAATAATGCTGTATTTTGAGATGCTTATTGATATTACATACGTTTTTATTTCCATTTCCATAACAGCTGAGTTCTAATGCCTCTGTGTTCCCAGCATTACCACCTTTATTGGGTGACATAATTTTGTTTAGAGTTGTTTATGTAAAAAGAACCTTAAAATTCCTATATTATTTCTGAAATTTGACTTTTATGGTTGTACTTGTCTTGACCTTAGAAGGGTATGCTAGAACTAGGGGTTAGGGGTGTGGATGATTGATCAGGAGAAAACTACTATTCCAACATATTTTCTTATGATGAGTTCAAACAAGGTCCATTGGCTCTTATTTAATTTCTTGGCAAGATTTGGTCAAAATCTGTGTGCACCTTAAAGAGGACAAATGAATAAATCTGGGCACCATCACATCAATAACAGCTAAGAAAACTGCACTCCATAGTGTTCCACTGGCTGTCTAATGTAACTTGAGGAAAGTCTTACCATGTCCCTTGAAAAAAGCTATTTAGCTACCAGATTTTGAACACAGGACACAACAGGGTACCTCCTGTTATCACCAGAGGTACTGGCTGGGGGATTATTTGTAATAAAGAACCCAGGTTCTATGCTGAAAAGGCAATCAAAGTCATTTCAAATTTTTTTTTTTTTTATTGAGAGATGTTAGTAGACAGAACTAGATAGAAATATAGGAGATGAAAAGAAGTGGATGGATTGGAAAGGTAATTGGTAGTCACGCTCATTCAAATTTGGATATGAGGGTTGTGAGAATGGGAAAAGTAAAAGGTATTGCCAGAGATAAGAATTAAGAAAATGATAAAAACCAGTTTGGGAATAGTTGAGATGCTCAGTTTTAAGCACGCAGAATTTGAGCGGACCATGGGACACCCAAAGGAGATTTGGATTTCTGGGCCATAGTTATAGATATGGGAGTCGTCAGCTTATAGACTCATTGCTGTCGAGGCCATTTCAACTCAGACCAACCCCAGGAACTTATAGCCAGTCATTGAATGTGAGAGATAAGAAGATTAATGACAAGGTTATGTATATTCAGGGATGCCTCTGAGAGCAATATGAACAATAACGTTCATTCCTGGGAATGGCCAGCAATCATAGTTTATAAAATGTAACGAACCTTATTTGTTCAGAGGTTTTAGTTCTCTTGAATTCTATTTAAAAACAATTAAAGAGCAACTGCTATATGTTGAGCATTACCTAAGGTTACAAAAAGGAACAAAATCAAATCTCTTTAGTATGAAGGAACTTATAATGTAAGTGTAAAATACATTAAAAAGTTAGATTTTTTTAAATTTTACTTATTTTTTTCTCAAAGAGAAAAAATATATATATAGATTTTTCATGAGAAAATCTAGTGAGGTTAGTTACCTAACTACTATAATTTTTCTGTAATGTATATGTACCTGTGTTAGAGAATTTCACAAATAACAAATTACTATCAGAAATACAGTTAGATGAAGAGCACTCAGAACCTATATGGTCTCATAAATAAACATACCAGTCAAAATGCCACCATAGTTTAAAACATCTTCAATTTTTCATAAATAATACTAAAATGAATCTAGCTCTTCATCTTGACAAAAACCTTGAATGTTGCTTTCTGTTTCAATATACTGAAGCATTATGGCTCTTGAAGTGCAAAGACGGGCATCATGTCCCTTTGAAGGTTCATTATTGCAGTTCATTGTCCTGATTTTCATTTCTATACACTGGCTTAAAATAGAAATCTAGATTTTGTTGTTTGGCCAGTTTCCTCCTTTTACAAAGAAAGTGCTCATATGGTACCAAGTGAGAACAGATGCTACAAAGTGCTATCCTCCTGTACTCAGTTTTATAGTTGTTAACTTCATTTCGCTCCAAGTAAGTTTCATTTCCACTTCAAGCAAATAACTGCGATATGTGAAGCTTACATTATTTTTAATTAATTTATTTTTGTAGCATTGCCTCCGATGGTGAACAGTGTAGTTTCTTTAGACTTCATTCTCTCTTCATTGCTTTCAAAATGTTTTATTATTTAAATCTTCTCATTATTTAAGGTTTTCCCTTTTGCTCACTATTTGGATTCTTATAGCCAGCTCTCTTGCTCATGTTTGGAATGTTGTATTAAATACTTTATATAAAGTAAACACTGTTGTATCAACAACATTGTGTACAATGGTAGAGCAAAACATGTAGACAACTGGAGTAAAAGAAAGAAGATAAACTGAGTCTGTGTGTGTGTCATGGAAAATATACTTCTTTGTGGGTCACTTCGTTCAGTTTCGTACACTTTTTCACTTTCAGCTGTTATTGTTTGGTAGGGGCAAGCTAAATCCCCTCCTAAAAAATCTGAAATGAACTGACACAATTTCATGTTTTGAATATTTTATTCCCCATTTATCTACTGTATACAAAAAATGTGTGTAATAGAGTTACACATTATAACAAAAGGAAAAAGCTATTCAAAAGGATTCAAGCAAGAGAGATACCTTAGTATTGTACACTGGAACTTGGATTTCCATTCTGCGAAGAGTGAGTTATATAATATTTATGACACTGAATTTATTAAAAAATCTGGCTATCTCTTACTATTAACAATGAATGGATTCAGGGTGTGTTCACTATCAAAGTCAGAGAGAAAAATGTAAACCATGATTGTATAGCATTTTAATATTAATAAATAGACAATGTTTCTTCTGAGCACATGAAAGTGGCATTGGCTCGAGACAGGTGTTCTAATAATGAATAGCCCAACTCATAGAAGATATAGGCCTCTGAATATTGCCATCTTTAGATTTTGTAATGGTCTTATTTTTTTTTTTCCAAAACCAATTGTTGTAGTAAAATTAAAAAAAAGAGAGAGAGAAAAATAATTAAAATAATGGCTTTTACTTTCATTTCTTCTTTTCCCTCTTTCAATAATTGTTTACTATGTATTTGCTTACAAACACATCTATTGCTTCATGAGTGTCTTAATGCATTGATTTTACTTTTCTTTTATCTGATATGGATCAATATAAACTGGTCAATTTAAGTCAAAAGTAGCTCTAATCCCCATGGATATTTTTGCAAAAGATAAGATTTAAAAAGTAGCAGCAGGCTGGAGACAAAAATGAGGCTTCGTTATGCTTTACAGTAATTGGCACAGGAAAGTTATCCTAGACTGAGCTAAAGTAATAAAATTCAATTATAGAGTTATAGTAATAATAAATACTTGGAAGAAAAAAAATAATTTAAATTCCTCATTTCTCTCTATTAGTCATGCTATTGTTTTTAAAACAAAGTTTCTGTGTCTAAAAAAAGACCTAACAGCCAGTTTACTATTATAAATTCATAGATGATAACTTAGTAACAATTTTGGAAAATCCTATTATTTCCTGTATTTTACACCAGAATTGCTAATAGAAAAATCAGAGCTGTGTCATACTAAAAGAAATATAAAAATAATTTTATTAAAATACTTTATTCTTAAAATTACCTAGAATATCTATGAATCTATTTTCCTTCATGCCATTAAGTTCACACAAAACTGCAGAACGCTAAATTAATGTCCAGGATGTAAGTCAGCCACTCGGGAACAACATGGAATAAATACAGTAATCTAAAAGTAAAACTGTTTTTCACTAAGTTAAAAAAATAATAATAATAATGAGAGTACATTTTGGACCCTAGATTTCCAATTGAGAACCTCAGCCCTAAGCTTCAAAATTACATCTTGAAAATCTCAAAGCTATTACTTAGAAAATGAAATACCAGACATAAAAGCTGGAGATCTACAATGTCTAAAAGTTTATTGTAATTTGTTACTTTATGTCCTATTCAGTCTATATTGTTCCTGTGTCCCTGAGTGCAAAATGGAGCAACAGGTTTGGTTTTTTGTTCTGTTTTGTTTTAAGTAGTCTAAAGAAGTTCATGAAAAAAAATCAAGATGTCCCAATTTTACAGAACTTAGATCTGTAGGCTAGGGAGGCTCAGAGACCAATAAGCTTAGGTGACAGAAAAAAAAGCAACGAAAGCAATTATATTAGGATTTGTTCAAAATTAGGAGCAATGCCCCTCTGGCTATAGTAGTAATTACCATATTTTTATGCAAATAATGCACTCCGTTTGTTTGCCAACAGCACCCTCCCCCACCCATGAGATATTTTTGTAAGCATGCTATGCTAATTTTTTTTACAGCAACATATAAAAAAAATGGCATAGCTACGCTTATGAAATTACTGCTTGGGGGGATGACACATTTGGGAAACAAACGCAGAAGGTGTGTGTTATTTGCGTAAAAATACAGTACCAACTTTCATGGTTATTCATTTTTTTCTATCCTTCCTGGACACCTAGAAGACTCAAATTTACAGCCCCTTTGCAATTAGTCAGAGCAATATGACTAGTTCCACCTAATGGGCTGTAAGTGAAATTCATATGTGTCACTTCCTGGCTGAGACAACAAAAAGACTGCTCTATTCTCCTGCTTGCTCAAATGTTGCTACAGTGACTCTGAAAGCTTCATATTTATATTGTGAAACCACATAGTGGAATCTTTAAAAATCATTGAGTAATTGTTTGGAATGGTGCTTCTCCAGGGACATAAACTTATGTCACTGATGTTTCAGGGCTTATTTAATAGTTAGAACAGTTCAGCTGAATCTGAATAATCCTCAGGGCTAGATGACATTTTGATTCTTTTAACTAAAATGTATTGTGTAATGGGAATGTTAGGAAATCAAGAGATAGAAACTGGTCAAAGGATTCTGAACACCCTTTTTGTTACACATAACTCAGACAGATTATATTTAAATACATAGAAGTAAAAAAAAATTTTTTTTTTTTTTTTACTTCTATATATCAGTGGAAAACATCAAGCTTTGAAGTGAAACTGGGACCCAAAGGGACACTGTTGAGGATAGTTACATGGGATGGGGAGTGTGCTCACTAACAGCCCACAGTTTTAGGCCAGTTATATAGACCAGAAAGTATAACAATAAAATTTTTTCTCTCTTCTAATCTTTCTCTGATACGACTGAGTAGCTGTTGTATGTGCCTGTGGATGAAATCTACCTGAATAAAGCAAAGGTCTAATGACCTTTCAAATAAAGTGACAAGCTGTTCTCTAAATTGACTATAAAGAAAAACACTCTACAAAGACAGGCGGCAGGGTTCCTAAACAAAGAATATAAATTATTCATCCTTATACAGTACTAATACACAAACATAGAACAAAATAGTAGCACTTCTGGCAAATGTTCCTTAAGATAAATATTTATATTATAAATACCCAGTATTTTCAACAGAAGGAAACACTGCTAATGGCAAATGCCAGAAAATTTATGCGCTAAATTGTAGGATGTGTGGGTTTTTCCAGAATCCTTTCTAAAACCAATCACTTGGTGGTAACATGCCACTTGAACTCAAAATAAGTTCTAAATCAATGCTCCCCATCTGGTATGATCTTAAATAATTAGCACATCCAGCAAAAAGAAAGCTTAACACTCTCCATAAGCAGGATAATAAAGGCAGAACTGTTAAGAGAACACTTGGAATGACTTAATGCTGAGCCCGTAAACACCTACACATTGCCTCTCTCAATTGCTCTTAGATGAATCTCAGAAGGCGGCAGACCATTTTTTAGTGCAAACTGGCATTCAATTACGCTCTTCGCTTAATTAACTGTAGTATTCTTAAGGTCAGTTTGTTCTCTATACATAAGGTATCACATGTTCCTATTCAGAAGAGACAAAGCATCATCCCTGTATTTGTATTACTAGAGACTGAAATCGGGTTAGCACCTTGTGTGACAATCCATACATAAAGGTGCATAGTTTGGCTAGATGGGGATATGGAACCATATTCTAATCACAGACCAATGTACTTTGCAAACTAAAATGTCATTTAAAAAGAGGGATTAATTCATCTCCACAGGATACTGGGGAAAGAAATAGATGGTAATTCTTCTACCATTGGATAGGGAAGCAAAGGCACTAAAACATCAGCGGACATAGATAACAGACATTTAAAAAAAAAAAAAAACCTTAAATATCTTCTTTTGTTGTCATATGCATTATATTTGCAACCCAAATAAACCAAGGCCTCTTAGGTCTAGATTTAAGACAACCTCACACATTGTCACATGTTATAAAAGCATATGAAATCATATAAAACACTGCACCTCTACACATGCATGCGCACACACACACACCACACATATATACCCATTTAACTCCCAAAGCATTAACAACTATGAATCTTCTCCCTTCAGTTTTCTCAAAATTTACTCCTCAAGCAGCTGCTCATACCTCTTCCCTTCTTTCCTCCCTTGCCTGTGTCTCAAAATTTTCTCCTCTATCTACTAGACTGGAAACCCTGGTGGCGTACTGGTTAAGTACTACGACTGCTAACCAAAAGGTTGGCAGTTCAAATCTGCCAGGTGCTCCTTGGAAACTCTATGGGGCAGTTCTACTCTGTCCTATAGGGTCGCTATGAGTCGTAATCGATTCGACGGCAGTAGGTGTTTTGGTTTGGTATCTACTAGAGTATTGCTCTCTCCCTACCTAGGTTCCCTACCTTCTCCCTATCCCAGTGGTCATCTCTGGAGCCTTTTCCTACCTTATGTTCTTTTCTTCCAGATATTTCCCATTTCTCTTTCTAGGCAGTGATTTTTTTAATCTCATTTGGCTTTCCTAATTTTATATTTTCACTCATTGTACCATTAACTCAAAAAAGTTTAGTAGGAGAAATAATTTTCCTTAGAAGTGTATATATGGAATTTGGGGAGAGGGCAAAATAAATCTGTAAAACCTATACTTTAATATTCCACCAAATTTATTATTGAAGACCAATCCTCACTAGCCAGATGCTGACACCACAGTTAATGTTTTTCCTTGAGCCATTATTTTTACCTCCACTTTTATTGTGGAACATTTGGTGTCTCAGCATCATTCATTCAAATCCATTCTTTTGGAAGTTTTCTATTCCAACTTCTCAAAATCCTTATGTGCAGACCCCAAATATCTCAAAATTTATATATCAAATGAGGTAATATTTGTATAACTTACTCAATGGAACCTACCCAGGGAGAAGGTCTACCACTTATTAAGAACTTGATCTCTATTAGACTTAGTTTACTCATTTGTAAAGTGGAGAAAACAATAACTTTTCTACTTCCCTCAGAAAGTTACAACTATATGTTATAACACAGATGAAATTACTTGAGAATTGCAAAATTCCAATCCAGTGCAAGATACTTACATTGTTGTTGATGACACAGCCAGATAGTGTTAAATAGAGATCTGTTGGAACCCAGGTTTTATAATACCAAATCTTTTCACTGCTTTCCAAGTGTCATGTTATACACATTTTTCATATTTGTTCAAGCATTCTCAATGGTAGTTTATAGCAATAAGTAAAGAATTAAGAGAACAGACTTCAGATTAGACATCCTAAACACAAATTCTAGGTTCTGCCACTTACTACCTATGAAAATTGGAGGGTGTCATTTAAACTTTCTCTGCCCCTAATATTCATACATAAAGTGAACACAAAACTATCACCTGACTTAAGGGGCTACTGTGACAATTTAACTTGTTAAAATTTGTGAAATACTCCAGGGAAGCACATGGAAAGTGCTACATAAATTACTAGAAAGAAAAAAGAAAACATTTTCACCATCTGATGCTCTATGTCCTAAAGTCTATAAGAAAAGCCAAAAGCCTCATATTGATGTCTTACACTAATACTGAAAATGTTAATTTAAACATTATCTTACTTACTTTTACAAGTAGGATAATATTTGCCATACACTCATGTAGATTTCTAATACCATTTACTTTGCTATATGTTGTAAATGGTATGTTACAGGCATAATAACTTGGTAAAAGGAACTCAGGATATGGGAACAGACAGACTGGAGTTGAAATCAGTTTATCTTTAAGCAAGTTACCTAACACTTCTCTGCTTTGGCATCTATAATAATAATAAGATTTTTGTGAGGTTTAATATGAAGCTCTTCATACTGTTCCCATTCCTGGCAAATGGGCTATAAGAAACATCATATTAGTTACTTTTTCCTGTTCTGTATGTGTGTTCTTTCTAATAATAGTCATGTGCCTAAGAACTTGTACTTACTTTCTAAATTTCAGTAGTTCAAAACCTGTGGTCCTGGGTTCCTATGAGACTTTAGGATTATTTCTACAAAACCATATGTAAAACCAGGCTGGTATGCTAAATGGATAAGCAATGTATCATACATTGTATCATACACTATATCATACATTGTATCATACAGGACTATTAATAAAATACAAAATCATTTTAAAGCATGGTCTTTTGCCATTATATATCATCTCAACAGCTAATAATAGTAGAATCAGCTTAAACCAAACAAACCTATTGCCATCAAGTCATGGAGATAATAAAATGCCTGTTAAAAGTTCTCATTCTAAAATCATGGACCACTAGTTGAAGGAAACTCAAACTAAAGCACTTTAAAGTTATTTTAAATCTGCGATTCAAAGCAGAGTTCTTATTTTAACTGTCCTCCTTCTTCGCCACACTCTGGTTATTTTTACAGTTTCCCCTTTATGCTCTGATTTTATAATGTGACTGTTCATGCATATTTCTTCCAGGGCTAGATTTCTAATATGCATAGACTCATGCACTCCCAGAGTTGAAAAGGATCTTAAAGTCATCTCGTCTAACCCTCCATCAGATGCATGAATTATTCCTACTTGTGTTTGCATCTGTTCTCACAGTGCTTTAAATATACCCTAGACATTAGCCCCATAGCCAAACATTAACTCTGACTCTAAATGGAATTCTTAATTCATCAGCACTTTTAAAATTTCCCAGTTGTAACAAGATTCTCAATTAAAGTGAATTTAACCACTACTTTCACAAGATGACTGATTCTCTATTATATTGAGCTAGCTCATCATCAGGACCCAAATCATTTTCATTTATTAAATTAGATGCTTAGACAACTACATTAACTCTTTCAGATGACTAAGGTACCTCTTAGTGTACTAACTGTAGTAAAAAGTTATGTACCAGTTAAAGTCATGAATAATAACTTGGCAGGAAGTATAATATATGGAGCCAGAAATAAATGACTTTATGAGGATGGTGCTTTTTAGTACATGTTAAAGGCAAAGAGAAACAGATTACTAAATACTGTGAGTCACAATATGAGTGGATTTCATCAGAAATTTAAATCTATATTGACACTCTTTGAAGCATCACATTAAGAGATGGTTATATTGGCTGTTACGGATCTCACACTGACAGAGAGATGTTGTGATAATGACAGTCATTAAAATAACTGCCTAGTCAGACTTAAAATGATCAACATTAAATTTGTGTTGATTAACCATTAACTTCTTTTTTTTAAGTTTTAATAGTCCAAAATAATAAGTACTGAATTTAAAGTTTCTTTATCTTTTCATCTTTTCTTTTTTCTTATTTTCCCCCTTTTCTTTTCATCTTTTCTTTTTTCTTATTTTCCCCCTTAAGAACTATATGCTATTCATGCAACTTTACAACAACTGATGTTAAAATGATGCATGGTTAATGTACTTACATGGCATAGGCCCTTATATGATAATTTTGAATATAAAAACTAGGAAACATTTTTTTCACAAATCCTTTTTTTTTCCTTCTGCATTCATTGTCAATAGAAATTGAGTGTATTCTACATAGTCCAGCACAGATTTAGGCCCCAAGACTAAGTTGAAATTATACTTCTTATAGTAAAAACTGCATACATTTAAATTTCCTAATCCTTCTGAAATGAGTTGATTCCTAATTTCTTTAAATATCCAAACTAGCTGTCACTTACTTGAATAGGTTATCAGAAGCCTTTTGGAGCTATATGAATTGTAGTAGCTCTAGGAACTCAAATGATATGCATAGTTCTCAGAGTCCCGAAACACACAAAAAATTATCATCGAAATATCATGTGTTAGTTTTTTACTGTTACCATTACAAATGGCCACAAACTTAGCAGTTTAAACACCAAATTTATTATTTTTATTATTGATATTTATGATCATTGAAAAGATACGTTCTTTCAAACTTACACAGGACACTGGCATGGACTGAATTGTGTCCCCCAAAAATATGTCAACTTGGTTAGGACATGATTCCCAGTGTGTGTGGCTGTCCTCCATTTTGTGATTGTAATTTTATGTTAAAGAAGATTAGGGTGGGATCATAACACCTTTACTAAGGTCACATTCCTGATCCAATGTAAAGGAAGTTTCCATGGAGTGTGGACTGCACCATCTTTTATCTTACAAGAGATAAAAGGAAAGAGAAGCAAGCAGAGAGGAGAGACCTCATACCACCAAGAAACAAGCACCAGAAGCAGAGTGCATCCTTTGGAGCCGGGGTTCCTTCACGGAGAAGTTCCCAGTACAGGCGAAGACTGATGAGAAGGACCTTCCTCTAGAGCCAACAGAGAGAGAAAATTCTCCCCTGGAGTTGACACCCTGAATTTGGACTTCTAAGCCTACTAAACTGTGAGAAAAAAAAACAAAAACAAAACTTCTCTTTGTTAAAGCCATCCACTTGTGGTATTTCTGTTATAGCAGCGCCAGATGACCAAGGCAGACACCAAACAGAATTCATGGCCTCCTTATTCCCTCTTCAAAGCCAGCCATAGCAAGTCAAGTCCCTCTCAAGCTTCAAATCTCTCTTCCTTCTTCTGCCTCATTTTTCCTCATCTAGTCAGGAAAGATTCTCCATTCTAAGGCCTCATGTAATTACATTTGTAATGTAACATATTCACAGATTCTGAGAATTAGGGCATGGATATCTTTGAGGGGTATGGGGCATTTTTCTGCCTACCACATATTCTAAGATTGTAGGTCACAGTTGCTGAATATGCTATGACTCCAATTTTTTTTTGGGGGGGGGCAATGCTGAAGGACTAGAATAAAAGATTTTATTTCAAATCAATCCTTATAATAATAATTTAAAAATTACATAAATAGTAACTGTGGGATTTAGAATACCTATGTGTTTTAAATGAAGTGGAAAACTGAGGTATTATCATGGTAAAGCAAACCAAAAAGTCAACAAAATACACATTTTGCATATTATTGGAAGACATGAAAAATGGTTTGGTTATTAAGGGCGGACATCTAGTGATCTTTCACCCTTCTGGAAATCATGCCCAGATTTCCCTCTGGCATACTAAATACCTCCCTCATTTTCAGCTCAGGTGATTCTAAATAGATCATGGCCCAGGGATGCTGCATACACCTAGGCCTGAACAGTTCAGCACCGTGTGTTACTTTGGCCCTCAGGGGTTGGTTCAAATGTCATTTAACCCTGTTTCAATTAGAGGCAAGGAGGCATAATAAATTTTTTATACACACTGAAATAAAAAGGCTTCAATTTTTCCTATTGGACATGATCACTGAAGGAAAAGGTTCATATCTTGATAAAGTAATCATAGTTCCAATGTCCTCCATGCCTGAAACAAATGTATTCTGCAACTTTGCAATAGCTGAGAACAACAAATTACTCATAGAAAATTATGTCAATACATTTCTTAAAGTTGAGACATCACCCCATTTTTCAAATAAACCCTATTTAATTTAGTTTTACTATTTTAATATTTTATAATTTTATTTAAACTTTTACATCCAAGTTTATAACCTTTTTTGGTAATATTTTTACCAAGTATTGCTATTAAGGTTATGTGATCTACTTAAAACAAGTTGGGGAATTTTCTCTCTCTCTAAGGAATCAGGAAAAGAATCTAAATACTGTTGTAAAGAACAACCTGAGCTTGGTGCTTTTTTAAACACTAACTCTTTAGTACTTTTCCAACTACTTTTTCAAATGTTTGGCATTTTCCTAATTTTCTTGGGTTAGTTTTGGTAGATTGTTTTATTTTCAAATCACTGTTACCACCCCCCCAAATTTTGATATATCTTTCACATATACAGGTAGAACTCACTTAAATATTATGTTCCTTTTTTACTTTTCATTTCTCTCAGTCTTTCCCTATATAGATTTATATATTTCATTGGACTTTTTAAAATTTAGGTAGCCAGTTGGTTTGATTTTTCCCCCCTTTGGCAATATTTTATTTCTTATTCCATTAATATAATATTTTATCTACATTAATGCTTCCCTTAACCTTTCTATGAGTTTATTTCATTGTTTTTTTTAATTTCTTTCCTTAAATATAAAACAAATTTATCACCAGTCTTTTTGTTGTTGTTGCCATTGTTTCAAGCCTATAATCCTAATCTTCATTATTATCTGCCCCCTACAAAGCACACGCTCTAATACATTTTACATAACCATTGCCTTTGAGTCGATTTTGACTCATACTGACCCAGAGTAGAACTGCCCCATAGGGTTTCCAAGGCTGTAATCTTTATGGAAGCAGGTTGCCACATCTTTCTCCCTCAGAGTGGCTGTTGTGTTCAAACTGCCGACTATTCGCTTAGCAGCCAAGCTCTTAACCACTGCGCCACCAGAGCTCCTTATAGTTGACATATATCTTGAATATAACGGAAACCCTGGTGGTGTAGTGGTTAAGTGCTGCGACTGTTAACCAAAGGGTCGGCAGTTCAAATCCACCAGGCGCTCCTTGGAAACTCTATGGGGCAGTTCTACTCCGTCCTATAGGGTCGCTATGAGTCGGAATCAACTGGACGGCGCTGGGTTTGGTTTCGGTTTTACTATATATAACTTCCTATCTGTATGTGGTTTTTAAATAAGTATTTAAATAAAGTCAAATGTACTTACAGAAAAGAACAACAATTATTCGTGAATAAAAGAAAAAGAGTAAATTGATACAAATTCATAGTGAATGTTCATGTATAACAAGCTCGAAACATGACACACACCCCAAGAACTCCCTGGCCTACACTAGCCACACCCCTCACTACATGAACTCTATGCTGACTTCTAACATCGCAGATTAGTTGTGCCTAGTATAGAACTTTTTGTAGATGGAATAATATCATATATATCATTTTATCTGTCTTTTTTCCTCAAAATTATATTGACGAGATTAGTCAGTATTATAGTATGTAGCTGTAATTAATTTATTTTATTTCTGTCAACCATTCCATTTTATGAACATGCCATAATTTATTTGGAAAATGAATAAGGAAGACTGAAGAAGAATTGATATTTTTGAATTATGGTGTTGGCAAAGAAAATTGAATATGCCATGGACTTCCAGAAGAACGAACAAGTCTGTTTTGGAAGAAGTGCTGCCAGAATGCTCTTTAGAAGAGAGGATAGTGAGATTTCATCTCACATATTTTGGACATGTTACAAGGAGTGACCAGTTCCTGGAGAAGGACATCATGCTTGATAAAGTAGAGGGTCAGCGAAAAAGAGGAAGATCCTCAACGTTATGGATTGAAACGGTGGCTACAACGATGGGCTCAAACAGCAACAATTGTGAGGATGGTGCAGGACTGGGCAGTGTTTCATTCTGTTGTACACAGGGTTGTTATTAGTTGGAACTGACTTGAGAGGACCTAACAATAACAACAACAGCGTTGACAGACATTTGACTCAACTTTCCAGTTTCAGGCTATAACAAGCAGTGATGCTGTGGAATTTTTTTAAATATACTTTCATGCATATTGGTATATAATCTATTGTGCATAAAACTAGGAATGCATTGTTTAGACCAGTGCTGCCCAATAAAATATTCTGCAGTGATGTAACTGTTCTCTAATAAAACCACATGACTCTTGAGCACTTATAATATGACTCATGTGACTGAGAAAATGAAATTTTTTTATTTTATTTCATTTTAGTTAATTTATATTTAGCCACATGTAGCTAGTGGCTATCTCACTGAGCAGTAGAGATCTAGCCCTTAAAGTAAGATTTGCTTCAGCTTCAGAAGATACTAATGTACAGTATTTATACTTTCATCAAGTTACAAACCTAACAGCAGTGTATGAGAGTTCCAGCTCTTGTGTTCGGGTTACATGGAAAGTTGAAATTTTGGAAGAATATACCTATTGAGCCACCTGAATTTGATGGATTTCGGTTGATGATGTTTTCTTAATTATTACTTAAATCTCTTCAAGTAGTTTTTTGTTTGTTTTTCGTTGTTATTATTGTTGTTTATGCAAGTTAAATCATTCTCCTTACAATATAAGAGAATCTGCTTGGTTAGGTTTTCCTTGGTCATCTTCCTTTTAAGTATATGTATTAAAATTTATTTCAAAAAATTCTGACTTCCAGAAAATCAATAATATCAGATGTCGACCCAAGACTAGAACACAGGACAGAGCAAACAGATATCAACCCAGATAGTGAAATCACAAAAATAAATCAAGATAAAAAATGCTCTAAACAGGGAAATAGTGATGTTATTATGCCAAAGACGACAACATTAAAACAATAAAGAGGGACTAAAAAATGTAGACAGATCTTTCAAACAGAGAGGAAGTCAAGGCAATATAAAGAAATAATAGTTCGGTTTAAAATTAGAAAAATAGAGGAAAATATTAAGGTAACCGCAAAGGAGACTAACAATCCTATACATCAAAATAAAATACAAGAAAAACATAAAGAATCAGCAAAAACAAAATTAACAACAGTGAATAAGAGGGAAAGACATTAAATAATGAAAAACTATCCAGGACAAAAATTGAAACGGAAAAAAGAAACTGTCAACAACACACAAAAAAAGACATCAAAATGACAGCACTGAACTCATACATATCCATAATTATGCTAAATGTAAATGAATTAAATGCACCAATAAACAGGCAGAGAGTGGCAGAATTGATTTTAAAAAAAAAAGCACAATCCATCTGAATGCTGACTACAAGAGACACACCTTAGATCTAAAGACACAAACAAACTAAAACTCAAAGGATGGAAAAAATATATCAAGCAAATGATAATCAAAAAAGAGTAGGAGTGGCAATATTAATTTCCAATAAAAAAAGACTTTAAAGTTAAATCCACGACAAAAGATAAGGACATTATAATGATTAAAGGGACAATATACCAAGACGATATAACCATATTAAGTATTTACAAACCCAATGACATGGCTTCAAGATACATAAAACAAACTCTAACAGTATTGAAAAATGAGATAGACAGCTCCACGATAATAGTAGGAGACTTCAACACACCACTTTCAGTGAAGGACAGAACATCCAGAAAAAAGCTCAAAAGAGACAAGGACGATCTAAATGCCACAATCAACCAACTTGACTTCATAAACATACACGGAACACTCCACCCAACAGCAGCCAAGTATACTTTCTTTTCCAATGCAAATGGAATACTCTCTAGAATAGACCACATATTAGGTTATAAAGCAAGCCTTAGCAGAATCCAAAACATTGAAATGTCACAAAGCATCTTCCCTGATCATAAAGCCAAAAAAGTAAAAATCAATAAAAGAAAAAGCAGTGAAAAGAAATCAAACACTTGGAAGCTGAACAACACCTTGCTCAAAAATGACTGGCTATACAAGAAATTAAGGCTGGAATAAAGAAATTCAGAGAATCCAATGAGAATAAAAACACTTCCTATCAGAACCTTTGGGACACAGTGAAAGCAGTGCTGAGGTCAATTTATAGCAGTAAATGAATACATCCAAAAAGAAGAAAGGGCCAAAATCAAAGAATTATCCCTACAACTTGAACAAATGGAAAGAGAGGAACAAAAGGAACCTTAGGCACCAGAAGAAAGCAAATAATAAAAATTAGAGCAGAATTAAATAGATAACAGAAAAACAATTGAAAGAGTTAATAAGACCAAAAGCTGGTTCTTTGAAAAAGTTAACAAAAGTGATAAATCACTGGCCAAATTGACAAAAAAAAAAAAAAAAATTAGAGGAAGCAAATAACCCGTATAAGAAATGACATGGGCGATATCACTACAGACCCAACTGAATTTAAAAGAATCATATCAGATTACTACGAAAAACTGCACTCTAACAAATTTGAAAACCTAGAAGAAATGGATGAATTTCTAGAAACACGCTACCTACCTAAACTAATGCCAACAGAGGTAGAACAACTAAATAAACTCATAACAAACAAAGAGATAGAAAAGGTAATTAAAAACCTCCCAACAAAAAGGAAGCCCTGGCTCAGATGTCTTCACTGGAGAGAAATGCCAAACTTTCAGAGAAGAATTAACACCACTACAACTGAAGGTATTTCAGAGCATAGAAAAGAATAGAACTCTCCCAAACTCATTCTATGAAGCCAGCATATCCCTGATACCACAATTAGGTAAAGACAGCACAAAAATAGAAAATTACAGACCTATATTTCTCATGAACCTAGATGTAAAAATCTCAACAAAATTCCAGCTAATAGAATTCAACAACATATCAAAAAAATAATTCACCACAACCAAGGAGGGTTCATACCAGGTATGCAGGGATGGTTCAACATTAGAAAAACAATGTAATCCACACATAAATAAAACAAAATACAAGAACCACATGATTTTATCAATCAATGCAGAAAAGGCATTTGACAAAATCGAACACCCATTCATGATAAAAACTCTCAGCAAAATAGGAAGAGAAGAAAAATTCCTCAACATAATAAAGGGCATTTATACAAAGCCAACAGCCAACATCACCCTAATTAGAGAGTCTGAAAGCATTCCCCTTGAGAATGGGAAGCGGACAAAAATGTCCTTTATCACCACTCTTATTCAACATTGTGCTGGATGTCCTAGCCAGAGCAATTAGGCTAAATAAAGAAATAAAGGGCACCCAGTTTGGTAAGGAAGAAGCAAAAGAATCTCTATTTGGAAATGACATGATCTTATACACAGAACACCCTAAAGAAATCTCAAGAAAACTACTAAAACTAATAAAAGAGTTCAGCAGAGTATCAGATACAAGATAAACATACAAAAATCAGTTGGATTCCATTACACCAACAAAGAGAACATCAAAGAGGAAATCACAAAATCAATGCCATTTACAGTAGCCCCCAAGAAGATAAAAAAATTAGGAATAAATCTAACCAGAGACATAAAGACCTATGCAAAGAAAACTACAAGACATACTTCGGGAAACCAAAAGGGACTTATATAAGTGGAAAAACATACCTTGCTCATGGATAGGAAAACTCAACATTGTAAAATTGTCTATTCTACCCAAAGTGATCCATAGATACAATGCAATTCCAATCCAAATTTCAATGACACTTTTTAATGATATGGAGAGACAAATCACCACCTTCATATGGAAGCAAAAGAGGCCCCAGATAAGTAAAGCATTACTGAAAAAGAAGAACATGTGGGAGGCCACACACTACCCGATTTTAGAACATATTGCCACAATAGTCAAAACAGCCTGGTACTGGTACAACAACAGATACATAGACCAATGGAACAGAATTGAGAATCCATCCACATATGAAAAAAAAAATTTTTCTTTTTTTTAGCAACTGAGATTTGACAAAGGCCCAGAGTCTGTTAAATGGGGAAAAGACTGTCTCTTTAACACATGGTGCTGGCATAACTGCATATCCATCTGCAAAAAAAATGAAACAAGACCCATACGTCACAGCATGCACAAAAGCTAACTCAAAATAGATCAAAGACCTAAATATAAAATCTAAAACAATATAGATCATGGAAGAAAAATTAGGGACAATGCTAGAAGCCCTAATACATGGTGTAAACAGTATAGAAAACATTACTAACAATGTACAAACACGAGAAGAGAAACTAGATAAATGGGAGCTCCTAAAAGTCAAACACCTATGCTTATCCAAAGACTTCACTGAAAGAATAAAAAGACTACCTACAGACTGAAAGTTTTTAGCTATGACATTTCCAATCAGCATCTGATCTCTAAAATCCACATGATAGTGCAAAAACTCAAGAACAAAAAGACAAATAACCCAATTAAAAAATGGGTAAAGGATATGAACAGGCACTTCACTAAAGAAGACATTCAGGTAGCTAACAGATACATGAGGAAATGCTCACAATCAATAGGCATTACAGAAATGTAAATCAAAACTACAATGAGATTCCATCTTACTCCAACAAGGCTGGCATTAATGCAAAAAACACATAATAATAAAGTTGGAGAAGCTGTGGAGAGACTGGAACACTTATACACTGCTGATGGGAATGTCAAATGGTACAACCACTTTGGAAATCGTTAAAAAGCTAGAAATAGAACTAACATATGATCCAGCAATCCCACTCCTTGGAATACATCCTAGAGAAACAAGAGCCTTTACATGAACAGATATATACGCACCCATGTTCATTGCATCACTGTTTACAATATCAAAAAGATGGAAGCAACCACAGTGCCCATCGATGGATGAATGGATAAATAAATGATGGTACATTCACACAATGGAATACTGCACATCGATAAAGAACAATGTTGAATCCGTGAAACATCTCATAACATGGAAGAATCTGGAAGGCATTATGCTGAGTGAAATTAGTCAAAAGGAAAAATATTGTATGAGACCACTATTATAAGAACTCAAGAAATAGTTTAAACACAGAAGAAAATATTCTAAGAGATCTGCACATTCCAAAAGCAAAGATGTTTCCTGTATACAACCGAATTCTTCGAAGGCCAGAGTAACAGGGCGGAAGTCTGGGGACCATGGTTTCAGGGAGCATCTAGGTCAACTGGCATAATAAAATCTATTAAGAAAACATTCTGTATCCCACTTTGGAGAGTGGTGTCTGGGGTCTTAAAGGCTACCAAGTGGCCATCTAAGATGCATCCATTGGTCTCAACCCACCTGGAGCAAAAAAGAATGAAGAACATCAAAGGCACAAAGTAATTAGGAGCCTAAGAGATAGGAAAACAACAACAACAACAACAAAAAAAACCTGCTGCTGCCAAGTCAATTCCAACTCATAGTGACCCTATAGGACAGAGTAGAACTGCCCCGTAGATTTTCCAAGGAGCGCCTGACGGATTCCAACTGCTGACATTTTGGTTTAGCAGCCAGAGCACTTAACCAACATGCCACCAGGGTTTCCAAGAGAAAGAAAGAGCCACATAAATCAGAGACTACAACAGCCTGAGGCCAGAACAAATTGATGGTGCCTGGCTACAGCCGATGACTGCCCTGACAGGGAACACAACACAGAATCCCTGATAGACCACGAAAGCAGTTGGATGCAGACCTTGAATTATCTTAAAAATACCATACTGAAACAAAACGGACTCCTAAGGTTACAGTCCCCAGGCCTTCTGTTAACCCAAGACTGGAACCATTCCCAAAGCCAACTCTTCAGACAGAGATTGGACTAGACTATAAGATAGAAAATGATACTGGTGAGGAGTGACCTTCTTAGCTCAAGTAGACACATAAAACTATGTGGGCAGCTCCCATCTGGAGGGGAGATGAGAAGCCACAGGGGAACAGAAGCTGGCTGAATGGACATGGGGAATACAGGGTGCAGTGAAGGAGTTTGCTATCTCATTAGGGGGAAAGCAACTAGGAGTACATAGCAAGGTGTATGTAAGTTTTTGTATGAGAGATTGACTTGATTTGTAAACTTACACTTTTAGCAAAATAAATAAATAAACAGTTGGAAATCTTAAAAAAAAAATTTGGCTTAGAGCTCACAGCCTTATTATTACTCTTTTAAAGCAGGGCTTTGAACTGGTTCAGAATGGTTCAGTAATCGTCAAAGAAAAACAAGGGCAATATACGCAATGCATAGCTTTGAATACCGCTGCACTGCTGCTTTGAATGTGTGTCGCTCTCCACAGTTCTGTCAATAATCCAATCTCCTGCATGAATTCCAAAAGTTTCAAGAGCCTGATGCAGGAGATTATTCACAGGACTGTGGAGAGCGGCACACATTCAAAGTGGTATGGTCAGCTGCCATCTTTGAATGGAGCACAGCTGTTTGTTTCAGGTTAAAATCCGAAGAGCAACAGATTTGGTTGCTATGCAACGCAAACTCTGCTCTTGTTTATGTCAGATATTACTGAACTGTTCCAAACCAGTTTGAAACCCTGTTTTAAAGTTAATATTTTCTACTCTATTTGCTTCTCCTTAAGAGCCCAAATAAATATCACTGAGAACCTGTCTTAGTGTCTTAGTGATACTGTAACAAAAATACCATTGACAGGTAGCTTTAACAAACAGAAATGAATTTTCTTATAGTTTACAAGGGTAGAAGTCTGAATTCAGGGCTTTGACTCTAGGGGTGGGCTTTCCTTTTGTCGGCTCTGGGAGAAAGTCCTTGTCTCTTTTCTGCTTCTGTTCTCCAGTTCCTTGGCTGTTTTCATGTGGCGTATATCTTCCTCTCCATTTGTGCTTCTGTGCCTAAACTGCTACTTTTATGTCTCAAAAACGACTGGCTGAAGACACAACGTGCACTGATATGGCCTCATTAACGTAACAAGGAAAATCCTATTCCTAGATGGGATTATATCCATATGCACAGGAGTTAAGAATCATAACACATATTTTGGGGGGACAGAATACAAGGCATAACAGGACCCCTTTAACAAAAACTAATGAGCCATATATTATAAATGTATGCTTTGTCTCCCTCCCTTTGATGTTTTAGTGTTCATAAGTGAGTTTTTTTTTTTTTTTTCCCATGAGGCTTAATTTCCTCAGCAGTAAGATCACGTTTTTTTTTCTCAAGAAGTGGGGATGAGAGAATAGAATTAAGTACACAGTCTCTTTAGAAGCCTGGTGGTGACAACAAAACAAAACAACAAAGCCTGACTTCTCTGCCAAGGGACAGGATGGGAATATCTGTGCTCTCAGAGTCCCAACCTGCAGGTGGCAACTCTATCCCAGCAACACCGTAATTCTCTCCACTTTTAACACAGCTGGCAGGTGAGCAAAATGAGGCACTCCAAGATGATTCAGTTTCATCTGTTTACTTGTTTCTTTGGGTGTTTTAGTTGGTTAGTTGGTTGGCTGATTTTCATCTCAATCAGGGAAACAAAGCAAATCCTACTCTTAGCTGCTTTTACCTTGGCTCTCACTCAGCAAGCAACAAGGAGCAGGTATTCCCAGATCTGTTCTGAAGATTCTGATATTTAATTAAGTCTGGTAGTCGCACATTCTAGAATCTGTAGCTTTCCTTTAACTCCAGAGAAGTTTGAGAGGAGGGAAAGAAGGTCAGACATGTTTAAGGGGCTGTCATTCACAAAATTTTGTTTGCATTTTCCCTTTAAAAAATATTTAGTTGTTGTAAAAAAGCGTGGAGGCAGTGTCTTAGCTTCTCCAATCCCACAAGGGAGAAGGAGAACTAAGACCAACACCACGTGGCTGACTCCCATGAGGCAGAGGCCAGACAACCCTCCTCTCTCCACCATCTTTACCTCCCATGGCACTCTCTGCTTCTCTGCTGGGTTCAATAATTCATTGCAATGGCCACAAAGAACTCACAGACCATACTCACGATTATGAGGTTTATTAGGGAAGTTACAGGTTACAATTCAGGCTCAGGAACACCAACCCTCTACTTTGCCAAGTATGATGTCCTTCTCCAGGGACTAATCCCTCCTGATAACAACACATAAGTATGATTTTTCCACATATTTCCCTCCCTGTTCCTTCAACACTCTGCTTTGCAAATTCCTCCATGTTAAGCCAGCCTTGAAATGTTCGCTTTTCTTGGGTCTCAGTCCTGTGCTCTCACTCTAGATATTTCCATCACATGACATTAAAAACTGTTGGCTTATTGATGAATGCCAGATTTTTTTCCTCTATCTAATATTGCTCCTCTGTGGTATATATAAACCTATTTATTTGAGATCAACATGCTCAGAACTAAACTCTTGTGCCTTACTCCAACCTGTACCCTTCTAATACTCAAGTTATTCACTCTTTCTACTCCTAACTTCCATCAAGTCATATTTCACCAAGATATTTAATCATAGTCTATTAATTTTCCTCTATCCCCACTGTCACAACCCTAGGCAAAGCCACAATGATATCTTGTATAGATGACCATGATATCAGTCTAAATTATCTCCCCACTTCCTTTTTTTCTTTTAATCAAATTTATTCTCTACAATACGCCCAGATATATATTTTTTAAAGTATTAGATTATGTACCCTGTTTTAAAAAAATTTAATTCCTCTTAAAATAAAACAAACCCATTCCAGTTGCTAATCTACCCAATCTCGTCTAACACATTTTCCCTTCATTCATTAAATTCTAACCATCCTAAATTTCCTTTAGTTCCTTGAATCTGAAAAGCTCTTTCCTGTCTTAGCGTCTTTGAATTGTCGGTTCTTTTGTCTGGAATTATTTTTGCTTGGATGCACATGGCTGATTTCTTATCATTATTCAGGCCTGATCTTAAACATTAAATTCTCAGAAAGACCTTTCTGGCTATCCATAAATAGTACTCCCCATTACCCACTTTCTATCATCCTGCTTTTCATCACCTATTTATTTATTCATTTACTTATTTATTGTTTCCTTCCCCCATTAGGTGAATAATCTGTATTAATGGATAAGTCAAGGATAATGATTATTTTTAGCACCATATAAAAATGGTTCAGAAGCCACTACCATGAATGAGAATAATTTGTGGGAAGTGACAGATTGTTCTCTTCATTCCAATAGTCTAGATTAATTGGATCCTAAATTTTTTTTTGAAAATTTACACCACGATTTAAAATTTTGCCTTCTTTATGATGTTCCCTTATTTTATGTTTAAATGTAACCTCTAATTTGTCTTGAGGGAAAAGTGTGTATGTCATAATCATTTTTTAACAGTTTGTTGCAAATAGCAGGCACAAAAAAAAAGTCATTAACTGACTTGTGTCAGAAGTATAAACTTACAAATTAAAATATTTATTTAGATAATCCAAGGATAAAGTAAACAACTAAATAATTAAAAACAACCCAAAAATTCACTTTTATGAAATATCCAAGACAAGTATTTGGATAATCTAAAATTCCAGACACATACATTTCTCTCTGCTATAAACGTTACCAAAATTCTTTCCAACCTTAAAATGATCATGATGTTTTCTCTGCAAAAATTTTCATGTTCATATATATATTTATCTACTAAATTTTATGCTCACTGGATTTAATCAATATATTTTTATCCTAAATAATAACAAAATATGGCTTCCAAGAATAACATTTGATTAAATTAATAAATACAGAATTTTGATAACTTTTCAAAAGTTTCAATATAAATATGAAGTGTAGAATCTGATAAAGAATACTCTGTCAGTGTTTAGGGAAAGTAGATAAAATAATGGAAAATTGATTACGTAATGTTTGGTGTATGGGAGATGACCTTGTTCTAACAATTTAGTAATCTTAGGCCTAAATAAAATTATGTACCTATCATAGAAAAGAAACATTGTTTGAAAGCTAGGATAATTTTTCTTTGAAGAATAGTGTTTCTTTTTTGTGCCAAATATGGAATTAGAATACATTAACGATGACTTAATGGGATGACACTCTATTTCATGAAGTATTTGAATCAAATTGTCTCCTAAATAGGTACAGTGACTCATAGAATATCTCTGACAAACAGAAAAATATACAACAGAAGAATTACTAAGAAGAAGAAATAGGCCAAACTGTCATAATCAGAATGGAGAGAATTCTCAAAAGCTTTTTGCTTGTTTACTGTTTCTTTTTCTACCTAATCATTCTCTACCATTATTATGTTAAAATATAACCTCTAATTTGTCACGAAAGAAAAAGGTTTATGTCATAATCATTTCTTTAAACATAAGTTCTGAAAAATAATTTTTCTCTAACCATGGTTATATGATTTAAAAAACAGGAATGAGAAGTGGCTCTTTTTTTTAATATGTATTATCTACCATTTGTTTATACTCTCTCCATCTGCTGGTCACCAACAAAAATTTGCAGAATTTATCAGTGGTCACATGGGAGGTTAAAGCAATCATTTTCAATAGTATTTCTAAATTAACACTTCATCTTTCCTATAAACATTTACTTCATAGGGCAGATAAATAAAATCCATGCATAGTGTTCATGCATATCCATTGCATAGTTAAGAAATATTTTACTATATGACTCGAGGGCACTGGGTAGATCCTGAGGCTACAGCTGTAAACATGGCATAAAAGATCTTTGTCTCATGTAGCTTAAGTTTGGCAGGGAAGACATAATTAACAAGTGATTACACAAGATAATTTCCAAAACAGAAACATGTTTTGAAGAAGTAGCAAACCGTTAAAATGTGTTTAGAAAGAATGACCAGGGAGGATTCTCTTACGAGATAACATTTGATCTATGGCCTGAATAACAAGAAGAAGCCTGCCCCAAGAAAATCTTAAGGGATACCAAGTACAAAGGCCCTAAACCAAAAAACCCAGTGCCATCGAGTTGATTCCGACTCATAGCAACCCTATAGGATAGAGTAGAACTGCTCCATAGAGTTTCCAAGGAGCACCTGGCAGATTCGAACTGCCGACCCTTTGGTTAGCAGTTGTAGCACTTAACCACTATGCCACCGGGGTTTCCACAAAGGTCCTAGGACAGGAAAAAACAAAAAGAAGGCCTGAGTGTCTGGAGCGTGGTGAAAGAGACGATATAAATAGGGAGATGGAGTCAGAGAAGTAAAGTAGTTGTTGGGTGCCATCAAGTCAATTTCAACTCATAGTGACCCCATGTGACAGAGTGGAACAACGCAATGGGGTTTTAGAGGCAGATTACCAGGTCTTTCACCCACGGACTCTGCGGGTGGGCTCAAACTGCCAACCTTTCAGTGAGCAGCCAAGGAATTAATCATTCTGCCTCTAGGGTCCTTAGAGAAGTAAATACAGGTTTCTTAATGTAGGGCCCTGTGAGAAACGCATGATAGATTCTGAGTTTCACTCTTAGGACAATAGGAATTCATGAGATAGTTTTAAGTGAGGGATAAAAAAAAATGAGTCTGGATGCCAAAAGAAGAGCAGAGTAGAGAAAGAGGGGTAGGTAACAATGGAAAATAGGAAGCCCACTTAGGAGTTGATTGAATTAGGAAAGGTAAGAGATAATGATAGCAATGGAGATCGAGAAAAGTAGACAGATGAAGGACATATTTTGGAAGCTAAACATGTAAAATTTAACATTAGCTTTCTATCCTGCTGAAATTTGTATCTGTACACAGCAACAAAAGAAAAATAACTGAGTGTTCACCAATCTTTTGATTTTTTTTCTCATGTTTAGAGTTCTAATAATTTTCAGATATTTACAATTTATTTTTCCGCTAAGCATGTCAACACTTCTAGATGAGATATTTTATTGCAATGCTAGGACATATTTTGATGCAGGAGGGTACACGCTGTGATGAGAAAGATACTGTTTTTCCTTCACCCCTCACACACTATCCTAGCTTCCTTAAATTGCAGCTCCTCAGACCAAGACACATTGACTAGTGTTAATTATACACTGACACATTGTTTTTAGATCATTATGAAGCTTCATAAACACATATTAAAATCTAAGAAATATTCCTATATGTCAAATGAATAAAATCATGAGGGTAAGCACTATAAATTAGTGATCATGTATAAAGAGAAAAAAAAATGAGTGGAGAGCTCCTAGAAAATAATTACAAATTTAGCTAGTGAGTGTTCATTTAAGCCTTAGCCACTTCAGATGTGTAGCATATTAAAAAGAATAACCTGCCATTTCTTTATGAGAAATTAATGTTAAACCCTGGAATTCATTGTACTCCTGTATAATATCTTGGAAGTTTTTAACAAAATCCATATTGTCAAGTACATTCAATATGTTATAAAGTGAGGTTTAATCCAAGCCTTCAGTTTAAATTTGTGCATCATAGTCTGAAAGTGTAATTTTTGAAGAAAAAATAGCACAAACATTATATACAGATGATGCTTTTTCAGTGTAACTTGGAACTGCCAAGGGTCTTACAGTGTCATTGTATGAGCACTACCCTGGGAATCTCGCCTCTGCCACTCATCAGCTATGCACACTTGGGCCATTTACTCAACTTCTCTAATCTTCTCTTGCCTCATATGAAAAATAAAGAGGTTGGACTAGGTGATAGCTGAAGTCCATTCCAATTCCAAAGCGTTTTTCAATCAGTGCTTTTCAAAGGCTGTTTCATTTAAGTTTTACATTCTACTAAGTTTTACATTCTACTGTTTCAATGAGGGGCTTCTGGTGGCATAGTGGTTAAGAGCTTGGCTGCTAATCAAAAGGTTGGCAGTTTGAATCTACCAACTAGTCCTTGAAAATCCTATGGACAGTTCTACTCTGTTCTACAGGGTCACTAGGAGTTGGAATTGACTCTATGGTAATAGGTTATTTCAGTGAGAGGAGTCCCTGGGTGGCACAGTTAAGTGCTTGGCTACTAATCCAAAGGTTAGAGGTTTGAAACTATCTAGAGGGACCTCAAAAGAAAGTCCTGACAATCTACTTCTGAAAGATCACAGCCATTGAAAGCCCCATGGAGTATAATTCTACTCTGAAACATATAGGGTCACCATGAGTCAGAATTGACTCGATGGCAACTGGTTTGGTTATTTCGATAATTTTTTTTTTCTCTAATATATCAAGCTAACTGATAAGATTAGATTTTTAAAAGGATTTTCCAACTAACAATAAGTTTGAAAATTTTAATACAGATTTTTTCTAAATGTTTATCAAACATTCCAGTGTATTTTTTAACTATACAGTATGAATTACTTTTATAAAGTTGTTCCTAGTTGTCAACCATTATAATGTTTAAGCTCTTCAATTACGTATTATATTGCTTTACCTGTCATTATAACCAACTTTAAAATATATTTATAGGATTATAAAAACACCTATTTCCTCATAGATTATCAATGCAAAAATAATAAATAAGTGCAAGTGCATAAAATTTTATTTTATTTGAAAATCATGATAGGAATAGATACAAAAATGGAAGTTGTTCAATAAAAATAATAAAAAAATAAATATTAATTGCACTTATCAAAACAGGCCAGAGAAAAATTGATTGTGGGTTACTAAATGTGTTTGACGCCTTTCAGACCAACCAGAACTAGGAGGAAGGAGTGGCTGTGCATGAGACACAGTTGAAGGACCACTCATGTCACCCAGCTTCCTGGGCTCTGGCCCTTTACCTGTCAAAATGGAGTATTTTGCCCTACTGATATGTGATCATATGCTCTGGAGAATGCAAAATTTCAGTAAAAATTTGATGCTTCTTTCTAAAGCAGTGATGTAGATATGGAGAAATAATAAAAGATATTGGCATATCTGGACTGTTAAAATGTTTGCTTTTTATGTGACAAGGAAAATAGAGTGTGAAATTTCCTGTTGAATAATCTTATGTTGATGTTGAGATATGAAGTAATCTGGAAAATATGCTATGTTTATTTAGAAACCAGGGATGTTAATGTCCTAAATCCCTTTCACATGCAAAAGCATTAACTGCCATGACAAAATTATAATTTAAAAATTTCTACCATTATTTAAATGCATATAAATATGCAAAGCATGCACCAGGTTCTTCAGATGACTTATGTATCATCTAATCCTTCCAACAGTTCCAAGAGTTATGTTGTGATGTTATCACAGATCAATAAAAGCACTTGAGGTATTTGCCAAAGCCCATATTCTTAACTTGCATGAGGTATTGCTCCCCTATCAGAGCATCCTTTGATCATTACACCATAAGGCAAAGATTGTATACAGAATAATAAAGGTGCATTGTGGGACTTCTCTAGAAACCCTAGGGGCTGACAGAAAAAGTGCTTAAAAAAATTTTTTTTCACATACTAACAACATACTTTTCCTTTATTATGATTGCACTAAACGTGACCTATGCTCATTATTTGAATGTCTGGCAAATATATATGCCATTAAATAGCTTAGGACAATTTTTTTTTTTTTCAGTTTCAATAGGAAAAAAAAAATCCCTGATATTTTGCCTTCTGTGGTCCTAACTGCCCATTACCATTTCTCCATTTTTGAATGTTGTAAATTTAAATTATATTTTTTAATTACAGTTATGGATCCAGGGCTACATACAGATCATTTGAAGCATAAGCACAGTCAATTAAATTACACAAACTAATGACAGAATTTCAGAATATCACAAATCTAGAATATCATAAACCAAAGTTTTAACAATCATGGTATAGCCTCTAAGGATTCCTGCAATATACTTGACACTGAAGGAGATTATGTTACTGTCTTAGGCTGAGGTCTCTAGAGAAGCAAAACCAGTGAAGCGTGTGTATGTGTGTGTGTGTGTGTGTGTGTGTGTGTGTGTGTATACAGGAATAGAGAGAGAGATTTATATCAAGGAAATGGCTCACACAGTTGTAGAGGCTGGAAAGTTCCAAGTCCGTGGGTCAGGCTGGAGTCTTCTTCTGACTCATGTAGCCTCGAGGTCTGGCAAACCCAAGATCCCAAGATCGGCAGGTCACATAGATCGGCAGGTCACATAACAGGCTCACAGGCTGCAAAGGCTGATGAATCCCAAGATTGGCAGGTTAGCTGCAAGCTCAAGTCCCAAGAACCGGAGGTCAAATATAGGACCCAGAGCGAGAAAGCCCAGCTAGTTTTGCCAGAAAGTCCACATATATTGGATGCAGGCCACATTCCCAAGGAAAATACCTTTCAACTGATTGGGTTCTGAGAGCAGATCTCATCGTGGATGTGATTACATTATATCAGATCTCATTATGGAGGTAAGTATATCATTCATTACACTGCTAAACTACATCATAACTGCCAAACCACTGAGAATCATGGCCCAGTCAAGTTGACACACAACCTTAACTATCATAGTTACACTCTAGTCACACTAGATATGTCAGTTATATAAATTATATATATATATATATAATAACAGCAGAATTCAATGCAAAAATCTAAGAAATAATTGGAAGTATAAATAAGATAGACCTTGATATTGTAAATGAGTCCAACCTTGGGTGGCTCTTCTATGAAGAACTCATAAGCAATGATACTGTAGAGCCTCCTCATGTTAAGAGACCTTTGAAAACTCATCATGTGGCATTTAGAGGTAAGATATCAGCGTTTTTTGCAACTAAAAAATACTATTTTTAAAATATTAACAGCAATACAATGAAAAACAAAATCAAACCTGCTTTTTCTTTTTTTAATTGGTTTGATTTCCTCGCCAGGTTACACTCCCTGCTCAAGCCTTAAGCTGCCACTTGGTTAGTAGTCTTTTTCCCTCTCCCACCCCAGGGCATAACCCAAGAGTGAGCTGTGATACCATGCAAGCTGGAAATCCTCCTTTACTTCTTAAAGAATATGTTCATGGTATCAACTGGGACATGCAGCAAAAGAACACATTTTCTGCTTGGTTTGTCTGCCATGCTTAATACCATGCTTAATAAAAAAATGCTTAATAAAAAAAAAGTCACTACTAAATAGGTTCAAACATTCCTTCTCTCATTGCAAGAGTATGACAAGTTCCCAACAGCATTTACTGTACAAAAATTCAAAGCACATGGGTAATGGAATCATCTGATATCAAAATGAAATGAAAAAACAAAAACAGCCATGTCAGGTAGGTCCCACAGCAGAAGTACAGGGAGGATACATCACAGACAAAAAGTTCATTAACAATGAAGCTCATCAGGAGATCACACAGCATCCCACTGGGCTTGCTTCCTCATTTCAGTGCTGGTACAGATGAACATAGGCAAATGCCATCTGAAATGCACTGAATTACAGTCTTGTAGAAATCCAAAATCCAAATGGAAGATAACTAACATTTAATAATGTTCAGTTGGCTGGTTGAAGGGTACTGCTTCTCATCTATTAGCATATATAAATGTATATTACATTAAAAATTCAGCTTCTCTAATATTACGTAAATACTTTCAACATTTCTGTATTCCCTGTGACACCAAGTCTAAATGTTCTTCATGGCCTTCAACGACCTCTGTTTTCTGATTTCATCCTCCTCCCCAATCCTTTTTTCTCTATCCTCACCACTGTTTGGCACTCTAATCTGATTGGAACTAGGGTTTAACATACTGTGCCCATTCTCATTTGGAGTTCTTTAATGCTGTTACCCTCACTTGCAATTTTCTCTTTCCTCCTATCCAAATCCTACTTAAAGACCTAATCTTCAAATAAGTATTTATCAGTTAATTGACCCAGAGTGTGTGAATTTGGTGAGTGAATTATTAAGAGTAGGTAGTTGTGATTAATTTTATTTTTAAGCATATACCTGGGACCAAAAAAAAAAAAAACTCAAACCTATTGCTGTTGAGTTGATTTCAACTCATAGCAACCCTATAAGACAGAACAGAACTGCCCCATTGGGTGTCCAAGGAGCAGCTGGTGGATTCAAACTACCAACCTTTTGGTTAGAATCTGTAACTCACTGTAGCTCTTAACCACTTCACCACCAGGGCTCCATACCTGGGAAGTGGCTTTCAAATTGGTTTCCCGATCTGAAGGCTCTGAGGGGGTCACCAGGGCCCACTATGAAGAAGAAGTCTGAAGGAGGAAGTGAAACAGGCAGGATTTGAATAGATTCTTGTTAATGTTGATTTTAAAAGCAATATTTCATTTTAAAAAAAATAAGAGTTCCATTGCCAAAGCAGTTTGAAAATCATAAGGTTTGTCCAAGTTTATTTATCTTTTTGAACATCACATTATATATGTGACTCAAAAATATGCACATACATTTTATTATTACAATTTAAATAAGGCAATAAAATTGTAGTTGAAATATAGTACACATAATGGTAAACAGAAATGAGGCAAATTTTTGTACGATATGTTATACGTATTTAACACATATCACACAAAAATTTTATGGAGCCCTGTGGCACAGTGGTTAAGAGCTTGGCTGCTTACTAAAAGGCTGGCAATTCAAATTCATCAGCAGCTCCTTGGAAAAATATAGGGCAGTTCTACTCTGTCCTATAGGGTCGCCATGAGTTGGAATCGACTCAATGGCAATGGGTTTTTGGTTATATGTAGTATTTAATTTATATTGAGTTTCAATTAAATGCAGCTGCTTTGTCTATTTAAAACATTTCATAACAAAAGACAATCTTTTTGTGTACCTGCAATAACTTTCAATGATTAGTATATTTATGTCCTTACCTACATTTCAGTTATTTTTTTCAGCTACAGACTGCTTTGATTATTATGCATAATTCTTTTAAAAATAGACAGTGGTAAATGTTCCAATACTGCAAATTTAAGTTAGGTTTGCAGAAAAAGAAAAGCAGTTATAGCAGCTGTGTTCATACAGTTCTTCCATTTTAGTTATATTTATCACTAATATTAAGAACCTTATGCTAATTCTTGGAAAATATAAATATTACTAAATGTTCACAAATTTTTATATTTATGGTAAACTCTGCCAATAACATTAGCTCTTAATTTTATGGAAATGTTATTACTGTATATTTCTCTACTACTGTGTATTGTTTATTTTTTGCAGATACTAGATTTGTACACCTGTGAAGAAATGAAAACGGGGCATGCTCAATGGAAGTTCCCAAGTAGAAGACTCTCTTAAGTAGGTCATCAAAATTTTCTACCTTGGATAAAGTTTTACTGTCACCATTCAGAGGCAAAAGGAAAAAACAATTTCTTCTCCAGGAACGATATCTCTTATTTAGTATACCTGGTCTATTTGTCACTCAAGCACTGCCTCCATTCCATTGAATTCAGCTTAAAACAACATGTTTGGAATCAATTTCAGCATATAGGTAATTTGCAAAAGAAATAAATTAATCATTAGAAGAAATTTACTGAAAAAATTTCTTCAGGAAAAAGGAAAGGAACCTGCATTATGTCCACAAACATGACAAAGCAACTGAGGGATATGCTGACTGCTCAGAATTACAATAAAGATGCTTCAAGTACTCTCTTAGAGGCAACCAAGAATACACAGATGTGCTTCATTTATTAGGAGGCTCAGAGGAGCATCAACGATAAGTAAACTTCAAATTACTAAAAGCAAAATACCCTGTTCTTCTAAGGACTGGGCTGGTAAACTGAATAGTACATACTAGAGGACTAGGATATGAACCAAATTTAATGCATTATGAGAGTTAATGTAATTTTCTCCAAAAAGTATATAAATTTTATAGTAATCACCAGCTTTTAGTTCTCCTTTTATGGTCATATTAAGAAAGACCCAAAGTTCTCATTCTTTCTCTAAAAAAAGTAAGTTCAGGGAGATTAGTTTATAGGAGAAAAGGACCAAGAATTGGACATGAGGCTCAGATACAGGGGACTCCATTAGGTTTAGTCATTAGCCCAATGACTTGCTCTACCCTACCAGTTCACAGTGCAAATGACTCAAACTGAAATCTTAGCAGAAATACAAATTATCATATGCTGTGTACTTTCATTATGACCCATGAATAGTCCAGGCTGTGAATATTAAACCTTACAAAATATGAAAAGTTGGAATAAAGCATGGAAATAAGTTTCTGCAATGGAAAGAGTATATTTATTATGAGTACAGTGAGAAAAAGTAAAATATTTAGGTGACTGTAGTGACTGAGAAAACAAGATGGCTCAGTGTTATGAGGGTGGTTCTTGAATAATTGTGAAACAAAAGAAAATGTTGCCAAAAACATAAAGTCTTAAAAAGGGCTTATTTTAACTTAACAGTAGAATACATTTTTAATGATGACAAGTGCCTATAATCTCCTCCCCCTCCCCCAATTATTGTGTTCACTGATACCAGACATGAATATTTGGAGAAAGTTTGCAGAAGTTGAACTTTTGGGAATGATCTATTTAAAAAAATGTAGACTGATAACATTAACCCCTGCGTTTTTGAAGGACAAAATTCTGGATTTTCTTTTTCTCCCTGAGAAATCAGCAGGGCAATGTATCTGTTATGATTAACTCCTAAGCTCTCACTAAGAAAAAAGATAATAAGTGTGCTATAAATATGCATTTTGAGAAATAGGAGAACTGATATTTTTGATGATCTTTGTGAAAATTGGCTTCATTAATATTTTAAAATATAATTTTTCTTGTTTCAAATTAAGGAAAAATTTGCCCATAGACCAAGTATATATGCCTTGAGACAAATGTTATTGATTATAAAGTTCACATTTCTGCCTACAAGTGGTTCTTTCTAGCACAGGAACTCACTTATTCACTAGGTGTTGTTTATAATGACTTTTTTTTGTTGTTGTTTAGCAAATTCATGAAAATATGATGAATAGCTATTGGTGAAGGAAGTTCAAATATAGTGAGGGAGGTTCAAATATATATATATATACATATATATATATACATACATATTTTTTGTCTTTATGGAGCCTTTGGGCTTTTAAAAGAGGGGAAACAACATGGTATGAGCTAGAACAATAAATAACATTTCAAGCAAGCTGGAATTATAAGTAGAGTGCAACAACATAAGAAAGGCAGTAAATTCCAGACTATCACTTAAATTTAGATCACCACTCTAAAGCCTTACAAACATTTCTAACTATGCCTCTAAGCTTAGATGACTAAAAAAAATCCTCCTTCAGCCTGTGGTAAATCTGTATCCTAAGTTCCATGCCCAATTAGCATTTTACAGGATAACATATTAATTTTTAGCCAGACTGCAAAAAATAGAAGAGAATGATGCAGGAATAAGAATGGAATTATTAATATCACTGCTGTTAGTGATAAGCATTTTCCCGTTATATGATTAAAATTTCACCTCTTTGGGATTTCTCAGTCATGAACAGCAAACAGTGATCTCACACAAATATGATCACAAACATTTGTGTGTGTGTAAATGAATAAACAAATACGTTCTCCAAGAAAAAAAAAAGATAATACTGCTAAACAGTGAGCTCTTGCAGTTGCCTTTAAAGAAATTGTGATAGAGATTGGCTACTACTCAGAACCAAAACCCAAAACCAAACCACTGCTGTCGAGTCATTTCTGACTCATAGCAACCCTGTAGGACAGAGTAGAACTGCGCCATATGGTTTCCGAGGCTATAATATTTACGGAAAAGACTGCCACATCTTTCTCCCACAGAGGGGCTGGTGGGTTTGAACCATCAACCTTTCTGTTAGGACGGGGTCTAATTAAATACATTTGCCAACACAGCAGAGGGGAGAGAAAACAATCTAACTCAGATGTAAAAGGTAGCTGCCTAAATTGAAAGGGGACTAATATCTTTATTTTCATGGGATCAAGCTCTCAATAACTCAGCAGATATATTGAATGACCCCCATTTGGAGAGAAAGAGTCAATAAACTTCAGAGACTGGATAAACTCTAACTTCTAGTGATTAAGACATGATGGAGAACATTCTTTATTGGGTAAGAATTTAACATTTATCCCTAAACTAGATCTTAGAAATATCATCACCGTATATAGATCTTACTGGCTACCACTTCAGTACACATATATATCATGAGGTAATTTAATTTTCATTGAGTATAATTTGTGCAAAAAAAAAAAAAAAGTGGTGACTTAAGGTTAAAAAAAGAGATCTTACAAAAGAGGAGTTATTGTTAACAAGACTTTAAGAGCTAATGAATCATTCTTTGGAAAATCTCACTAGAACAGGAAGTATAACATCACTTTGAATATTACCTTTTTAATTTAAATGCAGGAATTAATTGTAAAGTGAATCTCACCCATTTCCATTAAGTCATAAAGAAGTGTGGTGTGATTCAGTTTACAGACACTTAAGACAACCAAAGAACAATTTTCACACCTCATTGCTACACATAAATGAGAGGTAAAATGAAATCTGAGACATGTAATAGGAGCCCTTTAGGCTCTTTGATCATTCATTATGTGGATATTTCCCTCCAATATCACATTAGCCTCTCTGCTTTATATACCAGAACTAAAAATGATTCAGATCAGATGTAAATGTTGCAGGTATTATTAGAACTCTGGTAAACTCTTTCAGCTCAAGTAATTGAAGCAGAACCTAATTTTTCATTTGCTCAGTGTTCACCAAATCATAATTCACCCGCCTTGTGTTTCTCATTACTCTCATTAATGTTAATGGCCCCAATGTACACATAATCACAGGATAATTATCGTAGTTGCTTAATCAATGTATTTATTTCAATTTTAAATAGTAACAGCTCAACTTTCTCTAATCAATATCTTGAATTTTAAAAATAAGACCAAATAAAATAACATTGTCAGGAAAGGTTCTTTCTATATGTATACATATGTACATAGATATACACATACCTGGAAGATAAAAAATGTAAATTCTGCTCTGTGTTAATAAGATGAATATTATATCCATAATTTAATATATTTACTTTGAAAAGTATTTAGTAAATTAAATTTTAAAAATCCTTAAAAATCCCTGGGCATTAATGTACAGTATCTGTGGACTACAAATATTACAGTAAATTATTAAATTCAAGGTATTTTAGTCATTAAGAGTATGTGCGTTGAGATCCTGGTTCTCCACTCAACCATATGTTTGATCTTCAGCAATTTACTTACCTTGCTAAGCCTCAGTTTCCTCATCTAACAAGGCAGTGATACATAGAGCTGTGTGGTATTATATTAAATGAGCTCTTAGCGAAGTGAAAATAAAGGGATGAATAAAGGGATTCGTCTCATTATTTGTATTGTATATGTAGTCATACTAATCAGATGATATGACTCAAATTATAGTTGCTTAAAACAGTTTTCTTGAAGAATAACTGAATGAATGGAAGAATGAATGAAGTACCCTGGGATATATTGCTATCAGGGGTAAAGCTAAATGAACAGATGTCTATTCCTGATACATTAACTCTTGTTGCATCTCGTATTTTGTAATTCTTACATGTCCAACTAAAAATGGGGTTATAATGATGATGTTAATAATGGTAATAATAGAGTCTAATTACCTAATTACCTACACTCAATTACAACCGTTATACTTCATTAACTTATATCCACATTAAAATTATTTATGGAAGTGTAAAAAACTTTTTCCTAAATTTTCTTGAAATATTTTTATCTCATAGACTATCAACTGTGAAAAAGTGAAAACTGGGCAACTGCATATGTAAATCTTGTACAAGCCCATGTAAGCTCATGGGTACCTGAGTTTTTGATACTTCGTCCTTAAAAAAAAAAAAAAAAAAACTTGGTCCTTAGCCCTTCATAAATACCTCCATTTCAAGCCAAACTCCCAGTTTACTCCTTCAAAATTGCTACCCTGGCCACACTCCCAAATTCAAATTAGCAGATTCTGAAAATAATTAGCACTGAGAGAAATCACCTTGTTTACTGCCTCATAAACAGGTTGAAAGAGCATTTACAAAAGGAAGAACTGAGAAATAAATTCAGAAACTTCCTTGATTCCTTTACTCATAGATTTTTTTTTTTTTTTCCCATTCTTTATAATCCAGTGCTAAAATGAAGATATCAGCTAGGGCACATTCCAAAGTGAGTTGTATCATAACACAAAAATTTCTAAGAGAAGGTAACCTAGAAGTTGAGTAACTCTAAAACCCCTCATTCCCATAAGAATATGAAAGGGTGAGGAGGCTGGAGTGCTAGGGATTATTTTTAAAGAGTATTTCTTTAGAGAAAGCTTAACTATGAGCCACAGTCTCCAAGGGCAGGCATGGGGGAGTACTGCCTCCTAAACGGAATTCAAGAGAGAAGGGCTTTAAGAGGATTACTTGAAGGACTTAATATGTTTATCTTTCAGTTTGGAGACAACGTGAACTGGTGTCTAAATCATGTCAGAGGAATCTAAAGAGCCAAAGGCTGGCTGGAGCAACCTGAGGCATCAAACAAGAGCTGTGATCCGAGAAAACTCCATTCCCAGAATGTGATGAAGCAGAGTTTCAGAGCAGGCCTGTGAGCGTTTCAAGGAGGAGGAAGTAAAAGACATGTAAGATGGTGACTGAAAAAACGTCCCTGTATGACTTTCAAGAGAGTGGTTTCCATGGAATGATGTAAGCAGAAAAACATTTTGAACTGTAAAACACATGTATTTTCCCCATGGGGACATTTATATAATAGATTTTTGGATGTTTTGAAAATTCTGTTAGAAGTTAGGAACATTTTTTTTTGTCTCTACCATTTCTTTGCTGCATAGTCTTGAGTAATCACCTGAAATCTCTACTTTTGTTACCTTATTTGTTAAAAAAGAAAATAATATCTACTTCAGGAATTTTTTTTTGAGTTGATAAAAGATAATCTTGCCAGAATGGCTGACAATTTGATTTAAATGACCTGAAATGAATAAATTTCTATCAATATGGATTATTTAAATATTTATATATGTTTACTAAAAATTACACAGGAAATTTATCTAATTAAACATGTTTTTCTCTGTACTATCTGGTAACATTTAAAGTGATTGATTTCATTACTGTAGAACTCTCAATGTTCCTTGGAGAAATTTTTGGAGAAAATCAAAACTAACTCTCAAAATGACAAATATTTTAATTTAATGTAGCTTTGTGATTTAGAAGAGAGAAAATAAAAAAGCAAAATTCTAACTCAATACATTTATACACTAAAAGAGAATTATTACCAAACCATATTCTCACAATGGAAGAATATAGCTTCGCAGTATTAACGTCATCTTTATCTCCATAAAACGGTCCTCAAAATGAGGGAGCGAAAAATTATCCCACGAAAACTGATCCAAAATAGTCTCTTTCAGCAATTATCCTCCTCAGTTATGCCAGAAAACACCTAATCCCATTTAAAATTTACAATCTTATCAGACTTGAGGAAGGATATGACAGTATGTGTGATGAAACCTAAATAATACCTAAATAGCTAAGTCATAGCTTTCTGCTAGAATTTAAGTAAGAAATTAAGTTGTTACTGTGTGATAATAATTTGTAATAGCAACAAAAAAGCCCAAGAACTGGTTTTGTGAAACATAAAAGAACTCTTTGAGGTAACATTTTATTACACTACCTGTGTAAATTATCCCAAAATTAAAGCAATCTGTGAGTTACTGACATAGCTAATTAAATATTTTTGAAAGTGATGTAATGTATAAGCAAATTAACACAGATGTATGCTAGCTTAGACTGAATTTATCATACCCTACAGTTCAACAAAACTGCACAATCATCCTTCAGTGAAAACACTGTATTTCTCTCCATGATATTTAGAAAGCATTAAGAGGAACTATTAAAAAGTTTATTATTGAATAGAGCCTAAGACACATGTGTTTGATCGTCCATGTTGGATGGCCCATGAATGAATAATCACTGCTTGGCTTTATATGAGATTATCACTTAAAATTTGACTGCATATTAAAATATCCAGGGTGTTTGCAATGATATTTTTATGCATGCCAGGGGAAAATTCAAGTCACAATCTATCAATTTAATATACTCACAAAGGGAGATAAAGCACAAATATCATTCTTAAAGAACTGCCTGATTTTGAAGACTGATTTTTAGGAAGTGAAAGTATCGACCATTTACATTTTCCTGTTGGAAGGTAAAATTTTAGATAGCAAGAGCTTATCGTTTTTCTGAACAACAAAAAAAGCATAAAAAATATATATATGAAAATGAAATTTAAAAGCAAAGAACACACATACACACACTCATATACATATACATGCACACACACATATATACCTATAAAAATGTTCATGGATTCCCCCTATTATCACAATATTATTTTAAGTTATTTATTATATTTGTAGTAAGAGAAATTGAATAAAATAAGGATTTTCAGAAATACTGAAACAGGGGTATTGTGTTTCAAACATCTGATTTGGAATTGTGGTAGCTAACCTCAGAATGGCTCCCAAACACCCAATCTCCTCCTTTAATTCATGGCTTTTACAGTCCCCTCCCATGTTGTATCATGGTTGACCTGTTTCAGCAATAGAATATTCAAGAAATGACAGTATGTCACTTCTAAATTAGGTTATAAAAGGCAGTGCAGCTCCTCTGTCTCATTCTCTTTATCTCTTCCTCAGATCATTCACTCTGGAGGAAGCCAGCTGCCATGTTGCCATAGGAAGAGGCCCATGTGGTAAGGAACAAAAACCTCCTGGCAATAACCACACGAGTGAGCTTGGAAGTGGATCCTCCAGTTCCAGTCAAACCAGCCTTCAGAAGACTGCGGCCCTGACCAACATCTTGATCGCAACCCCATGAGAGACCTTGAGACCGAACCACCCAGCAAAGCCACTCCCAATTTTCTGATCCCCAGAAAGTGTGAGATAATAAATGTTTGTTGTTTTAAGACAACAAAGTTTTGAAGTAATTTGTTATACAACAAAATACAGCTTATTCAGGAATGTAAAGATATAATGATCTAAATATCAAGGATGTAAATGAAAATATACTTAGTTATGTTTTCTTTTAAATTTAATAGTAATATTATATAACCAAAATTTTTATGACCCATATATTTACATTCTCACATCTAGGTTTTTTTTTTTTTTTTTCTTTTTTGGTTTCTTTATTCAGAGTTCAAACTTCTCAACAACAGATTATAAATTTTTTAGTGGCTGAACAAATCTATAGTTACAGTCCATTTTTTCCATCTGGTTTTCTGTACTGAGACTGTGCCTTAATAAATGTTAGTCATTGATTTTCTACCCCTTTGTAAAAAATGTGATCTGTGCAATGTATTTACGTAGACTTTTGAAGAGACTCTACACTTGTGAAGCAGGAATTACTTACTCACATGCAAATTCTCCCAGCTTTCTTTCGTGTCAAGAATTTTCAAATACTTCAAAATTCACTGGAAAACAACAATAACAACAACAAAACCACCACAGAATTATGAACACAAACTAGAATCTGGAAGAAACACTCATTGTTTTTATAACTTCTCCCATCCAGAAATCATTTACAGAGAATAATAGCACATAATTACCTATTTTTTCTTTCTCTTATTTTTTGTTACATCTGTTTTGCTACATTTTCCTAAATGTGACAGCTTCTATAATATGCTATTTTATTTTTAAAGGTAAGCATTTAGTGAACCAGTAGCAGCAAAAGGTCAAAAGGTACTTTTAAGCTAAAGGTTAGATGTGGCAATGCTTGAAAATAAGAAAATATCCAAAGAACAGAAAATCACCCTGTGAGACAAGTGACCTTTTTTTCAGCTGATGACATAATGTGTATTCTTTTGTATCTAAACTATGATACACAGGCTACTTGATTAAATGTTTTATACTCAAAACTATATTTTGTTGCACTACTTATTTATAACATGAAAATTTGCTACATTTAAAAATGGGGTAAAATGGAATATCCTAAATGGATTTTATTTACTCCTATAATATGCTATAAATCTCATTTAAGGATGCTATTTTCCCCCCTGGAGGCTGTTGTAAAATAAAGATTTGTTGGGTGTTACAGAGAATCTGTACCCTTGAATTCGGATAAAGTGGCATTTGGATTACTTTATTCTCCTATTATTCCCTACCACACCAAAAATATGAAAAAAAAAATTATTAGGGAATAAATGTTACAAAGGGACTTAAAGATTGTCAGTCCTGAAGAGAGCTGCTGGTTATACAAGCTGAAAATTTAGCTGAAGGAATTATAGGTTCATGTGCATATACTGTATTTCATGCAACTAACACTCACATTTACATGTTTTTTGCAAACCATGCAACTCCTCGGGCGGTATCTTCCTACGCGCATTATATCCTTGGGTACGTTATTTACGTGGGCATGTTATTTGTGAAAAAATATGGTATCTCCATAAGACAACGACATGGAGTTGTCCACACAAATAAATTTCTGTGAAAACATTCTGTGGTCGTGAATCTCCACAAATCTACTCTCCATTCCCTGCAATTAAATATATCTCCTAGAATTCATAGCATTTTATGGTTCTTAAAAAAAAAATTTTCTTTTTTTTTTTTTTAAGCCTTAAATCTAGCTTGGTCCTGTGATCTGCTTGAGAAGAATATAATGCACTGGAAGCAGAACTGTCTAACTTATGACACTATGTCAGAAAAAAATATCAAGCCTGTAGCTTTGATCTCTTGGAATTCTGCCTCAAGTGAAGGCCAACTGCTAAACAAAGAGTCTGACTACTGTGAAACCACCATGTTGCGAGGAAGTTCAAGCTAATATATGGAAGGTGTGTGGAGAGAGAGAGAGATGCTGGACCAGCCAAGCCTTTTAACCATCTTGAATCCTCCAGAGCAGCACAGAGAGTACCAGCAAATAATCCCAGTTAACATGTGGAACAAGAGATTGATTCTGTTAAACGCTTTCTGGATTTCTGCCATTAAAAAAAACTGTAATATAACAAAATGGTGGTTTGCTCTTTTATGCCATTATGTTTTAGTGAAGTTTGTTATAGAGTAATATGTAACCAGTAACAGATAACAGATAACTGGTAATGGGGAGTTAATATACCAAAACCCCAAAACATGTGGCACTGGCTTTGAAACCTTTTAAGATTCACCTTTGTTAAGACCTCGGAAAGATCTAAATGGTGCTACATAAAACATTTCAGCTAGGCAGGTTTTTTTTTTTTTTTTAGATATAATTCACATACCTTAAAAGTCAACATTTCAAAGTATATAATACAGTGGTTTTGGTATATTCATAAGGTTATATAATCACCATCACACTCTAATTCCAGAACATTTTAATAACCACAAAAAGAACCCCCATGCTCATCAGCAGTTACTCCTCATTCCTTCACCACATACCCTGGTAACAACTAATCTACTTTCTGTCTCATGAATTTGCCCATTCTAGACATACAACAGAAACCCTGGTGGTACAGTGGTTAAGTGCTACGGCTGCTAACCTAAGGGTCTGCAGTTCAAATCTGCCAGGTGCTCCTTGGAAACTCTATGGGGCAGTTCTACTCTGTCCTATAGGGTCGCTATGAGTCGGAATCGACTCCACGGCACTGGGTGTGGGTTTTTTTTTTTTTTTGGATATACAATGTAAATGAAATCATACAATATGCGGCCTTCTGTTTCTGGCTTTTTCACTTACAATGTTTTCAAGGTTAATTCATGCTGTAACATGCACCAGCACTTGATTATTTTCTATGGTTGAATAATATAAGATTGTATGCATACACATTTTGTTTATACATTCATCAGTTGATGACCTTTTGAGTTGTTTCCACTTTTTGGCTATTACGCATAATGCTGCTCTGAACGTCTTTTTACAAGGTATGTCTCAATGTATGTTTTCAATTCTCTAGTACATGTCCAGGAGTGAATTGCTAAGTCATATGGTAACTCCAAATTTCACTTTTTCATTAACTTACAAACTGTTCTCCAAAAAAACTGCACCATTTTACATTGCCACCAGTAACGTATGAGAGTTCCTATTTCTCTACATCCTCGGAAACACTTATTAATGTCCACCATTTTTATTAAAGTCAATTTACAGAGCATGCAGTGGGGTCTCATTGTGGTTTTGATTTGCATTGTCATAATGACTGATGATGTTAACCATGTTTTCATGTGATTACTGGCCATCTTTATACCTTCTCTGGAAAAATGTCTATTCAAATACTTCACCCATTTTTAAAGTGTGTTATTTGTATTTTTATTGTTGAGTTGTAAATGCATGTTATATATTCTGGTTATTAGACCCTTAACACAATATACGATTAGCGTGTATTTTCTCCTGTTCTGTGAGTTGTCTTTTCACTATCGTGATAGTATCCTTCAGACAAAAGGTTCCAAATTTGATAGACTAACTTTATTTTGTTTCTTGGACTTTTAGTGTCATTTCTACATAATGTCTAATCTTGTCAAGAAGTTTAAACCTACGTTTTAGTCTAAGAGTTTTATAGTTTTAGGTCTTAACATTTAGCTCTTTGAGATATTTTGAGTTTTTTTTTTTTTTTATGATGTAAGATACATGTGCAACTTCATTATTTTGCATTGGAATACCAAGCTGACAAAGCATCAGCTGTTGAAAAGACTTTTCTTTCCCACTTGAGATGTCTGACACCTGTATTAGTTTCCTAGGGCTGCCATAATAAACTGTCACAAACTGAATGGTGACTTAAAACAACAGAAATTTATTCTCTCACAGTTCTGGACGCTAGAAGTCTGAGATCGAGGTGTCAGCAGGCCCATGCTCCTTCTGAAGGCTCTAGGGGAGGAATTGTTCCTTGCCTCTCCCTGACTTGCTGTGGTTGCTGGCAATCCTTGAATTTTCTTTGCTTATAGCAACATCGCCCCCATCTCTGTCTTTATCATCACATGGCATTCGTCCTGAGGATGTGTCTTCACACGGAGTTCTCTTCTGTGTGTCCTGCAAATTTCCCACTTCTTATAAGGATAAAAGTCATTGGATTAGAATCCACCTTAATCCAGTTTGACTTCAACTTAACTTCACTAATTACATCTGCAAACACTCAATTTCCAATACGGTCACATTCTGAAGTTCCAGGTAGACATGAATTTTAAAGGGATATTATTGAACACATACATCTTCCTTGTCAAAAATCAGTTAATCATAGATTGTTGTTGTTAGGTGCCATCGAGTCAGTTCCAACTCATAGCGACCCTATGCACAATAGGACAAAACGCTACCCAGGATATGCTGCAGCAGCCGTTTTTGAATGATTTTCAGCAAAAAAAAAAATTTTTAATAATTTTTATTGTGCTTTAAGTGAAAGTTTACAAATCAAGTCAGTCTCTCACACAAAAACCCATATACACCTCGCTACACACTCCCAATTACTCTCCCCCTAATGAGACAGCCCGCTCTCTCCCTCCACTCTCTCTTTTCGTGTCCATTTCGGCAGCTTCTAACCCCCTCCACCCTCTCATCTCCCCTCCAGGGAGAAGATGCCAACATAGCCTCAAGTGTCCACCTGATCCAAGAAGCTCACCCCTCACCAGCATCCCTCTCCAACCCATTGTCCAGTCCAATCCATGTCTGAAGAGTTGGCTTTGGGAATGGTTCCTGTCCTGGGCCAACAGGAGGTCTGGGGGCCATGACCACCGGGGTCCTTCCAGTCTCAGTCAGACCATTAAGTCTGATCTTTTTATGACAATTTGGGGTCTGCATCCCACTGCTCTCCTGCTCCCTCAGGGGCTCTCTCTTGTGTTCCCTGTCAGGGCAGTCATCGGTTGTAGCCGGCCACCATCTAGTTCTTCTGGTCTCAGGATGATGTAGTTACGGGTTCATGTGGCCCTTTCTGTCTCTTGGGCTAGTAATCACCTTGTGTCCTTGGTGTTCTTCATTCTTCTCTGATCCAGGTGGGTTGAAACTAATTGATGCATCTTAGATGGCTGCTTGCTAGCATTTAAGACCCCAGATGCCACTCTTCAAAGTGGGATGAACAATGTTTTCTTAATATATTTTATTATGCCAACTGACTTAGATGTCCCCTGAAATCATGGTCCTCAAACCCCTGCCCTTCAAAGCATTCAGTTTATTTAGAAAACTTCTTTGCTTTTAGTTTGGTCCAGTTGTGCGGACCTCCCCTGTATTGTGTGTTGCCTTCCCCTTCACCTAAAGTAGTTCTTATCTAGCAACTAATTAGTGAACACCCCTCTCACACCCTCTCACCGTCCCTCCTCTCATAACTACAAGAGAATGTTTTCTTCTCAGTTTAAACTATTTCTCAAGTTCTTATAATAGTGGTCTTATACAATATTTGTCCTTTTGCATCTGACTAATTTCGCTCAGCATAATGCCTTCCAGGTTCCTGCATGTTATAAAATGTTTCACAGATTCCTCACTGTTCTTTATTGATGCATAGTATTCCATTGTGTGAATATACCATAATTTATTTATCCATTCATCTGTTGATGGGCACCTTGGTTGCTTCCATCTTTTTGCTAATGTAAACAGTGCTGCAATAAACATGGGTGTGCATATATCTGTTCGTGTAAAGGCTCTTATTTCTCTAGGATATATTCCGAGGAGTAGGATTGCTGGATCATATGGTAGTTCTATTTCTAGCTTTTTAAGGAAGCACCAATTCGATTTCCAAAGTGGTTGTGCCAATTGACATTCCCACCAGCATTGTATAAGTGTTCTAATCTCTCCACAGCCTCTCCAACATTTATTATTTTGTGTGTTTTGGATTAATGCCAGCTTTGCTGGAGTGAGATGAAATCTCATTGTAGTTTTGAACTGCATTTCTCTAATGGCTAATGATTGTGAACATTTCCTCATGTATCTGTTAGTTACCTGAATGTCTTCTTTAGGGAAGTGTCTATTCACAACTTTTGTCCATTTTTTAATAGGGTTATTTGTCTTTTTGTAGTTGAGTTTTTGCAGTATCATGTAGATTTTAGAGATCAGGCGCTGGTAGGCAATGTCATAGCAAAAAACTTTTTCCCAGTCTGTAGGTAGTCTTTTTACCCTTTTGGTGAAATCTTTGGATGAGCACAGGTGTTTGATTTTTATGAGCTCCCAGTTATCAAGTTTTTCTTCTGCATTCTTAATAATGTTTTTTATACTCTTTATGTCACTTATTAGGGCTCCTAACGATGTCCCTATTTTTTCTTCCATGATCATTATAATTTTAGATTTTATATTTAGGTCTTTGAACCATTTTGAGCTCGTTTATGTGCATGGAGTGAGGTATGGGTCTTGTTTCATTTTTTTGCAGATGGATATCCAGTTATGCCAGGACCATTTGTTAAAAAGACTGTCTTTTCCCCACTTAATGGTTTTGGGGCCTTTGTTAAATATCAACTGCTCATATGTGGATAAATTTATGTCTAGATTCTGAACTCTGTTCCACTGGTCTATGTGTCTGTTGCTGTACCAGTACCAGGCTGTTTTGACTACTGTGGCAGTATAATAGGTTCTAAAATCAGGTAAAATAAGGCCTCCCACTTTGTTCTCTCTTCAGTAATGCCTTATTTATCTGGGGCCTCTTTCCCTTCCATATGAAGTTGGTGATTTGTTTCTCCATCTCATTAAAGAATGTCGTTGGGATTTGGATCAGAATTGCATTAAATGTATAGATCACTTTTGGTAGAATAGACATTTCTATAATGTTAAGTCTTCCTATTCATGAGCAAGGTACGTTCTTCCACTTATGTAAGTCTCTTTTGGTTTCTTGCAGAAGTGTACTGTAGTTTTCTTTGTATAAGTCTTTTACATCTCTGGTAAGATTTATTCCTAAGTATTTTATCTTCTTTTTATCTTCTTGGGGGCTCCTGTAAATGGCATTGATTTGGTGATTTCCTCTTCAATGTTCTTTTTGTTGGCATAGAGGAATCCAACTGATTTTTGTATGTTTATCTTCTATCCCGATACTCTGCTGAACTCTCCTATTAGTTTCGGTAGTTTTCTTGAGGATTCCTTAGGGTTTTCTGTGTATAAGATCATGTCATCTGCAAATAGGGATACTTTTACTTCTTCGTTGCCAATCTGGATGCCTTTATTTCTTTATCTAGCCTAATGGCTCTGGCTAGGACCTCCAACACAATGTTGAATAAGAGCAGTGATAGCAGGCATCCTTGTCTGGTTCCCGATCTCATTGGGAGTGCTTTCAGGCTTTCTCCATTTAGGGTGATGTTGGCTGTTGGCTTTGTATAAATGCCCTTTATTATGTTGAGGAATTTTCCTTCTATTCCTATTTTGCTGAGAGTTTTTATCATGAATGGGTGTTGAACTTTGTCAAATGCCTTTTCTGCATCAATTGATAAAACCATGTGATTCTTGTCTCTTGTTTTATTTATGTGGTGGATTACATTAATTGTTTTTCTAATGTTGAACCATCCCTGCATACCTGGTATGAACCCCACTTGGTCATAGTGAATTATTTTTTTGATATATTGTTGAATTCTATTGGCTAGAATTTTGTTGAGGATTTTTGCATCTACATTCATGAGGGATATATGTCTATGATTTTCTTTTTTTGTGGTGTCTTTACCTGGTTTTGGTCTCAGGGATATGGTGGCTTCATAGAATGAGTTTGGTAGTATTCTATCCTTTTCTATACTCTCAAATACCCTGAGTAGTAGTGGTGTTAACTCCACTCTGAAAGTTAGGTAGAACTCTGCAGTGAAGCCATCCGGACCAGGGCTTTTTTTTGTTGGAAGTTTTTGATTACCTTTTTAATCTCTTCTTTTGTTATGGGTCTATTTAGTTGTTCTACCCCTGTTTGTGTTAGTTTAGGTACGTAGTGTATTTCTAGGAGTTCATTCATTTCTTCTAGGTTTTCAAATTTGTTAGAGTATAATTTTTCAGAGTAGTCTGATACGATTCTTTTAATTTCAGTTGGGTCTGTTGTAATATCACCCATCTCATTTCTTATTCAGGTTATTTGCTTCCTCTTCTTTTTTTTTTCTCAGTTTGGCCAGTGGTTTATCAATTTTGTTGAGTTCTTCAAAAAACCAGCTTTTGGTCTTCTTAATTCTTTCAATTGTTTTTCTGCTTTCTATTTCATTTAGTTCAGCTCCAATTTTTATTATTTGTTTTCTTCTGGTGCCTGTGGGTTTCTTTTGTTGCTCTCTTTCTGTTTGTTCAAGTTGTATGGATAATTCTTTGATTTTGGCCCTTTTCTTCTTTTTGAATGTGTGCATTTATTGATATATATTGGTCTCTGAGCACTGCTTTTGCTGTGTCCCAAAGGTTCTGATAGGAAGTGTTTTCATTCTCATTGGATTCTCTGAATTTCTTTTCCATACTTAATGTCTTCTATGATCCAGTCTTTTTTCAGCAGGGTATTGTTCAGTTCCCAAGTGTTTGATTTCTTTTCCCTGCTTTTCCTGTTATTGATTTCCACTTTTATGGCCTTATGACCAGAGAAGATGCTTTGTAATATTTCAATGTTTTGGATTCTGCTAAGGCTTGCTTTATGACCTAATATGTGGTCTATTTTAGAGAATGTTTCATGTGCACTAGAAAAGAAAGTATAGTTGGCTGCTGTTGGGTGGAGTGTTCTATATATGTCTACGAGGTCAAGTTGGTTGACTGTGGCATTTAGATCTTCCGTGTCTTCATTGAGCTTCTTTCTGGATGTCCTGTCCTTCGCCAAAACTGGTGTGTTGAAGTCTCCTAGTATTATTGCGGAGCTGTCTATCACACTTTTCAATGCTGATAGAGTTTGTTTTATGTATCTTGCAGCCCTCTCATTGGGTATGTAAATATTTAATATGGTTATATCTTCTTGGTGTATTGTCCCTTTAATCATTATATAGTGTCCTTTCTTATCCTTTATGATGGATTTGACTTTAAAGTCTATTTTGTCAGAAATGAATACTGCAGCTCCTGCTCTTTTTTTGATTGTTGTTTGCTGGATATATTTTTTTCCATCCTTTGAGTTTTAGTTTGTTTGTGTCTCTAAGTCTAAGGTGTGTCTCTTGTAGGCAACATAGAGACGCATCTTGTTTTTTAATCCATTCTGCCACTCTCTGTCTCTTTATTGGTGCATTTAGTCCATTTATATTCTGGGTAATTACGGATAGGTATGAATTTAGTGCTATCATTTTGATGTCTTTTTTGTGTGTTGACAGTTTCTTTTTCCCACTTGATTTTATGTGCTGAGTAGATTACCTTTATATATTGTCCTTTCCTCATATTTGTTGTTGGTGATTTTGTTTCTGCTGAGTCTCTATTTTTTCTTGTATTTTGACAAGTAGAATAGTTTGTCCCCTTTGTGGTTACCTTATTATTCACCCCTATTTTTCTAAATTTAAACCTAACTTTTATTTCAGTGTATCGCCGTTATCTTCCTCTCCATATGGAAGGTGTATGATTACATTTCTTAGTCCCTCTTTATTATTCTAATGTTGTCTTCTTTTATATAATAACATCGCTGTTACCCTGTTTTGAGCCTTTTTTTATATATATATATAATCTTCCTTCATTTTTTTGGATTTCCCTGTCGGCGTTGACTTCTGGTTGCTCTGCCCAGTGTTCTAGTCTTGGGATGATACCTGATATTATTGATTTTGTAACCAAAGAACTCCCTTTAGTATTTCTTGTAGTTTGGGGTTTTATTTTTACGAACTCCCCAAAGCTGTGTTTATCTGGAAATGTCTTAATTTCACCTTCATATTTAAGAGACAGTTTTGCTGGATATGTGATTCTTGGCAGGCAATTTTCTTCCTTCGATTTTTTAAATATGTCATCCCATTGCCTTCTTGCCTGCATGGGTTCTGCCTAGTAGTCCGAGCTTATTCTTATTGGCTCTCCTTTGTAGGTGACTTTTCGTTTATCCCTCGCTGCTTTTATAATTCTCTCTTTATCTTGGTTTTGGCAAGTTTGATTATAATATGTCTTGGTGACTTTCTTTTCAGATCTACTTATGTGGAGTTCGATGAGCATCTTGGATAGATATCTTCTCATCTTTCACAATATCAGGGAAGTTTTCTGCCAACAAATCTTCAACAATTCTCTCTGTATTTTCTGTTATCCCTCCCATTTCTGGTACTCCGATCACTCATAGGTTATTTCTCTTGATAAGACTCCCACATGATTTTTAAGGTTCCTTCATTTTTTTTTAATACTTTTATGTGGTTTTTCTTCAAATATATTAGTGCCAAGTGACTTATCTTCGAGTTCCGAAATTCTAGCTTCTACTTGCTCAATTCTGCTCCTCTGACTTTCTATTGAGTTGTCTGATCCTGTAATTTTATTGTTAATCTTCTCAATTTCTGGTTGCTGCCTGCCTATGGATTTTTCCAGCTTATTAAACTTTTCATTATGTTCCTGAATAATCTTTCTAATTTCTTCAATTGCTTTATCTGTGTGTTCCTTGGCTTGTTCTGTGTATTGCCTCATTTCCTTCCTGATGTCTTGAAGGGTTCTGTACATTAAACTTTTGTATTCTGCATCTGGTAATTCCAGGAATCCACTTTCATCTAGAAGATCCCTGGATTCTTTGTTTTGAGAGCCTGTTGAGGTGATCATAGTCTGTTTCGTTATGTGACTTGATATTGACTGCTGTCTCTGAGCCATCTGTAAGTTATTGTATTAGTTTATGCTTGCTTACTTTTTCGCCACTTCTTGCTTTGTTTTGTTTTGGTATACCCTATGGGTTGCTTGAGTGAGCTAGAATGATTATTTTCGCCTTTGGAGCTCTGACATCTGGTCCTCAGATGGCTAGAGCTGTTATTAGATTTATCAGTCTAGGAGTCCATTCAGTTTTCTTGTATGAATTCAGCTCAGGTTTCCAGGTAGCTGATCAAGTGTGTGGTACAGGCTCTGTCCTACAGTCTTAGAGGGACAGGGGTGATTGGCTCATATACTGGTATCTGATTGCAGCAGGGGGTCACACTCTGAACAAGGCAGGGGGCTGAGAACCAACCCCCCCCCCAAGTTTCTCTGAGGAAAGCACGCCCCTGTTTCCTAGAGCATGCAGGTGGGTGGGTTCTTCAGACAGACCATGGGCACCCAAAGTGTTTGGCTGTAAGGACTGGGTGGTACCAGTTATCTTTGGACCCCTGTCTCAGGTGGCTGGGTGGCCTGAGTGGAGCTACCAGTCCTTAGGTCCCTGATGTGGGTAGGTGAGGACCTAGTTTAATAGGCAAGGCAATGTCGAACATGAAACAGCCACCTCTCCACTGCACAGCTGAAATGGTTGGAGTCTGCCAACAAGGTCCTATTCTCCCGAGATAGGCCCACACAGATTCATGCAGAAGGGAAAGGTGCTCAACGTCCACGGACAGTTTATGTCTATCTCAGGCCCAGGGAATTTAGCTGCTGAAGCCAGTTTGCAGGTAGTGGGGTGCCTTAAAACATATGCAAGTACTTAGCTTTTGCTGAGAGCACTATTACCCTCAGGTTCCAGAGGTGTGAGTGGGCTGTGTGGCTGGGTGCTTCTCCCTGAGGAAACTGCGGCCGAACGCCGCCGCTCCAGGAATGGTGCCTGAGGGCTCCCCGCAATTCAGATCCAGTAACTCCTCTCTGCTTCTGAACAGTCTCTTCCTCCTCCCGCCCCTCCCTCCTGCCCCTCAGTTTGTTTTCTAAGCTTCCCTTTGAAGCTCAGGGCTCCCAGCTTGTTACAAATATGCTCATTTCAGTTGTTTTTTCAGGTCTTTGTTGTAAAGAGGGCTCACCAGAAGCATCTGTCTATTCCGCCATCTTGGCTCCACCTCGATTTTCAGCAAAATTTTGCTTGTGTGAGATATTAATGATATTTTCTATAATTTCTGCGTTCTGTTGGATCACCTTTCTTGGGAATAGGCATAAATATGGATCTCTTCCAGTCAGTTGGCCAGGTAGCTGTCTTCTAAATTTCTTTTCTGGATTGAATATTGCTAGCATTGCTGTCGTATAGAAATATAGCTGACTTTTGTATATTGATCTTGTATCCTGCTGAATTCCCAGAGCCTTGTTTTTCACCAATGCCTTCAGTGCAGCTTGGACTTCTTCCTTCAATAACATCAGTTTTTGATTATAAGCTACCTCCTAAAATGGTTGGTTGACCAATTACTTTTGATACAATGACTCTGTATATTCCTTCCAACTTCTTTTGATACTTCCTGAGTCATTCAATATTTTGCCCATAGAATCCTTCAATATCCCAACTAAAGGCTTGAAATTTTTTTTCAGTTCTTTTTGCTTGAGAAATACTGAGCGTGTTCTTCCCTTTTGGTTTAATAACTCAGGTCTTTGCACATTTCATTATAATACTTTACTTTGTCTCCTTGAGCCACCCTTTGAAATCTTTTGTTCAGCCCTTTTACTTTATCATTTCTTCCATTTGCTTTAGCTACTCTAAGTTCAAGAGCAAGTTCAAAGTCTCTTATGACATCCATTTGATCTTTTCTTTCTTTCCTGTCTTTTTAATGACCTTTTGCTTTCTTCAAATATGATGCTCTTGATGTCAACCCCATAACTCATATGGTGTTTGGTCATTAGCATTCAATGCATCAAATCTATTCTTGAGATGATCTCTAAACTCAAGTGGGATATACTTAAGGTCATACTTTTGCTTCTGTGGACTTGTTTTAGTTTTCTTCAGCTTGAACTTAAACTTGCATATGAGCAATTGATGGTCTGTTCCCCAGTTGACCCCTGGCCTTTTTCTGACTTATGATATCGAGCTTCTCCACTATGTCTTTCCAAAGATGTAGTCAATTTGATTCCTTCGTATACCATCTGGTGAGGTCCACCTGTATAGGTGCCACTTACGTTATTGGAAAAAAGGTATTTTCTATGACTAGGTTGTCGATCTTGCAAAATTCTATCATGTGATCTCCAGCGTTATTTCTATCACCAAGGCCATACTTTCCAATTAATGACCTCTGTAAAGTGTTAAAAAACAAGGATGTCATCTTGAGGACTAAGGCGTGCCTGACCCAAGCCATGATATTTTCAATCACCTCATATACATGTGAAACTTGGACAATGATAAGACAATGTTTGTAAAGAATATTGAATATACCATGGACTGCCAGAAGAATGAACAAATCTGTCTTCCCCTAGAAGTGTGGATATCAAGACTTCATTTCACATGCTTTGGACACGTTATCAGGAGGGACCAATTCCTTGAGAAGGACACCATGCTTGGTAAAGTAGAAGGTCAGCAAAAAAGATTACCCTCAACAAGATGGATTGACACAATGGATAGAGCAATTGGGTCAAGCATAACAAAGATTGTGAAGATGGTGCAGGACCAGACATGTTTCCTTCTGTTGTACATAGGGTCACTGTGATGGATTGAACTCTGTTCCCCCAAAATATGTGTCAACTTGGCTAGGCCATGACTCCCAGTGTGGTGTGACTGTCCACAGTTTTGTCATCTGATGTGATTTTTCTGTGTTTTAGATCCTACTTCCATGTTGTTAATGAGGCAGGATTAGATTGACTAGACAGCAGTGGGTTTGGTGTTTTTTTTTTTTTCTTTTAGAGGCAGTTATGTTAATGTGGCAGAGCTCCAACTACAGGATTAGGTTGGGTCTTAAGCTAATCTCTTTTGAGATATAAAAGAGAGGAGTGAGCAGAGAGACATGGGGGACCTCATGCAACCATGACACATGGGCCAGGAAAATAGAGCATCCTTTGGACCCAGGGTCCCTATGCTGAGAAGCTCTTTAACCAGGAAAATGATGACAAGGATCTTCCTCCAGAGCTGACAGAGAGATAAAGCCTTCCCCTGGATCTGGCACCCTGAATTCAGACGTCTAGCCTTCCAGACTGTGAGAGAATAAATTTCTCTTTGTTAAAGCCATCCACTTGTGGTATTTCTGTTATAGCAGAACTAGATGACTAAGACAGTCACTATGAGTCACGACCAACTGGACAGCACCTGACAACATCCTGCTGAATATGTTTTTTTAGTTCTAAAGTGTTATTGTGGATTTCTTAGAATTTTCTATATACAAAATCATGCTATCTACAGATAGAGATAAAATTACTTCTTCCTTTTCAGTCTGGATGCCTTTTATGTCTTTGTACTGCCTAATTGCACTGGTTAGAAACTCTAACTCAATGTTGAAAACAAATGGTAAGAGTAAAATCTTGTCTTGTTCCTAATCTTAGAAGGAAAGTTTTCAGTTTTTCATCAGAATATTCTATTTTTTACCCAAGTTCACACAGCTGGTGAGTGGCAGAACTATTATTTGGGCTTAGGTTCAAATACTGTCATTCAATATCATTTTACTGTGTTCCAGGCCTCCTTCACTTAATATTATCTTTGTCAGGTTTATTCATTTTGTCCTACAGAATTGTAGTTAATTCACTGTTTAATGCTTTTATACTATCCAACAATATGTGCACATCACAATTTATCCATTTTACCGTGAACAGAAATCTCCGTTGTTTCCAGTTTTGAACTATTATGTTTTCTTCCCCACTTTTCAGTATTAGTGGCAGTGCAGCATATCGCTTTATCAGAGAAATTATATTTATGTAGACCAAAATGATAAATTATTTGCCATTTCTAACATTTCTTTGTGTTTTCTGTAGTTACCTCTTTGTCTAAATAAACAAAACCTAAAACAGAATAGGTGTTAGTTCCAGTCAATACCCATTTATAGCCCTGCAATGCTTCCTATAGAAGGCAATGCCAACTTAATAATTCTGTTCAAATCCATCTTCACGTATTTTTACCCCTACTAGCACAAAGTAGAGGCCCTTCTCACATTATTGGCTTAATTGGTATAAAAGAAATGTATCCCTCTTGTCCCAGTGGACATAAGCTGACATCCACCATTGCAACTCATTTCATAAACATGGAGCTAGCTTTCTAAGTGACTTTCTAGTGACTAAGGCATCTCCCTTAGTATTACTACCCCTTTTTGAGATAACTGTTTCTTTTGTGGGCATCTATTTCACCCACTTTAATTCTGCCTCTAAAGTCTCATAGAGACTTCTAAAACTAACTATTCCTTATGGGGTGGAGGGTTGGTAGCTATTTTTCAATTATCTAGGACCATACTGAAATGCCACTGACTGTGGCAAAAGAGTACATAAATATCCAAACACTCTACTTAAAGCCAAGTATTACTCTCCTTGCTGTTGATTCTTAAATAAGTGGCTCTCAGCTCTGCCTATTGTGTAGACTTACCCTGACCTTCTTCCTGAGAACTTCACTATCTACAGAATCCCTTGTGGCCAATTTCCAACTGCAGTGCCACCCTCAATTTAGGAACTCTCATGCGTGAACCAAACAATTTTGTGAGAACAGACATACAGCAACAGGGAATAAGGAGGTAGAGATGTAGAGGGACACAAATGCCAGGCTGGACTCCAAATAGGTATGGAAAAGAAGGCATTAGCCAAGTCTATTACGCATACCAATCACACTTGGCCTGTTGCTCTCTACTATATTTGTATGGCTTAGTAATGAGGAGAATCACCTTGTACAATCCCCAAATGTCTATTGTAACATTCCATGATGCATCTGTCCTGTTTACCAGCTGGGCGAAACTATTAAAAGCTGAGTAAGTGATGTTTAATGCCCTCACCCTAGTCATTTCCTTAACCAGAACAGTGGTTTTTTGTTGCACTTTCAAAATTCTATATTGCTCAATGTACAAAACAGAGTGGGCGATACAAAGGTTCCCACTCAGCATATCCAATTAAAACCAGACAACATCCCATTCACATATAATATCAATCCCAATTAGGTATTCAATAACAGCAAAAGAACCTTGTAAGATATTCTCTAGTAACATTTTCCAGCACTTAACTTTGTTATAACCTAAATACACTACATCGCTCATGTACCTTTTAAGTTTCACATTTGTACCTGTAAGATTGTCGTCTCATTCCCCCATGGGAATCGCTGCATGCTAGTAATCCCAAGCAGTTTTGCACACCACCCGAGAGGAAACCATCTATGTAATTATGAAAGGCCTTTGATTCTATTCATCTGAGAGAGTAAATTCAGCACCATGTTCAAGTATTTTCTAAATCACAACCCTTAAAATATAATTTTAATCCATACACAGTTGGATGTGTGTCGTGGATTTCACGGGTCACTTTAAGAAGAGTAAGCATCATAGCTAAAAGTGAAAAGAAAACTCTGTCTTATGTCCCAAGTGTTGATAATGTGCTTCCTACTGGCAATCCAATTAGTTTCCCCTCTTTTTATTCTATTTTTCAGTAATGTCTTAGTCATCTAGTGCTTCTATTACAGAAATACTACAAGAGGATGGCTTTAACAAACAGAAATTTATTCTCCCACAGGTTAGGAGTCTAGAAGTCAGAATTCAGGGTCCCAGCTCCAAAGGAAGGCTTTCTGTCTCTGTGTCAGCTCTGGGGGAAGGTCCTTGTCCTCAATCTTCCCTGGTCCCATGCAGGGACCCTGGGTCTGAAGGACGCACTCTGCTCCTGGCTCCTCTTTCTTGGTGGTAATAAGATCTCTCTCTTCTCTGCTCAATTTTCTCTTTTATATCTCAAAAGAGATTGACTCAACAGACAACCTAATACGGTAGATTGAGTCCTGCCTCATTAACATAACTGCCTTTAATCCTGTCTCATTAACATCATGCCCATTGCCCATTACTATTGATTCCAACTCAAGGCGATCCTATAGGACAGGGTAGAACTACCTCATAGTGTTTCCAAAGAACAGCTGGTAGATTTGAACTGCCTACCTTTTGGTTAGCGGCTGATCTCTTAACCACTGTGCCACTAGGGCTCCCATTAACACCATAGAGGTTAGCGTTTACAACACATACGATAATCACATCAGATCACAAAATGGAGGACAACCACACAATACTGGGAATCATGGCCTACCCAGGTTGATACATATTTTAAGGGGACACGATTCAATCTAAAAAAAAAAAAAGCTATCTAAAATCTCAACCTAGATAAATAGTTATCACCCCTCTTGTCTTTTTCATTTTTCTCAGTGTCACCTTGCCTTTGAATAGAACAAAAGTATTTCCTATCACTTAGTCACATGCAGAGTAAACTAGGAAATCAATTACCGCCTCCTGAGTATTTTCTTGGCACTTACTAACAAGGTCACACAAAGCTTCCAAGATTGGTGGAGTGGCAGGGAGTTTCCGTATCACATCATCTATCATGGTCTGTGTCAACAACACTAATATAAATGTGTATCCTGACCATCATGCAGCTAATCTAGGGTTTCCAGCATTGGACAGACTTCTGTTGCTTCAGAATGTGGATACTATTAGATAGTCAGAAGGAAGAGAACATTTTCTCCTCTCATAGTAAGTGTGGCAAATTTCTATCTTTACCCATTGCAAAGGATTAGTTTTTGCACAATGCGCAATGGTCTGCTCACAAAAGCTTGAAGTTACTTGGGATCCACACATATTTTATGGGGATTATGAGTCATCCGTCACTTTGTCAAACTGTGATGGCTTGTGTGTTGCTGTAGAAGCTATAACAGGTTTCAGTGGAGCTTCCAGACTAAGATAGAGTAGGAAGAAGGGCTTGGCAGTCTACTTCTGAAAAATTTGCCAGTGAAAACCTTATGAATAGCAGCAGAACACTGTCTGATATACTGCTGGAAGAATAGCCCCTTGGGTCATAATGCATTCAAAACATGACTAAGGAAAAGCTGCCTTCTCAAAGTAGACTCTGCCTTCATGACACAGATGGGATTGAGTTTTCTGGACCTTGATTTGATGATGTGGCATAACTTAAAATGAGAAGAAATGGCTACAAATATCCACTAATAATCAAAACATGGACTATACAAAATATGAATCTAGAAAAATTGGAAGTCATCAAAAATTGAAAGGGAACACATAAAAATCCATATATTAGGCATCAGTGAGCTGAAATGCACTGGTATTGGCCATTTTGAATCAGAGAATCGTATCGTCTACTATGCCAGGAATGACGAATTGAAGATGAATGGCATTGCATTCATCGTTAAAAAGAACATTTCAAGATCTATCCTGAAGTACAAAGCACTAGGTGTCAAGATAATACCCATATGCCTACAAGGAAGACCAGTTAATACAACTATTATTCAAATTTACACACCAACCACTAATTCCAAAGATGAAGAAACTGAAGGTTTTTACCAACTTCTGCAGTCTGAAATTGATCAAACATACAATCAAGATGCATTGATAGTTACTGGTGTTTGGAAAGCGAAAAGTGGAAACAAAGAAAAAGGATCTGTAGTTGGAAAATACGGCCTTGGTGATAGACACAACTCCAGAGATCACATGATAGACTTTTGCAAGACCAACAACTTACTCATTACAAATACCTTTTTTCAACAATATCAGCGGCAAGTATACACATGGACCTTGATGGATGGATGAAATACACAGGAATCAAATTGACTGTATCTGTGGCAAGAGACAATGAGGAAGCTCAATATTATCAGTCAGAACAAGACTAGGGGCCAAGTACAGAACAGACCATCAACTGTGCATATGCAAGTTCAAGTTGAAGCTGAAAAAAGTTAAAACAAGTCCATGAGAGTTAAAGTACAACTCTGAATACATACTACCTAAATTTAGAGACCCATCTCAAGAATAGATTTGATGCATTGAACACTAATGACTGAAGACCAGATGAGTTATGTGATGACATCAAGGGTGCCATACATGAAGAAAGCAGGTCATTAAAAAGGCAGAAAAGAAAGAAAAGACCAAAACAAATGTCACAAGAGACTCTGAAAATTGCTCTTAAATGTAACGTAGCTACAGCAAATGGAAGAAATGATGAAGTAAAAGAGCTGAACTTCTATTTTTGATTTCAAAGGAGACAAAGTATTATAATGAAATGTGCAAAAAACTGGAGTTAGAAAACCAAAAGGGAAGAACATACTCAGTATTTCTCAAGCTGAAAGAACTGAAGAAAAAATTCAAACCTCGAGTTGCAATACTGAAGGATTCTACGGGGAAAAACACTGAACAACACAGGGAGCATCAAAAAAAATGGAGGGAATACACAGACTCACTGTACCAAAAGGAACTGGTTGACATTCAACCATTTCAGGAGGTAGCATATGATCAAAAGCCCATGGTACGGAAGGAAGAAGTCCAAGCTGCACTGAAGGCAATGGTGAAAAACAAGATTTCAGGAATTCATGGAACACAAATTGAGATGTTTCAACAAATGGATGCAATACTGGAAGTGCTCACTCTTCTATGCCAAGAGATTTAGAAGACAGTTACTTAGCCAACTGATTGGAAGAGATCCATATTTGTGCACATTCCAAAGACAGGTGATCCAACAGAATGTGGAAATTACCAGATAATATCATTAATATCACACACAATATATTTTGCTGATGATAATTCAAAAGCAGTTGAAGCAGTACATTGAGAGGGAACTGCCAGATTTTAAGCCAGATTCAGAAGAGGACATGGGACGAGAGATATCATTGTTAATGTCAGATGGATCTTGGCTGAAAGCAGAGGATACCAGAAAGTTGTTAGCCTGAGTTTTATTGACTATGTAAAGGCATTGGACTGTGTGGACTATAACAAATTATGGATAACACTGTGAAAAACGGAAATTCCAGAACACTTAATTATGCCCATGAGGAACCTGTACATAGACCAAGAGGCAGTCATTCAAACAGAACAAGGGTAACCTGAGTGGTTTAATGTCCAGAAAATTACTGAATATATCATGGACTGTTAGAAGAACAAGCAAATCTGTCTTGGAAGAGTACAGCCAGACTGTTTCTCTGAAGCAAGGATGACTAGACTTCACCTCACGTACTTTGGACATGTTATCAGGAACAATCAGTTCCTGGAGAAGGTCATCATGCTCTATAAAATAGAGGATCAGTGATAAAGAGGAAGACCCTCAACAAGATGGACTCATACAGTGGCTACAACAATAGGCTCAAGCATAGCAACAATTGCAAGGATGGCATAGGACCGGGCAGTGTTTCCTTCTGTTCTACATAGGTTTGCTATGAGTCAGAATCAACTTGAAGGCACCTAACAACAGTCATTTGGGATCAGCTGCCAAACCTCATAATCCCTCTAAATTTGGCAGTGTCTAGAATTAGTGATGTGATCCCCTAATGGCTGATTTTTTTTTTTTTTTTTTTTAATTCATGCTGGCAGGGATTCATCAGTCTTCTACTCGTATTTCTCTACAAAACGGCCTTTTAACAGAATATCATCTGGATACTATGGCCTCAGCCAAATTAGGGGTTGTATTACTTTTCCAGTGAATATGCCGGCTCAAGTGGCCACAGAAGCCCAAGAAGGCTTTTAGCAACCAAACCTGATCTTAATTGTTTCTTTCCCAGTATTTGAATTTTCTCCTTCAAAAGTCTAGTTCTCTTGGATATTAACAGCCAGGGAACAGTATGTTTTGGTAATTATTCTGCTTAACATTCTCTTTCTATCCACTCAGCTAATTCATTCGGGTCTATTTTAACTTTCTTCTTCAGAGAGCAAAAACTGTCCTCTGATTTTCTATTACACACGTAGAATTTGTTTGCTCCTGTAAGTAAGTCAATGGCATATAAAGGATGTTTGGGGGAGGTAATTGAGTAAAGAGAAGCTGACATCACCAGCCTATCATCCTCCCCTCTATGCAATACAAAGCTCACCAATTATCATTGGCGTCCCTCATCTCATATCAAAATTGAGAATGAACTCAATCAAACAAACATAGTCCCATTGCACATTGCCAAAGGGGCTTAAAAGACATATTTAAAAAACTGCTAATGGCTGCTAAGAAGACAAAGTTCAAAACCCAACTTTTATTTACTTTTTAATCATGTCTCATATAAGCCCTAGTGTCATCTCTTGGAACCCAAGGGTTCTATAGAAAAATGGTTGAGAAACCCTGTTCTACAGTATAGGCCTCTGACATCCCACATTTTCCCTATAGCTCTGTTAGACTACAAAAAACCCCGATTAGTTTCTTCGACTTTTAGAAATAGGCAAATACCATAGGGGAATAACAGTCCTACAACTGAGCTTACACTCTGAGTTTTCTTCTACTTCTTGATCATGCCCACATAATTCTTCAACTGTCTTATTAACTCTGAAGGAAAGTCCTTGTCTTTTGTGTTCCTCAGGAATTTTCATGTGGCTTGGCATCTATCTTCACCCATCTCTGCTGTCTTGCTTAATCTGCTCCTTCTATAGCTCAAAAGAGGTCAACTCAAGACAGAACCACAAAAATACATAACAAAGAAAATCCATTCCCAAATGGATTGTAACCACAGGTATAGGGGTCCGGACACAATTCAAGTCGTAACACCAAGTCTTATTTCTAACCTCTGAGAGATTTTACATTTTCCTTTGCCTTTCTTTTTTTTTCTTCATACATGTTCAGCTCTTCAGCAAATTTTCGTAACTACATTAACGTCATGATTTTCTCAATCATTTCTTGTGCCAGTCCTTCTCTTGCCTCTAGTCTATTCTCCATAATATCACAAGATATATCTGTTTAAAAAGAAAAGCTGATAATGAAAATTAAGTGATTAGAACCACTCTAATGCAGTGTTTTCATGATGTCCAAATATTCAACTGCAAAAGAAAAAATTCAATTAATACACACCTGTCTAATCTTTGTTTTCAGTGAATAAAACACTGACTACTTTCTTTAGTATTCTGTAGATGTGACTTTTTGACCATCGTTTCTACACATTTGCCTATCACCTATTATGAGCCAGACACAGGTGATAGAAAGATAAGATGTTATCTCTACCTTTGTTTGCACAAGCTTCTGAGAGACACAGAAATGTAAGCAAGCAATACAAAATGATAATTACTACTGCTATGATATGAATAAAACTTCATGGCAATGCATGATATTAAAAACAAACAAACAAAAGCCTCTGCATTCACCAGCAGGGTAAGACTTCACAAAGTCTGTACTGATTCTGAAAGAACGGCTATGAGTATGCTATGTAAAAGAATGGAAGACAAGCCTTTGGGGCAGAGGAAACTAGGATTTATCAAAACACAAGTCAATAAATAATTGAACACATCAGAGGAATAATGAAATTTCAATATTCTAGGGGTGGGATGCATACAGTAAGAGGGTATGGTAAGCTAGAATCTAAGAAGAAAAAGAAAGCACTAGAAGTGTCATCTCCATTCCATTGAGATTTTCCTGCATGTATTTCCCAAGTAGATATTTAAAATTTTATTACAAATAATAGATATATAAAATCATCACTTGCCTTTAGCATAAAAATACTATAAATTATTGATAAACCTGAATATATTGCTTTCTAAGGAATCTAAATAAATGTATCTGACAGATACTATTTTATATATATATATATATGTGTATGTATATATATATAGTTGTTGTTGTTGTCAGGTGCCATCTAGTCAGTTCTGACTCATAGAGACCCTATGGACAACAGAACAAAAAACTGCCCAATCCCATGCCTCCTCACAATCGTTGCTATGTTTGAGCCCATTGTTGCAACCACTGTGTCAATCCATCTGATTGAGGGTCTTGCCCTTTTTCGCTGATCCTCTACTTTTCCAAGCATGATGTCCTTCTCCAGGAACTGGTCCCTCCTGACAACATGTCCAAAGTAAGTGAAATGAAGTCTCACTACCCTAACTTCTAAGGAGCATTCTGGCTGTACTTCTTCCAAGACAGATTTGTTTGTTCTTCTGGAAGTCCATGGTATATTCAATATTCTTCACCAACACCATAATTCAAGTGTGTCAATTCAGTTTTCCTTATTCCTTGTCCAACTTTCACATGCATATGAGGCAAATGAAAATATGGCTTGAGTCAAGTGGACCTTAGTCCTCAAGGTGACATCTTTGCTTTTTAACACTTTACAGAGGTCTTTTGCAGTAGATTTGCCCAGTGCAATATGTTGTTTGATTTTCTGACTGCTGCTTCCATGGGCACTGATTGTGGATCCAAATAAAATGAAATCCTTGACAACATCAATATTTTCTCCATTTATCATGACATTGCTTATTGGTCCAGTTGTGAGGCTTTTTGTTTTCTTTACGTTGAGCTGTAATCCATACTGAAGGCTGTAGTCTTTGATCTTTATCAGTAAGTGATTCAAGTTCTCTTTTTTTCAGCAAGCAAAGTTGTGCCATCTGCATGTGTAGGTTGTTAATAAGTCTTCCTTCAAGCCTGATGCCACGTTCTTCTTCATACAGTTCTTCTTCATATAGGATTATATATCTGTGTATATATACATATATGCACATTCATAGTGATCCTATAGGACAGAGTAGAACTGCCCCATAGGGTTTCCAAGGCTGCAAATCTTTACAGAAGCAGACTGTCACATCTTTCTTTGTGGAGCAGCTGGGAGGTTCAAATCACAAACCTGTTGGCTAGCAGCCAAGCACTTAACCACTGCGCCACACGGGACTTAAATTTCAAAGAGGACTTACATCGCTTCTATTGTTATAATGTTTAAATAAATTCATTGCTTTTGCGATCAGAAATGAAAAATCTGAAATATAAGAGTGAAAATGTAGATATTTCATAGTGCTGCATTCAATTGAAAGGTATATTATTAAATGCTAAATTTAGAAAATATGGAATTTAGTACAGTAGAGTTAGAATTATTAACCTATCTCAAGCAATTTTTCTATGACCTTGTTTTCTTTATTTGCATGTGGTAGATATTATTAAATCTTTTCAAAAAATTTGCTGCCAATATCATAACTCCTAATCTCTTCCTTGGAAAGTATCCTTTCTGCTGTGAAAAAGTTTACATTTTGTGGGTGGCACTCGTTTGATAATTAAACTCCTCTCTCTCTATGCATGGAATACTCCCTGTATTCCATGTAGCTATTCAATATAATCCCATCGAGACTACTATGAAATATTTTTTCATTTCCTTGAAATAATACTTATTTCATATTTTCTACTGATTGCAATTGAAATATTTCAGTATTTAATATTCCCTGTCAACATCTTTTATATATGTGTCTAAATCAAGAATAAAAGCCAAATAAAGGCCAAAGGAGTTAGGAATTTTTTTTTTTTTTTTTTAATATAGGAAAAAAAACAAACTTGTTGCTCTCCAGTGGCTTCTGATTCATCGTGACCCTACAGTGTAGAACTGCCCCATAGGGTTTCCAAGAAGCGGCTGGTGGATTCCAACTGTGGACCTTTTTATTAGCAGCTGAGCTCTTAACCATTGTAAAATATGGAATCTCTGATAGCTCAGAAAACAATAATTTCCCATGCTTTATGACAGAGCTTATTTTTTTTTTTTAATAGGGAGGAAAAAAAAAAGAAACTTTTGTAAAAAGTACCCATTACAAAGTATGATACGTGTAGCACTTGTCATCTCAGATGACTGTAGATAGCTTACCGCCCATGCTACCCACTGCCATCGAGTAGATTTGGACTCATAGGGACCCCATAGAGCTTCCGAGGCTAAATCTCTATGGAAGCAGATGGCCACATCTTCCTCCCTCAGAGCCACTGGTGATTTTGAACCACTGAGCTTTCCACTAGCAGTTGACTGCTGTAACCACTGCATGACGAGGGCTTCTTAGATAGTTCACAGATGGACAATTTTTAATTTTGATAGTTTTAAATTTATGTCAATGTGTACTAGAACAATTTAACTATCAAATCCATGTTTCCCAAAATATTATTGCTTAAAATGAGGCTATAATTATTTAAGTTGAAAAATAAGTGATGCTTTACTTGAAAAAAAAAAATCAAGTAAGAGGTGGTATTTGGAGTAAAGAAAAGTTGTAATGTGGTATAAAGACGACAAAAGTTTTTGCAAACAATGTTGATAAAATAGGCAGAAATAAATTTATTTTGAAATTTTATTATTACTAAGATAAAGTACACTGCTTACAATGTAAAGCTCAGCAAGTACTGATTATCATCATCTTTGTTACATGGAAAAACAACCTGGTAGTTAAGGGAAAGGTATACTAGTTTAAGAAGCATCTAGCTGTACAGATTAAATTTGCTCTATTGGATGATTACGTTACTCTTTATTTTTGTTTTCTTAAGTTCCCAAGATCAGTTATTCAGTAATTGTTGACTGTGGCTTAACAGAAAAAAATACACACACATATATATATACATATATACACACATATGTATATACATATATATGTGAGTCACAGAAGGTAGGTGGACTCAGAAACTTCCAATTGAATTAAAATGCACTTCTTTAAAAGAGAAGCAAAATTACAGAAAAGAGAAAGAAGAAATCCTCATCTACCTTGTTTTGACACGGCTAAATAGGAGGAATTACAGCAGTAAAACCTCAAGCATTTGCTTTACACCTTGAAGGGAAAATGAAATGATGCAGGCTGCTTCTTTCATTACACAGGTAGGAAAGCTGAATCCAGAGAGACTGATTGAGAGCCACAGGTTGTTGTGACAAGCTAGCCTTGAACATGGGTTGCGTAACAACTAATCCAACACTCTTTTCACTATGATTTTTTAAGTTACAAGAAGGGGAGATTAAAATCATCTTTCTAAAGCAAAGATAATCATTAAGAGCAAAGAAGAAAATAGTAAAAATATTAATAGTTATGAATATGAGTTTGGACACAGATTACAGGTAGTCCCTGAGTAACAAAAGAAATCCATTCCTAAGTGTGTCTTTTAGTTGAATTTGCAGATAAATAGGAACGGGTGCATATGGTTCTTTTGTAGCTTTACTTTAGTGAAGGAGGAGCCCTGGTGGCACACTGGTTAAGAGCTATGGCTGCTAACCAAAAGGTGGGCAATTCGGATCCACTAGCTGCTCCTTGCAAACCCTATGGGGCAACGCTACTCTGTCTTACAAGGTTGCTATGAGTCAGAATCAACTTGATGGCAATGGGTTTGAGACAGGTCTGGGGTCCTGAGGTAAAATTAACTCTCTTGTGAACAGAGGCCGTAAAAATTCCAAAACGAACAAGATATGGCATAGGCTGGACACAGGGAAACCAGAATCTCAACCTGAGACTAAATTTTAAATGATAAGCAACCAGATTTCCCATAATGCTTCCTCTTAAGATTGTTTTTCAGGCAAACCAACTAAAACCAGAATCCCGCGCAGGCACAGAAATGATTTGGTTGAACGCTGGATGTCCCCATCCCATAATGAGTCCTGCCTAGGAACCAAGAAACTCGTATCAAGGAACTAAAAACACCGGACATACGTCACTAGATAGAAGCCAAGCCCAATTCAGAATCAAGAGGTCTGACATCCACTTCCATTCTAAGATTCAGCCCAGCCTTTTAAATATGCATGTTATTTCCCAAGAGTTTAATGAATATGTACAACTTTCCTTTTACTGCATAGTATAAACTTCCCCCAGTCCTTTGTTCTGGGAGACAGTACTTTAAGAGTGATCTTGCTGATAGTGTTAAACTATGCCTGCTTTAAATCCACTTGACTCTTAGTTATTCTTAACCAGACTACAAGTGGCGGACCCGCTGAGTTTGGTAACAGGTTCAGTTCTGATTACAGGTTGATAAGCAATTATAACGCAGTGAAATAAGATCAGCTAGAAAGCTTGGATGCATTTCTTTTGGTAAATTGACATAGTCCATACCGAGGAATCAACAAGTCTTGTCTTACTTTCCATGTTTTGATTTATTTCAACAACAAATTGTTATGAATCATCAAACTGAAATGTAAACCATTTTTTAAAAATGAAAGAGGTTTTGAAGAACTACCTTAAAAGTGTAGTAACTCTAGCATAAGACATTTTTCTCACTGGCCTGTGGTTTTAAACTCCTTCACACAGTCCAGCCAAAAAAAAACCTTTGCTCGACAAATTATCTAAAGTTCTTTTTTCATTCTTCTTTGAAGTGGAGGCATATATGTACTTTGTTTCAAATAGCTCTTCAATTTCTGATAAGTAAAAGATAAAAATATTATTTTTATTACAACTTGTTGTTGGGCTTTGTCACCAGAGTTCTTTATATCATAAATATACCTGAAAGTATGTAATTACATTTTTACAAGATGTTTAATATTTATAGGCAGATTGGACTTTCCCTGTAACGGATGCCATTTTAATTATTAGTGTAACAAAAATCTGAAAGAAAAAAAATTTACTGGCTTTATTCTTTTGCCCTCAGTTCTTATAAACAAAAGTTTCAATAAAGTTCTCTTCAAGTCTTTACAAAAAAAGAAATCATTTAAAACAATTTTTTTTCCCTTTCTACAAGGAGGTGATATGTTAAATACTGTGTATGTTACTAGAAGCTGGTGGCCTGTAAAAAAAAAAGGTATTTGCGTTTTACAAAGGAAATTATAATGCTTCAGGAGAAAAGCAACACAAGCAAGCTAAAGGGTTTTTTTTCTTTTTTCCTTAATAAATGTTCAGCTACAACATGTAGCATACTAAAATTTTCTTATCAGTCTTTCAATTACAAAGAGCCAGGAAGAGAGGGTGTGGATAGACAGAGGTATTTGACAAGCTGAATGGAGAGAAAATTGCACCTGAATGTGAAGCAGGGAAAAGAAAATATTTCTAAACACTTATTTACTGAGGCCAACGGTCTCTTGTAAGAGCAGCAGTCCAGCACCTGTTTCTTTCCCAGTGTGAATTCTTTGACTCACAAAGAAAAATGCATGCTATAAAGGCAAATTGAGATCATTTTCAGTGGTTCTTTTGACTTCTATGGGCATTAAATGTATTTTGCTTTTCACTGAGCATGAAATGATTACCATCACCTAAAAGCCACATTTACTGAAAATTCAGGAAAAAGAACATTGCAATATTAAAAGACTGTAATGAGAGCAATGCATTTGGTCTGTTAAAATGATCATGGCATTATTTACATTAGTCACTATGCTCAAAACCTTCATATATATAAATACACTTAAAAGAGAACAGCTACATAAAGTAATAAAAAAAGAAAGTGCGATATACTAAAGATTGAAGGACTAAAAAAAAATCTTTTTTTTTTTTCCTTAACTGGGAGAATATTTGAAAGCCTACATTTCTAAAACATTGCTTCAAGTTCAGATAACACCTATTTGAAAGCCATATATTTCCATTTTTTTAATTATTAAAGATGAAATGGAAATTAACGTGTGCATATACAAACATAAATATATATGCACACATACACACATATAAATGTAAAGTTTTATATATACACATATGTATATATATTCTTTGTGCTATATTTTACTTTTCCATTTTTTATATATAGACATAATTTTCTGTTTTATACATGTACGTGTATGTGTGTAGATGCTTTTTGTCTTCTGTTCAGATTCACATTTAATAGTGTTCTACAAGCCAGAATAGCAAATGACAATATTTCTGACAGACCATATTTTCATCTCGTCAGAAGAAATTTAACCATTGGGCTGCTTTTATTTTCTCTCTTGGTCAGTAAATTAAATGAGGCAGTGGAACATCTGTAAGAATCTAAAAAGTCCTCAAGGGCCAGGATGGTATTTCCAGAAAGATAAGATGGAACTCACTTCAGAAAGAGGCTTCTAAATAAGACGTAAATCTTTACTCAGGCTTGATGCACATTTGCTTCCTAAAATGTTAAATGTGTCTAAAATTCTGCAATATAATGTCTATATCCTAATAAATACTTTTGTTAAATTCTACAATGTTCCTGTAAAAATCAACACCAAAAAAGTTAGACAATTTATGTGTTCAAGAACATAAGCTTGATGCCTAGAAAAACAGCACTGTTCTTGAGGGCCCGGTGGTGTCTCAGATATATTTTATTTACCAGCCTCCACGAGAAGCGTGTCACAAGAGATGAGGTATGAGAAATTTTTAGCTTTTCACAACAGGAAGAAAAAATAAATAAATAAAAGATTCCATGGCTCTGGACAACAGTTAAATCATTCTGAGGCACTAAGAAGCTGTCTGAGTCGTAAGGATTACCACATTATCTTATCGGTATTATATGTTAAATACTATTTTACAACAGAAATGTCTACTTTTCAAAATTGCATTGAGGATTAATATAAAAAATATGCAAATTACATAGAACAGTGGCAAGCACATAGCAGATATTCAATAAATAAAACCAAAACCAAACCCATTGCTATCAAGTCAATTCCAACTCATGGCAACCCTATAGGATAGAGCCGGCTCATAGGGTTTCCAAGGCTGTATATTTTTATGGAAGCAGACTGTCATATCTTTTTCCCACGGAGCGTGGCCAGTGGGTTTGAACTGCTGACCTTATGGTTAGCAGCCATGCACTAAACTATTGTATTGCCACGTTACCAGGTGGAAATCCTAAGTTTTGCTTGGTGTGACTCCAATTGGCCAATAAATAAGAGACTGAGTTGGGAGAGTGTAAAGGTGCCTTTATTTCATTGCACAAAGAAAGGAAGCAATCGGAGCTGTTGCTGCCAAGACTGTTCCAAGTGGGAGATGGAAAAAAGTTACTTTTAAGGGGTTTACAAATAGGGAGCTCATATAAGTTACGTCAGCAACCCTCTTAATCAAACCACACAGGCACCAGAATTTTCACAGGGCGGGCCAAGCAAAAAAAAAAAAAAGAAACCAAACCCCTTGCCATCGAGTTGATTCCGATTCCCAGCAACCCTACAGAACACAGTAGAACTGCCCCATAGGGTTTCCAAGGAGTGCCTGGCGGATTTGAACTTCTGACCTTTTGGTTAGCAGCCATAGCTCTTAACCACTATGCCACCAGGGTTCCCAGGCCAAGGAAAGGAACTGCAATTTTAATGCAAAATTACAAGGCTGGCCAAGCAATGGGGCTGAAATTCTTATGCAAAAATGGTGAGGCTGACGCTGGCTGTGATGGTTTAGATTGTGTGTTGACTTGGCTGGGTCATGATTCGCAGTGTTTATATGTGGTCACTCTCTTGATGGGATCTGCTGTGAGTAGCCAATCAGTTGAAAGGAGGTTTCCTTGAGGGTGTGGCTTGCATCTGAATATAAACAGACATTCTGGCTTTTTGCTTGCTTTAGATCTTGCGGCTACCTCTTGTTCATCTGACCTCTGGTTCTTGGGGCTTGACCTATCAGCTTATCTGCCAATCTTGAGATTCGCCAGTATTCACAGCCTGTGAGTGGGGCCCTGCTCTCCAACCTACCGATCTTGGGATTGCCAGCCCCTGCAGCTACGTGAATCAAGAGAAGCTTCTATCCTAATCCACGGACTTCAGACGTTCCAGGCCCTACAATCGGATGAGCCATTTCTTTGATATAAATGTCTATATCTATAAAAAAAAAAAATAGATATACACTTTACTGGTTTTGCTTCTCTAGAGATCCCAGCCTAAAACACTGGCCAAGCAATGGGACTGGAATTCTGATGCAAAAATTGTAAGGCAGGCCAAGCAAGCTGCAGTGGAATTTTCTGCAGCCTGGCGACCTCTGTATTAACCAGGGCTCCTTGAGGCACAGAGAGGAAAGCACAGATGGAGGGGAGGATACATGCCACATGAAAATCCCCAACAAACTGAGAAAAAGAAGCTAAAGAGAGACAGATTTTCCCCCAGAGCCAAAAGAAAAAGTGCCTTCCCCTACAGCTAGCACCCTGAATTCAGACTTCTAATCTCCTAAACTGTGAGGAAATAAATTTTTGTTCAATAAACCACCCACTTGTGGTATTTCTGTTGTAGCAGCATTAAGAACTAAGACATAATAATTTGAGAAATGGATCACTTGCCAGCTAGCTTGCACTGAAAATCGATATGCATAGTTTCTGGCATGGTATAGCAATGCAACTGCAAAAATTCTGTCAACAGTTGACTGCAATGGGATACCAGGGGAAGGGGACATCCTGGCTGGTATGATATCTCTGCCACAGAAGAAGTATGATAGGATGGGTAACCATAACGACCATGGAATTGTTAGCTGCTGTTGAGTTGCATTGATTTGTTGAAAAGAGATGACAACAGGGTTAGGATGATTAATCACCAATTCAAGGCACAGTGTGAAAGCCAGAGTAACTATTGACAACATTTATGAAAACCTTGATCTTTTGTATTTTTAAGGCAGAGAGCAGAGAGCCAGGCTTGGAACTTACTTGTACTATAAGAATTTCAGAGAAGTTTGAATTTTTAGTACCAAGAAATTTCCTAAGCCAAGGACAAGGAAGGAGTAAGGCCATGTTCAGATGAGGAGATTTGGTTCTGAAGCTTGAACTCTCACATACCCCTAAGTCCACTGGACCTTCAAAAGTGGTCCATCCCTCTTTGTTAGAAGATTATAACTCTCTATCCTAAAGATAAGGAGACCTGGTGGCACAAACATCTAAGTGTTCAAAAGGTTGGTGGTTTGAACCCACCCAGCAGCTCTGTCAAAAAAGATCTGGTGATCTGCTTCCATAAAGATTACAGCCAAAAACAACTCTGGTGTGGGGCAGTTCTACTCTATAACATGGGGTCACAATGAGTAGGAATTTACTCAACAGCACCTAATAACAACAACGTCTGAAGATAATGCAGAGGCCTTAAATGAGGTAGCCACCTTACAAAACAATTCCCTCCTGACAATCCAACAAATTAAAAAAAAAAAAAAAAAAAAACCTGTTGCCATGGAGTCTATTCTAATTCATAGTGACCTTATAGGACAGAGTAGAACTGCCCCACAGAGTTTCCAAGGAGTGCCTGGTGGTTTCAAACTGCCAACCTTTCAGTTAGCGGCTGAGCACTTAACCATTTTGCCACCAGGGTTCTTCTTCATCCCATAAGTGCCAATAAACTGCTATGCATCATTTGCATGTATGGGCAGTCTTCATGCTTTCTGCAATACTCGATCCACAAGAGGGGACGCCTTCTGATCAGGAAACTCTACACTGATGTATAAAACAACCGGCAAGGAGGATGGAACGGTGGTTGGCATGACTCCCACACCAACATCCAGGATCTCTGACGGTCAGGGTTTTTTGACACCCTTGCCTGGACCTCTCAAAATTTGTTGGATGCCCCTGTCTGGGTCAGGAGGCTGCTAGCCTTCATATTACTAATTTTCACCATCATTAGGCGATTTTTCAGTTTTTGTCAAAAATCATTGTTTTAGCTGGCAAGTGACAACCAAAGTTTTGTTCCCTTCTGTCCCCCACTGCAGCCTGATGCTGTGGAATCTGTCCATACCCATGCCCGGGAACTCCCAGGCATCCTCTTCCCTTGGTCCATGTGTGTTGTCTGAGCAATGAGGATATGCTGGAGGAGCTCCTTGTAGGGTGGAGCTCCACCACCATATTCAAAGTAACTCGCGTCAGCATGGCTTCCCCGACCTTGGACTCCAAATTCAAAAACACATTGTGCTGCCTCTCATAGTGCGGCTGCACCAGGATCTGTGCTGTTGTCCCAAATCTGAGACTCTCAGTAATTAGCCACTTAGTGACCCTTGGACCTCAGCCTCTCAAGAAGTCCACGAAATTACTCAGGGTCAGAGCAGTACCGTCCTGTCCTTCTCCAAACCTCAGATGAGATGTCCCAACTTCTACAGGGCTGTCCCACTGCAGAGACACCACCTGGGTTCTTCTAGCAGCTGTTCATAGACAGTATTGCTGAGACTCTGAATTGGAATACTCCCACTATGATCAAGACGTTTAACACAAGTACTCCCAGTAACAACCTGGAATGTGGTAAAGTGGGAAGTGTGTGGGGGCGGGGGTGGAAGGGGAGAGAGAAATTCCAACCCCCAGGCGATCCATAAAGAGATTCTGACTCTCACTTGAATGAAGACCCAATTGCTCTAAAAAACGCCTGTTGCAGGAGCCCTCCACTATGTTGTATCTATCTAGCCAAGAGAGAGCCAGCCCTCACCAGTATGGAGGTCGTCCCTCAGCTAGCAGCCATCACTCGCAAATATCCCATGAGTCTCATCCAAGTTACCCAGCCTGAGGGCGCCTAACATATTGAACATGACCAACCCACCCAGATTTACTCCCTCCTCCAGTGGGTGTTCATGGCCTGGCAAGTGGCTAACGCCAGCATGAGCGTCCTTACCTCCTGCACAGACCGCTGTTAGAAAACCATTCAGGACAGATGAGATATTCTAAGCCAGCTGGATACGTTGGAGTGGATGTATGTCTGTGGCAGCCCCACTGGCCCTGGGCACCTGATGCCTCCAGTTATTCCTCCAGCTTTCAAGCCCGCTCTTCTAACCATGGCGGCATCTGAGCCCACCATCCAGCAGGACTCGCAGGCCCACTCCACCTTGAAAAACAGTGAAAACCTTCTCACAAGCCCAGTATTTGAGGAGTAAGCTTGCCAGCACACAGTCAAAGGGCCATGTCACGTTGGAAGTGATGCCCGTGCCCCTCACCCGCACGCAGGCTCCAAGCGGCAACTTCTTTCCTTCAGCAAGAAAAAAAAAAAAAAAAAAAAAAAAAAAAACACTCCTCAGAGCGCCCTCTACTGGAGCCTTCACAAATGAGGACTCTCAAACAAACTGATGTTCCCTTAACCCACCGCTGCCAAGTCGATGCCGACTCATCTCTGGTAAGCCAGTTACGCATTTCTCCAAACCCTAAGGAGCCCATCTGGTGCCGTGGTAAAGCCCTCGACTGGAAGCTTGGTAGTTAGAACCCACCAGCCGCAAGTGGGAGAAAGAAGTGGCAGTCAGCTTCCTATACTGTGTCCTATAGGGTCAATGTGAGTCAGAATTGATTCCAGGGCAATGAAGCTTGGTTTTTTGCTTATTGTATACAGATCTAAGCGATGCAGCCATGCCTCCCACAGCTCAGTGACCTGGGACAGCCCCTGACCTCCCACAATGGCAGGGGCAGATGCCCCAAAAGAAAATATGTGCTTATCCACCAGGGGCTCCTGGGGATGGTATAGCTGCTTGTACCTGCTTTAATGATGATTTGGGGCCCCATAACAAGCAACATTTTTTTGCCCTCTTAGACACAGGGGGGAACCAGGCAACATTGATTCCTGGTTCTTCTAAATGAATATATGATGTCCAGGTTGATGACAAAGGAGTGAGGGGGCGGCCTGATTAGCAGCATTAAGACTACCTTACCACTTATTGTTGGCATCACCTTTTTAGCCAGATCCCTGGGGTCATGGTACTAATCTCAGCCATCCCCTTCCCAGTCATCGGCACGGATGCATTGACAGCACAGTTATGCCAATGCATTAACCTAAGTCTTTTGTCTTAACTGTCAGGAGGGCCAAATGGCACTAATGAGTTACCAATACTCCCCAGTATCAGCGGCAACAAGGGGCAGAGGGCCCATCATCCATGATATGTTTAAAAAAAAAAAAGAGTGTCCTGATTCCTGCAATCTCTCCTTTTAATTCCCCAATCTGGCCCATCCTTAAGGCAGAGAGAAAAGAATGGTGCCTAATCATTAACTATCACAATTTAAACAAGGCAGTTCCCCCCATTAAGCTCTCCCTATCTGATATTGTATCCACTTTGGATGCCATTCACAACTTCCAGGCACAATGGTACTGAGACATTGATTTGGCTAACATGTTTTACTCTGTCTCCATCATCCCTAAAGACCAATTCCAATTTGTCTTTACCTTCAAGAGCCAACAGTACGCCTTCACTAAATTCTCCCTGGGATATCTTAATAGCGCAGTTGTCACCATGGCCTGCGCCAACAAGATCTAGAGGGCCTCTCTTTGCCAGATGGTGTTCACCTTTGATGATAGGTCGATCACATTTTATTGGCCATACCCACTCAAGAGGCTATTCAGACATCACTCTGCATCACCACCAATTGCCTCATAGAGGATGGATCATTGCCCTCATAAGATCCAGAGTCCAGTCCAAACCAAAAAGTTCCTAGGGTATATCTGGAACGCAAAAGGAAGGCACATTCCAAACCAACATGAAACAAGCTCCTCAGATTTCATATACCCACCAACATCAAGGAATCACACCGCCTCACTGGACTTTTGGAATTTTGAAAATAACATATTTCACAACTCCAGACGTGGCTGTGACCCATCTCCTAAGTCATCTGCAAGTTCACTACACTCTAACATGCACCTGTCAAGTATATAAGGGGCTCTACCTGGATCTAAGACCCCTGCTAAGCAAAATGTCTACAACAGCCCAATATCACTGCCTGCTGTCCCCAGAATCACTATCACAAGCCTCATGCTGAGGAATCACAATGCCCCGGGGTGTCCTATTATCCCACTTGGAAAGACATCTATTAACACATCTGTCACAGACTTAGTTGGGCTGGTCGAAGCACCTCCACCATGCTCTGCAATACAAGGGAGTAACTACATCTGCACCTGCAGTGGGAGGTCATATAAATGGGGAGCCAATCAAGGCCTGGGGAGACTAGAGCAGAACCAAAGCCATAGGACAATGTCTCCAACAGAATGTATAGCAAGAAGAATGCCTCCTTAGATCTAGTTAAACACCTGGAAGGACCTGGGGGAATGCCATCTGCCTATTTACAGGAGCCCTGCCACATCCAAATGTGGCACTGTGTGCATAAGGCTGTTCCATATCTGAATTCCCGGCACTTCTCTGGCCAGTGATATAGCTCCCAAACCCAATTCCACTGCTGACAAATTATCAAACTGGGTCAAAAACTCCAGTGTCAATGCTCCCTAAAATATAGGCAAAAACTTCTTCACTAGTCTTCAACTAGATGACCCCAATGGAAACCTTCACAAGACCATCATCCAAAAAACTCATTATGCAGCTGATCTAACTGCCTGCTGGGCCTTCAAAAACCCTGGGCCAGTGGATCCCAGATAGCAGCCAAACCATGGGAAGAACCTACATCAATTCTCACCACCAAGACTCTCCCTGGACCAGAGATCTCTACCACCACAACACCTAAACCAAACTTCACTACAGGAAGTCCAAACTGGTAGACTCCACCAGGGCACAATCAGCTTAACACAGACTAGTGTCTCATCTAGACCCTCTGTCCACAGGAAGGTCCCTTCATATATGGACAAAGAACACTCTGTTGCTCAGAGATCAACATCTACAGGGAACACAGAGATCCTGGAAGGACTCTACAGGCCACACCACTCTACTCCTGTACCCAGGGTTCCCTCAGTCATTCCTCCATTCACTCACTTGCATCCTGATGTGATTAGAGGTTCCCTTAACATCCCAGGTTAGGGATACACCCACACCCACTCCCAAAACATGACAGCAGCAAACAGCAGGAGCTGTAGTGGTTGCCATTTTGGGGACATTAATTTTCAGTGCAGTTGGCATGGCATATGTTCAGAAACATTTTCAAAAGGGCTAGTTGGCCATGGCTAAAGAATTTACATGGCAAGTTGCTACCATCACTCAAGGCCTGAATCACTTACTGACTTACACTACACTTTAGGGACTGTAGTTCTAGACAATCACATTGCCTTGGACTATTTTCTAGCCACCCAAGGAGGAGTGGCTCCATCACTAATTCCTCCTATAGCTTGTGGGTTGATGATACCCCCAAGCCTGAGAGGTAGTGTAACAATGAAAACTGGAACCCATAGAATAACTAAAATTGTTCAGGAAATTAAAGTAAACAGCATTAAGGACTTACTTTCCTGACTAAACCTCATTATTATGCAGGACTTTATACTGGGAATGGTGTAGATGGGGACCTGACTTCTGCTGTTTTATTTTGGCCTAAAAATATGTTATGCTGTTCTCTACAATCTCCAGTGGCAACAAATGCTCACACCATCCTGATGAGGGTCAGGAGGTGAATTATATCAAATCGTAGTAAATGGCCCTCATTGGGATGACTTGACATTATGGCTGAGGAAATGTCTCACATGGCCAGAAGTCTAATACTAGGCACAAACCCCAATTAGCTTTTCAGGTGTGGTGGTTAAAGAACCTAAGTGCCAGATGGAACACTGTTGTACACCAGGGGGATAAACATCTCCAAGCACAGCTACTTCTCTGAGGACATGAAAAATGCACCTGGTGGTACATCAGACTGAACTTCGTTATAAGAGGGAGTGGGCTTCAAAATACCTCTGAGCGTTTCTCCCTGGAGAAAACGCCCAGAGAGTCAGAATGCTACCCATGCCCATGCCCTGATGTGACAAGGTCAGACTCCCTGGCTGCATTACCCCTTACGTGCCAATAAACCAGTATGCATCGTTTGCACACGTAGGCAGTTTTCTCGTGTTCTGCCATCCTCAACTCACAAGAGGGGAAGCTTTTTGCTCAGGAAATTTTGATTGATAAGGCATGCTCCTAGATCTGGCACTCCTGGTTTTGCTTTCAGTCTTTATGAGGAAATTATCAATGGCTCACACTTTTTCAACATGGATGTGAAGGGAAAAGGCCCTGGTCAGGCAGGCAGGACCATTTCAACTGGTAACTCAATGTTTCTGTTGACAACAGTGTCACCTAAGATGTCCATGCCACTCAGGCTCTGAAAATCCTGGGAGCATAGCAGAGTTCTGGTAGGTATTTAAGACTCCCAGGAAAACTTAATCTAGGGCATCCACTTATTCCTGCAGGGAGGGGACTACTAATCTAAGGAACTCCTACCCATCTGAAACTCAATCTTGAGAGGTGAGGAGTGTGTAAACGGGATGAGTGAACCATACTGAGTTTTGAAGTTTTACTATTACGTCTACCAGGAAAGGGTCTCATTTTTAGGACTGGAAATATTAAAAGTGTTTAATTTGTTCATCTAATTTATGTTGAAAAATAAATCAGAGTATTGGAGTCAAAACTGGATCATGCAAGTGTGAAGTCTTAAACATCTTTATATTACCTGGGCTTCTTATAGTGCCCCAAACAGGGTAAGTTCTCCATAAAGATTTCCTGAAGTAATAGCTAAGAAAATCAAAATTAAAAGCTAAGAAAGATTTAGTTTTAAACTTATTTTCAAGTTTATCTCTGCTTTTGTATTTTCAAAACATCTATTTATTTTCCCATAAATCATTGTGTGTCAGTAAATTCATAAAATGCCTTATGAAAAATGCAATAAATCATCTTGCATTAAGTTTCTGGACATAATGTAACAGTAGATTAAAACACCGTATCCACTGAGTTTAGTGTTTATGGTCTTTTTTTATTTTAGAAAATGATTAATATTGGATGTTATTGGAAAATTGGAGGGGCATTTAATAAATTTTGACCTATTAGTGTGCCTACCATTAATCTTTTTCAAATAGAGCAATGTGTTTGATTAAATTTTATTACATTTTAAATTTTATAACAATTTTGAATTTTATTACATTTTTAACAGACTTTGGCAACTGTTTCTCTGAATTTTTCTTACAGTTTATATTGGGAAAATCTTTGTATCTTCTGATAACCTGAAGTTTTGCCTTTTCTTAGATAATGAAATCTAGGCGGCTTATTGAGTTTTCTCTTTTAACTTGGTTTCTAGGAAGTTTGAATGCAAACTTTGTACTCAATTGCTGCTTCTAGCAATTTTTTTTGAAGGCACATTAACTTTGATTTAACATGACTCATACTGCTTTAGCTTTACTTTAATAATTTATTATAAACTACCTAAGGCCTTTTAAGGAATAAGGAATTAGGAGGATTCTGAATTACAATAAAAGAGAGGGAATCAACTAATTCTCCTTTGTTTCCCTTGGAAAATCATCTCTACCGCAAATAACAGAACTGGAAATTTGGACCAGTAAAACTGCATCGTGGAGTAAAGACGGAGTTTAGAGCTCTAAATGTGTTCACTATGACCTAACCTTGAACTGAATAATGAGAATCAGAACATAGCCATCAGCAAATACGTGAACAGAGGTAACCATTAATCAGAAGCTGAAGCATGTTTCATGTTCATTGAAGGTCTTTTACAAATTATACTATGTGATTATTTAATGAGGGCATTTAGTATAGTGGTAACATTTATTTACTACCAGCACTGTTGCTACACTGCCTTAATATCCTCCAGTATGTTTTACTTATTTAACCTTACCTCTGAGAGGATGAATTCTGTTCTGGAGTCGATAGTTCCAACTTGCAATTTGGGCTTCTTTCCGTAAGTACTTCCAACCATCTCTAAGCTTGCATGGTCCCTCCTTTATTATTCAGGGTTCAGTTGCAGCGTATAAACTTCTCTAGCTATTTTAGGCACCAAGGGATTTATTATGGGAAATCAGATGCCTACACAATTGACAGAAATATTGAAAAAGTGGGCTCTAGATTAAGTTGTGAAGCAAAGCTTCCAGAATGAACTGCGTTGATTGGAGAAACTATTACTTTTGTCACAAGTAGAGAGATGGGACTTTGGTTTAATATAGAGTTGTGGCCTAGGAATTATGAAATAGCCACAACTAATTTTTTTTTTTCTTTATGTTGTAGGACTCTAAATTGAGACAGGACACTGTGCACTGCTATAGAAAAGTAAGCTTCTCCATGTCAGTGATTGAGAACAGAAACAACAACAGCTACAGAAAGATATCTTCTGTTTTCAGTCTGTGAAAGGTTGTATGAGCACAGCTAATTAACACTCAGAATCCTAGCTATAAGGGTGTTTGAAAAAGCTTTTTTTGTGTGTATAATTTCTTTTTTATATTTCCAGGTTCCACTGAACAGGAAAACATGCAAGAGCAAGGGCAGACGGAATAGATGGTGATTATCCAAATTCCTCTCCACCTACTATGAGGCCGCCTGAATAAACATTTTGAGACAGTTGCCGTATAGCCATCAAAACTGAAAACACGTTACCATGGAGTCAATTCTAACTCACTGTGACTCTACAGGACAGAGTATACCTGCCCAGTAGGGTTTCCAAGCAGCAGCTGGTGGATTTGAACTGCCAGCCTTTTTTGGTTAACAGCCAAGCTCTTAACCACTACACCACCAAGGCCCACCATATAGCCATCATAATTATAATATAGTATTCTTTACTCTCTGACAAGGTCTGTTTAAAAAAAAAAAAAACAGTGTTTATGCAATATTTATGTTTTATGCCATTTCCTTAAAATTGGAAGTAAGCTAGTTTTAAACCACCCACCTTGTTAACGAGAGGAATAAAGAAAGATGCTAAGAAGAGAATAGGAAGATAAATTGAAAAGCATGTCTGCTAGGAAGAAAAGAGACAAAATAAAGTTCAGTCATAATGTCAGCAGAAAAGGATAGTGTTTTCAATAAATGGTGCTAGGTCAGTAGAAAAACAAAATTTTATTTTGATACCTATTTATACTAGGTATAAAAATCAGTCCCAGAAGGACTGAATATCTAAATGTGTGAAAGGCAACACAATTTTATTTTGGGGGGAAAAAATATAAGAAAACATTTTTATGATCTTGAACTGCAAAAAAATTGTCTTAAACAAGACACAAATAAAATGTTAACTGTAATAAATAAATAAATAAATAGGGATATATTAACATTACTTATCAAAAGATACCATTAACATAGTGAATAGGCAACCCATGGAGTGAGAGAAGATATTTGCAAAATATGTATAGAATAAAGGATTCATATCTAGAATATATTTTTAAAAATAGAAGAATTGGCACAAAAGTTGAGCATACTTAACAAAAGAGAATATGCAAATGATCGATAAACATATGAAAAGAGAGCAAAGTAGTTATCAAAACATACACATTAAAACTACAATTCGATATCATTAAATAACCTTCAGAATCTATATTATACAGAAGACAGAAGATGCCAAGTGTTAGTGAGGATGTGAAGCAAAAAAACCCTTGTAGGAATAAAGAAATTCATAGAATGCAATGAGAATGAAAACACTTCCTATCAAAACCTCTGGGACACAGCAACAGCAGTGCTCAGAGGTCAATTTATATTGATAAATGCACACATACAAAAAGAAGAAAGAGCCAAAATCAGAGAACTGTCCCTACAATTTAAACAAATAGAAAGTGAGCAACAAAAGAATCCATCAGGCACCAGAAGAAAACAAATAATAAAAATTAGAGCTGAACTAAATGAATTAGAGAACAGAAAAACAATTGAAAGAATTAACAAAGCCAAAAGCTGGTTCTTTGAAAAAATTAACAAAATTGATAAACCATTGGCCAGACTGACTAAAGAAATACAGGAAAGGAAACAAATAACCCAAATAAGAAACGATATGGGCCACATCACAGCAGACCCAACTGAAATTAAAAGAATCATATCAGATTATTACGAAAAATTGTACTCTAACAAATTTGCAAACCTAGAAGAAATGTGGCTTCTAGGGTCTTAAATGCTAACAAGTGGCCATCTAAGATGCATCAATTGGTCTCAACCCACCTGGATCAAAGGAGAATGAAGAACACCAAGGGCAAACGACAACTATGAGCCCAGGAGACAGAAAGGGCCACATGAACCAGAGACTTACATCATCCTGAGACCAGAAGAACTAGATGGTGCCCGGCCACAACCGATGACTGACCTGACAGGGAGCACAACAGAGAACCCCTGAGGGAGCAGGAAAACAGTGGGATGCAGACCCCAAATTCTCATAAAAAGACCAGACTTAATGGTCCAACTGAGACTAGAGGAATCCCGGCGGTTATGGTCCCCAAACCTTCTGTTTGCCCAAGACAGGAACCATTCCTGAAGACAACTCATCAGACATGGAAGGAACTGGACAATGGGTTGGAGAGAGATGCTGATGAAGAGTGAGCTACCTGTATCAGGTGGACACTTGAGACTGTGTTGGCATCTCCTGTCTGGAGGGGAGATAGGAGGGTAGAGAGGGTTAGAAACTGGCAAAATTGTTCACGAAAGGAGAGACTGGAAGGGCTGACTCATTAGGGGGAGAGTAAGTGGGAGTATGGAGTAAGGTGTATATAAACTTATATATGACAGACTGACTTGATTTGTAAACGTTCACTTAAAGCTCAATAAAAATTATTTAAAAAAAAAAAAAAAAACCCTTGCAAACTCCCCGTAGTAATTGTTGTAGTCACTTTAGAAAGGTGTGTGGTAGTAAAAGTGAACAGACACATACCTTATGATCCAGCATCGCCACTAATAGGTATATATTTGACAAAACTGTATGCACATATTGATCGAAAAACATGTGCTCATATATTCTAACAGTACTATTTGTAATAGTCAGAACCTGAAAAATACTCAAATGCCAAACCACAGTGCAATCAATAAATTGTGGTTTATTTATGACTAGGATACTAAAATATGAACGGGAATGAATGTTTTACAGCTACTCACTCCATCGTGGATGAATCTCACAAGCATAATGTTGAGTGAAAGAAGTCAGAGGAAAAACAAAAAGAATGCATACCATATGATTCCATTTATAGAAAGTACGAAAACAGGTGAGAATAATCTGCAATGTAAGAAATCAGAATACTGGTTCCTCTTGTGGGAGAAAGGAAAGGGAATAGTAACTGCAAGGCAGCAAGAGGGGGTTTCTGGGGTTCTGTTTCTTGACCTGGCTGCTGTTTAGATGGAGCTATTCAGTTTGAGAAAATTTTGTGAACTATACAATTAATTAAAACGTGTTCACATTCTCTCGCTGATCTGTCTGTCTGTCTCTCTCTCTCCATAAATCAAAAAAAAAAACCCAAACTCGTTGCAATTGAGTCAATTCTGACTGAAAGCAACTTTATAGGACAGAGTAGAACTGCCCCATACGGTTTCCAAGGAGCGGCAAGTGGATTCGAACTGCAGGCAAACTCTTAACCACTGTACCACAAGGACTCCTGTCTCTCCATATAATCCATTTTTAAAAGTGAAATCAAAATGTTTCAGTACATCCTCATGTGTACTGGAATGAAGTCCCCATGGCTCTGTAACTGTTATGGGGAAGGAGTTTCAACATAATTTATTGGTTATGTTGTTTTGACCAAGTCAATAAACTTTTCTGAATGCTGTTATTTAGCTATGAAGATATTCTGAATCCCCAGTTGAGTTCCCTGAGATAGAAGTCAAAAATTCTAAGCCATAAAATCAGAAATGAATTAATGAGTATTAGGCATGAGGGACAAAAGCCTCCTATTATGCATATTAATTATTCAAAAAGCAAAACAAATTCTCAACCATAGTATTAACATTGCTGAGAACAAATACCTTGGGAGGTTATAAATGGAAATTAATTAGATTTTTTGTTTTATTTTAATGAACATAAAATATTTATACAGGGCTTCATAATTCACTTGTGACCTTAATCATTTTAACTTACTTTTTGCATAAGCTTTTATGTTCTTCAGGTGCAAATTTCCTCACTTCAAAGGTTTTCATGAACATTGTCATGGATTGAATTGTGTCCCCCAAAAATATGTGTCAAATAGGTGAGGCCATGATTCCCAGTATTGTGTGGTTGCCCACTATTTTGTGATCTGATGGGATTACCCTATGTGTTGTAAATTCTAGCCTCTATGATATTAATCCTGGGATTACTGGGTTATGATATTAATGAGGCAGGATTAGAGGTAGTTATGTTAATGAGTCAGGACTCAATCTACAGGATTAGGTTGTATGTTGAGTTAATAAAAGATATAAAAGAGATAATCAAGCAGAGAGGAAAGGAACCTCATACCACCAAGAAAGAAGTGCTGGGAAGGGAGCCTATCCTTTGGACCTGGGATCCCTGTGCTGAGAAGCCCCTAGTCCAGGGGAAGATTGATGACAAGGACCTTCCCCCAGAGCTGACAGAGAAAGAAAGACTTCCCTGGGAGGTGGTGCCCTGAATTCAGATTTCTAGCCTCCCAGACTATGAGAGAATAAATTTGTTTGTTAAAGCCATCCATTCATGGTATTTCTGTTACACAGCACTAGATGTCTAAGACAAACACAATCCTTAATACTTGGTGGGAGGAAATATTATATTCTTTCTTACGGTCATATCACATCATTCAGTAAGGATGGTCAATAAGGTTCTATGTTGCTGTTTTGTTGTTTTTAGGTAGCATCAAGTTGGTTCTGACTCATAGCAAGCCTATGTACAACTGAACAAAACACTGCCTCGTCTGAAATTGTCATTGTACCACTTGCTAGCTGCATGACTTTGGACAAATTATTTAATCTTTCCATCTAAGACAAATAAGTTTATTGATGTGGAAATTGGGTATAATAATAATACCTATTTCATCTCATTTTTCTGGGGATCAAATAATTTACTCTTCATGGAATATTTAGCATTTACCTAGCAGTTAGTTTTTTTTTTTTTTTTTTTTTTAGTAAACACTATATGTATATATGCCAAGTTAAATGAGAATTTTTGATAAACAAAAATATTTTTAGTATAAGTATGTCTCAAAAAACTGCATGGAATATACTTATGATGTGAAATTTTTCATCAACCCTATCTGACAGTAACAGAATAGAATTTTAACACAGAAGAACTTAAATCAGAAAGCTGGTCCAAGCTCTTTATATTTCGGAACCCAGATAGTCTACTTCCAGTCTACTAGCCAGTCTACTTCCAAGGAGCCCTGGTGGTGCGATGGTTATGCATTCAGCTGATAACTGAAAGGCAGGTAGTTCTAACCCACCAGCAGCTCTGTGGGAGAAGGACTTGGCAGCCAGCTTCTGTAAAGATTACAGCCTTGGAAACCATATGGAGCAATTCTACTCTGTCCTGTAGGGTCGCTATGAGTCAGAATCAACTTGATGCCAATGGGTTTGGTTTTGAAGTCTACCTCCCACCATTATTAGTTTTCCATACATTGAATCCAGAAACCTTACTTTTCCAAAATTCCTAGATTTTACCTACAAACACCGTTATATGCAAAATACAACTCCTTCCAGAATCTAACCAATCTTTTGTATTACATACAGCAGCTTTTTCCTCTTACCTGGAAATGGCTATTCCATATCAGGGTTTTTGTTTTACTGGTGCGTAATTAAAAGAACAATTAAAATAATGCTAGAAAAACAAAGAAACCACCTGTCTTCAATGAATTAAAACTTCCATCCTTAGAGAAGCTAAAAACAACAGCAAAATAAGAAAAACTGTTTGTGCCTCTAAAATGTCAATCTCAATTCCTCAGATACTATGAATCTAAAACAAACAAACAATTTTAGGCCCTGGGCTCAGCCAGAGCATCTAATAGTTGAAAACAAACATAGCTTGATTTTTATTTCTAAGTAATACTGAAATAAGATTGTGTGTGTGTTATTCTTGTAAGTCATTAGAACTAAAAGGCAGGTCAAAAATAATAAGTTACCTCCTCCCATTTTACAGATTAGGAAGGTAGGGCCAACTCTACTGGAAATCTAATACTAAAACCCATGTCTCATGTGTCTCTGTCTAGTAATTTTTTAACTACACAAGTTGTGCAGATCTGCTCTGAGCTTCTGTTGTTAGTTGCCATTGAGTCAATTTCCAACTCATAGCAACCCCATGTGACAGAGTAGGACTCCCCCATAGGGTTTTTTAGGCTGACATCTGTAAAGGAACAGATCACCAGGTCTTTCTCCCTCATAATGGCCGGGTGGGTTTGAACTGCCAAGCTTTTGGTTAGCAGCCAAGCAAGTAACCATTGTGCAACTAGGGCTCCTTTCATTTGAAATAGTGGTACTGATGATCTGGGTTTCTCGGTTACTGTTAGACTCTGTTTTAAATTAGACAGTTACAGAATTGATAAAATCAAAGCTATTATTAACATTTTTGAAAGGAGAAGGAAAATTATTTATTCTTCTTTGTTGCTTTGGTATAACAAGATCTTAATAAATATGGCAACTGATTCACAGATTGAATAAAAAATACATGTATTCTAGTAGTATCCATTTACATGTGAATAATTAACGTAAAAATCTCAATGTCATTCTTCATTAAAGCAGGCCCTAATGGCATAGCGGTTAAGCATTCAGCTGCTAACAAAAAGCTCAGCAGTTGGAATTCACCAGCCACTCCTTGGAAACCCTACGGGGCAGTTCTACTCTGTCTCATTGGGTAACTGTAAGTTGGAATCAACTCAACAGCATTGAGTTTTTTGGTGGACCTGTACGAGGCACAATGTCAGGGACATACCTCTCTTCCAGAAGACTGCACGCTCCTTTTTCCACCTCGTTCACCATAAGTTGAACTGGCATTGTGATATTTTCTCCACCAGAACAACTGCTGCCCCAGTTCTTTTAAATTCTCACTCATGAGAAGAAGAATGAAAACAAGGAAAATATGCTTTTTAGTGAGGTGTGAGTACCCCAACCTGATGCTCACTTCTTGTGCTGCAGGCCTCATGGATTTCCCATGTCTCTCTGTTTTTCAGTTCCATTTCCTAATGCTTTATTGGGTGTTAGCTGTATAATATCTGTCCTCTGCCACATATGTATTCACTGATTTCTCATGTTCACTTGGCCAAAGACTCATTGTGCTTTCCATCCCATCATGTTTCTTGGTACCAGATCCTATCTGCTTCTTCTAGACTTTTGTTGCTGGCATCAGGGGTAATGAATGTTTTGTTAGTAGTGTGAGTGTTTCTGTGTCACTTCAGTACATCTGCAGTGGTTACACGTGGGAAGTTGAGATGATATGGACAAATGCCATATAATGTCGGAGATCTTATTTTTTTCACTTTTGTATATAATTTCCATATAATGTTTCTCTTGAAAAAGATATTTTACAGACAAAACTATTTGAAAACATGTTCTGTATAAAACTGAAATCAGCAAAGTCATTTTTCTTTAAAATGATGAAAATTCAACTTTTTGTTCATATTATATTTCTAATTTGAATAAATTAATGAATTAAACACTCTAAGATATGTTCTATATATAAAAAGAACAGACAATAAAATATCTGTCAATAGAAAAATTATAAGCACTGTCTGCCTACAAAGGAGCCCTGGTGGTACAGTTATTAAGCACTTGGCTGCTAACCAAAAGGCAGCAGTTCGAACCCACCAGCTGCTTCACAGGAGAAAGATGTGCAGTCTGCTTCTGTAAAGACTACAGCCTTGGAAACCCTGTAGGGCAGTTCTACTCTGTCCTCTAGGGTAGCTAAGTGTTGGAATCGACTTGAAGGCAGTGGGTTTTTGGGTTACCTGCCTACAGAAAAACATGGGTTCAGAAAATAAAACCCTAACTCTTCTCCACCTGATTAACATGGATGTATACTTATCATAGCATTTTTTCCTCTTCACTGGATTGGATCCAGAGGCATAAAATTAGCTGATGTAAAGGTCAAGAGTGGTCTTCCCCCCTTCTATTCACTCCCTCCATTTTATACTTTTGCAAAAACAAATCATTCAACGGAGGGCCTTAGAAAAGCCAAATGAAAAGATTTTCTTACTATTACAGTCAAAAGAAAACAGAGGTTTAATTTTACAAAGAACATTTAAACATTTGCTTTCCTTAAAATTTTTTAAATGTCATTAATCAAAACGTTTTAATTTTGTAGGGTAATGACAAGTGTTATAGTAAGTCACTCAGAAAATAACAGTTTTTAAATAAAATTACATGAACTATTTTAGAATTCTATTGTGTTGCCATTTTACTGAAGTTATAAATCTCTGACGTTAGTATTCTTCTTTGAATTAAATAGTCCCTAAAAAAAAAATCCCAGTGCCGTCAAGTTGATTCCGACTCATAGTGACCCTATAGGACAGAGTAGAGCCACCCCGTAGAGTTTCCAAGGAGCACCTGGTGGATTTGAACTGCCAACCCTTGGGTTAGCAGCTGTAGCACTTAACCACTACGCCACCCGCATTTCCAAATAGTCCCCAGGAGGTGCAAACAGTTGACATGCTCAGCTGCTAAACAGAAGGTGGGCATTTCAAGCCCACTCAGAGGCACCTTGGAAGAAAGACCTGGTGACCTACTTCTGAAAAATCAGCCATTGAAAACCCCGTGGAGCACAGCTCTACTCTGACACACATGGGGTCATCATGACTTGGTGCTGACTTGACAACAACTATGGTTTGTTTTCTTTCTTTCTTATGAATAAAATTTGGTCCCTTATGAGCTTCTCTTCTCATGGCCCAATGTCTCCCAATTTGTAAGTTTTTTTGTTTGTTTCTTTCTTCCTTTCTTTTTTAACTAAGTGGTAAATTTCTGGATGGCTGGAGTGATATTTTTATTATAGCTGCATTTCCACACCTAGCACCATAACTTGAATATAAATCATTGCTCGGTAAATATTAACTTAATGATTAAATAAATAAATAAATGAGGAAACGCAGTTTTTAGTACTCACTCACCTTTATACTAATGCCCGCTTTAGAATCAGGATATTTTACAGAAGTCCTTGCATGACTGTGCTAAGGCAGACATGATGATGAAGAAACATCCCCAAGAATATATTTAAGTGCAGAAAACACGACTTTGTTAGGCAGATTAATTTGTGAAAACTCAGTAACTGTAACATTACTGCAACTTACTTTCTGTCTTCTAGTCACTCCAAGGTGTGCCAGTTGGCTAGAAAGAACACTCCATCATTCCAGGGTCAGAATGTGACTAAGTAGCCTGATCCATTTACTATTGAGCAACAAGTCAATTAAGCCCTTAAAGATTGAGAAGATCGGTACAAGAGATAAGTCATTCTTGCAAATTAACCAACAGATGGTAATAGGCACATTAGGTCTTCAAAATAAAAGCAAAGCCAGGAGAAAAGTTATTCTCCTTTACAGCAAATAAGAAGGTAGAGAAATGTTAATTCCAGTTTTGCATTTTTCATGTAGTGGATGAAGAGAATCTACAGCAAAAACTGAATTTAAACCATCAGTCAAAACAAGGGCTGATGTATGTGAAAAACATACATTCTCTCCCGATAATCAGCCTTTTATTCTTGAATTAACAGAATTTTAAAGAAAGAAGAGTGGTGGTGTATTTGTCTACCTCCTGATATCACACTAAGATAACTCAGTTCTGAAGATACTTAAACAAACAAATCCGTGGCAGTTGAGTCCATTCCTGCTCATAGTGACACTATAGGACAGAGTAGAACTGCCCCATAAAGTTTCCGAAGAGTGGCTGGTGGATTCGAACTGTCAACTTTTTGGATAGCAACCAAACCATTAACCGCTGTACCACCAAGGCTTCTGAAGATATTTAGTGGTAGTCTACTAGGGATGAGGGGATGAATATTTTTACATATTTCCCAGGAGTCACAAGATACTGAATTTTCTATACTTTCTACAGATAGTCCCAAATATCTCAGCAATAGTTTCCAGACCAAATAACCTCTGCTAAAAATGTTTTCAAACCACTAGGTGTCCAACTTGGGGAAGGATTTTATTTAACACTAAATTTGAATTTTTTTTGAAATTATCATCATTATTTAGAACAGGAAGTATACTTACCAATCAACTGTGTAAGCCATGAGACAAGATGAAAAAGTTTTAGATAGTTTGTGTATTCCTGAGTCAAATTTTAATCCATCTGTTGGAATTCTTTAACCAGGCAACCTAATTATTGTTTTATTTATTTTGAAGGAACCGAGTGCTTCCTTATATTTATATTATTTTATCAAAGCCTGCTGTGTATACGTTGAACACAAAAACACAAGCAAGTGGAAATAAGTTGGCAATTGGAATACACATGCAACTTCAGTTCGTATTAGAAGGCACATGTGTTCTCATTCATTTTTAATATATAATGAAGAAAATAAGGAAAAATACCTTATTATAAAGTTAGTTATTTTAGACATTAGTTATATAGACAGATGTGGTAAATTGGAATTACAGCTTCCTATTTTGCCATCTGTTTCCACTGAATTAAATGGCATTAAATCCATTGCCATCAAGTTGATTCCGACTCATAGTAACCTTATAGAACAGCCCCACAGGGTTTCCAAGGAGCGGCTAGTGGATTTGAACTGCCACCTTTTGGTTAGCAGCCGTAACTCTTAATCACTACACTACCAAGGCTTCTAAATGGCATTAGTTCTTCCAAACAGCAACAAAAGATGATTTAATTTGAATCTTTACTGAAACACGGCAGCATTAGAGAGTTCAGGCAAAATTATATCTGCTTTTCTGGGGAAAAGCTTTTTCCGAGATAGATTTTCAACCTACTTTGGTAGGAAGGAAGATACTTTGTCAACTGCTTACCTGGAACACAGCATCAGGAATACAATTTCCTTTCTTCAGAGGCAAGAGAGAGGGACCAGAAAGAGTAGGAAATTTCTGGGTATTCTCAGAGTCATTACAGAAAAGATGGGTACCTGCTTTCCGAACAGTTACGGAGATCTGCATGATGGTCCAGTTGGTTATTTATTTATTTTTTATCATTTCACTCTTTAATTCATTATAATCATGTTAAATTTTATTTTATTATTATTACTTTTTGTGGTGAAAAAAACTTACATTTTTAATTATCCAGCTGGACTCAATTTAAATGATCTCAATTTTGCTGGCAACATCCAAAGCATCATCGTCAGGAGCCAGTCAAACATATGCCTTCTTCTCTCCATCAGGCTTGATGAAGGTGTTGACCTTGGTCATGTCAACGTCATAGAGCTTCTTCACAGCCTGTTTGATCTGGTGCTTGTTGGCTTTGACACCCACAATGAACACAAGTGTATTGTTATCTTTGATCTTCTTCATGGCTGACTCAGTGGTCAGGAGGAACTTCATGACAGCATAATGGTCAAGCTTGTTTCTCCTGGCTGCCTTCTTCTGAAGATATTTGATCTGCCTTTGGAGCCTCAGTGTCTTGGGCCACTGGAGGTGGGTGACGTGCAGATCTTTTTTTGTGTGTGTGTGGCTGTGGACTCTTTTCAGCTCTGCCTTCTTGGCCTTTAACGCCTTGGCTTTGGCTTCAGTTTTGGGAGGGGTAGAGGCTTTCTTCTTTGCTTTCAGTGACATGTTTGTAAAAAGTCTGTAATCATGTTAAATTTTATATAGATATATATATGTTTTCATTATGTCACTTTTGTAAGGATTTGTGTGTGTGTGTGTGTGTGTGGTACAATGTGCATGCAGGAAAGTTCACAAATCCTATGTGTACAGCTTAATAAACTTTTAGCAGGTAGATACGGTACTATATCCACCTCACAGAACAATCATTCATTAATTCAACAACACACATCTCAGTGTCTACTAGATATGAAATGCTGTGCTAAGTGCTAGAAATATACTAGAGTAGTGAACAAGATATCATAACCTGTGACTTTATGGAATTCATATTGTAGTTGGAAAGATAGACCAAAACAAGTGAGCAAATAATTGCTGACCAATAATGAATAAGGAACAATAGGGTGCTGTGATAAAGATTAACAGAAAGTCCCACTTTAAATACTGTGGTCAGGAAGATTAACCCGCCTGGTGAAGGAGAGTGTGGAAAGAGAGGGAAAGAAAGGGAAGGCACAATTGTCCTGATCTCATCTCCTGCCACTCTCCTCCCTTAGCAACTTTGCTACTCCTAAGCCATAAACAACCCAAGAGAGCCCTGCTTCAAGGACTTCACATTTGCACTTTCTTCTGCCAAGAATGCTCCATTCCCAGAAAATTGCATGATTCAACTTATTTACTTCCTTAAGGTCTTATTCAAATGTTACCTTCCCTCTTAGGCCTTCCTATCTACCCTACCTAAAATTATATACCTCCAGCCCTTTCTCTCATTCTCTCTCTCATGCACACATTTTCCTGTTTCCCTCTCTTACTTTATTTCTTTTTCTCGGCACTCTTCTCACTCTAATAACTAGGTATTTTACTTTTTAGCATTGTTTGTTGTCTGTCTCCCTGACTAGAATATAAGCTCCATGAGGGCAGGAATTCTGTCAGTTTTGTTCAATGGTATAGCCCGAGTGACATGTTTGGCTTGGTAAATATTTATTGACCGAATGAATCTTTGGCCCACCACAATTACATTTGGTATCTGAGTTTGGAAAGATGAAAGCTATTGATAGTAGCTTCCTTCTCTATCTTTCTAGTTTCTCACACTTATTCCCTAAGCTTGTTGTTATTGTTGTTATATGCCCTCGAGTCAGTTCCAACTCACAGTAACCCCATGTAAGACAGAATGAAACACTGCCTGGTCCTGCGCCATTCTCACAATCATTATTGTGCTTGAGCACATTGTTGCAGCCACCATGTCAATGCATCTCATTGAGGGTCTTCTTCTTTTTCACTGACCCTCTGATTTTCCAAGCATGATGTCCTTCTCCAGGGACTGATCCCTCCTGATAACATGTCCAAAATATGTGAGACGTAGAATGCTCCTAAGGAGCATTCCCTAAACTTAGCTATTTAAAATAAGCACATGCATTATTTTAGATCTTCATGAAATGATTTATAAAAACCCTTACTGAGAAACAGGTTCCTTTTATAAAGCATCTAGAAAAGCAGTTGAAAATGGAAACATACCAGTCAAATATGTTATTTGTGACATATTCAGAATTCTTCTACTTAATTTAGCTGAATTAATTTTAACTAGTATATACCACCTAAAATCTTGGCATGCAATTGGCGTCATACTTATGATAAATCCAAGTCCTAGTTTTTCCCTGGCCACTGTAAGTTATTCTAGAAACATAATATTATTCAGAACTATGATCCAATGAGGCTTTTCATCATTACTGCATACATTATAATGGGATATTTTAACCTTGATTTATTCTCTAAAATTCCTATTAGTGGGTTCCAGGCTTCTGTCTTTAACTTCTACACAAGATAGCTCCATTAGTCCATTAGTCATAGTCACAACTCAGTAAAATTCATGATTACCTGGCAAAAAAGGCTATAAATCACTTATTCTGAAATTATAATTGTGGCTTGTAATCAACAATACCAGCAATAAAAACTCAATTTTTAATGTGGAAGAGTGAGTTGAATCATGGCATTTATGAAAGACTTTGGAAGATACAGGAACTTTTGTATATCATTAAATAAAGTTGAGCACTAAAGTTTGTTTGCCAGCTGCTCCCTCCCTCCACAAGGTGTTTTCCTAAATGTGCTATGCTAATGTTTTTTTTTTTTTTTTCACAGCAACATGTAAAAAAAAAAATGGTATAGTGGCACTTACAAAAATACCTCATGGGGTAGGCGGAGAATAGTTGGCAAACAAAAATAGAAGGTGCATGTTATTTTTGTAAATATGGTAATTTAATCAGACGTATTTTGTTTTTGAAGAAAAGATGGCTAGAACTGGCTATTACTAGGAAGAGAGAATAAAAAGGTTACCTCTTTTCTGGTCTTACTCTGGACCAGACCCATACTCTGAGAAGTATGGATATGGTAACTCATTTAATTTCAATCATACCAAGATGAGAAATATTCTATTATCTCTGTTTTGGAGGTAACAAAAAAAACTGGTCAGGTTAAAGTTAAGTAACATGCCTAAGGTTACATGGAAAGAGAATTTCAAAAAGGTCTGTCATTTTAAAAAATCTTTCCACTAGGATAAATAGACACATGACTAATAATTTACTCTCATGTAGTTGAATCTTGATTTACTTAAATTCCTATTATTTGTTGAGTCAATTTGGGAAAGAATCATTTGAAAAGTTGTTACTCAGAAATGGAGAAACTGAGTTTGTTTTGACATGAGAATAAAACATCTTTATTCTTTTTTTTGTTTGTTTATTTGTTTATTTTTATTCTTTATTCGTTTCAGGGAATTGGACCCATTCATGGCATCTCCGTTCTGATCTCTGCCACACTGCCCAACCAGTGTCCAGGAACTTCATGCTTTTACATAACAACCCAGAACATCTCATGTTGTCCGTTGTGTTCTTCATGTAGTAAACTCTTCCCTGAGTATTTATGTTGTTGTTTTGGTTTTTTAAGTTTCCCATTAATCCTTCTAAAACAAAAAGAAGTTCGCTTGAGATCAAAGTATTTACCAGAAAATATAGTGTATTTTGGGCTTTCCTATTTACTTATATGATCATGTGCAAATCACTAATTTCTACCACTCTCGCTTCCTTCATTTGCAAAATAGAAATAATGATATCTCTCTGAGGACCAAAATATTTCCATTATTTAAAAACACTTTAAAGTGCTTTAAAATGTAAAGTGTTGCTATTTGATTTACTCAAACTATTATATTAAAGATTGTATTATGTTTTCCATTTCCAGAAAAAAAATCTATAAAAGGGGATTTGGAAAAACTCAAATCATCAGTAAGAACAAGGCCAGGGACCAACTGTGGAACAGACCATCGATTGCTCGTATGAAAGTTCAAGTTGAAGCTGAAGAAAATTAAAACAAGTCCACAAGAAGCAAATTACTGTCTTAAGTATATCCCACCTGAATTTGGGGACCACCTCAAGATTAGATTTGATGCAATGAACACTAGTGACTGAATATCAGAGGAGTTGTGGGGTGACATCAAGGACATCATACATGAGGAAAGAAAAAGGTCATTGACAAGACAATGGAGTGGTGAGGGCAGAAGCCAGACCTCAGTAGTTTGAAATGTGAGAGAGAGAAAGGCAAACATATGTAATCCTTTAGGAGACTTTGCCTGTGAAACAGCGGAGAGACGATGGTAACTAGAAATAATGGATAAGAGAAGATTCTGTTTGGGGACAGAGCAGGAGAAAAATGCAGAACAAAATTCTAACTCAGGAAAAAAAAAAAAAAGACCAGACTTACTGATCTTACAGAGGCTGAAGAAACCCTGAGAGTATGGTCCCTGGACACCCTTATAACTCAGCAATGAAGTCACTCCTGAGGTTCACCCTTCATGCAAAGTTTAGACAGGCCCATAAAACAAAAGGAGACTAAATGGGCACCTATCTCAGGGGCTAGGACAAGAAGGCAGGAGGAGACAGGAAAGCTGGTAATGGGGAACCCAAGGTTGAGAAAGAGAGAGTGTTGACATGTCGTGGGGTTGGCAACCAATGTCACAAAACAATATGTGTGTCAATTGTTTAAAGAGAAATTCATTTGCTAATTTCGACTAAACCAAAAACAAAACCCATTGCCATCGAGTCAATTCCAACTCATAGTGACCCTATAGGACAGAGTAGAACTTCCCCATAGAGTTTCCAAGGAATGCCTGGTGGACTTCAACTGCCAACCTTTTGGTTTAGCATCTGAAATCTTAACCACTACACCACCAGGGTTTTAACTAAAATACAATTAAAAAAAAAAAAAAAAAGATGGGAAAGAAAGGAAAGATCAAAATGAATGTCAGAAGAGACCCTGAAACTTGCTCTTGGACACAGAGTAGGTAAAGTGAAAGGAAGAAATTATGAAGTAAAACACCCAGACAGAAAATTTCAAAGGGCAGCTCAAGAAGACAAAGTAAAGTATTACAATGAAGTGTGCAAAGACCAGGAGTTAGAAAGCAAAAAAAGCAAGAACAGGCTCGGCATTTCTCAAGCTGAAAGAACTGAAGAAAAAACTCAACCCTCAAGTTGAAATTTTGAAGGATTCTATGGGCAAAATATTGAATGATGCAGAAAGCATGAAAAGAAGATGGAAGGGATAGAGAGTCACTGCATCAAAAAGAATTGATCAATGTTCAACCATTTCAGGAGGTAGCATATGATCAAGAACCAATGGTATTGAAGGAAGAAGTCAAATCTGCCCTGAAAGCATCGTGAAAAACGTGGAATTGATGGAATACCAATTGAGATGTTTCAACAAATGGATGCAGCGCTGGAGGTGCTTATTTAGTTACGCCAAGAAATTTGGAAGACAGCTACCTAGCCAACTGACTAGAAGAAAGCCATGTTTTTGCCCATTCCAAGTAAAGGTGATGCAACAGAATGTGGAAATTATTGAACGATATCATTATATCACACACAAGCAAAATTTTGTTTAAGATAACTCAAAAATGGTTACAGCAGTACATCGACAAGGAACTGCCAGAAATTTAAGCTGAGGTGGGAAAGTCAAGGACTTGGAATGAGAGATATCATTGCTGATGTCAAATGGATTATGGCTGAAAGCAGAGACTACCAGAAAGATATTTACCTGTGTTTTATTGATTATGCAAAGGCATCCAACTGCGTGGATCATAACAAGTTATGGATAACATTGCAAAGAATGAGAATTCCAGAACAGTTAATTGTGCTCATGTGGAACCTGTAATATAATAAGAGAAAATCATTCAAACAGAACAAGGAGATACTGGATGGTTTAAAATCAAGAAAGGTATGTGTCAGGGTTGTATCCTTTCACCATACCTATTCAATCTGTATGCTGAGCAAATAATGTGAGAAGCTAGACTATATGAAGAAGGACATAATATCAGGATTGGTGAAAGACTATCAACTTTCAATATGCAGATAATACAACCTTGCCTGCTGAAAGCGAAGAGGATTTGAAGCACTTACTGACGAAAACGAAAGACTAAGTCTTCATTTTGAGTTACATCTCAATATAAAGAAAACAAAAATTCTCACGACTGGGCCAACAAGCAACATCATGATCAAGGGAGAAAAGATTGATGTTATCAAGGATTTCATTTTACTTCAATCCACAATCAATGCCCATGGAATCAGCAGTCAAGAAATCAAAGGATGTATTGCGTTGAGCAAATTTTCTGCAAAAGAAATCTTTAAAGTGTTGAAAAGCCAAGGTATCACTTTGAGGACTAAGGTGACTATTCCATGTACTGTAAGATGGATGAATAAGTCTGTCTTAAATTACAACCAGAGCACTTCTTGGAAGCAAGGATGACCAGTCTTCATCTCATGTACTTTGGATATGTTATCAGGAGAGACCAGTCCCTAGAGAAGGACATCATGCTTGGTAAGGTAGAGGGTCAGCATAAAAGAGGGAGACCCTCAAAGAGATGGATTAACACTGCGGCTGCTACAATGGGCTCAAACATAACAATGATTATGAGGATAGCACAGGACCAGGCAGGATTTTGTTCTATTGCACATAAGGTTCCTATGGGTTGGAACCTACTCAATGGCACCTAACAACGATAAATGCCCCTCTATATAGAGACCCTATAGGAAAGTTTCCATGCTATGTTTCCTCCAGAAAATCATCTGTTTATGCAAAAAAAAAAAAAAAATGCAGGCATTTTCTTTGATAGAAAGTACAACTTACACATTTCCTTTTTTACTTTATTAAGTAACCTTAATCTATGTCCAATATCCAAATATGTTTATCCTGGGGATTTGATAGCTTTCTCCTCTGACTGCTTTAGATGGAGTGTTGTTATCCATCAATAATTCTCTTATTTTCCATTATGTTTAAGCCTATAAGTTGCTTAAAATGTTTCATGAGCTATGTGGATATCTATCTCTAATTAACCTCTTAATTCCCTTCCACCTACTTTGGAATCCTTTAAGCTAATATTTTCTCTAGCTAAGGTATTTTTCTCCACAGTGCACCATACATGATAACGATACACTAATGGAAGAAAGTATAGGAGTCATCTCTTTGAACTGAGGTGCGGCAGAGGAAGGGGGGAATCTATGAGCTAAAATAAGGCAGAGCTGTATTGCATGATTTTGTTTTCTTTTGTATTTTAAACCCTGATTTTCTTAAAGACTAGAGCTAAAGCAAGCCCTGCGAGAGTAGTTTCTTTCAACCAGGATAATCTCTAAGACAGCTGTAGAGCATTATAAAAACCATTCATTTGAACTAATATAGTTTATTAAAACAGCTCTTCTCTCCTTTTACATTATCCTCATCTCCATTTCTTTACTTGGTATATTAATTATGCTTTATTATGGAGCTATGTTTCAGATTGTGGAAAATTTAGAAATGCATTTACTTTAACTTTTGTTGTAGAATAAGCTTTTTTTGTATGAACAGAACAATCACTCCTGAGTGGATCTGCAACGTGTACTGATGGTTGGTGTGAGATATACATCTTTGCTAATGAAGGCAATTAATCTATTGCCACAGATGGGTTCACACTAAGTATCTTTCCTGGGCAGACAGCACCTTCTTTCTTGCCACATTTAAATCTTCATGACCTCACTTTTCATCCAGGGATGGTAATTTGTTAGCCACTGAGTGCTTTAAGAACCAATCTACCATCCACCCTCTCTATTAGGATTTATGTAAGTTTTCTGGCTGCATAGAGGATTGGCACGCTCATGGAAGAGCTGGAGATGCTACACATCAAATGGTGACAGCTTTGACTCTCTATCAACATGTAAAAGGAACTGAGTTAACAGTCCGATTCTCTACCCTTCTGAACATCATCGGCCTGAGGGAAAACTATTTTCCTTGCTTTGTGCATGGGAACTTTCTAATTAAAGAAAGTTCTCTAATCCTGTTCTTCGAACTGATAGATCTGGACATTTCCAAAGAAACTGCCACTGATTTCTCAGGAGATAGAAACTTTGTACACTCTTTCCTCTGCTTAATTGTACCTGTCTCTGGTAATTGCAATTCTGATTTATCAGTTCGCTATGCCCAAGCTCTTAGCCACACTCATATCTCTGTGAGGTATATGGACCTAAGTGTACTCAGATTTATTTTTTAAAGGAAAAATAAAATGTTTTGGAGCACACTGAATGTTTGTGTCCTATGTGTGCAACCTGCCAAAATCACTCTCCATTAATATTTACATACAATATGTGAGGTTTTCTATTCATTATCAAAGCTAAAAATTCTTAGCATTTTAATAACGCTAACAATTAACCATCTTAAACAGAGGTATGTCGTGCTTTAATTTATTTTTTAAATGATCAAGACTACTCTGCCTGAGGAGCATCAGGGGGTCAAAGTAGAAACATGGAGACAGCTTACAAGGTTGTAGCTTAGACTTCTTGCAATTCTAAAAGTGAATTATTGATTGGAGAAGGATATGGGCTGTGATACAGGGTTCGGAAGAATATCGGAGGCAGGAATACCTATCGACACTGTGCTGTATTAATCCAGGGGAGAAGTCATGGTAATCTAAGCCAAGATAGTAGAGATACGGAGAAATGGGTGAGTTTGAGAGCTACTAAAGCAGAAGAACTAGTGATATTTTGCCATTTAGTAGAAATGATTGGTGGCAAGGAAAAACAGTTCAGGGATGATCTGCAATTTCAAGCTTAAGCAATGAGGTAAAGGTCAGAATCGTGAGCTATTCAAACTGATGTTGTGTATACAGAATGAGAGGTAGGTTTTTTTTTGAAATTTAATTTGTGTGTGTACGTGTGTGTGTATTTAACAGATTGACTATCCAAACAGATATGTTCGATAACCAGTTGGATAAATAAACTTGCTCAAGAGACAAATTTGAGCTAAATGTATATATTTATAGCAGTATCCACTCAGAACAGATCCTGACCATAGCACTGGAGCAGTGTCCCAGAGGCCTTCTATTGTGCAAGAAAATAACCGGTTAGACAATAAATTGTGGAGAATTCCGTGAGGGTCCTTGGGATAGGCCAAGGTAGCAGACAAAATTGAGATGGGGTGGGGATGGGGGTAGAGCTTAGGGACAACTTAGCAACAAATACAAGATAACAACAACAAAACAATATACTTTCAATATTTTGTCAAATAGTGCCCACCAGCTGAACGTTAGTCTTGTTAATTGTGCTGTGGCTATCAGCATAAAAAATGGCAATCTGAGCCGTGAGTGTGGTTGAGCAAAAATTGAATCACATAAGAAATTATATATATGCTCAAAACCGATCATCCATGGTCTGCTGAGGAATTTCTGTACCTGTGTTTTTCACCAGTAGCTAATGAGCACAAGGCTGCAAAGAGGCTCAGCCCAACCCAGAATCACAGAGCAAACAGGTCTCCACAGTTATCCTATAACAACGCTTCAGTGAATACAAGGGAAGGAATAAACTGATGTCACGAGTTCTCAATTTACCTTCACTATAGCAACCCTATTGCAAAAGCTTTCAACCAATACCCACTGCTCTTGACAGCTCAAGCTCAGAGACTCTGCCAACATTGGGTTTTCCACTTATAAATTTATTTTTGCTAATTAAATTTTTGGTTTTTTAAATCTATATTTTTATTTCTTTACCTAAAGGCTAATTGTTTTTACATTGTGATTTTCAGTTTGCATAAAACTTTAATATCCATCATCTTACTGGGACTCTTGAACCCTGTGAAGTAGGTAAGGCATCATTATCATCATAAAAACAAAAACAAAAACAAAAACTTTTGCCTTCCAGTTCATTTTGACTCATAGTAACCCTACAGGACAGAGTAAAACTGCTGCAAAAGGTTTTCAAGGCACAGCTGGTGGATTTGAACTGCCGACATTTTGGTTAGGAGCCATTACTCTTAGCCACTGTACCACCAGGGTTCCTTATCATCATTACATGGATAGTAAAAGCAATTTCTGAAAGTTGGCATAGTGGTGTCCTTTTACATCCAGTAAAGCTTTAAAAAGTGAAAAAAAAAAAAAAAGAAAGTATATATATAGATATATAGGATAGGAATAAGTCACTTTTGGAAAAGCAGGGAGATGTTTTTGTGGTAGAATAAGAAAGAAGACTAAAGAATTCTACATTTCTAAGTGTGATTAAGGGTTTAACTTGATAATGAAAAGAATCAGAATTCAGATATTTTAATATTGCTGGAATCACATTAGTTCGGGTATGTTGCCATTTAATAACTCTGCCTTAGTAAATCTGTTTGAACTGTGTAACCAAAAGTTAAGAATGGCAAAGGAAATTGATCGTGGCCTGATTATACATACTGGATTTACAGAAATGCAATTAAAAAGCATTCCTGTGAAATACTACTAATATGAGATACTTGTTCTCACATGAAAATAATATATAAACTCTATGAAATTAGCATTCTTGAAACAATGTTGAGTAAAGAAAGTATAAGCTAAAATAGTACGTACTAAGTGACAATAACTAAGTAAAATTTGTCACCGTTTATAATAGTTGTACTTCCTTGCTAGTCCTCTTTTTCTTTCTCATTTTACTGCATTCACTTGAACTTCCATTCATTATTTCAGTGTTAAATTGACATGGTGCTAGAAGGCATCTTCATCTATATTCTGACAGTAAGTGCAATGCCTTTAACATTTTCCCATTATATTTTTACTATAGATTGCTGTGTTTTTTATAAGATTAAGAAAATTCTTTTCTATTGCTTATTCACTAAATTTTTTATCATGAATGTACGGTGAATGAGACATAATTACTTTTTCACTCTCTTTAAAGAATCTGTCTATATCACAGGTTTATTAACTACTTTCCAATATTATACCAACTACGTATTTTGAAGGGATTCTTGGCGGTACAGTAGTTAAGCACTCAAATGTTAATCGGTGGGTCTGTAAAGATTACCAAAACCCAGTGCCATCAAGTAGGTTCCAACTCCTAGCGATCCTATAGGACAGAGTAGAACTACCCCATAGAGTTTCCAAGGAGCGCCTGGCAGATTTGAACTGCCAACCCTTTGGTTAGCAGCCATAGCACTTAACCACTATGCCACCAGGGTTTCCTTTGCAAAGATTAAAAAAAAAAAAAATTTTTTTTCCGATGGGGCAGTTCTACTGTGTCCTACAGGGTTGCTATGAGTCAAAATCAACTTGATGACGATGGGTAACAGGTATGTATTTTGGGGTTAAACCCAAATAATACTTTGTTCAGGAATTTTGCATTTATGTTTATGAAGGAAAATAATGGGTAATTTTCATCTTCTTGAATTTCACTTTGTCTGATTTGGCATCAAGTATATGGTAGGCTTAAATTATGAGATGGGGAATGTTTCCTTAAAAAAAAAAAATTCTTGAAAGAAACGTGTAACAGTAGAATTATTTGTCCCCAGAATGCTTGATAGAACTTGCTTGTAAACCCGTTCAGACTTGTGTTGTTTTGTTTGCTTGTTTTTTCTTTTTCTGTGGCAAATGCCTGTAACCACTGATTTGAAAAATCTGCACTGCTATTTTATTGACAGAATAATATTCTCTAACTACCTATTTATCCTTTACATCATTTGTAGTTATCCTATCTTCAGTTTCTATCATTGTTAATTTGTGTCTTCTATTTTAATTTTTCTTGTTTTATCTTGCTGGATATTTATTGTTTTGTATTTTAAGAGAACCAACTTTTACACTCTGCTGATATATATTATTCTACATTATGTTTCTATCTCTTTAATTTTACTTCTGTTTTTATTTCTTCTTCCATTAAGTTTATTCATTTTCTAACTTATTATTTTGCTGTTTTCATTAATTTTGAATCTTCCTTTCTGTCAAAAGCATTTAAGAATATAAAATTTTAACTACTGATTAAGCAGTATTCCCCAAGTTTAATTTTAGTATTTTATTTTCATATAATTCTACTAATATTCTAAATTTCATTACCATTTCTTTTGTGACACATGAGTTCTTTAGAAATTTTTTTTTTAGTTGCAAACATATGGACTCTAATTATATTTTTAATTTTTATTATTCATAAAATCTAGTATAACTACTTTTGAAAATTTGTACTAAAGATAAAAGTTTACAGCTCAAATTGATTTTTCATATAAAAATTTTTACACATATTGTCATGTGACACTAGTTGCAAACCCTATAATGTGACAGCACACTCCCTCTTTCCACCCTGGGTTTTCCATGTCCATCCAACCAGTTCCTGTCCCTTTCTGCCTTCTCATCCTGCCTCCAGACAGGTATTTGATCTTGTGGAGTTTTTCTGGGTATCTGCTTGACCTAAGAAGCACACTCTTCATGAGTATTATTTTATGCTTTATAGCCCAGACTAATCTTTGAAGAGTGGGCTTTGGGAATGGTTTTAGTTCTGGAATAACAGAGCATCCGGGGACAATGGCTTCAAGGGTTCATCCAGTCTGTCAGACCATTAAGTCTGGTCTTTTTATGTGAATTTGAGTTCTGCCCGACAATTCTCCTGCTAAGTCAGGAGCCCTCTGTTGTGTTTCCTGTCAGGGTGGTCATTGGTGGTAGCCAGGCACCATATAGTTCTCCTGGTCTTAGGCTCGTGGAGTCTCTGGTTTATGTGGCCCTTTTGTTTCTTGGGCTAATATTTTCCTCGTGTCTTTGATTTTCTTCATTCTCCTTTGCTCCAAGTGGCTGGGAAAATTATTGCATCTTAGATGGCCTCTCACAAGCTTTTAAGACCTCAGATGCCACTTACCAAAGTGGGATGCAGAACCTTTTCTTAATAAACTTTGTTATGCAATTGACTTAGATGACCCAAAACCATGGTCCTCAGACCCCCACCCCTGCTACTCTGTCCCCTGAAGTTTTTGGTTGTGTTCAGGACACTTCTCAGCTTTTGGTTTAGTCCAGTTGTGCTGACTTCCCCTGTATTGTGTGTTGTCCTTCCCTTCACCTAAGATGATTCTTGTCTACTATCTAGTTAGTGAATTCCCTTCTTCCTCCTTTCCCAAACTCATAGCCACCAAAGAATGTTTTCTTCTGTTTTTCAACCTTTTCTTGAGCTCTCATAATAGTGGTCTCATATAATATCTGTCCTTTTGCAACTGAATAATATCATTCAGCATATGCCTTCCAGATTCGTCCATGCTGTGAGATGTTTCCTGGACTCACCATTGTCCAATATCATTGTGTGGTATTCCATTGTGTGTATGTACCATAATTTGATTATCCATTCATCTGCTGATGGGCACCTAGGTTGTTTCCATTTTTTGCTGTTGTGAACAGTGTGGCAATGAACATGGGTGTACATGTATCTATTCACCTGAGAGCTCTTATTTCTCTAGGGTATATTCCAAGGAGTGGGATCACTAGATCGTATGGTAGGCTATTTCTGGCTTTTTAAGGAAGAGCCAAATCAATTTCCAAAGTGGTTGTACCATTTTACATTCCGACTGGCAGTGTATAAGTGTTCCAGTCTCTCCACAACCTCTCCAACAGTTATTATGTTGTGTTTTTTAGATTAATGCCAGCCTTGGGGTGAGATGGTATATCATTGTAGTTTTGATTTGCATTTCTCTAATGGCTAATGACATGAGCATTTCGTCATGAATCTGTTAGCAGTCTGAATGTCTTCTTTGGTGAAGTGTCTGTTCATGGTCTTTGCCCAACTTTAATTGGATTATTTGCCTTTTTGTTGTTGAGGAGTTGCTGTATCTTGTAGATTTTATAGATTAGACCCTGATTGGATATGTTGTAGCCAACAATTTTTTCCCAGTCTGTAGGCAATCTTTTTACTCTTTTGGTTAAGTCTTTGGGTGAACATAAGTGTTTGGTTTTTAGGAGCTTCCAGTTATCTAGTTTCTCTTCTGATGTTTGTGCTTTGTTAGTTATGTTTTATATTCTGTTTATCCCAAGTATTGGGGCTCCAAGCATTGTCCATATTTTTCTTCAATGATCTTTATTGTTTTAGATTTTATGTCTAGGTCTTTGATCCATTTTGAGTTATTTTTGTGCATGATGTGAGGTACAAGTCTTGTTTCATTTTTTTGCAGATGCATATCCAGTTATGCCAGCACCATTTGTCAAAGAGACTGTCTTTTTCCCACGTAATGGACTTCGGGCCTTTGTCAAATAGCTGCTCATAGGTATATGAATTTATGTCTGGATTCTTAATTCTGTTCCATTGGTCTGTGTTTCTGTTGTTGTACCAGTACCAGGCTTTTTTGAATACCATGGTAGTGTAATAGTTTCTAAAATCAATTAGTGTGAGGCCTCCCACTTTGTTCTTCTTCATTAATGCTTTACTCATCAAGGCCTCTTCCCTTTCCATGTAAAGATGGTGATTTATTTCTCCATCTCGCTAACAAATGTTGGAGTTTGGATCGGAATTGCATTGTATCTGTAGATCTCTTCAGGTAGAATTGACATTTTCACAATGTAGAGTCTTCATTTCCATGAGCATGGCATGTTTTTCCAGTTATGTAGGTCTCTTTTATTTTGTTAGTTGTTCTACCTCTGTTTGTGTTGGTTTAGGTAGGCAGTTTGTTGCTAGAAATTTCTCCATTTCCTTTTGGTTTTCAAATTTGTTCAAGTACAGTTTTTCAAAGTGTTCTGTTTTGATTCTCTTAACTTCAGTTGGGTCTGTTGTGATATCACCCATCTCATTTCTTATTCTGGTTATTTGCTTCCTCCTCTGTTTTTCTTTTGTCAGTTTGGCCAATGGTTTATCAATTTTGTTGATCTTTTCAAAGAACCACCTTTTGGTCTTGTTAATTCTTTCAATTGTTTTTCTATTCTCTATTTCGTTTGTTCCTGCTCTAATTTTTATTATTTCCTATCTTCTTGTATCTGTGGCCTTCTTTTGCTGATCTTTTTCTCTTTGTTCGAGCTGTACAGTTAATGTTTTAATTTTAGCCCTTTTCTCTTTTTGGATATGTGCATTTATTGCTATAAATTGACCTCTGAGTACTGCTTTTGCTGTGTCTCAAAGGTTCTGGTCGGTTGTGTTTTCACTCTTATTTGATTATGTGGGTTTATTCTGTCCTTGATTTCTTCTATAACCCAGTAATTTTTAAGCAAGGTGTTATTCAGTTTCCACATATTTGATGGTTTTTTTCTTCCTTTTTCTGTTATTGATTTCCACTTTAATGGCTTTATGGTCAGAAAAGATGCTTTGTAATATTTCAATGTTTTGGATTCTGTTAAGGCTTGCTTTGTGGCCTAATACATGGTATATTCTGGAGAATGTTCCATGTGTGTTGGAAAAGAAAGTATACTTGGCAGCTGTTGGGCAGAGTGTCCTGTAAATGCCTATGAGATCAAGTGGGTTGACTGTGGCATTTAGATCGCCTGTGTCTTTATTGAGCTTCTTTCTGAATGTTCTGTCCTTCACCAAAAGTGGTGTGTTGAAGTCTTTTACTATTATCGTGGAGCTATCTCTCTTTCCAATGGTGGTAGAGTTTTATGTATTTTGAAGCTCTGTCATTAAGTATTTACTCTGGTTATGTCCTCCTGCCATAAAAAAAAAAAAGACCCTTTAATCATTAAATAGTGTTTTTTCTTATCCTTTGTTGTAAAGTCTTTGGTAAAGTCTATTTTTTCGGAGATTAATATTGCCACTCCTGCTTTTTTTGATTGTTGTTTGCTTGATATACTTTTTTCCATCCTTTAATTTTTAGTTCACTTCTATCTTTGAGTCCAAGGTGTGTCTCTTGTAGGCAGCATGCAGACAGATCATTTTTTTTTTAGACCATTATGCCACTCCCTCTTTATCAATGTATTTAGTCCATTTACATTCAGTGTAAGTGTTGATAGGTATGAGTTTAGTGCCTTCATTTTTATTTTATTTTATTTTTTGGTGTTGTTGACAATTTCTTTGTTCCACTTATTTTGCTGTGCTGAGTCATTTTTCTTTGTGCATTTTCTTTTCATCTTTTTCATTGTTGTTGATTTTGTATTTGTTGAGTTTTTATGCTTTTCTTCTCTTTTGTTTTGATGTGTAAGATTGTTAGTTTCCTTTGTGGTTACCTTAATACCTCCATTTTTCTAAGTTTAAACTAATCTTTTATTTCTTGATGGCACCTTGACTTACTCTCCATATGAAAGTTCTATGACTACATCCCCTTATGTGAGTGGATTAGGACCCTGCTTAATGGGCAGGGCAGTGTCAAATGTCATGAATCTGCCACTCCCCCTTAGCTGTTGCAGTTGAAAATGGGCTTCAGGTATAGACCTTCTTATACTATGCTAATGAGCACTTATGCTGTTGAATGGGCCCACACAGGTCTAGGCAGGGGTGAAAGGCATTCAAAGTCCATGGACCCCTTATGCCTGTGCCTAGACAAAGGGGCATTGCCTGCCCTGAATTCCCATCTCGCAAAAGGAGCTGGCAGTTTCTTTTTCCCTATTTGTTCATTTATTTGTTCCTTCCCCAAAGCTGGGAGACTGGCTTGGGTGCGAAGGGTCCCACTTCTGGGCTAGGGGCACAGCAACTGCCAAACTTGGACTGAAGTAGAGTGGAGAGGGGGCAGGTGAAGGGAAGAGAGGCACTTCCCAGAGTGGGAAGAGTTATTTTGATCCCATGAGGCAGGTTAGACACTTGTACTTAACTTTCACAGATCCAGTACTGCTTCCCCTGGCTCTGAAGGCTTGAGCAGACTTTTCACTGCTCGGTTTCTCCTGACGTGGAAAATGCATCCTGAGCACTACTGCTTGCCTCAGTCCATTGTACACCAGCTGATCCAGCCTGCAGGGTGCCGGCCAGGTCAGATCTGATGCTTCCTCCCTTCTTTTGAACTATCTTTCCCTCCCCCTGCTGCTCAGTTCAACTCTTCAACTTTGTCTTTGATGTTCAGAGCTCCTAGATTGTCATATATAACTGATTCCCGTTTATTCAGACAAAAAAAATTTTTTTTTTTTTTGTTATAAGAGGGACCAGAGGAAGCATCTGACTATTCTGCCGTCTTAGCTTCACCTCCCTAATATAACTACATTTTGATCAAAGAATGTTATCCTTATTAAATTTGTCACAATTTACAGCTTCTAATATTGTTAATTTTCCCAAGTGTTCATGTATGTTTGAAAACAATATATATTTTCCAAAACATTGTGAGCAATATACCACAAATATCTATGAAATTAAGCTTATTAATAGTGCTATTCAATTTTTTTATCCTTATTATTATTTGATTGATCTAATTACTGCTGGAATTGTATAAAATTGCACATAATATGATGAAACTGCATTTTTCTCTTTCTGGTTTTATCATTGTTTGCACATTTTAGGAAATATTATTAGTTGCACACATGCTTAGGTTTATCACACCTTCCGAGCTAAGTGAATTCTAATAGGGAATTTCTTTATCACCAGTAAAACTTTTTGCCTTAAAATCTATTTTGTCTAATATAAATATATTGCTGCTGTTTTCTTCTTTTGATTATTTTTGCCTGCTATGATTTTTTGTCACTTTATTAACTGTCATTTTATATCACAAGGTTTTGTGTGTGTGTGTGTGTGTTTTAATTCAGAGCTTACACCTCAAGTTAATTTCTCATACAAATATTTATACACATGTTGTTTTGTGACATTAGTTCCAATGTGACAGCATACTCCCCCTTTCCATCCCAGGTTCCCTGTGTCTTCTACCAGTTCCTGTCCCTTCCTGCCTTTTCATCCTGCTTTTGGATAGGAACGTCCCATTTGGTCATGTATATCATTGTACTAAGATGCACATTTCTCACGTATATTATTTTTTGTTTTATCCACTGTCTCTCCCACTGCCGTCGATTTGTTTTATAGTCCTGTCTAATTTTTGTCTGAAGAGTGGGCTTTAGGAATGGTTTCAGTTCTGGGGTAACAGTGTGTCTGGAAGCCATCATTTTGGGGGTCTTCGTCAGACCATTAAGTCTCAGTTTTTTGTGTGAATTTTTAATTCTGTTCTACCTTTTTCTCCTGCTCTGTCCAAGACTCTCTGTTGTGTTCTCTGTCAGGGCAGTCATTGGCAGTAAATGGGCACCATCTAGTTCTGGTCTAAGGCTGGTGGAATCTCTGGTTCATGTGGTCCTTTAGTCCTTTGGGCTAATATTTTCCTTATGTCTTTGGTTTTCTTCATTTTCCTTTGCTCCAAGTGGGATGGGACTAATTTGTGTATCTTAAATGGCCACTTGCAAGCTTTTAAGACCCCAGATGCCACTCACCAAAGTAGGAACGTTGAATTTTTTTAAATAAATTTTATTATGCCAAATGACCTGGATATCCCCCGAAACTATGGTCCTCAGGCCCCAGTCCCAGCTACTCTGTCCCTCAAAGTGTATGGGTATGTCCAGGGAACTTCTTAGCTTTTGCTTTGGTCCAGTTGTGCTGACATCCCTTGTATCGTATGTTGTTCTTTCCTTCACCAGTATCATAAAATTTTATGGCAACTTTATGAAAAGCATATTGCTGGATTTGTTTGTTTTGTTTTCATATTTTAAAAGTAGCCAGGACTTCCAGTTGCAGAAAGATGAAATAGACATACTTTTCTCTATTTCCCTCACTAAGTATAGCCAAAAACACTTGCAATGACAAATGGGCTCATAGAGGACTGTAACTCTCATGAATTAATTGATATTACCCAGTGGAGTTTTACAAGCTTTTATTTACTTACGTAGTGGTTAGGTCACAGATGAACAGGATAAGGTTTAGTGTAGGGTCAGCCTCCCTCAGACCCCAGTCCCGTAGGGCTCCAAGTTTCTGTTGCAGGTGAAAGGCCTCTAGCCAAAGGGATCTAGGAATTTTAAACCTCAGAGTTCATGGGAACAGGGAAAAGGAATAAGAGGAAGGGGCCTTTGTTCAGCTGTGCCTCGCCTGCCCGTCCTGTTGCCAAGCTTTCTTTAAATTCAAACAGCATGATGGTCCTGTAACCATGGGTGCATGACCAGAATGAACATTTCTTTCCCCACTAGCTACAAGATTAATTACTTTAGTACAATTAAGTACTCATAGGTAGTCATAGAGACAGAGAAAGTTATTGCAGGTTCAGAACAGGAAAGAAGCCATCTCTGAAAAAGAGAAAAGACTGGGGGAGATAGACATATTTAATTCCCAGCTGCCTTTTTTGAAGAGAGCTCCAAGCCCTCAGCTTAGGCAGCCTAGATGGGAAGCGTAAAGGCAGACAACTCTCCCAGCAACCCTGAATATTATATATAAAAGAAACATAATAAGAATTCCAAGTGTAGAATAAAAAAGGCAGACAGGTTAGGGTCATCTGGACACAAGGAATGACATGTGGCAAGTTCCCTGAATTTTCTTTTTTGCCTCACATACTGCAGACTAGGTACTGAAGACGCTGGCAACTCGGAAACACCAAAAGGTAAAGATGAAAAAAGCCTTAAGAAAAGCCTACTCTATCTAAACAAAGGGCAAGGAAAGAGGTAGCCTGGACTAAAAACTTTTGGATAATAACCATTCTAGTCCAGCCAGACACCAGAGAAAAAATTAAGTCTCATCTTTACTCCAAGTAGCAAAGACTTATGGAAAGCCTAGACTTCCACCATTACTAAGCTATATAAGGCATGCAACCTCCCCTATGGTGTGATGTCAGAGAAGGCTGAATAGGAAGCTTGAATCCCACTGGGTTGTAGTGAGCCCTCCCCCACCCTGTCCCAAACCACATTGTCAGAGAAAATCAAACAGGGTACCCGGTCTTCCACAGCCACCTGGCACCATTCTGCCACTTCAGGGGACTGGTGTCAGAGAATGTCTAGCAAGACTTTCAAGACTGCTCAGTGGTAATGAAGCCATCCCCCATCCCCGCAGTGTCAGTGTCAGTAGAGGCCAGAAAGGGAACATTAACCATACATTCCTCCCCCTCCCAGCCAGGCGAGTAACAGCAGAGGCTCCCATCCCACAGAGGTCAAATAGAGAATCTGGGCTTTCATTCCCCCTGGCAATAATGAGGCAGCACCTTCTTTACCCAGCCAGAGGAGTGTCAAAGAAGGCCTACTACAACAGAAGATTTAAATAAGATCCAAAGTCTCTAACATAATACCCAGCATGTCCAGGCATCAGTTGAGATCACCCGTCACATCAAAAACCAGAAAGATCTCAACTTAAAAGAAAAAAAAAAAATCAACCTAAATTCCCATCAGCAGGTGAATGGGAAAACAAAATGTGGTACATACATACAATGGAATACTACTTAGCCAGTAAGAGAAATGAAGTCTTGATACACACCACAATATGGATAAAGCTGGAAGACATTATGCTGAGTGTAGTAAGTCAATCAGAAAAGGATGAATATTACATAACCTGACTTACATAAAAAGACAAGAAAAGGCAAATGTACAGAGACCAAAGATTATTAGTGGTTACCAGGTGTAGGAGAGAAGGCGAAAGGGAACGGTAACAGTGATGGAAATATCATGTTGATTAAGGGAACGGTTGCACAGCTGATTATTATAATTACTGCCAATAAGTTGTACACCTGAAAAAGTTGAATTGGCAAAATTGTGTGATAGATGTATTTACAACAAGGACAAAAAAAAAAAAAGAGTAGCTGTGAGTCTGCTTGTGTACAATCAAAAACCTCACGGGGTTTGGTTTCATGGTTTCAGCAGATATCCCAGTTAATCAGCCTAGTAACATGTTTAGTGCCTCTGTTTTACCTCCTAGTTCAATGTGTAGTACCTGGTGTTTTAAAAGCTTGCAAGTGGCTATCCAAGGCACAATAATTGGTCTCTATTCTCCTGGAAGAACAGAGGAAGGACAGTCAGGAATAGGAGGAGTATATGAAATGTGTGGCTAGTTACCTCAATGAACAACCACCACCTCTGCCAGGAGACAAGAATAACTGGATGGTGTCTGACTGCCATTACTGAACATTTTGATCAAAGTTTCTACGGAAGAATCCTGATCAAAAGGGGAAAAAGGCAGAAGAGAATTGCAAATTCTCTTGGACTCCAGGCTTTCTGGAGCCATGAAGTTTGGATGAGCCCCTGAAACTATGGTCCTGAGATAATATTTGAACCTTAAATCGAAAATAGCCCCTGAAGTTTTTTAAAAACCAAACAATAAGTTAGCATAAGTAGTAAAAAAGATCTATCTTGAGCATTATGCTCTTTTAAGAGCTATCTATACGGTATCAAATTGACAACAGCAGCTCAAAAGATTAGATAGGAAACTTCAGGGGCAGTGAAGTCATGCTAATGAGGGAGGAAAAACTCAGAAAGGGAAGGTGACAATCGTTACACAACTCAAGGAATATAATCAATGTCACTAAATGGTATATGTAGAAACTGTTGAATTGGTGTATGTTTTGCTGTGTGTATTAATAACAACAACAAAATAAATAAAATTGTGTGTATATAAAAAAGAAAAGACCATTCATGCCAAGGCTGAGATGACACTGATGTTAAAATTATTTGACAAGGATTTCAAATTAACCATCCCGAAAATGCTTCAATAAGCAATTATGATATTTGTGTTAGGCTGGGTTCTCTAGAGAAGCAAAGCCAGTGAAGCGTCTATTGCACTTATACATATATTGCACATATACATATGTATGTGTATATACATATGTATATATACACACACATACATATGTATGTACATGTATATGTGTGTGTGTATATATAAATATACAGTTATAGAGGCTAAAAAGGCCCAACCAAGTCTGTGGGTCAGGTTGTAGGTTTCTTCTGACTCACGTAGCTTCAGGGGCTGGAGAACCCAAGATTGGCAGGTCAGACAGCAGGCCTCTGCCTCATAGGCTGCAGAGGCCAACAATTCCCAAGATCAGCAGGCAAGCTGAAAGGTCACTGGCTCATAGACTGTGGAGGTTGACAAATCCCAAGATCAGCATGTAAACTGCTAGCTAAAGCCCCAAGAACCAGAGGTCATGTGAACAGGAGGGTGGGGCTGAATAAGCATTCAAAGAAATAATGGTTGAAAATTTCCCAAATTTAGCAGAATACATAAACTTACTGATTTACAGAAGCTCAATGATCTATAAACAGGATAAAGCTGATAAGATGCACAGAAAGACACATCACAAACTTCTGAAAACTAAAGACAAAAAGGTTGAAAGTAGCCTGAAAGAAATGGCATATTATCTATTGGGGAAAACAATTCACATAAAATTGGACTTCTCAGCAGAAACTATGGAGATTAGAAGACTGTAGCACAGCATTTTTCAAGTGCCAAGAGAAAAGAACTGTCGACTCAAAATTCTATATCCAGTGAAAACAGCCTTCAGGAAAGAAGGTGAAATAAAGGTATTCTAAGATGAAGGAAAAGTAATAAAAATTGTGGTCAACAGATCTACCTTAAAAAGAGGACTAAAATAAGTTATTTAATGAGAAAGGAAATGATAAAAGAAAGTATCTTGTAATAGCAAGAACAAAGAAAAACTAAAAACAAAAATACATATAAGTGCAATAGACTTCCCTTCTTGAGCTATCTCAATTGTGTTTGTTGGTTGAAACAAAAATTATAACACTGTCTGATTTGGTTCTCAATGTACGTGCTGGAAATATTTAAGACAATATTATAAATAGAGGAGGGTATTAAGAAGTATTTAAGACATTATTGCAAACAGAGGAGGGTATGAGGAAAGCATATTACACTTCATTTGAAAGAATAAACTATTGACACCTGTAGACTGTGATATATTATGTCTATGTAATGCAAAAGGAGGAGCCCCGGTAGCACAAATGTTTAAGCACTTGGCTGCTACCCAAAAAGTTGGTGGTTCAAACCTACCCATGGCTCCATAGAAGAAAGACGTGGTTATCTGCTTACATAAAGATTACAGCCACAGGGAATCCCTGATGGAGCAGGAGAACAGTGGGATGCAGACCTCAAATTCTCGTAAAAAGACCAGGCTTAATAGTCTGACTGAGACTAAAGGGACCCCAGAGGTCATGGTCCTTGTACCTTCTGTTAGCCTAAGACTGGAACCATTCCCGAAGCCAACTTTTCAGATAGGGATTGGGCTGGACTATAAGACAGAAAATGATACCGGTGAGGAGTGAGCTTCTTGGGTCAAGTAGACACATGAAACTATGTGGGCAGCTCCTGTCTGGAGGTGAGATGAGAAGGCAGAGGGAGACAGGAGCTAACTGAATGGACATGGGGAATACAGGGTGGAGAGGAGGAGTGTGCTGTCTCATTAGGGCGAGAGCAGTTAGCAGTACATAGCAAGGTATATATAAGTTTTTATATGAGAGACTGACTTGATTTGTAAACTTTCACTTAAACATACACAAGAAAACCCTATGGGAGCAAACAAGAAAATAAAGAAATAAATAAAAAGGCAAACATAATACGTAACATATCAATAATTATAATAAATATCAATGGTCTCTAAAAGACAGCGATTAGTAAAAATGGGTTAAAAAAAAAAATTGTCTAAAAGAAAGTCACTTAAAATATAACAATCTAAACCAAAAACCAAACCCACTGCTGTCGAGTTGATTCTGACTCATAGCAACCCTATAGGACAGAGTAGAACTGTGTATAGGGTTTCCGTGGATATAAATCTTTATGGAAGCAGACTGCCATATTTTCCTCCTGTGGAGCAGCTGGTGGGTTTGAACTGCCAACCTTCTGGTTGGCAGCCAAGCACTTTAACTGCTGTGCCATATAGGTAAATCAAAAAATTAAAGTATGGAAAAAGTATACTATGCAAACAGTAGTCCAAAGAAAGTAGGTACGTCTATATTAACATCAAAAAAATCGACTTCAGAACAAAAAATAATTGTTAGGGACAGAGAATAACATTACATAGTCATAACAGGGTCAATCTACCAAAAAGACACAGCAATTTTAAATGTGTCTGCACCATCAACAGAGCTTCAAAATATGTGAAACAAAAACTGATAGAATTGAAAAAAAGAAATTAAAAAATTCAAATTTTAGCTGGAGAATTCAACATCTTCCTATCAGCAGTGAATACTACTAAACAGAGAACTGACAAGAATATAGAAGAGGTCAGCACTAACAACCAACAAGACCTGACACCTACAGAACACTCCACCCAACAGAAAGCATATTCTTTTCAAATACTCATGAAACTTATACAAAGAACAAAATCTTGAGCTACAAAACAAACCTCAAACATTTAAGATACTTAAACAAACATTTAAGATACTTGAAATCATACAGAGCGTCTTCGCTTCTTAGGGCTGCAATAACAAAATACCACAAAATGGGTGCCTTTAAAGAACAGAAATTTATTTTCTAATGGTTCTGGAGGTTAAAAAATGGTTCTGGAGGTTACAAGTCTGAATTTAGGGCAGCAGTAGGGCTACGTTCTGTCTCTGCCAGCTCTAGAGAAAGATCTTTCCTTGTCTCTTTCAGCTCCTATGGCCCTGGACACCCCCTTGGCATTCTTGCATAATGTCTTCCCTCTGTGTGTGACTGTTTTCACGTCTGTCTTTTTTATAAGAAACCACTCAGAGGGATTAGGATTAAGACCCACCAGACTCTGTTATGACTTTGTTAACTAATACCGTCTGCAAAGGAAAACCCTATTTCTCGCAACAAGATCACATTCACCAGTGCAGAGGTTAGAATAGAACTTCAACATTTCTTCTTGGAAGGCACAATTGAATTTGTGACACAGGATGTGTTCTTTGACCATTATAGAAAACAGTAACAGAAAAAAATCTCTAAAAACTTGGAAACTAAGCAACACACTTCTGAATAATTTGTAGGTCAAAAAGGAAGTCTCAAGGAAATAAGAAAAAAAAATTGAACTGAATGAACATGAAAATACAACATTTAAAAATTTATGGTACTCAACAAAGACATGTTGAGAAAGAAATTTGTCACACTAAATACTTAATTAGAAAGAGAAATGTTATCAAATCAATAATGTAAGCACTTACCTCAAGAAACTAGAAAAAGATTATAATAAACCCAAAGCAAACAGAAAGAAAGAAATAATAAAGGGCAGAAATCAATGAAATTATAAACAAACAAAACAATAGAAAATATCAGTGAAACAGTTGCTTCTTTGAAAAGTGTAATAACCTTGGTAAAGCTGTAGCAAGACCGGCCAAAAAAAAGGAAAAAAGAGAGAAGATGCAAGCTACTATTAGTAATCAAACATGACTTTATTATTAAAAACCCTACAGAAAAAAAAAGGGTAAATACTATGAACAACTCAACACACATAAATTTGATAACCTAGATGAAATGGACCAATTCCTCAAAAAATACTAACTACAACTAACCCAGTAGAATATAGGTCATTTGAATAGCCTCTCAACTAGTAAGTAAATTGAATTAGTAATTTAAAAACTCACACAAAAAAAGAATTCTCCAGACTAGATCAATTTTTTTTTTTAGATCAATTTACTAGAGAATTCTAAAATTAACACCAGTTGTACACAATCTCTTCTGCAAAATAGAGGCAGGGAAACACTTCCCGACTAATTTCTAGAAGGCAATATTACCTTGCTACCCAAACTAGACAAAAACAGTATGAAAACACACACACACAAACTACAGACCAATATCTTTCATGAATATAGATGCAAGTATTCTCTTAAAATATTAGCAGATATAATTCTACAATATATAAAAATAATTATAAGCCATGACCAAATGGGATTTATTCTAAAAATCCAAGACAAGTTCAACGTTTGAAAATCAATGTAATCTATCATATAAACAAGTTAAAGTAACAGAATCACAAGACATATCAAATGATGTAGAATATAACAAAAGGTAATACCCATTCATGATGAAAACTCTCAGAAAACTAGAAATAGAAGGGAACAATTTTCAGCTTCCTGTGAATTTATAATTACAGTCGTATCAAAGTATAAAAATGTATTCTCCGTTTTATTGAAGGTCTAAAACATTTCAAACCCAGACGTGTCTGCTGTTAGAAAGTGAAACTGAACTCTCAGAGGTGATGAGGTTACAAGGACGTACTTTATATGCTTAAATCAGGAGCCAACGATGCAAAATTTCTGATTGGTGCTCAGTTATGTAAGAAGGCAAGAGGCGGGGTAATTCGAAGCGGAAATCGGTATGGATCAGTTTCAAGTAACTTGGGCTTCCTAGATTTGTTATCTCACGTAATTGCAGAAGTTCGTGATTAAGGGGGAAAGGTTTACAGAGGAACATTCCCTTCTGAGAATGTTTGCCAAGATAGCATTTTTAGCAAACAGTCTCTGAGAGTTGCTTGTGAAGCGTATTTCTGGTAAGTGGCTTGCATCAAGACCCTCCCTTAAGAAACATGTTTCCACATTCTTAGCTTAACTGCAGGGAAACACATTTACTTAGTTCCAGGACTAAGTCTATGCAAAGGTTAACAGTTGCTGAGGAACAGAGAGGGTTAAAATGGAGTCACCTCAAACCCAGGAAGACACTTTGACAAAGCCAAGTGCCTCATTTTGGAGCTCTCACATAGTCAAATCTCATTATTTGCCGCAGTTGTGTACTATAAAATTGCCACGAACTCAGAATTAGCAAATGCTGAACCTTTCTCCTTAGGGGAAATACAGGGTTAGGTTCCTGTAAGTCTCAGGTCAAAACATTTTCTTCAACTGATCAATACATAACCTTGTTTTATGTGTGCTTCTGTTTAAAGCCACCTTATTTACTATATACTGTTGAGTCATTAATGCTGAATTTAACAGCCAACAGCACTGTAACTCATGCCTGAACTAAGCTTAGCTGTGACATATATTTTCTCTGTAAAGCCCACCAGCCTTCTTAGAAACACTAGACAGCACTTCAGCACGATGTTTGGGAGCCACTTTAAACAGCGAAATCATCAACCCAAAGCACCAAAATGTGATAAATATGGCATTAAATAGACTGAAAAGAACACTTCTTTACATCATGAGAGCAGAAACAAGAAGTCAAATTGTCTTCTGTTCAGCCACAGCTGGGAACAAGTGTGTTGGAGGACTCAAAGTTTTCACCACTTTGCACATGTCTGAGAATCACCAGGAAAGTGCCACAAGTGTTGCTTTTGATAGCAAGTAGGCAAATTGCAAATACAAAATACACAAATAATTAGGGTTGACTGTATTTCAAAGTAAAAGTTTTTTTTTTTTAAAGAGAATATAGTCAGAGTTTTTTTTTTTTATGGTTAAATAAAATGATTCTTATGTATTTGGATTTATTTCTACAATAATATTTTCAGCTTTCCCTTTGTTCTTTTTTATTTTTTCCTACTTCTTTCCTTCTTTCAGATTTATCCAGGGTTATTTTTTCCTTACGTCCTATTTTCCCTCTGCTTGTTTCCAATTTATAAGATTTTGGCTTATTCTGCTAAAGGTTATCCTTTCTATTTTTGTATGCTTATTTAACTGAACAAAATCTTAGATTTTTCAATATCTATATAACTTTCCAAAAAATATAAAAGAGCTGCTGAATAATCCCTTTCTGATGTACATTCTATTATTTCACTATTTTAATTCTAGCCCTTTTCATTTCATAAATTGCATGCTAATTTTTCCAGTCAATGTTTGTTTATATTTACTCATATAAAAACCCATACCCATTGCCATCAAGCTGATCCTGACTCATAGTGACCCTATAGAACAGAGTAGAACTCCCCCATATAGTTTCCAAGGAGCGCCTGGTACATTCGAACTGCCTACCTTTCGGTTAGAAGCCGTAACACTTAACCACTACGCCACCAGGGTTTCCATTTACGCATATAGTCACCAATAACTCTTTTCATACTTTCTTCCATCTCAGACCTTTCATTTGATGTAATTTTCCTTTATGCCAGGTACATTCTTTAGAATTTCTTTTTGTCTGGGTCTATTGGTAGTAAGTTCTAGGTTTTTGTTTTTCAGAAAATATTTTTTATTTCTCCTGCACAATTGAAAAATATATTTATTCATCATATTAAATTCAATGTTGACAGTTATATTATCTCAGCACATTGTAGAATTCATTCCATTATCTCTATCTACTAATACTGCTGGTGAGTATAAATTGATTATCAATTACCATTCTTTTATGGTTGATCTGTGTTTCTTCTCTGACTGCTTTTAAAATGTTTCTCTTTTTATTTGGTGTTCCACAGTTTAACTATCATATGTCTAGGTGGAGATTTATTTTTATGCATCCTAATTGGGTTTTAGCGGGCTTCCAGAATATCAGGAATAATGCCTATCAAAAGTTTTAGAAAGTTTAAAGCCATTTTCTCTTCAGATATTCTCTTCATCCCAAATGTCATTGATTGAATTGTGTCCCCCCAAAATATCTGTCAACATTTTGGGGGGCATGATTCCCAGTATTGTGTGGTTGTCCTCTATTTTGTGATTGTAATTTTCCTATGTGTTGTAAATCCTAATCTCTGCTGTGGTTAATGAGGCAAGATTAAATTATGTTAAAGAGGATTAGGGTGAGATTGTAATACCCTTACTAAGGTCACATCCCTGATCCAATGTAAAGAGTTTCCCTGGGTTGTGGCCTGCACCACCTTTTAGCTTATAAGAGATACAAGGAAAGGAAAGTGAGTAGAGAGTAGGGAACCTCATATGACCAAGAAAGCAGTGCCAGGAGCAGAGCACATCTTTTGGACCCAGGGTTCCTGCATGGAACCTAATCAGGGGAAGATTGATAAGAAGAACCTTCCTCCAGAGCCAACAGAAAAAGAAAGCCTTCCCCTGGAGCTAACGCCCTGAATTTGGACTTCTAGCCTACTAGACTGTGAGAAAATAAATTTATCCTTGTTAAAGCCATCCACTTATGGTATTTCTGTTATGGCAGCACTAGATAACTAAGGCAGTACCCCCCTCAGCCAAAACCAAGATCAAGACAGGTAAGTTTCCTGTTCTTTACTCATTCACATTTCAGGGCCAAAACCAGCTTTGGTACTTGATTACCTCTCATGGTTCATTTCAGTAGAGGGTCTTCAGATTCCTTACTATTATATGAATTTAGCGGCATGCTTAAATATTTCTACTGTATTTTATCTATTTTTTTTAATCCAACTAAATGTATTTAATCTGTCATACTGCCAGAAGTGGAAGTGGGCTTCAATCATTTTCCATCTCTTTTTTGCAGTAAATCAAGTTCTAAAATTAGGGCGCTCAATGATTTGACCTTTGAACAGGATTCATAGAGATCATGGACCACCTTCCAAATATGGAAACTGATACATATTCAGTTTTTGAAAGTAAAACATTAAATGTTAAGCTAGGCAGTATTAAAAGGAAAAATAAAAAAATCTTGAGTCATTTCATCAAATAATTTAATTTAATAGTGTTTTCACTTTTGACTTGAAACGTTTCATTTAATTTACAATTTTTTCACTTGTTTTGTATGAAGGGCAATGTTTTTAATATATTGTTTGTCCTTGTTTACATCTGGTTATAATTCATTTTTTTAAAGTTTGCTGTGGAATTGATAACTAGTTTACACACACATGATTCTTGTAAATTATATATAAGTATAACTAAAACATTTGTACAGCAGAATTTATAAAACAGTTATACTTACGTCTAAATGTTTGGAGTTTCATTAGGGTAGCAGTCTAAAGAAGGTCACATAGTCCTTGACATTCTTCTTACGATGTTGGTCTAATTCCCTATCCTTTGAATTTGGACTGTTCTTTGTGAATTGCTTTACCAATAGGATGCAATGCTGTGTCATAAGAAGCCTTGTAGCTTCTACCTGAGTATTTGGGAGGACTTGCTTTTGAAAAGATCTGTTACTGAAACCAGCTACCATGATGTTAGAAAATCAAGTCACATGGATAGATAATGTATAAGAACTTTGGACTACAGCCTCAATTGAACTCCAGGTCAACAGCCAGCATCAACCTATATCCACGCAATCAATCCTCTTGGACATCTACTTCAATCAAACCTTCAGATGACTCCAATCTCAGCCAACATCTTACTGCAACTATATAGTAAACTTCAAATGAAGATCACTCACCTGAGGCCAACCAACCCACAGAACCACAGAATCATGAGAGTGGTTTGTTACACAGTGATAGATATTCAGAACAAATTGTGCTACCTAGAAGTGGAATGCTGTCATAACAAAAATCTGAAACATACGACATTGGAGTTGGGACCATGTAGCTTGACGGCATTGGGTTTTTTGGGTAGCAGAGAGAAGCTAGAAGGGCCTTGAGGAAACTTCTGGGGAAGGCTTTAAGGTTTGTAAGGAAAAGGTTATTATTAGTGGGTGGAGAAAATAGCACCCAAGTTATATGATGACAGAAGAGTTAGGAAAAGTACTGCTTTAGGTAATAAGGAAAATTATCATGATCTGAAAATAGAAATTTCTAGACAGATGTCAAAAGTATCAATTGTCTTCTTTCTTCTAGCTGCCCATAATAAAATATGAGAAGAGAGAGATAAACTAGAGAAGAAACTGTTTAAATTTAGAACAAATTTAAAGGAAATATAAGAGGCGCAACTTACTAGGTTCAGAAATAAAACTGTTTTTCCTCCATAGTCTCTTCCAGCAAAAGACTCTCAAAGAAGGAAATCACCTCAGAACAAATATCAAAACCAGGGTGATACAAGGAAAGTACACCTTCAAGGTATAAAAATCTCAATGATGTAACCATCCAACCTTTTGTAAGTTCTCATTAACATTACACAGCATGGCTACTAGACCTCACAAAATGTTGAGGATCTGAGATTGGCTCAACTAGGCAAAAGGGTCTCTAAGAATTTTAGAGGTGTATCTCATAGACACCTTTCTAAAAATCTTAAAGGCATTGTCCCTCAACACCCTGACTCTCAGCCCAAGCTAGAGAAGGATCTATTTAAAAAGAAAATATCAGCAAGTCTTTTGTCAAATGTAGTAGATTACATTTTGATACCAGAGGCTTATAGTGGTTTTAATAAAATTATAACAGTGTGAACTTAAAGGGATGAAACAGTGCAAAATAAAAAAATGTGTTAGACTCCTAGCCCTCTATATTCAAGAGCAGGCTAAGAAGCCTTCTTATTTGCAAAACTATGCTTTTTTTTTTTTTTTTTTTAGTAAGGAAAGGATAATTCAGAGGTTTTATCCTCATCAAAGAGCTCACAAAATCCGCAAGGTATGATTCCCAGACAGCATAAAAATTCATTGCTGACTCATAGCAACCCCAAAAGACAGAATAGAATTGCCTGATAGAGTTTCCAAGGCTGAAATCTATACAGAAGTGGACTGCCACATCTTTCTTCTGCAGAGTTGCTGGTGAGTTCAAACCACTGACTTTTCTGTTCGCAACCAAGCATTTAACCACTGTACCATCAGGGCTCCCTTCTGGACAGTATAACTGGGCTCTAATAAGGATGCAATATGATCAGTCAGAACAAGGCTAGGGGCTGACTGTGGAACAGACAATCAATTGCCCATATGCAAGTATAAATTGAAACTGAAGAAAATTAGAACGAGTTCACGAGAGCCAAAGTGTGACCTTGAGTATATCCCACTTGAATTTAGAGACCATCTCAAGAATAGATTTGACACGTTGAACTCTAATGATCAAAGACCAGACAAGTAGTGGAATGACATCAAGGACATCATACATGAAGAAAGCAAGATGTCATTAAAAAGAAAGGAAAGACCAAAAAGGATGTCAGAAAAGACTCTGAAACTTGGTCTCGAACATCAAGCAGCTACAGCAAAAGAAAGAAATAATGAAGCAAAATAATTGAACAGAAGATTTCAAAAGGTGGCTCGAGAAGGCAGAGTATAATGATATGGACAAAAAGCTGGAGATAGAAAACTAAAAGGGAAGAACACACTTGGCATTTCTCAAGCTGAAAGAGCTGAAGGAAAAATTCAAGCCTCAAGTTGCAACACTTAAGGATTCTACAGGGGAAATTAAACAACTAGAACGCGTCAAAAGAAGACGGAAGGAGCACAGAGTCGTAATAACCAAAAGAATTGGTTGACATTCAACCACTTCAGCAGATAGCATATGATCAGGAACTGATGGTACTGAAGGAAGAAGTCCAAGCTGCACTGAAAGCAATGGCGAAAAACAAGGTTTCAGGAATTGACGGAATACCATCTAAGATGTTTCAACAAACAGATGCAGCACTGGAAGCACTCACTCATCTATACCAAGAAACTTGGAAGACAGCTACTTGGCCAACTGACTGGAAGAGATCCATAGTTATGCTTATTCCCAAGAAAGGTGATGCAACCAAATGCAGAAATTATCGAACAATATCATTAATATCACACTCAAGCAAAATTTTGCTGAAGATCATTCAAAAGTGGCTGCAACAATGTATCGACAAGGAACTGTCAAAAATTCTGGATGGATTCAGAAGAGAACATGGAACCAGGGATATCATTGCTGATGTCAGATGGATCCTGGCTGAAAGTAGAGAATACCAGAAAGATGTTTATCTGTGTTTTATTGACTGTGCAAAGACATTCGACTCTGTGGATCATAACAAATTATGGATAACATTGCAAAGAATGGGAATTCCAGAACACATAATTGTGCTCATGAGGAACCTGTACATAATCAAGAGGAAGTTGTTCAGACAGAAAAAGGGAATACTGTATGGTTTAAAGTCAGGAAAGGTATGCATCAGGGTTGTATCCTTTCACCATATCTATTCAATCTGTGTGCTGAGCAAATAATCCAAGAAGCTGGACTATATGAAGAAGAACGGGACATCAGGATTGGAAGAAGACCCATTAACAAACTGCATTAGGCAGATGACACAACCTTGCTTACTGAAAGTGAAGAGGAGTTGAAGCACCGACTGATGAAGATCATAGACCACAGCCTTCAGTAAGGACTATACCTTAACATGAAGAAAACAAAAATCCTCACAACTGGACCGATAAACAGCATCATGATAAATGGAGAAAAGATTGAAGTTGTCAAGAATTTCATTTTACTTGGACCCACAATCAACAACCATGGAAGCAGCAGTCAAGAAATCAAAAGACGCATTGCACTGGGCAAATCTGCTGCAGAGGACCTCTTTAAAGTGTTGAAAAGCAAAGATGTCTCCTTGAAGGCTAAGGTGTGCCTGACCCAAGCCACGGTATTTTCAATCACATCATATACATGTGAAAGCTGGACAGTGAATAAGGAAGACCAATGTTCCTTAAAAGTAAGGATGGCAAGACTGCATTTCACATACTTTAGACATGTTATCAGTAGGGATCAGTCCCTGGAGAAGGACATCATGCTTGGTAAAATAGAGGGTCAGCAGAAACGAGGACATGTGAAAGCTGGACAATGAATAAGGAAGACCAAAGAAGAATTTACACCTTTGAATTATGGTGTTGGCAAAGAATATTTGAATATACCATGTACTGCCTGAAGAATGAACAAATCTTTCTTGGAAGAAGTACAGCCAGAATGCTCCTTGCAAGCAAGGATAGTGAGACTTTGTCTTGCTTACTTTGTTATCAGGAAGGATCAGCCTTTGGAGAAGGACATCAGGCTTGATAAAGTACGGAGTCATTGAAAAAGAGGAAGACCCTCAATAAGATGGATTGACACAGTGGCTAAAACAATGGGCTCAAACATAGCAACGACTGTGAGGATGGTGCAGGAGGACCTGGTAGTATTTCATTCCATTGTGCGTGGGATCACTACGGGTCAGAACCAACTCAATGGCGGTTAACAAGAGGAACAACAATAAGAATTGGTGGCATGTGTCTATCAATACATATGTTATTACATGTATTAGATAAAGTAGAAGTAGAAATGCCAATTACTTAAGCTTCCATCTCAAGATACTATAAAAAATAGTATCAAGGAAGGAAACAATAATATAACAGAGAGAAAAAAAAGGAAGAAATGAAAGTATAAACATAAGTACTAGAAAAAAAATCCACAAAGCCAAAATTTGTTCTTTAGAAAGACTATTAATTGTTATATATGTTTACCAAGAGATACACCTATTATACTCATTGCCATCGAGCCAGTTGGGATTCATTGCAACCCTATAGGACAGAATGGAACTCCCCATAGGGTTTCCCAGGAGCAGCTGGTGGATTTGAACTGCCAACCTCTTCGTTGGCTGCCAGGTTCTTAATCACTGCACTACCAGGACTCCACCAAGAGATAGAAAAAGCAAAAAAGAAGAAAACCCAAATTACAAATATTTAGAAGTAAAAAGAGGGCATAATTATAGATAACAAGACATTGAGGATGCAAAGAGAACATTATGAACCAGCTTATATGAAGGAAGTTTTTTACTTAGATGAAAAAAATTGTTTGAAGAGCATAATGTACTATAACTGACAAAACAACAAATAGAAAATCTAAGTAGCCTGTTTGTTAAAAAAAAATCCATAACCTTCCTACAAAGAAAACTTCTCAACCAGATGGCTTTACTGGTGAATACTTCCAAAGTTTTTAGGAAGAAGTAATACCAGTACAGTGAAACCTGTGAGAGTCAGAACTCGACAGGACTGCCTGGTTTTTCCAGGTCTCACAATTTTCTGTCTTTGACAGACTGCAGTCTTACCATTTTTCTATCACTCAGTGTTTAGTGGAAAATATTTGAGTTTTCTTCTCTGACAGGTTTCCATCTTACACAGGTTTCACCTTTTGCAGGTTTTTTTTACTGTATGACAAAAACTTTTCCACAAAATATTTTACATCTTCATTAAAGGGAATGTACATGTAAAAATCCATCAAATTGACAGTATATATGCATTTTTGCATGTGTTCTATTTCAATTTAAAAAAGTTTAATAACAATTACGCAGTTCACAAGGCTGAATATGATTATATTAGCTTTCCGTTGGTGTGTAACAAATTAACACAATTTGGCAGTTTACAAGAACACATATTTATTATACCATATTTCCTGTGGGTAAGAAGTACAGGTACATGGCTTAAACTTTGTTTTCTGCTTAGTGTCATGAAATCAAGGTGTCAGTGGAACTGGGTTCCCATGAGAAGCTGGATTACTTCCAATCTCCCTTAGGTTTTTGGCAGAATTTATTTCCTAACATGTAAGATTCATGGAAGTTTCCCTTTCCAAAGTTAGCAGTGGAGAAAAACAGACTACTAAGAACAGGTCTACATTCCTGTGTTCTCATATAGAACACCAAAAACCAAACCCAGTGCCATCGAGTCTATTCTCTCATATATAGTAGTCACGAAATTCTGTCATGTCTCATTTTGCATTTTTTTAAAATAATTTTTATTGTGCTTTAAGTGAAAGTTTACAAATCAAGTCAGTCACATATAAGCTTATATACACCTTACTCCATACTCCCACTTACTCTCCCCCTAATGAGTCAGCCCTTTCAGTCTCTCCTTTGGAGAAAATTTTGCCAGTTTCTAACCCTCTCTACCCTCATATCTCCCCTCCAGACAGGAGATGCCAATACAGTCTCAAGGGTCCACCTGATATAAGTAGCTCACTCTTCATCAGCATCTCTCTCCAACCCATTGTCCAGTCCCTTCCATGTCTGATGAGTTGTCTTGGGGAATGGTTCCTGTCCTGGGCCAACAGAGGGTTTGGGGACCATGACCACCAGGATTCTTCCAGTCTCAGTCAAACCATTAAGTCTGGTCTTTTTAATGAGAATTTGGGGTCTGCATCCCACTGTTTTCCTGCTCCCTCAGGGGTTCTCTGTTGTGCTCCCTGTCAGGGCAGTCATCGGTTGTGGCCGGGCACCATCTAGTTATTCTGGTCTCAGGATGATGTAAGTCTCTGGTTCATGTGGCCCTTTCTGTCTCTTGGGCTCATAGTTATCATGTGACCTTGGTGTTCTTCATTCTCCTTTGATCCAGGTGGGTTGAGACCAATTGATGCATCTTAGATGGCTGCTTGTTAGCATTTAAGACCCCAGATGCCACATTTCAAAGTGGGAATCAGAATGTTTTCATAATAGAATTATTTTGCCAATTAGAAGTCCCTTTAAGCCATAGTCCCCAAACCCCTGCCCTTGCTCCGCTGACCTTCAAAGCGTTCAGTTTATCCAGGAAACTTCTTGGCTTTTGGTCCAGTCCAGTTGAGCTGACCTTCCCTGTATTGAGTGTTGCCCTTCCCCTCACCTAAAGTAGTTCTTATCTACTAATTAATCAGTGACTAACCCTCTCCCACCCTCCCTCCCTCCCCTCCTCGTAACCACAAAAGTATGTGTTCTTCTCAGTTTATACTATTTCTCAAGATCTTATAATAGTGGTCTTATACAATATTTGTCCTTTTGCCTCTGACTAATTTCATTCAGCATAATGCCTTCCAGGTTCCTCCATGTTATGAAATGTTTCACAGATTCCTCACTGTTCTTTTTCCATGTGTAGTATTCCACTGTGTGAATATACCATAATTTATTTAACCTTTCATCCGTAGATGGACACCTTGGTTGCTTCCAGCTTTTTGCTATTGTAAACAGAGCGGCAATAAACATGGGTGTGCATATATCTGTTTGTATAAAGGCTCTTATTTGTCTAGGGTATATTCCGAGGAGTGGGATTTCTGGGTTGTATGGTAGTTCTAACTTTTTAAGAAAACGCCAGATAGATTTCCAAAGTGGTTGTACCATTTTACATTCCCACCAGCAGTGTATGAGAGTTCCAATCTCTCCGCAGCCTATCCAGCAATTATTATTTTGTGTTTTTTGGATTAATGCCAGCCTTGTTGTAGTGAGATGGCATCTCATCGTAGTTTTAATTTGCATTTCTCTAATGGCTAATGATCGAGAGCATTTTCTCATGTATATCTTCTTTAGTGAAGTGCATGTTCATATCCTTTGCCCACTTTTTGATTGGGTTGTTTGTCTTTTTGTGGTTGAGTTTTAATAGAATCATATAGATTTTAGAGATCAGGCGCTGGTCGGAGACGTCATAGCTGAAAATTTTTTCCCAATCTGTAGGTGGTCTTTTTACTCTTTTGGGGAAGTCTTTAGATGAGCATAGGTGTTTGATTTTTAGGAGCTCCCAGTTATCTGGTTTCTCTTCGTCATTTTTGGTAATGTTTTGTACTCTGTTTATGCCTTGTATTAGGGCTCCTAACGTTGTCCCTATCTTTTCTTCTATGATCTTTATCATTTTAGTCTTTGATCCACTTGGAGTTAGTTTTTGTGCATGGTGTGAGGTATGGGTCCTGTTCCATTTTTTTGCAAATGGATATCCAGTTATGCCAGCACCATTTGTTAAAAAGACTATCTTTTCCCCAGTTAACTGACACTGGGCCTTTGTCAAATATCAGCTGCTCATATGTGGATGGATTTATATCTGGGTTCTCAATTCTGTTCCATTGGTCTATGTGCCTGTTGTTGTACCAGTACCAGGCTGTTTTGACTACTGTGGCTGCATAATAGGTTCTGAAATCAGGTAGAGTGAGGCCTCCCACTTTCTTCTTCTTTTTCAGTAATGCTTTACTTATCCGAGGCTTCTTTCCCTTCCATATGAAGTTGGTGATTTGTTTCTCCATCACATTAAAAAATGTCATTGGAATTTGGATCGGAAGTGCATTGTATGTATAGATGGCTTTTGGTAGAATAGACATTTTTACTATGTTAAGTCTTCCTATCCATGAGCAAGGTATGTTTTTCCACTTAAGTAGGTCCTTTTTAGTTTCTTGCACTAGTACTTTGTAGTTTTCTTTGTATAGGTCTTTTACATCTTTGGTAAGATTTATTCCTAAGTATTTTATCTTCTCAAAGTGGGTTTTTTTTTTTTTTTTATCGGGGGCTACTGTGAATGGTATTGATTTGGTGATTTCCTCTTCGATGTTCTTTTTGTTGATGTAGAGGAATCCAAGTGATTTTTGTATGTTTATCTTATAACCTGAGACTCTGCTGAACTCTTCTATTAGTTTAGGTAGTTTTCTTGAGGATTCCTTAGGGTTTTCTGTGTATAAGATCATGTCATCTGCAAATAGAGATAATTTTACTTCCTTCTTGCCAGTCCGGATGTCCTTTATTTCCTTGTCTAGCCTAATTGTTCTGGCTAGGACCTCTAGCACAATGTTGAATAAGAGCAGTGATAAATGGGATCCTTGTCTGGTTCCCGTTCTCAAGGGAAATGCTTCTAGGCTCTCTCCATTTAGGGTGATGTTGGCTGTTGGCTTTGTATAGATGCCCTTCATTATGTTGAGGAATTTTCCTTCAATTCGTATTTTGCTGAGAATTTTTATCATGAATGGGTGTTGGACTTTGTCTAATGCCTTTTGTGCATCAATTGATAAGATCATGTGGTTTTTATCTTTTGTTTTATTTATATGGTGGATTACATTAATGGTTTTTCTAATATTAAACACCAGCCTTGCATACCTGGTATAAATCCCACTTGGTCATGGTGGATTAATTTTTTGATATGTTGTTGAATTCTATTGGCTAGAATTTTGTTGAGGATTTTTGCATCTATGTTCATGAGGGATATAGGTCTGTAATTTTCTTTGTTTGTGGTGTCTTTACCTGGTTTTGGTATCAGGGATATAGTGGCTTCATAGAATCCGTTAGGTATTATTCCATCATTTTCTATGCTTTGAAATACCTTTAGTAGTAGTGGTGTTAACTCTTCTCTGAAAATTTGGTAGAACTCTGCAGTGAAGCCATCCGGGCCAGGGCTTTTTTTTTGTTGGGAGTTTTTTGATTACCTTTTCAATCTTTTTTGTTATGGGTCTATTTAGTTGTTCTACTTCTGATTGTGTTAGTTTAGGTAGGTAGTGTTTTTCTAGGAATTCATCCATTTCTTCTAGGTTTGCAAATTTGTTAGAGTACAATTTTTCATAATAATCTGATATGACTCTTTTAATTTCAGTTGGGTCTGTTGTGATGTGTCCCATCTCGTTTCTTATTCGGGTTATTTGTTTCCTTTCCTGTATTTCTTTAGTCAGTCTGGCCGATGGTTTATCAATTTTGTTAATTTTTTCAAAGAACCAGCTTTTGGCTGTGTTAATTCTTTCAATTGTTTTTCTGTTCTCTAATTCATTTAGTTCAGTTTTAATTTTTATTATTTGTTTTCTTCTGGTGCCTGATGGATTCTTTTGTTGCTCACTTTCTATTTGTTGAAGTTGGAGTGACAGTTCTCTGATTTTGGCTCTTTCTTCTTTTTGTATGTGTGCATTTATTGATATAAATTGGCCTCTGAGCACTGCTTTTGCTGTGTCCCAGAGGTTTTGATAGGTAGTGTTTTCATTCTTATTGCATTCTATGAATTTCTTTATTCTCTCCTTAATGTCTTTTATAACCCAGTCTTTTTTGAGCAGGGTATTGTTCAGTTTCCAAGTATGTGATTTCTTTTCCCTAATTTTTCTGTTACTGATTTCCACTTTTATGGCCTTGTGGTCTGAGAAGATGCTTAGTAATATTTCGATGTTTTGGATTCTGCAAAGGTTTGTTTTATGACCTAATATGTGGACTCTTCTAGAGAATGTTCCATGTGAGCTAGAAAAAAAAGTATACTTTGCAGCAGTTGGGTGGAGTGTTCTGTATAAGTCTACGAGGTCAAGTTGGTTGATTGTAGCAATTAGGTCTTCCGTGTCTCTATTGAGCTTCCTACTGGAAGTCCTATCCTTCTCTGAAAGTCGTGTGTTGAAGTCTCCTACTATAATGGTGGAGGTGTCTATCTCACTTTTCAGTTCTGTTAAAGTTTGCTTTATGTATGTTGCAGCCCTGTCATTGGGTGCATAAATATTTAATATGGTTATATCTTTCTGGTCTATTGTCCCCTTAATCATTATGTAGTGTCCTTCTTTATCCTTTGTGGTGGATTTAACTTTAAAGTCTATTTTGTCAGAAATTAATATTGCTACTCCTGCTCTTTTTTTATTGTTGTTTGCTTGATATATTTTTTTTCCATCCTTTGAGTTTTGGTTTGTTTGTGTCTCTAAGTCTAAGGTGTGTCTCTTGTAGGCAGCATATAGACGGATTGTGTTTCTTTATCCAGTCTGAGACTGTCTGTCTCTTTATGGGTGCATTTAGTCCATTTACATTCAGCGTAATTATAGATAAGTATGTGTTCAGTGCTGTCATTTTGATGCCTTTTTGTGTGTGTTGTTGACGATTTCATTTTTCCACTTACTTTTTTGTACTGAGACTTTTTCATTGTAAATTGTGTGTTCCTCATTTTCATAGTGGTTGAATTTATGTTTGCTGAGTCGTTATGTTTTTCTTGGTTTTTATTTTGAGTTATGGAGTTGTTATACCTCTTTGTGGTTACCTTAACATTTATCCCTATTTTTCCAAGTAAGAACCTAACTTGTATTGTCCTATATCGCCTTGTTTCCCTCTCCATATGGCAGTTCTATGCCCCCTGTATTTAGTCTCTCTTTTTGATTATTGTGATCTTTTACATATTGATTTCAATGATTCCCTGTTTTGAGCAATTTTTTCTTTTTTAAATTAATCTCAATTTGTTTTTGTGATTTCCCTATTGTAGTTGATATCAGGATGTTCTGTTCTGTGACCTTGTGTTGTGCTGGTATCTGATGTTATTGGTTTTCTGACCAATTTCCTTTAGTATTTCTGTAGCTTTGGCTTAGTTTTTGCAAATTCTCTAAGCTTGTGTTTATCCGTAAATGTTTTAATTTCACCTTCATATTTCAGAGAGAGTTTTGCTGGATATATGATCCTTGGCTGGCAGTTTTTCTCCTTCAGTACTCTATATATGTCATCCCTTTGCCTTCTTGACTGCATGGTTTCTGCTGAGTAGTCTGAACTTATTGATTCTCCTTTGTAGGAGACCTTTCTTTTATCCCTGGCTGCTTTTAAAATTTTCTCTTTATCTTTGGTTTTGGCAAGTTTGATGATAATATGTCTTGGGGATTTTCTTTTTGGATCAATCCTATATGGGGTTCAATAAGCATCTTAGATAGATAGCCTTTCGTCTTTCATGATGTCAGGGAAGTTTTCTGCCAACAGATCTTCAACTATTCTCTCTGTATTTTCTGTTATCCCTCCCTGTTCTGGGACTCCAATCACATGCAAGTTATTCTTCTTGATAGAGTCCCACATGATTCTTAGGGTTTCTTCATTTTTTTATTTCTTTTATCTGATTTTTTTTCAGCTATGTTGGTGTCAACTCCCTTGTCCTCCAGGTCCCCCACTGTGCATTCCAATTGCTCGAGTCTGCTCCTCTGACTTCCTATTGAGTTGTCTAATTCTGTAATTTTAATGGTAATCTTTTGGATTTCTGAATGCTGTCTCTCTATGGATTCTTGCAGCTAATTAATTTTTCCACTATGTTCTTGAATAATCTTTTTTATTTCTTCAACTGCTTTATCAGTGTGTTCCTTGGCTTTTTCTGTAAAATTGCCTTATTTCATTTCTGAGGTCATCCCTGATGTCTTGAAGCATTCTGTAAACTAGTTTTTTGTATTCTGCATCTGGCAATTCCAGGATTGTATCTTCGTTTGGGAAAGATTTTGATTCTTTAGTTTGGGGAGTTGTAGCAGCAATCATGGTCTGCTTCTTTATGTGGTTTGATATCGACTGCTGTCTCCGAGCCATCTATAAGATATTGTAGTGATTTATTTTGTATTTGTTCACTGAATCTTATCCTGTTTTGTTTTCTTTCTATATATGTAGATGGGCTACTAGATTGAGCTGTCTTGATTCCCCTCACACCGAAGGGGATGGGATTACGAAAAGATGTAAACACCAAGAGGGCCAGATCATGAGGCCATTTAAAATCTCCTGCCACAATGTTATATGTTCAGGCTATACCCTTCAAAAAATGGTCAGAGGCTATATCTCATGTAAGAAAATTCTCCCCACAATGTTTAAAACACACTTTTGACATAAATCCCTAAAGGAGGATCAAGTTAGAAAATAGCTGTTATTCTCAGAATAACACCATGCCCTTTTTAAAAGCTAATAGTATGACAATTGAATCCATGATAATTCTTCTCTGGTTATACCAATAGTGAGGCTTAGTTGAAAGTTACATGTGGGTGGAGACCATGTCAGAGTGAAAGATTCCTACAAGAGTTTATTTTTTAATGTGAAAAATAAATGAATTAAAAAATTCCAATCACTGGAAAATCAGTATTTTGGTGCAACTGATTGACTCCATAGCCTCAAAAATGAACTCAAATATATAAAAGATAATGGACAGGGTGTAGGACTGGGCAATGTTTTTTCTTTTATACATAAGATCTCCATGAGTCTGAACTGACTCAACGGGATCTAAAAAACAAAAACAAATAGCTGACATTTCTTAACCCCAAGAGTATGGCCCCCTGTACCCTTTTAACTCAGTATAGAAACCACTCTTGAGGTTCACCCTTCAGCCAAAGATTAGACAGGCCCATGAAACAAAACAAGACTAAACGTGCATACCAGTCCAGGGCCAAGGACAAGAATGCAGGAGGAGACAGGAAAGCTGGTAATGGGGAACCCAAGTTTGAGAAGGGGAGAGTGTTGGCACATTGTGGGGTTGGCGACCAATGTCACAAAACAATATGTGTATTAATGGTTTAATGAGAAACTAATTTGCTCTATAAACCTTCACCTAAAGCACAATTTTAAAAAATATTTCTGCCTAAATTTGTACTTAATCAAATCAAACTAATTTGGATACTGACAAGAAGGTGTTAAGAGATCATTTTCAGATGACTAGATCATGACTAATACCTGGTTTACAGCTATTTTAAGATGTCATCTATTACGTTCAATGCTGCAGAGATGCAAAAATAAAAAAAAATGAAATACGTGTCTTTGAATCACTAATATGTGTTATCCCAAAATTATTCCTATTAAAAGGCTTTTAATACTTAATATCTATTTTGTCTATAAGAATATAAATTATTTTGAAAATGCTTTCTTTACTTGAATATAAATATGTTTTTTTCTGTAATACATGATCACATGTATCAGAATTCCAGGAATGCTACTAATATAAAATGCTACTATATAACATAGGTTATGTAACCTATGAACACTTGTATTTCTTTAATTTAATTTCATCTCTAGGTATTATGGATTGAATTGTTTTCCCCCAAACTATGTGTGTCAACTTGGTTAGGCCATGATTCCCAGTATTGTGTAGTTGTCCCTCATTTTGTGATTAGTGTAATTTTCCTATGTGTTGTAAATTCTAATATCTGCCTGTGGTTAATGAGGCAAGATTAGGTTATGTCAAAGAGGATTAGGCTGGGATGTAACACTCTTACTCAGGTCACATCCCTGATCCAATATAAAGGGAGTTTCCCTGGAATGTGGCCTGCATCACCTTTTATCTTATAAGAGATAAAAGGAGAGAGAAGTGAGCAGAGAGTTGGGGGACCTCAAACCACCTGGAAAGCAGCACCGGGAGCAGAGCATGTCCCTTGTACCTGAAGTTCCTATGCTGAGAAGCTCCTAGTCCAGGACAAGATTGATGACAAGGACCTTCCTGCAGAGCAGGGAGAGAGAAAGCATTCCCTTGGAGCTGGTGCCCTGAATTTTGGCTTCTAGCCTACTAGACTATAAAAGAACAAATTTCTCTTTGTTGAAGCCATCCACTTTTGGTATTTTTGTTATAGCAGCACTAGATAACTAAGACACTGGACATCTGCAGACTCAATTTTGAAAAGAAAAACGCAATAAAAGAGTTAATCTAAGAGTTGAATCTATGACACTACACATTGAGATTCATCATGCTTAGACATGGGGATCTCATTTCCAGTAAAGCAATGAACTAAATTTAAGTCATAAACCCAAAACAAAGAAAAAGAAACAAACAAAAATCAGAATGCTTTTGTACACCATATAGGAGAAACAATCTCCAACATTTATGAAGCAGTTCCTGTAACACCGGGGTAAAATGTGCAAGTAAAATATATCATTGCCTGAAAGACTTTGTACACTTCTATAACACAGTGATGGGGAAAGGGCTACTCTTAATGAAACTAGTTTTATGACCTTTGGTTCAAAGTACTCCATGTTAACTTGAGTGACAAGCACTTTTAAGTGGTTCATTACCCAGTGCCCTCAGAGACATATGATAACTCCCCAGGATTTTCTTGCTATAAACACTTGCACAAAGCAGCAACAAATAGAACCCTATAGTGAGAACACTTTCCAAAATAGTAAGAAATATTTTTCTTCTGACAACTCTCTCAGCTGAATAAAACTAACATTATTCACAAACTGAAAAACTGGATGTTTGAAAATTATAATTGCCCCGTTAGTTCCAGAACAAACGACAAGAAACATGACTATAAGGAAATTTGTCTCTGAACCATTAACTAATTATTGAATTGACCTGAGTGGATAGGATTGCCATGGAACCATTCTTTTCCTAAGGAATATAAAACATAGAAATAGGACAAAAGTACACAATTCATTTCATATTCTTTAAGAAGATTTGTCTTTTAGTGTTATAGTTTACTGCTTTACTTAATTTTCCCTCCATATATCTTTGTAATTAAAAAAAAAATTCACTAGAAATCTATACTTTCACCAACATTGTTTAAGAGTTATCCATGATCCACATCCTCTTCAAATGGGTTGGTTGGAGCCAGCACTTGCTCTTGTCAGACTTAATTTTTGCCACTCATAAAAAAATGAAATTTAATAGTCCATTACAGAAAGCAGTTCTAAGACAAAAACATTAGTATTTATGCAACTATGGCTTATATTAGAAATTGCTCAAGGATGTAGTGCTTTATGGAGAGGTTTTATGTCTTGTTAGGTTTTTCCACAGCAAGTACTAAATAATAAACAAGCTGCTGTTAAGTCAATACCTGATTCATGGCTAACCCATGTGTATCAGAGTAGAACTATGCTCCATAGGGTATTCAATGGCTGCTTTTTCAAAAGTAGATCACCAGCCCTTTCTTCTGAGGTACCTCTGGGTGGATTTGAACCACCAATCTTTGAGTTAGCAGCTCAGCATGTTAATCATTTGTACCACCCAGAGGAACTAAATAATATTATGGCTTAATGTCTCAAAATTAAAAGGTATATAAAGAAAATATTCAGTAAGAATAAGCTCACAGTAATGTACAAGTGACAGAAAATAAATTGCCCAAATATGACATGAAACAGCACTGTGCTAAAACAAGATTAATCATAAATGACTTCAGGTCAAATGAGTTAGCTCTGTTTGAAAGGAAAACATGACGACCTAATATAGAAAGGAGCTTGGATCTATCACTACATACTCAGTTCTTTTACTTCTCTTACTGTTGTCCCTCAGCCTCTTGGCTAGTTTTTTTTATATTCCCCCTCTAGATGTGAATGTTCTTTGTGACTTTGCATGTAGCATTTTTTTCTTTCACAATATACTGTGTATTTGACCTTGGCAATTGAATCCACACCCATAGTTTTACCTCAGGAAGAGCTTTCAATTTAAAATTATCTTCTTTCGTACTTCTACTATCTACATATGTGCCCACATTACCACATGCATGGACTATTGCTTTCTGGCTCCAAGAGTTCTCTCCCTCATTTACCTCCAAGATGGCCATTAAAGTGATTTTGCCACAAAATAATTATGAAGATATTACCAGCCTGTTTCAAAATAATCAGTGGTTTCCCCCTAATTGTAGGATGAGATCCAACTTCCTTGTTGTTGTTGCTGTTAGGTACCATCTGATCGGTTCGGACTCATAGTGACCCAAACAGAACAAAACATTGCCCAGTCCTGCACCATCCTCAAAATTGTTGCTATGTTTGAGCCCATTCTTGCAACTACTGTGTCAATTCACCTCTTTGAGGGTCGTCCTCTTTTTTGCTGACCCTCTACTTTACCAAGCATGATGTCCTTCTCAAGGGACTGTTCCCTCCTGATAACATGTCCAAAGTACATGAGACAAAGTCTCACCGTCCTGGCTTCCAAGGAACACTGTAGCTATACTTCTTCTAAGACAGTTGTGTTCATTATTCTGGCAGACCATGGTATATTCAATATTATTCACCAATGCCATAATTCAAAGGCATCCATTCTCCTTCAGTCTGTTTTTTGCATGCATATGAGGTGATTGAAAGTACCATGGCTTGAACTAGGCACACCTTAGTCCTCCAAGTGACATCTTTGCTTTTTAACACTTTAAAGGGGTCTTTTGCAGCAGATTTGCCCAATAAAATATGTCATTTAATTTCTTGGTTGCTGCTTCCATGGATGTTGATTGTGAATCCAAGTAAAATGAAATTCTTGACAACTTCAATCTTTTCTCCATTTATCATGATGTTGCTCACTGGTCCAGTTGTAAGGATTTTTGTTTTCTTTATGTTGAGGTGTGATCCATACTGAAGGCTTAGTCTTTGATCTTCAGCAATAAGTGTCCCAAGTCCTCTTCAATTTCAGCAAAAAAGGTTGTATCATTTGTGTATGACAGGTTGTTTATGAGTCTTCCCACAACTCTGATGCCCCACTATTCTTCATATAGTCCAGCTTCTTGGATTATTTGTTCAACATACAGATTGAATAAGTACACATCAGGTACACCCCTGATGCACACCTTTCCTGATTTTAAACCATACAGTATCCGCTTATTCTGTTCAAAAGACTGTCTAATGTTCTATGTACAGATTCCTCATGAACACAATTAAGTGTTCTGGGATTTCCATTCTTCACAATGTTATTCATAATTTCTTATGACACACACACTTGAGTGCCTTTGCATAGTCAGTAAAACAAAGGTAAATATCTTTCTGGCACTATCTACTTTCAGCCAAGATTCATCTGACATCAGCAACAATATCTCTCACTCCATGTTTTCTTCTGAATTCAGGTTGAATTTCTGGCAGTTCCCTGTCTGTCGATGTACTATTGCTACCATTTTTGAATTACTTTCAGCAAAATTTTACTTTCATGTGACACTAGTGATATTGTTTGATACTTTCCACTTTCTGTTGTATTACCTTTCTTTGCACTGGGCATAAATATGAATCTCTTCCTGAGGTTACCCAGGTATCTGTCTTCCAAATCTCTTGGCATAGACAAGTGAGTACCTCCAGTGCTGCATCAGTTTGTTGAAACATCTTAATCGGTATTCTGTCAATTATTGGAGGCTTGTTCTTTTTTTTGCCAATGCCTTCAATGCAGCTTGGACTTCTTCCTTCAGTACCATCAATTCTTGACTATATGCTACCTCCCAAAATGGTTAACATTGACCAATTCTTTTTGGTACAGTGACTGTATTCCTTTCATCTTTTGATGCTTCCTGCGTGGTTTAATATTTTATCCACAGAATTCTTCAATATTGCAACTCGAGGCTTGAATTTTTTTTTCAGTTCTTTCAGCTTGAGAAATGCTGAAAATGTTCTTCTCTCTTGGTTTTCTAACTCCAGGTCTTTGCACATTTCATTTTAATACTTTACTTTGTCTTCTATAGCCACTCTTTGAAGTCTTCTGTTCAGCAATTTTACTTCATCATTGCTTTCTTTCGCTTTAGCTGGCCTATGCACAAAAGCAAGTTTCGAGTCTCTTCTGACATCCTTTTTCGTCTTTTTGGTCTTTTTAATGACCTTTTGCTTTCTTCATGTATGATATCCTTGCTGTCATCCCACAACTTGTTTGGTTTTCATTCATTAGTGTTCAATGCATCAAATCTATTCTTGAAGTTTTCTCTAAAATTTCAGGTGGGATACACTCAAAGTTATACCATGGCTTTCGTGGACTTGTTTTAATTTTCTTCAGCTTCAACTTGAACTTACATATGAGCAATTGAAGGTCTGTTTCACAGCCAGCCCCTGGCCTTGTTCTGACTGATAATATTGAGCTTTTCCATTGTCTCTTTCCACAGAGGTAGTCGATTTGATTCCTGTGTATTCCATCCAGCAACGTCCATGTGTATAGTCACCGTTTATGTTTTGAAAAAAAAGGGAAAGGTTTTTCAATGAATAAGTCATTGGTATTGCAAAATTGTATCATGTGATCTCCAACGTCATTTCTATTGTCTAGGCAGTATTTTCCAACTATCGATACTTCTTCATTTCTAATTTTTATATTCCAATCACCAGTAAGTATCAATACAGCTTGATTGCATGTTTATTCAATTTCAGACCTCAGAGGCTGGTAAAAATCTCAGTTTGTTCATCTTTGGGATTAATAGTTAGTGGGTAAATTTGAATAATAGTCATATTAACTGGTCTTTCTTCTAGGTGTATGGATACTGTCCTATTATTGACAGCATTGTACTTCAGGACAGATATTGAAATGTTCTTTTTGATGATGAATACGATGCCATTCCTCTTCAATTGGTCACTCCTGGCATAGAGGACAGTTTGGTTGTCCAATTCTAAATGGCCAGTACCAGCTCATTTTATTTTTGAAAATTTCCAATTTTCCTAGATTCATACTTCCTACATTTCAAAGTCTGGTTGTTAATAGGTGTTTACAGCTGTTTCTTCTTATTTTGAGGCGTGTCACATCGGTAAATGAAAGTCCCAAAAGCTTTACTCCATCCATGCTTTTAAGGTGGACTTTACTTTGAGGAGGCATATTTTACCCAGTGTTATTTTGAGTGCCTTACAACCTGAGGAACCCACCTTCTGGCATTATATCAGACACTGCTCCACTGCTATTCATAAGGCTTTCAGTGGACAGTTTTGTTTTGTTCTGTATTTTTTAGAAGTAGATTTCTGGATTCTTCTTCCTAGCGTGTCTTAGTCTGGAAGCTGCACTGAAACCTGCCCACCATGGGTGACTCTGCTGGTATTTGCAACACCAGTGGCATAGCTTCCAGCACCACAGCAGTGCAAGCAACTACAGCAAGACAAACTGACAGATGAGTGGTGGACAACTTCCTTAGCAAGGCAAGAACACTCTTTCATAAACTGGTAACTTCTTACATCTCCAGCCTTATTTCTTACCACTCTTTGCCTCTGGATTCCTAATCCAACTGTACTGAACCACTTGTAGTCACCCATAGCCCTACTGCTATATGAATGCAGGGGCAACATGCACTTGTGGAAATGTTTTTCCTTCCTTGTCTACTTGGCAAATTCCTATTGGTTTATTGAAACTTTGTTCACATGGCACCTCCTCTAGAAAACCTTCCATTCCTACCCCAAAATGCAGAACGTAATTATAACTCTCTTCTCTTCACTACTTCTACGTTTTGTACATATCTCTATCATTGTATATTTTGTACTTAGTTGTTAAGTATCTGTTTACAGGTGTGTTTCCTCTGTTATGGAAAATTCTATATATTTCACTAAAATTTCATTTTATGGCTTCAGCCCCTAGTAGAGTGCCTATAGCAGAATAATGCATAATGGTTGCTATATATATGGCACAGAGGAACTGATGCATGCTTTCTCAAAAATGCATTTGAAATAACATCATTTTTTTCAATATGAGATTCACTGTTGAGAATAGGTTCAAAGCATATTCCTTTAAATGATGAAGCTTTGAGAAGAAAATTACAAGGTCTGATGAAGGGGATATATTAGCAGTTGAACCCCTCATTTTAAAAGAACGTCAAGTGTCCATGGGTGTGAAAATACTCCGAAGAAGGGCAAACCTCCTGTACTCTGAAATTTAGTGAGCTGGTTTCTACCCACTAATCAGCATCAATACAGTAAAGGGTATGTCAGCACTTTTATAACGAGGCAGCTGTTCGTAAATAGTTACGAGATGGTTATATTAGCTCACACTGGAAAAATGCTTAAAACATCTATACTGAGACAATCGGCTATTTTTAACTTGTAACACACCATTAAATTAATCAGATGGGTACACATAAACACCTTCACAAACAGTTTGGATATCTATACCTCCATTAATTTTTGCTTTTCTCAGTATAAGATATGGTTAGATTAAAGCAGTCGTGCTATACATTATTGCTGCCTCTTACATTTTCTCATCCCGTAGCCTCTTGTAGTTAAAGAGAAATATCGAAGTATTGGAAAAGGAGAATAAATGCCTCTCCCCAACACACAGATGAACATCTACAGGATTGTTTGTGTTTGGAATGATTGCCAAGTTCCACTGCCTGGATTTTAGCTTTTATGGTCCAGCATTTCAGTTTTATAACTAGATCTATTTCAACTAAGCTCTCAGGTGTTCAATCGGACTAATAAAAATTACAAAAGAACAGTGTATGAACAGGTATATAAATCTGTTGCTATCTATTTTTTCCTGGTGATTTGAGTTCTCATTCCTTCTCAGAACATGATCTTCCTGAACCATGTATCTGGAATGTTCAGTTAAAAATCCTTTCTCCTTGATAAGCTCCTGCCCTACCAATATAGCAGACAGAAGATTTTTTTTTTTAAATCTACGAATTCATATTCTCCTAGCTATAAAAATTAAATGATATTTTCTCTCTCCCACTCTCCATATCAAACTTGCTCTCTTGTTTTCCCTCATCCATCTTTTCACCTCCATCATGAAATCCTCCCTTTCTGTTTGTCCCAATTATCACAATATTTCTTCTATAGTCGTTCCTATCTCTCAAACAGTCCTAATAGCAGCAAGCACAGAAGTTTGCCTAAACTATCCCTTGCCACCCCATTCCTCATGCCTGTCCCTGACAGCAAATATATCCTTCTCATGCCAGGAACTACTAAGGTGCCTTCCTTGTTTGGGAGTGGCTAAAATGGTAGAATCTGAATTAAAGGATAAGAATTGTTCAAACTATGCAAAAGTATTACAATCTTTTCTTTGAAAGCAAAGTATTGTAAAAAAAAAAAAAAATCTGTAATTATTAATATAACTATCTCCCTGAGAGCCAATATCTTGTTCCCTTGAATTTTATCAAATTCTAACTTTTAACCTTTTTTTTTTTTTTTTAAGCTTTCCATAGACTATCTCCCACCTCTTAATAAAGCTTCTACTCTGCTAGGCTAAAACTCAAATTGGACTTTGTCTTGATCAAATACAACTGCTTTTAAGTCCTGATTCCCTAAGATTTAGATTCTAATCTCCTTACTTACATAGAGGGTTTTCTAAGTGTTTTCAGCCTCACATTTATAACATTTTTTTTCCTCCATACAGGAGCTAGCTTCATCTATGTTGTATTCTTCTAATTTTCTGATAAATATCTCCATACAGGAATGAGGAAGACTGGATGCTGGGCCCAGACAGGGATACAGTGTTTTGGATAATTTGACACAATGCGGACTGTCCTATGAGCAGACTTTAACATAGGCTGTGAGTGAAGGAGGCATAAGGAGGAGAAATTGAAGTAATAAGTCTAGCATAGTGTCCAACTGTAGCATCAAATTAGAAGAACAAGAAAAAAAAAAAAAAGATAGTTCAGTTACGACTTAGCAAATAAAACCAGAGAAAATCACAGTTTCAAACGTAGTTTGCGAACCCTTAAAATTACATAAACAAAATAATGAAAGCCAAATAGGGAGAGTAAAGCTCCCAACCAAACCAAACCCATTGCTGTCAAGTGGATTCTGACTCATAGAGACCCTGTGGGACAGAATAGGACTGCCCAACAGAGTTTCCAAGGGTATAATCTTTACAGAAGCAAACTGCCACATCTTTCTCCAGAAGAGCTGCTGTTGGGTTCGAACAACAGACCTTTCGGTCAGCGGTCAAGCTGTTTAACAACTATGCCACCAAAGCTTCTTAGGACAAAGCTAAAAACTAACAATTTATTTACAAAATTGTTGCAACTCTTTTCCTTCTTTGAACGGTGTTTCTTAAAGTTCTCTTTGTGATTATTCATCCATGGTAAAAATTAGAATAAAAAGCAGGTGTCAATCTGTATATTGGTTATTTCCATAAGTAAAATATGCCATCTATTTTACTATATTCACATTCAGAGTTCAGATAGTGGGTTTATTTTGGTGTGAATGATACCAATGTTCATGTCTAGCAGTCAACATTACCTAGGCAAAAACATTTTGATAGGTTGAACTCACCTTCCGGAAAAGAACAGATGATTACTTGCAACACTGTCAATGTTTTAAGATATAATTATTTTTACAATTTAATATATTGTTTATTAGCATTGACCTATTATTCCTCTTAATTGTGTTCATGCAGAACCTATACATGGACTAACAGGCAATTGTTCAAGCAGAACAAGGGGATACTGTGTGATTTAAAATCAGGAAAAGTGTGCTTTAGGGTTGTATCCTTTCAACATACTTATTAAATCTGTGTGTTGAGCAAATAATCTGAGAAGCTGGATTATATGAAGAAGAATGTGACATCAGGATTGGTGGAAATCTTATTAGTAACTTGTGATATGCAAATGACAAAACCTTGCCTGCTGAAAGTGAAGAAGGCTTGAAGCACTTACTGATGAAGATCAAAGACTACAGCCTTCAGTATGTATTACATCTATAGGAAAAAAAATCCTTACAACTGGACCAGTAAGCAACATCATAATGAATCAACAAAAGATTGAAGTTATCAAGGATTTGATTTTATTTGGATCCACAATCAACTCCCATGAAAACAGCAGTCAAGAAATCAAATAATATATTTCATTGGGCAGATCTGCAGCAAAAGACTTCTTTAAAATGTTAAAAAACAAAGATGTCACTTTGAGAACTAAGGTGCACCTGACTCAAGTCATGGTATTTTTGATTGCTTCATATGCATGGAAAAGCTGGACAATGAATAAGGAAGATCAAAGAATTGATGCCTTTAAATTATAGTATTGTAAAGAATATTGAACATACCTTGGGCTGCTAGAAGAACAAATAAATCTCTCTTGGAATAAGTACAGCCAGAGTCCTTCTTGGAAGCAAGGATGGAGAGACTTTGTCTCACGTACTTTAGATGCATTATCAGGAGGGGCCAGTCCCTGGAGAAGGACATCATGTTTGGTAAGGTAGAAGGTCAGCAAAAAAGAGGAAGACCTTCAATAAGATGGACTGACACAGTGGCTGCAACAATGGTCTCAAAACACAGCAACGATTGTACAAGACAGGGCAGTGTTTTTTTTCTGTTGTACATGTGGTTACTATGAGTTGAAACCAACTTGAGAGCAGCTAATAACAACGTTATTCTTCTGGGTCTTTCCATGATGGGAGAGATAGGGATACTTATAGCCAAGCCACAATGCAGAGCCTGATTACAGTAGGAAACTTTCTTCATAAAAGGGTTTTGTCTTGGACTATAAACAAAAAAGCAATGTCCAAGAGTCAAATTCTGACTCATACCAACCCTATAGGACAGAGTAGAACTGGCCCATAGGGTTTCCAAGGCTGTAAATCTTTATGGAAGTAGACTGCCACATTTCTCTTGCACAGTAACCAGTGAGTTTAAACTGCTAACCTTCCATTTAGTGGCCTAGTGCTTAACCATGGCACCACAAGGCTCCTCCTGGACTATAATGATTTTTGCTCTAAAACCAAGAGTGGAGAACTGTTTAGGAGAAAAAAAAAATCATTAATTACTATTTTTTTTTTAATGTTGCTATTGAACAGCTTAGGCTGTTTTTGTTTTGTTTTAAAAGACACATTATTAAATAATAATTTACTTGAACTGTGTAGGTGGGTTAGGGATTATTGGAATAGTAGTATTAGAATTTCTAATAGTAGTAACAGAACTTTCTTTTAATACTTTAAATTTATTTAACTTGACCTTGTATTTTATTTTAGTGATTCTTAATCTTATGCTATCCTTTCATTTAAATCTTGCATTATAAAATGTTAGTTTCAATCGCTCTTTTTTATCTCCTGTATTTTAAATAATCTCTTAAAAATCTCTTTTTCTTCTCATTAAACTCAGTTTTTATGATTGATTTTAAATTTTTCCATCGTAAGTCTTCTTTCATCCTAAAACATATAGTTTTTTGTTTTATTTACTTTTATACTTGAAATGGTTTCCTCTATGTCATTTTAATATTTTTTCATCTTATATTAACTTCTGCTTCAAATTGGTCAATGATTTTAAATATTTTCCACATTTTTAATTACCCTTTTCATTATCTAGGACTGTCATAACAAATACCACAAATTGGATGGCTTAAAATAAGAGTCCTGGAGGCTAAACATCCAAAATCAGCGTGTTGGCAGGGCCGTACTTTCTCTGACGTCTCTAGGGTTAGTGTCTGCGTCTAAGTCTCCCATTTGTGTTGCCTAAGCAGAATGCCTTGGGCTGAAAACATTCTGTAATAAGGAAGCTGGGAACTAAATCTCTCTCTCCCAGTTCATTCTCCTTATCAAAGAAAGACTGTTGTGAGCACACAGTAACTTTCTGTGTGTCTCTTGCTCATGTGCGGGCAACAGATGGCACCTGGCCAAATCCATTCCTATATCTATTCCCAGTAGGGGAAGAATGAGGGAACAGTCTGACCTCTGGCAGAAGAGGGGTGACCTCAAAACACTTGTCTTGCAACAGTTGCCAGGAAGCAACTCACAGGAAGCAAAAAGTACCCACAACTGAAACTTACCATCCTCTGTCTTTTCTCTATGTGAGTGAAGTACTGATCCTTGCACTGCCTGTGTGTGATTTGTATCTATTTTTGGTGACCTGGAACCTTGGCACCATAGGAAGATCCCTTCTTGTTTCTTCAGGCTTCTGGTAGCCCTGGATGTTCCTTGGTTTGTGATAGTATAACTCCAATCTCTGCCTTGGTCTTCCCTACATGGCCATTTTCTCTGAGTCTGTGTCTCTTTTTATAAGGACACCAGTCATATTGGGTTAGGGCCTACCCTACTCCAGTATGACCTCCTGTTAGCTAATTACCATAAAACCTGTGAAAGCAGGAACTTGTATAAGGCAGAAACCTGTCAGAGAAGGAAAACTAAAATATTTTTCACTAATAGAGAGCGATAGAAAAGTGGTAAGATTGCACCTTGTCAAAGGAGGAAAAACACGTGAGACCCAGTGAAAAAAGGCAGTCCTGTCGAGTTCTAGCCCACACAGATTTCACTGTACATTTGCAAAGACCCTATTTCCAAGTGAGGTCACATTCACAGGTACTGGGGATTAGGATTTGGGCATATTATTTTGGAAGGCACAAATTAAACTGGAACAATTATTTACTTTTATAAAAGCCTGAAAATCTGTCAACTTGGCTAGGTCATGATTCCCAGTTATATGATTGTCTACCATTTTGTCATCTGATGTGATTTCCCTATACGTTGTAAAGCCTATCACTACGATGGGAAGGAATACACAGAGTCATTATGCCAAAAAGAATTGGATGACATTAAACCATTTCCAGAGGTAGTATATGATCAGGAACCGATGGTACTGAAGGAAGAAGCCCAATCTGTGCTGAAGCTATTGGCAAAAAACAAGACTCCAGGAACTGACGGAATATCAACTGAGATGTTTCAACAAATATATGCAGCACTGCAAGTGATCCCTCATCTGTGCCGAATAATTTGGAAAACAGCTACCTGGCCAACTGAGTGGAAGAGGTCCATATTTATGCCTATTCCCAAGAAAGGTCATCCAACAGAATGTGGAAATTATTGAACAATATCACACACAAGCAAATTTTGCTTAAGATCATTCAAAAATCGACAGGTAACTGCCAGAAATTCAGGCCATATTCAGAAGAGAACGTGCAACCAGGGATATCATTGCTGATGGCAGACAGATCCTGGCTGAAAGCAGAGAATACCAGAAGGATGTTTAAAAAAAAATTTTACCTGTGTTTTATTCACTATGCAAAGGCATTCGACTGTGTGGATCATAACAAATTATGGATAAAATTGAGAAGAACGGCAATTCCAGAACACTTAATTGTGCTCATGAGGAACCTGTACTTAGATCAAGAGGCAGTTGTTTGGCCAGAGCAAGGGGATGTTGCATGGCTTAAAGTGAGGAAAGGTGTTCATCGAGGCTGTATCCTTTCACCATACTTATTCGATCTGTATGCTGAGCAAATAATCTGAGAAGCTGGACTACAGAAAGAAGAATGGGGCATCAGGATTGGAGGAAGAGTTATACAATCTGTATTATGCAGATGACACAACCTTGCTGCTGAAAATGAAGAGGACTTGAAGCACTTACTGATGAAGATCAATGACAACAGGCTTCAGTATGGATAACAGATCGACATAAAGAAAACAAAAACCCTCACAACTGGACTAATAAGCAACATCATGACAAACAGAAAAGACTGAAGTTTGTTCAGGATTTTATTTTACTTGGATCCACAATCAACAGCCATGGAAGCAGCAGTCAAGAAATCAAAAGACTCACTGCACTGGGCAAATCTGTTGCAAAGGACCTCTTTAAAGTGTTGAAGAGTAAGGTGCGCCTGATCCAAGTCACAGTATTTTCAATTGCATCAAATGCATGTGAAAGCTGGACAATGAATAAGGAAGACTGAAGAAGAATTGATGCCTTTGAACAGTGGTGTTGGCGAAGAATATCGAATATACCAGGAACTGTCAAAAAAATGAACAAATCTGTCTTGGAAGAAGTACAACCAGAATACTCCTTAGAAGCAAGGATGGTAAGACTGCATCTTACATACTTTGGACATATTGTCAAGAGGGATCAGTACCTGGAGAAGTGCATCATGCTTGGTAACGTACAGGGTCAGAGGAAAAGAGGAAGAGCCTCAACAAGATGGATTGACACAGTGGCTGCAACAATGAGCTCAAGCATAACAATGATTGTAAGGATGGCGCAGGACCAGGCACTGTTTTGTTCTGTTGTATATAGGGTTGCTATGAGCTGGAACTGGCTCTATGGCACCTAACAACAACAACGATCTATGATTAATTGATTTTTGTCAAGGAAGATGTATATGTTGAATAGTATCCCTCTAAAATTCATGTCTACCTGGAAATTCAGAATGTGACTGTATTGGAAATTGAGTCTTTGCAGATGTAATTTAAAAATTAGTCAAGTTAAAATGAGCAACCAGGCAGTGTTTCATTCTGTGGCACATAGGGTTGCTATGAGTTAGAACTGACTCAACAGCACCTAACAACAGCAAATAATGTAATGAGATGTAATTAAAAGAAAAAAAATGTTGCTGTAGAGTCAATTCCGACTCATAGAGACCCTATAGGACAGAATAAAACTGTCACATAGAGTTTCGAAGGAGCACCTGGTGGTTTTGAACTGCCGACCTTTTGGTTTGCAGCCATAGCACTTAACCACTATGACACCAGGGTTTCCCATGAGATATATTAGTGGCAGTTATATTGATGAGATCTACAAGTTTAGATAGTGTCTTAAACCAATCTTTTTTGAGATATAAAAGAGAGAAGCGAATAGAGAGACAGGGGGACTTCATACCACCAAGAATGAAGAGCAGGAGTGGGTGTCCTTTGGACGTGGCAGCTCTGCACTGAGAAGGTACTCGACCAGGGATAGATTGATGACAAGGAGCTTCCTCCAGAGCTGAGAAGAGAAAGCCTTCCCCTGGAGCCGATGCTCTGAAATTTAAACTTGTAGACTAGTAGACTGTGAGAGAATAAATTTCTCTTTGTTGAAGACATCCGTTTGTGGTATTTCTGTTATAGCAGCACTAGATAACCAAGACAAACATTTAACAGAGCAAAATATGCTAAAAATGTAAATTCACTATTAGAGTAGATGATCACACTGGTTTCTGACCCTTAAACCAAGCAGTAAACTTATGTGCTCCATTTTAGAAAAGTACACTACCACCAGGGATTTCGCCCTTAGTAGTGAGTTTGCCCTCTCCCTCTCTGGCCTATACCAAACACATTTTCTAGTAACTGTCAAAGAACAACTCAGGCTCCCATAGTGTTTACAAAGTACTTTTGTAAATTGTTGTGACACATTTTAGGGTTTTTTTTACTGTAAATAGAACCAGTCAAAGCAAATGTAACCATTTTTATGCTGGCCATTTCTTTTTATAGTTGGTTGATTAAAACCTTCTGCTGGAGATGGTTCTGAGTTACTCGTGGATATCCTTTTCTGGACTCAAAACAGGAAAGAACAGCTGAGAAAAAGGCTTGAATTACTCAATTTCCAAGGGCAATGTGTAATGTGTACAGGCCCGGTATCAAGAATTTGCCATTTAAGAAAAAAATTCTTGCCAAATCTGATGAGGTAAAGTTTTTGTTCTTGAATTACATTGGCTAAATTTTATAATCAAATTCAACTTATCAAAGACAAGTAATTTCCAAAATACATATCCAAATCTTTTTCCCTGATTCATGATCTGTAGTAGAAAGAGGTAAGTAAAATAAATAAAATAGACCTTATCTTAAATTTCCCCCACCGCTCCATTCCTCTGTCCATTTTTCTCTACCTCCTTTCCTTTCATCCAAAACTAGTATGAAAAATTCTCAGAAAAACAACATTTAAACTTAAACATGAAATTATGAAGGAGAAATATCAAATAAATACATTCCTGTCTACTCTTGTCCCTTGCACATTAGTTAAGATCTTTGTTTCTTCACTTTCAGAAATTATTCCACTTTTTCACAGTTACTTCTCAAAAACCAGTTATGAACTACCCACTTAGAAAGTGGATATTCCTCCAATATATTGTCTTATAATGCATCTACACATGGCCGCACAGTAGGAAAATAAAATAATATTTATTGAATTGAATCTCCTGCTCCCAGAAAATGTCAAAAACCTTTTGTTTGGATTGCCTCCCTAATCAGTGAAAGGCATGTAAAGTGCTAATGTTGCAATGTTAGGTTAATTCAAGGAGAACGTGCCCTTTTAATGTTCTGTCATACCGAAATCTTGTACCCTTCACTGATTCATGCAGAAATTTGCACAGAAAACATGACTGGGCTATCTCTTTTTTATAAATAGATTAGAACACAAGGCCTCAGGCCCTAATTCCTGCTTCTCTACAGGTTCCCTGGTTCTTACTTGGTCCAGGGAGGATAGGCGGCCAATCTTGTTCTGCCCTGTCTATGCACTGTTTATACTTAAAATCTACACATTGCATGATAAAGATCTGTTCACTACCTGTAACATCTAAAGCAAAGCATTTGACATGAAATTACATGCTTCAGTAGCTACTATGGATGCTTAGATAAAGTCTTGTCTCTTTGGTCGAAAATTTTTTAGGGTAATATTGTCCACTTCCTAGCGTTTTCTTAGAAAAGAAGGTCCCTGGAAATCTATTTAAGACTCTTGGCATCAAGGTTCTTTGATTTCTCCCACCTAGCCATTTCCACATCATGGTCAAAGTCCCCAAAGGTGGCAGGCTTGGGATATGATCCAGCACCTTACAATATAACTCTGATGGGGAGATGTGGACTGCAGTAGATAATGTCCCTGGTGCTTCTGCTTAAGTTCTTCTTGCGAGAAAAAAAGCTACGCTTGAGTGACAATGCCAGGCATACTGTTTCTAGTGGAAAACAAAGATATCAGAGAATTAGAGGGTGGGATCAAGACCAGTTTTACTATCTGTTGCCTCATAGGCCTCAACCCACCATCCTTTCTACTTCCCTCCCTTCTGACTCAGGGCTAAAGCTAACCCACTGGTCCCTTCATTCCAATTTTTCAATAGTAACTTCATTTCAAAACATTATTACCATTCCCCGAGCTGGTATAGGTCAGAACCTATTTATCGGCACTGATAGAATCCTTAACTCTAAATATCAGAAAGAAGTTATTAGGGACAGGGAGGGTGAGTGGGTTGTCAATCCAATTCTCACAGAAGAGCTCTGGATCTCCCATCAATTCGCCTATATAGTCCCAAAACTCACACTAACTGTGAGGTGCTGTTGTTGATAGGTGCTATTGAATGGGTTCCAACTCAATGCGACCCTATGTACAATGGAACTAAACAATGCCCAATGCTGTGCCATCCTCGCAGTGATTGAGCCCACTGTTGCAGCCACTGTGTCAGTTCATCTTCTTGAGGGGTCTTCCTCTTTTTTGCTGGCCCTCTGCTTTACCAAGCATGGTGTCCTTCTTCAGGGACACATTCTTCCTGATAACATGTTCACAGTATGGGAGAGGAAGTTTGCCATCCTTGCTCCTAAGGCACATTCTGGTTGTGCCTCTTCCAAGACAGATTTGTTTGTTCTTTTGGCAGTCCATGGTATATTCAATATTCTTCACCAACACCACAATTCAAAGGCCTTAATTCTTCCGTCTTCCTTATTCACCGTCCAGCTTTTGCATGCATATGAGGCAATTGAAAATGCCATGGCTTGGGTCAGATGCACCTCAGTCTTCAAAGTGACATCTTTTTTTTTTTTTTTTTTAACACTTTAAAGAGATCTTTTGTCACAGTTTTGCCCAGTGCAATGTGTTGTTTAATTTCTTGACATCTGCTTCCATGGGTGTTGATTGTGGATCCAAGTAAAATGAAATCTTTGATAATTTCAATCTTTTCTCTGTTTATTATAATGTTGCTTATTGGCTCAGTTATGAGGATTTTTGTTTTTTTTATGTTGAGGTGTAATCCATACTGAAGGCTCTAGTTTTTGATCTTCATCAGTAAGTGCTGCAAGTCCTCTTCACTTTCAGCATGTCATCTGCATAACACAGGTTGTTAATGTGTTTTCCTCCAATCCTGATACCACATCCCTCCTCATAGAGCCCAGTTTCTCAGATTATTTGCTCAGCATACAGATTGAATAGGTATGGTGAAAGGATACAACCCTGATCCACACCTTTCTTCATTTTAAATCATGCAGTATCCCCTTGTTCTTTTCAAACAATTGCCTCTTGATCCATGTATACCTTCCTCATGAGCACAATTAAGTGTTCTGGAATTCCTATTCTTTGCAATGTTATCTATAATTTGTTATGATTCACACAGTTGAATGCCTTTGCATAGTCAATAAAATACAGGTAAACATCTTTCTGGTATTTTCTGCTTTAAGCCAGGATCCATCTGACATCAGCGATGATATACCTCATTCCATATTATCTTCTGAATCCGGCTTGAATTTCTGGCATTTCCCTGTTGATATACTGCTGCAACTACTTTTGAATGATCAACAAAATTTTTCTCATGTATGATATTAATAACATTGATAATTTCCACAATCAGTTGGATCACCTTTCTCGGGAATAGGCATAAATATGGATCTCTTCCAGTCAGTTGGACAGGTAGCTGTCCTCCAAATTTCTTGGTATAGACGAGCAAACACTTCCAGCACTGCATCCATTTGTTGATGGAATTGGTATTTCGTCAATTCCTGGAGCCTTGTTTTTCACCAATGTCTTTAGTACAGTTTGGACTTCTTCCTTCAGTACCATCAATGCCTGATCATGTGCTACCTCCTGAAATGATTGAATGTCAACCAATTCTTTTTGGTACAGTGACTCTGTGCATTCCTTCCATATTCTTTTGCTGCTTCCTGAGTTGTTTAATATATTTTCCATGTAGTCCTTCAGTATTGCAACTCAAGGCTTGGAATTTTCTTCAGTTCTTTCAGCCTGAGAAATGTACAGCGTGTTCTTCCCTTTTGGTTTTCTATCTCAGGGTCTTTCCACATGCCATTATAATACTTTGTCTTCTTGAGCTCCCCTCTGAAATCTGTTCAGGTCTTTTACTTCATTTCTTTCATTTGCTTTAGCTACTTCACATACAAGAACAAGATTCAGAGTGTCTTCTGACATCCATTTTGGCCTTTTCTTTCTTCTTTTTAATAACCCCTTGCATTCTTCGTATATGACGTCCTTGACGTCATTCCACTACTTGTCTGGTCTTTGGTCATTAGTGTTTAATGCATCAAACCTATTTTTGAGATGGTCTCTAAATTCAAGTGGGATATACTCAAGGTCGTACTTTGGCTCTTGTGGGCTTCTTCTAATTTTCTTCAGCTTCATCTTGAGCTTGCACATAGACAATTGATGGTCTGTTCCACAGTCAGCCCCTGGCCTTGTTCTGAGTGATAATATTGAGCTTTTCCATCATCTTTTCACAGATGTAGTGGATTTGATACCTGTGTATCTCATCCGGCAAGGTTCATGTATATAGTTGCCCTTTATGTTGGTGAAAAAAGGTATTTGCAATGAAGAAGTCATTGGTCTTGCTAAATTCATTCATGCAATCTCTGGAGTTGTGTCTATCACCAAGGTCATGTTTTCCAACTAATGATCTTTCTTTGTTTTCAGCTTTCACATTCCAATCACCAGTAATTATCAATGCATCCTAATTGCTTGTTTGATCAATTTTGGGCTGCAGAAGTTGGTAAAAAATCTTCAATTTATTCATCTTTGGCCTTAGTGGTTGGTGTGTAAAATTGAATAACAGTCTTATTAATTGGTCTTCCTTGTAGGCATATGGACATCGTCCTTTCACTCACAGTGTTGAAATATTGAATATTTCAAGATCTTTCCTGAAGCGAGGTGCTGGCCCAGCTAAAACAAATAAAAGATCTTCTGACTTTCTTTGCTAATCTGACAGGTGAGAAATGTTATCAAATTAGTGTTTTAATTTGCAGTTATTTTGTTGATAAGAGAGTTTAAATTTTTGCATATTTTGAATTAATTTGTTGTTCCTCTCCTTTGAATTCTTTATATCCTTTGCCTTTTTCTTTCCTGTTGGATTTTATAGTCATTTTTATGAGCTCTTCAAATATTAAAAATAATCCTTGGCTGTGACATCTGTGGTAGACTAGTATTTCTTAAACAATGAATAAGCATGCATTTCTAATGGTCTATCGATGATCACATTAACTAAGGGACCAATGAATAGAGTCTTTTTCTTCACTATATCTATGATTTTAATATTCAGTGCAATAAAAAGAGAGACTATAGATACGCATGTTCTAAGTTTAAGTGGTAGTTTAGACACAAAGTGTTAAAATGAATGAGTCTTCTTTTATGAGTTTCTTTTTTACATTTAAAAATGTTGTGAGAAAAGGAAAAGAAAATAGTAGTCCAGGGACATTTTCATGGGTTATGGAAAGAAGAAAAAAAAATGGAAAACAATTATAGATTGATTTACCAGCCAAATCTCTGAAAAGAACTTGCCCTTAGGACAAATAATATTAGAGGATCATATCAAAGAATTACAAATGATTTATTATATTATGTCCTGTCTTCAAAGTGTCCTTGAAATTTCAATTTTATAAGATCTGCAGGTATAAAAACTGCAATCTTTTAATATTGACTTCCTCTTTTAGTCTATTATTATTTTTTAGCCCAGAAAGTCTCCCAATTTTTTGCTCAAAACTTGTTAAATATAATTTGAACTCTCTTTCTTTAGTTTTATCCTTAGTAAAAAGAAAAATAGCTAACTAGTCTCTCTCTCTCAATTGATAAAAAGAGCAAGCAAAACAGGCTTCACATGCTCTGCTATTCATTTTTCTAAACTAAGCTCTTTAATGTTTTTTTAAGCCTACTCTTTAATCCTTTCACTCAATTGAATTTTTTTTAAATAAATATAGATTCACAGAAAATTGTAAAAATAGTGCAGATAGGTCCCATATACCCTTCACCTAGTTTCCCCCAATGATTCCAACTTATATAGTGCAATATCAAGATCAAGATATTGGCGTTAGTAAAATATGTGTGTATAATTCTATGCCATATTATCACATGTGTAGATTGGTTTAGCCAACACCACAACTAAGATACAGAACTATTCCATCACCACAAAGACCCTTTTTCCGCCCCTTTATTGTCACACCATCTTCTTCCACCATCCTTAATCCATGGTAACCACTGATCTGTCCTCCATCTCTATAATTGTGTCACTTTGAGAATGTTAGGTAGATGGAATCATACAGTATATGATCTTTTGAAACTGGCTTTTTTTATTCACTATAAAGTCCTTGAGAGCATCCAAATTGTTGGATGGAGATGAAAGTCTAGGCTCCCTACAAGGTCTCCACTGACATAGGCCAGTGTAGAGGGAGGGGTTGGGCTAATTACCATTCGAGTTGGGATTTGAGTCATAGCTCTCCACTCAGATTTCTCTGAAAGAACCTCAAGAAGATAAGGGAGTAGAAGGGTGTCTCATTACAGCTAGGTGAGGGTGGAAGTTTAAGCTCCCTACTTAGTCTTTGGAAACCCTGGTGGCTTAGTGGTTAAGAGTTTGACTGCTGACCAAAAGGTCAGCAGTTCAAATCCACCAGGTGCTCCTTGAAAACCCTGTGAGGCAGTTCTGCTCTCTCCTACAGGGTTGCTATGAGTCAGAATTGACTAGATGGTAACAGGTTTGGTTTAGTTCTTTTTACTCATTCTTTGCTGGTAGGGTGAGTGGGAGCCAAAGAGTTTTCCTTGGTGTTTGGCTAAAGTAGGGCAGTTATTGTCTAAAACTTTTCTGTCTTGCTAGGCTGCTCCTTTTCCAGTCCTCTGGCTAGGGAGATCCGATGAGGTTTTCTTGTTTGTTTGTTTTTTGACCCTTTCTCTGTTTGTACCCATTGGTATTTCTGGGTTGCTGTCCTCTTAGTTTGGAAGATATAACAAAAGCAAAACAAAAAAAACCTGACACTCATTTCTTAAGTGCTGAGGTCCCTAGCTCCTCTAAACTTCTTCTTTCCATCTTACAGAGTCCTCTTATGGTTTATGTAATAATGTCCAGGAGCAGGTGACACCTCTTATACATAAGGTCGCCATAAGTGGGAGCCAACGCCACAGCAACTAACAAAAACAATGACAGGGAGAATAGTCTACATCTACTGCATCTTGTCTGGAACCACTTGATTCAATTGGTTTTTAATTTCTTCAGATACATTATACATATTTGAAAAAGCAAATTGACACAGGATTTCTCCAAGATGTGTTAATAACAACATAGTGAAAAAAGCAATTCCAAATTCCTGAATGTTGCTTGCTAAGAAGCCAGGACTAGTCTAATTACTACAGAAATAGTAATGCCATAGTACTATTCAGATGATGGTCCAGTATGAGATCTAATTTGCTTATTTTGGGGGTAGGAATGGGAAAGAAAAGCAGTCATAAAACCAGTTAGTCTTTTCAAAATATGTTTGTTTCTTATTGCTAATTCCCAATAATTTTCATGACAAAAAAAATTTCAGGTGATACTTTAAGACAAAATTCATATTTAATTAAATGCTTTTGAGTGTACATACACGGGCATTATTTTATGTAACTAACCCCAAAAGGAATATCAAATTAGACTACTTAGTATAAAATTCTTAGATGTCAGGTGAAAATACATTTGACTTCAACTCTCAGTAGTTTTTGTATTACTAAACAAACAAATACAGTGATGTCTGGATATGTTCTACTTTACAAATATTCAAGTCTATTTTAAATGATTGTATTAAATACTGTTGAATTTTACACCACTGTATTTAAAAGTAATATTTTTAATTCAGAATTTTCACCAGTTCAGAAGTGTGCACATTTTTCCATTAATCTGACGTATTTTACAGTATTTCCAAAAACATAAACACATTTTTTCATGCAAATTCACCTTACTTTGAACATAAAAGCAACAATTAGATTGAGACTGCATTATCCAAATGACTCCTATTATTGATTTAAAAAAAAAAAATCCAACATAATTTTGTATGCTTTTGAAACAAATTGTCTGACTTTATTTTCTGACAGCAAAAACTGGCTTAATTTTATTACAAAGAGCCACCATGTCCATGGTCTCACTGCCTAGTACCTAATTCATTTGGCACAGAAATTAAAATTTAAATTATGAATAGTAGAATTTATTGAATTATGTCCTTTAAGCAGAAAATTGGACCCCATAAATGAACTATTCAGCAACAGTAATTTGTAAGAATAAACCATCAGTGACACTAAATGAGTTTGTCTTGAGTTTGTGAACAGGAGAGCCTCCTCTTGGAAAATCTGTAGGAATTGAGCATTTAGGTCATCTCTCAGCACAAGCACATACATGTCAGTTTTCATATGTGCTACTCCCTGGGAAGCAAAAATGGTTCAGCTCTAGACTATTAACCAAAAGACTGGTAGTTCAAACCAACCCTGAGGCACCCTGGAAGACAGGCCTGGCAATCTGCTTCTGAAAGGTAACAGCTTTGAAAACCCTATGTGGAACTTCTACTTTGCACACAGGGCATTGCTATGAGTAGGAATCAACTTGATGGTAGCTAACAACAACAACAACTGTATGTTATAGATGCTTTCAGCCAAATGTCACTGAGCTTTCATAAGCCAAACCTAGCTCTATGCTCAAAGAAGAAAAGCTGTCCATGTATACTGTGTATTCATAGTTTCCACCAAACCCAAATGACCCTGGAAGGAGGTAGAAAAGGAATTGGATGCTGGAAGTCCTAGTTATATCAATAAGACAAGAAAAAGAAGTAACGAGTATCTAAATTGTTAAGGAAGTAAAACTGTCACAGTTTGTGGATGATATGATACTAAACATAAAAATCCCAAAAGACTGCACAAGAAAAATACTGGAACTAATAGAAAGAGTCAGCAGAGTAGCAAGACACATAATAAACATACAAAAATCAGTTGGATTCCTATACATCAATAAAGAGAACTACAGAAAGGAAATTAAGAAAGCAATACCATTTATAATAAAACAATAGCCTCCCCAAAATAAAATACTTAGGAATAAACCTAACCAGGGATGTAAAAGACCTATACAAAGAAAACTACAAAACACTACTGTAAGAAACCAAAAGAGACCTACATACACAGAAAAAAGTACCATGCTCATGGATAGGTAGACTCAACATTGTGAAAATGACGATTCTACCCACAGCAATCTACAAATACAAGGCAACCCCGATCCAAATACCAACAGCATTCTTTAAGGAGATGGAAAACTAATCATTAACTATATATGGAAAGGGAAGAGGCCCCAGATAAGTAAAGCACTATTGAAGAAGAAGAAGAAAGTGGGAGGATTCACACTACCTGACCTCAGGACCTGCTATACAGCTAAGGTTGTCAAAACAGTCTGGTACTTGTACAATTACAGACACATTGCCCAATGCAACAGAACTGAGAAACCATATGTAAACCCATCCACCTATGGTCACCAAAGTCCATCAAATGGGGAAAAGGCAGTCTTTTTAACAAATGGTGCTGGCATAACTGGATATCTATCTGCAAACAAATGAAACAGGACCCATACCTCATAGCACACATAAAAACTAATTTTAAATGGGTCAAACACCTAAATATAAAACAAAAAACTATAAAGATCATAGAAGAAAAAAATAGGGTCAACGCTAGAGGCCCTTATACACAGCATAAAGAGGATACAAACTGTAACTAACAATACGCAAACACCAGAAGAAGATAAGTTAGATAACCAGGATCTTATAAAAAAAATTAAACACTTATGCTCATCAAAAGACTTTACCAAAAGATTACAGACTGGGAAAAAAAAATTGGCTATGACAAATCTGACAAAAATCTAATCTCTAAAATTTCTAGGAAAATCCAACACCTCTACAACAAAAAGCAAATAATCCATTTAAAAAATGAGCACAGGACATGAACACACACTTCACCAAAGAATACATTCAGGTAGCTAAGCAGCTAACAGACACATAAGGAAATGCCAGAAATCATTAGCCATTAGAGAAATGCAAATCAAAACTACACGGATATACCATCTCACCCCAACATTACTGGAAGGACCCCCACCCCCCCAAAAAAACCCATAAAATAACAAAAGTTGGAGAGGTTGTGGGGAGATTAGAACTCTTATGCACTGTGGGTGGGAATGCGAAATGGTACAACCATTTTGGAAAATGGTATGGCACTTCCTTAAAAATCTAGAAATAGAAATACCATATGATTCAGTAATCCCACTCCTAGGAATATATCCTAGAGAAACAAGAGCCATTACATGAAAAGATATATGCACACCCATGTTCACTGCAGCATTGTTCACAATAGCAAAAAAGGTAGAAACCACCTAGATGCCCATCAACAGATGAATGGATAAATGAACTGTGGTACATACGTGCAATGAAATACTGTGCAAAGATAAAGAACAGTGATGAATCTTTGAAACATCTCACAATATGGTTGAAATTGGGGGCTTTACACTGACTAAGTTCATCACAAAGGGACAAGTATTGTATGAGACCCCCATTAAAAAAACTCAAGAAAAGGTTTACACACAAAAAGAAACAACCTTTGACAGTTATGAGGGAGGAGAGGAGTGAAGAGGGAAAAACACTAACTAGACAATATAGATAAGTAGTAATCTGGTGAAGGGTAAGACAGTACACAATACTGGGGAAGCCAGCAAAACTTGACCAAGTAAAGATCATGGAAGCTTCACAGACTCATCCAAACTCCCTGAGGGACTGCATTATTGGACTGGGGACCATGGTCCTGGAGGACATCTGGCTCAATTGGCATAATACAGTTTGTAAAGAAAATGTTCTATATCCTATTTTGGTAACATCTCGGCTCTTAAAAGCTTGAGAGCTGCCATCTAAGATACTCCATTGTTCCCACCCCATCTGGAGCAGGGAGAATGAAGAAAACCAAAGACACAGGGGAAAGATTAGTCCAAAGGAGTAATGAACCACAACTACCACAACCTCCACCAGACTGAGTCCAGCACAACTAGATGGTGCCCAGCTACGACCACCAACTGCTCTGACAGAGCTGGAGAAAAATGTAGAACAAAATTCTAACTTACAAAAAAAAAACCAGACTTACTGGTCTGACAGAGACTGGAAAAACTCTGAGAGTATGGCCCCCGGCACCCTTTAAACTCAGTATTAAAGTCACTCCTGAGGTTCATCCTTCAATCAAAGATTAAATCAAACAAAAAACCAAACCCAGTGTCGTCGAGTTGATTCTGACTCATAGCGACCCTATAGGACAGAGTAGAACTGCCCCATAGAGTTTCCAAGGAGGGCCTGGCGGATTCAAACTGCCGACCCTTTGGTTAGCAGCTGTAGCATTTAACCACTACACCACCAGGGTTTCCATTAGACAGGCCCAAAAAGCAAAACAAGACTAAATGGGTATACTAGCCCAGGGGCAAGGACAAGAAGACAAGAGGGGACAGGAAAGCTGATCATAGGGAACCCAAGTTTGAGAGGGGGAGAATGTTGATATGTCATGGGGTTGGCCACCAATGTCACAAAACAAAATGTGTATTAAAACTAAATTGCTCTGTAAACCTGCATCTAAAGCACAATTAAAAATAATAATAATTGGATAGAGTTCGCCCATGATGTTGCATTAAGCTGCTTGGCTTTCTGCTAAATTTGGTTCCCTTCCTTGAGCTCTGAACCTTGGAAGCAGTTTCAACTCTAAGGGAAAAAGTCCTTTTCAAGGTTATCCTTTTCAACTTGCCCAACATTAGGTTGACAAAAGAGATTACTTCCTTGAAGACAAAAGCCTTTGCCAATACTGGCTTCTTATAACATTTGAGCAGCAAATCAGCAAAGCTGCTACAGAATTAGGGAGAAGGGAAGCCATTTGCTGTTTAGCTTCCAGGAAAAGAGGTGTCTTGCTACATAGGCTGACAACTAACTGAGTAAGAGTGGATGACTTTTTGTCTTATATTTACGTGGATAATTTAAAACGTTTCAGAAAAAAAGAGTAGGCAACTCTATCCCTATTTGTCATGGTTATCTAGTACTGCTGTAACAAAAATACCACAAGTGGATGGCTTTAACAAACAGAAATTTATTTTCTCACAGTTTAGGAGGCTAGAAGCCCAAATTCAGGATGCCTGCTCTAGGAGAAGTCTTCCTGTGTCAGCTCTGGAGGGATGTCCTTGTTTCCTTTTGAGCTTTTGCTCCTGGGTGATCTTCATGTGGCTCAGCGCCTCTCTTTCCCCATTTCTACTTATTTTGTTTTCTTGTTTATTTCCTTTTATATATCAAAAGAGATCAATTTAAGACACATCCTACACTAATCCTGCCCCATTAACATAACAAAGACAACCCATTCCTAAATTTGATCATAACTACAGGCATAGAGGTTAGGATATAAAACATGTATTTTGGGGGACACAATTCAGCCCACAATACTATTCATTTACCCCTTAATTGTTCAGTCTAATAGACAATTCCTTTCAGAGAAGACAAGCATCATTTGAAATGGGGGAAATGAAATATAATGTCTCACATTTCATACACACACACACATAATTTATGTATTATATCAGCCATTACAGATACATTTTCTTTATTATGCCCATACTGGACACTAAAGTGTAAGAGGTAGAGGTGGAGACATTTCTTAATTGTATCTTGAACAAATAAGTAACCGGAAAGGATTTGAACTCCACTCTATATGTGCTAAAAACAGGCTGTTTTTCTATACCAGAGATCACAATTTGACAGCCTGAAGGCCAAATCTGGTCTGCAGACTGTTTACTTTGGCCTGCAAAATGTTGTAAAACTATTTAGAGTCATTTGACAATTTTTTAAAAAGCAGATTTCACATAAAAATTAGGAGACCTGGTGATTCTCTTGTCAACAACTGACTAAAGCTGAGCATGGCTCTGCCCTTAGTTGGGGCCGGCCTTCACCACAGTCCTCCATTCCCATTGAATCCTTTTCACTGATGTTGGGAGAAATATGCTTGCAGTGCTTTTTGTTCACTTGGATTCTACTCTCTTCATTCATTTCATCTCTGTTCCTACCTGGTCCCTGTATACCCAATCTTATTATAGGATGCTTCTCCACTTTGCCTTACAGAAGGTACCTTGAGTTATAATCATTTTACTATTTCCCATTTTAACCTGAAGTTTATCCAATTATAAAGAAATTCTGGGAATCAGGGTATGGATTTATTAGACAATGCTGGTGAAGATGAAAAGGAGATACAGTAGTGACATTTCTATGTGAAATATCCATTGTATGTATATCTTAAGCAACGTCTTTAAAAAGCTATTTTCTGAGGAGGGAAATGTTGACAAAATAGTATGAATGTATTTAAGGAAAAGTGCACTCACAGATACAATGAGATTTCTGGAAGGATATTTATCAAAGTATTTAAGCCAGAGATAATTGTTTAAAGTTTGAATTATATACAAACAGCATGCATCATTTTTACATAATCACTAAATAAAAAATTATTCTCAAGAACATATCTGTATTTTTATGATCTTCAAATTTTTTTTTTAATAGAGGAAAGGGAAAATAGTAAATTTACCATCATATTTCTAGTTCTGTAATCCCAGAGCTTGCACATTCTAGACAGATGGTCAAAAAATATTTCTTAAGCGAATTAATGGATATTCCAGACTTAGCATTGTTGTTGTTAGGTGCTGTAGAGTCAGTTCCGACTCATAGCGACTGTACAAGACAGAGTAGAACTACCCCACAGGGTTTCCAAGGAGTGGCTAGTGGATTCAAACTGCTGACCTTTTGGTTAGCAGTTGAGCTCTTAACCACTAAGTCACCAGGACTCTAGACTCACCATAGTACAATGGAAATAAATTAGAATAAAGCTAAGAGTCTGGGGTTCCTTTCTTGAATTCCTTCAATAGCTAAATCTGCAATGCTACTTAACACTCTAAACTTAACCCAGCCTTACGTTTCTTTTAAATTAGTCAAATGAAAGGATTGAATTCAAATTTTGCTTGTGGTCCTGATCTCCATTAAGACCGCAGAACAAACAACAGCTAAACAATTTTTACATGGGATTGTTCCAGGATAAGGCAGGCTTACTCTCCAACCAGTTGGAAATTATCCTCTGAGGCAGAACTGTGAGAAATGTGATTAGATAACTTAAATATTGTAATGTCAGATGATAAAAAATAATTTTTTTTTTTTGTATATAGGAACAGTTTGTCCAGAGAAATCAGTAAAAAGTAATTTTGAGGAAGTTATTTTAAAAAATCTGTAAAAAGTTTCACCAATTATTAAACGTGTAAGGAAAACTATTTTACAAATCAATGAATGCATTGTTACTGGACTCTGATTTTGAAACATTGTTTGAAGGAATTCTTAAAAATAAGTTGTTAGCACTAGAGGAACACTGATGAATAACTGGTCCAGTGTATTCTATGTGGTCTTAGAGAGATCGTATAGTTACGGAAGCATCTGATTTACTTTCCAGGAGCAGTTTATATACTATAGCAATTAGACTGGCTTAAATAATTTCCTAATATACTTTGATAATATTACATCAAATTAATCATGGTTACGACTTTTTAACATAACAAATAAATGCATTTGCCATGATTTCAAATCCTATAGCTGCATAAGTCACCAACCTTCTTTAATCCCTCTCCAATTCTTACTTTCTTCCATATGCTCCCTTTTGACAGTATAACAGAATAGATTTTTAAACCTCAAGTAATTATGTTGAAGAATTAATAATGGTAGAAACCGTACTCTGTAAAAATTAAAAAATTAAAAGCCCATCCATTTCATTCACCTTTTAAATATTCAAATAATTCTGTAATGAATTATTAAATAATGAATAAAATGCCTGACAGGAAATGGGACCTTCATATTTTACAGGTTTTAAAAAATTGATGGAAATATTTCTTAAGAAAGCAAAACACAAGCATCTCCATATATATATATTCCAAAATTTCATATTGTAGTTCATATTAAAATGGGTTGAATTTAAGCTGCACCTGATAAACAGGCTCTATTGTATCTGGAAAGTAAATTACACTATGAAGTTTAACTTATATATTTTTAGCCTCCCCTATAGGGTCTCTAAGAGTTGGAGTGAACTTGATGCCAAAGGTTTTGTTTGTTTCCACAAACACCACACTCACTCATTCCACTCCCACATTTTACTGACTGGCCAGAAGAATGATCAAGTAGAACTCATGCTGGACACCTGAAAGAAGATGTATATGTGTGGGTCCAATTGTTTATGTGTGCATATGCACAGCCTAGTGAGTACATGCTTGTATGACATTGCACCACACACAAGGAAGGGTTATTTTTTTCTCATTTTTTGGATTGACCATCAGCCTTCTCCTCTCAGGATAAAACTCCTGCTATTGTTAGTAAAAGTCTTACAATCGCTTTGCAATGATGTTTTATTCAGCAACTACTACGTGCCAGGACATTTTGCTAGACACTAACAATTCATCAGCAAATAAAAAAGACATGGTACCAGTCCTTGTGAAACTCACAATCTAGTGGGGAAAGATAAACAACAAATAAGGTATTAACAATACAGTGAGTATTAAAAAACAAGTGAAGAAGATTGGCGGGGTGTTATAGGGGTAAATAGAAAGCATATTTAACATACTTTATAGAGTCAAGGAGGGCCCCAGAAAGAATATATTTAAGGTGAGAGTTACAGAATTAGTAAGATTTAAACAGAAAACAGTGGAGAAGGGGCATTTTGGGCAAAGAGCCCAGGAGCAAAAAAGAAAAATGAGTATTCAGAGCTCTGCAAAAAGTCCCACAGCAGTGTAGATAAAGAAAGTGAGAGTTGGGAAATGATGCTGAGACAAGATTGTGAAGGGCCTGAGCAAATGGAAGACACTGAAAAATGAGGGAAGAAACAAGGGTAGCTTTGCAATATATAGAAGATAAAAAAATTCCTTCCAAAAAGTAATTTGCAGTCCACTTTTGAGAATATACCATACACAGAAAGCATAAAGCACATATTTGTAGGTCAAGATGATAAGAAAGTAAGGTCCAGATGATAATTGAAATCAATAATCATTGTATAATATCACAAAACTTAATACATAAATATTTAGAAGATTTTGGATATATCTGCTATTGTGTAACCTTTACAATAATAAAGTTGTCTTTCTTTATGCTTAGCTTTATCTTTCTTATTTTAACCTCTATAGAAATAGAAATATATTAGGTAAAAGTCACATGAAGAATTTGAAAGATACAGAGAAAATGCAAACTCATGAAAGAAAAATTACGGTAAGTAAGTACTTAACCAACAAGTATAAAATAGGAGTTGGTCTCAAAAAAAAAAAAAAAAGCCTGAAGTATTACTGAAGATATCTCAATTTTTCAAATTATTCAAAAGAAAAATTCAAAGAAGTCTTTTTGTTTAGTGAATATAGTAAGGAAAACAGCCAGTTTAGGTCAGATGTAGTTTCCAGAAAACAGATCATGTTATATTTATCTATATATTTTCCTTCCTAGTGGCTAGAAAACAAATTAATGTAGCACATTAGTAATGCAACTGAGTATAGTCTATAGTCTTGTTTTCTTGTGTGTTTGTAATGCTTAAATCTGAGTTAACTGAATGCTAGGCAAAAATAAATCAAAGAACAACTTTTAATTGTGTACAATTCCATTGTAGTAAGATGCTATGCTACACTGCTAGTTTGAAGCTATTGTAATTTGGATATTCTGAAATGACTGGACAATTCAAACTCCTTCTTCATCAGAGAGAAAACAGGCAAGCCAAGTGGTCTAGTGGGGGCTTGTAAGAGTCAATCTCTGGGGGAGAGCTCACTCTAGTTCAATTAGTAATCAGGCCCTTTTCTTTTACACATTACTAAGGAACACAGATGGTAGAAGCTTGGAATTTTTCCCAGAATGACTGAGAGCAAAGGCAGAAAAAAGGCAACTATAATTTTATTCTACTTATGTTTGACCCCACCTCAATTTTTTATAAATACTGCAGTGATGAGCCAAATCAAAAATTCCTGTGTTGTTTAAAATTTCACCAATAACTCACAAATGCCTGCTGAGGGATTTTTCTAACCAAACCTGGCCACAGTCCATAACCAAGAGGAAATAGTTGGAAAGGCTATTTTCTTTCTCTGCTTAATAGGGGAAGTTGGAAGGTAAAGAGAGTTTCAGAAATTATGTGACAAGAATAAGGAAACTTAGCAGGTGTACCTGCATCTACAAATATGGTTTTCCTCTAGTTATAGCTAAATCTTCCCATCTTTTGGCTGTAGTGACAGAACTATACAAATTTGGATAAAGTTTTTATTTGCAACTACTGACAAATACTGAATAAACATTGATTCTAGGGTTAAGGATAGTAATGGTAGACTGTATAAGCCTTTAGTCTTTCTTTTTTCGATAATATTTCAGTAAGGCTTTTTGTTTTGTTTGTCTAGTCAGCTATGGTTGATCATTGCCTGCAAGTTTCCCTGAAGAAAGATACTGGAACAAGGTTGTACAAGAGTATTAACAATTGAAAATACCTTCATAAACCATCTAAAATCAGGATGGGCAATTATTGGAAAAATCAGTTGAACTTTGACAACTGATTTTTAAAAATTGCAAGTTTTTGTTTTTCATACACGGAAACAAGGGAGCACCTAGATGCATAACAAGTTTTGTATTTTTTGCATGTACCATCTGAAGCAGATGATGTTGGTGCCCTGCTCTTACTTCATTACCTACCCCCAAATGTCACAAAAGAGAATTTCTTATTCCCTGGATTCAGAAGGTCATGAAACAGACCTGACATACCAAGAGATGATGTCCAAGAACGATACTCACACAGTAAGGGGTATAGGTCATGAATAGAAGTCAGTCATCTCTCATTGGAAACATGTGAAGGTGTTATTCACACGTTTGCTCAGACAGGTCACAGAAAGATTGACCACCAACTGCTCACACAATAGTACATGCTTCATTAACTTTTTAAAAAAGTGTGGTAAATATATATGTAAAAAAAAATTGCCATTTGTAATGGGTTGAATTATGTCACAAAAAAATGTGTGTCAACGTGGCTAGTCCATGATTCCCAGTATAGTGTCATTGTCCACCATTTTGTCATCTGATGTGATTTTCCTATGTATCGTAAATTCTACCCCTATAGTGTTAATGAGGCAGGATGAGAAACCATTATGTTAATGAGGAAAGGCTCAATCTACAAGGTTAGGTTGTATCTGGAGTCAATCTTTTTTGAGATATAAAAGAAAGAAGTGAGCAGAAAAACAGAGGGACTCCCTACCACCAAGAAATAAGAGCGGGGGATAGAGCATGTCCTTTGGACCTGGGGCCCCTGCCCTGAGAAGCCGTTAGGCCAGGAGAAGATTGATGATAAGGACCAGAGGGAACAGAAAGAGAAAGCCTTCCCCTAAAGCTGGTACCCTGAATTTGGACTTACAGACTATGAGAGAATAAATTTCTTTGTTAAAGCCATCCACTTGTGGTATTCCTGTCATAGGAGCACCAGATAACTAACACACCATTCTAACTCGTTAGCTTTCCTGCCACTCTCTCACAGTACTTCCTGTGATCAACTCCCAAATGAATGATTTTCACCCAAATATATGAATCAGGGTCTGACTTTGGTGGAACCCAAACCAATACAAAGCCCAGATTGTTAAGCAAAGACAACAATCTTATGTTATTTCCAAGAAAATATCCTCACACAGTATAAATGACATTAAGAAATCTTTGGGAAATACTTTTCTGAATCTTAATTTTTTTTTAGATAAAAACTTACTTGCAATACACTCTGTTGTCTTCTTTGGCCCTGGCTTAAATAAAAGCAAGTTTTACCTAGAGAGTAAAACTGTGTGTGTAATACAAGAGCCTAGAATCTTCTTTTATGAGTTCCAAATTTTGCTTTGTCTGTTGTTTTTGTTGTTCTTTATGTTTATTTAATTTCAACCTTTAATTTTGACAGAAAGAGGAAGGAAAAATATCAGAAATACATAGCAAAGGTCCAGTGATCATTCAAAATATCAGCAACATAAGATCCTTCACAGTCAAGAGGTGACTTATTAAAGATACAGTTGGTAAGCACCCTTAACCATGTGAGAAAACAGAGTTCAAAGCTAACAGAAGCAACAGATAATAAGGAGGAAAGCAACTCCAAAATTACCAGCACAAATTCACTTAAATACTGAGTTCATGGAATAGAATTTGTTTGTCTCCCTAAAGTTATCCGATCTTTGCAGAATTTCCTAACCATAGTTTTGTTTCACTCTGTATAGCAGCAAAAAGCTCATAGAATTTGGAAGAATAATAAGGTTGTTGCTTGAGTTTAGACTTTATTTACGTATAAATAAATAGTTCATGTATAAAAAATATTTTAGGTATAAACTATTTTATAAATTAGAAGGTAACAATAAAAATAGAAGTAAAGTTTACAATTTCCAGAATAATAAATAGAATAAAGGAAAAGCTAACAATTCCAAAGATGTTTAGAAAAAAGAGACAGAAAGTGTAGAAAAATTGAAACAATTTTAGAAATGTTTCCAAAATATATTGTTATCACAATAAATATAAACAGACTATACCACCCTATTTAAAGAAAAGATGCATCTGGGTAGGATATAATAGGTCAGAGCAGGCTAATGCTTCTAAAATCTACAAATAAAGAGAGCTATGGAAGAAATTGTATTCCAGTAATTAAATGTAAATGGAATAAGTGTTGTGATTAAAAATTTTAAGTCAGGCTGGATATTGAAAAATATATGTTATGGTAGGCTGACTAAGGGCCACCCAAAGATACCCATGTTCTAATCCCTGAAATCTGTGAATGTTGCCACCTTTTATGGCAAAACGGACTTTAAGGTGTGACTAAACTGAGTATCTTGGGATGTGGAGATTATCTGGAATTATCCAGGTGGACCGAGTGTCACAAAAATCCTTTTAAGAAGGAAACACGAAATGACAGTGAGAGACGATGATGTGATAATGGAAGCAGAGATAGGAATGCTGTGGCTGTGGGCCAAAGAATACTGGAAGCCTCTAAAAGCTGGGAGAGGTAAGGAGCAGATTCTTTCCCTAGTGCCCCCAGAGGAACACAGGTCTGCCAACACCTTGAATTTAACCCCTTAATACTTATTTAGGACTTCTGACTTCCAGAACTGTAAAAGAATAAATTTGTGTTGTTTTAAACTACTAAGTTTGTAGTGTTACAACAGCAAAAGGAAACTTATACATATGTTGATTGTATGGGACCCACTTTAAATTAAAGGACAAAGAAAACTTAAAAATAAACGAATGAAAGAAAATGGAATATCATGAAAACACTAAGCAAAAGAAAGTTAGGGTAGTAATATTAACAGCAGAAAAAGGAGCTTTAACTTTAAAATTTGAAAATTAAAACCATATAATGAACACAGATATATAAATACATAGTGAAGGTATAACAATGATAAACTTTAATTTATAATAGTGGTTAAATCAAGGACATGGAAAAGGCTGAGATGAAGAAGAGAACTCAAAAAGTCTCAATTATATCAGTCATGTTAATTTCATTAAACATGATGTATAGTATATGCTAAAAATACCAAAATTTGATGAATCTGGGTGTCAGTGTTTGGTTTTCATTATTGTGTTCTTTGTTCTTATCTACTTAAAATATTTACAATAAAATTTAATCAACTAAAAAAATAAGACATCCTCATATCTGCTTTTGTACTTAGTCCCTAAATAGCCTTGAAGATGAATACGACAAATAAATCTCCTATTTTTTCATAGTTGAAAATATAAGAAAACATAATTTTTTTAATGAAAGTTAAATCACATGATTGAATTATGCATATTTGAAGTTTGACATTAGAGAAATTTTACTAAAAACTTGTAATGTGACTGTAAGTAATTAAAGGATTCAGAAATTAGACCACACCCTACATGGATGGTCTATCTCTTCTTAGCAGTTGAACAAATCATTTTGCACAATGTCTGACACAACAGAGCAGCAGTGTCACCAACCAAAATTTAACCTTTTCACCTCCCTTGCCACATATATTTATTTTGCTTGCCTTTCTAGGAAACTGGTTGGCAATAGAGAAAGGGAAATTAATTATTGTCATAAAATGCAAACCCTGAAACACTGATTTTAAAACCTCAAAGGGAAAATATTTGACCATTTTTCAAAATCAATATCCAACTGTGTGAAAGTCTCCTTTCCTGATACACAACACTGAACATATCCTTACCACCAGAATTAAGTTGCGAGGCACCTGCTACTACTGTGTTTGCCATTAACATGCCCAGGAAGAAAGAGCTGAAGGAATGTCAGTGGTGGCAGTAGTTGTTGAACCATCTGTGCTGCCAGATAGTATAAAATTCAGATCTGTTCACTACACAGATGGTTGCTTCATTTTGGGAAAAGCTGTTTCTTAATGGATACTCTTGCTCTCTACTTCCACCTGTTGGAATTTCTTGAAACCCCGACAATAAAAAAATGTACAAAGCAATAAATAATTATAGGGAATAATATAAAAAACAACGCAACACCTTTAATATTGTTTCAGATTTCCTCATATATCAAACATTCAGTCAGAGAGCTGAGGATTTTGTTAATTCATAACGTGAATTACAGTGATTCACAGTCACCATGAGTCGGAATCAACTTGATGGCAATTTTTTTTTTTTTTTTGGTGTGCAGGTTGTTAGATTCATCTCTCACTTTGTATTATCAAAGTTACCTACACTTTTTATAGCTTTTCTAACAGCTTCTGCAAGATACCTTATACAATCTTCAAGGTGGTTGAAGATAGAAAATACAGACTTTCAATGTTTTCTCAAGACAGATTTCTGAGATTTTCAGTTTTCTCCCACTCCACGCATAAATGCCATTGTTAGTGCCATATACATTGCCAGAAAGAAATTTGAAAACAAATTTTTTCATCCAAATAAGGAGTAAGTTCAATACTCTTAAGTTACAGTCTGTCTCACAATAAGTCTGAACTTACAGCAATGGAAGCCAGAAGGTTTCTAATGACCTGTTATTCTGATCTGACAAATATGATTATGTCACCTCCTAGTTAAAAACTTCATTTGTGCTCCATTATCCCAAGAATAGATTAAAACTTCTTGGCATAGCTCTTGATGCTCTTCTTTACTACCATAGGGCCAACTCTTACTCATCCCTAGTACTCAGGTTAAATAGCACTTCTTACAGGAAATCTTAAGATGTATTAGATTTTCCTGTTATGGTGATCATCTTTGAGCCTCCCATTTATTTTCTCCCTGCTTTCACATCCAAAATGTCTGTAATCTTTTTTACTCTAACTTTAAAATATATCCAAAACATATCCATCCATTTTTGAATTTCCATCATCCAAGTTACCATAAATTCTCACCAGGACTACTTTAATAGTAGTCCTGTTGCCTCTTTTTGCCCTCCTATAATCCATCCTCTACAAAACAGACAGCAAGCTCTAAAATATGTAAATAAAATCATACCACTTCGCTGATTATTACAATATTGAACAACAAACTCACTACTGTAGTCTACCACATGTACATCATCTAGCTCTCGCTTACTTCTCGAGGGTAATTTCATATAAGTCTCTCACTTGCTCACTCTATTTCACTCGTAATGTCCTTATTCTGATTCCTTAACCACCCTAAGCTCAGTTTTTCCATAGTGACTCCCTAAATAGTCTTATGATTGAAATGCTCTTCCCCTCACATATTTGATTTTTTTGGCTCCTTTGTGCCATTCAGGTCTCAGCTTGAATGTCATCTCTTCAGAAAGATATTTCCAGTATTCATTATCTAACTCAGCTACTGAGCATTGGTCAATTATCTTACTCCATTATATACAGAACTTCCTAATGCCTGATATTTTTGAAAAATCATTTGTTGGATAACTATCCATCAGAGTAGTGACCTTGTTGATCATGTAACTACTGTATCACCAAGGTCTAAAGCAGGAAATGGCACAAAGCAACATTCAGTAATTATTTGTTGAATAAATAATTTAATGAATGGATAAATGAATAATATCTATTTTACTTTATGCACTCAGGCCTAACACAGTGACTAACTTTTTAAGTACTCAATAAATTTTGAATGAATATATCTGATTTTACTGAGTTTATGTATGTTTTGTAAGGATTATAGAGCTCTCTTCATATATACCAAAAAAAACAAACCCAGTGCCGTTGAGTCGATTCTGACTCATAGCGACCCTATAGGACAAAGTAGAACTGCCCCGTCGAGTTTCCAAGGAGCTCCTGGTGGATTTCAACTGCTGACCCTTTGGTTAGCAGCCGTAGCTCTTAACCACTACATCACCAGGGTTTCCCTCTTCGTACATAGCGATATGTTTTTTTGATGCCAGTATAAAATATAAAAAATAAATAGATGCCAGAAGGAGATAGCCGCTTGAATGAACTATGTTTACTACAGCATTTAGGCTGACCAAAAATGTGTTGGTGGTAAGGGCAGGTTTGTATATATTTAAAGTTATATGCGAACACTAAGGCACTGGGGTTTTTTGGGTGCTCCCGTTTTTTGGGTAAGGCAAAAAAAAAAAAATCAATCTATGAAAAATAGAGAATTCATGAATATTTTCTGAAATAGAGAATTTAGAAATATTATTGAAATGAATAACTCAAAAGAAGTATTAAACTATATAGCAGAATGGTTGCCATCGAAGTTCATGAACCAGAAGAGAGAACCAAAAAAGAAAAAAATCAGCAAAAAAGCAATTTTGAGAACAATGTTAAGAATAGTAATCTAATTTACATTAAAAACAAACATCATAAAGGGAAATTATAGTAACTGCCAAGATAAGTATAACTCAAGGAAACTATAATAAATACAAAAGGAATGAAAAAAAAAAAAAAAAGAGTTACTGAGGTTTACCCTATAAATTCAAAACAGCGGCCCCTCCTGGTGAGAGGAGTAAGACTGGGTGATGGTCAAGGAATGGAGGTACAAGGTATATATACAAATGTTTCATGTGAAAAATGTATTCATGTATTACATATGCAAATTTAGAAATAAAATATTGAAAGGGAATGTGTGTGTTCAAGCCTACAAATATAATAAGGGAATGCTTGAAACATTCATAAATGGGAACTGAATGTCCCCTGACATTACAATAGTTATTTTTCTTCTTTTTCAGAATATGTGAGATTTATGGATTATGACCCTGTCTTTTAATCAAAGGAGACCAGTCACTGCAACATTTTTCTTGTAAGAGTGGCCATGATTATATCTGTTCTGGGGGATATTTCAGTATGTCTACTTGCCTAATTTATTTAGAAACATGCCTATAAGTTATTACACATATAATAGAACTCTGCCACTGAGGAAGGTTTAGCGGATTTAGACCATGGGGAGGTTGTGAGTAGAGTCTCTTGTTGGCTACCACATTTGTTCCAGGGTAAGTTTATAATACAAGGTCAAGACACTTCCACCATTTGTTGAAAGAGTCATTAAAATTGTTCTCCTGGATGTATGACCTATAGGAAAATATTCCTTGTGTCTACTTAATTACCAAGCAAATCATTCCAGTAGACAGAGAGAGAAAGAGGCTATTAGGTTCTCTAATTTTTGTTTTATTGAACTAATAATTCTCCAGAAAAATTGATAAAAATTTTAAAAAAAGAGAGGGGAAAAAACTCCAGAAAATATCAATATCAGAAATGCAAAGAGGAAATATCACAATAGAGCATAAAAAACCAAACCAAACCCACCGCTGTTGAGTCGATTCTGACTCATAGTGACCCTATAGAACAGAGTAGAACTGCCCCATAGAGTTTCCAAGGAGCACCTGGCGGATTCGAACTGCTGACCTCTTGTTAGCAGCTGTAGCACTTAACCACTATGCCACCCGTCTTTCCACAATAGAGCATACAGACATAAAAATACAAGAAGGAGTTTATAGAACATTTTATGCCAATGATAAATTTAACAACTATGATTAAATGGACAAATTTTCAAAAAATAAGGAATTGACATATCACTGGTTTTAATTAGCTGCATAATATTCTATTACAAGGCCATATCAAGGTATCCCACCAAAATGCTACTGCAGGATATTTAGGTTGTTTCTAACTCTTCACTATTTTAGGCAAACCAGCTAATAACATCCTTATGAGCAAAATAATAACTTATAAATTGATTTATTTCTTTAAATTTTATGATATCAAGGAAACAATTTTGCTCATCTTTCTCCCCTCATTAAATTGAATAGCAATATATATATATTTTCATGGTTTTAAAATTTTTATTAAAATTTTCTTTAAAAAGTATTATGGCCTTCTACTTCCACTTAGGATGCAGAAATCCACAAAAGAATGTCTCTCCCACCATAATAATGAAAGAATTATAGGTAATATTCCATCACAACTATTGTTGAGCTAATTAAGAACTGAAACCTCAAAGATACCAAGGAAACTGAATTCAGAAGAGGAGCTCACCTTTCCAAAGACGCATGGAAAACATGAACTGTTTCCCTTTGGATAGACCATGGAAGAACGAGTTGGCCACCGTATAAGTGCACGAGAAGAAATTAGCTACAATTTTAACAAATTCTTGAAGACCAAGAGTGGGCTACTACGTCAGTTGAGAAGAAATGGGGTCCCAGACAAAAGTAAATTTGCACTCACTCACAAACTGTTTGCTGTAGGCCTCCAGTGGGTAATTATGAGAAATTAGGAGCAGGAAAGGACATCAGAGAGAGCCCATCTTGGTAGGTGAGTTGTATAGGACATGATTAGTTCTTGTCAGGAGATAATTCCTGCCTGGTTTCCAAGACCCTCCTCTCCTATGAAGCAAAAGCCTTTAGCTGTTGGAAAAAGGGAAATAAATGTTCTCGATACAAGAACTCAAACAAGGATAATTTCTTTTAAGAGAGGAATAGAAGAAAATGGCATTTTCTTTGAGGGAAGGTGTAGGAAAAATACTCATGTCCTAGACTCAAGCAGTAGTACATTGATGCTGGGGAAGCAGTAGTTGCAAAAAATTTCTATCTCTATTAGAGGAGCAGGAAGCATCCTAGGCACAGGGTTCTATACTGATTGCAAGCAGAGGTCTACAGCCTCAGGGAAAGGATTAGTAAGCTCTCTCCTATCCAAGACATAAGAAAAAAGAGGAGGCTTCTGAGAAAACCCCATCTTGATGCTAAGGAACATAAGCTTTGCCTAAGATTTAGGCTGGACAAGTATAACAGAGGACTATACTGCCTTCACCATATGACTATGAAGAAGTAACAAGCAAAAGCAGTCTACTACTACGGGAGGTCCCCATGTGTCTGTCAGTTTGTCGTACTGTGGAAGCTTGTGTGTTGCTGTGATGCTGGAAGCTACGCCACCGGTATTAAAATACCAGCAGGGTCACCCATGGCAGACAGGTTTCAGCTGAGCATCCAGATTAAGACAGACTGGGGAGAAGAACCTGGTGGTCTACTTCTGAAAATAATTAGCCAGTGAAAACCCTATGAATGGCAGGGAAACATTTTCTGATACAATGCTGAAAGACGAGACTCTCAGGTTGAAAGTCACTCAAAATACGACTGGGGAAGAGCTGCCTCCTCAAAGAAGAGTCAACTTAATGACATGGGTGGAGTCGGAACCTTCATTTGCTGATGTGGCACAACTCAAAATGAGAAAAAAAACATCTGCAAATATCCATTAAGGAAGGAAGAAGTGCAAGCTGTACAGAAGGCATTGGCCAAAACAAGGCTCCATGAATTGACAGAACACTAATTCAGATGTTTTAACAAATGGATGCAGTGCTGGAAGTGCTCATTCGTCTATGCCAAGAAATGTGGAAGACAGCTACCTGGACAACTGACTGGAAGAGATTCATATTTATGCCTATTCCTAAGAAAGGTGATCCACCCGAATGCAGAAATTATCAAACAATATCACTAATGCCACATGCAAGCAAAATTTTGCTGAAGATCATTCAAAAGCTGCTGTAACAGTATATTGATAGGGAACTGCCAGAAATTCAGGCTGGATTCAGAAGAGGACATGGAACTAGGGATATCATTGCTGATGTCAGATGGATCCTGGCTGAAAGCAGAGAATACCAGAAAGATGTTCACCTGTGTTTTGTTGACTATGCAAAGACATTCAACTGTGTGGATCATAACAAACTATGGATAATATTGCGAAGAATGGCAATTCCAGGACACTTAGCTATGCTAACCCAAACCCTACATGTAGACCAAGAGGCAGTCGTTCAAAGAGAACAAGGGGATACTGCATAGTTTAAAGTCAGGAAAGATGTGTCAGTGTTGTATCCTTTCATCAACAATATTCAATCTGTGTGCTGAACAAAAAATCTGAGAAGCTGAACTATATGAAGAAGAATGAGGCATCAGGATTAGAGGAAGAGTTATTAACAACCTACATTATGCAGATGACACAACCTTGCTTGCTGAAAGTGAAGAGGACTTGAAGCATTTACTGATAAAGATTAAAGGCTACAGCCTTCAGTATGGATTACACCACCAACATAGAGAAAACAAAAATTCTCACAACTGTACCAATAAGCAACATCATGATAAACGGAGAAAAGATTAAGGTTGTCAAGGATTTCATTTTAGTTGGATCCACAATCAATACTCGTAGAAGCAGCAGTCAAGAAATCAAAAGACATATTGCAAATCGGCTTCAAGAGATCCCTTAAAGTCTTAAAAAGCAAATATGTCACCTTGAGGACTAAGGTGCACCTGACCCAAGCCATGGTGTTTTCAGGAAGACTGAAGGAGAATTGATGCCTTTGAACTGTAGTGTTAGCAAACAATATTGAATATACGATGCACTTCCGAAGGAATGAATGAATCTGTCTTGGAAGAAATATAACCAAAATGCTCCTTGGAAGCAAGGAAGGCAAGACCACATCTCACATCCTTTGGACATGTTGTCAGAGGGGTCAGTCCCTGGAGAAGGACATCATGCTTGGTAAAGCAGAAGGTCAACAAAAAAGAGGAAGACCCTCAATGAGGTGAATTGACACAGTGACTGCAACAATGGGCTCAAGCATAGCAACAATTGTGAGGATAGCATAGGACAGGGCAGTGTTTGGCTCTGTTGTGCATAGGATAGCTTCGAGTCAGAACCAACTCAACAGCACCTAACAACAAAAACAACATTAGTGGAGTAGAAGGAATGTAGAGAGAGGCTCCTTTTGTAGAACAAGTGAACAAGGATAGCATTTGTCCCAGGGAAGAAAAACAATGTAGGAGGACTTGTACTTCCCAATCTCAAAACATATTATAAAGCTACAGTGGTCAAGACAGTCTTATACTGGTATAAACCAATGGAACAGGATTTAAAGTCCAGAAATAAACCTGCAGGTCTATTGTCAATTGATTTTTTACAAAGGAGCTAAATTATCCAATGGAGAAAGAATAGTCTCTATAATAACTGGTCCTAGGACAACTGGATTTCTACAGACAAAAGAATGAACCTAGAGCTGTGCATCACACCATATGCAAAAACTAACTCAAAATAGATGAAAGGCCCAATCTGAAACTATGAAACTCTTGTTGTTGTTGTTAGGTGATGTCAAGTTGGTTCCAACTCATAGCGACCCTATGCACAACAGAACGAAACACTGCCCAGTCCTGCACTATCCTTACAATCGTTGTTATGCTTGAGCTATAAAACTCTTAGAAGAAAATGTAGTGTTTCAGGATCTAGTTTTCAACACAATGGATTCTTAGATATGACACTAAAAGTATAAGCAACAAAAGGCAAAATAGAGAAATGGGACCTCAACAAAATGAAAAACTTTTGTTTATCAAAGGACTTTATCAACAAAGTAAACAGACAACCAGCAGAATGGGAAAACAGACGCTTCAGTGAAAAGATACAGATTACACATGAAAAGTTACCTAGTAACAGTTAAGAAAATGCAAATTAAAACCACAATGAGATATCACTACACACCTCTTAAAATTAAAATAAATAGTAAAAGCCTGATAATATTGGAGAGAATGCAGAACAATTGGAATTCTCATATATTAGTAGCTGAAATACAAATTATTACATCTGCTTTGGAAAAACATTTTAGCAACTTCTTCTAAAGGTAAGCATACACTTACCATAGTATCCAGCAATCCCACTTTAGTTAAATCAAACAAGAAATCAAAACATAAACCCATACAAAAACCTGTATTTATAATAGCTACATTCATGATGACCCAAACTGCAATCGATGTTAATGCCCATTACTGGGGAATACCTAAAAAAATCACAGTATACTCATACAATTAAATACTACTTCACAATAAAAATGGATTAGCTATTGTAGTACCCAACGATATGGATGAATTTCAAAATAATTATTCTGACTAAAAGAATCCAGACACAAAAACTACACACCATGTACATCAATTTATACGACATTCTGGTGAAAAAAAAATGATAGGAATAGAAACTTGATCAGTTGTTGTGATGGGTTGAGGGTGGGGAATTGATTGGCTACAAAGGACATGGTGGAAATATTTTTGGGAGAATGGAAATATTCTATATCTTGATTGTGATAGTTGTTATATGATTGTCAGGGAGCTGAGTTGAGCAAAGCTGAGAGAGCTGAGCTGAACTGCTAAGTATCAGAGTAGCAAATTAAATCAATGAGCCAAAATGACAGTAATAGTCAAGGCCTTTACTTACTACTCCAGTAGTATAACGAAAAGGTCAAACCCAGAGAGGGGGTGCCTGGATCCGCCCATTCCATATTTCCCCAGGAAGAGTACAGACAGGAGGGTCAGGTGGATCAGTGAAGACAAGGGAACCATGTCACTGCTAAAAGAGCCCTGAAAAAAAAGGCTCCTGCAGTTTTATGGACCTCGGGGCTCCAGGAGGGTCAGGGAGGAAAGGCTAGTAATGAAAAAGTACTGTGTACTTTGTCTGAGTGAGAATGGTGTCTTCAAGGTCTTCCCTCTTCCCCCAAGTAAGAAGGCTTGGGGAAGGCCTCTGCTAAAGACCCCCCACCACCATGAACAAGCTCCTGTATGAGGCACTTGGGTTAAGAATAAAGATATGCAGAAGAGCTTGTCTGGTGGAGGGGGCTGGTGCTGAGTCCTTGACTACCTCCCTTCAGAGACTCAACACACTGGCTCTGCATGAAGTCTGGTTGGGGAGGGCAGTTTTTTACCTGCCAGGTAGACCCTTTGCAATTGCCTGTGGTCAGGCCGGAAAATAAGTTTTTAGCCAGAAGCCAGACTCCTCAATGTCAAAACTCATAGGGTTATATACCTAAAAAAAGTGAGTTATACTTTATGCAAATTAGTGTTCAATAAACCTTTTAAAAAAGATACTCCTTTAATCTCCACTTTACAAATGAAACACGTGAAACTCAAAGTGGTTTAAGTTCCTTATTAATGTCAAAAAGGCATGGATGTTATTAAAACTGTTGCCATTGAGTCTGCTCTGACTTGTGGCAATCCTATGCGTGTCAGACTAGAACTGTTCTCCACAGGGTTTTCAACGGCTGATTTTCAGAAGTAAATCCCCAGGACTTTATACTGAAGTAGCTCTGGGTGGACTTAAACTTCCAACACTTTGGTTACCAGCTGAGCACATTAACGATTTGTACCACCCAGTAACTCCATGGGTGTTAGAGCTGTCTTTTAAATAAATGTGTCTAATTACTTTCCATTAGGGGACTTACTGTTAAATTTCCCACATCAAGAAACCTTGGACCCTGAGATTGGATTTTACTTAATCAGCATCACACTGCTGTCAATGGTCAACCAAACAAAAACTCAAATATCCTGAGTAAGGCTCCCACCCTCATACAATGTTCATAAAAAAATCAAACCCATTCCCATCAAGCTGATTCTGACTCATGAGGACCCCATGTGTTATAGAGTAGAAATGAGCACCTAGAGTTTTCTTGGCTGTAATCTTACAGAAGTAGATTGCCAGGTCTTTCTTTTGTGGTGCTGCTGGGTGGGTTCGAATTGTTAACTTTGATTGGTAGCCAAGTGTAAGCCATTTGTGCCATCCAGGGCACGCTAGTGCCCTTCAAAATCTGTTATCTAACTTTTTACTGGGAACTGGCTCTAGAAAGTTAACCAAGTCATTGTAACTGGTATGGCGATACTGTGTAGGCAGATGCAATTTAAATAGCACTAAACTTTCTATACCAAAGGAAAAAAAAAAAGGTATTTTGCCCATTTCATGATGTAAGGATAGGTAGAAATAAAAATTTTAAAAGTTGCATTGGTCCCTAAATTTACCTTAAAAATTTGCACTTATTTACTGCATAAAACATGTAATGAATATGACTTGTTATTTTTCCTATCCCCAGAAAACATATTTATTTGTGGTAGACTCTAATACTAATATCTTCTTTTGTGTCCATTATCATGTCAACAAATTCTTATAGTCTACCATCAAATTTCAATAATAGTGAAAAAAAATTGCTGTCATATAATCTCCCCTTCTTACTTAATATAATTATTTTAATATAAGAGTTACAGCTGGTAAAAATAGCTTTTCTGCCACAATATGCTTATAAAGCAGAGAATTTCCAGGAAATTAATAAATAAGAGAAGGCACATATGTAAATCATCTGCATACTTATTAAAAACGACAAGAAAGGAAACAATCTTTTTTATGATTCTTCTTTATCTAATCTATAATTTGAAATCATTTATAAAATGTTCTTTAATTCTAACATTAGAAAATAATACAGAGATCTTAGTTTTTAAAAGTAATCAACCCTACCCATTCTAAAAACTCGTTGACATTGATTCTGACTCATTTTAGTTTTATCTCTTACCAATGTCATTTTAAACCTTTTAAATCTGTCCTCATAATTATCAAATGCCCATGCCCTTGTGTTCTAAGAAAACAAACATAATTCTCTTAATTTCTTTCAAAATTCTTTAAAAAAAAAAATGAATTCAAAAGGAAGAAAAAACATCTAATTATATATTTCTCTCCCATCTGAAGATGTTCTTTCATTTGCAGTTCTTTTATTTCGTTTGGTTCCGAAGTGCTATGAGTCCTCTTTGGACATACGCATTCCGGAAATGGAGTCTGCCTTAAGCACTGTGACGCACCCAGAGATGAAGAGCTTTAAAACGAATATTCCTTTCATCTCTCCTCACTCTTACTCTTGGATTCTAGTTCTTTTTTCATCAATGATAACGAAAATGGCTATGACATTCTACATCTGGGCCATTTGATTGTTTTATGTTGAAAGTGGTATATATTTTGAAGTCTTCCTAAATTACATTTTAAGTGTATATAACATTTTAAATAAATTTATTAAATTTTTAAATAAATTTATTAAATGAAATTTATTTAAAATTTGATATACATATAAATAAAAAGTTTAAATATAAAAGACTCAGATGCACTATATTTTTTAAATCTGTTGATAATAAGTAGTAATTAACTGTGAATAATCAGCACACAATGCATCCTTAAACAAACATCATACATGCCTCGAATAAAGATTAAGCAAACAAAAAGGGTTTTCTTTAATGCTGATGAGAATATAGGCAAGGAATATGTGGTTTGTATATTTAAAATAACAAGTATTGTAAAGATTACCACACTTCTGTCAGTTTGTCGTACTGTGGTGGCTTGAGTGTTGCTGTGATGCTGGGAACTATGTCACCAGTGTTTCAAATACCAGCAAGGTCACCTATGGCGGACAGAATTTAGCAGAGCTTCCAGACTAAAAAAAAAAAAAAAAATTTTTTTTTTCCAGACTAGGAAAAAAGACCTGGCAATCTACTGAAAAAATTGGCTGGTGAAAACCTTATGCATAGCAGCAGAACAGTGTCCGATACAGTGCCAGAAGTTGAGCCGTCAGGTTAGAAGTTGCTCAAAATACAAGCAGAGAAGAGCTGTCTCCTCAAAGTTAAGGTTGACCTTAATGGCATAGGTGGAGTAAAGCTTAGAGGACCTTCATTTGCTCATGGGGCACAACTAAAAATGAGAAGAAAGAGCTGCAAATATTAAAAATCAGATTGTGGAATGTAGGAAGTATGAATCTAAGAAAACTGGAAGTTGTCAAAATGAAATGAAACTCATAAAATCAATATTCTAGGCATAAGTGTGCTGACATGGACTGGTACTGGCCATTTTGAATCAAACAATCACATGGTCTACTATGCCGAGAATGACAATTTGAAGAGGAATGACATCACATTCATTGTCAAAAACAATATTTCAAGATCTATCCTGAAGTACAATCTGTCAATCATAGGATAATATCCATATGTCTACAAAGAAGATCAGTTAATGTGGCTATTATTCAAATTTAGGCATCAAACCACTAATACCAAAGATGAAGAATTTAAAGACTTTGACCAACTTCTGCAGTCTGAAATTAATCAAAATACAATCAAGGTGCATTGACAATTACTGGTGATTGAAATGTGAAAGGTGGAAACAAAGAAGGATCAGTAGTTGGAAAATATGGCCTTGGTGACAGAAATGATGCTGGAGAGCACATGATAGAATTTTGCAAGACCAAGGACTTATTCACTGAAAATAAGTCTTTTTCAACAACATAAACAGTGATTATACATGAGAACCTCACCAGATGGGATAAAAAAAGTAATAAAGTCAACTACATATGTGGAAAGAGACAATGGAGAGCTCAATATCATCAGTCAGAATATGGCCGGGGGCTGACTGTGAAACAGACCATCTGTTGCTCACATAAAAAAAAAAAAAAAACACTGAAGCTGAAGAAAACTAACACAAGTCCACAAGAGCCAGAGTATGACCTTGAGTGAGTACATTGCACCTGAATTTAGAGGCCATCTCAAGAATAGATTTGACGCATTGAACACTAATGACTGCAAACCAGATGAGTTGTGGAGTGACATCAATTTCATCATACATGAAGTAAGAAAGAGGTCATTAAAAAGACAGAAAAGAAAGAAAAGACCAAAATGTGTGTCAGAAGAGACTCTGAAAGTTGCTCTTGAACATAGAGTAACTAAAGCGACAAGAAAAAATGATGATGTAAAAGAGCTGAACAGGGTTGTTTGAGAAGACAAAATATTACAATGAAATGTGCAAAGACTTGGAAATAGAAAACCAAAAGGAAAGAACACGTTCAGCACTTCTCAAACTGAAAGAAGTGAAGAAAAAATCAAGCCTCGAGTTGCAATATTGAAGAATTCTACAGAGAAAATATTGAACAATGTGGGAAGCATTAAAAGAAGATGGAAGGAATACATAGAGTCACTATACCAAAAAGAACTGGTCAGTGTTCAACTCTTTCAGGAGGTAGCATATAATCAAGAACCCATGGTACTGAAGGAAGAAGTCCAAGCTGCACTAAAGGCATTGGCTAACAACAAGGCTCCAGGAATTTACAAAATACCAAATGAGATGTTTCAACAAACAGATGCATCACTGGAAGCACTCACTTGTCTACGCCAAGAAATTTGGAAAACAGCTACCTGGACAGCCAACTGGAAGGGGTCCATATTTATGCCTATTCCCGAGAAAGGTGATCCAACCAAATGAGGAAATCATCAAGCAATATCGTTAATATCATATGCAAGCAAAATTTTGCTGAAAATCATTCAAAAGTGGCTGCAGCAGTATATCAACAGGCAACTACCAGAAATTCAGCCCAGATTCAGAGGAGGATGTGGAACCAGGGATATCATTGCCAACGTTAGATGGATCCTGGCTAAAAGCAGAGAATACCAGAAGGATGTTCGGTGTTTTATTGACTGTGCAAAGGCATTCAACTGTGTGGATCATAAAAAATTATAGACAACATTGTGAAGAATGGCAATTCCAGAACACGTAATTGTGCTCATGAGGAACCTGTACATAGATCAAGAGGCAGTTGTTCAGACAGAACAAGAGTACACTGTATGGTTTAAAGTCAGGAAAGGTGTGCATCAGAGTTGTATCCTTTCATCATACTTATTCAGTCTGTATGCTGAGCAAATAATAACCCGAACCCAGACTATATGAAGAAGAATGTGGCATCAGGAATGGAGAGAGACTCATTAATAACCTGCAATATGCAGATGGCACAACCTTGCTTACTGAAAATGAAGAGGACTTGAAGCACTTACTGATGAAGATCAAAGACTACAGCTTTCAGTATAGATTACACTCCAACATAAAGAAAACAAAAATCCTTGCAACTGGACCAAGAAGCAACATCATGATAAACAGAGAAATGATAAAAGTTGTGAAAGATTTCATTTTACTTGGGTCCATAATCACATCCGTGGGAACAGCAGTCTAGAAATCAAAGGATGTATTTCATTGGGCAAATCTGCTGTAAGAGACCTCTTTAAAGTGTTAGAAAGCAAAGATGTCACTTTGAGGACTAAGGTATAGCTGATCTAAGCCACGGTATTTTCAATCATCTCATATGCATGTGAAAGCCGGATAATGAGTAAGGAAGATTGAAGAAGAATTAATGCCTTCAAATTATGACAAAGAATATGGACTGCCAGAAGAACAAACACATCCGTCTTGGAAGAAGTACAGCCAGAATGCTCCTTAGAAGTGACGATGGTGAGAGTTTGTCTCATTTACTTTGAATATGTTATCAGGAGGCACCAGTTCCTGGAGAAGGACATCATGCTTGATGAAGTTGAGGGTCAGTGATAAAGAGGAAGACTGTCAATGAGACGGATTGACACAGTGGCTGCAACAGTGAGCCCAAATGTAGCAATGATTGTGAGGGTGGCGCAGGATCATGCAGTGTTTTGTTCTGTTGTACATAGGGTTGCTATGGTTTGGATCTGAATTGAGGGCACTTAACAACAACAACAACATTGTAAAAATTACCTGCTTATAAGATATATCAAAAATTCAGCTATCTAGGGTTTTATTTGGCTAACTTTTTCCCCTACTATGTGAACCAATAAAAGCCATCCTTTACAATACTCACATTCCTTGATTGACAATGGGATGCTAACTCTGAAGCAGTGAGTAAGAAGGAGGTTAGTCTGTGCATCTTGAAAAAATCTATTTCAGGTAGCCTCATGAAGCCCCAAGGGCCTACAAATAGTAAAGCTATTTAGTGTCATTCAAAAGGACTTTCTCTTCCCATCCATATTTCTGTATCAGAAAATTATTTTCAACAATTAAGTATATTCTAGAAAACATAGAAACATAGATATGGTTGTTCAAAGGAACTTAGTATCTCAGTTCAATTTCTACTCAAGATGAAGGGACTGAGCCTTCTAAACATTTAACAGAGCAAGTTCGTATCTGATATAGGTTGGGAACCTACATCTGATTCCTAGTTTACTGTATATTCTATGATATCAGAATGAAAGATATGGCTCTTATATATCTGCCCATATCAGGGATTTTACTATTTGCACCTAGTTTTTTTTGCAAGTGCAAATAGGTGTTCCTGAGACAAATGTTGGAATGCTTATATAAAGAAAATGACACAGAAAAGTATGGAGGAAGAAATATGAAATAAATAGAAGAGGAAGGCACAATTAAAATTGTAGATTGTATAATGGTTTGATCATAAAAACACTTTCTAGATAAGCTAGAGCCAGCAAGATGCCACCAAGAATTATACTTTTAATTGATGCCTGGATATGGCGGAATCCTGCTGACCGTCCTTTTTTTCTGCCTCATTTCCTGAGAACTTCAATTTTTAGGATTTATGACTGTGAAATGAATAAACAGACAGGGGATTAAAACCAATTTAAGAAGCCTCCATTCTGACAGTATGATAGGCTTGAGATCTGGAGAATCCATAGAGTTTGTTAATTTAATATAGTTTCTGATATAAATATAATACTTTCCCCAAAACATTCACAAAACTCTTGCTTTCTTGACATTAAGAAACAGAATTATATCCTCAGATTGGGCAGACTTTTGTGAAATTTAGTCACGTATCAAATATTATCATTTATAATATTAGTTCCTTTGAAATATTTTTGTTGTCATTAGGTTCCGTTGAGTTGGTTCCACTCATAGCAACCCTATGTACAATGAAATACTTTACACATAGTTAATCTTATCTATGGAAGAAAGCTCATATCATTTCTCCCACTCTAATACTACACAGATATATTAAATACTTTACATGTGCCAGATGCCCAGTTTAAGACTTTACATAAGCATCTCATTTAATCTTCACAACAACATATAATACAGTGGCATAATAAGAAAAGAAACTAAGGCTTATTAGATTAATAAGTGATACAAATAAAGGCTAGAATATGAACCCAGGCATTACGATTTACTGTGTCTGTATGCTTAACTACCATGTGTCTTAGTTATCTAGTGCTGCCATAATAGAAATACTACCAGTGAATGGCTTTAACAAGAGAAATTTATTTTCTCACAGTCTAGTAGGTTACAAGTTTAAATTCAGGGCATCGGCTCCAAGAGAAGACTCTCTCTCTCTTTCGGCTCTGGAGGAAGGCCCTTGGTCCTCTACCTTCCCATGGTTGAGGAGTTCTTCAGGTGCAGGGACCCTGCGTCCAAAGGATGCACTCTGCTCCTAGTGCTGCTTTCTTGGTGGTATGAGGTCCCCAACTCTCTGCTTGCTTCCCTTTCCTTTTATCTCTTGAGAGATAAAAGGTGGTGCAGGCCACACCCCAGGGAAACTCCTTTTACCTTGGGTCAGGGTGGTGACCTGAGTAACAGTGGTGTTACAATCCCACCCTAATCCACAAAAAATTACAATCAAAAAATGGAGGACAACCACACAATACTGGGAATCATGGCCTAACCAAGTTGATGCACACATTTTTGGGGGGACATAATTCAGTCTATAACACTATGTTATATTGTTTTATGTGTGAGGAAACTAAGCTATGAAGGACTAAGTGTCTTGTTTGAGTTCATGGAGTAAATTAGAGGAGATGTAAGAATGAAAAGAAAATTACAAACATCATCATTATACAAGATTTCAAAGAAATAATGGTGTTTTAAAAAATAATTTTACATTTAGACAGTGTACATTTAAAAGAAAATTATGGGAGGCGGGGCCAAGATGGCTGACTAGGTAGAACTACAGCAGATCCCTCTTGCAACACAGACTCGGAAAAACAAGTGAATCGATCACATACATGACAATCTACGAACACTGACCATCAAACACAGATCTGAAGAGTTGACCTGAGTGACAGAGACTCAGCCAGGGCAAGCAGGCTGCACACTGATGGGGCTAACGAGAGAACAATCAACCACGGGGAAGCAGCGACTGTTTTTGGAGCCTGGAGCCAGCGTCCCAGTCAGAAAACCTTGGCACCAGGCTTTGGACTGGGCGCAGGGAGCTGAGCATGGCTTCCTGAGAGGATGCAAACATGGGACGCAGCCCTAGTCCCCTGAAGTAACCTTGGGGAAAGCCCAGCCAGTGCATGCAGGCCGCACAATGACGTGGCTGACAGGAGGAGAAGTCACCGGAAGGCAGCGACTGGTTTTGGAGCCTGGAATGCAGCATCCCAACTGGGGAACCGTGGTGTTGGGGTTTGGACTGGGAGCAGAGGAGCTGACCACGACTTCTGAGACAGCACAAACACCGGGACGGGGGACTGACCCTCCAGGGCAATCTGGACCCAGCCAGCACACACAGGCTACAGGCCCCTTGGGAATCTCAGTTAAAACAGTCATTACCAAGAAAGATAAGTAACTTTGTCTATATTGTTGGGTGCTACCCTCTACTATCTATCTGATCTCTCCCCTCTTTGCCCCAGGCGACTTCATTAATATTGGAATTTCCTAAGCCAGGGAGTGAAGTGCTCTGTGGTTTTTTTTTTTCTTTTTCTTTTCCTAACCCATTCTCCTGGACTGAGAGAAGCAGCTACTAAAAACCCAGGGATGAAAAACCATTCCCTGACTTCCCTAAACTGGAATAAAAATACAGAACCAGCTCCAGACAAGCATATGAGATCCACAGTCTTTGGCTTTCATCCCTACAGGGAACAAGGTGGCTATTATAATGCAAAGGCAATTCTGATAGAGATCTGACTGTAATTGTTTTAGCAGATCACTGGAAAGACAAGTTTTCCAGGTCTGATATCTCTACCTATTAAACAGAGCCCTCACTGATCCACAACCGGGAACTGAGGGCTGAAGCTCCACCCAAAGCACCTAGCCACCTGCCAAAGGGGTCTGAGGATAGTGACACCTACCAGTCTTTAGAGGTACATGCATTGGGTGCCTAAAGTACAGCTGCAGAGCCCACCCACCAAAGTGCTTTAGGAATAGAGACACACCTACCTCACTGGCACGGGGGAGAAGGCTGTCAGCACCCTGCCCCCCATGGAGTGTGATCCCCCCTGTCACTACTAGAATCTGGTGCACACAACTGTCACCACTACTCCTCTAAGTTAATAGGTGACAGTCTACACCACACACTTGGTGACCCAAAATCAGAACACCTAAGCTGATTCTATTCAAGAATAGTGAATGGACTGTTAGGCTTATATATCTGGTAACAGCCCAAACCACCTTGTAATAGGACATAAGTGATTCAAAGACTATAACAATCAAGACAGCGCAATCTAGTAGCCCATCTGGGTATACTGAAAGAAAACAAAACAAGATGAGACACAGTGAGCAAATATAAAACAAATCCTTACAATATCTTATGGATGGCTTGGAGACAGCAGTCAATATCAAACCACATAAAGAAGCAGACCATGATTGCTTCTACAACTCCCCAAATGAAAGAATCAAAATCTTTCCCAAACGAAGATACAATCCTGGAATTGCCAGATGTGGAGCATAAAAAACTAATATATGAATGCTTCAAGACATCAGGGATGACCTCAGAAATGAAATAAGGAAATCTACAGAAAAAGCCAAGGAACACACTGATAAAGCAGTTGAAGAAATCAAAAAGATTATTTAAGAACATAGTGGAAAAATTAATAAGCTACAAGAATCCATAGAGAGACAGCATTCAGAAATCCAAGAGATTAACATTAAAATTACAGAATTGGACAACTCAATAGGAAGTCAGAGGAGCAGAATCGAGCAATTGGAATGCAGAGTGGGGGAGGTGGAAGATAAGGTAATTGACACCAATACAGGTGAAGAAAAATCAGATAAAAGAATTAAAAAAAATGAAGAAACCCTAAGAATCATGTGGGACTCTATCAAGAAGAATAACTTGTGTGTGATTGGAGTTCCAGAACAGGGAGGGATAACAGGAAATACAGAGAGAATAGTTGAAGATCTGTTGGCAGAAAACTTCCCTGACATCATGAAAGATGAAAGGATATCTATCTAAGATGCTCATCGAACCCAATATAAGATTGATCCAAAAAGAAAATCACCAAGGCATATTATCATCAAACTTGACAAAACCAAAGATAAAGAGAAAATTTTAAAAGCAATCAGGGATAAAAGAAGAGTCACCTACCAAGGAGAATCAATAAGAATAAGTTCAGACTACTCAGCAGAAACCATGCAAGCAAGCAGGCAATGGGATGACATATATATATGAAGGAGAAAAACTGCCAGCCAAGGATCATATATCCAGCAAAACTCTCTCAAATATGTAGGTGAAATTAAAACATTTACAGATAAACACAAGCTTAGAGAATTTGCAAACACCAAACCAAAGCTACAAGAAATACTAAAGGAAATTGGTCAGAAAATCAATGATATCAGATACCAACACAACACAAGGTCACAGAACAGAACATCCTGATATCAACTCAAATAGGAAAATCACAAAAACAAATTAAGATTAATTTTAAAAAGAAAAAATGCTCAAAACAGGAAATCATTGAAGTCATTATGTAAAAGATCATGATAACCAAAAAGAGGGACTAAGTACAGGAGGCATAGATCTTCCATATGGAGAGGAAAACAAGGCAATATAGGACAAGTCAGGTTTTTACTTGGAAAAATAGGGGTAAATATTAAGGTAAGCACAAAGAAGTCTAGCAATTCCATAATTCAAAATAAAAACCAAGAAAAACATAACAACTCAGCAAACATAAATCCAACTACTATGAAAATGAAGAACACACAATTTACAAAGAAAAACTTCTCAGCACAAAAAAGTAAGTAGAAAAATGAAATTGTCAAAGACACACACAAAAAGGCATCAAAATGACAGCACTAAACTCATACTTATCTATAATTACGCTGAATGTAAATGGACTAAATGCACCAATAAAGAGACAGAGAGTCTCAGACTGGATAAAGAAACACGATCCTTCTATATGCTGCCTACAAGAGACACACCTTAGACTTAGAGACACAAAGAAACTAAAACTCAAAGGATGGAAAAAAATACATCAAACAAACAACAATCAAAAAGAAGCAGGAGTGGCCATATTAATTTCAGACAAAATAGACTTAAAGTTAAATCCACCACAATGGATAAAGAAGGACACTACATAATGATTAAAGGAACAATTGACCAGGAAGAAATAACCATATTAAATATTTATACACCCAATGACAGGGCTGCAAGATGCATAGAACAAACTTTAACAGAACTGAAAAGTGAGATAGACACCTCCACAATTATAGCAGGAGACTTCAACACACCACTTTCGTAGAAGGATAGGACTTCTAGTAAGAAGCTCAATAAAGACACGGAAGATCTAATTGCTGAACTCAACCAACTTGACCTCAGAGACTTATACAGAACCGTCCACCCAACAGCTACAAAGTATACTTTTTTTTTCTAGTGCACATGGAACATTCTCTAGAATAAATCACATATTAGGTCTAAAACAAACCTTTGCAGAATCCAAAACATCGAAATATTACAAAGCATCTTCTCAGACCACAAGACCATAAAAGTAGAAATCAATAACAGAAAAATCACGGAAAAGAAATCAAATACTTGGAAACTGAACAATACCCTCCTGAAAAAAGACTGGGTTATAGAAGACATTAAGAAGGGAATAAAGAAATTCATAGAATGCAACAAGAATGAAAACACTTCCTATCAAAACCTCTGGGACACAGCAAAAGCAGTGCTCAGAGGTCAATTTATATTGATAAATGCACACATACATAAAGAAGAAAGAGCCAAAATCAGAGAACTGTTCGTACAACTTGAACAAATAGAAAGTGAGTGACAAAAGAATCCATCAGGTGCCAGAAAAACACAAATAATAAAAATTAGAGCTGAACTAAATGAGTTAGAGAACAGAAAAACAACTGAAAGAATTAACAAAGCTAAAAGCTGGTTCTTTGAAAAAATCAACAAAATTGATAAACCATCGGCCAGACTGACTAAAGAAATACAGGAAAGGAAACAAATAACCCGAATAAGAAATGAGATGGGCCATATCACAACAGACCCAACTGAAATTAAAAGAATCAAATCAGATTATTACGAAAAGTTGTACTCTAACAAATTTGCAAACCTAGAAGAAATGGATGAATTCCTAGAAAAACACTACCTACCTAAACTAACAAAATCAGAAGTAGAACAATAGACCCATAACAAAAAAAGAGATTGAATAGGTAATCAAAAAACTCCCAACAAAAAAAAGCCCTGGCCCAGACTGCTTCACTGCAGAGCTCTATCATACTTTCAGAAAAGAGCTAACACCGCAACTACTAAAGGTATTTCAAAGCATAGAAAATGATGGAATACTACCTAACTCATTCTATGAAGCCACCATATCCCTGAAACCAAAACCAGGTAAAGACATCACAAAAAAAGAAAATTACAGACCTATATCCCTCATGGACATAGATGCAAAAATCCTCAACAAAATTCTAGCCAATAGAATTCAACAACATATCAAAAAAATAATCCACCATGACCAAGTGGGATTTATACCAGGTATGCAGGGTTTTCAATATTAGAAAAACCATTAATATAATACACCATATAAATAAAACAAGACAAAAACCACATGATCTTATCAACTGATGCAGAAAAGGCATTTGACAAAGTCCAACACCCATTCATGAAAAAACTCTCAGCAAAATAGGATTTGAAGGAAATTCCTCAACATAATAAAGGGCATCTATACAAAGCCAGCACTGGGTTTTTTTTTTTTTTTAATACAAAGCCAACAGCCAACATCATTCTAAGAGGAGAGAGCCCGAAAGCATTTCCCTGGAGAACGGGAACCAGACAAGGATGCCCTTTATCACTGCTCTTATTCAACATTGTGCTAGAGGTCCTAGCCAGAGCAATTAGGCTAGACAAAGAAATAAAGGGCATCCGGATTGGCAACGAAGAAGTAAAATTATCCCTGTTTGCAGATGACATGATCTTATACACAGAAAACCCTAAGGAATCCTTCAGAAAGCTACTGAAACTAATAGAAGAGTTTGGCAGAGTTACAGCTTACAAGATAAACATACAAAAATCACTTGGAGTCCACTACATCAACAAAAAGAACATTGAAGCGGAAATCACCAAATCAATACCATTCACAGTAGCCCCCAAGAAGATAAAATACTTAGGAATAAATCTTACCAAAAATGTAAAAGACCTATACAAAGAAAACTACAAAGTACTAGCACAAGAAACTAAAAGGGACCTGCATAAGTGGAAAAGCATACCTTGCTCGTAGACCAATGGAACAGAATTGAGAACCCAGATATAAATCCATCCACATATGAGCAGCTGATATTTGACAAAGGCCCAGTGTCATTTAATTGGGGAAAAGGTGGTCTTTTTAACAAATGGTGCTGGCATAACTGGATATCCATTTGCAAAAAAATGAAACAGGACCCATACCTCACACCATGCACAAAAACTAACTCAAAGTGGATCAAAGACCTAAACATAAAGACTAAAACGATAAAGCTCATGGAAGAAAAGATAGGGACAACATTATTAGCCCTAATACAAGGCATAAACAGAATACAAAGCATTCCTAAAAATGACAAAGAGAAACCAGATAACTGGGAGCTCCTAAAAATCAAACACCTATGCTCATCTAAAGACTTCACCAAAAGAGTAAAAAGACCACCTACAGATTGGGAAAAAATTTTCAGCTATGACATCTCAGACCAGAGCCTGATTTCTAAAATCTGTATGATTCTGTTAAAACTCAAACACAAAAAGACAAACAACCCAATTAAAAATTGGGCAAAGGATATGAACACGCACTTCATTAAAGGAGATATTCAGGTGGCTAACAGATACATGAGAAAATGCTCTCGATCATTGGCCATTAGAGAAATGCAAATTAAAACTACGATGAGATTCCATCTCATTCCGACAAGGCTGGCATTAATCCAAAAAACACAAAATAATAAATGTTGGAGAGGCTGCGGAGAGATTGGAACTCTTATACACTGCTGGTGGGAATGTAAAATGGGACAACCACTTTGGAAATCTATCTGGCGTTTCCTTAAAAAGTTAGAAATAGAACTGCCATACAACCCAGAAATCCTACTCCTTGGAATATATCCTAGAGAAATAAGAGGCTTTACATGAACAGATATATGCACACCTATGTTTATTGCAGGTCTGTTTACAATAGCAAAAAGCTGGAAGCAACCAAGGTGTCCATCAACGGATGAATGGATAAATAAATAATGATATATTCACACCATGGAATACTACTCATTGATAAAGAACAGTGATGAATCTGTGAAACATTTCATAACATGGAGGAACCTGGAAGGCATTATGCTGAGCGAAATTAGTCAGGTGCAAAAGGACAAATATTGTATAAGACCACTATTATAAGATCTTGAGAAATAGCATAAACTGAGAAGAACACATTCTTTTGTGGTTATGAGAGGGGGGAGGGAGGGAGGGTGGGAGAGGGTTATTTACTGATTAGATAGTAGATAAGAACTGCTTTAGGTGAAGGGAAGGACAACACTCAATACAGGGAAGGTCAGCTCAACTGGACCGGACCAAAAGCAAAGAAGTTTCTTGGACAAACTGAATGCTTCGAGGGTCAGTGGAGCAAGGGCGGGGGTTTGGGGACTACGGCTTCAGAGGACATCTAAGTCAATTGGCAAAATAAATTCTATTAAGAAAACATTCTGCATCCCACTTTGAAGTGTGGCACCTGGGGTCTAAAATGCTAACGAGCGGCCATCTAAGATGCATCAATTGGTCTCAACCCACCTAGATCAAAGGAGAATGAAGAACACCAAGGTCACAAGTAATTATGAACCCAAGAGACACAAAAGGGCTCATGAACTAGAGACTTACATCATCCTGAGACCAGAAGAACTAGATGGCACCTGGCCACAACCGATGACTGCCCTGACAGGGAGCACAACAGAGAATCCCTGAGGGAGCAGGAGAACAGTGGGATGCAGACCCCAAATTCTCATAAAAAGACCAGACTTAATGGTCTGACTGAGACTAGAAGAATCCCAGCAATCATGGTCCCCAAACCTTCTGTTGGCCCAGGATAGGAACCATTCCCAAAGACAACTCATCAGACATGGATTGGACTGGAGAATGGGTTGGAGAGAAATGCTGATGAGGAGTGAGCTACTTATATCAGGTGGACACTTGAGACTGTGTTGGCATCTCCTGTCTAGAGGGGAGATGGGAGGGTAGAGAGGGTTAGAAACTGGCAAAACGGTCACGAAAGGAAAGACTGGAAGGAGAGAGCGGGCTGACTCATTGGAGGAGAGTAAATGGGAGTATGTGGTAAGATGTATATAAGTTTATATGTGAGAGGCTGACTTGATGTGTAAACTTTCACTTAAAGCACAATAAAAATTACTAAAGAAAGAAAATGTTAGTTGGCTACAAATTCATCCCAAATATTAATAGACAAATGAAAAGAAGATAGATAATGACCCATGTTAGTACACTGATAAAAAAAAAAAAAAAGAAGAAAATGATGATGACATTGAGAAGGCATTAACCTTGGAATCAGGCCCCTGGGGAAAATTTAGCCTCTCTCAGTATCATCTAATTCATCTATAATATAGAGAAAATATTTACTTCAGAAGGTACTTTTCAACAACCTAGGAAAGAAAGCATGAAAAGGAAGCTGATGAAAATCAGATTTTTGGTGGTAAGAATGGAATGTGTTTTTGTCATTCTTTTTCCCAGAGCTGGAATATCTTTGACTACTTTTTAATCTCAGATTCTCTTCCTCCCACCACTTAATTTAGAGTCTTGGCCACGGCTTTGTTGAGTTCTGTGGTTGAGGGTCACACTATGCTACAATCCAGGTGTTGGCCAGGGATGAGGTGTCATCAGAAGCTGGAATGGGGAATATTCCACTTCCATGCTCCCTCATATTTTTAGCAGAACTCACCTCCTTGAGGCTATGCAACAGGAATCTCCATTTTCTTTCTGGCTGTCATCAGGGTCTGCTCTCAGGCCCTAGAGCCTACCTAGCTCTCTCCATAGGAAGTTCACAAAATGACTGTTTCATCAAGGCCAGTAAGAGACTCTGTCCCTCCAGTCTGATAAGACAGCATTACAAATAATCACAGTAGTGGCATCCCAATATTTTTGTTCTCTGTGTGTGTATGTTAGTTGCCATCAACTTGGCTCCAACTTAGAGCAAAACGATGCCTGGTCCTACACCATCTTCATAATCATTGCTATGTTTGAGTTCATTGCTGTGGCTGACCATTTACTTTACTGAACAAGGTTTTGTTTTGTTTTGTTTTGTTCTTCTAGCAATTGGGCTTATAACATATCCTAGTCAAAAGGATGACATCTCATCACTCAGCTGCCTATGGAGAAGAGTGCCTATGGAAAGGCAGGGAACTGGAGATGATCTTAGAACCTGAGGGCAGTTTCCAGATGGCAAGCTATATGAGCTTTCTGCCATATAGCCATAAGAAAATAAATCCTGCCAACAATCTGAATGATCCTCCAGAAAGAATGCAGCCCAGCTGATGAATTGGCCCCGGTCCAACTAAGTCCAACTAAGCAATGCCTGCAATCTTGACCCATAGAAACTGCAAGATAATAAATGTATGCTTTTTTAAACCACTAAGTTTGTGCAAAATTGTTACGAAGCAATCAAAATTAATACAGGTTTTGGTACCAGATGTGGGTGATGATATAACAAATAACTACACTGTGGGAGTGGCTTTGAAACTAGGAAGTGGGAAGAAACTGGAAGAACATTTTTTTTTATTGTGCTTTAGGTGAATGTATACAAAGCAAATTAGTTTCTCATTAAACAATTAATAAACAAATTGTTTTGTAACATTGGCTGCCATCCCCATGATGTGTCAACACTCTCCACTTCTCCACCCCGGGTTCCCTGTTTCCATTTGTCCAGTTTCCTTGTCCCTTCCTGCCTTCTCATCTTTGCTTTTGGGTGGTGTGCCCATTTAGTCTTTTATGCCTGATTGAACTCCGAAGCATGTTCCTCACATGTGTTATTGTTTGTCCTATAGACCTGTCTAATCTTTGGCTGAAGAGCGTACCTCAGGAGTGACTTCAGTGCTGAGTTAAAAGGGTATCTGGGGAACATATTCTCGGGGTTTCTCCACCTCTGTCAGACCAATAAGCCTGGTCTTTTTGTGTGTGTGTGTGTGTGTGTGTGTGTGTGTGTGAATTTGAATTTTGTTCTATGTTTTTCTCCTGCTTTGTCCAGGACCCTCTATTGTAATCCTTGTCAGAGCAGTTAGTGGTGGTAGATGAGTACCATCTAGTTGTTCCAGGCTTGTTCTGGTGGAGGCTGTGGTAGTTGTGGTCCGTTAACCCTTTTTACTAATCTTTCTATTGTGTCATTGATTTTCTTCTTTCTCTTTTGCTGTAGTTGGCATGGGACAAGTATGTATATCTTAGATGGCTGCTCACAGGCTTTTAAGACCCCAGATGCTACTCACCACAGTAGGATGTAGAACATTTTCTTTATAAACTATATAATGTCAACTGAGCTAGACCTCCCTGAGACCATGGTCCCCAGTCCTCAGCCCAGTAACTTGGTCCCTCAGGGAGTTTGGATGTGTCTGTGAAGCTACTGTAATTTTACTTTGGTCAAGTTGTTCTGCCTTCCCCAGTGTTGTGTACTGTCTTACCCTTCACCAGAGTTACCACTTATCTGTTGTCTAGCTAGTGCTTTACCTTCTCCTCACCTGCCCTTCTTTGTAACCATCAAAGATTGCTTCTTTCTGTGTGTAAACCTTTTCATGAGTTTTTATAATAGTGGTCACATACAGTTCATCTTTTTGTGATTGACATTTCATTCAGCATAATGCCCTCCAGATTCATCCATGTTGTGAGACATTTCACAGATTCATCATTGTTCTTTATGGCTGCATAGTATTCCATTGTGCATATATACCATAGTTTGTTTAACCGTTCATCTGTTGATGGATACTTAGGTTGTTTCTATTTTTTGCTCGTGTTAATAATGCTGCTATGAACATGGGCGTGCATATGTCTATTCCATGTGATGACTCTTATTTCTGTAGGATATATTCCCAGGAGTGGGATTGCTGGATCATATGGCATTTTCATTTCTAGATTTTTAAGGAAGTGCCATATCTTTTCCCAAAATGGTTCTACCATTTTGAATGCCCACCAGCAGTGAACAAGAGTAGAAATTGGAAGAATTTTGATGAACACAGGAGAAAGCCTAAATCACCTTGCACAGACAGTTGGATGTTGATGGTACTGCCAGTTAGGACTTAGAAGGAAGCAAGGGATGAGTTATTGGAAAATTGAGGATAGGGCAACACTTGCTATGTAGTAATAAAAAAACTTAGTGAAATTGTCACCTTCAGTTATGCAAAAAGTATAACTGGCAAGTAATGAACTTGGGTATAAAGCTAAGGAAATTTTCAAACTAAGTGTTGAAGGTGCAGCTGGTCTTTTCTTCCCACTTATAATAGAATACAATAAGAAAGAGATGAATTGAGGTATAAACTGTTAAATGAAAAGGCACCGGGACCTGATGCTTTTGAAAATTCTCTGACTCTCAGATAGCAATAAAACACTAAAAATTAAGAGACTGAAGGCCTGGAAAGTGTTCACTAGAGAAAAGACTGAGGGTACGACTGGAAAACCATTTGCTAAAACTTCAGAAAATCAAGTCAAAAGTACCCAGACACAAAGGGACCTTTTAAGAGATTAAGGATGTTCCTCATATGCCTTCTCAACCAAATCAAATGATCCACAGGAAGCCTAAGGCTATTGTTCCTCAGCCATCTCAGCAAGAATTAAAGATAGAAGAGATTACCTCAAAAAGATCTCTGGATGTGGCTTTTGTCTAGTAAAGCGAAATCCATGGAAGACAAAGTTTTGAGAAATGTATTTAAGCCAAATACAAAACACTGCCAGCCTGAATTAAAGGGGACAGAGAGAGTACAGAACAAAAGGATTTTGGATTCCTAAAATTTTTATTGCAGGAAGCAGGCTAATGAAAATAATCAGCTGTAAACTCATGCTACCTTTCATGAAAAAGAAAGAACTACACAGGGGGTGAAATCAAGGGCACAGTGAAGGAACTGAGAACCATAGAAAATTATTTCCAAGTTTTAAAACCTAATCTAGAAATCCCAACTTTTCAGCTGGATTTCAGAACTACCAAGGACTATTGACTCCTTTTATCTTCCATTTTCCATCTTTTTGGACCAGAATATCTAAAGTTGTTATCCTATGCCTGGACCATCATTGTGTGCTAGGTGTGTGGGGGCAGAAAACTTTGTCTTTTTGGTTTCATAGGTCCACAGATGGAGATAGATTGTTCTTCTTGGTGGATTACATCCCGAAGGCCCATTAGCATCAGATTTAGATAATTTAGATGATAGAATTTAGACTTTGAGTTGATGCGAAAAAGGGATGAGACTTTTGTGGACTTTGAGATAAGATGATTGTATTTTGCATGTGGAGGGACGTGAATCCTTGGGGGCAAGAAAGTAGACTATGAGAGACAGGCCCAAGTAATCCCCATTATACCCTTGAAGAACCCCTTCCCCATAAATATGGAGAGGATCTGTGACTTGCTTCTAACCAAAATATACGCCAAAGGTGATGGGATGTCACTTTCATGATTAGGTTACATTATATAGACTTCATTTTTTAGCGTACTGCAGAAACAGAGTCAAAGAAAATAGTGAAAGGAAATTTTGTTCCAAATTTTTTATGTATTAAAATAGTTTTTAAAGATCTCCTCCAATATTTCTACAAAAAGAACTGGTAAAAAGGAGAGGGTTAATGAACTTAAGGTCACACTATAATTTAATAGCAAAGTATTGGCTTAAACTGACTCTCCTGATTCCTGGCTCAGTCAGCATTAGACAACATTCAGCTGCACTGAATCTTTATTATTCTCCTTGGCTATTCATCCATTTACTGATGCATTTGTTTTCTCAACAAAATGAATGCTGATTATGTGACATTCTAATCAATTTTCTGGGTGTTGTGGGAAATGTAACCGTAATCAAACACGGGTACTATCAACAACTGATGTGTATAGAAAAAGTAGTGCAGAGCAGTGTGTGATGTGTTTCATGTAAGAGGTATAGATAAGAGGAATTGGAATATAAAGAAGAAAAAGAGTACTTTTACTTTGGGAGGAATTGACATTGAGGAAAGACTACAAGGATGATGTAGTATTTCACTAAGTTTTAAAGGAGCAATAAATTTAGAATCAATGGAAATAAGGTAAAAGTGAGAACAAAAGTACTCCTCTCTCAGAAAGGGTGTTTTTATTTCAGGCATCTTTTTCTGCATCAGGAAACCCTAGTGGCATAGTGGTTAAGAGCTATGGCTGCTAACCAAAAAGTTGGCAGTTTGAATCTACGAAGCTTTCCTTGGAAACTCTATGGGGCAGTTCTACCCCATCCTATAGAGTTGCTATGAGTCGGAATCAACTGGACAGCAATGGATTTGGTTTCTTTTTTTGATTCTGCATCAAATACACTGAACTCAGTCTTGTCAAACTTTAGTCATAATAGAATCACCCATATCTATATGTTTTAATATATTTTTCTTGGAGGGGCTATGTTTGTGTATTTGTATATGTTGTGTGGGTGCTGTGATTGATTTTCCTTAAAATACCTGTGCCACATGCCATTGCCCAAACAATGGAGATTCTGTTTCAACAGGGCTACGGTGGGCACCAGTAGCTGTATTTTTTTTTTTTTTTTAAGTTGCACAAATGATTCTGATGAAGAACATAGACTTAGGACCAAAGCGTAATTTCACAACAGGGAATTAAAAGTACACTTGAATCTTCTGTTTCCATGAAGTGCTTTTTAACCTTTAATATGCATAGAAATCACTGGGGTCCTCATTAAAAGGCAAATTATATTTCAACATGTCTGGAGTGGGGCCCAAGACTCTGCATTTCTTGATTTTAATTTGTATCCCCTAGCGTGTCAAATGGCAGGATTCCAGTGATCAGGTTCACATCCTCATAGCATTTTTCACTGTAAAACAACCTTGCCATTTCTGAACAAATCCTACTACAGGGTTCTTTTGAATGAAACTGTCACAGAACACAATGTGGCACTGGGCATTCCCTGTGATATTCCAATGCATACAATCTATTGATTGTTGGCTTTCATACTGTATTTAAAAATAAAAATAAAGTAATCCAGGTATATGGCAATTTTATGTATAACAGAATGAAACAATGCCTAGTCCTGTGCATCTTCACTGTCACTGGTATGTTTGAGTCCATTATTGTAGGTATTGTATAGTGCCTTTCAACCTAAGGGGCTCATCTTCTAGCCCTACGTCACACAATATTCTGTTGTGATCTGTAGAGTTTTTGGAGGTAGATTGTCAGGTCTTTCTTCCTAGTCTGTTTTAAGCTGGAATCTACCTTGAAACCTGTCCACCATGAATAACTCTGCTGGTATTTGAAATGCCAGTGGCATAGCTTCCAATATCATAGCAACCTGCGAGTCACCACAGTACAACAAACTGACAGATGGGTGCTTGTACTATTACAGTTACATACATGTCCGACTTTTAAAGATTATAAAGTTTATATTCCCAGAACTTGAAATCTAATATAGAGAAATTCCTTTTATCTTTCATTTTCTACTTTTTGAACCAGAATATCTAAAGTTGTTATCCTATGCCTGGCCCATCATAGTGTACTGGGTGCATTGGGGTAGATAACTCTCAGATTTGAAAGTGAATTTGTTTTAAACAAATAAAATGTGTTAATGTATGATTCTGACAAAAACAAAATAAACAAAAAATCCTCATGGACTACACCACCTACATGAATATAAGACTCTGGGTTTAAAAGGAAGATCAAACCCATTGCCATTAAGTTGATCCTAATTCACAGTGACCCTATAGGACAGAGTAGAACTGCCCCAAAGGGTTTCCAAGGAGCTGCTGGTGGATTTGAACTCCCAACATTTTGGTTAGCAGCCGTAGCTCTTATCCACTGCGCCACCAAAGACAATAATTTGAGAACATGGATTTTGGAGTCAGGTCTGCACTTGATTTTCAACTACAGATTATCAACTGGGTGATAGTGAGCCAGTTGCTTGCCCTCTTAGGGCTTAGTTTTCCTCAACTGTAAACTGGATATTGATACCTCTAACTAGCAAGGTTGAGTTGAGCACTAAAATTGTAAAACTCCCAGGAAATAGCAAGACCTACATGATAGCCATTATTGTTACTAAAATGGAAAGAACCTAAAATTAATTCTTGTCCCAACTCTCCTGGCCCATCACTCATTTATAAACAAAAGTTGGCATTACTCGCTAAAAAGATGCATAAGAGATGAATTTCCAGAACCTTCTCTACTATGCACACACCACAGAACCTTTCATAACCCTTCCAGCTAGCAGAATTCTATCCTGTATTTTCTATTTCACTTAATATCATGTCCTTAAAAAGAATTGGCATTTTCTCCCAATCTAAAAAGAGAAAGTTAATTTTACTTTCTAAAATTGTTGCTAAAGTAAAGCCAAAGTTAAATTCATTTTTTCTCCTGAACTTTTCATCTGAACAGCCATATCTTACAGTTTATATGTAAATAGTATTCTTGCCATTGTACCATTTTGTGTAAAACAATCCAAATCACAGGATAATTGTTACTTTAAGTAATGTATTACTGTGGAAATGTAATAGTTGTAAAGAGTGAAGAATACATTAGAAAGCAATTGAGTTTAATTACATCCTTGGGACTGCTTTGTTGTGCCTGCAGCTGTTTTTTTGCGTGAAAAAAAAAAAAGCCAAGGTCTGAGATGCATTTTTCAGTTGCTACTAAAATTGTAGAGTGAGTCTATGGCTAGCCTTCAACTACTGAATAATATTTAAGGATAAAAAAGGCTTTGAACTGTATTTTTCCAAAGCACTGAAATTTTAGCTGGCAACAATGGTACTAAGTTAATTGGGTTTTTTTGGTTAATTTGTATGTTTTTCTCCCATTCTTCCCTGCCCCCATCACTCAAGGAGGATATCAAATGGTATTCCTGAATGGGAATAACAGGAGTGTACACCCTTCCAGATACTTTTAAAAGTACGAATGTAAGGGGACTATAAATAAATTATATTGAGTGTTAGTAGTGTGTGCAAAAAAATTGTATATCAAAAGGTCAATATATCCTGCAAAAAAAAAAAAGAATTCTTTTGGTAATACAGCATTAATGTGGCACCTTTCTTCTACAAGCCTGAAGCATTCTCAACTAATGCTCAACATTCCACTTTCAGGAATACAAAAAACACTGTTACCTTGCCAAGAGCTATGGGAGTGAGAGTCGGAGGAGTTAAGCAGATTGTCCCAGGTGACCATCAAAAAAGGAAAGAAACAAGGAGAAACGAGAACATAGCTGAACCATAGTAGAATCTAAACCCGTGCACACTATCCTTCCAACTGTTCATGGGAACAATAAGCCTGATTGGTATCAGTTTTAAACCTTTCACCCAAAAAAAAAAAAAAATCCCAAGTCACATTATCCAATTAATAATAACACCTTTCCAAAACTTGTGCCAGGATTTATGACTCTTGGGGAAGTAAAGGAGAGTGCCTTCTAGTCAATGTGCTCATAAAACAGAGAAAGCAAGAAATGAACAACTTCATTTGATGGAGACTTACTCAACCTTTCCTATTGTAAGACACAGTACAACACACTACCAGGAATATATCACTATGAATGCACTAACTGAGCTCTGTACACTATAATAATGTATTCCTGGTAGTGCCAACAACAACATGGCCTGTGGTGTCAATAAAATTTGGAAAACGGGGAGAGTTCCATATTTTTTAACAAATGAAAAGTTAGAAGTTATCAGTTGTGATAATGTGAGTGAAGGTGGGCAGTCAGGGATTTGAGTAACAAACTTTATTTGTGTGTATTGAATATAAGATACAGTTGACAGCATTAGATTTCTATCCCATGTATCTTTGTGTCTATATGGTTTGAAACATGATTAGATGTTTTGTATTTAAGTAAAATCAAATAAACAAGCAACAAAAGAAAAAGATAAACAATGAATGGTGAAAAAAAAATTGAAGAGGAAGAACAGACTATCTGTTAGGTGTTTACAAGACAGAAACCTTAAATTGGCATGGTCTTTTCATTCATGCATACTAACTTGGGGTTTCTACATGAAAATGAAATCTCAAGACTCATTGAATGACAAAGCCCAATACACTGCCTGTGAATTAAGGTTCGCAGATTTAAAAGAAAAAAAAAATTTAAAAGAAGCCACCAGCAAATATCCTCAAGCATCAGGCTACTGGGCTGGGAATAGGACAGGTACTAGAGCTTTTCATGCACCAGCCTCAGGATCTGTTTGGTGGCTCTGTATAGACCCTGAGTGTCTAAGCATCTTCACAGCCATCACACCCTCATCTGTGTAATGTCGTTGCTCGAAACCAGAGAAGGTGATCATGTTCTGCAGCCTGGTGCACTTATTCAGAAAGCAGTGTGTAAGAGCACACATAATTGGTGTTAGGATATAAATGAAGGAGAATATTGTTCATGTATTTGAAAACATTAAAATGAAAAGGAAAGATGACAAATAATAATATACTGTATTACGTATATTAAAATGCATAGAAATAAAGTAAATTTCAACTGTGTTATTAAATGCAGCTGTTCTGTTACTCTGTGCTCATGAAAACAGCACTGATTTAAAAATAAAAGAGTTACCCTGGCTTACTGCGGAATGAATCTTGAAAAAGACGAGTTTAGAATAAAACGAATGTTCAGAAAATGGAAACAGTAAAGACCTAGAGTTGGAGAGGGGGGAAAAATACTATGTCAGGAAACAGCAAGAAAATTTGCTTTAACAAAAGTGAAAGTTCTTTGTGGGGAAAATCAAGAAATAAAGGTGCTTATAGATAAGGCAGAAGCCCTGGTGGCTTAGTGGTTAAGTGCAACGGCTGCTAACCAAAGGGTTGGCAGTTCGAATCCACCAGGCGCTCCTTGGAAACTTTATGGGGCAGTTCTACTCTGTCCTATAGAGTCGCTATGAGTCAGAATCGACTTGACAGCACTGGTTTTCTTTTCCTTTTTTTTTTTTTAGTATAGATAAGGATCCCTGATGGTCCAGTGGTTATAGCACTAGACTGCTAACCCAAAGAAAAGTCAGTGGTTAGAACCCACCAGCCATTCTACAGGAGACCGATGTGGCAGTCTGCTTCCGTAAAAAGTACAGCCTTGGAAAACCCTGTTCTATAGGGTCGCTATGAGTCCGAATCCACTCGATGGCAGTGGATTTGGTTTGGTTTGAGTTATAGATAGCTATTATTGGGTAAGTTGAAATATGTGGCCTCTCTTGCTTGAAGGAGTCCTTTGAAATAAAGTAATTTTTAATAAAAATTTTTAAGATTAAACTTTTATTTAAGCAGTTCAATTTGCTTTTAAACTTGTATTTTAAGAGAAACCTTTCCCTATTCTTTCATCAACATTAGAAAATAAATTATAAAATTGCTGAATCATTTCAAAGTTTATTTTACATGCTAAAATATTCTTTATGGTTAAATCATGTAATACGTTAAATATTTATACCCAGATTATTTTTATACCACTTCTTAAAGAGTTTTATAAATTTCATACCATCTACATTTACACCACAATTACATCTACAGATTTTTATATTAAGCACTCTGGTCAGTAATCATTAACCAGCTCCAAAGTAATAAATTTGAGGGCATTATTTCAGTCCACATAGAATCCATGATATTCTCTCATTTCTTTGCATTTGAGACACTAAGCAATCATAGTTTTCATTCTAACACTTTCTCTCTGTCTTTGAAGATACATACTTAACTTACAGCAATTTTCTACCTAGACTTTCATCCTTAGAAACCTAATCCTACCTTGTCCCCTTCAACAATTTCAAACATCATCTCTGCAAGTCTATTCAAGCAAGTATGAGTCAGATTTCTAGCATTCACAGGAGCAGATATCTATATGTTGTTGTTAGTTGTTGTTGAGTTGATTCCAGCTCATGGTGACCCCAAGTGTACAATGTAGAACTGCTTCATTGAGTATCCAAGGCTGTGGCCTTTTGGAAGAAGATCGTCAGGCTTATCTTCCAATACACCTCTAGGTGGGTTTGAACCACCAACCTTTTCGATAGTAGTCAAGTGGCTTAACTGTTAGTGTCACACAGGGACTCCTAGATGTCTAGATACAAAAACAAAAACAAAAAACCAAACCCATTGCTGTCAAGTAGATTCTGACTCATAGCAACCCTATAAGACAGAGTAGAACTGCCCCATAGGGTTTCCAAGGACTGCCTGGTGAATTTGAACTGCTGAACTTTTGGTTAGCAGCCATAGCTGTTAACAAGTATGCCACGAGCCAACAAAGAGAGAAAGCCTTCCCCTGGAGCTGGCACCCTGAATTCAGACCTCTAGCCTCCTAGACTGTGAGAGAATAAATTTCTCTTATTAAAGCCATCCACCTGAGGTATTTTTATTACAGCAGCATTACGTAACTAAGACAGTCACTATGAGTTGGAATCAATTCCGTGGCAACAGGTTTTGTTTTGTTTTTTAATTAATAAATTGGAGCAATGGGAAATAGAAAATCTATATTTCTGTCTGATTTTTATTTGAACCTTTCAAAGCAGCTGAATCAGATGATATGGAATGGTGTTTTTGATTGAATTATGTCCCCCAAAAAGATATGGAGGACATATCTGAAGATCAGGACATATTTGAAGTCCTGACCCCTGTTACCTGTGAAGCCTATGATTATTTAATGGAACCTCAACGGCAGTTAACAGGAACATGTCACAGTGATCCTTCTAGGATCTTGGGATATGAAAATAGCTTGAATTTGACTAGAGTCTCATTTATTTACTTAACAAACATTTATTAAGTAGCTATAATAAGCCAGACATTGAGCTAGATTAGGAATATATCCAAACAAATAAGGCAAAGGACTCATCATCCAGAAAGAAGAAAGTAAGAAAAGCAAGGGGATGAACTAATATTGTAGCAAACCTATTACTTGCCAACATCTGCATGGTATAAGAATTATTATCTCTTCCTATCATATGAAAAAATCAAATGACATATTGCATTGGGCAAATCTGCTGCAAAAGACCTCTTTAAAGTGTTAAAAAGGAAAGATGTTACTTTCAGGACAAAGGTACACCTGAACCAAGACATGGTATTTCAATCGCCTCACATGCATGCAAAAGCTGGACAATGAATAAAAAAGACCAAGAAGATTGATGCCTTTGAATTATACTGTTGGTGAAGAATACTTTTTTTTTGCCAGAAAAACTAACAAATCTGTCTTGGAAAAATTACAACGAGAATGCTCCTTAAAAGCAAGGATAGCAAAACTTTGTCTCATGTATTCTGGACATGCTATCAGGAGGGACCAGTCCCTGGAGAAGGACATCATGCTTGGTGAAGTATAGGGTCAGTGAAAAAGAGGAAGACCCTCAAAGAGATGGATTGATACAGTGGCTGCGACAATGGGCTTAACAACTGTGGGAATGGTGCCATACTGGGCAGTGTTTGATTCTGTTGTACATAGGGTCACTATGAGTCGGAACTGATTCAATGGCACCTAACATCAACAACAACAAACATCGTATGAAACAATTAAATCCAAAGAAATCAAATAACCTTTAAATTGCCCATCCTCTCACGGTTAGTATGGGGCTCAATCAGAATGTGAATCTAAGTATGACTCTCACAAAGTCCAAATTCCACCAAAATCACCTTGCTCAAAAGAAATTAATCAGAATGTTAAAATAAGATGGACCAGAATGCCAAGAAATGAACAGTAAAAATACAGACAACATCATATACTATGGATTGAATGTGTCCTCAAAAAACATACGTTAAAGTCCTAACGCCTGGTAACTACAAATGTGACCTTGTTTGAAAATAGGATCTTCAAAGATGCTATCAGTTAACATGAGATCATACTAGGGTCCTAATCCAATATGAACGATGTCTTATAAAAGAAGGAAAGAGACACAGATGCACAGAGGGAAGGCAGCCATGTTAAGATGGAGGCAGAGATTGGGATTATGCTGCAGCTGCAAGTCAAGGAAAGCCTGGGACTACCAGAAGCTGGGTGAAACAAGGGAGGATGTTCCAGAGAATTCCGACACAACATGGTCTGGCGTACACATCGATTTGTAGTTTTACCCTCCAGAACTGTGAGACAATAAATTTCTGCTCTTACAAGCCACCCAGTTTATGATATTTTGTTACAGCAGCCATAAGAAATGGATATACCATAGTAAACAAAGAAGAAAAATAGATATACAACCCAAAAGTAACTTACTCTACATGGTAAGCTGTTTTCCTACCAAACCGAATTTCTTCATGTATTGTCCCTGTGGTTCAAGTTAAGCAGTAGAGCATCTAAGAAAGTGTTTTAAAATTTTGGTGAATATTAATTGGCCTGTAGGTTGACAATAAATGGTGTTGGAAAGGATGCAGGTAAGGTGTTTGAAATGGATCCTTTAATTTGAAGATGGATACATTCAAAAAAACAGTTAGTTTGGGACAAATGTATACACTGCATTTTATTTTCAAAGTATTCTGAAAGCATCATGAGACATAATTTCTGTCAGTGTGTAGAATTTTCATCAATGTTATTCTGTGTCACTGCTTTATGAGTGAAATAAAACTTTCAGTAATAAGGCCATAGTCTTTTAGTTTTAATAAATGTGACTAATATTACAGGAAAAAAAGAAATGGAGAATGGTAGCATTACAATTGTTGGCTAAAGCTCTGCTGTCATATTTTAGTTTCTACTCATTTTGCAAAGCCAATGAGAAAAATTGTGAGAGTACTGCCTTTTCTAAGCAGTTTAGAATAATGTTATTTAGCTTGGATAACATCATTTATTTAGCATCAATATTAATGATTTGGAATAGGAGCAAAATCACAGTAATGGAATTCATAGCTGATAGAACTGTCAAAAAGAGATAAATAAAATTACTTGCATTGCTTAGAACCCTGGTTTATAAATTGCAATGGGAGTTTTAACAGGCACTTGGACTCTTGGGAATAAACATTAGACCTTTCTAGTGAGGAATAAAACTTTGAATTGGAGAATATGATTTCAAAATCAATATTCCAAGTAAAGGAAGATTAGTTCATCTCATTAGAATAATATTTTGTTGCTTTTACACTCTTCATAAAGAAAAAAACTGTATATTACCTTTTAAATATAAGTTACTCACAGGTCAGAATCCTGTCCTTTAAACTTCCCCATACCAATATCAGTTAATCCCTTGGAATGCTGGATTATGTTTTATTTTTAATCATAGCTAAAGACTTGTGGTTTAACAATATATCCCACACATTATGTTGAGCTTTCCTCTGCTATCTCTTCTACTGTCTGCCTTTAATAGTGATAGTAGCATCTGGTGGCTGCACCCACCCAGAACCTAGTTGCTGTCAAATCAATTCTAACTCATGGTGACCCCATGTGCTTCAGAATAGAGCTGTGCTCCATAGGGTTTTCAATAGCTGATTTTTTTAAAGTAGATCACCAGGCCTTTCTTCTGAGGCACCCCTGGGTAGGCTCAAATCTCCAAGCTTTTGGTTGGCAGCTGAGCATGTTAATCATTTGCAACACCCAGGGACTTCAGGTTGCACCCACAAAGGTGTTAAATCAAGTTATATGAGAAATGGCATTGAGGCCATGTTGTGTGGGATAGTTTTCATCTCAGCTCCAAGTAGTGAAAGCCATCCTCATAAAAACCAGAGCAGAGCAATTTACCTTCTCCAACTATGGAGACAACAGTTGGGTCACAGAGGTGTCAGGGACAAAGAAACAACACCTAGGACAAGAAGAGTGTGTGGTAAGCATTTAACAGAGTACATTAGAAGAAAGAAAATTCTCTTCAAAACAGTTCAGGAAGATTTTTTTTAAATTTGTGGAGAAAATATTTTTTTTGAGGTCAGAACCTAATTCGAAAAAAGCAAAACTATTAAAAAATATATATAGGTCATCATCAACTCCACCATAATATCAGCTACCATTTTCTGAGAGCCAATTATATGGTGGGCATTCCAATAGACACATTGCACAAGATCTATCATTATATGTAAGCTTCACCCATCTACGGAGTAGCCTTAGTACCATTATACTTATAAAGAAATGACATCCTAAAGAAGAGTAATTAGCGGGTGTCAGAATTCTCGCCAAATAGCTCTCCCTCCAAACTTAATGATCTTTTCATCTCATGTAGTGTCTTCCTACAAAAAAGGGTCAGCAGATTCACCAAAAGACTAAAAGAGAACCTACTGATTGGGAAAAAAAATTAGCTGTGACAAATCTGACAAAGGTCTAATCTCTTAAAATCTACAGGAAAATTCAATACCTCTACAACAAAAAGACAGACAATCCAATTAAAAAACAGGATTATAAGAAAATGAACACTTACCAAAGAAGATATTCAAGCAGTTAACAGACAAATGAGGAAATGCTGGCCATTACTAGCCATTAGAGAAATGCAAATCACAACCATGAGATACCATTTCACCCCGACATTACTGACATGAATCCAAAAAATAGAAAATAAATATTGCAGAGGCTGCAGGGAGATTGGAACTCTTATGCACTACTGGTGGGAATGCAAAATGGTACAACCATTTTGGAAAATGATATGGCCCTTGCTTAAAAAGCTAGAAATAGAAATGCCATATGATCGAGCAATCCCACTCCTGGGAATATAACTTAGAGAAATAAGAGCCATCACATGAACAGACATACGCACACCCATTTTCCTTGCAGCATTGTTCACAACAGCAAAAAGATGGAAACGATATAGATGCCCATCAACAGATGAGTGATAAACAAACTATGGTACATACACACAATGGAGTACTACACAACGAGCAACGGTAAAGGATCTGTGAAACATCTCACAACACGGATGCATTTGAAGGGCATTATGCTGAGTGAAATAACTCAATCACAAAAGAATAAATATTGCATGAGACCACTACTATAAAAACTCATGAAATGTTTACACACAAAAGAAATAATCTTTGATGGCTATGAGGGAGGGGAGGGATGGGGATGGAAAAACTCTAAATAGACAATAGATAAGTGGTAACATTGATGAAGTATACAATACCAGGGAAGCCAGCACAACTTTTGCAAGGCAAGGTCATGAAAGCTCCATAGACACAGTCAAACCCCCTGAGGGGACTGAATTACTGGGCTAAGGGCTGGGGACCATGGTCTCAGGGAACATCTAGCTCAATAAGCATAACATAGTTTACGAAGAAAATGTTCTATGTTCTACTTTGGTGAGTAGCATCCGGGGGTCTTAAAAGCTTGTAAGTGGCCATCTAAGATACTCCAGTGGTCTTACCCTGCCTGGAGCAAGGGAGAATGAAGAAAACAAAAGACAAAAGGGAAAGATTAATACAAAGGATCAATGGACCACAACTACCACAGCCTCCACCAGACTGAGTCCAGCACAACTAGATGGTGCCTGGCTACCACCACCGACTGCTCTGACAGGTGTAACAATAGAGGATCCAGGACAGAGCTGGAGAAAAATGTAGAACAAAATTCTAACTCACAGAAAAGACCAGACTTACTGGCCTGACAGAGACTAGAGAAGCCCTGAGATTATGGTCCCTGGCCACCCTTTTAGCTCAGTAATGAAGTCAGTCACAAGGTTCACCCTTCAGCCAAAGATTAGACAGGACCATGAAACAAAATGAGACTAAAGGGGCACACCAGCCCAGGGGCAAGACAAGAAGGCAAGAGGGAACAGGAAAGCTGGTAATAGGGAACCCAAAGTCAAGAAGAGGAAAGTGTTGATATGCGGTAAGAGTGGTAACCAATGTCATAAAATAATATGTGTATTAATTGTTTAATGAGAAGCTAGTTTGTTCTGTAAACCTTCATCTAAAGTATAATAAAAAAAAATCAGCAGAATTTATTAAAAAAAGTAAGAAAAGTGATCAAGACCAAAACAGAACAATTTAAATTCTCAAAAATTAGTTGGGTACGAGTTCACCAGTGTATATTAAGAAGAAATTACATATTTGTATCAGAATTCCACTGAAATTATTTATGTGTATAACTAAGCATATGTTAACTTTGCAAAATACTAAATATAAATTTCTATCCCTTCATTTTTTTCTGTATTTATGTGTTTTCTTTGTTAAGCCATGAGCAAAGAAACTTTTCAGTACTTTTAAGTTCTTATGATAGATATATGATCAATGTCTCCATGTGACTGTTGATGGCAAAATTCCTAAAATACCAGGTCTACACAAACCAGCTCTTGCTTCCAGATCTGTGACTTAAGAAGGCTACTCTTTTTGATGGGTCATATAATACCAAAGAAAATAAGATGGTATTAAGGAAAAGTAACACTATAGGTAACAAGATATAGTTATCCTCCTTGTCCTCATTAAGGGAGTACCCGGTGGTATAAACAGTTAAGCTCTTGACTACTAACTGAAAGGTTGGTGGTTCAAAACCCACCCAGAGGTGTCTCAGAAGAAACGGTTCATAACACCCAGAGGCACATCGAAAGAAAGGCCTGACAATCTGCTTCTGAAAGGCCACAACCTTGAAAACCCTATGAAGCATAGCTCTACTCTGCAACACTCAGGGTTGCTGTGAGTTGGAATACACTTGACAGCAACCGCTGCTTTTTTTTTTTTTTTTTTCTGTGTGGTCCTCATTAAGGAGTCCCTGGTTAGTGCAACAGTTTAGCCCTTTACCTCAGAAAAAAGGCTGGCAATGTACTTATGTAAAATCAGCCACTGAAAACACTCTATGCAGCACAGTTCTACTCTGACACACATTGAGTCAACATAGTCAAAATCAACTTGACAGCAACTGGTCCTCATTAAAAAATTTTGTGAAGAAATATAATTATTCAGCACTACGTAGAAATTTGTTAAACTTCTCTTCTAAAAATAAAAATTGTGAACTCTTATATAAATCCAGGATAATGAAGAAACTCTAAGTAGAAAATAATTCTTAAAGTCTCTTAAATTCTGAAAATCACTTGTTTATGGTGCAGTTGTCTCTGGCCAAAGAGGTGAAGAAAGTTAAGGAAGCTGAAATAGAAAAGGGTGGAAGTGAACATTATAGTTTTGTTGCTAATGAAGAGATGATGCCTTAGAGGGAAGTGAACAAGACAATTGGTTCCATCGTTAGGCATGAGAGAGGAAAAAAAAAGTAGAGAGAAAGAGAAAACTTTCTTTAAACTGTGTTCAAAATTTTAAAAAAAGACAACCTGTCTTCTAGTTCTATCTTCCTGCTGTAATAAGGTTTAACTTCCGCATAGCTTCACACTCCCTCCAGTATCAAGAGGAACCAGTTATCTGAAGTTTCTATTCGTTGCACATCACATCCCTGACACAACTGGCCCTAATTACTCTTTTTTGAAGGTTGCCTAGAATCTATAAAACTATAGAGCAAGGCTAACCAGCTAATTTCATTTCAAAATTGCAAAAAGGTCAAAACAATGCTGAATTATAGGAGACTGCAGTCTGCCACATAATGGATAAAGCAAAAATATTTGAATGCTTCATATTTTTGACAAAAATTCCAATAAAAAGGTAAAATGATATAACATGAATTCACTTTCCAAATGACAATTGTAATGAGAAAAAGAATTAGGTATAATAATCCTAGTTTCAATGAGTCTTTTGTCACACAACTAATGGGATCAGCCTACCTGCTGACATGGGCTAATGTAACAAAAATTTTGAAATATCAGAAAGCATAGGTAGAAGCTATTTTTTTTAATCCAAAATTTTGGACTCCTGTTACCCATTCCAGGATAAATAAAATAGCTACCACTAGGGTCTGTGAATTTGTATTTTTAATAAGCCTGCCTCGATTTTTCTTATTCATATCAAAGTATGAGAACCACAGCCTTAGAAAGAAAAAAATTAAACCATCAACTGAAATAAAAATAACTCTATTATTTATGTATAAACTCTAGACCCCACCACAAAAAAAAAAAAAGAGCTTTTTTTTTTTTAAAATAAAGGTCATCGCACCATTTCTGAGCTCTTTCAACATGCTTTACGGGTGTCTGGTTATTGTACTCTTTGCTTTAAGAATAATACAAAACTAACAGGAGCGGTAAAAATTAAGCACCTAATTGAATATAGAATTTTTAAAATATTTTCAGAGAAATTTATTTGAACAGTTTCTGGCTTCAAAGAGATGACACAGACATGGGAAGTATTTATAGGATGTATAGACAATGGAATACACTCTTACACCAAGAACTGAATAAGATATTCTGTGTAACATAATTTGGGATGAGGAAATTTGAGATACAGTATTGCCAAAGGCAAGACCATTACTACAGGAGAGATCATGGCACAATAAAAGGAAATTTCATTATCTTGATTGGTCAGGATGACAGTAAGCTATTACTAATTTGATTAGCTTATGAAGCCTTGGTGAAAACAATAGAATTTAAGAAGCTGTTTATATTACCTGAACAACGTTTTGTGAGCTAGAATAGAAAGATATGCTAAGATAAATTATGCTTTGTAAAAGGATGAAAAATGTTGACAATTTAAATAAGACTCACCCAAGAAGACAAATTGGAGGCAGTTTTTTTTTTTTTTTTTTTTCCACCCAAGAAGACAAATTGGAGGCAGACAAAAGGTCTGAGAGAGGTGGAGGTGGAAGAAGGAAAAGTATTTTGATTGTACTGGTGAGGGGCTTTAGGGAATAATGAGAATATTGCAGATTTGGTGTTCGAAGCAGTCGAAAATTGATGAAGAAAGTCAGGGAGGGAAAGATGGGTCAATGTGACAGATGAAGAAGCCAGCTTTGACAAAAACAGCTAGACAGATGAAAAGTGCTCAATCCTAGAAATGGGAAGTCAAGTGAAGATGATGTACTAGCAGCTGAGCTAAAGATAATCAAGTCTATTTTATAGTTTTAAAAAATATATACAAGAATGAGTACTAGAAAGTAGAAGTAGTGGCAATGTGTTCTTAGGGAACTGATGAAAAGTTTCCAAAAGGTATTTCTTGAGTGAGTTAATTGGTGACTTATTGAGTGACCATGGGTTTTATTTCATTAAACATTCATTTAGTGCATAGTGTGTATCAGGAACTGAGTTTGGTGCTAGGAGAGACAGAGAAAACGATGTCAATGCTTTTTTGTTTGTCACAGTAGAGAGATGATGACATTGCCAACTGTGATTAGAAGTCTACATTTAATCTTCTTGCTTTGAACTGTAGTTTTACTGCGACTTGATCCTAATGTCATGGACTGCTTTGGAAATATTTATCCTTGACTGCCAGAAAGAAGGCATTTTCAAGTGTAATTTCAAACCTTTCAAGCTGGCTTGCAAATTGAATGTTAAAGTCAATAGAATTTGCATTCATGAAGATTCATATGCATAGAAGTGAATTTTTCAGAATGTTTCTATCTATCTCAATCCCTGGTAAATGAGAAAAACGAGACATTGAACTGAGCTTTGCAGCTCACCTCCTCTGTCATTTATGGCACCTGATTCTGTGCCTTGCAAAATTAGAGTATAATGTCGGAAAGCCTTTGGTTGATGGTTGAAGAAAATATTAAATGACGCTGTTATTCGTATACAAACGTCAGCACCAAATAAGACAGCAATGCTTTGCTCTTGGAACTGTGTATTCCATACCCACATATTTTATGAACCAGGAGAAAAAAAAAATAGGAAAGAGATTTGTTGCGTTGAGTTTCAGGCATTTTTTAAGGCCTGTTTGCAATAATGATGCCTTTTCCCTGGGAACATTAGAAAGTATTTTACTGTCTAAAATGAGTTATTCAGAAGGAAGCAAATCCCTTGGAAGCTGTTTGAATTATCTATGTAGAAAATAGCTACTTCTAGTCTATAATATTTTAAAAAAAAATGCACTGTATTATTGTTTCTCCTGCTTTCCTACCTGGAATAACAGTCCCAGGTAATGGTGCTTCATATTGGACCTTGTGAAAATTAAAAGGTTACAGCATTATTTGTTGTTTACAGTTCTTCATAGCCATGGCACAGGTCTGGAATAATGACCAAAGCTCATCAGTTTTCGGATGTACTTTTTCACACTTCGAAATCTCTGAAATTATAATAGGAAAAGTTTTAGTTTTTTGGTTATTCACAAAATACAATGCACCTTATATTTTATGAAATATAGTAAGACTAATTGTGTTATCCAGCAATATATTCCCAACATATCTTGTATTTTGTGACCCAAAGATGAATTTAATACAGGGTATGAAAAAGGTGAAGACATTTTCACAAGGCCTGTGATGTTATCATTTAGGATGTATTAACCACCTAAACTGAGGTATAATCTTTGCTCAGTGAGGTTTTTTGTTTATTTGACCAGTAACTTATTTAAATATTTGCTACTTTCACCTTCACTCTGATGCAAAGTTTAATTCCCATGTAAAAGTTGTTTAGGTAATTAAACAGTTAGTTTCATTTAATGTTTGCGAAAAAATAAATGCCAGGTGGTGTGAAGGTAGTGACCTTAATCACCATTTCTAGAGCCTCTGCAAATCACTTGTGTGACCATTCTGTCTTAATTATATAGCAGAATGGAAATGGTACCACTGCCCAAGACAGAATGCCTGCTGTAAAACCTGCTGTAGGGGGAGACGAAATGCTGAAGTGAGAACCACGCTAAAGGATAAAACACCAGCTTGGGAATCTGAAAACTATTTCTGTTTAATCTTTCTCCATCATTTCCTCACATGGCCAGCATTCTCCCAGTTGTAAAATGGAAACAGTTACATTTCTAGTCTCTATAATATGTGAATAGAAGAATCAAACGTGCAGCAATTTTTGTTCCTTGGAAGGAAAGAATTCTTCCAATAGAAATAATAATAATTTAAAAAAAGACAGTGTGATAAATAGGCCAGGATTACTATTTGTTAGGGTGAACAGTAATTTGATTTGTGAATTTCTAAAGTTATAAGCTGTGCTCAGAGAATTATGGCTAAGCAAGAAATATTTGTGATTTTAAAGGCTTCACTTTCTATAAATTTTCTGGATTGTGGTTTTTATTACTCTTCTCCTAAAGACTCATGACTTCACTATCTACTGCACTAGGTGAGCTGCTCACAGGCCCAATAAAGCAGGGGGCCACCAGATGCAATGCACCTCTAGGAAACAGAATCAGTGTTTGGCAAATTTGTTTAGGCAGGTGGTCTCTGAATAGAGGTGATCTCCTAGGCAGGTTGCATCGCATTTCCAATCTCACGAGATAAAGGCAGGAAAACACAGGAACAAAATTCAGTATCATTGGTCAGGTAGGGGGGTTCTAAATAAAGAATTTAAAGACTCACAAGTAGGAGAGCCTAGCCTTATGGGAGGCTTACTGGGAAAAGGACGCAGAGACTTGGATGTGGTCCTAGCTCTGTGCCCCCAAGTAAGTCAAAACTCCCTGAGCATCTGCTCTCTGTTATCTCTGAACTAGATGGAAGTTCGGCAATCACTGAGTTCAACTCCCTCATTTTCAAGCTGTAGACAGGAATCTCAGTGAGCAAGGGGCTTGCTGACAGTTCTACAGACTCTCAGGCACAACCAGGGTAGAGGCTTAGTCCAGAATTGTTGCCATTACACCATGCCACCCTTCTTCATCTGAAAAAGAAATTGGCAGGCTGAATTATTGCTATAGGCTACTAGATGATCCCTAGCATATCTTCTAATTCTAAATTTACATGTTTCCATGTTAAAATATTGTAAACGCTTGAGAAGCCTTGAATATTTACATAGAAAACAGACAATTTCCCACTTCTAGTGGGAAAGCTGAAAGCCAATAAAAAATGGAAGAGACAGCACTATGTGCTCTTCTGTCTGAAACCTGTCAATCTTAACATTTATCCTCAAGCATTTATATTCAAGATGATGTTTTTATTTATTTACCATTTTCATTTGCAAAAGCCACTCCGTTTCAGACTTTCAGGTACCTGCCATAAAATCACATTAAGCTAAGTAATAAAATGCTATTATTAGAGTGACAAGAATCTTCACTACCTGAAGTTATAAAGCTTGCTTCCCTACCAACGGGGATGTTGTGAGGATTAATGAGATATTTATAAAGCATTTTATGCACACTGAGAAAAAAGCCTCATAAATGCAAAGGAAGAGTAACAGAGTTTATCTCTCCCATCAGCAGAGGAAAGCCTGTCTAAACAGATGGACCTGAAATGGTGCCTTGAAATTTAGAAAGCACTACCTATGGTAGAAAAGGCTCAGAATAAAGGGCTTCTTGAGAAAAACAAAACTAAAGATTTTACTCAAACATCTGTGTAGACTAACCAACCACCCAAGTTTCCTGAAAATTAGGGATTTTTTTGTGATGCAGGACTTGTAGTGTGAAAACTGAAATAGCTCTGGGCAAATGAGGACAGTTGGTCACCCTATCTGTGGGAGCTCTCTTTTAAATTGTTTTTGTTTGTCTTACAGCACTGTCAGCCTCACTTTCAAACATTCTGACTTCGAGTTACTAATCCACAAAGATGATGACATGTTTTGGGGAAACGTTCAAGACAAAAAAATATGCATAAAAAATGAGCCTAATCCTTGTTTTTCAAAACCCTAGTGGCTTTGGAGATATTCAGGGGAATGAGGAAAATTGCAGTTGTGTTTGATACCGAATCCCACCTTCTACTTTAACTGCTTAAACCTCCAGGCCACTCCTGGTCTCTAGTCCTAAAAGGCTCACACTCGTTCTGATGATAGTGCTGTGCTTGTGGCTGGGTCTCTGCTCTTCAGCTTCTGACAATGGAGGGGAATTTCCATGCCAAGGGGCTGTAACTCTTGAAGTGAATTGCCTGATCACTAAAGGAGCCCCATTGCTCTCTCTGAGGCTTGGCTGAATGAAGATAGCATTTTCCAGAATGCATCCTATTGTTCAGCACCATTCTCAACACTTTTTGGTAATGCCAGGGTGTTTTTTTCTTCTATCATGGATTTCTCTTTGATCTCACTCTTCCCTTCTCTTTTCAGAATTTTTTCCTTTTATGGTTTGTATAAAACTTTATTGTTTATATAACTTTACGAAAATCTTTGGCACTGAAGAATGAAACCAAATTTTGGTTTAAAACATTCTAAAAGTCTAGCTTTTCATGCCATTAGAAACCTTCTAGTTTTGGGGGAGGGTGGGGTCTGGGGAGAAGGCTGGGGGGGTAAAATGTGGGCTTCATGAAAGCAAACATCATACCATTTAAAGTGTTACTCATGTTGTAACCGACGTTAGCAATTTCTTTTTCTTTCTTTTTTATTTTTCAAGATACTAGAACTTCAAAAAGTGAAAATGATCCAGGGTATTCTTATTTTTTAGGAGATACTGGGACTATGAAGAAGCTAAACGATAGAAATAATATGTATTTATCCTTTGCCCTATTGCCAATACTTTTTTTTTTTTTTTACTGTAACAATACAGAGAAAACAAACTATCTTTTATGGTTTCTTCTTTTTATTGTTGTTGTTAGGTGCCCTTGAATTGCTTCTGACTGATAGACACCGTATGTACCACAGAACGAAACACTGCCTGGTCCTGCGCCATGCTCACAATTGTTGTTTTGCTTAAATCCAATTCTTCTTTCTAGGCCTGTTCATTTTTCACGTCAATTTTATAAAGCACACATTTTTTTTTTTTTTTATCAAAACAGGAGGGAAAATTAACTTTAGAGCTCACTCCATGGTGATCTTGCTCTACGGTCCTTGATCATACACAAAGGCATTCAGCCACCTACCTGATTGTCATTTTAGCATCCCAGTTTTCTAACTAGAGTTAAAGCCATGATAGCTGTTTTTCTGTCTCCAGTCCCTCCCTGATTAATGCCTATCTGGCTAAATTTCTGTTTTCCATTCCATAGTACAACTTGAAAAGCAAGCACCATCAGGATGCTTTCAGCATCAGGTGAGATCATTTTGGAATATTTTCCAATACAAATCCCAGCCCCATCCCAAATTTACCTGGGTTTTCTCAGCCCCTTGCACAGAGATAATTTTGTGCTCTTCCTGTTTATGCAATCACTTGGAAGCTGGCTCTACCATCTTACTGCAACTCCTTAAGCTAGAGATGAAAACTGTAGCTGCATACCTAAAGACAAAAATCTCTATTTTAACCTTGAAATTCAGAGGAAAATATGCAAATATGCATTTTCAAAATGTGACTAAAACATTAAAATGTACTTCTGTAATGAGGATTTCTTGAATAAAAAGTAACAAATGCTTCAATTTTAGACATCAAAGAGATCAAGACAACTTAAGTTAAGCTATTACTGTTCGTAATTTTGTCTCTGTAAGAACGTGGAAACAATAAAAATGAATATTTTTGAGTGCTCACTTTTTTTAAGGGACAAAAGGATGAGGAAGACATGCTCTTGAGAAACTTACTGCCTAGTGGAAATATAACACAAGCATTTGGGATACCATAAGAGTCCTAACTAACACTGGAATAAAGTACAGTGAGCAAAAGAATTAGAAGAGTTTGGAAAGGAGGTGGCTATTACCTGAGGAGAAGAAGGACAAGAAAAGATTCCTTGAAGGAGAATTTTTTGACATGGATCTTGAAGGATAAAGCAGGAAATAGGCCAAAGGAGCTAGATTAGTTGTCTTCTAAGAAAAGAAAAGGACCATCCCTAGAGCAGCTCAAAGATCAGCAGAACTTTTGGAAGGAGCAAGGGAAGCAGGGCTGCATCAGTTTCAAAGAAAGGGGCCACAGCCTCCTAGGTTCAAAAGTGTCACATCTTTACCAACTAGGTGTTGGAGTATAGGGCTACTGCTGTTCAGAAGTTTTAAGGGAATGGGGAGGCAGGTTTGCCAAGCTCGAGGGGCAGAAGAACAGGTACTGTGGGTCACCACTTAGGAGGACTAGGAGAATGAGGCTGCCCAAGTCTAAGGGAACAAAGTTTTTATTCTTCTGGACCTGGAAGGCAGACCTGATTCCCAGGGCCGAGGAGCCTCCACCTAGAATTCAGAGGGCATGGCCAATACTCAGAGTCTGGAGGGTAGGGCTATTGCCCAGATGGACCCAAAGATCAGAGGATTATTTTCAAGCCTTAAGAGATAAAGCTAATTGCTCTGCTGGGTTTTGGAATTGCTACGCACCCTTATTCCTTTTTTCCCTCTAATTTCTCCCATTTGTAATGGCAATGTCTACCTTGTGCCTGTTCCACCATAGTATCTTGGGAGTTGTTGTTAGGTGCCATCAAGTCGGTTCTGACACAAAGCAACCCCAGGTACAACAGAAAGAAGCACTGCCTGGTCCTGTGACATCCTCACAATCATTGCTATGTTTGGGCCCATTGTTGCAGCCACTGATTTCATCTCATTGAGGGCCTTCTTCTTTTTTGCTGACCCTTTACTTTACCAAGCATGACGTCCTTCTGTCCCTCCTGACAACATGTCCAAAGTTCATGAGCTGAAGTCTCGCCATCCTTGCTTCTAAGGAACATTCTCGTTGTACTTCTTCCAAGGCAGATGTGTTAGTTCTTCTGGTAGTCTATGGTATATTCAATATTCTTTGCCAACACCATAATTCAAAGGCATCAATTCTTCTTTGGTCTTCCTTTCACATGTGTATCAGGTGATTGAAAATAGCATGGCTTAGGTCACATGCACCTTAACTTAGCTCTCAAAATGACATCTTTGCTTTCTAATACTTTAAAGAGGTATTTTGCAATAGGTTTGCCCAACACAATAAATATAATGCAATAAATACATAACTCCTTGACTGATGCTTCCATGGGTGTTAATTGTAGATACAGGTACAATGAAATCCCCAATAACATCAACTTTTTCTCCATTTATCATAATGTTGCTTATTGGTCCAGTTGTGAGGATTTTTGTTTCCTTTATGTTAAGGCATAATCCGTACTGAAAGCTGTAGTTTTTGATCTTCCACAGTAAGTGCTTCAAGTCCTCTTTGCTTTCAGCAAGCAAGGTTGTGTTATCTGCATATTGCAGGTTGTTAATGAGTCTTCCTACAATCCTCATGCTTAGTTCTTCTTTGTATACTCCAGCTTCTCAGATTATTTGTTCAGCATATAGATTGAATAAGTATGGTGAAAGGATACAACCCTGACATACAACTTTTCTGATTTTAAACCACGCAGTATCCCCTTTTTCCGTTTGCAAACGACTGCCTCGTGGTCTATGTACAGACTCTGCATGAGCACAAGTAAGTGTTCTGGGATTCCCATTCTTCACAATGTTATCCATAATTTGTAATGCTCCACACAGTCAAATATACTTGCATAGTCAGTAAAACACAGGTAAACATCTTTCTTGTATTCTCTACTTTCAGCCAAGATCCATCTGACAACAGCAACGATACTTCTCATTCCACATCCTCTCCTGAACCTGGCTTGAATTTCTGTCAGTGTACTGTTGAAACTGTTTTTTAAATTATCTTCAGCAAAATTTTACTTGCGTGTGTCATAACAATACCAAAAAAAACCCGAAATCATTGCCGTCGAGTCGGTTCCAATTCATAGCGACCTATAGGACAGAGTAGAGCTGCCCCATAGGATTTCCAAGGAGCAGCTGGTGGCTTTGATCTGGTGACCTTAACCACTAAGTTACCAGGGTTCCATATTAATTATCTTGTTCAATTATTTCCACATTCTGTTGGATCATTTTTCTTTGGAATGGGCATAATCTTCTAGTCAGATGGCCAGAGAGCTCTCTTCCAAATTTCTTGGCATAGACGAGTGAGCACTTCTAGCATTTCATCTGTTTGTTGAAACATCTCCAGTTGTATTCTGTCAATTCCTGGAGGCTTGTTATTCACTAATGCCTTCAGTGCAGCTTGAACTTCTTCCTTCAATATCATAGGTTCTCCTGAAATGGTTGTATATCAAGCAATTCTTTTTGGTACAGTGACTCTGTGTATTCTTTCCATCTTATTTTAATGCTTCCTGCATGTTGCTGTGATGCTGGAAGCTATACCACTAGTATTTCAAATATCAGCAGGTCAGCCATGGTGGACAGGTTTCAGGAAACTTCCAGACTAACATAGACTAGGAAGAAGGACCTGATGATATACTTCTAAAAAAAAAAAAAAAATTGGCCAGTGAAAACCTTATGAATAGCAGCAGAACGTTTCTGATACAATGCCAGAAGCTGTCAAAAATGAAATGGAACACATAAAGAATGATATCTTAGGCATTAGTGAGCTGAAATGAACTAGTATTGGCCATTTTGAATCAGTTAATCATATGGTTTACAATGCCGGGGATGACAAATTGAAAAGGAATAGAATCATATTAATTTTCAAAAAGAACTTTTTAAGATATATTCTGAAGTACATCACTGTCAGTGATTGGATAATACCAAAAAGCCTACATGGATGTCCAATTAGTATGAGTATTCAAATTCACGCAGTAACCACTAATGCCTAGATAAAATTAAAGATTTTTACCAATTTATTCAGTATCAAATTGATCAAACATGCAATTAAGATACATTAATAATTACTGCTGATTGGAATTGGAAAGTAGGAAACAAAGAAGAAGGACTGGTTATTGGAAAATATGGCCTTGGTGACAAAAGTAATACCACAGATCGCATGATAGAATTTTTTAAGACCAATGACTTATTCATTGCAAATACCTTTTTTCAACAATGTAAACGGCAACTCTACGTGTGGACCTTGCTGGATGGAATACATAGGAACCAAATCAACTACATCTGTGGAAAAAGATGACAGAGAAGCTTGATATCACCAGTCAGAACAAGGCCTGGGGCTGACTTCAAAATAGATCATCAATTGCTCATATACAAGTTCAAGTTAAAGCTGAAGAAAATTAAAACAATTCCATGAGGGCAAAAGTATGACCTGAGGTACATCCCACCTGCATATAAGACCATCTCAACAATAAATTCTACCCATTGAACACTAATGACCAAAGATCAGACTTGTTGTGGGATGACCTTGGAAGTAGATAATTTGCAATCTAGATTTCACAGGTTCACAGAAGAAAAGGAATTTTGCTTCATGAGAGGATAGCCTAAAATCTCACTCATTCTTGATTTAGATGATTCAGAAGATGAAATTTTGGATTTGGAGTAGATATAAGGTTTTTGGGATGATGTGATGGGATGAATGTGATTTGTATGTAGCAAGGACATGAATTTTGGGGAGACAAAGGGTGGAATGTTATGAATTGAATTATGATCCCAAAAAATATGTGTTATAAATCCTGACCTCTGTGCCTGTGGTTGGAACCCTGGTGGCAAACTGGTTAAGAGCTATGGCTGCTAACAAAAAGGTTGGCAGTAAGAGTCCACTAACTGCTCCTTGAAAACCCTATGGGTCAGCTCTACTCTGTCCTATAGGGCCGCTATGAGTCAGGATTGACTCAAGGGCTACCTTTATTTATTTATTTATTTATTTATTATTTATTTATTTTATTTATTTGCCTGTGGTTAAAATCCCACTAGGGAATGGGTTGTCTCTGTTACGTTTGTGAGATAGGATTAGTGAAGGGTGTGTCATAAATCAATCTCTTTTGACATATAAAGAGATTAAACAAACAAGGGAGAGGAGCTGAGTTGGGGGAAGACAAATGCCAAGCCACATGAGGAAGCTCAAAGAGATAGGACATTCCTCCAGAGCTAATAGAGAGAGAAATCTTCTAGGAGAGCTGGCACCCTGAATTCAGACTTCTGGCTTCCTAAGCTGTGAGAAAATAAATTTCTGTTTGTTAAAGCCATCTACTTGTGGTATTTCTGTTACTGCAGCGATAGGTGACTAAGACAGGAAGACATGCTCTTGAGGAACTTACTGGCTACTGGAAACATAACACAAGGATATGGGATATCATAAGAGTCCTAATTAATACCGGAATTAAGTACATGACAGAATTACGGAGTTTGAAAAGGGGGTGGCTACCACCTGGGGAGAAGAAAGACCAGGGATTATCCTTGAAAAAAAAAACAAAAAAAAAAAAACTAGTGCCATCGTTGAGAGGAGCATAATTTGAAACGCATCTTGAAGGATAAGTAGAATTTCGATAAAAAAGAAGGGGGTCATTCCTTCCCTTGCTCTTAATTGTAGTAGTTGACAATAAGAAGATGACACTTTTCTGTTTTTATTGAATGATCGCCTCAAAACTGGGTCAAGATAGCATTTGAGAAAAAAAAAAGAAAACCTATATTAAACTGGCACTAAATAGATATTTCATATGTGTATGTGGGAGGAGGGTGCCTGTATAGGTATATAAATATATGTGCATATGTGTAGATATTGAAACCCTGGTGGTGTAGTAGTTAAGTGCCAGAGCTGCTAACCAAAGGGTTGGCAGTTCGAATCCACCAGGCTCTCCTTGGAAACTCTAGGGGGCAGTTCTACTCTTTTATGTGTTTTATGTGTAGATATAAATATATAGATAGATATATAATTTTGGTTAACCACTCAGATGGTGTAATTATTTCAAATAGGAAAGTTATCATGACACAATTAAATAACAAAATCCTGGTTGTAGAAACCATAAAGTAAAATGAATTATGTATGGGCAAAAGTAAGCAAAGTAATTCTTTTGAGTAAGAAAAAAAGAGTCAAAGTATTGCTTAGCCTGAAATTAATTATCTTCTAAAGTGAAGGTAGTTTATATAACTTACCACCATTGCTGAACACAAGGGAATGACGTCCTTTCCTAGACAACTGCAGCAGGCATATTTTCCAAAGTGGACAGTGCAGAAGGATCTCATAAATATATGTATATACACACACACACACATATATATATGCATGCATATATGTATATATGTGTATATATGCAAATATATATAAAATGTAAAAATACCATGTATAATGTAATAATGCTATGTAAATATACATAGAATGTAAAAATAGCATTAGCAGAGCTAAAGAAATTATTACATTTTTCCAATTGTATTCTGTAGAGTACTTGTATCCAGTAACACCTAATAGTTTAAGGGAAAAAAATAATGAATAATGCTCTAAAAATGAGAAAACACAGGTTTAAACAGAATTAAACTGGCTTCTTTGGAATAGCCACTTTTTATAGCCCTTAAATTGGTTAAAGAATATATATATATATATCCTAATCCTAAAGTAAAAGAAAATATCTTATGGTTCCCAAACTTAACTGAGGAATACTGATGTTCTAATGAATGAAGTTTGGGGAATGTGGTTTTCTACTCTGAAGCTAAAAGTTTGAGAATTTGCAGAGACTCAGAACTCTATGTAATTAGTAGTATATTTGAACCATGATAAAATAAATTTCATATTTGAAAAAATCAAGATAAAATGAAGACATGAAAAAGAAATACTGTAAAACTAGATGATAAAAAGAGTCTCCGTGCCATCCATACAGAATAAGACAGAGAAAATTCTCTTATGAGGTTCTCTGGTAAAGACGAATTAAAGTTAAGACCAGAAATAAACCACACACAGATCCACATATAAAGTGTAGATCGATCTCTATGTGTTTGTATATATTTTTCTATTGAGTAAAAAAAAGTGGTGGGTCCCGTACTAAGTGCTCAGTCATTTTTTTTTTTTTTAATTGTCTTAGCCCCCTCTGGTTTTGCCTAAGAGATTCAACCACAACTAGATATATCCCATAAAATTCTGAGAGTGGACGAACCAAATAAGGGCACTGTTTGTAGAAGGCAGCCCAAATGAACCTTCTTTCTGTTTGGATGAACCACATGTTATGGCAGCACTAAAATTAAAAAAGAAAAAAAAAATCATTCAAACAATGTTTGGTAATCATGGTCAAAGAAAAAAACAATGGCTATTGGATAGAAATTTTCACTTCTTATTGGCAACTGGAAGATTATTAATGTTTTTTAAACAAACCACGTAGATAATATTGTTAATTCAACCATAAAGTGGCAAAATATGAAAATTTTATTTTATTTCTCTATGTCTTAATACAAAGCAAAAATGCCTTCAGAAATCTGTGTTTCAGTATATTTTATCTTTTTCTGTGAGAATAATTCCTGAAAAGCACGAGTAGGTCTGTTTGAATCACTCTGAGGCATATAGAATAGATTGTGACTAAAAGTTCAATTAATAGATATTTGAAGATTATAAAATTTACTTCACCATGCCAGGAAAAAAAAAACTTACTTATCATCACCTCTTTTTTATATTTATTTTGTAAATAGTTCTTCTGCCATGATAAGAAAAAGGAATCAGTACGGTACTGAGGTTGGGAAAATGAATTTCAAATAACAGCAATGTAAAAGGATTTGATAATGTTAAGTTTAAAATAGTGTAAAGAATTTGGCCATAACAAGAATAAGTAAATAGGAAAAATGTGGTATAGAAAAGTCTTTTATCAGTATTTATTTTAAAAGTTCAACCAATGACTGAACCCAAAGGGCTTTTATCTGCAGAAAAGCATGACTGCATATGCAGTCATTTATATAACTACAGAGAATGAAGATATATGAAAGGGAAGTTAAATTTTCAATGAAGCAATTGCCGATGCCTTTGCCATTTAAAATAGAATGAACTAACAGATGCACAAAATATTTTTTTGTTATTACATTTTGACCTTCAGGAGTTGTACTATTTGTTGATAGGGCACTACATAGGAAACTGAACAACACTGGTAATGATGGAAATGATCTAAATCGAACTTTATGAATAGCCAATGTGGTCAGTCTTATCGGTTTTGCTGAACATATCCTTAACATTTTCTTTGTTTTTTGAATATTCTACAATATTTTAAATTATTTTAACACATAAAAAGTATTGGAAAGACTCATGATAATCTAAGAAATAAAACTGACATCTTTAGAGAGAAAGTAACATCAGAATTCTAATTTCATTAGAGTACCTTGTTTTTTTGTTTCCCAGAGTTTCAAAAACCTAAGTTAATATTCCTAGTTGAAAAAAAAATCTAACTTTTCTTTAATAGAACATCTCTAATCACTAATTGTATAAAATTCTTGACTGACAAGTGTTTTTTTCTTTATTATTTAACAAGCACATTCAGCATTATCTACAGTGCCAGTGCTTTGGTATTTGATATTTGTAATTCATTGATATTTTCCACAACCCTATAAGGGAAATAATATGTTGTTGTTAGCTGCCATCACATTAGGGTTCCAACTCATAGCCTCCCTGTATACAGTAGAATGAAACACTCCCTGGTCCTGTACCATCCTCACAATTGTTATGCTTGAATCCACTGTTGTAGCCACTGTTAATCCATCTCCTTGAGGGTTTTCCCTTTTTTTTTTTTTTCCTGACCTTCCACTTTGCCCAGCATAATGTACTTCTCCAGGGACTGGTCCCTCCTGATAATATGTCCAAAGTACATGAAATGAAGTCTCGCCATCCTCACTTCTAAGGAACATTCTAGCTGTACTTCAAGACCGACTTGTTCATTCTTCTGGCAATCCAAGGTGTATTCAATATTCTTCACCAACACCATAATTTGGTTTCTTATTCATCCTCTAGCTTTCGCATATATATGAGGCGATTGAAAATACCACGGCTTGAGTCAGGCGCACCTTAGTCCTCAAAGTGACATATTTGCTTTTTAACATTTTTCAGAGGTCTTTTGCAGCATATTTGTCCAATCCGATACATAGTTTGATTTCTTGACTACTGTTTCCATGGGCATTGATTGTGAATCCAAATAAAATTAAATCCAAAGGATATAAGGGATAATTTTATAACTAATTCAGACATAGAAGAAGAAGATGGGACAGACCCACTGCTTTTTCATGTTGGGCTTGCCCACGTACCACTTCCTTGCAGAGTACAGTCTACCAGTGGCTGCAACAGTAGAAATGGATTTAAAGAAGAAAAAAAAACCTGTTGCTGTGGAGTCGATTCCAACTCATAGCGACCCTATAGGACAGAGTAGAACTGCCCCCTAGAGTTTCCAAGGAGTTTCTGGTGGATTGAACTGTTGACCTTTTGGTTAGGAGCTGTAACATTTAACCATGTATAAAATATTTCACCTAACATCCATCTTACCTACCAAATGGAATGATCTTCAGATAAGAAAGGATAGGGCAAACATTGACAAGGACAAACAAAAGACCAAGATGGTGAAGAAAACATGAAGGCATGTCTAGATCTCACCAGTGAAGCCAACCCTTTTGGTCTAAATTAACTACACTCTGGAGCAGTAAGACACACTGCAGAGGAGATTCCAGAAATAATAACAGCAGTCTTGGTGCAACAGTAAAGACATGTTTTTCCAAATGTTTAAAAAAGACTAAATGTGTTGTGTTTTGTGTGTATTCAAAAGAAATAAGTAGGGATGTGTGGAAGTTATTAAGCGGCATATTGCACTAACATAGAGGAAAACTTTCTGAAGATATTGGATGCCCAAAAATGTAAGGAGATGTGTGAGAAGGTAGTGAGAAACTTATCCTCAGAAATGTTAAAGTATTTATGAGGAATAACTACGGAGAGAGTCCTCTATCTGACTGGGAGGTTGATTAGATGGTCTATAAACGCTCAGCTTTGAGATCCCTCTATCCAGTTTCATGGGTGTGGGCATTGTAAAACCAGTTTGATTCTAGAGCCAATTATGTTTCTCTTTTCTACTTTGCATTTTAATTCCTCTGGTCATAGCATTGTAAACAGAAAATTTGGAAAGTTCTTTATATAATCAGATAGAAAATAGAAATGGGCTCAGAGTAGGTATTAATTCATTTTGTTTGATGCTAAGCAGTTTTTTAGAAAATTTCTCAGTGAGGTTTTAATTTAGAGATTAGAGTATGTGTCACTGTTGATAAATGTTAGTAGTTAAAGAAAGTATGATAAAACAAAAATGGAAAAAATGGTCACCTTGACATGACTAAAGGACCACTAACTTTAACAGTTAAAATGAATAATTCAAGGAAAATTTTAATATAGACCATTAGAATACATATTGTATAACCTGTATAAGTCTTATATATGGAAAATGAAAAATTGATTTGAAAGTACCATGGAATTTCTAATTTAAGATTTTTTAAAGTGAGAGCTACTCAATATGCCTATAAATGAGAAATGAACTGTTAGGGTCCTATACAAAACCGAAAACAAACCTGTTGCTGTTTTGTCAATTCCGACTCATAGTGACCCTATAAGACAAAGCAGAACTGCCCCATAGGGTTTCCAAGAAGCAGCTGGTGGGTTAAAACTGCTGACCTTTTGGTTGTTATCAGCTGAGCTCTTAACCACTGTGCCACCAGGGCTCCTAGAGGCCTTTAGAGGACTCAGATTTAAGAAAAACATATACGTTGAAACTTTAGGATATAGTCCCCACGAACCCCTGAAATGACAGTTACTTTCTAAAACCTGTAGGTTCAAACACATGGGCTTATAATTATTTTTTATTGTATGGTAGGAGTAGAAATTACATTACACGCATTTATTCAATACATATTTTTTGAGCACCTATTATGTTTAAGATGCTATATGAGGTGCTAGGAATTGAGAGAGGGACAAGACAGAGTTCTTGCTCTTTTAGAGCTTATAACCTAGCAAACAAAGGAGATATTAATTAATTACTTAACCATTAGCTTTATAATAGAAACAAAGGCATCTAGGATAATATTATGAATGTATAGTGGGAAACCCATGTAGACCAAGGGGCCAAAAGGAGAGGGCCATTTCCTTGTGAGAAGTATGTCTGAGTTGAGCTTTTTAGCATAAGAAGGAATTGGTCAGGCAAAGAAGACAATTTCAAGAAGAAGGAGAAGCATGGGAAAGAAGACTGATGTAAGAAGGATCACATTCATTCAAGAAACTTAAGATAGTTCATGCTCCTGGGTACAAAAACAAGGGGAGAGAGGCCTGTGTGATGAGCTGGGGGTGCACAGGAATGCAGTCTGGCAGAGCAGTATGGGCATATCCTTCTATACAAAGTTTACCCAATGTAGTTTTCTTCCTGTCATGTTTATCATCTACCTATGTTGCAGAAGGTGTTGTATATATTTTATAAATTGTATGTAAAGAGTTTTGAACTACTTGGAAAGTGAGATATGTTAAACCTGAATATAGCAAATAAATAAACCTTTCTTTCATACTGCCATTGTTTCCCAGCACAACGTGTGATCTGCAAATGAATGCAAAAAAAAAAAAAAAAAAATTAGTCTCCTAAAACAATATCAAAAGGTTAAAAATAAAATCTAGAAAATACTGCTCAATGAAAGCTGAATGAATATCAAATTGGAAGAAGGGGACAATGCACTGCAGCGTTGCGACAAGATAGATTTCTCTCTGTAGATCTTTTCCATGTGATTTTCAAATATCTGAATGTTAGCGATGTCAAAATCTTAGAGATGATCATCCAACTTTGAAAATAAAACATTCTTCTCTAATACAGTTATAAGTGAATTTTTCAAATTGTTTACTTAAGAATGAAATAACTGGCTGAGGCCAGAAACAAACGACTTTTCTTGTAGTAAAGTCATATGTCCTAAGACTTTTTCGATTTCATACTTTTCTGTCCTCTCTGCTATTTATCTGTTGGGAATTAAATTATTTGTGCCATTATAAAGAGGCAAGTGGAGAAAAGAAAAGGAAAAAAAAAAAAAAAACTAAATGTCATTTTTTGTTTCTATTCTCAAAGAAAGTATTGATTAAAGAGACTTGGAAATGAATAATAGTAAATAAAAGAACTAATTTCTAACTGGAAAGGTTCAGAATCTATCTAGTACAAATTCTCTTCTCTTATAAATAAGAAAACTGAGACCCAGAGAGGTTAAATGATTTACCCAAGTTTCTCTAACTAGCTATGGAATTTGATTGATTTCTGGTTTCCTGGTTTCCTGCTCTTCCCCATACATCCTGCTTGTATTTCATTTTGTGTATAATTTCACTCTGCCGTGTCATTCTTTCCTCCCATAATAAAGAAGTACATATTGCTATTCTAGCTGCAACGATGTTGGGAGTAAAATTCATCCAGGACCTTTGTTTATAAGACATCAATTTCAAAAGAATCAATTAATGTTACAAAGTAATGAGACCATCAGAAAAAGTCAACAGAGCAATAGACCAAGATGTAAAAGAAAAGGGCCTTTCCCTTGCTGTCATTTAATCTTCATGTACCCCTTCAAATGGATAACCTTGGTGTTAAAAGTAAAGGAATCAATATGGCTACATTTTATGTTCAATGGTGTCAGTGAATTTGTGAAGTGCTTACCAGAAACAGAGGGCTGGTCTTGTTGTTCAGCAACAAAGTAAATAAACCTATTGGTATAACCTTCCGTGTTCTTTAGAGAGACCCAGCCTCGTTATTCATTTATTAAACCTATCCATTAAGCGAAGGAACCCTGATGGTGCAGTGGTTGAGGTACGACTGCTTACCAAGAGTTGGCAGTTTGAATCCACCAGCTGCTCCTTGGAAAACCTATGGAACAGTTCTACTCTGTCCTATTTGGTCACTATGAGTCAGCATTGACTCAATGGCAGGATTATATCCATTAAGGGAAAGAAAATAATACAAGGCATGGGGTGGGGGACAGGTGACAACAGGAGTAAGAAGTTCCAAAAGTTCTAAAATTACCATATAGCAACTTGTGAGGATGGATACAGTTTTTCCATAACCCAAATGGACCTGTGAAGGAATCAATTAAACACTGAAGTGAAGGGAAAAGTACTCCAAGATCACTGATTTATAAAACTGCCTGTGTTTAGGACTGAGCACCTAAGGAGACTTCTTTAGCTATCACTTTTCTTACTTCCTCTGAATGTTCGTCAAAGTGAAGGGGACTGGACTTGGACTGGCTTGGTAAAATTCATTAATGATATCTATCGATAAAGCCAATTTAATTTCAAAAAGAAAAGCATGTCTTGATTTAGTGGCCCCCTAGAAAATGAGTGGAAGAAACAAAGAAAATAAATAGGACTCATTTGCAGTTTTACTTTGTGCATTATGTCTACCGTTACTGCCAGACACATACCCCCATATTAAACCCTCTCTCATTTTTCTCTCCTGAACCTGGGCAAGAGTCTGGCTCTTGTTTCTGCATTAAGCAAATATGATATGTCTGTCTCATTCTTTCCTCTGTCCATAGGAAGCTTTGGTTAAGTTCAGGCTTGGCTTTTAAATTGACAACACGCCACTGACTTCTATATACTCTGGTTCCTGACTACTGCCTCCTGGTTTGTGGTGATCTCTGGCACTGGTGTCCTTGGAGTTGCATGGTTTCCTTACCTGACTCTTTCCCAATATTATGGTTTTGTTTCAGCTATTCTGGTTTTGTATTCTAGTTCTGCCTCCGAGAGCTATCTCCACTCACAGGCCCTATATGTAAATAAGTTCTCTTAATACAACCAGAATGCTCCTTAGAAGCAAGGATGGTGAGACTGGGTCTTACATACTTTGGACAATGTTATCAGGAGGGATCAGTCCCTGGAGAAGGACATGATGCTTGGCAGAGTACAGGGTCAGTGGAAAAGAGGAAGACCCTCAACGAGGTGGATTGACACAGTGGCTGCAACAATGAGCTCAAGCATAAAAACGGTTTTAAGGATGGCGCAGGACCGGGCAATGTTTCGTTCTGTTGTGCAGAGGGTCACTATGAGCCGGAACAGACTCCAAGGCATCTAACAACAACAATAACCATACTTGCTTTTACAGAATTTATCATAACAACTAAAGAAAATATAAATATTTAGCCACAGTTCTTTATAGATAAAATACTCAAAATGTATAAAGCTCCCAAATAGACATTTCAAGAGCTCTTGGGTTACTATTTTAAATGTAATGAATTCTCCATGAGTCAGCCCCAAATTAAGTAGTATTGCAATGCTCATGGGAACAGTTTGAATAATTTAAAGAAAGTCAAAATTCATTTTAAATGTGGTTTTGGAATATTTCAATTGTAGAACTAAAAGGAATTATAATAATAATGGTGATGATAATAATAATAGTATATGATTAGCATATTCATTATAAACCAAAAAACCAAACCAGTAGCCATCGAATCGATTCTGACTCATGGCAGCCCCTCGTGTGTCAGAGTAGAACTGTGCTCCACCAGGTTTTCAACAGGTGATTTTTGGAAGTAGGTCACCAGACCTTTCTTCCAAGGTGACTTTGAGTGGACTAGAGCCGTCAACCTTTTGATTAGCAGCCAGAACAGTAACTGTTTGCACCATCCAGGAACTCCATATATTATGTAGTTTATATTACCTTTTTATGCTTATAAATACCCCATATTTTATATTATTATATATTTATACATTATATAATATTTATATGATACATATAAGTAATTTTATATGTTATATTTATTTTATATATAAGTATATAATATGTAAGCATATGTATATATTATGTTATAATTAAGTTACATATTTTATATAATAAAATATAATTTATTATTAATATCATTATTATCTTTTGAGTATTACATGGATCTAATTTGGTATCTGACTTTTCATTGGAGCTTAAATAACTATTCAGTGAATACGTTCTTTTTTTTCAAAAAAAAAAAGAACATACCTTTTTTTTATGTTCTAGACTATTTGCTAATTGTTTTACGGATGAAGATAATTTAAGCAACTTGCTCATTGTCACACATGAAGTAAAGGAAAGAGCTTGGGTTAGAACTTGGGTCTTTTCAGACTTCAAAGCTGATGTTTTTAGCCATTATGCTGAGCTTCTCCTAAAAAGTCCAACATTTACTTCCCTGAAACTCTATTAATAAAAAGAAGATCTACTTCTCTTCCGAAACTAATTCAGTGATGACTCCAAAAACAGTTTTAAAGAAATTGGTTTCTTTTTATCTTACCTCATAGGAAAGAAAAGAAAAAAATCTTTTTCCTCATCTATGGGTGGTGTAGATATAAACTAGTACAAACACTTTGGAAAACTATTTGGCTGTATTTACTAAAGCTAAAGGTATTTGTACACTGTCACTAGCAATTCTATTCCTGGATATAAGTGCACATGTCTATTAGAAGACATGTATAATAATGTTTATTCCCACTTTATTTATAATCATCTAAAATTGGAAACAGCTTAAATGTCCTTAAAGAGTAAAATCGTTAAATGAATTATTTTACATTCATACAATGGAGTACTACCCATCAATGAAAAAGGTATATGGTCAGGGGCCTCTCTCTTCTCTACTCTTTCTGAATTGCCTTCTGCAATATCTCAATTGGGCAAGCGTAATTGTGATAATAAACAGGAAAGATTCGTGTACTTTGAAAGTGTGTAATGGATCTAAACTATTTAGGAGATTATGAAAACCTCTGGGGAAATGATGCTTAAAGTTATTAGAATTCCTAGCATTTTTATAGAAGTATGGAATGTACTCTCTTAATTGAAAAAATATTCTAGGATATTCTTTTTTAGTTCATTTAATCATGCTTCTAAACCTCTGCAGAGCCTTCTGCTGGCATATAACAGCTTCTACATTGACTCTGGGCTTACCCTTGTGACTTGCTTTGGCCGCAGGGACACCAAAATCATGACTAAAACATAAGTTTGCTAAGTGCTTGCACATTGAAGTTTACCCCTTTTAAAACCCAGCTTCCATGTTAAAATTTCCAGGCTATTGTGCTGAAAAAGTTATGTCAAAGAGAACGGAGGCACCCTGGTCAAGAGTCCTAGTTGAGTTTACAAAGGAAAGCTACCAGGAACCAGCCAGCCCCCAACCACTCAGCCAATTGACTATCAATGCAAGAAGAGAGCCCAGTGGTCACTAAAAGAAACTGACATGAGCTGTCCCAGCTGAGCCCTGCCCAAATGGCCAACAACTCTGTATGTTTACAGAAATGTGTGCAAAGAAATGGTGGTTGTTTTAAGCCAGTAAGTTTTGAGGAAGTTTGTTTTGAAGTAATGGGTAACTGATACAATACCGTTCAAAGATTTTCTGTAGCATCACTGTCTGCCCACCTAAGTACTACCTCCACTCAACAATAAGTTCCAACTTTGATAGAATAATAATACACTTAGACTCAGGCAAGGGGGCTCCTTGCCAGGGTCCTATTCCTTAGGCAACTCTACATACGAAAAACACACCCCACCTGCAAAAAAAAAAAAAGGTGCTAAAGATCACCTGGATGACTCTTTCACTCAGGATTCATTACAGAGAGCTCTGTAATTATAAATGTCCTTTTTTGTGACTCCAGGTACATGCTTTTCTGCATTTATTGTGCTATATCGTCAAAGCTAAAGGCATCGGCCTCCAAATACTTTGAATATTTGTGGGTTGTGCTCTTGTCAATATCAGAGATGAGTACCATCCTAGTGTGGGAAGGATCTGAGTGACAGAAGTGCTTAAGTATGAGAAAAGACAAATTCATGTACTTAAAACTTCATGCATCTCACAGACATAAAATTGAGCCAAAGAACCCTGTCACAAAACAGTACACTTTCTAGTAATGTCAAGCATCTGTTTTCCTGCTTCTTTTCAGGTTGTAGTTCATGGTTCTAGGGGCACTCTGAAATAAGTAGAGCTTTTGCAAGATTTGCACTTGGCAGCTGAGGAATATTTTGAAATAAAAACAATTCATGTTACTTTTAAATGTGTATATATGTGAACCTGAATGCCACAGTGCATGAAACTTGATACCAAGTCATTACATCGACAAATAGCTGCAAATGGAGAGCCAGGTTGCAAATTTAGTTTGTAATTCTAAAATTGAAAAAAAGTCAAATTCGCCAGAAACAACTTAGGGTATTTAGTAAGATTTAATAAGTAGCAACATTAAAAATCTTTTATATTTTTAAAATTTTGAGGTAAATTTGTGTGTTAATTAATATTAATTTTATTTTACCATTTAATTTTAGTAGATGATTTTGAATATTTTACAAAGAAAATGAAATTTTGAAGCAAATATGAAAAATAATTTTTCATGTTTTAAGTTTGCATTAATATCCATTTTTGTGAAAACATTTGTATTTGTATACTTTGAATATAAAACCCAGTGCCTTTCAATATAATTACAGTTTAATTTTTCAATCTTTTTAAAAATGAACAAAAGAAGAGATAATATAAATAGAGAAGAAAGAGTGACTGAGAACAAAAGAAAGAAAAGGCTGAAAAAAAATTAAATTCCAAAGAGACAATATGTTTAGATTTCTAAATTTGAAATAACTGAAAGTAAACAGTTTTCTGTCAAGGATGATCCACACAAAAGTCAAAAACAGAACATTACAATTCTACAACTTGAGTAGGTCGTATTATGTCCGTGGAATTTTCTATTATTCACTAAGCAAAGATTTAATTACCTGCTCATAAAAATTACTCACTCAAAAAAACACAGGTGCATTTTTTAAATTGTTAAAAGAACCAAATAGAAGGCAATCAATAGTTTTCAAGAATGACAAGTAATCACCGATTTAAACATTATTTAATATTCTTAAAGAGTCCACATAATGCATCCTATATTTTCATATGTCCTGCATTTATACAGATATTTACATGGGAAAACCTGGTGAAGTAGTGGCTAAGACTAAGGGTACTAACCAAAAGGTCGGCAGTTTGAATCCACCAGGTGCTCCTTCGAAACTCTGTGCCGCAGTTCTACTCCATCCTATAGGGCTGCTATGAGTCAGAATTGACTCCATGGCAATAGCTTTTTGTTTTGTTTTGTTTTAATTTACGTAAGCATACTATTTTCTGTGACACGAACCACACACTATTTACAAAAGGCAGTGGAGATCTTTTAGATTTAGGAGAAATGATTTGAAGAACTAAAGGTAAAGTGGTTGAACATGAAAATAACTAAAAAACAATGAAACAAATTGCAACTACAGTGATAAATTTAAAACGAGATTATTAATGGAAGGGGAAACAAAGAGAAGAAATTATCCATAATATGTTTAATTTTTTAATGTTTAATTTTTTTTAATTGCAAAAGTCATGTTGAACAACTAATATTAGTATTATTGAACCATTAGTAAAAAAGAATACTGTATTGGTTTTAGATCTGTTGTAAAAAATGATGTTTTGCCTTAAGTGAAGAATAACCAGTCTTCCAACTGTAGACTCTGACTTAAAATACAAAGGGTAAGTCTGTGATGAATAGCTAACATAACTTATGAAGAAAAAAGTGAAGGAGCCATAATTTTGGCTAAAAAATATTCTTTGCCAGTGGTGGTTCATGTTACTGTGATAAATGGCTTTAAATAGGCTGAAAATGATGACATTATTTTGTTGGGATGAATGATGGATGAATATTTTGTTGTTGTTGTTGTTAGGTGCCATCGAGTTGGTTCCGACTCATAGCGACCCTATGCACAACAGCAAGAAACACTGCCCAGTCCTGCGCCATCCTCAAAATCGTTGTTATGCTTGAGCTCATTGTTGCAGCCACCGCGTCAATCCACCTCGTTGAGGGTCTTCCTCTTTTCCGCTGACCCTGTACTTTGCCAAGCATGATGCCTCTCTCCAGGGACTGATCCCTCCTGACAACATTGTTCAAAGTATGTAAGACGCAGTCTCGCCATCCTTGCTTCTAAGGAGCATTCTGGTTGTACTTCTAAGACAGATTTCATCTTTCTTTTGGCAGTCCAGGTATATTCAGTATTTTTCGCCAACACCACAGTTCAAAGGAGTCAATTCTTCTTCGGTCTTCCTTATTCATTGTCCAGCTTTCACATACATATGATGCGATTTAAAATACCATGGCTTGGGTCAGGCACACTTTAGTCTTCAAGGTGGCATCTTTACTTTTCACTGCTTTAAACAGGTCCTTTGAAGCAGATTTGCCCAATGCAATGCATCGTTTGATTTCTTGACTGCTGCTTCTATGGCTGTTGATTGTGGATCCAAGTAAAATGAAATCCTTGGAATACATCAAATATTTGACCTAACAAACTCTCTTAAATGCATGTTAGAAATAAAGCTGCATGCTGTTAAAGCAATACACTAAAGGGTAGGAAAACACAAAATATTCTTGGATAAAGATCAAAGCATGACATAGCAAAAAAAGATTTTTTTTTTTTTTTTTTAGAACAGTTATAATTATTTTGGAAACCCTAGTGGTGTAGTGGTTAAGAGTTTGGCTGTTAACCAAAAGGTTGGCAGTTCAAATCCACCAGGCACTCTTTGGAAACCCTATGAGGCAGTTCTATTCTGTCCTATAGGGTCGCTGTGAGTCGGAATTGACTCGATGGCAATGGGTTTGGTTTTTGGTTTTTATAATTATTTCAGGAGGTAGCATATGATCAAGAACCAATGGTATTAAAAGAAGTTCAAACTACACTGAAGGCACTGGCGAACAACAAGACTCCAGGAATTAATGGGATACCAATTGAGGTGTTTCAGCAAATGGATACAGGGCTGGAAGTGCTCGCTAGTATATGTCAAGAAATTTGGAAGACAGTTACCTGGCCAACTGACTGAAAGAGATCCATATTTGTGCCCATTGCAAAGAAAGGTAATCCAACAGAATGCAGAAATTATCAAACAATGTCATTAATGTCACACACAAGTAAAATTTTGCTGAACATAATTCAAAAGTGCTTGCTTGCAGCATTACATCGACAGGTAACTGCCAGAGAGTCAAACCAGATTCAGGAGTGGATGTGGAACGAGGGATACCATTGCTAATATCAGATGGATATTGGCTGAAACTGATGGAATACCGGTGGAAATGATTCAGCAAATGGATACAGAGCTGGAGGTGCTCACTAGTGTATGTTTTCCCATTCCTGTCTTTCTTTGGAATTTGGCTGAAAGCAGAAAATACCAGAAAGATGTTTACCTGTGTTTTATTGACTATGCAAAGGCATTCGACCGTGTGGATTATAACAAATTATGGTTAACATGTATAGAATGGAAATTCCAGAACACTTAATTGTGCTCATGCAGAAACTGTACATAGGTCAAAAGGCAGTTATTGGAACAGAACAAGGGGATACTGTGTGGTTTAAAATCAGGAAAGGTGTACATCAGGGTTCTTTCCTTTCACCATACTTACTCCATCTGTATGCTGAGCAAATAATCCAAGAAGCTGGACTATATGAAGAAGAAGGTGGCATCAGGATTGTAGGAAAACTCATTAACAACCTTTGATATTCAGAAAACACAACCTTGCTTGCTGAAAGTAAAGGGGACTTGAGGCACATACTGATGAAAATCAAAGACCACAGCCTTTAGTATGGACTACACCTCATAACTGTCCCCTCCTACCTTCTTATCCTTGCCCCTGAGCTGCTGTACCCATTTAGCCTTGTTTTGTTTTATGGGCCTGTCTAATCCTTGGCTGAAGGGTGAACCTTACGAATGAATTCAGTACTGACTTAAAAGAGTGTCTGGGGGCTGTACTCTCAGGATGTCTCCAATTTCCGTCAGACCGGTTAAGTCTAGTCTATTTTTGTGAGTTAGAATTTTCTACTACATTTTTCTCCAGCTGTGTCCACAACCCTCTATTGTGATCCCTGTCGAAGTGGTCAGCGGTGGTAGCTGGGCACCGTAGAGTTGTGCCAGACTCAGTCTGGTGGAAACTGTGACAGTCGTGATGCATTAGTCCTTTGGACTAATCTTTCCCGTGTGGCTTTGGTTTTCTTCATTCTCCCTTGCTCCAGAGTTGGTGGGACCAGTGAAGTATCTCAGACTGCCACTCACAAGCTTTTAAGACCCCAGATGCTACTCCCCAAAGTAGGACGTAGAACATTTTCTTTATAAACAATGTTATGCCCGTTGAGCTAGATGTCCCCCAAGACCATGGTCCCCAGCCCTCAGCCCAGTAATTCAGTCCCTCAGAGAGTTTGGGTGTGTTTAAGAAGCTTCCATTACCTTGCCTTGGTCAAGTTATGCTGACTTCCCCAGTAATGTATACTGTCTTATCCTTCACCAAAGTTGCCACTTACCTATTGTCTAAACCAAACCAAACCCAACCCATTGCAGGCAAGTCAATTTCAACTCATAGAGACCCTATAGGAAAGAGTAGAACTTCCCCATAGAGTTTCCAAAGAGCACCCAGTGGATTCAAATTGTGGACCTTTTGGTTAGCAGCTGAGCTCTTAACCACTATGCCACCAGCGTCCCCACCCCTCCCCTCCCCAGTAACCATCAAAGGTTGTTTCTTTATGTGTGTAAAACTTTTAATAAGTTTTTATAATAGTAGTCTCATACAGTATTCGTCCTTTTGTGATTCACTTGTTTCACTCAGCATAATGCCCTCCAGATTTATCAATGTTGCGAGACATTTTGCCAGTTCATAATTGTTCTTTATTGCTGTGTAGTATTCCATTGTGTCTATGTACCGTAATTTGTTTATCCATTCATCGGTTGATGGGCACTTATGTTGTTTCCATGTTTTGCTATTGTGAGTAATGCTGCAATGAACACAGGTGTGCATATGTCTATTCATGTGATGGCTCTTATTTCTTTAGGATATATTCCTAGGAGTAGGATTGATGGAATGTATGGTATTTCTATTTCTAGGTTTTTAAGGAAGTGCCATATCATTCTCAAAATGGTTATACCATTTTGCATTCCCACCAGCAGTTCATAAGAGTTCGAAGCTCCCCACAATTTTTCCAACATTTGTTATTTTCTTTTTTTTTCCTACCAGTAATTTTTTTTTTTTTTGTTTTTATGTTAGGGCGAGATGGTATCTCATTGTTTTTTGATTTGCATTTCTTTAATGGGTAGTATCTGGAGCATTCTCTCATGTGTCTATTAGTTGCCTAAATGTCTTTTTTGGTGGTCTGTTCATATCCTGTGCCCAATTTTTAATTGGATTATTTGTCTTTTTATTATTGAGGTTTTGAAGTATTTTGTAGATTTTAGAGATTAGTCCTTTGTTGGATTTTTCATAGACAAGAGTTTTTTCCCAGTCTGTAGTTTCTCTTTTTACTTTTTTGGTGATGTGTTTTGATGAGCTTAAATGTTTAATTTTTAGAAGATCCTGATTATCTAGTTTACCTTCTGGTGTTTGTATATTGTTAGTTATGGTTTGTATGCTATTTATGCCATATATTAGGGCCTAGAGCATTGACCTTATTTTTTCTTCTATGATCTTTATAGTTTTAGATTTTATGTTTAGGTCTTTGATCCATTTTGAATTTGTTTTTGTGAATAGTGAGAGGTATAGGTCCTCTTTCATTATTTTTACAGATGAACATCCAGTTTTGCCAGCACTTTTTCTTAAAAAGACTGTCTTTTCCCAATTTAATTGACTTCGGGACTTCATCAAAGATCAGATGATCATAAAAAAAAAAAAATGATCATAGGTGGATGTATTTGCATCTGGGTTCTTGGTTCTGTTCCATTGGTCAATGAGACTGTCCTTGTACCAGTACCAGGCTGTTTTGACTACCATAACTGTACAGTAGGTTCTGAGGTCAGGTGGTACAAGTCCTCCTATTTTTTTATTTTTCTTCAATAGTGCTTTAATTATCCAGGGCACCTTTAATTTCCATATAAAGTTGGTGATTAGTTTTTCCATCTCGTTAAAGAATGCGGTTGGTTTTTACAGGGTTGCATTGTGTTCTTAGATTGCTTTGTGTAGAATTGACATTTTAACATGTTGAGTCCACCTGTCCATGAGCATGGTATGTTTTTACATTTATGTAGGTTTTATTTTGTTTCTTGCAATAGTGTTTTGTTGTTTTCTTTGTATGGTTCTTATACATTCCTGGTTAGATTTATTCCTAACTATTTTATTTTTTTAGGAGCTATCATAAATGGTATTGCTTACCTGATTCCTTTTTCATAGTTCTCTTTATTGGTGTATAGGAATCCAACTGATTTTTCTATGTTTATCTTCTATCCTGCTACTGTGCTGAAACCTTCTATTAGTTCCAGTACTTTTCTCTTGGAGTATGTATAGTATCATATCATCCACAAATAGGGACAGTTTTACTTCTTCATTACCAGACTGGACGCCCTTTATTTCTTTTTCTTGCCTTATTGCTCTAGCTAGGACTTCCAGCACAATGTTAAATAAGAGTGGTTATAAAGGACATCCTTATCTTTTTCCTGTTCTCAGTGGGAATGTTTTCAGCCTCTCTCCATTAGGAATGATGTTGGCTGTTGGTTTTGTACAGATGCCCCTTATATGTTGAGGAATTTCCCTTCTATACCTATTTTATTGAGAGTTTTTACCAGGAATGGGTGTTGGGCTTTATCAAATGCCTTTTCTGCATCGATTGAGATGATCATATGCTTTAATTTTATGCATGTGGTGGATTACATTGATTGATTTCTAATGTTGAACCACCCTTGCATAACCAGTATGAATTTCACTTGGTCATGGTGTATTATTTTTTTATATGATGCTGAATTATATTGGCTAGAATTTTGTTGAGAATTTTTGCATCTATATTCACAAGAAATAATACAATTTTCTTTTTTGTGGTGTCTTTGTCTGGTTCTGGTATCATGGCTATTCTGGCTTCACAGAATGAATTTGGAAATATCTCTTTCTTTTCTATGTTCTAAAATAGTTTGAGTAGTACTGGTCTAAGCTTTTTTTCTGAATGTTTGGTACAATTCTCCCAGGAAGCCATCTGGGCCAGGGCTTTTTTTGTTGTTGTTGGGAGGTTTTTTTTTTAATTACCTTTTCAATCTCTTCTCTTGTTTTGCGTCTGTTAAGACTGTCAACCTCAGTTTGTGTTAGTTTATGTGGGTAGTATATTTCTAGAAATTTGTCCATTTCCTCTAGGCTTTCAAATTTTTTGGAGTATAAGTTTTTCATAGTAAATCTGTTATGACCCTTTTTATTTCATTTGGGTCTGTTGTAATGTTCTCCATTTCATTTCTTATTTGGGTTATTTGCATCTGCTCCTTTTTTGTCAATTTGGCCAATGGTTTGTCAATTTTGTTGATCTTTTCAAATAACGAGCTTTTGGTTTTGTTAATTCTATTTTTTTCTATTCTCTATTTTATTTATTTCTGCTCTGATCTTTATTATTTCCTTTCTTCTGGTGGCTGTGGGCTTCTTTTGCTGTTCTCTTTCTATTTGTTTGAGTCATATAGCTAACGTTTTGTTTTTGTCCCTTTCTTCTTTTTTGATACGTGTTTATTGCTATAAATTGACCTCTGACCTCTGCCTTTGTTGTGTCACAGAGGTTTTGGTATGATATGCTTGCATTCTTGTTTGATTCTAGGAATTTTTTTTGTTCCATCTTTGATTTCTCCTATTACCTAGTGGTTTTTAAGCAAAGGGTTATTCAATTTTCACGTATTTGATTTTTTTCCTTGTTCTTCCTGTTATTAATTTCTACTTTTATGACATTGTGGTCAGAGACGATGCTTTGCATTTTCTCAATTTTTGGATTTTGTTGAGGGTCGCTTTGTGACCTAAGATATGGTCTGTTCTGGAAAATGTTCCTTATGCTTTGGAAAAAGAACATATATTTTGCTGTTGTTGGGTGGAGTGTTCTATATATGTCTATGAGAGCAAGTTGATTGATTGTGGGCATTAGATCTTCTGTGTCTTTGTTGAGTTTCTTTCTAGATGTTCTGTCCTTTACTGAGAGTGGTGTGTTGACGTATCCTACTATTATTGTGGAACTGTCAATTTCTCTTTTCAGTGTCGTTAGAGTTTGTTTTACATATTTTGAAGCCCCTCCATTGGGTGAATAGATATTATGGTGTGTACCTTACTCATGGTGGATTGTCCTTTTAATCATTATAGGATGTCCTTCCTTGTCCTTTATGGTAGATTTTGCTTTAAAGTTTATTTTACTGCGATTAATATTGTCACTTCTGCTCTTTTTTGGTTGCTGTTTGCTTGATATAGATTTTTTTTCCATCCTTTGACTTTTACTAAATTCATGTCTTTGTTTGTAAGGTCTCTCTTAGACAGTATATTGATAGATCCTGTTTTTTCATCCATTCTGTCACTATTTGTCTCTTTATGCATGCATTTAAGCCATTCACATTCACTGTAATTATTGATAGATTTGAGTTTATTGTTGTCATTTTATGGTACTTTTTTGTGGTCCTGATGTTTTCTTTGTTCTTACTCTCCTGCACTGAATTCTTTTTTTTTGTGGATTTTTTAAATTTTATTTCTTTTTTGTAGATTTTGTGTTTACTGAGACTTTACATTTTTCTTCTTTACTTTGATGAGTAGGTTTGCTAACTTTTTTGTGGTTACCTTGACATTTACCACTATCTCCCTAAGTTTAAACCAGTCTTTTTTTATTAGATATCACCTGACTTCTTCTCCATTTGAAAGTTCAATACTTACACCATTTATTCCCTTTTTTATTGTTCTGACTTTGTTATAATTTACAGATTGACCTCTCTGGCTCCTTGTTGTAAATTTTTTAGTTTTGCTTTATTCTTGAGAGTTCATTATCTAGGTTGGCTTCTGCCTGATGTTGTCTTATGTGCTAGATTCATGTTGTTGTCTGAGGTTGTTGGTATGTTGTTGGTTCTCTAACAGAAGGACTTCTTTTAATAATTCTTGTAATTGTGGTTTGGTTTTTACGTATTCCCTCAATTTCTGTTTATTTGGAAATATCCTAATTTTGATATCATATTTGATCAAGATTTTGCAGGATATATTATTCTTGGTTTATAGTTTTGTTTTGTTTTTTGTGATATTTTATATATGTCATCTCATTGCCTTCTTTCCTGCATGGCTTCTGCTGAGTAATCAGAGCTTAGTCAGTTTTATTTTTTCCCCTTATGTGTGACTTCTCAATTTTCTTGAGCTGCTCCCTGGATTCTTTCTTTGTCTTTGGTTTTAGCGAGTTTGACTATATGTCTTGGTGATTTTCTTTTGGGGTCTATCCCATATGAGTTTCATTGAGTTCCTTGGATGGTTTGCTTTTGTCTTTCATGATATTAGGAAAGTTTTCTGTCAGCACGCCTTTAGTGATTCTCTCTGTGTTTTCTATTTTCTTCCCCTGTTCTGGAACTCTGATCACAGCCAAATCTTTGCTTTTGATTGTATCCCACATCTTTCTCAGGGTTTCTTCATTTTTCTTCATTCTTTTCTCTGATTTTTCCTCAAACAAAGTGGTATCCAAGGATTTGTCTTTAATTTCGCTGATCCTGTCTTCCGTTGTTTCAAACTCACTTCTAAAACCTTCTGTTGCACTGACAATTTCTGAAATCTTGTTGTTTATCTTTTGCATTTCTAGTTGCTGTTTTTGTGTGATTTCTAGTTGTGAATTTATTTTGACAATTTTTTCCTGAGTTATTCCATTGCTTTGTATTTTCCCTTATTTTGTCTATTTTTTCCTTATTTTTGTCTGCATTTTCCTTCATCTCTTGGTGAACCTTGAATATTTTTGTTGTTGTTAGGTGCCATCGAGTCGGTTCTGACTTACAGCAACCCTATAAACAACAGAACGAAACACTGCCTGGTCCCGAGCCATCCTTACAATCGTTGTTATGCTTGAGCTCATTGTTGCAGCCACTGTGTCAATCCACCTCATTGAGCATCTTCTTCTTTGCTGCTGACCCTGTACTCTGCCAAGCATGATGTCCTTCTCCAGGGACTCATCCCTCCTGACAACATGTCCAAAGTATGTAAGATGCAGTCTCGCCATCCTTGCCTCTAAGGAGCATTCTGGCCATACCTCTTCCAAGACACGTTTGTTCATTCTTTTGGCAGTCCATGGTGTATTCAATATTCTTCGCCAACACCACAATTCAAAGGCTTCAACTCTTCTTCGGTCTTCTTCATTCATTGTTCAGCTTTCACATGCACCTGAATATTAGAGTTTTGAATTTCCTATCAGTTAGTTCCAGTGCCTTTCCTTCTACCAGAATATCATCTAGTGTTTTATTTTTATCACTTTCTGGAGCCATTCTCTCCTTTTTTTTTTTTTTTTTTTTTTGTATGTTTTGATATTGTCTGCTGTCTCTGGGACTTTCAGTAATTATTTTCTTCCTTTATTGATTGCAGATTTGATTGTTTCATCCTGCTTTTTTGTTTTATTTGCTAATTTCTGGGCAGGCAGGATTGGCATACTTTATTGCTTGTTCTCCTGTGAGCAGGATATTTCTCACCACCTTGTCTAGGTCGGCAGGGCCAATTACGCAGCTATGTTGCAGCAGGGTGGATCCAGTGAGGGTAGAGGAGCAGGGATGGGTAATTTATGGCCTGAACTAGGGACAATAGGGCATGGCTGGGGAGCAGTGCCAGGCAGGGTCTGGGGGACTGCATTGGTGCCACTTGGGGGTGTGTGCTCAATGTACAGTGCAATAGGTAGGAGGGAAAGGAGAGGCTGTGATGTGCAGCCTTAGGAGGGGGGTGGGTGAAAGAAGAGAAAAAAGAGAAAGAAAGGAAAAAGAAAAAAGTGAATAAAGTAGTGGCATGATAGGATTTAGTGAGTAGGGGTGGGACAGACTCAGCGAGGCCATGAGCCAGTGGCTCTCTATCCTAACGGTGTGTCTGGGTCTGTCAAGAAGGGGCATGGGCAGCTCACAGAGCTAGGTGGCTCAGAGAAAGGAAAGGAAGGAAGGGAGAGAGAGAGAAGAAACAACAAGAAAAAACAAAAACAAAAATAAATAAAATGGCACTGAGGGAGCCAGTTGGTGACAGTGACACAGACCAAGGGAAGCCAGGTGCAGTGACTCTGCAGCTTAGCAACGTAGCACCACCCCTCAAGAAGGGGCAGGGGCAGTGCACAGGTGTGGGTGAGTGGGAGAAAGGAAAGGAAAGAAAGGAGAGAGAGAGAGGAGAGACAGAAAAGAAAACAAAAGGGAACAAACCAAAAAATCACAGCCTGTTAAGAAGGGGAGGGGATTGCACATGGGCCTAATGTGGCAGGAGAAAGGAAAGGAAGAAAGGGGGAGAGAGATAAGCAACAAAAAAGCTCCCCCCCCAAATAAAAAAATTCATTGAAGGGGCTGCCTGGTGGGGGTGGGGCAGACCCAGGCAATGGTGGGCTGTTGTCTGTCTGGCTGAGAGACCATGACCTACTGGAAAGTGGCAGAGGCTACGTAGAGGAAAGAAGGATGGGGAGTGGGAAAGCATGTATCCTTGGCTCCCAGATGCTCTGTCTCCAGTTGGGAGCTCCTTGAAGTTGCCTTCCTGTGCTCCCTGTTTGTGTTCCTTGGTGGCTGTAGTCCAAGATGCCAAATCCAGCCATGTTAGCTGGTAGTGGACCTCCACTCCATAACTCTCCTCGTTCTCTGTTCTCTGTCAGCTTCTTATTCCATTTAGTGCTTGATTGAGTTCTTTGTTTCATCATTTGATGTTTAGGGTTCCAGGACTGACATTTGTGCCTGTTTTACTTGGCTTTTCAGGTCTTTGCTGCAGGGGGATGGCATGGTGCTTCTGTTTACTGTGCCATGTTAGTTCCATCTCCTTATCAAATTTTGTTGTATATTTTCTTCTCCCTATTTATTTTTCTCTGTCATTCTGGATTGCCCACTAGAAAGTAGTTTAGCAGAAGATATATTTTAATCGTATTCACTTTTTCCTCTCTATATAGCACATTATCCTGGAGAGAAGACAGACGTGTATGTACTCATATTCATAAACTATCAAAACTGTCAACATTTAAACAGAGTTCATAACAAGATTTTACAACTACATAGGAAACATCTGCTTCTTCTCAAGTTATATGCCAGATTTGAAATAATGTATAAACTAAATTCCTCAATGTATTTACGTTTAGACAGGTCTAAAGAATTTTTTTTTTTTTTTTAATGAAAGGTGGTTGTAAAGTTCTTCACAGTGGAGATAGTAAATTTCATATCCATCTCACAAATTATGCTAATCTAGTCTTTTACAATTTTTAGAAATTAAAGACCCAGAGTACAATTTTTAGAAATTAAAGACCCAGAGTAGTGGGAAGATATTTTTTTAATACAGAAATTTTATAAGCTAATTTTCATAAACTGAAGAAAAAATTCAAGCCTCAAGCTGCAATATTGAAGGGTTCTGTGGGCAAAATATTGAACAATGCAGGAAGCACCAAAAGAAGATGGAAGGAATACATAGAATCAGCATATCAAAAAGAATTGGCCGATGTTCAAACATTTCCGGAAGTAGCATGTGATCGAGAGCAAATGGTACTGAAGAAAGAAGTCTAAGCTGCACTGAAGGCATTGGCAAAAAAAAAAAAAAAAATATGGTTCCAGGAATTGTTGGAATAATGATTAAGATGTTTCAACAAACAGATGCAATGCTGGAAGTGTTCACTCGTCTATGCCAAGAAATTTGGAAAACAGCTACTTGGGCAACTAACTGGAAGAGATCCATATTTGTGCCCAATCCAAAGAAAGGTGATCCAATTGACCGTGGAAATTATCAAACAATATCATTAATATGACACAAAAGTAAAATTTTGCTGAAATAATTAAAAAAAAAATTGTTGCAGCAGTACATCCACAGGGAACTGTCAGAAACTGAAGCTAAATTCAGAAAATGCTATGGAACAAGGAATATCATTGTTGATGTCAGATGGATCTTGCCTGAAAACAAAGAATATTGGAAAGATGTTTTACCTATGTTTTATTGACTATGCAAAAGCATTTGGCTGTATGGATCGTAACAAATTATAGATAACATTGCAAAGAATGGAAATTCCAGGACATTTAATTGTGCTCATGTGGAAACTGTACACAGACCAAAAGGCAGTCGTTTGATAGGAAAAGGGGATACTGCATGGTTTAAAAAAAAAAAAAATGGCACTTATGAACATACTTAGCACAGGCAAGAGGATGCATCTGGAGATGTATTTGCTTCTACAATTGAAACTACTGGTGTTTCTGCCACCTGGCACCCACAACCACATATAGATACCATCACTACTAATGCTAGAGTCAGAGGCAGAATGGCTTCTCTCTCCCTCCAGCCTTATTAATTCTGTCCAGGGCCTCCTGTTTATAGAACCTACCCATCATCTGCTGCAAGAAAGTTCAGAAAATGTTAATTGTCAGGCTTTCAGACCCTTGCGATACAGGAATAAAGGTATTAACAAATATTTTACAAATGGCACCCTTTGCTGTTATTGTTAGGTGCCCTACAGTTGGCTCTGACTCACAGTGACCCCATGTATAACATAAAAAAATAATTCCCAATCCTGAGCCATCCTCACAATAGTAGGTTTGTTTGAGCCCTTTGTTGCAGCCACTGTGTCAGTTCATCTCGTTTGGAGTCTTCTTCTTTATTGCTAATCCTCTACCAAGCATGATGTCCTTCTCCGGGGATTGTTCTTTCCTGATAACAGGTGCAAAGTAAATGAGGCAAAGTCACATCATTCTCACTTTTAAGGAGTATTCTGGCTGTACTTCCTCCAAGACAAATGGGTTCATACTTCTGACAGTCCATGGTGTATTCAATATTCTTCACCAACACTGTAATTCAAATGCATCAATTCTTCTTTTGTCTTCCTTTCTCACTGTCCAGCTTTTGCATGCAGATGAGACAATTGAAAATAACATGGCCTGAGTCACATGCACCTTAGTTATCAAGGTGACATCTTTGATTTTTAAGGTTTTAAAGAGATATTTCACAGATTTGCCTAATGCAATATGTCATTTATTTTCTTGACTGCTTTTTCTTTTAGATTAAAAAAGACCTTGGTCAATAAGTATGAGAAAAATTTAATATTACCTCTGTTACAGTGCTATAAATCCATACAGTATGGATCCATACAGAATGTGTTTAGAAAAGGAGAAAAGGAGGCCTTCTCTGAGAAAACAACAATTTCTCTGAGATCTGAAAGTTTAATATATGTTAACTTGGAAATGAATGGAGGGAAGACTATCCGAGGTAGAGAGATTGTCATAAGATAATATGGAGATACCAGACACCATTAGGGAGCCACAATGGATACAGCAGATGGTAGCAAAGGAGAGAGAAGTATGAGTACAAGCTGCCAAGGTACATTGGTTATAAAATGATATGTAGAATAAAATATAATTTATGTAAAATAGTACACCAGTATCTGTATGTGTTGATGTACATACAGACGTATTTTTAAGCTTGTTCACCAAAATTTTAGTAGTGGTTGTCTCTGAGTGTTGTAATTACAGATAGTTTGTAATATTTTCTTCTAGTCTATTTGGATTTTTTGAACTAATGAATACATGTATTTTTGATAACAATACTGTGGAAACAGGAACAGAATTATGGGTCTGAGGATATTCCTAGTGTATTGATAATCCTAAAGCATTATTATAAGTTTTTCCAGTGTCCACTATTACACTCAAAAGGAAATACCAAAGGGAAAAATAGTTCTGTTCATGATTCTTCAAGAATAATTTCAAATGTTTCTACAGAAAAAAAAAAAAAACTCATATATTTTGGCAACCAAACAGTGCTAAAATTGAAAAGAAAGGTTATACATAAAAAAGAGAAGATAATCTAATATGAGCTGTGCCATAAATATGAAAGAAATTTGGTGAATTTATTTTGGAAGACTATTTGGGAAGGCATGTGTTCCAAAAAGACCAAACTCTTAAGTTCTTTTATTTCTCACCGCAAATGATAGCTGTCTGTATTATTATTATATTTCTGTGTGATATAGGAACATAAATTATATAATTAAATACTGTTGCAAAATAATATATGTACCTAAAATTCAAATATGAAACTACCCAAAAGGGGAGTTGTCCTTATAAGTTTATCCCATAACTCTGGGTTTGGAGTGTCAAATAGACTTTTTTTTTTTTTTAGTATTTATCCAGGCACTTAAAATATTACATTCTGTCTTCATTCAATATTTACCTTGGATGGAAGACAAATGTATTTTTTTTCCATGGGATTTAATGTCAATTATTGCTGAACATGTTGAAGTGGAAAAAATATTGACTTGTCAGTGACATTCCATAACAGTTGCTATGTAATTTAGTAATTGTGTATATGTGTGTAAGGGACTGTGACAAACATCTAAAATGATCCTATAATCAACACATGAATAGCCAGCACATTATTTATAAGAATACCTTATTGTCATTATTATTTCATTATTATTATTTTATTGATCACATGATCTTATTACTACAATATTAAAGGACAATGTTGTAGTATTATCAAATACCGGATATGAAACTGAGGCACAGATAGTTTTATTAACTTGTCCAAAGTCACCCAGTTAGTAAATGTTAGAGAGGTGACTTGAAACCTGACAATGTGACTCTAAAGATCACACTCTTAACTACACAATATTGTGCCTTTTTTTGAAAAAAAATTAAAGAATAGATCCAGAAAATCTAAAATCTATTTATTAGAAGTTCTAGAAAGCTAGAGTAGAAAGAATGCAAGAAAAGAAAGTCAAACACAGCAAAATAAAATGTGTTACTGATAAAGAAAATCTCAAATTTTTCTCATAGAATAAGCTCTCCAAACAATAAGCGGGACTAATTTTTTAAAAATTATTAAGCTGTAAATATTTTTATAAATCCTTCCCTTTAAGAAGCCTATCTGTTACTGTAGAGAAATAAATCATCATTTTTGATATAATCAATTTTAACAGTTCTATATGATGAATGTTTCAGTTATCACTATTTAGAATTGATGTTGACTACTTCAGAGGCATTTTGGGAGAATGTACAAAAGTTTTATATACCTACAAAGACATCAAGAAATACGGAAAATGTAATTTTATTTCTTTTTTGTTGTCTTTTTTTACCTTCCAGCAAAATTTTACTAAAACCTATCCAAATTTCAGAAAGTAATAGATTTTTTTTTGATAATCCAGACCATACATATTCTTCCTTTTCTCAAAACTGCTAAAAAAGAAGATGAAATTTGCTAAATGGATGCTGACATCTCCTCCTTCATAAATGTATAAATTGAAAAAAGTTGTTAGAAAGATTCAGCTGGAGAATAAATTGATTCTAACAGTGGAAGAAAAAATACAGGTACTTGAGAAATATAGTGGGCTTGACACAGGATTTGAGTGAGAACTATAACAAAATGTTTTATTTTTTATTGGAAAAGAAAATGGGTTATGTAATGTAAACTTACCATAAAAAAACCATAGTTCCCATAAATGATAAAAAGTGTTTCCCTGAAATGTAGATGAATCTTAATTTTTATATATAGTTTTCTCCCTATATGTGTAAAGACCTAACAGTGTTTTATAAATGGGAAGAACAGGAATCTTTTTAAAGCCCACTGTCAATGTCTCTGTTAGTTGTATTTTAGAAGTGAAAAGACTTTTCCTTTAAGATGTCAAAATTTGTACATGCAGTTAATTCCTCTCCCTCCCCAAATCCCAAGGTAAAGCATTTAGGGGCAGTGGGTGACACCTAGCCTGAAGGTCAGCTTTCTGTCAATAAATCTATAAGACCAAACTATCTCAGCAAATTGTATCCTTTGACCCAGGTCCCTGTAGTCTTCCGTTCAAGAGACAGTTTGGTTGTGAAAACTGGCAAATTGCTAAGGATACACCAACTACCCAAACTCATCAATCTAGGTTTTATTTTAAAATATAAGCAAGTAATCAAGAATTATCAAATCTTCGTGGTACAGATCTAACAGCATAAAAGTATCTACATTAAGCTAAAAAAGAAACAGAGATAATGTAAATAATACAAGAGAATTTTCAACATTTAATTTTGTACTCTCGGAGAGGCCATTTCCAAAAACATAAAATCATATAACTAAATGAGAGATACTAGATATTTAAAACTTGATTGCTAACTGAAAAAAAAAAAAAAAAGACTCCAGTAGAATGGGTGCAGCTGAATAGCAAATTAGAGATATGAAAATTAAGGGAAAGCAAAAATACATTTTTTTGAACAAATGAGAGCTGCTAATTATCTTAATTTTTCCTCAAAATGATTTTATAAAGTGGTTAATTTATTAATACCCTTTCCCAAGTAAGAAACCGAGGTATAGATAGCTTTACTGTTGTTGTTCTTTTTAGATGCCATTGAGTCAGTTTTGTAGTTTTTTTTTTTTTTATGTATAAAAGAACAAAACAGGCCCAGGTCCTGTGCCATCCTCACAATTGTTGCTATGTTTGAGCTCATTGTTGCAGCTACTGTGTCCATCCATCTCTTTGAGGGTCTTCCTCATTTTCATTGACTCTCTACCAAGTATGACGTCCTTCTTCAGGGATTGGTACCTTCTGATAACATGTCCAAAGTACGCAAGACAAAATCCTGCTATTCTTGCTTCTAAGGAGCATTCTGGCTGTACTTCTTCCATGACAGATTTGTTTGTTCTTCTGGAAGTCCATGGCATACTCGATATTATTTATCAGAACCATAATTTAAATGCATCAAGTCTTCAGATAACTTTATTAGCTTGTCAAAGTCACCCAGTTAAGTAAATGTAAGAATGGGGGCCTGAAATTTGGTGATATGATTCTAAAGACAAACCTCTTAACTACTACAATGTTCTGCCTTTTCTGAAATAAATGGTTTAAAACTTGATCCAGAATAACTAAAATCTATTTATTAGAAGCTCCAGAAAGAGATAATAGAAAGAATGGAAGAATAAAATAATCAAACACAGCAAAAGAAACAAATTATTGCTAAAGAAAATCTCAAATTTTCTCGTGAAATAAGCCCTCCACGCAACAAGCAGGACTAATTTAAAAAAACAAACACATATATGTCTAGCATCACAGCTATCACCGAAAACACCACCATTGCTGCCACTGCCGTTTCTCAACCATCCTCCCACTTCTTCCACTACTTTTCATCACTATCATTATGCTGATGGCACTTCATATACCTAAGTCATCTCTAAATTAGTCTTTATTAGGTGACTACATGGGTATCTTCATCACAGTTTAACAGTTTTTAAGTCAACCCTAGTTCACATCTAGCCATTTAGATTACAGAGAAAAACCAAGGGAAGATAAGGTTTTAAGATGTGTTTGTTAGAGAAAAGTATTTGATCATGAAACAAAACAATAAGGTATATTCAAAGGAGATAATATGAAGTGAAAGAGAATCAAACCCAAACCAAACCCACTGCCATCGAGTTGATTCCAACTCATAACCAAAAAAAAAAAAACAACAAATCCATTGTTGTCGAGGTCGAGTCAATTATGACCCATTGTGTCCCTGCAGGAAAGAGCAGAACTCCCCCATAGGGTTTCCAAGGAATGGCTGATGGATTCAAACTGCTGATCTTTTGATTAGCAGCCTTAGCACTTAACCATAACAGCAACAGGGCTTTTATTCCAATTCATGTTGTTGTTAGGTGCTGTCGAGTTGGTTCCTACTCATAGCAACCTTATGTACGACAAAATGAAATACTGCCTGGTCCTACATCATCTTCACAATTGTCGTTATGCTTGAGTCCCTCGTTGTCACTGTGTCAGTCCATCTCTTTGAAGCTCTTCCTCTTTTTCGCTGACCCTGTACTTTACCAACCATGATATCCTTCTCCAGTGAGTGATCCCTCCTGATAACATGTCCAAAGTATGTGAGAGAAATTTTCACCATCCTCATTTCTAAGGAGAATTCTGGCTGTACTTCTTCCAAGACAGATTTTTTCCTTCTACTTTTTTTTTTTTTTTTTTACTGGCAGCCCATGGTATATTCAATATTCTTCGCCAACAGCATAATTCAAAAGCATCAATTCTTCTCCAGTCTTCCTTATTCATTGTCTAGCTTGCACTTGCATATGAGGCAATTGAAAAACACCATGGCTTGAATCTGACACACTTTAGTCCTTAAAGTGACATCTTTGCTTCTGAACACTTTAAAGAGGTCTTTTGCAGCATGTTTGCCCAATGCAATGTGTTGTTTGGTTTCTTCACTGCTGCTTCCATGGGTGTTAATTGTGGATCCAAGTAAAATGAAGGGTCACTTCCAACTCAGAGCCACACTACAAGACACAGTAGAATTGCTCCATAGGGTTTCCAAGGCTGTAAATCTTTACAGAAGCTGACTGTCATCACAGGCCTTTGCATTTTCTGTTTCCTCTGCTTGGAATATTCTTCATTCCTAATGATTCTTCAGAATTCAGTTAACTGAATTCTTTCCTCAGAGAAGACTTGCCTTTAACTCCCTTTGTAATTGTTGTTGTTAACTGCCTTTGAGTCAGCCCCCGACTCATCACCATCTGTCCTGTAGGATTTCACTTTAAAATAAGTTGAGAAATACTCAGATTAGACTAAAACTCATTTAGTTTGTTGAAAGGTAGTCATGGAGAGACATGCAAGTTTGACCTCAAGACATTTATTTAGAACTGGTGACTCAGAATTAACAATTACAATGTTAATTCAATGGTTAGGGTCCAAATCTTTAGACTTCAGCTATTTACCTTTAACAAGTGAAAGAAACAGAAAAAAGCCTTGACAATGGCTTGAATGCAGTGGAGGTCCCTTGCAGCTAGGGTCCAAGGTCGGCTGTGGTAGGCAGCGTCTCAACAAGCTCTTGGCCTTTAGAAAGAGCAAGAGACTGGAGAGACCGCATTGCCTCTGCCTTCTCTCATAGCAGACATCCAGTGTTTATATATGCATTTCTCACCTTGGCCTCACAGAATAAGCGCCAGTACAACATCAAAGACTAGTATATTACACCTTGTCTCCAGGGTTAGAGATTAGTGGAATGTCACATCTTTTCCTCAAGGTTAGAGATTAGGGAGGTTGTTTACAATTTATATCTCAAGGCTAGATTGTAAAAATTAACTATATGTTATGTTTTCTTTTATCATAGCATGCCAGGTCAAAGTCACCTTTACAGTTGTTTATCACTGTTATGGATTGAATTGTGTTCTCCCAAAATATGTGTCATAAATCCTAACCCCTATACCTGTGGTTATAATCCCAGTTGGAAATGGATTTTCTTTGTCGTTTTAATGAGGCAGCATTAGTGTAGGGCCTGGCTTAGTCAATTTCTTTTGAGATATAAAAGAGGTTAAACAAGAGAGGAAGCAGATATCAGGGAAGATAGATGCCATACCATATGAAGATCACCAAGGACCCAAGAAATAGAAGCTGAAAAGACAAGGACCTTCCCCCAAGGCCAACAGGGAGAAAAAGCCTTCCCCTAGATTCAGTGCCCTGAATTCAAACTTCTAGCCCAGTAAACCATGAGAAAATAGATTTCTGTTTGTTACAGCCTTCCACTTGTGGTATTTCTATTATATCAGCACTGGACAACTAAAATGACCATATTCTTCACATAATCCTATGTTTCTATTTCTAAATTTAGAAATATTCTAAATAATTTTCTAATGACTTACAGGTTTCTAATGACTTATAGTTAATGGTTAGAGAGAACCCACAAAGGTAGGTATATTTCTAACTTCATATTACGCCACCCCAAAAAAGATATGTTTGAAGTCTTAATATGCAGTACCTGTGAATGTGACCTTATATGGAAATAGGGTCTTTGCAAATGAAATCAAGTTAACATGAGGTCATAGTGGAGTAGGATGGGCCCTAAATCCAATACGACCTGTTTCTTTACAAGACAAGGAGAAAGACATGGGTATAGCCACAGAGGGAAGATAGCCATGTGAAGGAGACAGACGGAGATTAGAACTCCGTTGCTACAAATCAAGAAACGTCTGGAGCTACCAGAAGTTAGAAGCAAGAAATGATCTTTACCTAGAGGTTTCAGCCCCATCAACACTTTGATTTCAGATTTCTAGTCTCCAGAACTGTGAGAGAATACATTTCTGCTCTTTTAGACCACCCAATTAGTGATATTTTGCTACAGTATCCTAGGAAACTAATACATCTATGTACATATTTATAAACCATTTATAATGTTTAAGTTCTTACTCTCAAATGATGGTTCTAGTAGTCTAAAAAATATTGTGGTTGCTATAAAGCCTACAGTAAAAAAATCTATACAAGTATTTCTATAAAAAATACCTGGAATTGGTAAACTTTGCATTTTTAACTAAATATTATAGTCAAGTTTCTATGTCCCAAATGAAAAAAAAGAAAGCAAAGGTAGTACTACTTACAGAATATTGCTTTCTCACATAGTAGTTCTTTACAAGTGGGGTCCATCTACATTTGACTGTTAACATGGTTATTTTTACCATGACAGAAGTAGCATTGTATGTCCACTCGCAGTGTCTGTCAATGGAACTATGGCTCTCGTATGCACTGCCTCCTTGCTCTATACTCATCTGTCTTAGACTGAGTTCTCTAGAGAAGCAAAACCAGTAAAGTCTATAAATATATATAGAAAGAGATTTATATCAAGGAAAAGGCTCTTGTGATTGTAGAGGCTGGAATGTCTCAAGTCTGTGGATCAGGGTAGCAGCTTCTTCTGATTCACGTAGCTTCAGGAAATGGTGAATCCAAGATCAGCAGGTTGGAGAGCAAGGCTCTTGCTCACAGGCTGTGAGAATCAATGAATTCCAAGATTGGCAGGTAAGACCACAAGGCTTCTTTTGATTCTTGTAGCTGAAGGAGCTGGCAAACCCAAAATCAGCAGGTCAGAGAGTGAGATTCCTGCTCACAGGCCGTGAAGATCAGTGAATCCCAAGATCAGCAGGTAAGCTGCTAGCTCAAGTCCTAAGAGCCAGAGGTCAGGTGAATAGGAGGCAGCTGCAGAATCCAGAGAGGGCAAAAGCCAGAATGTCTGCTTACATTCAGATGCAAGACACACACCCAAGGAAACTCCCCTTCAACTGATTGACTACTCACAGCAGACCCCGTCATGGGGGTTATCACATATAAACACTAAGAATCATGGCCCAGCCAAGCTGAATCACAGTCTTAACCATCATACCATCTTAATCAATGCTACCACCAATACCCTGAAAGTCAAACGCAGGCCACACAGGAGGATTTCAAAGACATTGTTGAGAAGGTCCAAGGACCAAACCATATCAACAGAACAGGATGGAGAATATATGAATGAGAGACACTACGTAGTTCCTGTTCCAGTATAATAATATACTGGCAAAGTTAGCAATAGCAAAGTTAGCAATCTGAAGTTTTTTGTTTTTTTTTTTTTTTTAATCTCTGTCACTATGTATTGTCCAGTTTTCACATGCATATGAGGTAATTGAAAACACCGTGGTTTGGATCAGGTGTACCTTAGTCCTTAAAGTGATGTCTTTGCATTTTAACACGTTAAAGATGTCTTCTGCACCAGATTTGCCCAATGATGGTTTTGACAAAGAATATTGAATGTACTTTGGACTGCCAGAAAAAGGAACAAATCTGTCTTGGAAGAAGTATAGCCAAAATGCTCCTTAGAAGCAAAGATGGCGAGACTTCATCTCATATACTTTGGACATATTATCAGAAAGACCAGGCCCTGGAGAAGGACATCATGCAGGGTGAGCAAAAAAGAGGAAACACTCAGCTAGATAGATTGACACAGTGGCTGCAACAATGGGCTCAAAAGTAGCAACAATTGTGAGGGCAGTGTTTTGTTCTGCTCTCCATAGGGTCGCTATGAGTCAGAACTGATTCAACGGCACCTAACAACAACAACAATTGTCATCATTCATGTGAATCCACCCAGGGTTCATCTTTTATTACTGTGTGTTATGCTCAGCCCATTGAGAACCTATCTTCTGTCCTGGGCCCCAGAGGTGTTCCTGAATGCTCTGTACTGAAACTGAATTATGTCATAAGAAAGGTTCAGAGCTCACAGAATCATCATTGCCAGATTCAATACCTTATCCACTAATGAACGTTTGTCTGAGAGGAATCGGTAATCATGAAAATATACCTGCTAGCTAAAAAATGCTCCTGAGTATATTATACCTACTGGCTAAACTGAGAAGCCCTACATTAAATCCACTTCTGTGCAAGACCTGGATAAAATTGTCCAAACTGGGTTTTATCAGCTCCATTCTTACCCAAGGGCAAATTCGTATCTCCCTGAGAAAATCATCTGTATCTAGGCTCCATTGCTTTAGGGAGTCTGGTCAGACTGTCCCTCCCCTCCTGCATCCCAATTCGAGACCCATTTGCTCAGTTATTATGTTTTCAAATTCTGCTCCCTCATCTTGAGATCTATTTTTGTTCCTCCAGCCATGCTTTTTCAGGAAAAAAAAAAAAAACACTTCAATTGTACTATCCACACAGTTGAATCCTGCTTTCAATCCCAGGCCAGCTTCTGAGGTTGCCTTCTGAATTTCCCTCGGCTCCCTGTCCTGTGTCTCATCTGTCAATCTTACAGTCTCATGCCTTGGGTGGCACTTGGATGTCAAGGACCAGGACCTTGAACCCTCACTTCTTTGAAAGGAGTTTGAATAAAAGAAGAGTGGTTCAGTGGTAGAACCCTCATCTTCATGTGGGAAACCAGGGATTGATTCCCACCCAATGAACTTCATGTGCAGCAACCACCCATCTGTCAGTGGAGGGTTGTATGTTGCTATGACGGTGACCAGGTTTCAGCAGAAGTTTTAGACTACGACTAGGAAGAAAGGCCTTGTGGTCTACTTTTGCAAATCAGACAAAAAAACCTATGGATTATAATAGCCCAAGGTGAAAACAATAATGGGGTATGATGCAGTACTGGGCAGCATTTCCTTCCATCATGCATGGGATTGCCATGAGTCAGGAGCCAAGTTGATGGCAGCTAACATACACATACATACATATAAACGTTAGACGAGAGAGAAAATGGTAGACCTTCATAATAGCTTACTTACCTTGGCCAAAGGATACTGACCTTTAAGAATCACACTCGGTAACTCTTTTATTGCAGTTTTCTGTGTCAGCACTGCAGGTGATAGAAATCAAGCCATGTCTACACCAGTGAAGCCTGAGATTATAGCCCTGGACAGGAGGTTATACATCCTGATGCCCATAGGGTCAGCATATAAAAATGTTTACCTTATTATTTATCAAGGCAAGAAGACAGCTAAAAGCCATAATAAATTGTGCTTGTAAACTTGAAAAAGGAGGGAGATAATAGATCATGGTTTCTTTTTTCTTTTTTTTTTTTTTCCTAATCTCCACTCAAAATAGGGATTTGCTCTCAGCAAGCAATTTCTGACCACTCTGATTCTGGTGCGAGTGTCTTGACAAAGGGTTTGAAGTAGTCTTAAGAGCTGGGGATCAATACTGAGATTATACAGTCTGGCCCATAAACAATTGCTACCTTTGCAGTTAACAGTTGAAGATAATTGCCACAGAAAGACAGTTTATACTTAACTGATTTTTATATGAAAAGAAATAGAGTGCGTGTGATAGAGTTGTAAGATATAAAAACTGCTTTTCTTCTGAAAGATGTTTGATTTCTAAATTAAAATTTATTGGACACAAAGTCAGCCAGGATTTTTGATAGTATCTGCAAACTCTAAAGTTTATTTCATGGAGTAGGTATCTTTACTCAATATTTATATAAAACTCATGGTAGTGAATTACAGATATTTGGGTAAAAATGGCCCCTCAGCATGAGAAGCCACCTGCTTTAGTAGAGAAAACCTAATTTTTTGTAAAGAAAAAAATATCCTGTGTACTCTTCTCAGAAGTGTCAAGATACAGCACCAATGGCTCTACAAACTGGACACCAGCAATGTAGACAGCAAATCGCAAAGAGGCTTGGGAGAGCCTTCCACAAAGTTGTATGTGAGTCTCTGGTCTTAGGCAACTGCTTATCCTTCCCCAAGCCCTGGCCTTCCTCTCCATCCTCAGTGGTCTCCTTTGAGTATTCAGGCCCTCATTAATTTTCTAGTGGTGGGGACATTTAAACACTGAAAAGATTGAAAGAGTGAAGAGTAGTGAAGGCTTGCATACACTGAGTTCTTTATAAATAGCCAAGACAAAAACAAAACTCAAACAAACAAACAAAAGCCCTGACGGTTAGTGAGACTTAGTTATAGAAAACTTTCTTTTATTTAGAAAATTCCCCCTGTTTTTGACATTCTAAGATGTTAGTTTATTAAACTTGTTGACAAAGTATCCTGCAATTTCTTTTAATTTGATATTAAAGGCACAAAATTGGTTTGAAAATAGCTCTTACTTATTTAATACTTAGGGCTTAAAAATGAATTTAATTGTATTTGTAGTGGAAATTATTCTTATGTGGTAGAATAAAAGGAAAAAGACCTGAGTTTAAACTAGGAGTTTCATATGTCTGGGCTTATTTAGAGAATTGGTGGAATAGACTAAATCAAGTGTATTTACATATGAGATTGAGGATGGAAAATAACTTTTCTTGAAAGAAGTTAGGAGGTGGAGCCAAGATGGCAGAGTAGCCAGATGCTTCCTGAGGTCCCTCTTATAACAAAGGCTCAAAAAAACAAGTGACTTGATTATATATGACAATCTAGGAGCCCTGAACATCAAAGGCAAAGTTGAAGAATCAGACTGAGCAGCAGGGGGAGGGAGAGATGGTTCAGAAGCAGTCAGGAGTTGAAAGACCTGACCCAGTGGGAAACAAGCACCCTGTAGGCTGGATTAACTGGCGTGCACGGTGAGGCAAGCAGTGGCACTTGGTACTCATTTTCCATATCAGGAGAGACCAAGTGGTGGAGAGTCTGCTGAACCCTCCAGAACCAGACAGAAGCAGCGCTCTATCAGCAAAAGATAAGTACATGCGTCTAACTTACCACATGAATCAAAAAACACCCTCTGTGGGAAAAACCTCTCTCCCATTTACCTGCCCTCTCCCTGCTCCACACCAGATCTAGGTTGGCTTCAGTGATTGTCACATCCCCTGGGCCAGAAGTAGGAGCCATCGCCCACCCTGGGCCATTCTCTTGGCTTTGGAGAGGGAACAAATTAACAAACAGGAAAAAATAATCTGCCAGCTCCCCTAAGCCAGAAACTCAGGGCAGGCACAGCTCCATTTCCTAGGCACAGGCAAAAAGGGTCCACGGACTTGAATGGCCTTTCACCCCTGGATAGACCTGTGTGGGCCCATTTCAAAAGTGTAGGCCCTCATTAGGACAGTATAAAGAAAAGACCTAATTGAGCTTAAACTAGGAGTTTCATACGTCTGGGCTTATTTGTTGAATTGGTGGAATAAACTAAATCAACTGTATTTGCATGTGAGACTGAGGACGGAAAATAACTTTTCTTGAAAGGAGAAGTTAGGAGTTGGGCCCAAGATGGTGGAGTAGCCAGACATCTCCTGTGTTCCCTCTTATAACAAAGACTCAAAAAAAACAAGTGAATTGATTACATATGTCAATCTAGGAGCCCTAAACATCAAAGGCAAAGTATGTATATATACTGGAAGCCTAAGCTCGACTGTATCAGCTGTATGGTGGAGGGATAGACTTGTGACATGCAACACCACTCTGACCATTAAGCAGGGTGATCACCTTCCCACATCAGGGGCCTGAGGACTTGTGGCTCCACCCACGCCACCTAACCACAAGTGACAGGGGTCCAAGAAAAACTGGAGCCTCACAGTCCTTGCAGCCAACAGCATTGGGTGCCCATTTTCTGGCTGCAAAACTCACCAACCTCCATGGTCTAGGCAACAGGGACATGCTTTCCTTTCAGGCTATCAGGGGCAGCCATGAGCCCCCTGCCTTGCTCAGTGCATGACTCCCTACTGCAGCCATATACCTGTGCCGACTCCAACCACCCCTGCCTGGCTAGGACTGTAGGTAAGAGCTTGCACCACACACTTGGTGACCGACTACTTGGACACCTAAGCTGAATCCATACAAGAAAAGTAAATGGTCTCCTGGGCTTGCATACATAGTAACAGCTCTAACCACCTGGTGACAGAATGTAAGGGCTTCAAAGGCACCAATAATCAAACTAGCTCACATGAGAAGCCTATCTGGGCATATCAAAACAAAACAAGAAGCTAGGGCACAGTAAGCAAACATAAAATAAATAAATAAAATAACTTATTGATGCCTCACAGACAACAGTCAATATCCAATCACATAAATAGGCAGGTCATGATGGCTTCAGCAAGTGCCCAAAACAAAAAACCAAGAAATTTTCCAGAAGAAGATAACTTCTTGGAATTATTGGAGGTAGAATTCAAAAGATTAATACACAGAGCTCTTCAAGAGATCAGGAAAGAGATCAGGCAAAACACAGAACAAGCCGAAGAACACACAGAAAAAGCAATAGAGGAACTTAAGAAGATATTAAGAGCATAATGACAAATTTAACAGGCTGCAAGAATCCATAGAGAGATAGTAAACAGAAATCCAGAAGATTAACAATAAAATTTCAGAATTAGACAACTCAATAGAAAGTCATAGGAGCAGAAATGAGGCAATGGAAGTCAGAATCAATGAGATTGAAGATAAAACACTTCACCAACTTATCTGAAGAAAAATCAGACAAAAGAATTAAAAAAAAAATGAAGAAACCCTAAAAATTATGTGGGACTCTATCAAGAGGAATAACCTATGAGTGACTGGAGTACCAGAACAGGGTGGGGGGGATAGCAGAAAATACAGAAAGAATTTTTGAAGATTTGCTGGCAGGAAACTTCCCTGATATCACAAAAGATAAGAAGATATCTATCCAAGAAGCTCATCGAACCCCACACAAAGCAGATCTGAAAAGAAAGTCACCAAGACATATTATAATCAAGCTTGCCAAAACCAAAGATAAAGAATGAATTTTAAGAGTGACTAGGGATAAATGAAAAGTCATCGACAAAGGAGAGTCAGTAAAACTAAGCTCGAACAACTTAGCAGAAACCAGGCGGGCAAGAAGGCAATGGGATGACATATATAAAGCCCTGAAGGAAAAAAATCGCCAGCCAAGAATTATATATCTAGCAAAACTGTCTCTCAAATATAATGGTGAAGTTATGGCATTTCCAGATAAACAGAAGTTTAGGGAATTTGAAAAAACCAGACCAAAACTACAAGAAATACTAAAGGGGGTCTTCCAGTTAGAAAATCAATAACATCAGATAATAACCCAAGACTCGAACACAGGACAAAGCTACCAGATATCAACCCAGATAGGGAAGCCATAAATAAATCAAAGCTAAAACACTAAAAATAGGGAAACAGAAACTCGATATGTAAAAGATGACAACAGTAAAAGAAAAAAGAATGACTACATAATGTAGTCATAGATCTTTCCTGTGGAGAGTGACTTAGAAAAATATAGGAAATATTAAGGTAACCACAAAGAAAACTAACAATCCTGCAAATCAAAATTGAAAACAAGAAAAATGTAAAGACTCAGCAAACACAAAATCAACAACAATGAAAAAGATGAAAAGAAAATACATAAAGAAAAATGACTCAGCACAGAAAATTAAGTGGAGAAAAGAGCCTGTCAACAACACACACACAAAAAATACATCAAAATGACAGCACTAAACTCATACCTATCAATAATTATGTGAATGTGCACAGACTAAATGCACCAATAAAAAGACAGAGAGTAATAGAATGAATTAAAAAAAAAAAAAAAAACTATGTGCTGCCTACAAGAGACACACCTTAGACTTAAAGACACAAACAAAAACTCAAAGGATGGGAAATATATATACATATGTATCAAGCAAACAACAATCAAAAAAAGAGCAGGAGTGTCAATATTAATCTCTGACAAAATAGACTTTAAAGTAAAATACACCACAAAGTATAAGGAAGGACACTGCATAATGATTAAAGGTTCAATACACCAGGAGGACATTACCATAACAAATATTTATGCACCCAATGGCAGGGCTCTAAAATATATAAAACAAACTCTAACAGCATTGAAAAGGGAGATAGCTCCACGAAAATATAGGATACTTCAACACACCACTTTTGGTGAAGGATGGAATATCCAGAAAGAATCTCAATAAAGACATGGAAGATCTAAACGCCATAGGCATATACAGAACACTTCACCCAACAGCAGCCAAGTATACTTTCTCTAGAATAGATCACATGTTAGGCCACAAAGCAAGCCTTAACAGAATTCAAAGTATCAACATATTACAAAGCATCTTTTCTGACCATAAAGCCATAAAAGTAGAAATCAATAACAAAAAAGCAAGGGAAAAAAACCAAACACATGGAAACCAAACAACACGTTGCTCAAAAACTAATGGGTTACAGAAGAAATTAAGGATGGAATAAAGAAATTCACACAATCAAGTGTGAATGAAAACACATCCTACAGGAACCTTTGGGACACAGCTAAAGCAGTGTTCAGAGGTCAATTTATAGCAATAAATGCACACATCCAAAAAGAAGAAAGGACTAAAATTAAAACATTAACCCACAACTCAAGCATATAGAAAGAGGGCAGCAAAAGAAGTCTTTTGGCACCAGAATAAAGCAAATAATAAAAATTAGAACAGAATTAAATGAAATAGAGAACAGAAAAACAATTGAAAGAATTAATAAGACCAAAAGCTGGTTCTTGGAAAAGATCAACAAAATCGATAAACCATTGGCCAAAATGACAAAAGAAAAACAGGAGAGGAAGCAAATAACTTGAATAAGAAATGAGATGGGCGATATCACAACAGACCCAGCTGAAATTAAAAGAATTATAACAGAATACTACAAAAAAATTGTACTCTAACAAATTTGAAAACCTAGAAGAGATAGAAAAATTTCTAAAAACACACTACCTACCTGAACTAACACAAACAAAGGTAGAACAAGTAAATAAACTTATAACAAAAGAAGAGATTGAAAAGGTAATTAAAATATTTCCAACAAAAAAAGCCCTGGTGCTGACGGTTTCACTGTAGAATTATACCAAACTTTCCAAAGAAGAGTTAACACGACTACTACCAAAGGTATTTCAGAGCATGGAAAAGATGGAACATTCCCAAACTCATTCTATGAAGCCAGCATAACCCTGATACTAAAACGAGGTAAAACACCACAAAAAAGAAAATTACAGACCAATATCCCTCATGAACCTAGACACAAAAAATCCTCAACAAAATTCTAGTCAATAGAATTTAACAACATATCAAAAAAATAATTCATCATGACCAAGTAAGATACATACCAGGTATGCAGGGATGGTTCTATGTTAGAAAAACAAGCAGTATAATCCATCACATAAATAAAACAAAAAACAAGAGCCACATGATCTCATCAATTGTTGCAGAAAAGGCATTCGACAAGGTCCAACACACATCCATGGTAAAAACTCTCAGCAAAATAGAAATAGGAGGGAATTCCTCAATATAATAAAGCCATTTATACAAAGCCAACAGCCAACATCATCCTAAATGGAGAGAGTCTGAAAGCATTCCCCTCAAGAGCAGGAACCAGACAAAGATGCCTTTTATTACAACTCTTATTCAATATTGTGCTGGGGGTCCTAGCCAGAGCAATTAGGCCAGAAAAAGAAATAAAGGGCATCCATATTGGTAAGGAAGAAGTAAGAGAGTCTCTTTTTGGAGATGACATGATCTTATACACAGAAAACCCTAAAGAATCCTTAAGAAAACTACTGAAACTAATAGAATTGTTCAGTAGAGTATCAGGATACAAGATCAACCAAACCAAACCCAGTGCCATCGAGTCAATCCCGACTCATAGCAACCCTTCAGGATAGATTAGAACTGCCCCATAGGATTTCCATGGAGCACCTGTTGAATTTGAACTGCTGACCCTTTGGTTAGTAGCAGTAGCACTTAGGCACTATGCCACCAGGGTTTCCAGGATAGAAGATAAACATACAAAACTCAGTTGGATTCCTCTACACCAGCAAAGAGAATTTGGAAGAGGAAATCATCAAATCAATACTATTTACAATAGCCCCCAAGAAGATAAAATACTTAGCGATAAATCTAACCAGAGACATAAAAGACCTATCCAAAGAAAACTAAAAGACACTACAGCAAGAAACCCAGAGACCCACGTAAGTAGAAAAACATACCTTGCCCATGAATAGGAAGACTTAACATTGTGAAAATGTCAATTCTACCCGAAGCAACCTACAGATACAATCCAATCCTATCCAAATTCCACTGGCATTTTTTAATGAGGTGGAGAAAAAAATCACGAACTTCCTATGGAAAGGCAAGAGGCCCCAGATAAGTAAAGCATTACCAGAGAAGAAGAACAAAGTGGGAAACCTCACACTACCTGATTTTAGAACCTATTATACCTCCATGGTAGTCAAAATAGCCTGGTACTGGTACAGCAACGGATACATAGACCAATGGAACAAAACTGAGAATCAAGATATAAATTCATCCACCTGTGAACAGCTGACATTTGACAAAGGCCCAAAGTCTATTAAATGGGGGAAAGACAGTCTCTTTAACAAATGGTGCCAGCATAACTGGATATCCATCTGCAAAAAAAAAAAAAGAAAAAAGACCCATACCTCACACCATGCACAAAAACTAACTCAAGACGGATCAAAGAACTAAATATAAAATCTAAAACAATAAAGATCGTGGAAGGAAAACATAAGGACTACACTAGGAGCCCTAATACCTGGCATAAACAGCATACGAAACATTACTGACAGCGCACCAACACCAGAAGAGAAACTAGATAACTGGGAGCTCCTAAAAATCAAACACTTAACGCTCATCCGAAGACATCACCAGAAGAGTAAAAAGTCAACCTACAGACTGCGAAAAAAGTTTTGCCTCCGAGAAATCCAATCAGGGTTTAATCTCTAAAATCTACATGATACTGCAAAAGCTCAACAACAAAAAGACAAATAACTCAATTAAAAAATGGGCAAAGGATATGAATAGCCACTTCATCAAAGAAGACATTCAAGCGGCTAACAGATAAATAAGGAAATGTTCGCAATCATTAGCCATTAGAGAAATGCAAATCAAAACTACAGTAAGATACCATCTCACTCCAACAAGCTAGCATTAAAACAAAATAATAAATGTTGGAGAGGTTGTGGAGAGACTGGAACACTTATACACTGCTGGTGGGAATGAAAAATGGCACAACCACTTTGGAAATCAATTTGAAGCTTCCTTAAAAACTAGAAATAGAAGTACTATATGATCCAGCAATCCCACTCCTTGTAATATATCCTAGAGAAATAAGAGCTGTCACATGAATAGATATATTTGCACACCCGTGTTCATTGCAACACTGTTCACAATAGCAAAAAGAGGGAAACAACTTAGGTGCCTGTCATCGAATGAATGAATAAACAATTTATGGTATATTCACACAATGGAATACTACACAAAGATAAAGACCAATGATGAATCCGTGAAACATCTCATAACATGGATGAATCTGGAAGGCATTATGCTGAGTGAAATTAGTCAGTTGCAAGAGGAAAAATATTGTATGAGACCACTATTATAAGAACTCAAGAAAAGATTTAAACACAGAAGAAAACATTCTTTGATGGTTATGAGGATTGGGAGGGAGGAAGAGGGGTATTCTCTAACTAGATTAAAAAAAAAAAACCATAGCCATAGAGTCCATCCCGGCTCATAGCGAACTTATAGGACAGAGTAGAACTGCCCCATAGAGTTTTTAAGGAGCACCTGGTAGATTCAAACTGCCGACCTTTGGTTGGCAACTGTAGCTCTTAACCACTATACCACCAGAGCTTCCAATTGACAGTAGACAAGAATTATCTTAAGTGAAGGGAAGGACAATACACAATTCAGGGCAAGTCAGCACAACTGGACTAAGCCAAAAGCTAAGATGTTTCCTGAATACAACCAAACACTTTGAGGTACAGAGTAGCAGGGACAGGGGTCTGGGGACCACAGTTTCAGGGGACCATGGCATAGGTCAATTGGCATAAAAAAGTTTATTAAGAAAATTTTCTGCATCCCACTTTGGTGAGTGGCGTCTAGGGTCTTTAAAAGCTGGGGAGCACCCATCTAAGATGCATCAATTTGTCCCAATCCACCTGAAGCAAAGGAGAATGAAGGACAGCAAAGACACAAGGAAAATATTAGCCCAAGAGACAGAAAGGGTCACATAAACAAGAGACTCCATCAGCCCAAGACCAGAACTAGAAGGTGCCCGGCTACCACCCAAAACTAAAACCATCCCCAAAGCCAACTCTTAAGACAAAAATTAGACTGGACTATACAACATAAAATCATACTTGTGAAGAGTGTGTTACTTAGTTCAAGCAGATACATAACACTAAATAGGCAGCTCCTGTCTGGACGCAAGATGAGAAGGCAGAAAGGGACAGGAGACGGTTGAATGGACCCAGGAAATTTGGGGGTGGAAAGGAGGAGTGTGCTGTCACACTATAGGGACTGCAACTAGGGTCACATAATAATCCATGTATAAATTTTTGTGTGAGAAACTAACTTGAGCTGTAAACTTTCACTTAAAACACAATTAAAAAAAAAAAAAAAGAAGTTAGACATCATACATTTAACTTTGATGAAGAGGAGGAATAATTCTGCATATATTCTGGTGCTTGTCTCTTCGATTTGTTCCTAGCTTAGCACTACAAATTGATATGAGACTTTGAAAGAGAAAGGGGAACGTAAGTGTAAATAAGAATTGCCTCTACAAAATTTGTACAATATTTGTAGTGTGAACTTATGTCCCAGTGTAATCAGGACAGTCCTGGTTGATATATGCTGAACCAACAATTGATAATAGTGTCCCTTTTCCCTCAGAAGTCTGCTGGTTTTGATGATATGTTCATTCAAATAGGTTGATTATATGGTCACTCTAGTTGGAAACTACAGTGGTTTTCCACCTCCTTACAACAGCAAAAAAAAAAAAAAATTTTTTTTTTACAACAGTATATTTAAAAAGGGAGCGAGAAGCAACCATTGATGTTTCACTATAGACCATTGTCCAGCTGTGGCATCAAGAGTGTGTAGTACTAGGAAAGTAAACTAGAGGTGATCCGCTAGGTTCTGGGTACCCAGTGGGACATGACAGCAAGTCATGTTAAAGGCAATAAGAGTACCCAGAAGCAGCAGCAGTGTTCAGGGGGAGCAGTGGTATCTTCTAGGAACAGAGATTTCATTCCATCTCACAAATAAATTAATTTGTTATAAATACATCACAAAAAATATAAAATGCTGAACATTATCCTAACAATGGAAAACACTAAAATGATTTTGAGGGTAAATTAATATCAATTGGTTCAACAGTATTCTATTAAAACATATACTGAAAGCCTAATATCTTCTAAATCAAGTTATAACACTTGGGATTTCAAGGAAGCTGAGATAAGGTCTCTGTTAATTAAAGATCCTTAGTTAGAAGCAGAATAAGCCAATTCTGACCAGCTCACAGAAGAAATATTATTTTATTTATTTATTTATTGTACTTTAGGTGAAGGTTTACAGAGCAAATTAGTCTCTAATTAAACAATACATATTTATTTCGTAACACTGGTTGCCAACCCCACAATATGTCAACACTCTCCCCTTCTTGACTTTGGGCTCCCCATTACCAGCTTTCCTGTCCCCTCCTGCCTTCTTGTCCTTGTCTTTGAGCTGGTGTACCCATTTAGCCTCTTTTTGTTTTATGGGCCTGTCTAATCTTTGGCTGAAGGGTGAGCCTCAGGAGTGATTCAGTACTGAGTTAAAAGGTTGTCCAAGGGTCATACTCTCAGGGTTTCTCCAGTATCTGTCAGACCACTAAGTCTGATCTATTTTTGTGAGTTAGGATTTTATTCTACAGTTTTCCCCAGCTCTGTCTGGGACCCTCTGTTGTGATCCCTGTCAGAGCAGTTGGTGGTGGTAGCCAGGCACCATCTAGTTGTGCTGGACTCAGTGTGGTGGAAGCTGTGGTAATTGTGGTCCATTAGTACTTTGAACTGATCTTTCCCTTGTATCTTTGGTTTTCTTCGTTCTACCTTGCTCCAAATGGGGTGGGACCAGTAGAATATCTTAGATGGCCTCTCACAAGCCTTTAAGACCCCAGACACAACTCACCAAAGTATGGTGTAGAACATTTCCTTTATAAACTATGTTATATCGATCGAGCTAGGTGTCCCCCAAGACTATGGCCTCTAGCCCTCAGCCTAGTAATTTGGTCTCTCAGGGAGTTTGGATGTGAGGGAATATTATTTTTTAAGGACACGGAATAATTCACACACTCACAGAAGTGTTAAAACATCAGACCATAGAAAATAAGAACCAAGGAAACTACAGTGGAAGAAATTCATAGGTGTCTCTTCAGATTGTGGTCTTTGGATGACTTAACTAGGGTCACAAGCCCATCCTCTTGGAGGATGATAACGGCAATGAATAGATTGAAGAACCACACTGGGGTAAAAAAGAAAGAGACTCTCCAAGGGAAGAGATATTAGTGCAGCAAACAATAACAATTTCTACTACACTACTTTTGAACACAAATAGTGTCTTAAAAAGATAAAGACTACCAACAGCAAACACCGTTCTCAATGTTGAGAGGTTGAAAGCATTCCAACTGAGAACAGGAACAAGACAAGGATGCCCTTTATCATTACTCCCATTTAACATTGTATTGGAAGTCCTAGCTAGAGTACTAAGGCCATAAAAAAGAAATAAAGGGCATTCAAATTAGAAAGAAAGAAGTAAAACTACCCCTATTTGCAAATGATATAATCCTATACATAGAGAACCCCAAAGATTCCACAAGAAAACTGCTGGAACTAATAGAAAGATTCAGCAGAGTACTAAGACACAAGAGAAACATATAAAACAGTTGGCTTTCTATACACCAACAAAGAGAACTTTGAAAAGGAAATCAGGATAGCAATACCATTTATAATAGCCCCTAAAACAATAATGTAATTAAGAATAAATCTAACTAGGGATGTAAAAGACCTATACAAAGAAAACTTCAAAATACTATTGCAAGAAACCAAAAGAGACCTACATAAATAGAAAAATACACCATGCTTTTACATGGATGGGAAAAATCAACATTGTGAAAATATTAATCTTACCCAAAATAATCTACAGATATAATGCATCCTGATCCAAATACCAAAAGCATTCTTTAATGAGATGGAAAAACTAATCACCAAATTCATATGGAAAGGAAAGAGGCCTCAGATAAGCAAAGCATAATTGAAGAAAAAGAACAAAGTAGAAGGCCTCACACTATCTGATCTCACAATCTGCTGTACAGCCACAGTAGTCAAAACAACCTGGTACTGGTACAATAACAGACACATAATTTGATGGAACAGAATCGAGAATCCAGATGTAAATTCATCCACCTATGGTCACCTGATCTTTGACAAAGGACCAAAGTTTATTAAATGGGGAAAAGACAATCTTTTTAACAAACGGTGCTGGCAAAACTGGCTGTCCAACTGTAAAAAAATGAAACAGGACCCATACATTACACCATATACAAAAACTAACTCAAAATGAATCAAAAACCTAAATATAAAACCTAAAATGATAAAGATATGGAAAAAAAATAGAGCTAATGCTAGGGGTCCTAATACACAGCATAAATATAATACAAAGCATAACTAGCAGTGCACAAATGCCAGAAGATAAACTAGATAACTGGGAACTCCTAAAAATTAAACACTTACGCTCATCAAAAGACACCACCAAAAAAGTAAAAAGAGAACCTACAGGCTGGGAAAAAAATTTTGATATGACATATCCGAGAAGGGTCTAATCTCTAAAACCTGTAGGATACTTCAATACCTCTACGACAAAAAGACAAATAATCCATTAAAAAATGGGCAAAGGATATGAACAGACCACTAGAGAAAACATTCAGCCAGCTAAGAGACACATAAGGAAATGCTTGAGATCATTAGCCATTAGGGAAATGCAAATCAAAACTACAATGAGATACCATCTCACCTCAACATTACTGACACTAATTAAAATAAAAAAAAAGCAAATGTTCGAGAGGTTGCAGGGAGATTGGAACTCTTATGCATTGATGATGGGAATATAAAATGATACAACCACTATGGAAAATGATATGGTGCCTAATTAAAAAGCTAGAAATACAAATACCGTACAATCCAATAATCCCACTCCTATGACTATATCCTAGAAAAACAAGAGCCCTTACATGAATAGACATATGCACACTCGTGTTCATTGTGGCATTATTCACAATAGCAAGAAATGGAAACAACCTAAGGGCTCATCACCAGATGAACGGATAAAAAAATTATGGTACATACACACAATGAAATACTACACAATAATAAAGAACAATGATGAATCCATGAAATACCTCTCAACATAAATGAATCTGGTGAGTATTATGCTGAATGAAATAAGTGAATCACAAAAAGACAAATATTGCATGAGACCACCATTATTAAAACCCAACAAAATGTTTACACACAGAGAAAAATCTTTGATGGTTACAAGGGAGGGGAGTGATGAGGAAATCACTAACTAGATAGTGACAAGTTAACTTTGGTAAAGGGATAGACAACACATAATATAGGAGAAGGCAGCATAACTTGGCCAAGGCAAAGTCATAGAAGCTTCCTAGACACATCCAAAAGCCTTGAGGGACTGAGTTACTGGGGCTGAGGGCTGCGACCATGGTCTCGGGAGACGTCTAAGTCAATTGAAATAACATTCTTAAAGAAAATGTTCTACATCGTATATTGGTGAGTAGCATCAGAGGTCTTAAGATCTTTCAAGCAGCCATCTAAGATACATCTATTGGTTCCATCACTTTCAGAGCAAAGAGAATGAAGAAAACTGAAGACACAAAGAAAATATTAGTCCAAAAGACTAACGGACCACATGAACCACAGCCTCCACCAACCTGAACCCAGAACTTTGTGTTGCTCGGCTGCCACTACCGACTGCTCTGATAGGGGTCACAATAGAGAGTCCTGGAAAAAGCAGGAAAAAATGGAACAAAATTAAAATTCACACACACACACACACGCACAAAAAAAAAAAAAAAACAGACTTACTAGTCTGACAGATACTGAAGGAACCCCCTAGACTATGGCCCTTGGACACCCTGCTAATTCAGAACTGAAGCCACTGCTTAAGACCACTTTTCAGCCAAAGATTAGACAGAACTATAAAATAAAAAAATAACACATGTGAAGAGCATGGTTCTTAGTTCAATCAAGTATATGAGACCAAATGGGCAACACTTGCCCAAAAGCAAAGACAAGAAAGCAGGAAGGGACAGGAAAACTGGACGAATGGACATGGAGAAACTAGGGTGGAAAGGGAAAGGGAAAGGAAAAGGGGCAGAGTGCTGATACATTGCAGGGATTGTAATCAATGTGACAAAACAATTTACGTACACTTTTTTTTAATGCAAAACTAATTTGCACTGTAAACTGTCACCTAAAAAACAATAAAATAAAATAAAAAAGATAATAACTGGGACAAAATTTACCCCACAGTTACTTGATTTGATACTTGTACCTCCATTATGTGAAAGCACAGTCCTTCCATAAAAGCAGATTTCCAAGGAACTCAAACAAAAAGCAATATTATCCTATCACCTTATGATGGTTAACATTGTGAGTCAACTTGGCTGGTCCATAACTCTCAGTGTTTATGTGTAATCACCCACCTGATGGGATCTGCTTTGAGTAGCCAATCAGTTGAAAGGGAGTCTCCTTGGGCGTGTAGTCTGCATCTGAATGTAAGCGGACATTCTGGCCTTTGCCGTCTCTGGATCCTGCAGTTGCCTGTTGTTCATGGAACTTGAGCTAGCAGCTTATATGCTGATCTTGCGATTCAATGATCTTCACAGCGTGTGACCGAGAGTCCTGCTCTCCAACCTGCCTATTTTGGTTTCGTCAGCCCCTACAGCTATGTGAATCAGAAATTTTTTGGTCTTGCCTGCAGATCTTGCGATTCGTCGACCTTCACAGCCTGTGAGCAAGAGCCCAGCTCTCTAATCTGCCATCCTTGGGTTTGCCAGCCCTTGCAGGTACGTCAGTCAGGAGAAGCCTGTATCTTGATCCACAGACTTGGGACATTTCAGCGACTACAATCTCGTGAGCTGTTCCCTTGATATAAATCTCTCTTTCTATATATATATTATATATATTTGTATGCTTTACTGGTTTTGCTTCTCTAGAGAACCCAGCCTAAGACACACCTGTAGCACTTTCTTTTTTTAAAATATTAATTCTAGTGTTCTAGTGATATTATAGTATCACTTATAAATAAATCTAATAATTTCTTTAAATGTATTCAAGCAATAAGAAGTGCACACATTTTATTTTAAATGATCAGTTATCCAAGACTGATAACACAACATAGCCCCTATCACACACCAAGATCATGAAGGCTATATAATGAAACACAAAATACCATATTCTGGGCCTTCTGGTGGATTTGGACCAGGTGAATTAAATTTTTCCATCTCCTTAGCACAGGAGTATTTGTATTGGAATGCCACATAGTAGCTCCAGACCTCCTTCCAGACCAGGTCCTGGTGATTTTGACAGTTTTCACTGACCTCCCTGAACTCCCTTGCTTTCAAGCATCATAACATTGGTTATTTTTTTTTTTATTATTTTTTCAGTTCAAGTAAATCAATTACCATATGAAAAGATTACTTTAATGTAAAACCATATACTTGGACTGTAAGAAACAAAATATTAATATTTTTATCATCTATAAGGACATTTTCCTTTGGGTATAAGGACATTGAATTTGAAAAAAAACAATATTTACTCATGGTCTTAAAGTTCTATTTCTGTATTCTCCTTATATTGTACTTTCTTTACTCTCTTCTTTATCCAATTAAATTTTTATTCACTCTTATAGCATGAATTGAGCATTCAAATGCTTGACCTTGATGAATAAGAAATGCATTATATTTGTGGGTGAATCTGTTTACATTGTTGTTAATCATTCTCCTAATTTAAAATTTATGAAAAGTAAAATTATTTTTAGCAAATTATAAATGTGCATTTCTCATTCTTCAATCACAGAGAGATAAGCTTGAAGACAGTGTTCAACTACTTTCCGCACCAAATCTCAGCTTTCAGAATTCCAACTCAAAGGCAATTTTTACCAAGAAAGTGAGCAACACTTATTCTCTTAAGAAGGAAGTAAAATCTAATAGTTGAAGCAAGAAAAAGAGAAACCCTGTTTTATTTCCAGTCAGACACATACATTAAAAAAAAAAAAAAAAAAAACTAAGTGTTTCTTCTTGATGGCTCAGGCCATCGTGACTGTTCGAAAGCATGAAAAACCAGCTGAGTAAAACGAGGAGGAGGTATGTAAGAGAGAGATAATATCGTTCACATTTGATGGAGCAAAATACAGCTCGCCTGAGAAATTTCACTTTAATTATTCTAGATGCCATCACCTTTACACATATTTACAAAACTGTGGGGTTTTCTCCACTGGAAATATTGCTTAGATATGCTGAGCAAGGTGATTTTATTGTCAATGCCATGAGCTGTCATATTCAAAGCATGTCTTATTTGCCTGAGTACTTTGACACAGTTTAAAAACATATGGATTTTTCTTGTTGTAAAAAGTTTTCTTCACTTTTATGCATATCTGACAGAAGTCAGTGTCTGTGCTGACATACTTAAGATATCCATAGTCATAATTCAGCAAACATTCTGTTATTTCAACCCAATATAATAAAAAAAGAAAACTAATGAAACAGAAACTAATCACTTTTGAAGCAGCTACTTCACAAACCATAGTAACGTTTTCATCAATAATTATAACAATTCATTCTCACTCTTTAGCTTGCATCCTTTAATTACTTAAAAACAATTTTTAAAGTATTCCTTGTTTTTTTCTAGTATGGTTACCATATTTCTACACAAATAATGTGTGCCTTCTACATTTGTTTGTGTTTTAGTTATCCAGTGCTGCTATACCAGGAATATCACAAGTGGAAGGTTTAACAAACAAATTTATTCTCTCACAGTCTAGTGAGCTAGAAATCTGAATTCAAGTTGCCAGCTCCAGGGGATGGTTTTCTGTTGGCTCTGGAGGAAGGCCTTTATCATCAATCTTCCTCTGGTCTAGGAGTTTCTCAGCATAGGAACCTCAGGTCCAAAGGACACACTCTGCTCCTGGCGTTGCTTTATTGGTGGTATGAGGTCCCCCACATCTCTATGCTTGCTTCTCTCTTTTATATTGGAAAAGAGGTTGGTTTAAGAAACAACCAAATCCTATAGATTGAGTCTTGACTAATTAATATAACTGTCATTATTCCCACCTCATTAACATTGTATAAGAAGGATTTACAACATATACTAAAATCACATCAGATGACAAAATGGTGGACAATCACACAATACTGGAAATCATTGACTAACCAAGTTGACAGATATATTGTGGGGACACAATTCAATACATGACATCCCATCCTTTGACCCCTCCCACCAAATTCATGTCCTTGCCACATGTACAATGCATTCACCCCATCATATCATAGCAAAAGTTTTATGTCAACTCCAAGTCCAAAATCCAAAAATTCCTCTTCATCTGTGAAATCTAGAAAACAAGTTATCTGCTCCCCAAGAACAATGGTGGAACAGGCACAAGCTAGACATTTCCATTACAAACGGGAGACACTGAAGGGAAAGAAGGACTAAGGGGCACCAAGCAAGTCAGCAGAACACTTTACGTTAGCCCCCATGGTTTGAAAATAATTCTCTGTTCTCTGAGACCATTTAGACAATGGCCCTGCCAGCCAGACTGTAGGTATTGGCCACACTTTCCAGATTCTGAGTGGAAGCCAATCAGCCCTGGGCTTCAGTTCTGCCTTTCAGGCCCACTGGAATGGTAACTCTGCTCCCTTGGACTTGGGCAGCCCCATCTGAGTGGGGACCCCACCCTTTGAGATTCTACCTTCAGCTTCCTGAGTTCCTTGTCTCTTCAGATTCTGCTTCCTGATGCCTTGGCCTTTTGGCTCTTCAGTCCTCTCTGCTCCCATTTTCCCTGCTAGGGCAAGTGTTCCAAAGCTCTTTAGCTCCACTGATAAGTGCCTGGAGGCATCCCACTCTGCCAGTAAACTTCAACTGGAAGGCACTCAGCTCTCCTGCTCCGTGGATCAGGAAGCCTAGCTCCACCAATAAGTACTCAAAGCACCCCATTCTTCCAGGAAGGCTCCTGAGCAAAGGCACTCAGCTCTCTTGGTCTGTAGGTCAGCTCCAGTGCTGTCTCATTCTGGTCTTCCGGTTCAGCTGCTACCATTTTCTGCTGCTGCTTCTCACTGTCTGCACCATCTCCTCCGGTGTTAACAGTTCTTCTTGCTTCCTTCTGAATCCTCACCAGAATTGTCTTTGATGTCCATAATTCCCCCAACAGTGTCTTCAGGAAAATCTAGACTTTTAATATTAGGCACTTTAAAACTCTTCCAGCCTCTATTCATTCACATTTTCAAAATTACTTCCACATTTCAGTATCTGTTAGAGCAGCACCCATGCTTACTCTGGATAAGGATTTGCCTTCCCTGCATGTTATGCTTCTACCAAAACTACCATCTATGGACTTTCAGAATGCCTTATCCATTGTCATGGTATCCTACACCACATCGCCTCAGATCAAGGCGCTCACTTCACAGCAAATGAGGTGCAGCAATGGGTCCATGCTCATGGAATCACTGATCTTACCAAGTTCCCCATCATCCTGAGACAACTTGTTTGATAGAATGATGGAATGACTTTCTAAAGACACAAAGACAGTGCCAACTAGGTGGCAATACCATGGAGGGATGGGGCGATGTTCTCCAGGAGGCTGTATATGTTCTAAACCAGCATCCAATATATGGTGCTGTTTCTCCCATAGCCAGAATTCATGGGTCCAGGAATCAAGGGGTGGAAAGGGGAGTGGTACCATTCACTATTGCCCCTAGTGACCCACTTGCTTCCTGTCCTTGTGGCCTTATGCTCTGTGGGTCTTGAGGTCTTAGTTCCAAAAGGAGGAATGCTCGCACCTGGAGACACATCACTGTTTCCTTTGAACTAGAAGCTAGGAATGCCACCTGTCTGCTTTGGACTCCTTATGCCTCTGGATCAACAGGCAAAGAATGGAGTTACCATATTGGCTGGTGTGACTGATTCTGATTACCAAGAGGAAATAGGATTGATATTACATAATAGAGGTAAAGAAGAGTATGTCTGGAGTGCAAAAGATTCCTTAGGGTATCTCTTAGTACTACTATGCCCTGTGATTAAAGTCAATGGAAAACTACAGCGACCCAATTTCGAAATGACTCCTAATGGCCCAGACCCTTCAGGAGTGAAGGTTTGGGTCACCCTACCAGGCACAGAACCACTACCAGCTGAGGTACTTGCTGAGGACAAAGGGAATATGGGTGGTGGAAAAAGGTAGTTCTAGATACCAGTTACAAGCACGCGACCAGTTGCAGAAACAAGGACTCTAACTGTTATGAGCATTTCTGCTTTGTATGTGTGTATCAAATATTTTTGTTTTCTTCATTTAAAATACATAAGATGTAAACAGGGCTAGTGCATTTTCGGTTGTATGTGTGTTCATTGTATCATGTTAGGCACAAGTATGACTATAATTGTCTTCATTCAGAGATTATGCATGGTTTAAGGAGATGTGTACAGGTGCCAAGCTGATAAAGTGTAGGCCGTAAGGGCTAAGTTTGTGTGTCAACTTGACTGGGCCATGATTCTCAGTGGTTTGACAGTTATTTGATGTTGTGATCACTTCCACAATGAGATTTGATATAATGTGATCACCTCCATGATAGGAAGTGCTGTGAATAACTATCGTAGTCATCTAGTGCTGCTATAACAGAAAAATCACAAGTGGATGGTTTTAACAAAGAGAAATTTATTTTCTCACAATCTAGTAGGCTAGAAGTTCAAGTTCAGGGCATCAGCTCCAGGGAAAGGCTTTCTCTCTCTGTCGTCTTTCTTATCAATCTTCCCCTGGACTAGGAGCTTCTCTGTGCAGGGACCCCAGGTTCAAAGGACATGCTCTGCTTCCAGGACTGCTTTCTTGGTGGTATGGGATGAGGGCCCCCATCTCTCTGCTTGCTTTGTTATAAATCTGTCTGTGTATATATTTATATGCTTTATTGGTTTTGCTTCTCTAGAGAACCCAGCCTAGGACAGTTTGCCAACTGCGACCTCTCCATGAGGTATTTTCGTAAGTGTGCTATGATAATTTTTTTACATGCTGTTAATTTTTTATATGCTGTTAATTTTTTACATGTTGCTGTAAAAAAATTAGCATAGCATACTTGTGAAAACACCTTATGGGGAGACAGCATGGTTGAAAAACAAGCATCGAAGGTGCAGGTTATTTGTGTAAAAATACAGTAACTTATTAAGCAACTTTTTTGTTGACTACTAAGAAAAGCAAATAGCTTTTATTATTAATATTATACATTGTCTTTGATCAAAATTTTTAACTCCATTCTATGAAACTGATATGTTCAATAAAATATTTTCTAACACCAAACTTTTTGAAAACTCTGGTTGATATAAATAGCAAAGTCAGAGAGATATAAGACATTTTGTGGTGATGGCCTGTAATATTTACATACCATTATGGTATGTTCCAAAACCCATGTCCTCCTGGAATTTGCATTCTAGTGAGGGAAACCTATAAACAAAAGGAACAGATTAAAGGAAAACAAATACATAAAATTTCAGTTAGCAATGTACATATAAAAGATAAAGAAGATTAGAATGGCAGATTAGAAAGGAAAAGCAATTAGAATTTCAGGGGACATCTTTCTGAAGAGATAAAATTAGGGCTAAGAATTGAATGATGTAAGGAGCAAACCCTGTGGAGATCTGGGAAAAGAAGCAATCCTGAAATGGCTCCCACTTCACTCAGGTTGAATGCCATAGTCCTTCAAGGCCCTTACATTGGCTTTCAATGCTGCCATGTTGGGGCCTTTAAATGAGCTTTGAAATGCCTGTTTCCTCTACCTAGAACTCTTTCCCCAAATGTCTGCACTTTCTTTCATCCCAACATTACCAAATCTCAGACCTACCTGAACCTATAGTCCTCTTCTCTGCCTTCTCTTCTGTTGTCATAAATTTGGAAGTATTTTTATTTTACAACTAGTTTTAAAAGTGATTTGCTGTATTTAAATTTTGCCTACTCAAATGGATGGGAATTAAGAAGAAAAATGTACAGATGTGAAGACTGAGAGCTGAACTAGACCAGACCATGAAGGATCAAAGGTGCAGGATCAAAGATTGACAAACATGACTGCTTGGGCTTGGCTCAAGGTTACTCTTATTTTGTTTACTGCTGAACCAGAAAACAAGCAGTGCAAAGGATAAACACTAGATACTTGAATGAGGACCTAAGTCCAGTCCCAGGGTGCCTCCCCACCTCCTCACAGAGGATGCTGTGCCAAGTGGTATGGCCAGTGCACAAAACAAAGGACCTGCCAGATTAAGGAGCTCAGGGCCATTGGTTCACTAACTTCCTTTGGTATCTTCAGGCTGAGGAATGTCCAACCATGGACTAGTAACATGAATTTTGTCTCTAAAAATAGAAGATGCTGAGAGACCAAAGAAAAAGGCAGTCAACTCCAGGGTGGCAGCAAAGGAATTTATTAGGGAGACATACAAATGAAGCAAGTCCTGGGAGGCAGCAGAGCCAAAGCTGATCTCAGCACCCCGGAGTGGGAGGGCAGAGGTTTCATAGTGGTGGTGGACAATAGTGGCTGCACACCAGGGGTTTACATAAGAATGCAAACTGTAGTGAACTAGCTGACTACATGAAGGTGCCCATGTTCAGACTCACAAAGCCTGTTTCCCCTTCAATCTACTCCTCAAGGCCAGCTCTTATAATCTGGCACACTCCCCTTCTTGTGCTGTAGTACAAGAGACCCCTTCCCTCTCTGCCAAGAACAGATATAGAAGTGGGGTTGGCAAGGTGCCACATGGCTTCTGCACATGTGTAAGAGATAGAGAAAGTTACTATGTGCTTAGAACAGGGGGAAGACTTCTCTGATGAGGAGATGGAACTGGGAGAGGAAAGGTGATCCAATTCCCAGTCTCCTTATCAGAGAATGCTCTGGGCCCATGGCCTTTACTTAGGCAGCCTGGATAGGAGGCATACAGGCAGACCAGTCTCTGAACAGTTTAACCCCCACTCCCATCAGGATTCTAGAAAAAGAAGCAAAGTATTACCAAGTACTGGTATGTCTATCACCTATTTTGGACATTGAGCTGCATGTCCATGGTTTGGTGTACAACTCAGGTGGGTGTTATGTCTGTGCACTATTTGAGGCAGCATTTAATGAGGGTTACTAGTATGACTGTTCCCAGTAGATTGATCAGGTCTGCTTGGAGAAAACCCAACCAGCCACCCCAGTTGTGGCTTAATCCAAGCCAATTGAATGGATCAAAGGGCTGTATTTGTCTAATCTTATGTATGTATAATACCCTGATTCGTTCATGTAAAAACAGGGTATTCCTCTTAATATGGTACATTATATGAACAGTACACATTTTGGTACCAGTATACAAAAAGTTTCCTTTCTTAGCACAATTGCACAAAGTATTACCATTGCCAGATCAGGTTAATTTAGACTTGGGGTAGTCAGTCAGTGTATATTGGAATACCTGGTCATATTTTGTAAGTATTCATGTCTAGAGTAATGTCAAATTCAGTTTTAAAAGTACCGTTTTCTCAATGAAATCACCTACTCTAGTGCTGCTTACATTTTTAATACACGGAGAGAATTTTACTTTAAAGTTGGAGCACTAACCACCGGCATTTTTTTATATTTTAAAGGATTTTTTTTTTTTGATGAGTAGTGGAGACAACCATATTCATTTACCACATGATTTCCTCAGTATACCAGGTTACACATTCAGCTGGTCTACAAGGTATTTTCTTTATTGACAGATCAGCCTCAACAAGGCAGGGAGATGACTCATCACCTCCCGGTTCAAATGTTGCAGAGCCGACAGTTGGTATAATTGGTAGCTCTAGCAAAAGCCTATATCATCAGGGCCCATGGATGAGGGGCCTGTCCATCACCGTGAGATAACCTGGGAATAAAAAGAGACAACACTAACAATTCTTCCCTCCCCTCTTTTGTCTCTCATGGGACTTGAAATGAGGCTTGTCTGGGTATAGCCACCCAGGCTTTCTGTCCTAGTCTTGAGGTGGTGACTTCTGTGGCAACCTAGGTCTTTTGTCAGGAACAGTTGTTTACAAAAGAAACACATTTTATAGAATAGACAGTTTGACCAAACATATGGTGCAAATGAGGAATGTCTTTGCAAGGAACTTCTGCACTGAGAGCCAAGACTGCTTGCCTGAGATGCCTAGTTCAGGCTGAGGTTGTCTTGTCTTTTCTCATTAGCCGATTTAAGCCTGCCCACTGAAGTGCTAATTGTCCCTATGGCTTGGGGGTGTTATAGAGAGTGAAGAATTCATTCAAGATCCAGTGGAATCCTCTGTATAGGCTAAGAGACCTTGTTATGATTTATCTGCCGAGAACACCCTGGCTTGTTAGCTGAGGAATTTGTCTCTGGGCAGCTTTTAGCCTTGGACAGGTCTCGTAAGCAGGTCAGCTTTTTTATTTGTTCCGTGCTTTCTGACGACAGTGGCAGTCCTTTCACGTAGGCCCAGCCTAGGATGGTGTGTGAATCTCCATGGGCTGTTTTCTCTTAAATCTAGGAGGTGGTCAGTTGCACATCTCTTTTCTCTGGAACAAAGCATGCTTCAGCCTCTGCAGTCAGTAGGCAAGAACAATCTGCTCGTTGGTTGTTTTCTCCCCTCTGCATACAAAAAAAAAAAAAAAATACATAGGGTTTGTTTTTTTTTTTTTCAGGAGCAAACATTTATCAGGAGCAGAACCGAACTGATTTTTTTTTTTTTTTTTTCCTGGATGTTTCATCCCCATAGGGATTTGCTTTCTATGTCAGTCTGAGAGTTGTCAGTGGCCAGGGTGAATGGCCAGGCTATTAGCCCTATCTCATGTCACAGTTTCCATGCGCTCACTAAAACGGCCCTAATTGTAAGAATTCCCCTCAAGGCTTGGAGGCAAACTTACAGAACTATACATTAATACATCAGTATTATCAATATATACAATAGGGGTTTGTAGAGGCTCCTAAGGGACTTACCCATTGTCAGGCTTGGGCAAGGGTCTCAATGATAGTGGCCTCAGACACAAAAGTTTTTTGTTTTTTTTTTTCTCATTTTGGTGCTAGCTATTATAGAGATCAGAGTCACCTGTGCAATGGTATCTAAAAACCTAAGAAATACATTTTTTTTTTCATTTCTTTATTGAACTTTAATTGTAACATAAGGCCTTTGGTCCTACCTGGAGACAGACCTAGATTTAATCCTCAGTCTTAATTATTTCTGAAAGTCAGAAGACCTGGGCAAAGTTGGCAGAGTCTGCAGTCATTTGTGGAGTTACGCTGCCAGCATACCAAGCGTTAAGTATGGGTTTAGCATAAACATGGAGGTGGTTTCTCCTTTAGTTTTTTGCTATATTAACTGCAACAATGTTGCTGCTGTGCTATCTTGGCAAGGGTAGTTATCAGAGAATTATACCAAGGGCCTCTAAGGTCTCTTCAAGGTCACTCAATGCAAGCTGTCTTGACGGGCTTTTTACTCTTTTTTTTTTTTTTTTTTCTGTTGTTTAAACTCTTGTGTTGGGTGTTACAGGGTGTTCTCAGCGCCAGGGATCTATTTAGCCCCTCCAGCTATCTCTGGTCCTATTCTTGGAGGGCTTTGAGCAATGGCTAGAGGATTGTTTCCCCAGCCTCTGAATCTCCGTATCTTTATAAATCTGTAGGCCAGCGTTTCTAGTCACTCATCCTGTTCACAGATGTGGCTGCTCAATACATCAGTCTTGGCTATGCAATACTGCCATGCATCTTTTTTTTTTTTTTTTTTCCACTGTAACTCTTTTGCAAAGCTCTTACATGCACTTCAGCAGCTAGCTGGGCTTTGATGACCAGCCAGACAGCCCAGAGAAGCAGCCATCCAAGGCTGTTACTGCTCTCCTAACTTTTCTCCCACACTTATGAAGGTGTGCATCTGCCCACAACTGAGATATGTTGTTTGGTGTTTTGGGGGTATCCTGTACTCTGGCTAACCAGGGATTTCCCCTGCAGAAAAGCCAACAGGCCAGACGTCTCCACATGGGGCTCAATGGCCAACCCAGGATTTCCCCCACAGGTGCCTCACTCCCACTTGTCATTTCTTCAGTCTCCTGGCTGGCTTGCCAATTGTTCGGGCATGGACTGGTAACGTGAAATATGCCTCTAAAAATGGAGGATGCTGAGAGACCAAAGAAAAAGGCAGGCAACTCCAGAGTGGCAGCGAAGTTGTTTATTAGGGAGACTTACATACGAATAAGTCCTGGGCAGCAGCAGGACTAAAGCAGATCCCTGTACCCTACAGTGGGAGAGCAGAGGTTTTATAGTGGCTCCATGCCAGGGGTTTACATAAGAATGCAAATTGTAGTGACCTAGCAGACCACATGAGGGTGCCCATGTTTGGCCTCTTAAAGCCTATTTCCCCTTCAGGAAGAAGACACAGCAGTACCCAAGGACCTGCAAAGGTATAAGGCAAACTTCTGCTGCACCCCAGTGTTCCATTTGCTATCTCCGTTGGGTCACTAAGCTTACAACAGCCTGGTATTGACCTGTAGTAGGCATGGTGCATAAAAAGGAGGCGAAACATGTGTCACAGATACAAAAATGATTCAGAAAAACCAAACCCATAGCCATCAAGTCGATCCTAACTCATAGCAACCCTGTGCCCCTATAGGACAGGGTTGAACTGCCCCACAGAGTTTCTAAGGTTGTAAATCTTTATGGAAGCAAAGTGCCGTGCCTTTCTCCCATGAAAAGAATGGTGTGTCAAGCCACCAAACTTTTGGATAGCAGCCAAGCACTTAACTCTGCCACCAGTGCTTCAACTCTTACACATATCAGTTATGTAACTTTCAGCAAGTAACTTAGCATGTCTCTATATCTCAGTATCCTCATCCATGTAATGGGCATAATAAGAACATGTGTGTATTAGGGTTGTTGTGAGGATTAAATTATTAAATATAAGTGTTTAGAAGAATGCTTAATACATATTAAGTGCTATATAAATGTTAGCTATTTCTTTTTAATAAGTTAACTTGATCTTTTATTTCCCATCAATACAGTTTGATGGGAAAGTTTAATCTTGGCTTTTTAAGGGGTCCCCAACCCTCTTCCTGTGACAATGGAGGCAGGTTTAGGGAAATCCCTTTTTCCACACTTATCTGAAATAAAAATAAAACATTTTTCTACCAATAAAACACATCTGCAGAATGCATTTGGCCTGTGAGTCATAATTTTGACACTTCTGATTTAAGGGCTTAGCCTTCGGAAAATCTTGAGAGGTCATACAATTTCTGCTTTGTACCATACCATGTTCCTCCCTTAAAGAAATGAACACAGTGCCTACTTACTGTTTTAAGATGAGAGGGGTGATGGGGAAGGAAAAAAAAAAATATGGCAACAGTAAAGGGATAAATTAGACATGGTTTCACATATCAAAATGTTATTATGCCACCATAAAGATTTTATGAATTGTTTTATGTACCAAAGGATTTCCCTAAGAGTTCTTTGAAACATTTGTGTATCAGCAAGAAACTGGCAAATGCTCTTTCCATTTCATCAAGAATTTCAACTATCTGCTGCTATATTTTTTTTTATTAATAATGGTGCAGTGAGAGCAGTGCTTCTCAAATTTTAACGTACACATGGGTCACCTGGGGATCTTGTTAAAAAGCAGAATTTGATTAAGTAGTTTGGGGATGCTGCTGAGTTTCTGCATTTCTGAAACACTCTCAGGTGATGGTGAAGCTGCTGATCCAATGATCATAATTTGAGTTTAGTTTAAAATACATCTTTCTTAGCAGAATCCATGTAATTGTTCTTTATAATATTCCTGGAAATACACAGGTTAAATGCAGTTTAAAACTCATTTCAAAGAATAAAAGATTCAGAATAATTCGTGCTTAGTTACTCAAAGAACCAGTAGCAGTACAAGTCTTACCTGCAATTTTAGATAAGGGTCAGCAATAAATTTTTTTTTTTTTTTTTTTTATCAATAGCTAACATTTATATAGCACTTAATATGTGCTAGGAATTCTTCTGAGCACTTCTAATCACACAGTAGAGTATTCAATTCTAAATTCTTAATAAGTGTAACAAGTAGATCTGGGCTTTTGGTTGACTTTTAAGTGAAAACTTTGGTGTATATTTTTTAAGATAAAATGTTTTTATTATTATGCAAACAATAGATTAGTGATAGAAAGTAACTTCCTCTCTCTCACATACTTACATACATACACACATAACTTTTAATGGAAGAAAGATAAATTTTCTTTAAATACTTTGAAATCAGTTCAAATATTTATAAAGTTTAAAATTAGTGAAATAGGGTACGAAAATTTAAATAAAATAAAAAAATAGGCCCTTTAAATGCTTTCTAAAACATTTGCTTTCAACATATTGCCAAAGCTATCAGAGAAATGCTGAAATAAAAGTTATCACAAAAAAGAATTTTCATTAAAATGTATGTGACTCAATTATATAAATATATAAAATAACTATAGGAACTTCAGAGTATACAGGTTTGACCATGTGGAAAGTGGTCAGCCTTCTCCAAGTTTCATGTTGTTTTTATGTATCATTAGCATGTGACATTTTATTGTTTGCCAGGAATGCGCAAGCCACTCCAACCCTTTGTTCACTTGATTTATTCCTCATGCACATTCCAAACTAAGTTTAAGCACCATCTTTTCAGGAAGATTTTCAGTTCTGTTTGTTTACTTGTTTGTTAAAAAACTCTTCCTCTGGCCACTTTGGCGTTTCACAGATATTTCATAGCACCTATATTATTTTTTTTATATTATTCTATTATGAGTAGTTGTTTACGCATCTCTCTCCCCTATTAACCGCCAAGCCTCACTAGAGCAGTGACTGGGGCCCAGCTCAGATTTCTATTTCTCGTACTAATTTCTTGTGCCTAAGGTTTGTTTTTACAAAAGTGCTGTGAGGGCCAAGCTTATGTTCTTTGCACCTGACTGCAATATGAACTTTACCAAGGTGGTTGATTGGTTGGGTGAGGGAATGAGTGAATACCTAGCGCTTTTCCCCCTCAAAAGAAATAATAGTATCACCTTGATTTTATTAAACACTTATAATATGCTCATATCTGAGTTTATGGCATTGCCTGTATTATTATACCATGTAATCTCTACCAATTCTACAAGAGGAAGGTACAATGATTAAAGCTACCCAAATAATGTGGAAACTGAGGCTTAAAAAGATTAACAGACTCAAAGTGTTTAAGAGCTATTGCTGCTAACCAAAATGTCGGCAGTTGTAATCAACCAGGTTTTCCCTGGAAACCCTATGAGGTAGTTCTACTCCATCCTATAGGGTCACTGTGAGTTAAAATCGACTCAACAGCAAAGGTTTTTTTTTTTTTTTTTTTGGGATTTTGGCCAAAGAAAGCAAAGATGTCACTTTGATGACCCAGTTGCATCTAACCCAAGACACACATGCATGTGAAAGCTGGACAGTGAGAAAGAAGACAGAAGAATTGATGCTTTCAAACTGTAGTGTTGGCAAACAACATGGAATATACCATGTACTGCCAAAAGAATGAATAAATCGGTCTTAGAAGAAACACAACCAGAATGTTCCTTAGAAGTGAGGATGGTAAGACTTGGACTCACTTACTTTAGACATGTCATCAGAAAAGACTAATCACTGGAAAAGGACATCACATTTGGAAAAGTAGAGGGCCAGTGAAAGTGAGGAAAACCCTCAATGAGGTGGATTGAGATAATAGTCACAACAATGGACTCAAATATAACAGTAATCATGAAGATGGTGAAGTGCTGGGTAATGTTTGGTTCTGTTTACATAAGGTCACTATGAGTCAGAGCCAACTTGACAGCAATTAACAACAATAATCTTGGTCACCCTGTATAATTTCATACTCCATAAATTAAGTTCAAATTTCTTTTCTGGGTTCTTCAAGATTTACAAACCACTAACTTACATCTTCCTTGGAATTCATAACACAAAACAAGCCTGAGCAGTCTAAATAAGAAAGTAGAGAAGTAAAGGGCAAACAGGGGATAGAGGGAAAATGCAATGTAATTTCACTCTGTTTCATGCTTTTTCATTATATCTTTATGTCAGAAAGTTCTTTATTTATAACCTGGGAAACTAAAACTAGCAGTTGATAAACATGTTCTGTTTAATTAAAAGAAGTTAAATACAATTCACTATTAAAAAAAAACCACACTCATGTAAACCATATATTACTTTATTCCCACTATTTCATAATATACCATGACAACAAAGAAAATTGACAAAAGGAGAAAATTTGTCCTCAAAATATATCATGGACTTACTCTAAAAATGTGGTTTCGTTGATCATTTTTGTGTGTTTTATATGGATCATAGCCTACGGAAGGCTTTGATTAACTAACAATAACTCTATTTGTATATACTGGTTGTTCACTCAGTAGAGAATAGTAGAGGCTTAATGTGAGCTTAAACAAGGCTGAAGTGTTCAAAAAGAATACAGGAAGCATTTGTGTATGATTACAAAGGCCATACTATTAGTGAAAACAGTTATTGATCAGCAGAAGTAAAAGTAAAAGATACAATAGCCATTCACTGTCACTTTAAGTCGCTTTTCCAGAAATGGTGATGGGTATTACTAAGCCTTTCAAGCTGGCACACGTGGTACCTTTTTAAAAAAAATAAATAAATAACCAAATAAATTGTCCTATGTATTTTTCCGAAGTACTACCAGCATTGATTCTTCTTCCCTTTCTCACTATAATCCACTTGCTAGGTTTATCTTATACCTAAATTTACAGGGTGAAGTTAAAGAAAAAATATGGTTCTTCTCCATAGCCAGGATACATGAAATTGTTATGGTCAACAACATATATTAAGCATCTATGAGTTTCATGGACCCTGAGAGAACCCAGAGAAAATGTAAGTTATGGTCCCTTATGTTGAGAAATTCATGACCAAAGTAAAGCTGAGTGAATAGGCATTAACTCCATAAGCAGAAAGAGCCAGCTAGGAAGAGCTCAGTGATACAGTGCACGCCTCATTGAATCCGCCCATTGACCCCTCTGCTTCTTGTGTCTAAGGTTTATTTTTACAAAAGTGTCACTGAGGGCCAAGCATATCTTCTTAGCATACACCTTTCTTCTGAACTTTCTCACGATCGTTTTTCTTGTTGTGTGCATTGAGTCAATTCTGACTCACAGTGACCCCATGTGGCAGACAAGAACTGCCACATAGGGTTTTCTTGGCTGTAATGTTACAAAAGCAGATAGCCAGGTCTTTCTTCCATGGAGGTAATTTTTGGTTAGCAGTCATTGCATTACAAGGGCTCCTTCTCGTGATCTTAGACTTCATCAAATGTTTTAACCAACTGAAAAAAATGTATCTTAATTTGAATTGTTCAAATACTCAGACAAATGTTTTCACCCCAAAGACAACTAGGAGCAAGAAAAATAGTCGTCAAATCCCTTATATTCTCTGGAAACTCCACAATTCTGAATAGAATTCTGTACAGAATATTAAAAAAAAAAAACAGTAACCTGACTTTTTAACTAAACATTTAGTAACCTTTTAACAGTGGTGGACCTTAACGAGGCCCCTCACTAACACTTCATTACTTTAATAAAACAATTTTAGTACTTTCTACAAAAGTATTTTGTCGTGAGTTACAGAAAGTAAACTGCCCTTGTCAAAATAAATAATGAGAGTATATCTCAGTACTCTGCATTCCTGATTTTATAATGCTGTTTTTTAATGTTCATTGCTGCTCATTTTAACAATTTAGTTTTCTCTTGGGAATTCTGAAATCATTAGTGTGAATTAGGATAGTATTAAGTATGAAATAACAGATACTTCTAAGAATTTTAAAAGAAATGCATTCTTAGGCACAGATTAATGGGAACCAATTCATCTCCTACATTTACAGCTCCCATTATGAAAGCAGATGGGCCACAAATATGCTTTTCCTAAGTGGCCATTTTTAGTATCGCAATTGCTAACACAGCATTATTGTAGGTCCATTTCTTCAGCACAAACTCAGAGAGAAATCCAACGTGCCGTAGTAGAAAGAATCCTGAATTCAGCAATATCAGAGAGGTGTGTGGGCCTATCCTAAATTGTCTGGCAGACTCCAGGTGGCATGTGGTATCGTCACCCCTCCTGGGATGATACCTCTCAGACTGTACGTGCTCTTAAGCAAAGAAGATCTCGTGATGATTAAGGGATTGATAATATACTTTGTAGCTTATATAGATCTTTGTTATATATATTATTTCATTGTCATATCTTAACACAATGGCATAACCCCCAATTTGCAGGTAGGGAACCTGCTGCTCTGCTAAGAAGTTAAGTAGATTATTGAAGACCACATTACTAAGAAACACAGGAGTCAGTACCAGAGCCTACATCTTCTAACTCTTCATGGGCTTATTGTTCGATAAGAAAGCTCATCTCAGCCCATTATGCCACAAGGAGTTCATGTATCAGAGTGATGAGTCAGAGTACAGTAATAGCTTGCTAATGCATACTCCCTTCTAAAGTAATACATTTCCTCTCAAAACTAAATCAATTATTTTGTCTAACCTTGAGAATATTGTTATTTTTTAGGGGTAACACGCTGATTTAGCAGTTTTTATTCACTTTCTAACTCTTGGGAGCCAGCATTGATAAGCTCCCTTTAGAAAGTAACTTATCCCCAAATTTATCTCATAAAATTAAAAGCCAAACCAAATCCACTGCCCCAAGTCAATTCTGACTCATAGCAGCCCTATAGGACAGAGTAGATCTGCCCCCACAGAGTTTCCAAGACTGTAAATCTTTACGGAAGCAGACTGCCACATCTTGCTCCCACAGAGCATCTGGTGGGTTCCAACTGCCCACCTTTTGTTTAGCAGATGAGTGCTTTAACCACTGCACCACCAGGCTCCTTGCCTAATACCCATAGAGTACTAAGCTTTTAATATATTCCATATTTACTTTAGCTTAAATTACAGAATTTGAAATAATGCAACAACAACAAAAAAAAAGACACTGCTGTCTAGTTGATTCTGACTCATAGCAATCCTGTAGGACAGAGTAGAACTGCCCCATAGGGGTTCAAAGGCTATAATCTTTAAGGCTTCTTGAATATCTGCTAAACCTAAAACCAAATGCATTGGTCTCAAGTTAATTCCAACAGAGTAGAGCTGCCCCATTGGGTTTCCAATGATGGAAATCTTTACAGAAGCACACTGCAGACTGCCACATTTTTCTCCTGCAGAGTTGGCTGGTGCCTTCCTACAGCAGACATTTCGGTTAGCAACAGAGCGCTTAGCCACTGTGCCACCATACTATAACATAACTAAGAAAATGTTGACGCTGTACTTATGCGTCATCAAGTATATGATAAGCTATTACAACGAGATTAAATAAAAGAGAAAACAAAATAGAGAACAAGAGTTTAAAGTAAACTTGGCTATAAAAATTAAAGATAAAAATGATGGGCATTTTATGTGTGTTATGCTTCTTATTCTAGAGAAAATATGGAAGTTTGGAATCTTTACCCAATTTCCATTTCACCCTCCAACCTACACTTTTGACTGAACAACTCCTACTCATACTCCTTGTGCCTTCATTAACACCTCAGCTTTTAGATGAGGTCTTCCTGCAGTTGTCATGAGCTGGGCCGCTAATAAAAAGTTGGCAGTTTGATCCACCAGCTGCTCCTTGGCAGATCTACTCTGTCCTATAGGGTCACTATGAGTGAGAATTGACTTGAAGGCAATGGGTTTGGTTTTTTTTGTCCCATGTGACTTAAGCAAATTTTATTTCCTCTTTTATGATAATCTAATCATTAGAATCATGTTTCTTTTTCAGCATTTTCTAGCTTGTATTAGAATTTATTACTTTACATGTTTGTCCCATTTTATTGTGAGTCCTTGATGTCAAGGGCCATGTTTTTTTGTTTGCTTGTTTATTTCATATACCTAGTTTCTAGAACTCATAGGTTGTAGGTACTAGGTATACGAAATAAACAAATAACCAATGAGTTCTAGGTACTAGGTATAGGGTCATTACGAGTTGGAATCAACTCGACTGCAATGGTTTAATTTTTTTTGGTTTTAGTACCTAGAACAGATATTCAATAAGGTTCTGGAGTGAGTGAATAAATGAGGTGAGACTAAAGGAAGTACTTTAAATGAGATGAGTAAAAGTCAGTAAGTTCATATGATAAAATTTAATATTTCTTTATAGTCCATATATAACTTGCTCCGGTAACAGACATAAAAGCAGAATTGAAAAGGGGCTGACAGACAAAAGCCTTTGTATCTTTCCAGGGTGGTAGGAAGTGAACAGAGATAAGTTAGTGATTATCATAGTTCATCAAAAGGTATTGCTTTTCCCTTGCAAAATATCTCATGTCTCTTCTTGACATAGTCAAATAGGTTCATTAATTCATAAAAATGAGTGGGAATCTTTAGGTAAATCATTGACTTCTCTTTGAAAGGAAGCTAAATTAACATTAAGATGGGTCAAAGTTAGACCCAGAAACCTCAAAAGTGACTGTTTAATTGAGTGGATTTAACTTATCTTCCCAAGATAACTTATAGCAAAAGCATTCATTTAATTGGAAATCTTTGTGAAACAAAGCAAGACATGCTGAAATTCGATTCCATATTTTTTCATGAGTCTTTTATCTTTAAAGAAAAATGAAGTTAGTGATACATTTAGCAATTAATTTTTCAGCTAACTGTCCCATGATTTAAATCTTTGACAAGAGAAATTAGATAACTTCGGTGTTTTACCTCGAAAATGAACAAAGGATACCAGATTTGTGCCACAGTTAAAACATCCACTGTAAATATACTAACTCTGTACCCTGAATAATTAGTAACACAGAAAGTCACAGGATAAAATTCAAAAGCAGCAGCTTTAGATTTTGAAAGCCATCCCAAAGGTAGATGTGAAAAACCTCTGCAAGTATCTCTATAAGATCGATGAACTCTAGTAAAGAGATATTGAAGAGAAAGGAACAAGTCCTAAGACACACTATAAAATAAGAAAACATAAATTGATCTCAGATTTCAATCCTTTATTTAAAGGAAAAGAAGGGACAAAAAACAAGAGGATAAAATCTGAATACTGAATACAAACACAAGGACTTTGTAATCCAGCAAGAGGAAATCTGGCTGACAGTAGAGATGGAACTAATCACCACCAATAAGGAGAGCTGAGATGAAAGACTGCTACCCCAGAACAATGACAGACAGGTGGAATCTTCACCTGCCAAACTCTTCAAGGCGCAGAAAAAGGGAGAGAAGTTGTTTTGTCCTTAGAATGAGATAAAAGAGACAACTTTCAAGCCTGGTTGGCCCTGATAGTCAAAAGGGCCTGACTTGGGTACTGGGAGAGGCTACAGCCACAGAACATTGGGGGTTACATGAAACAGCAGTGCTGGAGGTAAGCACAGGAAGCACCTAGAAGGGGCAGTAGCAGCAGCAACATAAGTGATTTGGATAAAACATAAGATAGGCTTCTATACTAATTTCCCTTCTTCATTTTCTAGCTCAGTATACTTGTTCAAGTTACATGGCTCCTTGAAGCTCTTTCCTCAACTGTAAAATAAGAATATGAATACCATAGTTAAAGAATTGTTTATCAGTCAGGGTTTGGCTAGGAAAACAAAAGCCACTTTATGTATTCCAAGCATGAAGTGTTTTAATACAAAGAAGAGCATTACACAACCAGTGGAGGAGTTGGGGAGTAAAGTCGAGGAAGCTACCATCGATCATCTCAGGCTGAAGCACTTATATGGGGTTCTCATGAGCTCACTGGGAAGCTGCTGCAAGTCCTGCAAATTATCTTGAAGCTCCCATTGACGATCTCCTTCTTCAGCAGTGACAGTGGTGGTTCTTAGGAGCTGGCCTGTAAGCAAGTACGAAGCTCTCAAGGGCACAGCATCTGACTAAAACTGCCTTCAGGGAAGAATGACCTCTCCATTCTCTTGCTTTCCTAATCAAGTGGGAGTGCCTCTAGTTGTCTTCTGCCAATCTGAAACCATGCAGCAAGAGGAATTCTAGAAAAAATACAGGCCCCAGCTTCCCTGTGTTGCATAAGAAACTTTATAAAGCATGGATAGTGGAGCAGATTTACCAATCAACTATCCAGCATAGATGGGAATAAGGAGTAAATGAGATTATCCATGGTTTTTTTTTAAGAGTTGTCACGGATTGAATTGTGTCCCCCCAAATTATCTGTCAACTTGGCTAGATCATGATTCCCAGTATTGTATGATTATCTACCATTTTATCATCTGATGTGATTTCCCTAAGTATTATAAATCTTATCACTATGATGTAATAAAATGGATTAGCAGCAGTTATATTGATGAAATCTACAAGATTAGATAGTGTCTTAAGCCAACCTCTTTTGAGATATAAAAGAGAGAAGTGGGCAGAGAGACATGGGGACCTCATACCACCAAGATAGAAGTACCGGGAGCAGAGTGTGTGCTTTGGACCCAGGGTTCCCACACAGAGAAGCTCCTAGTCCCGTGGAAGATTGATGAGAAGAGCCTTCCTCCAAAGCCAATAGAGAGAGAAAGCCTTACCCTGGAGCTGATACCTTGAATTTTGACTTGTAGCCAACTAGACTGTGAGAGAATAAACTTCTTTCTCTTTGTTAAAGCAATCCATTTGTGGTATTTCTGTTATAGCAGTACTAGATGACTAAGCTAACTTTGTTACTATTATTACTATTTTTGTTATTCTTATCAATAATAAATCATTGGTGGGCAACATTTTCTGTACAAGAGAAAATAAACCTTAGTAGGTTCCAGGCACAGAGGAACTCAGTTATGATCTCAACAAAAAGTAGTTTGGGGCTCCCTTCTGAAATAAAAATGGCCTAAGAATTTTTTTTTACTAATTTTTAGTACTTCCCAAAACATTTGTAAGTGTACCTATATAACTTAGACAACCAGAAATCAAACAATACTGTTTTTTTGGGGGGGGGTGGGGGTTAAGGTGAAAAAGGGATGAAGGAAAAAAGAAAGGAAGAACAAAGATAGGAAGGAAGGGAAGAAACTTAGGTTTTAGCAGTTAAGCTACTGAGGACTTAGTTCAAGTCAAAAGCTTTTGTTCTTTGTTCTAGGTTACTCAGCACTGATGTTCCCTATTTTCAAATTATGACTTGAAATCACCTGTTGTATCTATAATAGTCCTCAGGTAGTGGAAATGGTTAAGCACTTGACCACTAACGGTTAGAACCCACGCAAAGGCACCTCGAAAAGCAGGCCTGGAGATCTGCTTCGGAAAGGTCACACCCTTGAAAACCCTATGCAGCATAGTTCTACCCGGATACCCATGGGACCATCAAGAGTCAGAATGGACTTGACAGCACCTAACTACAGCAAATGAGAAGAAGGGCAGCTCCAGTAGCAGGGGCAGCTCTAGAAGTAGTAAGACTAGAAAACAGTATCAAACAAGGAAAAGAATACACTAAATAGTAAAAAAAAAAAAAAAAGCCACAAATTCATACAACACATGACTAAAATGAGGCAAATTACAACATAGAGAAAATATATAAAACCAAAACAATAGCCAATCATCAACAAAAGCAAAGATGTATTGAGTTGCTCCAATATGCCAGACTGTGCTGAAGAGGTGAAGACAACGACCAAGAGCCGGAGGCAGCAGATACAACCAATGATACATAACAACCTGAATTAGCTCATGCAAAGGGCCTACTGAATGGCACAGTGACACATTCAGATGAGGGTGTAATATTTGAAATCAAGTCTCAAGAGTGGTTTGCTATGAGACAAAGTTAAAAACAAAGAAAAAAAAAGAAGCTCAAACTTCTCTTTTTGAAAGGCCACAAAAAACAAGGCGAAACAAAGTGAAAGTGGTTGGAATTGTTCCCAGAGTTCCATGAGCCTAAAGCTGTCCACACACACACACTGTGAGGTTAGTCATTGGGAGAGTGGTCATCAATCAGTATGGTCATACTGGAAGACTCCCTCTGGGCAAGTTAAACAGAAAAATAAAGACCTAAACAGTGCCATATATCAAACCCATGAATCTGGGAACAGGGTGGTAAAAGATGCTTTTATGGTACAAATTAATCCAAATGGCCAAGGAGGGCAAATGTTTTCCACATGTACACTATGTGCCATAAAGTACCCTGTGACCATACAGAAAATAGTGGGACACTTTGCCCAGAAAGGTCAACTTGCTTACTCTTATTGCAACCATTTTCCTATGCTTTATCTGTTCAAAACATATCCATGCAGGTTTGCAGCATGCCAATATACTCAGCACTGTATGTAACAGTAAGACAGTTTATTTACTTCAGTTCTCAGGCCTCTTGGTGTACAAACATTAAAGTGGTTTTTCCTGACAGGTTTTGACACTTTTTTCACAGCAGAGTAAAATGCTATTGAGTCAGACTTCATTGGATTGTAACTTCTGTTAGATTAGGAAAAAAGTCTGGCCATTCAGTCACGAGACGCCTTCAGTGTTCTAGTTAGCATCCTGGTTACTGGTGATGCAGTGAGTTTATGTTACTTCCCCCCCAAAATCATATTTTAGCTTGCCTTTGCCTTCTGAATTGGATACAAACTCCTCATGTTGGCTTTAAACTTTCTTTGCAACGTGTCCTCAATTCATCTTTCAGACACTCCTTTTAGTACTAATCTCAGACACCACCTTCTTCAGGAACATTTTCTTATTTCTCCTAAAGCAATGTGGTTCATTCTTACATAAAATATTTTTTCTTCTCTTTTATTGAACACTGTGTCTTACTTCTGTTGAAATACTACTTTGTGACAAAACATGCTCAAGCCTTAGGGGATAACAAAAATGACAATCTATTATTTCTCATGTTTCTGAAGACTGCCTAGGAAGGTCAGTTCATTGAGAAGGTCCAGGATCACTCACTTGTCTGGCAGTTTGTGCTGGCTACCAGCTCGTGTGTGTTTGTTTTCTTCCACATTCTGCTCTAAGCTAGACTAACCAGTGATAGGATGCTCTCAGAGAAGCATTCCAAGACAGCAAAGAAGGAAGCCATAAGACCTTTTGAGGCGTAGGCTCTGGAATTCACACATCACTTTGCTGCATTCTATTTGGCAAAGAAAGTCACAAAGCCAGCTCCAGTTCAAGGACTCTACTTCTTGATGGGAGAAGCTACAAAGAATTCTACCACCATATTAAACCTAACGCAAACCATTCTCTGGCTGTAATCATTTATAAACCTCCTACATATAAAATAAATTTACCCTTTCTCAAGACCCCCAAAAGTCTCATCCTTAAGTGACATGGTGCTCAAAGTCCAGTATCGAATGATGTGTACCTGGTCTACAGATCTGTAAGCCAAAATAAAAAGTGATATACTCCTTCTTCCCACCCCACCAACACCCCCCCCCACACACACACACTGACATCCATCTAACATATGTTGGTAAGACAGAGGGCAGAACACCTCAGCAGATACTTTCATTAAAAGAAGGAAGAAAGGTAGGTAGGAAAGAATTTGAACCTACAGAATTAACTGATTCATAGCAATTTGGAAACCCAACCTATCACTTATTGCCAGTCAGTCGCACTCTGGAAGTTGCAGATGTTCCTCCATCAGTTCCTATGTTTGCTCCCTAGGAATGAACTCCTAATCCAATGTTCTTCTAAATTCTTGGTCCCTTCTCTAGACTCTTGGCTGTGGTCTCAAAGATGCTTTCCTTTTCTACATAAATAGCCCGTGTTTGTAGCTAAGTAGCTCTCTCAGCATATGTCTGCCCACAGTTATGTTTTCTTTTTTAAATGCCTCTACCTCTTAAAAATGAAGTGGAACACATAAACATCAACATCCTAGGCATGAGTGAGCTGAAATAAACTGCTATTTGTCATTTTAAATCAGACAATCATAGGGTCTACTATGCCAGGAATGACAACTTGAAGAGGAATGGTGTTGCGTTCATCATCCAAAAGAACATTTCAAGATCTGTCCTGAAGTACAATGCTGTCAGTGATATAATAAAATCCATACGCCTACAAGGAAGACAGTTAATATGACTATTATTCAAATTTGTGCACTAACTACTAAGGCCAAAGATGAAGAAATTGAAGATTTTTACCAACTTCTGCAGTCTGAAATTGATCAAACATGCAATCTGGATGCACTGATAACTACTGGTGATTGGAATGAGAAAGTTGGAAACAGAGAAAGATCAGTGGTTAAAAAATATGGCCTTGGTGATAGAAATGATGCCAGAGATCGCATGATTGAATTTTGCAAGACCCACAACTTCTTCATTGCAAATACCTTTTTTCACCAACATAAACAGCAACTATTCACATGGACTTCAACAGATGGAATACACAGGAATCAAATTGACTGCATCTGTGGAAAGAAACAATGGAAAATCTCAATATCATCAGTCAGAACAAGGCCAGGGGCCGACTGTGGAACAGACCATCCATTACTCACATGCAAGTTCAAGTTGAAACTGAAGAAAATTAGAACAAGTTCACAAAAGCCGAAGTATGACCTTGAGCATATCCCCCTCAAAAATAGATTTGACACACTGAACACTAATGACTGAAGACCAGACGAGTTGTGGAATGACATCAAGAACATCATATATGAAGAAAGCAAGGGGTCATTGAAAAGAGAGAAGAGAAAGAAAAGACCTAAATGGATGTCAGAAGACACTCTGAAACTTGTTCTTGAAAGTTGAGTAACTAAAGCAAAAGGAAGAAATGATGAAGTAAAATAGCTGAACAGAAGATTTCAAAGCATGGCTACAGAAGTCAAAGTAAAGTATTATGGTAATATGTGCAAAGACTTGGAGATAGAAAACCAAAAGGGAAGAACATGCTCAGCATTTCTCAAGCTGAAAAAAACTGAAGAAAAAATTCAAGACTCGAGTTGCAATAGTGAAGGAGTCTAGGGGGAAAATATTAAATGACATAGGAAGCATCAAAAGAAGATGGAAGGAATGCACAGAGTCACCATAACAAAAAATTGGTCAATGTTCAACCATTTCAGGAGGCAAAACATGATCAGAACCGATGGTACTGAAAGAAGAAGTCCAAGCTGCACTGAAAAAGGCATTGGCAAAAAACAAGGCTGCAGAAACTGACGGAATACCAACTGAGACATTTCATCAAATGGATGCAGCAGTGGAAGTGCTCACTCTTCTATGCCAAGAAATTTGGAAGTCAGCTCCTGGTCAACTGACTGGAAGAGATCCATATTTATGCCTATTACAAGAAAGGTGATCCAACCAAATGTGGAAATTATTGGACAACATCATTAATATCAAATGCAAGTAAAATTTTGTTGAAGATCAATCAAAAGTGGCTGCAGCAGTATATTGACAGGGAACTGCAGAGATTCAAGCCAGATTTAGAAGACGATGTGGAACCAGGGATATCATTGCTGATGTCAGATGGATCCTGGCTAAAAGCAGAAAATACCAGAAAGGTGTTTACCCATGTTTTATTAACTATGCTAAGGCACCGGACTGTGTGGATTATAACAAATTATGGATAACATTATGGAGAATGGGAATTCTGAAACACTTAATTGTGCACATAAAGAATCTGTACATGAATCAAGAGGCAGTCGTTTGAATAGAACAAGGAGATATTGCATGGTTTAAAGTCAGGAAATGTGTGTGTCAGGGTTCTATCATTTCACCATACTTATTCAATCTGTATGCTGAGCAAAAAATCCAAGAAGCTGGGCTATATGAAGAAGAATTGGGCATCAGGATTGGAGGAAGACTCATTAACAACCTGCATTATACAGATGACACAACCTTGCTGGCTGAAAGTGAAGAGGGGCTTGAAGCACTTAGATGAAGATCAAAGACCACAGCCTTCAGTATTGGTTACCCCTCAACATAAAGAAAACAAAAATCCTCACAACTGGGCCAATAAGCAACATCATGATAAACAGAGAAAAGATTAAAGTTGTCAAGGGTTTCATTTTACTTGGATCCATAATCAACACTTACGGAAGCAGCAGTCAAGAAATCAAAAGTTGCCTTGAGGACTAAGGTGCGCCTGACCCAAGCCATGGTGTTTCCAGTCGCATCATATGCATGCAAAAGCTAGACAATGAATAAGGAAGACCAAAGAAGAATTCACACCTTTGAATTGTGGTGTTGGTGAAGAATACTGAGTATACCATGGATTACCAAAAGAAAGGAAACATTTGTCTTGGAAGTTGTACAACCAGAATGCTCCTTAGAAGCAAGGATGGCAAGACTACATCTCACATACTTTGGACATGTCATCAGGAGGGATCAGTCCCTGGAAAAGAACTTCATCGTCATACTTGGTAAAGTAGAGGGTCAGCAAAGAAGAGGAAGGCCCTCAAAAAGATGGATTGACACAGTGTCTGCATCAATGGGGTCAAGCATATAAAAAATTGTGAGGATGGTGTAGGACCAGTTAGTGTTTCATTCTGTTGTACATAGGGTCACTATGAGTCAGAACCAACTCGAAGGCACCTAACAACAACCTCTTTTAGTCCAAGCTGGTAGTGTTTTTTATCAGTACAATTCTCTTCAAAACTTTATGGATTTTTTATGAAACTTATTGCAATTTACGTCATGCCCAAAGCCACATGCATAAATCTTTTGGGAGAGGTACTTCTCTCTATTTTGGGTTGTGTGTGAAACGGCTGAAAGACCATGCCCTAAAGATTCTTAGAAGCTCATTTGCCTAGCTGAGATAATCAGCCAGGCAGTGCCTGCAACCTTTTAAAAGTCATAAAATATCGTATATAGCTACATATTTGGTTCGATCTTTGGCTCCAGGCCTCATTTACATTGGTGAATTTTTTTTTTTTTTTTTTTTAACTAGCTGAGGAGACTTTGAATGAGAGACAGTTTTATTTTTTAATCAAGAAATCCTGGGGCCTTCTCTTTTTCTTCTAAAATTTACTTGCAAATCAAACAGTTACTTCTCTAATTCATCTCTTGCTTCCCATTCCAAATCATACTCAGCTAGGAAGAGCAAATGGGCACTCTCAGTGTCAGTGTAGAGATCTCCTCTATCAGATCCACAAGTGTCTTTGGTAAAATATCTGCCTTTTGAATTGCAGGAAGTGATAGTTTTTACAATTGTTCTACCAAACATAACATAGGTTGCCCTTTCAACTTCTAACAGTTCATGTTCTATTCCTATCCTCTACCTCAAGTCCCTTGCTTCCATCCACTGCCTAGTCCCAAACAAATGCTTCATATTTTAGGTTTTTGTTACAGCAGCATACCACTTTCCATTAATGTCTGGAAGTGTGTGCTTGCCATCAGCTGGAACACCTTGGTCCTTTGCCATGTGGCCTCTCATCCTCTAGTAGCTGATACCAGCTTCCTTACATGAAAGTCTCAGGGCAACAGTCCAAAAGCACCAAGGTGGAAGCTGCGCAATGCCACTTCCATCTCATTCTATTGGTCAAAGAAAGTCACAGAGCCAGAGACTGAAGAAATGGATTTCCACCTCTTGATACGAAGAACTTGAGGACACATTAAATCAAAAAAAAAAGATCAGTTACCGTTGAGTCAATTCCAACTCATGTCAATGCTCCCGATGGTTTTCATGGCTGATTTTTCAGAAGAGGATCACCAGGCTTTCTTTCGAGGCACATCTGAGTAGACTTGAACCTCCAAATCTTTTAGTTAGTAGCTGAGTGCATTAAACATTTGTGCCACCCAGGGACTCCTGTTTTATTATAGCTATGTTTTAATCTTACCAGGCCCTAAGTCAGGGACCCTGTGATCATGGAATCTCCTGCATAGTTTGGCACAGTGTTTCTTATATATCTTTTACTTAATAAATATTTATTTCACACAATGTAAGAGTCACCATGATATTATCTATAAATAAGGGAATAATAAAGACATGTCTATGCAGATGTTTAAGGCAGCAATACGTTTTTAAAAATTAGATAAAAGCTAATGGGAGACAAGCATTCGTCATGACATTTGTAAGCCATTCTAACATGCTCAGTTTGCTTTCTGCTTATAGAAATGTGGACTATGAGTTCTTTGAAAAAAACACATTCAATTTTTTTTTTTAAAGCAATCTATGAATTGGACTTTTTTTCTTATTTGGATTTTGTTCACCAAGTGGAATTTGTAAAATTCAAGCACTACAAGTAAACTTACAAATCACCTTCAGATGGGGTACACAATTTAGAATAAACTTTGAAAAAAGTGAGACATTCACCTAGAAACTCTCATTTGAGTATATGGATAGATTTTCTATTATCACAGAAACATTTTCTCAACTATGCTGCCCTTCTCAGAACTTTTCTCAAAAGGGAATTTCATGATGAAAACACTATATAATGAATTTAAAGTCTATACTTTTTTTCATGTATGCATAACTATATACTTATTTAAAATAAGTACTCAGGAAATTATTTTCCTGTCACTTAAGCATATTTTAAAATAAAGTTAAATACTCATCTGTTTCCCACCACTAAAGTGAACTTGGATAAATAAGAAGAGAAAGATTTGTCACTGAAAGCCAGAGTTTTAAAAACTTTTTTTTACATAACTATCAATGTGGCATTGAGGAAGTTACCTAATCTCTTTCTCTGTTTTTTCATCTGTAATATAGGAGATAGGAATTTCTTTCAGTTCTCTAGCTCTAAACCACCATAGTTTTCTATTCCTCTTTGCTAACACACTAATGCAAAATTGAAGGACTCATTATGTGTTTTTCACTACCCATAAGTTTCATTATCAAGTACTATACTTGATAAGTACTTTAATACTTAGAGAAATGGTAGTAGATGATTAACGGACCAGATCTTTGACCTAAATATATGTGCCCACATTGTTTAGCATACTGATAAACCAGCTAAGAAAACAACATTTGTTGGGCTGAATCTATTTCACTCTTGGTGGCTATTTTATTCTTCACAGTTAAAAAAGTTAATATCTAAGAGATTCAACAAGCAAAATAGAGAATCAGCACATAGGTGTCCCCAAAATGAGGACAAATGTCAAGTCACAATACAAGGAAACAGGTTAAGTTAGAATGAAAGACTAAAGAAAGATACCTTGCAAATCAGTTTTTAAATTATTCCAGTCTCAAGCATTCTTGTAGCCCTAAAATGTTTACATAAACTACCACCCTCAGATCATGTTGATCTTTCCTCTTAGTTATTCCTTTGTCCTTCAATCAAGAGGAGAAGATCTCAAGCAACTTTCAGATTGTAGTCTCTAATTATAATTTTCTAACTGAAAGAAACCAAGCTAATTTCAGGCTGGAACAAATAATGTGAAAAAGAGATCTGGGATATCCTACTGTGATAGAAAATGAAGACTACTATGTCAAAAAGACATAGAAGTCAGTCTGAAGAGGCTCCCAATGTCTATTTATGGAACTGTTTCAAAATAAAAAAAAGAAATAATAATGATTGCAATATGCACGAAGATGTAAAATAGTCTTACATTCATATTTTAAAATTTATAGATAATCTTTGGAGACTGCTGGGGTGACCATACATTATTTTGAAAATTGGCAAATAGAAGAAATAATTAAGCATTTATCCTGCTTTTCTCTCATGATCTGCATTTAGAGTGAACAAATAGTACAAGAAGGAAAAATCTTATATCTGGAGACTATAGGTTTTTTATAGGTAACCACTGTTAGAGTTTGGGTGAACCAATGTTGTTGTATTAATATTTAACAATGTAAGATGAGGAATGATCTTAAATTTCCTTAGTCAGAATTTTCTTAAGTTCCTTTAAGATCAGGAATTTTCTTAAATTCCCTTGAGTGCTAATGTGGTTCTCGCTCCTACTCTTAACGGTATAAGAGCTCAGCTCTGTGCTTCTCTGGCCTGTTGCTTCTGCCTTCCATGAGTGTGCATTGACTGTATAAGTTTGGTGTTCTTCCAGGACAAATGTGGGGAGCTTTACTTTGTTCTACTCTCATCATATGTGTATTCCCCTGCTTGTGAAGTCCATCTTGAATTAGATCCCAGACATTATCCTTAATATTTTTTCAACCTGAAACAAACCTTTATGCTTTGGCTTAATGAAACTTTATTATTTTTTAAGAACACTTTCATGTAAGTTACCTCATTTGATCATTAACAATGATGTTCTGAAATGATATACTCAATTAAAATGTTTTCAGAAACACATTTTTACTGTGGACAGTGTAGATGCTGTAAGTTGCTGTGAAGTCAATTATGACTCAGGGTGACCCCATGTGTCAAGAGTAGAACTGCTCCATAGGGTTTTCAAGACTGTGACCTTTTGGAAACAGATCACCAGGCCTGTCTTCCAAGGCACACCTGGGTGGGTTCAAATTACCAATGTTTTGGCTAGTGGTTGAGCCCTTAACCTTTTGTACTACCCACAAACTCCTGGACAGTGTTGATATAAGGTGGAGAAACAACTCCAGGGAGGTGTTTCTTCACAGGGAAAGGCAGAAGTAAAAGACAAAAAGAAATAGATTTTGGTGGGATATAAAAACAACTCAATGAGAGTGAAAGAAAATAAAAAGATAGACAAGGTGCCGTGGGTTGAGGTGTGCCCCCTCAAAAATATGCTGATATCCTAGCCCGCCTCGTCCGCCGACTGTGACCTTATTTGGATATAGAATGTTTACAGATGTAATCAAGTTAAAATGTGGGTATACTGGATTAGGATGCACCCCACATCCAATGACTGCTGTTGGTGCAAAGACAGAGATAGATTTGGAGAAACACAGACACACAGAGGGAAGAGGACCATGAGAAGATGGGGCAGAAATTGGAGTGATGGAGCTACAAGGAAAAGAATGCCAAAGATTGTCATCAACCACCAGAAGAAGCTAGAAAGAGGGAAGAAAGAATTCTTCTCTAGAGGCTTCAGAAACAGAGAGAGAGAGAGTGGCTCTGCCATCACCTTGACTTCACACTTCTGGCCTCCAGAGCTGTGAAAGAATAAATTTCTATTGTTTTGATGCACCCAGTGTATGGCAATTGTTTACAGAAACTCTAAGAAACTAATGCAGGAGCTTAAAAAAAAAGAAAAAGAGACATAGAAAGAGGGGAAAAAGAAGGAGGAGGTGGAGAAGAAGAAGGGAGGGGGAGAGAAGACGAATAGACACAGAGAAAATCCATTGAAAGTGAGAGAAAAAGGTATATGAAAAGGGGAAATGAAGACTGAGAATGATGGAATGAGATGGAGAAGAAAAAGGACAGATTCAATGGGTTCTGAAGTAATATTAATCAAGTTAAACTGATATGTTTCATTGTACCATCCACTTGAGCTGTGAGTGTTAAAATAAATTACAATCTATAATTTATTATCTCTGTCCTTTGAGAGGCTAATTAGCTTTCCTACAATTAAACACAATTCACAACTCCTCAGCTGTTCTTATCAAGCCTTCAAACGGCTATAAATGCATAGGCAAAGCAGACCTTTGGGAGAAATGACTCAGCTGCACAATTGTAATCAGAAAACAAACAAACAAAAAAAGCACTTATCAGGGCAGTTTTCTCAAAGTGTGGCCTATCTCTTTCCAGCAATCAGAATCACCTAAGGTGCTTACTAAAATGCAGATTCCTGCCTGCTGTCAGGAGACACTGAATCAGAACATCTAATGATTGGGCCCAGGAAATAGGAACTTTAACACAAATCCTAAGTCTTTCTTATACACTTACACTAGAGTTTCTCCCCCTGATGTGTCTGTCACTTTGTTGTCCTGTGGGGGCTTGCGTGTTGCTCTAATGCTGGAAGCTATACCACTGGTATTCAAACACCAGTAGGGTCACCCACGGTGGACAGTTTTCTGCTGAGTTTCCAGACTAAGACAGACTAGGACAAAGGACCTACTTTTGAAAAGAATTAGCCAGTGAAAACCTTATGATTAGCAATGGAACACTGTCTGATATAGTGCTAGAAGATAAACCCCTCAAGTTGGGAGGCACTCAAAATACGCCTGGGGAAGAGCTGCCTCCTCAAAGTAGAGTTGACCTTAATGATGTGGATAGAGTCCAGCTTTCAGGACCTTCATTTGTTGATGTGGCACAACTCAAAACGAGAAGAAACAACTGTAAACATGCATTAATAATCAGAACATGGAATGTACGAAGTATGAATCTAGGAAAATTGGAAACCTTCAAAAATGAAACGGAATGCAAAAACATTGATATCCTATGCATTAGTGTGCTGAAATGGACTTGTATTGGCCATTTTGAATTATACAATCATATGGTTTACTATGCCAGGAATGACAACTTGAAGAGGAATGGCATTGCATTCATCATCAAAAAGAACATTTCAACATCAGTCCTGAAGTACAACGCTGTCAGTGATAGGATAATATTCACATGCCTACAAGGAAGACCGGTTAGTGTGACTATTATCCAAATTTGTGCACCAAGCACTAAGGTCAAAGATAAAGAAATTGAAGATTTTTACCAACTTCTATAGTCTGAAATTGATTGAGCAGACAATCAGGGTTCATTGATAATTACTGGAGATTAGAATGCAAAAGCTGGAAGCAAATAAGAAGGATTGGTAGTTGGAAAATAAGGCCTTGGTGATAGAAACAATGCTGGAGATCGCATGATTAAATTTTGCAAGACCAATGACTTCTTCATTGCAAATACCTTTTTTCACCATCATAAAAGGCAACTTTACACATGAACCGTGCCAGATGGAATGCACAGGAATCAAATTGACTATATCTGTGGAAAGAGATGATGGAAAAGTTCAATATCATCAGTCAGAACAAGGCCAGGGGCCAATTGTGGAACAGACCATCAATTGCTCACACGCCAGTTCAAGTTGAAACTGAAGAAAATTAGAACAAGTCCATGAGAGCCAAGTATGACCTTGAGTATATCCCCCCTGAATTTAGAGACCATATCAAGAACAGATTTGATGTGTTGAACACTAATGACCAAAGACCAGACGAGTTGTGGAATGACATCAAGGACATCATACATGAAAAAAGTAAAAGATCATTAAAAAGACAGGAAAGAAAGAAAAAACTTAAATGGATGTCAGACAAAACTCTGAAACTTGCTCTTGAACATCAAGTAGCTAAAGAAAAAGCAAGATATAATGAAGTAAAAGAGCTGAACAGAAGATTGCAAAGGGCAGCTCGAGAAGGCAAAGTATTATAATGACGTGTGCAAAGAGCTGGAGATAGAAAACCAAAAGGGAAGAACATACTTAGCATTTCCTAAGCTGAAAGAACTGAAGTAAAAATTCAAGCCTCAAGTTGCAATACTGAAGGATTCTGCAGGAAAATATTAAATGATTCAGGAAGCACCAAAAGTAGATGAAAGGAATACACAGAGTCACTGCACCAAAAAGAATTGGTCTACATTCAACTATTTCAGGAGGAAGCGTATGATGGGAAACCAATGGTATTGAAGGAAGAAGTCCAAACTGCACTGAAGACACTGGCAAAAAAGAAGGCTCCAGGAACTGATGGAATACCAGTTGAGATGTTTCAAAAGACTGATGCAGGGCTGGGTGTGCTCACTAGTCTATGCCAGGAAATTTTGAAGAGAGCTACCTGGCCAACTGGCTGGGAGAGATCCATATTTGTGCCTAATCCTAAGAAAGGTGATCCAACTGAAAGTGGAAATTATCAAACAATATCGTTAATATCACATGCAAATAAAATTTTCCTGAAGGTAATTCAAAAGTGGTTGCAACAATACACTGACAAAGAACTGCCAGAAATTTATGCCAGATTCAGAAGAGGCCATGGAACCACAGATATCATTGCTGATGTCAGATGGATCCTGGCTGAAAGCAAAGAATACCAGAAAGATGTTTACATGTGTTTTACTGAGTATGCAAAGGCATTCGACTGTGTGGATCATGACAAATTGTGTATAACATTGCAAAGAATGGGAATTCCAGAACAGTTGTGTCCATGAGGAACCTGTACATAGATCAAGAGGCAGTCATTCAAACAGACCAAGGGGATACTGCATGGTTTAAGGTGAGGAAAGGTGTGTGTCAGGGTTGTATCCTTTCACCATACCTATTCAATCTGTACACTGAGCAAATAATCCAAGAAGCTGGACTTTAGGAAGAGCACTGCATCAGGATTGGAGGAAGACTCATTAACAACCTGTATTACACAGATGACACAACCTTGCTTGCTGAAAGTGAAGAGGACTTGAAGAACTTATTGATAAAGATCAAAGACCACAGCCTTCAGTATGGATTGCACCTCCACATAAATAAAGCAAAATCTTCACAACTGGACCAATAAGCAACATCACGGTAAACAAAGAAAAGATTGAAGTTGTCAAGGATTTCATTTTACCTGGATCCTCATTCAACAGTCGTGACAGTAGCAGTCAAGAAATCAAAAGACAGATTGCATTGGGCAAATCTACTGCAAAAGATCTCTTTAAAGTGTTGAAAAGCAAAGGTGCCACTTTGAAGACCAAGGTGCATCTGACCCAAGCCATGGTGTTTTCAGCCTCCTCATATGCATGTGAAAGCTGGATGATTAATAAGGAAGACCAAAGACACCTTTAAATTATTGTGTTGTTGAAGAATATTGAATATGCCATGGAATGCCAAAAGAAAAAACAAATCTGTCTTGGAAGAAGTGCAACCAGAAAGCTCCTTAGAAGTAAGGATGGCAAGACTACGTCTTACATACTTTGGACATGTTATCAGGAGGGATCAGGCCCTGGAAAAGGACATCATGCTTGGTAAGTAGAGAGTCAGGGAAAAAGAGGAGGATCTCAATGAGATGAAATGACACAGTGGCTGCAACAGTGGGCTCAAGCAGAACAAATCTATATAGAAATAGCTAAAACAAGGGAAGTATCCAAAGAACATGCCAAATAAGGAAAGTTCTGGACAAAAGAGCATTCATGCTACCTTCTCTTTTGCCTTTGTTTGTTTAATATATTTGTAATACCTTGAGATGAAAGATTGATTCTTGGTTGCTTTCAGAGTTCTCTTTCTTATTCTGTCTGGATTTTAATGAGTTGAAAAATAAATAGATAAATAAAAAAGTAGATTACTGAATATGCAAAAAATAGGGTGCTGATATTACTATATTTCCTGTGACTTTACACATAGGCTAATTAATCATAAACTTCAATAAGATTAAGAAAAAGCGATTTCTGAATATCTAAAATGACTTTGAATATTTCTTCAACTACTAAACTAAAAGAATGGAACAAATAGATGCAATCATTCCATAGCCTTTCTTCATGACTGGCCCTTGAAACCCATTTTCTGGAATGAGCTCTGCACTGATTCTAGAGGAAATTCTGTGGCGATATCATGACTGTGTCTGGTGACTCTTAGACAATGAATTCCTTTGGTCACATCTGTCTACAAGAACTGTTTCAGTTTAGTTTTTACCATGACTCATACTTGTGCAATACTTTTTAAAATTCTGAACTTTGTTCAAATTTAAACTTTTATGGCTGTGATGGTTAATGTTATCTGTCAGCTTGACTGGCTATGATCCTCAGTGGTTTGCCAGACACTAAGCAATCATCTTCCATTTTGTGATCTGATCTGAGCAGCCTATCAGTTGGAAGGGGAGTTTCCTTGGGGGTGTGGCCTGGATCCAGTATATAAATGGATGTTCTGACAAACTCGCCATTTCTCTTTCAACCCTGCAATCTTGTTGTCTGACCTCTGGTTCTTGGGACGTAAGCTGGCAGAGGTCTCCAGCCTTTTGCCCGACTTGCAGAGTTTGGGTTCATCAGCTTCTGCAGCTATGTGAGTCAGAAGAGGTCTTCAGCCAGTTGTCTGACTCACAGATTTGGGACTTGCCAGCCCCTACAATTGCCTGAGCCATTTCCTCACAATTGCATATGCCATTTCCTTGAAGTAAATTTCTCTCTCTATATATATATATCTATATGTGCTTCACTGGTTTTGCTCCTCTAGAGAACCCAGGCCAAGACAATGACATCTCCACAAATTGTTCTACAGAGTCAATGAAATCCCTGTGAAAATCCCAGATTTTTTTTTGTAGAAATTGACAAGCTGATTCTAAAAATTATATGGAAATGTAAAGAACCTAGAATAATCAAAATAATTTTAAGAAGAGAAATACAGATAGAAGCCCTATTCTAATTTTAAAACTTGTTAAAAAGTTACTACAATAAATAAGAAAGCATAATATTCACATAAGGATAGACATATAGATTGCTGGAATAGAATAGTTATTCCAGAAATGAAACCTTACATTTATAGTCACTTGTTTTTGACAAAGCTGCCAAGGCAATTCAATGAAAAAAGGATAGTCTTTTTAGTACTTGGTGCTGGGATAATTGGATAGTCATATGAAAAAAAAATGAACTTAGAACCTCACCCCTACAACATACACAAAACTTAAGTCAAAATGGATTAAAGGCCTAAATGTTAAAGCTAAAATATAACATTTCCACACACACACACACACACGCAAAGAGAAATTTTTTGTGACCTAGAATTATGCAAAGATTTCCTAAATATGAAAACAAAAGAGCAGTTCATAAAAAAGCAAGAAAAATTGGATTATGTCATACCACAGTTTGAGGTTACCAACAAAAGACACAAACCACACTTTCTGACAGTGCATGGAACTCACAAAGATAAGAGGCAGAGCAAGGTCAGCTTCTATTGTGAGCACTGGTCTCCCATAGCCAGTGAGTCACCCCTCATCACCAGTGCAAGGAAGATGTTCCACTCACACCCCTCTGATGTTGCAGTAGAGCAAGACTCCATTCACTCCCTGCCAAAAACAGATATAGAAGTGAAACTGGGCCCGAGACCTGCACATGGATGTTCATATCAACATTATGGTGCCTGCTCATGAGCAGGACAGAGAAAGTTACTATGTGCCCAGAAGAAAGGGAAAGCTTTCTCTATTAAGGAGATGGAACTGAGAGAGAGAAAGAGACCAGTTTCCATCCTTCTTATCAGAGTTTGTTATGGGCCCAAAACCTCTGCTTAGGCAGCCTGGATGGGAGATGAAGGATGCATACCATTCCCCCAACAGATTGCATCAAAATCAAAGATTTACTCTAAGATACACAATTAAGAAAATGAAAAGAAGACAAAATAAATAAATGGGACCTCATAAAAATTAAAAAATTTTGTTTGTCCAAAGGCTTTACCAAAAAATGGAAAAGACAAGCTACAAACTGGGAGGATATCTTCAGAAACCATATATCCAACAAGAATTTAATAAATACATATAAAACTTTGACAACTCAACAACAAAAAGACAACCAAATCATAAAATGGGCAAAGGATTTGAATAGACATTTCGTCAAAATGGCCACCAGACAGAAGAAAAGATGCTCAGCATCATTACCCATCAGAGAGATGCAAATCAAAACCACAATGAGATAGCATTTCACTCATGTGAAAGACTAAGATTAAAAAAAAAAAAAAAAGAAAAGAAAAAATGTTGGTGAGGATGAAGGGAAATTGGAACACCTACCCATTGCTGGCGGGAATGCAAAATGGTGCAGCCATTGTGGAAAACAGTGTGCTGGCTTCTCAAAAAACTAATCATAGAACTAACATATGAACCAGCAATTCTACTCCTAAGAATATATGCAAAAGACTTGAAAGCAGAGACTCAAAAAGATACTTGTACACCAATGTTCATTGCAGCTCTATTCACAACGGCCAAAAGGTAGAAACAGCCTAAGTGCCCATCGGCAGAAGAACTCATAAACAAAACGTGGTACATACATACAATAGAATATTACCCAGCCAGCAGGAGAAATGAAGTCTTGATACATGCTACAGTACGGTTGGAGCTTGAAGACATTATGCTGAGCAAAATAAGCCAATCACAAATTGACAAATATTGTATGATCTCATTTATATAAAAAGATAAGAAAAGACAAATGTATAGAGTCTGAAGTTTATTAGGGGTTACCATGGGCAGGAGGGAGGGGGAAAAGGGAGTTGACAGTGATGGAAAAAACACGTTGATTAAGGGTATAGCCCTGGTGGTGAAGCGGTTAAGCATTCAGCTGCTAACCAAAAGGTCGACAGTTTAAATCCACCAGCTGCTCTTGCAAACCCTACCGGGCAGTTGTACTCTGTTCTGTAGCGTCCCTATGAGTTGAAATTGACTCGACGGCAACGGGTTTGATTTTTTGATGAAGGGTAGGATTGCACAGCCAATCATTGTAATTGTCGTCAGTAAGTTGTACATCTTAAAAGTTGAATTGGCAAAAGTTGTCTGACAGGTATATTTACAACAGTGACCAAAAAAAAAGAGTGTAGCTGCAGAGGCTGCTTATGTACAACCAAATCCATCATGGGATTTGGTTCCTTGGCTTGTAGGTATAGGATCATGGTTTCATGGAACACCCCAGTTGACTGGCCTAATAACATGTTTAGTGCTTCTATTTTACCTCCTAGTGTTTTGTGTAGTGCCTGGAATCTTAAAAGCTTGCAAGTGGCAGTCCAAGGCACAATGATTAGTCTCTATTTACCTGGAGGAAGAGACAAAGAAGGAGAGTCAGGGATAGGAGGATGATATGAAATGCCTGGTTAATTGCCTCCATGAACAACTGCCTCATTTGGGAAGATACCAGAAGAATTGGATGGTACCTGACTACCATTACTGAATATTTTGATCAAAGATTCCATAGAAGAATCTTGACCGAAAGGGGGAAAATGAAGAACAGAATTTAAAATTCTCATGGACTCTAGACTTTCTGGAGTCATGGAAGATGGATAAACTCCTGAAACTATTGCCCTGTGATAATCTTCAAACCTTAAACCAAAAATATCCCCCAATGTCATCTTAAAACCAAACAATAGTTTAACTTAACTAGTAAAAGAGGTTTGCCTTGATCATTATGCTCTTTTAAGAACTATCTGTATGGAATCAAACTGACAAGAACAAATCCAAAGATTAGATACAAACCTCAGGTGACAATGAGCTTATGTTAATTAGGGAAGAACAACTCAGCAAAGGAGGGTGAAAATGGTTGCACAACTCAAAAAATGTAACGACAGTCACTAAATTGTACATGTAGAAACTGTTGAATTGGTGTATGTTTTGCTGTGTATATTCTCAATAACAACAAAAGAAATAAAATTTAGAAAAAAAAAATCACATTACCAACAGCAAAAAAGAGAGAAAATGAATAGACAAGCCAAAGAATGGGAAAAATAAGACAATCCAATTAAGTAGTGGGCAAATAACCTGAAAATATATTTCACAAAAAAGATATATGCATGACTAATAAACACATGAAAATATGCTCAACATCATTATTCATTAGGGAAATGTAAATTAAAACCACAAAGAGATACCATTACAGATGCATGAAAATAGCTATTAAAAAAAAACCTGATACTATCATCTTAGCAAGGATGTGGAGTAACTAGAATTCTCATACATTATTGGCAAGAATATAAAATGGTATAATCATTTTGTGAAACAGTGTTTACCACATGACCCAGCAATTACATTCCTAGGTATCTATCCAAGAAAAGTGAAAATCTGTTCATACAAAGACATTATTCAGAATAGCCCAAAACTAGAAACAGCTTGTGAATGGATATATACCTTGTGGTATATCTATAAAAGGGAATACTTCTCAAGAATAAAAAGAAATGAACTATGGATACATACTGCAGCATGGAAGAACCTCAAAAACATGGTAAGTGAAAGAAGCCAGACAGAAAGCATTACACACTGTATTATTCCATCTATACAAAATTCCTAGAAAAGTTAAATAAATCTGGAGAGACAGAAAGTGTATCACTGGTTTCCTGGGCTGGGTATGGGAGCAGGAACTGACAGCAAATGAGCGTGAGAGAATTTTTCAAAACAATAGAAGTGTTTTAAAAGTTTATCGTAGTGATGGTTGCACAATTCTATGATTTTCCTGACAGCTGTTGAAGTGTGTTGAGCTGCCACATGCTGAGGTGGTCAATTAGGGCAAGGAGCCAAACTGAAAGTAGCAATCAAGGCTTTATTTACCATGGAGACAGTTTAAGCAAGAGGCCAGAAAGAGAGATGCTGGCTCCCCAATGTTTCATTTTCCCCCACAAAGCAGCACTGAGTGAGGGTAGTCAGATGATATGTTGGGAATTCATGGGGGTAAAGGGGAAATTGTTACACTACCCAGGGAAAAAAAAAAAAAAACAGGAGCACTGACCAAAAGGCTACTGCACTTTCCTAGACCAAGGGACCCAAGAAGGAGTGAGAAGAAGAGGGGCTGGGAGTAAAAGCGTCTTAGTAAAGTTTCTCCCCCCATAACACTGCAGTGCACTGGCTGTGCACCAAATCTGGTGTGGGGAGGGAAGCTTTCTCCCATGAGGCCTGCCAGGAAAGACCCACAGTTAGGCCTAAAAGTTAATGTGTAGGATTATGGCATGGAGTCAGACTCCTCAAAATGTATTCTTACAATGAGTGTATTTTATAGTATGTAAATAAAGTTGTTAAAATTTATATTAAAACATAAATAAATCTGTTACCTCAATAAAACTGCTTTAAAAAAAAAATTTTTTTTTTTTCTATTCTCACCTCAGGCTAGCTGGAGATTGAAAGCCTGCAATGAAAAGGCGGAAATGGTTAGCTTCTCCCTCTTTGTTCTAACTACTCTCTTTTACTCTTGTGCATGCTAATTGTAATTTCTAACACCCCTTAGGTTTGGAGGTAGAAGAAAAAGAAAGACATAAGAGGTTGACGTAGTGTTGATTTTGTCAAGACATTGATGATGTTTTATGATAACTGTTCCTTTTGTGAGGTGCTTATTTTGGGTATGAGCCCTGGTGGCACAGTAGTTAACAGCCCAGCTTCTAACCAAAAGATCAGCAGTTGGAAACATCAGCAAGATGGCGGACTAGGTGGACGCTACTGCGGATCCCTCTTGCAACAAAGACTCGGAAAAACAAGGGAATCGATCACGTACATAACAATCCACGAACTCTGAACAACAAGCACAGACTTAGAGATGGAAAATGAACAAATACGGGCAGACAGCGACCGTTTTCAGAACTAGGAGCCAGCGTACCAGGCAGGTGACCTTCGGAGCCCGATCTGGGGCAGAGCCCAGGGGAGCAGAAGGCACAGAAGGGGGGCCCAGCCCTTCCCCCCCAACCCATTCCGGGAGGAAGTCTAGCTGGTTGGCGTGGGCGGCGTAGCGGCTCAGCCGGAGGGAGAAGCACCTGGGAGGTAGTGACTGATCTGGGAGTGGGGAGAACAGCGTCCCAGCCGGGAAGCCGTCCCACCGGGAGTTTGGCGGGAAGCGGGCAGGGCTCGAGCGGGGGGAGGGTCAGCTATATTTCCCTAAAGTGACCCGGGGGTGGGGCCCACACGTTCGTACGGGGGGACGCACACCCAGTCCGCACGTGTGGCGCGGTGCACCAGAGGGAGAAGTCCCGGGAGGAAGTGACTGGTCTCTGAGTGGGGAAAGCAGTGTCCCAGCCGGGGTGCCAACCCGCTGGGATTTGGGCGCACGCGTGGGCGGGGCGTCAGCGTGGGGTCCAATTTTATTACCCCGAATTGACCCTGGGGGCGGGCCCACCTGGTCGTGTGGGTGACGCCCACCCAATTCGCACGTGCGGTGCAGCACTCCGGAAGGGGAAGTCCCCGGAAGGAAGTGACTGGTCCCGGAGCGGGGAAAGCAGCGTCCCAGCCGGGAAGTCGTCCCGCTGGGATTTGGGCGCACGCGCGGGCTGGGCGTGACCGCAGGGCCAAATTATATTCGCCTGAATAGACCCTGGGGGCGGGCCCACCCGTTCATGCGGGAAACGCCCACCCAGTTCACGCGAGCAGTGCCACGCACCGGAGGGAGAAGTCCCTGGGAGGAAGTGACTGGTCTCAGAGCGGGGAAAGCAGCGTCCCAGCCAGGGACCTGTCCCGCCCGGATTTTGGCGGAAGGGAGCAGAGCATGAACGCAGTGTTCAGCTCTATATTCTGTGGTGCTACACTCCTAGCTCTCTGATCCCTCCCCCACCCTCCCCAGGCGGCTCCATTAACATCCGAATACCCGGAGCCAGAGGGAGAATTCAGATAGGGATCTGACTGCATTTTTTTAAGCTGATTACCTGTAAAATCTAGTTTCCCAGTGATGGCTCAGAGACAGCAGTCCATATCAAACCACATAAAGAAACAGACCATGACAGTTTCTCCAACCCCCCAAACAAAAGAATCAAAATCTTTCCCAAATGAAGGTACAATCCTGGAATTATCAGATACAGAATATAAAAAACTAATTCACAGAATGCTTAAAGATATCACAAATGAAATTAGGATAAATGCAGAAAAAGCCAAGGAACACACTGATAAAACTGTTGAAGAACTCAAAAAGATTATTCAAGAACATAGTGGAAAAATTAATAAGTTGCAAGAATCCATAGAGAGACAGCATGTAGAAATCCAAAAGATTAACAATAAAATTACAGAATTTGACAACGCAATAGAAAGTCAGAGGAGCAGACTCGAGCAATTAGAATGTAGACTGGGACTTCTGGAGGACCAGGGAAACAACACCAACATAGCTGAAAAAAAATCAGATAAAAGAATTAAAAAAAATGAAGAAACCCTAAGAATCATGTGGGACTCTATCAAGAAGGATAACTTGCGAGTGATTGGAGTCCCAGAACAGGGAGGGGGGACAGAAAACACAGAGAAAATAGTTGAAGAACTCCTGACACAAAACTTCCCTGACATCATGAAAGACGAAAGGATATCTATCCAAGATGCTCATCGAACCCCATTTAAGATTGATCCAAAAAGAAAAACACCAAGACATATTATCATCAAAATTGCCAAAACCAAAGACAAACAGAAAATTTTAAAAGCAGCCAGGGAGAAAAGAAAGGTTTCCTTCAAGGGAGAATCAATAAGAATAAGTTCAGACTACTCAGCAGAAACCATGCAGGCAAGAAGGGAATGGGACGACGTATACAGAGCACTGAAGGAGAAAAACTGCCAACCAAGGATCATATATCCAGCAAAACTCTCTCTGAAATATGAAGGAGAAATTAAGATATTTATAGATAAACACAAGTTTAGAGAATTTGCAAAAACTAAACCAAGACTGCAAGAAATGCTAAAGGAGATTGTTTGGCCTGATGACCAATAATATCAGATACCACCACAATACAAGGTCACAAAACAGAACGTCCTGATATCAATGCAACTCAAATAGGGAAAACACAAAAACAAACAAATTAAGACTAATTCTAAAAAATAAATAAATAAACAAAATAATACACATAACAGGAAATCATGGAAATCAATAGATAAACGATCACAATAATCAAAAAGAGGGACTAAATATAGGAGGCGTTGAACTGCCAGATGGAGAGGGATACAAGGCGATATAGAAGGATACAAGTTAGGTTTTTACTTAGAAAAATAGGAGTAAATAATAAGGTAACCACAAAAGGAATATCAATTCCATAACTCAAGAAAAAAGCCAAGAAAAACGTAACGACTCAACAAACACAAAGGTGAACATTATGAAAATGAGGATTTCACAAGCTACTAAGAAAAACGTCTCAGCACAAAAAAGCATGTGGAAAAATGAAGTGGCCAACAACACACATGAAAAGGCATCAAAATGACAGCACTAAAAACTTATTTATCTATCATTACGCTGAATGTAAATGGACTAAATGCACCAATAAAGAGACAGAGAGTCTCGGACTGGATAAAGAAACACGATCCATCTATATGCTGCCTACAAGAGACACACCTTAGACTTAGAGACACAAACAAACTAAAACCCAAAGGATGGAAAAAAATATATCAAGCAAACAATAAGCAAAAAAGAAGAGGAGTAGCAATATTAATTTCTGACAAAATAGACTTTAGACTTAAATCCGCCACAAAGGATAAAGAAGGACACTATATAATGATAAAAGGGACAATTGATCAGGAAGACATAACCATATTAAATATTTACGCACCTAATGACAGGGCTGCAAGATACATACATCAAATTTTAACAGAACTGAAAAGTGAGATAGACACCTCCACATTTATAGTAGGAGACTTCAACACATCACTTTTGGAGAAGGACAGGACATCCAGTAAGAAGCTCAATAGAGATACGGAAGACCTACTTACAACAATCAACCAACTTGATCTCATTGACTTATACAGAACTCTCCACCCAACTGCAGCAAAATATACTTTTTTTTCTAGTGCACATGGAACATTCTCTAGAATAGACCACATATTATGTCATAAAACAAATCTTTGCAGAATCCAAAACATCGAAATATTACAAAGCATCTTCTCAGACCACAAGGCAATGAAGCTAGAAATCAATAACAGAAAAACTAGGGAAAAGAAATCAAATACTTGGAAAATGAACAATACCCTCCTGAAAAAAGACTGGGTTATAGAAGACATCAAGGAGGGAATAAGGAAATTCTTAGAAAGCAACGAGAATGAAAATACTTCCTATCAAAACCTCTGGGACACAGCAAAAGCAGTGCTCAGAGGCCAATTTATATCAATAAATGCACACATACAAAAAGAAGAAAGAGCCAAAATCAGAGAACTGTCCCGACAACTTGAACAAATAGAAAGTGAACAACAAAAGAACCCATCAGGCACCAGAAGAAAACAAATAATAAAAATTAGAGCTGAACTAAATGAATTAGAGAACAGAAAAACAATTGAAAGAATTAACAAAGCCAAAAGCTGGTTCTTTGAAAAAATTAACAAAATTGATAAACCATTGACTAAACTGACTAAAGAAAAACAGGAAAGGAAACAAATAACCCGAATAAGAAACGAGAAGGACCACATCGCAACAGAACCAAATGAAATTAAAAGAATCATTTCGGATTACTACATAAAATTGTACTCTAACAAATTTGAAAACCTAGAAGAAATGGGTAAATTCTTGGAACAATACTACCTACCTAAACTAACACATTCAGAAGTAGAACAACTAAATAGACCCATAACAAAAGAAGAGATTGAAACGGTAATCAAAAAACTCCCAACAAAATAAAGTCCTGGCCCAGACGGCTTCACTGCAGAGTTCTACCAAACCTTCAGAGAGGACTTAACACCACTACTATTGGAGATATTTCAAAGCATAGAAAAAGACGGAATACTACCCAACTCATTCTATGAAGCTACCATCTCCCTGATACCAAAACCAGGTAAAGACATTACAAAAAAAGAAAATTTTAGACCTATATCCCTCAGGAACATAGATGCAAAAATCCTCAACAAAATTCTAGCCAATAGAATCCAACAACACATCAAAAAAATAATTCACCCTGATCAAGTGGGATTTATACCAGGTATGCAAGGCTGGTTTAATATCAGAAAAACCATTAATGTAATCCATCACATAAATAAAACAAAAGATAAAAACCACATGATCTTATCAATAGATGCAGAAAAGGCATTTGACAAAGTTCAACACCCATTTATGATAAAAACTCTTACCAAAATAGGAATTGAAGGAAAATTCCTCAACATAATAAAGGGCATCTATGCAAAGCCAACAGCCAACATCACTCTAAACGGAGAGAACCTGAAAGCATTTCCCTTGAGAACGGGAACCAGACAAGGATGCCCTTTATCACTGCTCTTATTCAACATCGTACTTGAAGTCCTAGCCAGGGCAATTAGGCTAGACAAAGAAATAAAGGATATCCAGATTGGTAAGGAGGAAGTAAAGCTATCACTATTTGCAGATGACATGATCGTATACATGGAAAACCCTAAGGAATCCTCCAGAAAACTACTGAAACTAATAGAAGAGTTTGGCAGAGTCTCAGGTTATAAAATAAACATACAAAAATCACTTGGATTCCTCTACATCAACAAAAAGAACACCGAAGAGGAAATAACCAAATCAATACCATTCACAGTAGCCCCCAAGAAGATAAAATACTTAGGAATAAATCTTACCAAGGATGTAAAAGACCTATGCAAAGAAAACTATAAAACTCTGCTACAAGAAATTCAAAAGGACATACTTAACTGGAAAAACATACCCTGCTCATGGATAGGAAGACTTAACATAGTAAAAATGTCTATTCTACCAAAAGCCATTTATACATATAACGCACTTCCAATCCAAATACCAATGTCATACTTTAAGGGGATAGAGAAACAAATCACTAATTTCATATGGAAGGGAAAGAACCCCCGGATAAGCAAAACATTACTGAAAAAGAAGAAGAAAGTGGGAGGCCTCACCCTACCTGATTTCAGAACCTATTATATAGCTACAGTAGTCAAAACAGCCTGGTACTGGTACAACAACAGGCACATAGACCAATGGAACAGAATTGAGAACCCAGATATAAATCCATCCACATATGAGCAGCTGATATTTGACAAAGGACCAGTGTCAGTCAATTGGGGAAATGATAGTCTTTTTAACAAATGGTGCTGGCATAACTGGATATCCATTTGCAAACAAATGGAACAGGACCCATACCTCACACCATGCACAAAAACTAACTCCAAGTGGATCAAAGACCTAAACATAAAGACTAAAATGATAAATATCATGGAAGAAAAAATAGGATCAACCCTAGGAGCCCTAATACAGGGCATAAACAGAATACAAAACATTACCAAAAATGACGAAGAGAAACCAGATAACTGGGAGCTCCTAAAAATCAAACACCTATGCTCATCTAAAGACTTCACCAAAAGAGTAAAAAGACCACCTACAGACTAGGAAAGAATTTTCAGCTATGACATCTCCGACCAGCGCCTGATCTCTAAAATCTACATGATTCTGTCAAAACTCAACCACAAAAAGACAAACAACCCAATCAAGAAGTGGGCAAAGGAGAGCAGACCTTCCGGGCTCGGTGAGGCTGGCGTGCACAGGGGTATCGGGCGCTGCTGCTGGTTGGGGAGTCTGGGCAGACCACCCTGGAACTCCAGCCTCTGGCTAGCATGGCCTGTCACACCTGAGACCTGCAGGCTCGGAGGACGAACTTGATCAGACCCAACCTTTGGAAGACCCACTGGGGAATTTCTTACTTCGTGTCCTGAGCCCGGGAACCCAGCAGTGGGGATTTTGTGGAGGCGGAGCCAAGATGGCGGACTAGGCAGACGCTACCTCGGATCCCTCTTACAACAAAGACACGGAAAAACAAGTGAATCGATCACATACATAACAATCTACGAACCCTGAACAACAAACACAGATTTAGAGACGGAGAACGAACTAATACGGGGAAGCAGCGATTGTTTCCAGAGCCTGGAGCCAGCATACCAGTCAGGCGGCTTCATTAACATCTGAATAGCCTGAGCCAGAGGGAGAACTCTGATAGGGATCTGACTGCAGTTTTTTTTTAGCGGATTTTCTGGAAAAACTAGTTTCCCAGTGATGGCTCGGAGACAACAATCCATATCAAACCACTTAAAGAAGCAGACCGTGACAGCTTCTCCAACTCCCCAAACAAAAGAATCAAAATCTTTCCCAAATGAAGATACAATTTTGGAATTATCAGATACAGAATATAAAAAACTAATTTACAGAATGCTTAATGATATCACAAATGAAATTAGGATATCTGCAGAAAAAGCCAAGGAACACACTGATAAAACTGTGGAAGAACTCAAAAAGATTATTCAAGAACATACTGGAAAAATTAATAAGTTGCAAGAATCCATAGAGAGACAACATGTAGAAATCCAAAAGATTAACAATAAAATAACAGAATTAGACAACACACTAGGAAGTCAGAGGAGCAGACTCGAGCAATTAGAATGCAGACTGGGACATCTGGAGGACCAGGGAATCAACACCAACATAGCTGAAAAAAAATCAGATAAAAGAATTAAAAAAAATGAAGAAACCCTAAGAATTATGTGGGACTCTATCAAGAAGGATAACCTGCGGGTGATTGGAGTCCCAGAACAGGGAGGAGGGACAGAAAACACAGAGAAAATAGTTGAAGAACTTCTGACAGAAAACTTCCCTGACATCATGAAAGACGAAAGGATATCTATCCAAGATGCTCATCGAACCCCATTTAAGATTGATCCAAAAAGAAAAACACCAAGACATATTATCATCAAACTCACCAAAACCAAAGATAAACAGAAAATTTTAAAAGCAGCCAGGGAGAAAAGAAAGGTTTCCTTCAAGGGAGAATCAATAAGAATATGTTCTGACTACTCAGCAGAAACCATGCAGGCAAGAAGGGAATGGGACGACATATACAGAACACTGAAGGAGAAAAACTGCCAACCAAGGATCATATATCCAGCAAAACTCTCTCTGAAATATGAAGGCGAAATTAAGATATTTACAGACAAACACAAGTTTAGAGAATTTGCAAAAACCAAACCAAAGCTACAAGAAATACTAAAGGATATTGTTTGGTCAGAGAACCAATAATATCAGATATCAGCACAACACAAGGTCACAAAACAGAACGTCCTGATATCAACTCAAATAGGGAAATCACAAAAACAAACAAATTAAGATTAATTAAAAAAAAAATACACATAACAGGGAATCATGGAAGTCAATAGGTAAAAGATCACAATAATCTAAAAGAGGGACTAAATACAGGAGGCATTGAACTGCCAGATGGAGAGTGATACAAGGCGATATAGAACAATACAAGTTAGGTTTTTACTTAGAAAAATAGGGGTATATAATGAGGTAACCACAAAAAGGTATAACAACTCTATAACTCAAGACAAAAACCAAGAAAAACGTAACGACTCAACTAACATAAAGTCAAACACTATGAAAGTGAGGATCTCACAATTTACTAAGAAAAACGCCTCAGCACAAAAAAGTATGTGGAAAAATGAAATTGTCAACAACACACATAAAAAGGCATCAAAATGACAGCACTAAAAACTTATTTATCTATAATTACCCTGAATGTAAATGGACTAAATGCACCAATAAAGAGACAGAGAGTCACAGACTGGATAAAGAAACACGATCCATCTATATGCTGCCTACAAGAGACACACCTTAGACTTAGAGACACAAACAAACTAAAACTCAAAGGATGGAAAAAAGTATATCAAGCAAACAATAAGCAAAAAAGAAGAGGAGTAGCAATATTAATTTCTGACAAAATAGACTTTAGACTTAAATCCACCACAAAGGATAAAGAAGGACACTATATAATGATAAAAGGGACAATTGATCAGGAAGACATAACCATATTAAATATTTATGCACCCAATGACAGGGCTGCAAGATATATAAATCAAATTTTAACAGAACTGAAAAGCGAGATAGATACCTCCACAATTATAGTAGGAGACTTCAACACACCCCTTTCGGAGAAGGACAGGACATCCAGTAAGAAGCTCAACAGAGACACGGAAGATCTAATTACAACAATCAACCAACTTGACCTCATTGACTTATACAGAACTCTCCACCCAACTGCTGCAAAATATACTTTTTTTTCTAGCGCACATGGAACATTCTCTAGAATAGACCACATATTAGGTCATAAAACAAACCTTTGCAGAGTCCAAAACATCGAAATATTACAAAGCATCTTCTCAGACCACAAGGCAATAAAACTAGAGATCAATAACAGAAGAACGAGGGAAAAGAAATCAAATACTTGGAAAATGAACAATACCCTCCTGAAAAAAGACTGGGTTATAGAAGACATCAAGGAGGGAATAAGGAAATTCATAGAAAGCAACGAGAATGAAAATACTTCCTATCAAAACCTCTGGGACACAGCAAAAGCAGTGCTCAGAGGTCAATTTATATCAATAAATGCACACATACAAAAAGAAGAAAGAGCCAAAATCAGAGAACTGTCCCTACAACTTGAACAAATAGAAAGTGAGCAACAAAAGAATCCATCAGGCACCAGAAGAAAACAAATAATAAAAATTAGAGCTGAACTAAATGAATTAGAGAACAGAAAAACAATTGAAAGAATTAACAAAGCCAAAAGCTGGTTCTTTGAAAAAATTAACAAAATTGATAAACCATTGGCTAGACTGACTAAAGAAATACAGGAAAGGAAACAAATAACCCGAATAAGAAATGAGAAGGACCACATCACAACAGAACCAAATGAAATTAAAAGAATCATTTCAGATTATTATGAAAAATTGTACTCTAACAAATTTGAAAACCTAGAAGAAATGGATGAATTCCTTGAAAAACACTACCTACCTAAACTAACACATTCAGAAGCAGAACAACTAAATAGACCCATAACAAAAAAAGAGATTGAAACGGTAATCAAAAAACTCCCAACAAAAAAAAGTCCTGGCCCGGACGGCTTCACTGCAGAGTTCTACCAAATTTTCAGAGAAGAGTTAACACCACTACTACTAAAGGTATTCCAAAGCATAGAAAATGACGGAATACTACCCAACTCATTCTATGAAGCCACCATCTCCCTGATACCAAAACCAGGTAAAGACATTACAAAAAAAGAAAATTATAGACCTATATCCCTCATGAACATTGATGCAAAAATCCTCAACAAAATTCTAGCCAATAGAATCCAACAACACATCAAAAAAATAATTCACCCTGATCAAGTGGGATTTATACCAGGTATGCAAGGCTGGTTTAATATCAGAAAAACCATTAATGTAATCCATCACATAAATAAAACAAAAGACAAAAACCACATGATCTTATCAATTGATGCAGAAAAGGCATTTGACAAAGTCCAACACCCATTTATGATAAAAACTCTTACCAAAATAGGAATTGAAGGAAAATTCCTCAACATAATAAAGGGCATCTATGCAAAGCCAACAGCCAATATCACTCTAAATGGAGAGAACCTGAAAGCATTTCCCTTGAGAACGGGAACCAGACAAGGATGCCCTTTATCACCGCTCTTATTCAACATCGTGTTGGAAGTCTTAGCCAGGGCAATCAGGCTAGACAAAGAAATAAAAGGTATCCGGATTGGCAAGGAAGAAGTAAAGTTATCACTATTTGCAGATGACATGATTATATACACAGAAAACCCTAAGGAATCCTCCAGAAAACTACTGAAACTAATAGAAGAGTTTGGCAGAGTCTCAGGTTATAAAATAAACATACAAAAATCACTTGGATTCCTCTACATCAACAAAAAGAACACCGAAGAGGAAATAACCAAATCAATACCATTCACGGTAGCCCCCAAGAAGATAAGATACTTAGGAATAAATCTTACCAAGGATGTAAAAGACCTATACAAAGAAAACTACAAAGCTCTACTACAAGAAATTCAAAAGGACATACTTAAGTGGAAAAACATACCTTGCTCATGGATAGGAAGACTTAACATAGTAAAAATGTCTATTCTACCAAAAGCCATCTATACATTTAACGCACTTCCGATCCAAATTCCAATGTCATATTTTAAGGGGATAGAGAAACAAATCACCAATTTCATATGGAAGGGAAAGAAGCCCCGGATAAGCAAAGCACTACTGAAAAAGAAGAAGAAAGTGGGAGGCCTCACCTTACCTGACTTCAGAACCTATTATACAGCCACAGTAGTCAAAACAGCCTGGTATTGGTACAACAACAGACACATAGACCAATGGAACAGAATTGAGAACCCAGACATAGATCCATCCACGTATGAGCAGCTGATATTTGACAAAGGACCAGTGTCAATTAACTGGGGAAAAGACAGCCTTTTTAACAAATGGTGCTGGCATAACTGGATATCCATTTGCAAAAAAATGAAACAGGACCCATACCTCACACCATGCACAAAAACTAACTCCAAGTGGATCAAAGACCTAAACATAAAGACTAAAACGATAAAGATCATGGAAGAAAAAATTGGGACAACCCTAGGAGCCCTAATACAAGGTATAAACAGAATACAAAACATTACCAAAAATGATGAAGAGAAACCCGATAACTGGGAGCTCCTAAAAATCAAACACCTATGCTCATCTAAAGACTTCACCAAAAGAGTAAAAAGACCACCTACAGATTGGGAAAGAATTTTCAGCTATGACATCTCCGACCAGCGCCTGATCTCTAAAATCTACATGATTCTGTCAAAACTCAACCACAAAAAGACAAACAACCCAATCAAGAAGTGGGCAAAGGATATGAACACACATTTCTCTAAAGAAGATATTCAGGCAGCCAACAGATACATGAGAAAATGCTCTCGATCATTAGCCATTAGAGAAATGCAAATTAAAACTACGATGAGATTCCATCTCACACCAGCAAGGCTGGCATTAATCCAAAAAACACAAAATAATAAATGTTGGAGAGGCTGCGGAGAGATTGGAACTCTCATACACTGCTGGTGGGAATGTAAAATGGTACAACCACTTTGGAAATCTATCTGGCGTTATCTTAAACAGTTAGAAATAGAACTACCATACAACCCAGAAATCCCACTCCTCGGAATATACCCTAGAGATACAAGAGCCTTCATACAAACAGATATATGCACACCCATGTTTATTGCAGCTCTGTTTACAATAGCAAAAAGTTGGAAGCAACCAAGGTGTCCATCAACGGATGAATGGGTAAATAAATTGTGGTATATTCACACAATGGAATACTACGCATCGATAAAGAACAGTGACGAATCTCTGAAACATTTCATAACATGGAGGAACCTGGAAGGCATTATGCTGAGCGAAATGAGTCAGAGGCAAAAGGACAAATACTGTATAAGACCACTATTATAAGATCTTGAGAAATAGTAAACCTGAGAAGAACACATACTTTTGTGGTTACGAGGGGGGGAGGGAGGGAGGGTGGGAGAGGGTTTTTTTATTGATTAATCAGTAGATAAGAACTGCTTTAGGTGAAGGGAAAGACAACACTCAATACATGGAAGGTCAGCTCAATTGGACTGGACCAAAAGCAAAGAAGTTTCCGGGATAAAATGAATGCTTCAAAGCTCAGCGGAGCAAGCGCGGGGGTCTGGGGAACATGGTTTGCGGGGACTTCTAAGTCAATTGGCAAAATAATTCTATTATGAAATCATTCTGCATCCCACTTTGAAATGTGGTGTCTGGGGTCTTAAATGCTAACAAGCAGCCATCTAAGATGCAGCAATTGGTCTCAACCCACCTGGAGCAAAGGAAAATGAAGAACACCAAGCCCACATGACAACTAAGAGCCCAAGAGACAGAAAGGGCCACATGAACCAGAGACCTACATCATCCTGAGACCAGAAGAACTAGTTGGTGCCCGGCCACAATCGATGACTGCCCTGACAGGGAGCTCAGCAGAGGACCCCTGAGGGAGCAGGAGAGCAGTGGGATGCAGACCCCAAATTCTCATAAGAAGACCAAACTTAATGGTCTGACTGAGACTGGAGGAATCCCGGCGGTCATGCTCTCCAGACCTTCTGTTGACACAGGACAGGAACCATCCCTGAAGACAACTCATCAGACATGAAAGGGACTGGTCAGTGGGTGGGAGAGAGACGCTGATGAAGAGTGAGCTAATTATATCAGGTGTACACTTGAGATTGTGTTGGCAACTCTTGTCTGGAGGGGGGATGGGAGGATAGAGAGAGAGGGAAGCCGGCAAAATTGTCAAGAAAGGAGAGACTGAAAGGGCTGACTCAAGACGGGGAGAGTAAGTGGGAGTAGGGAGTGAGATGTATGTAAACTTATATGTGACAGACTGATTGGATTTGTAAACGTTCACTTGAAGCTTAATAAAAGTTATAAAAAAAAAAAAAAAAAAAGAAGTGGGCAAAGGATATGAACACACACTTCACTAAAGAAGATATTCAGGCAGCCAACAGATACATGAGAAAATGCTCTCGATCATTAGCCGTTAGAGAAATGCAAATTAAAACTACGATGAGATTCCATCTCACACCAACTAGACTGGCATTAATCCAAAAAACACAAAATAATAAATGTTGGAGAGGCTGTGGAGAGATTGGAACTCTCATACACTGCTGGTGGGATTGTAAAATGGTACAGCCACTTTGGAAATCCATCTGGCATTATCTTAAACAGTTAGAAATAGAACTACCATACAACCCAGAAATCCCACTCCTCAGAATATACCCTAAAGATACAAGAGCCTTCACACAAACAGATATATGCACACCCATGTTTATTGCAGCTCTGTTTACAATAGCAAAAAGCTGGAAGCAACCAAGATGTCCGTCAACGGATGAATGGGTAAATAAATTGTGGTATATTCACACAATGGAATACTACGCATCGATAAAGAACAGTGACAAATCTCTGAAACATTTCATAACATGGAGGAATCTGGAAGGCATTATGCTGAGCGAAATGAGTCAGTTGCAAAAGGACAAATATTGTATAAGACCACTATTATAAGATCTTGAGAAATAGAAAAAACGGAGAAGAATACATACTTATGTGGTTACAAAGAGGGGAGGGACGGAAAGGGCTTTTTATTGATCAATCTGTAGATAAGAACTGCTTTGGGTGAAGGGAAAGACAACACTCAATACAAGGAAGGTCAGCCTAATTGGACTGGATTAAAAGCAAAGAGGTTTCCGGGATAAAACGAAAGCTTCAAAGGTCAGAGGAGCAGGGGCTGGGGTCTGGGGAACTTGGTTTGAGGGGACCTCTAAGTCAATGGGCAAAATAATTCTATTATGAAAACACTCTGCATCCCACTTTGAATTGTGGCGCCTGGGGTCCTAAATGCCAACAAGCGGCCATCTAAGATACATCAATTGGTCTCAACCCACCGGGAGCAAAGGCAAAGGAAGAACACCAAGGTCACACGACAACTAAGAACCCAAGAGACAGAAAGGGCCACATGAACCAGAGACCTACATTATCCTGAGACCAGAAGAACCAGTTGGTGCCCCGCCACAATCGATGTCTGCCCTGTCAGGGAGCACAACAGACAACTCCTGAGGGAGCAGGAGACCAATGGGATACAGACCCCAAATTCTCATGAAAAGACCATACCTAATGGTATGATTGCGACTAGAGGAATCCCAGAGACAATGCTCCCCAGAACTTTTGATGGCACAGGACAGGAACCATCCCCGAAGACAAATCATCAGGCATGAAAAGGACTGGTCAGTGGCGGGGAGAGAGATGCTGATGAAGAGTGAGCTAATTAACTCAGGTGGACACTGGAGAGTGTGTTGGCAACTCTTGACTGGAGGGGGGATGGGAAGATAGAGAGAGAGGGAAGATGGCAAAATTGGCAGGAAACGAGAGACTGTAAGGGCTGACTCAATAGGGGGAGAGCAAGTGGGAGAAGGGAGTAAGATGTATGTAAACCTACATGTGACAGACTGATTGGAATGGTAAATGTTCACTTGAAGCTTAATAAAAATTTAAAAAAAAAAAAAAAAAGATCAGCAGTTGGAATCCATCAGCCACTCTTTGGAAACTCTATGGGGCAGTTCTACTCTGTCCTATAGAGTCACTATGAGTCGAAATCAACTCAACAGCAACTTTTTAATTTAATTTAATTTTATTCTTTATGAGTTCTTTGAGACATCCTCCCATCCTCAGGTCTCTCATCATCAGTTCCCTAATCCAGGTGACACTTTTCAGTTGATACTTCGACTATCCTTTTAGTTCCTGATTATCTCTACTGGGGTTCCATTGCTTTAAGTGGACATGTTGAGAAAAGTCCCTCTACGTTTCATCATAGCTCTTCCTCAGCAGCTGTGTTCACATTTGGTCCACAGAAAATAAGCATCTTTGACCTGTGGCAATACCATCAAGCTTCTGAGTGGCCACTGGAATCTTGTTTTAGTTTCCTAGGGCTGCAATAACAAAATGCCACAAAGTGGGTGGCTATAAAGAACAAAAATTTATTTTTTTTTCACAGTGCTGGAGGCTAAAAGTCCAAATCAAGGTATCACCCATATCAATTCCTTCTGAATGTTGTAGTAGGGAAAAAACATCACAAAGTTTAGTAAAGCAAAAACAAAGTTTTATTCGGCTCATATTCAAAAAGGCAAAAGTGGGAAAAGGGACAAGCATGCTGCTAGAGCCACGTCTGCCCAAGTCCAAGGAATATTACAAAACCATCAGTATATATTAACATTAAAAACTGGCAAAATCATTGAAAGTTTCCCCTTTTCACAGATTGGCCAGAAACTGTAATCCTACATTTTGAATTATCTTTCTTTTTTTTTTTTTTATTAACTTTTATTTAGCTTCAAGTGAACGTTTACAAATCAAGTCAGCCTGTCACATATAAGTTAATATACATCTTACTCCTTACTCCCACTCGCTCTCCCCCTAATGAGTCAGCCCTTCCAGTCTCTCCTTTCATGAAAACTATGGCAGCCTCCAACTCTCTCTATCCTCCCATCCCCCCTCCAGACAGGAGATGCCAACACAGTCTCAAGTGTCCACCTGATATTATTAGCTCACTCTTCATCAGCATCTCTCTCCCACCCACTGTCCAGTCCCTTTCATGTCTGATGAATTGTCTTCAGGGATGGTTCCCGTCCTGTGCCAACAGAACGTTTGGGGACCATGACCGCCGGGATTCCTCTAGTCACATCCAGACCATTAAGTATGGTCTTTTTGTGAGAATTTGGGGTCTGCATCCCACTGATCTCCTGTTCCCTCAGGGGTTCTCTATTGTGCTCCCTGTCAGGGCAGTCATCGATTGTGGCCGGGCACCAACTAGTTCCTCTGTTCTCAGGATAATGTAGGTCTCTGGTTCATGTGGCCCTCTCTGTCTCTTGGGCTCTTAGTTGTCGTGTGACCTTGGTGTTCTTCATTCTCCTTTGCTCCAGGTAGGTTGAGACCAGTTGATGCATCTTAGATGGCCGCTTGTTAGCTTTTAAGACCCCAGACGCCACATTTCAAAGTGGGATGCAGAATGTTTTCATAATAGAATTATTTTGCCAATTGACTTAGAAGTCCCCTTAAACCATGGTTCCCAAACCCCCGCCCTTGCTCCACTGACCTTTGAACTATTCAGTTTATCCCGGAAGCTTCTTTGCTTTTTGGTCCAGACCAGTCCAGTTGAGCTGACCTTCCATGTATTGAGTGTTGTCCTTCCCTTCACCTAAAGCAGTTCTTATCAGCTAATTAATCAGTAAAAAAAACCCTCTCCCTCTCTCCCTCCCTCCCCGCCTCGTAACCACAAAAGTATGTGTTCCTCTCAGTTTATACTATTTCTCAAGATCTTATAATAGTGGTCTAATACAATATTTGTCCTTTTGCCTCTGACTGATTTCGCTCAGCATAATGCCTTCCAGGTTCCTCCATGTTAAGAAATGTTTCACAGATTCGTCACTGTTCTTTATCGATGCGTAGTATTCCATTGTGTGAATATACCACAATTTATTTACCCATTCATCCGTAGATGGACACCTTGGTTGCTGCCAGCTTTTTGCTATTGTAAACAGAGCTGCAATAAACATGGGTGTGCATACATCTGTTTGTGTGAAGGCTCTTGTTTCTCTAGGGTATATTCGAAGGAGTGGGATTTCTGGGTTGTATGGTAGTTCTATTTCTAACTTTTTAAGAAAACGCCAGATAGATTTCCAAAGTGGTTGTACCATTTTACATTCCCACCAGCACTGTATAAGAGTTCCAATCTCTCCGCAGCCTCTCCAACATTTATTATTTTGTGTTTTTTGGATTAATGCCAGTCTAGTTGGTGTGAGATGGAATCTCATCGTAGTTTTAATTTGCATTTCTCTAACGGCTAATGATCGAGAGCATTTTCTCATGTATCTGTTAGCTGCCTGAATATCTTCTTTAGTGAAGTGTGTGTTCATATCCTTTGCCCACTTCTTGATTGGGTTGTTTGTCTTTTTGTGGTTGAGTTTTGACAGAATCATGTAGATTTTAGAGATCAGGCGCTGGTCGGAGATGTCATAGCTGAAAATTCTTTCCCAATCTGTAGGTGGTCTTTTTACTCTTTTGGTGAAGTCTTTAGATGAGCATAGGTGTTTGATTTTTAGGAGCTCCCAGTTATCTGGTTTCTCATCATTTTTGGTAACGTTTTGTATTCTGTTTATGCCTTGTATTAGGGCTCCTAGGGTTGTCCCTATTTTTTCTTCCATGATCTTTATCGTTTTAGTCTTTATGTTTAGGTCTTTGATCCACTTGGAGTTAGTTTTTGTGCATGGTGTGAGGTATGGGTCCTGTTTCATTCTTTTGCAAATGGATATCCAGTTATGCCAGCACCATTTGTTAAAAAGACTATTATTTCCCCAATTAACTGACACTGGGCCTTTGTCAAATATCAGCTGCTCATATGTGGATGGATTTATATCTGGGTTCTCAATTCTGTTCCATTGGTCTATGTGCCTGTTGTTGTACCAGTACCAGGCTGTTTTGACTACTGTGGCTGTATAATAGCTTCTAAAATCAGGTAGAGTGAGGCCTCCCACTTTCTTCTTCTTTTTCAGTAATGCTTTGCTTATCCGAGGCTTCTTTCCCTTCCATATGAAATTGGTGATTTGTTTCTCTATCACCTTAAAATATCACATTGGAATTTGGATCGGAAGTGCATTGTATCCATAGATGGCTTTTGGTAGAATAGACATTTTTACTATGTTAAGTCTTCCTATCCATGAGCAAGGTATGTTTTTCCACTTAAGTATGTCCTTGTTAATTTCTTGTAGTAGAGCTTTGTAATTTTCTTTGTATAGGTCTTTTACATCCTTGGTAAGATTTATTCCTAAGTATTTTATCTTCTTGGGGGCTACTGTGAATGGTATTGATTTGGTTATTTCCTCTTTGATGTTCTTTTTGTTGATGTAGAGGAATCCAAGTGATTTTTGTATGTTTATTTTATAACCTGAGACTCTGCCAAACTCTTCTATTAGTTTCAGTAGTTTTCTGGAGGATTCCTTAGGGTTTTCTGTGTATAAGATCCTGTCATCTGCAAGTAGAGATAATTTTACTTCCTCCTTGCCAATCTGGATGCATTTTATTTCTTTGTCTAGCCTAATTTCCCTGGCTAGGACTTCTAGCACGATGTTGAATAAGAGCAGTGATAAAGGGCATCCTTGTCCGGTTCCCGTTCTCAAGGGAAATGCTTTCAGGTTCTCTCCGTTTAGAGTGATGTTGGCTGTTGGCTTTGTTGGCTTTGCATAGATGCCCTTTATTATGTTGAGGAATTTTCCTTCAATTCCTATTTTGGTGAGAGTTTTTATCATAAATGGGTGTTGGACTTTGTCAAATGCCTTTTCTGCATCAATTGATAAGATCATGTGGTTTTTGTCTTTTGTTTTATTTATGTGGTGGATTACATTAATGGTTTTTCTGATATTAAACCAGCCTTGCATATATAAATCCCACTTGATCGTGGTGAATTATTTTTTTGATTTGTTGTTGAATTCTTTTGGCTAGAATTTTGTTGAGGATTTTTGCATCTATGTTCATGAGGGATATAGGTCTGTAATTTTCTTTTTTTGTAATGTCTTTACCTGGTTTTGGTATCAGGGAGATGGTGGCTTCATAGAATGAGTTGGGTAGTATTCCGTCATTTTCTATGCTTTGAAATACCTTTAGTAGTAGTGGTGTTAACTCTTCTCTGAAAGTTTTGTAGAACTCTGCAGTGAAGCCGTCCGGGCCAGGGCTTTTTTTTTGTTGGGAGTTTTTTGATTACCGTTTCAATCACTTTTTTTGTGATGGGTCTATTTAGTTGTTCTACTTCTCAATGTGTTAGTTTAGGTAGTTAGTGTTTTTCCAGGAATTCATCCATTTCTTCTAGGTTTGCAAATTTGTTAGAGTACAATTTTTCGTAATAATCTGATATGATTCTTTTCATTTCAGTTTGTTCTGTTGTGATGTGGTCCTTCTCGTTTCTTATTTGGGTTATTTGTTTCCTTTCCTGTATTTCTTTAGTCAGTCTAGCCAATGGTTTATCAATTTTGTTAATTTTTTCAAAGAACCAGCTTTTGACTTTGTTAATTCTTTCAATTGTTTTTCTGTTCTCTAATTCATTTAGTTCAGCTCTAATTTTTATTATTTGTTTTCTTCTGGTACCTGATGGATTCTTTTGTTGCTCACTTTCTATTTGTTCAAGTTGTCGGGACAGTTCTCTGATTTTGGCTCTTTCTTCTTTTTGTATGTGTGCATTTATCGATATAAATTGGCCTCTGAACACTGCTTTTGCTGTGTCCCAGAGGTTTTGATAGGAAGTATTTTCATTCTTGTTGCAATCTACGAATTTCCTTATTCCCTCCTTGATGTCTTCTATAACCCAGTCTTTTTTCAGGAGGGTATTGTTCAGTTTCCAAGTATTTAATTTCTTTTCCCTAGTTTTTCTGTTATTGATCTCTAGTTTTATTGCCTTGTGGTCTGAGAAGATGCTTTGTAATATTTCGATGTTTTGGACTCTGCAAAGATTTGTTTTATGACATAATATGTGGTCTATTCTAGAGAATGTTCCATGTGTGCTAGAAAAACAAGTATATTTTGCTGCAGTTGGGTGGAGAGTTCTGTATAAGTCAATGAGGTCAAGTTGGTTGATTGCTGTAATTAGGTCTTCCGTGTCTCTATTGAGCTTCTTACTGGATGTCCTGTCCTTCTCCGAAAGTGGTGTGTTGAAGTCTCCTAGTATAATTGTGGAGGTGTCTATCTCACTTTTCAGTTCTGTTAAAATTTGATTTATGTATCTTGCAGCCCTGTCATTGGGTGCATAAATATTTAATATGGTTATGTCTTCCTGATCAATTGTCCCTTTTATCATTATGTAGTGTCTTTCTTTATCCTTTGTGGTGGATTTAAGCCTGAAGTCTATTTTGTCAGAAATTAATATTGCTACTCCTCTTCTTTTTTGCTTATTGTTTGCTTGATATATTTTTTTCCATCCTTTGAGTTTTAGTTTGTTTGTGTCTCTAAGTCTAAGGTATGTCTCTTGTAGGCAGCATATAGATGGATCATGTTTCTTTATCCAGTCCGAGACTCTCTGTCTCTTTATTGGTGCATTTAGTCCATTTACATTCAGCGTAATTATAGATAAATGTTTAGTGTTGTCATTTGATGCCTTTTTATGTGTGTTGTTGACTATTTCATTTTTCCACATACCTTTTTGTGCTGAGACGTTTTTCTTAGTAAATTGTGAGATCCTCATTTTCATAGTGTTTGACTTTATGTTTGTTGAGTCGTTAATGTTTTTCTTGGCTTTTATCTTGAGTTTTGGAGTTGTTATACCTCTTTTTATGTGTGTTGTTGACAATTTCATTTTTCCACATACCTTTTTGTGCTGAGACGTTTTTCTTAGTAAATTGTGAGATCCTCATTTTCGTAGTGTTTGACTTTATGTTTGTTGAGTCGTTAACGTTTTTCTTGGCTTTTATCTTGAGTTTTGGAGTTGTTATACCTCTTTGTGGTTACCTTATTTTTTACCCCTATTTTTCTAAGTAAAAACCTAACTTGTATTGTTCTATATCGCCTTGTATCACTCTCCATATGGCAGTTCTATGCCTCCTGTATTTAATCCCTCTTTTTGATTATTGTGATCTTTTACATATTGACTGCCGTGATTCCCTGTTATGAGCATTTTTTTTTAATTAATCTTAATTTGTTTTTGTGATTTCCCTATTTCAGTTGATATCAGGATGTTCTGTTTTGTGACCTTGTGTTGTGCTGGTATCTGATGTTATTTGTTTTCTGACCAAACAATATCCTTTAGTATTTCTTGTAGCTTTGGTTTTTGCAAATTCTCTAAACTTGTGTTTATCTGTAAATATCTTAATTTCACCTTCATATTTCAGAGAGAGTTTTGCTGGATATATGATCCTTGGCTGGCAGTTTTTCTCCTTCAGTGCTCTGTATACGTTGTCCCATTCCCTTCTTGCCTGCATGGTTTCTGCTGAGTAGTCTGTACTCATTCTTATTGATTCTCCCTTGAAGGAAACCTTTCTTTTCTCCCTGGCTGCTTTCAAAATTTTCTCTTTATCTTTGGTTTTGGCAAGTTTGATGATAATATGTCTTGGTGTTTTTCTTTTTGGATCAATCTTAAATGGGGTTCAATGAGCATCTTGGATAGATATCCTTTCGTCTTTCATGATGTCAGGGAAGTTTTCTGTCAGGAGATCTTCAACTATTTTCTCTGTGTTTTCTGTCCTCCCTCCCTGTTCTGGGACTCCAATCACTCGCAAGTTATCCTTCTTGATAGAGTCCCACATGATTCTTAGGGTTTCTTCATTTTTTTTAATTCTTTTATCTGATTTTTTTTCAGCTATGTTGGTGTTAATTCCCTGGTCCTCCAGAAGTCCCAGTCTACATTCTAATTGCTCGAGTCTGCTCCTCTGACTTCCTATTGTGTTGTCTAATTCTGTAATTTTATTGTTAATCTTTTGGATTTCTACATGCTGTCTCTCTATGGATTCTTGCAACTTATTAATTTTTCCACTATGTTCTTGAATAATCTTTTTGAGTTCTTCAACTGTTTTATCAGTGTGTTCCTTGGCTTTTTCTGCAGTTTGCCTTATTTCGTTTCTGATGTCTTGAAGCATTCCGTAAATTAGTTTTTTATATTCTTCATCTGATAATTCCAGAATTGTATCTTCATTTGGGAAAGATTTTGATTCTTTTGTTTGGAGGGTTGTAGAAGCTGTCATGGTCTGCTTCTTTATGTGGTTTGATATGGACTGCTGTCTCCGAGCCATCACTGGGAAACTAGTTTTTCCAGAAAATCCGCTAAAAAAAATGCAGTCAGATCCCTACCAGAACTGCCTTTGGATTATAACCGCCACCTTGTTCCCTGTAAGGATGAAAGTCTGAGATTTGGATCATATATGCTTGGCTGTAGCTGGTTCTGTGTTTTTAGTTCAATTAGGGGTGGATTTTTGGTCCCTGGGTTTTTTGTGTTTCCTTCTCTCAGGCTGGAAGAGTGGGTTAGGAAAAGACCAAAAGAAAAAAAAAGGGGGGGGGAAGCAAAGCCGCTGTGGAGCTGGAGCCGTTCTCCCTCTGGCTCAGGAAATTCCAATGTTAATGAAGCTGCCTGGGGAGGGTGGGGGAGGGATCAAAGAGATAGGAGAGTAGCGCCTCAGAATATAGCCAGAGTTGCTTGTCTTGCTTGGAATGACTATTTTATCTGAGATTCCCGAGGGGCATGTCGCCTATGTGTGCTGGCTGCGTGGAGATTGCACCCGGGGATCTGGCCCACTGAAGCCGCGGTTAGATCCTCCGCTGCCAGTCCCACACCCAGCGTCAAGGTTCCCCTGCTGGGACGGTGCTCTCCCGACTCCAAAATCAGTCGCTGCCTCCTGGGGACTTCTCCTCCGGCCAGCCGCGTCTCCGCGCCGCCCCTACGAACCGGCTGGGCCCCCTCCCGGGGTTAGTTCAGGAGAATGGAGCAGCTCTCCGTGCTTGTGCCCTGACAGCGCCCAGTCAAATGCCTGACGGCAAGATTCCCCGGCTGGGAAACTGCCCTCCAGGCTCCAAAATCAGTCGCTGCCTCCTGGGGACTTCTCATCCCGCCCGCCGTGTCGTCGCACCACTCCTACGGACCAGCTGGGCCCCCTCCCGGGGTTAGTTCAGGGAAGTGGAGCAGCTCTCCGTGCTTGTGCCCTGACAGCGCCCAGTCAAAAGCTCGGCAGCAAGATTCCCCAGCTGGGATGCTGCTCTCCTAGCTCCAAGACCAGTCACTGCCTCCCGGGGACTTCTCCCACCGGCTGCATCACCACGCCGCCCGCGCGGACTGGCTGGGCCCCCTCCCGGGGTGAGTTCAGGGGGGTAGGGCTGCGCCCCTTGTTTGCACCGTCAGCTCCCCTGGGCCCTGCCCTAAATCGCCTAAATCGGGTGCCAAAGGTTACCTGACTGGGACGCTGGCTCCAGGCTCCGAAAACAATCGCTGCTTCCCCGTATTTGTTCATTTTCCGTCTCTGAATCTGCGTTTGTTGTTCAGGGTTCGTAGATTGTTATGTATGTGATCGATTCACTTGTTTTTACGAGTCTTTGTTGCAAGAGGGATCCGAGGTAGCATCTACCTAGTCCGCCATTTTGGCCCCCCTTGAATTATCTTTCTTAACAATCATTGGTGCAAGTTTCAGCAAAGCCAGTTAGGAGGGTCCTCATTGGTCCAACAAATTTTCTATGCACTAAATACTAATAGAAAAAGATAAGAGTGGAAACTCTTCTGTGTTCCATTTTACAATTTGTTTAAGTGAAAGTTTCCCTAAAAGGTGTTTTTCAGGATTATCCTAGCTATTGTCCTTATACCTCAGAGCCCCGTTGATGTGCCCTTGTGAGTCCTTGTGAGTTCAGCTCCAGCTAGGTCACATTTTAGGACAGGGAATAATGGCTCCAATATTATCTCCTAAATCAGTGTTCTGAGAAACAAATTGTTACATGCCTCCCTCCCAGCTTCTAGATGTTGCCGGCAATCCTTGGTGTTCATTTGCAGCTTGTAGATGTAGCTTCACGTGGTGTCTTCCCCCTGTGTACAACTCCGTTTGAGTGTCTGTCCTCCCTTTTAAAAAGACACCACTCAGAAGGGGTTAGGGTTATGACACACCCTACTCCAGTATGGCTTTATTTAACTCCACTGATACCAAAAGAAAAAGACTATTTCCAAACAAGGTCATAGTCACAGGTACAGGGGGTAGGACTTTGACATATCCTTTGGCAGTACACATTTCAACCCATAACTCCTCACTACCCATAGGAGTTGGAATGAGGATAAAACAGAACTCACACTTCCCACGGGGGAATGTTGGAATTCTTGTGTAGTTCCCCAGTGTCTATCTTCATTTGACTGGAGGTTGATGTTTAGTTATAGGCCACAATTTATTTACTTTTTTTTTTTTTTTAATACCTCCTTTACAAGGTTTGATTAAGGAACCTAGAACCTCACTTTGAAATGTGGAAGCATTTGGTTCCCATTTTCTTCGGTTTCAGCCTGCATGAGAAAGTCCCGTTTTAATAGACTGTTACAGTGTAATTAAAATTTTTATACAGGAGGAATGTTATTTTAAAAACTTTGCTAAAACATAAGCCTTCCCCCCATTTATCATATATATCTATCTACACATATATATGTATAATTTCCAAACAAGGTCACATTCACAGGCACGGGGGTTGGGACTTTAACATATCGTTTGGGGCATATATATATCTCGCACAGCTTGTGTTTGTTTCCATGGAATAGTATACTTTTCTATGTATTGCCACAGATCAAAGCAAGAAGACAAGGTTTATTTGAAAAGCCTTAGAGGAATTTTACTTTAGAGTCACAAAGACCAGGGAAGCATGTTACCTTTTGTAAATAAGACCCCCATTGCAACCCATTTTCAAGGCAGATGTATAGCAGAACCCAGCAGGGGCTTGCATCTGTTACATATGTGCTGGCCTTCCTCTGTAGAAGCTGTCAACTGTGTAATCAAACATATTTTCACTCACCAGGGAAAGCTAAAATCCATATGGCTCACTTACTGCTTATTCTTGGACAGAATCCTGATGGGAACCATGTGACAAACCAAACAGCTATCGATTTTAGGGAAGCTGGTTGAAACAGATCTATTGTTTGGTAACAGTGTTTTTCTCTGCATCAAATATCCTGAGACAAATACCCCAGAAAACACCCATTTGCAGAGTCCAGTTTGGTGAGCAAAACACTAGGGTGATTTCTGCCCCACAGCACTTTGGAAAGCATCAGGAGTTTCATGGAAGACCCTGATGGTAGTATTAAAGAGATACGGTTGGATCTAGAAATTCTGAATATGGCCAGGCTTACCCAACTCCAATCAGATCTAGAATTCCACTTAACTAGTAATGAGCAAAGACCTAGGGAATGTCCTCTGCAGGGTTATTATAAGCTTATTTATCAGTTTAGCCTGTTATAAAATAAGACTGTTAAAATTTGTTCTACTGCCTCTTATGTGGTTGTGAGAATTATTTAAGATAACTTATATGTAAATGTTTTAAGAAGCTTGAAGTATAACATAAGGTGTGATCATGAGATGGTATCTTAGGATAGTTTTTTCAAGACATTTATGTCCATATTAAAATTCCATTGAGAAAAAAATAATTTAAAAAATTAAGTTTTGGCAAACATGTTCAGTAAACATCACTACAGCCTAATTATGTACAAGAAGCTGGCTATTGTTCATTAGATGCCAGGTTCTCATTTTCTCCTATCCTTCACACATCTCATTTACAGGTAGGGCACCCATAGCATTCAATCATGTCCCATGACTTCCGTGATTTATTGTCTCTTGTTATTCATGTAAAATGGTTAAATATGGCAGAAAGGATTTTTTGTAATCACTCACTTGGAAATTTTTACTGTGCTGATTACTGTTACCAATATATGAAAAGCATGGATAGTGCTTCCGTTTTATTGTTTCACTTCTCAATGCCTACAGATATTCACTTCCTCCCCCCCCCCTTTTTTTTCATATGAAGTATGAATTCCAGACAGGCCTAGTAAGATATGTTGAAAATATGCTCTAGACTAGATTTCCAAACAGTAAACTGCACTATAAATATAACAGTATGATAACAACTAACATTTATTGTGGAGTTACTAAATATATTTTATATGTAATATGTATGAATTTTCTTATTCCTTAAAACCCTATGTATATCATCAATCCTATTCCCATTTTATGGATGGCTAAACTGTGGAACACAGAGATTAAGTAAATAACACAGACCATGTAACCAGTAAATGACAGCCAGGATTTGAACCAGCTTTTATCTGGATTCAGAGACAAGTGAGTTGAGAACCTCTAAAAGTAATATCAAGACAGAATTAAAAGTACAGGGATTTTATTAGGGGAAATGCCTGTGGAGAAATGGTGAAGAAGCTGGGAAAGGCTGGAAGAGCTGTCAGACAAATAGTCCATATACAAGTGAAGGAGAGAGAAAGAAAAGTTTGGATGGAAGTAACCTTGACGGTAAAGCAGTTTAAGGAAAGTTTCACAAGACTGTCAGAGACCCCTCAGGCCAAAGTTGCCATCAGAGGAGTCCTCTGTCTCCTAGGGCTGGACTTTTCTCAGTAACCTGCTGTGTGTAGTCATTGACTAGGAGCAGCTGGTGGGAAGGGTTGCCTCAGTGCAAACGCAGGGATGGGGTTCACAGCACAGAAGCTGGGACACATGGTCAGTTATGCTCCTATAGTTGGAATATGGACTGCCAACACACACTTAAACACTTCACTACACGTTCCATTGGCCTAAAGGGCGGGGGCGGGGGGGCGTCCTGCTGCTAAGGTCTGTCTAAGACTGAGTTCAGTGAAAGCAGGCATAACACAGTGGTGAATCCAGTACAACATAAATTCTATAAATCCTGGCACATTTTTTCCAACATGAGAGTTGGGGTGTCAAAAAGATTTCTCTTTCTAAGCCCCAATAATTTGTGGACAAAAGATAAAATACTGCTGCATCAGTGTTTTGCACACAAAGGTTGCCTCAAGATCCCAAGCAGCTACAAGACTACTAGTGGACCCCGATCAGTAGCAACCCTCCATGGTGCTCTTCTGTCTGGTCCAATCAAGTTACTCACACAGACACTTACACAGCATTGGCAATAGTGAAAACCATTGTGATTGTTTACAGAAGATAGATAGCAAACAGCAGGAACAGTCTCTTAGTAAGAAACCAATGTTCACTTTTACATCACTGTGCAGGCATGACTTAGGTGGCAACAAGTGTGCTGCCGTTTAAGTGTCAAGTTCTCTTTCTCTGTTGCTCCTCTTGGCTAGCTCTATCCCTTTCTTGACTGGTCCAGCTCTCAAACAGCAGCCTCAGGACAGTTCCGGCTGGCTCCAGCTCTAGGCCAGCATCACAACAGTTCTCAGAGCAAAACTGCTCTGTGGGTGACTCCCACACTGGGTGCCCCAAGCTTGGCGGACAGACCCCTCCCTGCACAGGGCCTCTGCTGCCTCCCATTCTGCGTCTTTCCCTGCCACTTAGCCTCATGCTGCTGCACTGCCCTGGATCAAGCCAGCATCGCCTCTGGGCCTCTCACTTTCGGCCTGGGTTTATGCAGCTACTTGGCCCTCCAGTGGTTTCCGCTGTCTCCAGTGATGTTCAGCACTATAAGGGCCTTACAGCTCTGGGCCTGCTCCCCTCCCATGGCTCTGCCGCCTCTTCTCTGTGCAGCAGACGCTGGCTTCAGCTTCTCCTGGTCACTGCTGAATGCTTGCCTTGTACAGGGTCTGGGCTTTCTGCTGCTTTTAGTGCCACTCTTTTCTCTCTCTTTTTTTTTTTTTTTTAATATTTTATTGTATTTTTGGTGAAAATACACATAGCAAAACCCACTCCCATTCAACAATTTCTGCATATACTGTTCGGTGACGTTGGTTACATTCTTCACATTGTGCCAGCATTCTTGTTACTTCCGTTCTAGCTGTTTCCCTCTATTAACTTGGTCTCACTGCACCCCACCCCCACACCTCCCAAACCTCTCATCTATGCTTTAGGGTAACTGTTATCCATTTGATCTCATATGCTCTTTACTTTTTGAGCTGACCTTCTATTTAGTTAAAAGGTGACTTCAGAGAATAGTTTTGCTTTAAGGTTTAAAGAATATCTCAGGGTGATAGTCCCAGGGATTCCTCCAGTCTCAATGAGTTCACAAATTCTTTAAGAATTTGAAGTTCTGTTCCACATTTTCCCCCTTTCTATTAGGATCCACCTATTGTGTCCCTGATCAGAACATTCGGTAGTGGTGGCTGGGCACCATCTAGTTTTTCTGGTCTCAAGGCTGAGGAGGCAGAGGCTCTTTTATCCCCTGGGTTGACATCTTTACCTGGGACAATGACTGGGGTAGGGGAGACAAGGGTTCTTCAGCACAGTCAGTGAGCCTGACTTCCAAGGACTTTATTGGCCTTACCAAGTGGCTTCCTGAGGCTTAGTCAACATCTGGAGCAGGTAATCCCTCTTAGTCTGGTGGGCCCCCATTCATTGGCCTCATGTATGGTCCTGCATTCAGAACCAGGACTAAAAGGCCAAATAGTTTACTGCAAAACAGGTTCCACACCTCACAATTAATATATCTCAGGGAGGTCTCACATACAGGTCTGCTATGGTTTGACACACCTGAGAAATTAGTCTTGAAAACAGGCCATTAGACACTCTAGAATGTGCTGAGGATGTCCCCAGTTACTTGTATCTAGTAAGGAGTCAGGTCAAACTCCAAAGCACATGGACTCCAAAACAGTTGGGAAGGGTAAGAAAGATCTAAAGATCCCAGCAGGAAATAACAAAAGGCTGTTGAAGGACATGTTGAGATCTTCACCCATGAGATCATCATCTTCATCAGGAGGCTTTCTAGGGGCTCAAAAGGCGAGAGGGTTTGTTCCCCTAAAACGAAGATGGTTCTCAAGTCTTCTGCCTTGTACAGTATTTCTATATAAGCTGTATCCTTTACATAACATAAATATCTCATAGCCTTAAAATGAGTCCATTTGTGTTTTCCTCTTGATTGCTTTTACTGTTGACAGTCTGACAAATGTGAATTCTCATATTTACCAGCTTAACTTGGATATGAAAATGCAGAGCTCTTGCAAAAAATGTCCCCGTGGTTAGATATTTCAGAAGCTTCCATTTCCTTCTACCTGGATCACCGCAACAATTTCTTAACATTCCAACCCAACCTCACCCCCAATAAAATATATTCTGTACATTATTGCCAGATGACTCTTCCAGAGCACCAACATATCATGGAAACTAGATGTACAAGGGTTTGGATTTCAAGTTTTCTGGTCACCTGTGTGATCAGTGGAGTCATAAAAATCTCTCTCACGTTCAATTTCCTAATCTTTAAAATGAATACAAGATGGTAGTTTCAACTATCCCTTTATCATCTTTCAGCTCCAGACTGACCTTTCATTGTCTGCTCTGTGATGGATCTGGACACCAAATACTCTCCTTTGCCAGCTGGCTTGATGTTAAGGTTTATCAGTAGAGGACGCTGGAGAGACACAAGGTGGTTCCTGGTTCCAATGTGCTCCTCTCCCAGCCTCCTACAGCACAAATGACCAGCAGTGCTCAGCTTCTGCAGTGGATGGCAGCCAGTAGTACCTGGTGGCCAGCAGCAGGGATTGTCTCCCAATGGGCAGTATCCTTAACACCCACTTGGGTGCAGTAGAAAACCACCATCTTGGCATATCTCTGTGAACAGTTTACACCCTCATCTCCTCTGTCGGCCTTCCCTATACTTATCCCAGAGTCCTGAGGCTCAGCACCTCTCCGTGGACGGCTTCCTCGTCAGCCCACAAGGTGAATTTCCAGTGAGTCTTACTGCTGCAACACCTCAGTCAACTCTACCCTCCAACTAGCCATGACTACACCTTCTGCAAAAAGGTTTGGATCTCAACCCTCTGGGGAGAACCTTCATTCATGTTTGCCTTGGTTTTCAGTGTTCCATATCAGCCATGGGCTTAGAGGCTTCTTTCTACACCTGCTATCCTTAAATTCCTTAGGGTTTTCTTTTCCTCTTATTAGGCAAACCTCTATTACTCCAATCCCCTATTGTAGTTAATAATTATTTTATTGAACTTCCCTTTTTTTTAATTACTGTGTGATTTCTGTCTCCTGATTGGAACCTAGCTAATACAACAGTATTACCCACTGCCGTAAGACTGTTAATTGAAATGAAAGACATAAATGGCAAAGCACAGGAACATGCTAATGGTTATTGTTGTTGAGTGCTGCTAAGTAGATTCCAACTCATAGTGACCTCATGAGACAGAGTAGAGCTGCCCTATCAGAATTTCTAGCACGTAATCTGTATTGGAGCAGATCACTAGGTCTTTCTCCTACAGAGGCACTGGGTAGGTTCTAACCACTGACTTTTCAGTTAGCAGTTAAGCGCTTAACCATTGTGCCACCAAGGCTCCTTATGTTAATGGTAAAAATGCTTAATAAATTGTAACTTTTAATATTACTAATAAAATTTAATCCTGACATGATAATCACTAATCTGCCAAATGAAAAACTTGCTATTTTACAAACACACACTGGTTCCCTGTCTCCTTGCCTGTGCTCGTGCTAATACTTCTGCTTAGATTGCCTTTAAACCAATCCTTCAACATTCAGAACCTCTGGAAAGAAGCTAGAATCCTAGCCCAGGGTTACTCAGTACAAGCACAAAAAAACCTTGAATTCACAGCAAAAGCTCTTAGTGGCAATACATGCATTTCAATCTGACAAACATTGTTTTAACATTTTTTATATGCCAAACATTATGCTCGTGACAAGAGTCACTGGAAAAGAATAAGACATCTCTTTGCCTTCAAGCCATTCACATCCCATTGGTATGTATGAATTGATGACAAAGATCTATAATTCCAACAATGTCATGAATATATTTACACTCCACTCAAATGTGTACAGAATATATATCCTCTTTTATCTATAACTGATATTATTTTTTGAGTAGCCCTATGCCATGGAATAATGGGATAAACATAAACATTAAACTTGCCCTTCATAGTAAAACATTTGTCTTCCAATTTAAATAGTCTCTTTTAAAACTCAGCCTCTTGCCTATCCAAACGTTCCATCCTACATTTGCTCTATTCCAAGAAGATGTCCAGGTTCATTAAAGGTAATTGATTTTACTTCAGAGTATTGGGAGAAAGGAAACGCCCTTGCCTTTTGCTGGTTCCTGTGTGTGGTGGATGGGGTTTCTGAGGCATGATTATTCAGGTTCATCCTGTGCCATAAGTTAGTTGAATCGGGAACTGAAATAACTTGTAGTTTTGTTTCAACTTATTTGGGGTTCAGTGAGGCTCTCAGGCTGACTGGACCCCATCTTGACACTCTTACTGGCATTGCAGATACATTCTGATTTTCTTGCCTGTCTACCATGGGTTCCTAAACTTGGGCTGTCTACCATACAGACTTTGCTTTGGGATTATCTTGTTTTTAACCACCTTGGCACCAATGGCATCCCACAGGCTCTCGGTTCCTTCAGTATTCCCCCTGGCATGGGTCATGAGGGAAATTCTGGGTCCCTCATCACCAAAAAGGATTCCTTGGGTGGCATAATCGGTTAAGTGATCAACTACTAACTGAATGGTTGGTAGTCCAAACCTACCCAGAGGCACCTCGAAAGAAAGACCTGATGGTCTGCTTCCAAAAGGTCACAGCCTTGAAAATCTTATGGAGCGCAGTTCTACTGTGCATACATGGGGCTGCCACGAGTCGGCATCTACTTGACAGCAAGGTTTCTGTTTTTTTTTTTTTTTTTTTTTTAATTCATGACCACAGAGAGCCAAGGAGAACTCATGAATGCAAAATAGGTCTTCTCTACTTGACTACACCACCCTACTCTCTTTAAACACACTTTTTTTTTTTTTTTATATACAGTCATCTAAGCTTTCCAGGACTGTCCAGGGTTGGTTCCAGGCTACTTTATACTACCAGTTGTCCCTACCAGAGCCCCAATGGGAAGAGGAGCAAAAATCTTCCCAGCTGTTGTGTCCCCTCTGTCATCTGAAATGCTTTCCCCTCTAGGATTTCACTTAGAGGGAGGAGGTTGGGATTGACATCACTCAACCAGGTCTTTCTCTTACCTCTCCTCTCTTTTCCTCCATGGTTCTCTGGAGCCAGAAGAAACAGATATTTATTTTACTTTTCCTTTCTCACTAACTGAGATATTATCTACATTGTATTTTTTCTTTCTCAGCTCTGTTCACATGGAGGAGCCTTATGGCAGGCAGAGAAACTGGTGTACTAACAAAGAAACACAAAATTTTCATTTTATTTTTTAAGATTGGTTAATTGTCACATTCTCTTCACAGTTTTTGCTAAAAACTACAAAAACTCTGGTGCTCCTTGTTCCTCTTAGGAGAGGAGATACCATAAGTTGCATCCAAGCTCTCTTCTTTTTCCTGATGGCCCTGCTCATTGATGGAACCACATTCCAGCACCTGGCACCAAGACATGATACTACCCTGACTTTTTGAACCAGAAGCTGGGTTAGCAACCTGTGTTCCTCTCTTTATGTTCCACTATCATCAGCACCTTCATTTCTTTGTCTGGACTACACGGAGAAACATGCATAGCTTGGACACAGACTCTAAAGGAAACGTCTTTCAAATAGTCACAATATGGTAGCCCCAGTTCAGAGATACTCAAATAAGTACTTAATGACTCTAAAACAATCCCCCAAATAATTTGATCTGAACTGTAAAAGGATATGATCTAAACGGACTTTGGAAGATCAAAGGGAGATGTTGAGTTAACATGGGGAGAAAATGTCCTTGAACTAAGAGATCATGCCTTATTTATTTCTGAATTCTTCACAGCACCTAGCATAGTACCTCCTGCATTGTAGGAACACTAAATAATTGTTGAACTGAACTTCATGGAATTGATGTGTCATCCTCAGCTTCACAGTGAGTAAGTAGAAATTAAAGTCATTTGTGTATCCCTTGATAATATGAAAGGCACATTCCTCTGCAAAATCTTCTCATGAAAACTCAAGCAGAACCTGAAATGTTCTGGGAATCTGATCTTATTTCTTATATCTACTACAAATGAATGCACTTCAATTTAATAGGCATAAGTGGCTGCCGCTATGTTTGGATTCTATACCCCATTTCATAAACATTTTCATGAACTATTGCTTTTGTTTGATTTCTGATGAAGGGAGTCTGGGGTATTTCTTTGACTGAAAAATAAAAAGAGAGAGAGAAAGAAGAAATCATTGTTGTGTGTACAGCTCTGAACAGCCCCTTTTGCTGACTGATTCTGTAGTTACAACAAGCATATCACTGCAGGTGGTTGTGAGTCAGAAATTCTGCTTGAGGGATAGGAAATCAATGATTTACTTTAAGAAAAAATAGTTTGGGGCAAAAAAAAAATAAAGACAATAAATAAAAGTAGTATGTATCATGCTCAGAAATTATATCAGTGATTCAACAAATAGCTGAGAAATTTGAGACTGTGTGCTTTAGTTTTGCCTTTATTTAAAAAAAAATTATGTGTTTTTGTTTTTATATGTAGATATAAAGTCTTCTAAGCTTCTTCTGTCTGAAGCAGTGTTTGTGAAGTTTGCAGAAAAAGGAAATACCCTGGAAACACATTTGGCCAAAACTCTGTTACATTGATCGGAACAGATCATCAGCACAGGAACCCAATTGGCAGAATTTAACTATGTCAGTTTCATGTCACAGAGATACACCAAGCTGATTAGAGATTACCCTAGGAAGAGTCTTTGTTATAATGTAATTAATGTTCATAGGCACAGTTTTAATACGCATAAAAAGAAGTCATTAGAATTTCACATATATGCAATAAATACCTGTGAATAAATAGAGAAGTACACACCTGTTTTCACAGCATTAAGAACTATTGCAAGTACTAGTATAAATACTAAAAAGAATATAGAGTGAAAGAAGACAATATAGTATACTAAAAAAGCAACATCTTTTCGTTTAGACCAACTCTACTACAATTAGTAGTTTTGCAACTGGAAAAAAAAAATGTTAGATGGATTTTCTTGGTAAAGCTGAGGACAAAGAGGCACTCAAATGTTACTGGTGGGAATACAAATGATAAAAGTATAAAATGGTTCAAAAGCACTTGGCAATATCTAGCAAAATTGTCCACCACTTGTCTGTTAGTTTGCCATACTTTGGTGCCCTGCATGTTGCAGGGGTGTTGGAAGCTATGCCACTGGTATTTCAAATACCAGCAGGGTTATCCAAACTGGACAGGGTTCAGTAAAGCTTCCAGTAAGGCAGACTAGGAAGAAGAACATGGCGATCGGCTTCCAAAAAAATTAGCCAGTGAAAACCTTATGGATAGCAACAGAACATTGTCTGATACAGTGCTGGAAGACCAGACTCTCAAGAAGGAAGGCAATCAAAAAAAAAAAAAAAACAAAACTGGGGAAGAACTGCCTTCTCAAAGAAGAGTCAACCTTAATGACATGGATGGAGTAAAGCTTTTGGGGCCTTCATTTGCTGATGTAGCATGACTTAAAATGAGAAAAAAAAAAAAAACAGCTGCAAACATTCATTAATAATTGGAACATAGAATGCACAATGTATGAATCAAGGAGAATTGGAAGTTGTCAAAAATAAAATGGAACACTTGAAGATCAATATTCTAGATATTATCAGTCAGAAAAAGGCCAGGGTCTGACTGCATAACAGACCATCAATTGTTCATATGTAAGTTCAAGTTAAAGCTGCAGAAAATTAAAACAAGTCCACAAGAGCCAAAGCGCAACCATGAGTATATTTGACTTGAGTTTAGAGACCATCTCAAGAATGGATTTGACACCTTGAACACTACTGACCAGAGACCAGACGAGTTGTGGAATGATATCAAGGACATCACACATGAAGAAAAGAAAAAGTCATTAAAAAACAGAAGAGAAAGAAAATACCTAATTTGATGTCAAAAGAGACTCTGAAACCTGCTCTTGAATGTTGAGTAGCTAAAGTGAACAGAAGAAGTAAAAGAGCTAAACAGCAAAGATTTCAAAGTGTGACTTGAGAAGACAAAGTAAAGTATTATAATGACATGTGCAAAGACCTGGAGTTAGAAAACCAAAAAGGAAGAACACTCTCAGCATTTCTCAAGCTGAAAAACTGAGAAAAAATTCAAGCCTCAAGGTACAATATTGAAGGATTCCACTGGCAAAATATTGAATGACACAGGAAAGAAATGGAAGGCATACACAGAGTCTCTGTACCAAAAAGAATTGGTTAATATTCAACGGTTCCAGGAGGTAGCATATAATCAAGAACTGATGGTACTGTAGGAAGAAGTCCAAGCTGAACTGAAGGCATTGGTGAAAAACAAGACTCCAGGATTTGACATAATACCAATTAAGACGTTTCAACAAATGAATGCAATGCTGAATGCACTCACTCATTGACGCCATGAAATTTGGAAGACAGGTACCCCACAATGATTGTGAGGACCAGGCAGCGTTTTGTTCTCTTGTGCATATGGCTGTTATGAGTCAGAACTGACTCAATGGCACTTTACCAATGGGAATAGATCCACATACTTGACCATTCCAAAGAAAGGTGATCCAGTGAAATGTAATGATATCACAGCAAGTAAAATTTTGCTGAAGATAGTTCACAAACAGTTGCAGCAGTACATCAGCAGAGAACTGCCAGATGTTCAAGTCAGATTCAGAAGAGTATGTGTATGAGAGATATCATTGCTGACGTCAGATGGATCTTGGCTGAAAGCACAGAATATCAGAAAGATATTTACTTGTGTTTTATTGACTATGCAAAGGCTTTTGACTGTGTGGATCATAACAAATTATGGATAACACTGTGAAGAATGGGAATGCCAGAACATTTAATTGTGCTCATGAGGAAGTTGTATATAGGCCAAGAGGCAGTCATTCAAACAAAACCAGGGGATACCGTGTGGTTTAAAATCAGAAAAGGTGTTCATCGGGGTTGTGTACTTTCACCATACATATTCAGTCTGCATGCTGAACAGACAATCCAAGAAGCTGGACCATATGGAGAAGAAGTGGCATCAGGATTGGAGGAAGACTTATTAACAACCTGCAATATGCAGATGACACAACCTTGCTTGCCAAAATTAAAGAGAACTTGAAGCATTTACTGATGAAGATGTAAAGAGGATTTGAAGCATTTGCCAAGCATGATTTTAAAGCAGAGGGTCAGCAAAAAAAAAAAAAAAGGAAGGCTCTCAATGAGATGGATTAACACAGTAGCTGTCACAATGGGCTCAAACACAGCAACAATTGTGAGGATGGCACAGGACTGGCAGGGATTCGTTTTGTTGTACATAGGTTTGTCACGAGTTGGAACCAACTCGAAGGCACTTAACAATAACAACAAAACTGTAAATGCTCTAACCTTTACCCCATCAATCCTTCTTCTAGAAACCTATCCTAAAGAAACTGTGGTAATAAAATATGAAAGATATATGTAAATGATGTTGATTCGATAATTATAATTATAATAACAGAGTAGAAATAAACTATCAATAAGAAATTTATTGAATAAACTATTTTGTAGCTGTACAATGACCTATATCAAAAAACCATACCTGTTTCCATCGAGTCGATTCTGACTCCTAGTGACCCTATAGGACAGAGAACTGCCACATAGGGTTTACAAGGAATGCCTGGTGCATTCGAGCTGTTGACTTTTGGTTGTCATCCAAGCTCTAAACCACTGCACCACCAGAGCTCCACAATGAACTATACATAGTTGTTAAAGAAATAAATAATAACTAGTTATATATTGCTATTTAGTGATCCTTGGTATATATTCCTAAGTGAAGAAAGTAAGGCAGAGAAAGTTTGTATACTACACCACCATTCATCTAAAGCTACTGTTATCATTTTATTCATGTTGTCGTTGTTGTTAGTTGTCAGCTTAATTCTGACTCATAGTGACTCCATGTGTATGAGTAGAATTGCTTCACAGGGCTTTCAAAGCTGTGATCTTTTGGAAGCCGATCACCAGGCCTATCTTCCTGGGTGCATTCAATGCAGCCACCCTTTTGGCTAGTAGTTAAGCACTTAGCTATTTGCACTTAACTCATAAGTTTTTTTTTTTTTAATTCATGAGTTCATAATGATTAAAACAAACAAAAAAACAATTATCTATGGAGGATGCTATATGCTAACTTGATATTTTCAAAACTGGCAAGTAAAGCAAAAAAAAAAAAAAATCAAGCATTAATCCAGCCTTATTATATGAACTGTACCTCAGTCTAATCAAATAGTTGATGAGAAGTTTCATTTTATAGAAGTATTCTAGGTAAGAAGTAAAGAATGATTCACCAAATTAGAATATCATAATTTTGCGGCTTTTGATTAGAGGCTGCAAAAAGAGAAAACAGGCAATACGTTCTTGTTCCTATAGTGTTAAGTGTTACTAATGATGTGACTCTAAAAAATGTAGAATCTACCTGATCAAGTCACTAGATACAACAGTCACTTTACAGAATACACAGGAGACAGCATAGCATGTTAAATAACACGGTAGGGATGCTATCAGACTGAAAAATTTTACCAAACATTCCTGTTACTTCAGCAATCACATTATGAGAAAAAGAGGGAGGGGATTTTTAGTTAAAATTAACCATTCCATTAACCACTTTGACTGTATTGACCTTAGTTTAATTCTAACTCAAGCAAATAAACTAAAAAAAAAAAAAATTTTTTAGGGAATATAATAACCAAAAAAAAAAACCAAACCCAGTGCCATCGAGTCGATTCCGACTCATAGCTACCCTATAGGACAGAGTACAACTGCCCCATAGGGTTTCCAAGGAGCGCCTGGCGGATTAGAACTGCGGACCCTTTGGTTAGAAGCCATAGCACTTAACCACTAGGCCACCAGGGTTTCCGTGGGAATATAATACTTAAGTGCAATGATAGTATTATTGGTGATTTCTTTAAGAATTTTGACTTTTAGACTTACATAATACAAATATTCACTTCAAAATAAAGCAAGAGAAGAAGGAAAATGGGAAGGAGTGCAGATGAAATAAAACTGGCAAGAGTTCATTGCTTACCTAAGCGACGGGCACATGAGAGTCCATTATACTGTTACTTCTAGTGTTGCATGTGTGTGAAATTTCAATTAAAAGAAAAATTAATGTTGCTGCAGTTGATTACCTGTGTCATCTAGACAAGTCATCTACCTTTCCTGAACAGCATGGGGTTGTTATTTGGTGTAAAAAAAAAAAAAAAAAAAAGTAGGCATTGGTTAATGTGGACTCCCTTTATACCTTAACCAAAGTCCACTAAACACAGATTTAGATCTAACCTGAAACTTAATTTGCTCCTGCAGATCAAGTAAAATACTAAATACTATCTGGTATACTTTTTTTAATACTAATAGAAAAACAAAAGTATAAAAATGTAAGCAAATTTCTAATGGTCACTTATGACAAGATCAAGATTAAATCTCAAATCAAAATATTACCTTGATATTAAAAAATTAAATATCATAAATTTACTTCAATATTACCCAAGTTCTAGAATTTCTCTCTATTTCATAAGAAAAAAGTACACATGACTTGAATAAAGACAAGAAATAAGTACCATGGGTTACAGCCCATTGACTTGATGCATTTTAGCTACACTATTTTGAAAAGAGCATAATTTTATCTTTGAGCTTAACTGAGAGTTACTATAAATACCATTGCTATATATGCTGCACAAAGATTTGTTTTAAGCCTGGCTCCTGAAGGGGAAAAGTTTCTGAATACATCTTTAATATACTATGCATTTTAAAGCTAGCTCATCATACTAGCCCTGATGAAGTCACAGGGGCCTGTTTAAGGGGATTGGAACTCTCAGTAACAAATATGGGCATGGGAGCAACAGCAAGGCAGTCTGTGGTTCACCTTGTGACATTTTTAAAGCAGCTCATCATAATTATAGACATAAAAGTTGCTTGGTCAGTTAATTCCCTAAATTACTGGCAGAAATGCCAAAAGGTACCCTACTATCCCTCCCTCAAGTGACCTGAGACAGCGTGATAGTCTAGAACTTCCATCTATTACTTTGAGGCTCACAAATTTTAAGTTAAAAGCTTTCTAATCTCTTAAGACCTCAAACTTTCTACTCCTTCCCATACACACCCCAACCCTCCCAAAAACAAAAATCAATGGAAGAATCACCTCTTCAAGATTATTTTTTAAAGATAATAGAAATAATCAGAGCTAAAAATTGGTGCTTACTTAATTTGTACTGCTAAAACCACTTGAAAAATGGACCACAGACAGAATAATGGCATTTACGGTGTGCTGCTTTGAGGAAAATAGCAACTTTTTGAGAACTCATTGGTTTTTCCGACACTGTAATGTTGACATAGGTCTTTACCATAGCAACCTGTTACTGGCAAACTTTCCTATTTTATGAGAGAAATGGAATGGACTAAGAGGAAGTGACAGCCTGTGAGAAAGATCAGAAATAAGAGGTAGATAGTGCATTTGTGTTGGGTCGAAAGGTTTGAAAAAGGGAGGACAGGAGCGCCAATAAAAGGTGGGTTTAAACAACTATGCCCAAAATTAGTTGGTTCTCATTGCCAGATGAGCAACAAGCCAAATCCTTCCAAGGAGTATCAAAGGCTGCAGCTCCAAGGTGTCTGAGTGCACATCAGTGGGCTTTTTGTCTGAAAAGGCTGGCATGAGGAAGTGACATTACAGATATGCTGAAGTTACATCTACCATAGACTTTTCCCAGGTTCCCTGATTTCCAGTCTCAAGTTGAAAGATGTAGTTCTTAAGAGGAGAGAGAGAGATGTAAATAAATAGGGATGAATAAATATGGACAAAGTCCTGAAGGGAAGTAATATATAATTCAAGATTACCAAACTAGTTACCATCCAATAGATTCTGGCTCATGCGTCAGAGTAGGACTGTGCTCCATAGGGTTTTAATTGGCTGAAGTAGACTGCCAGGTCTTTCTTTTGAGGCAACGCTGAATGAACTCGAATAACCAACCTTTTAGTTAGCAGCCAAGCACTTAATCGTTTGTGTCACCCAGGTACTCCAATTTTGGATAGACCTGTATAATTTATGATAACAGAAACAGTGCTGAGCATTCACATACGTTATAGAGTGAATCTTCCAAATAATTTTGTAAGTCCTATTTTTACTCCCACATACTGTGATAAAGATATTGAGATTTAGTAAAGTTAATAGATTCACCTAAAATCATGTGACTGGTTAATAGTGACACCAGAATTGAAAACAAAACTGTCGGAGTCAAAAGCTGACCACTTAATCCAACCACTCTTCAACAAAGACTTCAATGAAAGTGATCATTACCATACGATTTTTAACATTTTTAATAGAATGACAGAATTTTACATAAAGCCAAAAAGAAGATACTAAATTTAATATAAACTACAGTACCAACCATGAAATTACATATAAAAACATGTAATAAATTTGTTAAATCATTAGTAGTTTTCGTAGATGTTAATTTTCAGGTTGCTTTTTTTATTCTCCTTGTTTATCTTTTTCCTTATTTTTTAATTTTCTATAATGACATACGTCATTTTATAATCAGAAAGAAATGAAGTCCAATACTTGATCCTATGCCTCCAAATTATATTGACTCGGGATAGCTTCCAATTAATGCAATGTTTCTTCTCAAAAATTTTATTTTATTTACTAGGGCTAACCACTCATTTTATCCAAAATCTAGTCAGCTTCTCTCTTCCTAGCACTTTCGATTAAAATGTTATGGAGTTAATCCCCAAATCTATAATGCCCCTTTTACCACCAGCCCCATCCCCAGCTCACCTCCTAGCCCCACCCATGAATCTCATTCCTTTCTGGAAATTTTCTCTTCTCAAACTCATCATGCCTAAAACCAAAATCAACATTTTGAAAAACAAAGTCATCTGTCGTGATTTCCTTATTACTTTCATTCTCCTAATCTTTAAATAAAACCCTTTAGAACAATAGTGTCCTTGACATGCTATCAATCTCTAATTCTTATTGAAGCTTCCTTTGAAATGTGTGCCACATGTACTCTCTTCTTTTTTTTTTTTTTCTTTCTAAATGGCACCATTCTGTTTCATGTTCTTGTGAAGTCTGCTTGTGGTCTGTAGTTGTTAGACACATTTCACACATAATGCTCAAAATTGTCTTATAGCATTGCCTTCACCATGTTATTCCTGTGCTCACAAATGGTCAAGCACTCCCAAGTGCATGTCAATGCTCTGTTCAGGTATTTAAACCCCTCCTCCTGCTTCAGTCTGTTCCAATCAACTTTTTTTTTTTTTTTATCTCAAATCCTACTATTCTTCTTTTAAAGCTAAACTCCAGTTTCCCATCCTTCAAATATTTTATATCTCTCTTCTGTCTCTGAAGAGAGTCGTTAACCATATCTATAGTCAGTTCAATCCTATGTGTTTCTTACAGCCCAATTCAAACCCCAGGTTCTCTAAGAAGGCCTCACTAAGGTAAAATCTTCTTGGACATACTAGAAAATAATGTCTTCCAGATAAGTCTAAGCAAACTATAGATGGTACCATTAACAGTATCAAGATGTAGGAAGAGGATCTTTCCATTCCTTTTAACAGATGGAAAGAATGAAGCACAAATAAATGATCTGAGCAAGACGCATAAAGATCCAGGGTCTACATCTTGATAAAGAAATAGATTGAAAATACTAAATTGGTATGAGTGGTCATTTCTCAACTGAGAAACAAGATCCATCTTCTGAAATGGTTCAAGATACCTGTTCCAAGTAAATATACTCTCGGTAAGTAGAATGTTGAAACTGAAATGTTTTATCAAGGATAACTGGAAACACTAAGTATTGCTCCAAGTCCCTGTCTCCACTTGTTTATTTTAAAGACAGCATGAAGGAAGATGAATTCTGTTTCAGAAATGTATCCGTAACAGATGCTCTTCTCAGTCACTACTTTGGTATATGCCTCAGTGTAAACATTGCAACAGAGATGTAATATATTGAGGAGAAATAATTCATATGATGGCTTCCTAGAGACACAACTTGCATGAGTTTCTGTTTACTGTAATGGAAAATTTGCATTGATTAAAGTAACAGTTGTACTGTAAATTAATATAATTGATATGATATTAATAACTTCTATACCTGTAAAAAGTTGAACTGTCAAATGCTGTGTGACATATATATGTATATAAGTATATATATATATAAACAACAAAAAAAGCAGCTGCTGAGACTAAATTATGTACAATCAATCACCTCACGGGATTTGGTTCTTTGGTTTGGAGGGCTAGGGTCATAGTTTCATGGAACATCCCAGTTAATTGGCCTAATATTTTGTTTAGTGCTTATGTTCTACCTCCTAGTTCATTGTGCAGTGCCTGGGGTCTTCAAAACTTGCAAGCGGCTATCCAAGTTACTACAATTTGTCTCTATTCTCCTGTAGCAATATAGGAAAAAGGAGAGTCAGAAACAGAAGGGGGAAATGGAACGTGTGGCTAATTTCCTCCATGAACAACTACCTCCTTTGCCATGAGACCAGAAGAACTGGATGGTACCTGGCCACTATTACTGAATGTTTGATTGAAGATTCTATAGAAGAATCCTAATCAAAAGGGTGAAATGCAGAACAAATTTTCAAATCCTCATGGAATCCAGACTTTCTGAAGCCATTGAATCTGGATGAACCCCCAAAACTATTGCCCTGATATAATTTTTAAACCTTAAACCTTAAAACAAAACTATTCCCTGAAGTCTTCTTTAAACCAAACAATAGTTTAACATATTGTTCTTGTTAGGTGTCATTGAGTCGGTTCTGACTCTTAGCAACCCTATGCAAAGACCTGGAGTTAGAAAACCAAAAGGGAAGAACATGCTCAGCATTTCTCAAGCTGAAAGCACTGAAGGAAAAAAATTCAAGCCTCAAGTTGCACTATTGAAGGGGTCTATGGACAAAATATTGAATGATACGGGAAGCATCAAAAGAAGATGGAAGGGATATACAGAGTCACTGTGCCAAAAAGAATTGGTCAACATTCAACCATTTCAGGAGGTAGTATATGATCAAAAACCAATGGTACCGAAGTAAGGCATTTAAGCTGCACTGAAGGCACTGGAGAAAAGCAAGGCTCCAGGAATTGACAGAATACCAACTGACATGTTTCAACAAATGGAGGCAGGGCTATAACTGTGCATTCATCTATGCCAAGAAACTTGGAAGACAGCTGCCTCCCCAACAGACTGGAAGAGATCTGTATTTGTGTCCTTTCTGAAGAAAGGTAATCCAAACATAATGTGGAAACTATCAAATAATATCCCTAATATCACACATAGTTGAGCTTAACTAGTAAAAATGAGCATTATGCCCTTTTGAGAACTATCTATATGGAATCAAATTGACAACAGCAACTCAAAAGTTTAAATAGGAAGCTTGGGGGCAGTGAGTTTTTGTTAATGGGGGAGGAACAATTTGGAAAAGGAGGGTGAGGGTGGTTGTACAACTCGAAGAATGTAATCAATGTCACTGAATTATACATATAGAAATTGTTGATTGATATGTTCTGCTATGTATAATTTCAACAACAAAAATAAATTATTAAAAAAAATTAAGCATAGAGACCCTAGAAGATCAGAGTAGATGCATTTTTATTTTCATTCTCATTAATTTAAAAAAAAGTCTAACACTTATTTTATCTTCCAACATCCATGACAAATGCTCAATTTTCTTGTTTGTAGTCAAGTTCTTTGTTATTCTTTGCTCCATTAACCCAGCACTCAGTTTCTATTTAAATCATTGGTAGGTGTTGGTGAGGACTCTAAGACCCCTCGAAGCATCATATATTTTTTTTAGAAATAATTCAATATTAAATTAGTAATATTCATTTAAAAACTATAGCACCATTCCAGATTTTCCTGCTTTGTGCTAACTGCTTCCAAACTTTTCCAGTTTTATTGTCTACTAGAAAAATAAATGCAGAGAAAGTTAACATGAGTCAATAAGATGAAGTTAATATGGAATTATGAAATCTTATTACACTATTTAAGATTACATATTCATTTTCTTGACAAGGATCTATTTTATTTTTAAGAAAATATTGATTTTTATTCTTTTTCTAACACAGTATTTCAGACTCTGAATTCTGAGAAAATTCATAGAGAATTTAGGTTCCTTTGCCTCAGCTATCTAACCAAGTGTACATACGTCCCCAAAATGACAGATTTGCAGAAAGGGGTATTTAATCAAAAGCCTTTTAAAATCTTTTTTTCATGTTAAAGATCTTAAAAACACAAAATCTTTAGGTATTGAATAAAATCACAGGTACGAATTTGAAAATATTTTTCATTGCAAATGTGTGAGCAATTACTTTAACTGACTATGCAATATAAAATATAAAACACATGTTATCATATTTCCAAATATTTCTCATTAAAGAATTTCAGCAAGTTTTTTTCAATCTTATTTCATTTATTGGAAATAATTAAAGTAAATTATTTGATTATTTAATTAAATAATTAAAAGAAGTCACATGTAAATCTGATGAACTAGTACACAACATGTTCTAAGAACCTACACTTTCTTGCCCACCACAAACCCTTCTAGAAATTCCCCAATATCTGGAGAAGTAAAGAGCAAGAAACATTCAATGTGACTGAGGTTTTATTACCATATTAAATTCCTCTATTGTCCTAATCAACCAAACATTATGACACTGGAGAAGAGGTAGTCATAGAGAACGAAGCACCTGGGGTCCCAGGTAGGACATACTGGTGGAAGTTGTGCAGAAGGAAAGTTTCTGCAGAGACACAGGCATCCCTAGTGGCCTTGGAAAGTGCGTACTTAGATTATTAGGCACAGTCCCTATTTGAGGCTGTGATCATTTACCCTAGGGCCCTCTTCTTCCCCGTTTGTTCTCTCCTTCTCTGTTGCTTTTCACGTTGGAATGTTTATAGGTGTTTCTTGTGAAAAGTATTTGTAAAGTGTTAGAATTATGTGCAGAACACTTTCAGCTCTTCAGAGGAAAGCTGCCATAAAATCTAATACATAAATAATAAATCAACTCAACAGATGTTGACTTTTTTTTGTCAGACAGCAACTTTAAACTCCTGATTCAGAATGTATGACAGAATAAATAAACTAAAAGTGAAACTCAATTTGTCTACCTTACCCAAGGACAAAAGATAAAAAAAAACTTGGATTAAACAGAATTTTCCATATCCCATCAAACAAGGTGGGGCAAGAAACATTTATATCTTCAAAACAGATCTTATAATGAGTTATATGCAGAAGAGAATTTTTTCAAGTTGAATATCCTGTGCATTAAATGTAAATTAAAAAAACAGGCCATGTGTTCTTAATTAGATTCTGAAAATAATTTAGCAAATCTTTTTTCAAAGAAAATAAAAAGATACTGAATATTACTCAAACAAAATTAAAATCTAAGCAGTAATCGGGGATCTCCTTGCAATTTCTTCACTAAAAAGAAAACACTGTTTTTGGGAATGAGAAGAACATTAGCCAAGAAGGAGGCATGCTATTTTTATCAAGAATTGTTATCTCCAGTTATTGGAAATTTAACCTCATTGCCTATGTTTCCACTTTTGAAGTAGTGGTGTAATGCCTCTTACTTGAACTTCTCTCACTGAGAATGAAATTCCTTGATAGTTCAAATAATAAATGCACTGAGATACTAACCAAAGGTTGGAAGTTCAAGTCCACCCAAAGACACCTCAGAAGAAAGTCTCGGTGACCTACTCTCAAAAACTCAGCCAATGAAAATCCTGTGGAGCGCAGCTTTACTCCAACACACGTGGAGTTGACGTAAGTCGCAATCTTTTTTTTTTTAATCAATGAGAATACAACTTCACTAGTTGCTGTAAATTTTAAATATAATGTATGGAAAATATTTTGAGCTATTGCTATATAAAGTATGACCCATGTACCAGCATCATTTGGAACCAGTTAAGAATATAGAGTTGTACCCTCCCCAGACCTACTGAATCTGAATCTGAATTTTGACATAAGTTTCCAAGTGATTCATATGCACGTTCAAGCTTTGGAAGCATTACTCTGGCCACTTCCTGACACATAATTAGCCTTCTATATACATGAGCAATCTTTTGGTGATTGCTTTTGGCTATTTATTGAAAAATTTAATCCACTCCACCAAATGTTGTTGTTGTTGTTGGTAGGTGCTGTCGAATCAGTTTCGACTCACAGCAACCCTATGAAATGCTGCCCAGTCCTGCACCATCCTCACAATTGTTATGCTTGCGTCCATTGTTGCAGCTACTGTGTCAATTGATCTCGTTGCTCTTTTTCACTGGCCCTCTGCTTTACCAAGCATGATGTCTTTTTTCAGGGGCTGGCCCTTCCTGGTAATGTGTCCAAAATATGTGAGACAGAGTCTCACCATCCTTGCTTCTAAAGAACACTCTCATTGTACTTCTTCTAAAGCAGATATGTTTGTTCTTCTGGCAGTCCATGATATAATCAATACTCTTTGTCAACACCGTAATTCAAAGGCATCAATTCTTCTTCTGTCTTCCTTGTTCTTGGTCCAGCTTTCATTTACATAGGAGGTGATTGAAAACACTGTGGCTTGGGTCAGGTCCACCTTAGTCCTTAAAGTGACACCTTTCCTTTTTAACACTTTAAAGAGGTCTTTGGTAAGAGATTTGCCCAGTGCAATAAGTTGTTTGATTTCTTGACTGCTGCTTCCATTGGCCTTGATCGTAGATCCAGGTAAAATGAAATCCTTGACAACTTCAACATTTGCTCCATTTATCATGATGTTGCTTATTCATCCAGTTGTGAGGATTTTTGTTTCCTTAATGTTAAGGTGTAAACCATACTGAAACTGCAGTGTTTGATCTTCATCAATAAGTTCTCCAAGTCTCCTTCACTTCCAGCAAGCAAGGTTGTTCATCTGCATATTGCAGATTGTTGATGAGTCTTCCTCCAATCCTGATGCCCAGCTCTCCTTCACATAATGCAGCTTCTCAGATGATTTGTTCCGCATGTATACTCACCAGGAATAATTACATGCTGCCACTTAATAAATGAAGATAAAGCTTAAAAAAAGACTGTTCTGTGGGTTAAATTTCCTAGTAAGAAAAAATATATATGTACAGAGAATGGAAGAAAATCTTAGAAAAACTCTGAAATACATCATTTGTTTCTGTTTTTGTTTTTTCCATCTGACCCTTGCACTCATCAATGCTTACAACCCCTTCACAGACACCCACTTTTCTTTTAATCACATGCTTTGCCCTTTGGTATTCTACATTGTTTTCCTTTTCTTTGAGGAAATAATTTTGCTAAAATTTTGTCAAACCTCAATATGTTTTCTTGTGTGCACTTAATACCTAAATCAAGATTTATTTTCTGTCTAGGTGCACTTTCTGTTTGTTGGTTTTTATTATATAACAAATTGCAGACAAAGAAATTCACAACAAATGCGAAGTGTTTAAAGAATAACAACAATAGAAGCGTATGGGCACCTACCAATCATTTTAAAGAGAGAAGCCTTTGCGTGCTCCTCCCCCGAGAACTTCATTTTGAATTTTATATTTGTCATTTCTTTGCTTTTTTAAAAAATTCTACACTGGTTACTATATTGCAAAACAACGTATCTAGTATTGCTTGCTGTTATATAAACAAACTCATGCCACATATTCCTTGTATTTTAATTCAATATTATGTTCCTGAGAGTCATTTCTGTTTCCACATTAGCTCTAATGGACTCATTTTCATTTTCATCGCTATATAATATAATAGTCCAATATCCTTTCAGTGGGCTGTTGGGTTATTTCTAGCCTTCAGTTATTATTAACAGCACTACTATGAGCATTCTTGTACATGTCACCTGGTGGATGTGCCACACATCTTCAAAGACACATGCCTATGAGTAAAACCATAAAAAAAAAAAAACAAACCATAGGACAGTAGGAAATGCACATTTTAACATTGCTAATTGTTTTCCAAATTGATTATTCAGATTTCCATCCCTCTAAGAATTTCTCTGTGGTCATGATGGGAGGCAGATCCTCATGACCTCAGGTAGGAGAGGGGCAGGTAGACATAAATTAGAAAACATGAAAATTCTGGTTGAAAGGAGTGCTGATAAGAAATATATATATATATACACACACATACATAAATGCATATATGTATGTATATACATATGTAAGTATACATAAAGAGAGAGAGAGACAGAAGAGATCATCACATTTTGCAGGAAAATACTTGGCATTCACAAGAGAGGTTACTTTGAAGATCTATAAAGAAATCATTGTGTTTATTTAGGGTAGTAATATATTAACGATCTCTTCATGAGTTAAATGTTCAGCTTTTAGAATGTGTGTCATGAATTGCTGTTGGTTATGGAGTCGGTGATCCTTTCAGCACAAATTTATAACTGTATATTCATTATGCTGTAAACATACATTAGTGATTGTAAGAGACCCTCAACAGAGGTAGACACAGAAAGAGGTAGGGAAGAGAGACTTTCCCGATGTGCATCAGGCAATGCTGAAGTCAATACTAGTTCTGTAGTACCCCACCTCAAACCAGTAGGTAATGCTATCCCACAGGGATATTGGAGACTGCACTGCGATTTGTTCTCAATAAATTGTGGATTCCACAAAGAAACTTTCTAGATTAGAAACTGCAACGGGGATGGGAAGGTGGGGGTTTCTTAGTAGCTTTTTGACACCTTACATGTCATTTGCAGAAGGGCCAGGATCATCATATATATATACACACATATGTATGTATATGTGTGTATATATATATATGTATGTATGTATATGTATATATATGTTTTGCTTCTCTAGAGAACCCAGACTAAGACAGATATAATCTTTATTTTTTTTAATATTTTTAAGACCATACAATTCTTAAAACTACTTAAAATTTTATCCAGGTGAATTTTCTATATTTTACTTGGTGTCGCCTGCCTGTAAATCATACATACGTGTTTGTGCACTTAAGCGATCTTTCCCATGACTCAGAAAACACTGTTTAACTGAGTTAACAATTACAGTTTCTATATTCTCCATTGGGACAATAAAATACCACAGGAATGAATAACTTCACAATACTTTATAATTTATGACTTTTTAAGATTTAATGTGTTTCAATAGACCTTAGCTATGTTTCTCTTTTTGATGTTCTTATTATCACAACATTGGCCTGAGAGCCATTTTAAGACTGGCTTCTATGACTTTTTGACATGATGCCATTAATATTTAAAAGTCTGTTTACTTTGAGGTGCAGCAAAATTTTTCAGACTCATTTATACCTTCTTGCCCCTCACATGGAATCATCTTCATCTCCAGGAAATTCTGGTTCGTTAGTCAAAAAAAAAAAAAAAAAAATACAATTAAAAGTGAGCATCTGGGCACTAAGGTGTGTCGTGGCATTATATTGCTTTTGGGTCATTTCTGTGGACAAAGCCCGAAATGTATTTTTTTCTCACAAAGTCATGCGTCTATACTGCTATTTCCAATTGTATTCTAACAATATATAGTTCTTATTTACATTATTAACTTTCTATTTATACCGAGTTGGAATCAACTCAACAACAATGGGTTTCCTTTAATGCTAAAAAAAAATCATAATACCTAACCAGTTAAAAAACATTACCTATTTGTTTCTTCTGACAATGTAATTCTGACAATGTAATAAAATAGATCTGAAACTATATTATTCGAGGGAAAAAAAATGAATAAAGTTTAAATTTTTTCTGTGCAGTTCCCTTTGTTCTTAGAATTTAATCAAATTACTTTGTTCTACAGACACCCTTAAACCTTCATTCTGTGTGGCTATGTATTTATTATTTGATGGACAGCTTGGTTCAATTTTTTCAGTTCATTTTAACAACTGACAGTTCTAAGCTTCTAAAATATGGAGGCTTTCAGCTCCCAGGTTTTTCGTGGTTGGAGAAACATCTCCTGAAAGAGAGAAGAGGGTCTGCTCTACTTTGCCATGATTTAAATTCAGCAATTCAGTCTCTAACATTTTGTTTAATGTTTTTATATCACTACCAATACCTGGCCCATCTGTAATGATTCGATAGGTATTTACAGGTACAAGATTCATATAGACAGAGAGATGACATCTACCTGAATAAACCAATTCTACCTCCTATTATTTAAATTTTAGTACTATTAAATTCCATACACGTTCACATATTCAGTTAACACTGAACTACTAAATTCCATTCTGATCATAAAGCTTTTTAATTTATCTTGCTTCCTTTTCTAAGGTACAAACTCTTCTTTATTTTATAATCAGTATTTTCTTATCAAAATAGTACATCATTTTGTATGTTGCTATCTCAGGATTTACCACATATAAATCCAAACTCTTTCAATACTAGTTATTAGACTTTAATTTTCCTACAGGGAGATAAAAAATACATGCATACTCTTAGAATTCCATTTGATTAAAAATAAGTGTAGGCACTTGAGGTTTTGCCTGAAAACTTTTGACTCATGATCAGAATTTAGACTTACTTCATCCATACTTACATATATGTATGTGTGTATATATATATATATATATATATATACACACATGTACATATATATAAACAAACCAAACCCGTCAAGTCGATTCCAAATCATAGTGACTCTGTAGGACAGAGTAAAACTGCCCCATATGGTTTCCAAGGCTGTAAATCTTTATGAGAGCAGCCTGCCACATCTTTCTCCCAGGGAGTGGCTGATAGGTTGGAACCGCCGACCTTTCAGTTAACAACAGAGTGTTTTAACCTCTGTTCCACCAGGGCTTCTCTGGATATATATACTGCCAGTTTTCTTATTTTAATTACTAACAAGCCTAGAACAGAACTCTAATTTTTAAGAGGCCTTTGGGTAAGTACAGATATATATTACTTAATATTATGAGAATTTAAAATATATATTTATTTATTTTAATATTATGAGAATTCCAATTCTCAAGTGCCAAGGAAGGAGGTTAGAAAACATAACAAAAGTATATCAAATAGGATCCAGGGCCAAGATGGCGGACTAGGTGGACCCTACCGCGGATCCCTCTTGCAACAAAGACTCGGAAAAACAAGGGAATCGATCACATACATAACAATCTATGAACTCTGAACAACAAGCACAGACTTAGAGATGGAAAATGAACAAATACGGGCAGACAGCGACTGTTTTCAGAACTAGGAGCCAGCACACCAGGCAGGTGACCTTCAGAGCCCGATCTGGGGCAGACCCCAGGGAGGCAGACAGCACAGAAAGGGGGCCCACCCCTTCCCCCCTGAACCCATCCCGGGAGGAAGTTTAGCAGGTTGCCGCGGGCGGCGTAGGGGCGCAGCCGGAGGGAGAAGCACCCGGGAGGCAGTGACTGATCTGGGAGGGGGGAGAACAGCGTCCCAGCTGGGGTGCCGTCCCGCCGGGAGTTAGGCGAGAAGCCGACGGGGCGCGAGCGGGGGGGGGGGGGTCAACTATATTTCCCTAAAGTGACCCCAGGGCGGGGCCCACACGTTCGTGCGGGAAAACTCACACCCAGTCCACGCGTGTGGCGCGGCACACCACAGGGAGAAATCCCCGGAAGTGTCTGATCTCAAAGCAGGGAAAGCAGCATCCCAGACAGGAAGCCATTCCGCTGGGATCTGGGCGCGCGCACATGCGCGCGCGCCGGGCGGGGCATGAGCGCGGGGTCCATTTTTATTACCCTGAATTGACCCAGGGGGCGGGCCCACCTGGCCGTGCAGGTGACGCCAATCCAGTTCGCATGAGAGGTGTGGCGCTCCGGAAGGAGAAATCCCCGGGAGGAAGTGACTGGTTCTGGAACGGGGAAAGCAGCGTCTCAACCCGGAAGTCATCCCGCTGGGATTTGGGCGCGTGCACAGGCGGGGCGTGACCGCGGGACCCAATTATAATCGCCTGAATAGACCCTGGGGGCGGGCCCACCCGTTTGTGCGGGAAACGCCCACCCAGTGCCCACGAGCGGTGCCGCGCACCGGAGGAAGTCCCCAGGAGGAAGTGACTGGTTTCCGAGCAAGGAAAGCAGTGTCCTAGCCAGGGACCCGTCCAGCCCGGATTTTGGCGAACGGGGGCGGAGCGTGAACGTGGTGTTCAGCTCTATATTCTGTGGTGCTACACTCCTAGCTCTCAGATCCCTCCCCCACCCTCCCCAGGCGACCCCATTAACATCCGAATACCCGGAGCCAGAGAGAGAATTCAGATAGGGATCTGACTGCATTTTTTTTTAGCCGACTACTTGGAAAATCTAGTTTCCCAGTGATGGCTCAGAGACAGCAGTCCATATCAAACCACATAAAGAAACAGACCATGACAGCTTCTCCAACCCCCCAAACAAAACAATCAAAATCTTTCCCAAATGAAGATACAATCCTGGAATTATCAGATACAGAATATAAAAAACTAATTTACAGAATGCTTAAAGATATCACAAATGAAATTAGGATAAATGCAGAAAAAGCCAAGGAACACACTGATAAAACTGTTGAAGAACTCAAAAAGATTATTCAAGAACATAGTGGAAAAATTAACAAGTTGCAAGAATCCATAGAGAGACAGCATGTAGAAATCCAAAAGATTAACAATAAAATTACAGAATTTGACAACGCAATAGAAAGTCAGAGGAGCAGACTCGAGCAATTAGAATGTAGACTGGGACTTCTGGAGGACCAGGGAAACAACACCAACATAGCTGAAAAAAAATCAGATAAAAGAATTAAAAAAAATGAAGAAACCCTAAGAATCATGTGGGACTCTATCAAGAAGGATAACTTGCGAGTGATTGGAGTCCCAGAACAGGGAGGGGGGACAGAAAACACAGAGAAAATAGTTGAAGAACTCCTGACACAAAACTTCCCTGACATCATGAAAGACGAAAGGATATCTATCCAAGATGCTCATCGAACCCCATTTAAGATAGATCCAAAAAGAAAAACACCAAGACATATCATCATCAAACTTGCCAAAACCAAAGACAAACAGAAAATTTTAAAAGCAGCCAGGGAGAAAAGAAAGGTTTCCTTCAAGGGAGAATCAATAAGAATAAGTTCAGACTACTCAGCAGAAACCATGCAGGCAAGAAGGGAATGGGACAACATATACAGAGCACTGAACGAGAAAAACTGCCAACCAAGGATCATATATCCAGCAAAACTCTCTCTGAAATATGAAGGAGAAATTAAGATATTTACAGATAAACACAAGTTTAGAGAATTTGCAAAAACTAAACCAAGACTGCAAGAAATGCTAAAGGAGATTGTTTGGCCGGAGGACCAATAATATCAGGTACCAGCACAATACAAGGTCACAAAACAGAACGTCCTGATATCAACGCAACTCAAACAGGGAAAGCACAAAAACAAACAAATTAAGACTAATTCTAAAAAATAAATAAATAAACAAAATAATACACACAACAGGAAATCATGGAAATCAATAGATAAACGATCGAAATAATCAAAAAGAGGGACTAAATATAGGAGGCATTGAACTGCCAGACGGAGAGTGATACCAGGCGAAATAGAAGGATACAAGTTAGGGTTTTACTTAGAAAAATAGGGGTAAATAAAAAGGTAACCACAAAAAGGAATATCAATCCCATAACTCAAGAAAAAAGCCAAGAAAAACATGACTCAATAAACACAAAGTTAAACATTATGAAAATGAGGATCTCACAAGCTACTAAGACAAACGTCTCAGCACAAAAAAGCATGTGGAAAAATGAAATGGCCAACAACACACATGAAAAGGCATCAAAATGACAGCACTAAAAACTTACTTATCTATAATTACGCTGAATGTAAATGGACTAAATGCACCAATAAAGAGACAGAGAGTCACGGACTGGATAAAAAAACACGATCCATCTATATGCTGCCTACAAGAGACACACCTTAGACTTAGAGACACAAACAAACTAAAACTCAAAGGATGGAAAAAAACATATCAAGCAAACAATAAGCAAAAAAGAAGAGGAGTAGCAATATTAATTTCTGACAAAATAGACTTTAGACTTAAATCCGCCACAAAGGATAAAGAAGGACACTATATAATGATAAAAGGGACAATTGATCAGGAAGACATAACCATATTAAATATTTATGCACCTAATGACAGGGCTGCAAGGTACATAAATCAAATTTTAACAGAATTGAAAAGCGAGATAGACACCTCCACATATATAGTAGGAGACTTCAACACACCACTTTCGGAGAAGGACAGGACATCCAGTAAGAAGCTCAATAGAGACACGGAAGACCTACTTACAACAATCAACCAACTTGACCTCATTGACTTATACAGAACTCTCCACCCAAATGCTGCAAAATATACTTTTTTTTCTAGCGCACATGGAACATTCTCTAGAATAGACCACATATTAGGGCATAAAACAAATCTTTGCAGAATCCAAAACATCGAAATATTACAAAGCATCTTCTCAGACCACAAGACAATGAAGCTAGAAATCAATAACAGAAAAACTAGGGAAAAGAAATCAAATACTTGGAAAATGAACAATACCCTCCTGAAAAAAGACTGGGTTATAGAAGACATCAAGGAGGGAATAAGGAAATTCGTAGAAAACAACGAGAATGAAAATACTTCCTATCAAAACCTCTGGGACACAGCAAAGGCAGTGCTCAGAGGCCAATTTATATCGATAAATGCACACATACAAAAAGAAGAAAGAGCCAAAATCAGAGAGCTGTCCCTACAACTTGAACAAATAGAAAGTGAGCAACAAAAGAATCCATCAGGCACCCGAAGAAAACAAATAATAAAAATTAGAGCTGAACTAAATGAATTAGAGAACAGAAAAACAATTGAAAGAATTAACAAAGCCAAAAGCTGGTTTGTCGAAAAAATTAACAAAATTGATAAACCATTGGCTAGACTGACTAAAGAAAAACAGGAAAGGAAACTAATAACCCGAATAAGAAACGAGAAGGACCACATCACAACAGAACCAAATGAAATCAAAAGAATCATATCAGATTACTACATAAAATTGTACTCTAACAAATTTGAAAACCTAGAAGAAATGGATAAATTCTTGGAACAATACTACCTACCTAAACTAACACATTCAGAAGCAGAACAACTAAATAGACCCATAACAAAAAAAGAGATTGAAACGGTAATCAAAAAACTCCCAACAAAAAAAGTCCTGGCCCAGATGGCTTCACTGCAGAGTTCTACCAAACCTTCAGAGAAGACTTAACACCATTACTATTGAAGGTATTTCAAAGTATAGAAAAAGACGGAATACTACCCAACTCATTCTATGAAGCTACCATCTCCCTGATACCAAAACCAGGTAAAGACATTACAAAAAAAGAAAATTTTAGACCTATATCCCTCATGAACATAGATGCAAAAATCCTTAACAAAATTCTAGCCAATAGAATCCAACAACACATCAAAAAAATAATACACCCTGATCAAGTGGGATTTATACCAGCCAGGTATGCAAGGCTGGTTTAATATCAGAAGAACCATTAATGTAATCCATCACATAAATAAAACAAAAGATAAAAACCACATGATCTTATCAATAGATGCAGAAAAGGCATTTGACAAAGTTCAACACCCATTTATGATAAAAACTCTAACCAAAATAGGAATTGAAGGAAAATTCCTCAACATAATAAAGGGCATATATGCAAAGCCAACGGCCAATATCACTCTAAATGGAGAGAACCTGAAAGCATTTCCCTTGAGAACAGGAACCAGACAAGGATGCCCTTTATCACTGCTCTTATTCAACATCGTACTTGAAGTCCTAGCCAGGGCAATTAGGCTAGACAAAGAAATAAAGGGTATCCAGATTGGTAAGGAGGAAGTAAAGCTATCACTACTTGCAGATGACATGATCGTATACATGGAAAACCCTAAGAAATCCTCCAGAAAACTACTGAAACTAATATAAGAGTTTGGAAGAGTCTCAGGATATAAAATAAACATACAAAAATCACTTGGATTCCTCTACATCAACAAAAAGAACACCGAAGAGGAAATCACCAAATCAATACCATTCACAGTAGCCCCCAAGAAGATAAAATACTTAGGAATAAATCTTACCAAGGATGTAAAAGACCTATACAAAGAAAACTATAAAACTCTGCTACAAGAAATTCAAAAGGACACACTTAAGTGGAAAAACATACCCTGCTCATGGATAGGAAGACTTAACATAGTAAAAATGTCTATTCTACCAAAAGCCATTTATACATACAACGCACTTCCAATCCAAATACCAATGTCATACTTTAAGGGAATAGAGAAACAAATCACTAATTTCATATGGAAAGGAAAGAACCCCCGGATAAGCAAAACATTACTGAAAAAGAAGAAGAAAGTGGGAGGCCTCACCCTACCTGATTTCAGAACCTATTATATAGCTACAGTAGTCAAAACAGCCTGGTACTGGTACAACAACAGGCACATAGACCAATGGAACAGAATTGAGAATCCAGATATAAATCCATCCATGTATGAGCAGCTGATATTTGACAAAGGACCAGTGTCAGTCAATTGGGGAAATAATAGTCTTTTTAACAAATGGTGCTGGCATACCTGGATATCCATTTGCAAAAGAATGAAACAGGACCCATACCTCACACCATGCACAAAAACTAACTCCAAGTGGATCAAAGACCTAAACATAAAGACTAAAACGATAAAAATCATGGAAGAAAAAATAGGATCTACCCTAGGAGCCCTAATACAGGGCATAAACAGAATACAACACATTACCAAAAATGATGAAGAGAAACCAGATAACTGGGAGCTCCTAAAAATCAAACACCTATGCTCATCTAAAGACTTCACCAAAAGAGTAAAAAGACCACCTACAGACTGGGAAAGAATATTCAGCTATGACATCTCCGACCAGCGCCTGATCTCTAAAATCTACATGACTCTGTCAAAACTCAACCACAAAAAGACAAACAACCCAATCAAGAAGTGGGCAAAGGATATGAACACACATTTCACTAAGGAAGATATTCAGGCAGCCAACAGATACATGAGAAAATGCTCTCGATCATTAGCCATTAGAGAAATGCAAATTAAAACTACGATGAGATTCCATCTGACACCAACTAGACTGGCATTAATTCAAAGAACACAAAATAATAAATGTTGGAGAGGCTGCGGAGAGACTGGAACTCTCATACACTGCTGGTGGGATTGTAAAATGGTACAACCACTTTGGAAATCTATCTGGCGTTATCTTAAACAGTTAGAAATAGAACTACCATACAACCCAGAAATCCCACTCCTCGGAATATACCCTAAAGATACAAGAGCCTTCACACAAACAGATATATGCACACCCATGTTTATTGCAGCTCTGTTTACAATAGCAAAAAGCTGGAAGCAACCAAGATGTCCATCAACGGACGAATGGGTAAATAAATTGTGGTATATTCACACAATGGAATACTACGCATCGATAAAGAACAGTGACGAATCTCTGAAACATTTCATAACATGGAGGAATCTGGAAGGCATTATGCTGAGCGAAATGAGTCAGTTGCAAAAGGACAAATATTGTATAAGACCACTATTATAAGATCTTGAGAAATAGAAAAAACGGAGAAGAACACATACTTATGTGGTTACAAAGGGGGGAGGGAGGGAGGGAGGGAGAGGGCTTTTTATTGATCAATCTGTAGATGGGAACTGCTTTGGGTGAAGGGAAAGACAACACTCAAAACAAGGAAGGTCAGCCTAATTGGACAGGATTAAAAGCAAAGAGGTTTCCCAGATAAAATGAAAGCTTCAAAGGTCAGCGAAGCAGGGGCTGGGGTCTGGGGAACTTGGTTTGAGGGGACTTCTAAGTCAATGGGCAAAACAATTCTATTATGAAAACACTCTGCATCCCACTTTGAATTGTGGCGCCTGGGGTCCTAAATGCCAACAAGCGGCCATCTAAAATACATTAATTGGTCTCAACCCACCGGGAGCAAAGGCAAAGGAAGAACACCAAGGTCACACGACAACTAAGAACCCAAGAGACAGAAAGGGCCATTTGAACCAGAGACCTACATTATCCTGAGACCAGAAGAACTAGTTGGTGCCCGGCCACAATCGATGTCTGCCCTGTCAGGGAACACAACAGACAACTCCTGAGGGAGCAGGAGACCAATGGGATGCAGACCCCAAATTCTCATTAAAAGACCACACCTAATGGTATGATTGCGACTAGAGGAATCCCAGAGACAATGCTCCCCAGAACTTCTGATGGCACAGGACAGGAACCATCCCCGAAGACAAATCATCAGGCATGAAAAGGACTGGTCAGTGGGGGGGAGAGAGATACTGATGAAGAGTGAGCTAATTAAATCAGGTGGACACGGGAGAGTGTGTTGGCAACTCTTGACTGGAGGGGAATGGGAAGATAGAGAGAGAGGGAAGATGGTAAAATTGGCACGAAACGAGAGACTGTAAGGGCTGACTCAATAGGGGGAGAGCAAGTGGGAGAAGGGAGTAAGATGTATGTAAACCTACATGTGACAGACTGATTGGAATGGTAAATGTTCACTTGAAGCTTAATAAAAATTAAAAAAAAAAAAAGTATATCAAATAGACTATAATTAATTTTAAAAAGTAGCCAGAAAAGCATGTCAGAGATTACACTTTAAGCCTCACTCAGAAAATTCAGATGGAAAAATTTTAATAAATTCATATAATTTCATTATATGGATGGATACTGTTAGAACTGATGTACAAAACACACCAGTTTTAACAATTATAGCACATTTCATTGCATTATATTTCAATTGAAATTTATTCCATTGTTTTAGTGGGAACAAATTATTTCATCCATAAAACAGATTAACTTGCAAGTTAAATTAGAGCGGTTTGCAGTTATACATATTTAAACACAAGCATTTATTCAATGCCTTCTGATAGACAAAGATTATTTAAAATACAAGTAATTCCTCTACCACTTGGGACTTTATGATCTATGCCTATTCTGAGGATAGAGTTCTTCCAACTTCATCGACTTCCAGTGGCTCAGAAGTTAACTCCAAAGGTCCCTGCACAAGAACCTTTGTCCGTTCAATGAGGAAGCATGGCCTCAGCTGGGTATAGAGAACCTCTTCCTGATTCCAGGACTTGAGTACCAGCACAGTGCCTGCATTTTCTAAGCTACTGCTTAAAGGCTAAGAGACATTACTGATAATACTTTGAGTCTTAGCCATTTATCTAGGTATTTTGATAAATAGTTCCAGGCATCTTCAGAAAAGGGAAATCAGGATACTGTGGGAACACCTGTCAAGTAAGTGGTCCAGGAACAACAAACAGGGTTGCTAAGTTTTATTTGTGCATTCATTTTTTCCAATGGTCTTTTTTTTTTTTTTAGTAGTTGTATTTTACTCAATGTGACTGATGAGCGAAATTGGACCCACACCGCTCTTAACATGTCATGGCTTGGCCTCTTGCTCTAGAGGCCTTTTGCAGGTATCAGAGGAGATTTCTGTCTAAGATTTTCTTGAAGCACTTAAGAAGATTTTACAACTTCTCATATGTAAAGGACATCATTAGGAATTTTTTTTTTTTCTCTTCTTTTCTTTTTTGAAATCACAACCTCCCATAAATACCTTGAGTCTATGTGGAATCCATGTAGCCTGGGTGAAATTTTCCATTATGTATTCCAATATATGATAATTACAGTATTTTAAAAAGGGTAAAAAGCAGTTTGGGGGTCATATTTTGAGGTTTTCCAGAAGCAAGCCTTGAAGCAAGGCTTTGGGTGCAAGTAGTTTCTTAGTAAGGAAATGTCAGAAAATAGCAATCAGAAAGTGAGATGAGACAAGGACTAGAAGGAAACCAAACAAGTATATTATCAAGCCTAACCACCATGGGCAGCTAGTATTCAGGCCCACTGGAGAGCCCTGGGAAACAGTGAACAACCCACCTCAGAAATACTGAAAAAAAAAAAGAAAGAAAGAAAAGAAAAAAGGAGCTGGAAAGCAGCCTTGTTGATGCAATGGTTAAGTGCTCGACCACTAACTGAAAGGTTGGCAGTTTGAACCCACCCAGGAGCTCCACAGGAGACAGATGTGGTGATCTGCACCCATAAAAATTATAGCCTAAAAAACCCTAGGGGCAGTTCTACTCTGCCATGTGGGATTGCTATGAGTCAATATGGACTCACCAGCATCTAACAGCAAGAGAAAGCCAGAGTATGTATCTCTCAATGCCCTGTTGACAATTGGCTGAGGGCAGCTTCCAAGGATATTTCTCTTCACATTTCTACTTGGACCCCTACATGCAGGCTGGCCACACTCCTGCGGCCAGGAGAAAAGCCCTCAGGCAGAAAGCTACAGAATTTGCCAACATATAGAGGTGAGTTCTGGATGGATACGGGCAGGGTACCAAAGCTTCTGCTATAGTGGACATCTCAGGTTAAACCAGTCCTAACTTACACAGAAGATAAACCTAACATTTTAAGTGGACTGGGCAGAAATAGGGCTTCTTTCTTGACTTTGGACTTTACAGCCTTCATAGAAAGTTCATCTTATCACCCTCCTTTTTTTTTTTTTTTTGTTAGTTCCAGGTGGACAAGGGTAATATAGAGGCTAAAGAGATAGGAAAGGCAAATAGAAAGACAGACAGACAAGCCCAGTTTGTGGTTATCATGAGACAGCAAAGACTTTATGAAATGGAAAGGACTCAGAAACAGAGAATCCCTCGGCACTGGAGGGGAGGTAGAGAGGCTCATCTGAGGGTTCACATCCCATAATCCTTATTTCCCATCCTCAGATTCTACACTACCCCATTTAGTGGGAAACAGACAACAGATGCAGAATTTAAAGAAAAAAACAAGGCTGTATTTTTCCTAAGTATTGCATGAACCCATACACTCACCAGCCAGGGCAATTATATTTTAATATAGTCAAGCTGGTTTATGATGTATATGCAATTTATTTTATGTTGATTTTTTCCGGTAGAGTTCCTAAAGTTTCTTATTAATCCTAATAATTAACTTTTAGACTCTTCTGCGTTTTTCTTTTACAACACAGTCATATCAGCTTTGAATTTTTCAATTTTGTCTCTTCTTTCCCAATCCTTATATATTTTATTTCTTAATTTTTCTTACTATTTTAGTTAGGACTTCCAGTATAACAGTGAATAAAATAGTGAAGTTAGGTATAACAGTTATGTATTTTTTCAAGGAGGTTTTGATGTTTTGCTTAGAACTGTGAAAATTGCTGTGTATTTTTTTTTTCCTTTTTTCTTCTTTTTTGAATTCCTTTATCAGGTTAAGAAAGTTTTCCTCTGTGGCAAATAGTGATAACTATCTCTCTGTATCCATTTGGCCAGTATCTCAAGTTTAAACTGGGCATATGGCTGCCCAGACAGATTCAAACTGAATTTTGTAAAAATGGCATGGAGACAGTATCTGATCTCTTCTAACTTCACAAGGGGGAAGAAGAATCAAGATCCACAGCCCAAGGCTGATTCCTATGAGGTGATGGTCAAACATGCCTCCTCTCTCCACCCTCTATGCCAATTCTGGTACCAACTGTCGCTCCTATGGCACTCTCTACTTCTCTGCTGGGTTCAATAGTTCATTGCAATGGCCACACAGAACCCATAGACAATACTCACTATTATGGGGTTTATTAGGGAAGTAACAGTTACAATTCAGGCTCGGAAGTACTCCGGATACAGTTCCTCCATCAGGACAGCCTCTTCCCATCTGTGCTTGCAGGCTGCCTCTCCCTGGCCCTCAGCCTCTGCCCAAAAGCACTAAGCTTTCTCTCTCTGTGGGTCAGGAAGCCCACCATGCTCTCTCCTGCTGCCGAATCTCTGCTGTCATGTATTTCCTTCAACCGCTTCTCACCGTCTTCAAGGTTGCAGCTCGCTGTCTCCTGGGTCCAGGAGCTTCTCAGCACAGGGATTCCAGGTTCAAAGGAGTGCTAACCCCTGGCCATTCTTCCTTGGTGGTGGTGGGTTTCTCTCTTTTCCTGCCTCTGGGGTGGCTCATTTCAAGCCTAGCGGGATGGCAAAACTGACCAATTCTTCTGGTGAGCTACAATTACTATCACACAGTCCCGCCCAATCACTTGGGGTGGGAGTTACAAGACCATGGCTAGAAAGGTCACACACAAAAGTAATCTATCGCACGGCAAATTTTCCTCCCTTTTCTCAATCAAGTATGACAACATATTTAACCTTTGGCCAATGAGATTCTGCAATGATGTGTGTAACATCTAGATCACATTTTTATAAGTAAACTGCTTACTCTCCATCTCTCCATACCTTTTCCTTTGGCCTGGATCATGGACTGAAGATATAAACAGCTTCATCTTTAAAGCAGTTCTAGGCATTACACTCGGATACAAGCTTACAACAGCTTTTCTTATCTCTTATTGGACAGAATTCCATCACATTCTTATAATTAAACTCAATAATTAGCAAGGAAAATGGAAACATGACAGGATGATAAGGTGGCTTTTTTTTCTATATCTGCATAGTTACAATAGAGGAGCCAAAGACTAATTATATATTAAAATACTTTAGTGTGGTAAAAATAAGAAATAATTCAAAGACCAGTGTAAATTGCATATAAATAATACAATCTCGAACAAATTCATTTCTTGTTATAATCTGTGGAATATGAGATCTAAGTGCAGGGGGATGCAATTTATATTTGTTGGCCACTAACATAAGAGGAAGACCCTCAAGGAGATGGATTGACATAGTGGCTACAACAATGGGCTCGAACATAGCAATTAACTGTGAGGATGGTGCAAGACCAGGCAATATTTCGTTCTGTTACACATAAGGTCACTATGAGTCAAAATCAACCCAACAGCACCTAACAGCAACAAAGTAAAAAATAATTTTCAGTGTGAGAGGGCATTATTGTGCCATCAATTTTTAATATAACCCAAACTCAGAAAAGCCCTTTTACTTATTTAAATGCATGTGTTTCATTAGCTTACATTTCAAAACAAACTGTGTGTTTTCATTAAATTAGTGCCTGAGACTATGCCTGTAGAACCAAAATTAACTAGAAAATTGTCAAGTTAGAAAATTCAGAACACAAAATGAATTATTTCACAAAAGAGAATCATGACTTATCCATGATCACGCAGTTTACCTTGACAACTTTAACTTTCCATAACAGGTAGTCTCCAACTTACCAGGTAGAGTCACTATGAACTGCACCTAAAACTGCTCGTTTTTTGTTTTGTTTTGTTTGTACATCTTATTGTATGTACTACATACAATGTTGCAGCATGTAATTTGCTGAAGTTTTCTCTAAACCAAACCAGGAGCTTCAAGTTGCTTAAAAACACAGACCCAAATATTGATCACTTTGCTAAAGCTGGTGAACAGATTCAGGAAGCAGTGAGAAAAAATATGTTACTGTGAAATATATAAGGAAAAAAAGAAAAGGACCACGCAGATAACTCTCACAAATTTTCTGACTAGAAATACCATTCCCATTCCAAAGATAATCCAGATGGTCCAGAACCTTCCACAAGTCAAGTTAGTACCACAACTGATAAAGTGCCAATGTCATCCAACCCTTCTTCATTGTTGAAGAAAATTTGTATATGTGCATTTTTATGCATGTATGTATTAAAATATATCTGTAAGTTTATATGTAATGTTTCCAATCCCCAAAGACAAATAAAGACAGGATTTATAACTATACTAATAATAAAAGGCAATAATAATGAAAACTAAAAAAAAATGAGGTATTCGACTTAGAACTGGCTTACTACAGACTTATCTGAATGGAACCCCATTGTAAGTTGGGAACTACGTCTATCATTAACTATATTTTCTTCTATGCAAAGGAAACAAATTTGAGGGAATTATTCGGAATACTTAGAAAAAAAGACAGTCTGCTTTTTATCTCTAGAAATTTAATTCACTAACACCACATTTCATGTACAAGTCCTGATATTAAAGAAGCTATCATTTATATGGAAACCCTGGCGGTTTTATTTATTATACGTTTATTGTTTATTGTTTATTCATTCAGTCAGCAGTTTACTAAGTGCCAGGCAATATTCTATGTACCATTGAAATAAAGACTAAAATAAAATCACTGCCCTAAAAGAATTCTAAGCCAATTGGAAGAGATAGATAAGTGAATAAAGAGGTATAAAACTTCATGTCACATATGAATACTGTGATATAAAAAGGTATTTGGAAAGGTCAAGGGGATGAGAAAAAAAGGCGGGGCTTTCTGATGGCAGCAGAGTGTGGAGAAGAGAAACAAGGAAGAAGGGTGTTCCTAGGCAAACAGGGTTTGTGATAACAAGTAGCCCAGCAAATCTAGGACACAGTGTAAGTATAAGTGTAGAAAAACAACAGGAGTCTGATATAGCAGGCCAGATTATGAAGGTTTTGAATATCAAGTCAAGGAGATTTTTAAGAGATGAGGCATCATTGTAGAACTCAAATAAGCAAAAAAAAAAAAAAACTTTGAGTTTCTGATTAAAATGAACAACTTTGGTAGCCCTATAGAAGATAAATTCGAAACAGACAAGATTGGAGGCAAGAACATGAGTTATGATTTACTGCAACAGTCCAAGTGAGAAATGATCAGTGGATCAGGGTCTAGACTTAAGAAGATAGGACAGAGAGAAGGGAGTGAGTGTGAAGAAACCAGAAGAGATAAAATAAATTTAACTTAGAGCCAGTTTAGATTTAAGCCCTAAGGAGAAGATTTTGGCTTATGTGACTGCATTCCATTTACTAAAGAATTATAGAAGGGAGACCAAGTTGGAATTTTTATTGTTGTTGTTCTTACTTCTGTTTGTTTTGAGAGTAAGAGAAAATGATAAATTTGGTGATGTCCAGCAGTCAATCAGAAATGTGTATTTAGTGGTAATTTTCAAAATGTCTAACAACTAGTTCAACAAAAACATAAACTGATGCTATCTGAGGAAAAGGTGCTGGCGCAGTCCTAGTGCCACTTTGCTGTGCCAGGGGTCAGATCTTCAGGTGTTCCATTGTAGAAAGACTGGGGTCAGGACATTTGGGGAGAGGGTGTGGTAGTAGGTCTATTAACTAAATTAAAAAAAAAAAAAACATTGCCATCAAGCTGATTCCAACTCATAGCACTCCACAGGGTTTCCAAGGCTGTAAATCTTTACAAAAGCAGGCTTCTATATCTTTCTTCCACAAAGTCACTAGTGGTTTTGAACTGCCAACCTTTTCATTAGCAGTCAAGTGCTTCACCCACTGGACCACCAGGGCTCCTTAACTAAATGAGGGCAGTGGCTATTAACCACTTCAAAATATTAGTATAGACATACTTCAAAATATTAGTAACTGGGACAGCTGAAGAGTGCATACAAGCTAAATATCATCCCTGAATGAAATGTGGACATAGACGGCACAATTTAAAGATCTGTTGTTCTTTCCACACTTTAGGTATAGGGGAAGAATACATCTTTGATGGAGCATGTTCTTTTGCTTGGGAGCATTTTATGGGTATTTTATTTACGTTAAGATAAGTCTTGGGTCCAGAGCCTAGTCTGGAAGGTGGAGATTGTGACAAAGAAAGCTAAAATGCTCTGCATAATAAAGCAAAAGACTTTCTCATAGAGTGGAGAGGAGACATTTTGAAGTTAGCTGATTTTCAGCTTCCTGTAAGGGTCAATCAGAAAACCCTGGTGGTGTAGTGGTTAAGACCTACGGCTTCTAAACAAAAGGCCAGCAGTTGAAATCCACCAGGCACTCTATGAAAACTCTATGGGGCAGTTCTACTCTGTCCTATAGGGTCGCTATGAGTCAGAATTGACTCGATGGCAATAGGTTTGGTTGGTTTGGTAAGGGTCAATCAAGTAAGAACTTAAAAAGGATGAGTGGGCCCCAGCAACACGGTGGCTGACCAGCCCTAGTAGGGAGACAGCCAGTTGTACAGCACCAGAGGAACGGCAGGAAAAACATCACGTATGAAGTAAAGAAGCCTGTACACAGCTACAAAATACAGAGAAGCAGTGATTTGGTGCCCAACAGTAAGATGGCAATTTCAAGACAATAAATAATGAGGAGAAATTTAAGCTCCCTCTGAAGATATTTAGAAAAACTTGGGGAAGGCACTAGACTTCCTTAAGTCAGGCAGAATGGAAGCTTTGCCTATGGTTAAAAGGATATTAAATGAGAGGTAAAGGAAAATTTGGAGAAAACTTGGGTGACATACAGATCTAGTCTTTAAGAAAGCTTTGGGTGTTAAAGGTTTAAGGGTCTTTCACTAAGAAATAATTCCATAATTCTAGATGGATCAACACTGACAGTTTATAGGATAAGGAGATCAGAGGGTAAAATGTTGTAGGGTAATAACACACATGAAACAGATGGAGAGTCACCTTTAGGGAAAACCAAGAAGGAAATCTGAAATACAGATGAAATAGAAAAACCGATTGTTACAGAAACCTACTAAGTAAATTTTGAAAGTGTATCTAGTCAGTAAGTTAAGTGCAGGTAAGCACTAAACAGCATCCCTTAAATAGGTTTTTTTTTTTTTAATCAGGTAAGGTAAGTACTAAAAAGAATGGAGTTGAGTAATAAAAAGTAAGCAATATGAAAAGACTCTCAGTGAAGCAGTGGAAGCGTAAACCCACTTGTGGTGAGTTGTGAAAAAGAATGGGTGGTAAGGAAAGTGAAATAGCAAATTTAGACTACGTTCTTTTGCTAAATAGATATAAAAGGATGTCATAATGTAAGGCAAGAGGTGAAAAAAAAATTGAGCTGAGGGAGGTATTTGTTTTAAGATGGGATAAAACCAAAAGTTTTTATATGATGGAGAAAGTTAGGAGAAAGGCAAGGAGGGAAAGAGAGACGTGAGGAGAAGTGATGGGAAACGATGGCAATCCACATACAGTTAAGGAGAGAGCAATGAACAGAAAAAAACTAACCCTTTTCCATTACTGCAATCCTTGGCTCTTGATGTCTTATTTCAGAGCAAGAAAAAAGCGAGTACTAAAATAAATGGGAGGTGAGTAGGTGAGAGATAGCACAGCATACTTCCCTTTCAGTAAGTCATTGTGTGCTAAAGACTGAAATTCTCTTACACAACTTTAAAAATAGCATTCAGTATCTAAGACAATGTTTCATAAGGAAGAGTAATTTCTCTGACATGCTGTTAGAAATCATGATCCTGTTTTAATATCTAGTGTGTGTAAGCCTTTTGTCCACAATACTTTCCTTGGTAGAGTGATTATGGAAGATCATTTTATTTATGGACAGAAAACTCTGCTTAAGTCTCCAATCAAAGTACAAAAATAGTAAGTTGTTTTAAGAATTTCCACCTCATTAATCTCTGTAAACATGGAGCTTTTTTTTTTTTTTAGGGTGTTAGCAATTACGTGATTCCCAAAAAACCTGGCAAATGGCTGAATTAGGTACATGTTTATAAATGGTCGAATCATATCGTTGAGAAGTTTGTCATAGTGGTTTCGAGGGCAGATTTTGTCTAGGTTTGAGTCTCTATTCTTGAGCAAATTGCTTAATCTAAATCTCAGTTCCTTCATCTGAAATAGGGGAATGATAATAGTCGCCCCTTCAAGAAATGGTTAAGAGGTTTAAATGCACACACACACATATCCGAGATGGGTGTGTGCGTGTATGTGTGTATGTAAAACATTTAGAACAGTTCCTGTCATATAATAAATGCCTTATGAGTATTTGCTATTATTACAAAATGCAGTTTTAGCGGCTAAAAATTTTATTTCTTCTAGGTCATAGTGAGTTTCCTCACTGGAGATATTGAAAAATCAGCTAGAAGACAAAATTATTGAGCTGGATGTTTCCTGGAATCCACTAAAAGCTTAAGATTTTGAGATTTTTATAATCTTTGTGTTCAAGGTAGAAAAATGCAGCAAGTATGTTTATTTGACCCCAGGCAAATAGTAACTAAATAAATCCAAAGCCTCTAGACCACCTACTTGATCCAGATCAGATTATCTTGGAAAATCAACTTAGATTTAGTGTGTATGTGTGCGTGTGCGTGTGCGTGTGCGTGTGTGTGTGTGGTGGCAAATAACCACCAAGAGGAATTTGAACAGCAGGTGCCTGTTATTAAAAAGCCAGTCACCTACAGTTGGTAATGCATCTGGCTGACCTCCTCTAAAGTAAACAGCCACTGAAAATATGAAAATCCAGCTAGGAATCTCCGGGGAGATTTTCAATACCCATAGGTGGATACAGAACAGAGATGCATATTCCAAACAGGTGACATTCTGATAATGCATTCTTTTCAAAATGACATCAAAAAAGGGAGACCTTTACTAGCTCCATCTTGCAATGTCAGTGTGGTGCTTCTGGGATTCACTGAGCTCCTTATTCTGTTGCGCTTGTGACCTTCATTGATCTGAAATCCTTGTTCTAAAGCCAAAAAAAAAAAAAGCTGCCTTTCTCTTATAAATTCTTCAAGGAGAAACAGAAACATGCAGTCATAAATTATCGATTTTCTGCCTTTTTAAAAAGTGGAAAAAAGTGATACTTTGTACAATGTTGGTGACCTGACTATATTCTAATCTTTTCTCCACACACTATTATTATACTACAATGAGATTAGGAAGACATATTCAGAAACATAATAGAGAGCCAGGGGGTGGAGAAAGTCTGGCATGCCTTGGGAAAATGTGCACTTTTTAAATGCATGTCAAAGCTATAGCCTAACGACTGTTGTGTAATGTAAGGTGATACAAAAGTTCCAGGCTACTTCCAATGGAAATTGCAACTGAATTGTAATATGGTTTTGTAACTAACTCATTTCAACCAAATACTAATGAACCCACAAACCCCAACTTCTACCCTAAGATAGAAAGAGTATTTAGTGTATTTTTTGTTGTTGTTGTTAGTGAATAAAATCCCTCGCGAGTGTATTTGGTGATAGCTATCCAAATATATGTCTATGCAGGGAAAAAAAAAATCTAAGAATCAGGTAGTTATCAATTTAAAAAAAATTCAAGCCCATTTCCTTCATCTTTGTTCTCACTAAAATGAACGAAGCATGTCTTCTCTATCAAAAGGCAAATAGCACCTCTACATGCACTTTGATTCCATCCCCCTCACTTTATGAAGCATCATTTAACTCTTCTGCATTTTCAACCTCTCCTTCACTTATTTTTTTGGCATTCACAGAGTGTAAAATGCACCCATTTAAAGTATACATTACAATAGATTTTAGTATATTCACACAGTTGTACAACCATCACCATGATCTAATTTTAGAATATTTTCTTCACTCCAAAAAGAAACCCCATACCCTTTAGCACTCACTGCTCAGTTCCTCCATTGCCCAGCTATCCTGTGGTCATGGCAATCACTAATATGCTTTCTGTCTCTGTGGGCTTACCTTTTCTGGATTTTTCATATAAATAGAGTCATACAATATATGGTTTTCGTATCTGACTTCTTTCCCTTAGTACAATATTGTGAAGATTCATCCATGTGTAACATGTTTCAGTACTTCATTCTTGTTTATGTTGTTGTTGTTGTTAGGTGCTGTTGAGTTGATTCAGACTCATAGCAATCCTATGCACAACAGAACAAAACAGTGCCCAGTCCTGTGCCATCCTCACAATTCTTGCTATGCTTGATCCCATTGTTCCAGCCACTGTGTCAACCCATCTTGTTGAAGGTCTTTCTCTTTTTTGCTGACCTTCTACTTTACCAAGCATGATGTTCTTCTCCAAGGACTGATCCCTTCTGATAACATGTTCAAAGTATGTAAGATGTAGTCTCACCATCTTTGCTTCTAAGGAGCATTCTGGTTGTACTTTTTCAGATTTGTTTCTTCTTTTGGCAGCCCGTGGTATATTCATGGTATATTCTTGTTTATAGCTGAAAAATATTCCATTGTCCAGGTGAATATACCTCATTTTGTTTATCCATTCTTCAGTTGGTGGACATTTGTGTTGTTACTACTTTTTAGCTATTATGAATAATGTTGCTATGGACATTCATGTATAAGCTTTTGTGTAAACATATGTTTTTACTTTTCTTGAGAATATACCTAGGAGTGGAATTGCTGGGTCATAGGGTAAGCCTATATTTAAAATTTTAAGAAGGCCATATTTTTTCCTCAGAGGTTGCACTCTTTCACAATGCCACCAGTAATGAATGTATAAGAATTCTGTCTTATCTAGTGCTGCTATAACAGAAATACCACAAGTGGATGGCTTCAACAAATAATTTATTCTCTCACAATCTAGTAGGCTACAAATCCAAATTAAGGGCATCGGCTCCAAGGGAAGGTTTTCTCTTTCTGTTGGCTCTGGAGGAAGGTCCTTGTCATCAATCTTCCCCTGGTCGAGGAGCTTCTCAGCATGGGGACCCAGGTCCAAAGGACGTGCTATTCTCCTGGTTCTTGTTTCTTGGTGGTATGAGGTACCACTGTCTGTCTGCTCCCTTCTCTCTTTTATATCTCAGAAGAGATTGGCTTAAATTGTAGATTAATCTTGTATATTGGGTTTACATACTGCCACTAATCCCATCTCATCAACATCATAGAAATAGTATTTACAACACATAGGGAAATCACGACTGATGACAAAATGGTGGACAATCATACAATACTGGGAATTATGGCCTAGCCAAGGTGACACATATTTTTGGGGACACAATTCAATCCATAACAGGTTTTAATGCTTCCACATTCTTGCCAATACTCGTTATTGTCATCTTCCTGATTATAGCCATCCTAGTGGATGTGACTTTTAGTGGATGTGAGACAGTATTTCATTGTCGCTTTTATTTGCATTTCCCTGATGTCTAATGATGTTGTGTGTCTTTTCATGTGCTTATTGGACATTCATTTATCTTCTTTGGATAAATGTCTATTCAGGTCTTCGTCAATTTTCTAATTTGGTTTTTTTGCTGTTGTACTGAGTTGTAAGAGTAGTTTATATATTCTGGATACAAATCCTTTTAATTTTGATGAATTCTTATCTATTTTTCCTTTTATTTTTTGTGCTTTTGGTGTCATACCTAAGAAATCATTCCTGCACAGTGATTTCTCTTTCTGATCTTTCCACATTCAAACAAGTTCAAACATCTGACATCTTACTGCATTTATCATGCATTTTTTGTCTCCTGTCTACTCACTAAAAAATCAGTTCTTCAAGGGCAAGAATTTACTTTTTTCCTGCTGTATCAACAACAAACAGACCAAGACTGGCCACATGATAATTTTACAGTATGCATTTGCTGAATATTTAGAAAGTTCCTTCTTGTTACTTCACCTCCCTCCAGCTATTTGATTATCTTTCTGTGCCCTTCCACAGCCAACTTTCTTTAAAAGAATTATCTAGGCCTCTTTAAATAATTTTTAAAAATAATTCACTTACCAATTTGTCATCTTAAAAATTCTTCTTAAGAAAATAATACAAATTTATGGTCAAGATAATCGATCGGTTTCCAAAGTTTCTCTGCAGTGCTTGGTAATAAGGCAATCAAACATATGAAGCAAATGTATGGAGATGTTTCATCTCAGAGGGAATACTTTTTTTCCCCTATGGTTTATAACAATGTTCCATCAAAATTCTCTTTTATCACCTTTAAATCTTTTCTGTATTCCCAACCTCATGCATTTTCATAATTAAATGTCCTGTATAGATTAAATATTCAATATCGATTTCAATTTAAATCTCATCTTCTACTCTCCATTTACAAAAGCTGGACTTTTGACTTCTAGACCTGAGGGGGTGGTGGGAGGGTCTAGTCTGTCATTTCACTCTTCTCCCTTCCTAGAACATTGTCACTGGTTTCTCTGACAAGGTTTATCTCTGAAATGCCTATTTCCTCTCTACCAGCCGGTACTAGTTGCATGCTTTTATAGCCAAGAAGAGAGATAGAGGACATGTGCATCATCTTTCAGTATTGGTGACTTGTAAGTAGTCTGACAGATTTTACTGATGTAAGCCTCTCTGCATCATTTGGGGGAAGGGGTGAGCAGAATTTACAGTCATCCTGTCTGAGGCTGTTCCCAAGGCTAACTGTGAGCCAGTTCTATATGAATCTAGGAGTCAGATTAGAGACCGAACATAAACTTCAATCCTTTAGTTCCTTCATCAATTTTGTAAGCACTTAATTCCCTGCATTAAAGTAATTAGGATACTTTCTGTGTCTGGCACTGAACCCTGACTGATAAACTCATCATTTTCACACATAGCTGAAAATGTCATCATCTGACACTCCACACTTTTCAATTCTAATACACCAGCTCACCCGGTTTTTCTCTGGACCCTTTGACCATTCCTATTATGTGTTCTTTCTGGATCTACCTCCTGTATCCAACCACTAGATGTTGTTATTGTTCATGGGCATTTCCTGGATCCTAGACCCTCTTTTGGAAACCCTGGTGGCATAGTGGTTAAGTGCTACGGCTGCTACCCAAGAGGTCGGCAGTTCGAATCCGCCAGGTGCTCCTTGGAAGCTCTATGGGGCAGTTCTACTCTGTCCTGTAGGGTCGCTATGAGCCAGAATCAACTCGAGGGCAGTGGCTTTGGTTTTGGTGTTTTTTTTAGACCCTCTTTTAATTCTACATTTTCTTCCCAGGATATATTCTCTGTGCAAATAATTTAATACCATCTGTATATCATTGACAAACGTTTATTTTTTGAACTCAAAGCACAAGTTTCAAATCTGTATATTCATAGCTGCCCAGTTGACTCCTGCACTTGGATTTCTTACAGATCTATCAACCTTCATATTCTCTACATATCCGTTTTTCCCCCATTGTTCTCTTCCTCAGCAAATCACTTATGCCAGAAATCTGAAAGTAATTCTCAACAGCCATGTTTTTCTCAATTTGCACATGCCACTCATCTCTATTTCCTGATAATTCTTTGTCCAGTGTACACCTTAAAGTTCCCCATCTAATCCACTTCTAATACTCTCTGATCTTAGATAGCAGAATCTTGTTTGAACCAAATTAACAACCTCCTAGCTGGTACCCCTGAATCCCCTCTTGACCCATCCCAATTCATTGTGCACATGACAGACAGGATCATCATTTAAAATGCAAATCAGTCTTTTGAAATTTACCCTGTTGTCTATTAGTCCACTACTCAGTGAACAACCTCCTCTCTAGACTTCACCTTCTTAGGAAACAATCTATAGTATCAAATTAGGGAATGTGTGTTGTTTTAGGTGCCCACAAGGTGATTTTTTGACTCATATTGACACCATGTGACAGAGTAGAACTGCCCTAGACTGAGATTATATAATCCTCTCTGAGTCCAAAGAATTATTTAATAAAATTATGAGTTGGAAGTAAAATATCTATTCATCTCCTCACATCTCCGCTCAAAATGTGATTGACTTTTCTAATTTTCTAATGTCATTATGGAAACACTGGTGGCACAGTGGTTAAGAGCTATAGCTGCTAACCAAAACGTCAGCAGTTCGAATCCACCAGGTGCTCCTTGGAAACCCCATGGGGCAGTTCTACTCTGTCCTATAGGGTCGCTATGAGTCGGAATGGACTCGACGACAATAGGTTTGGTTTTTGGTTAACATCATTATGGTTTCTGTAATCTACTTTAAATTATTCCAGCACAGAGGATGATTTTAATTTTACATATATATGTATATATATGTAGCTGTGTTAGTTTTAATCTAAAACCACAGGATTGACCAAATGCCCCAACAAGAATACACAATTGAGGCCTTATTCCAGAGAAGGCTAACATAAGCATTTCAGCTAACACTAGAGATCAAAAGGATGCAAGAATTATATTCTTAATGGTGAAATTAGTGGTATTACAAATCTATAAGGAGCCCTGGTTGCTCAGTAGTTAAGTGCTTGACTGCTAATCAAAAAGCCCGAAGTTCAAACCCATCAGCCACTATGTAAGAGAAAGATGTGGCAATGCCCATGGAAGCAGCAGTCAAGAAATCAAAAGGCACATTGCATTGGGCAAATCTGCTGCAAAAGACCTCTTTAAAGTGTTGAAAAGTAAAGATGTCACCTTGAGGACTAAGGTGCGCCTGACCCAAGCCGGGGTGTTTTCAATTGCCTTATATGCATGCGAAAGCTGAACAATCAATCAATAAGGAAGACTAAAGAAGAATTTATGCCTTTGAACTATGGTGTTGGTGAAGAATATTGAATATATCATGGACTGCCAGAAAAACAAACAATTCCATCTTGGAAGAAATGCAGGTAGAATGCTCCTTAGAAGCAAGGATGGTGAGACAACGTCTCACTTACCTTGGACGTTTTATCAGGAGGGACCAATTCCTGGAGAAGGACACCATGCAGAGTCAGCAAAAATAAGAAGACCGTCAACAAGATGAATTGACACAGTGGCTGCAACAATGGGCTCAAGCTAGCAAAGACTATGAGGATGGAGCAGGACCTGTCAGTGTTTTGTTCTGTTGTATATAGGGCCACTATGAGTTGAAACCAACTCTTTGGCACGTAACAACAACAACAGCAACAAAAATGCATAGATTAGCTGAACATTGCCAAAAGCCTCCCCATCTCAGTATCAATAAGGTCCATGTAGCCCCAGACATCTGAACCTTTAGGAATAGCACTCCAGCATTGAGTTCTAACAATCCAGCATTCAGCCATTTCCTTAAGGTTCTTGGTCACCTGACTCTGACCAGATGGGTGGCTAAATCCTCCCTTGTCAGAGATGAACACTTCTAGCAATGTGCAATTTGAACCCTTAAAAGGACAAAAGGAGGCTTCATAGGGATTTTAGAACCAGCAATGTGACTGTATGACTGTTGTGTTTGTGGAAGGTGGGTGTGGGTGTGTGAGTGTGTGTGCCTGTGTGTGTGAGTCTGCAGGTTTGTCTGCTAATAAATATATGTATGTGCAGGGGAATATAATCTGACACTTTCATTACAATTTTAATCTCAGGTTTGTAAGGAAGAAACTTGTAATCTTCCCTACATATGACTACTGGAGAATATATTTACCAAACCTAACAATGGGGCATAACTATATTGGCTCAGGTCAGTTTGAAACAACCACTAATAGCAAAGATGTTAAATGAAGTACAAGAGGAATAGTAACCCGTATTTATTTCAATGTCAGGTACAGCAATAAATACTTCATTTAGATCATTTATCTCTCTCAATTATTGTAATTCTGTGAGACATCACAGAAAAGAAATCACAGATGTTAAATATTATTCCTATTCATGCAGCTGAAAAATACTAGTATTAAATGTATCCGGTTTACAAATTTGTATCTTTTCAACTAATCCCTGATGACAGGCCATTTGCAGGGACCAGAGGGACTCTCCCACTGGACATTGGTAAAACATTGTTTGAAAGTAGGTATACACTTCTCAACTTAATGTCCTTCAAATTCTCTCTCCACATTCTACTTTTCATATTTAAAATCTATCAGCAGATTTTTTTCCTCTGCCTCTCCTACTTATGGTAGCACCTAGATTCCAGGCTCTAGGACTATGGAATTAGAGAGAAGTAGCAGTTAGAACCCACCAGGAGAAAGATGTGTCAGTCTGCTTCTGTAAAAATGACACCCTTGGAAACCCTATGGAGCAGTTCTACTCTGTCCTGAAAGTTAGCTATGAAGTGGTATCAACCCAATGGCAGTGGGTTTTGGGGTTTAGTAGGAAAGAAAAGGAGTCGTGGTGGTACAGTGGTTAAAGCACTTGGCAGCTAACTGAAAGGTCAGTGGTTCAAACCCACCAGCTGCACGGGGAAAAAGATGTGACAGTTTGCTCTCGTAAAGATTATAGTCTTGGAAACTCTATGGGTCAGTTCTACTCTGTTCTACAGGGTTGCTATGAGTAAGAATGGACTCAACAGCAACGGGTATAGTGGAAAAGAAAAGCAAAGTAGTAATTAAGCTGAGTTATGGAAAACTAAAGTTTCATTGCTTTGCTAAGTGAGTTCATAGATGTAGAACTTTATAGCTGTTTCATGCAAAAATAATTAAAATAGTGCTTCTCGTGCACACAGGTAAAATGAATGATAATCTGAAAATCTTAGAAGTTGCATCTGATTTAGCCAGTTGGGGAAAGCATTCCTGAGGTAGTGAGAAACTGTTTAAATGTTGGAAGTCAGAGGGTTTGGCAAGCTACTACACCAGAGTTCCAGAGCAAACCTGGAGATTTGACTGAGATAATTGCAAGCAAACAAGGAGATTGGAAGAATCATGAATACTCAGACAAAGAGATTTAAAATAGCATCTTTGTACAAATTTGTAGGGTATCTGAAAAGTCATTACATAGTGTAAACAGGAAGGTAGCAAGGTTAAAAAAAAAAAAAAAAGGTTAAAGCGGAAGTCAAATTGATGTGTTCACAACACTTTTAAGAAATTCCTGTAGTCAGGTAAGACTAAAGTCTGAGAGTGAAAAGATATTGAACCAGGCCAGGGAGAAGACACTGGCTCTGAAGCTTGGCAGCTGATACACTTCGTTAAGAAAATGATTGATAAGGTCTTCTTGTGCTGTTGTTAGCTGCAGGAGAGGCATTTCCCACTCATAGTGACCCTGTGTACAATAAAACGAAACACTGCCCAGTCCTGCACCATCTTCATAATTGTTATGTTTGAGCCCATTGTTGCAGCCACTATGTCAATCCATCTTGTTGATGATCTTCCAATTTTCACTGACCCTGCATGATGTACTTCTCCAGGAGGAACTGGGCCCTCTTGATAACATGTCTAAAGTAAGTGAGACAAAATCTCACCATTCTTACTTCTAAGGAGCATTCTGGTGGTTCTTCTTCCAAGACAGATATGTTCGTTCTTCTGGCAGTGCATGGTATATTCAGTATTCTTCAGCAACCAAATCTGTTGCCACTGAGTCAATTCCAACTCATAGTGACCCTATAGGACAGAGTAGAACTGCCTCATAAGGTTTATAAGGAGTGGCTGGTGGCTTCAAACTGCCGACCTTTCGATTAGTAGCCAAGCTCTTAACCACTGTGCCACAGTTCTTCTTTGGTCTACCTTATTCATTGTCCAGCTTTCACATAGATATGAGGCGACTGAAAATACCAAGGCCTGAATCTGGCTCACCTTGGTCCTCAAAGTGACAACTTTGCTTTTTAGCACTTTAAAGAAGTCTTTTGCAGCAGATTTACTGAATCAATATGTCATTTGACATCTTGACTGCTGCTTCCACGGACCTTACTTTGTGGATCCAAGTAAAATAAATCCTTGACAACTTCAGTCTTTTTGTTGTTTATCATGATGTTGTTTATTGGTCCAGTTGTGAGGATCTGTGTTTTCTTTATGTTGAGGTGTAACCCATAATGAAGGCTGTGGTCTTTGATCTTCATCAGTAAGTGCTTCAAGTCCGCGTCACTTTCAGCAAGCAAGGTTGTGTCACCTGCATCTTGCAGGATGTTAATGAGTCTTCCCCCAATCCCGATGTCACTTTCTACTTCATACAGGCCAGCTTCTCTGATTATTTGCTCAGCATACAGATTGAATCAATATGGTGAAAGGATACAACCCTGATACATACCTTTCCTGATTTTAAAGCATGCAATATCCCTTTGTTCTGTTTGAACAGCTGCATCTTGGTCTATGTAAAATTCTGCATGTTGCTAAAAAGCTGATTGGAAAATGTTTACAGCAGAATAAAAAATGGACACTTAGGAAGACTGGTCTTTGGTCTTCTTTTGTGTCCATCTTTTATACAGATAGATAGGAAAAGAAAAGAACATCAATTTAGATGATTAAAGAAACTCTCTCCTTCCAACTATCCAGACTGGGTCTGTTGTCTCCAAAGACACTTGGTGATCAGAATTACCTGGCAGCAACAAGAAAATATTTCTCACTAAACAGAAGGTTTTTCAAAGACCATTCAGTCAAGCAATTGGCTACCTCATTAACCAAACTGGGAAAGATTCCAAATGTTTACAAAATAGCTGTATTCAACACCTACAGACACATCCCAAGCTACTTTCTTGGGTTTTCTGTCTTTTTAGAGGCATTAAAGGAGACCACCATTTTTTTAGGCAGCATTTTAACACACTTCTGTTTTTTATTTCAGACAAAGCATGACTGACAGTGTTAAAGAAAATTATATATTAATCCTCCCCACCAAAACAAATAAATAAAAAACACATTTTCAGATACTTCTTGCCTCCATTGAGATTGGGGTATGAATTCCAAACCATTTATTTAAATGAGTTCATTTCATTCTTTGTTTAACTATGTATGCAAGCTGAACCAGTCAGAATGTAGAAGACATATAATTACCATGTCTATTCTCATTCTAAAAAACACTTTAAGTCCTTTCTTCAAATAAAATGACTTCAAAGAGCAGCATCCTGTTTTTATTCAGTTCTAGAACTTCTCACTTAAAAAAAGAAAAAGCATATTACTTGCACCTTGATTTGAAAAAAGTATAGTTGCTTAGTATTTTTGCAGCAATTCAGAGCATTAAAACAAGATCAATCTTGAGCAAAAGATTTTTATTTGAGATCCCTCTACCTCCACTTAAAGCCCAACTTTTACATCCTATATACATCCACCCTTAATTTCCTAAAAAAAAAAAAAATTTCCTAGTGACCTGCAATTTCCCCTTCCCTTTTAGGACCATAATAGGCCAGAACACACCACTGCTCCCCGTCCCCCGCAGCCTCGCCCCACAACCTCATGCTTCAGATGGTTCTACACACCTGTCCTTGACTGTAATGTTTCCTAGGCTGTAATGTTTATGGGAGCAGATCGCCCTGACATTAATTCTTTAGAACTTTGCTCACTGAATGGAATGTTAGTATTCAGATTCATTTCTTTGTTTTGATTAACTGTTAATGTTACTACCCCTCCAACGAAATGTATGTAAATTGTCTTAGTTCAAAGAAATGAGCCTGACTGTGGGAATGCCAAGCTCTATGGCAGGCGGCTCTGGGGATATTCTGAGCCAAGCATGGGCCACCTCTAAGGGAACAGACATGTGCCTCAATCCTGAAAATGAACACATATGGGTAGTAAATCTCAAAAGAGCAAACCCTAAGAGGCTAAGTCACAGGAGTCGTCCATCACAGCATTAGGTAATTCTTGAGTCTCAGGATGATTGATGTGTTTAATTTAAAGTGGCCTGGGTACACAGGATATGTTCCTGAAGTGGTAATAGGGTGAGTGGGTGAGGTGGAGGAAGAGATTTTTAATGGAAACAGTTTTTTCTTTCAAGCTCTCCTGTCCAAATGTCTTTCAAAAATCGGGGGGGGGGGGGAGGGGGAGTGAGGTGAGAGGGGTAGGGGTGGTAGTGTTTAAATTGTTGCTATATTATACAATCTTATCCCCTCCTTTTAAATACGAGCAATGTAAAAACTGCCTTAAATTTCGTTCAACAAGACATTTACATTTTATAAGAATAAAGCCTTTCATGGAAAACTTGTTTCGATTTGTCATGACAGTAGAAGAGAGTCACATGAACCAGTTAAAATCCAACTCATGAAACATTAAAAGATACCAGTTGAGGGAATGATGTTTGTATTGATGGACACCAGTCTTTCTGTTTAAGGGCAATTACGGAGTTGGAGATACATGTTACAAAAACAAAGACTATTATATTGCAAGACTGTCTGACCTTCACTGTTAATAAAAAAGCTTGTCTATATATTTTCTGGTTGTATTTGTAATTTAGTATTTCCAATATGCATAGTAAAATGTGATTTTTTAGAGTTGTACGGTTCTAGTATTAAAATTTGGCACATATGTGAAACATCTAGGTAGATTTGGTAAAGAAAATGCCTTGGCTTGGTCTGATACGACTGATTACTTCCTTGTATTTAATACCTTTTTGTAGTCCAGTCACTGCTAGGTTTGAATTTTACCATTTAGATAGGCAAATAAGTATTAATTTAAAAATGTAATAAATAAAAGTATAATTATAATATGTATTTAGAGCTATAAAAGAAAATAGTATGTCAAGAGCATATCACAGGAGACCCTAATGCAGTCTGGGAGATCAGAAAAGATCTCCCTCAGAAACTGTTACCTCAGCCAGTTCTGAAAGAAGCTTGGTAGCTAAACGGGTGGGTTAAAAATTGGAGGGAGAGCACTATAGGAAGAGAACCTGTATTAGATTCCTAAGGCTGCCATAGCAGAGTACCACAAAGTGGGTGTCTCAACATGATGGAAATTTATTGTATCACAGTTCTGGAACATAGTAGTCTGAATTCAGGGTATAAGCAAGATCATGTTGTCTCCAAAGGCTCTAGGGGAAGAATCTTTCTTGTCTCTCTCAGCTTCTGGTAGTCTCAGGTGTTCGTTGGCTTGCAATTCGGCATAAACCCATCATCATATGGCTGTCTTCCCTCTATCTGTTTCTATGTCTCTTCTCCTCTTTTATGGAATACCACTCATGTTGAATTAGGACCCATTCTAGTCTGCTATGACTTCATGTTAACTAATGACATCTTTCGACGGCACTGGTTTTTTTTTTTTTTTTTTTAATGACATCTTTAAAAATCTTATTTCCAAACAAGGTCACATTCACAGGTAACTGGGGTTAGGATCCCAGCATATTTTTGTAGAGGACAGTTCAATCCATAACAGGACCCAAAAGGGGAAAATGTGGTACATTTGAGGCACTGAAAGAAGATTATGGCAACTGGAGACTAGTGGACCAAGGGAAGAATTGTGAAAGATGAGGATGAAAGTATAGGCAAAAGGCAAATCACTGAGGGCCTTATAGGTCATACTAGAAAATTTGTTTTTTATCCTAAAGGTACTGGAAAATTATTAAAGTATTTAATCAAGGCATGGAATGACAGCCAACTCATGTAAATATCATCCTGGCTCCAGCATGAATAATGGAATGGAATTGGGCCAGAGTCAAAGTAGAAAGGTTGACTAGAAGGTTTTTGTATTAATCCAGCAGAAAGAATTGTACCTTCAACTTTAATGGCAATGGCAAGATGGAGAGAAGATGGTAGATATAAGAAAGATTCAAGCAGTAATACAGGCAGGATTTGGTGAAGAATGAGTGAAAAAACAGGAAGTTTTAGAGATATCGTGTAGGTTTTTCATTTGTACAACTGAATAGATGCAGTGTCACTTACTGAAATTAAAAATAAATAAACATGGGGATACAATTTTGCATGAGCTCAATTTTGATCATACTGGCTTTTAAGTTCCTTTGAGGCATCCAAAGAGAAATATTGAATAAGCATTTAAACCCATAAATCTGAAGCTCAGAGATAATTTGGGCTAGAGATATAAACTTTGACTCATTGATGTTTAGATGGAAAACAATATTATGGATGTGGAGAGAAGAGGATATAAGATAGAATCTCAAGGAACTAATTATTTAGAGGTTGTTTGAAAAGATAAGCCAGCAAGAAAGAGATTAGGAAATTATGTATAAAACCACTAACCCTTCTAAAGAACTTCCCAGATAGAGTAAAAACCCTAAAAATACAAAACCGATGATGTAGAAACAATAATATGTTGAATGTATTGTACTGTTAAAGTGGTTGTTGTGTGCTGTCCAGTCAATTTGACTCATAGCAACCCTATAGGACAGAGTAAAACTGCCCCATAGGGTTTCCAGGGAGCAGCTTGTAGATTTGAACTGCTGACCTTTTGGTTAGCAGATGAGCTCTCAATCACTGTGCCACCGAGGCTCCTCAAGTCTACAAAGAAACTGTTCTACATCTGTAAAAATGGTGTGGAGGTGGTGTCTGACCTCCTCTAACTTCACAAGAGGGAAGGAGAATTAAGATTAACAGCCCAAGGCTGATTCCTATGAAGCAGGGGTCAGACACACCTCTTCTCTCTGCCATCTTTACCAATTTTGACACCAACAGTCCCTTCTCCCATGGCATTCTCCACTTCTCTGCTGGGTTAGGTAATTCATTGCAGTGGCCACACAGAACTCACAGACCATACTTACAGTTATGGGGTTTATTAGGGAAGTAACAGGTTACAGTTCAGGCTCAGGAACACTCAAGGATACAGTTCTTCCATCAGGACAACCTCTTCCCCGCCACATTCGCAGGCACACCTCTCCCCGGCCCTAGTTCTCTACCCAAAGGCATTCAGCTTCCTCTCTCTGGCCTCTGGGAAGCTTGCTGCACAGTCTCCTGGTTCCAGGTGTCGGCTGCCATGTCTCTCCTGCCACCACTTCTCACTGTCTTCAGAGTTCAAGCTCACTTTCTCTATCTGTCTCCTGCTTCCAGGAGCTTCTCAGCGTGGGTATCCCAGGTTGAAAGGATGCACTGGCTCCTGGCCGTTCTTCCTTTGTGTTGGTGGTATTCTTTCTCTTCTGTTTCTGGGGTGGCTCATCTCAAGGCCAGCAGGATGGCAAAACTGACCAATCCATTTAGTGAGGCACAATGCCATATCTGCAGTCTCACCCAGTCACTTTGGTGGGAGTTACAAGACCATGGCTAGAAAGGCCACATAAAAGCAATCTATGGCACCACAACATCTGACTGTGGTGAGTAGCAGCTGAGGTCTTAAAAGCCTGTGAGGACCCATGTAAGATACAACTACTGGTCCCATCCTGTCTGGAGCAAAGGATAGCAAAGAAAACCAAAGACACAAGGCAAGGATTAGTCCAAAGGACTAATGAACCACAACTACGACAACCTCCACCAGACTGAGCCCTGAACAACTAGATGGTGCCCAGTTATCACCACTGATTGCTCTGGTAGGGATCACAATAGAAGGTCCTGGACAGAATGGGAGAAATATGTAGAACAAAATTCGAATTCCGCCCCCTGCACAAAAAAAAGACCAGACTTGCTGGTCTGACGGATACTGGAGAAATCCCAAGAGTATGGCCCCTGGACACAATTGTAACTCAGTACTAAAGTCACTCCACACAGTGTTTCATTCTGTTGTACATAGGATCTCTACTCAACGCCACCTAACAACAACATAGGCTGACTGGAGCCCTTGTGGCTCAGTGGTTAAAAGCTCAGCTGCTAACCAAAAGGTCAGCACTTCAAATCCACTAGCTGCTTTTTGGAAACCCTATGGGCAGTTCTACTCTGCCCTACAGGTCACTATGAGTTGGAATAGATTTGATAACGGGGTTTCTTTTTGGTATAGGGCCAACAATAACACATGTGAGAACATACTTCATAGTTCAATCATGTATACAAGACTAATGGGCACACCAGCCCAAAAGCAAAGGTGAGAACACAGGAAGGGAAAGGAAAACTGGGCAAATGGAAATATGGAACCCAGGGTGGAGAAGGGGAGAATGTTGACACATCACGGGGTTGGCAATCAATGTCACAAAACAATTTGCATGTCAACTGTTTAATGAGAAACTAATTTGTTCTACAAACTTTCACCTAAAGCACAATAAAAAAATTTTTTAAAGTATCTTGCTGCAGATTTTCCCAATGCAATATGTCATTTAATTTCTTGACTAATTCTATGGGCATGGATTTTTGTTTTCTTTATGTTGTCATGTAATCCATACTGAAGGCTGTAGTATTTGATTTTCTTCAGTATGATCTTTACTTTCACCAAGTAAGGTTGTATCATCTGCACATCGAAAGCTGCTAATGATTCTTCCCTCCATTCTGATGCCAAATTCTTCTTTATATAGTCCAGTTTCTTGGATTATTTGCTTACCATACAGATTGAATAAATTTGGGGAAAGGATATAACCCTGATGCACACTTTTCCTGATTTTAAATGATGCAGTGCCCCCTCCTTCTGTTCAAACAACTACATCTTGATCTGTGTACAGGTTATTCATGAGCACAGTTAAGTGCTCTGGAATTTCCATTCTTACAGTGTTATCCATATTTTTTATGATCCACACGAAGAATTCCTTTGTGTAGTCAATAAAACACAGGTAAACATCTTTCTGGTATTCTCTACTTTCAACCAAGATCCATCTGACATCAGCAATGATAGCTCAATATCATCAGTCAGAACAAGGCCAGGGGCCAACTGTGCAACAAATCACCAATTGCTCATATGCATGTTCAAGCTGAAGCTGAAGAAAATTGAAACAAGTCCATGTGAGCCAAGTATGATCTTGAGTATATCCCATCTGAATTTAGAGACCATCTCAAGAATAAACACTAATGACCAGAGGAGTTGTGAGATGACATCAAGGACATCATACATGAAGAAAGCATAGGGTCATTAAAAAGACAGGAAAGAAAGAAAAGATCATAGTGCATGTTAGAAAAGACTCTGAAACTTGCTCTTGAACATAGAGTGGCTAAAGCAAATGGAAGAAACAGTGAAGTAAAAGAGCTGAACAGAAGATTTAAAGGGTGAATCAAGAAGGCAAATTAAAGTAATATAATGAAATGTGCAAACACCTGGAATTAGAACATCAAAAGGGAAGAACATACTTGGCATTTTCTCAAGCTGAAAGAACTGAAGAAAAAATTCAAGCCTTGAGTTGCAATACTGAAGGATTCTGTGGACAAAAAATTGAATGACATAGGAAGCATCAAAAGAAGGTGGAAGAAATACAGAGTCACTGTACCAAAAAGAATTGGTTGAATCTGCACTGAAGGCATTGATGAAAAACAAAATTCCAGGAATTGATGGAATAACAATTGAGATGTTTCAACCCTCACTCATCTATGCCAAGAAATATGCTACCTGGCCAACAGACTGGAAGAGATTCATATATGTGCCCATTCCAAAGAAGATGATCCAACAGAATGCAGAAGTATCGAACAATATCATTAATATCACAGGCAAGTAAAATTTTGCTGAAGATAATTCAAAACTGGTTGCAGCAGTACATAGGTAGTGAACTGCCAGAAATTGAAGCTGGATTCAGAAGAGGACATGGAACAAAGGATATCATTGCTGATGTCAAACGGATCTTGGCTGAGAGTATAAGAAGGAGAACAACATAATGGCTCTGAAGTTGTGTATCTCTCTCTGATACCATCCTACTCCCTCACTACTCTTTTTCCCAGAGGTAATCAGCATACTAATATTTTAATTCATCATTGTTTTTCTTTTAATATCACAGATAAGCACATATTTAAATACTATGATTTTTTCATGTCTTCATATTTTTTCTGTGTTATATGCATGAAATCACACTTCTATAACCTGGCTGTTTTGTTTTATTTTTGGTCAATCTCATGGTGTTTTTTCAATATTGTGACTGTGAGTTTTATCGGTGCTCATGCAGATAACTGGGATACATTCATTAATAAAACATGCAATTACAAACCCTTTGTATCATGGACTCCAGAATACTACTAAAATAAGTATCAGCCAGAATTATTATGTTATTTACTTCTAAATCTAAAATATCTAAAGTTTCCAAATAAAAACAAATTGTACCATAGGAAATAAAACAAAAATGGCATTTAGTGATCCCCTCGGTCAAATCCTGACATTTTATAAATAAGCCATTGAAATCCAGAAAAATTAAATGGTTAAGTATACTTTATAAAAAATTCAGTTGCATTATCCAAGATGAACTTCCCAATTCCCAAATGTGACTATTTCCAATCATCAATCTGCCTCTGTCATAAGCACCTCAGGATAAAAATTGTGCTTTCCACATCTTTTCCTGCTCTGCTCTTTTACCCAGTATATGGAATCATGCTTCACACATAGTAGGATGAGAATCAAATATTTCAACGTGTTTGAAATTGTGCTCCATTTAAGGATGACTAGTTTTAGCTGGCAAAGTATCTTAATCTTAGTTTATGATTCAAAGGAAATCAAAGGCAAGTGGCATTTAAATCAAGAATGCACTTGGAGTCAACCTCTGTGGAAATGTATGACCTAAATATATGATTTCTCCTTGAATATCATAAGTATATTCATGACTTAGCAGTTCCTTTATGGACGGTAGACATGAGTCCCAAGAGCCAAATGGCTCTTTCAGAATAGCAGTTATAAAGATATGCTACTTTCCAAAGACAAAATGCAAAGGAGGAAAGGAAAATTGATATGTTTATGATCTCTCAGAGGCGGAGGAAAATATCTTGGTAATGATAGTATAATAAGGTATCAGCCTGTGTACTTCTCTCACCCAGTCCCAACCAGTTGAGGAACAGCTACAAAACTGATAGTTATGTGCAGAACTTGTATGGAATGTTATTAAATTTGGCTTTTAAGAAGTATATTTGCCTTTCCTCTGAAAAGCGCATGCAAATGAAAATGGATGTGAGACTTTTCATTGAGCAAAATAAAGTGAGACAAGAGTGAGATGACTCATTTAACATATTTAGGAAAATTGCATGATAGAATGCATTTCTAATCTGTGTGACATGAAACACAACTATTTTTGATGGTGTTTGGTAGTTTCTTATTAATACTAGAGAGAAATTTTCTAATTAATTTGTAGCCTAAAATTAACTTCTCAATGCATGCCAGTTCTGACCAGAAATAGACAGCATGGTGTCCCTTTCAGTTGTGCTGTACAGGCTACCACTCAAGGGATACCAAAGAAAGAACGGTTGGCCTTAGTTAACATGATAGCATGGACTTCAGGACTGATTGTTTGGCAACAGCCCATAATTAAGCAAAATGCTGCTTCGACATCTTTGTCCTGCTTTAGTAGTAATCAGTTTATCATTCCCACAGCTCCTCTCTTCGCCTTTCTTTTTACATCAATCATACACAGTTTTTGCATTCATTTATTTAATAAATGTTTATCTTCTCCAATGTGCCTGGTTCTGTGTTAGACACCAGAAATTGGTCAAATATAAAAGAAATACAGTCCTGACACTAAAAAGATGTTAAACAAATGCTGTACAGCTCCATCAGTCCCCTGCAGAAAAAAAGTCATATGTTTTTAGAAGAGAATAAGACTGGATGAAACAAGATGCAACCAAATTGATGTTGTAGTTTTCTTTAGTCCATGGCTCATTCTCCAACAGGAGTAGAATTATAAAGCTACAGAAATCAAAACAGTCTGGTACCGGTACAATGACAGACATATAGAACAATGAAATAGAATTGAGAGTCCAGAAATCTATGGTCGATTAATCTTTGACTAAGGTACAAAACCCTTCCAGTGAGGAAAGAATAGGCTCTATACGTGATGCTGGGACACCTGGGTTTCCACCTGCTAAAGAATCAACCTGGACCCATAACTCACGCCATGTACAAAAACTAACTCAGAATGGATCAAAGACCTAAAGGTAAGATCCAAAACCATAAAACTCTGAGAAAAAAAAACATAGGGGTAATGTTTCAGGATATAGTTTTGAACAATGGATTCTTAGATATGATGTCAAAAGCATGAGCAGCAAAAATCAAAATAGATGAATGGGGCTTTATCAAAATTAAAAACCTCCTTTGTTCATCAAACTAATTTATCAACAAAGTGAAGAGACAACCTACAGATTGAGAGGATATTTTAGGGAATCACATCTGATAAGGGCTTAATATCAAGAATATATAAAGAACCCCTACAGTTTAAAAATAAAGTCAAACAACCCAATCAAAATATGGGCAAAAGACTTGAGTAGAAATTTCACCAAGTAATAAATACAAAAGGCCAAAAAGAATATGAAGCTATGCTTAACAGCATTAGTCATTCCACCACCCACCACCCATTGCCGTCAAGTCGATTCCGGCTTATAGAGACTGTATGGGACAGAGTAGAACTGCCCTAGAAGACAGAATAGAACTTCCCTGTAATGTTTCCAAGGAATGGCTAGTGGATTTGAACTGCTGACCTTTTGGTTAGCAGCCAACCTCTTAACCACAAGGGCTCTCATTAGTCATTAGGGAAATGCATACCAAAAGCAAAGTGAGATATTACTTCATGCCCACTAAGACAGCTATGATTAAAGAAGCAGAAAGCCACAAGGATTTGGAGAAATATGAACCCTTACACATTCCTAATGGGATTTCGAAATAGTACAATCTCTGTGGAAAACAGTCTGGTAGTTCCTCAAAAAATTAACCATAGAATTAATATATAATCCAGCAATTCCATTTCTAGGTATATACACAAAAGAAATGAAAGGAAGAATACAAACAGATACATGCACACCAATTTTCGTTGCAGCACCATTCACAATAGCAAAAAATGGAAACAACTTAAATGTTCATCAATAGAAAAATGGATAAACAAAATGTGGTATATGTATATAATGGGATATTGCTGTTGTTGCTAGGTGTAATTGAGCTGATACCAACTTAAAGAAATACTGCCCTGTCCTAGATGATCCTCACAATTGTTGCTATAATTGAGCCCACAGTAGCAGTCACTGTGTCAGTCCATCTCATTAAGTCTTCCTTTTCTTCGTCGATCCTCTACTTTAGCAAGCATGATGTCCTTCACCAGGGACTGGTCCCACCTGGCCATCCTCACTTCTAAGGAGCATTCTGGCTGTATGTCTTCCAAGACAGATTTGTTCCTTCTTCTGGCAGTCCATGTTATAGTCAATGTTTTTCTCCAACACCATAATTTAAAGGCATCAATTCTTTGGTCTTCCTTATTCATTATTCAGATTTTTCCTGCATATGGGGCGATTGAAAATACCATGACTTCAGTCAGGTGTACCTTAGTTCTCAAAGTGTTTTTTAACATTTTAAAGAGGTGTTTTGCAGTAGATTTGCCCAATGTAATACACTATTTGATTTCTTGGCTGCTGCTTCCAAGAGTGTTGATTGTGGATCCAGAAAAAATGAAATCTTTGATAACTTCAATCTTTTCTCCATTTATCATGATGTTGCTCATTGGTCCAGTTGTGAGGATCTTTGTTTTCTTTATGTAGAGGTGTAATCCATACTGAAGGCTGTGGCCTTTGATCTTCATCAGTAAGTGCTTCAAGTCCTCCTCACTTTCAGCAAGCAAGATTGAGTCTTCTGCATATCACAAGTTGTTAATGAGTCTTCCTCCTGATGCCCCATTCTTCATATAGTCCAGATTTTCTGATTATTTGCTCAGCATACAGATTGAATCAGTATGGTGAAAGGATACAACCCTGACACACACATTTCCTGACTTTAAACCACTCAGTATCCTCTTGTTCTTTTTGAACAGCTGCCTCTTGGTCTATATACAGGTTCCTCATGAGCACAATTGTTTGGGAATTCCCATTCTTCCCAAAGTTATCCATAATTTGTTACAATCCACACAGTTGAATGCCTTTGTATAGTCAATAAAACACAGGTAAACATCTTTCTGGTATTCTCTGCTTTCAGCTCGGATCCATCCAACATCAGCAATGATATCCCTCGTTCCACCTCTTCTTTTGAACCTGGTTTTAATTTCTGGAAGTTTCCTGTTGATATACTGATACAGCTGCTTTTGAACAATCTTCAGCAAAATTTTACTAATGTGTGATATTAATTGTATTGTTCAATAATCTCCACATTCTGTTGGATATCCTTTCTTTGGAATGGCTACAAATATGGATCTCTTCCAATCAATGGGCCAAGTAACTGTCTTCCAAATTTCATGGCATAGAAAAGTGAGCACCTCCAGTGCTGCCTCTCTTTGTTGAAACATCTCAATTGGCATTTCATCAATTCCTGGAGCCTTGCTTATTACCAATGCCTTCAGTGCAGCTTGTACTTCTTCCTTCAGTACCATCAGTTCTTGATAATATGCTACCTCCTGAAATGGTTGAATGTCGATCAATTATTTTTGGCATAGCAAATATATATTCCTTCCGTCTTCTTTTGATGCTTCTTGCATAGTTCAGTATTTTGCACGTGGAAACCTTCAATACAGCAATTTGAAGTTTGAACTTTTTCTTTAGTTCTTTCAGCTTAAGAAATGTCAAACATGTTCTTTCCTTTTGATTTTCTTACTCTAGGTCTTTGCACACTTTATTATAATACTTTACTTTGTCTTCTTAAGTTGCCCTTTGAAATCTTCTGCTCAGCTCTTTTACTTCATTATTTCTTCCATTCACCTTAGCCATTCTACATTCAAGAGTAGGTTTCAGTCTCTTCTGATTTGCACTATGATCTTTTCTTTCTTTCCTGTCTTTTTAATGACCTTTTGCTTTCTTCACATATGATGTCCCTGATGTCATCCCACAATTCATCTGGTCTTTGGTCATTAGTGTTCAATTTGTCCAATCTATTCTTGAGATGGTTTCTAAATTCAAGTGGGATATACCCAAGGCCGTACTTTGGCTCTCGTGGACTTGTTTTAGTTTTCTTCAGCTTCAACTTCAACTTGCATATGAGCAGCTGTTTCTCAGTTGGCCCCGGTCTTGTTCTGACTGATGATATTGAGCTTTTTCATCATCTCTTTTCACAGATGTTGTCAATTTTATTTTTGTGTATTCCATTTGGTGAGGTCCACATGTATAGTCACCATGTATGTTGTTGAAAAAAGGTATTTCCAATGAATAGGTTGTTGGTCCTGCAAAATTCTGTCATGTACTCTCTAGTGTCTTATCTATCACCAAGTCCACGTTTCCAACTACCAATCATTCTTTGATTCCAACTTTCACGTTCCAATCACCAGTAATTACCAATGCATCTTGATTGAATGTTTGATGAATTTCAGACTGTAGAAGTTGGTAAAAATCTTCAATTTCTTCATCTTTGGCATTAGTGGTTGATGCATAAATTTGAATACTACTGTTATTAACTCGTCTTCCTGTAGCCATATGGATGTTATCCTATCACTGACAGTGTTGTACTTCAGGATAGACCTTGAAATGTTCTTTCTGATGATGAACGTGATGCTGTCCCTCTTCAATTTGTCTTTCCCGGCTTAGTAGATCATATGATTACCTGATTCAAAGTGGCTAATACCAGTCCATTTCAGCTTACTAATGCCTAGGATATTGATCATTATGCATTTCCTTTCATTTTTGATGACTCCAATTCTCCTAGATTCATACTTCATACATTCTACATTCTGATTACTAATGGATGTTTGCAGCTATTTCTTCTCATTTTGAGTCATGCCACATCAGCAAATGAAGGTCTTGAAAGCTTTCCTCTATCCACATCATTAAAGTCAACTCTACTTTGAGGAAGTAGCTCTTCACCAGTCCTATTTTGAGTGATACATGCTACAGCATGGATGAACATTGAAAACACCATGCTGAGTGAAATACGCCAATTATAAAAGGACAAATATCGTGTGATTCTACTTATACAAAATATCTAGAATAGGCAAATGTATACAGACCTAAGTTTATTAGTGGTTACAAAGGATAAATAGTAGGAAAGGGAAAAGGGGGGCTTGTTCTTTAGGGTATGCCAAGCCTCTGCTAATGGTTATGGATAAATATGGAAGTGGACAAAGGTGATGGTTGAATAACATCAATGTCACTAAATTGTATATGTGAATAATGTTGAAATGGCAAATATTTTGTTATGCAAGAAATCCATCGGTTGTAAAATGGATCTGTTCCTAGCTGTGTCATTAAGACTTTAAGTGAAATTTATAGGTGAGTTGGAACAGACGCATAAGGTCCTTATTCAGACTGACTTTAGTGGAAGAAAAGACTTGAAGCCTTTTTAGTGATTTAAAAGCTGCACATACAGTGAGTGAAGGTGATTATGATAAAGAATTTGTTGGAATGGGGTGGTTCAATCTTTTCAAACCGAGGGCAAATTTACATAACATTAAAGGACAAGTAGGAGTTGCCTACAAATCGGATGTTTACAATCTCTGAACTGCCAGTATACTTACCATAGTAAAAAATGAAACAAAATAAAAATCTAGGAATAAATTTAATAAAAGAGATGCAAACCTTATACACTGAAAACACAAAGAATTGTTGAAAGGAATTGAAGAATACTTAAATAAATGGGAAGACATCCCAAGTTCACTAATCAGAAGACTTTAAAAAAAAAAAAATGAAGACTTAATATTGTTAAAATGACAATTGTCTCAAAATTAATCTACTGATTCAAAAAAATCCTCATCAAAATCTTAGATGGTTTTTTGCAGAAATTTGAATAATCATTCTAAAATTCATATTGGAAAGCGAGGGAGCCGGAATAGCCAAAACAATCTGGAGAAAGAAAAACAAAGTTAGAGGAATCACACTGCACAATTTCAGAACTTATTATAAAGCTGTAGTAATCAAGACAGTGTGGTATTAGCATATGGACAGATATATAGATCAACAGAATAGAATTAAGAGTTCAAAACCCTTAAATTTATGATCAGTTGATTTTCAACAAGTGTGTCAAGTTACTTAAATAAGAGAAAGAATAGCCTTTCAACGAATAGCATTGGGACAATGGATATTTACATGTAAAAGAATGAAGTTGGACTCCTACCTCACATTAGATAAAAAAATAATAATAATAATAATTCAAAATGGTCCATAGACCTAAATGTAAGAGCTAAAACTATAAAAACACTTAGAAGAACACATAGAAATAAATTTTTGTGACCATAAGTTAGGCAATGGTTGCTTATATATGACACTAAAAGCACAAGTGGCTTAGGTCACCTCCTTTAACCCTCATTTTGTTGAGTTTGCAATGTTAAATACCCAAGACATTTAGCTAGTTAGTGACAGAATTAAAGTTAAAAACACCAAAGCTCAAGGTCTTCCAATGAGACACATTCCCTCAAAGAGAACCCAAGAAAGCAAAGGATATCTACTTTTATTAGAGTATAAACCCGAAACCAAACCCAGTGCCGCCGAGTCGATTCGGATGGATAGCGACCCTATAGGACAGAGTAGAACTGCCCCATAGAGTTTCCAAGGAGCACCTGGAGGATGCGAACTGCAGACCCTTTGGTTAGCAGCTGTAGCACTTAACCTCTACGCCACCAGGGTTTCCTTATTAGAGTATAGCATGTTTAAAACAAAGATCACAGTTTAAGTCTATCAATTAATAAATTGTTGATGGATTTTGTTTTTGAAAAAAAGAAATTTTCCCATTTCAGTTTGAAAATTGATATCTCACCTGTAGTATTTCCTTCCTATACACATTTCTATCTATGCTGTGCTAATAGTTTTACATGTGTGATTCTCTGCCAGAAACGCCCTTTCTGTCTTCTTCAACTGAAGAAACACTATTTATCCTTCATGATACAGCTTAAGAGTTACCACTCTTGGAAGTATTTTCTCTCCAGTAGTCATTTGGTGACACCCTGTTGTCTACTCCCACAGAACTTTCCTGACTACTGTACCACTCATTTTTCATTGTATTAAAATTGCTTATTTTTCTCCCTCCTCTACAAGACAGTGAACATTTGAAGAGTATGGTATGTGGCGTATGATTTTTTTTTTTTTAAAGCTGTAAGGGCCTAGTATAGAGTAGCTATCCAATAAACTTTTATTGAACAGGCGAATAACCCTATTTTCTCTGCATTTTGTAGAAAAATTGCAGCATTTTTAAACAGTTCTCTCACAATGCAGGGCTGTTTTGGACTGCATGTATTAGGAGTGGAGGAGAACGCAAGGACAGAGTTGTTTTGTACATAGCTACAGAAATAAAACACTCAAATAAATTATAAGAACTCATATGTGTACTTACCTTAAATACCATGATGACTGATAGGGCCCAGAGGAAAAGTCTTTATTAATAACATATTTTCAGTTATTTTATCTTTTATTTATTTTTGAAACATCCATGGAAATAAAAGTTTTAAAAATGATACCCCAAAAATGAAAACAGCATGAAAATATTTTTTCGATGGATTTTAATATTGTGATTGTTAGGATTGTGCGTCATCTTGGCTGGGCCATGATTCTTGGTGGTTTGGCTGTTATGATGTAGTTTGGCAGTCATATAATGATGTGAGCACCTCTATGATTTGATTTGGTATAATGTGATCACCTCCATGATGGAATTTGCTGCGAGTAACCAAACATTTGAAAGGGAGTTTCCTTGGTGGTGTGGTCTGCATCCAATATAAGTGGACTTTCTGGCAAGACTCGTGGGCTTTTGCTCACTTTGGATCCTGCAGCTAGTTTCTGTCCATCTGACTTCTGATTCTTGGGACTTGAGCTAGCAGTCTACTTGCCGTCTAGCCGCCGATTTTGGGATTCACCAGTCCCCACAGCCTGTGAGCCAGAGCTCTGTTGACTTAGCGATCTTGGGTTTGCCAGCTACATGAATCAGAAGCCTCCTGCCTGATCCATATTCCAGCCTCTACAACCTTATGAGCAATTTTCTTAATATAAATCTCTCTCTACATATATATTTGTAGGCTTTACTGGTTTTGCTTCTCTAGGGAACTCAGCCTAAAACAGATATGTAACCTTTAATTTGTCATTATGTGTTAGATATTATGAGAAGATTAGTGGAATGTGTAAAAGTGTCACAGAAATGTTTTTGTATCAGCTAAGACAGATTAAGAGAGAATTGAGAACGATTACAAATCTGTTCAATTTGAAAGCGAAATTCACTTAGGTATTTATGCACTAAATTTTGTGACAATGTTATCTTTAAAATCTTAAGACTTGATGGATACAAACACACACACACACGCCATATCACATTTATTCACCTTGTATTATAAAAGAACATGTGAGATATAAAGTAAAAAGGCCAAAAGGGATTTCAAGTCATTAGAGTCCAAAAAACCTCTGCCTGACATCAAAGAGTGAACCTGTTCCATTGTAGGTAATTTTCTCCTTCCTAATGGTAGATACCAGATGGCAATGTGAGGCATAGTATATTAAACCAAATACACATGGGAGAAGTTGCCAAATACATCTAAGTAGAACTAAATGGGATACTGTTGCACTATTCAACATAATTCACCATCCCTCCTCACTAGTTGAGCCAAAAACATTCCTGTTAACTCTTTGCTGACTTATGGCACATACCGTATCTCGACCACGTTTTATGACTCTGGAGTTCTTTGGAAAGAAGGTAGCCTGATTTTAATGTGGTTAGCCTCAAGGCGGGAGCTTTTTGAAATGTGTGAAACACAAGGACCCTGAGTTCGAGCCTCATTTTTGTGTAGGGTGACTATTGTCTTAGGTGATGCCTCCTGGATGTGTGAATTTTCTAAACTTTTGACAAGTTTACCTTTATTTCTGTGAGATAAGCCTCCTCACTATGTTTCCTGGTTACTATATTCTCATGAGAATGTGCTTCTCATGAGAATAAGCTATTCCCAATCTTCATTCAGTCACAGTGACCATTTTCTCCCTGACACCAATCTTTGTTTCCAGGTATTACTGACTCCCTGCTTTTCTAGCTTTTAAACAGTTAACAACACCTTTTCAGTAAGTAATAATGCATTCCAGTGGTTTTTTTCAAGAGGCCCGAACTCCTATAAGTTGTTCTTACCCTGCATTCAATCTTAGGGCCCAGTCATTGCTTCCACGTGTAGCAGGTGGAATGCGCTGCTGTGAACAGCTCTGAAGTACTCCAGGGCAAATGTTTCTGCTTCTTATCTGTTAGTACTGCTTTTGTTAATAATGAAGAATACATAGTAGTGGTAATTTCCTGAGATTAAAATGTCTTTAGTTTTATTTATTTGGCCTGTCAGTACTGGCTTTGCAGTAATGAAGAATGCATTGTAGTGGTAATTTTCCTGAGATTAAAAATCCCTTGGCTTTATTTCTTTGGGCTATAAGTACTGCTTATTCAGTAAGAAAGAATGCATTGTACTATGTTTTGAAAAGTTTCATGAAAAATAATAAAAAGGCTAAGAAGGAGACTAGAATAAAATGTATATACAGTCATTACCAGGTACCTTCTTATTTCACCTCAGGTTTTACCAATTTTCAAGAAATAAAATTTAAATTTTTTAAATGATTTTATCATTGACTCATATCAGAAGGATTTACTACGTCCAGCATCTGCTGGAATATATACGATCCCAGGTAATTGGTATCAAAATCCATAACTCATAATAAAAATTCTGAATTGGTTCTTTAGTCAGCATGCCTTCCATTAAGTCAAAACACATAGTATCAACAAAAAACTTAAAGAGGAAAATAACTGAGTCTAAAAGGGTTTTAATTTCGTTGTCTAACAGAGACCGGCCATTTAGCGATTTAGAATGTTACCCATAAATTTCCTTCCTTCTCGATGCTATTTGGCAGACTTGAGACTCTTTATACTTTGATTCCAATGTTGATCCAAGTTATCAGTCATACATTATTTGATTGAAAAAAGACCTTGTAACCTCATTCCTTTGTTTTACTGTGAAGAATGTAGCAAGGTTTACACAGCCTGTAGCTCGGATAAGAATCAACTTCATTGGTTAGTATTCAGCCACAAACAAAATGTGATTAGCATTGTCCAAAGTAAACAAATCCTTATGCCAATGCCCAATCAGGCTGAAAATGTTTGCAGACTCTCTGCAATAAGTTTATCAAAAGAATGAGCCTAAAGATGAATCCCTTGAGCTCTTATTTACATTATTCTAACACCTGACCCATCTAAAATTCCCAAATGAAATTTCATTTAGCCTCTCCATTTCTTGCCTCTTGGAACAGATTCTCTTTTTTTCTGTTCCAAAGATACCCTAGATGATGACACCCTAGAATGGTGGTACCCGGAGGATGCCCTAGAATCTCTTGGCAAGTGACCAGGCTATTGAGACCCTTGGCCTTTGGCATCCAAATCAAGAAGATTATCACACACTTAAATAGATAACTTTAAAAATACATTCTATTTTATGAACATTTAAAGTTTGGGTAAACATGCTACAGCTTCAACTATTTCACCAAAAATAAATAAACACCATGGATATTCCTCTAGGCTCCAATCCAAAATGAAAAGGTGAAAGGTCTTAAGTACTTTTCTCTCACCTTTTCAAAAGAATCAAAAAAGAAAATGTCCTTGGTGTCTTTGAAGTTACCTTCCTGGCCAAAACAAACAATGTTAAAACTGGAAAGGGGAAATTTTTCTACCAAATGTGTAACTTAGAATTTATTTAATATCCTTATTTGTTAAAGCTAGATCACTGGACCTCAGAGTCAGTGACCTAGACAAGTGACTAAAAAGGGCAGTCATGAAACAAATAAGCTAAACTTCTTGTCAGGAGAATGGAACAGAAACAGGTAAAGAATAGTAAAGAAAGCCAAGTGGAAGAAGAATAGTGTGTCTCATGCTAGACAGCCATTTAGACCATGTTGTATCTCAGTCATTTAAATATGTTGGGATTCTATTCTTGCTGTCCCTGCTGTTACATCTTCTGAGAATCATGATGCAAGCTAATACTCACACCTGTATCTTGTTGCATCAAGTTAGTATACCTTGTCTTTCTACAATTTAGATTTAAGAAATAAACTCCTCTGTATTCCCTTCTGGAGTCTGTGGGTGATACAAACACTCAGCTACTAATGGAAAGGTTAGAGATTTGAGTCCATTCAAAAGTGCCTTGGAAGAAAAGCCTGGTGATGAACTTCTAAAAAACTCTGTGGAGCACTGTTCTACTCCGACACAGAAGGGGTCACCATGAGTCAGAACTGACTCTACAGCAACATAATAGTTCCTTCCAATAAAATTTTGTCACTTATAGCATGTCTTTGTCCTTTAAAAAGGTTATTTACATTTTTCCATAACAGTAATTTAATATTTTGTGCTCTTTAAAAATTTATCAACAGTGATTTTAATTATAGTAATATAACAATTTTCTCTAAGAAAAATTTTACTGTAATTGAATGCATAGAGAGAGAAATGGAGTCTGAGTCAATAAGCTTATATTACTCAAAACAGATTACTTCAAAAGAAAATGTCAAATTAATTACCTTTAAGACACCATTTTTATTTAAATACAGGCAGTGTCTGGGTTACCAACGAGATCCCTTTCTAACTGTGTCTTTAAGAACTTGTAGGTAAGTTGGTCCAGATACATATGGTTCTTCTGTAGCCTTACTACACTGCAAGAAGAGGCTCTGAAGCCTTTTCAGTGATTTAAAAGCTGTACATGCAGCGAGTGTAGGTTATTATGATGAAGAATTGATGTGAATGGGGTTGGTTCAATCATTTCAAAGTGAGGGCAAATTTATGTAACATTAAAGGGCAAGTAGGAGTTGTCAATAAACTGGGTGTTCATGACGTGGGGACTGCTTGTACTTATACAATCCTATGCACTATCTTGTTTTGTATTTAATGATGATTTTCTTGTAAAGGCTTCTCTTTTTTTCCTTCTTCTTATTGGCCTATGATTTCACCATAATGCTAATATTGCATATCCTTCTAATCAAACCATCTGTTGCCCAGAATCATCTTTCTTCCTGGAAATACCCTTCCTTAATGCCTATGATTCTGGTTTCATTTTGGATCTTGTTCTTATGACTCTATTTCCTATTATATTTCTCTACAATGCTTTCAGTGATATTTAGGAAATAAGGAGCATTTTTATGAAGCACATACCAAGGTTCTGAAGGAGGCATATTTTTCTCATGTGGGAGACGCACTCCAGATGACTCCTTTAACATCCTTCACAGCTTCTGTCTCTTGCTACTAGAATCCTCTTTCTAGCAGACAGACAGCTCTCTTGAGTGAGGATATTGTGAAGATGGCTAAAATTGATTTCCTTCTACCCTCCGCTCTTGGTTCACAGAAAACTCACACATTACTAAGTGTGTGAGTGTGCATGTGCATGCGAGAATTAGAATTCTAAATACTAGCTCTGGCAATAGCTCCTTACCAGTAGCCATATATGCAGGAGAGATGCCTACTTCCTAATGAGGGCCACCACAATGAATTAGTGTCAACATATTTCAGGTGTGTAACTTGCATATGCAGTACATGAAACCTTAGCAGAGATGGTATGTGTACTAATTATATATATGATGAATCACTGGCTAGAAGCCCTGGATCTTGCTCTTTTGAGAGCCCTCAAACTGGATCCAATCCACGGTGATGGTCTAAGCATCTGTCAGGGAGAGAGACCACACATACCTGCAAGGCAAACTAATGGACCATCACAGACATTCCCTAGATGTTGACGTATTGTGGCTTTCTTTCCATATTTTAAAGAATTATGCCAGAGTATAGTGTGTATATTAATATAAAGGGTTAGCTTTAACAAATTATATAGCTTTATATTGGTTAATCTTTTGTTATGTTGATTAATTTTATAATAATTAAAAAAAAAAAAAAAACCAAACTCGTTGCTGGCAAGTCAATTCCGACTCATTGCAACCCTACAGGAGAGTGTAGAACTGCCCCATAGGGTGTCCAAGGACAGCTGGTGGATTTGAACTGGCAACCTTCTGGTTAGCATCTGAGCTCTTAACCACTGCACCACCAGGGCTCCAGTCTTATAATAAGTATAACTAATTTGAAAGGTCCTCCTCTGGTTCCACATTGTTAAGTCAAATGCACTCAGAATTGTACCATGATTCATTTAGACATTCCTCTGCCCCATAACTGTATTCTGCCCCATAACTGTAAGGACTATGAAGAGAGAAAAAAAAAGAATGCTGTTGTAGTGGACACCATGATGCACCTCCCAGATCACCTGTATGAAATAAAGAACTTTTTGCCTTCAGCTGTTGGTAGTGAAATTGGAAGGTAGTCCTCAGCTATCATCCATCTTTAGGGAGAGTCAGCCAAGAAAAACTGCCTTGCTCCATGTCTAGTCTCCTTCCAGGGACAACCTCCCCAATGACTAACCGGTGAAGAGGTATAAAGGTCCAGCACCCTCAACAGAACTCAGGACAAGTCCCAGCTCCAGAACTGCAGCCCTTGGTTGGATTTAAAACATGCCCTGACTTTTCCCTCTACCTTCCATAGGTGTTACTCCCGAGAACACTCCCTAATAATGTCCTGCATACTAAATACATCTTACAGCCTACTTCTCTGCTATTCTACCTGCATCAATTTTTCTCTCCCTATCCTGCAAGTTTTTTTCTTTTTTATATCCTGCTATTTGACCCTTAGTGGCACAGGTTAAGAGCTACAGTGTGAGCTATGACTGCTAACCAAAAGGTCAACAGTTTGAATCCACTAGCCACTCCTTGAAAACTCTATGGGGCAGTTCTGCTCTGTCCTACAGGGTCACTATGAGTTGGAATTGACTTGATGACAGTGGGTTAATCCTGCCATTTACTCTGCCTTACCTTCCTCCCACTCAAATAGGTACAGAGAATAGATCTTCCAACCAGCTCCATAGTCTGATACCCAACCTGCAAATGGATACCAGTCACCCTTTCTTGAAAGCACTCCTAATTTCTATGGATGATTTTCTTGAAGCTCCCCTTACGCAGCTTAGAAGTACATTAAAAAAAAAAAACAAAAAAAAACCTCCTCCTTCTGCCTGCTATCTCAGGTGCTCTGTCAGTCCTCTGCATTTGAAATTTTCATGATTACTCATGCCTTCAAAATCATGGTACAAGATGCAAGTTCTCCAAAGGGGCTTCTCACTTTGCTATGCTCCAGGGCTGCACAAAGACAGTCCAGGCATGTGCAGTTCAGTAATCTAACACAATTCCAGGGCCCATTCTGTTAGGTATCTTCAGTCTCTCAGAATTTTCTCACGTCCTTCTTCACTTGGCTTGATAGGAACAGTGCACTCCCCTTTGTTTCCCCATACTACTTTCCTCCTTTGCAAAACTCAAAGAAGATTTGGGCATAAAAATGATTTGAAGATTATCTGTAAATTTTAGTTATTTATTATATCCCCATTTTATGTTCACAAACATTCTTTATTTGGCTATTCTGCTATCAATATATCTGACATGTCTTATTTTCTCTCTATCCCTCTGCCCCAAGCCTTGTGTTCCCTTTTGCATATAAAAACAAATTAAGTAGTTTTATATTTAATATTGCTAATAAGAACTGCAACAGGCTCTGCTTTTGGAGTTGTTTATCTAGTTTGGTGATGAATTCATGCTGAGTCACCACTTTAACTCAAGGGCCCAATTGTAATCATGTACGAATACTAGCCAAGACCCTTGTCTGGTGGCAAGAGGAGAATGAAGAAGGGGTTGAATGGACTCAAGGAATACAGGGTGGAGAGGAGGAATGAGCTGTCTCATTAAGGGGAGAGCAGCTGGCAATGCTTGGCGGGGTATGTATGGCTTTTTGTATGAGAGACTGACTTGATTTATAAACTTTCATCTAAAGCACAATAAATAAATTAAAAAAAAAAAAAGAATACTAGCCAAGGTCAGGGGCTCATTTTCCCATGGATCAGAGTTCTTTAATCAAATAATTGATTCCTGGAGCCCTAGTGACACAGTGGTTCAGACCCTGGCTGCTAAACAAAAGGTTGGCATTTAGAATCTACCAGCTGCTCCTTGGAAGCCAAATGGAGAAGTTCTACTCTGTTCTGTAGGGTCCCCATGAGTCTTAGTCAACTGAATGGCAACTTTTTTTATTGTTGTTGGTTTTTGCTATCATTAAGGACATGGAGTCCCTGGGTGGTGTAAATGATTAGCACTTGACCACTAATGTAAAGGTTGGAGATTTGAGTCTATCCAGAGGCACCTCAGAAGAAAGGCTTGATGATCTGTTTCCAAAAAATCAGCCACTGAAAACCCCATAGAGCCCAGTCCTACTCTGACAAATGTGTGGTAGCCATGAGTTGCAATCAACTTGACAAAAAGTGATTATCACTCAGGATGTAGTGCCACAATTTAAACTATCCATCCTATACTTGCTTACTGAAAGAGAAGAGAACTTGAAGCACTTACTGATGAAGACCAGTGTCTACAGCCTTGGGTATGGATTACATCTCAACATGAAGAAAACAAAAATCCTCATAACTGGGCCCATAAACAACATTATGATAAAAGGAGAAAATATTGAGGTTGTCAGGGATTTCATTTTACCTGGATCAACAATCAATACCCTTGGAAGCAGCAATCAAGAAAAGGACATACTGCATTAGGCAAATCTGCTGCAAAAGACCTCTTTAAAATGTTAAAAAGCAAAGATGTCACTTTGAGGACTAAGTTGTACCTGACTCAAGCCATGCTATTTTCAATCATCTCATATGCATGCAAAAGCTGGACAATGAATAAGAAAGATGGAAGAAGAATTGATGCCTTTGAATTATGGTGTTGGGAAGAATATTGAATATACCATGGACTGCCAAAAGAAGGAACAAATCTGTTTTGGAAGAAGTACAGCCAGAATCCTCCTTAGAAGTGAGGATGACAAGACTTTGTGTCATATACTTTGGACATGTTGTCAAGAGGGATCAGTCCCTGGAGGAGGACATACATCATGCTTGGTAAAGTAGAGGGCCAAAGAGAAAGACCCTCAACCAGGTGGATTGATACAGTGGCTGCAAATACAGCAATGATACTGTTCTCAAACACAGCAATGATCATGAGGATGGCACAGGACCAGGAAGAGTTTTGTTCTTTTGTACATAAGGTCACTATGAGTTGGAACAAAGTTGGTGACACCTAACAACAACAGCTATCCTATACTACCTTGGTCTTCTGCATCTCACTGAGCCCTGGAAGCAAGCGACAGCATGAATCCTCGCGGAAGTATTTTTTTTCATGGAAGTGGCTGAACTGATTTAGCTTGTTAACTTGTACCGCATGTCCCTCATGCAGTAAAATTCCCTACCTCTCAGCCACCAGACAGAGTGCATCCATTATTTATAGTATATGTGCCTTAACGCTTAGAACAAGATTAAGTAACATAATAGCCTGTTTTCCTCTAGATTCAAGCAGGAGGATTTTATTATCTACCTCAATAAAAAATAGCATGGTCTAATTAATTGAATTTTATCTGTTTTAAAAAATATCTTTATGCCTAAATCTTTTGATCATGTTGTTGGTGTTCTTCCCTTTTTGGAAGGTCATTTCAATGATACTATTCTTTAATCTTAAAATCCCTTTCCTAAAAATGCTCTGCCTTACTGATTAGAGTCCAGATTTCCTTCCACACCATCAGAAAAATGTGCACTGGTAGGTAGCAGTCAAATAGACAAGATCATTCAAGCATATCTCAGTTAGTGAAGAAACTTTCGATGCATCTCATTTATCGTTCTCAGCAAACAAAACACTTTAGAAATGTTTTCTTCAGGTCAAAAGGCAAATTTAGCATAATAGCTACCCAAATTTTTATTTAATTAGATCATAGGGGGATTTGGGCCTTAGCTGTGTATGATGTGAATAGTATTGCAAAATTGTAACCCACTGAGAAAGGAATATAATTGAGAGAGTGACCTTGGCACATTAGAAAAGGAAGCATGGAGGCTTTTGACAGCACAAAAATAACACAATTACTATTAGGCTAAAGCTCAGGGAAAAGCAGCTGTAGTTGTAAAAATTAAAAAAAACTATCTCACTGTTTATTTTCATATTGTTGGGTATAGACTTTGGGTTCCAGTATGTGGCATACTCTATTTGGAATGATTTATGAAAAGTAAGAAAAATTATGTGTTAATTTGTTCCCCCCTAAAAGACATGTTAAATGGAGCCCTGGTGGCACAGTGGTTAAGCAGTTGGCTGCTAACTGAAAGGTCAGTTGTTTGAACCCGCCAGCTGCACAGTGGGAGAAAGATATGGCAGTCTGCTTCCATAAAGATTACAGCCTTGGAAATTCTATGAGGCAGTTCTACTCTGTCCCACAGGGTCTCTATGAGTCGGAATTGACTTGACAGCAATAGGTTTGGGTTTGGTTGTTTGAAAAGATAGCTAGAAGTTTTTTTAATCCCCTGTGTGTGTGAGTGAATGTGGCATTATTTTGAAATAGGGTCTCTGCAGATGTAATAAATTAACTTACCATGAGATTATACTGGAGTCGGTGGGTCCTAAGCCAATATTACTCATTTACTTAAAAAAAGAGAGAAGAAACACAGAGACAGACAGATGCAGAGGTAAGGTGACCCTGTTAAAATGAAGGCAGAGATTAGACATATGCTGCTACAAACCAAGGAATGCCTGGTGCTGCCAGAATTTGGAACAGATAAGGAAAGATACTCCCCTAGCGCTGTCAGAGAGAGATTGCAACCTGGATTCAGAATTCCAGCCACCAGAGCTATGAGAGAATACGTTTCTGTTCTTTAAGCCACCCAGTTTGTGGTACAGAAATCCTAAAAAACTAGTACTTTAAGGGGACGTCAGCACAATTGGACTAAATTAAAAGCAAAGAAGTTTCCTGAATAAACTGAATGCTTTGAAGGCCAGCGTAGCAGGGGCACAGGTCTGGGGACCATGGTTTCAGGGGACATCTAAGTCAATTGGCATAATAAAATCTATTAACAAAACATTCTGCATCCCACTTTGAAGACTGGTGTCTAGGGTCTTAAACACTGGCAAGCAGCCATCTAAGATGCATCAATTGGTCTCAACCCACCTGGATCAAAGGAGAATGAAGAACACCAAGGACACAAGGTGATTACGAGCCCAAGAGACAGAAAGGGCCACATGAACCAGTGACTACATCATCCTGAGACCAGAAGAACTAGATGGTGCCCGGCTACAACCGATGACTGCCCTGACAGGGAACACAACAGAGAACCCCTGAGGAAGCAGGAGAGCACTGGGATGAAGACCTCTAATTCTCATAAGACCAGACTTAATGGTCTGACTGAGACTAGAAGGACCCCAGTGGTCATGGCCCCCAGACCTTCTGTTGCCCCAGGACAGGAACCATTCCTGAAGCCAACTCTTCAGACATGGATTGGACTCCACAATAGGTTGGAGAGCGATGCTGGTGAGGAGTGAGCTTCTTGGATCAGGTGGACACTTGAGACTTTGTTGGCATCTCCTGCCTGGAGGGGAGATGAGAGGGTGGAGGGGGTTAGAAGCTAGTGAAATGGACATGAAAAGAGAGCGTGGAGGGAGAGAGCAGACTGTCTCATTAGGGGGAGAGTAATTGGGAGTGTGTAGCGAGGTGTATATGGGTTTTTGTGTGAGAGACTGACTTGATTTGTAAACTTTCACTTAAAGCACAATAAAAATTATTTTAAAAAAAACTAGTGCTTTAAATTAGATATTTGGAAACTATTTTCCTATGATTATCAACAATTACATTTTTTAAAAGCATGTAGAACAGTCAGGCAAGGAACAATACTCATGGTGGTGGGAGAGAATAACAGAAAAACATTTGGGAAAGTCAGATTTAATGTAACTGTCAATTGCATAGTGGATTAATGCAACTATGTATTAATGGAGTTATAGGCACCTTGACTAAATTTCTGTTCTATCATTTATTAGCTGGTGACCTAGCCCAAAATATTTACCTCTTAGTGCTTTTTTCTTGGTCTTTAAAATAGTGTTAATTGTATTGGGCTTTTATCAGGAATATATGAAAATGTATATAGAACAGTTCAGTGCCTGGCACATATGTATTAACTAATTTGCAGCTATTTTATCAGTAATTTTTTAGAATATCAATGGTTAGAATTAGATTGAATTTCCAAGACTGCTTTAAGTCATAAAACCATCCTTAAGTCTTAGAATGTAAGAACATTCTAAAGCGTATATATATATATATATATATATATATATATATATATATATATATATATGTGAAATCTAAGACGAGAAAGAAGCATTTTTAGTCTTTCCTACTCTTCCTCACCTTCGTATCCCCATCTTCAGTGATAGCTTTGGAAGTTTTTTTCTCTGAGGAAGTCAAACCTTGAAGAATCATCAGTTTCTTAAAAAAGTCACTGTAATTTTTATGACAATTTCATATAAAAGCATGTTAAAACCGTCTTCAGAAGGTTGAACAATTCCGTTTTGCCCTAATTACCCAGTTACAGATTTGCTTGTATCTGCAGACAGACACGACTTGAAAGATGGCACTGCAAGCAGCACACGCAGACACCTATCGCCAGAGCAGCTCTTGCTCCACATGCCAGCTGGATATATGCAGAAACAGGGACAAGAACCAGATCCGACAGACCATTTCGTTTCTTATGATTAAATGTTTATTCTTTAATTTCTTTTGGCTGCCTAGTCCCACAGAACACGCTAATTTGAAACAAATGTTTTGACTGAAAACTGCATTGACTAAACTTAATTAGACCATGAAGAAACATGGGATTATTATGCCTTGCTCTTAGTTTTTGCCATCATTCAGTTATTTAACATTTATTTAGAACCCAATCTGAGCCAGGCTTTATGCATGGTTGTTTTTCTATACATACTAAATCCTAAGAAAATTTAAGTTTTTAAATCATTATACACAAGAAACATCAAATATATAAGATGAAGACTTGGACCGAATCTATTATAGGTTAATATTTACATTTAAGGACATTTTGTTGGGGAAATCTGAAATACCACACACTCGTTACAAGCCTTTGAGAAAAAGTAGACTCCTAAATTACCTAGGAGCTAAGAAAGGTAAAAAGAGTTTGTTTTACAATAGACAAAAAAGGTCAAAATACCATTATCTATTATTAATTATTTTGTATATATTTAACTTGTGCAATTTATTTCATTCTTTATATTATTTTACTAAAAGATGTCGCTTCTGATGAGTTAAAAAATGAACTAGAGATGACAGAAAAAATGAAGAGTTCTAACTTACAGAAAATATTTTACTAAATGTGTTTGAGCATTACCACATATTATGTCCCAGTTACTTCATTTATTATCCTGAAGTTCTTTCCTTTATTTAATGGTCTAGGTGCTTAAAACTAGTTCCATAACTGTTATTCCATCCATTCTTGTTAATTAGAATTTATTCTCAGATTAGATATAGTAGAAACGGGGTGGGGGGAACACTCTATGAATTTTTCAAATATAAAATATAGCATGTTTTAACATTGTATTAGTCAATTACATATAAGAATGTGATCACTTTGCCTCAAAATTTATTAAATAAACATAATGTCATACCTTGAATGGTGAAGTGCTTTTATGATATTTACGGTGCTGTCAGATTTTCCAAAATACAATAAATACATATCCAAGATGTAACATGAATTGCAGCGTAAGTATTTAGTAGTCATTTATAAAGTCAACATATCTTAATTGTAAACACAGAAGCTATGTCTCTGGTACATACTCAGATTTTGTTTAGTCCTTGGGTGACACCAGATTGTTTTATTTTTACACTCCATAAATGAAAATTTATGCTAAGACAGGAAGGTTTTATATGAAATTTGCCTGATCCTAGGGGAGTTTTTAACAGGTCCAAGTAACACTTAGAAAACCAGTATTCTGAGTGGTTAGGTTACTACCAAATGGGAAGCTCCCATAAAGAGTAAATATGACGAGAGGTCTCACTGTGGAGTCAGATTCTCCAAGTTGACAGTTCAGTGTTAATGGTGCAGTTTGTGAAGATGTATCTCCTCAAAACAGCACTTCCTTGTCTGTAGCCCTATCTAATTCTGTTTCTTCCTCTAAGCACCTCCTCTGGAAGGCGCTCTGATTGTGAAAATTTCTTTGGAAAGTGTGAGCAAGCTTCTGTTTTCAAATGACTTGTAAATGTATAAATTATCAGTACAATCCTAATTATTACATTTGCTTGATCCAGTTGAATACATGGGTCATATTCCAGTAACAATTTCCCTCCTTCTTGCCTCCCTTCGTAAGCCTCTTTTTTTACCCCAATCTCAAGGATTCTCTTAAACTTACCAGAGCATTTAAAAAAAAAAAAAGCTAAATGCTTTTGCACTTGTTTTCCAGTTGGTTTCAGGTCAACACGGCACTTCTCCAAATTATGAAAGGCTGATCAGAAACGACTCCACCAGCCACTCCTTGGAAATTCTATATGGCAGCTCTAAAGAGTCCTGCAGGGTTGCTATGAGTCTGAATTGAATCCATGGCAACAAGTTTGGGTTTTATTGATTTAAGCTCAAGGCACAGTATTACATCCAATAAAGTTTCATTTTTCTTTCTGATGCAATCCCATTTTGTCTCTAACATAGCTCTTGTTGCCTCTTTCCAAGGTTTCTTAGATGCTGTGCTTCTGGTAAGTTAATTTTTAGCTGTTTTCTTAGCTCTGCAATCTAAATATTTTCCTGTCTAAATTTGTTCTTCTGAAAGTTTCCCATTTTATGTAGTTACACCTCAACTCTGGTTCAGTAACACATATGGGTTTTAGATCAGGTTTAAATTCCCTATACTAACTGTTCTAGAATCACATTACTTATTTTGATCTTCAAAACTAGAAAGTACTTTCTCCAAAATAACATATCAAAAAAAGTGAGAATAGAAATGTTTAGCCTTGATATTTGCTCTTATAGGTATAGTCAGTAAAATGTAAACCTAATAATATTAAAATACAATGAATATATACGTTGTTGTTGTTGGTTGCCGTCAAGTGAATTTCGACTTATAGTGACACCTTATAACAGAGTAGAACTGCCGCATAGGGTTTTCTAGACTATAATCTATTCTGATTTATAGCAACCCTATAAGACAGAGTAGAACTGCCCTATAGGGTTTCCAAGGAGTGGCTGGCATATTTTAACTGCCGACCTTTTGGTTAACGCTGAGCTCTTAACCACTGTACCACTAGGGCTCCTAATCTTTATAGGAGCAGATTGCCAGGTCTTTCTCCCGAAGAGCTGCTTTGTAAATTCGAACCTACAACCTTTCAGTTAGCAGCTGAGCACTTGCATTTATTATTATATCATTAATATGAATATTTTTCATTACATAGTTATTAAGGGCAAATCACTCTACTGGGCTCTTTTATAGTTATGTAATTTAATATTTACCAGCAATCCTATCAAATGTGTACTCATAAACTGAAGTTCAGAGAGATTAAGTAAATTGCACAGGTTACAAATTTAGAAAATGACAAAGCTGAGATTCACCAGGTTAGTCTAAAGCCACTATTTTTATTACTCTTACGGTTTTTGTTACTTTTTCTAAGATATCATCAGCCGATGTTGTCATCACACTTATGTTTGACCAATTATAGTACTGAGGAAGTCACTGTATAATAATGTAGATAATGTCAACTTTGGAGGATATTTGTATTATAAAACTACTTGGATTGTCTTCAGATCTGCCTTCCTGATACTTTTACCCATTTATCTTTGTTCTTCTTAATTCAAACCAATCATACTAAATCTATTCCATCTTCTACAGGAAAGCCCTTCCCTGATTTAAATAAAACTCTCATGTCAACTTAAGCCTTCACTTATATGGATAATTCCTCTTCATTAATTTGTTGAACAGACAAGACAAACTTTTGACTCTCACTGAAATTGTTGTCAAAAAATTCCCTTAGGCTTTTTTTTTCCCAATCCCTCTGAAATTGTGCTTCTGTATATGCTCATAAAATTAAAATGTCATAACCCATATACAGGAATTATTTTTAATATTGATGAATATCAACTTGATGATTGGGGCTGTCTAGCCAATTGAATGATTTTGTATTCTTGATATTTATCATCAATATACTCATCTAATATTTTATTCTAGGTCAGTACCTTTTCCATGAGAAAATTTCTGTAACTTTATGTATAGTAATAAATCATAATTTGAAAACTTGATATGTGTAATTCAGATTTTTGCTAGAACTCATCTGTCCCTTCATGAGAAGCACAAAACTATATTGATAGATGAATAGAACATAGCGTGGGAAATACTGATGTTAAAGATTTTTAGAGATCCAAACAGACAAGAATTGTGAGTTGATTGCACTTCATTATCAAGAAGGGAAAGTGACAAGGGCAAAGCAAACAATAATCAGATAAAGCCACTCGGTGATTATGATGGAACAAGACAAGTCCATTCTGTTACCATGTCTGAAACAAGATAGAGTTGAGGATGCTTACAACCACAAAAGAAACTACACATTTCCCTTTTTCAGCTAATGTTAGTGACCATTGCTTTGTGAACAATAACTCTGTTGTTGTTGGGCACCATTGAGTTGGTTCTGACTCATAGCAACCCTGTAACAGAGTAGAACTGCCCCATAGAATATCCCAGGCTGTGATCTTTGCAGGAGGAGATTGTCAGGTCTTTTCTCCCATGGAGCCACTGGTGGGTTTGAACTGCTGACCTTCGGTTAGCATCTGAACGCTAATGATGATAACTCTAGCCCTGCATTAATACTCTCACCTCGTAGATATCAGGATACCTAATTACCAATCCTGACAGCATCCAATTCATTCTGGCCTTCTTATCTTTAAACCTTCCTTTGAAATAGCCAGGCACAATCCCAAATTCTATAACAAGCCCATAATAACTCCCCCGTTGTTCTTCCTGTATGCATTCTCCCTTGCAACAGCTGGCTAAATAAACATAGCTTTGCTTGACTGCAATAGTATTCCTTTTTTTTTTTTTCCACCAGAGGACTTCAATAAAGTATACGAAGAAATGTAGAATTAGAGAATGTAGCAAGGCTCAACCTGAGCAGTCTAACTTCAGACACTAAAGTGTTTGAAGAGCCCTGTGGACATGGGGGCTGGATGAACCCCTGAAACTATTGCCCTGAGATAATCTTTAAAACTTAAGCCAAAAATATCCCCTGAAATCTTCTTAAAACTAAACAATAGCTTAATTAGTAAAAAAAAAAAAAAATCTGCCTTGAGCATTATGTTCTTTTAAGAACTATCTATATGGGATCAAAGTGACAACAGCAAATCGAAAGATTAGATAGGAACAATAGGGGTAATATGTTTATGTTTATGGGGAAGGAACAAATCAGAAAAGGAGGGTGATTGGCATAACTCAAAGAATGTAGTCAATGTCACTGAATTGTACATATAGAAACCATTGAATTGGTACATGTTTTGCTGAGTATACTCTCAACAACAACAACAAAACCCCTGTGGAGCTGAACTGACTGCATCTGAATACTGACTTCACCACTGAGCAACTGAGTGGCCTTGGATGAATTATTTAAATGTTGAGTGCTGTTCTATCATTATCTATAAAATGATAATAATAACAATAAATAACCAATTGCTGTCAAGTCGATTCTGACTCATGGCCACCCAATCCATGTATGTCAAAGTAGAACTGCACTCCATAGGGATTTTAATGGCTGTAGTCTTTCAGCCATGGTATTTTCAATTGTCTTATATGCATGTGGAAGCTGGACAATGAATAAGGAAGACCAAAGAATTGATGTCTTTGAATTATGGTGTTGGCAAAGGATATTGAATATACCATGAACTGCCAGAAGAACTAACAAAGTGCTCGGAGAATGCACCTTAGTGGTGAAGATGCCGAGACTTTGTCGCGTGCTTTGGACATGTTATCAGGAGGAATCAGTCCCTGGAGAAGGACATCATGCTTGGTAAAGTAGAGGGTCAGGGAAAGAGAGGAGGGCCCTCAATGAGAAGCAGTGACACAGTGACTGTAACGATGGGCTCAAGCACGGCAAGGATTGTGAGTCTGGCACAGGACTGGGCAATGTTTCATTCTGTTGTACACAGGGTTGCTATGAATTGGAACCAACTTGACAGCACCTGACAACAACAACAATCTTTCAGAAGTAGATTGCCAGACCTTTCTTTCAAGGTACCTGTGGATGGGTTCAAACTGCCAACATTTCAGCTACTAGCCAAGTGCTTAATGATTTGTGCCACCCAGGCACTCTAATAATAACAATAAGTATATATATTTAGCAAGGTTTTTCAAGGAGTAAATGAGCTAACACATATAAAGTAATTAAAACGGTACACAATAAGCTCCTAAAATCATTGCTACAGTTATTTTTATTATTATTATTATTAAGCTATTGTGCCCAATAAGATTGTTAAGCTCAATAAAGTAAAGGCAGCAAGTTATTTGGTGGTCCCAGTTTAAATTAAAAAGCTAAGATTTTCAGGCAGGAAAAAGGTGGGACTTTAGTTCAAAAATCCACCATGTTGTCAGGTCTTTAGTGCCTCCTGTTTACAGAACAGATACTAAATGAAATATGACCTAAAGTTACTGTTTCATAACAGAAAAATTAAGTGACCTCAGGCTAACAAATGTAGTTTATATCTCAAAGTCAGTATTCAGGGGACAGAGTGAAGATAATGCAGTGTCTCTAGGCACTGAACATTTCGGTGACCTATAATACTGTATCCTAGGGTTAATGCTAAGATGAATGCTAAGAGCTCTGATTTTTAGCACGAAACATCATTTTAGTAAATGCTGTGTTTGCACTACCCACTGATTTTAGCTGACTAAAATCCATTTGAAATTATATGTATTAAGCAGAGTAGTCTTTATTTACATAAGAACGAAAGAAATATGGAGAACTAAAGACACTTGATTGCTACAAAATCACTTTCCTTTTCAATCTACTCTAGCCCTATGAATCTACAATCCCCAGAGTCCATTTAACAATGCTTTGATTGCATCTTACTGCCTCCGTGGCCACCACTGGATACAAACAGCCAAAACTGTGATTTGAAGAAATATAATCAAAGCATGGTTTATAGTATAAAAATTGTAAAAGGGCCCAAAAACCATAATGTTACCAATGAAGTGAGAGTGATAACCATTATTATTGCCCTCTTACCAGGATTCTGTTTCTTTTGCTTTGTTGTGATGTCTGCTTCCTTGGCTCACTTTCTATCACTGACTTTTACTTTTACTCTTTCCTTCTTTTTTTCTTTAAACCTTTTAAATCACTCTTATGGATTGAATTGTGTCCCCCAAAAATGTGTATCAACTTAGCTAGGCCATGGTTCCCAATATTGCGTGGTTGTCCACCATTATGTGACCTGATACGTTTAACCTATGTGTTGTAACTCCTAACATCTATGAGTGTAATGAGGCAGGGTTACAGGTGGTTATGTTAATGAGACAGGATTCAATCTACAGCATTAGATTATATCTTGAATCAATCTCTTTTGAGATATAAAAGAGAGAATTGAGCACAGAGGAGTAGGACCTCATATCACCAAGAAAGAAGTGACAGGAGCAGAGCGAATCCTTTGGATCCGGGGTCCCTGTGCTGAGAAGCTCCTAGACCAGCAGTAGATTGATGATAAGGACCTTCCCCCAGAATCGACAGAAGGAGAAACACTTCCGCTCAAGCTGGCACCCTGAATTTGAACTTCTAGCCTCCTAGACTGTAAGAGAAAAAATTTCTGTTTGTTAAAGCCATCCACTTGTGGTATTTCTGTTATAGCAGCACTAGATAGCTAAGATAATCACTACCACTCTTCTCCTTTGTATCTAATCAAATTTCTTTTTGCTTCTGCCCTTCAACTCCTTTTACCATTAAATCCCCCTTTTTCTCTATTTGCAAGGATATTTTACTTTGATTCCCCAATTCATTTGTAGGTATCTATTTGTTTATCTCTCATTAGCTAATAATCCCCATTCTTTTCAGTTTTCTATGCATGAATATAAAAATCACTTTGAGATAGATGTTAGAGGGACCAGAGAGCCTAAAAGACCTGGAGCACAGTCGAGGGTGAAACTTTCTAAATAAAATGGAATAATGACTTAACCATGTCAGAAAACTGAGATTAATAATAGTTGCCTTTTTTACTACATTGACAGGAAAGACAAATACCATTTATAATCCTATAAGCCATTTCTAATATTAAGGAAATTCCATTCTACTGCTAACATCTGTGTTTTAGATTTATGGTGGGTGTGTGTTGGTTCAAAGCATCACGAAAGAAAAGCCTAGCCACTTGCTTCCATAAAGTTTACAGCCAGGAAAACTCTATGGAGCAGCTCTATTCTGTAACGCATGGAACTGCCATGAGTTGGTATTGACTCCATGACAACGGGTTTGGTTTGGCTTCCGGTTTTGATGTATATCTCCATGTGTGTCTGTGTGAGAAATAAGAAAGATTGCCAATAAGGATGGCCATGTCATCAATGGAGAATTGGATTTCACATGCAAATATCCTTACTTCCTTTTGTGTCATAACTGACAAGCAATCTGTTTGCTAAACTACTGAGAATAATATGCTGAATTTTAGTCCCAGGGCTCAACATTTTATAAGTACTATCCCTCTTAATTTTCATAACATCTCTAGAAGATGAAGACTAGCTGTCTTAGTTATCTACTGCTGCTATAACAGAAATACCACAACTGGATGACTTTAACAAACAAAAGTTTATTCTCTCACAATCAAGGAGGCTAGAAGTTCTATTCAACGTGCCAGCTCCAGGGGAAGCCTTTCTCTTTCTGTTGGCTCTGGAGGAAAGTCCTTATCATCAAATTCTCCTGGTCATGGATCTTCTCAGTGCAGGAACCCCACATCCAAAGGATTCGGTCTGCTCATGGAGCTGTTTTCTTGGTGATGCGAAGTCCCCCTGTCTCTCTGCTCTCTTCTCTCTATGATATCTCAGAAGAGATTGACTTAAGACACAACCTATTCTTGTAGATTGAGTCCTGCCTCACTAGCAAAACCATCTCTAATCCTGCCTTATTAATGTCATAGAGGCAGGATTTACAACATGTAAGAACATCACATCAGATGACAAAATGGTAGACAATCACACAATACTGGGAATCATGGCCTAGCCAATATGACATACATGTTTTTGGAGGACACAATTTAATCCATAACACTAGCTTTATAATCAAATTTATAGACAAAAAAATCCAAGGTCTTAAAAAGCTGAGTAATGTACCCAAAGTGACAAAGACTTTAGGTGTGACAAAGATCACTTCTGTCTGACTTCAAATTTTAAGGTATTAACTATTGAGATTTGCTTTCTCTTCACAAAATTGCTATTCACATACATGCGCATGCACACACACACACACCAAGTATATCTATAGTATTTCAAATAAATCTGAATAATTCTAAGTGCATTTTTTTTCTACCTGAGCCCATGGATTGGAAGTAAGATTTATAGGAATTTAAGTGAGGTAGATAAGCTATATATTATTTAAGTAAACAATTTCCTAAGGACATGTTATTGGATCAATAAGTGGAAGCCTTTTTGAATATATCTACTATATAGGCCCATCTGCTTGCAATGTCATATTTTCTTTTACATTGATCAGTAAAATAACATAAATATATATAGTACCTATACACCAAAAAAAAAGTTTGAAAAGAAAATCAGGAAAACAATACCGCTTAAAACAGATGAACCAAAAAAAAAAAAAAAAACAGTTGTTGTCAAGTCTATTTCAACTCATAGTGATGCTACAGGACAGAGTAGAATTGCTCCATAGGGTTTCCAAGGAGTTGTTGGTGGATTTGAACTGCCGATCTTTTGGTTAGCAGCTAAGCTTTTAACCACTGCACTACCAGGGCTCCATGTCATTTATAATAGCCCCTAAAAAGATAAAATACTTAGGAATAAATTTAACTGGAGATGTATAAGATCAATACAAGAAAATTACAAAACACTACCACAAGCAACAAAAAAGAGACTTACATAAATGGAAAAACATACCATGCTCAGGTATAAGAAGGCTCAACACTGTGCAAAGGTCAATTATACCCAAAGCCATCTACAGATATAATGTAACCCTGATCCAAATACCAACAGCATTCTTTAAAAAGATGGAAAGACTAATCACCAAGTTTATATGGAAAGGATGGAGGCCCCAGAGAAACAAAGCATTATTGAAGAAAAAGAACAAAGTAGGAGCCCTCACACTATCTGATCTCAGAACTTACTGTGCAGCCATGGTAGTCAAAACAGCCTAGTAGAATGACAGGCACACAGACCCACCCAGAAGTAAATCCACCCATCAGCTGAACTTTGACAAAGGACTAAATTCCATTAAATGGGAAAAAGACAGTCTTTTTAACAAATGGTGCTGGCAAAACTGGATATCCATCTGTAAAAAAATTGAAACAGGACCCATATACCTCCACCATACACAAAAACTAATTCAAAAAGGATCAAACACCTAAATATAAAACTTGAAATGATAAAGATCATGGAAGAAAAAGTGGGTCAATGCTAGGGGCCCTAATACATGGCATAAATACAACACAAATCCTAACAATGCTCAAACATCACAAGATAAACTAGATAACTCGAGCTACTAAAAATTAAACATTTAGTTCATCAAAAGACTTTACCAAAAAAGTAAAAAGAGAACTTACGGACTGGGAAGATTAAAAAAAAAAAAAACTTTTGGCTATGACATATCCAACAAGGGTCTAATCTGTAAAATCTATAAAATACTTCAACACCTTAACAACAAAAAGACAAATAATCCAATTTAAAAATGGCAAAGGATATGAACAAACACTTCACCAAAGGAGACATTTAGGTGGCTAACAGACACATGAAGAAATTCTCACAATCATTAGCCATTAAAAAGCCGTGCTGACGAGTTGATTCTTACTCATAGCTATCCTATAGAATAGAGTAGAGCTGCCGAGTAATGTTTCCAAGAAGTACTTGGTAGATTCGAGCCGCCAACTTTTTGAATGGCAGCTGAACTCTTAACCGCTGCACCATCAGGGCTCCCATTAGCTGTTGTTGCTGTTGTTAGGTGCTGTTGAGTTAGTTTACATTCGTAGAGACCGTATGTACAAGAGGATGAAACACTGCCTGATTCTGTGCCATCCTCACAATTGTTATTCTTAAGCCCATTGTTGCAGCCACTGTGTCAATCCATCTTATTGAGAGTCTTCCTCTCTTTCACTGACCCTCCGCTTTAGAAAAACACAAATCAAAAGTACAATGAGATACCATCTCACCCTGACATTACTGGCCTAATCAAAAAAACAGAAAATAACAAATGTTGGAGAGGTTGCAGGGAGATTGGAACTCTTATGCACTGCTATTGGGAATGTAAAATGGTACAATACTATGGAAAATGATATGGCACCTCCTTAAAAAGTTAGAAATAGAAATACCATATGATCCAGCAATCCCACCCTTAGGAATGTATTCTAGAGAAGTAAGAGCTGCCACACGAATAGACATATGCACACTCATGTTCACTGCAGCATTATTCACAATAGTGAAAAGATGGAAACAACCTAAGTGCCCATTAACAGATGAATGGATAAACAAATTATATTCAATACACACAATGGAATACCACAGAATGATAAAGAACAGTGATGAATCCGGGAAACATAACATGGATGAATCTGGAGGGCATTATGCTGAGTGAAATAAGTCAATCACAAAAGGACAAAATTGCATGAGACCTTTATCATAAAAACTCAAGAAAAGGTTTACACACTGAAAAAAAAAATTGATGGTTATGAGGCAGTGCAGCGACAGGGAGCGGAAATCACTAACTAAATAGTATTCAAGTGCTAACTTTGGTGAAGAGAAAGACAACACACTATATAGAGGTAGTCAGCACAACTTGACCAAGGCGAAGTCATAGAAGCTTCCTAGACACATCCAAACACCTTGGGGGAACAAATCACTGGGGCTGAGGGCTAGGGAACATGGCCTCGCGGGAAATCTAGGTCAACTGGTATAATATAGTTCATAAGGAAAATGTTCTACATCCTACTTTGGTGAGTCAGTGTCTGGGGTCTTAAAAGCTTTCAAGAAGCCATCTAAGATACATCTACTGGTCCCATCCCATCTGGAGCAAAGGAGAATGAAGAAAACCAAAAACACAAGACACAAAACCAAAAAACTAATGGGTTTCATAAACCACAGCCACCATCCACCTAAGCCCAGAAGAACTACGTGGTGCCCAGCTACCACCACTGACTACTCTGACACGAATCACATTAAAGGGTCCTGGATAGAGCAGAGAAAACTGTAGAACAAAATTCAAATTCACAAAAAAATATCAGACTCACTGATTTGGCAGAGACTGGAGGAATCCCTGAGGCTGCTGACCCTGGACAAGCTTCTAACTCAGAATTGAAGTTCAGCTTTCAGCCAAAAATCAGACAGGGCTATAAAACAAATAGTAACACATGTGAGGAAAGTGCTTCTTAGTTCAATCAAGTATACAAGACCAAAGGGGCAACATCTGCTCAAAAGCAAAGACGAGATGGCAGGAAGGGACAGGAAAACGTGATGAATGGACATAGAGAACCCGGGGTGGAAAAGGGGGTAGTGCTGACACATTGCAGGGATTGCAACCAATGTTACAAACCAATTTGTATATAAATATTTAATGAGAAACTAATTGGTGCTGTAAACCTGCACCTTGAGTACAAAAAAAAATGTAAATAACAGTATTCACATTCTAAGTTGGTGAAAGAGTCTCAAGTCCAGCAATTTCAACTCCTTAAGGGCCTGCAATTGCCCTTTGACCTTACCTTGATGGACTACAAAAATTTAATTCAAATGATCTTAATTTGTACACTTTGTACTTTTTAACATATATCACATCTTTCAAAATATTTTATCTTGGATTTTAATATTCTATCCTTCAAAACTATAAAATCTATTAACCCATATGAGTCTACTGTAAATGATCTCAGTATTCAAGAAAGACTGCCAAAACTAAATTTTACATGCAAAAATTATATTTACCTTCTTACTTTTGTAATGGCAATTTTTTTTTCTTCCTAAAAATAAATTATGGTTACAGAATTAAATTTTTTTAAATTATTTTTTTCCAATTCCAAATTGAGCTTATAGAGTTTACATTTGGTTTGTAGGTGCCATTGATATTTTTTTCATACAAAAGAAATGGGAAACACTAGTGAAACACAAGCATAGTAACTAGTACTTGGCTTTTAAATAATCATGTATTAAGGCTTTTTTGTGGTTGTCCCTTCCTTTTAGTTTTTTTTTTTTAACTTTAGATTCATGACTATTATAAAATTAAGGTATCTTTCTACTAAAAATCCTCTTTCAGAAACTATTTCTGATATCTTTCCACCAGAATTCCAAATATTTCCTTTTAAAGAGTTTTAACCATTATCTCATGTCTTTTGGAATGCTCAAAATTCATAAATGTTATCTTTAAATTAGAAAAAATATATATAGTTTGAATTTGGAAGCAGGATAAAATAGGATGTCACACCTTGATTTTTCATAAATATTGGTAAGATGGAATCTGCTTTAGAGCCAAGATAAAACTGTTAATTTTATTTTCATGTAATTTTTGTTTCAATTTTTAAAGTACTCTACACACAGAAATCAATTTTATAAAAAAAGAAATAAAAGGAAATAGAGGTAAAATTGTTACCATTTCCAGGTGATATGATTTTATACACAGAAAATCTAAAACAGTCCACTGAGAAACAGGGAGACTTCAGTAGAACAATTGTACACAAACAATTATTAGAAAATAGAGTAATAAAAAATTTCATATGCAAGAACAACAAGAAATACCTAGGAATAAAGTTAAGAAAAGTTTGGAAAATGTTTTTATGAAGTTTTAAAAGGACTTGAAAATATAAAAATTTTCTTAAATAGAATGATTCAATATTTTATACTATATCTGGATTTTCCACAAATTATAATCATAGACAAAATACCATTTTTGTCAGAACATGACAAGCAATTTGAAACTTAATCTGAATGAAATCAGCAAATTAATCAGAAAAGGCCTAAGGAAATAAGAGCATTTAGGAACAAATAAGACTAAAAATAAAATATATCATCGAGTTAAAGTAGGTAAAATGCTGTGGTATGTATGCCACTAGAATTGACAGGTAGACCACTGGAACAAAATTGAAAGATCAAAAATAAACTGAGAACAGATATAATTTGGCATATGATAAAGATAGCAATTAAATCAGTGAGAAAAGAGTTTTTTTTTTAATTTCTGCATAGAACTTTGAGTAAAAATAATGCTGAACCTCTACCTCACTAGTTATTAAAAAAATAAAAAGTTAGACATACAAGTGTTATTGTGAAATAAAGGAAAAGTCCTTAAAGAAAAATTGTGTGGTTTTATAAATTAATTCTAGAGATAAGAATCACTTTCTAAGAAGAAAAACTCTCAATCACAAATGAAAGCTTTGTTACATTTACTTTAGCTAAATTTCATCTTAAGTGTAGTTTAAGTCCTAAAGCCAGCTCTTTGTTCATTCATTCATTCACTCAACCATTCAATTAATAAATATGTATTGAGCATACGATATGTTCCAGGTATATTTCTAAACATTGGGGATAAAGCAGTGAAAAAAATCATGGGCAGTCCCCGGGTTACAAAGGAGATTCATTCTTGTCTGTCTTTCAGTCAAATTTGTAGGTAGGTCAGAACAGGGACATATGGTTTTTACTTAACTTCAGGTAGCCATATGTTTGTCTTGGTACATATTATTGTTGTTAGGTGCCATTGAAACAGTTCCCACTCACACTGATACTATGTTCAACAGAACTAAACACTGCCTGGGCCTGCAGCATCCTCACAGTCATTGCTATTTTTAAGCCTATTGTTACAGCCACTGTGTCAATCCACCTCATCTAGGGTCTTCCTCTTTTTTGCTGACACTCTACCTAACAAAGCATATGCCCTTCTCCAGGACTGGTCCCTCCTGATAACATGTCCAAAGTATAAGAGATGAAGTCTCACCATCCTCGTTTCTAAGGAGCACTCTGGCTGTACTTCTTCCAAGACAGATGTGTTCCTTCTTCTGGCAGTCCATGGTATATTGAGTATTCTTCATCAACACCATAATTCAAAGACATTAATTCTTCTTCGGTCTTCCTTATTCGTTGCTGAGCTTTTTCGTGTATATGAGGTGATTGAAAATATCATGGCTTGAGTCAGGCACACCACAGTCCTCAAAGTGACATCTTTGCTTTTCAACACTTTAAAGAGGTCTTCTGCAGCAGATCTACCCAATGCAATATGTTGTTGATTTCTTGACTACTTTCTGCAGAAGCATTGGTTATGGATCCAAGGAAAATGAAACTCGTGACAACTTCAATATTTTCTCCATTTATGATGATGTTGCTTATTGGTCCAGTCATGAGGATTTTTGTTTTCTTAATGCTGAGCTGTAATCCATGTTGAAGGCTATAGTCCTTGATCACATTGCGAAGAATGGGAATTCCAGAACACTTAATTGTGCTCATGAGGAACCTTTACATAGACCAAGAGGCAGTTGCTCGGACAGAACAAGGTGATATTGATTGGTTTAAAGTCAGGAAACTTGTGCGTCAGGGTTGTATTCTTTCACCATACCTATTCAATCTGTGTGCTGAGCAAATAATATGAGAAGCTGGACTATATGAAGAAGAATGGGGCATCAGGATTGGAGGAAGACTCATTAACAACCTGCGTTATGCAGGTGACACAACCTTGCTTACCGAAAGTGAAAAGGACTTGAAGCACTTACTAATGAAGATCAAAGACCACAGCCTTCACTATGGGTTGCACCTCAACATGAAAAAAACAAAAATCCTCACAACTGGACCAATGAGCAACATCACGATAAATAGAGAAAAGATTGAAGTTGTCAAGGATTTCATTTTACTTGGATCCACAACCACAGCCATGGAAGCAGCAGTCAAGAAATTAAAGGACACATTGCATTGGGTAAATAAGCTGCAAAGGACCTCTTTAAAGTGTTAAAAAGCAAAGATGTCGCCTTGAAGACTAAGGTGAACCTGACCCAAGCCATGGTATTTTCAATTGCATCATATGCCTGTGGAAGCTGGACAATGAATAAGGAGACCGAAGAAGAATTGATGGCTTTGAATTGTGGTGCTGGCAAAGAATATAGAATATACCATGGACTGCCAAAAGAATGAACAAATCTGTCTTAGAAGAAGTACAACTAGAATGTTCCTTAGAAGCAAGGATGGCGAGACTGCATCTTACATACTTTGGACATGTCAGGAGGGATCAGTCCCTGGAGAAGGACATGATGCTTGGCAAAGTACAGGGTCAGAGGAAAAGAGGAAGACCCTCAATGAGGTGGATTGACACAGTGGCTGCAACAATGAGCTCAGGCATAATAACGATTGTAAGGATGGAGCAGGACTGGGTAGTGTTTCGTTATGTTGTGCATAGGGTCACTATGAGTCAGAACCGCCTCAACGGCACCTAACAACAACAGTCCTTGATCTTCATCAGAAGTGCTTCAAGTCCTCTTTACTTTCAGCAAGCAAGGTTGTATAATCTGCATATCATAGATTAATGAGTCTTCCTCCAATCCTGATGCCACATTCTTCTCCATATAGGACAGCTTCTCAGATTATTTGCTCAGCATAGAGATTGGATAAGTATGGTGAAAGAATACAACCCTGATGCATGCCTTTCTTGACTTTAAACCACACGGTATCCCCTTGTTCTGTTCAAAGGACTGTCTCTTGGTCTATGTACCGGTTCCTCATGAGCACAATTAAGTGTTTTGGAATTCCCATTCTTCAAAATGTTATCCGTAATTGCTATGATCCACACAGTCAAATGCCTTTGCATAGTCAATAAACACAGATAAACATCTTTCTGACATTCTCTCCTTTCAGCCAAGATCCATATGTCATCAGAAATGATATCCCTTGTTCCACATCCTCTTCAGAATCAGTCTTGAATTTCTGATAGTTCCCCGTCGATGTACTGCTGCAACCGTTTTTTAATTATCTTAGTACATAGTATGTAATTTACCTTTCTGCGCATATAACACACTTAAGAAACACTTCCAAGCCACACATTGTGTTCATGAGCATCACAAAGTAGTATGTGCATTCATTATTACAAACCATTGTGTGTATTTAGCTCAAATTTTTAATATAATAGGCTTTACGCAGACTGTTCTTAACTACAGTTGTCCTTGAATGAGACATTCACAACCCAGGACTGTCCATAGATAAAATCCCTTACCCCATGTACCTTATTAATCAAAGAGATGAATAACAAATAAATGGACACAAAATGTCTGATGATTATAAGTGCAATGGAAGAAAGTTAAGCAGGAAAAGAGAGGTAGTAAACAAAAATATTTGTTGAATAAATGAAGATTGAACATATGCAGTATTACCACGGATATGAAGAAAAATATATTTTGTATATAATTGGCTGATGTATTCACTGGTATAATCTCTTCGAAGAGAAATTTATCAAAATGTAAAGCACGCATACCCTTTCATTTAGTAATCCTATTTTGAGGTATTTACCTTACAAATATATTTGTGCATAACTCAGATATGTGCACAAGATTACTTTTACATCACTGTATTAAAGGCTAAAAAAGACCTCTAAACAATCGTAATATTTCTCAGTAGGCAATTGGTTAAATAAAATATGAAAATCCATGGAAAGGAAGACTATATACATCAGTTAAAAAGAATTAAGTAGATTAGTTATTCTAATTTGGAAAGCTTTCCAAGATATAAAGCAGAAGAGTTTGTATGAATTATCCCACTGGTATAAAGTACAATATATCCATATGCTTGTGTATATGCCTGGAAAAATTCTGGAAGGAGACACAAGGTTACATCTGGGAAGTTGGATGGATGTCTTCCTAGTGAAACAGACTCATTTTTCATTGTACTGCTTAAAAGTTTTACTGTATGCCTTGCTATTTTCATAGAAGAAAAAAATGTGAAGCACTGAAGTAAACATTGTTTATCTTGTGTATAAAGCTGAAATTCCTTTATAACAACATTGCATTAGATTAGTGATCAAAATAAATATTGAACTTGTTCTGTAAATATGACCAGTACAAATAAATTATGCCAACTAATCCTACATGGGTTCTAAATTATATTGGTTGGATGACTATATCAATCACATTAAAAACATAATTAGCAAATTGCTATCTCAAATTGTGATTTAAAAAAAGGAAAAGGAAGACATGTTACATCACAAATAATGTAGTACCATCCTCAAATGATAAAACTGCTTTAGGATATGACACTGATACATAATACAATTGCATGTCTGGAAAATAAATTTTTTCTGAGAGTAAATCTAATTTCATACGAATTGATTTCCCATACATTTTGATGGAGCCAAGAAATCCCAGGTGTATAACTTTTAATTTTATACAGAGTAAAAAAAAAAATAAGGAACACAAAGAATTAATCACCCTTTACTCTTTTTCCACCATTTTGTGGGGCTCTTTTACATTTTCATGCCAATCTCTAAGCCAATGCCATGTTATTTTGTTGTGGAACAAAAAAGAAAAATTGAAGGTTTTTCAATACGTTTTACAAATCTCAAAACTCGTAGACCAAAACTGGTAAACAGAAATGAACATGTGGTCCATGACATTCATAAACTTAGATTCTATAGTAAAATCTTCAATTAAGAGGAATGGCATCTGAAAAAAAAACCCTACATACACATATATACATACATAAGCACATATATGTGTATATACATGTACATTCATATATATGTAGCATCTGCTTATGTATCTATTGAATTACTAATACTTTTGTTATAGATCACTAGTTACTCACCACTTGTCAACTGGGGGCTGCAATGATTCTCATGTGCCCCAAATTTTGTTAGTCTACCATGTGGTAGACTATCGCAGTAAGGTATTCACATAACTGTTATCAGTTCTCACTCTGGCTTGTAGCTGTTGTAGTTGTGAAAAGCAATTTTTCTGAAATGACTGTTGTTTACTGCACAAAGTAATGCACACAGACACAAAGTAATGCACAAAACAAATACTCTAAAATTGTTTAGACAAAAATGTTTGATTTTCCTGCATACTAGAAGGTCACTCACTAATAATGAGGAATTTCAGGGACTTGGAATTGGCTACAGCTGACATTCTTTTCCTCCAGTGATGTGGTACTCTAATAGCTTATTTTACTGGAGGTGGAGATAAAGGCCATATGACAAAGCATAAACTATTTTTCACCAAGAGACTAACCGATTTCAGATAAAGCAATGTAAGCTCTGTGTGTGTTCTTATTTTCTCAGGAGACCCCATGTGCAGTAATTACCCGAATTTGGAGGGTTGCTAAAGACGGAGGATTATCTGATAACTTGAAGATGCCTATAAAGCATCTCAGATAAAAAGGTACAGAATATGAAGATGGTTTTAACATCTTATGAATGAGCCTCATTTAAAGGTAATTTTTATATGAAATTTTTATCCAGACACATCAATCACATCTACAGAAATTGCTCAAGCATATGAAGAATGATCATTGTCATGAACAGAAACATTCTGACTTAAAACAAAACAAAAAAAAGTATTATGAGATTTATTATAGAAGATTTGAAAAAAACTAAGAGCAATATAGACAAACAGTATTTCTGTAGACTGACATATGTCAGGAAATCTTTCCTGCAAGGTAAATTATCCTTGAAATAAAATCTGCTGAACTATCTTCCGCTTAATTCTTCTTACTTGTCTGTAATATAGAAAATAATTTCTTAATGGGATAGGTATATCCTTATAGACTACATGGGGGCAATGATGGTTCAGTGATAGAATTCTCACGTCCCATGCAGGGGAACTGAATTCAATTCCCAGCCAACGGACCTCAAGTACAGCTACCACCTGTCTGTCAGGGAGGCTAGTGTGTTGCTATAATGCTAAACGGGTTTCAGTGGAGCTTCCAGACTAAGACCAAATAAAAAGAAAGGCCTGGCAATCTACTTCTGAAAACCAGCCACTGAAAACTCTATGGATCAAAATAGTCTGATCCCATTATGCGTGAGGCCGCCATGAGTCAGGGCCTACTCTATGGTAGTTAACAACAACAACCAATCAAACCAAACCCACTGCCATTGATTTGATTCCAACTCAGAGAGTCCCTATAGGACAGAGTAGATCTGCCCCATCATAGGGTTTCCAAGGAGCAGCTGTGGATTTCAACTGCTGACTTTTTGGTTAGCACCTGATCTCTCAACCACTGCACCACCAGGGCTCCTAACAACACAATTAACAGTAGACTACATATTGCCTGTTGTAGTTGGCAATTTCAAGGTGCTAGTTTGGCCCAGAACTATCCCTTTTGTTAGATGTGTAAACGTATTTCCTTTTGTTTATTTATATATGTGTATCTTAACAGCTTGTATACTTAAAATATTTTCAATATTAATCTTTCAAAGTTTTCTTACTTAAAAGTATTTATCCAAAGATTGATAGTGCTGGCCTCCTTTTATGAGCAACTCTGGGGCCACAGAACATAGGATTGTAAGGAGAGAACAGAACCTGAAAGTAGGAAAGGCAGTCCAATTTCAGAAACTGGATTGTCTGAGGTCTCAGGCAGAGTGCCAGAGTGTTTAAGCAGGTGCTGCAAGAGGCTGGGGTGGAGAGAAATATAATCTGACTGAAGCAGGATTTTTTTTTTTTTTTTACGCAGGTAATAATATAGAGTCAGGGTTCTGGTAATCTTTGTATTCATAGGTCTAAAGCCTGTAACCAGAGGTTCAGGATGCAGTACCCTAGCCCTCCCAGGGAGAAATCTTACCAGAATTCAGGGGAGTTTAAGGATGCCAGGAAAGTACAACACTACAATGCAGAAGAGTGTCAGTGTTCATTAGAAACTGAGATATTTATCCCAGTAATTGTAAAGACTTCCAGGTGAGCTTTAAGGCTGTGTCCCACCTCCATCTTTACCACTTGACTGGATTGACATGGGTTGGTATAACTAAGAGCTCCATAAGCCACAGAGCTCATAATTGCATGTCAGATACCAGATCTGGTTGGCAACACAATAGAATGCCAAGCCCGATGAAACAGTGGTGCATAGGGTGCTTATGTATCTCCTGCTATACGCTGACTTCTGACGTCCATTTTGGTCTTTTCTTTCTTTCCTGTCTTAACAATCTCTTGCATTCTTCATGTATGATGTCCTTGACGTCATTCCACATCTCTTCTCGTCTTTGGTCATTAGTGGTCAATGCATCAAATCTAATCTTGAGATGTTCTCTAAATTTAGGTGGGATATACTCAAGGTCGTACTTTGGCTCTTGTGGATTTTTCTAATTTTCTTCATCTTCCACTTGAACTTGCATATGAGCAATTGATGGTCTCCTCTAGAGTCAGCCCTTGACCTTATGACTGACGATACTGTGCTCTTCCATCGTCTCTTTCCACAGATGAAGTCAATTGGATTCCTGTGTATTCCATCTGGCGAGGTATATACTGTTTATGTTCGTGAATAAAGATATTTGCAGTGACGAACTCATTGGTCTTGCAAAATTCTATCATGCAATCTCAAGCATTGCTTCTATCATCAAGACCATATTTTCCAATTACTTTCTTCTTCTTTGTTTCCAACTTTTGCATTCCAATCACCAGTAATTATCAATGTATCTTGATCGCACATTTGATCAGTTTCAGACTTAGGAAGCTGGTAAAAACCTTCAATTTCTCTATCATCGGCCTTTGTGGTTGGTGCATAAACTTGAATAGTTGTATTACCTGGTCTTCTTGGTACACGTAGAGATATTATCCTATCACTGACAATGTTATACTTCAGGAAAGATCTTGAAATGTTCTATTTGAGGATGAACTTGACACCATTCCTTTTCAATTTGTCATTCCTGGCACAATAGACCATATGATTGTCTGATTCAGAATGGCCAATACCAGTCCATTTTACATCACTAATGCCTGAGATATTGATGTTTATGTACTCCATTTCATTTTTGATAATTCCAATTTTCCTAGATTCGTACTTCCTACATCCCACATTTCATTATTAATGGATGTTTGCAGCTGTTTCTTCTCATTTTGAGTCATGCCACATCAGCAAATTAAGGTCCCGAAAGCTTGACTCCACCCACGTCATTACAATCTGAAGTACTTTGAGGAGGGAGCTCTTCCTCAGTCGTATTCTGAGTGCCTTTCAACCTGAGAGGCTTACCTTTTGACACTATATTAGATAATGTTTCATTGCTATTCAGAAGGTTTTCACTGGCTAATTTTTTTCAGAAATAGACCACCAGGTCCTTTTTCCTAGTCTGTATTAGCCTGGAAGCTCTGTGGGAACCTGTTACCCATGGGTGGCCTTGCGGGTATTTGAATACCGGTGGCGTAGCTTCCAGCATCACAGCAACATGCAAGCCCCTACACTGGGACAAATCGACAGATGCCTAGGGAAATATTGAAGTTGTAAAGGATTTCATTTTACCTGGATCCACAATCAACACCAGCGGAAGCAACAGTCAAGAAATCAAACAACACATTTCATTGGGCTAATCTGCTGCAAAAGATCTCTTGAAAGTGATAAAAAGCAAAAATGTCACTTTAAGGACTAAGGTGTGCCTAACCCAAGCCACGGTGTTTTCAATCACCTCACATGCATGTGAAAGCTGGACAATGAATAAAGAAGACCAAAGAAATATCAATGTATTTGAATTATGGCGTTGGTGAAGAATATTGATCATACCATGGACTGCCAGAAGAATGAACAAATCTGTCTTAGGAGAAGTACAGCCAGAGTGCTTACTAAAAGTAAGGATGGCAAGACTTTGTCTCACATACTTTGGACATGTTATCAGGAGAGACCAGTGCCTAGAGAAGGACGTTATGCTTGGTAGAGTAGAAAGTCACCAAAAAAGAGGAAGACCCTCAATTAGATGGTTTGACATAGTGGCTGCAGCAGTGGGCCCAAGCATAGCAACGATTGTGAAGATGGCAAAGGACCACGCAGTGTTTCATTCTGTTGTACACAGGATTGATACTTGATGCCACCCAACAACAACATAGGCTGACTGGAGCCCTGCTGGTGCAGTGATTAAGAGCTTGGCTGCTAACCAAAAGGTCAGCAGTTTGAATCCTCTAGCTGCTCCTTGGAAACCTTTTCTTATAAGGGTTGCTATGAGTTGAATGACTCATTGGTAATGGGTTTGAGTGTTTTATAGGCTGACTTGATTCTGGTCAAGGGCGGATCCATTAATTCATACTGCCTTGGGAAGCTGAGGAAGGCAAGGATCAAGGATTTGAAGAAGGTGCAAATGCCTCATGTTTACAGAGTAAATTCTAAACTCTTTGGCCTAGTATGATGGTTAAGTTGTGTGTCAAATTGGCTGGGCCATGTACCTCAGTGGTTTGGCAGTTATGATGTAGTTTGGCAGCTTTTAAATAATGTAATCACCTCTATAATGAGATCTAATATAATGAGATTACCTCCATGATGAGATCTGTTGTGAACAGCCAATCAGTTGAAAGGAAATTTCCTTGGGGGTGTGGCCTGATATAATATAGGTGGACTTTCTGGCTTGGCTTGCTGGCTTTTGCTCACTCTAGATCCTGCAGCTGGCTCCTATTCATCTGACCTCTGGTTCTTGGAACTTGAACTAGCAGCTTATCTGCCATCTTATCTTACCTGTCAGTCTTGAGATTTGGAGGCCTCCGCAGCCTGTGAGCCAAAGGCCTCCTAGCTTCCAACCTTGGATTCGCTGGCACTTACAGCTATGTGAGTCAGGAGAAGTCTCCAGCCTGACCCACGAACTTGGGACTTTCCAGCCTCTACAACTGCATTAGCCATTTCCTTTATATAAATCTCATTCTCTCTCTCTCTCATATATTTATACGCTGAACTCGTTTTGCTTGTCTAGAGAACCCAGCCTAAGACACATATCATTCAGGACGTGAACAAGGCTGGCTTCAACTCATCTTTACAAAATTGTCTTTTACTAATCCATTTCTTTCACCTTACAATCTAACCAAATAAATTTTGTGGCATCCACTCTTTATGTTTTAGTATCTTCTGTGCTTTTTTCGATTATTTTCCCACGTTGAAATGTGCTCTTCTAACACCTCTCCAGGTACCTAGCCATGTGTTCAAATTGAATCTATCATTGAAGGCCCTTCCCAAAGATCTCCATAGAGCTTTCACAAAACCAAACCTACTGCTGTTGAGTCGATTCCGACTCATAGCAACCCTATAGGACAGATTAGAACTGCCCCATAGAGTTTCCAAGGAGCACCTGGTGGATTTGAACTGCCAACCTCTTGGTTAGCAGCTGTAGCACTTAACCACTACGCCACCAGCATTTCCCTTTTGGGAAATAGTCACCTTTATACTCTATGACAAACAGAATATGGGTGGCATAAGTGGTTTGTGATTGGATGCTAACCAAAAGGTTGGTGGTTTGAACCCATCCAGCAGTTCTGCAGAGGAAAAGGCCTGGCGATCCCATAAATATAGCCAAGAAAACCCTATGGAGCTATAGTACTCTGTGACATATGTGGTCACAATGAGTCGGGGGCTGAATCCTTGGAAGTTAACAGCAACAACAAACTCTCTGACACTTCACTTTCTGCCTTGCATGATAAATATCACTTTATATTTCTTGCTTCTCCAAGTCTGTAGTATTTTAAGGAAAGATTCCATAATTATAGTTAAATCATCTCTATATGCCTCATGGGGCTTCACATAGAGTTTCACTAAGAAATAAATTTTAACAAATATTTAGTAAATTAATATTTTTCAACCTTGTTCATAAACAAACTAGTAAAATGTTAAACCTATTTAATACAGATAACACAGCAATGCATTTCTTAGCATCATAATTGTGTTATGCACTGTTGCTTTAGTAATACATATAATAATATGCATTAGGAAGACCAAAAGTGAAAGAAAGGTTAACTCTCTTTTCTTAAAAAGATTCAAATTAGTCCTGCTAAGATTCTCAATATACTTGAATGCCGAATGGGAATATTAACCAGAGCACTAACTACACAAGATTTTACTTCATTGCTGTCTCAGCATTTTTCTGTTGGTATTACATTAATGTTTCTACTGGAAAATTCTTAAAGTAACTGGTAATTAAATAATCAAGTAATGGATGTAATAAGGCAGTACTGGATGATAGAAGCCACCTCTGAGCAAATCAATACTCACAAAGAGCACCAAGATAAGTGTACTTAACTGGAATCATTGTATGGTAAACAAATCCTCCTTATGATTTGGGGAACTCCACCTTAAACAAAGAATATCCTTCAAGATGCAGAAAACATTAGTAGTCATAAATGGGTTAATCAAAGGAGCGGTGTCAAAGGTTATAGCCTAGACAGTACTGCTTGTTTTTTACATCTATTTGTAATGCTTTGGGACATATTGATTTTCCTTCAAGTGTATATTTCTCTCAGTGAAGAACAGATCCTCCTGGGACTTTAAAAATGATTTAATTCCTAATACCAAAAGCTCAGCAGTCTTGAGCAGTCCTGCAACACAAACCATAGCATATGGGTTGGGATTGAAAGTACTGCAGTGAGGAATCAGAATTTTAGAGAGGTATTATTTGGAATGAAGAAATACTATAAAATGTGGATCATTGTAATCGATGAATTAATAACACCCTTTTTCAATTGCCCATTTCACTCTCTCAGGTGTGGGTTGTTCCTGTTAGAAATAAAGGATGTTGTGGCAAGTTAAACAATAAGAACCTTGTGATTTTACAGGAGGTAATAAATCTAAACTTATGTTGTTAATATTCAGATTTAACACCCAGGACAGTTATGGGAATTGTTTTTGTTGCCTTGGAACCTATTTTAATGGTAATTTATAAGGTCATTTGGGGCACGTAAATTCCAGAAGGTCATGCATATTGATTGAATAGAATCCAGCTGACCTATAGAAAGATCGCTTTGGTCCTGTGAGAGGATTCAAACATTTCAACATCTTCCAATCATAGTAGACCAGTATCAGGTTTAAATAAGTGTCAGGCAATCCCTGGTAAGCACAACGTGAGGAACAATAGGATGTGGGTGTTTTAGGTATGTATTACTCAGCAGTAACATGGATAAAAGAGTGCTATTTAGGAATGAACACACTCATCACTCCAGGTGGAAAAGGGTTTAACTTTTTCACAACTAATTTCAGCTGGAGATTTCAAATCTCTTTAAGAAGTAGGGGAATAAGGAAAATTTCAAATAAGAAGCTGTCATTCAAATAAGCCTGTCATTACATTGTGGAACACATTACATTGTAGAACACATGGGTTATTGCTGCCCAAAGACAATACTATTATTGATAAATTAAAAATGTTTCAATTTAGGAATTGAGCTTACTATTCTACAGAAGTCACACACACTGAAGAAAGGTTACACATCTCTGATCTTTTGGTTATTTATTTTGTAATTCCTAGGTCTGCACATATCTACCTGCTTTCTCTTCTCTTTATCAATAATTATAACAATATAATTTCTGCTATTGAGAATACCACTGAAAAGAAATGAACATTCCAAAGAGATATGGACTAAATCATTGCACTAAGATCATTTACTCATTCTTTCACAGAGCAAATATTTATTGGGCACTTCTGAATGCCAGATACTGTTCTAGGTCCTTGAATATAGTAGTAAACAAAACTAGAAGGAGGAAAAAAATAGAACAAAATGTAGAAAGAAATCTGCCTTTATAAAATCTGCCCTAGTGAGGATAAACATTTACAAATAATTAAATAAACAAAATATATAGAATATTGGTTGATAAATGAGATAAAAAAGAAAGCATAAAGGGAAATTACCAAGGAATACCTTACATATACCCCACACATCTGTCAATTTATCATACTGTGGGGGATTGCATGTTGCTGTGATGCTGGAAGCTATGCCACTGGTATTTCACATATCAGCAGGGTCACCAATGGTGGACAGATTTCAGCAGAGCTTCTAAACTAGGACAGACTAGGAAGAAGGACCTGACAGTCTACTTCCAAAAAAATTAGCCAGTGCAAGCCTTATGAATAGTAGTAAAACATTACCTGATATAGATCCAGAAAATGAGGCCCTCAGGTTGGAAGGCACTCAAAAGATGACTGGGGAAGAGCTGCTTCTCAAAGTAGAGTGGACCTTAATAACATGGACAGAGTCAAGCTTTTGGGACCTTCATTTGCTAATGTAGCACGACACAAAATGAGAAGAAACAGCAGCAAACACCCATTAATAATAGAAAGTAGAAGGTATGAAACTAGAAAAATTGGAAGTCATTAAAAATGAAGTGAAACGTGTAAAGATTGATATCCTAGGCATTAGTGACCTAAAATGGACTGGTATTGGCATTTTGAATCAGGCAATTATATGGTCTACTACACTGGCAATGAGAAATTGAAGAGGAATGGTGTTGCATTCATCCTTGAAAAGAACATTTCAAGATCTATCCTGAAGTACAACCCTGTCAGTGATAAGATAGTATCTTTACACCTATAATAAAGACAAGTTAATACGACTATTATTCAAATTTATGCACCAACCACTACTGCTAAAGATGAGGAAGTTGAAGATATTTACCAACTTCTGCAGTCTGAAATTGATCAAACATGCAATCAAAATGCATTGACAATTACTGGTGATTCGAATGCAAAAGTTGGAAACAAAGAAGGAGGAACAGTAGTTGGAAAATATGCCTGGTGATAGACATGGTGCCAAAAATCACGTGATTGAATTTTGCAAGACTAATGATTTCTTCATTGCAAATACCTTTCTTCACCTACATAAACAGTGACTAAACACATGGACCTTGCCAGATGGAATACACAGAAATCAAATTGACTACATACATGAGAAGACATGATGGACAAGCTCAATATCATCAGTGAGAACAAGGTCAGGGGCCAACTGTGGAACAGACCATCAATTGCTCATACACAAGTTCAAGTTGAAACTGAAGAAAATTAGAACAAGTCCACAAGAGCCAAAGTACAACCTTGAGTATATCCCACCTGAATTTAGAAACCACCTCAAGAACAGATTTGATGGATTAAACACTAATGACCGAAGACCAGACGAGTTGTGGAATGACATCAAGGCCAACGTACATGAAGAAAGCAAGAGGTCATTAAAAAGACAGGAGAGAAAGAAAAGACTGAAATGAATGTCAGAAGAGACTCGGAAACTTGCACTAGAATGTCAAGTAGCAAAAGCAAAAGGAAGAAATGAAGTAAAAGAGCTGAACAAAAGATTTCAAAGGGCAGCTCCAGGGGATAAAGTATGCTAATGAAACATTCAAAGGGCTAGAGATAGAAAACCAAAAGAAAAGAACATGCTTGGCATTTCTCAAGCTGAAAGAACTGAAGAAAAATTCAAGCCTCGAGTTGCAATATTGAAAGATCCTATGGGAAAAATATTAAATGAAACAGAAAGCATCCAAAGAAAGTGGAAGAAATACAGAGTCAATGTACAAAAAGAACTGGTTGACATTCACTTATTTCAGGAGGGAGGTTATGATTAAGAACCAATGGTACTAAAGGAAGAAGTACAAGCTGCACTGAAGGCATAGATGAAAAACAAGGCTCCAGGAATTGATGGAATATCAATTGAGACCTTTCAACAAACAGATACAGGGCTGGAAGCACTCACTCGTCTATGCCAAGAAATTTAGAAAACAGCTACCTGGCCAACCGACTTGAAGAGATCCACATTTGGCGCTCATCCTAAAGAAAGGTGTTTTAAGCTGGGTTCTCTAGAGAAGCAGAACCAGTAAAGTGTGAGTATATGTATACCTTTGTTGTTACTAGGTGTCATCAAGTAGGTTCTAACTCATAGCAACCCTATGTATAACAGAACAAAACACTGCCCATTCTTGCAACATCCTCACAATCATTGTTATGTTTAAACCCACTGTTGTAGCCACTACGTTGATCCATCTCATTGAGGGTCTTTCTGTTTTTCACTGACCTTTTTTTTTTTTCTACTCTACCAAGCATGATATCCTTTTCCAGGGACTGATCCCTCCTGACAACATGTCCAAAGTATGTGAGATGTAGTCTCACCATTCTGGCTTCTAAGGAACATTCTGATTGTACTCCTTTCAAGACACTTTTGTTCTTTCTTTTGGTAGTCCATGGTATATTCAATATTCTTTTCCAACACCACAATTCAAAGGTGTCAATTCTTCTTTGGTCGTCCTTATTCATTGTCCAGCTTTCACAGGCATAGGACGTCATTGAAAACACCATGGTTTGGGTCAGGCACACCTTAGTCTTCAAGGAGAGGTCTTTGCTTTTCAACACTTTAAAGAGGTTTTTTTGCAGCAGATTTGCCCAATGCAATGTGTCTTTTGATTTCTTGACTGCTGTTTCCATGGGTGCTGATCATGAATTAAAGTAAAATGAAATCCTTGACTTCAACTTTTTTCCCATTTATCGTGATATGGCTTGTTAGTCCAGAGGTGAGGAGTTTTGTTTTCTTTATGTTGAGGTGTAATTTGTACTGAAGGCTGCAGCCTTTGATATTCATCTTCAAGTCCCCTCACTTTCAGCAAGCAAGGCTGTGCCATCTACATAATACAGGTTGTTAATAAGTCTTCCTCCAATCCTGATGCGCTGTTCTTCTTCATATATTCCAGATTCTTGGATTATTTGCTCAGCATACAGATGGAATTGTATGGTGAAAGGATACAACCCTGACACACACCTTTCCTGACTTTAAACCATGTAGTATCCCCTTCTTCTGTTCAAATGACTGCCTCTTGATCTATGCACAGATTCCTCATAAGCACAATTAAGTGTTCTGGAATTCCATTCTTTGCAATGTTATCCATAATTCATTATGATCCACATAGTCAAATGCCTTTGCATGGTCAATAAAACACAGGTAAACATTTTCTTGGTATTCTCTGCTTTCAGCCAGGATCTATCTGACACCAGCAATGACGTCCCTGGTTCCTCATCCTCTTCTAAATCCAGCGTGAATTTCTGGCAATTCCCTGTTGATATGCTGCTACAGCTGCTTGTGAATAATCTTCAGCAAAATTTTACTTGTGTGTGATATTAATAATATAGTTCAATAATTTCCACATTCGGTGGGATCATCTTTCCTGGGGATATGTATCTGTTCCAGTCAGTTGTCCAGGTAGCTGTCTTCCAAATTTCTTGGCATAAACGAGTGAACACCTTCAGCACTGTATCTGTTTGTTGAAACATTTCATTTGGTATTCCATCAATTCCTCGATCCTTGTTTTTCACCAATACCTTCAATGCAGCTTGGACTTCTTCCTTCACTGCCATTGGTTCCTGCTCACGTGATAACTCCTAATATGGTTGAATGTCTGTGAATTCTTGGTTGCATAGTGGTTAAGTGCCACTAACCAAAAGGTCAGCAGTTTGAATCCACCAGGTGCTCCTTGGAAACTCTATGGGACTGTTCTACTCTGTCTATAGGGTCACTATGAGTCAGAATTGACTCGACGGCAATGGGTTTATATACATACACAGAGAGAGAGAGAGAGGTTTATATCAAGGAACTGGCTCGCACAGTTTTTAGAGGCTGGGTAATGTCCCAAGTTCATGGGGGCAGGAAAGAAGATTCTGCTGATTTATGTAGCCTCAGGGGCTGGCAAACCCAAGATAAGCAGGTAGGAGAGCAGGCTGTTGCAGGCTGTGAAGATAGACGAATCTTGAGATCAGCAGGCAAGCTGCTTGCTAAAGTCCCAAGAACCAGAGGTCAGAGGAACAGAAGCCAGCTGCAGAATCTAGAACAAGCAAAAGCACCAGCAAAGTGAGCAGGAAGTAGGCAGAGGAAGGCAGAGAGATGAAGGCTGATGGGGCGGTGAGCCACCACAGGCCCCACCCCCCACCAGTGCCACTCAGCAAATTCCATTATGAGGGTGATCATGTATCAGATTTCAACACGGAAGTGATCAGAACATTATACAACTGCCGAAACACTGAGAATCATGGCCCAGGCAAGCTGACAAACAATCTCAACCATCACAAAAGGTGATCCAACAAAATGCAGAAATTATCAAAAAATATCATTAATACCACACACAAGAAAAATTTTGCTGAAGATCATTCAAAAGTAACTGCAGCAGTATATCAACAGGGAACTGTCAGAAATTCAGGCTGGATTCAGGAGAGGACCCGGAATGAGGGGTACCATTGCTGATGTCAGACGGATCTTGGCTGAAAGCAGAGAATACCAGAAAGATGTTTACCTGTGTTTTATTGTCTATGTAAAGGCATTCGACTGTGTGGATCATATAAAATTATGGATAATATTATGAAGAATGGGAAGTCCAGAATACTTAATTATGCTCATGCACAACCTGTACATAGACCAAGAAGCAGCCATTAGAACAGAACAAGGGAAAGATGCATGACTTAAATCAGGAAAGGTGTGCATCAGGGTTGTATCCTTTCATGATAATTATTTAATCTGTATGCTGAGCAAATAATCTGAGAAGCTCAACTATACGAAGAAGAACAGAGCATCATGACGGGAGGAAGACTCATTAACAACCTGCGATATATAGTTGACACAACCTTGCTTGCTGAAAGTAAAGAGGGCTTGAAACACTAACTGATGAAGATCAAAGACCACAGCCTTCACTATGGATTACACCTTAACATAAAGAAAATAAAAATCCTTACAACTGGATCAATAAGCAACATCATGATAAATGGAGAAAAGATTGCCATTCTCAAGGATTTCATTTTACTTGGATCTACAATCAACACCCACGGAAGCAGCAGTCGAGAAATCAAACTACACATTGCACTAGCCAAATCTGCTGCCAAAGAACTTTTTAAAGTGTTAAAAAGCAAAGACATTACTTTAAGGACTAAGGTGTGCCTAACTCAAGCCATGGTATTTTCAATTGCCTCATATGCATGTGGAATCTGGACAAAGAATAAGAAACCTGGAGAAGAATCGATGCCTTTAAATTATGGCTTTTGCAAAGAATATTGAATACACCATGGACTGTCAGAAGAATGAACAAATCTCTCTTGGAAGAAGTATAGCCAGAACTCTCATTAGAAGCAAGGATGGCAAGGCTTTGTCTCACATACTTTGGACATATATCAGGAGATACTAGTCCCTGGAGAAGGACATCATGCTTGGTAAAGGAGAGGATCAAGGAAAAAGAGGAAGACTCTTAATTAGATGGATTGACACAGTAGCTGCAACAATGAGCTCACACATAACAACAATTGTGAGGATGGTATAGGTGGAGAGAGATTACGAAAGATCTTGTGGACTGTTATCAGGACACTGACTTTACTATGAGTAAGATGGGAAGCCACTGCAGTGTCTGGAGCAGATGAATACATGATTTCACTTACATTTTAAAAGAATCTCTCTGCCTACCATATTGAGATAAGTTGCTGGAGGACAAAGGCAGAAGCAATGAGAAAAATGAAGACAGTTTGTAGTAATACATGCAAGAGATAATGGGGCTTAGACCAGAGTGTTTTCCCTGGGGGCAGTTAGAAATTTTCAGGTTTGAAGTTTGAGCTAACAGGGTTTGGTAATTGATTGTGTGTAGAGTGTTAGAGAAACAGAAGAGTCAAGAAGAACTCCAAGATTTTTCACCTCAGCAAATTGATGAATGGGATTGCCTATCACCAAGATGAGGAAGACCACAAGGGAAGCCAACTTGGCAGAATAGATATCAGAAGTTTGGTTTTAGACACACTATGTTGGAGATGCCTATTAAGCACAAAAACATGCATCAAAAAGAATCTGGAAGATGTTTTGAAGGTGGAATAAAAAGCTGTCAGAAAGGGTAAGACCAACATTTAGAGGTGAGGTTGAGGAGGTATCAACAAAGGAGTAGGAGCCCAGTGAAGTAGGAGAAATAAAAAGATAATGTGAATTTAAGACCAGAAAGGGATGAAGGTATTTGAAGGAGGATGGAACGACCAACTGTGACATATTCTTCTGTTAGCTCAAGTAGAAGAAAAATAGAGCTTTGGATGTAATAATATAAAGATAAATGGTAAAGCAACAAGGACAGTTTCAATGTGCTGGTACTATACAATTATTGTAGAAAGCATAGGAGAAGAGGAATTAAAATGATGAGCAGAAAAAAATTTTTCAAGTAGTTTTGTGTAGGCAGTACAGAAATGAGGCAGTAGATATAAAGAGATGTGGAATCGAGAGAGTTTTGAAGATGTAAGAAATTGCATGATAATGATTCAATACAGAAAATTGATTATGTAGGAATAAAAAGAAGAATTGCTAGGTCGATACCCTTAAACACACAAGAGGGCATGGACTCTGGTGCACAAATGGAGAAGTTTTCCTTAGGTTAAGTTTACAGTTAGCTTATCCATAGTTAAAAGAAGGAAGAAAACAATTGTTGTTACGTGCTGTCGAGTCAGTTACAGTTCATAATGACCCTATGTACAACAGAACAAAACACAGCCCTGTCCTGTGCCACCCTCACAAGCATTGTTATGTTTTGAGTGATTGTTGTAGCTACTTGTAAATCCATCTCATTGAGGGCTTTTCCTCTTTTGTTGACCCTTTACTTTATCAGGGATAATGTCCTTCTCCAAGTACTGGTCTTCCTGATAACCTGTTCAAACTACCTGAGACAAAGTCTTGTCATCCTTCCTTCTAAGAAGCATTCTGGCTGTACTTCTAAGACAGATTTGTTCATTCTTCTGGCAGTCCATGGTATATTCAATATTCTTTGCCAACAACATAATTCAAAGGTGTCAATTCTTCTTCAGTCTTGTTTATTTGTCATCCAGTTTTCACTTGCTTATGAGGCAAATGAAAATATCATGGCTTCAGTCAGGTGCACCTTAGTTCTCAAAGTGACATTTTTGCTTTTTAACATTTTAAAGAGGTCTTTTGCAGCAGATTTGCCCAATGCAATCCATCTTTTGATTTCTTGACTGCTGCTTCTATGGGTGTTAATTGAGGATCCAAATAAAATAAAATCTTTTACAACTTGAATATTTTCTTCATTTATCATGATGTTGCTTATTGGTCCATTTGTGAGGATTTTGGTTTTCTTTATGTTGGGTGCAATCCATAGTGAAGGCTGTAGTCTTTGATCTTCATTAGTAAGTGCTTCAAGTCCTCTTTACTTTCAGCAAGCAAGGTTGTGTCATCTGCATACTGCAGGTTGTTAATGAGTTTTCCTCAACCCTGATGCCACATCATTATTCATATAGTCAAGCTTCTCAGATTATTTGCTCAGCATACAGATTGAATAAGTATGAAAGGTTACAACCCTGATGCACACCTTTCCTGACTTTAAACCACGAAGTATCCCCTTGTTCTGTTCAAACAACTGCTTCTTTATCTATGTACAAGTTCCACATGAGCACAATTAAGTGTTCTGGGATTCTCATTCTCCACAACATCTTTCTAAAAGCATTAGCACAATATAAAGGTAGGTAGATATTTAAGGAGCCCTGGCAATGAAGTGGAAACACTGGTGGCATAAGTGGTTAAGAATTAAACTGCTAGCAACGTTTACAATAGCAAAAAGATGGAAACTACTAAGGTGTCCATCAATGGATGAAAGGATGAACAAATTATGGTATATTCACACAATGAAATACTACACAATGATAAAGAACAATGATGAATCTGCAAAACATCTCATAACATGGATGAACCTGGACAGCATTATGCTGAGTGAAATTAGTCAGTCACAAAAGGATGAATACTGTATACCACCACTATTATAAAAACTCAAGAAAAGGTTTAAACACAGAAGAAAACATTTTTTAATGGTTATGAGGGTGGGGAGGGAGGAAAGAGGGATTCACTAAATAGTACACAATAATTATTTTAGGTGAAGGAAAAGACAACACACAATACAGAGGAAGTCGGCACAACTGGACTAAACAAAAAGCTAAGAAGTTTCATGAATACAACCAAACACTTCAAGGGACAGAGTAGCCAGGGCAGGGGTCTGGAGACCATGGTTTCGGGGAACATCTAGGTCAACTGGCATAACAAAGTGTATTAAGAAAACGTTCTGCATCTCACTTTGTGAGTGGTGCCTGGGGTGTTAAACACTAGCAAGTGGCCATCTTAGATGCATTGATTGGTCTCAACCTACCTGGAGCAAAGGTGAATGAAGAACACCAAAGACATAAGGCAAAGATGGGCCCAAGAGACAGAAAGGGCCACATAAACCAGAGACTCCATCAGCCTGAGACCGGAAGAACTAGATGATGCCCAGCTACCACCAATGACTCCCCTGATAGGGAACACAACAGAGAATCCCTGATGGAGCAGAAGAAAAGTGGGATGCAGGACTCAAATTCTATATATAAAAAAAAAAAAAAGGCTTAATGGTCTGACTGAGACTGGAGGGACCCCAGAGGGCATGGCCTCAGAACTCCCTGTTAGCCCAAAACTAAAACCATTCCTGAAGCCAACTCTTCAAAGATTAGGCTGAACTACAAGACATAAAATGATACTGATGAGGAGTGTACTTCTTAGCTCAAGTAGACACACGAGTCTATGTGGGCAGATTCCTATACAGAGGCGAGATGAAAAGGCAGAGGGAGATAGGAGCTGGTTGAATGGACATGGGAAATACAGGGTGGAGAGGAGGAGTGTGCTGTTACATTATAGGGAGAGCAACTGGGGTCAGATAACAATGTGTGTATAAGTATGAGAAACTGACTTGCGCTGTAAACTTTCACTTAAAGCACAATAAAAAAATAAAAGTTGGGCTGCTAACCAAAAGGTCAGCAGTTTGAATCCACCAGGCACTCCTTGGAAGCCCTATTGGAAAGCTCTACTCTGTGCTACAGGATCACTATGAGTCGGAATTTACTAGATGGCAATGGGTTTGGTATCTTGGTTTTGGTTATGAAATGGCTAAGTTCTGGGCTACAAAATGAAAGGTGACTTGTTTAAACCCACCAGTGGCTTTGCAGGAGAAAAGACCTGGTGACCTGCTCCCATAAAAATCATAGCCTAGGAAACCCTACAAGGCAATTCTACTGGATGATAGATAGATTACATAGATAGATAGATAGACAGACAGACAGATAGATGATAGATAGATGATAGATAGATAGATAGATAGATAGATAGATAGATAGATAGATAGATAGATAGATAGATAGATAGATAGATGATAGATAGATAGATAGATGATAGCTAGCTAGATAGCTAGATAGCTAGATAGCTAGATAGCTAGATAGATAGATAGATAGATAGATAGATAGATAGATAGATAGATAGATAGATAGATAGATAGATAGATGGATGATAGGTAGGTAGATAGGTAGATAGATGATAAATGATTGATAGACAGACAGACAGATAGATAAATGATAAATGATTTACAGACAGACAGACAGATAGATAGACAGACAGACAGACAGATAGGTGATGATAGACAGACGACAGACAGGTGATTGGATGGATGGATGGATGGATGGATGGATGGATGGATGGATGGATGGATGGATGGATGGATGGATGGATGGATGGATGGATGGATGGATGGATGGATGGATGGATGGATGGATGGATGGATGGATGGATGGATGGATGGATGGATGGATGGATGGATGGATGGATGGATGGATGGATGGATGGATGGATGGATGGATGGATGGATGGGTAGATAGGTAGGTAGGTAGATAGGTAGGTAGGGAGGGAGGTAGATAGGTAGGTAGGTAGATGATTGATAGAAAGAGAGAGAGATAGCAGTGGTAGTTCTTCACTGGTAGAATTCTCCCTTCTGTGCCAGAGATCTGGGGTCTCTATGAGTCAGTACCAAGTCAACGGCAATGAATTTTGTTTGTTTTTATGCAGGAGACCTGGGTTCAATTCCCAGCCAATGTATCTCATATGCAGTTACCTCCTGTCTGTCAGGGGAGGCTTGTGTGTTGCTATGATGCTGAACAGGTTTTAATGAAACTTTCAGACTAAAATGGACTGGAGAGAAAGGACTGGTGATCTACTTTCAAAAATCAGCTAATGAAAACCCTGTGGATCACAACAGTCCAATCTAAAACTCATCATGGGGATGGTGCAGGATCTTACAGCATTCTAATCCCATTGTGCATGGAGTCACCATAATTCAGGGCAGACTTGATGGCAACTAACAACAACAGCAACTAGATATTGTGGAGGCCATCTTTGAAGTGCTTACATGATTTTTTCTCTAATGTTTCACAAAAATAGAATGAAAGATCATAAAATGAGGGTGATAATGAGAAAAAGGAAGTCAAGGAAAGAAGGAAAGGTGCAAGAAACAGCCTCTAAGATTGCTGTCAATGATCTCTGCCTTCTTGTATTCATGCCTTGAGTAATCCCCTTCCCGCATGTGTGGACAGGACCTAGTGACTCATTTCTAACAGATAGAATATAGCAAAAGTGAGGAGATGTCATTTCCAAGATCCATTTCGCTCTCTCCCTGAACTTTCACTATTGAATAAGCAAGCTGCAATGTTGTGAGCTGCCATTTGGAGATGCCTACATGGCAATGGGAAATGATGTCTCTTAGGCCTTCCAACAACCATGCAAATGAGCCTAGAAGTGAGTCCACTCTCATTCAAGCTTCAGGTGACTGTATCCCTGGCCAACACTTTGTTGCAGCCTTGTGAGGGACTTCTAGCTAGAGGCCTTCAACTAAGCTTTCCCCAATTCACGACCCTCTGCACTTGGCTGCTAATCAAAATGTCATGGGTTCAAACCCACCGGCCATTCCATGGGAGAAAAATGTGGCAGTCTGTTTCCACAAAGATTTACAGCCTTGGAAACCCTATGGAACAGTTCTACTCTGTCCTATAGGATCACTGTAAGTCAGAAGCAACTGGGCGGCAGCAAATTTGGAACCTGCAATGTAATTAATTATTTTTGTTTTAAGCCACTAAACCTTTGGGTGATTTGTAACATAACAATAGATAACTAATACAGAAGGTATAAAATGATTATCCACAGAAGTATAAAAGTAAAAGGACTAGGCAAATATACTATGATTTCCAGGAAGCATTAAGGGACCTCAGTAGAATGACGGTTGTGAATTTTAAGTAAAAACTATATGAATATGTGTTTTTCTCCATATATGGAGAGATAGATTTAATTAGGATTGGGATTTTGCCAGATGAGTACGACAAAATTAGAGAGGAGCAAGGGAGTTGAAGTGTCTTTCAACGGAATGATTATAATGATTGCTCACGGAATTTAATTTGGGCAAGAAGGAAATTAAAGGTCTGAGAATTGAAAAGAAAAAAGGTAACAAGATAAATAGATCATAATCCTGGTGGGGTCAAAGAGTGTTGAATTCAGAGACCCATAGGAAGTGAGCTGAAAAGACAAATTTTGGTGGTCACAAATCAGGAAGTTTGAGATTATTGGTGGGTTTTATTAATAGTGACAAGGCTTATATTGTGACCATGAAAGTTAGTGGCTCTGGTAGCACAAAGGACAAGATCGTTGAAGGAATGAATATTATGGCCCAAGAAGCCAGGATAGGATATTAAAGTAAATATTGAAATCACTAAGAATTATAACAGAAATAGTGTTAGACAAAGAAAACTGAGTTAGGAACCGGAATCTTCAAAGAATTAAAGACCTGTGGGTTGGAAGATAACAGCAACAATAAGGGGTAGAGGGTGATTTGTTTGACCTAATGGCATGAGAATAAAATTTGCATTTTCCAGGAATCTGGGTGAGATTCACCATCTAAAAACTGCCATGAAGGATTTTATTGAACATATTAAGAATTATTCAGAAAGGTTATCATTGGATCATGTGGAATAAAAACACTGAGTAGTTTTCATTCTGCCCACTTTCCTTCCGGAAACTTTCCTGAACATTCAGACTGGGGATAATTAACTTTTAGGGCCCCATACTTCCACCCATTAGAACATTTATCACACTGTTGGGTGATTGTCTGTTGTGTTTTCTGTGCCTTTAGCCTCTAAGCCTCATCATTGCAAGGACCATGAGTGTTGTATTCCAGGTGTGTTCCCAATACCAGCCACTGCTTATAATATACTAGTTGCTTCATAAACATTTGTTGACTACAGAAAGAGAAAACTGGTTGTTTTACAAACCATCTTAAAGGTATGCACATAATATTATTGAGTACATCTCAGAGTTATTTCTCAGGCACTATTTTTTTTTTTTATTCTAGTACTTCTACACAGAATAATTCATTTCATCCTCCTAACCCCTCTCCCAGAAGATTACTATTTGTACTTTTTCCATTATTACAGATTAAAAACAGTGAGGTAGAAAATCTTGTCCTAAACCATGCAGTAAAGAACTGGAAACGTTCACCCAAAACAAGGTAAAATATTAGAAAAAAAAGAACTAGGAGAGCCAGGATTCAAATCCAGCAGTCTCACTGGAATGATTTCATCCATCCACTCATGAAGGTAAAAATGCATGACAGTGCAAAAGACTTCCTTGACATGGTCCAACACACACCATTTTCATCCCATTAGAAAACAAAGTGATTATGAACAGAAAGAAAATGAAAAAGAGATAGTAGAAACACTTCATTGATTTCAAATTGTTTCAACTGCCAATGATGAGGATTTTATAATTTAAATAACCTCAATGATGCATGAAAAGGTGACACAGTGAATAAAAACATCAACATTTCTAGCATCATCAATCACTGAAAATGAGTCAGCAGACTTTACACAATCTTTAACTGACAATGTGTTTCAAAACTGATCATTTAAACGAGATGGGAAGCATAAATGAGCTGGACATACCTCAGGGTATTTATTTGACTCTCCTTGAACAAAATTCTGAGGGAGATGAGGTTAAAGTAAAACAAAAAGTGGTTCCATGCAAAATCAAATAAAAATGCCATCAACTGAAATATTATTTATGAGATTATTTCAGCAAAATGAATTCTTTTTAATGTTATTTTTAAATGTAACATTGTATTCACTTCTTTTTAAACTGCCAAATATATATTAAAATGAGATATATTCAAAGAAGAAATAACATTCAAGTTCTTTTTATGGCCTGCAAATAGCACACATGCTTGTCTTTTTCTCTCATTCTCACATTTTTATCCAAGATTTCATGCAGACTAGAGTGTTTAATGATATGAAAATAGAGTGGTTTGAATTATTTCAACTTCTCTCCCTCTTCTTCTGGAATTCCAAGTGGAATATGGGAGAGAAAGTTATTAGTGATTGTGGTATCATTAAGATGGCTGGTAATATTGTACAATACCTACTACTCTATAAGGCCTACTATTAAGACATTATTACACAGTTTAAGTATAAGGGGGAGTGGTTTGGAAAGGCTTAAAATGACAGGTGGCGTATGAACAAACACATGGAAGAAAGCAAAAAATACAGCCTAATCTTCAGGATCCTGAGTGCTTTGTATGGAAAATGCCTGGCTATGCTATTATTAAGTTTTTTTACTACAGCACTAAAATGACTAATTTATGCATTTAAATTTACGGGTAAAGAACTTAGCTACCAGCAGTAAATTATAGCAGTAAAGTAGAATGCCTATGGAATGGTATCAGAATTCTAGATTATTTGGAGAGAGTATGGTGCCCTACTCAAAGAGCTTATCAATAATAAATCGAGCAAATATTAAAAAGTAGTGTTGAAAAGGATTTTATAATAAATTTCTAAAGTAAGAGAGAACTACAGTCACATGTCACTTGACACCAACAATATGTTCCATGACAGGATGCTATATGACTTGGATGTTGTGTAAGCACCATATTATCTGCAGGCAGTCCCCGGATTCTGAACAAGTTCCATTCCTATTCCTTTCTTTAAGTGGAATTTGTACGTAAGTCGGAAGAGTTAGGTACGGTTTATATCTAACATCAATTAGTAAGATGGTTGTCTTAGTATATAGTGTACTTTTTGATGCATAAAAAACATTAAACACTTCCAGATACACTAAAATACTTCAACATAATAATATGGTAATATTACTAATAATGTTTTGATGCGTGTCGAAAAGTAGCACCCGTTTGTTCTTATAAACCGTTGTAAATACCTCAAATTTTTAATATAACAGGTTTTACAGGGGTTGGGACCACGGTCGTATACACAGTCAGACATTGCCTGAACAGACATCATGTGCCGCACGACTGTGTATTATTATGTATGGTAGTTGAAAAGTCTTTTAACGATGATGTTAATAAAGGTTGCACATTTCAATTCAGGTACACACCGCTTAGGCCTAGATATAGAGAACATTTTCAGTACCGAATATGTTCTTTAATTGTTGCAATGTATGGTGATTCACCAACTAGCCCCTTAGAATACTTAGGCTTAACATAGCGTATAATCGCTCCCCTTTGTCATTCTTGTGTGAGAGAACAAAGGATAGAGGATATGGTAATACGGATAACAGAAGGAAGACTTCTTCTATAAGAATATGCATGTGTTTATTTGTGTATATATATATGTGTGTATAGGTATGTATATAGATGCATACATATGAAGGTAAGTCCAAAAGTATTGCTACTAGGGTTTCAGTTCATACATGCACAAGACTGTTTCAAACAAAATGTGTTTAAACATGTCTCTGTGATCAGTAGAGGGCTGCAGACAAGTTTTCTCAGTAATACACTTGTCTTAATCTTGTTTGGGTGCCTTAAAAAAAAAATGGATACTTGTTTGTGCCATGGAGAAAAATGATTTTGAGGTCGTGGCTAATATCAAATTTTTAACAGAGCTCAAGTGGACATACTCCCAAATCATTGAGACTTTGCAACAAGCTTATGGAACACTTCCCCACATAACAATTTTTAGATGGACCAAGCATGTTAAGGAAGGTGGGGAAGACCTCAAATATTAGCCAAGAGAGGGAAGACCACTCAGAAGGTTACGGCAACTGTTTTGGGGGGATTTCAAAGGGGTAATTTTGATAGGCTTTCTTCAAGGACAAAGGATGATCATGGCGGCTTATTATGAAGAAGTTTTAAGAAAACTGAAGACTGCATCGGTGAGAAAAAGGCCAGGAAATTTGCTCCGAGGAATTTTTTTCCATCATGACAATGCACTGGCTCATTCTTCAAGGGTAGCAAGGGCTGTCCTATAGGAATTTCATTGGAAAACCTTACTCCATTCACCCCACAGCACTGATCTTGCCCCTTCAGACTTCGTTTTGTTCCCAAAACTCAAAGAACATTTAAAGGAACACGATTTGAGTCCCTCGAGAATGCCAAACTGCTGTTTTGACATGGTGTAAATTGAAGAGCACAGAAATCTTTGGGGAAAGATTAGAGAGATGGAAACATTGCCTTCAGAAGCGTATAGACCTAGATGGAGGATATGTCGAGAAACAATAGCTTCACATTTTGATATTTTTGTTTAACAAAGGTTTCCATGATTTTGTAGCAATACTTTTTGACTTACCCTCTTATACATGCTTGTTATACAAGCTCTATTTTTTTTTATTCATGTATGTATACAGCTATAAATATATAATTTTATTAGGAATGGAAGAGAAAGATAAATCGATGAAAAAACTGGAGGATAGCTACAGAAAGTGAAAGCAGGTTTGAATAAGTGTTACTAACAGAAACAGATGTGGCATTATACAATTTCATCTGGTCCAAAATGAAAGTCAAATAGTATTACAGCTATAATGAAATCTTGGAGATCTGCTCACCCAGTGGTTCATAAAAAAAACAGATTTTAATGAAATTTTTTCAATACACAAACGCCTGGGCCCTGTCCTAAACCTACCACATTAGGATTCTCAGGGTGGAAGTCAGGGAGGGATAAGATGTGTAGTTTTGGTAAAGACCCTCTGATGGAATGCAGCTACCTCAATATTATACCTAAGAAAACCAATCCCAATTCCTAAGTATTGTAATACCTTTTTATTTAGTAATAAAAGACAAAAACTCAACAGTTTTTAATCATTTTGCAAAAGACGATTGTAATTTAAATATCGCTATCTCACCCAATCACTGCAATGCTGCATATAATTTATATATATTCCTTGCCAACTGTCAAAAACATACAAATAACTCAGAAAATGTCAAGAAAATATGTAATTTCTCTGGTAATACAAACTCTACTAAAAGAAACATAAGCGATGTGTAGGAAATGAAAGTCTTGATATAATATGCTTTTTTTGTTTTTTTCTGTAGCAGAATTTAAAACTAGGCCTGTCTTTGGCTTAGTAATTATTTCCTCTCACAACTGCAGGTATGATGCAGATCTTACTCCCCAACCCACTCAAATTTCTAAAGCATTGTGAACCTGTATTTTCCTCTAAAACTAGATTTCGATACTTGCCAGATGACATAATTATTCTATTGCTCATTTGTGTTTGGTGTTTTATTGCTGTCATTCCCATACACAGTGGTGAAAGCTAATTTCACTGCATTCAGACAAACCAGCCATCATCTGCCTATCCTTAAACTCACCTGAACGCCTTTCCCTGGATAGTGTTCCTCTCTATGAGAAAGCAGTCCTGTTCTCACTGCTCATTTCTTCACAAACGTACAGAAAAGCCATCCACTCAGGGAATGCGGTTTGATCATGCTCTCAAATTTCTGCGCATCTTTCCAAACCAAATCATCAACAAGAGACATATTTCTAAATGACATTTACTCTATCCTGCACGACTTTTCAAAGTTTTGTGACCCCATTTTGTTCCCAACACTGTATAGCTTAACACCTGTCTTCTGGCCCACTACCTGACCCCATCCTTTGAGGACGACTCTAAAGTATAAGGTAAGGTAGAAGAAATGAATCATAGTATTCTTTTATCTTTGCTTAAATCCAAAATGGCCTTTAAATGGTGTTCATGAAATGTATTATTTTTATTGCATCATTTCCTCTATTTTGGATCAGCAGAGGAATAACGGAAGTTTATGAGAAAAAGGTATTTAGGCATTTGGATTATTGAGGCTGATCACGTCTGTTTTTTTTTCTTTTTTTCTTTGGTTGGTGGGCTTAGAAATACGTTCCTGAAAATGAATGACAGCCCTCATGAAGGGTCACTGCACTCTCTGAAGAAAAATAACATGTAGTTTGGCAACATGCTTCTGCAGCGATCGCCTTTTCTGGTAAATATGTAGTAGGGCTCCATCAACACGGTTAGTTGAGGGGGGAACAACCGGGAAAAGGAGGGTGAGAATCTTGGCACAACTAGAAAAATGTAATCAGTGTCATTGAAGCGTGCATGTAAAAACTGTTGAATTGGCATATGTTTTGCTGTGTATATCCTCAACCACAACAAAATAAATATAATTAAAAACATACTAATCTATATGGTCACTATGAGTCGGAATCGACTCGACGGCGCTGGTTTTGGTTTGATCCCAATAGTAATTTTTTCAAGACTACATAATAACTCGTTAAGTTCTTTTCCAGTAACATGAAAAGAACACTTAGCAGAGTCACCGAGAGCTTCACCCTCATATGCCAAGAACTAAGTCATTTTCTGCAACTGAGGTATGAAGTATCTAACTAGAAGACATGCAAATAATTACACAGATATATGATACTGTACTGGCCAGAAGCTCATTTGGCTTTCTCTCTGAATGAAATGTTTTCAATTTTATTTATTGGTGGCTATTATATTAAAAACCTTCTTGAAAATAGTAAACCTTGTAACTGTCTTTATACAAAGAGTGAAACTTTGAATGATATCATGATAGCTCTGGTCTAAATCAGGAAACCAATATTTTGCAATTGTTCTGGGAAAAAAAATAATGGGTGTGCTAGAAAATTCACTGTGCTTTCTACGATACAGAACTTTAATGGTTTGTGGAATTCTTTTTTTTTTTACAAAGTTTTATATAGTCAATGTTCTAAGAACTCAGGACAAGTAAATTGCCAGCTAATAAAATTTAATATTCAAGCATGCATTATTTTATTAACCACTCGATCTTTTCCTTTTTGTCTATTTTTGGAAAATAACATACCAGAATATTCATAAGGCATTTGAAGCCGTTAACAAGAAGATTCTCATGTATATTTGCAATGGGGCCTGTTCCTTGTTTACACTATAAATGTTATTCTGAATTGTAGTATTTAGAGTACTACCTTCATTAATTTTGTGCTTCCACAATTCCGTTTGAGGCATCTGACATTTTTGTGACTCACAGCTATAATGTAGCACAATAAAACAAAATTCAAAAGTTAAGTAATGAAAACATCAATATACAAATGATATGAAAATGCATTAGCCAACTGCAACTTCATTGACATAATATTATTTTGTGTGAAAAACAAATTGTCATGAGTTGAATTGTGTCCCCCCAGAATATGTGCCAACTTTGTTAGGCCATGATTCCCAGTATTGGGTGGTTGTCCATTTTGTGATTTTCCTGTGTGTTATAAAAGAGAGTTGGGGACTTCATACCACCAAGAAAGCAGTACCTGGAGCAGAGTGCGTCCTTTGAACCCGAGGTTCCTGTTTAGAGAAACTTCTCAACCAGGGGAAGATTGACGGACTTTCCTCCAGAGCCAACAGAGAGAAAAGCCTTCTCCTGGAGCTGACGCCCTAAATTTGGGCTTATAGCCTAAATTTATTCTATGAGAGAATAAATTTCTCTTTCTTAAAGCCATCCTCTTGTGGTATTTCTGTTATAGAAGCACTAGATAACTAAGACACTAATGCACAGTCACAATTTAAGAATGAATCATTTAAAACGTTCAAGAAATGATGTGAAAATCATAATCTTACACTTTATGTTTGTGAAATATATATAAAAATGTCTAGTTGTCTTTTCCTCTGAAACCAGCATATTCATTAAGAAGTCTTCACAGATTGTCAAGGAGTATAAGTGTCCAGAACCCTTTGAGAAACACAGCTCTACCATACACTCAAAATGCTTTTGGTTCTGAAACTGTAACTTTTCATTGTCATATGTTTTTCCACAGTTAAGTGGGAAATGAGCAATCGTATCTTTTGTTTATTTTATAGACCTTTTTGTTTGTTTTATATGCATATAGAGTTCCAGGTAAGCAAGTACCATTCCTTTTGATATTTTTATAAACATGGTATAAAGTTCTCTCTGTGCCGTGATAATCTTTTCTTTGATTCTTAATGTAAAAATTACAGAAGTGTCAGTATTGGTTACTCTGGGATTACTAAATAAGTTTAATCTGTGTTTGAAACACCTTCTAGGTATTTTATATCCTAAATGGAAAATGGACAATCAGAATTTAAAGTTCTTCTAAAGTCACTTCTCAAGGAATATTTTAGTATTTGAACAAAGACATATCATTTTATAATAATAAGCTTATTGATGATTAAGTTATATATCATAAGTCTTACAGAACCCTCAAAAGATAATTCAAAAATAAGTGTATATTTAGACACTTTGCCCTCTTTAAATTCTTTTAAAAAAATAAGTTAGCTGCTTCCCAAGTCCACATGCTGGATGGTGAGGGAAAGTGATTTCTGAACAGAGCTCTCAAGGTTCATGTTACATTTGCCCAAGCTCCCGTCCTAAAGGGTTGGCTGATCAGACAGGCAGAACAAGCCCAGATTAGCAGCAAACCAGAGGCATCAGAAATATGAGAAAGAAGTATTCAAAACCATTTGATATTACAATATATTTTTTTCTGAAATAGTTATTTTGAGGAAATCAGAGCTCTGTTAGACTTCCTCATACTCATTTTATAGTTCAGTACTGTTTTGGGGTAGAATTACATGTGAGTGAGCAGCTATTCTCTTTTCAGTATTTAGAGTCTCGGGGGCACCATCCAGTCTGACACCCTCCTCAGCATCATTACCTCCCAGACATTATCTCATGCATTTCTCTATGAAAAGCTGTTTGTATATTTGTGTTTGTACAGACATTATTTTCACTGAAGTTTGGTGTTTCAATAGCCAAAAGAAAAGCCCCAAACAATGAACTCTCTTTAGTGACAGAAAAAAGGAATCTGAATTGTGAATCTTTATTAATGATTCTAATAATATCTGATATCCTGGATCAGTACTCGGTCCTTCCTGATAGTAAGTTGGTATGCTATCCATGAGAGCATGATCCAAATACATTTTAAATTCCTCTATTCCCCACAGACCTCAGTCACTTTGAATGTAAATTTAATATTTTAAAACAGCCAAACTATTTGGCAACAAGCCTTAAGAATAAGCATGGCATTAACTACATGGGGTAAAAACCAAGGTGTGCCTATAATGTAATGAGATTAGTTTTCTTGTGTGACACATGATCAGGTTCAAACCTCAATTTAAAAACAGAATTTAAGATAGATAGGTAGGTAGATAGGTAAGTAGATAGGCAGATACATGCATAGATGCATAGGTTAAAAAAAAAAATTGCCAATCAAGTCAATTACAATTCATAGGGACCCCTAGGATAGAGTAGAACTGCCCCATTGGGTTTCTTTAAAGGAGAAGGTAAAGGTAATCTTTAAAGGAGAAGATTGCCACATCTTTCTCCTGTGAAGTGGCTGGTGGATTCGAACCACCAACCTTTTGGTTAGCAGTCAAGCATTTTAACTGCAGTGTCACCAGGGCTCCCTAGATAGGTAGATGGATGGATGGGCAGTCGAACGGATGGACGGACAGACAGATAAGCAGAGAGAGTTTCTCAATACTACCAGCATCATTGAAAGGGACATTTTGCCTCCAAAGATGACAAAATTATTCTGGACACACAAATTCTAGCATGTTTATTTTTTAAAAACCAGCATTATTATTGTATAATCAGACTCTGCATCTCTTTTCCATATTTAAGCGTATGTGAGGTACCACTGAATTCCACAAAAGGCACATGCAAGGAGAGAGGAATCTGGTTTCTCAATAATTAAAGATGCTACCTTTAACCCCAAATGGCCTGGCATCAACCTACAAAAATGTATGCCTAGCGTTAAACCATGGATGCTATGATCCCCACTTTACTAGGAAATACAGATACAGTATCTTTTTATTAATTTTTACTTTCAGGATATTTTTATCAAAAAATTATTTTTACTTATAAAGCAAACACAATTAAAGTACTAAAAAATAATGCCAGTTTCCATAGTGTTAAGCAATAGAAAGTACTACTGCTTAGTAATTTAAATAACTAAAGTAACGACTGTATTGACTGAAGAGGCAGAGAATTGCCGAAACTTCATTAATGGCTTCATTCCCCCATGCATTCCTTAAACAACCTAAGTAGTTGGGCTGTGTGTTCTGTAGCTTAGAGACTTAAAAGTAATATTAATTGACCTAGAAATGTGTTGAAATGGTGAGTTAGAGTGCCCTCAGGCAAATGGCAGAGTGTGTAATTGCTGCAAGTAAAACAAATAAATAAATAAGTGTACAGTAAAATGTGCCAGCCTTAGAAAATAAAACACTAAGGTAAAATGAGTTCTAACAACAACTAATTTATTTTCAACCCCAAGTGACTTCATTTGAAACAGTTTATGCCTTAGAGAATTCTACCCATATATGATGATAATAAAGCTCTGCAATGTTACTGAGGCATTTTAAAATATTAGAAGGTAGAAATGCCAAAGCACAGGTCAGGAAGGATTAATGACCAGGCCTTGGTTCTGAACAGACCTGCATAATAACTGGGCAAAAATTAAATTTTTGGAATTTATGCATTTGAATTTTGGCTTCTTCACCTTCCCCAACCCCAACTCAAAGGAAAAAAAAAATATGACGAGCAACATTTGTGGAGATGAATCATTCATTAGCAAACACTGTCTTCCCAGTCCTCTGTATTGGCAGCTGCCGGCATCACCTTTCCTCAGCAGCTCTGAAGGGAACTGTCCCGCATACCTATTTGAAATTCAGAACAGACCAGCCTTTGAAGAATTTTATGTACTCCCCGAAGGCTATTTTTCATCCTCAAACCAAAGGACCTAAACTTTCTGGCAGATATTTACTTTTATCTTTCCAGTCTAGTGTGGACTACTGTAATTACCTGTACGGGGCAGTAGAAAAAGCAGCCTTTCCCTTGTTTCCTCTGTATTTATTTACTTTCTTCCATTCTGACTTTCAACCAAGTAGGCATTTCTTTTGGCATTGTGTGTGTGTGTGTGTTATCTATCTCCTCTCTTTCTCTGTCTCTATCTCTTTCCCTCTTTTATTTCATACTTTCTCTTTTCATCTGTTGCTGACAGAGTTTTTACACTTTATTCAACAGACTTACACACCTAAAAATCATCCAGTTGGTACAACAGGGGACAAAACTATTGTAGAAGCAGAGAGGAGTAAGTAGCCTTACAATTTTTCTACTAGCTAAGAGAGTAACAAGAGATCAACGTCCCGCCAACAAGCACCACAATTTCTTTACTTTGAGAAGAAACCAAATTAAGCACATTTATTCAGCTTTTAGTGGCTACGTGAGTGTCCCCAATATTATGGAAGTCAAACACTCACAAGCTCTAATCAACCACAGTATGAAACAATCTTTCTAGGAGCGGCTTTTTACTCCCAAACCTCAACAAATATTGCAAGTTATTTTCTAAATAAAATAGCCCTGCTTTTTTTTAGACAGTCCTGTTTTACAATGACGGAAAAATAAATCTGCTTTGAGAATTGGTATGCACATTGGCCATAAGAACAAGGAGGAAGGCGGCAGGCACAATTACACCTTGGAAACCAAAATGCGTCTCCTGTGTGTGCAACAAAGGAGAGAGAATGAAAAAAAAAAAGGGGGCATCAATAAAGGCTCATTAGTCAGGACGAACCATGCAGGGTGCTTGAGTGGCACTGCACAATTTACAATTTAATTCTCTTAACGAGCATTTAATTTACTTTCTAATTTTGTCAAATATTTGGTCACAGTTCTATTCCCTTGAAGAATATCCAACATGATACTGGTGTAATATAATTCAAACTACAAAAAGATAAAAAAGGTTTACTCTGAGTTCAATGGAAAGGCAGTAGCCACATAAAAAAATAAAAAGTCTCCTTATTAACATTGGGCCAACCATCTGGGGTAGGTTAACATCAGCTTGCTTATGTTCTTTGTAATCTTTACACAGATATAAGGAAAATGAGCCTTTTCTAGCCCATAGGATTCTGGGTTTCTTTATAAGCAGTGATGGTGACCAATAGGCCCAGCACACAATGAAGATACAATTATATAACTTACCTTATAAATGTATGTAATTAACACAACTATGTTGATTACCCTGACTGTGAAACAACCAGCAGGTATGTAAACTCTCAAGTGGGCAAGTTCAAGTTACCCCTTCTGTTCATATCTCTCCCTTGCTCAGTATCATCCTTTCCTGACACACAAAACTTCTCTAATTCCACCCCAGATTGTGCAACACTTCCACCAAGTTAGAGTTAATTCGCTGATTGATGGCTCACCTCTGATTACTTTGTCTTACTTTTAAGATGGTGTTATTCACTGTAATGTTATTATCATCAGGTAGGATTCCTTTTGCCAGGGCACCCAGGAGTAGACTATGGGGGAGTGCGGCTTTGAGACTAAACTTCAACTTTTCTCATACATATTACTTTTGGGTTCTCTGTTGCCTTCACTCTTTGGTCAAAAGAATGGAAATCATGCTAGTCTTCTGTTTTCTTTTCTTGCTTTCTCTCTCACATATAAACATGCTCATTTTTATTCTTTTTCTCCAGAAGGTCTCACTCTAGCTGCTTAAGTCCTGGCTAACCTGCAGTTTTTTGACTTGCATTGATTCCCCTCAATTTAGTAACCTAAACCTTTGATGTGTTTTCTTCCACCTAATAACAGATTTCCCTCTCTGATCAATATTTCCCAATTAAAATTTGCCAAAAACATTCCACAATCAAAATACTGTATAATTATGCATTATTGTCCTGATAAAAGTAAAATGCATCAAAAGCCTGAAGAGTAGATTAACTCTGCATTTAACATTTTTTTTTAATTTATGAGGTAAATTTTTATTTTCTTGATAAGTATCAGGTTTAAAAAAAAAAAAGAGTAGATTGAGACAGACGGAGACTGAGGAAAGTACAGATTTGTTGAGTCATATTTCTCCCAGTTCCCCCAATGTGAGTCCAGTGTCACACTCAGCAGCCCACAAGACAGCTGGCAAGTTCTTCTGCACTACGGGCTGCATCACTTTCCACCTCTCTACCTCTAGGACAATTGCTGACTTGTTGAGATTCCTATCACAATCCACAACTCACCTTTGATGGGAAAAAAAAAAAAAACTTCATTAACAAAATGGAAATAGTTTTATCTTTACGAACAGCTAATTGCCTTTAGTAGAAAATTGACTTCTGCATATTAAGAAGAGTATTGGGCGGACCAAATATTTTAATGGTTAAAAACATAGATTTTAGTGTAAAGCAGACTTTAGCTTCAATTAGAGCTCTCATCTGTACTAACCAGGAAACCCTTAGGTAAATTACTTAATCTGTCTAAGCCTCAGTTTTATCATCTGTAAATTAAGTTTAATAATCTATCTACCTCGCAGGACAGTTGAAGGTTAAATAAGATAACAAGTAGTTGGCACATCATCTCACATCATCTATTTAGTGCTTCATTAGTTGTTTTAAAAAAAAAAAACTAGATAAGCAAAAAAATCTCACAAAATCATATATTAGTAATTAGTTGAGAATAAAAAAAAAAAAAAAAAATCTAAGGAACCTGTATTCCTGTCAGCCGTTGTTACAGCTGGTGTTGTTTTAGTTTCGTACTACAGAAGAAAGTTTCAGCGGCACCTCAGCTTTTTCGGGAAATGCATCCCCCAGAATGTGAGTGTGTTGAGGCTCTGAACAGAACGTAACAAAAAATTAATTAGTGCTCTCCAAGCTCAGGAGCAGTAAGGGAAACATGTTTCAATTAAGTGAAAGCTTCTGCAGGTTGTAAGAACAGAAAGAAAAGAGTCTTCCTTATTTGGTACACCTGGAGCTTTAGAATTATAATATGGCTGTCAAACTAAGGTCACAAAAAAGACACACTTTTAACTCAAATCCAAGTTGTCCAAATGCATCTTTCCTTCTTTGTCTCACCACCTTTTCTCTTTTCAGTGTGGTTTGAAACATTGTATCTATTAATAATTCCTTGTTTAATATCTATTTAGAAAAGCAAGCCCTCCAGCCCCTACTTGCACATACCATGCTTAATTGCCACTCTAAATATGTAATAGAGACATCACATCTTCCTGCAGTGGGTACTATTGCAAAGACTTTCACTCTCTTACTTATTCGTTCAACAAATGTCTGTCCTCTTTTTAGTCTTCCTAGAAATAAAACCATGAAAGACTAAGACGTATCCTTCTCTAGATTTTCTTACTTTTCTAAATATTGTCTTGCTTGGGGACTTGTTGTTAATAAAAATGACTATTTCTAGACAAAGCATCAGAGTGTGAGCTATAAAACTTAGCTTTTTTTGTGATAAATTGCCCAAAATATCTCTTACCAGCACCCAAAATATACGAAAGAAAGATGTCTTCATTAACATCTCAATTTACATAAGCACTAGTAGAAGACACTGTTCCAGATCATTTGACATGTTATCAATCTGATTTTCAAAAGCTAAATGCATATGTTACTACCAAGCAGATATGTTCATGGGGTTAGCTCTGAATGTGAAGATACCAGTAAGTATAGAATGATCAGAAGCAAACAAAATTGAAACTGGCCCTCCTACATTAATGCCAACCAGTTTTCATAGTGACATTATTTTAAGTTGCAATTTGGGCATCTTACCTATGGATAGCTAACTCATTGTCTTAGTCTGAATTCTCTAGAGGAGCAAAACCAGTGAAATGTATATAGAGAGAGATTTACTTCAGGGAAAGAGCTCATGAAATTGTGGAGGCTGACAAGTCCCAAGTCCTGGGCTAGGTGGCAGGCTGAAGACTTCTGCTGGCTCACATGACTGCAGGGGATGACGAACCCACAAGCTGCAGGCCAGGCAACAGGCTAGAGGTCTCTGCTGGCTCACAGGGTTGTGGGGGCTGGCAAATCCAAGGTCTGTAGGTCAGGTGGCAGGCTGGAGACTTCTGCAGTCTTATGTCCCAAGAATCAGAGGTCAGGTGACAGAAGAGTTCCGGGTGGAGAGAGAGCATTCTTTGCGAGAATATCCATTTATATACTGGGGGCAGGACACACCCCCAAGGAAGCTCCCCTTTCAACTGATTGGCTGATCATATCAGATCACATCATGGAAGTGATTACATTATACTACATTATGGAAAAGAAATCAGTCTAGTGTCTGCCAAACTACTGAGAGTCATAGTCTAGCCAAGTTGACACATAACATTAACCATCACACTTATACAGTTTCATGGTAAATAAGTGCTTCACAATAATTATTTTTTTAATCTTATTTTGCTCTTAAACTTTATTTTTTAAAACAGCATTATCAGTTATGATATTTTCATTTTAATAATCACCACCCTACATATAATCTGTGGACATATAATATCCAAAAGAATATAAAATAATATGGAACCAATAATAAGAAAAATATATGTATAATTATAAATGTACGTGCACTACTTACCCTGATTGCTTAAAATGCTACTTTCTATTAAAAATATTGGAGCCCTGGTGGTGAAGTGGAGCCCTGGTTGAACAGTGCTTAAGAGATCAGCTGCTAACCAAAAGATCAGCAAATCAAGCCCACCAGCTGCTCCTTGGAAATCCTGTGGGACAGTTCTACTCTGTCCTATTGGGTTGCTATGAGTTAGAATCAACTCAACAAGAACAGGTTTGGTGCAAAGTGGTTAAGCACACGGCTGCTAACTGAAAGGTCAATGGTTTGAACCCACCAGTCACTCCGCAGGAGAAAGGTGTGGCAGTCTGCTTCTGTGAACATTTACGTTGGAAGCCCTATGGGGCAGTTCTACTCTGTCCTATAGGGTTGCTAGAGTCGGAATTGACTTGATGGCAATGGGCTTGGTTTGGTTTATTAAAATCGTTGAGTATGTAGCCTTATATACAAAGTTGTACCTAAAATTAAGAGACCAGTATCTTGGAAATGCACATTATATTAACTTGCATTTAGAGTTTGCTGAGATATATTTTATACATATGATTTTTGAAAAGGGTTAATACTGAAAAAGCCAAATTCAAAAAGATATTCTTTTGCCTTCAAAAAATATCAGTTTAATTTAAAATCTATAAAAGCAATTTCTAAAATCCCTTCTGCTACAGCATATTTAACAAAATATGAACGACAAATCACAGACCAGGGAGAGATTTTGAAAGGCCATCTTGCTCACCATACTGCCGGGATCTACAATGATGGCTTGCCTGCTTTTAAAGACTGCCAAAGACACAGTGGTTTTCTAACGTTTCTTAGATGAACTGGCTTAGTATTTAATCACTAATCCCCTCAAAAAGTTCTTCCTTTGCCTCACTTAATCCTTTGCTTATAGTTTCTTTTTCTTTTCTGTAGAAGAGAAATAATAATAACAGGAATATAATGATAATAACATTTTGCTCTTCTGAATTGATAGAGGGATTTCTTAACTAAATGAAAATAAAAGTGAAAGATGACAGATCCATAAAAAGCTAGAAAAAACACTTGACTGCACAGTTCAGCACTGTATCTGCTTGCAAATAAAGATGATTACCCATTCAAATAAAACCACAATATAGTATCCATTAATAGTGTTTTTCATTGTCATATTTGAGTTTCTTTACCTTCAGATCCATAAATATTCTGCTTCTGATCACATATTTTTTCTTTTCTCATTCTCATCTCTCTTTTCTTGAATGCTTTTCTAACATACCGATTGCCATTCCCTTGATTTCCTTCATTGCTTCTTTTCATTTCTCCTTCTGTCTCATCACTAACGGAGACAACTCTCAAAGATTGGCTTAATGACATTACATCTAATGACTACTATGACCCAGTAACACATCTATGGTTTGGGGGCATTGTCTTAGGCTGGGTTCTCCAGAGAAGCAAAGCCAGTAAAGCGTATAAATATGAATATACGTAGAGAGATTTATATCGAGGAAACAGCTCATGTGGTTGTAGAGGCTGGAATGTCCCATGTCCATGGGTCAGACTAGAGGCTTCTCCTGATTCACACAACCTCAAGGGCTGGCAAACCCAAGATCAGCAAGTCAAGACAGCAGGGCTCTGACTCACAGGCTATGAAGACCAACAAATCCCAAGATCAGCAGGCAAGATGGCAAGTGAGCTGCTTGCTCAAGTTCCAAAAATTGGGGGTCAACCAACAGGAGCCAGCTGCAGGATACAGGGTGAGCAAAAGCCCTCAACCCTTGACAGAAAGTTCACCTATATTGGATGCAGGTCACACCCCCAAGGAATTGCCCTTTCAACTGATTGTCTACTCACAGCAGATCCTGTCATGGAGGTTATCACATTATATTCAAATCTCATCATGGAGATGACCACATCATTACGTGACTGCCAAACTACATCATAACTACCAAACCACTGAAAATCATGGCCCAGCCAAGTTGACGTGCAACCTTAGCAATCACAGACATGTAACTTGGATTTTCTGTGCCTTTGGTTTCTCATTTTCTAAAACTCCTCATAATGACACTGACCTCTAGGCTTTCCCAAGCAGGCTATGAAATTCAATAAGGTTCTTAAGACACAGAGATATTATTTTGAGTGAAGATTCAAGTATTTCCCATCTATGGCTTTGCGTCCTGTCAAAGTTTTTATCCTTATCCCCAAAATTTGTCTTCCTTATGCTAAGAAATAAAGCTTTTATTCCTTGTCATTGTAAAACATATTATTTCATTTGGGGAAGAGTTTTGTTTTGTTTTTTTTTTTTTGCATGTCTTTTTGCATGTGTGTGAGTGTTTTTCCCTCAAAACAAACTAAACTAAAGATAGAGAATCTTATACCCAGAGCTTTAGGGACAATTTTTATTTATAAATTTTTAAAGTATAGATTTCCAGGCCCAGAATTGAATTAAGTCTGCCCTATTAAAAAAAAAAAAAAAATTTTTTTTTTTTTTATATATATATATATGGGATATGACAACTGGAAACCCTGGTGGTGTAGTGGTTGAGAGTTATGCCTGCTAACCAAAAGGTTGGCAGTTCACATCTTGGGAACTCTATGGGGCAGTTCTACTCTGTCCTACAGTTTTGCTTTGAGTTGGAATCGACTCGACAGCAATGGGTTATATGACAATTGCTGTTTAAGGATACATTTGATGCTACTATGATTTCGAGAAAGGTGGTGGAGAAGGAGCAATCACATCAGATTTGAGCAATCGTGAAGAATGGTGAAAGCTTAATTTTTGAACAATAGAAGAGAAGCTATCTAGGGGTCTTAGGTTTGCAACTGCAGGTCTAGCTTTATTGGATTTTGCCATATGTAAAGTGGGTTTCTTCTCTTGTGTTCACCTGGGAGGTTGCCTTATCCCCAATTAGCTCTTTTACTGCTGTAGTCCCAGAACCTAAAAGAGTACTTGACAGGTAATTGTTAACTGACTTTGTGGTTCTTGTTCCATCCAACAGTTTGGAAAAATGTTGTAAAACTAGGTGTTCATCATAATTTGTGCTCATTCTAGAAAAAAAGAACAAATTTATTTTGGATATGTCACATGGCAGCAATTGTCTTGCAATAATTCAAAAATTAGAGATTGTTTTTTAGACAAATTACTATCCAAAAATAAAATTGAGGAATTAGATATAGCACCTGTATGCTGTTGTTGTTGTTAGGTGCCCTTGAGTTGGTTCTGACTCATAGCAATCCTGTGTACAACAGATCAAAACACTGCACCATCCTCACAACCACTACTGTTTGAGCCCATTGTTGCAGCCACTGTGTCAATCCATTTCATTAAGGGCCTTCCTCTTTTTTGATGATCCTGTATTTTACCAAGCAGGATGGTCCTTCCTGATAACATGTCTAAGGTACATGAGATGAAGTCTCATCATCCTTGCTTCTAATGAGCATTGTGGCTGTACTTCTTCCAAGACAGATTTGTTTGTTCTTTAGACAGTCCATAGTATATTCAATATTCTTTGCCAACACCATATTTCAAAGGTATCAATTCTACTTTGGTCTTCCTTATTCACAGTCCATGCATGTGAGGTGATTGAAAATATCATGGCTTAGATCAGGCACACCTTAGTCCTCAAAGTGACATCTTTGCTCTTCAAACACTTTAAAGAGGTATTTTGCTGCAGATTTGCCCAGTGTGATATGCCATTTGATTTCTTTACTGCTGTTTCTGTGGCTGTTGATATATCTATTCATGAGAATACTTCTTGTCTAATTTGTTAGGGCACAAACCAAATATCCCAAGGGCAAACAAATTGCATAAGTCAAGCTCTATCATCATAAATATTTTCTCCTAGGGGTATAAAAAACTATCAATTTAGGAACTCTCGTTTTCAGAGTAGACAAAGAAAAGAAAAAGAAAGGAATAACAATGACTCCTACCAAAATGACAAAGATTAAACAAACAAAATTTATTTATACACATTTCTATGGCCCCAGAGTAACTAAGACAATGTGATATGTAAACATAAGATTAGCTCTAATTATAAATTTGCTTCTAATAAACATGTATCATGATTATATTATATAATTGACTTTTTGAATTTAAATATCTCTCACTACTCACACAGTAAAGCATATATAGCTTCTGATCCAAGTTGTGCCTTTAAAATTATTTCTACATACTTGATTTTATCCATATTTCTTAGAAATTTCTCAGTTACTATTGACACATAGGGTCACTATGAGTTGGAATCCACTCGACGGCACTGGGTTTGGTTTTATTGACACATCACCTTATTGCCGAGATTTATATTAAACACATTCATGGCAAAGACAAATTATTTAACCATAGCATTTTAAGAAAATCTCCTTATCGCATTTTGTTACAGACAATGCTTCTTGGCTTCTGGGTGTTTTCCCTCTTGTTAAAGATGTCTAAGCCTAATAAATTTTAAATGAAATCTTCTGTTTCAAGATCTGGTAGCAACAGATGAGAAAATATTTTCTAGATGAAATATTTAGACATTTTAAAGAAAAACAGAAATGCTTTTAACCAGCTATTTTTTTAGATACTTCTACCAAATAATTTTAGGTAAATGAACAATCCAAATACTATTATTCAAATGGGTTATTTGAAAAGATCATCACTCTAAGTTTGAAGACTTGACTAAATGCTGCTGGAGATGCAAAAATACGTAACAATTTTGCTAAGGAAAAATAACAGAAGAATTAATAAAAATCCTTTGGCTAAATATAAAACCTATATACGTAGTGCCAGAATACAGTATATAGGTTGTAAATCCTTTTCTGAAATTGTACCTCCCCTTCAGGGATACACATGACGCTGCTGGGAATAACAGCCTTTATCCGGAAGCATATGGGGCATGAAACTCTTAGAGCCCATGTGTAAAAGATATGGAGCTATGAGATGGAAGGATCCTGGGTTCTTAAATCTCTGTTTTGAATGTTTCCCATCATAAACATCCCTTTTTCATTTTACATGCACTTAAAATAAACTATCATATTTGACCCTTTACCCATTTTGGGTTTGTTTGCTGTAGCAGCTAGCATGGCCTTAAGCCACCTCCTTAAAGAAAAATCTATCTTCCCAACTCTGGGCATGACGGAAACATTGATTACCTTAGATTTCAAGTTTGAAGTATTTTAAACTTTAATGGTACCATAGAGGTTTGTAAAGCTTTTCAACGTTCACACCTATGAGTTGCATTTGATCTTGTAGTCACATGATTTTGATGAAGTACTTAAAACTGGGGGGAGGGGAGGGAGGAAAGTGGCTATTTTTCACCTGTACTAGTTTATCCCTTTCAAGGGTTTCCAAGGTTTTCAATTTTTCTCACCCTGGGATATCAAAATTCTATTAATGCAAAAATGCTATGTGGTTTTACTCAGGGCTTGAATTGTGGCACCCAATTCATTGTCTTTCAGACAGTGCTATTATTGGGTACTAAGGTCTAAGTTTCAACAATGTGCCAACCCACATAACTGTTCCACCATTTAAAATACAATATATTATAAAGTGGCTTTCCATAGTGTATTAACCAATGACAATGAGAAACAAGTTATAAAAATGATATCAGTGGCACAGGTATACATCTTGCAGATAAACATAAAGTTTTAGCGAGGCTAAGCTGCTCTCTCAATGTCACATGACAATTAAGCTGTAAAGCCTTGACCCAAGACTTTGCTTGTTTTCCAGCCTATAAAGTTGACCACTGAACCCACTGCTCTCGGTAGAGCTGGATAATATTACAAAGTCTTTGTCAATACGTGTGTTTGAAATTTTTTCTCCTTTATCCTTTAACCTGTGATACTACCCTATTTTAGCCACTTGATATAAGATAGCCACTGTGCCAAGTGTCAACAGAACCAGAGAACAAAGCTGTTAAATTCTTGATGTTAAAAACAAGAAAAAAATCATTAAATGAAACCCCTATAAATATAAAACCAAACCAAACCCATTGCCATCATGTCCATTCCGACTCATAGCGACCCTATAAAAAATTAATTGCCTCCAGGGCTCCTCAATAAATAGACATACTGATAAATATGGGGATCCAAGAATTACAGGCTCTGTGCCTGTGTCCCTCTTAGTTGCCTCGCAGAGATTTCCTTGTTTTGTATGAAGGGCAGGCAATCAAGCAATGGTTGGATAGGGTACATTAGCCTGTGGGACTGAGTCAGGCTCAGTCAGTCTCTACATGTCCCCGTAGCTTGAGAAGCAGCTACACGTCTTCTCACGTTGCCAAGAATCACGCATAGCATTGAGAAGCAGAGGACTAGGAAGAGAATCGTAATCATGAGGAGAGAACTCCACATTAATAAATGCTGGAAACTGCAGACCCAAGCAAGAACACGGAAACCTGAGCAAAAGCAATCACAGGGAAGCATCAGCCAGGGATCAGCTGCCTCTCTCCACCCAATGCTATGATTGTCCCTATCCTCTCTAGTTTTAAGGCCAACCCAGGGGAGAAAGCAGAAGAAAGTGAAAACCCTGTTTATTTCAGTTAAAATGAGTATAAGTTGGAGAACACAGAATTGACTAACATTATGTTTTCTGCCATAAGGAAACAGAGATTATGCTGGGGTAAAAATATGTATTTACAATATTTGCACGTGAAACTACATAGCTTTATGTACCCCTATGTTATAAAGAAGAAACCCTGGTGGCATAGTGGTTAAGTGCGGCAGCTGCTAACCAGAAAGTCAGCAGTTCAAATCCACCAGGCACTCCTGGGAAACTCTATGGGGCAGTTCTACTCTGTCCTATAGGGTCGCTATGAGTCAGGATCGACTCGAGGACAGTGGTTTTGGTTTTTTTGGTTTATATTATAAAGAAACTGTTGTTCACACTTTTGTGTTCTTAGAACACTTTTTGCTCAGTGTTGTACAAACTTTTGTTCACAATTTCATGCTCTTAGGACACTGATAAATTTTCAAGTGGAATTGTGGATTAGGTAGAAAACGTTCTGAAGCATAGCATAGGAAGGACAAGAGAAAGAGTGCTTAGCACCTTTTAGTTGCCCTCGTGTCATTTTGAGTTCACCTGTAGGTGCTTATAAATTATTTGCTGAGTTGAACAGCAGGATGGTAAAGTGTTCCTTATTATCATTCTCATTTTTCTTATAAAGCTTCACACACACACACACAAAAATACTAGAAAATAGACATTTAAAGCTAATACAATGTCTTATTTTTCTCTCTAGAATTATAAACTAGTTATCCATAGAATGTTTTATCCAGGACTTTATCACTTACATTCCCAGGTGATTCCCAGGGATAGGAATTGCTAGCATGGGTGCACACAAAGGAAAAAAAAAAATTGTTACAATATATGTAGATGCAATTTAGTAGCCCTATGAATCTATTTGAAAATAAATGGTATAAGTGATAGCTGGTGATATTCTAGAAAGAAAGAAGGATGACATTAAAATAAAAGTCAGGCTCACATTTCATTCCTTGAAACTTGGAGATTTAATCCAAAGGAAAAGGTATTTTAAAATGATAATAAGAAGAGCAAACATTTTTAGCCTTCTTGGAGCCTTGGCTGATTGAAGCTAGTACTAAAATCAGTTGTTAAATATCCATAAGTTCATTGCAATATTCTGAGCTTTGTAAAGAGTTTGTAAAACTAAGAAAGTTTATGAATGAGTTTCTATGTAATCACTTTTCTATCTATGTTATTAGATTTCTTTGGGAATATTTTAAGGTTGCATAATAAGCAGAGAGTATGAACTTTTATGGGTATTGCCATTCTTACCTACATATAATCACTCTCTTATCAGGAGAATATTAATATTGTGCAGGAAGATTAGAGGAGGAGGGAAGACACCAAATTCAAGCAGCAACTAGAGAGTACACAGCCAGCATTACCAATAAAGGAGTGCTCTCCCTGAGGAAGGTCTTAAGCCATCTGCTTAGAGCAATTCTGGATGAATACATAATAAATGCTTATGGTAGAAGAAAACGGCTGTGTAAGCTGCTAATGAAATTAAGAAGTTGAAACTAAGCTACTTTAAAAACTTGAAGGAATTCTTTCATTAAGTGGATTAACTGCATAAATGCTTTTAGCTTCGTTAATCTCTCTTTTCTAAAACCAAGCAAGTTTTAACAAATGAAAACATGACATGGCCCAGGCCCAACTTCATCTGTAAGAACAGTAGGTCTTAAAAATATATATTAATGAGAAGGAAAGAAATTTACCCACCCCATCACACTGCAGGACTAGGAAGCTAAAACTTTTTCTATAAAATCCTTAGTGAGTATAACAACCACCACAAAACAGTTGCTGTTCAGTCGACTATGACTCACGGTGAGTCATGTATGTCTGAGTAGTAGAACTGTGCTCTGTAGGGTTTTTAATGGCTGATTTTAATGGCTGATTTTTTGGGGAGTAGATCTCCAGGCCTATCTTCTGAGGTGCTTCTTGGTAGATTCAAACCCTCAACTCTTCAATTAGTAGTGGAGCACTTAACCATTTGCGCCACCAAGGGACTACAGGGAAACCCTGGTAGTGTAGTGGTTAAGTGCTACAGCTGTTAATCAAAAGGTCAGCAGTTTGCATCCATCAGGTGCTCCTTGGAAACCCTATGGGGCAGTTCTACTCTGTCCTATAAGGTCACTATGAGTCAGAATTGACTCGATGGCTATGGGTTTTAGGGACGACAATGAATATAATACTCAGTGATTATCTTGGTTTTGAGATTTTTTTTAAAAGCCCAATGCAGTCGTCCCCTGATATCCAAGGGGGCTTTGTTCCAGGATCCTTCCATGGGTACGAAAACCTGCTAAGGCTCAAGTCCCTTATATAAAATGGTGTAGTATTTGCATATAACCTCCCGTATACTTTAAATCATCTCTAGATTATTTATAATACCTAATACAATGCAAACGCTACATAAAATAGTTGTTATACTGTATTGTTTAGGGAATAATGACAAGAAAAAAAGTCATCTTGTTTTCCAAGTATTTTCAATCCACAGTTGGTTGAAGCCCAGGAGGTGAAACCTGTGGATACGGTGGGCCAGCTGTATACTGGGAGGAGTCCCTGGATGGTACAAACAGTTAAGCTTTCCGCTGCTAATCAAAAGGTTGTCAGTTGAAACCCACCCAGAGGTGCCTCAAAAGACAGTCCTGGTAGTCTGTTTCCAAAAGGTCACAGCCTTGAAAATCCTCTGCACAGATAGGCTTGCCATGAGTCAGAATTGACTCGACAACAACTGGCAACAATAGCAACAGTATATTGGGAGAGAATTACAGTGCTGATGACCCCGAATCAACTTAAGGGGTGCATCTCCATAATCTATTGATTTACAGGCATAGAGAATTTGTGTATTTATTTCTCTCTGAGACTAAGCATTGATACACCTGTGCACACAGTTTAGCATGTTCTCCTAATTGTCCTATTATGTCCTATGTCCTATTATGATTTAAATAAGAAAAAATATAATATAGTTTTACATTTTAAACCGAATAAATGGCAGGTAAAAAAAAAAAAAAACTGATTGTTAATCATCTCAATAGGTTCAGGAGAAGTATCTGATCAACTTTAATATGATAAAAAATGGCTTTCATAGAAAAGAGAAACAGAAATCTACTTCTTTAATGTAGTAAAAATTCACTTCTAAAAAAACTGACAGGAACCCACTTTAAAATATGAAATATTGTAAGCATTTCCTCTTAAGTCATGGGTAAGACAAGACTCTCAAGCATTAGTTTCTGTTCAACATTATAGAAAATATCAAATTTAAAACAAATGATAAAAGTACAGTGCGTAAGAGTTAAATAATTTTTTTTAACTGGCATTTTTTGCAAGTAAATGATGTATATGTAGAAAATTCAAGGGAATTTGCAGGCAAATAATTAGAACTCATAAGAGAGTTTGGCAATGTGATAGATTCAAAACCAATATACGTAAATCTAAGCCTTTGGAAGAGCCCTTATGTTGCAGTGGTTAAGAACTTCACTGCTAACCAAAAGATCAGCAGTTCAAATTCACCAGCCACCCCTTGGAAACTCTATGGGGCAATTCTACTCTGTCCTATAGGGTTAATATGAGTCAGCATCAACTTGAAGGCGACGGGTTGGGTTTGGTTTTAAGCCTCTGTATAAGAAATTTCTAGGTCACTGCTATTATATTATCTATTGCTGATTAAAAAATCACTCCAGAACTTAATGACTTAAAACAACAGCAGTTATTATCTCACAATTTCTGTGGGTCAGTAATCCAAGTGCAGTTTGCTGGGTCCTCTGACTCTGGATCTCACACAAAAGCTACAATCAGTTGTTGGATGGGCTGCAATAATGTTAAGGCTTGACTGAGAGAGGTTCTACGTTTAAACTCACTCAAATGGTTGTTAGTAGGACCCAGGTCTTCACTGGCTGTTGGCCAGAGGTCTCATTGTTTCCTTGCCGCATGGGTTACATCAAAATAACCAAGCTAGAAGACCAGGGAGAGAGAAAATGCAAACAAGAGAAAGATAGGTGTCATAGTCTTTTATAACCTAGTGTCTGAAGTGGCATCATATCGCTTTTGTCACAATCTATTCATTTAAAGCAAGTCACTAAGTTCAGCCCACATGCAAGGAAAGGAAGTTGCATAAGAGCATGAATACAAGGATGTGGGGGTTAATCCAAGCCATTTTGGAAGCAGTAGCCACAGCCAAAGAGGGGCAGAAGGCAGTGTTTTGACTTTCTGCACTTTCCCTAGAGCACAGAGGTGGGCTTGTAGCTGAACATGAAGCTTTCTCAGGCTTTACCTGCAGTGGCCGTATGTCCAGGTTTGTCTACAGACCTCCCAGCTTAGACTTGTTGTCCCAGTATTCCATCTGATTAGTGCCCTCTTTTGTTCTAAAATAGTTGCAGTTTGGAAAATAAATTCTATAGTCACTCTAGATCTCAGATCTTAACTAGGTACCTCACCCAAGTGAATTCTATTAAATCTTAAATTAAAGTATAAATACCTCCCATTATAAATGAAGGATACTTTCCATAAGCCAGCAGGATCTCCAAACAAAAGTACATGGTTGTTGTTGTGTGCTGTCATGGATTGAATTGTGTCCCCCCAAATATATGTGTCAACTTGGTTAGGCCATGATTCACAGTACTGTGTGGTAGTCCTCCATTTTGTGAACAGAGAAAGTCCTTTGGACCTGGGGTCCCTGCACCTGAGGAGCTCCTCAACCATGGGAAGATTGAGGACAAGGGCCTTCCTTCAGAACCGACACAGGGAGAAAGCTTTCACCTGGAGCCGATACCCTGATTTCAGACTTGTAACCTACTAGACTGTGAGAGAATAAATTTCTCTTTGTTAATGGCAGCACTAGATAACTAAGACACCTACAGATTTGCATACTCATTAGACATTTTATAAGCACAATTAAATGAAGCCCTGGTGATACAGTGGTTAAGTGACAGGTGCCATCAAATCAGTTCCAACTAATAGTGACCCTATGTACAACAGAACACAACACTGCCTGGTCCTGTGCCACCTTCAAGATCATTGTTATGCTTGAGCTCATTGTTGCAGCCACTGTGTCAGTCCATCTCATTGAGTGTCTTCCTCTTTTTCTCTGACCCTCTACTTTACCAAGCATGATGTCCTTCTTCAGTGACTGGTCCCTCCTTATAACATGTGCAAAGTACTTGAGAAAAAGTCTCGCCATCCTTGCTTCCAAGGAGCATTCTCGCTGCACTTTCAAGATAGACTTGTTCATCCTTTTGGCAGTCCATTGTATATTCAATATTCTTCACCAACACTACAATTCAGAGCGGTCAATTCTTCTTTGGTCTTCCTTATTCATCGCCCAGCTTTTGCATGCATATGAGGCAACTGGAAACACCATGGCTTGGGTAAGGCCCACCTTCGTCTTCAAGGTGACATCTTTGCTTTTTAACAATTTAAAGTGGTCTTTTGCAGCAGATTTGCCCAATGCAATGTGTCATTTGATTTCTTGACTACTGCTTCCGTGGGTGTTGATTGCAGGATCCAAATAAAATGAAATCCTTGGCAACTTCAATCTTTTCTCCATTTATCATGATGTTGTTTATTGGTCCAGTTGTGAGGATTAAACCAACAATAAAAAAAGAAAAAAATGTACCAGGCATTAAATGATCAACAGTAATTATGTGTCAGAGAAAGTTAATAATTAAAAAAAATAAAGCTGAAAAGATCACTAATAACTAGACTGTCTAAGGATGAATTTACAGAAGCAGGATTTTATTTGGGTCTAAAAAGATAGGTCACTCAGGAATAGAGAGGAAGAAGGCTTCAAATAAGGTGATGTGTGTATGTAAAAGCATGATGTTGCTATGGGTTTAGTTGTATTTTCCCAAAATATGAGTAGGAAACCTGACTTATATACCTGTGGATGTAATCCTGTTCAGAAATAGGGTTTTCTTTGTTATATATAACAGAGAAATATATATATAAGGTCATATTGGTATAGAGTATGTTCTAAATCTAATCATTTCTGAGTTAGAAGGAACAGCATAGGCACAGAGACAAGTGAGCACAAACAGGGGGACAGGAAGGTGGGGGGTGGAATAAATGCCACGTGAAGATTACCAAGGAACTGAGGATCACCACGGCTACAGAAGCTAAAATAGGATCTTCCCCCAGAGCTGACAGAGAGCCTTCCCCTACAGCCAGTACCCTGAATTCAAATTTCTCTCCTACTAAACTGTCAGAAAATAAATTTCTGTTCTTTAAGGCCACCGGCATGTAGTATTTTTGTCATAGCAACACTTGATAACTAAGATGTATAGCTACGAAAGCGCAACAAAGCGATTGACTCCTGGTTTCTCTATATATGCAAATGTTTTGTACATCTAGTTTATAGGAAGAGGACAATAATTTCCAAGTAAATATTTATTTTTTAGATATACTATCTAGGACTAGGACTAGTGAGTTTACATCAGGTTAGAAATGATTGGCAATGACTGATGGTTATTATGTACTTTGTGTATATGTAATACTTTATGTATTTCTAAAAATATTTTTTTCTTAAAATAGTTACAAAAAAACAATACTTTAAAATGGCAAAATAAAAAAGCTCTAAATGATAAAAATCTGTGCAACAATTTGACTTCTGCCTGACAACAGGCAGCACTGATATTAAAAAAATATTGATCTAAAATGATCTATGAACTGATAGTTGAGTTTAGAGACACTAATACCATAGGGTCGCTATGAGTCGGAATCAACTCTACAGCAATAGGTTTGGTTTTTTTTTTTTAATATTTAGTGATGTTTTATCTTTCAAACAGGGAGCTCTGGTGGCACAGTTGTTAAAGTGCTCTGCTGCTAACTGAAAAGTTGATAGTTCAAACCCACCAGTCACTCTGTGAAAGAAATATGTGGCACCCTGCTTCTATAAAGATTACAGTCTTAGAAACCCTTTGGGGCAGTTTTAGTCTTGTCCTATAGGGTCACTGTGAGTCAGAATCAACTCAATGGCAGTGGGTTTTGGGGTTTTTATCTTTCGAAAAATATTGTTTTAGCTGATTAGCAGTTTCCTTGATGAAACCCATGATGGTTAAGATTGTGTGTCAACTTGGCTGGGCCATGATTCTCAGCATTTTGTCAGCCATATAATGTGATCACTTCCCTGTTGAGATTTGATACATGATCACTTCCATGATAACATCTGCTGTGAGTAGCCAATCAGTTGAAAAGGAGTTTCCTTAGGCATGTGGCATGCATTTGAATATAAGCAGACATTCTGGCAAGGCTCAGGGGCTTTTGCTCATTCTGGATCCTGTAGCTGGCTCCTATTTTTCTGATCCCCAGTTCTTGAGACTTGAGCTACCAGTTTACCTGCAGTCTTGCATGCTGATCTTGGGATTCGTTGATCTTCACAGCCTGTGAGCAAGAGTCCTGCTTTCTGACCTGCTGACCTTGTGTTCGCCAGCCCCTGTGGCTCAGTAAATCAAGAGAAGCCTCTATCCTGATCCAGGGACTTGAAATGTTCCAGCCTCTACAACCTTGTGAGCCATTTCGTTGATACAAATCTCTCTCTATATATATATTTATATGCTTTACTGGTTTTGTTTCTTTAGAGAACCTAGCCTAAGACAACCCCTAAGAATTTTTCAAGTAGACCTTTTGCCGACACGTATGAAGAATGTTGACCACTTATTTTGTTTCTCTCGGATCAAGTGAATCAATAAGCTGATAACAAATATAGATGGATGTTTCTGACTGTACTGTTGCCACAAAAAATTGGGGAGTTAAACTCTCAGAAGAAGTTCTTTTCCCAGACCAGTTATGAAGAAAAATCTGTACATAAGAAATTGTGATGATCTTTGAATCAATTGGCCTGCAATGTAGCATGTTTGATAAATGAAGTAACATACACTTTTAGGTACCTGAGAATAGACTGAATATACATAGTAGCCTGAAACACATTTGTATATAACATAATCTCTTTTCTAAGGGCCTTCCAGTCTACTGGAAACCCTGATGGCATAGTGGCTAAGAGCTATGGCTGTTAACCAAAAGGTTGGCAGTTCTAATCCACCAGCCGCTCCTTGGAAATCCTACGGGGCAGTTCTACCTTGTCCTTTACGATTGCTATGAGTCAGAATCAACTCAACGGTAATGGGTTTGGTTTTTGGTTCTTGGTCCAGTCTACTAGGAAAAAATAACACACACACACATACACACTCTCACACACACACACACACACGGAAAGTAAACTATATCTGCTATTAATCATTCACTTCAACAATATTGAAGTTGCTAGTAAGATTCTTAATAAATGATGCAAAGATTGTGGTACCAAGGTATTCAGGAACAAGGATGCATATTAGAGTCTGGGGACTTCAGTTATAAATGTCTTTACAATAATTATTTGTATAAAAAAAGATCATTTCATTGATAACATGCTTAGCTATCTCTTCGAACTAGAACGGAGTCCCTAATTCTGCCTGCTAAACTATTTTCGTTTTATTCTGCCAGCTCTTTTTCAAGCTAGGTCACAATTTGAGATCAGAAGTGAAAGACAGTCTTGTCTCTGGAGTCCCAATATTATGTTTTTACAATAGAAATTAAATAATTTTGATGAAGTTATGAAAATCTTCCCTTTTATATAGTGAGAACATTCCTAAGGAGTTGTAGCAATACAACTAAAATATCATGACTTATTTGTTATACTGAACCACCACATTCATTTCTTATTAAAAGTTTAGAATTTTTAAGTTCTTTAATTCTTCATTATTTTATTTTTAGGGTTTGATATCCAATATCTATTTGTGATCATACTCAGGTACTTTTACTAAAAACCTCACCTTTTAAAATATTTTTTCTTTAAGTAAAAAGCAAAGTTGCTTTCATTGGAATCCCACTTGGATATGTGAAAATGCCAGACAAGGGCTACCCAGTATATATGATAAGTAATTGCTAAATAAATTAACACTGTCATCTAATTAGAAAAATAGTCTGAATAAACATTTAATAGCACAAGCTCTCTGCCATTCCTGAATGTGTGATGAACCCATATATCTCCATGTTTTTTGGTGCTGTTGGTTGCTGAAAGATATAGCAATGAACAAAACAGACACAAGGGCCTGCCATCATGGACCTGGCATTGTAGATAACAGTGTTTATCACAGCAGTTCCAGAAGTAGCAAGCACCATTGATCTCTTGGAGACTGGTTGGTTTCAGAAGGAGCTGATACATATCTTAAGTCATGCCTTTCATCCAAAAAGAAAATCCAAAATGTGCTACCTTTTGAGCACCAATTTTGTGCTAGTATTTTAAGTACATTAATTAAAGTTATTCTTCCAAGAATTCTACAAGATAGTCATTACTTTTCCTAAGTAAACTAAGAAGTATAACCAGAATGCTTGTTAGAAGCAAGGATGGCAAGACTTTGTCTCACATTCTTTGGACATGTTATCAGGAGGAACCAGTCCCTAGAGCTGGACGTTATCCTTGGTAAAGTAGTTGTTTTTGTTGGGTGCTATCCGGTCAGCCCCGACTCAGAGCAACCTTGTGTACAACAGAACAAAATACTTCCCAATTCTGTACCATTCTCACAGTTGTCGTTACTCTTGAGCCCATTGTTGCAGCCACTGTGTACATCCCTATCACTGAGGGTCTTCCTCTTTTTCTCTGACCCTCTACCTTAGCAACCATGATGTCCTTCTCCAGGTACTGAATCATCCTGATAACATGTCCAAAGTATGTGAGACGTAGTCTCACCGTCTTTGCTTCTAATGAGCATTCTGGCTGTATTTCTCCCAAGACAGATTTGTTCATTCTTTTGACAGTCCATGGTATGTTCAATATTCTTTGCCAACACCATAATTCAAAGTCATCAATTCTTCTTCAGTCTTTCTTATTCGCTGTTCAGCTTTCACATGCGTATGAGGCTATTGAAAACACCATGGCTTGAGAGACTCACCTTAGTCTTCAAGGTGACATCTTTTCTTTTTAACACTTTGAAGAGGTATTTTGCAGCAGATTTGCCCAATGCAATGCATTGTTTGATTTCTTGACTGCTCCTTCCATGGGTATTGATTGTGAATCCAAGTAAAATGAAATCCTTGACAACTTCAATCTTTTCTCCATTTATCATGATGTTGCTTATTGGTTCAGTTGTGAAGATTTTTGTTTTCTTTATGTAGTGGGCCAGTGAAAAAGAGGAAGACCCTCAATGAGATGGACTGACACAGTGGCTGCAAAAATGGGCTCAAACATTGCAACAATTGTGAGGACGGCTCAGGACTGGGAAGTGTTTTATTCTGTTGTACATGGGGTCCCTGCAAGTCAGAACCAAATCGACAGCACCTAACAATGACAACAAAACTAAGATTCACGAAGTTTATGTAATTTGTCTTGGGTTATTTAGCAATTAAGTAGTAGAGCCAAGTTTCCAAGATTACGGATGCCACCTCCATATATATTTATATATAGGCTTGTTTACATCTTTGGACTCGCTTCAATATTAAATTTTAGAGGAATTTTCACTACAAATTTGTGCAAGTTTCCTTTGATGGATATTGATTTCCTTATTTGTTCAGATGGCAATTTATTCTATCAACTTGAAACAAATTCTGTACTGGGTTCTAGGCAATTTATTTGATAAATTTGAAATCAATTTCTGTACTGGGTCCTAGAAATACAAAAATGAATAATACATAATTTCTGCCTTTATGAAGCTTGGAGTATAAAACAAAGAGAGGGGCAATGTGTGTGTGTTTGTGTATATGTGTGTGTATTTGTGTATGTGTGTGTGTAAAATTATTACAGGTGCTAAGACAGAATTATACAGAGAAGAGCCTCATGATAAAGGGGAGAAATATCAATTCTTACTGGGAGGTCAGACTTCAGAGAGAAATTGATGCTTATAAGTACAGGGAGCAGCAAGGTCAAAAACATAAGAGAAATACAGAACATGGTCCTTAGGAGGACTGCAATAGTTTGGCAGATTTTGAATATGAGTAGGGGTAGTTTCAAAAGGTGAGTAGGGATCAGGTCACAAAAGGTATTTCATACCATGTTATATAAGCAGACATCTCTTCAATGGTCTTTGAAGTGTTTTAAGCAAAGGGATGACACAATATTATTTGTGTTTTAGAATTAGTCTCTGGCAGTACGAAGAACGGATATATGGCTCATTGAAGGCAGAGAGACCAGTTAGGAGAGTATGTCAATACTTTAGGAACACAGAAGAGACCCTAATTTAAGCCCATAAAAGTAGAGCTAAAAGAGAGAGGATAGATGTAAGATGCTAGTGAGATAGAACTTCAAGCTCCTGATCACCAATCATATTTTAGTATTGAAAGAAAAGGTGTTGAGAGTGAATCCCAGGCTTCTACTTTATGATGGGATATATCAGTAGTAGTTCATATGTACAGGGAATGCAAGAATAACGTCAGGTTTAAAGGGAAAGTTACAATTTTGGATATACTAATTTCAGAAAAATCTATCAGACAACAAACTGGTAAAAGCATATAGGCATTTGAATATGGGTCTGATACTCAAAAGACTCTAAATCCTTGCCTACACTGCATCTGGCCTGATGCTTCTGAAATGTAATCATAATTTTTAAAACTTAGGCTTATGGAATGCTTTTTTGAAAATAAGCCTCTGGATTTTTCAGGAGTTTGATAAACTCATCTTTCCTCTCACTGATGATGAGCTTGGTCTTGTTGATTTAAAAAAGAGATTGTGCTCAATATACCAATTCTAAAATACAATTAGAGTTAATCTCAGTTCTGCCATTAATTTTCAATGTGACCTTAGGCTGCCTATTTAACCCTCCTGTGTTTTAGATTCCCCAACTGCAACTGCAAAATGCAAATACTGTAATGACAAGCTAAGACATGAACTAAGGGAAAGAAAACTAATAAAAACTTTACCAAAGTGCTTGGTAAATGAAAAATCTTATATAAATGCTAATCCAAATATACCCAAAACCTGAAATATAGTCACCCATTTTCTCACTGTGCATGTAATAGCTTAGAAGGGAAAGAGGTGACAAGCACAAAGTACTGCCCCACCGTTGGTTGCAAAATGGAAAAAAAAAGGGGGGGGGATAAAATGCATACACAACAGCTTCTAATACATTAGCTACATATTATCTGGCACTTTTGACCAGTGGCTAAAAGAGTGCATATGCACAAGAATTTCCATCAGCAACTGGAGTTGAACTGTGAAATCATCAGCCCCCATTCTAGCAAGCCACCACCCAACTGTCAGTTTTACAGTGGTGGCTTCTGTGTTGCTATGATATTGGAAGCTATGTAGCTAGTATTTCAACCACAGTGAACAGGTTAGACAGCACTTCCAGACTAAGACAAACTAGGGAGAAAGACCTGGCCATCTACTTCAGAAAATTAGCCAATCAGAATCCTATTATCACAAAGTACTGTCCAAGATCTTGACTCCCTTATTTTCAGCATGTCATCATAAAGGAACAATTGCAAGAGAAGGACATCATATTTTGTAAAGTGAAAGACCAATGAAGGCTAGCAAAACCCTTAAAGAGATGGATCGACACAATGACAACAAAAATGGACTCAAACCAGGGCTTTGAACCAATTTGTTTTGACTCAAACCCCTGCTGAGAATTTGCATTTCTAACAAGTTCCTGGCTGATAATTTTCGTTTCCATCCCAGATATACTGAATCAGAATCTACATTTTAACAAGATCCACAGGTGATTCTTATGTATAATTTCCTGGGAACTTGTTAGAAATGCAGATTCTCAGCAGGGGTTCCAACTGGACCAAACTGGTTCGAAGCCCTGACTCACTGACTCAGACATATCAACAATCATAAAGATGGTACAGGACTGGGCAACATTCCATCCTGTTATACACAGGGTCAAGGTAAATAACTTTTCTTACATCAATTAACTTTTTCTGCTTAACAAACTGCCTCAAAACTAAGTGGCTTCAGACAAACAAAAAAACATTGATTAGTTGTCACTATACTGTGATCAGCTGAGGGTTGTTTTGGGTTGGCTTGTCTGAAGCTGGAAGATAGAGTATATCCTTATTCACATGTCTTGCTGTTAGCTCAGTGTCATCAGGGCAATTTGGACAACTTAGATAAATATCTCTCTTTATTCAGCAGGGTGGTTCAGGCTTGTTCACAGGGTTCCCGAGAGCAGCAAGAGAACATGCACCAATGTATAAGTACTTTTCAAGACTGTTCTCATATTTGCTAATGGCCCATTGGTCAAAGCAAATCACATGGCCAAACCCAGATTTGGTGTGGGAAGGGATTACTTCTTGGTCAGAATTGACTTGATTCCTCCGGGGTTTAGTTTTGTGATACAGGGAGGAGAATTATTGTATCTTTTTTTTTTTTAATCATCTATGAGGGTGCCCAAATAAATAATAAATGTTGGATCAGGGATTTGATTCCAGAATCCTTGACACTGCCCCCACAAAGTACTTTCTCACAATAAATTCACTGTACTGACTCCAAGGGGAAGAGTCCATTGAGTCATCATTTTCTAATTACAATTCATTGGAATAGAAAGGGTAAAGTATTTGGACCTAGAGCTGTTTCTCTCACGTATGTCTTAAATCCCCATAAAAAATCCCCATAGAGCCACTAATTTCTGTAAGAAAATAGAAACTTGCAATGCTATCAATCTCTCATGACTATGTTCTAGTCTTGCTTTTAAGTGGGAAAAATGCTAGGGGTGAAACGGTAAACAGCCCTCAGCTGATTATTGTGTTAAGAGTCACTTTGGGGCAAGGGGATTCATGCCCTCTAGATTTACATCCATTTCTATCATTTGGTAAAACAACTGTGCAAGTCACTTATTTCTATCTCAATATCCCTAATACAAGAATTATAAAATATACTGGGTTAATCTAAAATTTACCTCTGCATTTATGGAAAAGGTATGACTAAAAAATCTCAGTTTTAATAAAAGGAATGCACAGGGATTTTAAGAAGCAAGGCATAGAGCCTTGAGTTCCATGGCTCAACTGCCATTTTTCACTGGATGCCAAATATATACATATATATGTATGTATGTGTGTGTGTGTATGTATTCCCTTCAAGACTTGCTTTCCCTCAACGTTTCATACAGAATTCTGACATTGACTGAATTAAAAAAAAAATGAACATTTATTGAGAATTTACTATGTTCCAGAGATTGTGCTAATTACTTTATATGTACTATCTAATTTAATTCTATATTAGGAGGTAGACAGTCTTACAAATGAGGAAACCAAGGCAATGGGAGTTTAAAATATTTCCAACTGCATACATATCCTGTCCCTGCCAGATTCAGCCTCCAATGATAAGAAGGTTATTTCTTTCCTCCGTCAGTTATTTTTTCTAGATCTAATGTCAAACACAGTGAAGAAGAAAAAAAAGACAATGAGTTGAATCATGTATTCAAACTCAGGTACTCCCATCTATTTACTATGTGTTATGGATTATATTTTTTATATGTAAGATGGAGATTAGATAAACTTTTATTGTTCCCTTCACTACCCTTTCATATAGACCTATTTGCACACTAAAATATTTTTAATTAAACAAACACACAAAAAACTGCTCATTTACCCTATTTTATCCCCCAGTTAATTCCCCAGTATCTTCAAAAGATTGAAAATGGCTTTCTTATCTGTGGTTCCCATCTACCAATGCTTTTCTGTAGGAGTGTGGAAGGAATAGGAATATCTTTGAATCTCAGGTCTGATACTCCTTTGGGACAGACAATTGTTCATAGCAGTTACACAGCAGGAAAAATAACCTAATTTAAGTAGAATTTCATATGTACTCTTTTCAGCCAATGTCTACTCAAAAGTGATACCACTTTTGCTCTAGATCTCTGCCAACATGCAAACATAAACAGGATACTGTCATGGTTAGGTTGGTCATTTTTTTTCACTTTGATTTTGAGCAGACTTTTATTCAGTTTGTATATATGACTTAGTTTTTGTTGATGAGATTCTTTTCTGCTGAACACCAGATGGCTAAAACACAAAAATGACACCTGAAGAAGGAATTAAATAAAAAAGGAATATTCATTAACCTACGCCTTCTTGTGGCTGCCAGCTGTGTGCATAGTAACATGCAAAGCAAGTACAATCTACAATGCTGGTTTCCTTAAAGAGACCATAGGAAGTTGTTAGCACAGTGCCCAGAGACTCATCAAATATTAAACCAGAAAGAATGTAAGCAGAAAACCATATTTGGTCTTCACGTGCAGCACTGGCAGCGCTGGGGAATTAGACCAGGATTCCCTGCCATCTGTGGGCTTGTTTGAAGTACAAGTGCTGCCATTGACCTATAATGATTTAACATTCCTCTTGGGAGTACAAAGAGTTCAGACACATATGGGGTGAATTTGTACAGAAAAATAAAGGAACAGGCAATAAAATACGGAGCTTGTTACTTGAGCACTTTAAGGTCAAGTGGTATGACTCTAGATGGTCTTATTAAATGAATAGATTTAAGGAAATAAAAAACCTTTCCTTGACTCATGGCTGTATGCTGTAGATCATGAGGTTTCTTGTAGATCTCTCATATTGATATGACTATGTGTGGGTTATTTATCACATACACTTCGCTTTAAATTCTACTGTCATATTTCTTGAAGAATTATATTATTGTTTTGTTATCATTTGTCATGTAAACTTACTAATAGAACCAATTATCATCTGAATTACTTACCTAACTTCAACCATTCTTAGGACAATGTATGGAGGTTTTGTACCAGGTCTTAAAGGAGAAAACATCAACTACTTAAAAACTAAACAAAAATTGAATCAAATGCATTCAGTTATAGAAGCCTTTTTTTTTTAATAGGTTTGTAGTGATCGTTGTAAAATCTGTAAATATACTAAAAACATTGAAATATACATTTTAAATGGGTGAGCTGTCTGGTAAGAAAACTGTATCTCAATATAGCTGTTATAAAAAATTAATCCATCAATGTTTAACTGAGGCACCATTGGTTCTTCTTTGGAAATTCCTAACCTCTCTCTCTACCTCTAAAAGATTCTTTTATATTACCCCAGGTACCACACAAACCTGCCTCAGTAAGCCAAACTCAAGCCAGGTCTCTTTAAATCACATATTCCTTATCAAAACATTTCAGTAAGGGCTTTTCTTCTCTGAATAGCCTACCTGCATATCTAATAATTTAACAAACACTTTTACACAACATCATTTTTCCCTTATCCTTCCCAGGTAGCATATATAGCTGATGAGGAAACTAAGACACAGAGAGGTGACACCCAAGGTCACACAGCTAATTATTGGAACTCTGGTTGAAATCTAGGAATCTGGGTATGTTGGTAGAACTGAAAAAGAGCAGTGTGCCTGGAGCTCTGTGAGTAGAAGGGAGAGTGGCACAAATAACTTGAAAGATAGCCAGAATCCAATCATTGCCATAGGAAAGTGTTTGTTATTATTACATGAGCAAAGGTAAGCATTGATTTATTTTTTTCATAGAAGGACATTATCTGACTTAGGTTTTAAGGAAGTTATACTTGCTGCTGAGTGGAGAAAGAGTAGAGGTAGGCAAGTATACAAGGCGGGACAGAGGTTAGAACAGGAAAGATCATGACTGTTAAATTGGCAGCAGTGGATATGCAAAAAAATGGACAGATATGAGATTTATATTTGAGGTAGAGTTGACAGGACTTAGATGTGATGGGCAAGAAAAAAACAGCACTGCAGATGACCCCTAAGTATCTGGCTTGAAGGGCTGAGTAAATGGTGATAGTATTTCCTGAAACGGAAAATAAGTTCAGTTGGTGGTGGTGGTGGTTGCTGTCAAATCAATTCCAACTCATGGTGACCCCATGTGTGCATGGTAGAACTGCTCAATAGGGTTTTCAAGGCTGTGACATCCCAGAAAGAGATTGTCAGACCTGTCTTCCAAGGTGCCTCTCTTTGGGTTCAAACTGCCAACTTTTCAGCTAGTAGTGACATGCTTAACCATTTTCACCTATCAAATTTGAGATGTCTCTGAGATATCCATGTTGAGATGTCCAAGTCTAACACTCAGATTTGAATTAGAGATACAAATTTGGAATTTACAATCGTCACATTAACAGGTAAATATATGTGCGTGGATAAGATTATTGAAAAAGCAAATGAAGAAAAAGAAGAAAAGTAAGCCAATGTCTGAATCATGAGGTACTTCAAAATTTAGAGATTAAGTAGACAAAGAAGACTCAAAAAATGTACTTAGGAGGAGTTCCTAGTGATGAAAAGGAATCCAAGAAATAAAGTATTATGTGAGCAAAATGAGGAAAACATTTCAAGAAGTATAGAATGTCAGTCATAATAAATGCTGCTAAAAGTTAAATATGATGAAGATAATGAAATATTTATTTGAAATGTAGAATTTAGCAGCAAAGAGAACCTTGGTGATCTTGACAATAGTGTTTTCTGTGGTATGGTAAGGGCAGAAGCCAGATTATAGTGAGTTTAAGTGCAAATCAATGCAATCAAGATGCATTGATAATTACCGGTGATTGGAGTGCGAAAGTTGGAAACAAAGAAGAAAAAACAGTAGTTGGAAAATATGGCCTTGGTGATAGAAATGACACAGGATATTGCATGATAGACTTATGTAAGACCAATGACTTCTTCACTGCAGATACATTTTTTCAACAACATAAATGGTGACTATACACGAGGACCTCACAATACACAGGAATCGAATTGTCTACATCTGTAGAAAAGATGATAGAAAAGCTCAATATCATCAGTCAGAACAAGGCCAGGGGCCGACTCTGGAACAGATCATCAATTATTCATATGCAAATTCAAGTTGAAGCTGAAAAAAATTAGAACAAGTCCACAAGAGCCAAAGTATGACCTTGAGTATATGCCACCTGAATTTAGAGGCCATTGCAAGAATAGATTTGACTCATTAAACACTAATAACTGAAGATCAGACGAGTTGTGGAATGATAGCCAGGACATCATACATGAAGAAAGCAAGAGGTCATTACAAAGAAAGGGAAGAAAGAAAAGACCAAAATGGATGTCAGAAGAGACTCTGAAACTTGCTCTTGAATGTTGAGTAGCTAAAGCAAAAGGAAGAAATGATGACGTAAAAGAGCTGAACAAAAGATTTCAAAGGATGGCTGGAGAAGACAAAGTGTTAAAATGAAATATGCAAAGACCTGGAGTTAGAATACCAAAAGAGAAGAACACACTCAGCATTTCTCAAGCAGAAAGAACTGAAGAGAAAATTCAAGCCTCGAGTTTCAATATTGATGGATTGTACAAGGAAAATATTAAACAACAAAGGAAGCATCAAAAGAAGATGGAAGGAATACACAGAGTCACTATACCAAAAAGAATTTGTTGATGTCCAACCATTTCAGGAGGTAGCATATGATCAAGAACCAATGGTATTGAAGGAAGAATTCCAAGCTACACTGAATGTTGTTGCTGTTAGATGCCATTGAGTTGGTTCCAACTCATAGTAACCCTATGCACAACAGAACAAAACACTGCCCTGTCCTGTGCCATAGCCACAATCATTGTTATGCTTGAGCCCATTGTTGCAGCCACTGTGTCAATCCATCTCACTGAGAATCTTCCTCTTTTTCCTTGGCCCTGTACTTTACATGATGTCCTTCTCCAGGCACTGATCTCTGCTGATAACATGTCCAAAGTATGTGAGACGTAGTCTCACCATCCTTGCTCCTAAGGAGCATTCTGGTTGTACTTCTTCCAAGACAGATTTGTTCATTCTTTGGCAGTCCATGGTATATTCAATATTCTTTGCCAATACCACAATTCAAAGGCATCAATTCTTCTGTCTTCCTTATTCATCATCCAGTTTTCACATGCATACGAGTCGATTGAAAATACACTGGCTTGGATCAGATGCACCTTAGTCTTCAAGGTGACATCTCTGCTTTTCAACACTTTAGAGAGGTCTTTTGCAGCAGATTTGCCCAATGCAACGTGTCTTTTGATTTGCTGACTGCTGCTTCCATGAGTTATGATTGTGGATCCAAGTAAAATGAAATCCTTTACAACTTTAGCCTTTTTCTTATTTATCATGACATTGCTTATTGGTCCATTTGTGGGGGTTTCTGTTTCTTTATGTTGAAGTGCAATCCATACTGAAGGCGTGTCCTTTGATCTTCATCAGTAAGCGCTTCAAGTCCTCTTCGCTTTCAGCAAGCAAGGCTGTATCATCTGCAAAGCACAGGTTGTCAATGAGCCTTCCACCAATCCTGATGCCCTGTTATTCTTCATATAGTCCAGCTTCTCGTATTATTTACTCAGCATACAGATTGAATAGGTATGGTGAAAGGATACAATCCTGAGGCACACATTTCCTCACTTTAAACCACACAGTATCCCCTTGTTCTGTCTAAACGACTGCCTCTTAATATATGTACAGGTACATCATGAGCACAATTAAGTGTTCTGGAATTCCCAATCTTCAAAATGTTATCCATAACTTGTTATGACCCACACAGTTAAATGCTTTTGTGTAGTCAATAAAACACAGGTAAACATCTTTCTGGTATTCTCTGCTTTCAGCCAAGATCCAGCTGACATCAGCAATGATATCCCTGGTTCAGCTTCCTCTCCTGATTCCAGCCTGAATTTCTGGCAGTTCCCTGTCAATATACTGCTGCAGCAGCTTTGGAATGATCTTCAACAAAATTTTACTTGCATGTGATATTAATGATATAGTTCAGTAATTTCTGTTTCTTGTTGGATAATCTTCCTTGGGGATAGGCATAAATATGAATCTCTTCCTATCAGTTGGCCAGGTAGCTCTCTTCCAAATTTCTTGTATAGACAACTGAGCAATTCCAGCGCTGCATCAGTTTATTGAAACATCTCTATTGATATTCCATCAATTCCTGGAGCCTTGTTTTTCACCAGTGCCTTCAGTGCAGCTTGAACTTCTTCCTTCAGTACCATTGGTTGCTGATCATATGCTACCTCTTGAAATGGTTGTACATTGACCAATTCTTTTTGGTATAATGACTGTGTATTCCTTCCATCTTCTTTTCATGTTTCCTGTGTCTTTTAATATTTCCCCCCATAGAATCCTTCAATATTGAAACTCAAGACTTGAATTTTTTCTTCAGTTCTTTCAGATTGTGAAATGCAGACCATGTTCTTCCCTTTTGGTTTTCCACCTCCAGGTCTCTGCACAAGTCATTGTAATACTTTACTTTGTCTTCTCTAGCCACCCTTTGAAATCTTCTATTCAGCTGCACTGAAGGCATTGATGAAAAACAAGACTCCAGCAATTGCAATGTTTCAATAAACAGATACAGTGTTGGAAGTGCTTATTCATCTGTGCCAAGAAATCTGGGAGAAAGCTACCCACCCAAGTGACTGGGATAGTTCCATATGTGCATCCATTCCAATGAAAGGTGATCCAACAAAACGTGGAAGATATCGAACAATATCATTAATATCACACACAAGCAAAATTTTGCTGAAGATCATCCAAAAGTAGTTGTAGCAGTACATCTAAGAGGAACTTCCAGAAATTCAAGTCAGATTCAGAAGAGGACAGTGGAACAGGGGATATCATTGTTGATGTCAGATGGATCCTGGCTGAAAGCAGAGAATACCAGAAAGATGTTTACCTGTGTTTTGTTAACTATGCAAAGGGATTCAACCTTTTGGATTATAACAAATTATGGATAATAAAAAATGGGAATTTCAGAACACTTAATTGTGTTCATGAGGAACCTGTACGTATACCAAGAAGCAGTCAGTCGAACAGAACAAGGGGATACTGCATGGTTTAAAATCAAGAAAGTTGTGTGTCAGGGTTATATCCTTTCACCACGCTTGATCTGAATGCTAAGCAAATAATCTGAGAAACTGGACTATATGATGGAGAACGCAGAATCAGGATTGGAGGAAGATTCATTAACAACCTTCAATATAGAGATGACACAACTTTGCTTGCTGAAAGTGAAGAGGAATTGAAGCACTTACTGATAAACATCATACACTACAACATTCAGAATGGATTACACCTAATATAAAGAAAACAAAAATCGTCACAACTGGACCAAGAAGCAACATTGTGATAAATGTAAGAAAGATAGAAGTTGTTAGGGATTTCATTTTATTTAGATCCACAGTCCATGGAAGCAGCAGTCAAGAAATCAAATGACATATTGCATTGGGCAAAACTGCTGCAAAAGACTTCTTTAAAGTATTAAAAAACAAAGACATCACCTGGAGGATTAACGTGTGCCTGATCCAAGCTATGGTATTTTCAGTCACCTCATATGCATATGAAAACTGGACAATGAATAAAGAAGACCAAAGAAGAATTGATGCCTTTGAATTACAGTGTTGGCAAATGATATTGGGTATACCACTCAATGCCAGAAGAATGAAAAAAATCTGTCTTGGAAGAAGTACAGCCAGAATCCTCCTTAGAAGCAAGGATGGCAAGATTTCATCTCATATACTTTGGATATGTTATCAGGAAGGACTAGTCCCTGGAGAACAACATCATGCTTGATAAAGTAGAGGGTCAGCAAAAAAGAGGAAGACCTTCAATAAGATGGAGTGGCTGCAACGATGGGCTGAAGCATAACAACAATTGTGAGGGTGATGCAGGACTGGGCAGTGTTGTGTTCCGTTGTACATAAGGTCACTACAATAACAAGTGCAAATAGGTGGTAAGAACATAGGCACAGAATATGCAGACCCCACTTTTGAAAATGGGGTAGTATCAGGACATGGGGTATATGTGGGAAGGAAAGTTTGTTTTTGTTTTTAAACAATTGGAGGTATAATAACATGATCTAGTAAAGTGGGAGTAGCTGATGATTCAGGAGCAAGAGAGTATAAGCAAAGAGCAATGATCCTTGAAAAGATAAACTTGGGGAGATTAACTTTAAAGAAGAAAGGGACATACCCCCATTGTAATAAGAAGGAATAGTTGGAAGTGTAGATGAGGGATTTCACATCTGATGGTCTCTCTTTTCTAAATTAAGAATGAGGCTAGGTCATTGCCTAAAAGCAAGAGTTAGGAAGGACTATCATACACTTGAGGCAAGAAAACACGTGATATATTTAATCTCTGAGTATGGGAAAGAAAGGCTCTTAGAGTTGCTGTGGTGACAATAGGGTGATATTGAGTGCCTCTCTGGGTTTTGTGATTCAGGATTTTTGGTGATCAACACAGTTGCAGACATAGACAAGCGAGTTTTTTAATCACTTCAAATCGTTGCACAAAAACAGACAAAATAACTAGGATAGAAAAGCAAACAAAATAAAGAAAACATCTACAACATAACTTCAGACAAAACATCTGCTTACACCTCCCAAAAAAATGAGCAAGTAGACACAAACCACTGATGGAAAAAGAACATGTGTCAAGAGCAACTGTGTGGGAGAAAGTGTGAAAAAGGCAAAGCAGAGAGGGTGAGCCTCGGAGGAAACCAGGTTTCTGATAAGGTAAGAGTTTCTTGAGAAGGATATTTAGAGAAGGGCTGAGTATAGAGGAGAATTTGCTAAGACAGAATGGAAAATATAGAGGACACAGTGAGAGGAGGAAATTATTGGAGGACATTAATATACACATATTTTCATGTCTATAAATTTAGGTCCACACTTATCATTTGTAGTGATTTTATTGAATTCAATTATAGATGTTGTTATGGATTGAATTGTGTCTCCCCAAAATGAACATCAACCTGGCTAGTACATTATTGTGTGATTGTCCATCATTTTGTTTTCTGATGTGATTTTCCTATGTGTTGTAAATCTATCTCTATGATGTTAATGAGGTGGGATTAGTGGCAGTTACATTAATGAGGCAGGACTCAATCTACAGGATTGGATTGTATCTTGAGCCAGTCTCTTTTGTGATTTAAAAGGGAGAAGGGAGCAGAGAGACATGGGGACCTCATACCACTAGAAGGGCAAAGCCAGGAGCAGAGTGCATCCTTTGGATCTGAAGTTCCTGTAATGAGAAGCTCCTAGTTCAGGGGAAGATTGATGACAAAGACCTTCCTCCACAGCTAAAAGAAAGAGAAATCCTTTCCCTGGAGCTGACCCCTGAATTTGGACTTCTAGCCTCCTAGATGGTGAGAGAATAAATTTCTGTTTGTTAAAGCCATCCACTTGTGGTGTTTCTGTTATAGGGGCACTAGATAACTAAGACAGCGTGCAATGAACTCTTTAAGTAATCCCCTATCATTGAGAAAACAAAAAAAATTTACAAAAATGTGTAAAAATAACTACATAAAACTCTCCATGTGTAGTCTTCTTTAAAGACTCGTTTGAATTTTCCTGAGAATACATTTCTAAAAGGGAAACTATTAAAGTATATGTATTTTGTAAGGGTCTTGAAATGTCCATAAATTTTCTCTAAAAACAGACATCCCCAGTATCGGAGTCTGAAATGAACAAGTATTCTACATACTGAGGAGCCCTGGTGTCACAGTGGTTAAGTGCTTGGTATTATTCATTCTTTTTATTATCTGTTATTATTATTTAATTTCTATTTTCTTCATGTTAATAGTTATTTATTCAAGAAAATTGAATTCATCTTTGAAATTTTCAAAAAAGTTAGCTTGACATAGTTGACCTCTACTTTTATCTCCTTTGTAAATGTAATTTTTTCTAAATCTACTTTTCATTGTTGATGTTGTACAGGTATGCCTTCTATTTTAATTTAGTTGGCTAGACAGTGATTTGGAAACCCTGGTGGCATAGTGGTTAAGAGCTACAGCTACTAACCAAAAAGTCAGCAGTTTGAATCCATGGTGCACTCCTTGGAAACTCTACAGGGCAGTTCTACTCTGTCCTATAGGGTCGCTATGAGTCGGAATCGACTTGATGGCAATGAATTATGGATAGATGGTGATTTTTCTGCTGTGTTTTTTTTTTTTTTTGAAAAAATTCACTTGTGTTTATCAATCCTAGAGTTCTTTTACTTTCAACCTCATTATTTTTTGCTTTTCTCTGTATAAATCCCCTCTTCCTTTTTATTAGGTTATTTTTGGTCAATATAAATGGTTTTCACAATCATCTTTTCCAGCCTGCAGTTGCAGTTTTGATTTTCTCTTTGACAAGTTAATGAGAAAAAGAAGCATGGCTTTTTTAAACTTTATATTGCTACTTTCCAGTTTTACATCATTTTAATCAAAGATTTTCTAATTTGGGAGTATTTTCAGGGCTTTTCATGTGGCTTATGTATGATCAATTTTTATAAGTACCCCAGACATTATGTCAGCTCTATTTTGATGATATACATTTATACATATTTTTTATTAAATGGAGTTTAATTACATTATTCAATTCCTTTATGTCCATATTTTCTTTATGGTCATTTAACTTGTCAGAAATGGGTAAAGCTATATTAAAATCTCCAACTATGTTATGCATTTGCAAAATTTATGTATTATTAATAATTTTGTTTTGTGTATTTACTGTTATTTAAATGTAAAGGCACATACTTATATAGATTGCGTTTTTTGTCAGTATATCGATTTTATTTAACATCTTCCCTGAATCCTACTCTAATATTATTTTTTACCAGCAATGCCTTCTTTTATTTGAAATTGCCTGCAATGTCCTTGTCCATCCATTTCTAACCTTGTTATTTCATTCAGTTTTAGGAATATTTTTTGCAATAACAACATACTGAATCTGAGCATCTTTTTTTTTTAACTGAATCTAAGCATCATTAACACATTCCTGGGTATTAAGAAAAATACCACAGTGTGAGCTACTTTCATGCTCCATCTTTTTTTTTTTATGCTACCTGCTGTTTCTTATTTTAGTATTTTTCTATCCTTTGCTTTATTATTTGTTGTTTGCACCTTTTTTTTTCTATTGTGTTGGGATGTATATCACCTGTGAGAATCCTGGTGCTAGTTGTGTTTAAACGTTTTCAAAACTCATTGTGTATGTAATACCAAACCAAAAAACCAAACCCAATGCCGTCAAATCAATTCCAACTCATAGCAACCCTATAGGACAGAGTAGAACTGCCCCCACAGAGTTTCCAAGGAGCACCTGGTGGATTTGAACTGTCGACCCTTTGGTTAGCAGCCGTAGCACTTAACCACTACACCACCAGGGTTTCCATATATCTGGGTGGGTGGGCTGGGTAATACATATATAAAAAACACTAAGAAGGTGAGGCCAAGATGGTGGAGTAGTCAGATACTTCCAGTGATCCTTTTTACAACAAAGACCTGGAAAAACAACTGAAACAATTATATTTATGACAAGCTAGGAGCCCTGAACATCAAAGGTAAAGTTAGAAAACAAACTGAGTGGGAGGGGGAGGGAGAGGCAATTCAGAAGCAGAGAGGAGTTGCCAGACCTGAATCACCAGGAACCCTCAGGCACAATTCCCAGGAGCGACTGCGGTGGGCTGGCAGTGGCATTCCAGTCACAGCTTCCTCAGGGAGAGACAGCCAGCCACACAGCCTACTCAAACCTCCAGAATCAGAGAATAATGGTGCTCTCAGCAAAGGCTAAGTACTTGCATATATTTTACCATGCCCCCAGCCCCCAAGCCGGCTTCAGTGGCTGTCCATTTCCCTGTGCCTGAGCTAGGTTCTGCTGAGTGTCCTGAGCCATTCTCCCAGCCTTGAAGAAGGAATAAATTCACAATAGGGGGAAAAGATAATTTGCCAGCTCCACTAACCTGGGGAGCTCAGGACAGAAGCGGCTCCTGTCCACACATAAATGGTTTGTGGACTTTGAATACCTTTCCCCCTGCATGGAACTGTGTGGGCCTATTTCAGGAGAACAGGCCCTGTTGGCAGACTACAGCTGTTTCAGCTGTGTGGTGGAGGGGTGGGTGTTTGATGTTTGACACAGCTTTGCCTATTAAACCTGGTCTTCACCTACCCACATCAGAGGCCTAAGGACTGCTGGTTCCACTCACATCACCCACCCATCCACAACAGGGGTCCAAGGATAACTGGTACTTCCCAGTCCTAACAATCAAAACCATGGTCCATCTGCAGAACCCACCCACCTGTGTACTGTAGGGAACAGGGAAGTGCTTTCCTCACAGATGCTTGGGGGACAGTTTTAAGCCCCCTGCCTTGTTCAGAGTGTGACCCCCTGCTGCAACCAGATACCTGTACCTACACCAATCACCCTTCCCCTCTAAGACTGTAGGACACAGCCTGAACCACACACTTGATGACCAGCTACCTGGATACCTCAGCTGAATCCACACAAGGAAAGTGATTGGACTCCTAGGTCCATATACCTGATAACAGTTGTAGCCATCTGGTGACAGGATGTTAGGGCTTCAAAGGAGAAAATAATCAAGCTAGCTCACTCAAGCAATCTATTTGGGTATATCAAAACAAAACAAAGCAAGAAGCTAGGATATAGTAAGCAAACATAAAATAAATTAATACAATAAATTATAGATGGTTTGGAGACCACAGTCAATATCAAATCACATAAAGACATAGACCATAACCATCCAACAAGATCTCAGAACAAAGGCTCAAGGGATCTTCTGGTTGAAGGTGTCTCCTGGAATTACCAGATGCAGAATACAAAAGATTAATATACAGAACTCTTAAAGACATAAGGAACAAGATCAGGAAGGAGATCAGACAATCCACAGAACAAGCCAAGGAACACAGAGATAAAGCAGTTGAAGAAATTAAAAAGATTATGCAAAAACATAATGAAAAATTTAATAAGCTGCAAGATTTAAGAATCCACAGAAAGACACCAATCAGAAATTCAGAAGATTAACGATGAAATTACAGAATTAGACAGCTCAATAGAAAGTCAGAGGAGCAGAATTGAGGAAGTGGAAGGTAGAATTAGTGAGAATGAAGATAAAATACTTGGCTCCAATTTATTTGAAGAAAAATCAGATAAAAGAATTTAAGAAAATGAAGAAACCCTAAAAATCATGTGGGACTGTATCAAGAGAAATAACCTACAAGTGATTAGAGTACAGAACAGGGAGGGAGAACAGAAAATACAGAAAGAATTGTTGAAGATTTGTTGGCAGAAAACTCCCCTGATATCATGAAAGATGAGAAGATATCTAACCAAGATGCTCATCAAAATCCATATAAGGTAATCTCAAAAGAAAGTCACCAAGACATATTATAATCAAACTTGCCAAAACCAAAGAGAAAGAGATATTTTTAAGAGCAGCTAAGGATTAGCTAAAAGTTACCTACAAACCTACAAAGAACAGTCAAAAAGAATAAACTCAGATGACTCAATACATACCATGCAGGCAAGAAGCAATGGGATGACTTATATAAAACATTGAAGGAAAAAAATTGCCAGCCAAGAATCATATATCCAGCAAAACTGTCTCTCAAATATGAATGCAAGATTAGGACTTTACCAGATAAACAGAGTTTTAGGGAATTCATGAAAACAAAAACAAAACTACAAGAAATACTAAAAGGAGTTCTCTGGTTAGAAAATAAATAATATCAGATATCAACCCAAGACTAGAATGCAGGACAGAGTGACCAGATGTCAACCCAGATAGGGATATGACAAAAATAAATCAAGATTAAAAAACACTTGAAACAGGGAAACAGCAATATCATTATGTAAAAGAAGACAACATTAAAACAAATAAAGAGGTATGGAAAGGAATACAAGGCAATAAAAAGAAACAAAAGTTAGATTTAAACTTGTAAAAATAGGGGTAAGTATTAAGGTAACCACAAAGGAGACTAACAATCCTACTCATCAAAATAAAATACAAGAAAAAAATAGAGACTCAGTAGACACAAAATCAACATCAACAAATAAAAGGAAAATACAATATATAAAGATAAACTACTTAGCACAAAAAATTAAGTGGGAAAAAGAAACTCAACAACACACAAAAAAAGACATCAAAATGACAGTATTAAACTCATACCTATCCATAATTACACTGAATGTAAATGGACTAATGCACCAACAAAGAGACAGAGAGTGGCAGAATGGATTAAAAAAACATGATGCATCTATATACTGCCTAAAAGAGACACACCTTAGACTTAGAGACACAAACTAAAACTCAAAGGAAGCAAAAAATATATATCAAGCAAACAATCAAAAAACAGCAAGAGTGGCAATATTTATTTCTGACAAAGTAGGCTTTAAAGTTAAATATACCACAAGGAATAAGGAAGGACGCTATATAATGATCAAAAGGACAATATGCCAGGAGGATATTATAACCATATTAAATATTTGTGTGCCCAATGACAGGGCTGCAAGATAAATAAAACAAACTCTAACAGCATTGAGAAGTGAGATAGCTCCACAATTATAGTAGGAGACTTCAACACACCACTTTTGGTGAAGGACAGAACATCCAGAAAGAAGCTCAATAAAGACACAGAAGATATAAATGCCACAATCTACCAACTTGACCTCATAGGCATATACAGAACCCTTCACTCAATAGCAGCCAAGTATACTTTCTTTTCTAGTGCACATGGAACATTCTCTAAAACAGACCACATATTAGGTCATAAGCAAGCCTTAGCAGAATCCAAAACATCGAAATATTACAAAGCATCTTCTCTGACCGTAAGGCAATAAAAGTAGAAATTAATAACAGAAAAAACAGGGAAAAGAAATCAAACACTTGGAAACTGAACAATACCCTGCTCAAAAACAACTGGGTTACAGAAGACATTAAGGATGGAATAAAGAAATTCATAAAATCCAACGAAAATGGAAACACTTCCTATCAGAACCTTTGGGACACAGCAAAACCAGTGCTCAGACGTCAATTAATATCAATCAATGCACACACACAAAAAGAAGAAAGGGCCAAAATCAAAGAATTATCCCTACAACTTGAACACATAGAAAGAGAGCAACAAAAGAAACCCTCAGGCACAAGAAGAAAGCAAATAATAAAAATTAGAGCGGAATTAAATGAAATAGAGAACAGAAAAACAATTGAAAGAGTTAACAAGACCAAAAGCTGGTTCTTTGAAAAAATTAACAAAAAATTGATAAACCATTGGCCAAACTGACAAAAGAAAAACAGAAGAAGAAGCAAATAACTTGGAAGAGAAATAATATGGGTGATATTACAACAGACCCAACTGAAATTAAAAGAATTATATCAGATTACTACAAAAAAAATTGTACTCTAACAAATTTGAAAACCTAGAAGAAATGGACGAATTTCTAGAAACACTGCCTACCTAAAGTAACACAAACAGAGGTAGCACAACTAAATAAACCCATAACAAAAGAGATTAAAAAGGTGATTAAAAACTCCCAACAAAAAAAAAAGCCTTGGCCCAGACGGCTTCAATGCAGACTTCTACCAAACTTTCAGAGAAGAGTTTATACCACTACTACTAAAGGTATTTCAGAACATAGAAAAGGACAGAATACTCCCAAACTCTTTCTATGAAGTCAGCATATCCCTGATACCAAAACCAGGTAAAGACACCACAAAAAAAAAAGAAAATTACAGACCTATAACCCTCATGAACTTAGATGCAAAAATCCTCAACAAAATTCTAGCCAACAGAATTCATCAACATATCAAAAATTAATTCACCATCACCAAGTGGGATTCATACCACGTACGCAGGGATGGTTCAACATTAGAAAAACAATTAATGTAATCCATCATATAAACAAAACAAAAGAACCACATGATCTTATCAATTGATGCGGAAAAGGCATTTGACAAAGTTCAACACCCATTCATGATAAAACACTTAGCAAAATAGGAATAGAAGGAAATTCCTCAACATAATAAACGGCATTTATACAAAGCCAATAGCCAACATCATCCTAAATGGAGAGAGTCTGAAAGCATTCCCCTTGAGATCAGGAACCAGACAAGGATGCCCTTTATCACCACTCTTATTTAAGATTGTGCTGGAAGTCCTCGCCAGAGCAACTAGGCTAGATAAAGAAATAAAGGGCATCCAGATTTGTAAGAAAGAAGTAAAAGTATCTCTATTTGCAGATGATATGCTCTTATACACAGAAAGCCCTAAAGAATCCTCAAGAAAACTACTGAAACTAATAGAAGAGTTCAGGAGAGTATCAGGATATAAGTTAAACATACAAAAATCATTTGGATTCCTCTACACCAACAAAAAGAACATTGAAGAGGAAATCACCAAATCAATACCATTTACAGTAGTCCCCAAGATGATAAAATACTTGGGAATAAATCTAACCAGAGACATAAAAGGCCTTATAAAGGAAACTACAAGACACTACTGCAAGAAACCAACAGAGACTTACATAAGTGGAAAACATACCTTGCTCATGGATAGGAAAACTTAACATTGTAAAAATGTCTATTATGCGAAAAGCGATTGATAGATACAGTGCAATTCTGATCCAAATTCCAACTACATTTTTAAATGGGATGGAGAGACAAATCACCAACTTCATATGGGAGGGAAAGAGGCCCCAGAGAAGAAAAGCATTACTGAAAAAGAAAAACACCGTGGGAGGCCTCACACTATCTGATTTTAGAACCTATTGTACCGCCACAGTAATCAAAAGGGCCTGGTGCTAGTACAACAGATACATAGACAATGGAACAGAATTGAGAATCCAGACATAAAATCCATCCACATATGACCAACTGATATTTGACAAAGGCCCAAATTCAGTTAAATGGGGAAAAAAAGAGTCCCTTTTCAACACAAAAAAAAAAAATTTTTTTTTTTCCAACATACGGTGCTGGCAAAACTGGATATCCAGCTGCAAAAAAAATGAAACAAGACCCATACGTTACTCCACGCACAAAAACTAACTCAAAATGGATCAAAGACCTAAATATAAAATCTAAAACGATAAAGACCATGGAAGATAAAATAGGGAAAACGCTAGGAGCCCTAATGCATAGCATAAACAGTATGCAAAACATTACTAACAACACACAAACACCAGAAGAGAAGCTAGATACCTGGGAGCTCCTAAAAATCAAACACCTATGCTCATCTAAAGACTTCACCAAAAGAGTAAAAAGATTACCTACAGACTGGGAAAAAGTTTTTAGCTATGACATTTCTGATCAGCACCTGATCTCTAAAATCTACATGACACTGCAAAAACTCAACTGCAAAAAGATAAATAACCCAATGAAAAAATGGGCAAAAGATATGAACAGACACTTCACCAAAGAAGACATTCAGGAAGCTAACAGATACATGAGGAAATGCTCAAGATCACTAGCCAATACAGAAATGCAAATCAAAAATACAATGAGATTCCTTCTCACTCCAACAAGGCTGGCATTAATCCAAAAAACACAAAATAAATGTTGGAGAGGTTGTGAAGAGACTGGAACACTTATACACTGTTGGTGGGAATGTTAAATGGCACAACCATTTTGGAAATCGATTTGGCACTTCCTTAAAAAGCTAGAAATAGAACTACCATAAGATCCAGTAATCCCACTCCTTGAAATATATCCTAGAGAAATAAGAGCCTTTACACGAACAGATAAATGCACACCCATGGTCACTGCAGCACTGTTTACAATAGCAAAAAGGTGGACGCAACCAAGGTGCCCATCAACGGATGAATGGATAAATTATGGTATATTCACACAATGGAATACTCTCAAAACAACAACAACAAAAAAAACTCACTGCCGTCAAGTCGATTCCGACTCATAGCAACCCTATAGGACAGAGTAGAACTGCCCTATACAGTTTTCAAGGAGTGCCTGGAGGATTCAAACTGCCAACCTTTTGGTTAGCAGCCATAGCACTTAACCACTACGCCACCAGGGTTTCCAATGGAATACTACACATCAATAAAGAACAATGATGAATCCGTGAAACATTCCATAACATGGAGGAATCTGGAAGGCATTATGCAGCATGAAATTAGTCAGTTGCAAAAGAACAAATATTATATAAGAACACTATTATAAGAACTAGAAAAATAGTTTAAACAGAGAAGAAAATATTCTTTGATGGTTACAAGAGTGGGGAGGGAGGGAGGAAGAGGGGTATTCACTAATTAGATAGTAGACAAGAACTCTTTTAGGTGAAGGGAAAGATGACACACAATACAGGAGAGGTCAGCACAACTGGACTAAACCAAAACCCGTTTCCTGAATAAAGTGAATGCTTCTAAGGTCAGCGTAGCAGGGATGGAGGTTTGGGGACCGTGGTTTCAGGGGACATATAGGTTAAATGGCATAATAAAATCTATTACAAAAACATTCTGCATCCCACTTTGGAGAATGGCATCTGAGGTCTTAAATGCTAGCAAGCGGCCATCTAAGATATATCAATTGGTCTCAACCCACCTGGAGCAAAGGAGGGCAAAGAACACCAAAGACACAAAGTAATTATGAGCCCAAGAGACAGAAAGGGCCACATAAACCAGAGACTACATCAGCCTGAGACCAGATGGTGCCCAGCTACAACCAATGACTGTCCTGACAGGGAACGTGACAGAGAACCCCTGAGGGAGCAGAAGAGCAGTGGGATGCAGACCTCAAATTCTCACAAAAAGTTCAGACTTAATTGTCTGACTGAGGCTAGAAGGACCCCGGAGCTCATGGTCCCCAGATCTTCTGTTAGCCCAAGACAGGAACCTTTCCTAAAGCCAACTCTTCTGACAGGGATTGGAGTGGACCATGGGACAGAAAATGATACTGGTGAAGAGTGAGCTTCCTGGTTCAAGTAGACGCATGAGACTACGTGGGCAGTTCCTGTCTGGAGGGGAGATGAGAGGGCAGAGGTAGTCAGCAGCTGGCTGAATGGACGTGAAAATAGAAAGTGGAGAGAAGGAGTGTGCTGTCTCAGGGGGAGAGCAACAAGGAACACATAGCAAGGCGTATATAAATTTTTGTATGAGAGACTGACTTGATTTGTAAACTTTCACTTAAAGCACAATAAAAATTAAAAAAAAATCATTAAGAGAAGAAAAAGTGAATACGCAGTTAGTAATTAAATGAAGTTCTTATTGGCTGAATAATAAAGCAAGAAAAAATGGAAATGGTTAACATCAACTTTACCAGTTTTTCTAGTGTCAGTCATAAACAATTACATGTTAAAACAATGAAATATGATTTTACCTTACCAAATAAACAATTATAAAAAAATATTAATACAGTGTGCTTAGGTATGGAGACACGGGTACCCTCATACACTTTTGGTAATATTTTACGTCGGTATACGTGGCTTCTGACTTATTTACCCAAAATAAGGCTCTTCAAACTTCTATATGTAATTATTTAATGACTGCAATCAAGACACACTAGTATATAGGTGAATAAGTTGACTCTATGCCAATGAATTGAATTGTGTTAAGAAAGTATGATGAAATAAACCCAAACTGAGGAACATTCTACATAATTACCGGCTTGTACCTTTTAAAAAAAGTCAATGTTTTAAAATACAAACAGAGGCTCAGGAACTCGTCCAGATTAAAGGAGACTAAAGAAACATGGTAACTGAATGCAATGCGTTATTTTGCCACAGAGGTCATTACTGGGACAAATAGAAATTCTGAATAAGGTTTGTAGAATTGATTAAAAATATGTTATTAATGTTAATTTTCCCTTTTCCATAATTGTACTATGGTTATATAAGAGAATTCCTTGCTTTTAGGAAATATTTACTAAAGTATTTGGGGTAAAGTAGAATCATACTTACAATTTACGCATAAACAGCTCAGCAAAAAACAGAATGGTAAAGATATATATGTATATGTGTATATATATATATATGTACACACACATACACATACATACAGAGCCGTGGTGGCACAGTGGTTAAGAGCTTGGCTACTAACCAAAAGGCAGGCAGTTTTAATCTACCATCTACTCTTTGGAAACCATATGAGGCATTTCTACTCTGTCCTATGGGGTCACTATGAGTCGAAATTGACTCAACAGCAATGGGTTTGGTGTTTGATTGACTTGTACTTACACAGAGAGAGAGAGAGAAAGTGCGTGTGTAAATGGGGCAAAAATTAACATTTGGGAAGTTTCCTGAATAAACCGAACGCTTCAAAGGCCAGAGTGTGTGGGGGGGGGGGGGTGGGGACCATGGTTTCAGGGGACATTTAGGTGAATTGACACAATAAAAACTATTAAGAAAACAACCCATTTTGGAGAGTGGCATCTGGGGTCTTAAACACTAGCAAGCGGCCATCTAAGATACAATTGGTCTCAACCCACCTGGAGCAAAGGAGAATGAAGAAAACCAAAGACACAAGGTAAGTATGAGCTCAAGAGGCAGAATGGGCCGCATAAATCAAAGGCTACATCAGCCTGAGACCAGAACTAGACAGCGCCCAGCTACACCTGATGACTGGCATGACAGAGAGCACAACAGAGAATCCCCGAAGGAACAGGAGAACAGTGGGATGCAGGCCCCAAATTCTAGCAAAAATACCAGACTTAATGGTCTGAGTGAAACCAGAGGGATCCCGGAGGTCATGGTCTCCAGACCTTCTGTTAGCCCAAGACAGGACCCATTCTCAAAGCCAACTCTTCAGACGGGGATTGGACTGGACTACAACACAGAAAATAATACTGGTAAAGAGTGGGCTTCTTGGACCAAGGAGACAATGAGACTATCTGGGCAGCTCCTGTCTGCAGGGGAGATGTGAAGGCCGAGGGGGACAGAAGCTGGCTGAATGGACACAGAAACACAGGGTGGAGAGAAGGAATGTGCTGTCTCATTAGGGGGAGAGCAACTAGGAGTATACAGCAACGTGTATACAAGGTTTTGTATGAGAGACTGACTTGATGTGTAAACTTTCACTTAAAGCACAAAAAAAGATTAAAAAAAAATTAACATTTGGAAAAATTGTGTGAAGGGTAACTGGGAATTCTTTCTACTACGCACTTTTGGGTCAATTTGATATTAGGTCAAAATAATTAAAAAGAAAAGAAAAAGGAAATATGATAAGCTGACTCATGAATCATAGTCATTTTATTGTATGAACATCTGATCAAATGCAGCAAATATACCTTTGGACCAAGAAATGACTTCAGAAACACATTGTCTTTTGCCAACATAATTAAGCACAAATAAAGACATTTTCAAAAGGAGAAAAGGAGAATCAACTAAATACAAAAAAAAAATACTGCTTAGCATAATATTAAAATTTAAGATAGGTTATTGTTAAAGATATGAGTCAAAATCAACTCAAAGGCAATAGGCTTGGTTTATTTATTTATTTATTTTTAAAGATAGGCGCTCTGGTGGCACAGTGGTTAAACGCTCAGCTGCTAATCAAAAGGTCGGCAAACCACCAGCTACTCCGTAGGAGAAGATGTGACAGTCTGCTCCCGTAAAGATTATATTCTTGAAACCCTAAGAGGCAGTTTTACTCTGTGCTATAGAGTCACTAAGTCCTGGTGGCATAGTGGTTAAGAACTATGGCTGCTAACCAAAAGATTTGCGGTTCGAGTCCATCAGCTGCTCCTCAGAAGCCCTATGGGGCAGTTTTACTGTGTCCTGTAGGGTGGCTGGGTCCGAATCAACCAGACGGCAACAGGTTTGGGTGTTTTTTGGTATAGGGTCGCTATGAGTCAGAAGGGACTCGATGGCACACAAAAACAAAACCACGAATTGTTAAAGAAGCATCAAAGAATTTTCAGAGAAAAGCAATTTAAATTGTAGAAGAGAGGGGCTACTGTACACAAAGTGCGTTTAGTCTTGATGAACCAGGAAGAAGAGCATCAATGAAGTATTAATTCATTGTGAAAATCCCTCCTCTTAGCATATTATTCTGAGGCTTTGTGCACATCAGCTCACAACCAAACTATTTTAACACAGATGGTATTCACCTCAAGGGAACTTAAAGATCCTACAGTAATGAAGATTGTCTATTCTTTTTTTTATTCTCGTTACAGGGTAAATTTCCAGGGAAACAGTTTTTCCAGAGCCTCAGCTAGTCTAGCCCATGCAGAAAAATCCTCAAAAGAAATATGCTTATCAGAAGTTTTTGTAATAATAGTTGCTTTTATGTATCTAATAATTGCGTATAAATGTGTATGTTCCCTTCCTTACATCAGTTTTGATACTCTTATATTATGGAATGAATTTTCACAAATAGTGTTTTATTTATAACATTCTCCATATAGTCAAAAAGGATATGCTTAAAAAAACAGGAACTAATTAAGTATCCATTGTACATGAACTAAATGTAACAGATATGAATATCAGGCCAAAAAAAATGCAAATGTACAATAAATGTAATATACTTTAATTTTTATATATTTAACCCCAATTCTACTGGCTATAACCTTTATGTCAGTCAGTGGCACAGTGGTTAAGAGCTTGCCTGCTAAACAGAAGGTCAGCAGTTCAATTCCAGCAGACGCCTCTTGTAAACCCTGCGGGGCAGTTCTACTCTGTCCTGCAGGGTTGCTATAAGTCGGAATCCACTCAAAGGCAATGTTTTTTGTTGTTGTTGTTTGTTTGTTTGTTTGTTTGTGTCAGTCAGTACATAGTTTTCCCACCCTTTCAGTAGGGTGCTGATAAATGTTTAACTGGCTCTCTGGAGAAAAAAAAAAAAATTCTGATTTGTAGTGTTCACCAATTTCCAAGGTGTAAATATCCCTACTCTAGCCAATTTCAAGCTATTAACATGACATTTATTGAACAAGGAGTTGAGAAGAGATGCTAATAATCCCACAGTAGCCAACTCCTTGCTTTCCATTAGTTGTGTCCTTGCTTGCTTTCCATTAGTTGTGCCCAAGTATCTGGTACCAAAACTTGTGTGCAGGAGTGCAACTACCCACACCTGTTTTTGCAGAGATAAATGTCATCCTGTTTGATCCTCTATCCCACATATGACCCTACTCTGTTTTAACTTGTTCTCTGATCCAAGGACTCTTCAATCCTGTCTCTCAGCTAGCAATGATGGGCCCATAGTATGCAGCTATACTTCCACGACTTATGAAGAAAAGGGGGATGCTGGGCACCTACTGCAGACCCATTCACTTACAAAAGTCTTGCTGCCATTTCTTTTCTGTCATCCCTGTGGCTCATTGTGGTGCAAGGAAATCTGCCATCAAATCAGATTCTGTATGGAACGGAGGCTCAGGGGCCATTGCACTTGACTCCTACATTTACCTGGGGTTTCTGTCAAGGGTTTGTCCAGCATAGATGAAAAGTATATCAAAGAAGAGGGTTCTTCTCCTAGGGATACTCATGAACATCTAACACTGGGTTTCTTTCTAATTACTGTCAGATCAATCTTAGGAACCATCTTTTATAAATCATGCATTCTCCCCCTTTTTTTTTTTTTTTTTACTATGCCAGAGCCTAGACATCTAATACTCCCAGGTTCTGGCACAAGCATTGTTTTTTCTGTGTTCTTAGTATTTTTTCATGAGGTAAAAAAAAAAATGCTATCAAAAATGGGGTAAAGGGGAACAGGTATAAAGAAATTCAAGGAAAACCTTCACTATATATAAAAATATTATCTCATTACATCTATATTTGTTCTGGAGGAAAATCTGACATTAACAAAAGCTTTAATCGTATGTACATGCTTTCTCTCAGTAATTCAATTTCTAAACATTTACCTTAAAGACATAATTTTAAATGTACACAACAATTTTGCTATAAGAATGTCTGTCACAATGTTTTTTATAGTTATAAAAAATTTCAAACATGGCTATAATGAAAATTTGTTAACATAAATCATGGTTTATCTGCTCAGTGAAATACTACTCAACTATTAAGATGAGGTTATAGAAGGCTATATCACAAGGAAAAACGTTTATAATCCATAGTTTAGTGGAACACATTAAAATATAACACCATTCTGAAAAATAAATCATACACATGTATATTTTAATAGCTATATCTGAGTCATAGAATGTCAGTAATTTTTATTTTCTTTTTATTATCCATTTGTTTTTTTGTTATTAATTAGTAAAAGATCATCTGTTACCAAATATCATTTGAACGACACTTCAGAGGACAATAAATTTTCTGATAATATAAAATATTATATTGTTTCATTGGGGAGATTTGATATGTTTTCTTATTTTCATTTCATTGTCAATATCTTATATTTGTGTTGAGGCTTTGAAATTACTATACATTTTCATATATATTTCTTAATCCTCACAACTACCCTTTGCATGATGTAAAACAGGTATTTTTATCTTTATTTTGTATATAAGAAAATTGGGTCTGCGTGATGAGTAATATTTGTCCTCTATTACTCAGCATATAGGCCATGAGCTGCAGTCCACTGCCTCCAAATCCAGTGTTCTTTCAAACACTTCACAGCATTTCATGGGGAATTTGCTCATAAAATATTTGAGAGTGTATACAGCACAAACTAAACTTTATTATTATTCATAGATGCTAGAAATTATTGTACGAAGGCATTTTGATCAAAGAAATTTCAACTATACTCTAAAGTAGATGCCTGTGTTCACCAATAAAAAAAATATATATATATAATAGAAATACGTATATTAACACTTTCAAAAAAATAAGTAGGCAGGAAATGGAAAAAAGGAGCACGTGTTCCAGTCCTCGGCTAAGACTGTCACATGTACCCTCTTATTTAATCATCAAATTTACCTTATCAGGTATGTACTCTCAGGTTTCTATCAGATATGATTTTTCATATGACAAAACTAGAGCCTAAAAGTAATCTACCTTCACAGGTATGCAGGAAGCAGGTCTGTGAGTAAGAAACCAAAGCCAATGCCCTTCACAACATTTAAAAGATCTATAAATCTATGTGTGTCACCATAGCCATCTACAGAGCTCTGCAAGTGACAAGGACTGAATAGCTAATTCAAACACTCCAAGGAACAATTAATGGAGATGTAATATCAATAAAATGTCTCAAACACTTGGATTCTCCTCAACACATAAACTAACCTCAGAGAAAATTTGCTGAGGAGAGTACAAAACTTTGGCACGTGTAACGAACTCATTGTACTATTTATGCTTTTATAATAGCCATCATGATAACCAAAAACCATTTTGTTTATGACTAACAGCACAATAAGAAAAAGGGAAATGGGGCAGTTATATGGACAGGCCAAGTCAGCACATTGCTTTTGATTGAATTATATGGCAGTTTTATGTAAAACTGCATTCGGGAACCTAAATTACGTAAAGAATTACATTTTTTCCTCCTCTGCTTCACTGAACATTGTTGAGTGTCTACACAACCACCACGCTATACTATTACCCTATAGACAGTTATGATTATAAGTTTATGGCTATAAGGTGGCCCTGAGTGCTAGATCTATAAATCCATCCACATCTATAATTTTTTTTTTTGTATTTTAAAAGGTCTACTTATTCACTTCTATTTCCTTTGAAATATCACCTACATGTAAGTTAAGGAGAGTTAAAGAAAGCAAAACAGCAAGATTTATTTTTTATTATGTTATAAAAACATAATTGATATATCATAGGTCTTCATTAATTTATCCATTCAGCAAACATTTGTAGAACTTTTACTTAGCACCAGGCACTGGGTAGAACAAGACAGGTAAATTCCTGATCCCACAAGGCATCCATTCTAGTGATATTCACATCAATATGATCATGATTGATTTCTCCTATACTAGCAAAGAATTTTCCCATCCTAGAATGTTGTACTCTGGGGGCTTGTGTGTTGCTGTGATGCTGGAAGCAAATGCCAGCAGGGTCACCCATAGTGGACAGGTTTCAGCTGAGGTTCCAGACTAAGACAGACTAGGAAGAAGGACCTGGCAGTCTACTTTTGAAAAGCATTAGCCAGTGAAAACATTATGGATTGCAGCAGAACATTGTCTGATATAGTTCCAGAAGATGAGCCCCCCCCAAGTTGGAAGGCACTCAAAATATGACCGGGGAAGAGCTGCCTCCTCAAGGTAGTGTCGACCTTAATTACGTGGATGGAGTCAGACTTTACAGACCTTCATTGGCTGATACAGTGTGACTCAAAATGAGAAGAAACAGCTACAAACATCCATTAGTAATCAGAACCTAGACTGTATGAAGCATGAATCTAAGAAAATTGGAAAGCCTCAAAAATGAAATGGAACGCATAAACATCAATATCTTAGTGTGCTGAAATGGACTGATATAAGCCATTTTGAATCAGACAATCTTATGGTCTACTATGCCGGGAATGACAACTTGAAGAGGAGTGGCTTTGCATTCATCATCAAAAGAACATTTCAAGGTCTATCCTGAAGTACAACGCTGTCAGGGATAGAATAATATTCATACACCTACAAGGAAGACCAGTTAATACAACTATTATTCAAATTTACACACAAACTACTATGACCAAAGATGAAGAAATTGAAGATTTTTATCAACTTCTATAGTCTGAATTTGATCAAATACACAATTAGGATGCACTGATAATTACTGGTGATCGAAATGCGAAAGCTAGAAACAAAGCAGGACTGCTCGTTGGAAAATATGGCCTTGGTGATAGAAACAATGCTGGAGATAGTAAGACAGAATTTTGCAAGACCAATGACTTCTTCACTGCAAATACGTTTTTCACCAACATAAACAGCAACTATACACACGGAATTCATCAGGTGGAATACACAGGAATCAAATTGACTACATCTGTGGAAAGAGATAATGGAAAAGCTCAATATCATCAGTCAGAACAAGGCCAGGGGCCAACTGTGGAACAGACCATCAATTGCTCATATGCAAGTTCAAGTTGAAGCTGAAGAAAATCAGAACAAGTCCACAAGAGCCAAAGTACAACCTTGTGTATATGCCACCTGAATTTAGAGACCATCTCAAGAAATGATTTGACACACTGAACACTGATAACTGAAGACCAGACAAGTTGTGGAATGACATCAAGGACATTATACATGAAGAAAACAAGAGGTCATTAAAAAGAAAACAAAAACCAAAATGGATGTCAGGAGAGGCTCTGAAGCTTGCTCTTGAATGATGAGTAGCTAAAGCAAAAGGAAGAAATAATGAAGTAAAAGAACTAAATAGAAGATTTCAAATGGCAGCTAGAAAAGACAAGGTAAAGTATTATAATGACAAGGCAAAGAGCTGGAGATAGAAAACCAAAAGGGAAGAACACGCTCAGCATTTCTCAAGCTGAAAGAACTGAAGAAGAAATTCAAGCCTTGAGCTGCAATAGTGAAGGGTTCTATGGGGAAAATATTAGATGAATCAGGAAACATCAAAAGAAGATGGAAGGAATATCCAGAGTCATTATACCAAAAAGAACTGGTCAATGTTCAAACATTTCAGGAGGTAGCATATGATCAGGAACCAATGGTACTGAAGGAAGAACTCCAAGCTGCACTGAAGGCATTGGCCAAAAACAAGGCTCCGGAAATTGACGGAATATCAGTTGAGATGTTTCAACAAATGGATGCAGCACTGAAAGTGCTCACTCGTCTATGCCAAGAAATTTAGAAGATAGCTACCTGGCCAACTGACAAGAAGAGATCCATATTTATGCCTATTCCCAAGAAAAGTGATCCAATTGAATGAGGAAATCATCAAACAATATCAAATGCAAGTAAAATTTTGCTGAAGATCATTCAAAAGCAGCTGCAGCAGTATATCAACAGGGAACTGCCAGAAATTCAGGCTGGATTCAGGAGAGGACATGGAACCAGGGATATCATTGCTGATGTCAGATGGATCCTGGATGAAAGCAGAGAATACCAGAAAGATGTTTACCTGTGTTTTATTGACTATGCAAAGGCATTCAACTGTGTGGATCATAACAAATTATGGCTAACATTTCGAAGAATGGGAATTCCAGAACACTTAATTGTGCTCACGAGGAACCTGTACATAGATCAAGAGGCAGTTGTTCGAACAGAACAAAGGGATACTGCATTATTTAAAGTCAAAAAAAGCTGTGCATCAGGGTTGTATCCTTTCACCTTACCTATTCAATCTGTATGCTGAGCAAGTAATGTGAGAAGCCTGGCTCTATGAAGAAGAACGGGGCATCAGGATTGGAGGAAGATGCATTAAGAACCTGCATTATGCACTAACACAATCTTGCTTGCTGAAAGTGAAGAGGACTTGAAGCACCTACTGATGATGATCAAAGACTACAGCCTTCAGTATGGATTACACCTCAACAAAAAGAAAATGAAAATCCTCACAACTGGATCGATAAGCACCATCATGATAAACAGAGAAAAGACTGAAGCTGTCAAGGATTTCATTTTACTTGGATCCACAATCAACAGCCATGGAAGCAGCAGTGAAGAAATCAAAAGATGCATTATATTGGGGAAATCTGCTGCAAAAGACCTCTTTAAAGTGTTAAAAAGCAAAGATGTCACCTTGAAGACTAAGTTGCCCCTGACCCAAGCCACAGCTTTTTCAATTGCTTCATATCCATGGGAAAGCTGGACAATGAATAAGGAAGACTGCAGAAGAATTGATGCCTTTGAATTACGGTGTTGGCAAAGGATACAGAATACACGATTGACCACCAAAAGAATGAACAAATCTGTCTTGGAAGAAGTACAACAATAATGCTCCTTATAAGCAAGGATGGTGAGACTATGTCTCACATACTTTGGACATGTTATCAGAAGGGACCAGTCCCTGGAGAAGGACATTATCCTTGGTAGCAAAAAAGAGCAAAACCCTCAACAAGATGGATTGACAGAGTAGCTGCAACAATGGGATCAAGCATAACAATGACTGTGAGGGTGGTGGAGGACCAGGCAGTGTGTTTCCTTCTTTTGTACTTAGGGTGCTGTGAGTCAGAACCAACTCAATGGCACGTAACAACAACAACAAAGAACGTATATGAGGATTTAAAAAATGGTTCTTTGTATTGTTGGTATGGCTAACTACTGCAATTTGACCAAAAATCACCTCACATTTTAGTTTTTTGTCTTCTCTCATCCTCTAAGCAGACGTCTGTTACTACAGCTTTCAAAATTCACACCTTCAGTTTCTCACTTGAAAGGGAACACATGAAAGCCTGGGAGACTTAATTCCTGGGGAAATCTAGCAGAGAAAGACTGTTCAAATCAAGGACATCCCCACAGCAGAGAACAAAATCTTGCCTCCAGGTCTAGCTCACTTCATGCTTTTTTATGTCTCCATAGACTGCTGATCAGAGCCCTGCTCCTAGAAATGTCTGTGCTTCCAGGAATGCTACTATTAAATCATTTTTTACTTTTTTCATTTTCTTCCCTCTTGTCAGCCTGAATATCTATTCTAAAGCCATAGGACCACATTTGTCAAAGAGATAAGCAACACTGTAGTTCAGGGGAACGAAAAAATAAAAAATGTATTTAATAAAACTTTCATTTTCCTAAAAAAAAGGTTAACAGTGTCTATGGTCCAATGATTATTGGATCACACATATCCATTCCCATGATGAGAGGGAAGGAATTTAAAATTAGTTTTCCACTGGTTTAGTAGAAATCTTTGTTATTTCAATGGATTAGGGTTTCTTTTTAGGTGCCTTTACAGAGTTAGTTCTGTATGCTCCAAAACTTCACGGACAGACATGTTTTCTCTACTACTTAGCTAATAACTAAATGCCCTTGAGTCTATTTCATGTGTTTCAGAGTAGAACTGAACTCCAAAGGGTTTTCAATGGCAGATTTTTTTCAGAAGTAGATCTCCAGGCCTTTATGCCAAGGGACCTCCAGATGAACTCAAACCCCAACCTTTCATGTAGCAGCTGAGTGCTTAAGGGTTTGTGCCACACAAAAACTCCTACTAGCACCAAAAAAAAAAGGGGGGGGGAGGGGGATCAGACATCAAAGTAGAGCACAAGGTCACGCAATTGATGAATCATGAAAAGTTTTTTGTGCGTGTGTCTTTATTTCAGAGACTGTTCTGCATAAAAACTACAGCCACTTCGGAATCAGTACCTAAGGAAACATGTAATGAAAGGTTAAACCAGCAACTTAGAGTTAATAGTTGATCACTGACGTACCAAGCCTCAAACACCACCCTTTCAAGTGAACATTTTCTTAATTTCATATAGATTTGTGGTAGAAAATCTGTAATAAATAGTATTTTACTACGTGACCAGGTGAGAAATCATTCACACTATGAAGACATTTTGCTTCAAGTCTCTGTCTCAGAGTAATGGAAGAAATATTTCCCTTTTCACAGACTTCAGGCTGTTTAAAATCTTTGCTCCTGCAACATACAGGCAGTCAAAACTTCTTGGGAATAAAGACTTTGTGTTAGGCTTTTATTTCTCCTCAGTGATGACCAATTTGTTAAGACTTCTAAAAGAGTAGCCAATGATTTGTCCATTAGTTTAAAATTCATTCATATACCACATTTACTAATAAGATTTAAAAAAAAAAAGTCTTTTCATTCATCATTCTCTTCCCTAAAGATTTCTAGCCTCTGCTATGTTTTTCCTCAATGCCTTTTTCTGTGGTAGGGTTATCATATCTTCCTTTAAAAATATAATTTGGGCTGTATTCAGCTTAACTGAAATGCAAAAGGTATATCGTTTGGCAAGCAGACATGGCTTAATTTTATTCTACTGTGTCTCAAATTTTCACCTTCATCATTAGTGTTATTACTGCCAGTTTACAATTTTTCACAATAATGGAAGATACAAAATGCATGGAAATGGAAATCCACATATAAATTTCAAACCTTATTTTATCCAATACAGTCAATCTTTTTCTAATCTAACCTTTCACTGAAGAGCCTGATAATTAGCAAAACTGAATGCCTCAACTTTTACCTCAGCTCACCTATGGCAGAACACGGCTAAGGGTAGGGAGTGGCCAGGGTGCAGGCCAAAATTTAGGGCTAGGAGTTGTATCAAAGTGAGCTGAGGCACAGAACTCAAGCAATTATGTCAATATTTCAAGAATTCTCAGAGCAGTAAAAGGAGAGTAGTAGGTAGAACAGGAGAAGAATAAAATGCTGCTCTAACCCTGGCTTGTAGCAGCAAACAGGAAGTGTTTTGTTGTTGTTCTTGGTGGTAGTGGTGTGTGTGTGTTTCAGGCCCAGATAACCTACAATGTCAGTTAAGGCTACAGTCTCAGGTCCTAAGTATAGGAGATAAAGCATGTCTGTGTTTGAGAAGTGGAGCAGGAAATAGGGGAGAGATGTGAAAAAGCTCCCACAGAGTCTCAAAAGTGTCAAAGTTAGTTCCGCAAGAGCTGCCTAAACTCTGCATCAGAAAAAAATTCAGGAAGACACAACACAGGAGATCTTCTAAAAATGCCACTGCATCTCTGTTGCCTTTTAAGCAGGGTCAGATTGGGGTCTGTTCCCTTCACCCTTCTATCTGAACCTTTGCTAATTTAGTCAAGACGTTTGGTAGCAGAGGGAACCAAAGGGAGGAATGTCAGAATGCTCCACGGCTGAACACTGGTATGCCAGCCTTGTCCTTGTCCAAGTCACTTGTTGGGGGGGGGCACATTTTTAGGGGCCTCAGTTTCAGGACCGTGTCTTCTGTTGTCCCTCCCAGAGACAGGACCAAGTTGAGTAACTGCTGTTACAACCTGCGTCCTAATATAACTGAGGTTCTTACAATTTTTAAAACATAAAAGATGCTTTCAAAAGAATATATACTAAGTGAAAAACAAGTGTCAGGTAATAAGGCATTAGGGGTGAGAAACGGAGAGAATAATAAAAGCAGAAAGCCTAATCTGAACAAAATATAGCAAATGGGGAGTAAATGATGTTTGAGCTTCCTGACAGCCAAGGCAAAATAGGAAATATAGGAAGAGGGGAATTTTGGGGATAATTCCGTAGTTTACAGAACACCGATGTTTCCTGATTAGGGGGCTAACTAACAGGAAGGCTGACTTAAATCTGTGCTTGGGTACACGAAGAGAGGTAAATAAATAGAATTAATTATGTAACTAAAAAGAAGGAAACAAAATTTAATAAGGGAACTGTGTAGTAAGGCATATATTAGCAGCCTGCATTTTCATTCACTGTTAATTTTACAGAACTCACACTGAGGATCTCACTCTAAGAATATGTATATTAGGTCCATTCGGCTGTTTAAGGTGCAGAAAGAGACAAAAGCCAGGTAGAAAGCAAAGGATATTGTCAATAATCATGGCAAAGTTTTAGGACAGGCAGGAAAAAAGATAAAATCATAGGCAGTTACAACATAAGCAAATGCCATGTATCCAGAAGCATCACAGAAGATAAACTCCATATGACAAAACTCTTATTTATTTTCCTCTAAGGAAGCAAAAATAAACATCACAGGTCATCATGGATTGAATTGTGTCCCCCCAAAATATGTGTATCAATTCAGCTCTGCCATGATTCCCAGCGTTGTATCATTGTCCACCATTTTGTCATCTGTGATTTTCCTATGTGTTGTAAATTCTATCACTAAGATGTTAATGAGATGGGTTAGTGGCAGTTATGTTGATAAGATCTACAAGATTAGACTGTGTCTTTAAGCCAATCTCTTTTGAGACAGGAGAGACAGGAGCAGAGAGACACAGGGACCGGATCTCGTACCACCAAGAAAGCAGTGCCTGGAGCAGAGCGTGTCCTTTGGACCTGGGGTTCCTGCACAGGGAAGATCCCAGACCAAGGGAAGATTGATAACAAAGACTTTCCTTCAAGGTCAACAGAGAGAAAGCCTTCCCCTGGAGGTGACACCCTGAATTTGGACGTCTAGCCTACTAGACTGTGAGAGAAGACATTTCTCTTTGTTAATGCCATCCACTTATGGTATTTTTATTGTAGCAACACTAGATAACTAAGACACAGACTGTGCTCAGAATATTAGGTCTATGAGTAGTTTTGAATAGATATTGTAACAATCAATGTCGTGTGTTGACTTGGCTGGGCCATGATTCTCAGTGGATGGGCAGTTATGTAATGACATATCTTGGCAGTTATGTAATGATGTAGCCATCCTGCTTTATATGGTCCAATGTGGTTAGTCAACTAGTTGTAAGGAGAGTTTCCTTGGGGTATGGCCTGAATCCAATACATGTATTGTACTGCCAAATCTCACTTGCTTGCTCTTGATCCTGCATCCAGATTGTCATCATCTGACCTCTGTTTCTAGGGAATTGAACTAGTGCCCTGTCAATCTTGGGATTTGTCAGCCTCTGCAGCCCATGAGCCAGGAGCCTGATGTCTTACCTGTTGACCTTAATAGTTCGTCAGCCTCATGCAGTTAAGTGAGTCGGGAGAAGCCTCCAGCCTGATGCCTGATCCACAGACTTGGGATTTCTGAGCCTCTACAACTGTATGAGCCATTTCCTTGAGATAAATCGATCTCTCTCTATTTACATATATATATATATGTATATATACACACATATGTTGTTGTTGTTGTTAGGTGACATCAAGTTGGTTCTGACTCATAGCAAGCCTATGTACAACAGAACAAAACACTGCCTGGTCCTGAGCTATCCTCACAATCGTTGTTATGCCTGATCTCATTGTTATAGCCACTGTGTCAATCCATCTCATTGAGGGTCTTCCTCTTTTTGGCTGACTCTTCACCAAGAATGATGTCCTTCTCCAGGGACTGATCCCTCCTGATAACATGTCCAAAGTGTGTGAAATGTAGTCTCACTATCCTTGCTTCTAAGAATTCTGGCTGTACTTATTCCATGACAGATATGTTCATTCTTTTGACCCAGCAAAACCCAGTATTCCACCTCCTAGCGACCCTATAGGACAGCCCATGGTATATTCAGTATTCTTCTCCAACACCACAAGTGAAGGACGTCAATTCCTCTTTGTTCTTCCTTATTCATCATTCAGCTTTCGCAAGCATATGAGGCGATTGAAAACACCATGGCTTGGGTCACCGCACCTTAGTCTTCAAGATAACATCTTTGCTTTTCAACACTTTAAAGAGGTCTTTTGCAGCAGATATGCCTAATACGATGAATCTTTTGATTTCTTGACGGTTGCTTCCATGGATGTTGATTGTGTATCTAAGTAAAATGAAATCCTTGACAACTTCAATCTTTTCTCAGTTTATCATGATGGTGCTTATTGGTCCAGTTGTAACGGTTTTTATTTTCTTTATGTTGAGGTATAATTCATACAGAAGGCTGTGGTCTTTGATCATCATCAATAAGTGCTTCAAGTCCTCTTCACTTTCAACAAGCAAGGAAGTGTCATTAGCATAACGCAGGTTGTTAATGAATCCTCCTCCAATCTTGATACCTCATTCTTCCTCACAGAGTCCAGCTTCTTGGGTTATTTGCTCAGCATATAGGTTAAATACCCAAAACCCAGGGTCGCCGAGTCGATTCCGACTCACAGTGACCCTATAGGACAAGTAGGTTAAATAGGTATAGTGAAAAGATACAACCATGACTCACACCTTTCCTCACTTTAAGCCACCCAGTACTCCCTTGTTCTGTTTGAATGACTGTACAATTTCCTCATAAGCACATCAAGTGTTCTGGAATTCCCATTCCTCGCAATGTTATGCGTAATTTGTTATGATCCACACTGTCGAATGCCTTTGCATAATCAATAAAACATAAGTAAACATCTTTCTGGTAATCTCTGCTTTCAGCTGGGATCCATCTGACACCAGCAATGATATTCCTGGTTCAGCATCCTCCTCTGAAACCAGCTTGAATTTCTGGCAGTTCCCTGTTGATATACTGCTACAGACTCTTTCGAATGATCTTTGGCAAAATTTTACTTACGTATGATATTTATAATATTGTTTGACGATTTTCACATTTGGTGGGATCACCTTTCTTGAGAATAGGCATAAATATGAATCTCTTCCAGTCCTTTGGCCAGGTAGTTCTCTTCCAAATTTCATGGCATAGTTGAGTGAGCACTTCCAGTTCTGCATCCATTTGTGGAAACATCTCAATTGATATTCTGTCAATTCCTGGAGCCTCGTTTTTCACTAATGCCTTCAGTGAGGCTTGGGCTTCTTCCTTCAGTATCATCGGTTCCTGATCATATGCTACCTCCTGAAATGGTTGAATGTCGACCAATTATTTTTGGTGCAGTGACTCCTTTTATTCCTTCATCTTCTTTTGATGCTTCCTGTGTCATTTAATATTTTCCCCATAGAGACTTTCACTCTTGCAACTCAAGGCTTGAATTTTCCTTCAGTTCTTTCAGCTTGAGAAATGCTGAGTGTGTTCTTTTGGTTTTCTATCACCAGCTTTTTGCACATGTCATACTTTCCTTTGTTTCCTCGGGATGCCCTTTGAAATTTTCTGTTCAGATTTTTTATTTCATCATTTCTTCCTTTTGCTTTAGTTACTTTACATTCAAGAATAAGTTTCGGAGTCTCTTCTGACATCCATTTTTGTCTTTTCTTTCTTTTTAATGACCTCTTGCTTTCTTCGTGTATGATGCCTTTTATGTCATCCCACAACTCCCCTGATGTCTAATTATCTAGTGCTGCTATAACAGAAATACCACAAGTGGATGGCTTTGACAAAGAGAAAATTATTTTCTGAAAATCTAGTAGGCTAGAAGTCCAAATTCAGGGTGTCAGCTCCAGGGGAGGGCTTTCTCTCTCTCGGTTGGTTCTGGAGAAAGGTCCTTCTCATCAATCTTCCCCTGGGCTAGGAGCTTCTCCACATAGGACCCCCAGATCCTAAGGATGTGCTCTACTCCTGGCACTACTTTCTTGGTGGTATGAGGTCCTTAAATCTCTGCTGGCTTCCTTTTCGTTTTTTCTCTTGTAAGATAAAAGGTGGTTCAGGCCACACCCCAGGGAATTTCCCTTTACATTAGATCAGGGATGTGGCCTTAGTAAGGGTGTTAAAATCACACCCCAATCCTTTTTAACGTAATCTAATCTTGCCTCATTAACCATGGGCAGAGATTAGGATTTATAACACACAGGAAAATTACAATCACAGAATGGAGGACAACCACACAATACTGGCAATGATGGCCTAACCAAGTTGACACATATTTTGGGGGGACACAATTTGATCCATGACATCTGGTCTTCAGTCATTAGTGTTCAATGCATCAAATCTATTCTTGAGATGGTCTCTTAATTCAGGTGGGATATACTCATTCATATTTTGGCTCTTGTGGATTTGTTCTAATTTTCTTCAGTTTCAACTTGAATTTCCATATGAATAATTGATGGTCTGTTCCACAGTCGGCCCCTGGCCTTGTTCTGACTGATGATATTGAGATTTTCCATCATCTCTTTCCACAAATTTAGTCAGTTCTGATTCCTTTGTATTCCATCTGGCAAGGTCCACATGTATATTTGCTATTTATGTTGGTGAAAAAAGATATTTGCAATGAAGAAGTTGTTGGTCTTGTGAAATTCTATCGTGCGATCTCTGGCATTGTTTCTATCACCAAGGCCATATTTTCCAACTATGAATCCTTCTTTGTTTCCAGCTTTCACATTCCAATCACCAGTATTTACCAATGCATCCTGATTGTATGTCTGGACAATTTCAGGCTACAGAAGTTGGTAAAAATCTTTAATTTCTTAGCAGTTGGTGTGTAAATTTGAATAGTAGTCTTTAAAATAACTGGTCTTCCTTGTAGATGTAGGGATATTATCCTGTTTTGACACTGTTGTACTTCAGGAGAGATCTTGAAACCTTCTTTTTGACGATAAACGCAAAGTCATTCCTCTTCAAGTTGTCATTCCCGGCATAGTAGACCATATTATTGTCTAACTCAAAATGGCCAGTACCAGTCCATTTCAACTCACTAATGCTTAGGATATCAATGATTATGCATTCCATTTCATTTTTAACTATTTCCAATTTTCCTAGATTCATACTTCATACATTCCAGGTTCTGAATATTAATAGATGTTTGCAGTTGTTTCTTCTCATTTTGAGTGGTGCCACATCAGTAAATGAAGGTCCCTAAAGCTAGACTCCATCCACATCATTAAGGTCAATGCTACTTTGAGGAGGCAGCTCTTATCCAGTTGTATTTTGAGTGCTTCCAACCTGGGAGGCTAATCTTCTGGCACTATATCAGACAATATTCCACTGCTATTCATAAGTTTTCACTCAAACCCCCACAGTACAACAAACTGACAGATGCATGGGAGATATATATATTATATACACATATATACATATAGACTCTCCATTGGTTTTGCTTCTCTAGAAAACCCAGCCTAAGACATTTGGTACTGAAAGTGGTTCTGGAGAAACAAAATTGTAAGGATAAGTTTTCTAAATTGGTTTTCAAGTCTGACTAGTCTTAAAGGTGCTGATGACTCTGCCTCCAGTAGTAAAGAGGGCACTGCTAATACATGGAATGAGGTGGTGATATTAATATGCGAAATATCACCACCAATAGATCAAGTCTTGGTGAGAAGTGAGACTCTGGGTGATCACATGTTTGGTCCTTTTCTAAAATTTTGTCAGAATGAGAAGTATAGGGAAGCTGGTTGGCTATACCTACCTTTGTAGAAAAAGCGATGAAAGAGATGAGCTCAGGGCTTCAGAGTCACAGCTCAACTGCCACATAAAATACCTGAAAGTTGCCACTTGTGCCCTGAAACGAAGCCTTATTTCTTGTAGTAACAGAGCCAATATTGCCAAAAACCAAATCCAGAGTCTTATCATAAGAGTGGCTGAATTGCAACACCAATTGAATTCCCAACCTTGAATAGTGTCTGAAGTTAAATTGAGGACATTGATTAGGAAGAAATAGGGTCCTGAAAATTGGGATGAGGACATATGGGCAGATGCTCAGGAAGCTTAGAACACTGGACCCCTAAATTCCATTGAATCACTCCTGCCAACAGAACTAGCTCTCTTACTTGCATCTGAAGAGATCACTCCATCTGTGTCTTCTAATCCACTTTCTTCAGCAAAACCATTATCCCTTCCAACCTTGTCTGATGAGAGTAACCCAGCTGCTCCTGAAGAGTCTTTGTCTGAAATATTTCCTAGGGAGGTGCCTGAGGTAGATGCCTTACAAGACATTGTTGAATATTAACAGGACCCCCTTTTGCTTCTAGACCTGTAATTAGACTTAATTTCCAGCAAGCACCAAAAGATGAAGTATAAAGTGTGACCCAGGAAGAGTCATCCTCCAAAAGAACTGCTTGATTTTTCTAATATGTACAAACAGAAACCTGGAAAATATGTGTGGAGGTAGATATTAAGTGTGTGGGATAATGCTGCAAGGGACATAAAATTGGATCAGTCGGAGTTTATTGATATGGGCCCACTAAGCACAGATTCTTCATTCAAAGTTTCAGTCCGAGAGGTTAGGGAAGGAGCTAATAGTTTGTTTGGTTGGCTCGCTGAAGCATGGATTATGCAATGGCCTACAATAAATCAAGTTGAAGTAGCAGACCTGCTTCGGTATACTGTAGGAAGAGGTACCCAAAAGCTTAGGGAAATTGGCATGTTAGAGTGGATTTATCAGGTTAGACCCACAGACCCACACATGGATTGCCCAGAGGACACATCTTTTACCACTACAGTGAGGAACAGATTTGCAAAGGGAGCTCCAGCATCCTTGAAGACTGCTGTGATTGCTATTTTATATAAGTCAGATTTGATGGTGGGAACTGCTCTAACTGAATTAAGACACCTAACTACAATGGGGCTGATTGGATCCCGTAGTTGTAGGGGTCAAATAGTGGCACTTAAGTGACAAAGACAAGGGGAGCATAGTTACCTTAATGAAACAGCAAAGTCAAAACATTAATCAGAATAATCTGACTCGTATGGACTTATGGAATTGGCTCCTTAGTCATGGCGTCCCTAGGAGTGAAATAGATGGGAAATTCACTAAATACTTACTTTATCTGTATAAGCAGAAGAATTCCAGGTCAACTGAACAGCAACCAAACTCAAATCACCAGAATAGAGAGTCATGACCCCAGACATGAGCAAGTTTACAGACCTGCAACTGCTTGGATGAAAGGGAGGTCAGTTCCCCTTGAGAAAGGGCATTGCTACACCGCCAAAAATGAATACTGTTAATCTTTCTCCTAGCCTTCCCCAAAGGGACCTATGGCCTTTTACAAGAGTGACTGTTCATTGGGGAAAAGGAAATTATCAGACTTTTCAGGGATTACTGAATACTGGCTCTGAACTGACACTAATTCGAGAAGACCCAAAATGTCACTGTAGCCCACCAGTCACAGTGGGGGTGTATGGAGATCAGGTTATTAATGGAGTCTTAGCCCAAGTTTCCTCACAGTGGGTCCAGTATGTCCCCAAACCCATCCTGTAGTGATTTCCCAAGTCCCAGAATGCATAATTGGAATATATATACTCAACAACTGCCAGAAACCCCACAATGAATTCCTGACAAGTGAAGTAAGGGGTATTATAGTAGGAAAAGCCAAGTGGAAGCCATTAGAGCTGCCTAGGAAAATAGCAAACCAAAACCAATAGCACATTCCTAGTGGGATTGCAGAGATTACTGCCACCACCAAGGACTGGAAGGATGTAGAAGTGGTGATTCCCATCACATCACCATTCAACTTGCCTATTTTGCCTGTTTAAAAAACATATGGATTTTGGAGAATGACAGTGAATCATAGTAAACTTAACCAGGTAGTGACTCCTATTCCAGATGTGGTTTCATTACTTGAGCAAATTAATACATCTCCTGGTACCTGTTACGCAAGCATTGATCTGGCCTATGCCTTTTTCTTGATTCTGGTTTGAATGACCACCAGAAGCAGTTTGCCTACAGCTAGTGATGCCAGCAATACACCTTCACTGTCCTACCTCAGGGGTACATCAACACGCTGGTCCTATCTCTTAATTTAGTCCACAGGGAACTTGTTCACATTTCCCTTCCATGAGACATCACACTGATCAGTTACATTGATGACATTATGTTGATTGGACCTTGTAAGGAAGAAGTATCAATGACCCTGGAGTTATTGATAAAACATTCGTGTGCTAGAGGATGGGAAATTAATCCCACAAAAATTCATTCCACTTGCCTTTCACTTCAGTGAAATTTCTAGAAGTCCAGTGGTGTGGGGCATTTCAAGATAGTCCTTCTAAAGTGAAGGATAGATTGTTAAATCTGGCCCCACCTACAACTAAAATCAGATTGATGCTGCATAATGGAAGTGAAAAAGAATATGCCTGGAATACAGGAGCTCCCTTAGGTCATCTTTTAACACTGCCACGCCCTGTGATTAAAGTCAATGGGAAACTAGAACAGCCCAATTCCAACATGACTACTAATTGCCCAGATTCTTCAGTAATCATGGTTTGGGTCACCCCACTAGGAAAGAACCACAACCAGCTGATGTGCTTGCTAAGGGTAAAGGAAATACAGAATGAGTGGTGGAAGAAGGCAGTTCTAAATACCAGTTACGACCACGTGACCAGTTGCAGAAGTGAGGACTGTAATTGTTATGAGTATTTCTTCCTTGTATGTTTGCATCAAATATGTTTGTTTTCTTCACTTAAAAAGTATAAGATGTAAACATAGCTAGTGTGTTTTCAGTTGTATACATGTTAATTGTATCATGTTAGGCACAAGTATGATTTTGTAATTTTCTTTATTTAGAGATTGTGTGGTTTAAGGAGATGTGTACGGATACCAAGTTGGTGGGTTGTGATGGGTAAGGTTGTGTGTCAACTTGGCTGAGCCATGATTCTCAGTGGTTTGTCAGTCATGTTGTAATGTAATTGGCAATTATGTAATGATGTAGTCATCTTCCATGATGTGATTTGATGTGATTAGTCAATTAGTCGTAAGAGGAATTTCCTAGGGAGTGTGGCCTACATCGTATATATATAGTTGTTCTGCCAAGCTCACTTGCTTGCACTGGAATTGCATCCAGATGGTCATCTTCTGACCTATGGTTCTTGGGACTTGAGCCAGTGGCCTGCCAATCTTGGGATTTGTCGCTTCACTGGTTTTACTTCTCTAGAAAACCCATCTTAAGACACAGATGTATTTGGATTCTATTCATTAATTCTGAATAGAAATGCCCAACCGAAGAAGTTGGATAGTGTCCAATAGTTGCAATGAGAAACATAACAACCAAAATGCATTCTGTTCTATAGAGCTCCCCGTGAATTCCTTTTTTTACTGAAATAAGTGTTTCTTTCTTCAGATACATTCTAAAATCAGCAGTTGTTCACCGAAACAAGTATCTCTCTGCCAAGGAAAAAATGTTCAAACTTTATTTTTATACAAAATAAATATTCCCCTAGAAATATTTAATAATTTAATTTATATGGCATATGCCCATTTAATTTCAGAGCATAAGAGTAATACTCCAAGTTAAAATATCAACTAATGTTTTCTTTAAAATCATCTTATAAAAAAGAAACATATATATAACAACAAAAATAAACTCATATCACTTCCCTCTCAACATATATTTTATTAAAAAGATAGGAAACAGATAAATATTTTCATAAATTTCTGTAGAAACAGAAATACATAAAAGGGAAAAATAAGTAAATATAATTTTAATATATTTTTGAGTATTTTAGATATTATCTAAGTTATAGGAAATTTTAACAAAAATAGCTAAAAGTCATAAGGCAAGTTTTTATTCAAATATACATTATAATAAATTTTTTGTTTCAAAAATTTATTAGGCACATGTTATCAAAAGTTTTGAAATGCCAGTTTTCCTCCATTTTGTAAATTATGAATAATCTATATTTTATATGCACTTTATCAGCAGTCTATTCTTGTGAAATGAAGGAAAGAAAAAAACCTATTTAAATCAGTAAACTTTCACTCTTGTTTTCTCTGAATTCAGGAACCATAGTCATTTTTGAGAATCTTATTAATGCTGTAAACCCTCTACCTGAAAATTCTTGCCCCCCTACAAATGTATAAACACACATAATAAAAAAAAAAAAATTATATAATTTCAAGGAGTTCCCAGATGTCATGAATGAATGCCAGAATTCTAGGTTAAGAACCACTGGCCTTGAAATTTCTCTTTCTTTCTTTCTTTCTTTTGTTCCTTCGTTTTTTTTTTTCTTGTTTGAAAGCTAACATGGACCTGAAATCTAAATTCAAGATTTAAAGTCTAGAATATGCTTCGAATGCCTATACTATTTGTGACTAGATAATATTTAGGAGCATTAATTTTGAGAGTATTTATTCTCCTATTTTCCTCCACTCAGGCACATTCGCAGGCTCTGTACCTCACTACTTCTCACTGGAGACACACACATGGCAAGGAGATAAGCAGAGGTACACTGGAAGAATTATACAATTTTTTTTCCTAAAAGCCTCAGCAGGAACCTATATGGACTAACGACTAATAACCACAGAGTCAGCCTTTCCCACAAACACTGTCGCATTGCTTAAAAGCACACTAACAAAACAGGACACAGAAAAGAGGGCAATGCTCCAGGAACAATCAAAGTTGAAAATCTCACCAGAGCAGCTGGATAGAAATTTAATACAAAAGAAAATTGGTTCAAAGGAAAAAAAAAAAAGAAATCAGTTAATAAACTAATTGGATTTTTAAGAAGTAGGTATATTCTAACAGAAAAACTTAAAAATTGCTGACTTAAATATACGAATAAAGGAATTATTTATTGTGCATTAGGTAAAAGTTTACAGAGCAAACTGGTTTTCCATTCTATAGTTTGTACAAAAAGTGGTCCATGAAAGTGATTTTATTTCCCCACAACGTGTCAGCACTCTCCCCATTTCCACCCTAGTTTCTATTCCTTTTGTCCTGATTTTCTACCCCTCCTGCCTTCTTATCTTTACTTATGGATAAATGTTGACCTTTTGATCTCCTGTAATTGATTGTTCTAAGGAGAATGGTCATCTCAAGTATCATTTATTTTATGGGCTTGTCTATGGTCTGCCTGAAAAGTAGACTCTGGGAATGGCTTCATTTCCAGGTCAGAAGGGGGTCTTAAGGCCATAGTCTTGAGGCTTCTGCCTGTCTGTGTCAGACTGACTAGGATGGTCTTTATTGTGAATTTGATTTTTGCTTCTACAGTTTTTCTCCGGCTCTGTCCAGGACCCTCTGTTGTGATCCCAGTCAGAGTGGTCAGTAGTGGTAGCCAGGCACCATCTAGTTCTTCTGGTCATGGGGACATGTAGACTGTGGTTCCTGTGGTTCATTAGCCCTTTGGAATAAATAATGGAATTTTGAAAGTTACATCAAGTACTATCCAAGCCAAACTAACCACAGTTAAACTGAAGTAGCTCATATATCTAATATCCAAACCCAAGCCCATAGAGACCCTATAGGACAGAGTAGAGCTGCCCCACAGGGTTCCAAGGAGAGCCTGGTAGATTTGAACTACCAACCTTTTGTTAGCAGCTGAGCTCTTAACCACTGTGCCACCAGGGCTCCATGTATCTAACAAGACTTCTGAAAATTAACATGCCTGAAACTGAATTACTGATGATCCCTCCAACCTACTCCCTGTCATGACAAGACCATGTTTCTAGTTACTCAAGTCGAAATCATGGCTTATGGACTCCTCTTTTTCTTTTACACCCCATATTCAATCCATCAGCAAATAACTCCAGGCGTACCTTCAAAACTTATCCAGATTCCTATCACTTCTCACCTGCTTCATTATTATCACCAGGATACAAGTCATCAATGTCTCTAAACTCTTATCTTCCAATTGCTTCTATAATCTACTCTTAACATAGCAACCTAGAGCACCCTATGTTGTTGCTGTTAGTTGCTGTCGATTTGATTCTAACCATGGCAACACATGTGTGCAGGGTAGAACTGCTCCACAGGATTTTTAAGACTGTGACTTTTCAGAAGCAGATTTCCAAGCCTGTCTTCTGAGACACTTCTGAGTAGGTTTCAACTGCCAATCTTTTGGCAAGTAGTTGTTCACTTAACCATTTGCTACACTCACCGACTCCTATACCACAAAAAAAAAAAAAAGACCTGTTGCCATAGAGTCAACTTTGACTCACAGCAACCCCACAGGATGGAGTAGAACTCCCCCATAGTTTTTCCAAGGAGTGGCTGGTGAATTCAAACTGCCAACTCTTTGCTCAGCAGCAGTAGCTCTTAACCACTGATCCACCAGGACTCCTATAGTCCACTCGAATAGTAGCAACCAGAAAGATCTTGTCAAAAAAGATCTAACTCTAACCTTAATATTAACCCTAACGTCAACTGTTTTTAATTATTTTTTTATAAAAAACGATATCATAGCAATGTTTTGATGAAGCAGTCTCACAATCTGATGACATTCTGAAATACAGTTAAGCTGCACAAAATATGAATTCCTGTTAATAACACAAATTTTAAAAAAAAGAGAGAGAAAGTGGGAAAGAGGAAAGGAACATGATTTAGAATTAAAACTCACTGGATTAGATAAATGAGGCTCGTTAGTAAAATAAATACACTGTCAAAGAAAAGAGTCACATCCACAGGCTTATAGTCTTTGTTTTTTAACCAGTTACCACTAATTTGTAGGCCCTGCAGCAGTTACCACTGACTTACAGGCACAAAATGAAGCCAGTGCTGATACTGTTATGAAAAGATTCAATAGTTGGCCTGTCCAACAACTAAGACCATTTTCAGTAGGATAACTCCTTCAAAAAAGCCTGGCTAAACTTGTAAAAACTTAAATTGGCATATTGTGTGATATATAAATATTTACAACAGAAAGAGTAGCTGCTGAGGCTGCTTCTGTACAACCAAACACTTCACAGGATTTGGTTTCTTTGTTTGGAGGTTTAGAGTGAGGTTTCATGGGACATCACAGCCAATTGGCGTACTATCATGTTTAGTGCTTCCGTTATACCTCATAATTCATTGCATAGTCTTACAAGCTTGCAAGCAGCCATTCAAGGTACAACAATTGGTCTCCATTCACCTGGAGCAACAGAAGAAAGTCAGGAATAGGAGGAGGAAATGGAATGCATGGTTTTGCCATGAGAACTGAAGAACTGGATAGTGCCCAGCTACTGTTTCTGAATATCTTTATCAAAGACTCTATAGAAGAATCCTGATCAAAAGAGGTGATTTGAAAACAGAATTTCAAATTCTCCTGGAATGCACGTTCTGGAGCCATTGAGGATGAATGAAATTCAAAACTATTGCCCTGAGACGATCTTCAAAACTTAAACCTTAAAATAAAAGTATCCCCTGAAGTCTTCTTTAAACCAAACAGTAATTTTTCTTAATTAGTAAAGAATATCTCCTTGAGCATTTTACTCTTTTAAAGATCTATATAGGATCAAACTGACAATTAGATAGGAAGCTTGGGGGGCAGTGAGTTTATGTTAGTAGGGGAGGAACAATTAAAAAAAAAAGGTAAGAAAGGTCGCACAACTTGAAGAATGTAATCAATGTTACTGAATTGTACATGTAGAAATTGTTCAATTGGTGTATATTTTGCTGTGTGTATTTTCAACAACAACAAAATAAATTATTGAAGAAGAAAAAAAAAAAAAAAAAACTCCCAGTGACTTTCCATCTCAGAGTTAAAGCCAAAGTCTTAACAGTGATTCTTCTGGCCCTAGCCCATCTGGCCCATTACCACTTTTCATCATCTTTTTCCACTGCTGCCCCCCACTCACTCACTGCACTCCAGCCAAACTGATCTCTCGGCTGTTCCTCAAACACAGCAGGGTATTTAGTCTCAGTGGGGTACTTAGTTGTCTCCTATTTTCCTTTCTCACCACGTGTCTGTCAGTTTGTCATACTGTGGTGGATTACCTGTTACAGTGATATTGGAAGCTTTGCCACCATTATTTCAAATACCAGCAGGGTCACTTTTGATGGCCAGATTTCAGCAGAACTTCCAGCTAAGACAGACTGGGAAGAAGGGCCTGGCAGTCTACTTCTGAAAACCTGATGAATAGCAGCAGGACATTGTTTGATATAGTATTGGAAGATGAGCCATTCAGGTTGGAAGACACTCAAAATAAGACTGCGGGAGAGCTGCCTCCTCAAAGTAGAGTTGACCTTAATGATGTGGATGGACTTATCATTTGCTAATGTGGCAGGACTCAAAATGGGAAGAAACAGCTGCAAACACCCATTAATAATCAGAACACGAAATGTACAAAGTATGAATCCAGGAAAATTAGAAGTCATCAAAAATTAAATGAAATACATAAACATCAATATTCTAGGCATTAGTGAACTAAAATGGACTGGTATTGACCATTTTCAATCAATCATATAGTCTACTGGGAATGGCAACATGAAGAGGAATGGCAAATGTTTACTGTCAAAAAAAAAAAAAAAAAGCATTTCAAGATCTATCCTGAAGTATAATATTGTCAGTGATAGGATAATATCCATATGCCTACAAGGAAGACCAGTTAATATGACTATTATTCAAATTCACTCACCAACCGCTAAGGACAAAGATGAAGAAATTGAGGATTTTTACCAACTACTGCAGTCTGAAACTGATCCAACATACAATCAAGATGCATTGATAATTACTGGCAATTGGATGCTAAAGTTGGAAACAAAGAAGAGGGACTGGTAGTTGGAAAATACGGCCTTGATGACAGAAATGATGCTGGAGATCTCATGATAGAATTTTGTAAGAACAATGACTTCTTCCTTGGAAATACCTTTTTTCACCAACATAAATGGTGACTATACACGTGGACCTCACCTGATGGAATACATCCGTGGAAAGAGGCAATGGGAAAGCTCAATATCATCAATCAGAAGGCGGCCAGGGGCCAGCTATGGAACAAACCATCAATTGCTCATATGCAAGTTCAAGTTGAAGCTGATGAAAATTTGAAAAAGTTCACAAGAGCCAAAGTACAACCTTGAGTATATCCCACATGAATTTAGAGACATCTCAAGAATAGATTTGACGCGACGAACACTAATGACCGAAGACCGGACAAGTTGTGGAATGACATCAAGGACATCATACATGAAGAAAGCAAGAGGTCATTAAAAAGAAAGAAAAGATCAAAATGGATGTCAAAAGAGACTCTGAAACTTGCCCTTGAACATAGAGTAGCTAAAGTGAAAAAAAGAAATGACAAAGTCAAAGAGCTGAACAGAAGATTTCACAGGGTGGCTCAAGAAGACAACATAAAGTATTATAATGAAACATGCAAAGACCTGAAGATAGAAAACCTGGAGAAGAACACACTTAGCATTTTCCAGGCTAAAAGAACTGAAGAAAAAATTCAAGCCTCGAGTTGCAATAGTGATGGATTCTATGGGGAAAATATTAAACAACCCACGAAGCATCAAAAGTAGATGGAAGGAATACACAGAGTCACTGTACCAAAAAGAAATGGTCAACATTCAATCATTTCAGGAGGTAGCATATGATTGAAAACCAACAGTACTGAAGGAAGATGTACAAGCTGCACTGAAGGCACTGGCAAAAAACAAGGTTCCAGGAATTGACAGAATACCAATTGAGATGTTTCAACACAAAGATGCAGCTCTGGAAGCACTCACTCGTCTATGCCAAGAAATTGGGAAGACAGCTACCTGGCCAACCCACTGGGAGAGATCCATACCTGTGCCCATCCCAAAGAAAGGTGATCCAACAGAATGTGGAAATTATGGGACAATATCGTGAATATCACATACAAGTTAATTTTTGCTGAAGCTCATTCAAAAGCATTGCAGCAGTACAGCGACAGGGAACTGTCGGAAATTCAGGCCGATCCAGAAGAGGACATAGAGCATATAAACCAAAAAACCCACTGCCATCCAGTCGATTCTGACTCATAGCGATCCAGAGGACAGAGTAGAACCATCCCATAGGGTTTCCAAGGAGCAGCTGGCGGACTCAAACTGCCAACCTTTTGGTTAGCAGCCAAACTCTTAACCACTACGCCATGAGGGCTCCACATAGCATATAGCAGGCATGTTGTCATCTCAAGGCTTTTGCACTTGTTCGCTCAGCCTAGACCACATTACCCACATTCACATGACTCATCCCCTCATTTACGTCAGGTCTTCACACAAATCAATAAAGTTTTCCTCATCTGCCTTTTATACACTGATTCCCTCAACACTCCCTATCCCCTTATTCCTGTTTTATTTTTTTCTGTCATTTAATAATAAATATATGTATGTTGCATGCTGATATTTTATTGTCTCTTCCCCTCTTTTTTTTTTTTGTTCTTCCCCTCTTTAGAGTGTGTATAAGCTCCATGAAGGCAGAAGTATTTTTCTGTTTGATTCTCTACTGCACATCCAATGCTTAGAATAGTCCCTAGGGCATACGAAATCATTATTGGATTAATGAGTTTTTTATTTATTTTTTCAACTTCTGAGTGTATCCAAGGCTGTGGAAGCAGCCCAATAAAGCAGAAATGAACATGTGATCTGGATCCAAACGGAATTTAACACTGGATTTGGATCCAAAGGATATGATTTTAAATCTCTACCTCTTAAACATCACTGTGGCCTTAGAAAAATTATTTTAATTATCTGACCCTCTATTTTCTTATCTGTGAAGTGGAAATAACATAACTGGAATAGAATTTAGGTATTAAATTGAAACAGGTCATTAACAATTTGACCAGATGGAGGCAGTGGTGTTTTGTCTAGTTTGGCACAGTATTAAAAAAAATAGGCTTGCATATATTTACAGAAGTCAAGTAATAGATGTTCTGTTACCCTAGACTCTGCTCTTCCTCGTTTTCCTTTACGGTCCTGTCTTCTTAATTAACATATTTGTTACCTACCTGATCCTTGAAGGCATCTGAATTTGAGCCCCAGTAAATATTCAGTATATATTAGTTTGCTGTAGTGAACACTGAGGTCAAAGTTCTATGAACTCCACAGCATATTTTGTAAAGGATTAAATTTTTCATATACAGATAAAGCCCTAAAGCATTCCTCGGTAATTAATAAACAACAGCACTGAGTTTATATATATCCCACCCACTGCCCTCTAATCGATTCTGACTCATAGCGACCCTATAGGACAGAGTAGAACTGCCCCATCGAGTTTCCAAGGAGCTCCTGGCGGATCTGAACTGCCGACCTCTTGGTTAGCAGTTGTAGCACTTAACCACTATACCACCAGGGTTTCCTTTATATAAATATATATACACATACACACACACATACACAGTTCTGATGAAGTAGCAGCTACCACACCACGGTTTTTCCATCCTAAGACAAAGGGAAGCTAAGAATAACAAGGAATAATCCGCTGCCGCGGAATGGAGGTTGCAGGCTATGGACATGACCAAGTGAGTCAGCCCTCAAACCAGCCATCAAAAAGCATCATTGCTCACAAAGAAAATACAAACAATAAAACATAATGAGAGACAGGGGAAAAAAATAAAAACCTCCTGACACTGAACAACCAATATCGGCACGTTAGGGGCTGAAATAGTTTGAAGATTTTCCTTCTGTGGGTTTAAAATGAGTTTGAAAGAAGGAGCTTCACTATCTTTTATCCCTAAAATATGTATAGACACAAAATATCTGACTTTACTTTCTTGACAGGCTTTATTGGTGTGTCCAAACAGGTGAAAAGCTCTAGCCATCAGGGAATGCTGCTGTGAATATTTTCTATTTGCAGGTTTTGTTTCTATAGTCAGCGGGAGAGTTTTGTTTTTTTTTTTTCTTCATCTAGTACCCTATGATTCTTTTCGGTCTCCTGGCAACCATTCTCTTCATTTCTCATAAAAAGACAGTGAAATTTTATGGCTTAAAGAAATCACTATATTGTTGATCTTTTTACCTATGATACTTGAAACCAAACAAATCTCATAACTAACAGCATCCAGTTTTTACTTCAGATAGAGCAGAAAGATCAATTTGATACAAACTGAAAATATTAACTCCTTTAGGATAAAACGTATACACACACATAGAAAATTAGCTGTCACATCTTCACCAGAGAAGCAAATGGGAACGTTCATAAATGTGGTACTGCCTCAGCTTTAAGTGATGGCCTTGGCTTTAAACAAAATAGGTTCCTACATCACATTAGAGCAGCCACATTGACTAACCTCCAGCTGCTACCCACACACAGGAAAGAAGCTTGGAGGCATAGAAAATAGCTGCTTTAATCCAGATGTCAGACAAGGCACAAACGAGGTACGCACTAGCAGATACAACTGTCTACACTCAGGGTTTAACCAGAGAAAAGAAAAACAGCAATCATGTTTTTTCCTTTGAGGGACAAAGTGAAAATGGAGTAGAAAAACTGCAACTGGGGAAGAAATCCAGTATACTATCACATGATTAATACAAATCTTCAAATAAAAAAGTAGTACTTCACAAAAATTATCTCTAATGTTGACAACCATGATGTAGAGTACATATTTTCAGATAAGGAAACTGAGGTTTCACACCTAGTCCCTGACACAGCCAGGATTTAAGTCCAAGTCCATCAAATGCCCTGACCAGTCGCAGTGATCATCTTTTCAGCCCAGCATCCCCTTTTGTTTAGGTCTCATTCATGCCTGTGAATCTCAGACCCAAGTGTAGTACCTTCTTCTGGAGTCCCAGGCCTAAAGGAATTCTCAAAAGTAACCATGGAGTAATTTAGGGTGTGAGGAAGCTACAGTCCCAAATGCCACATTACCAGTTTGTATCTTATAATACAAGAAGCCCATCAACACTATCAAAATGCTGACAAACCACAATGCAATGCAACTCTGAACTGGAGAATTATTAGAAGTTACACAGGGTGCAGTTTTCGGTGGGGGATAAAATGGAACATTTGGAGACAGACCATTGAGAAAAATCAACAGTATTTCTTGCTTCCTAGAAATTATTCTTGTAGTGTGATTTAGATATAAAGAGGAAATATTTTAAGAGAGAGGACTAATGTGAACAGGTCTAAGTGTATGAAATAAATATAAGCTTTGCTCTACCCAATCTGGACATTGTTCATAGATCGAAACTTTATTCCTCAATGGATGGGAAATGGGATGAGGGATGCTGCAGGCAGTACCTGTACATGTGAGTATAAACAATACATTAGCAGGATATTATCCATTTATGGCCTGGGTGAATTTAAAACATAAGACACATGTCTCAGTCCCTTGAAATGCAACTACCTTTTTTCTCTGAGGAGAATATACTGGACTGACTGCACAAAGAAAAATTCAAAAGTCCATTTACATTGATTTAACAGTTTATAACTCTAATACAATTATTTTACCTGGCCTGGTTATAGAATTCATTATTGTCTTTCAGTTGCATATGAACAACTTACATTTGAACAGGAAATCTCACTACCAAATTACTCTAAGAAAGTAGCTATTGTTTCTGTCTTTTTCGGTCAGGGTTTTGTATCTTTCATGACCCTGTCTCTCCTGCCAAATCAAGGAACTAAAAACTGGAAAAAGGACATTGTCACTTTTTCAATTGTTGTTTTATTTCTGTTTCCAGGATTTCAAAGTCAGCTGTAAAAGTGTGTATGACATAAACCTGCATTGTTACTATTGTATAAATTAAGTTGTATCATATACATATATTTTTTAAAAATAGGTTTAAAGAACAAAGGTAAGTAAAAATCCAAGCTATACCTTAGTCTACGAATGGCTGAGAGACTCATCAAATATGAGCTAACTCACATAAGTTAGCTCTTCCCCCGACAGAGGTCAACAGTGAACTAAACGACTAAACTGCTCTCCTGAGACAAAGAGCCCTGCTACTCTGAGACTTCTACCTCCATCATCAATCAGGTTATCAGGTCAAGAATAAGGGCCAACTTTCCCAGATTCCCTTAGCTCTGTTGAAATGCATCAAGAAAAGCCCAGATAGCAAAGTCTCACTAATATTTCTTGAGACCACTATGACTAATATCTTTATGCCTTTTATTCCTGTTTATGTCAGTTACCCCAGGAACCCTCAGACTCTTCCATCACTCTACATCTCCCATACTTTAACTCCCACAGGCTCTAATATGATCCTTTTTCCTATTTTATCCCTCACCCCCACACATACACTACATCGCCAAAATTTCTCCATTGTGCCTTCTGGAATTAAAGTCCACCACAGCAAAAAAATCTCTATTCTCAATTTCTTTTCTTAGCATTCCTTTCACTGTCTTGCTACAAGTGCCAGAACCCTGGCTTTTCTTAAGGACAATGTTTCCCACCTATCCCTCTAATACAGTGCTCGTTTTTATCCAATAGGGTGGGCTTGGAGGTAAGATACATGCCTTGCTCCCCTCATCATTGGTGTATTCATACCTCTCTCCCTTCTACTTTCCTGTTGGAAACTTGTATCTTGTTTCCTCCAGATTTCACCCCGAAAGTCTTTTCACTTTGCTGATTTTGGCTTTGTATCCTTTCTCTGTGATAAATTTTAGCCATAATTATAACTACATGCTAAGTTCTTTGAGTCCTCCAAGTGAGTCTTTGAACCTTGAGATGGTCTTGTTATGTTATCCTAGTCCATTTACTCTCCTAGGCAATTATCATACACCTTCTACTCTCTTCTCGAACATACAACAATTTGTCCCCTGTTCTCTTAACATCTAATTTGATGCTTCTACTTCCTAATTCTTTGAAAAAATTGAGTAATCAGTAAACAGAGAACTTCAATAGAACCCCACTCCCACATCCACCCACATACCAGCATCTGTATCTCTATGCCATGACCTCCCTTCCTGTTAATACAGGTCCACTATTTTTTCCTATCTAATACCAGCCCTTTGACTTCTCAAGGATCTTCTCACCTACTCAAGGACAGTCCTCCAGTAAAAGATTAATCCAGTGATTAATCTCTCACATCAACATGTAAATAATCTGTTATTTTTTTCATCTTTACAAAAAGTCTGTTAACTCCACTTATCCCTTTAGCTACCTATGCATTTCTTTGTTCCTCTTTACAGAAAAATACCTTGAAAAAATCGTCTGTACTTGTTTCTTATTCTTCTCCCTGCAATCTGGATTTAAACTCCACCATTAAACTGAAACTTTCCTTTTCCCAAAGTCACTGATTATCTCCTCATTGCTGAAGCCAGTGATCAACTCTTAATCCACATCTTACTTAACCACTCAACAGCATTTCAAATTCTTGATTTGCTGGTTATTTCCTTTTCTTATATATGCTTTCTTCATTTGGCTTGTAAAATAATATTCTTTTAATTTTTTTTTTTCCTACTGTAACAATTACTTCTAAGTCCCGTTAGCCAACTTCTATTTTTCTAGAAATTTTTAATGGTGGAGTACTCTAGACCTTAGTGCTTGGTCCTCTTCTCTAATTACACACTCTCTTCAAGTTCCTGTCCAGTGTGTGTGTGTGGTGTAGTGGTTAAGTGTTCGGCTGCCAGCCAAAAGGCTGACAGTTCAGATCCACCAGGTGCTCCTTGGAAACCCTGTGGGGCAGCTTTACTCTGTCCTATAGGGTCACTATGAGTCAGGATCCACTCGGCGGCAACGAATTTGGTTGGTTGGTTAGACATATCCACTTAGATGATTAATAGATATCTTAAACTTACATACTGGATTCCTTATTCCTCACAACTACTCTACCCACAGCTTCCTTCATTTCAGTTAATGTCAATTCTCCTTCCAGTTGTTTAAGTCAAAAACCTTGAAGTCAACCTTGAACCCTCTCTTTTTCTTACACCCAATTTATAAGCCAGCAAAAAATCTTTCTGGCTTTACCTTCAAAATATATGTAGATTCGGACCAATTCTCACCACCTTCCCTACTACCTCTCTGGTTCAAGCCGCCATCATCTCTCAGCTAGATTACTGCTCTAGCCTTCTAACAGGTCTCATTGCTTCCATCCTTGTCTCCCTGCTTTTGTCAACACAGCATCCACTGATCATTTTAAAACTGAAGTCAGACACGTCACACCTCAGCTGAAAACCTTGCAATGGGTCCTTATTTCTCTCAGAGTAAAAGCTAAAATCCTATGTGACTTGACTCCTGGTTATTTCTGAATCAGAACACCATGGGTTAACACTCAGTAATGCACATTTTGAGAATCAGTGGTCTGGTGTAAGGATCCTTTCACATACAGAGACTTTTTCCACATATTGCTTTTCATTATTTTTCTTTCTTTGCAAGAAGCTGCACCTTTATTTTTATTCTCGAGGTAGTTTTTATATTCTCCCACTCAAACTACCTTACAGTGACAAGTTCCCAACCATCTCTCTTCAGTTCATTTACTAATATTTAAGAATACTTTCCAGATAAGTTTGTAGCTAGAAGAGAATTGTTGCAAAGAAGATTCTCAGAACAAAAGGGAAAAAAAAAAAACTGCTTAAGAGAATTAGATGACAGAAAAATAATAGATTTGTATTTTTGTAGTAAAAAAAAATTCTTGTAGTAAAAGTCCAAGGAAGAATTATTAAAATGTAAATCAAGGAGATGGAAGAAAACCTAGAGTACATATATATTATAAGCATCTAATTTTTAATTCAAACTGCTATCTAATAGGGAAAGTACTGGGCTTAAAACAAAAACAAATTAAAAAAAAAAAAAAAAACCTTACTCTGAAGCCATGGTTCCATCACTCATCTAATAAGAAATTTTACCAACTTAGTGAGCATTATTTCAATTCTCAAAGCCTTAGATTTTGCATCAATATTTTCAACCTCTCTTGAGGAACAGATGAAAGAATAGGTTACAAATCACTATAACATAAATTTCTATAAGTTATGAACAGAGTATGTGTTCTATCCTAGACCACAGTTAGAAGCAATGATTATTTCAAATAACATGGAAATTTTAAGTTGATAATGCTTGACTTAAACTTTTGTATCCATATTTCTAAATCAGACATCTAAAGAACCAAAAACATTTGAGTATTACTCTCGTATCATCCTAAGCATATGGAATTCAGTATGTGTGTTATTTTCCATTTTATAACTTTATAGGATTTATGTCTTCTAATTCCACATCTTTCTGTTATTAGTTAATCAATCTTTTCATATGATTATCCAGGTATTTCAGCTTCTAGAACTCTCAAGCCAAGTGGACAAATATGTTCTGTTTTCCAAGACAAAATTTATACACAGGTCTATAATACACTGAGGTAAGGACCTGTGTGGATACTTAACAGTAGTTTCAGTGGAAAATCTTATGGGTGGAACATCTAGTAAAACATAATGTCAGATAAAGAGAAAATGAAAAGGAATTGAACCCAATAGTTGTCTCTTTCTTTATGATGTATACCAATTTAAAATGTGACTTGGAGATTTGTAAAAGAAAAACGTCCTTCTTACATGTTTAAGGCTATTTACAAAAGTATCCATACTTCATATCTTAAGTGAAATTTGATTTTCTAAATGACAAACAATATAAGTACTTCCCATAGTATAATTATTTGAGGATGGCTGTCAACCATCTCTAAACTTATTTTGTAATTTCTCACTTAATAAGTGCTTATATGTAAGATTCACATTTCTATAACTAAAGTAAAACAGAGTGGATCTTTTCTTTATAATTGACCCAGAAACTGTGAATAAGATCCAAGCTTCTTGCCCCCAAGATATATCAATTAGTGTATAATTTCTTCTCCTATTTTCTTGGATAACTCCAAAATGTAAATAAACCACCTTGCTTGTATGAACCAATAGTAGTGAATACAAAAACAAAACCCTCTGGTGTTCATGATCTTTTGGCAGATGTAACACTGAACCTACTTTTCCTTACAAATTCTACATTCTGAAATATTTGAATTCAACTTTATTGATTTAAAAAAAAAATAAACTCACTGGCCTAGAGAGATATTTGACCTTTATTATTTCCCAGAAGAAAAAGCACAAGGCTAATAATGTTCAGGCAAGCAACTGTCAGACTCTTCACAATGAGGAAAAGAAGCAAACAGGAGGAGTGTCTGAAGGTCTGAAGTCAGGGGATCCATCCAAGCTAAAAATAAGCCAGTGACAACAAATGAGTAATTGCACCACACTTCCTTATACTCAATCGCACTTAATGTATGGGAAAAGCAGTAGCAGACACATTTTAAACTACCTTGAAGGTCAGATTGGGTTTCTGCTACATTTTAGCAATTCTAAACACCAGGTAATAGGAACATTTTTCTTCCTTATGGAGTTTTGGGGCATGATCAAATGCCTCTCCAGAAGATAATAGGAATCTTATTCATCACTATCATAATCATCAGGTAGATTGAATTAAGTATCTTCTGATTAACACAGTGCTGTGCATTGTATTAATTATACTACAAGGGAAGGTAATCAACAGTCTCCATCCCCAGTCTTTAGTCCATCATCCTAATTGTTTTTTAATCCAGTAAGTATTTCATCACTTCCTTTTTATCATCTGTATGAAAGCAACATCTCAAAAGCCTGCAAAATCTTACTAGTGACTCATTTTTCTTTCTTTTTCTAAGAAAAAGTTCTCAATGAAGCTAGGTGAAACCAGTACTTTCATGCATTATGGCTCTTACTAGAAACAATAAAATACACCCAAGAATACGTTTCCTGGCTTAAAATTTACTATGGTACTTAGAATATAAAGTAAAAAAATGACTAAGGGATTTACAATGTAAAAATTAGAAAAAAATGTGTTTTAGGAAAAGTTATCCAAGATAAGTGTAACTACAGTAGTGTAATTAACTTATGATATGCTCTGTATATATCACAGGAAAAGAAGACACCCAGCACAGAAACCCCTTTCACAGACAATGTAAAGGAACAGCAAATCAATCAACAAGAGGGAGGTGTAACGGAGAGTCCAGGCTTTGGCAGTGACATTAACTATAAGGCTTTCATCAAGTTAATTCTCTCTCTGAACCTTAATTTTCTCATCTGTAAAATAAGATCTCATATATTTCCTAATGTTTTTCCCAGCTCTAAATTCCATGCTTTTAAATTAGATAAGCTTTTCAGTTCAGAACCTATGTAAAAAGAATGAAGTTACTTCCAATCACACACACATGTACTTATTAAAGCACTTTTAGATCTCATTTTATTACAAATGGTATATTTTATTCATGTACTCCTTATGACTGTCTTTTGGTTTTTCCACTTTCAAGTACATGTACACTCATATAATTAAGAGGGAATGGAAAGAACATCATTTTTAACAGGAAGATATAATGTTAAAGCAACTTCTTAAGATATAATCCCAAACTGTTTATCAAAGTGCATAATTCAGTCACTAAATTATGTTTTAATTCTATTTCCATCACTTTTATGAAAAAAAATACATAATCTCTATCTCCACACACACATATATTTACTTCATATAAAATTCCACAAAGCAAGGGAGAATACAAAATTAAACCCAAGACTGTCACACAGTCTCTATTGAGAGCTGAGCACTGTATGAAAATATCTAGATGTATTCTATCGCCTTAGGTGTGACTCAATCATAGTATTTATCAAACAGTATTGCTTCTCCCACTAATCTGAAAAGATCTTTGAGGTCAAGGACCATGTCTTATTGGGGATTCTGTGCTGTCTTAACCATGACTGAGCTTTCTAGATTATTGACCCAGTCCATTTCTGCTCACTGATTCCCAAAACAGATTTTACAAATTAGAAAACACAGCCCCTGGTCTTGCTTTCACAAGTTCCTGACTTAGGCTAGGCATCCAATAAATGTGTGTAAAATGAATGTGCCTCTGTATAGACATGCAGGCAAATATCTGGATGCCCACTGTTTCCCATGCTTCTTCAGAATTACCTAATTGGCTTTTTAAAAATGATACATCAATCCAATTTATTCAATAAATATTTGTTGAACACCTACTACATGCTAGGTATAGTTCCAGATGCCACGAATTCAGTGAACAAACATAAGTGAAATATACAGCACACTTGAAGAAGAAATCGGAACACATAAGAGTGATTATATATGCTGGGGTGGCAGTGGGGCACATGAGGAAATCAGGCATGCTGAGGGGATATTGAAATTTTTGAAAGAATGTCAGGAGAGACCTCATTTAGAAGGTGACATCCAAGTAAAGACAAAGCAAAACCATTTCATTGGAATTTCCTTAGTATTACTCTTTGTGATCGCTGACATTTGTTGTTATGATAGGAATTTAAAAATATCTTGATAGACGTCTAAAGCTATGCATCTGCTAAGTTCTACCTGCAGAAACTAGCTCATCTGAAAACTGACAGATGTTAACCACCCATTTATAAATATAGTTTGCTTTAAAGCTTCCAGAATAATAAGCTATAAACTGTTTTTATTATTTCAAAAAATGGTGAGTTAAAAATAATTATTAATCACTCAATATTAGTGTTAATTAAATTTATTGATTATTTTTTAGCCCTGATTTAAGCTTCTCTCTGAACTTGGAAGGTTATGGCTAAACATTTACATCTGGCTGACCACATGGACAGAAGAAAAGCAAAGTAATCACATATACAACTTAGGTTAAGCGCTACTATTTAGGGAAGGAGAGGAGAAACCTAAGTTACCTGAAATGACTTTGAAGGATTACAAGGAAATTTCTCATCTCTAACTTCCCTTGGAGCCAAGAAGAGCAGTAGCCTTTAACCTATTTAAAGCTGAGAGCAGCTCCAAGAAGTGTGCTGAGAAGGGTTCTGAAGATGCACCTGAGGAAAAAACCTGTGATTGTTAGACATGCCTGCAAGAGAGAAAAGGGGCAACCCTAATGTCTAGCCCTGCCTTTGCGCAGAATAACTTAAGTGGCACATTAAATCATGCCCAGCGTAAGTCAGGAATTTGTAAAATCCAAACCAGGGGCTTGTGTTTTCTATACTCGTAAAATCTGTGTTGAGAATCAGTGAGCAGAAATGGACTGAATCGATAATCTAAGAAGCTCAGTCATGGGTAAAACAGCATAGAGTCAAAGGCTCTGAATCTGTCATAAATCTAATCTGGAAATACAGCAAAAGTATAGCCAAGAATAATATTCAGGGACATCAAGAGGAGTAACTAACAACAGGGATACACAACAAATATTCACATAGTGATCCAACTTGAATTCTGCCAGAAGGTGTTTCTCAGGCATAGTGCCACTCTTCATGGGGTTCATGCACCCTTCCCCCTGTTTCTTTACTGCCTCTTAGAGTCTGTGTTCAACAATTAGAACTAACCAAAGCATTAGAATTGCAAAATCTGTTTCTTAACCTATTATGACTAACTTTGATTTGCATACCCCATTAGGCTGCTTCTTCAATTTAAAACACAGTACAAGTATGTTGCTAAAAGAGTGAATTTCTGGCATGCTATTTCCAAGAATAAACTTTTATTTTCAGCTGTTAAGGAAGAGCAGTTCTAGGAAAAAGGTCTGTAAACCAGGAATAGATGGGCCCCTGCCTGATTGGACAATGCCAGACCCACCGTAAATTATGGAAACTAAAGCAAAACACGGCATGTTGTCTTTGTGGGCAAAAAGAAAGGAAAAATGATGATATGTTTTCTTAGGTTATTTTAGAAGATGTATTTTGTCAGGGCTTTTGGACAACAGAGTCTTTATTCCTTTTTCAATCTCAATGCCCTTACAAAGGCTTTCTAAGAACTCTGGTAACTTAAAAAAACTCGTTAAATCTTAATGCTTCTTCTTCGTGATTATTTTCCTGGCTCTCCCTGTCACTTTCGCTTCTCGTAGAATACACGCTTTCAGATCAGTTGTCTCATTTTTCTGCCTCTCGGTCTTGCCCTTCAAAGTCTCTTTAAATGATCCTTCTGCCCATTATGTTCTTTCAAAGCCTGGACTTCTCTGGCCGTTGCCTGGGATTTCAAACACTCTCCCTCTGGTTAATAGTCTTATTTGGTGTTTTATGTTACCTCCTCTAATCTGTTCATGGACAAAAAAAAAAAAAAAAAAAAATTCTGTTTACAGAACATACTGCAGTGCTAGAAGCAGAGAGAGTAGTATCCACACATAATCTTAGTAAAATTGAAAATGATGATTTAACTTACAGAGAAAAAAAAAGATTCCACTCACTATTGTCATAGGAAAGGCAGCTAGTTTCAGGCCTTATTTCATTAAGACTTACCCATTAATACTATTACCTAACATTTAAATCATTTAAATACCAATCATTTAAATAAATACCAATCATTTAAATAAATACCAGTCATTTAAATAAATGTTACTAAGTGAATACCACCTACATATTCTGGTTCATACTTTTTTAAAAACATGTTTGTTGCTGGTTAGTTTCCTGCTGGGGCTAAATATAATCCTTATAGTCTGCCTAGCATAGACAGTACTTTTATGTGTTCCTTCCACAAAAGCCAAAATGAAGAAGGAAAATTCCAGTATATATGGCTCCAAATATAGAAGAAAGCAAAAGGATATAAATAACATCTTCCTCCTGAAACCAGCTGAACAGTTTCTAAAAACTTCTTTAAGAGTTCTATGGTTCTATTTCTACTTACCTCTAAGTGCTTCTTCTTAGTGATCTTTTCCATGAATTCAAATGTCATTTCAACCTGACTCATAATTAATACAAAGAGAAGAGGGCCAGTTTGGAACACGTGGATGGACACTCTCCTATCCAACATAGGCTCATTGTTTCAATTATCTATTGCCACAGAACAAACAGCACCAAAATTTAGTGGCTGAAAACAAAAATTTATTACTATCTCTCATAGTTCTGAGGGTTTATTGGGCCTTGCTGGTTGGTTCTCTTTGGGATCTTTCATAATTTTACACAATTGCAATCAAATGGTGGTTAGAGTTAAAGTTATCTGTACGTTTGATTGGCTGGGCACCCAAGACGGCTTCTTCAGTCCATGTCTGACACCAAAGCTAGGATGGCTGGAACCACTACAGTTTAGATATCTCTCTGCCGATGCATCATATTGTGGCTATCTTGAGCTTTCTACAGTCTGACAATCTCAAGATAGTTGAACTTTTTTTTTTTGGCTGACTTCACCCAGAGTGCACATTACAAGAGTTCAAGAAGAAGGGGAACTACACAAGGGTGTGGATATCTGAAGTTGCACCCATTAAGAAGTCATCTTTAGAAACTAGTTGCAAGGCCCTTGCAGCTATGCATGGGCCAAATGGCCGTAGCCAAAGAACCATTTTCTTTATTCCTGAAGGTCATATAGAGCAAGTAGCTTCAGGTGGGACTTAAATCTAGCCGATGAGAGAAACTGAAATATCTTGGTGATCTATGGGGATTGCACGACATAGCCAGTTTCTTCTCAATTCCTTCAGATAATGTTCTATATCATTTATTTCACTGAAAAGTACATAACACTTTACTTATAAACATGATTGTTACAGCATTACTTAAAAAAGTGAGAAACTGAAAACAATGTATTTGTTTAACAACAGTAATTTATATTAAATTATAGAACATCAATACAATGGAACAAAATGTCAACACAAAAGCACTCTTAAAGATAATAAAATGCATGGAGGAAATGTTTATGATATATTACTAAGTGGGGGAAGAAGGGATTAAAATTATATATACTTTAACTTTATAAATATGTGTTTATGTGTGGGTACATATATACACATATACACACAAAATATAAACACACATACTTACACGTGAAGAAAATATAGTTAAAGACAGGGTATTTACAGTGATTGTATCTGGGTGGTAGGATTACAGGTGGCTTTTAAATTTTCTTCCTTGTACTTTTCCATATTTTCTAAGTTCTCTGCAGAAAAAGTCATAATTTAAATATATATATATATATATACATATTTTTAAGAATCCTTTGTTGCCAGATCTCTCCATAACAAGAGAAGTGGAAGAAAGAAGAGACAAGGACAAGAACCTGACCTCAAACTTTGTTTATTATCACATTTTTTTCATTGTTGCTGTTGGTGTTGGTGTCGGTGTTAGGTGCCATTGCCTCAGTTCCAACTCACAGCAACTCTACGTACAACAGAATGAAACATTGCCCAGTCCTGCGCCATCCTCAAAATCATTGCTATGTTTGAGCTCATTGTAGCTGCCACTGTGTCAATCCATCTCATTGAGGGTCTTCCTCTTTTTCTCTGTCAGTCTGCTTTACCAAGTATGGCATCCTTCTCCAGGGACTGTTCCCTCCCGATAACATGTCCAAAGTACATGAGATGAAGTTTTACCATGCTCACTTCTAAAGAACATCTTGGCTGTACTTCTTCCAAGACAGGTTTGTTCATTCTTCTCGCAGTCCATGGTATATTCAATATTCTTCTCCAACACTATAATTCAAAGGCATCAATTCTTCAGTCTTCCTTATTCATTCTCCAGCTTTCACATGTATGTGAGATCACTGAAAACACTATGGCTTGGGTCAGGTGCACCTTAGTCTTCAAGTTGACAGCTTTGTTTTTTAACACTTTAAAGAGGTCTTTTGCAGCAGATTTGCCCAACTCAATAAATTGTTAGATTTCTTGACTGCTGCTTCCATAAGCATCAAATGAAATGAAGTAAAATGAAATCCTTGACAACTTCAATATTTTTCTTCATTTGTCATGATGTTGCTTATTGGTCCAGTTGTGAGGATTTTTGTTTTCTTTATATTGATGTGTAATTCATATTGAAGGCTGTAATCTCTGGTCTTCATCAGTAAGTGCTTTTTCTCTACAGCCAAGAAATTAACATTCCATTAAGGCCATGCTTTATCTCTTTCAGTTTATACTAGAATATAATTTGATAGAATGAAATGATGATGCCTTGCCTGAAAAAGTTTAATGTATTTCAAAATGTGATTAAATGTTCTAACAAGCCAAATAATGCCTCAAATCAGTTTCTGGTTTCAAAGTCAAGATGACAAACTAATGGCATGTATCTACTTCTTCTCCCTCGTAAAATTCCAATAAAATGACTAGGAAAAAAAAAAAAAGGATGGAGAGGAGAATTACAGCATTGGAAAGCCAAAAAGGGTACCACTACTGACCAAAAATTGTCATCCACTAGTAGGAAAAGGAAACCCTGGTGGTGTAGTGGTTAAGAACTATGGCTGCTAAACAAAAGGTCAGCAGTTCATATCCACCAGGAGCTCCTTGGAAACTTATAGGGCAGTTCTACTCTGAATAGACTCAACAGCAACAGGTTTGGTAGTAGTTAAAAATCAGGGAAAGATTTGGGGAAAGTACAGTCTAAGACATCAGAAAAAGACATAAAAATAACATAGATATGCAGAATATTAGAATATAAAGTACTTAGTACAAAGCTTGGAATGTACCCAAACCAGTAAATGATATAATTATTATTGTTGTTGTTAGTGTATTGTGTCATTAGCTCAAGTCTTTGTATCTATATCCACTTGCCTGTTACACAATTCAACATATTCAAAAAACAAACATAATTTTTACCTGAAGAACTGCTTCTCCTCGTAAGCCTCTCATCAGCCCCAAGAAAGTTGCATGTCGCCCTTGCCACCTCTTTATTCCTCAGCCACCACATTCCACCAATTACTACCTCATAATTCTCTACCTGTCCGTATCTTTACCTTTACATTTTCATTATTCAGGGCTTAGGTCAACGTTATCATTCATCAAAGTTGTTTCAAGTTTTCTACAGCCTTGTCCCATAACAGTCCAATTTTTATCTTGTATCCATCTTTTTTATTTATTTTTAATTCCATAAGTAATACATACATTCTTATTTTAAAATTTGAACAATATAGGTGAAGAAATGATGCTCTTTTACCCTATTTCCATTCTACTACTATCTACAGATGCAACCATTATTACTCTGGTGTGTAACTTCCTATAATTTTTCTATGCACTTACATTCATATCTATTTATATGCATGGAAGATATGATTTTATGAGGGTATATGGTAAATCATATACTGTACACATGGTTCTGTAACTTGTTTTTTTTTTTAATTTAACACTATGTTAAATATTTTCCATATTAATGTGTCTAAATCTACATTATTCTTTTTAATGGAAAATAGTATTTGATAGTATGGATTAACTTTTCTCTAACACTTACCTATTGATGGAGATTTTAGTTATTTATAAAATTCTGCAATACACATTCTTGTTCAAGACTCATTGTGAAAATATTTTCAATATAAGTAGAATTGTTAGGTAAAATGGTAAGTATATATTAAAAAAAATTGGATATTGCTAAATTTCCTCCAAAAGACTGTAACAATTGACACTCCAACCAACAACATCTGAGAATATTTCCTTCCTACACCTTAGCTATGAGTCGGAATTGATGCAATGGCAATGGTGCCTTTTTTTTTTTTTTTTTTTTTTGGTGGGTTTTTTACATCTTAGCTAGCTTTAGTTATTATCTTTCTTTCATTTTAGTACTTAACAATATCATTATTTTTAAATATTTTTTAAAGATTGGTAATATTCAGTTAGCTAGAAAACCAATTTCTGATTGGCTTTAATTTGCTTTTTCCTGGCTACACATGTAATTACATGTATTCTTATATTTATTAATCATTTGTACTTCTTCTTTTGGAATTACCTGTTCACATGTTTTTATCCATTTTTCTCAAAGTCTCTGTCTTGTTTACATGTATTTACAACCATTATTTATCAGTATGTTAATTTCATCTGCTGTAGGTTTATACATACTGTAAATATTTCTCTTGGCTTGTTGCTTAGCTCTGTTTATAGCATCTTTTGTCATAGATATTTTTTATTTTTACAAAGTGAACATTTATCAACATTCTTCAGTATCTTACTCAAGAAGAGCTTCCCTACCTCAAAATTATAAGTGTATTTTCCTACATTATTCTAATATTTATATGTTTTTTTTAATTTATGCATTTAATGGATTTAGAATGGGAGTGGAGGTTGGGGATCTACCTTTTCTTAAAAAGTAACATTTATTGTCTTAACACCATTATTAAATGTACTAGTATTTTCCTAAATGATTTGAAATTTCAATTTTATGGTAATCTAAGTTCCACATATCCATGGGTCTTTTTCTGGATATTCTCTCTCTATTTATTTACTAGTTTTTTCCCGCATCATTACACTATCTTAATTATTAAAGCCTTACAGTATGTTTTGAATATGACAGGATAAATCTTTCCTCATTTTTCTTCTTTTAAAAACTTTCTAGACTAGTCTTGTACACTTTCTTCCTAACTTCTCTAAAAGATTCTGTTGGAATTCGTATTCGAATTGTATTGAATTTATAATCAACATAAAAACAACTGTCATCTTTACAACCTAAGGGTCTGTTTCATCCCCTCCACGCTGCTGCTTCAGAATGTAATTACCCTTTATTTAACCTCCAATTTAGTACCACACATGAGCACAAAATTGCACTGCCATTTTACACCCTGTACTCACAGACTCTTTAGCTATGGCAGCAAGTAGGCTATGTAAGGATATGAGCTCCCTTCAGACTATCCAGCCCCACGATCTCCAGTTGCAGCATCTAGAGCAACTCTAATTGAAACATCCAGTTTTCACTCTGTATCCACATTTACTATAAATAAAACCCTCAATCCACAGAAACCATGGCTTCCACTCCACTACTTTCATGCCCACCCTACAATCAGGTACCAACTTCAGAAGCCAGTTGGTACTTGAGTGAATACAGGCCACTTAGGATGCCCTCAGGTGGGGTGTGAATCAGTAAAACAATCACCTAAAAACACCAGAACCCAGAAGAGTATTAGATGCTGTCTGACTCTCCTTCCAGTACATAAACACCCCCACCTGCACCAGTAGCTAGAGGACCTGAGCTGGAAGATTTTGTGCTTTCCAATGATGCTACCACAGTGGCCTTATGATTCTAATTGCTTGACCCAAGGTAAATTCTCCCTGTACTTCACAGTTTCCTGCTGTATCCAACAGTGCCTGTTTTTCACTTTGTTCCAGAGGACTCCATCACGAAAAACCAGAGTCAATCATGTCAAAATTGGTAAAGTCCTACCAACTGCATACTCAGTTCCACTACTTAATTCTTTGAGGAAAGTTATAGCCCAAAGAAAAAGGTACTAACACCATACCACTCATGTACAAAATTCCACAAACAAGTTATAACTTTTCACCAAGTGAAAGCAAAATTTTGTCTCCTCCCCACCTATAGAAATGACGCTTCATGGGTCCTTCTCTACCTCTTGCTTGAAGTGCAACAATCTTGTAAGTAGTTTCTGCCCGCTTGTCCTTTTGCATGCAGAAACTGTCCTATGTTCCAGCAAATAAAACCTCTGGCACCATCGTGGTCATTCTCTATTGCTAATCTTTTGCTTTGAAAACTTACGTGAACTCGAAATTTTATACTTTCACTTTTATCCTAGTCTGGGATTCAGACATAAGTCCCAATTTGCACCAAGCCTGCATCTTTAGGCCAGACCACCCCCACATCCACATCAACTATCCATCCACAATTTCTGAAAACCAGCCTAGATTAAGTAATGAGTGCTTCGTCAATCCAGGAAGAGATACAAAATTCAGAAGAACAAATTGAGAAAGAAATCTAAGAAGAAACTAAAAAGACCTCAATGGCTGATTGAGAAAAAGCATATGCAGAAACAAAAGTATCACAAGAGAGTTTAAATTGCGGGCACTAGAAAATGGTAGTACATTGGCTGAGATAATATAGTGTTTAGGAAGTTTGGAGAACAGGTAATGTAATGGTTTATATAGTAAAGATAACAACTTCAGGCTATATGGGATTTAAGGTGATAGAACTGAACATTGAAGCATTATCTAAACAAAATATTTAATTTATTAAGAAAAATTTCTAAAAGTTCAAACTCTTACTCATTTTATCAAACCTGAGAATCAGAATTTTTATTTCAGTACTCATTGAGAAACCTCCAAATCCAAGTATGTACGTCTCTTAAGAAATCACAAAGTACTGTGGAAGATCTTTAACTGTAGATTATTTTTTCAAGTCTAAAGGGTTTGTGTAGAATAACTAAACCCATATTCTGAAACAATAATTATATACCATTTATTATACATGCAGTGCCCTGGTAGGACAGTGGTTAAGAGCTTGGCTGCTAACCAAAAGGTCAGCAGTTCAAATTCTCCACCCACTCCTTGGAAACTCTATGGGCAGTCCTACTCTGTCCTATAGGGTCATACGAGTTGGAATCAACTCAGTGGCAATGAGTTTGGTTTTTTGGTTATTATACACACATATGCAACAACAAGGATATACAAAGAAACATGTAGTTTATATACTTCACAAACAATAAAAGATATATATGAACTCTGATATCACTGGTATTTCCTCCTTTCTTAGGAACTAGTAGTAATCCTTAGCCAATATGGCTAAGATAGTTCTGTGGTGCTTCATTTAGAATCCTCTTTCATATGTTCCTGTATTGCCTGTGTCCCAAACCCATCTGGATCTACACAGGACTAGTTATTATAAAGCCTTAGTATTTGCTTAGTACTTGGCACATAGTGCAGTGTTTGAATATCATACTTGTATTTTAATGTGCAGATCAGGATACCACACTGGTTCTGTGCTTTGTCTACACAGTCTCTTCAGGGATAGACAGTCTTCTGCTCTGTTTTCTGAATTTGTTTCTGGCCTATGTTAGCTGGGCAGGTTTTAAAGAACTTTTGCAGGAAAAGTGTCTTCCCCTTGGAGTACAACCTGAAAACAGATCCTCCTTTACAGTGCTACTTCCTTAGAAACATTATCATGTGTCATAGAAAAGAATAGCTCCGTGCACTGTTGATTACTAACTTCCTACTCACTCTCCTACATGTTAAAGAACAACTAAGTGGGAAATACCCAATATAGACCTAATGAGAATACGAAGACTATTGACTACTAAACTGATTGTGCACGTGCCTTTTTCGTGGTCACTGCTGTAATAATAAAGGACATTTTCTCTTGCCTTGAGCCTTTGCATGCAACCTTGTCCACCGCATGACCTCAATCCTGAAGGGTGGGAGAGGGGAAACAGAACCATAGTGATTTATTCTCAGAAAATTGGGTTGAATCAGCAGAATAAAACTGCTTGATGGTGAATTTGTGGCTGACTATCTAAATCCATTAAATGGACTTGGGGCTCAACAATCAGATATCTCAAGTTCCATTTTAACCAACCAATTCTGAACTGACACGCCAATCACCTTTTCTTGTGAAAATTTGTGTCTATGGCTAGTATAAGCCTCTGTCTTAACTTTGGTCTGAAAAACAGTCTTCACAGGGGCTGTTTTCACCAATATAAACTTACATCTAAGTAAATCCCCAATGGTTTAAACAAATTATTTTTCAGTTGCTCTTTGCAGCTTAACAATGACTCTGCCTAAGAGTCTTTATTTTACTTTTATTTTTAGCTCAGTAACAAGCCCTGATCAGAAAACCAGTTCAGTGGTAGATGTCAATTTCACAGAATGGTGAAATATTTTAAATGGACATTAATCTTCAGGTTTTTGACCACCTTCCATTGTTAACCCATGTAGATCCCCAGTTACCATTAGTACTTGATTTTTATGGTTATTGATTTCTGTGATATCACTTCCTTTGGTTTTCACTGAAACCACTTAGGTTCTTCAGTATGGAAGACAGTAGTGGGCTCTAAACTTATTTTTGTTACTATTTTATTTTATAATAGATTTCATTGGATTAAATTAGATATTATATATGATATTAACTGGAGAACTGTAAAAGCACTATACAAACATACTATATCATTTTCATTTTGGTTAGATTTAGGAACCTAATATTTAATAGTAGAATCCTACTATTAAATATTAAGTTCCTAAATAGCACAAATAATTTGTGGTTGCCTGCTAACCTAAAGGTTGGCAGCTTGAATCCACTCAGCAGTACCACAACAAGAAAATCAAGTATTAGAAAAAAGAAAAAAGGTGAATGAGTGACCAGAATTCTAGAATGCTATATTTTTAATTGTGAGTACCTTTTTTTTTTTTTTTTTAGGTCTTTGACAACTGTGGCATTTGTTTTCATGACTTTTTGCCAGTATGATCATAGTCATCTCTCTAAGTAGAATTTCTATGCTAAAACTATGAGATGTCCATTGTCCTTCCTCCAGTCCACAATTATATAGCAGATGGTGAAAACGACTCAGAATAAATTTGTTGGATCAATTTGAAAAACACAAAAACAGTCAACCAGACTGTTGACTACCTTGGCATTGAGCCTCGTGGATAGTTAGAAGGAATTGTCACTGCATGAATATGCAAATAATTGAAATTGAACTAAGCAAGGCTGGAGATGATATTTTGAATCATTAAATGTCTCTTCCAAGCCTCCATCAATGTCTTAATAGTGGCACCTGACTTCATTATAGCAGAAGGGATTTTAGCTTTCAATTTTTCTTACTTTCTTGATAGCATTTTCCTTTAATAGATTGAGTAATGACTACCAGCATAAATCAACAATTTTCAGAGCTCTAAAGAACCTTAGAGGCCATTTTATGCCACTCTTTATCTTATAAAGACAAAAATGAAGCTAAGAAAGATTAAAGAGACATGGTGGCTTGTTCACCTCACACAGAATCTTCCACTTAAAAGTCTTTCTAAATTCATCCTCTTTGCCTAAGTTAAATAATCTTTATTAGAAAATATTAAGTCATTTTTATTAAAAGATACATGGCTAGCATTTAATTTCCAACATTTATTTCTGTACTTTATTTACCTTTAATGAGGGTGATTAAGAAATTCATAGAATATAGGCAGCTATTGGCTCATTTTGCTTGGAATTACTTCAAATTTATTGAGATAACTCCAAGATGATTATCAAGGTTTTCTAGGTTAAAAAAAAAAAAATTAGAATCTTGGAAGGAGAGTGGAACTTTTAGTTTTGGGATAACCAAGTTGTGGGACTTTTCAAAACTCTTCCTTCCCATGTCCAAGATCCTTCGCAATACAGGTACTAGAAAGGTCTGGAGAGGATTTCTGTCTTGATCCCTAAAGCTCAAAGTCATAAACAGAAAGCTCAGTTTGTTCCTACTTGTATCACAATTGACTCTAAAAGATACAGGAGTCTCTAATACGAGCTACTTACTTTCATTACAGGGCTCTGGTGGTGCAGTGGTTAAAGAGCCCGGCTGCTAACCAAAAAATGTAGGCAGTTCAAATCCACCAGGCACTCATTGGAAACCCTATGGGACACTTCTACTCTGTCCTATAGGGACACACATACATACACATACCCTTCTGGGCTAAAGTCAAGAGAAAGAAATTGCTTCATTTTCTTATCTGCTTCTTTTCTTCTTCTTCCTGCCATTCTCCAGGAATGGAAAAGGGGATATATTTGTTGGCATCCCTTGTATAACACCCTCTTCTCCTGACTTCAACCAAGCCTTAAATTACAGGAGTAATTTTTCTTAATTATGGAAGTATTATATGAATTATCCAAACTCAGCTGTTAATGTATTAATTTGAGGTACAGGAATTTAGAAAACACTTTTTTTCCAATATCCTATTTAACGTCTCAGAAGCTGAACATTGTCTTAGTAATATTTTTCTTGGAGTCCCTGGGTGGTACAAATGATTAACTGTTATCTTGACTGCCAACTGTAAGGTTGGAAGTTCAAGTCCATGCAGAGTCACCTTAGAAGAAAGGCCTGGTAATATACTTCTTGAAAAAAGCAGGCTTTGAAAATCCTGTGGAACACAGTGCTACTCTGACACACATGGGATGCCTTGAGCCAGTCCACTCACTAGCTACTGATTTAATAGTCTTCTCATTCATTTTCTACCAAATCCTAATAGAAGGAAGCCTCAGTGAAATAGTATAAAAGTTTTATACTTGAAAAGCAAAAGAGAAAAGAATTTTTTTTTTATTTTTTAAATTTACCATGTTTGAAAAAGTTATTGAGGTTACCCACTGTAATATAAGAAAGACTGTTCACTTCTGTGGTATTCTATCCCCAGAACCCAAGTGTAATCCTGAGAAAAACACCAAGCAACCCCTAATTAAGAAGTTCTCATACTTATGCCTCAAAACTCTCAAAATCATGAAAAAGAAGGAAAGATTGAGAAACTGTCACAGAACAGAGAAGCCTGTGGAGACATGAAAACTAAATGCAATAAGGTGTCCTGGGTGGGATCTTGCAAATATATTAGTGGAAAAACTGATGAAATCTGAATAAATCTGGAATTAAGTTAATACTACGTACCAATGCTAGTTTCTTAGTTTTGAAAAATGGACCACGGTAATGTAAAATGTTAACATGGGAAGAAACTGGGTGAGGGGTATAGATCTGCATTATTTTTGCAAGTTTTCTGAGGTCTAAAACTATTCTAAAATTAAAAGAGGTATTTAAAAACAACAACACAAAAAACAGTGGGATATCACTTCCAGGATTAGATTACTAAAAGACTGAGAATTCCATTTTACTCACCGCTCCCCAAAGGAGAGCCCTCCTTCTGGGAGAAGCCAGCTGCCATATTGTGAATAGCTCTACGGCAAAGAACTGATGTCTCCAGTCAACTGCAAGCTAGGACCTAAGGTCTGTCAACAGTACATAAATGAGTGTGGATGCAGATCCTCAGTCAGCCAAGCCCTGGGATGAGTACAGCCTCAGCCGACACCCTGATTTCAGCCTCGTGAAAAACTGAGTCAGAGGCACCCAGCTAAGTAAGCCACACGCGGATTCCTGAAACCACGGAAACTGTGAAATAGTAGATATCTTCTGTTAAAAACTTTTTTGAAATGTCAAATTTAAGGGCTCATCCAATGCAGCTGACCAATAAACTCCTGGGCTATGATTTAAAAAAAAAAAAAAAGTTATAGAATAAAAGAGCAAGAAAAGAAGTTATAAAATAAATGAAGCCATGAATTCTGGCATTTCTTTATATCCACCGAAACCTATGAAAATAGTAAGCCTGATCCCCCATGAAACCATAACTTCACAAGAGTATCAGTGGAGTAAAAAAAGCTGACATGAATTTAATGCTTAAGCAGCTGGATATTATGGAAGTGCTGGCAACGACAGGCTTGACGTTGTGTTTGCAGTCCCACGTACACACGTGAAGACTTAGAAAAAGGAGGTTTTAGTTATACCAGAAATCCCTTACAATTTTTTCAAAGGAAAAATATTTCTATATTTAATCTAGCCTTTTAATATTAAGCTTGATTCCTAGAGAGTTTTAAAAGATGAAGTAGAAATCTAATGTAATTTCTTTACATAGTTTTCTCCTTCTCAATGATTATAACTGTGCTTTTTTATTACTACTGATATGGCCAGTTCATTTCATAAAGTCTACATCCAAATCTGCGCTAAATTTGAAATTGTGTAATGTTATGGTGAAAAAATCTGCTTTATTCCTAATTATTAGTACCCTGAACAATTTAATTCACACAGAAGTTAGATCCTTGTTAATGATGTTTAATACTTTTTTCTCCTTTAAAACTAATCTTAAATTCCAACTATGTAATCTCTGACAGCAGGAAATAAGAAAATGAAAATTTTTTAATATAGGAAAAACTCAGTAAGAGAATGAATAAGAAATTAAATTGGAAAGGTTGTGATTCAAGTAAAAATTGACATCAGGTAGTCCTGAAATATCAGGAAAGCAATTCAATATTTTTGGGAATGATAGGAAAACTGAAAACTTGTTATCAAGAAGCCAGTGACTGAAAGGGAAATTTAGTGTGCTCGTAAAAATTTAAAAACCACAAACCTGTTGAACCAGCAATTCAACTTCTAAAAATTAATGCCATAGAAACATACAAATCACACAAATTTATAAGCAGAATGATATATCCATTGCAATATTAGTTGTGCCAGTCAAATTTTCAAAGTAACCAAACACCCATCAATAAGGAGTCACTCATACATCTATACAATGAAAAACACTAAGAACTCTCATTAAAAAGTTTTACTCATTAAAAAGAATGAGATTGACCTATGTGTGGCATGGAAATGTGTCTGTGGTATATTAATACGCAAAAAAACAAGCTGCAGAACACTGTGTATATATGACTGGCTAAAATATCCTTACACATATCTACAGGGTTAGCTTCCTCATTCCTTTCAGGTCTAGGCACAAAAGTAATCTTAGAAAGGTCTTCCTTAACCACCCCACGTGAAATAGAACTCCCACATACAACTACCACCACCACTACCTTTTTCTATTCATTAATTTACTTTATTATTCTTCCATCACCTAGTATATTAATATTTGTTTATTATCTCCCTGTAATGGTTAAGATTGTGTGTCTACTTTACTGGGTCATGATTCTCAATGATTTAATAGTTGTATGATGGTGTGATTACTTCATGATGAGATTCGATATTATGATCACCTCCACAATGGGATCTGCTGTGAGTAGCCAATCAGTTGAAAGGGAGTTTCCTTGGGTGTGTGGCCTGCACTAAGTGTAAGTAGATATTCTGGCAAGGCTTGGGGGCTTTTGCTCATTCTGGATCCTGCCATTGGTTCCTGTTCCTCTGATCTCTGGTTCTTGCGACTTGAGCTAGCAGCTTACCTGCTGTCTTAACTGACAATCTTTGGGACTCATCGATTTTCACAGCCTGTGAAAAGAGCCCCTGCTCTTCGACCTGCCAGTCTTGGCTTTGCCAACACCTATGGCTATGTACATCAGGAGAAGCCTCTATCCTGACCCCTGGACTTGGGACGTTCCAGCCTCTACAACCAAGTGAAACATTTCATTAATATAAATCTCTCTCTCTATATATATACATATATATATTTATATGTTTTACTGGTTTTGCTTCTCTAGAGAACCCAACGTAAGACACTCTCCCATAGAAGTTTCATGAAAGCAAGAACTTGGTCTGTATTCTGAGTTTCTAAAACAGGACATTATATAGGTGCTGGCAATGACAGGCTTCATGTTGTATTTGTAGTCAGCCTGCCAGCCTTATCCTTACTGAACCATGATCAGGAATGCTTTCCTTTTGCTTACTAGGGTCAAAATAACTCTTGGAAATTACTCTTAGAGCACATTCTTCTAATTTTCATTCTCTGAATTTTGTTCAGAGTAGCTCACATCCTAGGAGGCTTTCTGAAGAAGTTGGAACTATGCTGACAGAGTTTATAAAATTGTGATTGCCTTGACAACTGTATCCTGTCATATAACTCAACTTCAACCTGGAGAACAACACTCAGAATAAGACTTAGTCTCCACAACCACTTAATCTTTGGCTTCACTGCTAAGGCAGCCATTTTTTTGCCATCCATAAAGGATGTCAATTAATGGTAGATCTGAAAGTGGATTTGGATGGTTTTACAAGCTCTGCAAAACATCAGACGCAGACAAGAAAAGGAAAAGAGAGGAAGAGAATGTCTCAGGGTTGTTTCTTTGATAAAAATAATCGGAAGTTCACTCCTTCAGGCTTTTGGCTTTGTATTATAGAAAAAAGAAGGGGGAAAAAAAAACTGAAAGAGAAGTTCCCAATCAGCTACATGTTATTTCTATAACATTAAACACTTGCGGGGTCCTCAGATGATTAAAACTCATTTAAATTCATGGAGTTTTTACTATCTACTCTTTATCTGTCACTAATAATATTATAATGCTAGATCTCAAAATCTGTCTTCTGTCCAAATATCTTATATTTTAAGATACACAGAGAATATTAAACAAAGACATAAACGTATTTTACTTGAGTCATTTAATTCAGTCATTATTGTCATATAACAAGGTTCTGAGCCCTGTTCTATTTCACCACTTTATCCAATTCATTTGAATACGTTTTTTGGTGTTTTTCATTTACCAAATATAGTTTTTTATTATTCTAAGATAGCCTCTCCTTGACAAAGGTGTTTATGATAATTGGGAAATGATAAAAAAAAATTCTGAAACCAAACAGACTAAAAGTATTGGTATCTCATCCCATTTTACCTCTTGATTTATTTTTAAAAATGGGTATTAGAGGTATCTGGAAAAATGCTTTTTCATCCTAACCTTGCTAATCCTTGCTGGCTGTATGTCCTTGGGCAAGTCACCTACTACCATTCAGGACCTTCCTTTGCTGATGTAGCACAACTCAAAATGAGAAGAAAAAGCTGCAAACATACATTAATACTAAGAAGGTGAAATGTAAGAAGTATAAATCCAGGAAAATTGGAAGTTGTCAAAACTGAAATGCAACACATAAAGGTTGATTTCCTAGGCATTAGTGAGCTGAAATGGACTGGTATTGGCCACTTTGGGTCAGACAATCACATGGTCTACTACACCGGGAATGACAAATTGAAGAGGAATGGTATCACAATTGTTGTCAAAAAGAACATTTCAATAGCTATCCTGAAGTACAAAGCTGTCAGTGAAAGGATAATATCCATATGCCTATAAGATGGCAGTGGGTGTGGGTTATAAGAAGACCAGTTAATATGACTATTATTCAAATTTACACACCAACCACTAATGCCATAGATGAAAAAATTGAAGATTTTTACCACCTTCTGCAGCCTGAAGCCAACCAAATATGTAATCAAGATGCATTGATAATTACTGGTGATTGAAATGTGAAAGTTGGAAACAAAGAAGACGGATCAGTAGCTGAAAATATGGTTTAGGTGATAGAAACAATGTTGGAGATCGCATGACAGAATTTTGTAAGACCAATGACTTATTCATTGCAAATACATTTTTCAACAACATAAATGGTGACTATACATGTGGACCTTACCAGATGGAATACAAAAAATAAAATTAACTACACCTTGGAAAGAAATGATGGAAAAGCTCAATATCATCAGTCAGATCAAGGCCAGGGGCTGACTGTGCAATAGACCATCAATTGTTCATATGCAAGTTCAAGTTGAAGCTGAAGAAAACTAAACCAAGTCCAGGAAAGCCAAAATATGACCTTGAGTATATCCCACTTGAGTTTAGAGACCATCTCAAGAATATATTTGACGCACTGAACACCAACAATGGAAGACTAGACAAGTTGTAGGGTGGCATCAAATATGTCATACATGAAGAAAACAAAAGGTCATTAAAAAAAAAAGGACAGAAAAAAAAGACCAAAATAGATATAGAAAGGCACTCTGAAACTTGCTCTTGAATGTAAAGTAGATAAAGCAAATGGAAGAAATGATGGACTAAAAGACCTGAACAGATTTCAAAGGGCAGCTCGAGAAGACAAAGTAAAGTATAATAATGAAATGTGCAAAGACTTGGAGTTCGAAAATCAAAAGGGAAGAACACGTTCAGCATTTTTCAAGCTGAAAGAACTGAATAAAAAGTTCAAGCCTCGAGCTGCAGTATTGAAGGATTCTGTGGCCAAATATTAAACAACCCAGGAAGCATCAAAAGCAAACGGAAGGAATACACAGAAAACACCAAAAGAAGATGGGAGGAATACAAGAAGACACTGTACCAAAACTAATTGATCGATGTTCAATCATTTCAGGAGGTAACATATGATCAAGAACCAATGATACTGAAGGAAGTCATCCAAGTGCACTAAAAGCATTGGCCAAAAACAAGCCTTCAGGAATTGACAGAATACCAATTAGAATATTTCAACGAATGGATGCAACACTGGAAGTATTCACTCATATATGCCAAGAAATTTGGAAGAGAGTTATCTGGACAACCAACTGGAAGGGATCCATACACATGCCTATTTCAAAGAAAGGTGATTCAACAGAACACAGAAATTATCAATTTCATTAACATCACACACAAATAATATTTTACTGAAGGTAATTCAAAAACAGTTGCAGCAGGACATCCACAGAGAACTTCCAGAAATTTAAGCAGGATTCAGAAGAGGATGTGGAAAGAGGGATATCATCTCTGATGTAGAAAGCAAAGAACACCAGAAAAGAGGTTTACCTGTGTTTTTGTGTTTTATTGGCTATGTAAAGGCTTCGATTATGTGCTTTATAACAAATTATGAATGACATTGAGAATAATGAGAATCTCAGAACACTTAAATATGCACATGCGGAACCTGTACATAGACCAAGGGGCAGTCATTCTAACAGAACAAGGAAATACTGTGGGGTTGAAAATCAAGAAAGGTGTATGTCAGGGTTGTATCATTTCACTGTACTTATTCAATATATATGCTGAGCAAATAATCTGAGAAGCTGGAGTGTATGAAAAACGCAGCATCAGGACTGGAGGAAGATCATCAATAACCTGCAATGTGCAAATGACACAATCTTGCTTGCTGAAAATGAAGAGGACCTGAAGCACCCATAGATGAAAATCAAAGACTATAGCCTTCACTATGGATTACACCTCAACATAAAGAAAACAAAAAATCCTCACAACTGGACCAATAATCAACATCATGGTAAATGGAGAAAATACTGAAGTTGTCAAGGATTTCATCTTATTTGGATCCACAATCAATGCCCATGGAAACCGCAGTCAAAAAATCAAATGATGTATTGCATTGGCAAATCTGCTGAAAAAGACCTCTTTAGAATATCAAAAAGCAAAGACGTCACTTTGAAGACTAAAGTGCATCTGACTGAAACCATGGCATTTTCAATCACCTCATATGCATGTGAAAGCTGGACAATGAATAAGGAAGACCAAAGAAGAACTGATGTCTTTGAATTACAGTACTGCAAAGAATATTGAGTATACTATGGACTGCCAAAAGAACGAACAAATCTCTCTTGGAAGAAGTACAGCCAGAATGCTCCTTAGAAGTGAGGATGGCAAGACTTTGTCTCATGTACTTTGGACATGTTATCAAGAGGGATCAGTCCCTGGAGAAGGACATCATTATTGGTAGAGTAGAGGGTCAAGGAAAAAGAGGAAGACTCTTCATAAGGTGGGTTGACACAGCAGCTGCAACAATGGGCTCAAGCATAACGATGATTGTAACAGTGGCACAGGGCTGGGCAGTGTTTCATTCTGTTGTACATAGGGCAGTGTTTCATTCTGTTGTATGAGTTGGAACTGACTTGATAGCACCTAACAACAACAACAATTAAAAAAAAAAAGTAATGGTAAGGTGGATGGAAATATTCATTTTTTTTTTTTTTCTGCAGGGAGATAGTAAATGTTTGCACTGCTGGTGGGATTGCAAAATGGTACAACCATTTTGGAAAACAATAAGTACCATATGATCCAGCAATCCAACTCCTAGGAATATATCCTAGAGAAATAAGAGCCATCTCATGAATAGACATATGCACACCTATGTACATTGCAGCATTATTCATAATAGCAAAAAGATGGAAATAACCTAACTTCTCATCAACAGATGAATGGATAAACTATGGTACATACACAGTGGAATATTACACAACAATAAAGAACAATGTTGAATCTGCAAAACATCTCACAACATGAATGAATCTGGAGGGCATTATACTAAGTGAAATAAGTTAATCACAAAAATACAAATACTTTCTGAGACTATTATTATAAAAACTCATGAAAAGGTTTACATACAGAAAGAAACAATGTTTGATGGTTACAAGGGAGGAGAAGAGTAGGGAGGGAAAAACACTAACTAGACAATGGATAAGTGGTAACTTTGGTGAAGGGTAAGACAGTACATAATACTGGGTAAGTCAGCACTACTTGACCAAGGCAAAGTCATAGAAGCTTCATAGACACACTGAAACTCCCTGAAAGACCGACTTACTGGGCTGAGGGCTGGGCACCGTGATCTCAGGAGACATCTAGCTCAATTGGCATAACATAGTTTGTAAAGAAAATGTTCTACATCCTACTTTGGTGAGTAGCATCTGGGGTCTTTAAAGCTTGTGAGTGGCCACCTAAGATACAACTACTGGCCCCACCCCATGTGGAGCAAAAGAGAGTGTAGAAAACCAAAGACACAAGGGAAAGATTAGTCCACAGTACTAATGGACCCCAACTACCACAGCCTCCACCAGACTGATTCCAGAACAACTAGATGGTGCCCAACTACCGCCATCGACTTCTCTGACAGGGATCACAATAGACAGTCCCAGACAAAGCAGGAGAAAAATGTAGAACAAAATTCTAACTCACAAAAACCAGATTTACTGGCCTGACACAGACTGGAGAAACTCTGAGAGGATGGCCCGCAGGCACCCTCTTAACTCAGTACTGAAGTCACTCCTGAAGTTCATCTTTCAGCCAAAGATTAGACAGGCCTATAAAACAAACAATAACACATGTAGTTCAATCGTGTACATGAGACTAAATGGGCACACTAGCCCAAAAGCAAAGACGAAAAGGCAGGGACAAGAAAACTGAACGGATGGAAATGGGGAACCCAAAGTTGAGAAGGGGAGAGAGTTGACACATCACCAGATTGGCAGCCAATATCACAAAACAATTTGTGTGTTGTTTAATTAGAAACTAATTTGCTCTGTAAACTTTTACCTAAAGCACAAATAAATAAATGAAAAAAACAAATTAATTTTTCTCACCTTAGGATGTGACTAAGCCCTATAAACATATGTATATACATATAAAGATAAAAGAATACAAAGATAAAAGCAATTATGAAGCAATGATGCTAATAAAATATGACTGCATACAATTTTTTGCAATAAACTTTTGTATTACTCTAACATCTATGTAATGTAGTGTCTCTCCAGATAATGCAAGACTGGAATTTTTCTTTATGAACTGTGTAATTTTCCTCTATAATTTTATAAATTTGTGGAGAATTAAAAGTACAGTCAAATGTGCTTAAATTTTAATCTCAAGCTATATGAAATAATAACTTATATGAAATAAATATGCAGCAAGAATATTCTAGTTTAGAGATAACTAAAAGTCAAGATTTTGTTAACCACCTCACTTATAAAATTATAGACAAGATGGTTTTGTATAACTAAGATATATATATGGGAAATCCTAGTGGCATAGTTGTTAAGTGCTACGGCTGCTAACCAAAGGGTCAGCAGTTCAAATCCACCAGGTGCTCCTTGGAAACGCTATAGGGCAGCTCTACTCTGTCCTATAGGGTTGCTATGAGTCAGAATCGACTCAACAGCACTGGGTTTGGTTTGGGTTTTACATATATATATGAAATTTATTTTATTTTAGAAAACACCATCGCAGCTAAAACATTGCAAAAACTTGTCCAATGGCTATGTCTTTTGGTGGAAATCCAATGCAATTAACGATGAAGCAAAAGAAAGACTCTCTAAGAGAAAATTAGAAATATCTTTTTGCATTTCATGCCTCATTGAACGCATCTCTCTAATTGTTATTTTCATAAAGCAATCTCCCTGCCTCTCAGCCATCTAAGACATAAACAACACCATGCACAGGTTAGTAGCATCCTGCCCCTCTGCTCCTCATCTATTTATTCCCCCACACGTGACTTTTCTGTATAAAGGGAAAGTGACAAGAAGGGAGAAGACTATGATGGCACATAACCAATGACACATTTTTAGTACAATGATTTAGTATGCATGTCTAGCCTCCACTTCCCCTTCAAATCCTTTCGATTGTTTGTCTTATATTGCCTAGAATGAAATTCAGCATGTGCTTTTCTCAAAAGTCTCATAGACCTTCAGAGAACACCAAGCCTCCTCTTTAGCCTGCGGGTATTCTTTACCCCAGTTTCCAACATGACTCAAAGAACCAGTTCATTGTTAAATTACCCTCAGACATATTGGTTATTAAGGCATTGCAATGCTTTTCTCCTCCATTTCCAGCCTTTCAACTGAATCTTTCCTCAAACCACCACATGCCTGGAAGTGTGGGGCAGGAAGTCATATAATGACTGAGGTTGAATTTCCACCAGTAAGTGGAATAGGCACTCAGATTTGGATTAAATTTAATTTACAGAAAATAATAACAGTTTCCTGTACATCATTGCCTTTACGTTCATACCATTGAAACTGCCTCATCTTAAGTAATAATCTTCTCTTGTCCCACATACTTGTCAGTTTTCTGTCCCATTTCTTTCATTTCCTTCAACATCAGCTCCTCAGAGAGTCTATACTCACTGCCTCTCTTTCTTCAAGCCCTCAACCATTTCTCTCCTGCAGTCAGGTTTCTACATCAAAACCATAATGAAAAGGTATATATCACAGGTTAACAGGTTATTCTGATGTTTACCAAAGTATGAGAATGACTATGCTAAGTATCCCCATGTCCAAAGAACATGAAAAACATGCCTAGTTGGACCTCACAATTTTTATCCACGGAAATTTTTTACTAAGTCATCTTTTAAATTTTGGTCCTCACAAAAGGTGAAAGTTAATGGAGGGCCTGTAATAAATAAGAAGTTATAAACAATATGATTTGTGCTGTATAAAGGAGAAGTTTACTTCCTGAGAAGTGCATTTTCTGTTACCTCTTTTACTGTCTTACCAACTGTAATGCAATAAAAAAAAAAATAGGTGATAACTATTAGCATATGTGATAATCATTATGCAGAACCTTGCCTTAAATGAGGAAACGCTGGGTGGCATTGTGATTAAGAGCTACAGCTGTTAACCAAAGAGGTCGGCAGTTCAAATCCACCAGGTGCTCCTTGGAAACCCTATGGGACACTTCTACTCTGTCCTATAGGATGGCTAAGAGTTGGAATCGACTTGACAGCAGCAGGTTTGGTTTTGGTTTGGTTTTGCCTTAAATGAATTTAGGAAGAACATTTTCTTCTGGAACTTAAGCATCCATTTTTCCAAATAGTTTTAAATGAAAAATATTTGGCAAAACTGAATTTTATGATTTTTTTTTTCTTTTCTTTTTTACTGTGAAGATAATCTAGCTAATACACAACATGAATAAATGTATAAACGTGACTATACAGGATTTTTTTTGTACTACTTATATAATGAATGTGACAGCTCAGCGTGTTCATTTGCAGTGTGTGAGCTATACCTTAGATATATTTGTCTTCACTTTTCAAAGTGCAAAGAAACAAATGCCTTTTGCATGGCTGCTAAACCATACATAAAATGAGTGCAGTCCAGCTGCCTTTCTACTAGATTGCCACAGACCATCTGGTTGGCCTTTATCCCACATACAGAATGCCAAAACATACCCTGAACAATAAAACATTCACACAAACATATATTTTTATCCCGAGGAAATTAGAACGTTAGGTATACAGAATCAAAAATTTCCCTTAAAAAAGTGTTAATCTATGCAAATTGGAATGTATCGTATCCCCAAATTCATTTCTCACCAAACTGTTCACTTATATCTACCACGACCACCTGAAATATTTTTAGAAGAAATCTAGAAATGAAAAACATACATTTTTTTTTTTTTCTAAATCAAACAGAAGAATATTGAGAATAGAATTTTTTATAGTGTTTAAGAGTCAGGATCCTGGTGGGTATTTAGAATGCCTTTGCCTTAATTTTGGGGAGTCAGTTTTATAAGTTTAACAATAATGTGAATACTTAAATCTGTAAGAATCTGATGCATTGTTCAAATGGATGTCTGTTAATAAAATAAATTCTGTGAGGTTTTTTGGGTCTTCTGAATAAAGCAATCCATTTTTAAATAAGTAATAAGATTAACAGACATGTTCTATAATAACCAAAGAAAAATGTGGTAACCATCAAGATACACACAGAGACAGCCAGGTAAACATGATCCAGCCATGTTTACTTCAAGTACCAGCCACATGTACTTCACTACCTAAGAGGGTACCAGAATAATACAATTACTTTGCTAACACTTAGAGTAGTATTTGTATTGGCCAAAAAAAATCAACATAACTTTCAAAAATACTAGGCAAAACCAAACTCATTGCGGTTGAGTCAATGCTGACTCACAGTCCCCTGTTATTTCAAAGTTACAGCAACTAGGGAGAGATGGTTTCACCTCAGAGATTTTACTCACATCACCTGCTTTATATCAGGTCATTTTTCCCCATATACAAATCTAAAATTATTTTAATAAAATATTCATGAGCCTACTTCTATGAAAAAAAAAATGCACTCTAGGCACCAATATGGATTGTCAAAGCCTATGTTGCTCTTCTACTCATCCAGCTGCTGTCACTTTTTTTTCCATCTTTTCATGTTCACTGCTTGTTTCTGTCATTTGAACAGCCACATGAGAACAGATAAGACATGACTGCAAATGTATACTCAGTCCCTTTTATGGGGCATAAAATGTAATTCTCCAGAGAAGATTCAGTCACAAACCCAGGGCTCTATTTTGATAAAAAGCCAACTTTCTTGCAATAGTTGATTCAACTCTCTGATTCAACCAATGAAAGCTAGAAAATTAAATAATGTTTTGAATATGAACTTTTAGCTCATGAAATTTTAATTCTTTCCCTGGAAAAATAAACATTTGTTCCATGTTATGAGCTGTAAAAGGGTCCATAAGTACAGCATGTTCCTGTTCATGTAGAGCCACTCTAATAGTTTAAGAAAAGACTATGAAGACTTTGATGTGGACAGTACGATATGACAGAAAGTTGATTGTAATGAGAATCAGGAAATTTGGGTTCTGGCCATACAACTCGCTAGCAGCAGAGCCAGGGCTATAGGTGATTTAAACTCTATGGACCTGAATTTTCCCATCTGTGAAATCAGAATGTCAAAAAAGATCCTTCCATTTCCTTTGAATACTAATACTCTAAATTGAAATCAGACTTCTCACTATTTGAGATATCCAGAGATAATATTTATTAAATTACTTAAGGCACTGCCTGGCATATAAGTATTCAGATTCTAACTTGAATCTGAGTATAGCACTCTGTATTTACATTCACATATATATATAATTTTATTCTGAGTCAACTTTAAGGAAAAACTAAAAATTTAACAATTTAGAGATTCAAAACCCTATTCTTTCTTTAACCTCCCCCACCCTCTGACACTTAGTAGATTAAACCAATATTCAATACCAAAAATTTATAACAAAGTGGACTACAAAAACCTGGCACTTCTTGTTGTAATTGAATGAGTACTCCCAAGAAATCTACAGTCATTTTTTTTTGGTTTGAGGACTAACTGTCTGACCCTGAAAGTAACTGAAGAATTGCCATACTGAACAGGAAAACTGTATGATGAAGCACACAGACTCTTCAATTATTGTTTCAAGGAAAACATTGGGAGGAAAAATGGTGTTAGACTGCCAAAGAAGGCTCTTGGCAATAATGGCATCAAATAAACCGTGCTTTCATTAGCTCCAACGACACGTGCTAAACTGAAGCTTTTTAAAAAGCACTGTTTTCCTATGTACATTTATAATGCTGTATTTAAACTAAGAGCCATGAAATTCTTTATTAATAGAAGCCATAGGTGGGCCATTTACAGAGCTGCGCAAACCCGGCCATGATTTAGTGGATCTAATTTTGACCTGCTTCCCTAGGCCATATCCTTCAGCCAGTGAGGGAATCATAGATTACTGCTTTGTCTTAATTTGTTCTTCTGAAAGAGTTTTGCGCCCTAACTAACCCAAACTCATCAGATATCCTGATGAGAAGTTATTTTCTTCCCTCAGTGCCTTTGTCCATAAAAGATATTAAAAAATTCAATTGTGCATTTATGTAGAGATAGAAAAAAGGAATGAAACCTTCCAGGAAGAATCGATTGCCTAATTTAATTCTCAGTCTTCTCATTAGTGGTTTCACCAATTTGCAGTAACTCTAACTTGCAGAAGCTTCCCTAGCAACATGCAGCCCCCAGTTCCACCAGGTGTCAAGAGGCCATGAGGTATATGGGAAAGTCTTCAGCATTTACAAGTCTCAACTCTGCCATCTATTAGCTGTATGGCATTAGAAAAGTCCTGTAACTTCTTGATCTTAACTAATCACAATGTATTAAATGTGTGTAATGCATAGCAAGTGTTCAATAAGTGTATTTATTATCTTCAAGGGATTGAATTTTTCATTCACTGCATATAAATCTTAGTATATAACCTCAGATGTTTCAAATATATTCATTTCAATCTTTCTGTTCAACTAGATTAAACTTGAACCCTAGCCCTTGTCCAACCAGACCAGCAAGAAATTCAATCTCGGTTATTGTTGCCCCACTCACCAACAGGAACACATTAAAATCCTGGAGGTTTATGCAGTGTTGGGAGGTGAGCGGAGGAAAAAACCTTAATCACTATGCTGCCATGGTTATCACCGGTATTTTCATGAAGTAGCCTTTAGCCAGCTCTCAGCTTCCCTCCCTCATGTACAAGGCACTTAGGAATCTGTTCAGTCTGGGAAACTGAGGCCCATGGTTTCCCTTCCAGAAGCGCCACACAGTCGTGTGTGGTCTTGGCACCTTTGCAAAGCACTACCATAGGTAGCGCTCAGGTCCTCTGTGACTCCAGAACCCAGTGCTACACATCTACCAATTTCCATTTTGAGCCCTATGCTTCCCCCTTACACTTAGAGGTGTTCCATTCTCCTCCCTCCCTTCCAGAACTTCTGATATTTATCTTTTCAATAAACTTGCACTTTTATAGAAGACCAATAACCTTATTGACTTTATACTGGATGTTTCTCTACTCTGAAAGTGTGCCTGAGGCAATTACAAAAAGTCTAGTTGTCTTCCTGGAACATAAAGGGAAAGAAAAAGCAGCAAATAATTTAGACTTTTTTTTTTTTTTTAATCCTGCCATTTAATCTTTGGTCTTCTTGTGATCAGGGTACATTTTTTATATGCTTTATTAATCTTTGTATCCCCAGCACAGAGCACAGCTCCTGGTCTGTAATGATAAATAAGTTTTAATGACTGACTGATAACTGAATTAATCAGTGAGTAAATCAATGAGTAAATGATGGGGATACTGTTTTGAGATTCTAGACAGGTTTTTTTCTAAAAACTATTTTTGATGATCTGTGGTTTATTCATTGGATTTGTGGCACTTCCTGTCTCCAGGGGAAGCCTGAATAGTCTGAAACAAAGAAGACAATGAAAGAGCTGAAAGAATTTTTTAAACTCACAGCAGGAACAATAGTCTGAAAACATGTTTTTTTATTTGCAAGAGGAAGGCACTTAAGACATGAATGGTTTATCATGAATTTCAAAATCTCTTCGCTTGGAAGATGAGATCACCCTTTGGAAGTTTAATGGACGAGTTAACAAAATTTTTCTACATAGTCAATATTTCAGGCTATGTGAGCCATGATACTCTTTCACCACTATTCAACTCCACATTTGCAACCCAAAAACCCAAAAACCAAACCCACTACCATCGAGTCGATGCCAATTCATAGTGACCCTATAGGCCAGAGTAGAGCTGCCCCATTGCGCTTTAACCACTGTGTCACCAGGGCTTCTTTGTAGCACGAGAGCAGACAAAAATAATGAATAAATGAATGATCATGGCTGTATTCCAATAAAACTTCCGTTACAAAAACAAGGTGTGGGCCAGATTTGGGCTATAGACTATAGTTTGCCATTCTCGGGTCTAGAACACAGAGCTCAGAGTAAGGAAAGAGGTAAGAAGTAACATAAGGAAGTTTTTCTACCTCAATGAACATAAATATGTGGTAACCCAACCCAGTGTGGTAGACACTAATATTATGCCCTTTTAGGGAGAAGGAACTGATACATACAGAAGTGAGAGTGTTTGTCCAAGGATACACAGCTAGTGAGTAACAAAAGCCAAGATTCTACTCCACAGTGAGTTATTACAATGTCTCTAGAGCAGCTGCTCCCTCTGTCTCGTAAGGCCTGAAAAGATCTACCTTTGCTTTCTTCCTGTTCCTGACAGTCGCCAGCAGAGTGTGACTTCATAGTGACCATTACTCCTCCTGGAGGTCCCTGAATTCAGGTCTTCACAGGAACTAGAAACTCATAAATTTCTCTTCATAAGCCCTGCACAGAACTTCTAGGTAAGTCAAAGCTTAACTAGCTTTCAAGGTGAATAAACCCCAAGTCTCTAATAATAACTCTGGATTGCCATAAAACCCTTCTGCTTGCAATAGAGTCTGGCTGCTGAAACAAGGCTCAGGACAGCATCCAAAAAGAAAGTTTTCTATGTACCTCACCCCCAACCACTTAAGGCAAAAAAAGGCTGTAGACTCGTTGTGAAGAGTTGGCCCTACTTCCCCACAATGAACTTCCCCATAAAGAATGAAGAGTTAAATGAGATGCATATATTGCATATCACTACTAAACGCCATTTATTGAATTGATCTTGAGATAAACGATCTGGCATTTGATATACATAGAAGATTCTTCTAGAATCTAGGATGAGGGTCACTAAAAGGAAAACTATAGCAGAAAAGAGAACTCTATACTATCGTAAAAGAGACCCTTTTGGAAGAATATGCTAATTGTATGCTGTATCATTATAATCTTTATCAGGGGCAGCTGTGACCTGTTATGACTCTCCAAAGAGGAATGTGAAAGTCTCACCGCTCTGAGATAGGAATGAAGGGACTGAGTGGACGGGATTACCTTCTCAACCATGTTTAAGCAATAGGAAAAGTTTCATCTAGCATTTGTTTTCAGAGCACTTGAGAAAATATCATTCTCTTTGGTCATTATAACAACTCCAGGAGTTAGATATTTCCACAGCTGAGGAAACACTGTTTCGATTTTATCCATTCCTGGGCAGACTCAACTGGGTAGAAAAAATTATGACCACTTTTGGTTGCCTCCCATAACGCTGCACTTTAAAGTCAGTTTATGAACTTTAAGCTGGCCTCACTAACCACTTTAAGGTGGATTTAGCTCTGCATAAAAAGGTGTAAGGGAGTGCCAAAGACCAAGGGAGTTGCATTGGAAAGGTAGAGGAGCCTCTGAGAAAGGGATTTTGTATGCTTATTTTCATATAAGATTGTGAGAGACCCTGCCAGCAGCCTTCCCTAATATGCTTTTATGTCCTTTCTGTTAACAAAACTTTTAACATAACAATTGACTATGTGTACTATATTATAATCAGATTGGGGTTGTTTCTACCTGCAAAAACAAAACTAGACAAAAATATACACCTATGTGAAAATAAACATTGGGAAAAAGTATGAGTGACCTAAAGCCACCGATAGGCCATAAAACCAAATTGTTAAGGAATTTAACATTTATTGGAATATTAAAATAAGTAGAGATTACCTGGCACCAAACAAAAAAAATAATAATAATACACTAAAACAATAAACCATAATCTCATAGCCAATAGTCACTCTAGAAATAAACGTATTTTAATAAGACAGACTGCTTAAGCAAGGGAAATATGCAAATACCACTTCTTTTTAAAAGTAATTTTATAAATCCAGTTACATATATATCTCACTTGTTTTAGAAAAAGTGACACACATGTGAACTCTACCCATTTGTTTTCTGTGCTGAAAATTAACTTTTTAGGACTTTGATTCAGTTGCTCCTTCATTTAAATTGTAAAAATATTTGTCATGATTAAATGTTGACTTGAAAATGTGCTGTTCTGTCTCAGGTTATCATTTCTAAAATATTATTAAATTAGCAGGGCTAATTTACTGACCTACATGAAATATTTAGAATGCTCAAGCCCCTACAACTGCAAGATGACCTGTTGTCAATATCAGTAAGATCCTTCGTCTTTTCAAAGCATGCAAGTGAACGTCCATTTGCTTGGTGAACATTTTCGACTGACTTCACTTGAGACAATTTTCTCCAGATATTTAAAATGTTATTGTAGCCTCAATTACTGCTTAGCAGTCACACTTTATTTTTACACATAGTAGCAGATTTCCTTAAACTTCATCATTAATCATCCCTAAGTGCACGACATTTTCCTCAACAACACTTAGTGAGAGGTCAGCTCTATCGCTATCATTCATGTCTTTCCTAGAGGCTACAAAGTATCCTCCTTGACACAGAATACAGTCATGCGCTGTGCAATGTCCAATCGGGCAATGTCATACTGCATATATGTCTGTGGCCCCATAAGGTTATAAGAGTGCAGAAACCCCAGCTGGAGAATGGGTCCTAGTGGACATAACCAGACAGAGTGAATCCAACAGCTTCTTACGCACAACACATGTATTTCATGTCTCTTGCATACAAAGCGATTGCACTGTCAGCATATAATGGTACAGAAAATTTGCAGAGGGAGGATATTTGCCCCAGTAAATAATATGGTATTTGCATAAAGTCCAAATCATGTAATATCCCATTTCATGGCACATTAAGCAATGCATGACTTTATAACCAGGCTGTCTTATATACCACCTTCTATGGCCAGGATCTCACCTTCCTCTAGCCTTAGCACTTATCACTTGACGCACTGTCAAAACCTGGAATATGTCTGCCTACCGCAGTTAAGAATGTTTAAGTCATTTACCTGAATAGTGAATGGAGTAACAAGGTGCCTTTCTTGCCTTAATGTCATTGAAAATTTCATTACAAATTGGCCTAACAGGTCAAGCTACTGAATGAATTCGTCCCAGGCATATTTGGCCTTCCCTAATACCAAGGTGGATCATGGTCTATGTGGTATCAAGGAGATGAAGAGATTCTATTTGTTTGGAGAGAAAGGAACAAAGGGAGGGAGGGAGTGTGAAATTGAGGAAAAAAAGGGAAGAAGGTAGGAGAAAGGGAGAAGGTTTAGTTAGAAAAAAGTTCTTATAGGATTTGTAGCCTATCCAAAACCTACATTCTTTTAGCTTTTTCTCTTGAAATGAAAAGCTCCATGGTGGAAGGAAGTAATTTTAGCTGTTAATTAGCAGTATAAATAATGTTATAATTTTAAGATTTTTTATTAAAGGAATGGGTGTCCATGAAGGAAAAGTTGAGGAAGTAAGGTTAAAATTGAGAGAATAGTGAGGGAAAAACTCACAAACTTCACATTTCTATTGGGGCTAGGAACCTGTCTAGACATAGATTTGCAGTCAAATGGCAGTTCCTACTAAAAAAAAAAAAAAAAAAATTTTTTTTTTTTTTTTTTTTAAAGACGGTTAAATAAATATTTAATACACATTTGGAAGCAGACCCTGTGGTAGATGTCAATGATGAGTTGAAAATGAGACAAGGACACACTAAACCATAGACACATTCAGTATGTCAGTTAACGGACCAAATAAATCATTTCCCACATGTATGTATTTTTTTTACTTTTCAAATATATGTAAATGTCTTAGTAATAAACAAAACAAATTAATTTTAAAATCTACTGAATTCATAGCAGCAGTACAGTGCAGAGGTTAGAAAATAGTTGCATTATCAACCTGGGTTTGAATTCCAGCTCCAACACTTACTGTATGACCTTGGGTTACACAACTCTCTGTACTTCAATATTCTCATATGAAAATGAATAGAATAAACAGGGTTGTAGTGATGATCAAGAGGCTTATATTTGTTGCCATGCTTAGTACGTGTCTAGTATTTGGTTTGTACTATATAACTGTTGGAGCCCTATTAGATAGTAGACAAGAACTGTTTTAGGTGAAGGCAAAGACAACACACAATACAGGCGAGGTCAGCACAACTGGACTAAACCAAAAGCAAAGAAGTTTCCTGCATAAATTGAACACTTCAAAGGCCAGAGTAGCAGGGGCAGGGGTTTGGGGACCATGGTTTCAGGAGACATCTAGGTCAATTGACATAATAAAATCTATTAAGAAAACATTCTGCATTCCACTTTGGTGAGTGGTGCCCGGGGCCTTAAATCATAGCAAGCAGCCATCTAAGATGCATCAGTTGTTCTCAACCCACCTGGAGCAAAGGAGAATGAAGACACCAAAGAAACAAGATAATTATGAACCCAAGAGACAGAAAGGACCACATAAACCAGAGACATCAGCCTGAGACCAGAAGAACTAGATGGTTCCTGGCTACACCTGATGACTGCCCTGAGAGGGAACACAACAGAGAATCCCTGATGGAGCAGGAGAGCAGTCGGATGCAGACTTACTTGGTATGACTGAGACTAGAAGGACCCCAGAGATCATGGTCCCCAGACATTCTGTTAGCCCAAGACTGGAGCCATTCCCAAAGCCAACTCTTCAGGCAGGGATTGGATTGGACTATGAAACAGAAAATGATACTGGTGAGGAGTGAGAGTCTTGGCTCAAGCAGACACATAAGACTGTGGGCAGGTTCTGTCTGGAGAGGAGATGAGAAGGCAGAAGGGGATAGAAGCTGGAGAGGAGTGTGCAGTCTCATTAGGGGGAGAACAACTAGGAGTATATAGCAAGACGTATAAAAATTTTTATATGAGAGACTGACTTGATTTGTAAACTTTCACGTAAAGCAAAAAAAAAAAAAAAATGTTGGAGCCCTCGTGGTGCGTGGTTAAGAGCTCAGCTGCTAACTGAAAAGATGGTAGTTTGAATCCACCAGCCACTCCTTGGAAACCCTATGGGGCAGTTCTACTCTGTTCTATGGGTTGCTGTCAGTCGGAATTGACTCAATGGCAACGGGTTTGGGTTTTTGTTTTAGTTTTTTTGGATATACATGTTACCAATTTTTTTTTGCGTTATGTATTTCCTCAGTTAATAAATATTAAGAGTATCACTACTGTAACACGAACACTCTAATTATTTTTCATAATATTATTAAAAATTTCTTATTCCTAAAAGGATTTTTACCACTAGTGTAGAGAGGGAAACATCACAGGCACACAACACACATAGTTGTACAAAGTTTACAAATCAAGTAAACACATGTATAACAAATCAAACACTGAAATGTGTTATACATGTAAGCAATACACACACACACAAATGCTGAAATCTGTACAAACTAGATCTTTTACCCAACCTTCTTTTTTTTAATACCTTGCTGTATGTACTTTGGAGCCTTGGTGGCATAGTGGTTAAGAGCTTTTCTGCTAACCAAAAGGTTGGCAGTTTGAATCCACCAGCCTCTCCTTGGAAACCCTATGGGGCAGTTCTACACTGTCCGATAGGGTCGCTATGAGTCAGAACCAATGACTGGTACCTAACAACAACAACAACGTATATACTTTACTTTGAAACTCAAAGTTTTATGATTCAGGCAAATTTTATTAATTATTATAATTTATTGGATTAATGTTTCAGTCTTTTGCTTCTGCAATTTAAAAGTATTCTTTCCTTTTGCCTGGAAATGGAATAAAGGAAATCATCTTAATTTCCATTCAAACCTTCATTCTCCTCCCATCAGGCTTCAAGAAACTTCACATAATGGAGTTACAGAGATGTAGGTGGAGATTCATCAGATACGGAGCCATTTTCATTCTTGTTTAACTATGTTTTGTCTCTCTCTCACTAAAAGGAAGAGGGAAAGGCTAGGTTAAAACATGTGTGACTACTTATGAGACTGTATGGGAAACATTTTCAGGAGATAGGAAAAGAAAGTAGGACTAAGTATCTAACAGCAAAAATTGTATGATCTTAATTTAAAAGAAAGAAAATTACAGTAAACTTGGAAATTGTCAACCAGATGTCACACACTGAGTTTCTGTCCTGAATGCCAAGGTGTCCTTGTTTAACAAGGTAACTTATTTTACCAGGGAGACATGGTAAGTGCTATTTCAGATCACCTAGAGAACAAAATAGTAAATGAGTATAATGACTAGTCATAAATATTCATGAAATCAGGCAATTACAAGCATAACCATGGCTTTTTGATTGTTTAGAACTGGTCTGATTACCATATGAAAACCATTCCTTTTTGAAAAAGATTTCTTTCAACTTAAGCATTAATATTTGGCACAATTCCTCTCACGGAAGACATATAACACCTAATTTAAAATTCAGTACCATCAATCTGAAGAGAGTAAAAGGTGGAAATGTCATTTTCCAAAGTAGTTTGCTACGGTCAAGGTCTAACCTAGAAGCGCAAAAGCTATTAAAAACGGGTAAAAAAATATATACTATGATAACTATATCAGTAAAGGAGTTGAAGATACAACACATATTTCAAGGAAATATTGCACATTTCCACCTCTCAGAACTAACAGTATAATTTTACTTACAAAATTTTAGTAATTGTTCTAGTTTATAGGATTTTTATCTATTTCTAGTCTAGGCCAAATTTAAAAACACTCTACACTACTAAAGAAAAGCAGTGATTCTTCAGGAGAGCCATTTATGTTACTATGATGTCCTAGGTTATGCAGGGTTAGCAGCACATCATTAATTCCTCATTTATTCACTTATCCAGAGCCTTTATTTAATACCTACTAATACCAGGCATAGGAAACCCTGGTGGCATAGTGGTTAAGTGCTATGGCTGCTAACCAAATGGTCAGCAGTTTGAATCCACCAGCAAACTCTATGGGGCAGTTCTACTCTGTTCTGTAGAGTCGCTATGAGTCAGAATCGACTTGATGGCAATGGGTTGGGTTGGATAATACCAGGCATGGATCCCTGGTGGCACAGTGGTTAAGCGTTTGGCTCCTAACAAAAAGATTGGCAGTTTGAATCCACCAGCCGCTCCTTGGAAACCCTACAAGGCAGTTCTACTCTGCCTTATAGGGTCGCTATGAGTTGGGATCGACTCAATGACAATGGGTTTTTGTTTTTATGGGTAGGTACTGAGTCCCTGGGTGGCATTAAAGTTAAGCACCCAACAATTAGCTGAGAGGTTGATGGTTTGGACCTGCCCAGAAGTGCCTCAGAATAAAGGCCTAGCGATCTGCTTCTAAAAAATCACAGCCTTGAAAACATTATGAAGCCATTCTACTCTACACACATGGGCTTTCCATGAGCCAAAATCAACTCATCGACAAATAACAACAATAGGTAGGCATTATTATAGTGTGCTGCATGACTCATATAAAGGCAAAAACTATTAGCTATAAAGAGAGAAAATTAAGACAGGCTGGTGAGAGAAATACGTTACAGCTGGCTGATCTTCTGCAGCAGGAAAAAAAACCCCTAGCAGGTGTCATAAAGGACAGCCGTACTGAGGCCCTGAGTGAGCCACCTGGAGGAGTCCAAGCAATTACTGACATTTCATGATCAAATCCCTCACCTATAAAATGAAAATAAATCAGAGAAATGTTGATTCTAGGTCATACTATCTAAAATATGCCTCTATCTCCAACATACTTAAAAGCCTTCAAGATAAAGTCCGAATTCATTAGCACGGCACACAAGTTCCTTCATAATTAGACTCCAGTTAACATCAATTTATGAGGATAATGAACTACTCATACACCTCCATCTCCTCAAACACCAAGACAAGAAGTTGACAAGAAAAAAGGTGACTTTCCCAGCAAACCTGGCGTGAGTAAGAATGTACCAGACCAAGAACTGACAGTCCTTTTGGGAAATATTTAATGGAAGAATAGGATTTACCTAAAACAAAAAGACGCTCGCCTTAAGAACTAAAATTTAACCAGCTCTTCCCTTTTTAAAAAGCATATTTTTTAATTAAAATTAAAATGCGTTTCTGACATAAATGGGTTTTACAAAATAAATGGGACATCCTTATTTAGGAGCCGAGGAAAATGCAAAATTAGAAAATCAATTCTTCTACATTAATATTAGAAACCTAGGGGAAAAAAGCCGGGTAATGTAAATGTTCAGTAATAAATAAATAAATAAATAAATAAAATAAAAAAGTAGGGCTTTATTATTACTGGCACCCTTTTTTATTACTGGGAATCCAACCCGTCAGAGATAGGGCTAACTAGTGAATTGAAACACAATAATTGGGTAATTATGACAATGACGACAACAACAATAACAACAAAAGATTAGCTGTTGAGGCTGTTTGTGCTTATGCACAACCAGACACCTTGCAGGGTGTGGTGTCTTGGTTTGGAGGTTTACAGTCATGGTTTTGTGGAACATCCCAGTTAACTAACAAAAGAATGTGTTTAGTGCTTCTCTTCTACCTCCTAGTTCATTGTGTAGTATCTGAGCTTTTAAAAGCTTGCAAGGAGCCATCCAAGGCAAAACAATTGTTCTCTATTTGCCTGGAGTAACAGAGGAAGAAGGAGAGTCAGGAATAGGAAGAGGAAATGGAATATGTGGTTAATGGCCTTCATGAACAACTGCCTCCTTTGCCATGAAGTCAGAAGAACTGAATGGTGCCTGGCTACCGTTACCAAACATTTTGATTACAAATTCAATAGAAGAATCCTGATCTAAAGGGGGGAAAAATGCAGAACAGAATTTCTAACTCTCATGGAATCCAGATTTTCTCTAGTCATGGAGGCTGGATGAATACCCAAAACCACTGCCCTGAGACAATCTTTATACCTGAAATGAAAACTAACCCCTGAAGTCTTCTTAAAACCAAACAATTGTTTAGCTTAACTAGTAAAGAATGTCGGCCTTGAGCATTATGTTCTTCTAAGATCTATCTATAAGGGATCAAATTGTTAAAAGCAATTCAAAAGATTAGATAGGAAACTTGGAGGGCAGTGAGTTTATTTTAATGGGGAGGAACAACTCAGAAACTCAGAAAAGGAGGGTGAAAATGGTTGCACAACTTGAATGTAATCAATGTCACTGAATTACACGTTTAGAAACCGTCGAATTGGTGTATATTCTGCTGTGTATATTCTCAGCAACAAAATAAGTGAAGAAAAATAAAAACAATGATTGTAAAAAGAAGACAAGAGGACATAATGAGCCATAAGAAGAGGAGAAGCAATAAAATTGCAACATATCAGAGGTCAAGTAAAGTTACTTGCATAGTTAGATACTATGACGTTTCTATTAAATCCTTTTATTCACATTTTCCTTGCTCTTCACTGACATCTCTCACCACTCCTGCTTTGTTCCTTCTCCCTTCTCTTCTAGCTGTATACATTTGTTGAACCATTTCATCCTCCTCCTTCCTTGCTAACATTCCATGACTCCAGCTCAGACTCCCAAAACACAATGTCCAAAGCTGAACTCATCATCTGCTCTTCCTTCTTCATCCCCCACCCCAGATGAATGATACCATTTGCTCAGTTGACCAAGACATAAACTTAGGAGTTCAACCTTGATTCTTTCTTTCTTATCCCCAAGGCCAATGAATCAATCATCTAGTCAAAATTATTTTTCTTTAATGTCTTTCAGCCCAACATCTTCTGTCCAACTTCGATACCACATTAGTGAAGCATCTATTATCTTACAACACCCTCACAATTCTTTTCCCTGCCTTCAGGGATGCCTTTTCCCAATTCATTTTCCTTATTGCTGCTAGATCAAATGATCTGAAATGTAACTCTTGATTTTTGTGATGGTTTCACAGATATTTGTGTGTCAAAACTTATCAAAAGTAGCCATTTTAAACATGTACAGTTTACTATAGGTAAATTTAAAAAAAAAAAAAAAAGATCATTGGCATCGAGTCTGTTCCGACTCATAGCAACCCTATAGGACAGGGTATTATATCTCATTAAAGCTGTACTTAACTAAAATATCTGGTCATGTCTCTATCATTTTTAAAATTCTTCAAGATAAAGTTCAAATCATTGCATGGAACACAAGGCCCTTCATAATCAGACTCCAGTTTACCTTTCTATCCTCATTTCTTGCCACTATCCTTATACTCTATGTATACTCTGTCTGCACTAGCAATATAGGACTGCTTTTAATTCCTCAAGTGTCATGCCCCTTCTCTCCCTCCTCTTCCTCCTCCTTCCTTCTTTGTCCCTCTTCCTCTCCCTCCATCTCTCCCTAACATTTTTTTTTGTTTCTCCTTCTTCGAGGACATATCTACCCTCCTTTATTTCTCTGTTGAACAAACCCCTACTTATTCTTTAGGAGCCATGTCTTAGTCATCTAGTGCTGCTATAACAGAAATACCACAAGTGGATGGTTTTAACAAAGAGAAACTTATTTTCTCACAGTTTAGTAGTCTAGAAGTCCAAACTCAGGGCATCAGCTCCAGGGGAAGGCTTTCTCTCTCTGTCAGCCTTCTCATCAATCTTCCCCGGACTAGGAGCTTCTCCAAGCAGGGACCCCAGATTCCAAGGATGTTCTCTGCTCCCAGCACTGCTTTCTTGGTGGTATGAGGTCCCCAACTCTCTGCTTGCTTCTTTTTTCTTTTATCCCTTGTAAGATAAAAGGTGGTGTGGGCCATACCCCAGAGAAGCTCCTTTTACATTGGATCAGGGATGTGACCTTAGTAAGGGTGTTACAATCCCCCCTAATCCTCTTTAGCATAAAATTACAATCACAAAATGAAGGACAACCACACAATACTGGGAATCATGGCCTAGCCAAACTGATATACATATTTTGGGGGGCTATAATTCAATCCATGACGTTCCACCCTTTGGCCACCCAAAAATCACATCCTTGTAATATGCAAAACACATTCGTCTCATCATATCATAGCAAAAGTCTTAATTCCAAGTTCAAAATCCAAAAATTCCTCTTCCTCTGTGAAATCTAGAATGCAAGTTATCTTCTTCCAAAGGTACAATGGCAGAACAGGCACAAGCTAGACATTTCCATTACAAATGGGAGAAACTAGAGGAAAAAAAGGAATAACAGGCACTAAGCAAGACAGCAGAACACATTACATTAGCCCTCAAGGTTTTGAAAATAATCCTCTGTCTCTGAGACAATTTACCCAATGGCCCTGCCCTCCAGACTCTAGGTATTGGCCACACTCTCCACATTCTGAGTGGAGGCCATTCGGCCCTGGGCTTCAGCTCTGCCTTCTAGGCCCACTGGGACTACAACTGTGCTCCCTCGGCTTTAGATACACCATTCTTCTAGTCTGGGGGAAGATTGATGAGAAGGCAGACAGAGAGAGAAAGCCTTCCCCTGAAGCTGACGCCCTGAAATTGGACTTTTAGTCTACTCTACTGTGAGGAAATAAAATTCTCTTGTTAAAGCCATCCACTTATGCTGTTTTTGTTACAGTAGCACTAGATGACTAGGACAACCCAGTTTAAATATTAGCTTCTTTCGGAAGCTTACTATGTCCTAGGAGTATGGTTAGGTACTCCTCCTATGTGTTCCCAAAGCCCCTTAGGTATGCTTTGATCAATAAACTATAGACTGTTTACTTTTCTCCTTTCCCATTGGACCTTTAGCTCATGAGTAGAGGTTTAGTATTAATCATCCTCAAATGCTTAATTCCCAATATGTACCTGACGCATAGCTGAAAGATATTGCTTGTTAAAATAAACTGACATGTTAGAAATTGATTTATTGAATTAATTTGCACTGAATAAAAGGAAAAGTGTAATGCTGTAGATGAAGGAATTGTACTTAGTTCCTAGGAGGAATGCAAAAACAGACCAAGAAGAGACCAATGATGATAACAGAAACAGTACATAAATCATTCAAGAGACTCAGAAAAGGGTGATCCTGCCTCACTAGGTATAAAGGTCACAGCAGTGGTATTAACAAGTATGCACTCATGCTCGGATTCCTAATACCCTAGTTGATTTTTCTCTGTCTACAGAAATGTTGCAGAATAAGAAAGCATGCACAGAAGGAGTATCTATGCATATGCTATGGAATGTGTTTAGGACCACATTTACACATGTGGAAGTGAGGACCTACATTGTGCCTGATTCCCTGTGCAGCTTCTCATATGTTAAAAGACAATAACAAAACAAAACGAACAAGTAAAGGTACTTAACCCAACATACTTTTAGATGTTGCTAAGTAAATTCAGCAGCCAAACAGACTTGGTTCTAACAGAATGAGAGAATGATTATTGAGTTAGATGAACCATTGTTCTGACAAAATAAGGCATTTCTCATTGCATTTCCTTCACAGGCATTGTGATATCACAGGAGAAATTTCTTTTGGCTGATTCTTGGATAGCATGGTTTTGAAGAATTTAGAGTGCCAGACAGTGGCAGAGTGAGGAAAATACCTCAAACACATTCAAATCCTAAAAAGGACTACAATATTCAGTAAGCCACGGATCTGCAGCTGCACTTACCCCTTTCCCTAGCCAAAGTGTTCATTTCAGCTTATTTGTGAGCTTGTTGTTTTCTTCTATGAGACCTATCTCCAAATCTACATGTAAAGAAGAGTCACAAAATAGAACTCCTTTTCAGCTCTTCTACAAAAAAAATTTAAAAATACAACTTAAAATAAAGAATAATCAGTGAGAAAATAGTATTATTTATAGATAATTGTGTTGGTATATAACTTTTTTCCCAACAGGAAAACACCTATAAAGAAATATTAATTTGAAATTTCAGAGTATTTATTAATAAAAGTATATCAAGGCCATTGTCAATTGTACAAATATTTATTAAATATCCTGTGATATGCCCAGCTCAAAAAACATAAAGGGACAGGTAGAGTCATTTCTTCCCAGGACAAGATATGTTTTATTTAGTCCCTTTCAGTCAGGAATTCTAGGCAATTTACCAAATTTCCAAGAAAAACAAAGCTTGTCTTGAATCAGTTAGTCTACAATTAAAATGTCTAATGCCATTTCAGTGCTGTTAAGACATTTTATAGGTATCATAACTTGTATGTGGCAGAAAGCACTTAGTCTGTCATATATACACTTATGTTACCAGATTTACGTTGTCTTGTAAGTTAGGAGTTTTAAGTGAGTTCTACAAGTCTGTTAACAGTAGAAACTCCATTCCAACTCTGGAAAACTTATCGTAATGTTTCAATACCTGCAACCTTGTCTTTTTGCAATTCAGAGATATGTCTCATGCATGAAAATTCAAAAAAGACAGTGGTGGATGAGTATATAGGAAATTTATAACACTCATAGAAAATGATCAATTCTAAATATCAAAATTTTAGAGCTATTTTTCATGGGTAGGTTAATTGCGCTAATACTTAATTTCCCATGGATTTTACGCTAACTGTTATATAATCTTTGAATATGATGCTCAATATCAGACTTATATACAACATTCTCTACTTTAAAAATTTTGATCTTATCCTAGCTCCCTTGAAAGCTACGTCTATGCCAATTCATTGAAACCTCAGCTGGCAATCTCCTTGCCTTTAACTTCCCAAGAGAGGAATCCTAACAAGGGATTAGAAGACACTATATAGACTGCTTCTATCCCACCAATGCATGGAGCACTAATGTGGACCAGGCAATGTGTTCAGGATACAAAAATAAATAAATTCATGACTCTACTATAAAGAAAAGTATATCCTAAGGGAAAGACAAATGAATAAATGATTAGATGAACTTACTAATCAATGAAATACAATGTCATAAATTCAGTAATATAGAAATGAACAAGGTACAGTATTAGCAGAGGGGAGGAAATAATAAAATCTACGTGAATAAGGGTGGTGAGTTAGCACAGACTGGGGCTAAATATTGTAGAATGATTTGATAATAACTGACAACAAAGAAAATCAGGGGAGAGCAAAGACAGAAGCAAGATACAAGCCAAGTACAAAATAAAAACATAACAAATATGGTATATCTGAAAATTCTCAAGAATTTTGTTACTGCTGAAGTTTAAGATTTATGTGAGGAGTCAAATCAGATGAAGATTAGGAGGAGATGAAAGTGAGAACCGGAAAATTGCCACTGTAATAGTTCAGGTGAGCAATGAAAAGGCCCTAAGTCCTTGAAGAGGCAAAAGGGATGAAAAGTAAGGAGTAGATTTAAGAGATATTTAAAAGATGGAATTAACAGGATGTAGGTTTTTGGGTTTAGGGAGTTACAAAAAGAATAGAGTCAAGGATGACTGCCAGGTGTCTGGGTTGGTCATCCAGATAAATAATGTTGAGAGATTGAGAATGCTGGTAAATAAAAATGAGTATCATTTTGGACAAGTTGAACTATAAATGGGCATGTTTTATAGGCAATTATATATATATATATGGGTCTAGAGCTCAAAAAAGAGAGGAAGAGGTTTTGATTAAAATAAGGATTTGAAATCAGCAAAAATCTATGTGGTAGCTAAAGTTATATGAGCAAATGACATAAAAAAAAAAAAAAAAAGGAAAAGTTTGTTTTAAAAAAGAAGGCTGAAGATCGAACCCTGAAGGACAACAACATTTACAAGGTGGGCAAATCCATTAAAGACAAAAAAGTATAGTCAGAGCAGGAATAAAAGAGAATAGGAGAGAATGGAGTCACAGAGGCCAGGATAGGGGCTGTCCAGGTAGTGCTCAATTATTTTAAATGCAATTAAATCCAATGGGACCAAAACCAAAAAACCAAATCCATTGTCGTCAAGTCAATTCTGACTCATAGTGGCTCTAGAGGACAGAGTAGAACTGCCCCATAGTGTTTCCAAGAGCAGCTGGTAGATTCAAACTGATGATCTTTTGGTTAGCAGCAGAGCTCTTAACCACTGCACTACCAGGGCTCTAATCCAATTGGAAGGGAGTGAATAATACATGTTGAGAACTTACACCATGCCAGACACTGTGTTAGGTTTGTTACACACATGTTACCTCATTGTATCCTTGTTTAGCTCATTTTGAGCTCATTTGAAAAGATGGAAAGATTAAAGCTCAGAGAGATTCACAACTTTCCCGAGGACACATAGCCCAAAAGTGGCCAAGTTGCTCCCTCTGCTCTACAACATTGCCTTTACTGGGTTTTGCAATAAGGGTTAGTTGGAGACAATGTAAACCAGGGACTAACACTTGATTTCAGATTATCGAGTTAGTGGTTCTCAGAGCTTTGTTCCTGGACTAGTAGCATCAGTATCACCTGGAAACATTCTACAAATGCAAATTCTTGTACCCATCCCCAACCTATGAATCGAAAACTACAGGGTGGAATCCAACAATCTGTCTTTGAACAAGTTCAGGTGATTTTGATGCACACTACAGTTTGAGAACCACTAATTAGAGGAAACATTTATGCAATTACAGAAATCTCCTGAAGTGGCATTCCAGCCCAGTTTTCTCCTCTCCTATCATTACACTTGTTAGTCGAGTTGGCTCCAACTCATGGCAACCTTATGTATAATGAAATGAAACATTGCTCGGTTCTGCACCATCTTCACAATTGTTGGTGTGTCTGGGCACTTGCTACAACTATTGTGTCAATCATTACACTACATAAGCTCTAAGGACATCATTTGTGGTATTGTATCATAAAAGAAAATAAAGGATTTCTATAGAAGACAACTGTCCTCAAATTTTCTCAAATTTTAATGTGCATATGGATCACCTGAGGATCATGTTAAAATGCAGACTGCAATGCAGTAGGTCCAGCAAAGGCCTCAGAGTCTATATGTCTGACAAGGTCCTCAATGACACTGATGCTGTGGTGCTGAGGACCACACTTTGAATGGCAAGGCTATACCCCATGTCCTATAGAACACAAAGTTGTATTCTATGGACAAAAAATTTCTAAATCTTTATAAATCCAACAGAATGTTTCAGTAGGCTACACTGGAAAATTCAAGAAAAACAAGGCAGAGAATTAGTGTTGGAAAAATCATTAGAGGAGAACTGCCCTTAAAATTCCCCCAAACAGATTACTCTTTTTTTCAAGATCACAGGGAAGAAATTCCCTAAATCCCTCAGCCACACACTTCTCTAACAAAGTTTTTTCCTTCTATCCAACCCAAGTCCTCTGGCTGCAACGTATGTTCAACTTCTTGCTCCAGCCTCAGTAGAGAGGAAAAACAGCTGACTCTGGTCTGCTTTAACTGTGTCCTTTCAATCCAAGTTGGCCTAAGTCATAATTAGTTCAGGCTTTGCACCTCGACAGACTAAGCTAATGATTTCATTTGATTGCCTGAGGGAATGACAGATGCCTTACCATAATATCTGACCACAAGCTGCTAAGACCCATTCAAGAAGGTGTTTTAGTAGCTTAATCACTGTGTTCCTTCAAAAATCCAAGGCAACCAAAAAACTAAACAAACTCAACAAACAGCTGAGAGTGTTGAGATACAAGAGAGGCTATGTGACAAATGTTCATCACGTTCACCAAATGCGACTCCATTAGAGTAATTATTGCTTTGTTAACTTTCACTTATAGCTCAAGATCAAATCTGATGGCACCATTTAACTCTTTGCTGCAATATGCAAATATATCTTTCCACTTAGAAACAAAAGAAAAATCTCTGCAATAAATAGTTTACTGTTTTATTTGTTGTGTGGTGAACGCACAAGGCTTTCACTGAAGATCTCAGTGCCAGAGTACAAGCGACCTATGATAAAGAAAACAGGGTGACACTTCCTCAGTGGACTTTGGTCACTCTCCCAAGTTTCTTATTTTTTCAATTTTTTGATGCATTTATTAAGTATCTCTTGGTTACTTGGACCATTCCTGATGCTAAAGGAAATTCATTTCAATAGATATTTGGCAAAACAGTGAGTGTAGTAGGGAGTCAGATGAGGCAAGGATAGATGAAATATAGCCCTGCCCTTACAAAAATTGTCACTTGAGTATTAGTGGCAACAGAGTGTAGCAGTCAAGAGTGGCCCCAGAGCCACACTCCCTGGGTTCAAATCTCAGCTCTGCCACTTGCTGTCTGGGCAAGTTACATAATCATCCTCAACCTCAATTTCCCTGTCTCTTTAAAAACAAGGGGACAAGGCAAAGATAGTAGCTTCTTCATAGCAGTGTGATAGCAATTCATTCACTGACATTTGGGAAGTGCCTAGAAGACAATCTGGTACATCATAAATGTTTCTTTTTTTTTTTTTTTTAATGTAGATAATAAAGGAGTCCTTCGGTAGTACAAATGGTTAGCATACTTGGCTGCTAACCAAAGGCTAGAGGTACAAGTCCAGCCAGAGGTTCCTTGGAAGAAAGGCCTGGTGATCTACTTGCAAAATTTCAGCCATCAAATGCTATGGAGTTCTGCTCTGACGGAGAAAATCTTCCCTCTTTACCTCCAGGGGTCCAGTACCTGAACTGGGCATCCCTTTTACCCACAAACTTCTGTTCCATTCTCTTCCTCTCTATTGCTCTTTTCTCCTCTGATCCCTCTCTCCCCAGAAAACTTTTCTAGTGATGGAGATGGGGAATCTCTCCCTCTTCAAACCCTCTAATATTTTGGTTAAACTCTGAAATTCACTCCCCTCTCCTGAAGGCTTCATATTTTGGAAACTAAAGTCAGGAAGATTTCTTTGTGTGCGCTTTCCATGCCATCACATTCTTCCTTGGAGGCAAGGTGCATTTGATTACCTTGCTGCTTCAGTGGCAGAAAGGGAAATAAAAGTAATTTAACTGCACAGCTGAAAGGTTGGCTGTTCGAACCCACCAGGCTGCTCTGCGGGAGAAAGATGTGGCAGTCTGCTTCCGTAAAGATTTCAGCCTTGGAAACTCTGTGAGGCAGTTTTACTCTGTCCTACAGGGTCGCTATGAGTTGGAATCAATTCAATGACAATGGGTTCATTTGGTGGTACAGAAATGCTATCCAGAAACAGACGTGCACAAATAACAACAGTGCTAGGCAGCATGTCCTAGCCGCTGTAAAGAAAGAGTGTAGAAGGAATTACAGGGAATTTAAAGGACGAGATCACTCTAAGTAGAGCAGAGGGTAGATCAGGGAAGGCTCAGGAGGATGCAGAATTTAAGAATTTGACCTGCCATGAGGAATTTGACAGGCAGAGATGAGTTGTAGAACTTCTCACATAGGGTTTGGGCAAACACTCTAACCCAGGAAAATCTATTGTGCTTTTTATGGAAGGTAAGTAATGCAATTCGAAACCTTGAAATATCATACTTGTCTATAAGAAGCTTCAACTTAGAATAAACTATTGGAATCATATGATTATTTCACATAGGGATAACCACAAATTACCCCTAATCAGTAAAAATATATATATACGTGTGTGTGTGTGTTTGTGTGTGTATACGTATATATTGTGTGTGTATATATACACTCACACACACACACATATATTTTTTTTTTTTTTACATTGTTGAAAACAGCCTTCTAAGGACTCCAGAATAAATCAGGCTATAAAGGAGTCAAAAATGATTCTGGAAAAGCTTTTCTGTCAGTCAGTTTGACACATGTGCTCATTAATTTAAAAGAACCAAGCCCCATTTGGTGGTTGTAAGAATTAAACTTTACTATGTTAGACCATCATGCTTTATTTTAAGGTTACAGAAAAAGAATTTAAAACTCTTATTCCCACTAGTCCTCTACTGCCGAGCACAACATCTTCCAGACACAACCTAAGGGAATTGACTCATGCGTAATAAATGATTTTTCATCATGACCACTGCATCTTTCTGACCCCAGGGGCTCTGCGCAGCATGTGGTACTTCAACATTACAAGTAGTGCAGTTTAGTTCTTCCTAAAAATACATGGCGGTGTATGCTCTCACTGGTCAGTTTGTCCTGTCATTTCGTTTGGATGCTAAAGTTCTCTCTATGCTTTGTTCTCTTCCAGGCATTTATCAGAACACTTTTTATAGGATCAGAATTCAATCTTAGTTCATTTCTGTAATGGAATAAGTAAATGGGGATTCTAAAGAAGATGAAAGGTTTCCAGGTTAGGGGAAAAATCTGCATTGACCCAAGAAATACATTAAAATACTATGTTATTTGCAAACATAATTCAATGTACGATTGTAGCTAGAGGAGAGCAATGATAATGATTTTGTAAAACTGGTCTAATCTGAAAAAAATGCATTTGCCCCAATAATGGTCTTTTTGGGTTTTTTTTTTTTTTCTGTAACTTAGGACAAACTTGACATTCATCTGCCATCGTCAGATCTTGTGGGATTTTCACTGTACTAGTTTTATCACTTTATCATATTTTCAGATCTTAAGCCCAGCCTATTAGCAAATCTTTCTGAAGATTAATAAAGATGAAATGCTTGGGGAGATACAATCTAAGATTCTGAAAATAAACAGGAAAACTGTTTCACTGGTAAATCCTTTACTTAAAGCTGAAGGAATTGCCTGATAAGCTAATTTTTTTAATGGAGAAAATTCTGCTTTTAAAATATAATTTCTTTCTCAGTTACCTCTTGTAATGGATTGAATTGTGTACCCAAAAAATATGTATCAATTTAGCTGGGCCATGATTCCCAGTATTCTATGGTTGTCCTACATTTTGTGATTGTAATTTTTTTTTTTCTGGGTGGTCACATTTTTTTTTTAAATAATTTTTATTGTGCTTTAAGTGAAAGTTTACAAATCAAGTCAGTCTCTCACATATAAACTTATATACACCTTACTAAAAAAAAAGTACTACATACTCCCAATTACTCTCCCGCTAATGAGTCAGCCCACTCCCTCCTTCCAGTCTCTCCATTCGTGACCATTTTGCCACTTTCTAACCCTCTCTGCCCTCCCATCTCCCCTCTAGACAGGAGATGCCAACTCAGTCTAAAGTATCCACCTGATACAAGTAGCTCACACCTCATCAGCATCTCTCTCCAACCCATTGTCCAGTCCCTTCCATGTCTAATGAGTTGTCTTCGGGAATAGTTCCTAGCCAGGGACAACAGAAGGTTTGGGGACCATGACTGCTGGGATTCCTCTAGTCTCAGTCAGACCATTAAGTCTGGTCTTTTTATGAGAATTTGGGGTCTGCATCCCACTGTTCTGCTCCCTCAGGGGTTCTCTGTTGTGCTCCCTGTCAGGGCAGTCATCAGTTCTGGCCGGGCACCATCTAGTTCTTCTGGTCTCAGGATGATGTAAGTCTCTGGTTCATGTGGCCCTCTCTGTCTCTTGGGCTCACAGTTATCATGTGACCTTGGTGTTCTTCACTCTCCTTTGATCGAGGTGGGTTGAGACCAATTCATGCATCTTAGATGGCCGCTTGTTAGCATTTAAGACCCCAGACACCACACTTCAAAGTGGGATGCAGAATGTTTTCTTAATAGAATTTATTTTGCCACTTGACTTAGATGTCCCCTGAAGCCATAGTCCCCAAACTCCCGCCCTTGCTCCGCTGACCTTCGAAGCATTCAGTTTATCCAAGAAACTTCTTTGCTTTTGGTCCAGTCCAGTTGAGCTGACCTTCCATGTGTTGAGTATTGTCCTTCCCTTCACCTAAAGTAGTTCTTATCTACTAATTAATCAGTAAAAAAACCCTCTCCTACCCTCCCTCCCTCACCCCCTCATAACCACAAAAGAATGTGCTCTTCTCAGTTTATACTATTTCTCAAGATCTTATAATAGTGGTCTTATACAATATTTGTCCTTTTGCATCTGACTAATTTCGCTCAGCATAATGCCTTCCAGGTTCCTCCATGTTATGAAATGTTTCACAGATTCCTCACTGTTCTTTATCGATGCTTAGTATTCCATTGTGGGAATATACCATAATTTACTTATCCATTCATCCGTTGGTGGACACCTTGGTTGCTTCCATCTTTTTGCTAGTGTAAACAGAGCTGCAATAAACATGGGTGGGCATATATCTGTTCTTATAAAGGCTCTTATTTCTCTAGGGTATATTCCGAGGAGTGGGATTCCTGGGTTGTATAGCAGTTCTATTTCTAACTTTTTAAGGAAACGCCAGATAGATTTCCAAAGTGGTTGTACCATTTTACATTCCCACCAGCAGTGTATAAGAGTTCCAATCTCTCCGCAGCCTCTCCGACATTTATTATTTTGTGTTTTTTGGATTAATGCCAGCCTTGATGGAGTGAGATGGAATCTCATCTTTTTTTTTTTTTAATGGCTAATGATAGAGAACATTTTCTCATGTATCTGTTAGCCACCTGAATATCTTCTTTAGTGAAGTGCGTGTTCGTATCCTTTTCCCAATTTTTAATTGGGTTGTTTGTCTTTTTGTGGTTGAGTTTTAAAAGAGTCATATAGATTTTAGAGATCAGGCGCTGGTCGGAGATGTCATAGCTGAAAATTCTTTCCCAGTCTGTAGGTGGTCTTTTTACTCTTTTGGTGAAGTCTTTAGTTGAGCATAGGTGTTTGATTTTTAGAAGCTCCCAGTTATCTGGTTTCTTTTTGTCATTTTTAGTAATCTTTTGTATTCTGTTTATGCCTTGTATTAGGGCTCCTAAGGTTGTCCCTATCTTTTCTTCCATGATCTGTATCGTTTTAGTCTTTATGTTTAGGTCTTTGATCCGCTTGGAGTTAGTTTTTGTGCATGGTGTGAGGTATGGGTCCTGTTTCATTTTTTTGCAAATGGATATCCAGTTATGCCAGCACCATTTGTTAAAAAGACTATCTTTTCCTCAATTAACTGACACTGGGCCTTTGTCAAATATCAGCTGCTCATATGTGGATGGATTTATATCTGGGTTCTCAGTTCTGTTCCATTGGTCTATGTGCCTGTTGTTGTACCAGTACCAGGCTGTTTTGACTACTGTGACTGTATGATAGGTTCTAAAATCAGGTAGAGTGAGGCCTCCCACTTTCTTCTTCTTTTTCAGTAATGCTTTACTTATCCGAGGCTTCTTTCCCTTCCATATAAAGTTGGTGATTTGTTTCTCCATCACATTTAAAAACGTCATTGGAATATGGATCGGAAGTGCATTGTATATATAGATGGCTTTTGGTAGAATAGACATTTTTACTGTGTTAAGTCTTCCTATCCATGAGCAAGGTATGTTTTTCCACTTATGTAGGTCCTTTTTAGTTTCTTGCACTAGTACTTTGTAGTTTTCTATGTATAGGTCTTTTACATCTTTGGTAAGATTTATTCCTAAGTATTTTATCTTCTTGGGGGCTACTGTGAATGGTATTGATTTGGTGATTTCCCCTTTGATGTTCCTTTTGTTGATGTAGAGGAATCCAAGTGACTTTTGTATGTTTATCTTGTAACCTGAATCTCTGCTGAACTCTTCTGTTAGTTTCAGTAGTCTTCTTGAGGATTCCTTAGGGTTTTCTGTGTATCAGATCATGTCATCTGCAAATAGAGATAATTTTACTTCTTCCTTGCCAATCCGGATGCCCTTTATTTCTTTGTCTAGCCTAATTGCTCTGACTAGGACCTCTAGCACAATGTTGAAAAAGAGCTGTGATAAAGGGCACCCTTGTATATAAAAAAAAAAAAAGTATAGATGCCCTTTATTATGTTGAGGAATTTTCCTTCAATTCCTATTTTGCTGAGAGTTTTTGTCATGAATGGGTGTTGGACTTTGTCAAATGCCTTTTCTGCATCAATTGATAAGATCATGTGGTTTTTGTCTTTTGTTTTATTTATATGGTGGGTTACATTAATGGTTTTTCTAATATTGAACCAACCTTGCATACCTGGTATAAATCCTACTTGGTCGTGGTGGATTATTTTTTTGATGTGTTGTTGAATTCTATTGGCTAGAATTTTGTTGAGGATTTTTGCATCTATGTTCATGAGGGATATAGGTCTGTATGTGGGTGGGTTATAGGTCTGTAATTGTCTTTTTTTGTGGTGTCTCTACGTGGTTTTGGTATCAGGGATATGCTGGCTTCATAGAATGAGTTAGGTAGTATTCCATCAATTTTCTATGCTTTGAAATACCTTTAGTAGTAGTGGTGTTAACTCTTCTCTGAAAGTTTGGTAGAACTCTGCAGTGAACCTGTCCAGGCCAGGGCTTTTTTTTTGTTGGGAGTTTTTTGATTACCTATTCAATCTCTTTTTTTGTTATGGGTCTATTTAGTTGTTCTACTTCTGAATGTGTTAGTTTAGGTAGGTAGTGTTTTTCTAGGAATTCATCCAATTGTTCTAGGTTTGCAAATTTGTTAGAGTACAATTTTTTGTAATAATCTGATATGATTCTTTTAATTTCAGTTGGGTCTGTTGTGATATGGTCCATCTCATTTCTTATTCGGGTTATTTGTTTCTTTTCCTGTATTTCTTTAGTCAGTCTGGCCAATGGTTTATCAATTTTGTTAATTTTTTCAAAGAAACAGCTTTTGGCTTTGTTAATTCTTTCAATTGTTTTTCTGTTCTCTAATTCATTTAGTTCAGCTCTAATTTTTACTATTTGTTTTCTTCTGGTACCTGATGGATTCTTTTGTTGCTCACTTTCTATTTGTTCAAGTTGTAGGGACAGTTCTCGGATTTTGGCTCTTTTTTCTTTATGTATGTGTGCATTTATTAATATAAATTGACCTCTGAGCACTGCTTTTGCTGTGTTCCAGAGGTTTTGATAGGAAGTATTTTCATTCTCGTTGCGTTCTATGAATTTCTTTATTCCCTCCTTAATGTCTTCTATAACCCAGTTTTTTTGAGCAGGGTATTGTTCAGTTTCCAAGTATTTGATTTCTTTTCCCTGATTTTTCCGTTATTGATTTCTACTTTTATGGCCTTGTAGTCTGAGAAGATGCTTTGTAATATTTCAATGTTTCGGATTCTGCAAAGGTTTGTTTTATGACCTAATATGTGATCTATTCTAGAGAATGTTCCACGTGCGCTAGAAAAAAAAGTATACTTTGCAGCTGTTGGGTGGAGTGTTCTATATAAGTCTATGAGGTCAAGTTGGTTGATTGTAGCAATTAGGTCTTCCGTGTCTCTGTTGAGCTTCTTACTGGAAGTCCTATCCATCTCCGAAAGTGGTGTGTTGAGGTCTCCTACTATAATTGTGGAGGTATCTATCTCACTTTTCAGTTCTGTAAAAGTTTGTTTTATATATCTTGCAGCCCTGTCATTGGGTGCGTAAATATTTAATATGGTTATATCTTCCTGGGAAATTGTCCCTTTAATCATTACGTAGTGTCCTTCTTTATCCTTTGTGGTGGATTTAACTTTGAAGTCTATTTTGTCAGAAATTAATATTGCCACTCCTGCTCTTTTTTGCTTGTTGTTTGCTTGATATATTTTTTTTCCATCCTTTGAGTCTTAGTTTGAGTCTCTAAGTCTAAGGTGCATCTCTTGTAGGCAGCATATAGACGGATTGTGTTTCTTTATCCAGTCTGAGACTGTCTGTCTCTTTATTGGTGCATTTAGTCCATTTACTTTCAGCGTAATTATAGATAAGTATGAGTTTAGTGCTGTCATTTTGATGCCTTTTTGTGTGTGTTGTTGACAATTTCATTTTTCCACTTACTTTTTTGTGCTGAGACATTTTTCTTTGTAAATTGTGTGTTCCTCGTTTTCATAGTATTTGACTTTATGTTTGCTGAGTCATTACGTTTTTCTTGGTTTTTATTTTGAGTTATGGAGTTGTTATACCTCTTTGTGGTTACCTTAATATTTACCCCTATTTTTCTAAGTAAAAACCTAACTTGTATCGTGCTATAGCACCTTGTTTTCCTCTCCAAATGGAAGATCTAGGCCTCCCGTATTTAGTCCCTCTTTTTGATTATTGTGATCTTTTACATAATGACTTCAATGATTCCCTGTTTTGAGCATTTTTTCTTTTTCAAATTAATCTTACTTTGTTTTTGTGATTTCCCTATTTGAGTGGATATCAGGATGTTCTGTTCTGTGACCTTGTATTGTGTTGGTATCTGATATTATTGATTTTCTGACAAAACAATTTACTTTAGTGATTCTTTTAGCTTTGGTTTGGTTTTTGCAAATTCTCTAAGCTTGTGTTTATCTGTAAATGTTTTAATTTCACCTTCATATTTGAGAGAGAGTTTTGCTGGATATATGATCCTTGGCTGGCAGTTTTTCTCCTTCAGTGCTCTATATACGCCATCCTATTGCCTTCTTGACTGCATGGTTTCTGCTGAGTAGTCTGAACTTATTCTTATTGATTCTCCTTTGTAGGAGACCATTCTTTCATCCCTGGCTGCTTTTAAAATTTTCTCTTTATCTTTGGTTTTGACAAGTTTGATGATAATATGCCTTGGTGATTTTCTTTTTGGGTCAATCTTATACGGGTTTCAATGAGCATCTTGGATAGATATCCTTTTGTCTTTCATGAAGCCAGGGAAGTTTTCTGCCAACAGATCTTCAACTATTCTCTCAGTATTTTCTGTTATCCCTCCCTGTTCTAGAACTCCAATCACACGCAAGTTATTCTTCTTGATAGAGTCCCACATGGTTCTTAGGATTTCTTCATTTTTTTTAATTCTGTATCTGATTTTTTATATTGGTGTCAATTGCCTTATCCTCCATCTCCCCCACTCTGCATTCCAGTTGCTCGATTCTGCTCCTCTGATTTCCTATTGAGTTGTCTAATTCTGTAATTTTACTGTTAATCTTTTGGATTTCTGAATGCTGTCTCTCTATGGATTCTTGTAGCTTACTAATTTTTCCACTATGTTCTTGAATAATCTTTTTGATTTCTTCAACTGCTTTATCAGTGTGTTCCTTGGCTTTTTCTGTAGATTGCCTTATTTCATTTCTGAGGTCATCCCTGATGTCTTGAAGCATTCTGTATATTAGTTTTTTATATTCTGCATCTGGCAATTCCAGGATTGTACCTTCATTTGGGAAAGATTTTGATTCTTTCATTTGGGGAGTTGTAGAAGCAATCATGGTCTGCTTCTTTACATGGTTTGGTATCGACTGCTTCTCCGAGCCATCTATAAGATATCGTAATGATTTATTTTATATTTGCTCATTGAGTCTTATCTTGTTTTGTTTTCTTTCAGTATACGCAGATGGGCTACTAGATTGCGCTGTCTTGATTGTTGTAGACTTTGAATCACTTATGTCCTATTACAAGGTGGTTTGGGCTGTTACCAGATATATAAGCCTAACGGTCCATTCACTATTCTTGAATAGAATCAGCTTAGGTGTTCTGATTTTGGGTCACCAAGTGTGTGGTGTAGACTGTCACCTATTAACTTAAAGGAGTGGTGGTGACACTTGTGTGCACCAGATTAGAGTAGCAGCAGGGGGTCACACTCCAGGGGGGGCAGGATGCTGACAGCCTTCCCCCACATGCCAGTGAGGTAGGTGTGTCTCTATTCCTAAAGCACTTTGGTGGGTGGGCTCTGCAGCTGTACCTTAGGCACCCAATGCATGTACCTCTAAAGACTGGTAGGTGTCAACATCCTCAGGCCCCTTTGGCAGGTGGCCAGGTGGCTTGGGTGGAGCTTCAGCCCTCAGTTCCCGGTTGTGGATCAGTGAGGGCTCTGTTTAATAGGTAGAGATATCAGACCCGGAAAACTTGTCTTTCCAGTGATCTGCTAAAACAATTGCAGTCAAATCTCTATCAGAATTGCCTTTGCATTATAATAGCCACCTTGTTCCCTGCAGGGATGAAAGCCAAAGACTGTGGATCTCATATGCTTGTCTGTAACTGGTTCTGTATTTTTATTCCAGTTTAGGGAAGTCAAGAAAGGATTTTTCATCCCTTGGATTTTAGTAGCTGCTTCTCTCATGCCAGGAGAATGGGTTAGGAAAAAAAAAAAAAACACAGAGCACTTAACTCCCTGGCCCAGGAAATTCCAACGTTAATGAAGCCGCCTAGGGCAGGAAGGGGAGGGATCAGATAGATAGGAGAGAGTAGCACCCAGCAATATAGACAAAGTTACTTATCTTGCTTGGTGATGACTGTTTTATCTGAGATTCCCGAGGCGTGTAGCCTGTGTGCGCTGGCTGGGTCGAGACTGCCCCCGAGGGTCTGGCCTGCTTCCTGTGCTTGTGCTGTCTCAGAAGCCATGGTCAGCTCCTCCGCTCCCAATCCAAAGCCCAGCGCCAAGGTTCCCCAGCTGGGACGTCACATTCCAGGCTCCAAAACCAGTCGCTGCCTCCCGGTGACTTCTCCTCCTGTCAGCCACGTCATTGCGCTGCCTGCCTGTGCTGGCTGGGCTTTCCCCAAGGTCACTTCAGGGGGGTAGGGCTGCCTCCCGTGTTTGTGCCATCTCAGGAAGCCATGCTCAGCTCCCCTGCGCCCAGTCCAAAGCCCGGCGCCAAGGTTTTCTGACTGGGACGCTGGCTCCAGGCTCCAAAAACCATCATTCCTTCCCCGCAGTTGCTCTTTCTCTCGTTAGCCCCATCAGTGTGCAGCCTGCTTGTGCTGGCTGAGTCTCTACTGAGGTTACCCCAAGGGGCTAGGGGTTAGGGCTGTGTCCTGTGCCTGCCCCACCTCAGCAAGCTGCAATCAGCCCTGCCACTCGGCACCAGCAAACCGCAAGGGCTCAAGGCTGTGGCGCAGGATGCCAGTTCCAGAGGCGGTTGGTGCTTCAGGACACAGCTTTTCGCTACCCTGTCACTCAGGTCAACTCTTTAGATCTGTTTGATGGTCAGGGTTCGTAGATTGTCATGTATGTGATCGATTCACTTGTTTTTCCGAGTCTTTGTTGCAAGAGGGATCCCAGGTAACTTCTACCTAGTCAGCCATCTTGGCCCTGCCTCTTTGATTGTAATTTTATGTCCAAAAGGATTAGGGTGGAATTTTAATGCCAGCCTTTACACAGGTTACATCCCTGATCCAAGATAAGGGAGTTTCCCTGGGGTGTAGCCTGTACCACGTTTTATCTCAAGAGATAAAAGGAAAGGGAAGCAAGCACAGAGTTGGGGACCTCATACCACCATGAAAGCAGCACCAGAAGCAGAGCGTGTCCTTCAGACATAGGGTCCCTGGGCCTGAGAAACTTCTCGGCCAGGGGAAGATTGAGGACAAGGACCTTCCTCCAAAGCCCACAGAAAGACAGAGCCTTCCCCTGGAGCCGATGCCCTGAATTTGGGCTTGTGACTTACTAGACTGTGAGAAAATAAATTTCTCTTTGTTAAAGCCATCCACTTGTGGTATTTCTGTTATGGCACCACTAGATAAGCAAGACACCTCTATCTCTAAAAACTAGACTTAGACTTAGAAAGTTCCTAGATTTATCTCTCTCCCTAGCACTATAACATATTCTTTCAAAATAATAACAAGGGTGAAGAAAATAAACACTACATCATAAGTCTAAACACTAAAATGAAATTAAGTATTTCTAAATGAGAGTTGAACATGAGGTACATACTCATAAATAGGCTCTGCCTCCACTTTATTTCATCTGTCGTGGAATTTTTATCAAGGAGGCTATGATTGTAGAAAATGCATTTTGTTCAGTGTGGTATTAGAAAAGAATGTGAGAGTAAATATAGGGATAGATTGTTGGCCCTCTTGTAGTCCACAAAAAGAAATCTATGCTCAGGGTACAAAGTAATTTTGTGTATGCATGTATGCATGACTGACTCAAAACTTGTTGTTGTTAGGTGTCATTAAGTCAATTCCTACTCATAGCAACCCTATGTACAACAGAACAAAACACTGCCTGGTCCTGTACCATCCTCACAATTTTTGCTATGTTTGAGCCCATTGTTGCAGCCACTGTGTCAGTCCATTTCATTGAGGGTCTTCTGCGTTTTTGCTGATCCTCCACTTTACCAAGAATGATGTCCTTCTCCAGGGACTGGTCCCTCCTGATAACATGTCCACAGTACATGAGATGAAGTCTCACCATCCTTGATTCCAAGAAGCACTCTGTCTGTATTTCTTCCAAAACAGACTTATTCATTCTCCTGGCAGTCCATGGTATATTCAAAATTTTTCACCAACACCATAATTCAAAGGCATCAATTCTTCTTCAGTCTTCATTATTCATTGTCCAGGTTTTGCATGCACATGAAGAAGTGATTGAAAATATCATGGCTTAGGTCAGGTGTACCTTATTCCTCAAAGTGACAACTTTGCTTTTTAACACTTTAAAGAGTTCTGTTGCAGTAGATTTGCCTAATGCAATATGTCATTTGACTTCTTGACCGCTGCTTTCATGGGCATTGATCATGAATCCAAGTAAAATGAAAGCCTTGACAACTTCAATCATTTCTCCTTTTACCATGATGCTGCTTATTGGTCCAGTTGTGAAGATTTTTGTTTTCTTTATGTTGAAGTGTAATACATACTGAAGGTTGTAACGTTTGATTATCAGTGAGTGCTTCAAGTCCTCTTCACTTTCAGCAAGCAAGGTGTGTCATCTGCATATCTCGGGTTATTAATGAGTCTTCCTCCAAATCTGATGCCCCGCTCTTCTTCATATAGTCCAGCTTCTCAAATTATTTGGATTATTTTCTCAGCATACAGACTGAATAAGTATGGTGAAAGGATACAACCCTGATGCACACCTTTCCTGATTTTAAACCATGCCGTATCCCCTTGTTCTGTTCAAAAGAGTAGTCTTGGTCTTTGTATAGGTTCCTCATGAGCACACTTAGGTATTCTAGAACTCCCATTCTTCTCATGGCCCTACTGGTATTTTAAATACCAGTGGCATAGCTTCCCACATCACAGCAATACGCAAGCCACCACTGTATGACAAACTGACAGAAAAGTGATGGGATTCAAACCTTAACCAAAAATAACAGTAACTGAACATATAGTTTGTGTCTGGGATTGTGCATTTCCCAATTCTTTTAATGGTATCTGGTCAAAGAGATAATCAAGTCACCATTCTACAATTCTATAAATTGGAAACGCAGATAATACATGTCACTGCTTCCTCTTCTACCTTCCAGGGTCTCCAGTATAGACCTCAGGTACCTTGAAGAAAAGTATATTTAGTATTTAAGTATAAACAAAGTAAGCAGCGGTACCGCTACTTTCTTAAAACTTTTAAGGTTGCCTAGATTCTGCCATCATCAAAACACTACCAGCCTGAAATCTTCCTAACCATGTGAGAGTAAGACAATGAATATTTGAATATTAATCTTCTGTTCTTTCTCTCTATTCCCTTTTCTACCTTTTGTAAATGCGGATCTTTCATTTGTACTACCAAAAATCATAGAAAATAGCCACTGATCAGTTTCTTCCCCAAGAAACCCAGAAATTCCAATCTATATTGGTCCCTAACATGCTGATTTACACAGGGGCATAGAAGGAACTTACCTTACAGGACAAAAAGAAAAGAAAAAGTGAAAACATTTCTGTTTTCCTTAAGTTACCCATTATAAGGACAATCTCCAAATTACTTTAGCTTCTTTTAATTTCATTTCCCTTTAATTATGTATATATGTATTATTATTACTGTTCTTTAAGCTTTAGTGTGTATCCCATTATTCCAAAATTCTGCAAAAAAAGTTTAAAAGTTTTATATCACTTCAACCTGATTTTGTTTTGTAAACACAGAATGACAGAGATGCAGGGGACTCATTTGTGATGTTATGATTTCCTGAATTTCTACACTTTGGCCTTATCAGTTACAAGTATCTCTGATCCACCTTGCGTCTAGCACTGCTTCCATTCATGGAGGACACAGAGAAGTATTCAAGTCTTCATCACAAAAAAAAAAAAAAATGCAAAATCAAGCTGGTGTGATATGACTTGCATTTCTGACACCATTACAAACAAAGAACACATAGCAGTGTTAAATAAAATTTTGTGGTCTCAGCTTTTCCTACAGAATGAGGATTCCCCGGAGGTCCTTGCTTGCTCGCTCTTTGCTTGCTTGTTTTACGTGGACATCAGACTGTCTTTTTGATGACTACATAAAGTTCATGTGGCAATTAAGGTAGTTTCTTGTACCTTCATTTTCGACTCATCAGGGCAGTTTTTGCTGGCAAAGGCATGAATACTGGATAATACAGTGACAACATATGGTTATGGTGAAGACTTTTCCACCAAACCCTATTACACCTATTCTGACTTCTTAACCAGCTGTTATTGCTGATGTTTAGAACATGTAAAGGTTTTACTGTACACACCCTCCTCCAAGTAAGCTCTGTTCCTTTTTTTTTTCTAGTCCTTTGCTTCTTTTTCACTCTTTTTCCCTCTGAGAAACTTCTCATTCCCATACTAAGTGGCTGCACTTTATCGCTCTTCTCGCTTATCATCTGCCTTCTGTCACACCCCAGCTGGGAACTGATTGAGGGAAAAAAGTGAGAGCTGGAATTATATCAAGTCATTTTCTTCTGAGCCCCAGGACACCCCAGGAACTGATTCATATACTTCTCACCTCCTTGCAACCTTCTCTCATCTCATCCAAGCACGAGTCTAAAACTATAAAACAGCGTGTGGCAGCCTGTCACCAAAGGAAACACGTGGTCCCAAACCCCATTATCACTATACCATTTGATTCCCTAGACAGTGAGACTAGTGCATTTCCTTTGCCAACACTTGTCAAGAAAATTATAAAATGTAATCAAGTTATCCATCTTTGTCTGTGAGCTGTGCAGTGTATATCTGCTACTGTAATTAAATGGGATATGCATATTGAAACAAGAGAGATCAGCTGGAGATCAGTGAGCCTTCTGTTCTGTCTGCTTAGGACTCCTAACCTGAAATATTTGCCCTTCTCCATTTTCACTGTAAGGAATAAATTGGTTATGATGAAGGTAAAGAAGAGGGTTATATCTAGGAATTCTAAGCCTGGAGCAGGAAATATGAGACTTAAATGTAAGCTTAGCTTCAGTCTTTCCCCCAGTAAAAACTTCAGTTCCAACAGAGAGAAGCAAGTGACCCCAAACTTCAAGAATTGGTGCTTTGAATGTAAACTAAAAAGGATCTTTTTTACTAACTATATTACTATTACTATAAAGGCCCTAAGGAGGAGTATGAGGCAAGCGTATGTCCATAAGGTGGAAATCAATGACAAAAGGAACTATTGCAACCGTGAAAGCTAATACGTAGCTCACAATAACGAATGTTAAACCATGCTACGTTCTATCAAGCTTATATACGCATTCTAAGCCAGATAAGCCTTAGCCATTTCCAAAAGCTACAACAAAAGCAGATAAAGTGAGGACAGCACTATTGTGAAAGAAAGAAAGCACATACAGATGTATGTAGTTGAACTACATTTGTGTTTTTATCTATAATCTTTTTTATTCCCCAGCTTTAAGGGAAATGCTTTCAAAATTTGTTAACAGGCTTGAAGCTGGCTATTTTATCTAAAGTGATAAACTATTTTATCTGTAGGTTTTGCTTTATGGGAAATTTTTACTGGGTTTTTATGCTTAAATTGTCAGAGTTGTCACTCTTTCTCTCCAAGGAATTGAGGAAGACGGCAAATGACTTCTAGTCGTTAGAATTTGGATGGATTGGAAGCGCAATGAAAGGAGAGTTCGTCACGTTAGCAGAGGGAAGAAAAATGAGGTTATGAATGTTAAGGACAGAGGACTCTTCTCCAGATGTATAGGCATGGATTTTAAAATCATTTGCTTTAACTTTCGGCAACGTTATTTTTTCCACAAGCCAGAAAAGAAACATTTTGCCTGTTCATTACCATTGCATTTTGCATTTCTTACATTTCTCTAATTTGCAAATAGCCTAGTAATAAAAGATTTGATAAATCATATTACAATCCTAATGTTGAGTTGAAGCTTCACACTATTTATAAAATTTCCTACTCCCCCCGGATGCTTTTATATCATCGCATTTCTTCAAGATTTCTAGTCCATGGATTGTTATTGATTTGCCTGCGTGCTGTGGAAGAGATTGCTAAATGACCCCTAGTATCTGTCCTTCTTTCTTAAGAGATAGAGCCTCTTGAATTTCAGATAAGCTTATGGACTATATTTTCCAAAATCTCTTACAGCAAGGTGTGGTTATGTGACTAAGCTTAGGCCATTGGAATACTGGCAGAAATGATGATTGCAACTGCCAGGTCACATTCTTATTAGGAAACCTTACCTCTCTCTTTCCCATTCCCATAGCCTTGAATGCAGATACACTGCTGGTGAGAGAGCCATGTCCGAGCAAACAAGGGGAAAGTAATAAAACTATGGTGGAGGAATAAAACAAATGGAGCCTAGTTTTCAGATGCCCTCATGAACCAAAGCTATCTGTCTGCCCTGGACTGCTTGTCTACCTCTGAACCATTATAAGAGAGAGAAATAAATTTCTTCTTTTTCTATTTTTTTCTTTCTTTGTTACATCAACTCAGCTTATACTCTATCTATTGCAATTGTTTTACTTTTTCCTACGCTGTTTGCTTAAATGTGCTAATTAGGGCTTTAAAGTAAAAGCTCCAGGGAGTAGATTCCAAAAAGTAACACATATAAAATGTTTATACTGTAAGGAAAGTATTCTGTATCAACTAACAAGATATTTAACTGCCTAATTAAGTCAAGAAATTCATTATGACTACTGGAAAATTCAAAAAACTATCAACAGAAAATTTTATTTATAGAAAAGTGTCCCATAATTCTGAATTATATGATATAAAGCTTCACTTAAGTAATTCTAATGTCTCAGAATCAGCAGGAGAGAATTTTTCAAAATACACATACCTAATACAGTATCTGGAAACCCTGGTAGCATAGTGGCTAAGAGCTATGGTTGCTAACCAAAAGGTCAGCGGTTCGAATCCACCAGGCACTCCTTGGAAACCACATGGGGCAGTTCTACTCTGTCCTACAGGGTCGCTATGAGTCAGAATCGACTCAATGGCAACGGGTTTGGTTTTTTGGTAATACGGTATCTTGGATATACTGAACTGGAATCTTTAAGAAATGTGCCTAGATTTGTGATTCTGGTACATACCAGAATAACTTTTTTAAAGTCCTATGTTCTGCATAAGAAAAATATTCTTGCTAACCTGATAGCAGTAGAGTGTGCTTAGGATATTTGTTAATGTATTTATATTCATCCTCACAAATACTTTTCTGATAATCCTACAGCAAAATACAAATGTTTTAAAATATCTGTTGAGGACTCTGTATACACCTACAAGAGGTCTAACATTTTAATCTCCAATATGAATATTCCGTTGGGATATAAATTTTTAGAGCAATCACTAGTAATAATACCAGGGGAAAAAATCTGTAAGGAAACAAAAATAGAAATTTACCATCAGAAGTTACTTTCCGGGGCTTAGAGAAGACGAAATAACCAAACTTAACTGCCACTGAGCATTAAAAATCCTGTCATTGATAACTGAATGCCAGTGTCCCTACCACTGGCCTAAGTCTTTCCAAAATAAATTATGTCATTATTAAAGCTCAAATACATGAAAAGCGTCAGTACCCAAGACCAGCTAAAAAGGGATAAAAAGACAATACAAAGCTGAAATTAACTATACAGCAATGCAGGCTTTTGTATATTTATATCCTAGTGTAATTTTATGAAAAAGAGAAAAAAAGAAGCCTTTGAGTATTCTATCATATTCAAGATGCTAAAAAGAGACCGGGTGAACTTCTGCCAAGTACCAAATAAACAATATTATTCCTTTCTTATTCCTGAGAATATTAATTCTTGTAACTCTGTCTGAGAATAAGAACTCATCTACTTCACAAAACATGAACATTTCACCACATATAATTTAAGGATTGCATTAAAGAGATTGAAGACTACTACTCAACAGACAATGGAGAAACTAACCTGTGAATATTTATGCAAACTTCAAATACAAGGAAACTGCTCACACGAGATTGTGTTTACACACAGAACATCCAAATTGGAATTCACCCCGAGCAGAATCCTTCTTATAAAATAAACTAACCTCAAGTCAATGGAAGATAAAATATGGGAAAAGGACAAATTGTCCCAAGTAAAAGAATAAAGACTGAAAAATCATAGATAACCCGAAGCAAGACGTTCAATTTTGCAAAACCAGTGCATTAAAGATCGACGTTGTCCAATACGTCAGAGTTCCTATCACAGTACCTGGCACAAAGTGGATACTCAATATACATTAGCTTCCTTCTTCATGCCCACCCTTTTCTTATTCTTTAACACTTTTTATTCATTAAGTCCCAGTGCTGCTCACCTTCTGTTTTCTACTCGATGAAGACAATTTGGTGGTACAAATGGTTAAGCACTGGGCTGCTATCAAAAGATTGGCAGTTCCAACCCACCCAGACGTTCCTTGGAAGAAAGTCCTGGTGATCGGCTCCTAAAGGTCACAGCCATGAAAACTTCATGGAGCGCAGTTCTTCTCTGAAACACATGGAGTTAGGCTGCTATAAGTGGGAACTGGCTCAACAGTAACCAGCTTGGTTTTTTGGTTTGGTGAGCTCTTTAGGTAAGGAGTCGTCACAGCATTATTTCATTTACACTATCTTCCCATGATACTAACCAAGAATACACCTTCTATTCCTGCACTTAATACTTCCATTCATATCCTGGATTTTATTTGTTGTCATATTTCTCAGAATGTCCCTTTCATAATAGCACCGCCCTTCATAGATCTGCAATATTTTCTTTTCCTTATAAATTTTTATATTTGCCTTTAATTATATCTGAACTTGTCCCTTTCTAAAACTCTGTAGTTTCACCCTCATCCTGTGTTTATCCTTCCATTCAATATTAAACTCACTGAGTATATTTCTTTTCTACAGTTTCTAATACTTCCCACTTTTTCTCAATTTTACTTTCTGTGCTACTATTAATGAAACTATTACCTCAAGTGTCAACGATGCTCTTTCTCAGTATATTTAATTTTTCTGTAGTATTTAACAGAAATGTCAAACTCGAAGTTCCTTGAATTCTAAGACTCTACATTCTAACTTTTATCTGTGACTTGGTTTCCTTTCCCACAATAAACTAATACACTCAAAACACTTAGAAGTGTGCATAGCATAGAGAAACTGCTCAATAAAGTTTTATTTCTTTAGTTTTTATTTCTAAAGCATCTGTCTTCCAAGTGTGGACACAAAGTCTAAGATATTGGTCCACTGCCTGTTTCACCATTCAAACGACACCTTATTTGTTCTTGTAATTCTCCATACATATAACTCCCACATCCATATCTAAGCTTGATCTCTTTCTTGTATTTCCAGGCTGTGTTTCCAGTTGTCTATCTGAGCCCTCCCCTTATACAACTTACTGGCTATGGAAAGATATCAGATCCCAAACTAAAATCTCCTTAGCTCCCAAGCCAGCTCCTCTTGACAATCAATCCTGCAGATTTAAAATATTTAATTTTTACTTTCATGATATCTATACTCCTATATGATATGTAATCTAATTCTACTCATACTTATTTCAGAAGATCTAAGATTTGTCCATTTTTTCTCCATTCTTCAAAGTTTAAACTTGGTTACCAGGGGTGGGATGAGGGAAGGGAAAAGGAGAACTCACTGCTTAGGGGACAGTGAGCTTCTATTAAGGGTGATGAAAAAATCAGGAACAGGTAATAGTAATGGTTGAACATGATAAACATAACTAATGTCACTGAATTATACACTTGAGGAATATTTAAATGGCAAATGATTTGTTACACATATATTTACCACAATTTTTAAAAAGTTCAAATATAAATCAGTCCACACCTTAAGTATTACAACAACCTAGTTGTTCTTCTCAACTGGCCCTCCTTCTCAAAGCCTTTCAACAAATCATTGTCAAACCATTGTTCCTAAAGCATGTTAGTCAATATCAATCTCTTGCTGAAAGTCTTGATTCAGTCCATAGTCTCTGTTTTGTGTTTAATATTTGCTTTTAATATTTGTGTTTGTTGTTTTGTTAATTGTTGCTAATTGCTGTGGAGTCCATTCCAACTCATGACAATGTCATGTATCAGAGTAGAGCTGCTCAGTAGGGTTTTCAAGGCTGTAACCTTTTGGAAGCAGGTCACCAGACCTGTCTTCCAAGGTGTCTCTGGGTGTGTTTGAACTGCCAACCTTTCAGCTAGTAGTCAGGCACTTAACTGTTTGCACTGCCCAGATACTCCAATATTTGTGTTTAATAATTTAATTATTTAAAAAAATCCTTTTTCTAGACTCCACATGTGGAAATTTGCTTCTTACTACAACATCATGATCTGTACCCCCCACTCTAGTACCCTGGCCTGCCTTCTTCTTACACTCTCTCATCCATTTCCACACTATGCCCACTGTCTTACTCCCCTTACTTCTACTCACTCCCTTTCTCCCCTTGCCTTCTAATAGACTCTATCCTTAATTCAAGATCAGTCCCAACTTTTTATGACGTTTTCCCATCTTTTAATAAATTTCATTCCCTTCCCCCAACCCACAAGTCCTCAGCACTTAGTCCAAGGCAAAAACTGGGTGATTCTGTGACAGGTTTCTGTCTTCCATGGTATGCATGAAATCAATCTTTAGCAATTTATTACTTTGTATTAAGTGCTGGTCTTGTTTTTTATGGTCTTATTTTAAAATGTAAAAACCAGAAATAATAGTAGACCACATGAGAAATGAGAGCCATTAAGAAGGGTGCTGGTTATAGAAGTGTTCAGTTTTTGATAACTCAGTGAGCTGTGAGTGTATGTGCAATTTTCCATGTGTACATTATACTTCAATAAAATGTTTAAAAATAAAAAATAATGTAGTTAGGAAAAAAAATCATACAAGACATAAGACGTGCTAAGACAAGTATGTCTACTTCCCAATTTTGCCTAGGGTCAGACCTGGGTAGAAAAAATGAGAATCTGTGAGAGTCAATACAAATGCTGGAGAGAAAGAACAGAAACTTTACCAGTGCCTACCAGGCACTGACTTGGATAGTGGGGATGCTGCCTCTGAACGACAGGCACTGATTACTGGGTAGATATATCCTTACTGTGGCGAAGCATAATTCCTTCAGGCTCCCTCTCAACCTAAAAGAGATACCCCTTAAATCCATTCATGTCCCTTTGCTCTGGCTGACTCTATGCTTGCCAAAGCCATCTATTACCAACAAATTGGGTTTCTCACTCATATTGATGTCAGAAGTGTGGTGTACTGAGAAGATAGCTGGTACCAGTTACAGATTGAACTAGATGGATCTTCCACTGTAAATAAGCTGAACTCTGGTTTACAAATCAGTCTCTTCAGAGTCTGATTACTGTGAATCAATTCATCAACGTGTGAACAACTCAAGAGTGTTGTTAGCTGAGAAAAAAAATCCTAAAAATGAGAGGAGGACAAGGCAGCTGTACAGAAATCATTTCATCGTCTGCCTCATTACAAGCCCTCTTGGAAGCACAAGGACAGAAAGTGGAGATTCAGGAGGCTGCATGGGGTTGTACTCTACATATTTGTACCTAAGCTCATTTTATCCTAAAATATATAAGTTGAAATAGATATCTAAGTACTAATCTTGATCTGAATACTATAAAATACTGACATTAAACTTTTTAAAAATCCCTTAGATTTTACCCAAGTGAACCACTTATTTCCATACCCTCTGTCATGAATTGAGTTGTGCCCCCCCCCCAAAATATGTGTCAGCTTGGTTAGGCCATGATTCCCAGTATTGTGTGGTTGTCCTCCATTTTGTGATTAATATAATTTTCCTATATGCTATAAATCCTAATTTCTGCCTGTGGTTAATGAGGCAAGATTGGATTATGTTGAAGAAGATTAGGGTGGGATGTAACACTCTCACTCAGGTCACATCCCTGATCCAACATAAAGGGAGTTTTCCTGGGGTGTGGCCTACACCATCTTTTACCTTACAAGAAGTAAAAAGAAAGGGAATTGAGCAGAAAATGGGAGACCTGAAACCACCAAGAAAGCAACACTGGGAGCAGAACTCATCCTTTGGATCCGAGGTTCCTGGCCTGAGAAGTTCCTGGAACAACGGGAAGACTGATGGCAAGGACCTTCCTCTAGAACCAACAGAGAGAAAAAGCTTTCCTGAAGCTGATGCCCCGAATTTGGACTTGTAGCCTATTAGACTGTGAGATGATAAATTTCTCTTTGTTAAAGCTATCCACTTGTGGTATTTCTGTTACAGCAGCACTGGATGACTAAGACACTGTCTTCCCAGGAATGAGGGGTGAGAGTCTCTGAGCTTTGTCTCTAGTGTCTTCTTATTTCTAAAATCCCCTTTCAATTCCTCTTTAAATTCTCACCTGATGTCCACAGCCGAGGTCTTTCTTTTTCTTGAGTTAAATAAATCTTGAAATACCTTGTCTATGAGCCATCTTTTTTTTTTATTTTTATTAATTTTTTTTAATTGTGCTTTAGGTGAAGGTTTACAGAGGAAATTAGTTCCTCATTAAACAACTAATACACATATTGTTTTGTGACATTGGTTGCCAACACCAGGATATGTCAACGCTCTCCTCTTCTTGACTTGGGTTCCCCATTTCCAATCATTCAGTTTTCCTCTCCCTTCCTGCCTTCTCATCCTACCCCTAGGCTGGTGTGCCCATTTAGTCTCTTCTACATGGTTCAGTTACATGTATTATTGTTTGTTTTATGGGCCTGTCTAATCTTTGACTGAAGGGTGAACTTCAGGAGTGACTTTAGTACTGAATAAAAAGGTGTCCAGGGGCCATAGTCTCAGGTCTCCAGCCTCTGTTAGACCAGTAAGTTTCTTTTCTTTGTTTTTGTATAGTTTTGTGTGCATACGTGTGTGAGTTGGAATTTTGTTCTACATTTTTTTCCAGTTCTGTCCGGGACCCACTATTGTGATCCCTGTCAGAGCAGTCAGTGGTGGTAGCTGGGCACCATCTAGTTGTACTGGTCTCGGTCTGGTGAAGGCTGTGATAGTCGTGTTCCATTAGTCCTTTGGATTGATCTTTCCCTTGTGTCTTTGGCTTTCTTCATTCTCCCTTGCTCCAGACAAGGTGGGAACAGTAGACGTGTCTTAGATGGCCATATGAACCATCTTTGGAATAGTCACAAATAATTCGTTAGAAAATCATTTCCTCTCATTCGCTTCCCACCCAGTTAACATCTATGTCTTCCCATTCTCTTCTTTATTCATATTTTTCTTGTATTATTAAGGGATCAGCAGAAGAAAAATCAAGAAGGTTTAAGAGTTTGGTATTTATGCAGACCAGATAAAGCACAGCCTTGGCAAAGATCTGCAAATATTCTTCATTGCAGACTATGAGGAGCTCTTGAAGAATTCAGAGTAGGAGCAAGGCAGTTCATATTCATGTCTTAAACTGCTTTAGCAGCCATGTGAAAGATGTATTTGAAGGGGAAAACCTTGGAGCAGGGATTCCAAAGAGAAAACTATTGCATATAGGAGCTGAAGTCCTTAGAGAGTTATAGTAGGAATAAAAGGCAAAAAGAACACGTATGGGTAAAATCAGCAGTCTTGATAACTGACTATAAGTAGGAAAGAGGAAATATTCCAAGTTTTCAGCCTGAGTAACTAAATGGACAATAAGAGAGAAAACTTAGAAAAAGAAGTCAATATAGGAGAGAAGATAAACAGTTCATTCTGAAAATGATGACTTGAGCTGTCATTAGGTAGTTGAATATATTAATATGAAGCTCTGAGGCAAGGTCTGGACTAGATTTCTGAGTTTGAAAAGAGTATATAAATGAAAGTTACAAATATTAGAATAAATTAAATCATCTGAAGCCAGTGTGAAGAGTAGATGAGAAGGCCAAAAGATTGAAGAAGCAAGATGAGGGGCATACTAGGGAAGAGGAATCCATGAAGGACTCAGAGATGGAATAAAGAGAAAGATACAGGCGCATGAAAAGAGCAGAGCATTTAATATTGGCCTTCACAGTAGAGGAGGAACCCCCAGTACCAAAGGCAGGAGAAAGGCCCAGTGAGTCAGGCATTTAGATTATTGGTGACCTTGGAAAGAGCAAGCAGTTTGGCTGCAGACTGAAATGTGTTGAAAGATGAAAAGTTAAAAAGAGGCAGAAAAATTGCACAGTGGTTAATTGAGAAACTGAACAAGTGGGAGAGGAGATGCTGTAAATAGCTAAGAAAGACGTGACATAAAATCCAGATGTTGTTGTTGTTGTTTTTAATGATACAAGATTTCAAATATGGATTCAAGTTAAAGGAAAGGAACTAGTGAGAAAAGGTAGAGATATCAAAGACAGGAGAGATAATTAATGGACAATATCCTAAAGGAGGCCAATGTGGAAGGGCCGATAACACAATTAAGAAGCAGATGTCAGCACTGGAGACTAGCAGAAGTACTTAAAAATCCACTATTAAGGAAAGTTTCTGTGGTTATTTCTGTATTTGTTGTTGTTAGGTGTTATCAAGTCAGTTCTGACTCATAGCGACCCTGTACACAATAGAACAAAATACCGCCCAGTCCTGCGCCATCCTTGCGATTATTGCTATACTTGAGCCCATTGTTGCAGCTACTGTGTCAGTCTACCTCATTGAGGGTCCTCCTCTTTGTCACTGACCCTCTACTTTACCAAGCATGATGCCCTTCTCCAGGGACTGATCAATGGAGACTGATAACATGTCCAAAGTACGTGAGATGTAGTCCCGCCATCCTTGCTTCTAAGGAGCATTCTGACTGGATTTCTTCCAAGACAGATTTGTTCATTCTTTTGGCAGTCCATGGTGGCATAGCTTCCAGCATCACAGCAATACAGAAGCCCCCACAGTACAACAAACTGACAGACATGTGGGATAATTCCTATAGAGAGGGAAAAAATCTTTTTTCAAGGAACTATATAGTGTTTGCTTGCTGTTATGGTTTAATTTGTGTAACGCCAAAAAGATACATTTAAGTCCTAAACCCCAGTACCTATGAATGTGAACTTATTTGGGAATAGCATCTTTGCAGCTGCTATTAGTTTAACATGAGGTCATATGAAAAAAAAAAAAAATAGGATGAGCCCTAATCCAATGTAACTGGTTCCTTATAAAAACAGAAGAGATGAAATAAAGAAAGAAGAGACACACAGGGAAGGGAAGAGAAGAGAAAGTAGAGATTGGAAATAGGCAGTCACAAACTGAGGAATGCCTGAGACTACCAGAAGCTGAAAGAGACCAGGAAAGATCTTCCCCTACAGCCTTCAGAAAGCCTGGCTCAGACGGCACCCTGAATTCAGACCTCTGGCCTCTAGGACTGGGAGAAACAAATTTTGTGGTAATTTGCTACAGCAGCCATATTTAACTAACACAGTTGCCTAGTGTCTATTCTACCTTTTGTCTGGAAATAACGCCTTCAGGGGAATTCTCTCTTGGGGAACATATCCCATTTATCTGGCCAAAATAACTGATTTAGGGAAGGTACCTGGTCAAATTAGGTGAATAAGAGCCACTGGAATAAAAAGATGTTCTGCCATAATGACAAAGCTGGGACAGCATAAGAGTAGAATTGCTGAGAACCATCTCACCACCATAAGGGGAAGCCTGTCTGAGACCAATTTAGGGACCAAAGATAGAGTGACTATATACTTTATCATTCAGTTAGAATGTTTTTGTCCAGAACAAAACGCTAAACAGGCTTTCAGGTCAAGAAGCATAAATCTGGAATATCCTAGACAAACAAGGACCTATGGTCATCTAACCAAGAGATGGAGAGAGGCAGAATTTTTGTAGTATAGTTTGAGCATCTGAATACACACTTTTAGCTTATGGAGCCACTAAATTCCCAATTCATGAAATCTAATTGGAGTAGCATTTCTCTCCCTCAAAATTAAGTTGAATTCAGAGAGAAAGCTGCATAGAAATATCTCTTATGCAGGTTGGGAACTTGAGGGAAAAGGGACCACTGGATTCACAGGCATACAGTGTTAATGCCAGTTCTGGATTTTCTGATAATCCAATATGTTAACACAATGATTTGCATTTCATGCTTAGAAGATAATATGCAAGACATGGAATCATCACCTATATTAGTAAAATAAATTTTCCTAGGGTGGTGTCTACTAAATTAATCAACTTATTCATAAAATTCTTCATGTTTGTTTTCCAGGTTAAGACATTAAGGACATACGTAACACATAAATTAAAATCATTTGTGATAGGGCTCACTTTTATTGATCTCATTCACCAAAACAAAGCATCTGTTAGAGAATGTCAGTAGCAGCAAGAACATGAATCACATATAGAAAATTAGCAACCTCTTCCACTGGTTTGATAAAGTAAGTTACTTAAACCTCTAGTCCTGATTTTTTTTTTTTTCCATTGTAGCATGTTATGTAACTATTTGGGTTACTGTAAAAATTAATGCAATTATTTTGGTCAAGAACTTTAGGCTTTAGGAAAGTTAATAAGAATTAAGATTATAATTTAACATTTTTATTTAGATTTTGATATTAGTTGTGATAGCTATAAGGTGATAAAGAGAAAGGCAGACTAACTAAATGGCTGCTCCAGTTAGGTCTTTATCAAGGTGTCTATAATTCAGTATAGACATAATAAATTATGTATAATGTTGCAAAGAATGGGAATTCCAGAATCTTTAATTGTGCTCATGAAAAACCTCTACATAGACAAAGAGGCAGTCATTCGAACAGAACAAGGGGATACTGCATGGCTTAGTCCGGAAAGGTGTGCATCAGAGCTGTATTCTTTCACCATACCTATTCAATATACACGCTGAGCAAATAATCCAAGAAGCTGGACTATATGAAGAAGAACAAGGCATCGGGATTTGAGGAAGACTCATTAACAACCTGAGATACGTGGATGACACAACCTTGCTAGCAGAAAGCGAAAAGGACTTGAAGCACTTACTGATGAAGATCAAAGACCACAACCTTCAGTATGGATTACACCTCAACATAAAGAAAGCAAATATCCCCACAACTGAACCAATAAGCAATATCAATGATAAATGGAGAAAATATTGAAGTTGTCAAGGATTTCATTTTACTTGGATCCACAATCAATGCCCATGGAAGCAGCAGTCAGAAAATCTAATGACACATTGCACTGGGCAAATCTGCTGCAAGAGACTTCTTTAAAATGTTAAAAAGCAAAGATGTCACCTTGAAGACTAAGGTGCACCAGACTCAAGCCACAGTGTTTTCACTGGCCTCATATGCATGCAAAAGCTGGACAATGAATAAGGAAGATGAAAGAAGAATGATGCCTTTGAATTGTGGTGTTGGCAAAGAATATTGAATATACCATGGACTGCCAGAAGAACAAACAAATCTGTATTGGAAGAAGTACAGCCAGAATGCTCCTTAGAAGCAAGGATGATGCGACTTCGTCTCACATACTTTGGACATATTATCAGGAGGGATCAGTCCCTGGAGAAGAACATCATGCTTGGTAGAGGATCAAAGAAAAAGAGGAAGACCCTCAACAAGATGGATCAACACAGTGGCTGCAACAATGGGCTCAAGCATAGCAACAATTATGAAGATGGTGCAGGACCAGGCAGCGTTGTGTTCAGTTGTACACAAGTTGGAACCAACTTGATAGCACCTAACAACAAAAACAGCATACTTCAGTGGGCTCTTGACAGTCATGGGCAAGTGGCAATGTGAATGGAAATAAAGGAGCTCTCATGTACCTGAAGAAGTAAGAGTCAGTAGATCTGGTTTAAAGATCATACTTCTCAGGTAGGTCATTCTCTGAATGACCTTGGTCAGGTTAAATGAGCTTTAGGGCCCTCCATTTCCTCACCTTTAAATTGAGAGTTTTGAACAGTATATAAAATGGCACTGTTGAGGTAAATGAGTTTCATATGAGTGGCATGAAAGGGAGATGTTTTGAAAATAACTTGAAGATGAACTACTCTGTAATACTTAAAGCAATGAGATGGGTTTGCTTATACTGACATAGAATAAAGATGTTCAAGGTTAATTTTAAATATATACACCTCAAAAAACTACATATTCTGTATAGGTGCACTATACTCATGTACGAACGTTTTGGCTGAGATTATACCCAATGGTTTTCTTTAGAAATGAGACTAAGATAAGAGAAGTTGATCATATATTGTCCTTACCTGTAAAATTTAAAAATTTATGAAATTATCATTTAGGTGTACAATTAAAAAATAATGTTTAATTGGAGGAAATATCTAACCTGTGTGACATAAGGTTAGTACAAAAATCAGAATTATGAAATCAAGAGATCAGCTGATTTGAGTGTCAGTTGTTGGAAATGTAAAGAAATTAGGCTTTTTGACTTGCATGTGCTAATCTTGAGAACTCTCCAAATTAAGGTCCAGCTAGGCACTTAACAATGCAAGACTAATAGATGAAGGGTCAGGACTATAAATAAGTTTGGGACTCTTGTGAAGTAAGTCAAAATAATAATATGAACACTAGTTTCAAAAGGAAGAGAAGGATTCTGAAGCTCACCTCAGAAAAATCCACATCAAAGTAGTGAGAGTAAAAAGAGAGAGGAGATTTAAAAAGAATATTCATAAAGATAGAAGATGAACTGGGGGGCTGCAGGATCACAAAATCCACAAAGGAAATCGCTCTAGGAGATAGAACAAATTGATGGTGACATGGACTTCATAGAACAGGATAAGGCCTGAGAAAAGGTACAGCTAAATTTGCAAACACTTGAAAGATCAGTTTCACCAGAATGGAAACAAAAAAAAAAAAGTCACGCTAGAAAGAGTTAAGAAATAGATTATTAGACATAGAGTGGACAGAGACTTTTTTTTTTGGAGAGTTGGCAGTGAAGGAAAAAAAATAATAATAATAGCTAGAGGCAAGAGAAGTCTTTCGCAAAATAAAGGAGATGTCCTTCCCTTACTAAAATGTCCCCAGCATACAGTTTTCCCTACCACCTGATCCCAACCTATTAGCCAACCTCATCTCTACAGCATTATTTTTGAATTTCATGAAATCATATTGCCACTGTAACTCTCAATTCTCACTGTTGTTGTTGGGAGTCATCTAGTCAGTTTTGACTCATGGAGACTCCATTGACAGAGGAGAACTTTCTCAAATTTTTCTAGGCTGTAATCTTTACAGAGCAGATCGGCATGTCTTTCTCCTGTGGAACTGTTGGGTGGGTTTGAACTGTCAACCTTTATGTTAGCAACTGAGTGCGTAACGGTTGAACCATCAGGGCTCCCTTCAACTCCCATAACTGGCTCCAAATCTTTTCTAACTCCATTTTTCCCATCTGGAATTCTCTTTTGTCCTGACTCCTACAGCTTGGATAAAACCTTGGAATTCATTTCTTCCATTTGCACTGTTCCTGGGATCCAAAACCAAACTAAACCCAGTGCCAGCTGAGTCGATTCTGACTCATAGCGACCCTATAGGACAGAGTAGAGCTGCCCCACAGAGTTTCCAAGGAGTGCCTGGCCGATTCGAACTGCCGACCTTTTGGTTAGCATCAGTAGCACTTAACCACTACCCACTAGGGTTTCCCTTCCTGGGGTAGTCTATAATAAGTCCTCAACCAATGTTAATTGTGATAATTGCAATGCTTGTAACGATGATGATTCCAAATAGTGCAATTAGTCTAGCCTACAATAGTGTTTTCTTCTGAAAATATATATATTCAGGATGTATATGCACATACCAAACCTGTAGCCACCAAGGCGATTCTGACTCATAGTGACTCCACAGGAGAGAGTAGAACTGCCCCGTAGGGTTTCCTAGAAGGGGCTGGTGGATTTTAACTGCCAATCTTTTGGTTAGCAGCCTGAGCTCTTAACCACTGCATCACCAGGGCTCCTACATACATACATACCCCCCCGCCCCCCACCAAAAAAAAAAAAACCCGTTGCCCTGGAGTCAACTCCAACTCAGGGCAACTCTATAAAAAAAAAAAACCCTATACAGACATATAAAAAACCAAAACCAAACACATTGTCATTGAGTTGATTCTGACTCATGGCGACCCCATGTGTTACAGAGTAGAAATTGCTCTTCTCTTGGTTGTAATCTTTGCAGAAGGATCCTTGGTGGCACAGTGGTTAAAGAACTCAGCTGCTAAGCGAAAGATCAGCTATTCGAACCTTCAGCCACTCTTCGGGAGCAGTCTGCTTTGAATAAGGATTTCCGGCCTTGGAAGCCGGATGCAGTAGTTCTACTCTGTCCTTTAAGACCACTATGGGTCAGAATCGTCTTGATGGCAGTGGGTTTTTTGATTCTGTAATCTTTATGGCAGCAGATCACCAGGCCTTTCTTCCACGGTGCTGCTAGGTAGATTTCAATTGTCAACCTTTCTGTTAGTAGTTGAGCACAAATCTTTTGTGCCACTCACACAAACATTATTCTTAAAATATGTATAAAAGAGCTAGACAAGGTGTGTTTCACTATTCCATATTTCTTTTTCTCGATGCTATCAAAATATAATCTAAATTATTAGAGATATGGGATGATGTCATATACTTTTATATCCTCTTCATTTTTCAGCTTAATGCATAATATAGGCTGGCAATGAATATTCATTTTAAGAATTAATTTAAGTTCAGATTATTTTTTAGTTGCACTATATGTCCCTAAATGATGACTGTTCCTGTTCTTTTGTACGATTTTTTTCTACTTGCTTGTTTTTCCTGGGTAATTCAGAAATAGCTTATTTCATTGAATGTAAAACACCATCAATTTTAAGATGCACTGTTATTATATGCAGCTTTGCACTGCCAATTGTACCATCACATGCTATCACTTATAGGCTATATCCCAATTTCAATGATGTTAAAAATGAGAAAAGACAATGGGCCCCTTAGAATTGATGTAATATGGTAATTAATCTAGGGAACATTTCATTATAAAATATCAAGAATTTATTTGTTATCAGTTATTGAGGAAAACTTCATAGGCTTCCAAAAGTGAAACGTATATTTTTGGAGATAATTATTTCAAATGACTTTGACCTTATATCAGTGTCTTAGTAATACCGTGTTACTAAAAACTATATATTTAAATTGAAGTAATACGGCTGAACATGCTTACTGAGAAATTAAGTAATTATAATCAGAACAAACTTCATTATTTTTTAAAATGAGAATATTAATCTCTGATCTACAAAAAATATGTTTGCTTTCCTTCTTGCAGGTATTTGTTAACCTCCGGTATTATTTCCCCATGGCTAAATTTCATAACTTATCCACTATACAAATGGAATTAACAAGTAATCAAAAACATTCATTACATATCACCTACAACAGAAAAGCTAAACAGGTACTGCATCTGTAGAGTAGTATGCATATGACAAAACTAATGGAGAGGTACCTTAATACCATAAATCATTATTCTTAATAAAAGAGCAACATCATCGCATATAGGTGACATACAGAAGATGGGGGCAAAAAAATCCAGCTCAAAGCCATGGTAACTCTGTAAGACAAATGAGACCCTGGTGGTTCTCAGCTTTAATTCCCAATGAGGAATACTATTTTTCTACAAACTATGAGGCACACAAACTGGAAGATTTAGCCCAACCATCACAGACAAACTCACTGAGCTCTTCCTGGAGGTATCAGCCAGACATTAAAAGTACCCATATGGCCTGATGATTATCTACTATCCAGAGAAGCAATTCTGCAGAGCCTCGACAGAATGAGTTTGTCGGATTGGATGACCTGCTTTCCTTTTGAGCTAACAACTCTTTCAACTGCTAGAAAAGGCCTTTAGCCCATCTGTTGGAAGTTTTTCTACGAATTATATAGAAGGCAAATTCTCAAAGGCTTAGTACTGACCAGGGAATCCTTAAAGAGCCTCTGTAACTGCAAGACAAAATTTATTCCTAAGCTATACTTTTATGTAATTTCTTTTGAATAAGTAGTATTTTATATTTCCCTGACTGATATAAGGTTGTTGTTGTTAGGTGCCATTGAGTCGGTTCCGACTCATAGCAACCCTATGCACGACAGAATGAAACACTGCCCAGTCCTGCACCATCCTTACAATCGTTGTTATGCTTGAGCTCATTGTTGCAGCAAATGTGTCAATCCACCTTGTTGAGGGTCTTCCTCTTTTCCACTGACCCTGTATTCTGCCAAGCATGATGCCCTTCTCCAGGGACTGATCCCTCCTGACAACATGTCCAAAGTATGTAAGATGCAGTCTTGCCATCCTTGCTTCTAAGGAGCATTCTGGCTGCACTTCCTCCAAGACAGATTTGGTCGTTCTTTTGGCAGTCCATGGTATATTCAGTATTCTTCGCCAACACCACAGTTCAAAGGCGTCAACTCTTCTTTGGTCTTCCTTATTCATTGTCCAGCTTTCACATGCATATGATGTGATTGAAAATACCAGGGCTTGGGTCAGGTGCACCTTAGTCTTCAGGGTGACATCTTTGCTCTTCAACACTTTGAAGAGGTCTTTTGCAGCAGCTTTGCCCAATGCAATGTGTCTTTTGATTTCTTGACTGCTGCTTCCAAGGCTGTTGATTGTGGATCCAAGTAAAATGAAATCCTTGACAACTTCAATCTTCTCTCCGTTTATCATGATGTTGCTCATTGGTCCAGTTGTGAGGATTTTTCTTTTCTTTATGTTGAGGCGTAATCCATACTGAAGGCTGAGGTCTTTGATTTTCATTAGTAAGGACTTCAAGTCCTCTTCACTTTCAGCAAGCAAGGTTGTGTCATCTGCATAACGCAGGTTGTTAATGAGTCTTCCTCCAATTTCGATGCCCCGTTCTTCTTCATATAGTCCAGCTTCTCAGATTATTTGTTCAGCATACAGATTAAATAGGTATGGTGAAAGAATACAACCCTGATGCACACCTTTCCTGACTTTAAACCAATCGGTATCCCCTCATTCTGTCTGAACAACTGCCTCTTGATCTATGTAAAAGTTCCTCATGAGCACAATTAAGTGTTCTGGAATTCCCATTCTTCGCAGTTTTATCCATAGTTGGCTATGATCCACACAGTCCAATGCCTTTGCATAGTCAATAAAACATAGGTAAACATCTTTCTGGTATTCTCTGCTTTCAGCCAGGATCCATTTGACTTCAGCAATGATATCCCTGGTTCCACATCCTCTTCTGAAACTAGCCTGAATTTCTGGCAGTTCCCTGTCGACATACTGCTGCAGCCGTTTTTGAATGATCTTCAGCAAAATTTTGCTTGCATGTGATATTAATGATATTGTTCTATAATTTCCACATTCGGTTGGATCACCTTTCTTGGGAATAGGCATAAATATGGATCTCTGCCAATCAGTTGGCCAGAAAGCTGTCTTCCATATTTCTTCACATAGACGAGTGAGCACCTCCAGCGCTGCATCTGTTTGTTGCAACATCTCAATTGATATTCCATCAATTCCTGGAGCCTTGTTTTTTGCCAATGCCTTCAGAGCAACTTGGACTTCTTCCTTCAGTACCATCAGTTCCTGATCATATGCCACCTCTCGAAATGGTTGAACATCGACTAATTCTTTTTGGTATAATGACTCTGTGTATTCCTTCCATCTTCTTTTGATGCTTCCTGCGTCGTTTAATATTTTCCCCATGGAATCCTTCACTATTGCAACTCGAGGTTTGAATTTTTTCTTCAGTTCTTTCAGCTTGAGAAACGCCAAGCGTGTTCTTCCCTTTCGGTTTTCCATCTCCAGCTCTTTGCACATGTCATTATAATACGTTACTTTGTCTTCTCAAGAGGCCCTTTGAAATCTTCTGTTCGGTTCTTTTACCTCATCAATTCTTCCTTTATAATATATTAAATGAATTCAGGTTTTTTCCTAAGCACAGAATTGTAAAACATCAGAAACTACCTGCTATAATGATCCCTTATCTCTGGTGGGACTTTTGACATTTTTATAATTGTTTAAATAAATGCCATTTGATTGGTGAAGGCCTGTGTTTATGTTGGCCAGAGGAAAGTTTGTCTTTATTAATGCAGGCAAATCAATCAAACCAAAATTTTAATCTGTCCACTTTTATGGATCGAATTGTGTCCCTCCAAAATTTGTGTATCAACTTGGCTAGTCCATGATTCCCAGTATTGTGTGACAGTCCACCGTTTTGTCATCTGATGTGATTTTCCTATTATTTGTATATCCTATCTCTATGATGTTCATGAGGCAGGATTAGAGACAGTTATGTTAATAAGGCATGATTCAATCTATAAGATTGGGTTGTGTTTTAGGTTAATCTCTTTTGAAACATAAAAAAGAGAAGCAAGCAGAGAGACAGGGGGACCTCATATCACCAGGAAACGAGATCCAGAAGAATAGTGCATCCTTTGGACCCAGGGTCCCTAAGCTAAGAAGCTCCCCGACCAGGAAAGCCTGATGACCAGACCTTCCTCCAGAGCCGACAGATACAGTCTTCCCAGAGCTGGCACCCTGGATTCGAACTTCTAGCCTCCTAGACTGTGAGAGAATAAATTTCTCTTTGGTAAAGCCATCCACTTGTGATATTTCAGTTAGAGCTGCACTAGTTAACCGAGACACCACTCATCTACAGTTCTTCCATGTAAGTCAAACCAAAGAGCTCTAAGAATACTGGTATTCCTGTATGTCTGACAAACCAAGTATTTTGGATCCTAGCCTGAATTATTAAAAATAATGTAGATGTGGCATAAAATGTTTGAATCCTATTAAACAGGGGTCAGCAAACTCTAAGCCTAGGAGCTAAATCAGGCCTGCTGCTTTTTTTTTTTTTTTTTTACAGCCTCTGAACTGAGAATGGTTTTATAGTTTAAATGGTTACATCTTAAATGGTTATACAAGAACCTACATAATATCTTCAATTTTGCCTCTTGACCCAGAAAGACTAAAGTATTAACTATCTGGCTCTTTAAGAAAAAGTTCAGTGACCCCTGCTGTAGAACATCAATGTTTATATTGAGGCTTCTTGACCTTATTTCCCAGCTGCTGCTGCTGCTGCTGCTGTTGCTACTGGTGCTACAAGGCCCACGCAAAGTGTACCATGACTACCAGCTACACAACCTAGACCTGCTGCTTCCAAAGTCCTGCAAAACAAATCACTCGCCTTATAATGGAGAAAATCCTGTGCTTACTGTATATAGATGCCCCAGAAGCCAATATAAGAAAAAGTCACAGAGTGGTACTTAGACTCCACAGCTCCCCAGTCCTCACTTCAAAGAGTTATATACTGCTTTGTTATTTGGCAGAACTAGATCCTGTAAGGAGCCTATATATGGTATTTATCCTAATAGTTGACGTCCTATAGCTTATCAATGTAGGAAGTAGAGAGAGAAAACAGATGATTATCACAGCATCCAAGAAACTCTCTATGGTTCTTAGAACCACTTGTTGTTGCCTTATTTCTTTATCTTACCAGACAGGAGCTTTTAGGCATATACTCGAAGGCATTATACTCATATCTCTGTCTATCCCAGTATCCCACCATCCAGAACAAATTTCATTGGTTTTTATGTAATCCCTATAAAGGAGCACATACTTTTAATTTTGGCTGTGAACTCTGGTTTGCTTTCTTAATAGGTGCTCTTTTACAAGAGTGAAAGGCATAAGTCTTGAATTATTTAGTCAATAAAAGTTAAGTGCTATGATTAAAATAGCACAACTACCTGGGAGGGTAAAGGCAGAATTATGAAAGTCACAGATAGAATTCTTAGAAACCATACTGCTTCCTAATGATCTTTAGCTAGGGACAATTTTCCACCAAAGCCAGAAGGCAGAGTTTGGTTTCCACATTAATGCTAGGCAAAATGTCAAAAAAAACTTGGTAGTTACATGACCCAAATTTTAGATAATCAAGCTGCTAACACAGATATCCCACCAATTTACATTAGCATCTTACTTTTATGTAATAAGACAGTAATGTTTATAATTAAAATAAACTAGTTTTGGCTAATAATATAAAAAGCAAAGGAAATTAGGCAGATGACAATTAAAACCAAAATGTACATGTCTTGAAAAAGCTACTAGGCCTGTTTTACATCCATAAGGAAAAGAGATGACCTTCAAAAAAATAAAAAAGAATATATGAATTCTAACTAGGTAACATCATTTACACAATACTTGATGATATTTGTAACTGCTTTTGTGCCCTTGGAAGAGAGTGCAACATAAAGTAGAGCAATCAAATTGATTTTTATTGCCATCGATGAGGTAATCTCAATTTTACCCACATAAACTAGCCTACATTACATACCAGTGCAAGAAAATAACAAGATTTAAGTTTCAAAAAGAGGCTTAATTTGAGGTATAGAATTGACTGAAAAGTCACAGATTACATCACTATATGCTTATTTAATCAACCACCCGTCACAGCCATGTGAAACTGGTAATAGCAAATCTTTTCCAAGGGCTCTCATATACCTAAATGGATTTTATCACTCATTTCTACAAAACAGAATGAGGAGAAAATCATTCAGGAGACAAGTTGCTCACACGGGCAAGCAAACTGTAAAGGACCTTGTCCAACTTTAACCGCTGCTTACTATTGAATTGCCAATGACAGTTGGTGCCTTACTTTCAATATTACACTTCGTGGAATGTGTCCCTGCCTTTTAATAAGTGAAAAAGTGATCATTAACCACAAAGAAACAGTCAACTTGCCAACAGAGCTCTGCTCTGAATCTTAACAGAGAAGAATTAAAATAAACACTCAAGTGGAAAATATTGCAAGACAGAAGGAAGAGTGCCACCTTCTGTTCTCCACAAGAATGCTGGATCCACGAGAAGAAAGGAAAAAAGAGAAATTAACCAGGACTTGAGCTCTGGGGGGATTCTACTGGATTTAACTGAAACATTCCAGGCAAAAAGATTTCCACTTTAGAAAAATCCCAAAATTCTGAAAAATTCTTCACACATGTAAAAAAAGGTGATGACAGTCCTTCTTACAGAAGTAGCATGATTTCATGTAACCCTGTTTTTCTGGGATGAGAGACAACAGGACAAAGGTTCCTTTCCAGATCACGGGACTGTATGTGACACCACAAAATGGTTTTGCAATACCATTCCTAATTTACAAGATTTCCTCATTCTTAAGGCATCCACTTTTTTTTTTAATTTGTGTTTAATATTTTTTTAAGTTAAAAAATTTAACTCCCACCAATAATAGGTATCTCAGTTTCTGGATTTCAAAATTATTCTTAAATAAATCACTGATACTTAAGATCAAGGCGGGCATATTTTGCATTATCCCATGTAACATAAGGGAAAAAAGAATGTTTGACAGTGATTACAATGAACCAGTAGACACACTTCTTATAAGGAAAAGAACTCAAATATATCCTTTTAAAACTGTGTAATCACCAGGACTACTAGGGTTAAACAAAACAAAACAAAAAATAGCTTAAAAAATAATTACGTTGTACTCTTCAAAATAAAACTTTCAATTTATGATACATGTGATATATTGGGCAATAAGGGTAAACTGTGTGTTTATATCCCTCTGTTGCCATCAAGTTGATTCAAACTCATAGCAACCCTATGAGATAGGGTAGAACTGTCCCATACAGTTTCCAAGGAGGTCTTGGTGGATTTGAACTGCTGAACTTTTGGTTAGCAGCTGCAGCTCTTAACCACTATGCCACCAGGGTTTCTGTGTTTATATCATTTGTATTCAATTATCTATACTCTCTCTTTTGCTGTTTGCAAGTGACTAGAAACAATAAACTCTGATCTACATTTTTTTAACATTATTATGTCTGGGTCTATAATCAGATATCATTAATATCCATGGCCAGAATGTCTGTATTTTTGCCCTTGCCTATGATTAGAAACACTGGTGGTGTAGTGGTTAAGAGCTACAGCTGCTAACCAAAAGGTTGGCAGTTCAAATCTACCAGGTTCTCCTTAGAAACTGTATGGGGCAGTTCTACCCTGTCCTATAGGGTCACTATGAGTCAGAATCAACTCAACAGCAATGGGTTTGGTTTGATTTGGGTTTTGCCTATGATCAACTGTGTTGAGGCATAGTGATCAAAATATGGAAGAACTGCCTGTCCATTGAAAGCGGAAGCTACTGGAATGCACTGAAGGGTCAGAGCATAGCAAAAACAAAAACAAAATGCTATTTTTTTTTTTTTTTTTTTGTCGTTGTAGGAGTATATTTCTTCATGGACAGAGGATCATCCTAGGTAATATTTCTTAAGGAAAAAGATACTGAAAGATAGCAGTTATTACAAATTCAAAGGAAAATGTTTCCTAGTATTTCAGGGTTGTCATCCCCTGTTACAGAGTACAGCTAATTTTATTCTCTTTTTGCAATGAAATCCACACTAAGAAAACTTTCGTAACCAAATCATCATTTTTGCTTTTATAAAACTTGACTTCCACACAATCATAAGATTGTCAGACTGCTTATACGACAATGAAAAAAAACACGCAACTAAGTATATAAAAATGTATTTAAAACAATCTCCAGAGTTCCTGTAACAAGTTAACATACCAATCAGGGCTTTGTTTAAACCCAATGTTTACCTCACACCCACCCCCAACAAATATGAAAGTACAAAGCATTAAAAAATAAGATGTCATAAGGGATTTTGTTTACGATACATACCTAAGGAGAATAAGAGGCCAACAGCAGAAAAAAAAAAAAAAAAAAGAGCAATTTCGAAAGCTAAAAAGCACGGACAGGCTTGGAAAAAATCAAAATGCTAATCAGTAGTAGAACAGAAAAATAAATTGTGGCCTAATCAGACCATGGAACAGACTCACAACAATGAAATGGATAAACTACAGGTACTCGCATAAACATGGATGAATCTTATGGTCATAACACTCATCAAAGAAGTAAGGCTCAAATGATCCTGTACAATTTGTATTTCTATCAAGCTCAAAATAAGGGGGCAAAAGTAAAATACATTGCTTAGTGTATTCCAAAAAACCAAACCCACTGCCCTTGAGTCGAAGCTGGCTCATAGCATACATAAAACAGTAAAAATATAAATAAGAGCAAGAAAATAGTTATTGAAAATGTCAGGTTACTGTCGACTTCTTAACCACTGTACCACCAAACCAAAACCAAAACAAACCCATTGTCGTTGAGCCAATTCCAACTCATAACGACCCTCTAGGACAGGGTAAAACTGCCCCCTGGCAGTTGCAATCGCTGACCTCTTGGTTAGCAGCCAAGCTCTTAACCACTGCACCACCAGGGCTCCCTTAAAAGGTGAGCTGTGGCAAAACCAGGAAAGGACACACAGGGACTCCTGTGCGGATAGCAATGTTCTGTTTATTGGCCTGTGTGCTGGTTAAACTGTTGTCGCTTTAAACTTACTTGTTACACTACCCATGTATATTTCATGCTTTTTTTTCGGCATTCTTGTTCTGTATCATTATTTAAGGGTTAAAAGCAAAGAAGATGGACAAGTGATGGCTGATGCAGCAGACAAGCAACTGCTGAAATCTCATTGAGGGGCTGAGAGAAGAGGGATGCTAAAAAGCAAGCTTATTCTTACCACACAACTCGAGAGAGTCAGGAATTGGATGGATCACATACCTCTAAAGGTGGGAGTGAGGGTGAAGCTGAAAAGAGGATTATTTGCAAGTCTATGTAAGAAACAGTAACCCTCTAGATCTCATATCCACCCATGCAGTCAGGGGATTGCCCTGATTCAGGGAGTTGGAGGGAGGATGAAAGAAGAACTTTGGACCCAGGGAGCCAGGGCCTGATGAGAAGAGGCACAGGCATAGGAAATAAGGGATTTATGTAAGGGAAAAAAACACACACTGAACAGGTACATCATCCAGTTCCCTGCCCCAGCTTGACTCCTTAAATGCTATCAGCCAGGATTACCCACCTTCCCTCCCTTCCAGAGAAGCTAGATTGAAATGAGTCCAATCGACTTCACGGCAACGTGCTTGGGTTTTTTGAAGCTTCTCTTAGGAAACTGATGATCCAAGAGAAAACACAGAGATGGTGAGGCAAGACTTCCCAGTCAAATCAGGAGTTTCTTACTAACCACCCTACAGGAAACCCCATATCTACACAAGCTCTGCCCAAAAACTAGAGCTTCCAATAAGCTTTTAAGGTCCTCATACTTAGGAATTACCGAGGATGACTAGCGATTTGAGGAAAGCCCCTCCCTAAGAAAGAATGGGATAAAAGCGAAAAAGAAAGAAACTCTGAGGAAAACAAAGACAATGCAAAGAAATAGGAGAAAACCTCAAAAATCTGTAATCAATATCCTCAGAGAGGTAGAAAAGAAAATGCATCCATAAAACACAAATGGGTGAATTTTATGGTATGTAAATTATACCCTTATAAAGGTCTTTTAAAAAACAAATGGGTCGTGTTTAAAATTAAACTTTCAAAAAACAAAAAAGCAAATTTAAAAATAAAAATACAATAGAAAAGTTAAAGATAATTTTGTGATATCCAAATAGTAAAGAAAAAGACAGAAAGTTGAAAATAAGAGAGAAAATATTTTTTAAAAATAGATTATTTGAGGGTTTTCAACATCTGACTAAAAGGAGATCTAGATATAAAGAAAACGAAAGTTAAGACAAGGATATTATCAAAGAAATCAAAAAAGAAAAGTCACCCAAACTGAAGGGCATGCCCCCAGGTCCAAAATAATAATAATTAATAATAACAACACTAATAAAAACTCCTATACAAGGATCTATGCATCAAAAAAATTTTATAACAGAATTTGGTGGGAAACAAAAGAAGGAGGTGGGAGGTGCCGCACTCAAAGCTGGGGACCTGAGGCTCTCTAAAATCACAGCAGCTTTGGCTCCGGCAGATCTAGAGGTCAGCTTTTTTCTTCTTATTTGGAATTATCAGTCAAGTTTTCAAGAAGCCGTACATACTTCCACATCTTCTGCACAATGGCTGCCGGATTACCACATCGTCATCATTCAGTTGGACACGATTGGGATCTTACTTGTATGAAAATAGATGAATTTCTATATAGCATAGCTGAAAAGGTTAAAAATTTTGTAGTTATTTATCTTGTGGATATTACAGAAGTACCTGACTTCAAGGAAATGTATCAGTTATACAATCTTTGCACTGTCATGTTTTTCTTCGGGAACAAGCACATAATGATTGATTTGGGGACTGGTAACAACAAGAAGATTAAGTGGGCCATCAGGACAAACAGGAGATGATCTGATCGACATCATAGATCTACCACGGAGCATGCAAGAGCCGGGGGCTGGACTACTCCACCCAGTACAGGTGCTGAGTCCTCTTGGTCACCTCGTGTTCAGAGCTTTCACTGTTCTCTGTATGTGTGTGCTGTGGAATCACTTCCATGTGGAACATCTTAGACTATTTGAAGCCTTTGGGAAATTTCTAGAAAAGTATATGCAACTCAAGGAGCTGGAGTGTCTTTTTGAAATAAGGATAGTGTAGCCTTAAATTTTCAGTCTGCCTATCCATTGTATTTTTATATTGGCAAATATCTGTAAATGCCTAACTGAAATAAAATAAAAGATTATGAACAGTTGCAAAAATAGAAAGAAAGGAATTTCAGAACACCAGAAATACAAGATGCTAAAAACTTCCAGAGGAGAAAACCAAAAAAAAACCAAACCCACTGCTGTCAAGTGGATTTGAACTCATAGTGACCCTATAGGACAGAGTAGAGCTGCCCCATAGGGTTCCTAAGGCTATAAATCTTTACGTAAGCAGACTGCCACATCTCTCTCCTTTGGAGCTACTGGTGGGTTCAAACCACCAATCTTTGGGTACACAGCTGAGCACCTTAACCACTGCACCACTGGGCTCCCTAGAGAAGAAGAGAGGCCACAAAAAAGGAAGTGAGAATCAGACAGCATTGGACTAGTCAACACTGACTCCATAAGATAGAAGACAATGGAGTAATGTCTTCAAAATTACGGAGGGAGGTGGGGGGAACCACAAACATTTTTCCAATCTACAATTCTATACCCATCAAATTACATATCAAGCAGGGGGATAAGATAAAGACATTCACAAAGTACGACTCTCAAAAAAAATTATTTTCCACCTGGCCTTTTTCAGGAAGCTTTTTTTTTTACTGGAGGAGGTTCCAACCATATAAAGGAAAAATCACAGATAAGGAAAACCTGGATTCGGTTAACAGTTGATCCAAAGGAGGGAGGTGATAGGGTTTCTGGGTATCATGGTAAAAAAAAAAAAAGACCATAGGATGAATACAGGCCCAGAAAGATGGCAGTTCAGATTGGAAAGGAGAACAAAGGCCTTTCAGAAAAAACCTTAAAATATAAATGAGTAAAACTGACAGATTGTTCAATGCCTTTGAAGATAGTGAGTGAAGAGTTACAGTTGGAATCAATTAGTGACAAGTACTTTAAAAACAAAGCAAACAAAACTGGAGCAGTTACTCCAGGGAAAATCAGCATTTGTCCAAGACATTATATAGTTCAGCTGTGAAAAGCCTAAGGCACAGCCCTTAAAAATGTAAACACTGAATTTAGATATAACCAATTAATTGTGATATAACACTAATGTAAAAAATGGGGAAGAGAAAAGAAAGAAAATTAAATCCTAGTCTTCTACAGTACAAAATCCACCAATATTATCTGTATTAGTTTCTATTTCTTCTAAACCAAATAACCCACAAATTTATTATCTTACAGTTTTGGAGATCAGAAGTCCGAAATAGGTCCTGTTGGTCTAAAATCAGGGTGGCAGCAGGGCTATGTATCTTTCTGGAGGCTCTAGGGGAGACTTGTTTTCTTGCTTTTTCCAGCCTCTATAAAAAAAAAAAACTTTTTTTTTTAGAGGCTGCCCACATTCCTTAGCTTATGGGTGCCTTCCATCTTTAAAACAGCAATGGCTGATTGAATCTTTCTCATATGCCAGCACTCTGACACAGACTCTTCTGTGTCCTTCTTTCAACATTTAAATAATCTTTGTGACAATATTGGGCCCACCTGGATAATCCAGGATACTTTCTCTTTTCAGGTCAGCTGATTAACAACCTTATCCACCTACAACCTTAATTACCCTTACCATGTAACATAATACAGCCACAGGTTCTGGGTATTTGGATGTGGACTTATTATTCTGGCTACCAAAATATCTAAAACTGAAAATCAAGGAATAGCAGTATAGCTTGTTATTTTGACTTTAGAGACAAGTACCAAAATAATTATCTTAATATGCTGAAAATGGTGGGGAGGGGCTACTGTATTTTATCATAAAACTTGTATAACTATTTTGCATAACTATTTGATTTTATAAACTATGTACAGAAATTACTTTCAAAAATTCAAATAAATATTTACAGTTCTGTTTCAGTTTCTTTCTCTTCCTAGAACCCATCAGAAAAAGGTATGTACAAAATAGACTTCTGAAACCACTACCAGAAATTAGAGTTGTGTATACAATGCTTTTCATTTGCAAAATGCATGTTTTGGCTGACAGAAGCAAAGCTCCCTGAGTGTGAAGGAGAAGCATTAAGGAAGCTCAGCATTGGTGTGTTTCTGTCATAACAATAGTCTAGAAAGAATGCAAGGAAAAGCCAGATCACCCTTTTCCCCAGAGGACAGATGAGAGCCATTCTGGCTGTGAGGGAAAAAGGGAGTTGAATTGGTTATAAGACTTAAAACAAGGACACTAAACCTAGTGGGGTGGGGAGTCCTGCTGTGAAAGGAAGGAAATCAGCAACAAGAGACTACCAAGCCCATCCATGCTCCACACCTGAGAAATTCCTACAAGCAAAGCCTGCAGACAGTCCATCAGTTGTCCTGTGATAAAGAAACATCTCACCTGTTCATCTAGCTGCTGTCTGGTGACTGCCTTCCACCACTGCTCTTGGATCAGCCAGAGAAAGTGCTATGAATTACTGCTCTATTATTTTCCTGAACCTTATGAATTGCCCTGTTGTGACATCCCTCAGGACACTCATATGACCCCTCAAGTAGACAATGCTAAACCCCGACATTATACTCTTGCAGTACTTTTTTGCAGCCTGCCTTTTCCTTGTATACAGTTGGGAAACACATTCTATATATACCTCTGTCATAGGACTCACCACCTGCTGTACAATGGCCTATACAATTGTCTGTTTCTCTCCCTATATTATGAAATCCTTGATGGCAAGGAGGTATGTCTTTCATCTTTATATCCCCAGCAATCACACAGGTCCTGATGCAGAAGGTACCGAACGGATGATCACAGAGTGAAAAAGTGAAGTACAGGGTATGCGTAGGCTGTTCCAATTTAATAATTGCCCCAAAACTAGCATCCTGAAAGGTCTGAGTTTTCTTTACAAACAAAGATAAAATCAGCTGGATTAGCAGGATATAATAAAATATTCATTCAGACAGATTGGCTATAACAAAATAATCTCAAAAATATTGGAAATAATTTCAAAATTTAATCTCTTCTTTTTTTTATTTTGTAGAAACATATCACAATTATTGCTTAGAAATCAGACAGATTTAGGTTCAAATTCCCTCTTTGTCACCTACTATGACTAAGTGAGTTGAATATTTAATATTGTGTGATTTGGTTTCCTCTCTTAAATATGGGTGAATAATACCTACCGCATACAATCTTGTATTAATGAGACAATATACATAAGAAAAAAACTAGTACAAAGAGTAAATGTACAGCATAGCAAAATGTATTATATAGGATTTTGTGATAGTATAGAAGACTGTAGAACTCTATATCAACCAGCAACCCAGGTCTTTAATATTTATAAAATCATTCCCAGTTATAGAAATAAATGATTATATGAATATTGTTCCATTTAATGAAAATACATTTTATAATTTATTTTATACATATTGTTTCATTTAGGGAAGACACATTTAAACATTTCCTTTAAATAATAATGTAGTACTTCCTCATAAAAGAAACTTACAGTGCAATTAATATATAATAGCTAGGAAATAAAAATTATGGCTGCTATCCCAAAATCTGAGAAAAATAAAAGGAACATCCAACGATCAAATCAGAAGAATAAAATTTTTAAAGCAACATTAAATATTCAGGCCTGGTTTCAGTATTCAAAAAATAATGTCTTTTTTTTTTTCTTTCTTTTTTAAATCAGTTTGTCCAAATGAGTTTGCATATGTAGAATATTAATTTATCTTCCAGCTTGGTCCAGATAGGATTATAATTGCTATGACGTGAAAGTTAGTATGCTAAATACATATTTAGAGCCAAAAAGATTTAATAAATATTGTGGAATAACAGACTGCATAGCCATCAACATACACTACAAGAAATTCTCTTCACTAGTTATAAACATGCAGCTATGGGTACAGCAATTTTATCTTAAAAATAATAATATTTGAAGAAATCAATTGAATGCAACAGTATTATTAAAAGATTGTACATTTTCGAAATGTATAATATACATATAAATTATGGACTTTAACTTGATCAACCCTAAAATTCTTCAGTATCTCTAATGCCTACCCCACCTGTAGTTAGTGTCATTCCTATGGAAGTGTGGCTCTCCTAGCAATAGCAGTCTTATTTCCATTTTTACCTGCCTTTATGTCCCATTCCTTAGGTTCCAGGGCCTTCCATTTGCCCTCCTTCGCTCAAAGTTTATCAAGCTGTATTGCAGGATGAACTCTGAGCTAGGCCCTGTGCTAAGCCACATTTACATACATTACCCCAAACCAGCTTCACAACACACCTATGAGGTAAGTAAATGTCTCAGAACGCGGAAACTGAGGCCCAGCATTCATACAGTTGATAGGTGGTGGAGTCGAGGATTGTAGCCCCAAATTCAAACTCTTAATCACTATACTGCAGTTTTCAAACCCTTTCTTAGCTGTATGAATAAAAGCTCATTCAGATGATCAATATGTAAAGTAGATAATCTTGGCCCAAACTTGAATTAGGGTGAGTGGTTGAGCATCTAAACCTACTCCTTTGCCTCTTCCCTTCAGAAGGGACTCCAAGGAGAATAGATTAAAAACTGTTGCCCTTAGAATGACATGGCAAATGAACTAGTCACTTAATTGTGCGTGTGAACAAACAGCAATTTGTTACATATATGTTGCTTTTGTTAGTTGCTGTTGAGTCTGCTACAATTCGTAGTGACTTATGTGTAACAGAATGAAACATTGCCTGGTCCTGTGCCACCTCCATAATCTTTGATACATTTGAGCCCATTGTTGTGTCTATGATATCAATCCATCTCATTATGGTTTTCCTTATGTTCAGTGACACTTTTCTTTACCAAACATGATGGCCTTTTCTAGCAATACATATATACAATATTAAAAAATATGTAATAAAAACACTGAGTCTCTTCTTAATGCAGAACATACCTGTTGAATGAGTTCCTGCTCAAAGCTATCACTTTGGAAACAGTGGTTCAGTAATGGGATATGCAGCAGATGTTTCTGGGGCCTCTGTCACTTCCCCTTTAGCCTGAGCTGTGGGAGAATGTTCAGACACTAGGAACTGCCAGGTTCCTGCCAAGCCCCAGCACCTTCTTGGACACTGGGTGAGCTCACCAAACCTACATGCAAGTGTACCTTGGGGACAGATAGTTAATGCACCCAAGCAATACAGGACAAGATGGGATGAACAAATGCTCCATTCTCCCGTTTCCCCAGACAGACTCCTTATAGGTCCACACAGTCAAGCTGCCATGGTCTAAGGCACCAATCTCCAGAATGCATCCTACACTGGCTTTTCCTCTTTTTCTCTCTACTCTCTTCACTCCCTCATATTTGATTCCTGGTATCACCTCACAAATAATCTGCCTCATCCAAGTTCTTACATCAAGCTCTGCTCTTTGGGGACTCAAACTGAAATAGGATATGCTGAAGGGTATTCCAGGTGCTGTCCAGTCAATTCTGACTCATGGCAACCCCATGTATGTCAGAGTAGAACTGTGCTCCACAGGGCGTTTAATAGCTGATTTTTCAGAAGCACGTTGCCAGGATTTTCTTCTGAGATGCTTCTAGATAGATTTAAACTGCCAATCGCTTAGCAGTTGAGCACATTAACCCTTTGCACCATTTGGGTATCCTGCTTGAGGGTATGGACCACCCTTAAAACCTAAAGAATGTTCACCATGACAGGGCTGTTAGGAAAGAAAGTAGAAACAGGAGTCTCTCCAGTTCCCCAACATTATTCTTAACATCACTCCTCTCTCTAATCTTCTTACCTACCTCTCTAACTATACCACTGTCTCTGTTCGAAAAATTGTAGGTACATTATAAGCAAACAAACTTTCATTAATAGATAAATAGTATTTTATAACATTCCAAAGATAAAATTAACAATACTGTATTATGATATTAGAGAAGCCCTGGTGTCTCAGTGGTTAAGAGCTCATCTGCTAACCAAAAGTTCAGCAGTTCAAATCCACCAGCAGTTCCATGGGAGAAAGATGTGGAAGTTTGCTTCCTTAAAGATTTACAGCCATGGAAACCCTATAGAGCAGTACTACTCTGTCCTATAGAGTTGCTATGAGTTGGAATCTACTCAAAGGGAACTGATTCATTTTTGTTTTACTATGTTATTTCTCTATTATAGCATAAGTAATATGTGGAAATTAAAACAAGAATATCACTTTGCAGTTCTAACTATGCAGTCCGCCAAGTGTCTTTCTGTTTGTCATACTGTGGGGGCTTGTATGATGCTGTGATGCTGGAATTTATACCACTGGTATTCAAACGTCAGCAGGGCCACCCATGGAGCACAGGTTTCAGCTAAGCTTCCAGACTAAGACAGACTAGGAAAAAGGACCTGGTGATCCACTTCTGGAAGCAACTAGCCAGTGAAATTCTTATAATTAGCAGTGGAACATTGTCTGATATAGTGCAGGAGATGACCCCCTCAGGTTGGAAGGTACTCAAAATAAGACTGGGGAAGAGCTGTCTCCTCAAAATAGAGTTGGCCTTAATGATGTGGATAGAGTCAAGCTTTTGGGGCCTTCATTTGCTGATGTGGCATGACTCAAAATGAGAAGAAACAACTGCAAACGTGCATTAATAATTGGAACCTGGGATGTAAGAAGTATGAATCTAGGACAATTGGAAATTGCCAAAAATTAAAATGGAACACGTAAACATTAATATCCTAGGCATTAGTGAGCTGAAATGGACTGGCATTGACCATTTTGAATTGGAAAATCATATGGTCTACTATGCTGGGAATGACAACTTGAAGAGGAATGGCATTGTGTTCATCGTCAAAAAGAAGGTTTCAAGATCTATCCTGAAGTACAACGCTGTCAGTGATAGGATAATATCCATATACCTACAAGGAAGAACAGTTAATAGGACTATTATTTAAATTTACACACTAACCACTAATGCCAAAGATGAAGAAATTGAAGATTTTTACCAACTTCTGCAGTCTGAAATTGATAGAGCATGCAATCAGGATGCACTGATAACTACTGGTGATTGGAATGCGATAGTTGGAAACAAAGAAGAAGGATTGGTAGTTGGAAAATACAGCCTTGGTGATAGAAACAATGCCAGAAATCACATGATTCAATTTTGCAAGACCAGTGACTTCTTCATTACAAATACCTTTTCTCACCAACATAAACTGACTATAAACATGGACCTTGCCAGATGGAATACACAAGAATTAAATCGATTACATCTGTGGAAAGAGATGATGGAACAGCTCAATATCATCAGTCAGAGCAAGGCCAGAGGCCAACTGTGGATCAGACCATCAGTTACTCATATGCAAGTTCAAGCTGAAACTGAAGAAAATTAGAATAAGTCCATGAGAGTCAAAGTACAACCTTGAGTATATCCCACCTGAATTTAGAGACCATCTCAAGAATAAATTTGATGTGTTGAACACTAATGACCGAAGACCAGACGAGTTGTGGAATGACATCAAAGATATCATATATGAAGAAAGCAAGAGGTCGTTAAAAAGACAAGAGAGAAAGAAAAGACCTAAATGGATGTCAGAAAAGAGACCCTGAAACTTGCTCTTGGACATCGAGTAGCTAAAGCAAAAGGAAAAAAGAATGAAGTAAAAGAGCTGAACAGAAGATTTCAAAGGGCAGCACAAGAAGACAAAGTATTATGATGACCTGTGAAAAGACCTGGAGATAGAAAACCAAAAGGGAAGAGCATGCTCAGCATTTCTCAAGCTGAAAAAACTGAGCAAAAAATTCAAGCCTCGAGTTGCAATACTGAAGAATTCCACAGGGAAAATATTAAACGACACAGGAAGCATCAAAAGAAGATGGAAGGAATATACAGAATCACTATACCAAAAAGAACTGGTTACTGTTCAACCATTTCAGGAGGTAAAATATCATCAGGAACCTATGGTACTGAAGGAAGAAGTCCAAGCTGCACTGAAGGCACTGGCAGAGAACAAGACGGCAGGAATGGATGGAATACCAATTCAGATGTTTCAACAAACATATGCAAAGCTGGAAGTGCTCTCTCCTCTATGCCAAGAAATTTGGAAGACAGCTACCTGGTCAACCGACTGAAAGAGATCCATATTTATGCCTATTCCCAAAAAAGGTGATCCAACCGAATATAGAAATTACTGAACAATATCATTAACAAAACCAAACCAAAACAAAACCCAGTGCCATCGAGTTGGTTCCGACTCAGAGCGACCCTATAGGACAGAGTACAACTGCCCCATAGAGTTTCCAAGGAGTGCCTGGTGGATCTGAAATGCCAACCCTTTGGTTAGCAGCCATAGCACTTAACTACTATGCCATCAGGGTTTCCCATTAATATCACAGGAAAGTAAAATTTTGCTGAAGATCATTCAAAAGTAGTTACAGCAGTACATCAACAAAGAACTGCCAGAAATTCATGCCCGATTCAGAAAAGGATGTGGAACCACATATACCATTGCTGGTGTCAAATGGATCCTGGCTGAAAGCAGAGAATACCAGAAAAATGTTTACCTATGTTTTATTGACTATGCTAAGGCATTCAACAGTGTGGGCATAACAAATTATGAATAACATTGTAGAGAACGGAAATTCTGGGACAGTTAATTGTGCTCATGAGGAATCTATGCATGGATCAAGAGGAAGTCATTCAAACAGAACAATAGGATACTGCATGGTTTAAAGTCCAGAAAGGTGTTCATCGGGGTTGTATCCTTCCAACATACCTATTCCATCTGTATGCTGAACAAATAATACGAGAAGCTGGACTATATGAAGAAGAACAGGGCATCAGGGCTGGAGGAAGACTCATTAACAACCTGCGTGATGCAGATGACACAATCTTCCTTGCTGAAAATGAAGAGGACTTGAAGTACTTACTAATGAAGATTAAAGACCACAGCCTTCAGTATGGATTACACCTCAACATAAAGAAAACAAAAATCCTCACAACTGGACCAATAAGCAACATCGCGGTAAATGGAGAAAAGATTGAAGTTGTCAAGGATTTCATTTTACTTGGATCCACAATCAACACCCGTGGAAGGAAGAAGCAGTCAAGAAATCAAAAGACGCATTGCATTGGGCAAATCTGCTGCAAAAGACCTCTTTAAAGTGTTGAAAAGCAAAGATGTCACCTTGAGGACTAAGGTGCTCCTGACCCAAGCCATGGTGTTTTCAGTTGCCTCATATGTGTGTGAAAGCTGGACAATAAATAAGGAAGACAGAAGAAGAATTTGACTTGTGGTGTTGGTGAAGACCCTGGTGGTGTAGTGGTTAAGTGCTATGGCTGCTAACCAAAGGGTAGGCAGTTCAAATCCGCCAGGTGCTGCTCATTGGAAACTCTATGGGGCAGTTCTACTCTGGCCTATAGGGTCGCTATGAGTCGGAATCGACTCGACAGCACTGGGTTGTTGGTGAAGAATATTGTGTATACCATGGGCTTCCAAAAGAACGAACAAATCTCTTAGAAGTACAGCCAGAATGCTCCTTAGAAGTATGGATGGCAAGACTGCGTCTCACATACTTTAGAGAAGTTATCAGGAGGGATGAGTCCCTGGAGAAGAACATCATGCTTGGTAAAGTAGAGGGTCAGCAAAAAAGAGGAAGACCCGATGATGGCGGAATAGACAGGTGCTTCTGTCAAGCCCTCTTTACAACAACGACCCGAAAAAAAAAGTGAAATGAGTATATTTGTGACAAGCTCGGAACCCTGAGCATCAAAGGCAAGCTTAGACAATGAACTGGGGGGCAGGGGGAGGAAGAGACCGTTCAGAAGTGGAGAGGAGTTACCGGACCTGAATCGCTGGGAGCCCTCAGGCACCATACTCGGAGCAGTGGCAGCAGGCTGGTATTAGCACTCGGTCACAGTTTCCTCAGGGAGAAGCAGCCGCACAACCTACTCACCCTCTGGAACCTGAGGAGAACAGTGCTCTTGGCAAAAGCTAAGTACTTCCGTATATTTTACTGCACCCCAACCCCCAAGCCGGCTTCAGTGGCTGAATTCCTGGGCCTGAGATAGACCCTGGTGAGCACCAAGAGCCATCCTCCTGGCCTTGGGGAAGGAAAAAAACTGCAACTCGGGGGAAAAGATAATTTGCTAGCGCCATTAACTGGGGGAGCTCAGGACAGAAGTGGCTCCTGTCTAGGCATAAACCATCCATGGACCTTGAGTACCTTTTCCTTCTGCATGGACCTGTGTGGGCCTATTTTGGGAGAATAGGCCCTTGTTGGCAAACTCCAGCCATTTCAGCTGTGCAGTGGAGAGGTGGGTGTTTGACATTTGACATTGCTTTGCCTACTAAACAAGTTCCTCACCTACCCACATCAGGGAACTAAGGACTGGTACCTCCACTCAGGGCACCCAGCCACCCTCGACAGGGGTCCAAAGATAACTGGTACCTCTCAGTCCCTAAAACCAAACACTTTGGGTGCCCATGGTCCCTCTGCAGAACCCACCCACCAGCATGCTCTAGGGAACAGAGAAGTGATTTGCTCAGAGACACTTGGGGGTCGGTTCTCAGCCCCCTGCCTTGTTCAGAGCGTGACTCCCTGCTGCAATCAGATACCGGTATATATGCCAATCACCCCTGCCCCACTAAGACTGTGAGACAGAGCCTTTACCACACACTTGATGATCAGCTACCTGGAAACCTGAGCTGAATCCATACAAGAAAACTGAATGGACTCCTAGACTGATATACTTGATAAAAGCTCTAGCCAGCTGGGGACAGGGCACCAGAGCTCCAAAGGTGAAAATAATCAAGCTAGCTCACTGAAGTAACCCACAGGGGTATACCAAAACAAAACAAAGCAAGCAGCTATGACACAGTAAGCAAGCATAAACTAATACAATAACTTAGAGATGGCTTGGAGACAATAGTCAATATCAAGTCACATAAAGAAAAAGACCATGATCACCTCAACAGGCTCTCAAAACAAAAAATCCAGGGATCTTCTAGATGAAAGTGCATTCCTGGAATTACCAGATGCAGAATACAAAAGTTTAATATACAGAACCCTTCGAGACATCAGGAAGGAAATGAGGCAATATGCAGAACAAGCCAAGGAACACACAGATAAAGCAACTGAAGAAATTAGAAAGATTATTCAGGAGTATAATGAAAAGTTTAATAAGCTGGAAAAATCCATAGACAGACAGCAATCAGAAATTCAGAAGATTAACAATAAAATTACAGAATTAGACAACTCAATAGAAAGTCAGGGGAGCAGAATTGAGCAAGTAGAAGCCAGAATTTCTGAACTCAAAGATAAATCACTTGGCACTAATATATTGGAAGAAAAATCAGATAAAAGAACTAAAAAAAATGAAGAAACCTTAAGAATCATGTGGGACTCTATCAAGAGAAATAACCTACGAGTGATTGGAGTACCAGAACAGGGAGGGATAACAGAAAAAACAGAGAAAATTCTTGAAGATTTGTTGGCAGAAAACTTTCCTGATATTGTGAAAGATGAGAAGATATCTATCCAAGATGCTCATCAAACTCCACATAAGGTAGATCTTAAAAGAAAGTCAGCAAGACATTATAATCAAACTTGCCAAAATGAAAGATAAAGAGAGAATTATAAGAGCAGCAAGGGATAAACGAAAAGTCACCTACAAAGGAGAGCCAATAAGAATAAGCTCGGACTACTCGGCAGAACCCATGCAGGCAAGAAGGCAATGGGATGACATATTTAAAAAACTGAAGGAAAAAAATTGCCTGCCAAGAATCATATATCCAGCAAAACTGTCTCTTAAATATGAAGGTGAAATTAAGACATTTCCAGATAAACACAAGTTTAGGGAATTTATAAAAACCAAACCAAAACTACAAGAAATACTAAAGGGAGTTCTTTGGTTAGAAAATCAATAATATCAGATATTACCCCAAGACTAGAACACCTGGCAGAGCAACCAGAAGTCAAACCAGACAGGGAAATCCAAAAAAACAAAGCAAGATTTAAAAAAAAAAGCCCAACACAGGGTAACGGTAATGTTATTATATAAAAGAAGAAAACATTAAAATAATAAAGAGGGACTAAGAAATGTAATTATGCACCTTCCATATGGAGAGGAAGATATGGTGATACAAAAAAAATAAAAGTTAGTTTTAAATTTAGAAATATAGGGGTAAATAATAAGGTAACCACAAAGCAGACTAACTATCCTACTCATCAAAATAAAATACAAAGGAAAAATAGACACTCAGCAAAAACAAAATCAACAACAACAAATATGAGGAAAGGACAATATATAAAGAAAATCTACTCAGCACATAAAATCGAGTGGGAAAAAGAAACTGTCAACACACAAAAAAGACATCAAAATGATAGCACTAAATTCATACCTGTCCGTAATTACCCTGAATGTAAATGGACTAAATGAACAAATAAAGAGACACAGAGTGGCAGAATGGATTAAAAAACAAGATCCGTCTATATGCTGCCTACAAGAGACACATCTTAGACTTAGAGACACAAACAAACTAAAACTCAAAGGATGAAAAAAAAGATATCAAGCAAAAAGAGCAGGAACGGCAATGTTAATTTCTGACAAAATAGACTTTAAAGTTAAATCCATCAGAAAGGATAAGGAAGGACACTATATAATGATTAAAGGGACAATATACCAAGAAGATATAACCATATTAAATATTTATGCACCTAATGACAGGGCTGCAAGATACATAAAACAAACTGTATCAGCATTGAAAAGTGAGATAGCCCCACAATAATAGTAGGAGACTTCGACACGCCACTTTTGGTGAAGGGCAGGACATCCAGAAAGAAGCTCAATAAAGACACGGAAGATCTAAATGCCACAATCGATCAACTTGACCTCGTAGACATATACAGAACACTCCACCCAACAGCAACCAAGTATACTTTCTTTTCTAGTGCACATGGAACATTCTCTAGAATAGACCACATTTTAAGTCATAAAGCAAGCCTTAGCAGAATCCAAAACATCAAAATATTACAAACCATTTTCTCTGACCATAAGGCCATAAAAGTGGAAATCAATAACAGAAAAGGCAGGGAAAAGAAATCAAACACTTGGAAACTGAACAATACTCTGCTCAAAAAAGACTGGATTATAAGAAGACATTAAGGATGGAATAAAGAAATTCATAGAATCCAAAGAGAATGAAAACACTTCCTATCAGAACCTTTGGGACACAGCAAAGGCAGTGCTCAGAGGCCAATTTATATCAATAAATGCACACATCCAAAAAGAAGAAAGGGCCAAAATCAGAGAATTATCCCTACAACTTGAACAAATAGAAAGAGAGCAACAAAAGAAACCAACAGACACCAGAAGAAAACAAATAATAAAAATTAGAGCTGAACTAAATGAAATAGAAAACAGAAAAACAATTGAAAGAATTAACAAGACCAAAAGCTGGTACTTTGAAAAAAATCAACAAAATTGATAAACCACTGGCCAAACTGACAAAAGAAAGACAGGAGAGGAAGCAAATAACCCGAATAAGAATGACAGGGGCGATATTGCAACAGACCCAACTGAAATTAAAAGAATCATATCAGATTACTATGAAAAACTACACTCAAACAAATTTGAAAACCTAGAAGAAATGGATGAATTCCTAGAAAAACACTACCTACCTAAACTAACACAAACAGAGGTAGAACAACTAAATAGACCCATAACAAAAGAAGAGATTGAAAAGGTAATCAAAAAACTCCCAACAAAAAAAAAGCCCTGGTCAAGACAGCTTCACTTTCAGAGCAGAGTTAACACTACTATTACTAAAGGTTATTTCAGAGCATAGAAAAGGACGGAATACTACCAAACTCATTCTATGAAGCCACCATATCCCTGATACCAAAACCAGATAAAGACACCACAAAAAAAGAAAATTACAGACCTATATCCCTTATGAACATAGATGCAAAAATCCTCAACAAAATTCTAGCCAAAAGAATTCAACAACATATCAAAAAAATAATTCACCAAGACCATGTGGGATTCATACCAGGTATGCAGGAATGGCTCAACATTAGAAAAACAATTAATGTAATCCACCACATAAAACAAAAGACAAGAATCACATGATTTTATCAATTGATGCAGAAAAGGCATTTGACAAAGTTCAACACTCATTCATGATAAAAACTCTCAGCAAAATAGGAATAGAAGGAAAATTCCTCAACACAATAAAGGGCATTTATACAAAGCCAAATTTTTTTTTTTTTATACAAAGCCAACAGCCAACATCACCCTAAATGGAGAGAGCCTGAAAACATTCCCACTGAGATCACAAACCAGACATGGATGCCCTTTATCATCATTCTTATTCAACATTGTGTTGGAGGTCCTAGCCAGAGCAATTAGGCTAGATAAAGAAATAAAGGTAATTCAGATTGGCAAGGAAGAATTAAAAGTATCTCTATTTGCAGATGAAATGATCTTATACACAGAAACTCTACGGAATCCTCCAGAAACCTACTGAAACTAATAGAAGAGTTCAGCAGAATATCAGGATACAAGATAAACATACAAAAATCAGTTGGATTCCTCTACACCAACAGAAAAAACATCGAAGAGGAAATCACCAAATCAATGCCATTTACAGTAGCCCCCAAGAAGATAAAATACTTTGGAATAAATCTTACCAGAGATGTAAAAGACTTATACAAAGAAAACTACAGTACACTTCTGCAAGAAACCAGAAGAGACTTACATAAGTGGAAGAACATACCTTGATCGTGGATAGGAAGACTTAATATTATAAAAATGTCTATTCCACCAAAAGCGATCTATACATTTAATGCAATTCGGATCCAAATCCCAATGACATTCTTTAATGAGATGGAGAAATAAATCACCAACTTCATATGGAAGGGAAAGAGGCCCCGGATAAATAAGGCATTACTGAAAAAGAAGAACAAAGTGGGAGGCCTTACTTTACCTGATTTTAGAACCTATTATACCACCACAGTAGTCAAAACACCCTGGTACTGGTACAACAGATACATAGACCAACAGAATAGAATTGAGAATCCGGACATAAATCTACCCACATATGAGCAGTTGATATTTGACAAAGGCCCCAAAACAGTTAAATGGGGAAATGACAGTCTTTTTAACAAATGGTGCTGGCATAACTGGATACCCATCTGCAAAAAAATGAAACAAGACCCATACCTCACTCCATGCACAAAAACTAACTCAAAATGGATCAAAGACCTAAATATAAAATCTGAAATGATAAAGATCATGGATGAAAAAATATGGACAATGTTAGGAGCCCTAATACATGGCATAAACAGTATACAAAACATTATAAAGAATGTAGAAGAAAAACAAGATAACTAGGAGCTCCTAAAAATCAAACACCTATGCTCATCCAAAGACTTCACCAAAAGAGTAAAAAGACTACCTACAGACTGGGAAAAAGTTTTTACCTATGACATTTCTGATCAGCGCCTGATCTTTAAAATCTACATGATACTGCAAAAACTCAACTGCAAAAAGACAAATAACCCAGTTAAAAAATGGGCAAAAGATATGAATAGACACTTCCCTAAAGAAGACATTCAGGTAGCTAACAGATATATGAAGAAACGTTCACTATGATTAGCCATTAGACAAATGCAGATCAAAACTACAATGAGATTTCATCTCACTCCAACAAGGCTGGCATTAATCCAAAAAACACAAAATAATGTTAGACAGGCTGTGGAGAGATTGGAACACTTATACACTGCTGGTGGGAATGTCAAATGGTTCGACCACTTTGGAAATCGATTTGGCGCTTCCTTAAAAAGCTGGAAATAGAACTACCATACGATCCAGCAATCCCACTACTTGGAATATATCCTAAAGAAATAAGAGCCTTTACATAAACAGATATATGCACACCCATGTTTATTGCAGCACTGTTTACAATAGCAAAAAGATGGAAGCAACCAAGGTGCCCATCAATGGATGAATGGATAAATAAATTATGGTATATTCACACGATGGAATACTACGCATCGATAAAGAACAGTGAGGAATCTGTGAAACGTTTCCTGACATGGAGGAACCTGGAAGGCATTATGCTGAGTGAAATTAGTCAGTTGCAAAAAGACAAATATTGTATAAGACCACTATTATAAGAACTTGAGAAATAGTTTAAACTGAGAAGAAAACATTCTCTTGTGGTTACTCGAGGGGGAAGGGAGGGAGGGAGGGTGTGAGAGGGGCATTCACTAATTAGATAGTAGATAAGAACTAGTTTAGGTGAGGGGAAAGACAGCACACAGTACAGGGGAGGTCAGCACAATTGGACTAAACCAAAAGCAAAGAAGTTTCCTGAATAAACTGAATGCTTTTAAGGCCAGCATAGCAGGGGCAGGGGCCTGGGGACCATGGTTTCAGGGGACATCTAAGTCAATTGGCATAATAAAATCTATTAAGAAACATTCTGCATCCCACTTTGAAGAGTGGCATCTGAGGTCTTAAATGCTAGCAAGCAGCCATCTAAGATGCATCAATTGGTCTCAACCCACCTGGATCAAAGGAGAATAAAGAACACCAAGGACACAAGGTGATTATGAGCCCGAGAGACAGAAAGGGCCACATGAACCAGAGACTACATCATTCTGAGACCAGGAGAACTAGATGGTGCCCGGCTACACCAGATGACTGCCCTGACAGGGGACACAACAGAGAACCCGTGAGGGAGCAGGAGAGCAGTGGGATGCAGACCCCAAATTCTCCTAAGACCAGACTTAATGGTCTGACTGAGTCTGGAAGGACCCCAGTGGTCATGGAACCCAGACCTTCTGTTGGCCCAGGACAGGAACCATTCCCGAAGCCAACTCTTCAGACGTGGATTGGACTGGACAATGGGTTGGAGAGGGATGCTAGTGAGGCATGAGCTTCTTGTATCAGGTGGACACTTGAGACTATGTTGGCCATCTCCTGCCTGGAGGGGAGATGAGAGGGTGCAGGGGGTTAGAAGCTGGAGAAATGGACACGAAAAGAGAGAGTGGAGGGAGAGAGCCAGCCGTCTCATTAAGGGGGAGAGTAATTGGGAGTGTGCAGCAAGTTGTATATGGGTTTTTATGTGAGAGACTGACTTGATTTGTAAACTTTCACTTAAAGCACAATAAAAATTATTAAAAAAAAAAAAAGAGGAAGACCCTTAACAAGATGGATTGACACAGTGGCTACAACATTGGGCTCAAGCATAGAAACGATTGTGAGGATGGCACAGGACCAGGTAGTGTTTTGTTCTATTGTGCATAGGGTCGCTATGACTTGGAACTGACTTGACGGCACCTAACAACAGATAACAGCTGTGCAATTGATACTGTGGAGTTTGCACAGCACTGCTCAACCTAGAATCTAGTAGAGATTTCTGAAGAAAGCAAGGGAATGTCCTGGAGCCCCTTCACAGGTCCTGCTGTCCCCTTCACAGGTCCAGATTCCTCAGATCATTGATGCCACAAGCTCTCACTTCTCTGAACAATTTAGTAGAGCCCTTTTTGGTTAATTTTTTTCTTTAATTTCAGAAGATATAACATAAAAATCAACAGATATGACTAAAAGCATGCCAAATTCTAAATCAGTAGTACCAGCAAGATGAGCCTTGCTGACGCATTGGTTAAGGGCTTGGCTGCTAACCAAAATATTGGCAGTTCAAACCCAGCCAGCAACTCTATGTGAGAAAGACCTGGAGATCTGCTCTCATAAAGGTTATAGCTGAGGAAACTCTGTGAGACAGTTCTACTTTGTCGCATTGAGTTGCTATGTGTCAAAATCAACCTGATGACACACAACAACAACAGTATTAACAAGTTTTACAGAAATTCATCAAAGATCATAAAATCATTTGGGGATGACAGAGTCACGCAAGGCTCCGAAAAGGAAATGTGCCTTGGTCTGGGCTAGGAAGTGAAATAAACAGCAAAATGAAGAGGGCATCCTAGGCCTGGGGAGGAAGAAGGGAACAGAGCAGAACGAATGAAGTAAAGATAGGCATAGGAAGGCATGCGGTGGAGCATGGTGCAAGAACATCCAAGTCACTGGCACAGTCGCCATAGGACAATCTGAATAAAGATCTGCTGTTGGAAACCTTGGTGGCGTAGTGGTTAAGTGCTACGGCTGCTAACCAAAAGGTTGGTAGTTCGAATCCGCCAGGTGCTCCTTGGAAACCCTATGGGCCACTTCTAGTCTGTCCTATAGAGTCGCTATGAATGGACTCGACAGCACTTGGTTTGTTTTTTTTTTTTTTGGCGGGGGGGTTGAAATGAAAGCTATAACTGTGAATGCAGAAGCCCTTAAGCAAGCAGCAGTTCAAGGTTAGGAAATGTAGCCTTCAGAGAACTAGTGTGTATGGGCTTTTCTAAGCAGATAGCTACAGAGGCAGAATTCATTTTTACAGATAACTCTAAATCCAAAAATTGAGCTTTAAAATTTAAACATTTGGACACAAATTTTTAAAAATGTTTTAACTACAACATATGTATTCGAAATAAATATCCCCGTTTTGGCTATGCTTCCTAACTTATTTTTCATGCCCACTTTATATCCAAAGAATTAAATTGAAAAATTATAGAATATGTATTACTCTCCGTGTTGAGGGATTTCAAAAATGCATAGTTCTAGAAACTGTGCCTAGAATCTTTTTTTTAAAATTATCTCATGGATTTTAGCTTTTGATATTTTGAGGTGATGTCAAGGACACTAAAACCTATTATAATTTAATATTTGCCTGCTTTTCTAACAAGTTTTCATTATTATTTATCTAATTTAAATTATTTATGGTTTATTCCATATTTAACTTTGTTTTTGTTCATCTGCATAACATCTGCATAGAAAATGAAAATTAACCTGGAGTATTTCACTGAGTTAGGAAAAAAAGAAAATATTTCAAACACAGAAGATTTGTCATTATAAACAAATCATTTTATAGAAACTCCTTTGAAGTAGCATTTGGCTTTGATTTTGTAAATGGAGAAATAACATACATCTTTTTTTTTTTTTAATCAAACTAGATTGTTTAAACAGTGACTTTTTTAAGTTTATCCTATTTTTGTAAAAATCTGAGTATCAATAACATCCTTATTTAGGAGTGAGTTCATTTCATTTTTTGACATACTTCATTTGAAATTTTGTCTTATGACCACTTTTGCAAATATTATTTGTTTCAGGGAGAAAGAAACTATGTAGAGATGTCATTAAAGGTGACAAGCTGCCCATGCAGATAATATCTGTGTTTTGTGACTCGACTTGGGTGACGTTACAGTCAAGAATCCTGTCCTCACTTTTTTGACAATCCTTATTTTTTGACAATCTCACATTCAATCCCAGTCTGGCTGACTAATTTGTACTAAACAAATTACAAGGTACAGTAGAATGTCAGCAAAAAAGAGGAAGACCCTCAATGAGATAGATTGACACAGTGGCTGCAACAATGGGCTCAAGTCTAGCAACGATTGTGAGGATGGTACAGGACCAGGCAATGTTTTGTTCTGTTGTGCATAGAGTCTCTATGAGTTGGAACCAACTCGACGGCACCTAACAACAACAACAACAAATCAATAAAGCATCGTATCAAAGGTTTCTTTCTTTAATAATAATGAATAACTGCAAATGCACAAGAATATTTTATAAGTTCCATAAGGGCAGAGACTATGCTTATGTCATTCAGTAATATAGATCTAGTTGTTGTTGTTGTTAGTTGCCTTTGAGTCAATTCTGACTCATGGCAACCACATGTGTGCCAAGTAGAACTGCTCTATAGAGTTTTTAAGACTGACCTTTCAGAAGCAGATCGCCAGGCCTGTCCAGAAATAAAGAAGATGCTCAAAAAATATTTGTTGAGTTCTTTAATTATTTGATGTTGGGATTCTATTACTTGTCCCTCTGATAAAAATTCTGTAATTAAGTCTACAGACTTCTGCTTGACAATTGTAGAATCAGAATAAGAGGATCTACTACTTGATGCCCCACATGTCCGTCAATTTGTCATATTGTGGGGGCTTGTGTGTTGCTGTGATGCTGGAAGCTATGCCACCAGTATTCAGATACCAGCAGGGTCTCCCATGGAGGACAGGTTTCAGCTGAGCTTCCAGACTAAGACAGACTAGTAAGAAGGACCCGGCAGTCTACTTCTGAAAAGCATTAGCCAGTGAAAACCTTATGAATAGCAGCATTGTCTGATAAAGTGCTGGAAGATGAGCCCCCCAGGTTGGAAGGCACTCAAAAGATGGCTGGGGAAGAGCTGCCTCCTCAAAGTAGAGTCGGCCTTAATGACGTGGATGCAGTAAAGCTTTCGGGACCTTCATTTGCTCATGTGGCATGACTCAAAATCAGAAGAAACAGCTGCAAACATCCATTAATAATTGGAACCTGGAATGTACGAAGGATGAATCTAGGAAAATTGGAAATTGTCAAAAATGAAAAGGAACACAAAAACATCAATATCCTAGGCATTAGTGAGCTGAAATGGACTGGTATTGGCCGTTTTGAATTGGACAATCAAATAGTCTACTATGCTGGGAATGACAACTCAAAGAGGAATGGTGTTGCATTCATCGTCAAAAAGAACGTTTTAAGATCTATCCTGAAGTACAATGCCGTCAGTGATAGGATAATATCCATAGGCCTACAAGGAAGACCAGTTAATACAACTATTATTCAAATTTACGCACCAACCACTAGGGCCAAAGATGAAGAAATAGAAGATTTTTATCAGTTGCTGCAGTCTGAAATTGATTGAACATGCAATCCAGATGTATTGATAATTACTGGCGACTGGAATGCGAAAGTTGGAAACAAAGAAGAAGGATCAATAGTTGGAAAATATGGCCTTGGTGACAGAAACAATGCTGGAGATTGAATGATAGAATTTTGCAAGACCAGCGACTTCTTCATTGAAAATACTTTCTTTCACCAACATTAACGGTAACTATACACACGGATCTCGCCAGATGGAACGCACAGAAATCAAATTGACTACATCTGTGGAAAGAGGTGATGGAAAAGCTCAATATCATCAGTCAGAGCAAGGCCAGGGGCTGACTGTGGAACAGACCATCAATTGCTCATATGCAAGTTCAAGCTGAAACTGAAGAAAATCAGAGCAAGTCCACAAGAGCGAAAATATGACCTTGAATAAATCCCACCTGAATTTAGAGATCATCTGAAGAATAGATTTGACACATTGAACACTAGTGACCGAAGACCAGACGAGTTGTGTAATGACATCAAGGACATCATCCATGAAGAAAGCAGGAGATCACTGAAAAGACAGGAAAGAAAGAAAAGACCAAGGTGGATGTCAGAGGAGACTCTGAAACTTGCTCTTGAGTGTCGAGCAGCTAAAGCAAAAGGAATAATTGATGAAGCAAAAGAACTGAACACAAGATTTCAAAGGGCCTCTCAAGAAGACAAAGTAAAGTATTATACTGACATGTGCAAAGAGCTAGAGATGGAAAACCAAAAGGGAAGAACACACTCGGCGTTTCTCAAGCTGAAAGAACTGAAGAAAAAATTCAAACCTCGAGTTGCAATAGTGAAGAATTCCATGGGGAAAATATTAAACGACGCAGGAAGCATCAAAAGAAGATGGAAGGAATACACAGAGTCATTATACCAAAAAGAATTAGTCCATGTTCAACCATTTCGAGAGGTGGTATATGATCAGGAACCAATGGTACTGAAGGAAGAAGTCCAAGCTGCTCTGAAGGCATTGGCAAAAAACAAGGCTCCAGGAATTGATGGAATATCAATTGAGATGTTGCAACAAACAGATGCAGCGCTGGAGGTGCTCACTCGTCTATGCCAAGAAATATGGAAGACAGCTTCCTGGCCAACTGACTGGAAGAGATCCATATTTATGCCTAGTCCCAAGAAAGGTGATCCAACCAAATGTGGAAATTATAGAACTATATCATTAATATCACACGCAAGCAAAATTTTGCTGAAGATCATTCAAAAACGGCTGCAGCAGTATGTCGACAGGGAACTGCCAGAAATTCAGGCCAGTTTCAGAAGAGGACATGGAACCAGGGATATCATTGCTGAAGTCAAATGGATCCTGGCTGAAAGCAGAGAATACCAGAAGGATGTTTACCTGTGTTTTATTGACTATGCAAAGGTATTCGACTGTGTGGATCATAACAAACTACGGATAACACTGCGAAGAATGGGAATTCCAGAACACTTAATTGTGCTCATGAGGAACCTTTACATAGATCAAGAGGCAGTTGTTCAGACAGAACAAGGGGATACTGATTGGTTTAAAGTCAGGAAAGGTGTGCATCAGGGTTGTATTCTTTCACCACACCTAGTTAATCTGTATGCTGAACAAATAATACAAGAAGCTGGACTATATGAAGAAGAACGGGGCATCGAGATTGGAGGAAGACTCATTAACAACCTGCATTATGCAGATGACACAACCTTGCTTGCTGAAAGTGAAGAGGACTTGAAGCACTTGCTAATGAAGATCAAAGACCACAGCCTTCAGTACGGATTACGCCTCAACATAAAACAAAAATCCTCACAACTGGACCAATGAGCAACATCATGATAAACGGAGAAAAGATCGAAGTTGTCAAGGATTTCATTTTACTTGGATCCACAATCAACAGCCATGGAAGCAGCAGTCAAGAAATCAAAAGACGCATTGCATTGGGCAAATCTGCTGCAAAGGACCTCTTCAAAGTGTTGAAGAGCAAAGATGTCACTCTGAAGACTAAGGTGCGCCTGACCCAAGCCATGGTATTTTCAATCACATCATATGCATGTGAAAGCTGGACAATGAATAAGGAAGACCAAAGAAGAGTTGACACCTTTGAATTGCAGTGTTGGCGAAGAATATTGAATATACTGTGGACTGCCAAATGAACAAACAAACCTGTCTTAGAAGAAGTACAACCAGAATGCTCCTTAGAAGCAAGGATGGCGAGGCTGCGTCTTACATACTTTGGACATATTGTCAGGAGGGATCAGTCCCTGGAGAAGGACATCATGCTTGGCAGAGTACAGGGTCAGTGGAAAAGAGGAAAACCCTTAATGAGGTGGATTGACACAGTGGATACATCAATGAGCTCGAGCATAGTAACAATTGTAAGGACGGCGCAGCACCGGGCAGTGTTTCGTTCTGTTGTTCATAGGGTCACTATAAGTCGGAATGGACTCGACATCACCTAACTACAAGAACAACAACACTACTTGATGAGCCACTGAGCTGTGACAGTCAAAGGATTTGTCCCTATATAGAGGTGAACAATCGACTTGATGGCACTGGGTTTAGAGGTGAACATGCAAGAAGATCAGGATGCTTGTGCAGTTAATAAGGACTCTCCCACCCAAGGTGAAGACAAAGGTAAAGTTTGAGCTCCTCTTTCATAGGTTCTAGGCAAATCTTCCTACCCGTCAATATCATTTTCCTTGGGCTGGAGTAGAGTACAACTGATTGAGGTTTTAGCTTTCTTAAGTTACATTCACATTTCAGTCATGCCTCCTTGATTCTATACCCCAGTGACCCCAAGTCTCCCAGATACACATTTAGAAACCTTTTCTTGGAGGACATCTTCAACTGACTTACATCCTCCATTATGCATTGACTCTTAATAGTCTTACGCTTCAGGTTCTGGGAGCAGCTAACTGTGTCCTTATTTTCAGTCGCTGCTATGTCTGAAGTTCTGTTAAGGCCACAGCTTTGAATAGGCAATAGCAAGCAGATGAGGTGAGATTTAGCCTTAGCTTCTGGTTGTATTGCATTAAAATAAACCTCAAGTGGGTCTCTGTCATTCTTAGCTTGTCTTAGGATTTTGTTGTCTAGAACATTGTATAAAATTAATAGGCCAGCAGGTGGGGCTTATAAGACATCTAATTGTACACAGATACACTCATTTTGCTTTTATTACATTAAGATGTTGTCATTATTGCTGTTGTTAGCTGCTGTCAAGCCAGTCCCAATTCATGACAACCCCATGCACAAGGGAAAAGAACACTGCCTTGTTGAGCACCATCCCGTAATCAGTTGTGTTCAGACTGTTGTGATCAGTATTATAAAATCACAATGAGAGGTTTTCCTGGATTTTTGAAAAGTTTAATAATTTTAACCAGAGCACTTAGAGGCATGTTTAGTACACCCCCTTTAGGAAAGCACCCCCCCAAAATTTTTTTTTTGCTGTCTAGTTGATTCCGACTCATAGCAACCCTGTAGGACAGAGTAGAACTGCCCCATAGGGTTTCCAAGGAGCGGCTGGTGGATTCGAACTGAGAACCTTTTGGTTAGCTGCTGAACACTTAACCCCTGTGCATCAGGGCTGTAAAAACAGTCAGGAAAGCATTTTTCCACCTGCTATTTATCTACCTCCTTTCTATTTCTTTCTCCTCCCTTTGCTTCCTTTTGGTTACTTCACTAAACAATAAAGCCAGAAAGCAGACAACAACAACAACAAAAAAAGAGTTGATCAAATTTTAATTCATTGATTTCAGGAGCAACTTCTCAAGTTATACATTAGTCCAACAATCATGTTGAGTTTTTTGAACAATTTTCTTGATGACTTGAAGCAATAAATGAAGCTCTTTCTAATAATTGTCTCTACAGAATAGTGATTATTATATTTTCTACAATGCTGTATACTGTATAGCTTTTTGAAATACCTACAAAGCAAGATAACTGCAAACCTGACTAAAACTGTAGGTTTAATTTATACTTTAATATATGATGCAAATCAGTGCCACATTTCTATAATCTGTCAACTTTCTATTAGACGAATTACATATTGTGTGAGCATTCGCCACAGTCTCTACATGGTCAAATGGAGTTTGCCAGAGTGTCTATGCAGTTTTTTGGATATCTAAAAGTGAGGAAGCCAAGTAGTGACTCTAGAATTCTATAGCCGAGACACAAGAGAAGTAATTTTAACCTAGAAAAGTAACAGTGGTTGTTATTGTCATCCACCTCCATGGAGAAGAATCTCAAGATTACTTCCACCTGCTTTTGAATAGCACCATCTCCTGTCAGTTTCACTGCCATTAGCTACAAAATGCCCCCAAGCCAACTGACCACGAATGGGGCTATTTTGTATTACAATTTTATTATTGAAGAAGGCCTACCAACAGAAACTATTCCGTCTAGTGGTAGTTAAGCACAGTATTGGCATGTTCCTGAGACCATGCCATGGTCGTGGTACCATAAGCCATGCTATTGGCATGCAGGAAGATACTTGGTTTTCAGGTTGCTTTTGCCTCCTGTGAATGGATCAAGTCACCTCAAAAACTGTACGAAAACAGTAATTTATATGCAAATTGGATGTATGTTAAGAAAAATGAGAAGATAGGATATAGTCCAGTTCAACATCATTTGAAATTGAAATTGATCTATTAGAAGGGTGCTCCTGTCTACTCTGATCCTCTCAGCAATGTTACAACAATGTTAGAACCCAGGCTAGAGAGAATCAATTTGAAATGGAAACTGCTTTTCAGATAGGCTATATAGATAGAAAGTAGTGGATACATATATACATACATATATATATATATGTCACACATCTTTAAAAAAAATAAAATGAAATTCTTGACCTCCCTTCACTCCCCTCTAGCTATTGATATATTTATCTACTCTCTATTCACAGGAAAACTCCCTCCCAGAAATGATTACACCACTTCTCTCTACTCCCCTACTGCCTCCATTCAGTGTGTTTTATCCCCACCACTCCACTGAAGATGTCCTAAGTAAGTGGTCACCAACACCATTACCTTTGTTGAATCCATTGAACAATTCTCCATTCACGTTTTACTTGATCTCTCAGCCACATTTGCTGCCTTTCTTCTCTATATTTGTACACATTAAAGGTTGACCAAGGTGATCCATTGAGGGCAGAAAGAAAATATTAAAACTTCTAATTTAGATTTATTTTTATTTAAAAAATAAGAAACAAATTAAATTTCAGTGGCTAAGAGCTATGCTGCTAACCAAAAGGCTGGTAGTTTGAATCCACCAGCCACTCCTTGAAAACCCTTTGGGGCAGCTCTACTTTGTCTTAAAGGGTCGCTGTGAGTCAGAATTGACTCCACGGCAAGGCAGGATTTTTGGTGTTTGTTTGTTTGTTTAGTACTTAGTAAATTATTAGACACTGGTGGTTCTTACTTAGCGCATAAGACGGATGACCGCAATCACAGAAAGGGAAGAAAAAAAAAATTGCCGTAAGAGTCAATTCTAACTCACAGTGACCCTATAGGACAGAGTAGAGCCGCCCCATAGAGTTTCCAAGGCTGTAAATCTTTACAGAAGCAGACTGCCACATCTTTCTCCCTCAGAGCAGCTGGTGGCTTCAAACTAACCTTTTGGTTAGCAGCCAAGCACTTAACCACTGCGCCACCAGAATCCTCCCTCATTTCTAATGCAACCCCCAAATAATCTCAATCCCAAACTGCGTGGTCTGTGATTACCAAAGTCTGTCTTTCCAGCTCACTTTCTCTGAGAAACTGAATACAACTTTCTTTGACCCCAGCAGGACTATAATCTTATGTATATTATTATCTTTTTTCTCTTCCTCTCTCTTCTCATATCTTCAGTTTCATTCTTGTTCAAAATTAAATATAAAGCAATCATTATAATCACTCTACAAATCAGTATGCTGTTATCATTTTCATGTATTTTCTTCAGTCTTTTTTCCAGATATATAACTGTGATCATATCATATATTTCATATTTTACCTTTACTCACCAATTTATGATAATCAGTTCTAAAATCATTGCAAATGTTATACAGTCACCTTAATGTCTACACAACATTCCATATCTGACTCTTTCTGCTAGTCTTCCCCCAGCATGATAACTGCAGCCTCAACCCCACCAAAGCTGGCATGGTGAAGGAAGGAGGGCAGAGGAATGTTAGAAGAGGTTTTAACTCAGCATTTCACTCTCTGACTTTGACAGATGTTTCAAGCTGACTGCTTCTCCTCTATGTGCTTTCTTGAGCCCATGAGAGGCTCCTCCACTGGGCCCTTTTACCTTCAAATCCCGTAACATGGACAATGCATTCTGGTCCTCTACTAACCTACTCCTGTTTGTCTGGTTGTTATTCTACATAACTCTGACCATTGAATTCCCTCACTCTCTCTTTTGGGCAAGATCTAAAACAGATTTCTTCAGGCTTGTTCTCTCATGCGGGGTAAAGGCTGAGCTCCATCCTGCTGGCTTAGAGCACATTAGCTTTTCCAGGTATGATTCAGGTTTCCCCTTCCCCTCAGTCTTATCACCTCTTGGGCCTGGAGTGCAAGTTGGAATTCACAACATGACAACAGTTCTCCACCAAGAAAATTTTCTCAAAAGCTCTCTCTGTACTCTCTGACCTCTTTCTATATCCTTGATCTGGCCAAGGGGCCCAAGAGTCATGAAAGTTTTCTTTACAACTTCTGAATCTAGCTGACATTCACTTTGGTATCTGATATCTATACTATTGCTGCCTTAATAAAAATTGGGCAAGAAGAATCTTGTTTACACATTCAATTAAAATAACCTGCAATATTAATGTAATTCTTTCTGATAAGCTGAAGCCAGGAAAGCCCAACTAGAGAAGAAAATGAGTCATTCCATGTAGACAGTTTGGCACAACTTCAAAAAGAAAATGAAAGGGAGGGAGGAAAAGAAAGTGAAGGAGAAGCTATAGCAAGATAATCACAGCCTGCTGGGAAACGGCAATCGCAGCCCTGATAGATGATACTTCTTTACAAGAAACAGCTTTGAACCAACCATGCAGCAACCACATGCAGTAACAGGCTCCGCAGGGAATGAGAAGGAGCCTCAAATCAGAGTTTCCTTTCTGTGTGGTGACCAAAAGGCTATAGGTACAATTCCTACTTCACTTGTTCCATCAACGCCTACGAATTAAGCAAAACTATAAATAACTGTATCATCATTATTATAGAAGACTACAGGGTAGTAATAGTAATTAATTTTAACACTATTAAAATTGGTTAGGTAATCCCATTATTTTAAATGTGCGAGCTTTTATTTTTACTGGGCAACTAAGGGTAATTTTAGGCTTAGCTCTAGAATATACCTCATGACTTTTTTTAAAAGACCTATAATAAATGAAATTTAACAGAAGTCCAAATTAAATTTCAATTAAAGCAACACCAGATGCTAAAACAACCTGAATGACAAGCAAAAATAGTGGACAGTATAAAATTCAAATACTCCAAAATATATCAGATTACTGCAATAATATATTAAATTTACAAAAGGGAATGTAATGTTAAGGAATGAAAAAAAAGACGTTGTTTAAAACAAAAACTGTACTCAAATGAATATCTATACATGCATTTTCATAGTAGCACGAAGCACAATAGCCAAAAAGTGGAAACAACTCAAATGCCCATCAATGGATAAATGGATAAAACAAACTGAAATATCCATACAACGGAATATTATTCAGCCATAAAAAGGAATAAAACACTGATACATGCTAAAACATGAATGAACCGTGAAAACATGCTAACTGAAAGAAGCCAATTACCTAGGGTCACATACTGCATGATTCCATTAACATGAAATATCCATGACAGATAAACCCATAGAAACAGAAATCAGATTAGTGGTTGCCAAGGGCTGGGGAAGGAGGAGTGGAGAGTGGGGAGTAACCTGCTTAGTGAATAGTGTTTTCTCTTGCAGTGAGAAAAAAGAAAAAGTTATTGATTCACTGCATTCAGCACAAAGCAGAGGGAAAAGGCCAGCCACTGAAAATGAGACCCAACAAGAGCAGGAATTTAAAGCCATCATGAAAACCCTCAATCACTTAAGAATCGCAAAAATCTAACAGTGACATTGGATCTCCCCTAGAATACACAACAAAAAAGTCACAGAAATTTTATCTAAATTTCAAAGGAGGGAGGTCAGAGGATGGGACCATTAGGTGGTGTCTGGGTTATAATTAGTTAAAGAATATGCACAAATTAGATGGGTTTGTGCAGGCAATCTTTTCTACCTATTAATTAAAAAAAATTAATTATAGCTCCCTAAATTAACATATTAAAGAGTCATTACCCATTCATTGCATTTCACTCCTTCAGTATTTAGGCAAAGTCTCAAACTGAACTTTTATGTGCCAATAGCCTTAAACCAAGGTTGGTAAAAAAAAAAAAAAAAAAAATTTTTTTTTTTTTTTTTTTACTATGAGCAAAATATGGAAAAGTCTTTTAATGCCTTTAGTCTAGATTTCTCATGCTGTGGTCTACTAAGGAACTACATTTAAATAACTAAGATACTTGTAAAAATCGAAGGTTTCTGAGTCATACCTCAGACCTCTTAAATCTGAATTCTATGCACCAGGCCTAGAGATCAGCTTTTTAACACTCTTTCCAGATGATTCTAAACCCATTGCCATCGAGTCAATTCCAACTTATAGTGACTCTACAGGACAGAATAGAACTGCCCCATACAGTTTCCAATGAGTGCCTGGTGGATTCGAACTGCTGACATTTTGGTTAGCAACTGTAGCCCTTACCCACTATGCCACCAGGGTTTCCAGATGATTCTTAGGCATACTAAAATTTGAAAACCACCACTTTAGCTCTGTGATCTCCAAAGTAGTGGGTACTTCATGGTGTTCATAATAATCCACTGGGAGCATGAGAAAATATTTGAACTTCTTCATGTAACTTTTTTTTTTAATCTAAAAATAAGAAAGCTTTACTGGTATTTAATACATAGAGTAGTCTAGACACCACACTGTGAAGCAACCAGAAGGAAGAATAAATTCCACTTCAGAGAGGATTTGATGATCTCACCCTTCCACATTCATTGACTAGCAGCCTTTGTGATCCATTGTAGTTACTTGATTTGGGATCTCATCAATATTGTTGCATTTATAAAAACAAGACTATAAATAGTAGAATATTTATAATATTTGGCAAGACATGAGAAGTAATCAGAAAATTCCTTTATACTATGTAAGAGCACTTTAAAACTGAAGTGTTTGGCATGACTAAATTGACTGACACAGATCTGAATCAATTTCCCCTCTGCCCTAAATCCCTGCTTCTTCTTTCAGAATATTTGCACCTCCACCTTTTTGGGGGTGAACAGCTATGCGGTTATGCTTACTTAAGTTAATGATAAGAAATGTTCCAGGAAGAGAATGACAAAAATGTTCTATTCTCAGGAGAAAATGTTTATGCAAAATGTTATCAGAAGAATGCTTACTCACTTTGCCCCCAGGAAGTCTGTGATGAAAAATAGATTAACTGACATTACAAAAGGTTTACTTGTGGCTCATGTGTAACTCCCAGTGTTCATGTATAAAAATCTCTCTCCTTTCAGACTTTGGAGCATTTTGTTCTCAGAACTAGATGTTACCCAATTAGCAAATTGTACTTCTCTCAAATAAAACTCTGCTTTTACCCTTAGCAGACTCAGAGATTTTTTTCTCTTTGACAATACCACAACAGGTTCACTGGTTATCTCAAGTCAAGGACTTAAAAACGTTTGTCTGCATAAATATGAATTAATCATCGTTCTTTTATAAAGAGTTCCAAAGTTGTTCTTCTTTGCTGGATAAGTAGCCTTCAGTAATCTGTATCTAACAAATATTTTTGACAAAGCAAACATGCTTAATAAGACCCTTCATGATAAAGCTGATGTTTTAACAATGAGTGACATACCAATTTGTTTTCAAAATGAAATGTTTTGAAAATGAATGCTTGGGAATGTTTCCATTGTTATATAATTTTCTTTCTAAAAATGATGAATGTGTATATCACATAAAAACTCACATCTTCACACTTCAAAAATTCAGAAACAATATTCTAATATGTTCTCAAATTTTGCAAGTAAAACATCTCAGAAGATTCTAAAAACTACTTTGTTTTAATACAGATAGATGACATCTTTTAATTGGCATGCCAGAAAAATGTATTAATATCAAGTAATATGGAAATTTAGTACTTCTTCATTTAAAAATTTGCAAAATTATGTATAAATCTTAGATGGATTCCATAATTTAATAAATGCAGCATATGATAAATTTCTTTTTTCCTATTTTGATTTGTTTTCCTTGTGAGGTATTAAGTATTGAAATAAACTGACCTTAGAATCAGCCCTTCAAATAACTGGATCACAAAGTGATCAACTGTTGTTTTTTTTTTAATAAAACAAATGTAAACCATAACAAATGTAAACATAAGACATAAAACAAATGCATTTCATGAAGAGATTACTCAAGTAAACATCACTCGGGTCAAGATGCTGAATATTACCACAGGGTAATCACTGGTCCAACTATTTTTCTGATAATGACTTTCTGTTTTTCTTGTAGTTTTTGTTTGTTTTTTTATTGTGCTTTAGGTAAAAAGTTTACAGCTCAAGTTAATTTCTTCTACAAAAATTTATACACTTTTTTTGTGACATTTGTTCCAGTCCCCACAATATGACAGCACACTCTCCCTTTCCACCCTGGGTTTTCTCTGTCTGTTCAACCAGCTCCTCTCCCTTCCCGCCTCCTCATTCTGCCTCTGGATAGGAGCCGCCCATTTGGGCTTGTGTATCTGCTTGAACTAAGAAGCACACTCCTCATGTGTAATATTTTTTGTGTTATATTTCTGTCTAATCTTTGTCTGAAGAGTGGGTTTTGGAATGATAAACCAATTATTTTTAATAATGAGATAATTTAAATTATATTTCTGTTAATAATGATACTAGAATTTTAAATAAAAGCAAAAAATTCCTATACATTTAATTTTTTAATGTTTATTTCACTTTTATCTGTGCTTTAAATTTGTATGTGTGTAGTTATTTTATAATGTACAATAACATACTATGTACTTTTAAAATAAATAAAAGTAACAGTTTGGAGATGTGTGCTTTAAAATGTTTAAACTAGAGGTACCATTCGGAATGTTTGGAAACTACTGCTTCAGATGATAACACTTGAATTGGCATAGTTATACGTTCTTGTTAAAACAAAGATAGAAGAGAAGAAACAAAAATTCCCTTTTCCACGTCATTAAACATAAAACCATTTTATTTACATTTAAGTAACTTGGTGGAGTTTATGCTGGCGAGACTTCATCATGAACCATTCAACATGCATAGTATCCCTGCTCTCAGGTCTGCTTTCTCACACCAGCCTGATTAACTCTCCAGCTTAGGAAACTGGTTCCACAATACACGGACTTGCCTACTTCTGTTCTGTAGAGATAACAGTTTATCAGTGCTGTGGTAATCATATCTGTGTGAAATTCCTTTTCAAATCTATGGCCTACAACAGTTTCAGGGAGAGAAAAAAATCTATAAGCTGTCCGAAAAAACATTTGATTTAGATTCAAGTCTTAAAAATTGTTGAGCCCAATTTAAGTTTTTGTAGCACTGTGTTTTATCGAAGATGCCCTTTGCTAAAAATGTTTTCACTTTGTTTCTCCCAAAACACCAATGTACGTTTATAGATATCTCCTTTAAAAATCCTAAACTTTATCTCACTTATAGCTTGTTTTGTTTTGTGTTTTCTTTACTAGAGACATGCAGGCCTCAGTATAGCCTCACTACCTATGGGTCTATTGACAAGATTTTGATCAGAAAAATAGATGCAAACAGGCATAGCTTAAATGGAAAACAATTCACCAAGGAAATAACAACCTATCTACTCCTTTGATTTGGTGCTCTTGGTCAAGATTGCAGACTGCCTGTAGTGTTTACAGGCATGAGCTTCGTGTCTTTTCTAGCATCTATGGAAGGATTTGGTAGAATAAACACAAGCATGAGCTTCACAGTGTGCATCTGTGGACTCACATTCTGTACCTGCCACATTTTAGCAGTAACTAAATAGACAGAGTTGGCGTAGTGGTTAAGTGCTATGGCTGCTAACCAAAGGGTTGGCAGTTCGAATCTGCCAGGCACTCCTTGGAAACTCTATGGGGCAGTTCTACTCTGTCCTATAGGGTCGCTATGAGTTGGTATCGACTTGACGGCACTGGGTTTGGTTTTTGGTTTAAATAGACAGATCAAGCTTTCTTTTCTGGTTCTTCATATATGAGGGAATGTTCAAAAAATCTACTTCACAAAATTAATTAAAGGATGATATGAAATAAGCTATGCTAAGTATCTTGTGGCTAGAGGTGGTAGGTAGGATCCCGGTATCTCATTTAATTGTTCTATTCTTTGCACCACCCATGGCCACCCTTCTGGGTAATTTGCTTAATAAATGGTAACTCTTCACTGTGGCTTCTTCCAGTTCCAATATCCCTAGAAATAATATTAGTAAAATCTGAGTTCCCACTGTGAAGAACTAATTTCTCTTGATGCTGACTCTCACGACACAGATGTCAGCCCTTTTGGCCTCCTTAGGGACCTCATTCCATCAGCAATGCCCTTTCTGTGTCTACCCTCAGCCTCTCCCTCTCCATCAGCCATTAGTGCATTCAGGGCTCTGTCCACTTAAATGGAAATACAAAGTTCCTTGGAAGTTCAGACCACCTCCCATCTCCTCCACCCCCTCAAAGCAGAATTTTTTGTTTGCTGATTGGTTCGTTAAGAGGCATAACTCACTTGCCTGTGAATTCTCATTTCCCATTTACTCCTCACAGTAGTGTCACTAGAGGGGCACAGGGGATGTGGTCCACACTGGGTGACACTGTCAGAGGGGGTGATGCCAAAATGACTGTCTACAAAACTTTCGTGCAGCGTTTCAGCAGAAATTTATTATTTTTTATAAAAAATCCCTGTAGTTAGTTAAAACATTTTTCATAAACCCAGCTTACGTGTATCAGTATACCTATAAGGCTAAAACTCCTGTGCTAATTTACATTTTTGAACCTTCTAATGTGCTCTGGTCAGAGCTGTCATTATTACCCCATTACAAAGAAAACAATGATGCTTTAAATCACATAGTTTCTCTGCATGTGCTACAAGCCCATGCTATTGTTTTCATTACCACTGATGTTTTTACAGTCACTAATTTTGTCAAATTTTCTGATGTTTTAGCCACAATATTGTGGTAATTAGCATGGGAGGGGAGTAACCGCATGAGTTACCACACCAGGTGACACAAATCCTAGTGATGCCACTGGCTCCTTATTCTACAGTAACCTCTCCTGGCACCCACAACTGGATCCTGAAACACCTCTCCCCTCATACCAATGACCTCTCTGCTGCTAACTCCAATGGAGCTTTTCAGTCATTATCTGATAGAACCTCTCCATCACATACCATACAGTCGTTTATGTCTCACTTCTTGAAATGCACTTTTCCTTGTCTTCGGTGATCTCACCCACATGGCTCTTCTGCCCCATCTCTAGGCTTTTCCTTTTATCCAGCCTAAAGCTCCTTCTCAGTCTCTTTATGAGTTTATTTTTGCTGCCTATCACATTTGTGTTGATGTTCCTCAGGGTTCCGGCCTCCTCCCTTTGATTTTCTCGCTTCATAGTCCCTCCCTGGCCTTCTATCAAAATCTATACCCTAAAGCAAAGTCAAGTTGCTGCACTTTGCACACCCTACCACTAAGGAAGAGGTAACATATATTTTGGAATTTTGGAGGCAACATATATCACATATGGGTCTGCTACACTAACATATTTACTGAGTATTTGTTAGGTTGCTGATATTGAGTGAGGCCCAGAGGAAGAAAGAGCTCTGTAGCAGGTCCAGGGTTTGTGGGTTCTATTGCCAATTGTGTGGGTTTTTTAGTGGGTTTATTGCCAATTGAGCCTTGTGACCCAGCAGATCCAATGGTGCTAGAAGTATCTGTGGCAGATGAGAACACTGTGTAGAGTCTCTAGCATTCCTCAGGAAGAGAATCACAGTGCAGACCTCTAGGTTTGGGGGACAAAGCTATACTAAATGCTACCAGGCCCCAATAGAGAGCAAGTGCCTCACCATGGGACCCCAAGTGACCTGAAAGCCTGAACTGCCCATTATGAACTAGATGTAGTCTGAGCTATCAAACTATAAATTTATAATGGGGGAGGATCTTTCTTATCAAAAAGATGTGGTTTATATCAGATCTAGCTGGAGCAGGTTCTGAAGGTACAAATGAGTTAAATAAGTGGATGGCCCAGATTTTCTTGAGAACTTTTCCTGCTTCACTACCATCTCTGCTTCATACCTTATGGCCTCATAAGGAATTCCACTTGACCAAGGAAGAAAAAAACTGAGCCAGGTTCAGAGGTGCATCTATACAATATGTAGGCACCAACTGAATGTAAACTGCTGTAGAATCACAATCCTTAGGGTGGCCCTGAAGAACTATGAGGAAGATAAATTTTCCCAGTGGGCAGAACTTCAAGCCATACACCTGGTTGTTCACTTTGCCTGGAAATGTGAATGCTCATCTGAGGTCATAAGATAGGAGTTCTCTGTAATCACGTGGTAGTAAGGGTTAAATTGTGTCCCCACGAAAGACTCATTGATGTCCTAACCCCTGCTACCTGTGAACCTAACTTTACTTGGAAACATTTGGAAAGCATGGTCTTTGAACATGCTTTCAGTTAACACAAGGTCATACTGGAGCAGAGTGGATCCTAATCCCATCTAAGTGGTGTTTTATAAAAGAGAAAAACAGAGAGACAGAGCAAGACAGGGAAAGGACAGCCACATGATGATGGAAGTAGACAAAGCTGCAAGACAAGGAATGCCAAGAATTTCTGGGAGCCTCCAGAAGCTAGGAGAGAGGCATGGAACATTTTCTCTCTCAGAGCACTCTGACTCCAGAGTCTGATAGCCTCCAGAACTGTGGGACAATTATTTCTGTTTTTGTAAAGTCACCCACTTTGTGGTATTTGTTCTAGCAGCCCTAAGAAAATAATATAGATGGGCAATATGAGCTACTAAAAAAAAAAAAAAAAAAAAAAATTTGAGTACCGCCTGATTTTCTGTTTGCTCCATTTGTTGTTAGTTTGGACCATAATTTTGGATATATTGAAATAATATATGGTTCATAGTTATATAATTATGTCCCCCTACACAAAACCCAGCCATTAGATATTAGTCTTGAGGTGTATTGTACCAGGAAGCTGAGGGTGAGTTCAAAGAAGTTACGGAGTAAAAAATAAAAAGCTTATATTATAGAGAAACTCCCATTCAACAGAGTAAGGAAGGAGATAGATTGTCAGAGGGCAAGCTGAAAGGGCCAGGAGGTGCCAAGAATAAAGCAAAAAGATGGGATAACAGGATACTCATTACTCTTTCAGAGTCCAAATACCAAGAGGCAATAACACTAAAGGATAAGATAGGGGAAAGTTGAAATTAGACCCACTTACCAACAGGGATTCTAAGAGAAAATCATCTGCCTCAATATGGGACAGGTGCAGCAAAACAGAAATTGTGGGGGGGACATTTGGGCAGAAGGAGGTCTGAGAAAGCACCTCCTCCCAGAGACAGCCTTGACTCCATGGGTTGTGAAAAATATCCAGGCATTCACACATACCCTGGACAAGGAAGGTAGCTAAGAGTTGAAGCCAGTGAGTCTCCCTAGTGTCATTATGATGAGAGATGAGGTTATTCAAGGCCTTGATAGATGACATACCTAAGTCTCAGAGAATCTACAAGTTCCAAGATAAGGCCAGCTCAGCGGATGGAGACAACATTTCCCCTATACATTGACCTTGCAGAGAAACTGGAAAATGCATGTCACCAACACCAAATGCAACATAGCATAAGTGAGTAGCAAATATACACTGGAAGGGCAAGGCAAGAGTGAATTCAGACCACAGCAGGGGACGCTCACTTAGACAAATCACCCTTCCCTTTCTCAATGAAAACAAGTAAACTTCCTCCTACATCCAGAAGCCACTTTGGAATATAATATATTCAAATTTATCAGACATTAGAACTTTGAATGGATTGAGTATTAATCAGAAAAACAGTCTGTTTTAAATTTGAAGACAGTAAGAAATCTTTAATCAGCAAGTTTATGTTCCCCTACATTTCCATAAGCCTTCCACTTCAGCTGCTACCAAGCAAAATAGAATCTTGAGAACAAAATGTTACAGAAACTTTAAAATTCTCTTTTTGTCAAGTTTGCTTCTAAGTTTCTAAGTGTATGAGTCATCCCAAAAGGTCAGATTGTCAGAAGGATGAAATATCCACAAATTAGAGATCTTACTCACTATCAAGCTTTACTAATAATTTCAAGACTGCACACAATCAAGTTGACAACCAATGTCACAAAACTGTGTGTATTAATTGTTTAATGAGAAAATAGTTTAGTCTGTAAACCTTCATCTAAGGTAAAATTACAATAAAAAAGAAGGATACATACAATCAAGAGGCACAGTCAAAGCAGGGGCATCTCATATGCCTGGTGCATTGTCTAGCTCAGAGTAACAAATGAGGTCTCTAAGTGAAGTTTGTAGGTCACTTTACACAGCAAGAAGGGTTTGGGCTAGGAAACATTTTGCATCCAGACCTTTACAGAGGCAGTATGACATTTCCAAGAAATCACGCCTCATAAATCCATAGATTTTGGGTTTATCATAAGCAACCCTAAACCAGAGACACCCTTCTAAAACAATTTATAGATGTTGATTCTCCTCCTAATAACACTATTATTCTATTTACCAGGAGCTCCAGCAATTGGCATGTTTACAAAGATATTAAGGCATGTCATCTATCCTCTGTCTTTCTCTGAGAACATACACCCCAGTAATTGGAAGAGGAATGGGTCACAGGCCAGCTGTTTAAATTTCTTCCTCTTTGGTGCACTGATTTAAATTTCAACCCGCTGCACATGTCTTTTTTTTAAACAGATCATCTGGAGCAAGGTGGTCAGACTCTGAAATACAGATGTGCTAATCACATATGTTTCTTTTAAACTCCATTGACAAAAATAGTTACTGTGTTCACTGAAATCCAAATACTAAGGTCAACTTACATCCTTCAATCTATCATTTATAAATCCTTGGGAGTAAAGCCTTGTTACGGTTCTCTGTTCTCAAAGTCATTGATTTGGAGCATTTGGTCACAAATAGATCTAAGGCAAAGAAGTTTCAGATTGATATTAGATGCCCCCATATTCATGTCAGAGAATTTTTGACTGTCCATGAATTAAAAGAAAATCTTGCATTCCTGCCTTTTCTATAGCTATTTTCCATTGTTGCTGCTGAGAAATAATAGGAGAGGGAATTTGAGGCTACCCCCTTCATACAAGACTCTGGACACACAATCCTACATTTTATTTCTTGGAGAATTGAAAATCATATTCTTTAGCACATTGCTCAGTTAAATCGGAATACTCAGCTGAGTCAAACAGCTTTGGAGATTGCAGCCCATAGGTGACCAACAAGATGTTTGTAAAAAAAAAAAAAAAAACTTAAGAAGCGCTAAAATTCTTTGCTATCACTGTCCATACAAACTATTCAATGTAGGTAAGAAAGAAATTTACAATGATAATGAAATTATTAGAGAAATAAAAAATCACATATTGGTAGAGCATATTTTAAAAATGAAAGTAGACCTACCAACTTGTCCTGCTCACTAAAGGGAAAGCTGAGCTCAGCTGCAACAGAAATGGCCAAGGGAACCTGTGGAGAAACAAATATTTTTCTAGGAAGAAGCAACAATGGCAATTCAACTCTGAACTCCACTTTTTCTTTCTCCAAACATAGGTCCTTCATAATAACATAAAACCCCAGTCACCTCAAAGGCCCAGCTCTCACTAGTTCAGGAACTTGGGACTCCTCCAGCAAATTAGATGGAAATGATCTGCATCTTTGACACCATGGAATAATTTTGGATCCAAAATACTCATATTATAGGAAGTCTAATAAACAAAATTAAGAGATCCTATAGCTTCTATATGCAGAAATGTGTAAAACATTAATATGGATTTTAAGGTCTTGGGTACCCACCAGAAATATGGATCTTCACAAAGGAATGAAGTGTACTGGAAATGATAACTACATAGATAAACACATAAAATATTTACTCTTATTATTTAAATCCCTTAAAGGATGATTATTTAAACAAAACAATGGCAATTTAGAGTGGAGTGTATAACATATGTCCAGCTCTTTTACTTCATCATTTCTTCCATTCGCTTTAGCTACTCTACTTTTAAAAACAAGTTTCAGAGTCTCTTCTGATATCCATTTTGGTCTTTTCTTTCTTTCCTGTCTTTTTAATGACCTTTTGCTTTCTTTATGTATGATGTCCTTGGTGAAGCATTATAAGAAAACATGCAAAGACTTGGAGTTAGAAAACCAAAGGGATGAAGAGGCTCAGCATTTCTCAAGCTGAAATAACTGAAGAAAATATTCAAGCCTCCAGTTGCAATTGTGAAGGATTCTATGGGCAAAATATTGAATGACCCAGGAAGCATCAAAAGAAGAGGGAAGGAATACACAGAATGACAGTACCAAAAAGAACTGGTCAACATTCAACCATTTCAGGAGGCAGCATATGATCAAGAACCAATGGTACTGAAGGAAGAAGCCCAAGCTTCACTGAAGGCATTGGTGAAAAACAATCCTCCAGGAATTAACAGAATATCATTTGAGACATTTCAACAAACCGATGCAGCACTGGAAGTTCTCACTCATCAATGCCAAGAAATTTGGAAGACAGCTACCTGGCAAGCTACTGAAAGAGATCCATATTTGTGCCCATTCCAAAGAAAGGTGATCCAAAAGGGTGTTGAAATTATCGAGCAATATTATTAATACCACACACAAGTGAAATTTTGCTGAAGATAATTCAAAAACTTTTGCAGCAGTACATCAACAGGGAACTGGCAGAAATCCAAGCTAGATTCAGAAGAGGACATGGAATAAGGGATGTCATTGCTCATGTCAGATGGATCTTGGCTGAAACAGAGAGTACCAGAAAGATGTTTACTTGTGTTTTATTGACTATGCAAAAGCATTCAACTGTGTGGAACATAACAAATTATGTTAAGAATGGGAATTCCAGAACAGTTAACTGTGCTAACGTGGAAGCTGTACACAGAACAAGAGGCAGCCATTTGAACATAACAAGGTGATACTGCGTGGTTTAAAATCAGGAAAGTTGTGTATCAGGGTTGTATCCTTTCACCATACTTTCTCAATGTGTATGCTGAGCAAATAATCCGAGAAGCTGGACTATACAAAGAAGAACATGGCATCAGGATTGGCGGAAGACTCATTAACAACCTGCGATATGCAGATGACACAACTTTCCTTGCTGAAAGTGAAGAGGGCTTGAAACATTTACTGATAAAGATCAAAGACTACAGTCTTCAGTATGGATTACACCTTAACATAAAGAAAACAAAAATCCTTACAACTGGACCAATAAGCAACATCATGATAAATGGAGAAAAGATTGAAGTTCTCAAGGATTTCATTTTACTTGGATCCACAATCAACATCCAGGAAAGCAGCAGTAAAGAAATCAAACAAGGTATTGCATTGGACAAATCTACTACAAAAAGCCTCTTTAAAGTGTTGAAAAGCAAAGATGTCACTTTGAGGACCAAAGTGCACCTGACCCAAGCCATTACATTTTTAATCACCTCGTATGTATGCGAAAGCTGGACAATGAATAAGGAAGACTGAAGAAGAATTGATGCCTCTGAATTATGATATTAGCAAAGAATATGAATACACCATGGACTGCCAGAAGAACAAACAAATCTGTTTTGGAAGAAGTACAGCCAGAGTGGTCCTTGGAAGTGAGGATGGCAAGACTTCATCTCACATACTTTGGACGTGTTATCAGGATGGACCAGTCCCTGGAGAAGGACATCATTCTTGATAAGGTAGTGAATCAATGAAAAAGAGGAAGACCTTCAACAAGATAAACACAGTAGCTGCAACAATGGGCTCAAACAGCAACAATTGTTAGGATAGTACAGACTAGGCAGTATTTCATTCTGTTGTACGTGGGATCACTATGAGTCAGAACCAACTTGACTGCACGTAACAAAAACAACGTATAATATATGTAAAAGTAAAATGTATGACAGCTATAGCAGAATACCTGGGAACAGAGGAATGGAAGTATACTATTGTAAGATTCTTACACTATGTATGAATTGGTAAAACATTACTTGAAAGTAGACTGTGATAAGTTAAAGATGCATCCAGCCACTCCTCACTTTGCACAGTATTGCATAAACTGAAATCCACGCATGTTGCACAATTCCATGGTAACAGAATCTCATGGTTTCAATATGTATGAATTTCAGTTAACATGATACCATCAAAGCTAAGACTGCCTGTATTACAAGCCCTAAAGCACTTTAAAAAAAAAAAAAGTTATAACTAATAAAAAAGGAAATAAAAAAAGAATTTCAAAAACAATTCTAAATTAATTGTTTCCAAAAAAAAGGGAAAAACAAAGAAAAAAATGGAACAAAAGCATTCTGGAAAAAATATATATATATCAGGATACCATATTTAAACCTAATATTTAAATCAAATTGAATGGCCTAAACACTCCAGTGCAAAGGCAGAGATTTTCAGATTGGATAAAAAAGTAAAACTCAACTAAATGCTGGCTGAAACAAATCCACATTAAATATAATGGCACAAATAGGCTAAAAGAAAACAGATTGAAAGCAGATATATATATATATACTTATATATATATAATGTATATGTATGTAGATATACACACAAATATATAAAGAGAGAAAGAGAAGAAGAGAGGTTTCAAAAGAAAGATGGGGTATCTATACTAATATTTGACAAAACCGATTTCAGAATAAAAAATATTACATATTTACTAAGGATAAAGAAGGTAGTTTCATAACAACAAAGTAGTTAATTCATCAAGAGGATATAGCAATCATAAGCATTTATGCACCTAGCGATGGAGCTTCAAAATACATGAAGTAAAAACTGATGGAACTGTAAAGAGAAATAAAGAAGTCCACAATTAAAGTTGGAGATTATAATACCTGTCTCCCAGCAATAGAAAAGTGCACAGAAAATCAGTAAGGATATCTAACACTTGAACAATACTGTTAACCAACTTGCTCTAATTGATATTTATAGAACACTCCACCCAAGAACAGTAAAATATATATTCTTTTTAAGTGAAAACAGGTTTACTAAGATAGGTCATATTCTGTTATAAAACCAGTCTCACAAATTAAAAAGATTCAAGTCATACAAAGTATGTTATCTGACCTCAACAGAAAGACTTTTTTTTTACGCAAAATTGACTACGATTCAGTAACCTAGCATATATTTTGTAATATGACATTCCGATAATTCTCCTGTAAATATAAACTTATTACAATAATTAAAATTATAAAGAATTTGGGAGACGCCAAAGAAAGGGTCTTCTATTTTAACCCAGATAAGTTCTGGGCAAAAGCCTCTGTGACATACATATGGTTTCAACCGGAAAACTTGGGAACAAATCATACAAGTATACAAAAGCATGTGTATTATTGCCTTGTTGACAAGCACAAAAAATTACAATGTAAATAATGGTAATTATTTTAGTAACAAAAGAAAAATTACGGTGAAAAAGATATACAATCTGAATAAGTGTTAGGATGTTGATCACTGCAAGGAAATTACCAGTACTACAGTTTTAAATCCATCAGTGGCTTACCTTATTATACTCCAGGGAATTCGACACTAATCAAAAAAGAACCAAAATAAAAGAATGTTATAATCTCAAACCATAAATTTTTGCAGAAAGTATAAAGTCAATAAACATTTGATAATTCCCTTAAACCATAAGAGTAAGAAAACCACTGTCATTTTATATTTATAAAGGAATTACAATTCATATTACCTCATCTAGTTTCAATATGCACATAAGATAAATATGGGGGAATTATGCTTAGTTTTCAGAGAAGGAAACCAAGAGAGATATTAACACACTGTAAAAGTTAGAGCTAGAAACCAGCTCTTCTAATGCCTAAACTGTTTACTCAGCTATGTGTGATTTACCGTGAGCATTTTCCTTGATCTAGAAATTGAAGTTTTATATATGAAAGATTAATTTATCACATATGTTATCCCATAACTACAAAATTGCCAAAAGAAAAAAAAAGTCTCAAATTAATTCTGGAAAAATTGAGTGAGATCTATGTTGCTTATCATGGTCCCAAAGTGAATGAGTTACAAAGCTCACAACAAAAATCACGATGTTTCGTTAGAATGCAGGACAAATGGCCCACTAATTTTCTCTCACATGTACCTATCCAATTTTCTGTTATATTGTTAGGGCTCCTGCATCCCATTACAGTGCAATCAATGTAATGAATGCAGATATAAATAAATATAATGAAACACGCTTCACCTCAGAGCAGATATTTCCATTATCTCCATGAGAATTTGCTGCTATTAAATTAGCTGCAGGAGGGCTTTTTTATTGCCTCCTAAATGCAAGAGAAATATTCAAAACAAATAAACTTCCATTTTTAACAATCAAATGTTACACTAAAAGAGGTCAAGCACACCTGTTTCTAGTATTAAATGCATGCACATTTTCATACGGGACAACCCTTAATTCTCAGTTAAAACTGAGAAGGCCTGTCCTGTATTTTAGCTTCTCAGATCTCCCCACAAATAAAGAAGATATTAAATTGAATTGTACCATGTAATAAAGAAAGCGATGAGCTCAACAGTCTTAATGGCATACCATTCCGTTTTTCTGCCTAATGTATTGCCTGGAGCCCTGGTGGTGCAGCGGTTAAGGGCTATGGCTGCTAACCAAAAGGTCAGCAGTACTAATCATTTTACCAGCCGCTTTCTGGAAACCCTGTGGGGTAGTTCTACTCTTTCCTATAGGGTCGCTATGAGTCAGAATCAACAAGACGGCATCGGGTTTGTTTTTTTGTTTGTTTGTTTTTGGTGTTGTTGTACAGCTTAAACAAGAAAAAGTAAATAAAACATGTGGTAAGTGTTAGGGCTGCTAACCAAGAGGTCGGCAGTTGGAATTCCCCAGGCACTCCTTGGAAACTCTATGGGGCAGTTCTACTCTGTCCTATAGGGTCGCTATGAGTCGGAATCAACTCGATGGCGGTGGGTGGGTTGGATGGCTTCTGCACATAATAAGTACTCAATTGTAATTAGCATTTTTATGGAGCTACTTCATAAAATTAAAGTTTTACTCACAGAAGGGCCACCAAACCAAACCAAACCCATCACCTTCAAGTTGACTCTGACTCATAGTGACCCTATAGGATAGAGTAGAACTGACCAGTAGGGTTTCCAAGGCTGTAATCTTTACCGAAGGCAACTGCTACATCTTTCTCCCACAGAACAGCTGGTGAGTTTGAACCATGGAACTTTCCATTAGGAGTTAAGCGTTTAATCACTGCCAGGGCCGGATTAAGGCATGTGAGGGTGCTAAACACGGATAATCTCTAATGTCCACTTCTCTGCCTATGCGCTCACTCCGAGATATGAGTTATATATATACATATATGTATATGTGTGTGTGTCTTAGCTATTCATGATGTAACTTCTTTTTAAATGCAACTATAACATTAATATAAAATAATATTAATATTATGCCACTTTTAGTAGAATGAGATGAACTGCATTTTAAAATTTTTAGTGGATGTGGGCTCCTAAGATTTTTACTATATACCACATTTTCTACAAAATAATATTCCACATATTCTTCAACGAAGAAAATGAGTCAGTGAACTTAGTTGTTTCAGCAATCAACATAAAATTCTGTTGATTTCCCACAACAAAAAATTGACTTTCACCAATTTTGCTTTAAATGGCTCATACTTCAGTTTTGATGCTTGTTTCATAACAAATGCTATAATTATAAATGAACACATGAAAAGATGTCATAAAAGAAAATTTAATGATCAGAAAACAAATATTACAACAAATTACTATATTCTATTTTTAGATAAATTTTTCATCTCTAACTTGTTATAATTAAAAAACATTTCTTTCTATTCTTTGCTCTTATGAATTCTTCAATGATTTCATCACAATTGAGCTGCCCACATCATCTACGTCACACATAACGAGAATAAGGAGTTGAATCTTTCTTGACTCACTGTTGCACACTGAGGGTTTTTGAATCCTTAGGAATGAAAATAAGAGTTCTGTTGTACGGTTTGTGGTCATTAAAGTTAGGAATATGCAGAAAGAAATTTCAACATTGGGAAATTTCAACACTGGAAAATTTTATCTTCTAGTATGGTAACACACTCGCCTACCTGAGTAACACATGCATTTCCTGAATCTGTAAACTTAATTCTCATGTAAGAATGAAATTGTCGCACTTCTCTGTAAAGGTCTGTATTTAAGTCATCAGGATAAAGCCTGCATTAATTTCTTGGATGCCTTCATGCACTCTTCATCAGCTATAGCCATATAGTTTAAGAAGGAAATCCATTTGAAAGAAGCTCAAACACCCTAGTCCTTCTTTTCATGCAAGATTCAAGTGTATCAATGATAGTGTAGTATTTGGTACATCAAATAGATCTCTGATACTCAATACTTCTGGAGCACTTCCATCATTTTCTTTTTTCTTTCTAATTCTTCTGTGACAGTGAACTGCTTGATAACCAGTATTTGGCAGTATTTGTTTTGTTGTGTTTTCAAATTTTTCAAAATCGTCCCTTAAATTATGTAAATGACTGGTAGGGATCTGTGCATGTCTTTAAATTTGTTTCTGAATCTTGAAGAGCTTGACTTGTCCACGGAAAATGCTGCAATATATTGTTCCATATAACCAACAAAAATATAAACTCTAGTGTTTGCATTTTGTTGGTGATGTTTTCAGCTTCTCTTTTGGTATCTCCTTTCTGTCTGATCTTCAACAATATTTTCTAGGGTATCTGGAATCTGAGTGTATGATCTCAGGATAGGACTCATTCTCACAGCATGTGCTTCCCAACGAGTATGAAAAGGTATTTGAATACTCAGTCATTGCCTAAGTATGTTTTAAAAACTGCCCATCAGTGATTAGAGACAACAAAAATGTGTAGAATGACTGAACAGTAGAAAAAAATCAACCGCTTCCAGACAACAATTTCTACAAGATTGAGTGAATGCGCAGCACATGGTATGAAAATGGCATATTCATTACATTCTAAAATTTTCCATTGAATGCCTTTTATAATGCCCTGACTTATTGGCAGCATTGTCACAGGAATGGCCTCTGCACTCAGAAAAATCAATTTTACAAACCTCACAGAAATAGTGAAATACTTGATTTGCAATTTATTCACCGATATGACTTTTTAAGCTAGTAAATGTGATAAGTCGCCCAATGAGTTTTCCATCTGTTGGAGATAAGGATCTTAAAAAACTCTTTAGCTGATCTGTATGAGAAAGATCAGGAGTGGAATCTACAGACAAATTGAAATATCAAGATATACTTATTTTACTGAAACTAGTCAATTGAACTTCATCACTTATTAATTTATTAATTTTTCACAGGTTGTTTTAGAAATGGAAGCCCTGGTGGCGTAGTGGTTAAGTGTTACAGCTGCTAACCGAAGGGTGGGCAGTTCGAATCCGCCAGGCACTCCTTGGAAACTCTGTGGGGCAGTTCTACTCTGTCCTATAGGGTCGCTATAAGTCGGAATCGGCTCGACAGCACTGGGTTTGGTTTGGTTTTAGAAATACACGATGAGTTATCCTTCCCTGCATTACCATATTTTGAGATGTGACCTGCATGGATCAAATTGAGCAACAACTTCAAGTAAACTCCAAAAATTTCCATTTCATGGGAACTCAAACATTTGATTTCTTCTTCAAAATATAGCCCACATTCAGCAATTGTTATAATGACAGAAAGAATGCATTGCAAAACGGCTTTCCAATACTGGCATTCTTCATTAATTTGTCTTTCAAGTTCATGAGTTAAGCCAAAACCATATCTTCAGTTTAAATATGACAACATACAATCTCTGAATTGAACTGTTTTCACGTTTAGCAATCATATTCTAGTAGTGCCAATCACTAAATCCATCAGTAACAAATCAAGAATTAAATGATTTAGGACTGAATAGTTTACAAACAAAAGTATATACAGAGCCGACTGATGGAGAATACAGTAGCCACTCCTTACAATTTTCTCCACTAGCTTTGCAACATAGAAATATATTCTGGCTACAGAACTTTGTTTACCATTTGGAAATTTTCAGTGTGAATTTTTAAATGGTCCACTGTGATGTTGACAATCACTTGGCCCTCTTTCAATCCAATAATTTACATCATTGGAAGAAAAATTACTCAAAAAAGCAGGATGTGTATTTCTGTTATTTATGGGTTCTGCAGATGCAACAATTTCAGATTCTAAAATAATTTCACTCTCTACACCATTATTAATTTTTTCACCACAGCAGAGAATGGATGCAGAATTTGGAACAAATTATGTTATGTTCATATTGCCGTTAGTAATTTCAGCACTAATGGTACAATGATTTCCGTCCATTAGGCTCAAGTGTTCAAAGGACGAAATCTCTTCTGATTCATTACGTTTTGAAAAGGAAGTTAATTTTGGAATTGTCTTTAGGAATTCACAAATCCTTTTCTCTTTATCTTCTGAGAGGTTTTGTTTTTGTGCTCCATGTGGTTGTTGTCATTTCATTTATCTGGATATAAAATTATGTTACTTTTTCAATTTAGTTCTGCCATAGCAAATAAATCTGAGTAGTTGAAAATAAATAGAATCTCTAAAACAAGCAAAATTTCTAAAACATAATTTACATTCAAATTTGGACATTAACAGAAAAATTTACATTTGAAAATTATTAAGTAAAAAAATTGATTTGGAACATATAATTTTGTTCTTCAGGTCTGAGATAGTCCAAAAACTTGTAATTACAAGGCAGTCAGAAATAATTTCATTTGTTTGTCATATGATGTTCGTTGGTGAACCCCTCACAGATCTCCTGAGTGTTTTTCATCTTGAAATAATACTTAAAAATTTGCACATTCACTTTCCGTCCTTTGATGCTGCATATTCACAGTTCGTTGCACTACTGCTGATACCTGACAGGGGCAAGACCGATCGCATATAGAGCATGATACAAATACAAGGGTATGCTCAATCTGAAAACAGGTTTTCAGTCATTTTATGTAAGACAGGACCAGATATGTCAAGAGTCATGTGATTGTAGTGCCACTGGCACGTTCTCATGTGGTCGACAAGAGAGAACTGAAAGTGAGGTTATACCTGATCAGTCCAAAATGAAAAGGAAAATATAATTGCTATAGTATATAAATATATAAAATATTCATTTTATTTCTTTGTGGAATTGTTCAACTCCCATTTTTGGAGATACATACATAATTGATGTAATAATAGCTTCACTTCTTGATGAGCAAGTTTGTTTTGTGAGTCATAACAATATCAATTTCTCAAAAGAAAGTCAGAATGAAGGGAAATGGAAGATAAAATACATGTATATAATTTTTATTATCTAAATATTCATTTAATTTATTTCCTAAGGAATCGTTCAATTTCCTTACAAGGAGATACATAAATATCCTGACAAAGTATAAACGAAATGTTCTGATAAATGCCCTTTGCTGCTTTCTTGGAATACAAATTTAGAAACACACTCATTGTTGCAAAATAGAAACATATTTTGCACAATAAATAGTTATTAAATTTTACATTCTCTTAATGTGCCTAATACCTCATTTGTTAGTATATATAAATATCCAGCACTGTGTCCCAGGCAACAGACAATAAAAAATGAAATTCACTTGATGCATAAATTAAAACTTTTTGTGTTAGAGGAATATTAATATTTCCAGTATGTTTGGCTGTTTCCTATGTTAGTATTATATTAAATTCTTACCCATGTTAGTATTATATTAAGTATATGCTAACTTGTGTCTGCACGTATGCCAAACATATTTTGAAGTTAAAGTTATAAATATTATTGTTTACAAAATTTAGTACATAACTCTACATAAATGCTATACAGTTAAAAAGTAACTTGATTGAATTCATTGCAATAGTTGACTTGAGTTCCCTCGCTTTTGTGTGTCATCTGGGACTGGAGTTCCCATTGGTTGTTTACCAGGACATGTGCAAGAGCATACCCTTTGTATCATGGCAAAAGTCATCGCTGGTCTTCCTGGCTGGAATTGCTGAATCAGCAGATGTGGACGTACAAGACGGTTCTTTCAAAATGGATCATTAATATAAGCTCTCCTTGTCCAGTAACAGCTCATGTTGGATCTAGTTGCATATTGGGTGAATGTAGCAAGAGTTAGACTTGACAGCCCACCCATACCTCTTGTTTATTAGAAAGAAATAGAATACTCCCAAGAGACCCACCAAGATAAGGAGTTTCAATTACATGGGACCATACATGGCAGATACCAATGAAGGTGTTGAAGTGGTAGGTGCCTCATAGTTTAAACAACCTTACGCTTGGATGCCCTCATGACCCTGCATGAACTTAGGTGGTATTGTTACTACCCTTTGGCAAATAAAGAAACTAAGGCTCAAAAGGTACTAATAACTCACCCCGGGGCATGGATCTTATGAATGACAAATTTAGAACTTGAACTCAGGTCGCACAAACAACACCTACATTCATAACCATTAAGCTAACTCTAGGAGTAGAAATATAAATAAAACATGGTTCCATCCCTTCCTCACATTAGCATATATTTTAGCGGGGTAAAAAGTTAACTGCAAAATAGTAAATGCATATTATGGAAGTACAATGGATGAACGCTTACTGCAAACTGGAGTCACTGGGAAACACATTCCATGGTATTACTTGTAAAATGAGGGAATAAAGGAGAATATTTCAGGCTAAAGGGATAGAGAAATAAGAGCACATGTTTTGTGTGGAAAACCACAAGTGGTTCCATGGGACTATTAAGTCAGATGTATGTTATCAGGACTTTTGCACCAAGACATATATTGTTTATCCACTGTTGAAGTCACTTGATTTGGCCCTTTATCAATACCCCAGCTGGCATAAATTTGTCTTCATGAATCTGTTAAAATTAGAAGACAATAACTTACACAAATTTCTAAAATATGACTTGCAAGAAAAATAAAACCTTGGCTGTCAAGTCAATTCTGACTCATAGTGATCCTGTAGGACAGAGTAGAACAGGGTTTCCAAGGCTATAATCTTTATGGAAGCAGACTGACACATCTTTCTCCCATGGAATGGTTGGTGAGTTCAAACCATCAAACTTTTGGTTAGCAGCCAAGCATTAACCACTGCACTACAAGCTCTTCTTGCAAGGAGAATAAAACGTAAACATAAGAAACCCATTGCTGTTGAGTCGATTCCAATTCATAGTGACCCTATAGGACACAGTAGAATTGCCTTATAGAGTTTCCAAGGAGCTCCTTGTAGATTTGAACTGCCGACTTTTTGGTTAGCAGACATAATCCTTAACCACTACTCCACCAGAGTTTCCATTAAATATATAGTTTTGGTTAGCAGCCCTGGCTTTTAAACACTGAATCACCAGGGCTCGCAAGGAGAATAGCCCCTGGCAAAATAGGACCAGGAAACTGTATGGTATCTAAGAACAGCTAACTTCTATTGGTATGTACAATGAATGTGTTGGTCTTTGTCTAGGGCTATAAATATACTATATCCATTAATACCTCCAGGCTTCCACCATTAATGATCAGAAATTTCAAGTTTATGTATGTAAAAGGGCAGCTATTAAGGGAGCCAGCCCAGCTCCACCTGTAACTCAAAGAAGTGTAAAGTTTGAAGGACTATCAAAAATTGTTAAACGGACTTTTAGAATTATGATCTTCAGGATTATGGAATAGTGTTAAGTGTTATAAACCCCAACAAAAAGGATACAACCAGAAAAAAAAAGTGCACCTTCACAAACTTGTGTTACTAACACAATTCACCCTCCCCCTTTCCATAAGAGAAAAATGTTATAATTTCTACATGGACACTGCCATTTGGGACTCAGGCATTCATAGCCCCCTCTAGGATGGCTCCTGCTTATACAAATGAGATGGGTTTATCACAAAGAAGCACAAAGTAACTGAGTTTGGGGAGATTACTTAACCCAGTTCTCTGAAATAAGGATTGAGAGCTATGGAGCCCCAAATTATTTTTTTTTCTCCCGCCAACTAATCTATATCTCCATAGTTCTAATTCATATGAATTTTGTTTTTAAAAAATCCCTGATGGCAAAAGTAACTGGGATACAACGCATGGGACACAAGCTCACTTGATCATTAAACTCAATCTATCGGATTAAATTTTGGGTTGTTAAGGAAATGACTTGCTGATAACCAGCAGTTAATTGCTGTATTCTACAGCTAAAGAACCAAGACTTCCACAACTCAACTCTCCCTTCCTCTGTCTAGTTCCATCAATCCCAAGAAATGTACCTTGTCCATAAAATGGTCACCATGACCTGAACCGACTAGTTATAAATGAGGATAGGAGCAAAAAATGAGGATAAAAGAGGCATACCTGACATGTAACCTTATCAGTCAGGATCTTGATAAGAAACAGATGGCATAGCCTGTTTGGATAAGTGAAGGAGAGTTTGATAAAAGATGGGATGTAGGAAAACCAGAAGAGATAGAGCAGTATTGCAGAACTAGTATCTGTGAGCTTCACTATTACTACAGATTTATTAAGGAGCCCTGGTGGTACAACGGTTAAGCTTTTGGCTGCTAACAGAAAGGCCGGCATTTGGAATCCACCAGCAGCTCTCACCCACCAGCAGCTTTGCAGGAGAAAAGACCTGGTGATCTGCTCCTGTAAAGACTTACAGCCTAGGAAACCCTATGGGGCTGCTCTACTCTGTCCTATAGGGTCGCCACCACCACCAGTCAGAATTGGCTCGACAGCACACAAGAACAACATAGCACTCACTATCCCCAACTGGAATTGTAACCGAGCTTCAACAAGCCATTCCACTGTTTGGTAACCCAGCTACTGCTGAAAGTTGGGCATATGATAAAACCGAAAAACCAAACCCAGTGCCATCAAGTCGATTCCGACTCATAACGACCCTATAGGACAGAGTAGAACTGCCCCCCCCATAGAGTTTCCAAGGAGCACCTGGCGGATTCAAACTGCCGACCCTTTGGTTAGCAGCCGTAGCACTTAACCACTATGCCACCAGGGTTTCGGGCATATGATAAGACTAGTTAATTCTGTGGGAATTAGCCCATTGCTATACTTCCTTTCCTGTTAAATGAGTCCGTTGACTGGAGGAAATGTCATGGAGGCTACTGAGGCAATAGCTAAGAAATTCTATGTATGTATTAATAATGATGCTAGAAGTATGTTGAGCAATAAATACAAATCCATATTCAGACTGTGAAGGACAGAATGTTGTCCCTTCCATGATGAAAGGAACCCAGTATAATCGACTTTTCACCAAGTAATTGGCTGTAACCCAGAAAGTGGTCTGGGTTAGATATAAAACAGCAGCATTTGTTGGGTCGGTCTTAATGAGAGGAAGTCCTATGTTATTGAGCACCTCTTTATAAGAGAACAAATGCTATCATGAAAAAGCATTTTTACAGGGTAAGATTGGTTCTTTCATATAGAAGGGAAGTCTTGCCTCTACCATCATAAGAGATTCAGAGGAATTTGGGATTTCAGAGTTCTCAGCCTTGTCTGTGTCTGCCCAAATGATATTGTCCCCATATCTCAGTGTACCTTAGCATAATACATCTGACAATGTTGAGCATTTAGTTGGTGCTGAATCTCTGCTCTCTTTACAGCTGTGTCCTTTTCTTTGTCCTCAACTGTATCTACCATGCCACAACAGAAAATAAGGTGCTGCTGAAGTGTAGCTTTAAGGAGCCCTGGTGGTGCAATGGTTAAGTGCTCAGCTGCTAACTGAAAGGTCAGCAGTTCGAACCCACCAGCAACTCCACAGGAGAAAAAACCTGGCAATCTACTCCGAAAAAGATTACAGCCTAGGAAACCAGTTCTACTCAGTCATGACATACAATCACAGGAACAAAATGTAGCTTTGGGGGCTGTTTATTTTTTTATGAATATTCTAAGATTGAAAATTCTCAATCTCCTTGAATATACTCTCTAGAGCTATCTTAAGAACCAGCTGACTCCACAATTTTTATAATCACTAGTGTCATCATTGAAACTAATTTCCACAGTTGATCTCTCAATGCTTTGCCCTCCACCTCCACTTAATCCTGTGCCACTACCATCAGTATTGGAATGATCATGTTGTTACTGCATGCCAATAATTGGCAATGCCTATGCCCTCTAGCAAGAAGGTTAACCTTGCTGTCTTTAAATATGTGAGCTAACCAACTCTCAGTATCCCTTCTACTCTTAAGTTCCAATTGCTGTAGTCAGAGCCTGGCCAGAAAGTGATAAAGTCTCAAACTTCATGATGTGAGGAGAATTTCATAAATGAAGATGTTTACAAAGTTGTGAACAGGGTATAAAGAAACTGCAAACTATACCTTGGGGTTAGTAACAGCAAGGCAATGCTAACGTCTCCAGGCTTAAAGGAATGAAAGACAAAAGGAGCATTTACCAGAACCAAGAGAGAAAGAGAAAGAGAGTGAGAGAGCTGTGTGGAAGACACCCAAAAGGATCAGTGACTTAAGCAAAGGATGTATTCAGCTTGTGGCATTGTCACAAGGTGGAAGCTGAAGGAATAAGTTTTTCCTCTGTCCCTCTGACCTACTGCAAGTGCTCCCATTGTGCTAAACAAAAGAGAAGCCAGTGGGCAGAAAGCCCCATCAGTGCAGCCCATCGAGTTTAGCCTCCCAGGACAGCGCACAGTAGAAAGGATGAATAATGGATCTGGATGGCTGAGGCCAAGACCTGTATAGTAAGTAGCTGAACCTCCCCATTCATAATGGAATTAAATTAGATGCATGGGCCAAGCAACACACCAAAGTTTTTCCAAGCCAACTCAAGAAATTAACTCCTGATACATGCCGCGACATGAATGAACCTTGAAAATATTATGCCGAGTGAAATAAGTCAGTCACAAAAAGACAAATATTGTATGACCTCACTAATAAGAAATACCTAGGTGAATATAGAGATCAGAGTTTAATAGTGGTTACTAGAAATGAAAACGATGAGACTTCCTCTCACTTACTTTGGACATGCTATCGGGAGGGACCAATTCCTGGAGAAGGACATCATGTTTGGTAAAGTAGCATGTCAGGGAAAAAGATGAAGACCCTCCATGAAATGGATTGATAAAGTGGCTGCAACAATGGGCTCAAACATAGCAATGATTGTGAGGATGGTGCAGAATCTGGCAACATTTCATTCTGTTGTACACAAGGTCGCTATAAGTTTCACCTAACTCAATTGCACCTAACAACAACTAGCGGTTGGAGGGAGGGAAAAAAAGGGGGAAATTGTCATTTAGGAAGCAGTGAGTTTCTGTTTATGGTGACAGAAAATTTGACAATGGATATTGGTGATAGTTGCAGAACATGATTGATAAAATAAATGTCACTGAATTGTACGTGTGAAAAATGTTGAATTGGCAAATATGTTATCTACAATTTTACAACAATAAAAAAAGAATCAATCCCTAATTTACCGTACCTTCAAAAAAATTTTTTCCCCAGCTATTCCTCACCCTAGAAATATTTCCTCCTTCTCCTACACACTTGAAGATTCTTAAGACGTTAGTCAAGCTATAAATGCATAGTAAAAATTATTTGTGTTATTATGCTTCATAATTAAATTCTGTACACTGCGTACAAATAAGAACACAACAGAATAATAATAACAGTAAATAAAAATCTGAGAATTTTCATTCTAGAATAACTTTTCATCTTCTAGTTAAAAAGACATGAGTAAGATATTTACCCTTCACTTACTTCCATACTCATTTGCTACTTTTCCATCTTCTCCATATTTTTTTTCTTTTGAATAGCTTCATTTTTAATCTAACCATTTTAAAAATATCTTCCTTAACTGTAGATAAATATTATACCTGTTTTTTTCAGTAAATAAAATTTATCTCAGTCTCTGTCAAGAATAAGCAGATAATTTTGACCCCTCTCATAAAGGCATGAATTCAATGCATATAAACAGTAAAGCAAAGCACTGTGAAAAGGGAGCCAGTAGTTACAAGCTCAAGGAAAGATAATTTTGAAATATACCTAATGTCTCCACTTAAAAAAAAAGTATTAAAATAGATGATTACACTTCTTTAATAAGTTACATGTCCTGAAATGAGCAGATAAATTATATCTCAAAGGGAGCATTGTTCTGATTTAAATTAAGTATTTAAGTAATCCAAATTAGCATCTTTATTTTATAAACATTAATTGCATATACTCTATCTTCTAGAAAGTTATGTCTCTTTGGAGAAACTAATTTTTAAACAAATAATTACAAAATCATGTAAATCGAGGAACAATCTATTGAATTACCTCACTAGCCCTTTTAGACAATAAACGTTTTCACAACTATGTGACTTGACACTTGTTGTCTCCCTTGCTTTCTGTTCCCTAACTTTCCCTTAGATATTTTTTCCTTCTTTCTTCTCAAAATCATATTCACCTTCAAAGTTCAACTCAAACCCTGTGTGACAGACTGCCAACTGTCTACCATATTATTTCTCTCTTTCATCTGAGAATAAATATAGCTTTATTACACCACAGACTGGATCATCTTGCTGTGCCAGCAAGCAAAGAAGCTTACAAAGTCAAAATGACACAGGGTCCAGCATAAAGGGGCTCACACTACCCTAAAAATGGGGCAATTTGAGCATCAAAAAGAATAATGACAGTAATGAATTGAAGCACATCAAATTCAACTATAAAAACAAAATTCTATGAGTTCACAATGATTTTTTTAAATTCACTGGTCACCTTTGGATATTGCTAGGGCACCAATTCTTTATTCTGAAAACTTATAAACAACAACAACAAAAAACTAAATAAGGCATATATTCCTCTTTTCCTGTACAAATAGTATCCTGAATAACAAATTGCTTGAGGTAAAGGAAACTTTAAAGAAAAGTTTCAGCTAAAAGATACAGAAGAAATAATCAGTGTAGAAAATCATCTTTGATTCTTCCTCTTACCTTCCCTTTCTTTTACCCTTTTCCCTCCATCACCCTTCCATTTCCTCCCTTTCCATTTTCTTCTTTTCTCTTTTCTTCCTGAGGAATTGGTTCTAAAGTAATTAGGCATGGCACAGAAAGTAGTCACCAAGCTTGGGGGTGAAAGTAGGGAGACCCATTGTGTTCCACAGTGGAATATCTCAGGCAGGATAAGTGTTTTAATTTTCTATTGCTGTGTAACGAACTACCATAAACTTACTGGCTTAAAACCACACACTGTTTTTAATCTCACAGTTTTTGTGGGTCAGGAGTCCAGGTATAGCTTTGCTGAGTCCTCTACTAGGATCTCACAAGGCTGAAATCAAGTTGCAGGTGGAGCTATGGTCTCATCTGAGGCTCAACTTGGAATCTACTTCCAAGCTCACTCAATAACTGAAGTTCTTGGCAGAATTCTGTTCTTTGTGGGTAGAACTGAGAGCACCAGCTTATTGCCAGTTGTTGAGCAGAGCCCGTTTTCAGCTCCCAGAGGCTGGTCTCACTTCCTTGCCACACAGGGTTCCCCAACATGGCTGCTTGCACCTGATAGGCTGCAATAAGAACACAGCACCTCTTTTGTGATATTTCCACCAAAGATTTATAATCTAAACTTGATAATCAGGAAACATCAGACAAGCCCAAATTGAAGGGCATACAATAAAATAAGTGGCCTGTGATCTTAAAGAGTGTCAAAGGCATAAAAGTCAAAGAAGTTCTGAGGAACTCTTCCAAAGTAAAGGAAAAAAAATATTTTAAATGTCCACTAAAGCCAACACACAAGTCTGAACTGGATCATTTTGCTATGAAAGTGTTATGGGTTGAATTACATCCTCCCAAAATATGTGTTGTAAATCCTAACTTCTAAACCTGTGGTTACAATCCCATTTGGGAATAGGTTTTATTTGTTATGTTAGTGAGACTGGATTAATGTAGGCTGTATCTTAAATCAATCTCTTTTGAGATATAAGAGAGATTAAACAAGCAAGTGAGAGAAACAGAGATGGCGGAAGACATAGGCCAAGCCACATGAAGATCGTCCAGGAGAAGAAAGAAGCTCAGAAGAGTTAAGGACTTTCCTTCAGAGCACGGAAAGCCTGTCTTCTCCTAGAGCCAGGACCCTGAATTCAGACTTCTAGCCTCCTAGCCTGTGAGAAAATAAATTTCTGTTTGTTAAAGCCAACCACTTGTGGTGTTTTATAGCAACACTAGATAACTAAGAAAGAAGGACATTATTGAGACATTTGGCAAACTTGAAAGGGGTCTGAGATTAGATAATAGTAATGTGTCAATACTAATGTATTGATTTTGAAGATTAACTTGTGATTATGTAAGAGAATGCCCTTGTTTATAAGAAATGCACATAGGGGGTGGTTAAGCATGATACCAGCAGCACACTGTCAAAGGACACAGGAAAAAATATTTTCTGTATTGTACTTCCAATTCTTCTTTAAGTTAAAATTTTAAAGAAAAAATTAAATCACCATTTTACAACCTTAATTGTAGGATGAATCTAGGCAACAATGATCAATACATGCTAAAAGTATAAGGCCTCTTTTAAATAAGGTACCTTACAGTTTTAGCATACATATATACTTTATAATGGAGGGTTGAGGCTGACACCACCTAAGCCAACTAATCACTCTTCATACCATTAAATGTGAGACAACAAAGTAGTATATAACTTATAAAAGTGATACAATGTGAGATACACAGTAGCACCTTTTGAGTATTCTTCCTTCAAAATTTGTATCTGAGTCTCATAATGACTCTAGTTTTAACTAGTAGTGAGCACGAAACATGAGGAATAAAGGGACAATTTAATAACACCACAAGGAAGCAATTAGCCAAATCCAGAATGTGGAAAACTCGCCTGGACAAATGACCTGGTTTCTCCAACCAATTAATTGCCTGACAAAAACAAAAACAAGGTGGTATAAAAGGGGGACTTTGTTAGGATAAAAGAGGTCCTGATTTAAATAAACCAACAGCAAAATGGCATCTTTGAGAAAACCTGAAAAACTTAAATAAGGACTACATGCAAACGATATGGAAGAATTATTGTTAAAATCATTAAGAATGATTACTGCATAACTACATTTCAAATCTCTCCCTACAGATTAGAAATGCTTAGCAATGTATTTGTGCGTAGAATGATATGATGTCTCAGATTTGCTTTAACACATCAATAACATAAAAAATAACAAAATATTTGGCAAAAATTTGATGTTTTTTGAACGAATAATAGGCCCCACCACTTGTCTGTCACTTTCTCGTACGATAGTGACTCGTTCATTGCTGAGATACTGGAAGCCATGCCATCAGTAATCTACATACCAGCAGGGTCACCCATGGTGGACAGGTTTCAATGGAGCTTCCAGAATAAGACAGACTAGAAAGGAGGACCTGGAGATCTATTTCTGGAAAAAAGAAAAAATAAATTGGTCAGTAAAAACCTTATAGATACCTGAAGAACACCGTCTCGTACAGTGCTGAAAGATGAGCCCCGAGGCGAGGGAAAAAAAAAAAAAAAAAAAGTGCTGAAAGATGAGCCCTGAGGTGAGAAGGCATTTAAAATACAGCTGGGGAAAAGCTGCTTCCTCAAAGTTGTCAACCTTAATGACGTAGTTGTAGTCAAGCTTTTGGGACCTTCATTTACTGATATGGCACAACTCAAAATGAGAAGAAACAGCTGCAAACATCTGTTAGTAACTGGAACATGAAATGTACAAAGTATTAATTGAGGAAAATTGGAAGTTGTCAAAAATGAAATGGAACACATAAACATCGATATCCTAGGCATTAGTGAGCTGAAATGGACTGGCATTGGCCATTTTGAATCAGACAATCATATAGTCTACTATACTTGAACTGACAAATTAAAGAGGAATGGCACCACATTCATCGTCAAAAAGAACATTTCAACACTGTACAACACTGTCAGTGATAGGATAACATTCATACACTTACAAGGAAGACCAGTTAATTCAACTACTACTCACATTTACACGTCAACTACTAAGGCCAACAATGAAGAAATTGAAGATTTTTACCAACTTCTGCAGTCTGAAATTCATCAAACATGCAATCAAGATGCATTGATAATTACTGGAGATTGGAATGCAAAAGTTAGAAACAAAGAACAAGAATCAGAAGTTGAAAACTACGGCCTTGGTGATAGAAAAGACACGAGAGATTGCATGATAGAATTTTGCAAGATCGATGACTTTTTCACTGCAAATTCTTTTTCATCAACATAAACGGTGACTATACATATAGATGTCTCTGAATGGAGTACACAGGAATTAAATAGACTACATCTGTGGAACAAGACAATGGAGAAGCTCAATGTAATCAGTCAGAACAAGGCCAGGGGCCGAATGTGGAACAGACCATCAATTGCTCATATGCAACTTCAAGTTGAAGCTGAAGAAAATTAAAACAAGTCAACAAGAGCCAAAGTATGACCTTGAGTATATCCCACCTGAATTTAGAGACCATCTAACAAATAGACTTGACACGTTGAACACTAATGACCAAAGACCATGAAAATTGTGGGATGACATCAAGGACATCATACATGAAGAACACAAAATGTCATTAAAAAGAGAGGGGGGAAGAAATGGATTTCAGAAGAGAATCTGAAACTTGCTTTTGATCGTAGAGTTGCTAAAGTGAGCAGAAGAAATGATAAAAGAGCTGAAAAGAAGATTTCAAAGGGCAGCACAAGAAGACACAGTAAAGTATTATAATGAAACATGCAAAGACCTTGAGTTAGAAAGCCAAAAGGGAAGAAAACATTTGGCATTTCTCAAGCTGAAACTGCTGAAGAAAAATTCAAGCCTCAAGTTGCAATATTGAAGGATTCTATGGGCAAAATATTTAAGGACACAGGAAGCACCAAATGAAGACTGAAGGAATACAGAGTCACTGTACCAAAAAGAATTGGTTGGCATTTAACTATTTCAGGAGGTAGCATATGATCAAGAACCAATGGTAATGAAGGAAGAAGTCCAAGCTTCACTGAAGGCATTGGTGAAAAACAAGGTTCCAGGAATTTACAGAATACCAATTGTGATGTTTCAACAAAAGGATGCAATGCTGGAAGTGCTCATTCGTCTATGCCAAGAAATTTGGAAGTCAGTTACCTGGCCAACCAAATACAAGATATCCATATTCATGCCCATTCCAAAGAAAGATGATCCAACGGAATGTGAGAATTATCAAACAATATCATTAATATCACAAGCAAGTAAAATTTTACTGAAGATGATTCACAAACAGTTGAAGCATAACATCAACCGGGAACTGCCAGAAATTCAAGCCGGATTCAGAAGAGGACATGGAACGAAGGATATCTTTGCTGATGTCAGATGGATCTTGGCCAAAAGCAGAGAATACCAGAAAGATGTTTACCTATGTTTTATTGACTATGCCATGGCATTCAATTGTGTGGATCATAACAAATTATGAATAAAATTGAGAAGAATGGGAACTCCAGAATACTCAATTGTGCTCACGTGGAACATGTACATCAAGAAGCAGACATTCGAAAAGAACAAGGGGATACTTTGTAGTTTAAAATCAGTGTGTTGTATCATTTCTCCATACTTAATCAATTTGTATGCTAAGAAAATAATCTGAGAAACTGGACTATATGAAGAAGAACACGGCATCAGAATTCAAGGAAGTCTCATTAACAACCTGTGATATGCAGATGACACAACCTTGTTTGCTGAAAGCAAAGACCTGAAGCACTTACTGATGAAGATCAAAGGCTACAAGCCTTCAGTATGGATTACACCTCAAATGAAGAAAACAAAAATCCTTACAGCTGGACCAATAAGGAATATCATGAAAAATGGAGATTGAAGTTGTATAGGATTACATTTTACTTGGATCCACAATGTCCTTAGAAGCAGCAGTCAAGAAATCAAACAACATACTGCATTGGACAAATCTGCTGCAAAAGGCCTTTTTAAAGTGTTGAGAAGCAAAGATGTCACTTTGAGGACCAAGATGTACCTGACCCAACACAGTATTTTCAATTGCCTCATATGCATGCGATAGCTGAACAACAAATGAATAAGGAAGACCAAAGAAGAATTGCTGCCTTTGAATTACAGTGTGGCGAAGAATATTGCAACTGGACTGCCAGAAGAACAAACAAATCTGTTTTGGAAGAAGTGCACCCAGAATACTCCTTAGAAGCAAGGATGCCAAGACTTCATCTCATGTACTCTGGACATGTTATCAGGAGAAATCAGTCCCTGGAAAAGGACTTCATGCTTGGTTAAGTAGAGGGCCATTAAAAAGAGGAAAACTTTCAACAAGGTGGAGTGACGTAGTGACTCAACAATGGGCTCAGATATAGCAACAGTTATTGGGATGGTGCAGGACTAGGCAGTGTTACATTCTGTTGTACGTAGGGTAGCTATGAGTCAGAACCAACTCAATAGCACCTAACAACAAGTATAGGCTTCTTATTCTAGTCTCTCTTCTTTCGTGCATATTTGAGAATTTTCATTCTTAAAGATTTAAATATATGTGTAAAAAATTAGAGTGTCCCATTTCTTAGAATGGCTTTGTTTTTTCTTATTCCATTTTAACATTATGGATAGAAAATCAAATGTTAATAGGAAAAATCGAAGGGAAGAATAACAACACAAGGAAGTGTTTTCTTATTTTAAGTTGTACAAAATTTTTAATATAATGGGCTTTGGAAGTATTTATGAGATAGAGCAATGGAAAGTAACACAGCTGATTACAGTGAAGAGAGGAGAAATAAATTCACATATATACACACATACCCTCACCCCAAAATAACCCCTTAGTTAACACTGGGAACAGCCATGATCAGTTGTACTTTGCTAATGGAAGATGACCAGTGGATGTAGACACCATGATTGTGGTTGGATATTCTTTAGACCTGATTAAGTTCAACGCATGCTTAGGAAATGACAGGCAAATCATCATAGCCTAGAACCACAACCCTAGCCAATCTTTCATGTGGACTCTTGATTTTGCACATAATGCTGTAGCCCCAAACTTCATCAGAAATATCAAAATTTCCTTTGCTTCTAGCCCTGATCTGTAGAGCCCCAATAGACTTCTCAGGAGGCTTAGGGTACAGGGATTTTCACTCTCCCCAGAAGAAAGCAATCCAAATGTCATCAGGATGTCTATAGCTCTTCTACAGGTTCCCACAGGTCAGGGCTGTGCCGTGTACAAGGGGCTCAGTTAAAAACTTTTAGAGCCACATGGCTAGAATCTTTATATTCTCAAAAAATATAAATTCCTTGCATAATGGAAGGGGCAGTGAATTTCTATATAGGAAATCAATTAAATACCTGGAAATTTGCTTTATCAAAAAACAAAATCACTCAATAAACGAAAAATCTATTTAGGATTTTTTTTAAGAAAGCTGATTTTATTCCAGCCACAAAAATTTTCTTCACAATGAGCCTTGTGGAATGCCTTTAACACTGTAAGCACTGGATAGCTGTTCCAGGGTAAATGAAAGCTAGGTTGCAAATAGAAGGGCACAGAAGCTAAACTAGAGACTTCCCTTAAATGATGTATATTTTCTATTTAAAAGCAGCAATGCAAAAAAAATCTCTATTGAATTCTTTCAACAACAATTAACAGGGATCATTATAACCAATCTAGAACTGCTAAATCTGAATATCAACGAATTTAATATAGCTTGTCCCAAACTACTCAACTGCTACTACTTAATAGTAAAACAAATAGCAGCAAATTAAAAACTTCAGTTTTTATCAGCCTTTATGTTAGTCTCTTTCTTTTCCACTTTTTCCCTTAACCAGCTAAGGAGAGGAATAAAGGTAAGGTTTGGAGGTAAGATAGGTGGGCAGAGCAATTCAGAACAAATATAGAGTGGATCAAGTATCCTGCAGAGAAAAGGAACATTACAGAGCCATCACTGTGTGGGGAATGAATCTTCTCACTTAATATTTCATATTAACTTTTTTCCTGCTGGAATTTATTTTAGAAAACTCAAGCTAAAACATCCCCCTTGGATCCAGGTTTGTCCTTTACCTTTGACCTCAATAGGAGTTCTACCCATATGAAAGTAGAAATTGGCTTTTTTACAGTAGATCGATAAAAGCTTTCTGGGAGTAAGCAGAATGCCTCCCAGAAACGTTTCTGTCTTTACATCTCATAAAATGACCTCTATGTCTTGGAGAAAAAAATATTCTATTTTCCATCCACTTCTATTTTCTCCTCTCACAGAGACTGCACATTGCTTATACTATGCAGTACACCATGACAGCTAAGGGAGAGATTTATCACATTCTGATACTTCTCAGTGTACAGAAGTCTTGCTGCTGTTTCACTTCACTCCCGTGCACCTACAGAACAGACAAATTGGAATTTAGATATTCAATGTAACTAAGTATTCCATCAAACAAGTCAGTAAATGTATCATCTGTCCTATTTTTTCCTCATCCTCCCTTTCTTTATCTCCATTTTGCCTTCTTATCCAGCTCCTCTTCTCATATACATGTTCAAAATATGTACAATGTATTTCAGAACTTTGTTTACTAAATATTAACTACCAGGATTTATCATCATGGATAAAAACATCTCTTCAGTCAAGTTGACATAAATGATGTACGACTTTCAAATAAATATTACTAGGACTAAAGAAAACATTTTAAATTCTATTTTCACGTATCATAATTTTCTGGAAAATATTTAGACTTAAAGAAGGCTACAGGTTAGCATGTCACAGCACTCAATTGAGAAATAAGAAACTTTAGGCACATTTTGGGAATTGAAATTTAGATGTTTTAATACACACAATCTCATAATTATATTTTTTATAAAAAGGTAATAACTTAGGTTAAAAAGGAATAAAAAACAACTTCCCTTTAAAAAAAAAAGTATTGACCATCCCCATTAGTTCTCTCAGTATCTTTCAATACATAGCTCTCATTTCAAGGTCAGATGTATAGGTTTGTGTGTGTGTGTGCACGCATGTGTGTGCGTGAGTTTGTGTATACAACTAAGGTAATACCATGGCAAATCTAATGGAAATTTAACAATTTCCAGGAAGACTTGAAGACATATTCCTTTCTGCAGCCTGATTTTAAGCTGTATACCTCAGTACTCCCAAACATAAACTTGCACTCCAGTCACTTTAGTTAGCCCACTAACCCCTAAACTTACCTGGTGCACTCTTAAATTTAAATCTTTGTTCATACACCTTTACTGCTTGAATGATCTATATCTATGCTCTCCAATACAGTAGCCACTAGCCAATGTGACCATTTAAATTTTAACTAATTAAAATTATATAAAGTTTTCAGTTCCTCAGCCATACTTGATTAATTTCAAGTACTCAATAGTCACATATGGCTAATTGGAAATGTATTGGGCAGCATAGACATAGAACACTGCCATTATCACAGAAATTTCATTGGACAGATCTAATAGATACTGTCCTTACTTTTGCATATTCCTTGTCCCTGTCCCCAGGAAACGACATAAACTTTCTCCAGCTAAACTTCATATAACCTTCAGAGCTTCTACTCTGTAGTTGACTCTCTCTACTCTAAACTTCATAGCTCTTATTGTCAAGGCCACTTATTGCTTACTCTAATAAAAAAAAAAAAAACTACCCAACAAAAAATCCAGTGCCGTCGAGTCGATTCCAACTCATAGCGACCCTATAGGACAGAGTAGAACTGCCCCATAGAGTTTCCAATGAGCACCTGGCGGATTTGAACTGCTGACCCTTTGGTTAGCAGCCATAGCACTTAACCACTACGCCACCAGGGTTTCCTAACTCTAATACTACCTTGTATTATTAAGCTTTTCTGTATATCTGCTTTCTCATCAACTAAATTCATACAGTCTTCAGATATTCATTGAGTGCTGCACATGATAGGCACTGTTCTGAGTTATGGCAGATGATGTTCATCAAGCATGCGCTCCTTGAAATCAGCCAATTCTTCTTTGATTTCTCATGGTACCTAGATTGGAGTAAGGACACAGTAAGCTTGATTTGAATGAACAAATAAATAAATGAAAGAGGTACTTATCAAGCAGCTCTAGAAGTCTAAGGCTTAAAGAAATAAGAGTACAACAAAAATAAGCAAAATCTTGACAGGAAGAAACTTGAGGCCTTCTGACTGGTTTTATATCCTGAACTATATCATTTTATTGGGTCACTTACAGAATGTTTTATGATTACATTTTTAAAAGTATTCAACCCATAGCATCATTTTCAGAACCCTCTTAGCATCACTGAGTTACTGAGACAACTAATAACCACATACACTAGGCTATATATTGAGCTCTTTCAGGCAAGAGAATATCTTAATCATAAAAGGTAAGATATATTAGTTATAGTAAAGGCTAAGCTACTGTAACAAAGAGTGCCAAAAAAACCAGTGGCTTATATAAGATAGAATTTACTTCTCTACATATAAAAATCCCAAGGGGAAGTTCCAGACTGCTGTGGCAGCTCTGAGCCTCAAGGTCCTTCAAGATCATAGGTCCTTTTCATCTTGCTGTTCTACCACCTACTGAGTATTATTTTCATCTGCATGGATAAAGCTGGGTCACAGGCTTCAGTGCAATGAGTTTCTCTTATACATGGCCTTTCTGGCCTTGGGTTTATAATTCTGCCAAAGATGATTGGATGGGCCACAATCTTGCAAGGGATTGGTTAGTCTACTATGCAAATAGGGTGTGTAAAACCACCCAATAGGATTAACCTTGTAGGAATTGGTCTATTACTACGCAAATTAAGTGATTATGGTTTCCCAAGGGGATTGGTCAGTTTGCAGCCTTGGTGAGAGAACCATGTTTTAAAATTGACAAGTAGTTGACTTACATAAAAGGAGCCCTGGTGGTGCAGTGGTTAAGCACTCAGCTGCTAACTGACGGGTGAATGGTTCAAACCCACCAGCCACCCCACAGGAAAAAGACGTGGCAGTCTGCTTCTATAAAGATTACAGCCTTGGAAACCCTATGGGGAAATCCTATTCTGTCCTATAAGGCTGCTATGAATCACAATTGACTGGACATCAACGGGTAGGCTTTCATAAGGGGCAATCCCACAGATGTTAGGGGGACCCCACTACCATTAAGAAGAGCCTGGAGCACAGCATATTCTTTGGACCCAGGGTTCCTGCACTGAGAACTTCCTAGACTCAGGGGAGAGAAGGCTGTAATACTTGAGACTGCACTAGATGAAAAGAAACAGCAGCAACCACAGCAGAGCCACAGCAGTACCAACAACAGAACCAGAACTGTGCAAGGCAGCTGCAGTGGGCTTGCTGACCTGCGGAGCAAAAGAGAGCTTAACGCCTTCAGGCAGGAGGCTTGTGGGCAGAGTGGGGTGCCTCTGGGCACTTGTCAGCAGAGCTAAAGAACTGTAACACTTGCCCTAGCAGGGTCACAGGCCAAGAGAAGGCCCAGCAGCAGTCATAGCCTAGAAGAAGCTGAGAGCTGTTTTGGTTGGAAGTTGTTCTGATCCTGTCTCCTGAGTTGTATCCCATTAAATCCAAGTTGACCCTGAGTTGTAACCTGTTACTTTCCCGATAAATTACATAATCGTGAGTACAGTCTCTGAGATCTGTGTGACCATTGCAACGAATTACTGAACTCAGCAGAGAAGCAGAGAGTACCGTGGGGAAGACAGCTGGCGTCAGAAATGGTAAAAAAGTTGGAGAGTAGAGGTATATCTGACTTCCCCCTCACAGGAATCAGCTTTGTGCTGATCTTGATTCTCATCCCTGCTCTTGTAGTTAGACGAATTCAGATTCTAGTAAATTACACAGGCACATGCATGTTCTTATACACATACCAAAAAAAAACAAAAAACGCAGTGCTGTCAAGTAGACTCTGACTCATAGTGACCATATAGGACAGAGTAGAACTGCCCCATACAGTTTCCAAGGAATGCCTGGTGGATTCGAACTGCCAACCCTTTGGTTAGCAGCTGTAGCACTTAACCACTACGCCACCAGGGTTTCCTCTTATACACAAGAAGGGGCAAAAGAAAGGAACTCCAGAATACTTTTACCTTTAAGCAAATAAGGCAGAAGTTGTACACAGCACTTTGATTCCCATTCCATTGGTGGTAACTTTGTCATGTAACTACCCTTGACCAAAGAAATGCTGGGAAATGTAGTCTCTAGCTAGGTGGATGTATGCATCCAAAGAAAGAGAGAACGAAATGGTAGGAGGGAAGGTAGAACAAGAAACAGTCTGCCCCTCAAGTTACTTTGGCGGTACCACCTGGAGAAACTCTTCTTTTATGTTATAATTCCATTGGTATGTAACGCACTAGGGAACTACCAAAAAATTCTGATTCTAAGCTTTCTAAGCACATGTGTTTTAGTCTCCTAGTGCTTCTGTGAAAAAAAAAAAAAAAAAACACAAGTGGGTGGTTTTAAAGAACAGAATTTTATTTTCTTACAGGTCAGGAGGTTAGAAATCCAAACTCAGATGTGGCTTCATGGAAAGGTTCTTTATTTTAGCTTCTAGTGACTGCCAGCCATCCTTGGCATTCCTAGGCTTATAGGTGCATCTGCGGTGTGCATCTGTCTTTCCACGGCACCTTTCCCGTGTGTATCTATGTCTGTTATACTCTTTTTGTAGGACACCACTCAGAAGTGATTAGGTTTAGGACTGATCCTTAATATAATAAAAGAAAACATCTATTTCCAAACAGGGTCGTATTTATAGGTACAGGAATTAGGACTTCCACATTTCTTTTTGGAGAACACAATTCAATCCATAACAACATGCTTTTGAAGAAAGCATTATCATCATCTGTTCAGAATTCACATTCTCCTTTTCCAAAAACTTACATGTACCCTGGAGTTGGGTTGATAAAAGAATGGTTAGCAGTTGAAAGTACCACATTTTTGAGCAAATAACACATGCCAGCTACATTTGTTTGCCAACTGCACCCTCCCCCGGAGAGATATTTTTGTAAGCATGCAATGCTAATTTTTTTTTTTTTTTCTTTTTACAGCAACACATAAAAAACAGTTAGCTTGGCAGTGCTTATGCTGCAATGATGGGCTCGAGCATAGCAACGACTGTGAGGATGGTGCAGGGTCCTTCGGTTGTACGTAGGGTTGCTATGAGTCAGAAGTGACTCAGTGTTTCCTTCCGGTGTGCATAGGGTCGTTATGAGTCAGAACTGACTCGACAGCACCTAACCACGGCAACAACTGACTTATTAAATAGCTATTTCATAAAATATGCACAATATATGGACCTGCCTCAAAGAGGCCTCAAAGGAAACCAGCAGAATGCAGCACAGACAGAATTTTGAGTGCGCATTGCATTTGCCATCAGCTCAGATAAAATTATGAAGTACACAGTATATGCTATCTCTCCTTTTTTTCTATATCTCTACACTCAGGATCTCCTCAATAACAACAACAATTTTCTTTAAAGGCCCCTTTTCCCTTAGGAGAAAAACTGTATCTGAAAACCTGTAATAACTGAGTATAAGTTTGTTCCAAGTAATGTGGAGCATTCCTTGAAAGTCCACATTTTAATGGAGGTTTTGGGGGAAAAGAACACAAGTTACTAAATCTGTATTAGTAGCATTTCAGGATTAAGATCCATATTTGAGGGAGGTATTTAAGGTGATTTAATCCTTACTGGGTGTTTCAAGTCACACTATATAAGGGGTCAACTAATTAAAACCTACATCCTGACTGTCCTGTCTGAATTCCTATTATTTGACCAATAATTTATCCCCTGTTTGCATCCCCCAATTCTTGCACAGTTTCAAATGTACAGTTTTTCCTTGAGGAAAAAGGCTTTCTCATCAATTATCCTTTGACACTACCACTAGACACAAACTATGAGCTTAATGATCCCTTCCCTTAAATTATTATGTTCTTAGAATTTTACTTTATGACAGTGACCCAGAAAACTGTAATATCACCTGATACCAACCTGGAGAAATATATCTAATTGAACCTAGTCCTTGGAAATGTCTCAAACTCAAATATTATTCCACTGGCCTGTCCCAGCTAGGCAGCTCTGTTGCAGCTAACACACTTCCATGCATACATACAAAAATAAACAAGTAAATAGATAATGCTCATGTCCATTTATCTAACTCCAGATGTTCTTCAACCATGCCCAAAGTTGGTGAAAACTTGATGTGATGATGTTAGATGCTTCCTACATGTAAACTCTTAATAAATAAAAATACGGTGTTCCAGGATTTTATTGTCCCAAAAAACAACAATTTATTATTATCTATCACATTTCTGGAAACCCTGGTGGTGTAGTGGCTAAGTGCTATGGCTGCTAACCAAGAGGTCAGCAGTGCGAATCCACCAGGCTCTCCTTGGAAACTCTATGGTGCAGTTCTACTCTGTCCTATAGGGTCGCTATGAGTCAGAATTGACTTGACATCAGTGGGTTTAGTTTTTTTTGGTTTATCACATTTCTGTGAGTTGGCTGGAATGGCCACACAGTTTTTACTTGGAGTCTCACATTGATGTCATTCAGAAAGCACATGGAGCTGAGGTCATTTAAAGTCTCTATTGGACTGTATGTCCAATATGGCTCACTCACATGGCCACCGAATGATACTTTCTAAAAAAAAATTTCCGCAGGCTGGGAATTGAGCTGGAGCCGCTGACCAGAGGTCCTGCATATAGCCTTTACACGTAGCTTAAACTTCTCACAGTATGGTGGTTGTGTTCTAAGAGCAATTGTTCTCGGAAGAAGAACAAGAGAACAGAAGTGGAAGCTGCCACTCTCTTAAGGCCTGGGCCTGAAAACTGGCACAGCATCATTCCTCTCATATTCTATTATCCAAGTAGTCACAGAGCCCCTCGGATCCCAGGTGAGGGACCAGAGACCCCAATTCTCCATGTAGGAGCATCAAAGAATTTGTGGATACCTTTACTCTGTCACACATGGCTATACACTCAACACAGATGTAAGGAACAGCAAAGAAATCATTAAGACCCTTCTTTTTGTTAGCATTACCAGATAATTAAACGAAAAGTGATATTTCAGAGCAAAGAGATTGACTTTAAATTACTTCAAATGAAGTTCATCTGGCCTCTAAGGAATTACAAAAGTCCTGTTATGACTATTACTTTATAAGTTATGGAGTTCTCTTCAACAGAAGCAAAGAGCTTGATAATTAAAGTAAGATCCTAAGGTAGCAATAAATATAAAAAATAAGAACTTAATGGTTAAACTCACAATATCCTAAATTGTGAGGAAAGAAAAAGTGAACAAGTCTGTCATGAAAAGGCAACAAGGATATATTTTAATTAATATATAAGCAACCACCTGTTCATTGTTCAAACTGAATTTTAAATAGAGAGTTCTACATTTCCCCAAAGATATTCCAATTAAACATAAAACATTTGTAAATAAAAAGGCACTGTGGAAGAGACAGGCTGCTTGCCAATCCCATTTTCTCTTTCTCGACCTCAGGAAGACTAAATATTCCTTCTTCCCTTGCAGTTATTTTGGTGTTACATGACTGAGTTCTGGCCAATGGAATGTGTGCAGAATTAATGTATACAGCTTCCGGAACTGGCCATAAATGAACCTTTATGATTCTGCATGCTTTCTCTCTTATTAACCAAGCAGATGGAAGACATCCGGTGGAAGATTCCCAGAAGCCTGTAAGGGTCAACAGAGACAAGTGACAGTCTGGTAGAGATTTGCCCTGTCCACATCTGACACGGAAAAAAGACAAAACATTCTTTGTTGTGCTAAGTCACTGATATATAGGCTTTGCTTGTTACAGCCACTAACATTAAACACACTAATTAGTATAATCAAACCAAAACCCAAACCCACTGCCGTTGAGTCGATTCCAACTCATAGCGACCTTGGTTAGTGTAGAAGGTAAAATTTATTACCTCACCCTCATCCTTAAAGAGACTCTGTAATCACCTTCTTTGGACTGTTAATGTATTTTAGAAATTCTAAGTTGACAGGAACCATAGATGTCATCTGGATGACCTATTTCCTTGATGCCAGTAATCATGCACTACCACCAATGAAGAAAACACTTATAAACACCCTGATCATAGTAACTCAAAGAAATATACACTGTAGAAAGCAGCAGTGCTGAATCTTGTGTTGCCATGCCAACAAGAGCCTAATTCCATTTCAAAAGGATCACCAGCCCCTGTATGAAAAATAAACTTCTCTTCCAAGCAAGGTTTTAAAAATGTTTCATGCAGGAAGGAAACTATTGAACATCTCATTCCAAATAACTGATTTTATCCTTTGGTAGCATCAGTACCAACTGTGACCAATAGTAAAAAGCCACTTTGCTTTCTTCAGGCATCTCTAAAATGTGAGTGCCAATAACTGAGTGAAACTTCCTCATAACATATTGTTTCCTCTGCCAGAGAATAAAGTAGCTTCTCTTTGAATGGTAACAATCATACAAGCTCAGTAGTTTCCTCAAAATAAAATGCTTTGATCTAATAAACTAACTTTATAAATAAACTTCCAATCCCAAAAGTCTTGCTGTTTTAAATAAATACTTCTACGCTCTTCAAGATTACATGCTACTGAAGCTCTTTGAGGCTGTGTGATAGCAGTTTTATAGATATAAATCATTCTTGAACTTTAAGTAAGAACATTTAGTCCAAATTCTTCATATCATAGCTTAGGAAATTGAGATTCAGATATGCCTAGTGATTCAACCAAAGCCATAACGTTAATCAATACTATTCTGTACTATTATACTATTTTTATACTACCACACTACATACATAAACTATTTTATACTAAACAAGGGAACTCTGGTGGCATAGTGGTTAAGAGCTATGGCTGCTAACCAAAAGGTCAACAATTCAGATCCTCTAGGCACTCCTTGGAAACTCTGTCCTAGAGGACAGAATTGACTCAATAGCAATGGGTTTGGTTTGATTTGGGGGTATACTGAACATTTTCTATTAAAAATAATTGAAGTACAGACACTTCCAGGGATTACTTTAGAATGCTTGCATGGTCAGTACTGTAATCTCTAGGGATTTTTAAACCTTTTACCAAGACTATACTTCAGCTTGTAGACTCAGTTTCTAAAAATATTTTAATGAAAGGTTAAGTTGATCTCAACTGTATCAAAATCTTCCTTGTCTTTTACTGTCTTTTGAAAAACTGATACTGAAAACTGTCACCAAATTTTTATTGATTGTAAAACAATGATCTTATCTAATGAAGTGTCCATTATTATACATACAATTATAAATATAGCATAATTTAAGTGTACAGCTTTATTATTCCAATTGTATACAACTGAGTTAGCCAACATTAAAGTCTTGCTTTAATAAATAGACAAGAACGATTTTTAACTAATAGCTGAAGTATACCTAATTTATGTATCTATTTTGTAAAATGCAATTTCACTATATTATGTTTATAGTGCTTTAAAATGGCTGAAAACAATTACATTATTTAACTGGGTAGACATGTCATTGAAACTTTACTTGCCATTGATTTTTAGATGACAGCTACCTGGTCAACGGACTGTAAAAGATCCATATTTGTGCCCATTCCAAAGAAAAGTGACCCAATGGAATGTAGAAATTATCAAACAATATCATTAAAATCACACACCAAGTAAATTTTTGCTGAAGACAATTAAAAACAGTTGCAGCAGTACCTCAAAAGGAACTACCAGAAGTTCAAGCCAAATTTAAAAGGAGACATGGAACAAGAGGTATCATTGCTGATATCAGACGGATCCTGGATGACAGCAGAGAATACCAGAAAGATGTTTACCTGTGTTTTATTGACTATGCTAAGGCATTTGACTGTGTGGATCACAACATATTATGGATACAGGTGGAAAGAATGAGAATTCCAGAACACTTAAGTATGCCTATGCAGAACCTGTACATAGACCAAGAGGAAGTCGTTCGAATGGAACGAAGGGATACTGTGTGGTTTAAAGTCAGGAAAGGTGTGCATCAGGGTTGTATGCTTTCACCATACTTATTGAATCTGTATGCTAAGCAAATAATCCAAGAAGCTAGACTGTATGCAGAAGAACATGGCATCAGGATTAGAGGAAGACTCATTAACAACCTGAGATATGCAAATGACACAACCTTGCTTGCTGAAAGCAAAGAGGACTTGAAGCAAGTACTGATGAAGATCAAAGACTGCAGCTTTCAGTATGGATTACACCTCAACATAAAGAAAACAAAAATTCTTACAACTAGACCAATAAGCAACATCATGATAAATGGAGAAAAGCTTAAAGTTGTCAAGGATTTCATTTTACTTGGATCCACCATCAACACCCATGGAAGCAGCAGTCAAGAAATCATAGGGCACATCGAAGTGGTCAAATCTGCTGCAAAAGACCTCTTTGAAGTGTTAAAATGCAAAGACATCATTTTAAGGACTAAGGTGTGCCTGACGCAAGTCATGATATTTTCAATCGCTTCATATGCGTGCAAAAGCTGGACAATGAATAAGGAAGGCCAAAGAATAATTAATGCCTTTGAATTATGGTGTTGGTGAAGAATACTGAATATTCCATGAACTGTGAAAAGAACAAACAAATCTGTCTTGGAAGAAGCACACAATGCTCATTAGAAGCAAGAATGGCGAGACTTTGTCTTACGCATTTTGAACATGTTATCAGGAGGGACCAGTCCCTGGAGAAACTCATCATGCTTGGTAAAGCAGAAGGTCAGCAAAAAAGAGGAAGACTCTCGACAAGATGGATTGATACACAGTGGCTATAACAACGGGCTCAAGCATAACAACAACTGTGAGGATGGCGCAGGACTGGGCAGTGTTTCCTGCTGTTGCACTAGAGTCGATACAAGTTGGAACACACTCAAGGCATCTCACAACAAAGTAGAGTCTGAATTTTTAAAATACATTGTTATTTGTTGCTTAAAAAAAAAAAAAAATGAGAACAGTAAAATCCAATCCCTTCTCCTTTACCAAAACCAAAAAACCAAACCCATTGCCGTTGAGTTGATTCCGATTCATAGCCACCCTATAGGACAGGGTAGAGCTGCCCCGCAGGGTTTCCAAGGAGCAACTGGTGGATTTAAACTGCCGACCTTTGGTTGGAAGCTGTAGCTCTTCACCACTACACCACCAGGGTACCCTAACTTTACCAAGTCACACAAAAACACCAAATCAACCTAGGACAACGGCCAAATAATTGAAGAATATTTCGCCAATACGAATCATGAAATTTATGGATTCACTTCTTATATAAAGAGAATAAGAATTCCAAATGAGTATAATTGCAAAATAATATATTAGAACTTCCAAATCTAATGCGATTTTAAGTGTTTTATAATATGGATAACCAAAAAACTCACTGTCGTCGAGTCGATTCCGACTCATAGCGACCCTATAGGACAGAGTAGAACTGCCCTGTAGAGTTTCCAAGGAGCGCCTGGAGGATTCAAACTGCCAGCCTCTTGGTTAACAGCTGTAGCACTTAACCACTATGCCACCAGGGTTTCCATAATATGGATAGATATACTATAAGATCTAATTTGTACATAAAACAAATGTGTTTGAGTTCCTGTCTAACTGCAATATGTTAGATAACAATTTCATTTTATTATGTTTTTCACTTGGTCAACAAATATTTTGAAATAATTATTACTATTCAGAGTTTTAAATGTTGCCCATGGAAATCGAGATTGTAATGGAGTGCCCAAACACAGGCAAGTGAAGAGTTTCATGAGGAAAAAAGTTGTAAAGATTAATTAAAAACAATATATATATATATGAAAAGCATGCCTAACGCACTGGAAAGATGCTGTGCTATATGTGTGCAACAATTTAATTATAAAATATTACAAATACCCCAAACATCTTTACATAAAGCCTGTGGGAATTAGTCCTAAAGAACCCTGTGCATATTTATGTATATCATTGTGTAAGTGAAAATTAGTTACTTCAATCATTCTTTGTAGCCCTGAGAATATCCAAGAACCTGCTTTTTAGAAGGAAAATGAACCATCACACTGAAAGAAGATTATAAGTGACAATAGCTTTCCTTTTTGTTATTCTTTATTTCCACCACTACGAAACTTTCTCACTCAGGCCTCTCTTGCTGGTTAGGGTATGGAAGGAAGCTTTTCTCTAGAAGCTAAATGAATTTAATTAAGCCCCACTCATTTCTTCCTTGCAAAAGCTTTTTTAAAAAAAATCTTAAAGTACTTTTAGTTTTCATAGATCCCTAAAGCCAGTTGCCCTAGAATCAATCCAACTCATTGGGGTACCTGGCGGCTGCAGATGGTTAATACACTCAGCTGATAACTGAAGGGTTGGAGGTTCAAGTTCACCCAGAGGCAGCTCAGAAGAAGGGTCTGTGATCTACTTCTGAAAAATCAGCCATTGAAAACACTATGGATTATACTTCTGTTCTGACACACATGGGGTCACCAGTGTCGGAATCAACTCAATGGCAACTCGTTAGAGTCTTCTAGTTTAACACTTGACAAAGGCCAAAAATCTTCCACCACATATCCTCATTATTGGCTTTTCTCTGCTCAACTCTTAAAGATGGAGAAGTCGACTACTAATTCTCAAGGTAATCAAAGGCAACAACAACAAAAAAAAGATAACGGAGCAGAGAATATTAAAAAAATAAATAAACAACCTCAAAGATAATTAAAAAGAATGAGAAGAGAGTTGCCTAGAAATGTCTTCCTCTTTTCTTTTACTTTGAGATCATTTGTCAAAATTTTACTCCTTAGAATCTTTCCTCCCTCTTCATCCAACCTCCATTATAATGCTTCTTGGCCATGATAGTATACCTACTCAGCCTGCCTAGTACATATGTCTAGGCGAGGACACTGAATTGCCCTCCTCGGCCTGTATTACCTGACCAGACACCCCCTCTACAAACACAACCAAATTCTCAAGGCATTACATAAAAAAAAAATTACATAGATTAGGAAATTGGGACCCAGAGAGACTGAGCCTTGGCCATTGTCTTAAAATTTGATTTTCTTTTCTTGAACAAATGTTGTTTTTTTAATATCTTTCACATATTATCAACTGACCATAACACAACACCAGGAAACTAGTAAGTTCTATCAACAGAAATGCCCAGCTTTCTCTGATGGTCATCCTATTGACTGTTTTATTTTGCTGTTTTTTGTTTGTTTGTTTTGTTTTGTTTTTAACAAAATTTACAATGATGTCTCAATGTAAAGACAGAGAAATAGGAATGAGAATTGTCAACTCAAAAAGCATGGTCTAATTATTTCAGATAGCAAAAATCTTTCACAAGTTATTTGTACTTCTGATAGTTTTATTTCCTCCTTAAAATTCATTTTTAATGAAAAAACAGAATATTAGTAATTTTAGCCTAGAGGAGATTCCTATATAAATCCTTACATTTAATTTTTCCCCCAAAAGTAGAATAGTTTAAATTGAAAAAAAGAGCAAAGCTGAAAAGATCGTAAATGAGATCCACTCGTACTGGTTTAATCTTCTTGCCATTCTTCATCTTTCTCTAATGAATTTTTCTGAAAACCACTGATTTAAAAACGTGTCACTTGAACTTTTAATCCCTCTTTCTTTTTTATCTGTATCATGTTTTTCAACATATTATATACATTGTTGTACACATTAATTATATTTTTAATTTAAATATATTATTTTCCATTAATAGCTTAGACCTGTAGGCGATTTAACTGTGATTAGTTATCTGAAGCAAGCAAATGAGCCTCAGGAACCAATTTGTTACTCATTAGGAAGAGAGGTTTTTCAATCAGTAAGAATTGATAAACTATGGGACTGAGGACCTCTGCTGGCTGTTTTCTGGAATTCTTTTTCCCCATCCTGATCTTACTAAACAAGTTTGTGAAGTATTCCTTTTTACTTCGAATCCTAAAACTTTATCGGTCCCTCAACATCTTAAGCAACTTGAGTCTTTCATTTCCATAACAGTTGCTCTACTTTTTTAAAAAAATATAAGAAAGTTAAGATTACCGGATGGAAATTTTATTTTTAATATTGTTAATGTTATTAAGCAAATAAAATTTGTTGGTGAATAATGTCGGAGCTTTTCTTTAACATTGTAGTCACATATAAAGATATAGACATATACTTAGATGTAGAGAGAGAAAGATACAGCCTCATAATGTATAACATGGAATTAGTTTAAAATAAAATTTTAATAAAATAATCACAAAAATATTTCTTATTTTTTCAGAATTTAGAGTTATTTCATAGGTAATATATACCTAAATAGCCTTGGAAGTCTGCTTTTATCTAAATGTCCAGAGCAGTTTTCTAATGCTTGAAAATGCAAATGTACTGGTTACCCTGCACTGGTTTCACTGCTAATATCACTTTATTCTGCATGACTTCTGTGATCTATAAATTCATAGATTAGTATACCAAAAGAGACTTTAGAAATCCTATGGTCTAAGTTTCATTTTGCAGACAAAAAACCTAAGACCAACAGAGGTGACAACAGCCTCTGCTTGCACTTGCCAAATCCAGGAGGAGATGAACAAATAACTGCCAAAACATCCCATCTTCCAGGGGTGGTGATGTCCCTTCTCAAGCTAGAGAAGGAAAGAGACAGCAGAGTTTAAACCCTGAGCCATAATAACCCAGCCCTGCTATGAACATAGGAAGACTTAATGCAAGCCTGGTTCCAAATTTGCTAGGAGGATATTTGGGCCCCAAGGCCAGAAGCAATGATAATAATGGTGATAACTTTATTGAGCACTGACTATGTGCCAGGTAAGCACAGTCCTAAGCCCCTGATGTGGCATAGTTCATGTAAAAATCACAGTGATCCTGTGGAAATAAGTATTATTACTACTAGAACTGAGGAAACTGAGGCATGGAGCAATTGGGTCACTTCCCCAAGGTGGCTCAACCAAGGTTCAGATCTGTGCAGTGTGGGACCAGAGCCCATGCTCTTAAGCCCCCCATTATGAGAAAGCATAACAAGCCCAATAATTGGCCTCAAAAGGCCCTTACATGTGCTATATCTGACCTTGAACCAGTGACCTCCAGCAGACCAACTCCACCAGATCTAGAATTTTGGAACTGTAAGACTGGAAAAGGCCTTGTAGAGTATGTAGAGAATGTAATCATTTTTCGGTTCCAGAATCATCTGAAAAATCTGCTGAAACGTATAAAAATTATCCTCTAGAAAATCCATAAGCATATGTGATGGCACAGCAGCAGATACACACATAATTTTGCATAAAAGTTCATGGTGTTTACGGAATTTTTGAATGCCTAGGGGGCCACAGGATCCTAGCTAAAAAATCTGATTTAGTCCAGCCTTCATAGATCACATTTCACATGAAGTTGAGTGATTTGTCTCACATCTCTGCACCCAAAGCAAAAAAAAGCTGGCCTTGTAAATGCCAGTGCTAATTCTTTTCACATGATGACACATATAGAAACAATAATATTGTATGGTACACGGGCATAAAGAAAGAAGCCTGCTCAAGACCAGAGGTGACCAGCCCCAAGAATCCAACCTCCCCAGACCTCACCAAACCACCCAGATCACAAAGAGGAATCAATACCTCAAAATATCTATTCCCAATTTACAGCACACCAGTTGGGAAGTTCTGGCTTAGAGCCCTCCTGTCTTCTACAAAGTATAAACTAGCTTAGGACCAAATTAAAAAAAAACCAAATCCATTGCTGGCGAGTCGATTCTCACTCATAGCGACCTTATAGGACACAGTAGAACTGCCCCAGAGGATTTCCAAGCAGCAGCTGGTAGATTCCAACTGCTGACATTTTGGTAGCAGCCGTAGCTCTTTTAATCACTGTGCCACCAGGGCTCCAGACACTAATGCTTAAATTCCATTCCCACCCTTAAATCCACCTAAAATTCTTGCTCCCTACCACTAGCCCTGGAGCCCTGGTGGCACAGTGGATAAGAGCTCGGCTGCTAACCAAAAGGTCAGCAGTTCCATTCCACAAGCCAATCCTTAGAAAACCTACGGGGCAGTTCTACTTTGTCCTATAGGGTCGTTATGAGTTGGAATCCACTCAAAGGCAATGAGTTGGGTTATTACCACTAGCCCAGGAATCCCTGGGCAGTACAAATGGTTAAGCACTCAACCACTAACTGATAGGTTGGTGGTTCAAACCCTCTGAGAGGCCATCTGAAGACAGCCTGGTGATCTGCTTCCAAAAGGTCACAGCCTTGAAAACTCTATGGAGCACAGTTCTACTCTGCACACATGGGGTCACCAGGTGTTGGAATCGACTCCACAGCAACCGATTTGTTTTTACTTTTGTTTTGATTTGTTTTGCTTTTACCAGCCCCAACTTGAAGACCTGGGAAATTGCTTCCATAAAGATCACAACCAAGAAAGCTTATAGCGCAGTTCTCTGTAAAACATGGCGTCACCATGAGTGGGTGGATAACTCAGTGGCAGCTAAGAACAGCAGCAACAACTTCACTACAAGCACTTTATGTTTATAATACATCATTTAAGTCCTACAATAACACTCTCGATATGTGTATTATCTGAATTTTACAGTGGAGGAGACCAAGAGCAAGGAAGGTTAACTGCCCAAGGTCACACAGATAATAAGTGACAGAAAAGAAATTCATATCAAGACCTACCTGCCACCAAAGACACCTGTGCTTTTCAACATATTACTACATTTCTATACTCTGGTTGACCTTCCTGAATCTCAATTTTCATAGATCCCAGTTCTCATAGACCCCATTTCTCATATATAACCCCATCTGACCTCCTTTTCAGTTCTGGCCCATCTCTCTATATTTCGCCCACTCTTGCTGCCAATCTCATACCCTGTGATTACTTAGATCAACAGCACTTTCACAGACCATATTTAATATCATCTTATCAAAAATCATGTGTGACAATATGAAGCATTATATATAAAAATACAACTGTAACTTTAATAGTAGCTATTGTTTAAAAAAAAAAAAAGGTTTCTTGGGTGGTGCAAATGGTTAACACACTCAGCTACTAAGTGAAAGGTTGAAGGTTTGAGTCCACACAGAGGTACCTTGAAAGCAAGGCCTGTGTGATCTACCTCCAAAAAAAAAAAAAAAAAATCAGCCACTGAAAACCCTACGAAGCACAGTTCTGCTCTGACACACATGGGTTCACCATGAGCTGGAAATGACTTGCTGGTAACTGGTGGTTTATTGTAAAAAATAATGTAAAAGACAAAGGTATAAAGATGTTTCAGAATATGCTCAAAATATATAATTGATTCATCTACAGAGATTAATAAACATGGTCCACTACCACCACAGAACACAGAGTCACTATACCAAAAAATATTGGTCGATGTTCAGCCATTTCAGGAGGTAGCATAAGATCAGGAACTGATGGTACTGAAGGAAGAAATCCAAGCTGCACTGAAGGCATTGGCAAAAAACAAGGCTCTGGGAATTGACTGAATATCAGTTGAGATGTTTCAACAAACAGATGCAGCACTAGAAGTGCTCACTCATCTATGCCAAGAAATTTGGAAGACAGCTTCCTGGCCAACTGACTGGAAGAGATTCATATTTATGCCTATTCCTGAGAAAGGTGATCCCACCAAATGCGGAAATTGTCGAACAATGTCATTAATATCACACATAAGTAAAATTTTGTTGAAGATCATTCAAAACCAGCTGCAGCAGTGTATCAACAGGGAGCTGCCAGAAACTCAAGCCAGATTCAGGTGAGAACGTGGAACCAGGGATATCATTGCCAATGTCAAATGGATCCTGGCTGAAAGCAGAGAATACCAGAAAGATATTTACACGTGTTTTATTGACTATGCAAAGGCATTCAACTGTGTGGATCATAACAAATTATGGATAATGGATAACACTGTGAAGAATGGGAATTCCAGAACACTTAATTGTGCTCATGAGGAACTTGTACATAGATCAAGAGGCAGGTGACTGAACAGAACAAGGGAATACTGTCTGGTTTAAAGTCAGGAAACATGTGGGTCAGGGGTGTATTCTTTCATCATACTTTTTCAATCTATATGCTAAGCAACTAATCCAAGAAGCTGGACTATATGAAGAAGAATGTGGCATCAGGATTGGAGGGAGACTCATTAACAACCTGAGTTATGCAGATGACACAACCTTACTTGCTGCAAGTGAAGGGAACTTGAAGCACTTACTGATGAAGATCAAAGGCTACAGCCTGAAACAAAAATCCTCACAGCTGGACTGTCTAAGGCTGGGATCTCTAGAGAAACAAAACCAGTAATGCGTATAAGTATATAGAGAGCAATTTATATCAAGGAAATAGCTCACGTGATTGAAGGGGTTGGAACGTCCCAAGCCGTTGGAACAGGATAGAGTCCTCTCCCAATTCATGGAGCTAGAGAAGCTGGTGAACCCGAGATGATCAGGTAGGAGAGCATGGCTCTGGCTCACAGGCTATGACGGTTGAGGAATCCCAAGGTCGGCAGGCAAGACTGCAAGGTTTCTCCTGAGTCATTTAGCTGCAGGGGCTGGCGAACCCAAGACAGGTAGGTCCAGGAGCAGGATTCTTGCTTGCAGGCCGTTAAGATCGGCGAATCCCAACATGGACAGGTAAGCTGCTAGCTTAAGTCCCAGGAACCAGAGGTCAGACAATAGACAGTTGCTGGATCCAGAACAAGCCAACAAACTTTTCAAGGTGAGCAGGAAAGAGGTAGGCAGCGGAAGGCGGAGAGATAAAGGCTGAGGGGACAGTGAGCCGCCACAGGCCCCACCCCCACAGGTACCACTCAGCAGATTCTATCATGTGGTGATCACATATCAGATTTCAACAGGGAAGTGATCACAACATTATACAACTGCCAAAACACTGAGAATCATGGCCCAGCCAAGTTTACACACAATCTTAACCATCACATGGACCAATAAGCAACATCATGATAAACGGAGAAAAGACTGAAGTTGTTACGGATTTCATTTTATTTGGATTCATAATCAACACCTATGCAAGCAGCAGTCAAGAAATCAGATGATACATTGCATTGGGTAGATCTGCCAGAAGAGATCTCTTTAAAGTGTTCAAAAGCAAAGATGCCACCTGGAAGACTAAGGCAGGCTTGATGCAAGCCATGGTGTTTTCCGTCACCTCATATGCATGTGAAAGCTGGATGACGAATAAGGAAGACCGAAAAAGAATTGACACCTTTGAATTGTGGTGTTGACGAAGAATATTGAGTATACCATGGACTGTCAGAAGAATGAACAAATCTGTCTTGGAAGAAGTACAACCAGAATGCATCTTAGAAGCAAGGATGGCAAGACTACATCTCACATACTTTGGACATGTTATCAGGAGGGATCAGTGCCTGGAGAAGGATATCATGCTTGGTAGAATAGAGGGTCACCGAAAAAGAGGAAAGACCCTTAACGAGATGAATTGACACAGTGGCTGCAACAATGGGCCCAAGTCTAACAACGATTATGAGGACGGCGAAGGATGGGACAGTGTTTTCTTCTGTTGTACATGGGGTTGCTGTGAGTTGGAACCGGCTCGATGGCACCTAACAAAAACAACCAGCAAACACAGGCTGCAGCTTCAGTTAGGAAGGAAAATGAAGCAAGTGGAGTTCCCACAGACTTGATTCACACGTTTCCTGAAAATTCCATTGATCAAAATAGATAAAGAACAGTGGTGGCACAAACAGTTAAGTGCTCAACTACTAACCAAAAGGTTGGTGGTTTAAACCACCCCAGAGGTGCCTTGGAAGAAAGGCCTGGCAATCTGCTTCCAAGAGGCCACAGTCATGAAAACCCTATGGAGTAGTTCTGCTCTGCAACACACGCAGTTGCAGTGAGTTGGAGTTGACTCAAGGGCAACTGGTTTGGGTTTTAGGTTTACAAGACTGAAAGTGGGCCTATAGAACGTCAGCCAACCACGTAGGTCTTAACTTCACAAAAACCAGAAAAAATTATTTCACTTCCTGAGCCTTTAACATAATCAACTAGACTAAATGGTTCTTGAAAGGGCCCTAGGTGGCTGCAGAGGCAGCAGAAAGTAGCTTTGCCCCCCAACACATGCACGACTTTTACACTGAAACTGCACTGAAAGAATATAGACCCCCTCCCCAGTACCTTAGTTATAAGGTCCTCTAGTGCTTTACACTAAGGTATATGATTAAGTATACAATTACCTGCTGGCAAGATCTAATCTTAGATCCCAGACGGGGAGGGAATGTTCTTTCTGTAACACCATCAAGGCCGGGGACAATGACCACAAAACCGTCACACACCTTGAGCCCAGACTGTACCAAAGGATGCCTCTCTCTTCCTCCCTTCCTCTTTTCCTACGCACCCCAGCACGGAAACCCGTCCAGTCTAAGGTCTATATAAACTTGGGCCCCTTTGTCCCTTTGTCCCTGACCTACAACTCATTCAGGGGCTATGCCTGTGTAGAAGAGGTTTCTTTGTCAACTCATCCTAGGACAAGGACCTTTTCTTTTTTTTTCTCGCAGGGTGGCGGGGACCAGATCTGAGATGGATTTTACCCTTTCCTCTCCATCCTAATTACTGTGTAAGTAACAAAAGCCTGTGGTCTCCCTGCTGGGTAATGTCAGTTATTTACTGAAAGGATGGCGAAGGACTGGGCAGCGTTTCATTTTGTTGTGTCGGAACCAACTCCACAGCACCTAACAACAACACAGCCCTGCATGAACTTACTTTCACTTTTCATCTTGGCTCACTGCTGTGATATAAGCAATCTGTGATTGGCTGCCAGCCTAAATGTTGGCAGTGTGAGCCCACCCAGAGTCTCTGTGGAAGAAAGGCCTGGCAAACTGCTTCTGTAAAGACTACAGCCAAGAAAACCCTATGGAGCAGTTCTACTCTGTAACACTTGGTGTTGCCATGAGTCGGGATCGTCTCAATGGCAATGGGTTTGGTCTTGATTTTTTTTTTTACTGAACTGGCATGGTGGGTATTAATTCTTGAAAGGAACCCAATTCCAACACCAACCTATCTAGGTATAAACTTCACAGAATATCAATTGGTCAATACGATAATGAGCCAAGTAATCTAATCAAGTTTCCTGGCCACATACAAAAAAGCCTTAAAAATAGCACTTAATTGAGATTCATCAAAGCTGAAGAGACCCTCACTCTGGTCATTCAGAACAGGTAGTAGTGAAAATAATCCCCAAGGAAAGGAAAGAGGGCGTATGTGTATGTGTCTGGGCATTTGTGCATGTGTGTGCGAGTGTGTATATTTGTGTGAATGTTGCTCCATGATTAACAGATGATGAAATCAGACTTTCTGGGTGGTTTGTACTTTGTTCTAAGTACTTTTCCCTAAAGCCATGCATTTGTACATGTGGCATTACTATTTTGTTTGAGTACATACAAAACCAATAATCAAACCCATTATCATCAAGTCGATTCCGACCCATAGCCACCCTAAAGGACAGAGTAGAACTCCCCCACAGGGTTTCCAGGAAGCACCTGGTGGATTCGAACTGCCAACCTATTGGTTAGCAGCCGTAGCTCTTAACCATTATGCCACCAGGGTTTCCTTGAGTACATAAGGCAGTCATAATCGTCCACAATTTATCAAAATAAAATAAAATAAAGCTTAGAGAGAAGTCATAAAGTACATAAAAGAACCAGAACTGAAATTCAGGTCTCCTAACTCTAAATCTAATTCTCTCTTTACTGTAACATTCATCATGGCCATAACTGGAGAGGAGTTATTGAAGAAGGTGCTGTTGTATGCCAGTGAGTCAATTCGGACTCATAGCAACCCCACATGACAGGGTAGAACCGTCCCATAGAGTTTTCTTGGCTATAATCTTTATAGAAGCAGATCGCCAGGTCTTTCTCCTGCAGAACCACTGAGTGGGTTCAAACTACCAACCAAAACAGCTGAGTGCATAACCGTTGTGCCACCAGGGCTCCTTAAGTAAAGAACAAAATCTATTAAACGTGTACTTGACATTATACATAGCACTTTCAGATACATGATTTGTTGATAGGTAAAAGGAAATAAATTGTTCTCCCTCCTTCCATGTTTTGATATCAGTTTGTGAAATACGGTCATGGTAATGACTGCCTATGTGAAACTTTCAGTACAGCTTCAGCCACCGGTGAAGAGTTGAACAAATAGAGCCAAAATTCATTATCCGTTACTCTACAGTTCTGTGAGCTGTATTCTGAGACTCCAGGAAAAGGTTTCATGATGTAATACAAACAAATTTATTCCTTACTCCATCAATTTCTTAAAAGCAGAATACGTATTGGGTTCATTTATGAGACATCAAATTTTACTTGGCAAAAGACTAAAAATCCTTAATAATAACACGTGGTTATACTGATGTTGTTAACTGCTGTTGAGTCATCCCTGACTTCTACTCATGGCAAGCCCAGGCACAAGGTGACTGTATCCTGCAATCCATAGGGTTGCCACTGGTTGATTTTTTGGAAGTAGATTAAAAACTTGGTTCTAAGAAGAATTATTTCAGTTAAAGATATCACAGGTGATTCTGCTAGGTGTTACCAAAACAGTGAAATAAAAGGATCAGTGAGAATAAAATTTGGAAGAGTAAACATTTAAAGGATGAAATTTACTACCATACTTTTCGGATTCTAAGTGTTTTTTGATTTTTTGGTTTTTTTGACGTTGATGCTTTGTTTTTCAAAATTTAGTTGTTACTAAGAAAATGGAGTGGTTTTTTAATCCATGGCAAACTAAAGTCAAGGAAAGGTGGCACCTACAGAAGAAACTATCCCAACAAATATTTCAGAAATATGTGCCTAAAGAAACTTTTGAAATACTAATATTCTTTGAATGTGACAGGGGTCACAACTAAATAAAGCTGTAATCTAATAATTTGTACTGTACTCTGTTTGAAAAATGTGCTGATAGAGGGAAATGTTCGGCCAGAAACTTGAAAATAGAAGGTGAAGGAGGATGAATGCATGGGTTCATCCCCAGCTAGCTCCAGAGGTTGAGCCTTTCATCACCTGGGCAGGTATAGCCCAATGTGAATGGAGAGCAGCAGGTCTGATGGACTCAGCTGTTGGACGCCCTCATATAACACCTCTTGTTTTGATTCCAAACTCTATTACTCACCAGTATGTCAGTTATGAGTAAAAGAATCCAACTCAATGATACTTAAGTAGAAAAAAGAAACTTGTTTGGAACACTTATCGATGGAGCTGATGTCAGGCACTTCAGGGATCAAGCACTGTTATCTATCTGTTCTTTGTTGCTCACGCCTACTCTTGTACCTTTTCATTTCCAATCCTCTAGTTCTACTTTTCTCTGTGCATTTGTCTCTGTACTTCTCTCTGAGGTAGGAGGTAGAAGGTAACCCAAGAGGAAAAAGAAAGCTATTATTGGCAGAGATTGGGCCCTTCTAAGCTCATTGCTGAATAAAACACTACAGATGGGGGGATGAAGTTACTATGATAGGTCCATTCTAGGGCCCATGCCTATCTTGGTAGCAAAACCAGAGGGACATTGTGATAGTTAATATCATGCATCAACTTGGCTAGGCCATGATTATCAGTGTTTTGGCAGGTGCTCTTCTCTAATGTACTCACCTTCCATTTTGTGATCTGATGTGAGCAGCCAATCAGTTGAAAAGGGGAGTTTCCTTGCGAGTATAGCCTACCTCCAGCGTATAAATGGATGCTCTGGCAAAGCTCAAGCTCTCTCTTGACCCTGTACTCTTCTCATGTCCTGGCCTTTGGTTCTCGAGACATAAGCCTGCATAAGGCTCCAGCCTGTCACCTGACCTGCGGATCTTGGATTCACCATGAGTCAGCTAGGGTCTCTGGCCTACCACCTGACCTGCAGATTTTGTATTTGCCAGCCCCTGCAACCCTGTGAGGCAGCTAAGATCCATAGATTTGTGACTTGACAGCTCCCACAATTTCATGGGCCATTTCCTTGAGATAAATCTCCCTCTATGTATATATTTATATACATGTTTCACTCTTCTAGAGAACCCAAACTAAGACAGACATTGTTATTGGCAGTTCCTACAAAGCCACATGGAAAGAGAAAAGGCAATTTCCAAAGAAAAAGATGCTCATGAGAAAAACACACACACACACAAATATCTAATACATGCAATCACCAGACAAGCTTCTACATAAGGTTTATTTCCCGCATACATTTTCCAGTCAGGGTCAGAGTGCACAAACCTACCAGCAGGGGTATTTCCATCCACTTACAATTATTGTTCTCAATGCCTGGTTTATATTTCAGACTCTTCAGTGTTTGAACAATTTGAGTGAGTCCCCTGAGCCTAATTAGTCAATAACCAAGCAGCCTGTCAACAAAAAAGGTAACTTTGAGTAAATTAGAAAAATATTCTCCCTCAAGACACTGTACCACCATCTATCAAAAATGGGTTATAGTCACATCTCTAATGCCTATCAATGTAAGTAGTGCTCCCTGGAGTTGTGTAATGCAGAACTTGTACAACTAAGAGCTGTGGCCCTGACCAGACACTAGACCAAGTTACTCTTACCCTGGTACTCTTGCTCTGTAAGCAACCAAGTACCTCCCAACAGGACATTTGTACTTTTCAAATTCAACAGGGCTCATGAGCATCATCAGAGAGCATTTAATGAGTGCCTACTTTATGCATGTGCCTAAGCAAGGACAGAGGATCTTTGCTTTGAGTCAGATTTTTTTCTATCTGATTTAAAAATAAAACAAGAGAGCATTCAAATTCTTTTCAGGGAGGGAGCTAATCTTAGAGAAATTCAAGTTTGTCAGTAAGGGGAGTGAGAGGCAAGTATAGAACTTTGGCTGACATTCTGCAGATTCCTGAGTGCTCATGGGAAAAAAAAAATTAGGGGACCTTTTCAATGGGATGACTTAGTGAAGGGTTTTCCCTCCCATCCCGAAGACCTTGTGTTTGTTATATGCCGAGGCTGGCCCTGTAGAACGAGTGTGCAGCACTCCTAGAAGAAGCTATGTTCAGCATGGATCTTGGAGATGAGCAAAAGCAGCATCTTCAGCAGAAATGCTGGGTAGGGCACTACAGTGCCAGGGTGTGGAATATAAAACGTGTACACTCATCTCTCTCATTCTCAATGGCTATTAGTGAGAAAAGTAGGTACATAAAGACTGAGTTTGGCCAATTTCTCAAGACCATATACATCTTATTAACTCACTGTTTGATTTAGAGGCCTACGAATTATTCACCCTTAACTATATTTTTCCCATTAGAATTGAAGAAACACCTTCATTGAGAGAGCTGGGAAAGATAATGTAATTACCTGGTGATTACCTAGTAACCAATTATCTGAGACAGTCAAATAAGATTTTTACACCCAGGTATAAAGAGATAATAGTCATAATATTGTCCTTTGTATAGTTCTCCAAAGACTTTATTTCGAAGTCTCAAAAGACATTGGCACAAGTAATCTCATATGGGAATTAAAATAATCTAAAAGATATGTGAAGTAAATTTTCTTCATACAGATGAGAAAATCATTCTCAGAGGGTTAAAAGACTGTCCCAAGGTTCATACCACTTCTATGTAGCCCAAATATTTTGCTTTCCCACAAATGCCATGATTCCTTATTCCAATGCTTCACAGGGAAGGAATATGGAAAGATTCAAATCCTGGGCTAATCTTTTGCAAACATGGTGATGAGGAGGGTGAGTGCCTTCCTGTCATCTCTAAATCCCGCCATCTATTTCAGAGATGAATTCCATCCCTTCCCACTCCTCACAATTATGATATCAATTTCTTATTTGTCTTTAATATCTATTTCTACTAATTTTTTTCCTCTGGTATATATGTGACTATCCCTAAGTTTCTCAAATCTGAAAAAAAAAAAAAGAAAAAAAAAAGCCCTTTCCTGATCCTATGTCCCCTTTAGATAAGCATTATTCCATACTCCTCTTTTCAGTTAGAGTTCTTAAAAGACAGTCTATAATAATTTTCTCTACCTTCTGATCTCTTATTTATCCCCCCAATGTACTCATTTCTGCATTCTGCTTCTTCTATGCCATTGAAATCATTGTCACCAAACTAACCAGTGACATTCTTATCAATAATCTCAACGGGAGTTTCTCAGTTCTGAATTAATGGTCTTCTGAGATGCTTTTGACAAAACTGATCTTCTAGATATTCTTTCCTTCCTTAGTGTTTGTGTTGGGGAAAGGTAGGATGGAGGGACAGAAAGTTTTCAAGACAAAAAGAACAGCTAACATAAAGTCTCCAAGGTGGTTGATTTGTCTTTCTTCTGCATATTTATGAAGCTATTGATCCTATGGTAACCTTACCCTTACTTCATGTGGAGCAGGAGGAAGAAAGAGAAGAAGAAGCTAGCTTTTCCCCTTCTCTTCCCCAGGATGCAACATTTGCTAAAGCTCCAGTGGACAGTGTGGCCAACACAAGCACTGAGACAGTTGTTTAAAGTGTAATTAATTACTTGGGACACCCCCCCCCCCAAAAAAAATTAAAGTCTCCAAGGAAAATGGTTCAAGGAACTAAAGACACTGTAATGGGAGTACAGTGAGAAGCAGAAGACAAGGCTAGAAAAATGGGTAAAACTTCAGATTTTATCCTGAGAAGAAAGGGTAAAAACAGATGAGGGACATGATCTGATTTGTTTTTAAAAGATCACCCAGGAGAAAACATTGGGGGTCAGCAAAGTAGATGTATGTGGATAGGCCACTTAGGAGGCTATCGTAATAGTTCGAGTAAAAGATGGCAATGGCTTAGAGTGGAGCGGTGGTGATAAAGACAAAGACAAATAGCTGGATGCCACTTTATTCCGGTCTTACTCTGACTTTTCTGATCACTTCTCCCTGTTCTCCACGTGATTCCTTCGAATTTACCCACATCTAGAATACTGATGCTCACAACAGCCTGACCCACAACCGATTACAGGAATGGTCCAGGACTAGGCAGTGTTTCATTCTGTTGTGCATGGGGTCACCATGAGCTGAGGACCAATTCAACACCAACTAACAACAACAAAGTATTGATGTCATCTAAAATTTGCTTCTTCCAGATTTCACCTGCTTTTCTTCTCATTCTTTACCATTGTTTCTATATTAAACATGTACATTAGAATCACCTGTGTAGCTTTTGAAATGAAAATATGCCCAAAACTCACTTCTGATAAACAGCATTTGGCATGTTAGTGGCCATGAAAATGTGCCTCTCAGAACTTTGACTTCGGGGAGTGTAACTGACTGAGAACCCCAGCTGCTGCACTCTGACAACATCATCACACTTGTTTGGGGGCCGTGCTGCCCAGGGGCTGCTCCTGGCAAATGACGAAGCAGAGCAGGAATACTAAGGCAGGCTCATTCTTAGAAAATGCAAGACTCCTCTATCTGTCTCACACTCCGCAAAGGCCTTGCTAAGCTTTCCTCAGAACTGCACTGCTACTGAAAAAGCTTTGTCCAAACTTCCTGCCAACCTTCCCTCTCTCCTTGACTCAGGATCACATGTGCATTTTTGTCTGTTAGCTCTCCCAGCCTCTCTCAGATCCCTCCTCATTTTATTAAATGCATGTCTTCTAATTAATTAATTTCTTTCATATTTAACCCCATCTTGGAATGGGCTTCTTGGGTAACTTAGACTTATTCTAGTGGTACCAAGAGTGGACCAAGAAAATAGGTAGTAAGATCAAGATTTGGTACTGGCCACCTACTGCCCAGCAGGTGAGCTGGGTGGCATCCTGGTTAGGAGGACACAGATCATCATTTACACAAGATGACAGCTTGATTGTTAAAATTTCAACAAAAGCAAGCTGTGAAAATGTTCCAGTGAAAGTAGTGTTGTCCCACATGCATTTGAAAAACATGGAGAGAATAATTCTCGTTATTGCTGAGTTGTTTTGACACACTACAGAAAGATAATGAGACTGAGGGCTGTTAACAAGCAGTTAATTCTAAATTGAAAGCACTAGGGTTTCTCTAGTAACTTACAAAGACATCCTTATCTCATATAGAAAAAGGGCAGATGCAGCTGAGCAGTAATCTAAAGACCTAATTGTTAGAGCCACACAGTCCCAGAGATGTTTGAATGCTCAATCAAGGCAGGTGTGTTATGTAAGAGCCAGGTTGCTGGTGGGTAAGCCTGATACCCTTAAACATGAAATGGGAACATCTGAATGAATGCTCATGAGGGTGTTGATCCTGCAACCTGCTGAAACCTATGGACTTACACAAATGGCCCACACATCCCTCTACAGCATCTTCTGCTTTGCTCGAAGATGCTGTAGAGGCCTCTCTCCCACAGGCATTATATGCTCTCCTCAGGAGCAGCCCCACCCCCACCCCCATTCTCTCTGCTAGGCTGACAACTAGGGTTAAAAAAAAAAAAAAAGCCCAGCATTAACCTGACTGGGAACATTCTGGGTCTGATGAGAGAAAAGAGATGATATACCTAAAGAGTTGTAAGAATTAGCTAGCATGTACCAGCAGGAGAAAAAAAAAACCAGCAGGAGAGAGGGGAGAATTTCTAGGACTGCATTTTTAGGGTATTTGATTAAGCAAAGGAGCCCTAGTGGCTCAGTGGTTAAAAGCTCAGCTGCTAACTAAAAGGTCGGCATTCAGATCCACCAGCCGCTCCTTGGAAAGCCTTTGGGGCAGCTCCACTCTGTCCTATAGAGTCGCTGAGTCAGAACTGACTCATCAGCAAGAGGTTTGGTTTTGAACCAAGCAGAACAGCAAAAATTAATTGATTTGGAAACATTTTCTTGAGACACAGAAATTAACACTCTAGCAATATCTCTAAGGCATGGTCAGTTCACTGCTGGAGTGGCTCTTAGAGGCCTGAAACAATATGATGGTCAGTCTCAGGTCTCAGCAAAGTGGAAATAGCTGATTTGTCCTCACAGAAAGTAGAGAAAGGAATAGAGAGATTGGGAGAAGTAGATTAATATATTATGTGAGGCCAGAAAAACTACCACAGGATTATGTTCATTCACCAAGGCAATCAGGAATGTGCTCATGAGAGGACACCAACGTCACTGAGAAGTTCTGTAGCAGCACTCCTCAGCAGGTCAGGTATGATGGTAGGACAGGCAGTCACAGAGCTGGCTCATTAACATCTCTGGAGGTGATGGACCCGGAAGTAACAGCCAGATTGTGTGGTGCTTAGTTACCAAAAGCCAGGAGGCTGCAATTACAGTATTAACCAGCAAGGCCAGAAGGGCAGGAAAGGCCACTGAACCTGCACAGGGTTGTGGAAATGGATACTTGAGTATGATGTCCCCAGAAGCAAAATTGGCAGCCAGCCAACCAAGGTGTTTCTTAACATCTATAATTAAAAAAATTAAAAAATAAGTAAAGCAAGAATAGAGGCACAGGACACTACACTGAAGGTGAGGTGACTACCCTAATAAAATGTTAAAACCCATTGCTCAGCTTCCAGATATGAGCCAATTTTCAGGTCTTGAACACATTCAAGTAGATGGCCAGATCCTTGGAATAAAGACCCTGCATCATATATGGTGACGACTCTCCTGGCTTCCCTCCTTCCCCCATAGGAGCATATAATCATTTACTTGGGTGAATGCGTATTGGGGAAAATAAACATTTCTTGATATTTTAAGAGAAGAAAGGAAGGCTGGCAGGAGGCCAGAAGGGTTAGGGAAGGTTTTAAGGAGAAAGTAGGTTGAATCAGTATAATTAATCTCAAGTGCTTGTCTCTTTAAACTGCTATGACTCTCTGACTTAAATCCCAGTTAAGGATATAAATTTCCCACTACTAAGAGGAAACCATTACTAAGAATTTAATGTATATCTTTCCAGAATTTTCTAGTTCTATATAAAAATATTTATATTCTTTTTTACAAAAACTGGATAATACTATCCACATCAGTGTGTTCGCTGCATTTTCTCAATTACCAATTATTGAGAAGTTATTTAAGTATGAATAGCTATAAATATATACCCATTATTAGTAACTATATAGTAATATATTGTATAGATTTATCCTGATTCTTTTAACCAATCCTTACCAATAGAAATTTAGGTATTTCTGGGTTTTTTATACTAAAAAAAAAAAAATGCAATAATACACACACATTGCACTTATCTATTTTTTAAGGATAAAGTTCTGTAGGTAGAATGGCTTAAGAGGTATGCACATTTACACATTTGACACAAAATTGCAAATTCCAGAAATGATGAACAAATTCACAGCATATTAAAATAAGCACTATTTAAAAAAAAAAAGTTACTACCTTGACCTTGAAGTCAAGTGTATATTAGTACTTGTTACGTGTATGATATTTATCACTTGCCCCTTCTACTCAAGTAATTGCTAACATGACAATAGTTCTTCGCAGCATCTTAGTGGCCCATTAACAAAATATTGGTAACAATTGTGCATTTTATATAATTTGCATAATGTTAATAAACCAGCTGTTGCTATTTACAAATCATTTATGAATGAAACTACAGTGCTAATTGTGCCTAATTGTTAAATACAATGAACTCTATCAAGCATTTATTTTGCAAATGTGTTGAAACTTGAGCAGGCTACTTGATCTGGGAAATATTTACTCAAGAAAGGTGAAGCTGTTTTTTCCCCTTTCCTATAATATAACTTTGGAAAGTAGGTGCTCTAGAAACCAAATTCCAAATTTAATACAATTTTATTCCAAAATAGTGTTCATTTTATCCTTCTCTACTTCCAAGATACAGATAATAACATTTGTACAGTAACTGCCTGGCAGAAAAATGATGGGATGTAAGCTAGATGTTTACTAAATTTCCCCAGTCCATTTCCAGGCACTTTATTATAATCTTCACAATAATTTTTTTTTTTTTTTCACAATCTTACCCCTAGACAAGTAGGAGTATTATGAATGAAGGAGCTGGAGCAACAAAAGTTTAGTAATCAGAGGTAAAATTAGCGAAAAAAAAAATACCACATTTTAAAATTCCCACTAACATATTTTAACTATCAGATAACTGGCCCTTGATTAGGAAAATGTAATGAATTTGTGTCCTTAACCACTTGATGGTTCTTTTGCTTGTGTTAGGATTTAAAATAGGATTCTATATCTCAGATTTGGTTTAGGCCCCTGGAGAAAAGGTGGCAACCAGTCCCACATATTAAAGCAGGAGTGGCAAAGGAGGTGCCTGAGAAACTGCCCCCAACCCAGGCTCGTGCCAGGCTACACAGCCCCCTTAGCTCATCTGTCACCTCCAGCCAAAAGAGAGATTGAAGAGGGGAGAAAAAAGAAGGTGAAGGTTAGAAGAGAATGGGGATAGGGAAGTTGCTGAGGACCACTGTGTACATACAAGCACCACCTGAAGCCTATGGAAAGGGGCCTCAACGGATGAGTCGGAAAGCCTGAGTTTGGGGATCACAGTTGTCTAAAACTAGACTCACACTTGATCAATCTGCCTAGCCTCTGACCATGACTAGCCTATCAGTATGGGATAGAGTCAAGAGAAATTGTCTTATTGGCTATGGCTTATCAAGGCCGAGGATGCCTGGACTAGATGTGCTCCTTGCCTGAATGTCATCCCGCCTGAGAAGATTCCTGGCCCACAAGAGGTAACTGAAGTGGTGAGTGCAGATCTAAATCCATATAAGCAGTTAGTCAGCCCTGGATGCACAAGTGTGCTATATTGTAAGTGTCCCCTCACTGTCTTCATAGCTGCTAATGGACATAATAGCTATTAGTGGACATAAAGTAAAGTATGTGCTTTAGTGGGGAGATGATTGCCCTCTGGAGAAACCCAGAACTCAGTTAAGCTATCTTAGTGGGGTAAAGGAGGAAGGGCTGTTCTCTGGAACCAGTAAATCTAGCCCACTCAGAACAGGGGCAATAAATGATGCTCATCGCCTGCAGGGGGCGTTCCATTTTTATTACCACCTATTATTGCTCCTTCCCCTACCTGTTCTCTGCACATGCTATTTGGCACATGGACATGACTGTCCTGTTAGTATTAAATCTCAGGAGACAGAAACTTAGGCGTTCTACTCCCAAGATGTGAACTGGGTCATGCTTGCATCTGATGCAACCCTGTGGACAGGAGCATAACTCAGAGAACCTAGGATGACGATGATGTGTGCTGTTCTGCTCATCCCTGTCCTGTTTATTCTGTAAGTCAGAAATGCCCATTGACCACGCCATTAAAAGCATCTAGTCTGCGCTCTGCTCCAAACAGTCCTTCACTAAGAACTTGTGAATATAGTGACAGTGCAGTCACAAAATGTACTCACCTACATCAAGGAAATGTGCAAGATCTCCAGCAAGGAAGAAAGGAAGGTGTGGTATTCCCAGAAAAAAAAAAAAAAAAACCGACACACACACAAAAGCACTCTGACAGTAGAATTTAGTCTTACGTACCTCCATGGCCAGAGGAAACCAGCACAAGAAGGCACCAGACTAGTAGTTTCTGTACACCTATCCTCCCTACTCCTGTTTCAGCTCTTCAACCCTGGAGGAGCGAGAGGCCATCTCACGAGTGGACAAGGAGTGGGAGCACTCTGGGCGGGGGGGCGGGGGGACGGTGGAAATAAAGCAGCACCGAACCAGGCCTCGCTTTCCGCAGCTAATGGCCCAACCTAGGGAACGGGAGAATCTGGAGCTTTAGAAAAGTTGAAAATTCTGACTATTAAGTGAAACTAGACATTTTAAATACTGATCTGAGACTGTCTGAAGGACTAGAAGGACCTAAAACTCACCTGAACAGTCATGGAATTGGCCTTTATTTTATCTACAAAGCAAGAGAAGAATTGTCCCAACAGAAAAGATTTCAAAGGATAATTAGACATGAAAATAAAATTACTTATGAAAATAAAGTTACTCTATGATTGCACACTGTTTCCCACTTTTTCAATATAATGGTTATACACTAAGCCAAAAGAATTATTTTTATTTTACAAAATTTGATAGCACCTGTAGAATATACTTTGTCAAGTCATTGTCAGTTAGCAGTTGGATATCCACAACCTGAAAAGGCAAGTTCTCATTTTGGTTCTTCAATTAAAGAGCCATTGTTAAATAATAGACATGAACTTCATAAAGTGAATATCAATCCGTCTAAAGGCATTGCTTAAGCTCCTTCTGTGTGTCCATTTCTCCTTTTATCTCCTGCAAAGGAGGGTAAATGGAGTCCTGATTAAAAAGCCATTAAAATACTTATAAGGCCTGGTTCCAACCAAAAGCACAATACCAGTTTTGAAACAGAAAAGAATATTAGAAGAGATTAATAAAGCTTGCTTTACAAAAAGCTAAATATTTTTAAATGTGTATTTTATTATTTAAAGTAAACTTGGTTTTGCTTGAGTTTCAGAGGTGTTTATTCTGAAAATAAAAAGGACGTTTGATACTAAGATGTTCTGAAAAAGATCTAGAAGATGCCATACCTCAAAACTCAGCAGGTGGCTCAAATCTATTTACACTTCATAAATATTTTACTTATAGAAACAAAAGAAAGCAGCACCATAAATATCAAGGAAATTAATAGCGCAGAGACTGCTGACAGCATATGAAGCTTTAACCTCTTTAATATAAACATAAAATTACAATTATATATGATTTTAATATAAAAATCATTTTTATATGTCTAAATAGCTTTAAGAACCATGCATTTTATTGTCACCTCAGGGTTCATTAATACATGAAAATAAATGGACTTTTTAAACAATTTACTTAAATACACTTTTATAAAAATTAAAAATTATTTCAATAAAAATGAAATTAGTCGCTGTAAGCCACAATAAACTTTCAGATCATATTTTCTTGCTAAATTATATTTATCTCCAGAAATAAGTTTAAAAAAAATTAAGAGAAACTTAAAAAATATATAGACATACTGTTAAATTGGTATGTTTTGCTATGTATATTCTAAATACATTCTCAACAACAGCAACAAAAAAAATTAAATATATATATTACTTCTAATTTTTTTTAAATTAAGAAAGTATTAAAAATCAAAGGAAGGAAGGAAAAAAGATGGGTAATATAGAGAGAAAGAGGAAGTTGAGGAAAACCTTAAATGAATAAATAAACTATAAAAGCAGCAAACATTTTTTAAAGTTGGGTTAATGATACTAAATTTTACTGATGCTTTTGAGGGAAAAAAAATCTATGTCCTGGGGCTACTAAAATGTTGTTGTTGTTGTTGTTGTTAGATGCCCTCGAGTCAGTTCCAACTCAAAGCAACACAACGCACCACAGAACAAAAAACCGCCCAGTCCTGTGCCATTCTCACAATCATTGTTACGCTTGAGCCCATTGTTGCAGCTACTGTGTCAATCCATTTTGTTGAGGGTCTTCCTCTTTTCCGCTGACTCTGTACTTTACCAAGTATGATGTCCTTTTCCAGGGCCTGATCCCTCCTGACAACACATACAAAGTATGTAAGACACAGTCTCGCCATCCTTTTAAGGAGCATTCTGGTTGTACTTCTTCCAAGACAGATTCGTTTGTTCTTTTGGCAGTCCATGGTATATTCAATATTCTTCACCAACAGCACAATTCAAAGGCATCAATTATTCTTAGGTCTTCCTTATTCATTTTCCAGCTTTCACATGCATATGAGGCAATTAAAAATACCATGGCTTGGGTCAGGCGCACCTTAGTCTTCAAGGTGACATCTTTACTTTTCACTACTTCAAAGAGGTCCTTTGAAGCAGATTTGCCCAATGTGGTGCATCTTTTGATTTCTTGACTGCTGCTTCCATAGGTGTTGCCTGTGAGTCCAAGTAAAATGAAATCCTTGACAACTTCAGTCTTTTCTCCATTTATCTTGATGTTCCTTATTGGTCCAGTTGTGAAGATTTTTGTTTTCTTTATGTTGAGGTGTAATCCATACTGAAGGCTGTGGTCTTCAATCTTCATCAGTAAGTGTTTCAAGTCCTCTTCGCTTTCAGCAAGCAAGGTTGTGTCATCTGCATAACACAGGTTGTTAATGAGTCTTCCTCCAATCCTGATGCCCTTTTCTTCATATGGTCCAGTTTCTCAGATTACTTGCTCAGCATACGGATTGAATAGGTATGGTGAAAGGATACAATCCTGATGCACACCTTTCCTAACTTTAAACCACTCAGGATCCCCTTGTTCTGCCCAAACAACTGCCTCTTGATCTAGGCACAGGTTCCTCATGAGTACTATTGAGTGTTCTGGAATTCCCTTTCTTGGAAATGTTATCCATAATTTGTTATGATCAAATGGCCTTTGCATAGCCAATAAAACACAGGTAAACATCCTTCTGGTATTCTCTGCTTTCAGCCAGGATCCATCTGACATCAGCAATGATATCCCTGGTTCCACATCTTCTTCTGAACCCAGCCTGAATTTCTGGCAGTTCCCTGTCGATACACTGCTGCAGCCGATTTTGAATGATCTTCAGCAAAATTTTGCTTGCATGTGATACTAATGATATTGTTCAATAATTTCTGCATTTGACTGGACCACCTTTCTTGGGAATAGGCATAAATATGGATCTCTTCCAGTCAGTTGGCCAGGTAGCTGTCTTCCAGATTTCTTGGCGTAGATGAGTGAGCACTTCCAGCGCTGCATCCGTCAATTCCTGTTTTTCGCCAATGCCTTCAGTGCAGCTTGGGTTTCTTTCTTCAGTACCATCAGTTCCTGATCATACGCTACCTCTTGAAATGTTTGAATGTTGACTAATTCTTTTTGGTATAATAACTCTGTGTATTTCTTTGATCTTCTTTTGAAGCTTCCTGCATCGTTTAATATTTTCCCCATAGAATCCTTCACTATTGCAACTCGAGGCTTGAATTTTTCTCCAGCTCTTTCAGTTTGAGAAACTCCAAGTGTGTTTTCCTTTTGGTTTTTTATCTCCAGGTGTTTACACATGTCATTATAATACTTTACTTTGTCTTCTCAAGCCACCCTTTGAAATCTTCTGTTCAGTTCTTTTACTTCATTATTTCTTGCTTTTGCTTTAGCTGCTCGATGTTCGTGAGCAAGTTTCAGTCTCCTCTGATGTCCACCTTGGTCTTTTCCTTCTTTCCTGTCTTTTCAATAACCTCTTGCTTTCCTCATGTACAATGTCCTTGATGTCATTGCACAACTCGTCTGGTCTTCGGCCATTAGTGTTCAATGCATCAAATCTATTCTTGAGATGGTCTCTAAATTTGGGTGGGATATACTCAAGGTCATACTTTGGGCCTCATGGACTTTCTTTGATTTTCTTCAGTTTCAACTTGAACTTGCATATGAGCAATTGATGGTATGTTCCACAGTCAGTCCCTGGCCTTGTTCTGACTGATGATATTGAGCTTTTTCATCATCTCTTTCCACAGATGTAGTCGTTTTGATTCCTGTGTATTCCATCTGGTGCGGTCCATGTGTATAGTCTCAGTGTATGTTGGTGAAAAAAGGTATTTGCAATGAAGAAGTCCCTGGTCTTGCAAAATTCTACCATTCGATCTCCAGCATCGTTTCTATCACCAAGGCCATATTGTCCAACTACCAATCCTTCTTCTTTGTTTCCAACTTTTGCATTCCAATCACCAGTAATTATCAATGCATCCTGATTGCATGTTCAATCAATTTCAGACTGCACGAGCTGATAAAAATCTTTAATTTCTTCATCTTTGGTCTTAGTGGTTGGCGCATAAATTTGAATAACAGTTATATTAACTGGTCTTCCCTGTAAGTATATGGATATTATCCTATCACTGACAGCATTGTACTTCAGGATAGACTTTGAACTGTTCTTTTTGACAGTGAATGCAACACCATTCTTCTTCAAGTTGTCATTCCCAGCATAGTAGACTATATAATTAACCAATTCAAAATGGCCAATAATAGTCCATTTCAGCTCACTAATGCCTAGGATATCAATGTCCTGGGGTTAATAAATGGAAGGATATAATCTGGGAACAACTAATGAGCAAGGAGCCCTTGTGGTGGAATGGTTAAAGGCTTGGCTGCTAACTGAAAGGTTGATGGTTCGAACTGACATGGCTCAGAGAGAGAACTACTTGACAATCTTCTTCTGTAAAGATTTACAGCCTAGAAAACCCTCTGGGGCAGTTTTACTCTGTCACAGGGGTCCCTATGAGTTGAAATTGACTTGACAGCACCTAGCAGCAACAACTAGTGAGTTATTAGTGGTCACCTTTCCAATAGGAGAGCCAAACTGAAAATAAACACAAAGGAAAGCAGAATTGAAGGATGGAGAGAAAGATTACTATAAATATCTTTGACTCTTTGGATTCAACAGAGCTTACAGAGCAGAACCCTACAATTTTCAATTGTGAGCTTAGGCTTTTTTTTTTTTCCTAACACTTGTAAATGGAATAGTACTGATTAATACAATGCAAAGTGGAATTTATTTTACACAAATGGTTAGAAAATTGAAATAGTTTAGCTGACCGTTGGTGTGGTAGGCTGAATAACGGCTCCAAAGATATCCACACCCTAATCTCAGGAACCTGTGAACATGTTACCTTACATGGTAAAAGGAACTTTGTAGATGATGTGATTAAATTAAGGATTTTCAGATGAGGAGATTATCCTGAATTGTATAGATGAGCCCAATGTAATCATAAGTGTCCTTATAAGAAGGAAGTGGGAGGGTGGGAACAGGCAAGCAGGAGGAGTCAGAGTCAGAAAGAGAGAAGACCAGTTACAGAGATGCACTTCGAAGATGGAGGAAGGGGCTACAAATTAAGTAATACAGGTTTTTGTCTTTCGGTTTTCTAGAAACTAGAAAATGGATTCTCCCTACAGCCTCCAGAAAGAACCAGCCCTGCCTACACATTGAGTTGGTCCTAGTGAAATTGATTTCAGACTTCTGCCATCCAGAACTGTAAGCGAATAAATCTGTATTGTTTTAAATCACTAAGTTTCGGGTAATTTTTTACAGCAGCCATAGGAAACTAATACAGTCAAAACATTTCATGGAAGCAGGTTGTGTTACAATATCCACTATATGAGTAAGAACTATCCTTCTAGCAAAGCTAAAAATAGATTTTGAGTATGCTGAATTGATAAGCGAAATTCTGTATTATAATAACGCAGCAAGATCGAGGAATAAATTCCAGGCGGTCTTCCAACTTCTGTAGAGTGCACTGTATTTTTACACAAATAATAAACACTTTCTACATTTGTTTGACAACTACTCCCTCCTCCTGCAAGGTATTTTTGTAAGAGCACTATGCTAATTTTTATGTCAATTTTTTTTACATGTTGCTTTAAAAAAAACTAGCATAGCGTGCTTTTGAAAATAACCTTGAGGGGGAAGGAAGCAGTTGGCAAACAAAAGTAGGTGCACATTATTTGCATAAAAATGTCGTAATTACTCTGATCTACTCAGATACCTTGTGGTGTCGGGTTAATTTGGGACGTATTGGTTAACCTGGTGCCATCGAATTGATTTTGACTCACAGCGACCCTATAGGACAGAGTAAAACTGCCCCATAGTGTTTCCAAGGAGTGACTGGTGTATTCAAACTGCTGACCTTTTAGTTAACAGCCAAGCTCTTAATCACTGAGCCACCAGAGCTCCAGGAGGTATCGGTTAGAACTCAAGTATTTTCCTTAAGTATGATTATGGAAAGATTCTGGGAAAATGACACCCCAATAACAATGAGCACACCTAGCATCCAGTTCTTGGTTTCTAAATATTATTTTCTGCTTATAAAAGTGGACCTTTGGATAAATGTCTAATTCTGGAGCTGGATTGGGAAAGTACAAGATGAGTGTGAAAGATCTTTTTGTGCCAGACAGTAATGAAGTAGTCAGTGAATGAAAAGGACATGCCAAACTGACACAGAAAGAGCTGAAGGAACTTCAACTGGCAGAAATAATTTGAGTTTCAAAATAAATAATAATGGGGTGCTGTGGTGGTCCGGGTGCTGATCTGACAAGATCAGAGCTGCTGTAGAATGGACAGTGAGGTACGGAGAGATGGAAGGATCTTAGATATGATTGATGAGACTTGGCATGAAGACAACCTGTCCTATGAGGATGTTGGAATACCTCTGAATGAGCTTTCTGAACATGAACAAGACAACAGTGGCACCGTGGAATCTGTTATAGAGCAAAAAATGGACAGACTTAGCCTTACAGTACCTCCATGACAATGTTCCCCCCATTGGAAACTGACACCCAGCTCCTTTTTCATACACTTTTTTTTTTTTTTTTCCTAACTCAAATCTCTTAGTGATAAATCAACACTCAAAATGTATACCCACTTTGTGGCTCCAAAATACAATCTGAAAACACACACCAGAGTGAGAAACAGATTTCTCAAGAATGTAGAATATTTCTCTCTTTGAGCATAAAACTCCATTCAGCAGCTTGTATTTGAACATAATTGTTAAACATTTTCCCTTAACTCTGATTTTGTCTTCCTGTCAGAGTTTGTTGTTGTTCTTTGTTGTTAGGTGCCATCGAGCAAGTTCCAATTCGTAGTTACTCTATGTACAACAGAAAAACACTGCCCAGCCCTGCACCATCCTCATGATCAGTGCTATGTTTTAGCCCATTGCTACAGCCACTACATCAATCCATCTTGTCAAGTGTCTTCCTTTTTTTCACTGACCTCTCCTTTACCCAGGATGATATCCTTCTCCAAGGACTGGTCCCTCCTGATAGCATGCCCACAGTACATGAGATGAAGTCTCACCATTCTCACTTCCAAGGAGCACTCTGTCTGTATTTCTTCCAAGAAAGACTTATTTGTTCTTCCTGCAATTCATGGTATGTTCAATATTCTTTCCAATACCCTAATCCGAAGACATCAATTCTTCTTCAGTCTTCCTTATTTATTGCCCAGCTTTCACGCATATGAAGTGACTGAAAATGCCATGGCTTGGGTCAGGCACACCGTGGTCCTCATAATAACATCCTTGCTTTTCAACACTTTAAAGAGGTCTTTTGCAGCAGATTTCCCCAACGCAATACATCGTCTGATTTCTTAACTGCTGCTTCCATGGGCGTTGATTGTGGATCCAAGTAAAATGAAATCCTTGACAACTTCAATCTTTTCTCCGTTTATCTTGACTTTGCTTATTGATCCAGTTGTGAGGATTTTTGTTTTCTTTATGGTGAGGTGTAATCCATAACGAAGGCTGTGGTCTTTGATCTTCATCAGTAAGTGCTTCAAGTCCTCTTTGCTTTCAGCAAGCAATGGTGTGTCATCTGCATAATGCAAATTGTTACTGAATCTTCCTCCAATATTGATGCCACATTCTTCTTCACATAGTTCCCTTCTCAGATTATTTTCTCAACACACAGATTGAATAACCTTGGATAAAGGATACAAACTTGACACAAACCCTTCCTGGCTTTAAACCATGCAGCATCACTGTGTTCTGTTTGAATGACTGCCTCTTGGTCTATGTACAGGTTCCTTATGAGCACAATTAAGTGTTCTGGAATTTCCATTTTTCAAAATGTTATCCATAATTTGTTATGGTCTACACAGTCAAATGCCTTTGCATAGTCAATAAAACACAGGTAAACATCTTTCTGGCATTCTCTGCTTTCAGCCAAGATCCATCTGACATAAGCAATGATACCTCTTGTTCCACGTCCTCTTCTGAATCCAGTTTGAACATCTGGCAGTTCCCCGTCAATGTACCCCTACAACCGTTTTTGAGTGATCTTCAGCAAAATCTTATTTGCATGTGATATTAATGATATTGTTCAATAATTTCTGCCCTCTGATCGATTACCTTTCTTTGGAATGGGCACAGTCAGTTGGCCAAGTAGCTGTCGTCCAAATTCTGGACATAGATGAGTGAGCACCTCCAGCGCTGCATCCATTTGTTGAAACATCTTAATTGGTATTCCATTAATTCCTGGAGTCTTGTTTTTGGCCATTCCCTCCAGTGCAGCTTGGACTTCTTCTTAGAGTCGCACAAGTTCTTGGTCATATGCTACCTCCAGAAATGGTTGAACGTCAACAAATTCTTTTGGTACAGTGTCTCTGTATATTCCTTCCATCTTTTTTTGATATTTCCTGCATCGTTCAATATTTTCCCTGCAGAATACTTCAAAATTGCAACTCAAGGCTTGAATTTTTTCTTCATTTCTTTCAGATTGTTTTTTGGTTTTCTAATTCCATATTTTTGCACATTTCATTATAATACATTACTTTGTCTTCTCCAGCTGCCCTTTGAAATCTTCTGTTCGGCTCTTTTACTTCACAATGTTTTCCATTCTCTTTAGCCACTCTATGTTCAACAGAAAGTTTCAAAGCCCTTTCTCACATCCTTTTTTTTTTTTTCTTCCTTTCCTGTCTTTTTAATTGCCTTTTGCTTCTTCATGTATGATGTCCTTGATGTCATTTTAACTTGTCTGGTCTTCAGACATTAGCGTTCAGTGCATCAAATCCATTCTTGGGATGGGCTCTAAATTCAGGTGGGATATTCTCATAGTCGTATTTTGTCTTTCATGGACTGCTTCTAATTTTCTTCAGCTTTAACTTGAATTTGCACAGGAGCAATTAATGGTCTGTTCCACAGCCAGTGCCTGGCCTTGTTCTGAATGATTATATTGAGCTTCTCCATCATCTCTTTGCACAGATGTAGTTGATTTGATTCCTGTGTATTTCATCTGACAAGACCCACTAGTATAGTCACCATTTATGTTGTTGAAAAAGGTATTTTTAATGAAGAAGTCATTGGTCTTGCAAAATTCTCTCATGTGATCTCTGGCATTATTTCCATCACCAAAGCTGTATTTTCCAACTACCAATCCTTCTTGTTTGTTTCCAACTTTCACATTCCAATTGCTGATAATTATCAATGCATCATGATTACATGTTTGATCAATTTCAGATTGCAGAAGTTGGTAAAAATATTTTATTTCTTCATTTTGGCAGTAGTTGTAGGTGGGTAAATTTGAATAAGTCGTATGAATTGGTCTTTCTTGGAGGTGTATGGATATTACCTTATCACTGACAGTGTTGTACTTCAGGAAAGATCTTGAAATGTTCTTTTTGATGATGAATGTGATGCCATTCCTCTTCAATTTGTCATTCCCAGCGTCATGATTGAATTGTGTCTCCCCAAAATTTGTATCTATTTGGCTGGGCCATGATTCCCAGTATTGTGTGATTGTCCGCCATTTTGTCATCTGATGTGATTTTCCTACATATTATAAATACTGCCTCTATGATATTAAAGAGGGGAGATGGGCAACAGTTGTGTTGATGAGGCAGGACTCAATCTATGAGATTGGATTTTGTCTTGAGCCAGTTTCTTTTGGGATATAAAAGACACAAGTGAGCAGAGAGACAAGGGGACCTCACACTACCAAGAAAGCAGAGCCGGGAGCAAAGCACATCTTTTGGAACTGCGGTTTCAGTGTGGAGAAGCTCCTAGTCCAGGTGAAAATTGATGACAAGGACCATCCTCCAGAGCCAATAGAGAGAGAAAGCCTTCCCTGGAGCTGACACCCTGAATTTGGACTGTTAGCCTGCTTTACTGTGAGGAAACAAATTTGTCTTTGTTGAAGACATCCACTTGTGGTATTTCTGTTACAACGGCACTAGACACCTAAGAAAGAATTTGGTACTGAGAGAGTGGGGTGCTGCTCTAACGGATACCTAAAATGTGGAAGCAACTTTGAAACTGTTAATGGATAGAGGACCAGCAGCAGCAAAGGATCAGCTGCAGCAGAGAAGCAGCAGCAGCACCAAGCCAGCAGCAGCAGAACCGGGAGACCAGGGCCAGACATCACTGGAGCCTACCCACAAAGTGAGAGAGAGGAGTGCCTGTGCTCAGGAGGCTTCCTAGTGGAGTGGGGTGCCTCCAGGCACTTAACACCAGAGCTACAGACCTAATTGCCCCAGCAGGGCAGATGCAGGCATAACATGGGAGGGCCCAAGGGTCCAAGGAAGCAGGAAGCAGAAGCTGAAGAGACAAAGAACACAGGAAGCCTAGCTGCCCTAGTCTCAAAAGGTATGGCCACAACCTCTGGGGCTTCAAAAGGTGGAGCCATGGCCTCTGGTGTTTCTATGGGTGGAGTCACCACTCAGACTAGGAGAATGGTGCACCTAAAGCCAAGATAGCAGAGTTGATGTCTCATTGGACCTGGAAGGCAGAGCTGAAGCCCAGGGCCAAGCGGCCTCTACTCTACTCAGAACCCAGAGTGTGGCCAATACCTAGAGCTTGGGGGGCAGGGCCATTATATAATTTTTCTCAGAGAACAAAGGATTATTTCAAAGCCTCGAGGGCTAATATAATGTGTTCTGCTGACTTGCTTGGTGCCTGTTATCCCTTCCTTCCCTTCAGTTTCTCCCATCTGTAAAGGAAATGTTAAGCTTATGCCTGTTTTGCCATTGTACCTTTGGAAGCAGATAACTTGTAATCTAGATTTCACAGATGAAGAGAAATTTTTGGATTTTGGGTTTTAGACTTGGAGTTAAGAATTTTGCTATGATATGATGGGGAGAATATATTTTGCATGTTGCAAGAATGTGATTTTTTGGGGGGCCAAAGGCTGGAATGTCGCGGATTGAATTGTGTCCCCCAAAAAGTGTATCAATTTGACTGGACGATGATTCCCAGTATTGTGTGATGGTCCACCATTTTGCCATCTGATATGACTTTCCTATGTGTTGTAAATACCGCCTCTATGATGTTAATAAGGGAGGATGGGCAGCAATTGTGTTGATGAGGCAGGACTCAATCTATGGATTTGGATATTGTCTTGAGCCAGTGTCTTTTGGGATATAAAAGAGAGAAACGAGCAGAGAGACGGGGGACCTCATACCACCAAGAAAGTAGTGCCAGGAGCAGAGCACATTCTTTGGACTTGGTATTTCTGTGTGGAGAAGCTCCTAGTCCAGGGGAAGATTGATGAGAAGGACCCTCCTCCAGAGCCAACAGAGGGAGAAAGCCTTCCCCTTGAGCTGATGCTCTGAATTTGGACTTCTAGCCTACTATACTGTGAGAAAATAAATTTCTCTTTGTTAAAGCCATCCACTTGTGGTATTTCTGTTACAGCAGCACTAGATAACTAAGATACCTAGCATAGTAGACCATATGATTTTTTTATTCAAAATGCCAATACCAGGCCATTTCAGCTCACTAACACCTTGGATATTGATCTTTATGTGGTTCATTCCATTTTTTACAACTTCCAATTTTCCTAGATTCATACTTCATACATTCCATGTTCCTATTATTAGTGGATATTTGCAGCTGTTTCTTCTTATTTTGAATCATTCCACCTCAGCAAATAAAGGTCCCAAAAGGTTTACTCCATCTGCATCATTAAGGTCAGCTCTACTTTAAGGGGGCAGCTGTTCCCCAGTCATATTTTGACTGCCTTCCAATCTGAGAGGCTCATCTTCTGGCACTATACCAGACAATGTTCTGCTGCAATTCATAAGGTTTTTACCTGCCAATTTTTTTAGAAGTAGACCACCAGGTCCTTCTTCCTAGTCTGTCTTAATCTGGAAGCTCAGCTGAAACCTGTCCTCTATGGGTGAAAAAATTTTGAAATACAAGTGGTATAGCTTCCAGCATCACAGCAACACACAAGCCACCACAATATGACAAACTGACAGATGCATAGAGCCTGTGAAATATACATAATCTAAATCTAATCATAAGGAAACATCCGACATACCGAAATTGAGTAACTGTATGCCAGATAACTCCCTGTAAAGGTCATGAAAATCAAGGAAGGCTGAGATTCAAGACTGAAGGAAATGAAAGAGAAATGATAACTAAATGCAATATGTGGTCCTTAACTGGGTCATTTTGCTATACAGCATATTATTGGGACAGCTGGCAAAACAAGAATGGGGTCTATCACTAGATGGAAGTAATGGATCAATGTTAATTTCCTGATTTTGATGACTAGATAATGTTTAGGCGGGAATATGTCCTTGTTCTTGGAATTACACATTAAGTATTAGGAATAATGGAGCATCATATCAAACAATCCACATTAAAAAAAAAGAAAAGTTCTTTGTGATATTCTTGCTAATTTTCTATAAGTTTAAAATTATTTCAAAATAGAAAGGCAGAAAATTTAATGTCATGATTAAAAATTAGTGAAAAAATAAGCCCGGAAACTACAGTTAGATTTGTGTAGCACTGAGGATAGCCAAGGGAAGTATGTTGGATTGATTATGCCTGCTCTTAATAACCTTACAAACACTAAAAAAAGTACCTAATTTAAAAGACCTCTTTATGGAATTTGAAGTTTCAATTAGTCACAACTGTTTCCTCGTTCAGACATCCACTGCTGACACTGATGCATTTCTAAGACTCTTTTCATAGAGGACATAACCTCTTTAGTAGACACAGATGGCTGCCTATGTAGTATCCATTCTGCCTTCCTCTTTTCTAACACAATCTCACTCTCATTCAAGTATCCACTCCTCTCATGACTATCCACATTTTTCAAAGGAGGTTGACCCACTCTAGCCCCAAATTGGGCCCCATTGATCTAAAATTAATCCCATCCTCCATGCTAGAGAAATTGATTCAGCTAATCTAATTAGTTCAGGCATTCCCCTAGTCTCAAAAATTGGTTCAAATATTAGCCTGTTAACCTAATCTGAGCCAATGAGACATGAAGGAGGGTTTTCTGGGTGTTTCTAGTACAAAACTTTGTAGCTTTTAAAAATAAAATGCCAAAACAGTTTCCCCGTCATCTTCCATATGCTCCATTATATGGAGCCTAGAGCCTTGAAAAGAAATTTTGCTACCATGATGCAAATCAGCTTAAGGAAAACTCCATCATCCTTATAGGATCAAAGCCCAGGAAAATGCAAAGAAAAGGGGCTGTACTCACTGAGTTAAGCCAACCTAAAAGCCATCTTGCATCTAAACTTTAGTTACTTTGTGAGTCAGTTTAAGTCAGTGGGGTTGAGCTGAATTTTCTGTTACTTGCTTCCAAAAGCATGCCAACTGATACAACCTACAATTTCAGGTTTGAAAAAGCAGCACACAGAGGCCAATCCTTCCAGATAATTTCTCATTTTGTTCTCCTTATGACGCCTAATATGAAATGGGGGGACGAGGGAGGAAGAGAAATTACAACGAAAAGATGATGAATTAGCCTATTAGTTCAATAGAAGTCAGAGTTAGAAAAGTATTTGCATATATATATACACCTAGAAGTAGAAGACAGTATTTTATTTAATGAACATGCATATGGCACTTACTATGTGCCTGTTTTATAATGTTAGCCAGTTTGATCCTTATAACAAGTTTATGAGGAATTGTTATTAGTATCATCCCCATCTTGCAGTTGGGAAAACTGAGGTACATTAAGACTAAGTAACTGGGCATAAGGTCATATAGCAAACAAAGAGCATGATTCAAATCACTATGTTATATAAGTAACAAACAAAGCAATGATCATCTAGCAAGGGCACCTGAGAACTATACATATTTTCTAGGATACGACATATGGTTAATTCATGCACAAATCTAAGAAATGTATCAGAGAAACGAAATATTTCTCAAATATCAGAAAAAATAAATTGAACTATTAATCATTTATGTAAAAGAAAGATCATCAGTACGTCTATGTTTATATAAAGCCCACACATGAGTAGATAGTAGCACAAGCTCGTAATTGTGAAGTATAAGGTATTACAATAGAGAAGCCATACACCTGTTAAAATAGAACAAAAACCCTCATCCATGGCTGGGGTGGGGGAATGTAAAATGATACAGCCACTGTGGAAAACAGTGTGTCAGGTCCTCAAAAAGTCAAATGTAGAACTACCATATGATACACCAATCCCAATCCTAGGTATATACCAAGAAGAAGTGAAAGCAGGAATGTAACCAGAAACCTGTGCATCAGTCTTCATTACAATACTTTTCACAAGGTCAAAAGTTGGAAATAACCGAAATGCCCACCAACAGATGAATGGATAAACAAAATGTGGTAGATACACACAAAGGACTATGGCTCAGCCATAAGGAGAAATGAAGTCCTGATGCATGCCACAACATGGATGATCCTTGAAAATATCATGCTGAGTAAAGTAAGGCAAATCAGATAAATATTCTATGATCTCGCTTATGTAAAATAAATATGTAGAAACCAAAGGTTATTAGTGATTACCAAAGGTGGGAAGCAGGGGAAAGGGAGAATTTTTGCTTAGGGAGGCGTTGATATTATATTAATGGTGATAGATTGATTTGGAAAAGTATAGCAAGAATGGCTGCACAACTTAAAGAATGTAATCAATGGTACTGAATTATATGCATAGAAACTGTCGAGATGGCATATTTTGTTATGTATATTTTTACCATAAAATGTATAAAAATAGAGACAAATCTCTTCTGCTAAATAAGATGTTTGGGGAGGATAATGGGGGATGTGAGCAATAATTTTCATTTGAATTAGGAATTTGGTTTTGGGGGGTTTTTTGACCCAGCATATTTTGAAGGTTCACTCATTCGGGTCTGCCCAATTGATACCTGAACTTCATTTCTTATCCCCTTTACATACTTAGTCAATAGTTCCCATAGCAGGTTGGTCTAACAAACCTTCTTTAGGCTTGGAAACATTGGAAAACAAGGAGGTAGACTACCCATCTAATGCTAAAAAGTCCTGTGTTTCCCATCTATACAAACAGTTCATATATGTCTTAGTAGGACTACCTATCTCTCCTTGAACACATCCTCTTTGGGGCTTTTCAAAGCTATCTACCATGTTTAAAGTGGATATAGAGAAGAACAGGCCTAAAAATAGAACAGATAAATAAGAAGGGACCTCTTTTCAATCCATCATGACTGAAGTGCTTAATGATGCCTGTAAATACTTAAATGCTTCAATGTCTAATTTTTAAAAGGACAAACATAATTTTGTGAATACTCTAAGGTTAACAACATAATTTAGAATATTTCCGCTCACTAGAGTAAATTAATGAGAAACAAGTCATCAATAAAACTTCCCTGGATAGTTTTTAAGCTGTCTGGATCTTTCCAATCATCCCCCAAAGCCTGTCTAAATCTAAGAAAGCAATCAAGATTACTGTTAACAGTTTTGTTGTTTTTAGCATCTTCTTTTTAGCTAGGTCAAATGTATCCTACTTTTAGTATATGTTTTTAAGTTCTTTCCTTTTCTGGCAAAAGGCAAAAAGAAAAAAAAAAGCCTTTCCATTTACATTCCCCACAATACCTAGAATATTGTTGCTAACTGCCATCGAGTGGAATCTGACTCATGGTGACCTCCTGAGCACAGAGTGGAACTTCTCCATAGGGTTTTCAAGGCTGTGATCTCTCAGGAGCAGGTTACCAGGCTTGTCTTCTGAGGCACCCCTGAGTGGATTCACACTGCTAATCTTTCTGCTAGTAGTCAAGCTCTTAACCATTTGCGCCACCCAGGACTCCCTCAAGAAATCCAAATCCATTGCCACCAACTTGGTTCTTACCCATTCAGACTCATAGAACTCCCAAGCTAGCTATTAAATACAATCGAACAAATGAGTTAAAATGAGAATACACTAACTAGGGCCTCATAACCAATATGTAGAAAACTTTTTTTAAATTCTATAAACAAACAAACAAAAAAAAAAAAACTACTGCCATCGAGTCTATTCCAACTCCTAGTGACACAATAACACTTATAATTTTATTTTTAAATTTATCACAGGTTTATTAGTGTATCTTTGCTTTAAAATAGATTGCTAGTCAGAACCATGATTGAATAATCGAGCAGGAATGTAATAGCAATTATAGGTTCCTGTGGGAAAAATGCAGTGTGTTTATAATGCATTTTCCAGAAATGAACTGGAAAACAGTGAAGATTGTCCTGTGATCCTGTTATTTTATAAATTCACATGCATTCTAACTGGATTTCACTCTCTTTGTGTACTTAGTTTTGACTTCAGAGTTTGTAAGCATTGCTGACATGATCGAATGTATATGATTGTGGCTAAAATTGCTCTTTTCTTAAAAGTAAGTTTGCTGGCTAAAGAACTTAACTAGTTGAAATTTGCATCAAGGCCAACAGAGTTTGATTCTGTTTTCTCTCAGCTGCTTGTCTTTCACATCTGAAAATTAAGAAAAAGGAAAAAGCCCAAAATCTTAGGAGTGCTTAACACCCATCTGAAGGTAGTTTTAAAATGTAATGTAATTCAAACGAACTGGGGAAAATAAAAAATTGGACTGAAGGAATAACACAGGTACATGGATAATTCTACAGGAAAATTTTACTTTTAAAATCATCGCATGGTTTAAATATGCATATAAGTGTGCTTGTGTATGGATTTCTGTGGCATGTGTGTATTAAGTAACATAAATTAGATGTAGATGAGACCATAAAATGAGTAATTTGCAAACACATATGATGAACGCAGTGGTGTTTTTGTCTTTGAATAGGCAGTCGTCTTGGAAGTACAGGACAAGTTTAGATAATGTCAGCTTCTGGAATAGAATCTAATGTGCTCTTGTTAAATGAGTATTAGTCATCTAGATAAGTAACATCCTGCAATAACATTTGTAATTTTTATGCTAGTGAATCTAGGGAGTCTAGTAAAATCTTTTCAGAGAAACAAAAATATAAACAGTACTAATATGAAATAAACTGCAGTCTGTCTAAAATTTTTAAAAACTAAAGCCAAAGGTTAAAAATTCATTTGCCTCCAGTTCAGACCTTGCAGACTGAAGAGTTCTCAGGGCCAAACACAACATTAGTTCACTGCTCTGCCCAGCACATGCATTCCTGTTTTAGAAAAAGATCCATGATACTATCTTACCTTACAGGCATTGCGCTTCAGGAACATCTAACACTTCCTTTTCATTTTTTTTTTCCCCTCTTTCTTTAAGTGCTTTAGCTAACTTTCTGATATTAATTTGGTTTCAAAGAAAATTTTTAACACTGGTAAAAGAATAGGTAGACAACTAAATATGCACATTCCCCACAACTTGCTACCTAGAGATTTTATTTTAAACCAAAAAATTTGCAAGATTAATAGATCAGTTTCTCTAGAATATGCCTGTCTCCAAAATTCTGATTATTTCTGGAAGAACTCATAAAATAAAGATCTTTAGTACAAAGACTGAAGAGCAAACCCTAGATTCAAATTGTGCTCAAATGGAGGACATGTTTCATATCCTCTCTCTGAAGTGCACAATCTTTGTCTTCTCTCCTTTTCCCCAGCCCCCCACCAACTTCCCACCCCTCTCATGGGCAACATCATTAAAATCAGAATTTCCCACATTCTATAGCCTTTAGTGCTCAGATGCTAAGCATATTTTACTTTCAATTTCTGACTCTAATGCATTAGTACTAGAGCTGTCTTACCCATTATGTTGAGAATTAACAAGTGCGGACCATTGGATTGAAATGATCTTTGGATAGCTATGTCTACTATGGGTGAGGGGAGAAAACATGGGCTGCAAAAAAAGTCATGCTTTGACCATTCCTAGTCCATATTTCAAAATATCCATGGAGAACAATATCGCAGGACAACTTATTGAGATAATAATTTTTATTATAGTCTCACTTCTTTATGAGACTCTCAGAAGAAATGCAACTGTACTTGTTTCCTCCCTCAGATCCTTAGAAATAGGAACTACCAGCTCAGTACTCCTGTTTCTGATTTCCTATGTCTCAGGGGCTTGGTATACACCTTTGGGTTTCAGGGGCAGAAAAAGATGATGTCTGGCACCAAGGGGACAACTCCCTTTCAGGCTTTTGTTGGGGGATCAGGATCAAAGCACCTTGAAGTTATTAGGTTGGGTTGTTCCAAAAGGGGAGGGAATAGAGGCTGTGCTTGGAGTCATTTTAGAAAATGCTTCACCTTGGAGAAGAAATAATAGCTCTGGGAGACTGGTGAGGGAACAAAGGGTTTAATGATTTACATGTCTGGTTCATATTCACAAACTTTTGTTCCCCATGCCAGAGACTGAGGAAAATAGATGTAGAAGGCATTTGAAGGTCTGTGGAGTCTGTTCTCAAAGTGTGAAGACCTAGGAAACAGAGAAGAGGGCCTCTATGAAAACGGTTAGTACAGAGAACCAGAGTGGAAACAATCTGAGTCCTTCTGGAGTAATAGTGCCAGAGTAACAGTAGAGACTTGGCAGCAGCCTCACATGACAGGAACCAAAAGACAAACCAAACCCACTGCCATTGAGTCAATTCCAACTCATAGCCACCCTGCAGGACAGGGTAGGACTGCCCCATAGGGCTTCCAAGAAGCAGCTGGTGGATTCAAACTGCTAATTTTTGATTAGTAGCCTGAGCTCTTAACCACAGTGCCACCAGGGCTCCACATGATGGGAGGAACACTATTAATGACAACTAACACAATGGACTAAGTACAGAGTCTTCTTCCATTTTCCACACACAGGGTTCTTTGCACAGGTTGTAGCCTACCCCCAACTCCTAAAAAATGATTAGAAGTAAAAAAAAAAATCCATTGCCGTCTATCTGACTCATAGCGACCCTATGTGACAGAGTAAAACTGCCCTGTAGAGTTTCCAAGGAATGCCTGGTGGATTCAAACTGCTAACCTTTTGGTTAGCAGCCATAGCTGTTAACCACTATGCCACTAGGGTTTCCTGATTAGATGTAGTGGGTTCTAATATACACTAAATTTGTTTTAGAAAAAATAATATGTTGTATCCTATACTCCAAGTATCGCAAAACCAAATTATACTTGAAGAAATCATAAAACAACTGAAAAAATTCAAGGTAACTTACCATAAGTTAAATTCAGTGACATTACTAGAAATGCCACAAAGTTGGGAGTAAGGGTCAGAGGATCTCATGGGGAAATGAGAGGGGTTAAGAATGGGGACAACCACCCATCTGCCAGTTTGTCATACTATTGCAGCTTGCATGTTGCTATGACACTAGAAGCTACGCCACCACATTTCAAATACAGGCAGAGTCACCCCTGGTGGGCAGATTTCAGTGGAGCTTCTAGAATAAGACATACTAGGAAGAAAGGTCTGGCAATCTACTTCAGAATATTAGCCAGTGAAAACACTATGCATCACAACAGAATATTGTCCAATATAGAACCGGAAGATGCAACCCCTAGGTTTGAAGGCACTTAAAATAAACAATGGCCACAACAATGGACTCAAGGCATACCAACAATCATGAAGATGGCACAAGACTGGGCATCATTTCGTTCTGTTTTACATGGGGTTGCCATAAGTTGGAACCAATTTGGTGTCAGCTAACAACAACAAGAATGGATAGTTTAGAGGCGGAGCCAAGATGGCGGACTAGGCAGACGCTACCTCGGATCCCTCTTACAACAAAGACACGGAAAAACAAGTGAATCGATCACATACATAACAATCTACGAACCCTGAACAACAAACACAGATTTAGAGACGGAGAACGAACTAATACGGGGAAGCAGCGATTGTTTCCAGAGCCTGGAGCCAGCATACCAGTCAGGTACGGCACAAGCACAGAGACCTGCTCCACCCCCCTGAACTAACCCCGGGAGGGGGACTAGCCGGTTCCACGGGCGGCGTGGGACGCAGCCGTTAGGAGAAGTCCCCGGGAGGCAGTGACTGATCTTGGAGCAGAAAGAGTAGCATCCGAGCCGGGGAACCGTCCCACAGGGATTTGGACTGCACGCAGGTACGCCATAAACACGGAGAGTTGCTCCACCCCCTGAACTAACCCCGGGAAGGTGACCATCCGGGTCGCGCGGGCGGCGTGGGACGCAGCCGGTAGGAGAAGTCCCCGGGAGGCAGCGACTGGTATTGGAGCGGGGAGAACAGCGTTCCAGCCGGGACACTCGGTCGCGGCACAAGCACGGGGAGCTACTCCACCCATCTGAACTAACCCCGGGAGGGGGCCCACCTGGTTCACGGGGGCGGCACGGCCACGCGGCTGGAGGGACGAGAAGTCCCCGGGAGGCAGCGACTGATTTTGGAGTCGAGAGTGCACCGTCCCAGTAGGGGAGCCTTGACGCTGGGCGTGGGGCTGGAAGCGGAGGATCTGACCGTGACTCCAGCGGGCCAGACCCCCCGGGGGCAATCTCCACACAGACAGCACACATAGGCGACGCGCCCGCGGGAATCTCAGATATAAGAGTCATTCCAAGCAAGACAAGCAACTCTGGCTATATTCTGAGGTGCTACTCTCCTATCTCTCTGTTCCCTCCCCCACCCTCCCCAGGCGGCTTCATTAACATCTGAATAGCCTGAGCCAGAGGGAGAACTCTGATAGGGATCTGACTGCAGTTTTTTTTTAGCGGATTTTCTGGAAAAACTAGTTTCCCAGTGATGGCTCGGAGACAACAATCCATATCAAACCACTTAAAGAAGCAGACCGTGACAGCTTCTCCAACTCCCCAAACAAAAGAATCAAAATCTTTCCCAAATGAAGATACAATTTTGGAATTATCAGATACAGAATATAAAAAACTAATTTACAGAATGCTTAATGATATCACAAATGAAATTAGGATATCTGCAGAAAAAGCCAAGGAACACACTGATAAAACTGTTGAAGAACTCAAAAAGATTATTCAAGAACATACTGGAAAAATTAATAAGTTGCAAGAATCCATAGAGAGACAACATGTAGAAATCCAAAAGATTAACAATAAAATAACAGAATTAGACAACACACTAGGAAGTCAGAGGAGCAGACTCGAGCAATTAGAATGCAGACTGGGACATCTGGAGGACCAGGGAATCAACACCAACATAGCTGAAAAAAAATCAGATAAAAGAATTAAAAAAAATGAAGAAACCCTAAGAATTATGTGGGACTCTATCAAGAAGGATAACCTGCGGGTGATTGGAGTCCCAGAACAGGGAGGGGGGACAGAAAACACAGAGAAAATAGTTGAAGAACTTCTGACAGAAAACTTCCCTGACATCATGAAAGACGAAAGGATATCTATCCAAGATGCTCATCGAACCCCATTTAAGATTGATCCAAAAAGAAAAACACCAAGACATATTATCATCAAACTCACCAAAACCAAAGATAAACAGAAAATTTTAAAAGCAGCCAGGGAGAAAAGAAAGGTTTCCTTCAAGGGAGAATCAATAAGAATATGTTCTGACTACTCAGCAGAAACCATGCAGGCAAGAAGGGAATGGGACGACATATACAGAACACTGAAGGAGAAGAACTGCCAACCAAGGATCATATATCCAGCAAAACTCTCTCTGAAATATGAAGGCGAAATTAAGATATTTACAGACAAACACAAGTTTAGAGAATTTGCAAAAACCAAACCAAAGCTACAAGAAATACTAAAGGATATTGTTTGGTCAGAGAACCAATAATATCAGATATCAGCACAACACAAGGTCACAAAACAGAACGTCCTGATATCAACTCAAATAGGGAAATCACAAAAACAAACAAATTAAGATTAATTAAAAAAAAAATACACATAACAGAGAATCATGGAAGTCAATAGGTAAAAGATCACAATAATCAAAAAGAGGGACTAAATACAGGAGGCATTGAACTGCCATATGGAGAGTGATACAAGGCGATATAGAACAATACAAGTTAGGTTTTTACTTAGAAAAATAGGGGTATATAATGAGGTAACCACAAAAAGGTATAACAACTCTATAACTCAAGACAAAAACCAAGAAAAACGTAACGACTCAACTAACATAAAGTCAAACACTATGAAAGTGAGGATCTCACAATTTACTAAGAAAAACGCCTCAGCACAAAAAAGTATGTGGAAAAATGAAATTGTCAACAACACACATAAAAAGGCATCAAAATGACAGCACTAAAAACTTATTTATCTATAATTACCCTGAATGTAAATGGACTAAATGCACCAATAAAGAGACAGAGAGTCACAGACTGGATAAAGAAACACGATCCATCTATATGCTGCCTACAAGAGACACACCTTAGACTTAGAGACACAAACAAACTAAAACTCAAAGGATGGAAAAAAGTATATCAAGCAAACAATAAGCAAAAAAGAAGAGGAGTAGCAATATTAATTTCTGACAAAATAGACTTTAGACTTAAATCCACCACAAAGGATAAAGAAGGACACTATATAATGATAAAAGGGACAATTGATCAGGAAGACATAACCATATTAAATATTTACGCACCCAATGACAGGGCTGCAAGATATATAAATCAAATTTTAACAGAACTGAAAAGCGAGATAGATACCTCCACAATTATAGTAGGAGACTTCAACACACCCCTTTCGGAGAAGGACAGGACATCCAGTAAGAAGCTCAACAGAGACACGGAAGATCTAATTAAAACAATCAACCAACTTGACCTCATTGACTTATACAGAACTCTCCACCCAACTGCTGCAAAATATACTTTTTTTTCTAGCGCACATGGAACATTCTCTAGAATAGACCACATATTAGGTCATAAAACAAACCTTTGCAGAGTCCAAAACATCGAAATATTACAAAGCATCTTCTCAGACCACAAGGCAATAAAACTAGAGATCAATAACAGAAGAACGAGGGAAAAGAAATCAAATACTTGGAAAATGAACAATACCCTCCTGAAAAAAGACTGGGTTATAGAAGACATCAAGGAGGGAATAAGGAAATTCATAGAAAGCAACGAGAATGAAAATACTTCCTATCAAAACCTCTGGGACACAGCAAAAGCAGTGCTCAGAGGCCAATTTATATCAATAAATGCACACATACAAAAAGAAGAAAGAGCCAAAATCAGAGAACTGTCCCTACAACTTGAACAAATAGAAAGTGAGCAACAAAAGAATCCATCAGGCACCAGAAGAAAACAAATAATAAAAATTAGAGCTGAACTAAATGAATTAGAGAACAGAAAAACAATTGAAAGAATTAACAAAGCCAAAAGCTGGTTCTTTGAAAAAATTAACAAAATTGATAAACCATTGGCTAGACTGACTAAAGAAATACAGGAAAGGAAACAAATAACCCGAATAAGAAATGAGAAGGACCACATCACAACAGAACCAAATGAAATTAAAAGAATCATTTCAGATTATTATGAAAAATTGTACTCTAACAAATTTGAAAACCTAGAAGAAATGGATGAATTCCTGGAAAAACACTACCTACCTAAACTAACACATTCAGAAGCAGAACAACTAAATAGACCCATAACAAAAAAAGAGATTGAAACGGTAATCAAAAAACTCCCAACAAAAAAAAGTCCTGGCCCGGACGGCTTCACTGCAGAGTTCTACCAAATTTTCAGAGAAGAGTTAACACCACTACTACTAAAGGTATTCCAAAGCATAGAAAATGACGGAATACTACCCAACTCATTCTATGAAGCCACCATCTCCCTGATACCAAAACCAGGTAAAGACATTACAAAAAAAGAAAATTATAGACCTATATCCCTCATGAACATTGATGCAAAAATCCTCAACAAAATTCTAGCCAATAGAATCCAACAACACATCAAAAAAATAATTCACCCTGATCAAGTGGGATTTATACCAGGTATGCAAGGCTGGTTTAATATCAGAAAAACCATTAATGTAATCCATCACATAAATAAAACAAAAGACAAAAACCACATGATCTTATCAATTGATGCAGAAAAGGCATTTGACAAAGTCCAACACCCATTTATGATAAAAACTCTTACCAAAATAGGAATTGAAGGAAAATTCCTCAACATAATAAAGGGCATCTATGCAAAGCCAACAGCCAATATCACTCTAAATGGAGAGAACCTGAAAGCATTTCCCTTGAGAACGGGAACCAGACAAGGATGCCCTTTATCACCGCTCTTATTCAACATCGTGTTGGAAGTCTTAGCCAGGGCAATCAGGCTAGACAAAGAAATAAAAGGTATCCGGATTGGCAAGGAAGAAGTAAAGTTATCACTATTTGCAGATGACATGATTATATACACAGAAAACCCTAAGGAATCCTCCAGAAAACTACTGAAACTAATAGAAGAGTTTGGCAGAGTCTCAGGTTATAAAATAAACATACAAAAATCACTTGGATTCCTCTACATCAACAAAAAGAACACCGAAGAGGAAATAACCAAATCAATACCATTCACGGTAGCCCCCAAGAAGATAAGATACTTAGGAATAAATCTTACCAAGGATGTAAAAGACCTATACAAAGAAAACTACAAAGCTCTACTACAAGAAATTCAAAAGGACATACTTAAGTGGAAAAACATACCTTGCTCATGGATAGGAAGACTTAACATAGTAAAAATGTCTATTCTACCAAAAGCCATCTATACATTTAACGCACTTCCGATCCAAATTCCAATGTCATATTTTAAGGGGATAGAGAAACAAATCACCAATTTCATATGGAAGGGAAAGAAGCCCCGGATAAGCAAAGCACTACTGAAAAAGAAGAAGAAAGTGGGAGGCCTCACCTTACCTGACTTCAGAACCTATTATACAGCCACAGTAGTCAAAACAGCCTGGTATTGGTACAACAACAGACACATAGACCAATGGAACAGAATTGAGAACCCAGACATAGATCCATCCACGTATGAGCAGCTGATATTTGACAAAGGACCAGTGTCAATTAACTGGGGAAAAGACAGCCTTTTTAACAAATGGTGCTGGCATAACTGGATATCCATTTGCAAAAAAATGAAACAGGACCCATACCTCACACCATGCACAAAAACTAACTCCAAGTGGATCAAAGACCTAAACATAAAGACTAAAACGATAAAGATCATGGAAGAAAAAATTGGGACAACCCTAGGAGCCCTAATACAAGGTATAAACAGAATACAAAACATTACCAAAAATGATGAAGAGAAACCCGATAACTGGGAGCTCCTAAAAATCAAACACCTATGCTCATCTAAAGACTTCACCAAAAGAGTAAAAAGACCACCTACAGATTGGGAAAGAATTTTCAGCTATGACATCTCCGACCAGCGCCTGATCTCTAAAATCTACATGATTCTGTCAAAACTCAACCACAAAAAGACAAACAACCCAATCAAGAAGTGGGCAAAGGATATGAACACACATTTCTCTAAAGAAGATATTCAGGCAGCCAACAGATACATGAGAAAATGCTCTCGATCATTAGCCATTAGAGAAATGCAAATTAAAACTACGATGAGATTCCATCTCACACCAGCAAGGCTGGCATTAATCCAAAAAACACAAAATAATAAATGTTGGAGAGGCTGCGGAGAGATTGGAACTCTCATACACTGCTGGTGGGAATGTAAAATGGTACAACCACTTTGGAAATCTATCTGGCGTTATCTTAAACAGTTAGAAATAGAACTACCATACAACCCAGAAATCCCACTCCTCGGAATATACCCTAGAGATACAAGAGCCTTCATACAAACAGATATATGCACACCCATGTTTATTGCAGCTCTGTTTACAATAGCAAAAAGTTGGAAGCAACCAAGGTGTCCATCAACGGATGAATGGGTAAATAAATTGTGGTATATTCACACAATGGAATACTACGCATCGATAAAGAACAGTGACGAATCTCTGAAACATTTCATAACATGGAGGAACCTGGAAGGCATTATGCTGAGCAAAATGAGTCAGAGGCAAAAGGACAAATACTGTATAAGACCACTATTATAAGATCTTGAGAAATAGTAAACCTGAGAAGAACACATACTTTTGTGGTTACGAGGGGGGGAGGGAGGGAGGGTGGGAGAGGGTTTTTTTATTGATTAATCAGTAGATAAGAACTGCTTTAGGTGAAGGGAAAGACAACACTCAATACATGGAAGGTCAGCTCAATTGGACTGGACCAAAAGCAAAGAAGTTTCCGGGATAAAATGAATGCTTCAAAGCTCAGCGGAGCAAGCGCGGGGGTCTGGGGAACATGGTTTGCGGGGACTTCTAAGTCAATTGGCAAAATAATTCTATTATGAAATCATTCTGCATCCCACTTTGAAATGTGGCGTCTGGGGTCTTAAATGCTAACAAGCAGCCATCTAAGATGCAGCAATTGGTCTCAACCCACCTGGAGCAAAGGAAAATGAAGAACACCAAGCCCACATGACAACTAAGAGCCCAAGAGACAGAAAGGGCCACATGAACAAGAGACCTACATCATCCTGAGACCAGAAGAACTAGTTGGTGCCCGGCCACAATCGATGACTGCCCTGACAGGGAGCTCAGCAGAGGACCCCTGAGGGAGCAGGAGAGCAGTGGGATGCAGACCCCAAATTCTCATAAGAAGACCAAACTTAATGGTCTGACTGAGACTGGAGGAATCCCGGCGGCCATGCTCTCCAGACCTTCTGTTGACACAGGACAGGAACCATCCCTGAAGACAACTCATCAGACATGAAAGGGACTGGTCAGCGGGTGGGAGAGAGACGCTGATGAAGAGTGAGCTAATTATATCAGGTGTACACTTGAGATTGTGTTGGCAACTCTTGTCTGGAGGGGGGATGGGAGGATAGAGAGAGAGGGAAGCCGGCAAAATTGTCAAGAAAGGAGAGACTGAAAGGGCTGACTCAAGACGGGGAGAGTAAGTGGGAGTAGGGAGTGAGATGTATGTAAACTTATATGTGACAGACTGATTGGATTTGTAAACGTTCACTTGAAGCTTAATAAAAGTTATTATAAAAAAAAAAAAAAAAAGAATGGATAGTTTAAGCCACTGACAGTTTAAGCCACTTGTCCAAGATCACATAGCTAGGATGAGAGCACTGAAATAACAACACAGGTTTTCTGATTCCTGTGAGATTAAAAGATCCAAGGCAATACAGTACTATGAAGCATGGTTCATGTTGTAGTACTTCAAACTACGTAGGGGATGAGAGACTAAGCAGCTGTAAACACTCCATGAGGCCCTTCTGCCTGTTAGGGAGGACTGAACAGAGAAGCCATCAGGAACAAGGTGGCACTGACATACTCCCTGATGGGTGAGGGGTGAAGCGTTGTAACAGACTGAAAAACTGTAGGTGGGATTTGAGGTCAGGCAAATTTAAATTCTTCTCACTTCTTTGAAAAAGGTTCTTAAACTCTCTGAGGTTAGTAATGTGTACACCCTGGGAATGTAATGTGCCCAGGACATGGTAGGTACTATATTATATTTTGAATAGTGGAGCAGTGAGAATGACACAAAAACTTAGGAAAGAACCTCCCTCAGCAGATCAAAACATCACAGCAATTTTCTTGAAGAAAGTGATTCAAGAAAAGAACCTATTGCTGCAGCTTCTTCACAGTTTTGACTTATGGTTTCTTTTGGAAGAAGGTGCTTTTGAATTTCTTATTTATAATCACTTTAAATTTATAAAGTACAGCCAAAATGTTCTTTAGAAACAAGGATGGTGAGACTTCATCTCACATATTTTGACACATTATCAGGAGGGATCAGTCCCTGGAGAAGGACATCATGCTTGGTAAAGTAGAGGGTCAATGAAAAAAGAGGAAGACCTTCAAGGAGATGGACTGACACAGAGGCTGTAACAATGGCCTAAAGCATAACAACAATTGTGAGGATGACGCAGGACTAGGCAGTGTTTCGTTCTGTTGTACATAGGGTGGCTATGAGTCAGAAGATTTGACAGCACCTAACGACAGCAGTATATCAACAGGGAACTGCCAGAAATTCAGGCTGCTTTCAGAAGAGAACGTGGAACCAGGAAAATCATTGCCGATGTCAAATGGATCCCGGCTGAACACAGAGAATACCAGAAGAATGTTTACCTGTGTTTTATTGACTATGCAAAGGCATTCAACTGTGTGGATCATAACGAATTATGGATAGAACCGTGAAGAATGGGAATTCCAGAACACTTAGTTGTGCTCGTGAGGAACCTTTACATAGATCAAGAGGCAGTTGTTCAGACAGAACAAGGGGACACTGACTGGTTTAAAGTCAGGAAAGTTGTGTGTCAGGGTTGTATCCTTTCACCATAAGTATTCAATCTGTATGCTGAGCAAATAATGAGAGAAGCTGGGCTATGTGAAGAACGGGGCATCAGGATTAGAGGAAGATTCATTACCAACCTGCGTTACGCAGATGACACAACCTTGTTTGCTGAAAGTGAAAAGGACTTGAAGCACTTACTCATGAAGATCAGAGACCACGGCTTTCAGTGTGGATTACACCTCAACATAAAAAAAACAAAAATCCTCACAATTGGACCAAGAAGCAACATCATGATAAACAGAGATAAGATTGAAGTTGTCAAGGATTTCATTTTACTTGAATCCATAATCAACAGCCATGGAAGCAGCAGTCAAGAAATCAAACTATGCATTGCATTGGGTAAATCTGCTGCAAAGGACCTCTTCAAAGTGTTGATGAGCAAAGATTTCACCTTGAAGACTAAGCTGCACCTGACCCAAGCCATGGTATTTTCAATCACATCATATGCATGTGAAAGCTGGACGATGAATAAGGAAGAGAGAAGAAGAATTGACACCTTTGAATTATGGTGTTGGCAAAGAATATTGGATATACCATGGACTGCCAAAGGAATGAACAAATCTGTCTTGGAAGAAGTGCAACCAGAATGCTCCTTAGAAGCAAGGATGGCAAGACTACGTCTTACGTACTTTGGACATGTTATCAGGAGGGATCAGTCACTGGAGGACATCATGCTTGGCAAAGTACAGGGTCAGCGGAAAAGAGGAAGACCCTCAACGAGGTGGATTGACACAGTGGCTGCAACAATGAGCTCAAGCATAACAACGATTGTAAGGATGGTGCAGGACAGGGCAGTGTTTTGTTCTGTTGTGCATATTTTGTTATGTATTGAAATATTTACTGAATTCCTACTGATTTCCAAATTTGAATTTTTTTTTTTAATCTTACCAACTGCAGTTTTGTCATACCCATTAAAATTCAGGAACATAATTCTGAAAGTTGGCAGAAAATTAATATGTACCAATTTCACTGCTCTCCCAGTTTTCTACTAGACCGTGAAAGAACATAGAAAATACATACTATATATCAAAATTTATATATATGTAATATATAAACTTGATTTCTATGTTTATAGTCTTAATAACTTTTGCTGGAAAAGAAAGGGAGAAAAGTTTGTTTGAAGATTTTTTCTCCTTCATGAGCACCCAAGCAACCCCAACTGCTGCGTAAATTGTCCTTTAAACTTCTTATGCGAGAGAATAGTTTCTAATAAAATTATTTAATCTTTGGCAAATATTTAGTATGCTATTTCATATATGAGATGTATAATTTTGCCCATATTTAGTTTTAATAATACCAAAATATGTACATACCACAAGAATATAATCAATAACAGATGGAGATATACATATATATGTGTGTGTATACATATGCTTTATAATTGCTATAAAATCAATAATTGCCATAACACATTGAGCAACTGATTACATACAAATACTATAAGAAAAACATGCATCTCTCCATTTGAATCATTTTTTTTCTATTTGATTAGTTTTATTTGAATTATATATAACAATTATGTGACTGAATAATCAATTTGTCAATTGCTCTCTGTCCAAGTTCTAGATGTGTCATTATTATCTAAATAATGAGTAATTGGGTGTGAGATTTCAATATGGAATAGCCTACCCTTGGTCCTTACTTCCTGAGAGATGTAATATCGCTTCAATTGCTTTCAATCAAAGGTGACATCTGTACACTGGTAGATGTATTTTTTATACACACAGTCTTGATGTAACAAATTATCTCTTATCTTTGATTAAAATTGTCACATTGCTACAGCTACTTTCCCAATTGCCACTTCAACAGCCATCTTTCCACTTGTTAACTTCAACAATTCAGTTTTAAGAAGCATGTTCAGTGAGTACATTTGTTTTCCTATATAGGCAACCCAGTCTCATTTCTTCTGATATACCAGGCCTATAAATTTCTACTCCCCTGTAATAGAAATCTATTGTTTTTCGCCTTCCCAACTTCCGTTTCCCTTTTAGCCACAGCAGCCCATCTTTCCTTTAGAGACTCTCTCCTGACTAGATCATGAGCTGAAGTTTCAGTTAAATTTAACACAGGCTTCCAACCTCTGATTTAGAGCACAGTAATACATGGAACAAACAGTCCTTTCCTTGCTGAGTGATAGCCCTAAACTTCCCTGAAATTCAGCAAGAGGCTGAATTTCACACACGCACACATATATGCAGCATTCACACACACACACACATATTACACATCATTCGCCTTCAGTCTCAGCCACACTAGCTTGGGACCCACCACCTCTGACAAAATTGAAGTTTCCTACCTTAGGCCACAGAAGGAATTCAGGTCTTAGCTAGTTATTATTTGGGCAATACACTTAACAGGAAATTTAAAAGTGTGTAATGATGACTTATTTCTATATCTCAATGTCCCTGAAATTTCCATTGTACTGTAATTAAAAGATTCAGAATGGTTGTTGTTATTATTGTTGTTAGGTGTCGTCAAGTTGGTTCTGACTCATAGTGACCCCATGTACAACAGAATGAAACACTGCCCAGTCCTGCGCCATGCCCACAATCATTGTTATCCTTGAGCCCATTGCTGAAGCCACTGTGTCAATCCATCTTGTTGAGGGTCTTCCACTTTTTTGTTAATTCTCTACTTTACCAAGCATGATGTCCTTCTCTGGGGACTGATCTCTCCTGACTACATGTCCCAAGTATGTAAGATGTAGTCTCAACATTCTTGCTTCTAAGAAGTATTCTGGTTGCACTTCTTCCAAGACAGATTTGTTCGTCCTTTTAGCAGTCCATGGTATATTCAAAATTTCACCAACACCACAATTCAAAGGCATCAACTCTTCTGTCTTCTTTATTCATGGTCCAGCTTTCACATGCATGTGATGCAATTGAAAATATATGGCTTGAGTCACGTGCACCTTGGTCTTCAAGGTGACATCTTTGCTTTTCAACACTTTAACAATGTCTTTTGCAGCAGATTTGCCCAATGCAATGCATCTTTTCATTTCTTTACTACTGCTTCCGTGAGTGTTGATTGCAGATACAAGTAAAATGAAATCCTTGACAACTTCATTCTTTTTCTCCATTTATCATGATGTTGCTCATTGATTCAGTTGTGAGGATTTTTGTTTTCTTTGTGTTGAGGTGCAATCCATATTGAAGGCTGTGGTCTTTGACCTTTATCAGTAAGTGCTTCAAGTCCTCTTTGCTTTCAGCAAGCAAGGTTGTGTTATCTGCATAACACAGGTTGTTCATTAGTCTTCCTCCAATCCTGATGCCTCATTCTTCTTCATGTAGTCCAGCTTCTCAGATTATTTGCTCAACATACAGATTGAATAGATACGGTGAGAGGAATACAACCCTGACACACACTTTCCTGACTTTAAACTACTCACTATCCCCTTGTTCTGTCCAAACAATTGCCTCTATGTACAGGTTCCTCAGGAGCACAATTCAGTGTTCTGGAATTCTCATTCTTTGCAATGTTATCCATAATTTGTTATGATCCACACAGTCGAATGCCTTTGCATAGTCAATAAAACACAGGTAAACATCTTTCTGGTATTCTCTGCTTTCAGCCAGGATCCATCTGACATCAGCAATGATATCCCTAGTTCCAAGTCCTCTTCCGAATCCAGCCTGAATTTCTGAGAGTTCCTTGTCGATATACTGCTGCAGCCAATTTTGAATGATCTTCAGCAAAATTTTACTTGCATGTGATATTAATGATATTGTTCAATAATTTCTGCATTTGGTTGGATCACCTGTCCTGGGAATAGGCATAAATATGGATCTCTTCCAGTTCGTTGAGCAGGTAGCTGTTCTCCAAATTTCTAGGCATAGACAAGTGAGTACCTCCAGTGTTGCATCCATTTGTTGAAACATCTCAATTGGTATTCTGTCAATTCCTGGAGCCTTGTTCTTTTGCCAATGCCTTCAGTGCAGCTTGGGTTTCTTCTTTCAGTACCATCAGTTCCTCATCACATGCTACCTCCTGAAATGGTTGAATGTTGACCAATTCGTTGGCTAATTCTTTTCAGAAGTAGGCCACTGGGTCCTTCTTCCTAGTCTGTCTTAGTCTGGAAGCTCAGCTGAAACCTGTCTGCCATGGGTGACCCTGCTGGTATCTGAATACCAGTGGCATAGCTTCCAGCAACACAGCAACATGCAAGCCCCTACAGTACGACAAACTGATAGATACACGGGGGTCAGAAAGTTTAGGCTCAGAAAATATATAACATAGTAACATAACATTTTATTTGTTTTGTTGTAATGAGTACAAAATGGAAATGTGGCATAGAAGGTCATGAGAGTTTTTGGGAAGGCTATAGCAGGATGGAGGAATGTGATAATTGAAGTATGAGTACAAGTAACATTGGTCTGTGTTCTAGATTGAATTGTGTCCCCAAAAATGTGTGTCCACTTGGCTAGGCCATGATTCCCAGTATTGTGTGGTTGTCCAACATTTTGTGATCTGGTGTGATTTTCCTAAGTGTTGTAAATCCCTACATCTATGATCTAAATGAGGCAGGATTAGAGGCAGTTATGTTAATGAGGCAGGACTCAATCTACAAGATTAGGTTGTGTCTTAAGTCAATCTCTTTTGAGACATAAAACAGAGAATTGAGCAGAGAGACAGGACCTCATATCACCAAGAAAACAACACCAAGAGAAGAGCATGTCCTTTGGGCTCAAGGTTTCTGTACTGAGAAGCTCCTTGACCAGGGGAAGATTGATGACGAAGACCTTCCCCCAGAGCCAACAGAGAGAGAAAGCCTTCCTCTGGAGCTGGCACCCTGAATTCGGACTTCTAGCCTCCTAGACTATGAGAGAATAAATTTCTATTTGTTATAGCCATCCACTTGTGGTATTTCTGTTAAAACAGCACTAAAGGATTAAGACAGGTGTAATATCAGCAGTTTATTTGATGGATATTAATCAGTTGTGACAAGGAGCTATTGTTCTTGTTAGGTGCCATCAAATTGGCTATGCCTCCTAGTGACCCTCTGTACAGCAGAACAAAACACTGCCCTATCCTGCACCATCTTCACAATTGTTGTTATGCTTGAGCCTATTATTGCAAGTTATATATTAATACCAGTCTCACAAAAACATTTGGTGGAAAAAATCATTTGAATTTAAAAAAAAAAGAAACTTCACTATATAAATATGAGGAATTGTCCTCAGTTTTCTCCTTCTGAAGTTACAGGACTCCTGAGTCTACCTACATTTCAACAACAATCCATGGGACCAGAAGCTATTCAATTTCAATATTATGCCTGGTGATTCAAATAATAATGCTACAGGGACATATTTAAAGAGATGTTCAGAATACATTACTTTAAAAATCTGAGTTAATTGACCAGAAAAAGTTTATAACTTTTCAAAATTAAATAATCAGTTCATTACTTAGAGGAAAAATTGGTAGCACAGTAAGAGTTTTAACAATCCTTAGTGGCAAATTATAATGAAATTTCTATAAAATTGATTTCAGCATTCTAGAACATCAATTACTCATACACAAGTTCAAGTTGAAGCAGAAAAAAATTAAAACAAGTTCACAAGAGCAAAAATATAACCTTGAGCATATCTCACCTGAATTTAAAGACCATCTCAAGAATAGATTCGATGCATTAAACACTAATGATTGAAGACCAGACTAGTTTTGGAAAGACATCAAGGACATCTTACACGAAGAAAGAAAAAGGTCATTAGAAAGGCAGGAAAGACAAAAAAAAGACCAAAACGTACATCAGAAGAGACTCTGAAACCTGCTCTTGAACATAGAGTACCTAAATTGAACAGAAGAAATGATGAAAAGAACTGCAGAGGATTTCAAAGACAGCACAAGAAGACAAAGTAAAGTATTACAATGAAATGTGCAAAGACCTAGAGTTAGAAAACCAAACGGGAAGAACACACTTGGCGTTCCTCAAGCTGAAAGAACTGAGGAAAATATTCAAACCTCGAGTTGCAATATTGAAGGATTCTATAAGCAAAAATTGAATGATGCAGGAAGCATCAAAAGAAGATGGAGGGAATACACAGAGACATGTACCAAAAAGAACTGGTTGAACATTCAACCATTTAGGAGGTAGCATATGATCAAGAATCTATGGTATTGAAAGAAGAAACCCAAGCTACGCTGACAGCATTGGTGAAAAACTAGGCTCCAGGAATTGGCAGAATGCCAACTGAGATGTTTAAGCAAATGAATGCAATTCTAGAAGTGTTCACTCATTTATACCAAGAAATTTGGAAGACAGGTACCTAGCCAAATGACTGGCAAAGATCCACATACATGCCCATTCCAGAAAAAAGATGATCCAACAGAATGCGGAAATTATCAAACAATATCATTAATATCATCACACACAGATAGACAAGTAAAATTTTGCTGAAGATAATTCAAAAATGGTTGCAGCAGTACATTGACAGAGAACTGCCAGAAATTCAAGCCGGATTCAGGAGAGGCCACGAAATGCAGGATATCATTTCTGATACCTTGACTGAAAACAGAGAATACTAGAAAGGTGTTTACCTGTCTTTTATTGACTATGCAAAGGCATTTGACTATGCAGATCATAACAATTTATGAATAACATTGTGAAGGATGGGAATTCCAGAACACTTAATTGTGCTCACGAGGCACGTGTACATAGACCAAGAAGCAGTTGTTCAAACAGAACGGGGGATACTGCATAGTTTAAAATTTAAAAAAAGGTATGCATCAGGGTTGTATCCTTTCACCATAGTTATTCAATATATACGCTGAGCAAATAATCCAAGAAGCTGGATTCTATGAAGAAAAACAGGGCATCAGGATTGGAGGAAGACTCATTAACAACCTGTGACATGGAAATGACATAACTTTGCTTGCTGAAAGTGAGGAGGACTTGAAGCATTTACTGATCGAGATCAAAGACCACTGCTTTCAGTAGATTACATCTCAAATGAAGAAAACAAAAATCCTTAGAACTGGACCAATAAGCAACCCTATGATAAATGGAGATAATATTGAAGTTGTTAAGGATATTATTTTACTTGAATTCACAACCAACACTCATGGAAGCAGCAGTCAAGAAACCAAACAACGTATTGCATCAGGCAAATCTGCTGCAAAAGACCTCTTTAAAGTGTTAAAAAGCAAAGATACCACTTTGAGGACTCAGATGCCCTGACTCAAGCCATGGTATTTTCAATCACCTCATAGGCATGTAAAGGATGGACAATAAATAAGGAAAAACAAAGAAGAATTGATGCCTTTGAATTATGGTGTTGGTGAAAAATATTGAATATACCATGGACTGCCAAAAGAACAAACTGTCTTGGAAGAAGTTCAGCAAGAATGCTCCTTAGAAATGAGGATGACGAGTCTTCATCTCACTTGCTTTGGACATGTTATCAGGAGGGACCAGTCTTTGCAGAAGGACATCATGTTTGGTAAAGTAGATAAAAAAAGATCAACAAAAAAGAGGAAGACTCTCAACAAGATGGATTGACACAGTGGCTGCAACAATGGGCTCAAACACAGCAATGATTGTGAGGATGGTACAAGACTGGGAAGCCTTTTGTTCTGTTGTACATGGGGTCGCTATGAGGTGGAACCATCTTGATGGCACCTAACAACAACAGAATACCACCACATTCATTACCATTTTATTTTTCAAAGGTATTAATATCAATGAGATAATTAAAGACATCAAAGTGCAACGCATTATATCAAATTCTTCTATTCTCAAGGTGTTTTGTTACAGGTTTATGTAGCCTTCAGATTAAAACCCAGAAGAAGTTTTTTTCTTGGTCAAAAAAATTAGCTTTTCTAGTTCTTTCAGAATAAATAGAAACAGAACAGACAATGGTCGTATGATGAATGGCTAATTGTTTTTTCCTTACCAACCTTGACCTTCAGAAGACAATAACACAGTCATATCCAACTAATCTAAATTGACAAAGCAAACTTCAGTTTACTTCAAACATCCAGAACAAATGCGCCAGCATTTTAGTTAAAAGCAAGCACAGAGCATAAGGTTGTTAGTATGTCTATAATAATCCTATCTTACTCCAATTAAACCCTAATAATCAAATCTCTCAAATTTTTTCAGAGTTTGTAACAGGCAGGAATTTCATCTGAAATTATTAAATCATCCATAGAAAGCTTACAGTGACACTGTAAGTGTTCTGCTATGTTAAACTGTAATAGACTATATATCTTTGCTCATTGATTTCAAGTAAAAGAAAGTGTAAAACATATTCTCAAGTGTCTTAGTTATATAGTGTAGCTGTAACACAAATGTCACACGTGGGTGGGGTTAAAGAACAGAAATTTATTTTCTCATGGTTCAGGATCCTAAAAGTCTGGATTCAAGGTGTGAGTCTAGTGGAGATCCTTCCTTGTCTATTTTAGCCTCTGGCAGCTGCCAGCAATCCTTGTAGATGCACCTGTGTCATTGTCTGTTTTTTTTTTTTTTTCTCCCTATGTGTGCCTTTGTGTTCATTCTGCTCTTTTCATAACCCAGAAGTGATTAGATTTAGAACTCACCATCAAACTAAACTCACCGCCTTCAAGTCGATACTGACTCATAGCAACCCTGCAGGACAGAGTAGAATTGCCCCATATAGTTTACAACGCAATAATCTTTCAGGGAGCAGACTGCCACATCTTTTTCCCATGGAGCGGCCGATGGGTTCCAACAACCAACATTTCAGTTTGCAGCTGAGTGCTTAACAAATGTGCCACCAGGGCTCCTGGAACTCACCATAATCAGGTAATAATGTAACAAAGAAACCCATAGTTCCAAACAGAATTACATCCATAGGTATAAGGGTTAGGATTCCAACACATATTTGGGGGGAGGACACAATTCAATCCATAATACCAATTTCATAATATTTAATAAGAATGACACAGAAGAAAAACACAAAACTCTGTTATACCTGCAACACTTTGGATTAGAGCAAGGCAACATGAAGAATAGACAAAACTCTGACCTTAAGTTGAGATGTCAACTCTTGTCTTGACTCTGACCCTCTCTTAAGTTGAGTTCTCTGGAGAAGCAAAACCTGTGAACCATAGATAGACAGAGAGAGAGGGTGAGTTCTCTGGAGAAGCAAAACCCGTGAAGCATAGAGAGAGGGAGAGAGAGAGAGAGAGAGATTTATATCAGGGAAATGGCTCACCTGGTTGCAGAGGCTAAAAAGTCCCAAGTCTGTGGCTCAGGCTGGAGGCTTCTCCTGACTCATATAGCTGCATGGCTGGTGAGCCCAAGATTAGCAGGTCAGACAGCAGCCCTCTGACTCACAGGCTACGGAGGCTAACATATCCCAAGATCAGCCGGTAAACTGTTAGCTCAAATCCCAAGAACTGGAGGTCAGATGAGGATCCAGAGTGAGCAAAAGCCAGCAAGCTTTGCCACAAAGTTCATACATATTGGATGCAGGCCACACCCCCAAGGAAACTCCCTTTTCAACTGATGGGCTGCTCGTAGCAGGTCTCATCATGGAGATGATTTTATTATATCAGATCTCATTACGGAGGTAATTACATCATTACATGGCTGCCAAACTATATCATAGCCACTAAATCACTGAGAATCATGGCCCAGCCAAGTTGACATACAACCTTAACCACCACAGACTCATCTGTGGAGCACCTAAACTGGCAAGTTCTGTAAAGAAGGCGGGGGCAAAATGTAATACCACATCTGATCACTTTGAGCCTAATGTTTTCTAAGAACTACTACTACTACTATTAAGAATGATAGCTAATGATTATTTAGTCCCTAGAAAAAGACATTACGTTTGGTAAAGTGGTGGGTCAGCGAAAACAAGGAAAACCCTCAGTGAGGTAATTGACACAGTAGCCTCAACCATAGGCTCAAACATATCAAAGATCATGGAGACTATGCAGGACAAGGCAACATTTCATTCTGTTATATATAAGGTCTCCGGGAGTCGGAACTGACTCAAAGGCAGCTAACAACAATAACAAGGCATTGTGCCAAGTACTTTGTATACATCATCTTATTTAATCTTCACAATAATTCTTCAGTTCCATTATTTTCTCAATTTTACTACTATGAAATTGAGGCTTGGAAAGGTTAAACGGTAACTAAAGTCTGAAGCAAAGCCAGGCCTTGAATTCTGGCTGGCCCAATTTCCAAAGCCTGTGTTTCTAACTATCATATTCTATGGACTATTCAAAGCTATTTCCTGCCCCAAGAGACCTGGGAACCAAGGAAGTCAGCTGTCTTGTGATGATTGTATGGGAAAACGAAGATTAGAAAAAACATGGTGGCGTGGTGGTAGTCCTAGGTCTACCACTACATCAACATGTCACCTTGGCATGAAAACTTCATGAATGAAATGAAAGAAAAAGGACAGACTAGATCTGCATTTTAATTAATGGACTCCGAGAGATCTAATAATACTCCGAAATTCTCTGGCTATGGGTGTGTATGTATGCACACCAACAAGGCATATGCTTTTTTTGGGAAGAAGATCCATGACTTTGATCAGATTCCCAAACAGTTTTGCAAAAACAAAAATTAAGATTATCTCTAAGATTCCTTTCAATTCCAATAACCTGGGCTTTTTCCACTAGTCAGTTATTCTCTACTCTAATTTCCATCCATTATAGGAACTTGTTTTCCTCCCAAAACGCATATTTGAGGGGAAAAGAACTGAAATGATTTTGTATTTTGAAACATCATGCTTGAAAACTTCTCTGGTGGATATTTTTATTTTGCCTAACAATGGCACCTGCTCTTTGAATCTTTGAACAAATGCATTAGGTGGGTAAACTTATGGTCATTTTCCCATCAATGTTACCCATACTGGTGGACTAACACATGCTCTGTTTGTATACTTTGCTTGTGGGCAAAAGAAAATAAATCAGCCCTTCTTATCTATCTATCTGTCTATATATCTATTTATATACATACATCAAAAACCAAACCCACTGCCATCAAGTTGTTTCCAATTCATAGTGACCCCATAGGGTTTCCAACACTGTAAATCTCTACAGAAGCAGACTGCCACATCTTCCTCCCATGAAGGCACTGGTGGTTTTGAATCGCCGACCTTTCTGTTAATGGTCAAGTGCTTTAACCACTGTACCACCAGGGATCCTATATACAACTATATATACAACATAACTCTATATATATATATTCTGTGTCAATTTGTTAAAGGAAGAAAATCCGAAATTTTTAGTGAATATTAAGCAACTTTTGCAGCCTAAGGTGAAAACTAGAATTTTTTTTCTTGAAGGAAAATCTCCCTATATTCTGAGAAGGAACAATTTGCTAAGCATTTTTTAGCCAAGCAGTCTTGAGAAGAATCTTCTTACATTCTCAGAGGAGCTCTAAAATGGGTAAGTAATCCAAAAGTAGATGCTTAAGGCTGGATTTGTGAAACACATAAGGATTCCTTGGAGATTCTAAGAAATACCTGGGGAGGAAATTAGATTTTCATTAATTACACATAATTAGTTGTGCAGTCACAGACTTAACTCTGTTTGTTGAGTCTTAAAAAGAAAAGAGTCTCAGTGGGAGGACAGACATATGAGAACAAACAGGCAGTGATATGCTGGTAAACGGTTAACAACTGGGTCTCCAGAAAATAAAGAATAAAAAGATTAAGAGAAAAAAAAAAAAAAAAGCCCTTATTTGTAGTGTTTGCTGATTTTTAAAAGACTCTGAGACAGAAAGAGTGAAAATCAACTTGGACTGAAAAACAACAAGCAACCTGCTATTGATGTGGCTGGAAGGACAAACACATAAAGCAAACCGCAGAATTAACAGGACATGTTTTTTCCGATGTTATGTGGCTGTTAAGGCGTTATACCCATAATGACTACCTCTTTGAGGGATTACTGTATTTTTCTGTAAATAACACACACCTTCTACATTTGTTTGCCAACCATGCCCTTGCCCCCCATGAAGTATTTTCCTAGGTGCTACTATGCGAATTTTTATTTACATGTTGCTGTAAAAAAAAAAAACTAGCATAGTGTGTTTATGAAAATACTTCACAGGGCAGGGCAAAGTTGGCAGACAAACATAGAAGGCACATATTATTTGCATAAAAATACAGTACTGCTTTCTTACCAATGACACTCAATGCCCTTTGCTGGATATTCAATTGTTGAGCTATCCTCTCCTAATGATAGCACCCAACTCCTAGTTAATCCCCAGTTCTGCTAATCCCATCTCAGAAACAACAACCAACCCAGAATGGATCCCCCCTTCCCTTCAACTCTGTTTAGAACCCTCTAGCATGAACCTAGCCCTTACAAAACACAGTTCTCCCTTCCCTCTTAACCAGAGCAACATTCCACACTTCCTCCAAGTATACACCCTCACTGCAAGTCAATGTACCTGACTTTGTCAGACTGCTTCCTGGTAGTTGTTGGATGAATAGGCTTTAACACTTTCATGGTGTTAATACACACACAAAGGTCTATTTCAAGTTTTTAACGTGAAGTCCCTGAACAGAGTTGGGAAGAGATGTACACAGTCAGATACATAGGTACAAGCTGACAAGCTGGCTCCAACACACCACGGCATAGGTTACACTCTCAACAACCATGGAAGAAATATTTTTTAATCTCCATCTTACAGATAATGAAACCAAAGTTCAGAGAGTTTGCGTAAATTGTTTAAGGTCACAAAGCTGATGTCAGGGCCACTGCTCAAATCTCTGTTATTCTGATTTCAAATACTATCATCTTTTAACTACTACCACACTGCTTTGATATTTTGTAATATTATCATCTTTATAATAATTTCATGGGTGTAGGCTTTACAAAGACTATACATTTCATTGCTTGTACACATTGTATATTATAATTCTTTTGTATTTTCTATACATTTTAACACTGGGTAACTTTGAGCAAAATATTTATCATCTTTAAGCCTCATCATTTTCTTCTGTAAAATGGGGACAAATAGAGTGCCTACTTCACAGGGTTGCTGTATAGATTTTAAAAATTAATAAATATAAACTGTTTAGTATAATGATTAACATATAGTAAACAATAAATGTCAGCAATTAAAATTATAATGCTGTATATGTAAAGTGCTGAATATATATTTGCCTTTTATTGGCATTCAACTTAATAAGGCTCTATAATTCTCATTCAAACCGCTTTCATATTTTCATACACAGAAAAGATTATTTTTAAAAACTTTCTAAAATCCTTTTACCATTATCTATTACAAAAAAATTTTTTTTTTTTTATTGCCGCTTTACAAACCAAAATGTATTGGTTTAAAAACCACAATGACTTATTATTTTTCACAATAGTATGGGTTGATTGGATAGTTCTGTTCCATGTGGTGTCACCTGAGGTCAACTGTATGGTTACATTCAACTGGAAACTTGGTCATGCATGCTGGTTCTCTTCCTAGTGGCCTCACTCTCCACATGGTATCTCATCCTTCAGAGTCTCTCCACATGGCTCCTCTCCCTCTCCAGCAGAAGAGCCCGGACTTTCTTATAGTACGGCAAGTGGGTTCCAAGAAGTACAAATTGAATATGCAAGCCTTCATCAAGCCTTGCTGTGTCATACTTGCTAATGTCCCATTGGCCAAAGCAAGTTACATGGCCAACCCCTGAGTCCAAGTGAAAGAGGACTATACATGAGTATTGAAAGATACTGACAGGCATAATTCTTTGGTGTCCACTAATGCAACAGCCTACCACAGAGTCCTATGCATATTCGTGTATAAAGCTCTTTCAGAAGCAATAAGAAGATGCCAATTAACTGACTTTATAGAGGGAATACTTACACCTGTGAATAATGAAAGCAGAATTAGAACTGACTAAAAGATCCTGTCAGTCCGATTCTCATGTGCCATATGTACATAGCCCTATCATAGGATGAAAATTTAGAAAAAAATGGCAAAGTCATTTTAATGAGCTAAGGAGAGTGAATAAATCATGATCCCTTAAGTACCAATTTCAATCCACCTCTTTATTAACCAAAGCAAAATGTGTCATAGATTATAATCATTCATCTAACAACACATATAGCATCATCATCATTAGAGTTGCCATCATAAGAATTATATTTTTATTAATATTTTCTCCCTGAAAATTCCCTTTGAAAGCCAAAAAAGTAATTTCATTGTGAAATCAGTTCCAACTATGAATGGCCCCAGTACAAAAGCTGGCCTGTTTTACTTTTTTTATTGTTTAAAGACTCTGCCCTCCTGGGAGTGGAAAAGAAAAAGTCATTTAGAAAGAAATATCTTAAGGGTGGGGCCAAGATGGTGGCTTAGTCAGACACACCATACCATCCTGCTACAGCAAACACCCAAGAAACCAAGTGAAACAGATGCAGATGGCAATCCTGGAACCCTGAACATCAAAAAGGGAGGATAAAGAAGTCAAACACCAAATGGATGAAGAAATTAAATGAGCACAGCAAACAAGGAGTAACACAGAGCAGAGAGGCTCTGCCAGCACTACCTGCACTCTGGGTCATCTTGAGACAAAGCCAGTAGCAACCCCAGGGGAAGAGCATAAGAAGTCAATAACACAGCACTTCCAAGAAGAGAGAGAGAAAAGATATAGAAACATCCAGACGGAAGCAAGGTGAGTGGATTATCAACCAGATCTAAGAATGGAAAACCCAGAAAGGAGGGCAAGAGATACAAAGATCCTAACGCCCACAGAGCAGGGAGGGAGCCAGGAACCAGAGTAAGTTATACTCACAAATAGTAGTGTCAGACCATTGGGGCAGGTAGCATGCATGAGGCGGTGGATCCACAGAGTACTAGTAGGAAGTCACCCACCCACTAGGACTCCAGGTGCTCTCTCTCTTTGCACTTGGTCAGGTGCGGGCCCAAACTGCTGGCTGCAGCGGACAGAACGCGTACAACCATCCATGTCAGTTTGCCAAAGAGGTGCACTCCCCCTCCCCCCACTCTCCTGATCAGAGGTGGCTGGAGAGTCCCATGCCTCAACTACCCCACCTGACTGGGAACCATAAGATGAGCACTCCCCCATCCCTCCTCCCAGTGAGAAGCAGCAACTGCATGGTATGCATGCACCTGCCCATCATGCTCCAGCAAGGGAAAGTACCAGCGTGAACACGTGACCATGTGTGTACCTGCCCATCACTCACCCCCATTCATCTGACCCAGTGAGAGGTGGCATCAGCACAACCAAACACAAACCCTCCTGTTGCTCACTCCCCTACCTGACCAGTGGGAGGAGGCACCAGCACAACCATGCATGCACCCACGTGTTGCTTACCTCTTCCCTTACCTGACCCAATGGGAGATGGCAAAAGTACAGCCATATGTGTATCACACCCATACCTACCACCCCACCCACTTGACAAAAGCCACTGCCCACCCCTGTGCCACTGGAACAATGACAGACAGCAGCCAATGCCTGCACAACCTGCCCTCTGCCACCCTGCAAGAGGACTGAATACAGACTTACACCTACACACCCAACCACTGCCCCAACAACCTGGAGACAGGTGATGAATGTACCTGTCTAGTACCATTAGACACCGGAGTACCACTAGACACCGGAGTAGCATGCATGCCTTTCCTGCCCAGATACATCAAAAGAAAACAAAAAATCAAGACACAGCAAACAAATAAACATTAATAAATACAATAACACCTTAATGCCTCAGAGACAACAGGCAATATCAAATCACATAAAGAAAAAGAACAAGATGGCTCCAGCAAGTGACCAAAACAAAAAACAAGAAAACCTTACTGAGGAAGAAATGGTAATGGAACTACCTGACAAGGCATTCAAAAGATTTATATATAGGATTCTCCAAGATATCAAGGAAAACACAGACAAAAAAAAGGCAAATACAGACAAAATCAAGGAAAACACAGAAAAACACTAGAAGAATTCAGGAAAACAATACAAGAACAAAATGACAAAATATAAAGGCAATTAGAAACCATACAAAAACAGCAACTGGAAACCCAGAAGATTAACAATAAAATTTCAGAAATAGACAACTTAATAGAAGGACATAGGAGCAAAATTGAATGAATGGAGGACAGAATCAGCAGAATAGAGGGCTAGTTCCTTGACATTAATTTGCTTGAAGAACAATCAAAAAAAAAAAAAAGAATGAAGAAAGCCTAAGATTTATGTGGGATACTATCAAGAGGAATAATTTACATGTGATCAGAATTCCAGAACAGAAGGCAAAAAAGCCACAGAGAAAATTATTGAAGATTTTCTGCCAGAAAACATCCCTAATATCATGAAAGACAAGAAGATATCCATCCAAGAAGTTCAATGAACCCCATACAGGATAGACCCAAAAAGAAAATCACCAAGACATATCATATTCAAACTTTCCAAAACAAAAGACAAAGAAAGAATCCCAAGAGCAGCTTAGGGAAAATGAAAAGTCATCTACAAAGAGGAACCAATAAGTCTGAGTTCTGATTTCTCAGCAGAAACCATACAGGCAAGAAGACAATGGGATGATATACATAAAACCCTGAAAGAAGAAAAATCCCCAGCCAAGAATTATATATCCAACAAAAGTGTCCCTCAAATATGATGGGAAAATTAGGACATTTCCAGATAAAGAAAAATTAATGGAACTTGTAAAAAAAAAAATCAATCTTACAAGGAATATTAAAGGCAGTCCTTTGGACAGAGAACCAGCAACACCAGACAACAACCTGAGATTAAGACACATGACAGCATCTGCCAGATACGAACATAGATAAAGAATTCTTAAAAAATAAAATAAAGCAAAAATAATGTAAACAGGGAGCCATCTGTAAATGACCACAACTTCAAAACAAAGAAATTCAGGCTGATTCAGAGGAGGACGTGAAACCAGCAATATAATTGTTGATGTCAGATGGATCCTGGCTAAAAGTAGAGAATACCAGAAAGATGTTTAAAACCAGAATGAGGTTTATCTGTGTTTTCTTGACCATGCAAAGGCATTTGACTGTGTGGATCATAACAAATTATGGATAACATTGCAAAGAATGGGCATTCCAGAATACTTAATTGTGGTCATGAGGAACCTTTACATAGATCAAGAGGCAGTTGTTCTGAGAGAGCAAGGGGATAGTGCATGGCTTAAAGTCAGGAAAGGAGTGCATCAGGGTTGTATCCTTTCACCATACCCATTCAGTCTGTATGCTGAGCAAATAATCCGAGAAGCTGGACTATAGGAAGAAACAGGGCATCAGGATTGGAGGGAGACTCATAAACAACCTGAGTTATGCAGATGACACAACCTTGCTTGCTGAAAGTGAAGAGGACTTGAAGCACTTTCTGATAAAGATCAAAGACCACAGCCTTCAATATGGATTACACCTCAACATAAAGAAAACAAAAATCCTCACAACTGGACCAATAAACAACATCAATGTAAACGGAGAAAAGACTGAAGTTGTCAGGATTTCATTTTACTTGGCTCCACAATCAACACCCATGGAAGCAGCAGTCAAGAAATCAAACCACATATTTCATTGGGCAAATCTGCTACAAAAGACCTCTTTAAAGTGTTGAAAAGCAAAGATTTCACCTTGAAGACTAAGGTGCACCGGACCCAACCCATGGCATTTTCAATCACATATTATGCATGTGAAAGCGAACAATGAATAAGGAAGACAGAAGAATAATTGACACCTGTAACTGTGGTGTTGGTGAAGTATACTGAATATACCATGGGCTGCCAAAAGAACAAACAAATCTGTCTTGAAAGAAGTACAACCAGAATGCTCTTTAGAAACAAGGATGAAAAGACCGTGTCTTACATACTTTGGACAGGTTGTCAGGATGGATCAGTCCCCGGAGAAGGACATCATGCTTGGTAAAGTACAGGGTCAATGGAAAAGAGGAAGACCCTCAACGAGATGAATTGACACCGTGGCTGCAACAACGGGCTCAAACATAACAACGATTGTAAAGATGGCACAGGACCAGGCAGTTTTTCATTCTGTCGTGCATAGGGTTGCTATGAGTCAGAACCAACTGGACAGCACCTAACAACAACAACATGGACAGTTGATCTTTGACAAAGGGTTGAAATCCATAAAATGGGGAAGAGATAGTCTCTTTAACAAATGGCGCTGGCAAAACTGGATATCCATTTGCACAAATATTGAACAGGGCCAATACCTCATATCATATACAAAAACTAACTCACGATGGATCAAAACCCTAAACTTAAAACTATAAAGACTATGGACGAAAAACAGGGGCAAACCTAGGGACCCTAATCTGTGGCAAAAATAGACTACTAAATATAATTAAAAATGCACAAACAGCAGAAGATAAACTAGATGACTGGGACCTCCAAAAATGAAATGCTTATATGCATCAAAAGACTTCTCCAAATAAATAAAAAGTGAACCTATGGAGTGGGAAAAAAAATTAGCTATGACATTCTGACAAGGGTCTAATCTCTAAAATCTGTAGAATACTTCAATAATTCAACAACAAAAAGACACCAATCCAATTAAAAAATGAGCAAAGGACATGAACAGACACTTCACCAAAGAAGACATTCAGGTGGCCAATGAATACAAGAAGAGATGCTTGCCATCATTTGCCATTAGAGAGGTGCAAATCAAAACTACAATGAGATACCATCTCACCCGGGCGATAATAGCAGAGATTAAAAAATAAAATAAAACAAAAAAACAAATGCTGGTAAGGTTGTGGGGAGATTGGAAATCTCATACATCACTGGTGGGAATGTAAAATGGTACAATCACTCTGGAAAATGGTGCGGCACTTCCTTATAAAAGTTGGAAATACAAATATCATTTCTCATTTCTAGGTATATAAAAAAAAAAAAAAAAAGGTATATATCCTAGAGAAATAAGAGCAATGACACAAATCGACATATGCACACCCATGTTCATTGCAGCATTATTCACAATAGCAAAAACATGGAAACAATCTAGGTGCCCATCAACAGATTAAATGGATAAACAAACTGTGGTAATATACACAATGGAATATTATGTAACGTTAATAACGATAAACCTTTACAACATCTCAGAACAGTGATGAATCTGGAGAACAAATGCTGAGTGAAATATGTCAACCACAAAAGGACAAATACAGTATGAGACTACCATCATAAAAAATTACAGAAAAAGTTTACACACAGAAATATTCTTTGATGGTTATCAGTGATGGGGTCAGGGGTGAGGAAGGAAAAGCACTAACTACATAAAAAACTGAACCTGTTGCCATCGAGTTGATTACAATTCATAGCAACCCCATAAGACAGAGTAGAACTGCCCCATAGGGTTTCCAAGGAGTGGCTGGTAGATTTGAACTGCTGATGTTTTGGTTAGCAGCCAAACTCTTTACCACTGTGCCACCAGGGCTCCCTAACGAGATAGTAACAGATGAACTTTTGTGAAAAGACAATATAGGGTAAGTCAGCACAACACGACCAAGGCAAAGGAAGACACTAAGAGGTACACAAGAGTACAAGAGAACAACAGTAAATACCATTGCATACACAAGCTTGCAATAACAGTAATAACAAACAATAATTTATGAGTGGATACACAGGTACATATGTAAGCTAAATAGGTGAGGAAGGGTGTGTGGGAGTACACACACTAATATAGGTTCAGCACAGGGTATTTCCACATACGTATTTGTATGTGCTGCAAATGTATACATATATATAGTAGTGCACACAAGGGACAAAGCTTTTAAAAAGTTCTTAGCCATAACCAAACTCCTTGAGGGACTGAGTCACTGGGCTTGAGAGCTGAGGATCATAGTCTTGGGGACATCTCAGCCAATTGGCATAACATAGTCCATTCCATAAAGATACCTTCTACATTCTACTTCTGCGAGCAGGAACTAGGTCTTAAAAGTTGCCAGTGACCATCTAAGATCCAACTATTGGTCTCTTCCCCTTCGGAGCAAAGAAGAGTGAAGAAAATCACGTGTTAAGTCAGAAAAATGAAGTGCATTCACAAGGTTAGGACTAAGAGAAATTGAATTAAGACCCTAATGTCAATTCTAATCAGGTTTATTTCAGTAACATAATTACTACAGGCCACTGGAATAGCCCGATATGTAAGTTCAGATTTTGATCTGTTTTGACAAGGGATCATAAACATAATAGTAATACAATGGTCTAGACTTCTTACAAAGTCATCAAATCTATGAGGAAGACATCAAATCTATGAGGAAGAATACCAGTAGCAGGGGCTGAGCACAACCAGGCCATTAAAAACCAAAGCCATTTCACAGTATCTGAGTTTCTGTGAGATGTAACTTATGGGAATGCAGTGAGCACAATGCCTGGAACACCGTAGTCACTAATTAAGTTAGCTGAATCAGTCTTTGTTTTAAAAGAAATCATCCATAGTAGCTCTCCAGGTTAATGATGGGTAGTACATTATTACAAAATAACACATGACACATAGTGCTTAAAGCAGAGACAGAAAGGATCCTAAAGTCCCACTGCTATTAGAGGTAAAGGGAGAACTAGAAAGTAAGGGTTCTTTCATTTTACCACATTAAAAAAAAAAAAAATTTTTTTTTTTAACAACATGGACGGTGGGGGACAGTTAGAGATGAACTCATAGGATTTCCTTAATGCAATCTTCTTGTTATTGTTGTATAGGGTATAGACACCTTAGAGACCCGTATATTAAACTCATTATTACGTAGATGAGGTGACTGAGGTCCAAAAAGCTGGAGCCACACTTAAAAAATAGGAGCTCTGGGCTGGAATGGACCCTAAGACTCATTCATACATTTTAGTTCATTTCTCCAGAAGTTCCTAACTAGTGGATTCAATAAATGATTTGGGTACAAGGCCATCCTGGCTCAAAGAGGAGAAGACAGGGCCAACTTTGGCGTCCTTGCTTCTCTGTGGTACCTTCTTCCTCCCAGGCCCTTAGACCTGCCTTTGTAAAATGGGAGAAGGCTGGCCAGAACAGTCAGACCCCAAACCCAAAACCCAAACCCACTGCCATCGAGTCCTTTCCAACTCATAGCCACGCCACAGGGTTTCCAAGGCTATAAATCCCTATGGAAGCAGGCTGCCACATCTTTCTCCCCGGAGCCACTGGTGGTTTCAAACCGCAGGCCATTCAGCTAGCAGTTGATTGCTTTAATCACTGTGCCACCAGAGGTCCTTAGGTAGACCCCAGACCTTCAGATTGCCCCCAGAAAATTGGTCTGGAGTGCTCAGGCATCACTGTAAGCTTTTCGCTGATCTGTTGATGCAACTTCACAGTACAAAGGAACTATTAAAAAAAAAAAAAAAGCAAGAAAGGCTAAGCTTAGAATACTTATAATAGGGGTAGTACTTAAGGGGCACAGAGATTTTATTAAGGGTGAGAGAAAAGGTTGGAAAGGGATAGTGGTGATTATTGCACAACATGGTGAATGTAGTTGTAAGAATGGCATGGGAACAGCATCTGACCTCCTCATCTAACTTCACAAGGAGGAAGAAGAATCAAGATCAACAGCCCAAGGCTGATTCCCATGAGTCAGAGGTCAGACATGCCTCCTCTCTCCACCACCTTTACCAATTCTGGCACCAATCATCCCTCCCATGGCACTCTCTACTTCTCTGCTGAGTTCAATTATTCATTACATGGTCACACAGAGCTCACAGATCATACTCACATTTATGGGGTTTATTAGGGAAGTAACAGGTTACAATTCAGGTCCAGGAACCCTCAGGATAAAGTTCTTCCTTCAGGACAGCCTCTCCCTAGCCCTTGGCCTCTGCTCTGCTCTGGCAAGTGTTACGAACTCTTCTGGCTCTGCCAATAACTGCCCCAACTCACACCACTCCGCCAGTAAGCCTCAGCCTAAAGACACTCAACTCTAGCTCTGTAGGTTGGCAAACCTAGCTCTACCAAGTGTCTGGAGGCAAACCACTCTACCAACAAGCCTCCTGCTCAAAGGCAATCAGCTTTCTCGCTCCGTGGGCCAGGAAGCCTACTGTGCCATCTCCTGCCAGTCTCCTGGTTCTGCAGCCACTGTTTCTCTGTCATTGCTTCTCACCGTCTTTGATGTTACAGCTCTCTCTCTCTCTCTATTTCCTGGTTCTAGGAGCTTCTCAGCACAGGGATCCTGGGTCCAAGGGACCCACTCTGCCCCTGGCTCTTCTTCCTTGGTGGTGGTGAGATCCTCTCTTCTCACCCCTGGGATCGTCCATTTTAAGCCTAGCAGGATGGCAAAACTGACCAATCCCCTTGGTGGGCCACAAGACCTCATTTGCAATCTTTTTGTGGGAGTTACAAGACCATGGAGAGAAGGGTAATACAAAAGTGATCCATCGCAACACAGTAGTTAATGTCACTGAATTGTACATACAAAAATGGTTGAAATATTTTGTTACATATATTTTATCGCAATAAAAATTTCTTAAAAAATAAAAAAGAAAGATCTACTACGTTATGTCTATCATAATTACAGCAAGATTCAATTACACTGCTCTAAAATATTCATTGTAAATTTGTGATTTAAAGATACTTCGTTTTCTACACGTGTGTAGTTCCCATACCCACAGCATAAATATATACAGTTAACTGTGGAAATTTTCACCCATTAAGCCCAAAATAACCAAACCAAACCCTTTGCCATTGAATTGATTCTGACTCATAACAACTCTGTAGGACATGGGACCCTGTGGGATCCATAAGGACATAATCTTATGCTTTTGTAAAATTTACAAAATTAAGATGTAGGACAGTAATACTGTTCCACAGGGTTTCCATGGAGTGCCTGGTAGATTTGAACTGCAGACCTTTTGGTTAGCAGCTGTAGCTCTTAACCACTATGCCACCAGGGTTCCCACATTAATCCCAGTAGCAAGAAAATATACAAATTTACTTTAATAAATGATTCTTAACAAAATTATTTTGAAGTGGGAAAAGAAAAGAATGTCACATAACTTTGGTAGCCAGATGCTTAAGTCTCAGGGTCACTCATTTACCCAGGGTCCTTCCAAGGCTCTGTTCACATAATCTTATGCTTTTGTAAAATTTACAAAACTAAGATGTTTTATAACTTCAATTAGGATCTCTACTTCTTTCCCCTCTGAATTCTTCTCCATTCCACTTTGCTTCATCTAGGGTAGCATTGGAGTGGCTGTGGGCAGTTTTAGACTCTAGTAAGGAAAATTAAGTCAAGGATACATTTAGTCTGGGCTTTATGGAATATATTTATGTAAACTGCAGTTGCTCTGATGTATAATTATTGTCAGCCATCCCAGTAGAGGAATGTCTTTCAGAAGTACACCTTTGAAATAAATGCTACGCATGCATACCCACTGTGGCAACAAGAAAGCAAAGGCCGATCACAGGAGGGCGGAGCCAAGATGGCGGACTAGGCAGACGCTACCTCGGATCCCTCTTACAACAAAGACACGGAAAAACAAGTGAATCGATCACATACATAACAATCTACGAACCCTGAACAACAAACACAGATTTAGAGACGGAGAACGAACTAATACGGGGAAGCAGCGATTGTTTCCAGAGCCTGGAGCCAGCGTACCAGTCAGGTACGGCACAAGCACAGAGACCTGCTCCACCCCCCTGAACTAACCCCGGGAGGGGGACCAGCTGGTTCCACGGGCGGCGTGGGACGCAGCCGGTAGGAGAAGTCCCCGGGAGGCAGTGACTGATCTTGGAGCAGAAAGAGCAGCATCCGAGCCGGGGAACCGTCCCGCAGGGATTAGGACTGCACGCAGGTACGCCATAAACACGGAGAGTTGCTCCACCCCCTGAACTAACCCCGGGAAGGGGACCAGCCGGGTCGCGCGGGCGGCGTGGGACGCAGCCGGTAGGAGAAGTCCCCAGGAGGCAGCGACTGGTATTGGAGTGGGGAGAACAGCGTTCCAGCCAGGACACTCGGTCGCGGCACAAGCACAGGGAGCTACTCCACCCATCTGAACTAACCCCGGGAGGGGGCCCACCTAGTTCACGGGGGCGGCACGGCCACGCGGCTGGAGAGACGAGAAGTCCCCGGGAGGCAGCGACTGATTTTGGAGTTGAGAGTGCACCGTCCCAGTAGGGGAGCCTTGACGCTGGGCGTGGGGCTGGAAGCGGAGGATCTGACCGTGACTCCAGCGGGCCAGACCCCCCGGGGGCAATCTCCACACAGCCAGCACACATAGGCGACGCGCCCGCGAGAATCTCAGATATAACAGTCATTCCAAGCAAGACAAGCAACTCTGGCTATATTCTGAGGTGCTACTCTCCTATCTCTCTGTTCCCTCCCCCACCCTTCCCAGGCGGCTTCATTAACATCTGAATAGCCTGAGCCAAAGGGAGAACTCTGATAGGGATCTGACTGCAGTTTTTTTTTTAGCGGATTTTCTGGAAAAACTAGTTTCCCAGTGATGGCTCGGAGACAACAATCCATATCAAACCACTTAAAGAAGCAGACCATGACAGCTTCTCCAACCCCCCAAACAAAAGAATCAAAATCTTTCCCAAATGAAGATACAATTTTGGAATTATCAGATACAGAATATAAAAAACTAATTTACAGAATGCTTAATGATATCACAAATGAAATTAGGATATCTGCAGAAAAAGCCAAGGAACACACTGATAAAACTGTTGAAGAACTCAAAAAGATTATTCAAGAACATACTGGAAAAATTAATAAGTTGCAAGAATCCATAGAGAGACAACATGTAGAAATCCAAAAGATTAACAATAAAATAACAGAATTAGACAACGTAATAGGAAGTCAGAGGAGCAGACTCGAGCAATTAGAATGCAGACTGGGACATCTGGAGGACCAGGGAATTAACACCAACATAGCTGAAAAAAAATCAGATAAAAGAATTAAAAAAAATGAAGAAACCCTAAGAATTATGTGGGACTCTATCAAGAAGGATAACCTGCGGGTGATTGGAGTCCCAGAACAGGGAGGAGGGACAGAAAACACAGAGAAAATAGTTGAAGAACTTCTGACAGAAAACTTCCCTGACATCATGAAAGACGAAAGGATATCTATCCAAGATGCTCATCGAACCCCATTTAAGATTGATCCAAAAAGAAAAACACCAAGACATATTATCATCAAACTCACCAAAACCAAAGATAAACAGAAAATTTTAAAAGCAGCCAGGGAGAAAAGAAAGGTTTCCTTCAAGGGAGAATCAATAAGAATATGTTCTGACTACTCAGCAGAAACCATGCAGGCAAGAAGGGAATGGGACGACATATACAGAACACTGAAGGAGAAAAACTGCCAGCCAAGGATCATATATCCAGCAAAACTCTCTCTGAAATATGAAGGCGAAATTAAGATATTTACAGACAAACACAAGTTTAGAGAATTTGCAAAAACCAAACCAAAGCTACAAGAAATACTAAAGGATATTGTTTGGTCAGAGAACCAATAATATCAGATATCAGCACAACACAAGGTCACAAAACAGAACGTCCTGATATCAACTCAAATAGGGAAATCACAAAAACAAACAAATTAAGATTAATTAAAAAAAAAAAAATACACATAACAGGGAATCATGGAAGTCAATAGGTAAAAGATCACAATAATCAAAAAGAGGGACTAAATACAGGAGGCATTGAACTGCCATATGGAGAGTGATACAAGGCGATATAGAACAATACAAGTTAGGTTTTTACTTAGAAAAATAGGGGTATATAATGAGGTAACCACAAAAAGGTATAACAACTCTATAACTCAAGACAAAAACCAAGAAAAACGTAACGACTCAACTAACATAAAGTCAAACACTATGAAAATGAGGATCTCACAATTTACTAAGAAAAACGCCTCAGCACAAAAAAGTATGTGGAAAAATGAAATTGTCAACAACACACATAAAAAGGCATCAAAATGACAGCACTAAAAACTTACTTATCTATAATTACCCTGAATGTAAATGGACTAAATGCACCAATAAAGAGACAGAGAGTCACAGACTGGATAAAGAAACACGATCCATCTATATGCTGCCTACAAGAGACACACCTTAGACTTAGAGACTCAAATAAACTAAAACTCAAAGGATGGAAAAAAGTATATCAAGCAAACAATAAGCAAAAAAGAAGAGGAGTAGCAATATTAATTTCTGACAAAATAGACTTTAGACTTAAATCCACCACAAAGGATAAAGAAGGACACTATATAATGATAAAAGGGACAATTGATCAGGAAGACATAACCATATTAAATATTTATGCACCCAATGACAGGGCTGCAAGATACATAAATCAAATTTTAACAGAACTGAAAAGCGAGATAGATACCTCCACAATTATAGTAGGAGACTTCAACACACCACTTTCGGAGAAGGACAGGACATCCAGCAAGAAGCTCAACAGAGACACGGAAGATCTAATTACAACAATCAACCAACTTGACCTCATTGACTTATACAGAACTCTCCACCCAACTGCTGCAAAATATACTTTTTTTTCCAGCGCACATGGAACATTCTCTAGAATAGACCACATATTAGGACATAAAACAAACCTTTGCAGAGTCCAAAACATCGAAATATTACAAAGCATCTTCTCAGATCACAAGGCAATAAAACTAGAGATCAATAACAGAAAAACGAGGGAAAAGAAATCAAATACTTGGAAAATGAACAATACCCTCCTGAAAAAAGACTGGGTTATAGAAGACATCAAGGAGGGAATAAGGAAATTCATAGAAAGCAACGAGAATGAAAATACTTCCTATCAAAACCTCTGGGACACAGCAAAAGCAGTGCTCAGAGGCCAATTTATATCAATAAATGCACACATACAAAAAGAAGAAAGAGCCAAAATCAGAGAACTGTCCCTACAACTTGAACAAATAGAAAGTGAGCAACAAAAGAATCCATCAGGCACCAGAAGAAAACAAATAATAAAAATTAGAGCTGAACTAAATGAATTAGAGAACAGAAAAACAATTGAAAGAATTAACAAAGCCAAAAGCTGGTTCTTTGAAAAAATTAACAAAATTGATAAACCATTGGCTAGACTGACTAAAGAAATACAGGAAAGGAAACAAATAACCCGAATAAGAAATGAGAAGGACCACATCACAACAGAACCAAATGAAATTAAAAGAATCATTTCAGATTATTATGAAAAATTGTACTCTAACAAATTTGAAAACCTAGAAGAAATGGATGAATTCCTGGAAAAACACTACCTACCTAAACTAACACATTCAGAAGTAGAACAACTAAATAGACCCATAACAAAAAAAGAGATTGAAACGGTAATCAAAAAACTCCCAACAAAAAAAAGTCCCGGCCCGGACGGCTTCACTGCAGAGTTCTACCAAATTTTCAGAGAAGAGTTAACACCACTACTACTAAAGGTATTCCAAAGCATAGAAAATGACGGAATACTACCCAACTCATTCTATGAAGCCACCATCTCCCTGATACCAAAACCAGGTAAAGACATTACAAAAAAAGAAAATTATAGACCTATATCCCTCATGAACATTGATGCAAAAATCCTCAACAAAATTCTAGCCAATAGAATCCAACAACACATCAAAAAAATAATTCACCCTGATCAAGTGGGATTTATACCAGGTATGCAAGGCTGGTTTAATATCAGAAAAACCATTAATGTAATCCATCACATAAATAAAACAAAAGACAAAAACCACATGATCTTATCAATTGATGCAGAAAAGGCATTTGACAAAGTCCAACACCCATTCATGATAAAAACTCTTACCAAAATAGGAATTGAAGGAAAATTCCTCAACATAATAAAGGGCATCTATGCAAAGCCAACAGCCAATGTCACTCTAAATGGAGAGAACCTGAAAGCATTTCCCTTGAGAACGGGAACCAGACAAGGATGCCCTTTATCACCGCTCTTATTCAACATCGTGTTGGAAGTCTTAGCCAGGGCAATCAGGCTAGACAAAGAAATAAAAGGTATCCGGATTGGCAAGGAAGAAGTAAAGTTATCACTATTTGCAGATGACATGATTATATACACAGAAAACCCTAAGGAATCCTCCAGAAAACTACTGAAACTAATAGAAGAGTTTGGCAGAGTCTCAGGTTATAAAATAAACATACAAAAATCACTTGGATTCCTCTACATCAACAAAAAGAACACCGAAGAGGAAATAACCAAATCAATACCATTCACAATAGCCCCCAAGAAGATAAGATACTTAGGAATAAATCTTACCAAGGATGTAAAAGACCTATACAAAGAAAACTACAAAGCTCTACTACAAGAAATTCAAAAGGACATACTTAAGTGGAAAAACATACCTTGCTCATGGATAGGAAGACTTAACATAGTAAAAATGTCTATTCTACCAAAAGCCATCTATACATTTAACGCACTTCCGATCCAAATTCCAATGTCATATTTTAAGGGGATAGAGAAACAAATCACCAATTTCATATGGAACGGAAAGAAGCCCCGGATAAGCAAAGCACTACTGAAAAAGAAGAAGAAAGTGGGAGGCCTCACCTTACCTGACTTCAGAAACTATTATACAGCCACAGTAGTCAAAACAGCCTGGTATTGGTACAACAACAGACACATAGACCAATGGAACAGAATTGAGAACCCAGACATAGATCCATCCACGTATGAGCAGCTGATATTTGACAAAGGACCAGTGTCAATTAACTGGGGAAAAGATAGCCTTTTTAACAAATGGTGCTGGCATAACTGGATATCCATTTGCAAAAAAATGAAACAGGACCCATACCTCACACCATGCACAAAAACTAACTCCAAGTGGATCAAAGACCTAAACATAAAGACTAAAACGATAAAGATCATGGAAGAAAAAATTGGGACAACCCTAGGAGCCCTAATACAAGGTATAAACAGAATACAAAACATTACCAAAAATGATGAAGAGAAACCAGATAACTGGGAGCTCCTAAAAATCAAACACCTATGCTCATCTAAAGACTTCACCAAAAGAGTAAAAAGACCACCTACAGATTGGGAAAGAATTTTCAGCTATGACATCTCCGACCAGCACCTGATCTCTAAAATCTACATGATTCTGTCAAAACTCAACCACAAAAAGACAAACAACCCAATCAAGAAGTGGGCAAAGGATATGAACACACATTTCACTAAAGAAGATATTCAGGCAGCCAACAGATACATGAGAAAATGCTCTCGATCATTAGCCATTAGAGAAATGCAAATTAAAACTACGATGAGATTCCATCTCACACCAGCAAGCCTGGCATTAATCCAAAAAACACAAAATAATAAATGTTGGAGAGGCTGCGGAGAGATTGGAACTCTCATACACTGCTGGTGGGAATGTAAAATGGTACAACCACTTTGGAAATCTATCTGGCGTTATCTTAAACAGTTAGAAATAGAACTACCATACAACCCAGAAATCCCACTCCTAGGAATATACCCTAGAGATAAAAGAGCCTTCATACAAACAGATATATGCACACCCATGTTTATTGCAGCTCTGTTTACAATAGCAAAAAGTTGGAAGCAACCAAGGTGTCCATCAACGGATGAATGGGTAAATAAATTGTGGTATATTCACACAATGGAATACTACGCATCGATAAAGAACAGTGACGAATCTCTGAAACATTTCATAACATGGAGGAACCTGGAAGGCATTATGCTGAGCGAAATTAGTCAGAGGCAAAAGGACAAATATTGTATAAGACCACTATTATAAGATCTTGAGAAATAGTAAACCTGAGAAGAACACATACTTTTGTGGTTACGAGGGGGGGAGGGAGGGAGGGTGGGAGAGGGTTTTTTATTGATTAATCAGTAGATAAGAACTGCTTTAGGTGAAGGGAAAGACAACACTCAATACATGGAAGGTCAGCTCAATTGGACTGGACCAAAAGCAAAGAAGTTTCCGGGATAAAATGAATGCTTCAAAGCTCAGCGGAGCAAGCGCGGGGGTCTGGGGAACATGGTTTGCGGGGACTTCTAAGTCAATTGGCAAAATAATTCTATTATGAAATCATTCTGCATCCCACTTTGAAATGTGGCGTCTGGGGTCTTAAATGCTAACAAGCAGCCATCTAAGATGCAGCAATTGGTCTCAACCCACCTGGAGCAAAGGAAAATGAAGAACACCAAGCCCACATGACAACTAAGAGCCCAAGAGACAGAAAGGGCCACATGAACCAGAGACCTACATCATCCTGAGACCAGAAGAACTAGTTGGTGCCCGGCCACAATCGATGACTGCCCTGACAGGGAGCTCAGCAGAGGACCCCTGAGGGAGCAGGAGATCAGTGGGATGCAGACCCCAAATTCTCATAACAAGACCAAACTTAATGGTCTGACTGAGACTGGAGGAATCCCGGCGGCCATGCTCCCCAGACCTTCAGCTGACACAGGACAGGAACCATCCCCGAAGACAACTCTTCAGAAATGAAAGGGACTGGTCAGCGGGTGGGAGAGAGATGCTGATGAAGAGTGAGCTAATTATATCAGGTGGACACTTGAGATTGTGTTGGCAACTCTTGCCTGGAGGGGGGATGGGAGGATAGAGAGAGAGGGAAGCCGGCAAAATTGTCAAGAAAGGAGAGACTGAAAGGGCTGACTCAAGACGGGGAGAGTAAGTGGGAGTAGGGAGTGAGATGTATGTAAACTTATATGTGACAGACTGATTGGATTTGTAAACGTTCACTTGAAGCTTAATAAAAGTTATTATAAAAAAAAAAAAAAAAAAAAGAAAGCAAAGGCCAAAGGTCCTATCTCTATATGAATGTAGCTTACAGTGTCTGGCATGGAAGTTGGTGGGTAGTAAAGGATAAACACAATTTAAAATGTATGGACTAAATTTGCCTTTCTATTTTAAAAAGAGGCAACCAAAGAATATATACCCAAAAAATGCAGGGAGAAAAAAAGTAGTGTATAGACTTATCAGGCAATTAATTTATAAAAACAACATCTTTCTGGATTTGGTGTATTTGTGGTATTCGCTGACTTTTAAATTTTTGTAAATTGTGATTCCTTTTCTCTATCTAGATAAATATTCACTTTCAAACCTAATTTGGTATTAGTACTTTTCCATTCTCTTGCTTAAAGATCCCCAAACTGTACAAGCAAAACCTGAATCCGCTCCCGATGGTAGCTAACCTCTGATATTGTGAAAGCTATTCCTATTTAAGGGGTTGAGCTCTTGGCCAATAATAAAATCATGTTGAGTAAATTCTCTTCTTGTTTTTGGATTTCCATTCTATTTCTCTTAACTCAGAAAGACTGATTCATTCATCTATAAAATGTGACTTATTCTCTTACTTTCACTTTAAACTCTAGTATGTAGAATCATAGATGAATTTAGGCCAGAGGTAGATTGTTGTTGTTGTAAGGTGCCATCAAGTCAGCTCAGACTCATAGCAACCCTCTATGTACAACTGAACGAAACATTGCCCAGTCCTGTGCTATCCTTACAATCGTTGTTATGCTTGAGCCCATTGTTGCAATCCATCTCGTCAAGGGTCTTCCTCTTTTTCACTGACCCTCTACTTTACCCAGTACGATGTCCTTCCCCAGGGACTGATCCCTCCTGATAACATGTCCAAAGTATGTGAGATGTAGTCTCGTCATTCTTGCTTCTAAAGAGCATTGTAAATGTACTTCTCCCAAGACTGATGTGTTCATTCTTTTGGCAGTCCATGGTATATTTGATATTCTCCACCAACAATGTAATTCACAGGTGTCAATTCTTTGGTCTTCCTTATTCATTGCCCAGCTTTCGCATGCATATGAGGTGATTGAAAACACCGTGGCTTGAAAACACCTGGCTTGTGTCAGGTGCACCTTAGTCTTCAAGGCACTTTTTAACACTTTAAAGAGGTCTTTTGCAGCAGATGTGCCCAATGGAAGGAGTCACTTGATTTCTTGACTGTTGCTTCCATAGGTGTTTATTGTGGAGCCAAGTAGATTGTTAAGAGAGGTAAGATTATGAAGAGAGGTAGGTTTTTAATCCTGATTGACTGATGAACACGCAGTTAAGGTGGGGAAGCAGCACTGCTATATTTTTCTAAGTTATGACATGAAAATATATATGCCATGTTCTATTCATTTGTGGGTGATGGAGTCAATGAAATTGGATGTCAAAATTAAAAAAGGAGGGACCAGGTAAAGCAATCTTGTTTGCTTTGATGTGTGAAGCAAATAAGATGTCAGAACACACAGGGGCTTGGTTCCAGATACACAGCATAATGAGAACTTTGAGGTTTTTGGCCAGGTGCTGAGAACTGCCTAGGAAAAAATAGTGTACTCAGACCTGCATTTCCTCCAACTCCTTATAGAATTCCAGAAATGAAAGATCATAATAATGTGAACCAATATCCCTTATAGTTCTAATGTTCTATAACTCAAAAAGAGTTAGAGGAGTTGAGGGAAGAAAATACTGAAACAAGAAGATTTGATAATAGCTCTACATTACATGTGTTAGTGGCATATGCTACCTTTAACCTCAAAGAATCTGTTAAAAATTATCATTTGTTTTGGTTTACAGCAATGGGAAACTCACTTGATTAAGGGTAGAGTTGCACAGATGATTAATATAGTTGCTGTTAATTGTTGTGCACTTGTAAAAATTTGAATTGGAAAAAGTTGCATGATAGATATATTTACGACAATGACCAAAACAAAGGGTAGCTGCTGAGGCTGTTTATGTACAGCCAAACACCTCATGGTATTTGGTTCCTTGGTTTGGAAGTTTAGGGTCACAGTTTTATGGCACATCTCAGTTTACAGGCTTAACAAGGTGTTTAGTGATTCTTTTCTACCTCTGAGCTCATTGCATAGTCACTGGGATCTTAAAAACTTGCAAGCAGCCAATCAAGGTACAATAATTCATCTCTACTTAACCTGGAGGAACAAGGAGAGTTAGGAATAAGAGGAAGAAGTGGAATGTGTGGCTAATTGCCTCCATGAACAACTGCCTCCTTTGCCATGAGACTGGAAGAACTGGATGGTGCCCAGCTACCATTAGTAGACATTTTGATCAAAGATTCTATACAATAATCCTGATCAAAAGGGGAAAAATGCAAAACAAAATTTTAAATTCTCATAGAATCCAGATTTTCTGGAGCCATGAAGGCTGGATGAACTCCTGAAACTATGGCCCTAAGATAATCTTTAACCTTAAACCAAAAATATCTCCTGAAACCTTCTTAAAATCAACAATAATTAAAGTTGACTAGTAAAGAAAGTCTGCCTTAAGCATTGTGCTCTTTTAAAATCTATATGGGATCAAATTGACAACAGAAACTCAAAAGAGTAGATAAGAAACTTGGGGGACAGTGAGTTTATGTTAATGGTGGAGGAATAACTTAGAGAGGGTGAGACAGTTACATAACTCAAAGAATGTAACCAATGTCACTGAACAGTACGCATAGAAGTTGTTTAAACGGTTTATGCTCTGCTGTCTATATTCTCAACAATAACAACAAAAATAAAATCAGTTATGAAAAAAAGACTCCCCCCAGCAGAGAAAGGCTTTTGAACCTTCAAGTCAATCCATATTTACTCAGCTCGTGTTATATAAAAGATTACATTTGTGAAAAGAAAAAATATTATCATTCAAAAAAGACAGCTTTGAAGGGCAACGGGGGTTATGAAATCAGACACTTTATAGTTCAAGTTCATAGATCATATGGAATAGCTGATTCTCTAAACAATGTTTCAAAGAACTGCTTGTGAAGTGACTTTTAACAAGGGGTGACAACAGTTAAGCACAAAATAACACCTCTTTATGACCCGAATTTTCAACATTTTGAAAATGTAACTCTTGAGGAGGAAAAAAAATTAAATAAATTTTATTAGATGACATGTCATACTTAGCACCTTAACAACATCCAATTGCTAAGTAGAACTTAACTATTTATCATTTCAAATTCTGATGACTTGTTAAGAGATTTATGAGCCTTTTAGCTCAGGTTTCTTCCATCAAACATCACTATCTTCATGCCACTGTACAATTTCATGTGATACAGTAGGATTATATTGCCTATCAAATCTAGTCTCCAAATATTTTTTCCCATTAGTTTCTAGTTTGATTCCTCACTGCGTTCCAGTAAAGGTCTGTCTGCACGTCTCCTTTCTTTTACAGTCAACTCACTGTTCAGATTATATGTCTTATTTCTTTAATCCAAATCTACCACCTCATTGAAAGACATGATTAAATATTAACCCTTATATAAATGAGAGTGCATAGAAAAGAAGAATCAAAATAGTATTAAGCATTCAAAATTTGTAGCAGTGGTTTTCAAGGCATTCTCTTGCGAAACACGGTTTCCCTCAAGGTAATCTGAGATACAGTAAAACTTGTGAAAGCCAGAACCTGTGTAAGGTGGAACCCTGTCAGGGAAGGAAAGCTCAAATATTTTCTGCTAATATAGAGCAGTAGAAAAGTGGTAAGGCTGCACCCTGTCAAGGGAAGAAAACTTGCAAGACCTGGAAAAACAAGGCAGTCCCGTCGAGTTCCGGCTCTCACCAGTTTTCACTGTAAATTTCACTACTAAAATTTTAATAATGGTAGTCTTTTCCCAATCTGCATATTAAAAAATGTAATTAGTAGATAAGACTTTTGATGCTTAAGAATTTCTTTTGTACATTTAAAGTAAAACTTGAGTCAGTTTGTACCCACCAGATGACAAAATGAGTAAGTTAGTGGCAATAAATGAATATGAATGAAAATTGAAAACATTATCCATTTTATCAACCGGTGGGTACTAGCTGGCAAGAAATTTTACTTTAAGTGTATAAAAGGAATTAGTAAGTATTGACATTTTAATCTACTAACTCATTGTCATGAGTAACTCCGTTGTTTGTTCTTAGGAATATATACTCATTCTCTTTATATTTTCCTATATATTATGAGATTATGTTTTTCTGAAATTGTTTCCAGCTTATATGTAACTGAATGTATAATATACACAGTGTTCTGCAAAGAGAACCATAATTCGCATATATTCTATTCCTAGGAAATTTGAGAAGCACTGTTCCTTAACACACAATGTGGCATGTACCTTTTCTTCTGCTTTGCTCTCTACTGATTTTACATACGTACTTTCTCAACCAGCCTTTGAAAGGAAACTAGTAAATAGGTCAACGTATAGTGAAGGACATGAGCCATCCATAGGTGCAGACAACCCCGAAAGACATTTTGTAAATGTATGATTGGGAAAGTTTGATAAATCTTCAAGTCCAATTAGAGCAATAAGGCATACCTACAAAACTGAAAGGAAACTAAACAGCATTAACTTTGGCAAAGGTAATGTTAACGTGTATAACATGAAAAAAATGTGTGGTGGACCTCATGGAAATCTGTAAACAGAAATGGAACAACAGGAAGTGACTGGCATGTATCCTGGTCTCTATAGAATGGGACTCAAATACAGAGGAAATCTTTCATTAGGTTCTTGAAACTATCTTCCCAAGATATTCTGATTCTATTTGTTCTGATTCAATGTCCTGATTCCCAGATACCTGTCCCTCAGGAGGAAACCCTGGTGGCGTAGTGGTTAAGTGCTACGAAAGCTAACCAAAATATTGGCAGTTCAACTACACCAGGTGATCCTTGGAAACTCAATGGGGCAGCTCTACTCTGTCCTACAGGGTTGCTATAAGTTGGAGTTGACTCAACCACAACAGATTTGGTTTGGTTTTGGTCCTTCAGGAAGTGAGTGCCTCTAGTAACACACAAAAATTCTGCTCACTTGAAAGGAATATCCCCCACTATGAATTAATACATCATCATTCATTCTGATTACCCATTTGTATCTTTCAAGTTTGGTTAGAAAGAATAAGCTTTTGATACCCTTATTAGCTCAAAGTGCACTAACAAATTGAGTTTCTTTATCTCAAATTTTAGTATTAACCCTAAGCTATTTTTTTTATGACATTCAGCCAAAGTATCACCACTGTATAAGACCATGCAGAAACCATCAGCTTTCCAACACACCATCAACTCTTGTTTTGGAAATGCAACAGGTATGTTGTTGTTTATCTAATAGTAAGTGCTTCAAATGCAGGGACTATGACTTCCACTTCTTTCACATCCTCCATATCACCTGTCATGTTACTGGCATATCAGAGATCTTAAAAATATTTATAACATTATATATTATACCTGAGGTATAAATATATAAATTTTTTTTTTTATATTATACCTGCCAATACATGGAACCCTCCAACATTAGAAGGACTACCTGTCTTCATGCCAGCACCCACACACCCACAGGGGTTTTCCCAGCACAGCCCTCACTGGCAATCTCTTAATCATTACCAGAGAGAAATTAGAGACCAACATCTTGTTTTGTTTGGCTTTTTATCACCACCACCCCCCCAATTTATCCAGTCCCTCTTCTCACTCCAATTAATGAAAATAGAAGCAACAGAAAATGATAACCTCACCCACCTCTTTTCTGGTAACTAAAACAAACAGATGAATCAGTTGCCCTAGAGTGGATTCCAAATCCTGGCAACCCCCTGTGTATCAGAGTAGAACTAACTGTGATCAATGATTGATTTTTTGGAAGTAGATCATCAAGCCTTTCTCAGAAGGCACTTCTGGGTGGACTTGAACCTCTAACTTTAAGTTAGCAGTTGTGCAAGTTATCCACCGCCCAAGGCTGCTGTGCTGTGCTGCATGCCCTTAAGTCAATTCCGACTCATAGCAACCCTATATGACAGAGTAGAACTGCCCCATAGGGTTTCCTAAACTGTAATCTTTATGGGAGCAGACTACCAGGTCTCTTTTCTCCTGCAGAGTAGCTGGGTAGGTTTGAACCACCTTTCAGTTCCACCTTGCTCCACCATTGTCCCACCAGGGCTCCTGTCCTCATGGCTACTTAACTCTAAATATCAGGAAAATCTAGGTTCATATTATTGAGCCATAAAATGCTAGAGATGGAAATGGGGAGGTGCTAGGAGCATTTTAACATAAAATTACCTGGAAAATAGAAGTAAAAAGGGGGTGGGGGCTTTATGCAGATTTCTGGTTAGTCAAGGTAACCTCCCTTTAAATAACATCTACTTATGTATACAAGGCATTTGTTTGAATATTCAGTCTCTTATAACCTTAATATTTGTAAACAAAGAGCTTTAAAATAATTCTGTATAGTGTTTGCTGAAAATATTATAAGGTAGAAGTTCTTTATAAACAGAATGGCAAGTGAGTAAGTTTTAGTCTTATACTCTCATGAGATTTTCAAGAAAGTTTGAAAACTATTCTGAGAGTGAGAAATACTCTACATAAGATATCCTGTTCTTTAAAGAGCAACTGATAGAATATTTTAGAAGCACGAGGACTGCCAGTATTTCCCCTCTAAAGATGTTCTTTTCCCTTAACCTGGCCACCACCATCCACCATCAACATTGACACTACAAAACCACATTGACACTATTAATTAATTAATTAATACAGAAGAACCCCACTCAAACCTAAGTTGCATTCTTCTTGCAGTCAGACATTTCAGAATATTTCCAGAAAATAGGTGAATCAGAGCCACAGAAATCTGTTAGAAAGAAGAGACTTTGGGGGAAAAAAAGAAAGAGAAGTCTGGACCACTGTTTCCTCTAATAAAAATGTCCTGGATAAAGTGTGGGAAGAGTACGGTAGGTGTGTGTGGTCCGTCTTGTTCCTCACAGCCATCCTCCTCCCCTTCCTTCAAGGACCTGGGCCAGAGCCTGAGGGGAGGTACCTTTAACAGAAACATCAGAGAGCTGCCCCACTCAAATTGCCAAGAGATACTCACCCAAATCAGGGCTGCTTTGGAACCTCTGAGGAGACTATAAAACAAGAGTAGGACTTTTCCCTACTTGGAGAGGAAGCCAGAACAGATTTGCAAAATCAAGAAACAGAGTGAAGCCTTGGTGTAACTAAGGCTCTGGTGTATCAGCAGTGTCCAGGATATTTCCAGCCACGGAGCAAAGTCCCAGCAGCCTCCACTGGCCACACAATAGCAGGGCAGCAACCTCACAGCCACACATTCATCAGCAGCCTACAGGTACACAAATGGGCAACACCAGGGAGCCTGCATATCCCCACGGATGTCCCACAGGCATAAAGGAAGGAAAATGGTTGACTGTGTGGTGGCTGAGAGAACTGTTGAGTGCTTTTGGGAATTTATGGGAACTCCCAGAAATAGTTGGGATGGGGGTATCTGGAGGTGGTGGAGGTACCACAGAGGCAGATATAGGCAGAATCAGAAAAATAATCCATATAATTATTGTTGTGAAATGAATTTCATTCCTATCTTTGTGTAATCTGGATTACACGATTATGCACAATCTCATTAAGCCTCAGAATATGCCTGTTGTTACTTGCCATTGAGTTGGCTCTGACTCATGGCAAACCCATGTATAACAGAATGAAACATTGTCTAGTCCTGTGCGAACTTGGTGATCATTGCTATGTTTAAGTCCATTGTTGCAGCCACATCAATCCATCTCATTGAGGAGTTCCCGGTCCTTCACCGGCCCTCCACTTTACCAAACGTGATGTCCCTCTCCACCAATTGGTCTCTCCTAATGACACATCTGAAATAAGTGAAATTAAGTCTCAAGCAATATTCTGTGATCCAGAGGGTTTTCATTGACTAATTTTTGGAAGTAGATCACCAGGCCTTTCTTCCTAGTCTTAGTTTGGAAGCTCCACTGAAACCTGTCCACTAAGGGTGCCCAGCTGGTATTTGAAATACTAGTGGCATAGCTTCCAAAATCATAGCAGCATGCAAGCCACCACAGTATGACAAACTGATAGATAGGCGGTGGAGAATACGCCAAGCACTGTCCTCACCCCATTACCCAGACCCCAGCCCTGTACTGTAAGAAGCATGTATTCTATAAGACAGGCTGTTCATTCCCCTTGAATGAATGGAACACTCAAAGGCAGGCCCACAGCTCACACACTGTCTACCCCTGCCTAGTTATCGAACCTCATCTCTCACCACTAACCCCTCATGATCCAGCCAAAATGAACTGAGAAACTTATCGGTTTCTACCATATTTTCCCACCTCAAGGCTTTCCCACGAGCTATGTAGTCTGAGCCATTTCCCATCTGTTGTCAGGATATAACCTTTACCTATCCTTCAAGATCACTCTGGGAAGCCTTCATTGACCCCTTCTGGAGTAGATCAGGTTTTCCTTATGCTCCTATCAGAGTATGTTTTAAATTTGTTGTAATTATTAAATCACTTCTCTTCCCGTTAGATTCTCCCAGACTCTAAGCTTTATGAGAATAGGATCTGAGTCTCTAACATTCTCTAACATCGTCATCATCTAACACAGAGCTTAGCATATTATAAGTGCTCAATTAATGTTTGCTCAATGCATTTTTCCTGACCTCAAGAAGGAAAATTAATGTGTCAGTAGAGAATAGGCTGAGGGAGGAGGTGAAAAACTGGGCCACAAGCTTCCTGACAACAGTGGTGCCTGCCCCTAGACATGACAGGATAAATGCTAAATGGAAGGCAGTCCTTTAGTCAGGTCCAAAGTTGAAAAGGAAAGGTAAGGACAGGATTGGTCTTTTGATAGTAATTATTATCAATACATAAGGTCCCTAGGTGACACAAAGGGTTTGTACTCAACTACTAACCCAAAGGTTGGCGGTTTGAACCCACCCAGCAGTGCCTCGAAAGAAAGGCCTGGGGATCTGTTCCCATAAAAATTAAAGCCAAGAAAACACTAAGGAGCAATTCTACTCTGTAATACATGGGGTTACCATAAGTCGGAATTGACTCAACAGGTTTGGTTTTTGTGTATGGTCAACGCAAGTGAGAACAAACGATCCCATCTAACAAATTAGCAATTCAAATGATTTAATCGATTTAACTAGAGTTTTGGGTTTTTTTTTAATATTTCATGTTTTGTTCAACAGAAATTTTTCTGAATTCCTCGATCCTGTGACTGAGCACAAAGTGAATCACACAGTTTCTGAAATTCAAATAATTCCTATAAACAAACTACAGTTGAGCTGCCAGTGAGACGAACACCATGAGCATTTATCCACAAGAGGGCGCCAGAAGCTGACATTCCTTAATAATATAATCGGCATAAAACTAGTGACGGGCTCTGAGTTTAAAGTTTAAGGAAGAGAGGAGCCCAAAGTATAAACGCAATAATCAGATGTATCTGGTTCACATGCTTTCTTTATGCTAACGCCGAAATAGTATTGAAATCTCCAAAGTGAGTCAGGGGGCTAGATATGTAAATAGTGCCATCTGAGCAAAAGAGATAGGGATATCATTCCATATGAAATTCCCTTGTACAATACTGTGGGCTGTTTTTACCTTTGAAAATGAATTCATTTTAATAGGCTTTTCTCCACTTAAAAGAAAACTCAAAATTGGTATTTCAATTATTAGAATCAATGGTATATGTTTTTTTTTTACCAATTGCTGAATTGTTGCATTAAACAATATAAAGGATAACAAGGTACCTACTGTGGTATATAAATCATTGTTACATTGCTAAGCAATGCCAATTTTAAAGACTTTCAGTTTGAAATGAAGCTGTAAGGTCAAGTACAAAAGAGAGGGTTCTGGAATATTCTATCATCAAAAGAGAGAGAATAAAGTTGTTTTATAAAGAGAAAGAGGGGTAAAAATATGATACCAAATTACAGTAGAAATGGATATAAATGAACATTTTTTAAAAGAAAAAGATAAGATCAACATCACTGAAGAACTACGGCCCTAGGTATTTTCAGCAGGCAAACGTAAAGCTGATGACGACAAGTACACACCAGACAATTTTCTTCAAGGAGAGCAGAGTGTTCAGTCTCTCAAAGCTCTATTTAGTTACTCTCATGTGTGAAACAGTAGCAGTATAAATGAGTCATACTCTTTCATTGTACCTTATGTTTCTCCTTCCATAACTTAAAATTGTACCTGAACACCACACCCTGTATCAAGAAAGGGTGGAGTAGTATAGTCCCTAGTCTTCAGGTCTTGTTGTGAGCCAGTCAAGCAGACATGCAGAATTCAAAAGAACAAATAGCTCAGGTTAAAGTGGCATGTCAAGCCCCTACAGAATCCACAGGGCAGTGAATACCTGGAGTAGGTTATCTGTTTAATTAATCTCCCACTATATTATCTCTTGCTACGTAATTAATTACCTCAACATGAAGTGCCTTAAAACAATCAACATTTATTATTTCACAGTTTCTTTGTGTCAGGAATTTTTTTAAAAAGCTCAGCTGATGGTTCTGGCTCAGAGTCTCTTTTGAGGTTGTAGTCAAGATATCAGCCCAGACTGGAGTCATCTTAAGGCTTGTCTGGGGCTGGAGGGTCAACTTCCAAGATAGCTCTCTCACATGACTGTTGGAAGGAGGCTCAAGTTCCTCCCATAGGACCTCTCCATAGGGCCCCTTGAGAGTCCTAAAAACATGGTAGGTGGGTTCCCCCAGAATGAAATGATCCAAGAGAGAAAGGCAGAAGCCATGTTTTTTATGACCTAGCCTAGAAGTTACATTCCATTATTTGCACAATATCCTATTAGCCACACAGGTAAAGTGGCCCAAAGAGCTTTAAAGAGGGATATGTTGCTGAAACTCTGACAGGAAACTGTTACCAGCCTCCTAAAGAAGAGTTGTAGCCACAATGATGGACTTAAATACCAATGACGAAGATGGCACAGGATCAGGCAATATTTCATTCTGTTATACAAATGGTCACCATTTGTCAGAGGTGTTTCAGCAGTGACCAAAAATACAGAGGAGCTATGACTTTTCACAGTTAGCTTCACTCTTCTCCCTTCCTCCAATCTTCTATGAAAAGATAAATCCAGCCAGAAGACAAAGGGCAAGGGTGCCCAAAGTATCCAGAACAGGAGCACTTTATCTTATTTCTCTTTGAATCCCCTGCACTCAACACAGTATCTGCACAAACAAGGAGTGCCTGGGAAATGTTGCTTATGAACTGAGCCACTTTTCGCATCCCTTCCCCAAACTCAGTCTGCAGTATCTGGCAGGTCACTTTAGCCTCTGGATGCTCAATTCCCTACCTCTTAAGCTGAGAATAGGAACAGTATGAGGGGTCTTTCTGAAACAAAATGAGATACATCTCTACACTAATACAAGTGATGGAAGATCAGAATGCCACATCCATGTTAACAGTATTTGAATATCATTGTCTGGGATCATTTTAGTTGTGAAAAGACAGTACTAATTTTCTCCTCAGCATTATTCTATTGATAAGAAGGTAAATCTAAGACAGAGAAATATGTATTTATTTTCATGTTACACAATAGTTCTATTTTTATGTTTCATGGAAAAAAGTCAATATTACAAAAGAAAAAAAAAAGACTTTATTATTAGTTTAGACATAACTACGTCTGTGTAAAGGTAGTAGTCTAGATCTGAGCTGTCTGATGCAGTAGCCACTAGCCACATGTAGTTATTTAAATTTTAATTAATTAAAATTAAGGATAATTAAAAATTCAGTTCCTCAGTCTCTCTAGCCACATTTCAAGTGCTCAATAGCCACATGTGCTAGACAGCACAGAACAAACATTTCCATCTTTGTAGAAAGCTCTATTGGACAGCACTGGGGCTAGATGGACAACCTCTCAAGGTTCTTTCAGAAATATATTTTGAAATTCCTATGACTAAAATTAAAAACAGCCACAGTTAGTTTGGTTAGTTTATTCCGATCATAGCTGAGATATGATCACAGTGTTAAATTCAAACTATTAAAAATGGCTGTTAAAGCAAAATATTTGATTTTTAGAAGGAAGCAGACCAGTATTGTTAAATCTGCTTCAAGTTACATTTATCAGGTATGATGTAAAGTTTAAGTACACAGGATTGTGGAGATTTTTTTTAAGTTTATAATTGCTCTCTGTTCTCATAGTAGTGGTTCTATAAGTGCAAATAATGATATTTTGCCAGGTGAAATAACTTATTTATCTCTATGCAAAAATAAACAACACAAGCAAATGTGGTTCTAGGTAGACAGAACACAGATATGTTGGAACGTAATCTGCCACATTATACAGCCCTTGTTATGATGTAAGGTATAACCTAACCATTTGTAGAAAGATACAAAATTTGATGCTTCTTGTTAACTCTAAACTTTGGCTGAAAAAAACCTATTGCCGAGGTAGAGTTGAGGAAAACTAGTGAATACCCCACATTCTAAAGAGAGACACTAAACCCATCCCAAAAGCAGGGCCAAATGTATCTAGTAACCATCACCCCCAATAGCCTATCAAGGAAAAAATTAGAGACTCATTGAAGAGGAGGATCATCTGATATGAATTCATGGAAGAGAGTGCCGCAGTGTTTCCCTTCATGCAGCTGTGAGCAATGGGGTGAAGTGATGTGCTGCCTCCAAAATAAACCCAAGTAAAAGGGGTCTTATGAGAAATGCTCAGAGAATTAAGGTTTTCTGCAAGAGAGGAGGCTGATGTCCCAATTCTGAGGCAGAAACTTGCAGAGTGCTAAAAATGTGTAGGCACATTCAATGAGAATATTTTAGGGAACTCTAACATCTCTCCCTAGGTGTTTGAAGGCATATATGAGGATATATGAAGATCGAGACTGGGGTCAGTCTCATCTCCTAAAGGAATCTGTAAGCAGGAGACAGTTAGCACAGCCCATCAAGGGTGAGCAAGAAGGGACACCAGCACTGAGAATGGATGGTTGGGCATAGATGCATGAGTTTGCCCTTGTTTGGTTTACACTGCATAGCCCAGGAAGAAAACCTCATAAGTCTAGTGTTAGGACAGGAGGTGAGAGAGGGAGATTGTAAAGAGTTGGCCAGTAAGTGCATTGCAAGCATCAGGACACTGCAGTGCAGAGATCCTTGTAGGGGGCGGAGAAGGCAGAGAACCCACAAAATCATCCACAGAAGAGAAAGAACAATGGATGCTTGCCAAGGTACAAAGCAATCACCATCTAAAAGAGAGCTATTAACAGACCCAGAAAAATGAATAATAACCAGTAATAACTAATCCAGTAACAGCTAACAATTATTGAGTAAATGCTTTCTATAATAAACTCAAATAGTCCTTCCAACCATTCATATATAGTTCTCATAAGCAAAAATTGTAGCTACAGTCATTATTGGCATTTGATGAATAAGGAAATTAAGGCACTGCAAAGTTATAAGCGAGGTCACTAATCTTGTGGGTGGCAGAGGATCTAACCCTAGGTATGTAACTTCAGACTCCATGTTTTTAATCGCTGGGTTTTACAGCCTCCCTTTTACCTCTTTATCTCTCACCACGCCTTCCCACCTAGACTCCAGAAGAGTCAGAGGCAGTGTAGTAAATGGAGAAGTGGAAGAGGATTGAACAAGAAAAGTTAACACCTACCTCCCCACCGCCTCCATCACTGATCTCCAAACCAGGGTCAGGCTGACCTAAAGGGAAAAAACTTTAAACTGAAGGCAAATTAAAATGCTACTTTAGACTGGATTTTTTTAAACACTTGACACTTTCTAGAAAACTATAAGATGTGTTGCTATCAAAGAGTGGGAAAGAAAATGCCTAAAGATCAAGTGTAACATGTGATGGAAAAAACATAAAGCTATTTTCTGACCCCCTAGCCTATGGCTCCCAGACACCGTGCTAACTCAGAACTGAAGTTGCTCCTGCAGTCCACCTTTCAGCCAAAGATTAGACAGGCCTATAAAACAAACGATAACGCATGTGAGGAATGTACACCTTAGTTCAATCAAGTATATGAGACCAAAAGGGCAACACCTGCCCAAAAGCAAAGACAAGAAGGCAGGAAGGGACAAGAAATCTGAACAAATGAGCACAGGGAAACAGAGGTGGCCAGGGGTGGAAAGGGGGAAAGTGTTGACACATTGTGGGAATTGCAACCAATGTCACAAAATAATTTTCGTGTAAATTTCTGAATGAGAAAATGATTTGTTCTATAAACTTCCACCTAAAACACAATAAAATTTTTTTAAAAAGCTATTTTCTGATCCAGAGTAATCAATAAATGTTTCACTTTTTTAAACAGTTTTTTCAATAGCTTTCACTTTTTTTTAATAGTTTGAAACTGACAAAGTTGTGCTTATAACTCTGCCATGCAGGTCAACAGTCAAAATAAACTCACCAAGGTGTGGGCAAGGTTATTTTTAGTCACAGGCGTCTCAAAATATAAGCTGGGAAGAACCTCAGGAAGTTATCTATTACCTTTTCAACAGACTGAGTTAAATCTAAAGTGATAATGAAAATTGTTGATCATGCAATGTAGAAAGGAAAATGCTTAATTACTATATAAATTTTCAAGGAATAATGGAAGCTTAATGATGACTTAATAACACAAAGAACAAACTAAGGGGATATATATTTGCATATCTTTTCAAAAATTCACAACTTCAAAAATTGTGTTTTCTTCTCATTTGATTCATCTTTTCACTTCTAAACTGACAGTAAGATAAATCACTTGAAACAGTTAATGAAGGTTGTAGGATATATGGAAAAATAGTCTAAGTTTCAAAAATCCACAACAACTTAGAGAAGTTTGAACTAAGTTGAACAAAGAACCTTTCTTTTTCATCTACTCCCAGATATGAATCATTTTTGAAAATGAAACAGATTTTCCAAAGACGACTTCCTTTCTAGCAGGTTACACGTTAAAACTCTCTCAACAGTTATTGAGTAAAAATATCTTTCAAAAACTTATTGATATTTTGGATCAGTTAATTTTTATTCAAGAGCCTACTCATTATGGTGAGTCATGAAAAAAATATTTTTTATCAGCATTTTTTCATTAAGCAAATAAATGACTTTTCTAAGACTTCTCATGTATAAAGGTGGTTTCAAGAAAGAAAACTCAGTCAAAAATCAAAATTGTCTATAAAATCTTTAAACCTAACTTATCTCAGGGAGGAGGTAATTGCTAGATGAGACGTATAAGCACCTGAAATAACTTCAAGGAGTTGAAACCATAAACAGTGGCTCAGTCTTGGATTTGTAATTGTGTTCACAGAGGGTACTAATGTAACACGTACCACATTTTGCTCCCTTCCTGACCTAGTACAATTCCCAAATTTTGCCTGTCAAAGTAATTTTTTTCAGAGGCAGAGCCAACATGGCACTATAGACAGAAGCACCATGCTGTCTCTCTGCAGCAAAGACCCAAAAATCTAAATAAAACAGCTACAAACATCAATCTTAGAACCCTAAGCATCAAATGAAGGAATAAAGAACTCAATCAAGCACCAAATGGAATAAGAAACCGACAGAGAACGAGGAGAGTTACGGAGTGGAGGTTCCCTACAGGAAAAAAAGGCACAGATTAGCCGCCTTGGACTACAGTCACCAAGGACCATGGACAGGGAGTACAGGAAGGCAACTTTAAGAAGCTCCCAACAAGAGACAGAACACCCAGTAACCAGGGATACATGCTTTCCCATCCCTCACCCCTCTTCCCTCTGTGCAGCCTCCACCACTTTCCAAAGGCCCATGGTCACTGCACCGGAGAGACAACTCACTGCCACCTGGTACAACCTGGCCCCACCAGCCAGTCTTTTCAGCACCATTTTGTTGTTTGTATGTTTGTTTGTTTGCTTGCTTACTTGTTGGCTTTTTTTTATTGCTTCTCTCTCTCTCTCCCTTTCTTCCTTTCCTTTCTCCCACTGAGCTAGCCCCATGTGCCATCCCCACCCCCTTCTTGACTGGCTGTGATTTTTTGGTTTGTGTGCTTTGTTTTTGTTTTATTTTTCTTTTTGTCTCTTCTCTCTCTCTCCTTTTCTTCCTTTCCTTTCTGCCACCTACACAGCCCTGTGCACCACCTCCACCTCTTCTTGAGGGGCTGTACTGCACCATACAACTGAAGAGTCACTGTAAGTGGCCTCCCAGGTCTGCGCCACCATCACTGACCAGCTCCCTCAGTGCCATTTTCTTTATTTTTTGTTTTTGTTTTTTTCTTTGTTGTTATTGTTGTTTCTTTTTGCCAGGCTATGCTGTACCTGACTCTGTGCCACCCCCACAGGCTGGCTCCCTCAGTACCATATTTTTTTATCTTTTTTATTTTTATCTTTCTCCTTCTCCCTTTTCCTTCTCCCTCCCACCTAGGCCCTGCATTGTCTCCTCCCCTTCATGACAGGCTGTGCCATGCCAACTGGCAAGATAGACTTCAGCTAGCCACCACCCCAGTTCTGTTTGACCCCCAATAACTGGCTCTCCCACCACCATATATATTTTTTTGTTATTGTTGTTGTTGTTTTTATTATTTTATTTTATTGTTTGTTGGTTGGTATCTTCTCTCTCTTTCCCTTCTTCCCTTTCTTTTCTCCCTCCTACCTAGCCCCATGTGCCACCCACATCCCTTCTCAATAGGCTGAGCCACACCACTCGGCTAGATAGCCATTGGCACAGTCCCACTGGGTCTCCCTGCCCCACCCGCTGAATCCTACTGAGCCACAATTTGACTTTTATTCTTTTTCCTTCATTCTTGTCTTTTTTAAAATCTCTCTTCTTTCATCTAACCTCTTAGCTCCACACATCACATCCTTTCTTTTTCCCTACTGCATATCTGCTTTGTGCACTGAGGACCTGAGCAGCACTAATGTGGTCCCCAGACCCCGCCCCAGTCCCACAGCCCCACCCCATCAGTCCCAGTTCGTGCTGCAAACTACCCATCCCAGCCCCTCTAACACTGATGGATTCACCATGCTGCATCATAGCTGAGTGACCAGCCTTGCCCACCTGGAAGGAAGTGAGAAATATCATGCCCACAGGTGAGCAAAGGACAAAACACACCCAGCCCACCTGTCCAGATATAACCAAATAAAACAAAAGAGTAGGATGAAATAATAAATGAAGAAAATAATTCCTGAATGTCCCAGAGACAGCAGACAATACCAAGACATATTACCAAAAAAAAAAAAAAAAAAAAAAGGATGGATCCAGAAAGCAACCAAAATAAAACACAAGATGACTTTCTAGTAGAAGAAAAGGCAATGGAACTACCTGATAGGGAATCCAAAACTCTAATATTCAGGGTTCTACAACATGTCAAGGAAAATGCAGACAAAATCATAGAAAACACAGACAAAGCAATGGAAAAATTCAGGAAAATAATATGGGAACAAAATGTCAAAATAAATAAACAACTAGAAATCATACAAAAATAGCACTTAGAAATCCAAAAGGTAAACAACAAGATTTCATAAATGGACAGTAAAATACAATGTTTTAGGAGCAAATTTGAAACAATGGAAGAGAAGAGAAGCAAAACTGAAGACAAATCCTTGGATACCACTTTGAGGAAAAATCAGGGCAAAGGATGAACAGAAATGAAGAAACCCTGAGAATGATAGGGGATATGATCAAAAGCAAAATTTTGCATGTCATCAGATTTCCAGAACAGGGGGCAGAAAATGGAAAACACAGAGGATCGCTAGAGATGTGCTGACAGAAAACTTCCCTAATACCATGAAAGATGAAAAGCCAACCATCCAAGAAACTCAACAAACCCCATATAGGGTAGACCTTAAAAGAAAATCACCAAAACATATCACAATCACACTCGCTAAAACCAAAGAAAGAATCCTGAGAGCAGCTCGAGAAAAAGAAAAAGTCACATAGAAAGGGGGACCCATAAGGCTAAGCTCTGATTACTTGGCAGAGACCATGCAGGCAAGAAGGCAATAGGATTACATACATAAATCTTGAAAGAAAAACTACCAACCAAGAATAATATACGCTGCAAAACTCTCACTCAAATATGGTGATGAAATTAGGACATGCCCAGATAAACAGAAATTAAGGGAATATGTAAAAACCAAACCAAACTTACAAGAATTATTAAAGGGAACCAACGACATCAGACAAAAACCTGAATCTATGACATAAGACAACATCAGCCAGATACCAACCTAGGGAATGAACTCTCAAGGATAAAACAAAACTGAAAAACTTACAACAGGGAACCAGAGAGGTCAATCTGGACATGACAACATCGGAACAATAAAAGAGGGAGTAAATGGTATAGGCGTAGAACTTTGAAATGGAGAGGAAGTCAAGGCATTATCAAGTAATAAAAGACTGGTTTATACTTAGGAAGATAGAGGTACATTTCAAGGTAACCACAAAGAAAGTTAACAAACCTACTCAACAAAATAAAGAAGAAAAACATAAAGTCTCAGTAAACACAAAATCTACAAAAATAAAAGAAACAAAAAATCCACAAACAAAAGGAATTCAGCACAGGGGAGAAAGAGGAACAAAGAAAAAGTCAGTACCACACACACCAAAAAAAGCACTACAAAATGACAGCAATAAACACACACCTGTCAATAATCACACTGAGTGTAAAAGGCTTAAATGCACCCATAAAGAGACAGAGTGTGACAGAATGGATTAAAAAAAAAAAAAAAGAAACCCATCAATATGCTGTCTACAAGAGACACACTGTAGAAACAAAGACATAAACATATCAAAAATCATAGGATGGAAAAAATATATCAAGCAAACAGCTACCAAAAAAGAGTAGGAGTGGCAATACTAATCTCAGATAAAATAGACTTTGAAACAAAAATCTACCATAAAAGACATGGAAGGACATTATATAATGATTAAAGGAAAAATCTACCATAATAAATATTTGTGCACCCAATGACAGGACCCCAAAATGCATTAAACAAACTCTAACAGTGCTGAAAAGAGAAATTGGCAGTTCCATAATAATAGTAGGAGATTTCAACACACCATTCTAAGTAAAGGACAGAATATCTAGAAAGAAACTCAGCAAAGATAAAGAAGATATAAAAGCCACAATCAAACAACTTGACCTCATACACATATATAGAACACTCCACCCAGCAGCAGCAAAGTGCAAGTTCTTTTCCAATGCACATAGAACCTTCTCCGGAATAGACCACATCTTAGGCAACAAGGCAACCCTCAACAAAATCCAAAACACTGAGATAATACAAAGCATCTTCTCTGATCACAATGCCATAAAAGTACAAATTAATAAAAGGAAGAGCAAGAGAAAAAAATTGAATACATGGAAATTGAATAACACCTTGCTTAAAAACCATTGGGTAATAAAAGAAATCAATGATGGAATCAAAATATTCATAGAATCAAATGAGAATGAAAACACATTATACCAAAACCTCTGGGACACAGCAAAGACAATGCTCAGAGGTCAATTTATAGCAATAGACACACACATCAAAAAAGAAGGGACAAAATCAAAACATTAGCTACACAACTCGAACAAATAGAAAGAGAAGAACACAAGAAGCCCATAGCCACCAGAAGAAAGGAAATAATAAAGATCAGGGCAGAAATAAACGAAATAGAGAATAGAAAAACAATGGAAGGAATTAATAAAACCCAAAGTTGGTTATTTGAAAGGATCACACACCAGATTTCAACCGGGAAGTGATCAGAACATTATACAGCCACCAAAACACTGAGAATCATGGCCCAGCCAAGTTAACACACAATCTGAACCATCACAGACAGTCTTTTTAAAAAATGGTGCTGGCGAAATTGGATGTCCATCTGTAAAAAAAAAAAAAATGAAACAAGACCCATACCGCACAACAAAAAAAAAACAAATTCAAAATGGATCAAAGACCTAGATTATAGAAGAAAAAATAGGGTTAATGCTAGAGGCCCTAATACACGGCATAAATAGCGCACAAATTTCAACTAACAATACACAAACAGCGGAAGATAAGCTAGATAGCTGGGATCTTCTAAAATTTAAACACTTAATGTTCATCAAAAGACTTCATCAAAAGAGTAAAAAGAGAACCTATAGACTGGGAAAAAATTTTTGGCTGTGACAAATCCAAAAAAGATCTAATCTCTAAAATCTATGGGAAAATCCAATACGTCTGTAACAAAAAGACGAATAATCCAGTTAAAAAATGGGCAAAGGATATGAACAGACACTTCACCAAAGAAAACATTCAGGCAGCTAATAGACACATGAGGAAATGCTCAAGATAACTAGCCATTACACAAATGCAACTCAAAACTACAATGAGATACAATCTCACCCCAACATTACTGGCATGAATCAAAAAAATAGAAAATAACATATTAGAAGAGATTGTAACTCTTACGCACTGCTGGCAGTCATGTAAAATGGCACAACCATTTTGGAAAACAATATGGTGTTTCTTTAAAAAGCTAGAAATAGAAATACCATATAATCTAGCAATCCCACTCCTAGGCATATATCATAGAGAAAAAGAGCCGTCGCACGAATGGATATATGCACACCCATGTTCATTGCAGCATTATTCACAATAGCAAAAAGATGGAAACAACCTAAGTGATCATCAACAGATGAATGGATAGATAACCTATGGTAAATATACACAATAGAATACCACACAACAATAAAGAACAATGATGAATCTGAGAAACATCTCACAACATGGATGAATCTGAAGGGCACTATGCTGAGTCAAATAAGTCAATCACAAAAGGGCAAATACTGTATGAGACCACTGTTACAAAAACTCACAAAAAGGTTTACACACACAAAAAAACAATCTTTGATGGTTTTGAGGGAGGAGAGGGGTGGGGATGAAAAAGCAGTCACTAGACAATAGATAAGCAGTAACTTTGGTGAAGTGTAAGACAGTACACAATATTGGGGAAGTCAGCACAACTTGCCCAAGGCTAGGTCACAGAAGCTTCATAGGTACATCTAAACTTCCTGGGGGATGGAATTACTGGGCTGAGGGCTGGGGACCGTGGTCTCAGCGAACATCTAGCTCAACTGGCATAACAGAGTTTACAAAGAAAATGTTCTACATCCTCCTTGATGAGTAGTATCTGGGGTCTTAAAAGCTTGTGAGCGGCCATCTAAGATACTCCACTGGTCCCACCCAGTCTGGAGCAAGGGGGAATGAAGAAAAGCAAAGACACAAAGGAAAGATTAGTCCAAAGGACTTATGGGCCACAACTACCACAGTCTCTACCAGACTGAGTCCAGCACAACTAGATGGTGCTCAGCAACCACCACCAACTGCTCTGACTGGGATCACAATAGGGAATTCCAGATAGAGCTGGAGATAAATGTAGAACAAAATTCTAACAAAAAAAGACCAGACTTACTGGTCTGACAGAGGCTGGAGAAACCCTGAGAGTAAGCCCCCCGGATATCCTTTTAACTCAATACTAAATGACTCCTGAGGTTCACACTTCAGCCAAAGATTGGGCAGGCCCATAATACAAAAAGAGACTAAATGGGCACACCCGCACAGGAGCAAGGACAAGAAGGCAGGAGTGGACAGGAAGGCTGGTAATGGGGAACTCAAGATTGAGAAACAAACAAATCTGTTTTGGAGGAAGTACAACCAGAACGCTCCTTAGAAGCAAGGATGGCGAGACTACATCTCACATACTTTGGACATGTTATCAAGAGGGATCAGTCCCTGGAGAAGGACATCATGCACGGTAAAGTAGAGGGTCAGCAAAAAAGAAGAAAACCCTCGATGAGATGGTTTGACACAGTGGCTGCAATAATGAGTTCAAGCATAGCAACAATTGTGAGGATGGCACAGAATCAGGCAGTGTTTCATTCTGTTGTGCATAGGGTCACTATGAGTTGAAACTGACTCGATGGCACCTAACAACAACAACAAGGTCAAGAAGGGGAGAGTGTTGACATATTGTGGTGCTGACAACCAATGTCACAAAACAGTATGTGTATTAATTGTTTAATGAGGAACTAATTTGCTCTGTAAACCTCCATTTAAAAATAAAATGAATAATTTTTCCCCAGCTCCCTATTTTTAACTGAGGACAAAATTCCATTTAAAAAAAAAAAAAAAACAGTGTGGTCAAGTCAATTCCAACTCATGGCAACCCAACGTGTGTAAAAGTAGAATTTCACTCCATAAGGTTTTCGATGGCTGTAATCTCATAGAAGAATATCACCAGGCCTTTCTTCTGAAGTACCGCTGGGTGGAGTCAAACCACCAACCTTTTGCTTAGTAGTTGGCCACAAAACACTTGCGCTGCACAGGGACCTGAGGACAAAATCAAAGGAGGATAAAATCTAGGTTTTTGACCTAACACCAGTAAATGCCTGGGCCATACCTCCAGAAATTCTAATTTTTAATTGATCTTGGGTGAACACTGGGTATCATTATTTTTTAAATAGTTTCCCTGGGTTGCAAACCTCTGCTCTTGCTCATTTGTATGTGCAGGGATGGCTCATCATTCCTTCTGTCCAGAGCAAGGAGTAGATGAATGTTAAACCTACAAGCAAAGTCTGCCTTATATGTTTCAACATTTCTGCAAATCTACAACTACTCTGCTTCCTGGCCATTCACTGTTGTTTTCCCAGCACAATACATACCTAAATTGTGAGTCAAAGTTTCATAAATGAACCCTAAAAGTCATTTAAAAGCTCTTTTTCTTTTAATCATTAAACATATTAGATACATAGACTCCAGGCATTTGTTGTGTCTTTGCTAAAACTGAAATTAAGGGTTTTTTTTTTTATTTCAAATGACCTTGATTACAAATTTATCTAGTATTCATTGGAAGGGCACTTTTTGTATTGACATTTGTATTCACATGGATTCATATTTATATCTATGGATATTCCAATTTAATTCTCCATTGGTTAAAAATCAGCCTATGGGTCTTCAATTGCCTTTTCTGGATTGGAGATTACTCCACACTGCTTTCAGAGAAGCTCTGAGGCTCGCATAATCAGGAGCTCTGTGTGTATAAGGCAAAGTATATTGCTTCATTTTGCCATCTAAGCCAATCACCATTATTTCAAATGGATTCTCCATGAGAAATTCAGGAGGTTTATTCTCCAATTATAACGTGGCATGCAAAACTCCATGATAATGGCCAAGAGAGACATGGAGACTGAATAGGAAAAAAATTGTTTTCCCTTTTTAAAATATAAGGGTGGTTTTTAATCAGTAAGTCTATTCAGCCTTTTATTCAACTACTAATATTAAAATTAAATATCAGTATTGATGCTTTTTATTCAAGATGAGTAACATGTATGATTTAACCAGAGTTTATATTGCCAGGCATACATTTTTTCATTTCCATGGCACATCTATAAGGCAGAACAGCCCTGTTTTATTGACTAGCAAGCTGAGACTCAAAAATATTTAATGACATTTTCCAGAATCAAACAGCAATATTATGGCAAAGGCAAGACCAAATTCTTACTTCAGCCCTAATATAAATGCTTATCTATATTAGTCAAATGCAAGATTATTACTCTCAGTAATTGATCAAGCAACAAGTATTTATATTTTCCTAGCTCTGTATCTTCAGGGCCCACAAGGGTGCAAGAGTAGCAAAGCACAACCTAAAGGAATTTTCAATCTGGTTGGCTCTATCTAAATTAACTATCTAATTTCAATTAGAGTTATATTTTAAATTCTGATTGTTTTAAGCTAGCATTTCAATACCACTATGATGGATGATGCAAAGGAGCACTGTTGGAGCAGTGGTTACATGCTTGGCCACTAACAAAAGGTTGGCAGTTCAAACCCACCAGCTACTCCATGGGAGGAAGATGTGGCAGTCTGCTTCCACAAAGACTACAGCCTTGGAAACCCTATGAAGCACTACTACCCTGTCCTATCAAGTTGCTATGAGTCGGAATCAACTGGACTGCAATGGGTTATAGTGGATGCAATCAGGAAAACAAGAATGTGAGAAATACTATAGGACCAATGATTGGGCTTTCTCAACACAAGAAAAAAGAGACAGAGAGAAGCCTATAGATCAAAGGCTGTTAAGAGAAATGTCAACCAATTTAACGTACCGACTTCATTTAGACCTTAATTTGAACAAAACTACCGCAGAAATGTGAACACTGCGTATTTAACAGCAGTAAAGAACCATTCTTTTTTTGAGAAGTGATAATGATTGTTTTCTTTAGGTGCAGTTGAGTCGGTTCCAACTCATAGCAACACTATGTACAACAGAACAAAACACTGCCCGGTCCTGTGCCATCCTCACAATTGATGTTTAAGCCCATTATTGCAGCCACTGTGTCAATCCATCTCATTGATGGTCTTCCTCTTTTTCGCTGACCCTCTACTTTACCAAGCATGATGTCCTCCAGGGACTGATCCCTCCTGACAACATGTCCAAAGTATGTGAGAAGAAGTCTCGCCATCCTCACTTTTAAGAAGTATTCTGGCTGTACTTCTTCCAAGACAGATTTGTTTGTTCTTCTGGCAGTCCATGATGATAATGGTATTTTGGTCTTTTTTTTTTTTTTTTTAATAGTCCTCAATTTTCAGAGATAAAATTAAAAGGTTAGCAACCAGTTAATAATAGCCAGTATTTACTGAGCAATCGTATGTTCCAAGGACTGTGCTAAGTATATTACATGTATTATGTCAGTTTAAAAATTACAACAACAGTAGATATTGGGACTCATTTTACAGATGAGAAACTGAAGATTGGATTCCGTAAGGGTAATACCCAAAACACCTGGCTGGTGCAAACAGTTAAGGCCATTGTCTGATAACCAAAAGGTTAGAAGATTGTGTCTACCCAGAGGCCCCTAGGTAGAAACACCTGGCAATCTACTTTCAAAAAATCTGCCATTGAAAACTCTGTGGAGCACAGTTCTACTCTGACAAACATGGGGCCACAAGGATCAGAATCGACTTAACAGCAACTGGTTTTTTAATACCCAAAATTATGGACCTAGCAAATGTCTGAGCTAGTATGTATTTGAATCCAGGTCTGTCTGATTACAAGCTCATGCCTATTCTGCCAGTAGTTAGGTTTTTTTTTTTTTTTTTTGTATGTTTCCTTTAGTCTACTGCAGAGCTCTAAACTATGCTTTTTAAAGGGAGAAGAAATAAGGAATTTTGTGATTTTCTTTCTGCAACCCGAACATTCAAAACTCTTCCTGCTACTGAGTATGAAAGAAATCTCTCGCAAGGAGCAACTTGGGTTTTCTTTTGACTGTCACTGTAAGGAATTTGAGGAATTTCTTTTTTAGGGGAGGCAGAAACATTGTTCTTCTCCCAAATTGGTTCTATAAATTCAGCAAATGAGTGAACACGTTCGAGAGTAAGGGATATGGCAGAGCAGGCATTTAAATCACTTCAGCTTCAAAATGCTTTGTGCTCTTTAAATCTTTTTGATCATTAAACCAGCAGTAAGTGGATGTCTAAGTTACAGCATTTTGGGAAATAGTTTCAAGAAAGTTTGTAAGAAATACTGCTTCTTTGAATTGAATAAATTTTCTCCAACAATTTATTTGAAGGCAAATGAGCCATTGCTCTAAGGAGTAAAACTATTGTCATTAATTTGTCATAGAAAATAATCGGATGTGGTAAAATCTGAGGGATAGAGAGATAGGATCAGAGAGAAGATATTTAGAGATGTGGCAGTGGGGTTGGTTGGTAGTATCAGCAGTGTCTCTCAGATGAACATGTTTATCCTAACATCCCTCCGTTGGAAAGTGATGTGAGGTAGTATTACTGCATTCTAAAATATTTAGGACAAAAAAGAACCATTGCTTCATCTCCTATCCATTCTCTACATTTTTATCAGAATATGTCCTATTTGGCACTGCACTGCTGTGCATACGCAATACTTTATATTTGCAAAATATGCACAGGAAAAGGCAAAGTAAGGGAAGAGGTAGCAGAGTGTAGCCTGGGGTCCTTGGCTGTTATCTCCATCTCTGGAAAGAGATGGTTGCAGGTTAAAAGAATTACTTCTCCTCTTAGTACCCTATTCAGAAAATCAAATTTTAGACCCTTTATCAAATATTCACAGAAATTTAGAACTGGAAATGATTTTAGAAATCTTCTAGCCTCGTTCTCTTGTTTTCTGTCTAAGGAAAGCAAACCCGAAGTGGTCAAATAATTTGCCTAAGGTAGTAGTAACAGAGCTAGTTAACAAAACAGGTGGGACTAGAAACAAGATTTCTTTACTCTCCAGGGTCATTTTGGAGCAAGTGACTACCTGGACATTTTTGGAAAGTATTCTTAAATCTTCAAAGTAATAGCATACATTTTAGAACGAAAGACTTCAAAGCCTCACTTATGTCATAAGACTAACCCAGCTCTGGAAAAAGAATATTTTTCTACTATTCAAAATGAAAACATTAGTGATATATATAGAAAATACTTTGAAAGAACTGTAACAAATACTGTCAGTTGGAATTGACTCGATGGCAACAGGTTTATGGGTAACAAGGTGACAGTTTCCTTAAGCAGTGACACGTATATCAGGCTATTCTATAAAAAATGGCAAGCAGTGGACATTGTATGCACTTTAAACTATTCCTTCATCAGGAAAAAAATTTAATGAGTTTCTATAATTTAACATTTCTGAACAACACTGGATTGTTCATCCCCAAGTCCCTGTAGCATTTTGATATTTTTAACCTCTCTCTGGATTCAAAACTCTGAAACCATATTAAATTACATGTCATCTAATTTAAAAATCCATAAAAAATAACCTTATAAGGCAGCCAACTCTAGCAAAGTTGTGTTAAGTAGAATGTTTCAGAGAAAGTTACACCAAGAAGCAAATGCCACTTCAAGGGCCATTATTACCATCCCATTAAGTCTTTGAACTTAATAGGAAAAGTTTTTCTTAAAAAGACATTTTATCATGGTATATTGGAATATTAAATTTTATGTATTTTTTTTTTTTAATTTTGTCCTAAGGACATTGAACAGACCAAGTAATTTTATCAAATTACTAAATCATTCATATCTGTAGGAGATGCCTGGGAGAGATAGCAAGATGGGAGCAAACCTAAAGGTTCAATCTTCTAAGACATGAAATCAAGAGGAATTAAAATGTAATGCATGAATGTGATAGTAACAAAAGCATAGAGGAGCTGGCCTAAAGAGACTCCCTCTGGCCAAATTTGGAACAATATAACTTTGAAATAATAATGCTAATAAGTTATAATGCATTGAGACAAAGCTCTATGAGTCCATAGTGTTAGAGAGAGAAAGAGAGATAAAGCTAGTTTGGCAAGCTATTAACAATTGGTAAATTTAATTTAAAATGCACAAGAATTCATTGTACTGTTCTTTTATCTTTAGTTTTAAAAAATTGCAAAGTAAAATGTTGGGGGGGAAATGGCAATCTTCCTCTTCCAGTAAGAAAATAAAAATATAGGATAATATCAATCATCTTTAAAAATGGCACAATGAGAGACATTACTGTAAAAATGTGATGTTGGAGTTTGAGTAAAGAACTAAAATGTGATCAATCAAAGTGTTTAGATGACATCAAATCGGCTCCAACTCATAGCAACCTTACGCATAACAGAACGAAACACTGCCTGATCCTTCGTCATCCTCACAATTGTTGCTATGTTTGAGCCCACTGTTGCATCCACTGTGTCAGTCCATCTTGTTGAGGATCTTCCTCTTTTTTGCTGACCCTGTACGCTACCAAGCATGATGTGCTTCTGCAGGGATTGGTGCCTCCTGATAACATGGCCAGAGTAAGCGAGATGGAGTCTCACCATCCTCGATTCTAAGGAGCATGCTGGCTGTACTTCCTCCAAGACAAGATTTGTTCATTCTTCTGACTGTCCGATGTATATTCAATATTGTTCACCAACACCACAATTCAAATGTTTCATTTCTCCTTTGATCTTCCTTTTTCATTGTCCAGCTCTTGCATGCATATGAAAAAAAAAAAAAAGGAGATTGAAAATACCACGGCTTGGGTCTGGTACACCCTAGCCATTAAAATGACTTAGTCATCAAAGCTCAGGGTTGAAAAAAGATTAAACAGTCAGACCACATAAGGCCTTCAACTGAGGATTACAGTCATAACTGAAAAGTTTAAACATGAACAGTTTTATTGACATTAACCTTTTTAAAAAAAAATAAGAATGTATAAACAAAAGTGGAGTGGTCTGCTTCTTATCTATGAAAGAGGAATTCAGAGAGCCTCTTGCACTCTTTAAAGCACAGAGTAGTCTGACTGGCCTAGAATTTTTTTGTTAATTTAGCAGTTAAACCACTATCATGGAAATGGGCATATTAGGTACCAACTATGAATGGCATAAGTCATTAAACTCATGTGATTCCCTGCTCATCAAGACACTTTTGTAGATTTTGTTATGGGAAGGGGGACCATGTTGACTAGTAGGTATGCTCTATCCATTTGGCAGATATATTTCTACTGATACTCTGTTAGATACAGTAGTGTCCTCTAGTTTTAGTGAGTATATATGGTTAAATATTTCTAGGTGATTAGGAAAAACTGCGTTTCTGATTTTTTGGACCTCCAAACCTGGGCTACAGAACCTGAGGCATGATGGCCAGACCACAGTAAGGCCTTCAACTGAGGATCCGTTTTATCAAATAGCCAACCCTCCAGGTAACAGACCGGTCTCAAAAAATATTGTTTCTTGTTAAATTTTTTTGAGACTAAGAATGGAACTCAAGCAGAAAGAAAAAAGTGGTTGTATTTTGATGGGAGGAAATGGAAATTCAGAAAGTTTTGTATATCTGAATTATAATTTCATTAATTTAAGTAACCAATATTTATTGAGCACTTAGTACAATACCTGGCAAATAAGAGGTGTTCAATAAATTCTCATTACCTATAATTTCAACTTTCACAAAATTATTTAACTTGAATTTAATAAAGCCTTTAGATTTGATTCCTAGATTGCTAAGATTACTGGGGATGAAGGAACAAGTGAAACACCATCACAAGAAAGGGTCAGACAACATGAGACATTCTAAATGACAACTGAAAGGACTTGAGCAAGTCAGAGTGTCATCAAAAGACATACTGTTGGAGATTGAAAGAGACTGAAGGAATTTAACAAGACGTGTCAGGGTTCAGATAGATCACCTGCAAAGGGACAACTGGAGAAATTTAAATATGGACTGAGTATTACATAATATTAATGAATTATTAATTCTGTTTTTGTTTGCGTGATAATGTCATTTTGGCTATGTGAGATGTTTTTGTCTCTTAAAGAAACATACTGATGTATTAGGATGGAAAGTTATATTTATTTTACTTAAAATACGTCACCATAGGCAAGTGACATGCAATTAACTTTCATCTATAAACTACGGGCAGACTACATATGCCAAAGGTTGTTAAATAGCACTTGGAAGACTATTTAAAAACCCTTCAGACGTAGCTGCTCTTACTTGCAACTGTCTCTATCTCTTATTAGTTGACATGAATATTAGAAATTATTTTTGCATTGGTGAAATAACTAACTAGGAATATTTTCCAGACACACTGGTCCTTGCAGGAAGAGAGTATAACTATCCATCAGGCGCAGCACCTATATGAACGTTTTTCAAACTTTTTTGATCATGATCTACAATATAACATATATTTACAATCCAGTTTATTAAAAGGCATGCACAATACTCAGCTAAAAATTTTCATAGAACAATACTTATGCCTATATGATATACCCTGATGATTTCTATTCTATTTTTTAATGTTGGTTATGACTAATTAAATTTATTTCAGAACTCACTAATAAGTGGTGATCCACAATTAAAAAAAAAAGAAAGAACAGATACATACCCTTCAGGATGGCACCCTAAGTTTAAGGTTTCAATCAGTCCTGCACAGAGACCTTACAGAAGATCCTGCCGTCTGACTCAGAATAAAACATTAGCTGAATTCTGCTGCTAGCATGTTATTACATTGAGTAAAAGCTTCCATACAAGATGCTTCTCAGAGGACACAAAGACACAGAGCTGAACTTCACTGAGTCCGTTGTGGCAATTGTCCAAACACGTGGCATGACTGTTTTGGTGTCTGCATGCTAATAAAAGTTTGCCGAGTTTCAAAATGCAGTCTGAGGCTTGCTTTAATTCTTTTATCGTAATACATCATTTTGTACCTTGATTGTGGGAAGATAGTCTTCACCTACCTGTAACTATTGGAAGTCATGAACTACCTAACTACCAAAGGAACATGCCCGTGAACAAAAAATGTAGCTTATGTCATTCTGATATAGCATCTAATGGACTTCAATAAGTAACTTCAGGCAACCATACATGTAAATACTGTACTGAGTGCAAAAACAAAGGTTGAACAGACGGAACTGTCCTCAAAGAACTTATATTATGTAAAGACAAAAATCAAGACCTTAAAAATTGAGTTTTGTCTAATTTAAATTAAGGGAACTTTCAGAAAATGGTTAATTATTCTTTTATTTAATATTATAGACAGAGTAGCATGTGGATATCTATTTTCAGTCTAAAATTTAGCACTCAGTTTAACTTCAAATAGTTCAATTCCAAATTCCTTACCTTATTTTTACTTACAAGTGCATCACACTTTCTAAAACAAATTCTTATTATCTTTTTAACATCAAAAGTATATTTATGTTTGTTCTTTGAAGATAATCACAAAACATATTAAACCTATAATTCTCACCAAAGTTAAATAACAAAGGATGTTTTACAGGGCCAGGAGTTACATCTTATTAACTGATCATAAATCATTGCTTGCTATTTGTATGCTAATTCTGAAAAAGGCTAAGAAAAAAAATCTCAGATCCTTTGTTCAAAAAGTATGCCTGGTACTGAATCTTGTCAAAATAACTTCCAGCTTTGTGGAAGCATAAAAGGAAGAAGCTGTTTCGTATTAGATCATTCAGGACTTAACTTGTCACACTTGCAGAGTAAGCAAGATATTTAAAAAAAATCAAAGGTCAGATGTCATACTTTCCTGGTCAAGCAATGACTTGTTTTAAGATTCCCTTGTTACAATTTGTTAGAGCATTGTGGCTTTCAATTTTCTACTAAAAATTAACCCATTATTCATGAAATGGTTTAGATAAGTAAACAACATTTATTTTAATTTAGAGTGAATTCCATGGTATTTAAATATAGACTTACCCCATTTTACGTAATAGGCCTGCTCCTGAAAAATTGTCCAAACGTCAAATATTTGTGACGTATATATCGTAACTTCACCAGGAGTCTTTATGTAAAAGAATAATATCTAAACTACACACACACATGCTTATATAATACAAAAAAAAAAAATCATTTACCCTTAATGTTATATGCTTTTAGATATTAACTTTATTCTTTAATATATTTCAGTGCTTCTGAAATTTCTAAATAAGATAATACACAACTTTTGAAGTTCATTATTCCAGCTAAACAAATGAGAATTTAAATTAGGGATATTTCATTTTTTTAATTAATTAATTTGTTTATTGTGCTTTAAGTGAAAGTTTACAAATCAAGTCAGTCTCTCATACAAAAAGCTATACACACCTTGCTATGTACTCCTAGCTGCTCTCCCCCTAATGAGACAGCACATTCCTCCTCTCCTCCCTGTATTCCCCATGTCCATTCAATCAGCTCCTGTTCCCCTCTTCCTTCTCATCTTGCTTCCAGACAGTTGCCCACGTAGTCTCATGTGTCTACTTGAGCCAAGAAGTTCATTCCTCGTCAGTGTCATTATCTATCTTATAGTCCAGATCAATCCCCGTCTGAAGAGTTGGCTTTGGGAATAGTTCCAGTCCTGGGCTAACAAAGGGTCTGGGGACCATGACCTCCAGGGTCCCTCTAGTCTCAGTAAGACCATTAAGCGTGGTCTTTTTACGAGAATTTGAGATCTGCTTTCCACTCCTCTCCTGCTCCATCGGGAATTCTCTCCTGTGTTCCCTCTCAGGGTAGTCATCGGCGGTAGCTGGGCATCACCTAGTTCTTCCAGTCTCAGGCTAATGTAGTCTCTGGTTTATGTGGCCCTTTCTGTCTCTTGGGCTCATCTTTACCATATGTCTTTGGTATTCTTCATTCTTCTTTGCTCCAGGTGGGTTGAGATCAATTGATGCATCTTAGATGGCCGCTTGCTAGCTTTGAAGACCCCAGACAATTCTCACCAAAGTGGGATGCAAAATGTTTTCTTAATACATTTTGCTATGCCAGTTGACCTAGACGTCCCCTGAAACCATGGTCCTTAAAACCCTGTCCCTGCTACTCCAGCCTTCGAAGTGTTCAGTTGTAGTCAGGAAACTGCTTTTGGTTTAGTCCAGTTATGTTGGCCTCTCCTATATTGTATGTTGTCTTTCCCTTTACGTAAAATAGTTCTAGTCTACTATCTAATTAGTGAATACCCCTCTTTCTCCCACCACACCCTCATAATCATCAAAGAGTATTTTCTTCTGTGTTTAAACTTTTTCTAGAGTTCTTGTAATAGTGATCTCATACAATATTTGTCCTTTTGCAACTAATTTCGCTCAGCATAATGCCTTCCAGATTGTTCCATGTTATATTTCATAGATCCATCATTGTTCTTAATCATTGCATAGTATTCCATTATGTGAATATATAAATTATGGATATGTCTTATATAAGAGTTATGAGCCAATGTACAAGTGAACAACAGTTTCATTTCTTCTGTAACATCTGCAAAATTTAACATTGTTAAGGCCAGCTGAAGACAGGTTGATATTTTTCCTCCAAGCAATATCACCATTATTTAGGTTGCTTCCCCCAGAGAAGAGCGATGTTTTTAGATATGTCCATATAGTCGAGTTTTTCTCCAGAGCTAAGAAAGAGCAGAAGCAGCTTGCAGACCATCCAATGATTCCCTTTTTATTACAACTTTCTTTTTCACAGAGTAAATTGTAATTACTAACATTTGCAGTAGCATTTAAAGGAAAACATAAAGCACAATTTCAAGAAACAGGAGATTGGGGGATGTTTTCTAAGATAACCAGTTTTAAGGTAGATAATGGATTTCATTCAACTTGAGCCTTTTTTTTAGACCCTTTCCGCTTTAATGTACTTCCTGAAGATCCCTTCCTTTGGGCATCTGATGGTGTTAATTGCGCTGTTGCCTAAATTGCCCTTAGCAAGAAAATCCTGTGTTTAACTGGTCTATAATCTTCACCAACTTCACGTCTCCACCCAGTATTTGCCTTGAGAAAAAAAATGCTTAGGACCTGGAGAGTTTTTCTCCGCTCCTTACTGAGTTTTGTCCACTCAAAAACTGCACAGATCGTGTACTAGATGATAAGTTCCCAAGCATACCTGTCCTTTTTTCTAATTAGTAAAAGAATTATCCTTGACAATCTCTTCCTGAGCATTCCTTATCGGTTTAGTATTTTATTCTTACTAAATAATTTTTTGGTTTCTCTTAAAAAAATAGGTCTTAAAGAGCCCAAACATTTCTTTTTCTTGTGTCATGCCTGTGTTCATAATATCTTCAAAATAGATTGAGAAAGAGAGTGCTTATTTGCTTTTTTATCATATTTTTACTCTAAAATGCACATACTTCTGATGGGAAATCAAAGCCAAACCCATTGTTGTCAAGTCAGTTCTGACTTATAGCCACCTAGTGGCACAGAGTAGAACTGCCCCACACAGCTTACAAGGAGCAGCTGATGGACTAGAACTGCCAACCTTTTGGTTAGCAGCCATACCTCTTAACCACATTGAGTCAAAGGCAATGGGGTCTCATGGAAAGCTAATAAAAATCATTCATTATTGCATGATTCAAAGATAACCACTAATAAAATTTGCATTGTATGTATCTTTCCTTTTTTTTTTTTTTTGCTTAATTTGTTTTTTTTAAGTCATATTATACATATATTCTCTTAGTCTGTTTTCCTCCAGCAATGTATTGTTAATATCTGCCCATATAAAAAGAATGTTCTACAATGATTTTAATGGAATCATAGTAATAAGGGTGTTTTTAAGGGACTGTACAGTATTCATCATATGCCTGTCTTCAGAGGTAAACAACAACAAAATCCCTAGCAACAAAAAGTATATTGAGATTTTTTGCATTTTTATATATCAAAGCAATTTTTTTTTTTTCCAAATACCTACTATCGGCATCTTACATATCGGAAAAACAAAGATAAGCAAAGAGTCTTTAGACCAATTAAAAGATAGATAAGAGAGTCAAAGATTGCTTTTCTGTGAGCTGGGTAGTACTACGACAGCGATAGGCCTAAGGTGCTCCAGAAGCAGACAGAAGAGCATCTAAGTCAGACTGAGGGTCACCAGTTAAGTGACACTAAAATTGTGAAGGACCAGGGGGAAAGACATTGCAGAATGAAGAAACAGCATAAGCAAAATACTGCTTAGAAACATTAAGAAAGCATTTCACAAACTGGCTCAGTTATAAGAACCAGTTAACGACATTTATTTAACATACAGATTCCCAAGCCCCTGCCCTGGAGGTTCCAATTCAATACGTTTAGGGCCAGGCCAAGAGCTGCATGCTTAACGATGACCAAGAGAAGTTTAGGTATAGACAAGGCTATAAAACATTTCTAGTCCTGCCAGCTGGATAGCCTAGTTGTTTTACAGTATGAAAGGAAGGAAGTGGTCATCAGTAAGGCTTGGAAAGTAGCCAAATAAACACAGAATGAGTGGGTTAAGTTTTGAAGCTTAGTCTGAAAGATAAAGGACTGAATCTGATCTCGCAGATGAGATTAGCATTTTAAAAAGATCACTCCGTGAAAAATGAAGTGCAACATGGGAAGAAAGCTGGTCTTGAGGAAGCTAATGTAGTAGTGTAGGTGAGAAATTAAGAAGACCTTAATCAAAAGAGTGGTAATGAGTGTAGATAGAGGAGAAGAAGAGATATTTAGAAGTAGATGCCACAGATGACTAGCTGTTAGATATAAGTGAGTGTGACCTAGGAAAGCTCCCATGGAAATGAACGGCTGGATAAGAGATGTGTCGTTCATCAAAATACAGCATTCAAGTAGAAGAGCAGGTCTGGGAGAAAGGAGAAAGTTCACTTTTAGATACACTGAATTTTATTGGATATTTCAGTGTGGAATTCAGTCTAAAACTCAAGAGAAAGATTTGACAGGAGGTATAGTTTGTGATATAACAATGGTGGAAGTTAAGGCCCTGCATCTGAATAGAGAAGAGCTATTAAGCCATGGGAAAGCCAACACTTGATGTTCAAGCAGAAAAAAAGGAACCTATAATGGAGGCTTAGAAGGAGTGTAAAAAAAATTTTAAAAAGGAAAGAATAGTGTCGTAGAAATCAAAGGAGGAGAAGGACTTAAGAAGGAGAAAATTGTTCATCAGTCATATCATATGGAAGTCAATAGTGAACGTATCAAAAAACTTTTCAACAAAATTCTGGGATCAAAATCTAGCCATAGTAAGTTGGCAAGCAAATAAGGAGATGAAGGGAGGAGAAGTATAAGCAATAAGTGAATACTATTATTTTAAGGAGCTTGACTACAAAAAAAGCAGGGTAGTAGAGGGACATGGGAAGGTCAAGAGAGATGAACTCAAAAACCAAACCCACTGCTGTCGAGTCTATTCTGACTCATAGCAGCCCTATAGGACAGAGAATAACTGCCCCATAGGGCTTTCAAGGAGTGGTTGGTGGATTGGAACTGAGAAGTTTTGATTAGCAGTTGAACACTTAAATACTGGGCTACCAGGACTACCAAGAGAGAAGAAGGTAGCTATTTATTCTTGTCTCCCCCGAATCCATTCCTTTTGATGATAATTCTAACCTTCCTTTGGGGACCATCCGTTTTTCTGTTTCCAGTGGGCCAGGCCAATCAAATGATTCCCTCCTAGGAGCTAATCTTGAGTGGCAAAACACATGGAGGGAAGGTATTGAATGTGAGTTTGTACATGAAGATGATCACAAAGAGAAGGTCCACAGTTTCATTTTTTAATGGCTCTGAGTCTTCTGCCTCAGGAGGTTTAGGTGTTTAGCGTTTTCTTGTATGCTATGAGTTTTAGCAGTATCTTTCCAATAAATTCTTTTTTTTTTCAATAAGCTACTCTGAGTTAGTTTCTTTCATTTTAGTTAAAGATTCTAATCTGATAAGGTAGTCTTGTTCTATAATTTTCATTTTTGATGAAATAAACCATTGTTCTGCTTTTTTTCTAAGGTAAAAGAGGGGGAGATGACTGATATAATAATGTTGCTGAGTAGACAGGAGGGGATGAAATCCAAGCATCAGGTTGAGGAATGGGCCTTAAGTTGGATACTTCTTCCATCAGGAAGGATGGCTACAGATGCCAATAAGCTTATAAGAGGAAAAGGAAGAGGCAGTTCCCTCATGCACTGGGCAGAATCCTCATCTGCTGAGAGTAAGAAGAGTTGGTAGTAGGAAGGGGATGTGAAAGAAAAGAGAAGAGTCTGGAATAGCTACTGTGGGTTGATCAGACACATACTGACCATAACAGAAAACCCAGTTTAAGTCAGAAAGCAGTGATGTGTAGTGACATGTATTTGCACATCTGTGTGATTTTTCTGCAGAAACTCTCAGCTGCTCATTTCGAGCCAGAGAAAAAGGATGGCTAGATTGACAGATGAAAGTAATACTTTAAGCATGATTTAAGTAGTGGACACCAGTGTCTAGTACTGGTCAGTGGGAAATGTGAAGACAGAAGAGGCTGATTGATTAGGAGAAAATGGAAGACTCAAAACACAAGGGGTCATGAGGTCAAAGAGCAAGCATAGTTCAAGTAAGGTCAAGAAAGTTACCAAAAACAAATAGTGGAGAGAAGCAGATGACTTGCCTAAACATGATGCTTGAATCTGGATCTCCCTACTGACGGAGAATTCACTCCCATCCATCTTCAGAATGCTCTGTCACATAATTCTTCCTGTTTTTCTTTTACCCACAGGCTGGATGACCACTTGGTGGGGCTCTTGTAGAGAGAACATCAGGTTGTTGGTTGAATATTAAGATCCCCTGCAAAACTGAGATTCTATGAAATCATGCAGTTTAGTTTAGTCTAGTCCATTAAGTGGTGGACTTATGATAAACACTTTTTTTTTTTTCATTTTTGTGAGCTATCCATCTCCTATTGCTTTCAATAGAACAATAACATAGCTTCTGGTACTCTGAGCAACCAAGATTTTAGAAGTTTCTTTGACCTTAACATTTGCTAATACTACCAGCTGAAATACTACCAGCTGAAATCCTGGTGGCATAGTGGTTTAAGAGCCCAGGCTGCTAGCCAAAAGGTTGGCAGTTTGAATCCACCAGCCACTCCGTGGAAACCCTATGGGGCAGTTCTACTCTGTCCTATAGGGTCACTATGAGTCGGAATCAACGCTACAGCAATGGGTTTGGTGTTTTTTGTTTATACTTTTTTTTTTTTTTTTTACTAGCCAGTGGTTAACAGCTCAGCTGCTAACCAAAAGGCTGGCAGTTCGAATCCACCAGCCACTCCTTGAAAACTCTAGGGGGCAGTTCTACTCTGTCCTATAGGGTCACTATAAGTCAGCATTGACTCGATATCAATAGGTTTGGTTTTTTTGTTTGTTTTTTCAGTATACTACCAGCATAGACCTAATTCTTTTCTACTCATCCTTCACTCCCTTCCTGCTCTTCCTTCACTAATAGTAGAGAGGATTTTTCATTCTGTTTAAGAGGGAATTTTTTAAAGTGATGTAATTAAGGCACTGCTCCTTTAGGCTTAATCTATTAATAATACCTTCAATCTCTTTTACCTCACAGGTTTAAAATTTTTTCTGACTGTTGCTTGGTGCCACCCCTTTTACTACAGACTTAGAAACAATGATCTCTTTCATAAATTGCCACATACTTTTTTATTCTGTAGCAGCCATGTATTAAAACTGTAAGGCTAATAATTACCAGTACGAAGAGGGACATTATCTGCTGTGATTTCTTATTCAGTTTTACTTTGAAAGTGTCTTAACTGGTTAACATACTTGAATACTATCGACTGTCCCATTGCCATAGACTACTTATTCTCCTATCCTTGGTGTAGTCTGCAAAAGTGTGCTTTTATCTCTGCAAGGAGAGAGTGTGGCTGAATTGCTGCAGGTCCATCACTATGACTGGCAAATCATATGGTTTTATTACAAGGTGTTCATAGTTTCATCTTGGTTTCTGACCTACAGCATGCACTTTCTTCTAATGAAGTGTGAGAAAGGGAAGAAAATATAGTTATAATAATAACATTGCAGGAAAATATTTGTGATACTCCTCACAATTGGCACATAGTGGTTGAAAATTATTAGACTGGAAAACCACTTGTTTGATAAGCTGCAAAGACTTCCTAAAATGGGCAGAAGGTTGGGTGAAAGCTTCTCTGTGGTTCCTTCCAGCTCTGAGAGTTTCTATTCGAAATATCAACTTAATTAAATTATAGTGCCTGTCAACAATCTAAGGAAAAATGTTTGATCGAAGTGTACAATTCAGCCTTATTATCTTAAAGCGGATGCGGCAGAATATAACATTATCAGTGCAAAAAGAAAGTAAGCCACATACCTGCATGATAACAGGAACAGAGAAAAAGGAACTGATTACATAACATGTGAAGATATTCTTCAGTTACCTGAAGATGCATTAAAATCATATTATCTCGGATTTCAATTCTATGATAAAGACAACCATTATGCCCCTTCATTAAAATAAGAGAGAAATGGTTATGGAGGTTTTAAAATTTGACCTATGTCATAGAGTTGAACTAGGAGTAATTCCAGTCTTCTTGATGTCCAGGACAGGGAATGTTCCAATTCTCAAAACTTGCCATTCCATTCAAGGGTTGGACTTGATTTCGTCAGCACCGAGAACTGAGTGCGTCCTTTGGACTCCCGGTCCCTGCACTGAGAATCTACCAGGCCTGAGGAAGATTAACAACAAGGACTTTCCCCCAGAACCGACAGAGAAGGAAAGCATTCCCCAGGAGCTGGCTCCCTGAATTTGGACTTCTAACCTCCTAAACTGTGAGAGGAGCCCTGGTGGCACAGCAGTTAAGTGCTATAACTGCTAACCAAAAGGTCGGCAGTTCCAATCCACCAGCCACTCCTTGGAAACCCTATAGGGCAGTTCTACTCTGTCCAATAGGGTCACTGTGAGTTGGAATCAACTTGACTGCAACAGACAACAGGTTAGCTGGTTGAGAGAATAAATTTGTTTGTTAAAGCCATTCACTTGCTGTAGTTCTGTTATAGTAGCACTAGAAAACTAAGACATGCACTGAGACAGAAACATTATCACTCATGTAACCAAAAGGTTGGCACTCCAAACCTACACAGTGGCTCCATGGGAGAAAGATACGATGATCTGCTTCCATAAAGAATGTCGGCAGAAAACCCTACGGGGCAGTTCTGCTCTGTCACATGCAGTCACTGTGAACCTTAATTGACTTGATGGCACCTAACAACAACAATATTCTGCAAAAATGCATAACCTGGATCTAATCATGAGGAAACACCAGGAAATCTAAATTAATGTACATTCTAACCTGGGGTTAGAAAACCAAAAGGGAAGAACACATTTCATTTCTCAAGCTAAAAGAACTGAAGAAAAAATTCAAACCTCAAGACATAATATTAAAGATTCTGTGGGGAAAATATTGGACGACACAGGAAGCATCAAAATAAGATGGAAAGAATACACAGAGTCACTGTACCAAAAAGAATTGGTTGACATTTAACCATTTCAAGGGGTAGCATATGATCAAGAACTGAGGTACTGAAGGAAGAAATCCAACCTGCACTGAAGGCACTGGTGAAAAACAAGACTCCAAGAATTGATGGAAAAGCAATTGAGATGTTTCAACAAACGGATGCAGTGCTAGAGATGCTCACTCATCTATGCCAAGAAATTTGGAAGACAGCTACCTGGCCAACTGACCAGAAGAGATTGATATTTGTGCCCATTCCAAAGAAAGATGATCCAACAGATTACGGGAATTATTGAACAATTTGTCGTTAATATCACATGCAAGCAAAATTTTGCAAAAGATAATTCAGAAACGGTTGCAGCAGTACATCAACAGGAAACTATCAGAAAGTCAGGCCGAATTCAGAAGAGGACTTGGAATCAGGGGTATTACTGCTGATGTCAGATGGATCCTGGCTGAAAGCAGAGAATACCAGAAAGATGTTTACCTGTGTTTTATTGACTATGAAAAGGCATTTGATAGTGTGGATCATAACGAATTATGGATAACTTGGCAAAGAATGGGAATTCCAGAATACTTAATGGTGTTCATGTGGAACCTGTGTATATACCAAGAGGCAGTCGTTCAAACAGAACAAAGGGATGTTTCGTGGTTTAAAGTAAAGAAAGGTGTGCATGAGGGTTGTATCCTTTTATTATACTTATTCAATTTGTATGATGAGCAAATAACCCAAGAAGCTGGACTATGTGAAGAAGAATGCTGCATCAGGATTGGAGAAAGACTCATTAACAACCTGCAATATGCAGATGACACAACCTTAGTTGCTGAAAGTGAAGAGGACTTGAAGTACTTACTGATGAAGATCAAAGCCTTCAGTATGAATTACACCTCAACATAAAGGAAACAAAAATCCTTACACTGGACCAATAAGCAACAACATGATAAGCAGAGAAATATTGAAATTTTCAATGATTTTATTCTACTTGGATTCACAGTCAACACCCTTGGAAATGGTAGTCAGGAAATCAAATGATTTGCATTGCGCAAACCTGCTGCAAAAGACCTCTTTTAAAGTGTTAAAAGCAAAGATGTCACTTTGAGGACTAAGGTACGCCTGAGATCCCAGCCACAGTATTTTCAATTGCCTCATATACATGTGAAAACTGGACAATGAATAAGGGAGACTGAAGAAGAATTGATGCCTTTGAATTACGGTGTTAGGGAACAATATTAAATATATCATGGACTGCCAGGAGAATGAACAAATCTGTCTTGGAAGATGTACAGCTAAAATGCTCACTAGAAGCGAGGATGGCGAGACTTTGTCTCATGTATTTTGGACATGTTTTCAAGAGGGACCGGTTCCTGGAGAAGGATATCATACCTGGTAAAGCAGAGAATCAGTGAAAAAGAGGAAGACCCTCAACAAGATGAACTGACACAGTGGCTGCAACAACCGGCTCAAGCATAACGATTGTGAGGATGGCGAAGGACCGGGCAGTGTTTTGTTCTTCTGTATACAGGGTCACCATGAGTTGGAACCGACTCAAGGGCACCTAACAACAACGTCTACAAAATAAATGCCCTGAACTCTTAAAAAATATACCAATGTCATGAAATAAAGAGAATGACTGAGGGACACTTCCAGATCAAAGGAGACAAAAGAGAAATAAAAATTAAAAGCAATGTGTGATTCTTTTGGTTCCTGAAACAGAAAAGAAAAAGAAAGCCATAAAAGGCATGATAACAAAATTTTGCAAAATTTTAATAGGCTCTCTTGATTAATATATTGTATCAATGTTAAATTTCCTGATTTTGATAATTTTACTATGTTTTTTTTTTTTATATAAGTGAAGATCCTTATTTGTAGAAAATGCACACTGAAGTATTTAGGAACCAACCCTATAGTACTATGTCTGCAACTTACTCTCAAATGGTTTAGAAAACTATATATATATACAGAAAGAGAGAGAGAAAGATAAATCAAAGTTAAATGTGACAAAATGGTAACAATGGGTGAACCTGGGGGAAGTATACAGGAGTTCCTTGGGCTATTCTTGCAACTTTCCTGTAAGTTTGAAACTATTTCAAAACAAAAAGTTTAAAAAACTAAGCTCTGGCTTAGATGGAATTACACTGAGGGTTCAAAAGACTTACATTCTAGTCTAAATCACTGATTCTTATTAAGTTTCAGTTTTCTTACCTGGAACAAAATGTATAGGATTGTTGTAAGGACTCGCTAAACTAATATGCAAAAGAGGTTTGAAGATTTAAAATAATATACAATTTGCACAGCCTTGTTAGAAATAAGAGTCTGACATATGAAAAAAAAAAAAATACATGGGGTGCTGGATCATGTATAATCTGAGCAGCGGCAGACATATCCAGAGAGGCAGAGGAATGAGTGGAGTAAACTGAAAGAAGGTAGCATTTTAGGCCTTTTTCAGCTACCAACTCCCATATCCCATACTGATTCCCTTCAACAAGCTTTTATTATCTACTGTATGCTAGGCTATGCATTAGGTATTAGCATTGCAAGGACATATATGTTTCGTACCCTCAAGGAAATCAGAGCCTATCGGGGATACGACTACAAAAATAAAAATCTACAATAGGTTCAGTTAAGAAATGTCTACAGAAAGACAAAGAAACCAGTAAATCTGCAAGATATAAGAGAAAATTTCTGACAGGAAGTAATACTTGAACTGAGCCTCAATGAACGATGAGGTCACTTCAAAATAAAAAAAGAGCATTTCAGCAAAGAGAACGATGGTTGAGGAAGGTATGAAAGTACCTCATGTGTTTAGTTTCTTGCCAGTTCTCAGCTTCCTGTGTGAGGGCCTCCCCATATTATCTTTCCTAACCTAACACCCATGATGACATGAGACTTCCTCCCTTTTTATTTCTTCTCTGTCACCAACCTTGAAATTTTAACATATACTCGTATACTGGATGGCCCTCCACAGTAGTGAAGAATGAATGGAACCTCCTGATAAAAGTTCTTTTTTTTTTTAAATGTTGATTCATTTTCTTAACTCTCATTTTGGATTCCAAGAAGGTTATGGAGTTTTTAAAAATGGAGAGGCAGCAAACATCTGCATCCCATGCAGTTCTCTTCCTTGAGTTGGGATTTTTTTTTTCATAGAACATTTTGATTAATGGTGCAAATTAGTCTAATTACTGAGTCAAGCTAAAGCTCTCAGTCATTAGGTCAAAGAATACACATGCTGTGGAAAGAAAAAGAAGCAAGACTCCTCACAAAGCCACTAGAAACTATTTTCGTTACTCATAAGATGATTTGTTTAGTCTCGAAAACAGCAAGATATGCCTCGATTTAGGACAAAAGTGAAACACACCTCTGTGGTTAATAATTTCACTTGCAACGAGGGAGTTTGAAGCCCATAACGGACACACTCCACTGCCTATACAGATAGGTAGAAGTGGAGTTTCGATTTCAATTTTGCTCTCTCTTTCTCTGAAATGATTCTAGCTTCTGCTTTTGAACAAACAGTGACAGTTTCTGATCCCTGTTTCACCGCCAGAGAAGACCAAATTGAGAACTTGTTTTTGAGACAGGAAATGCTGGTGAAACTCCTAGTTCTGTCAGTACTTTCTAAGCAAATTTAGGAACACTGCTTCCATTCTCTCTTGGAGGTCCTCATCAATACAAGACGCTCATTGGAATCTGGAAGCTAGTACAATCCAGACCCTGGGCATCAATAGTCCAATCCTCTGATTTTACGCACGGGAAAAACTAAAATATAGTATTACTGACATTTTGTATACTAGGTAATCTCTGAAAAGTACTCTAATCACCTTGGAAGAATGATAAACTTGAAAGGCAATGCTAGAGCTAACCTACTCCAACTCTCTGCAATATATATATATGGACGAAGAATTACGTGCAGGACACAGGGAATGAAGATGGGCATTCTGGGCCTTTTGTTTTGGAAGATCATCAAAATGCAAACCGTTAGAGCAATTTTAGCACTACGGCCTTTGGCTGTCAGTTTATTATTAAAATAAGTCATATTTTATGCATACAAAAAAATTTGCCTTCTCTTTTGCTCTCTTCACAAATGCAATTTGTCTGAGTAAGATCTCCCTGGACTCAGTTAAATTGGGCCACCTCTGGCTTTTTTGGGTTAGTCTATCACTCTCAGGGCTGCCTTTGATGCGGCGTATTTTAAATGTACTTTACCTATAATGATAATGACAGCAGCTGGCAGCAGGGGAGGCAGCAAGGGAGATTTCTCAAAACTGAGGTTTCACAAATTCCCCAGAGGGAGGTATGCTAACACACAGCCACTTGTGGCCTATATTGCTTTTTCTCCCTTAGGATGAGAGGCTTTAATTAACGCTATTTAAAGTAAACAGTCCCACAGTGCCACAACTTTATATGCCTTTCCCAGGTAAAACAAATCGACACCCAACAAAGGGGGCCCCTCAGAACTACCACTTACCTGTTCCTTGTCAAATAAATATGTAACTGAATAAGTCTTCCTTTCTTGTAATAAAGTGAACTACAGGGGAATAACTCCCATGACAATGAATACAGAGAGAGAAAGCTGCTTTCTTACTTCTGTAAGATCTCGGCAATTGACTACAATTTAATATTTTGTCCATTGCCTGTTTTCCCTCAATATTTTGTGGCATTTCTAATAAATAACCTAAAATTTTTCAGACTAAAAGGGTCTAAGGTATTTTTTCCAGCACTGAAAAATGTTTGCAATTGTACAATTTAACTAATTTTAGTTATAAGATTAATTGAATTTCGAAAGTCCACTTACTATGACAACTTTAGGTATGAGTGTAGAAAGCTGGAGTCCAGATTGTTTACATCTCATGTGGGAGAACAGTTAAGACTCTATAAAAGCTCAACTCTGTATATTGCACTCCAATGTCTGAGCTTGCACCCAGAATTTCAACTTAAAGAATAATTAAGTTGTGTTGGCAGTGGCAGAATTTTTAACAAGGCATTTAATATTGATGAGAAACTTCTAATATAATGATTCAATGCAAAATAGCTCCAGATGAATAATTTTTGCAGAGCAGAGTTTTCCAGAAATAAAGTTGTTCTTAAGTGAGAATGATGTCATAATTAGGCCACATATCAAGGACAATTACCCAACATATGGTCTGCAAAAATTAAGCTCATTATAGGTTTTATGTGATGAGTCACCACAAGTGTAGTAACTGGACAATGTCATCAGTACAAATTTTGAATAGGCATTCCAATTCATAGAAATTTTTGGCACTTTTTAATACATAAAACATTGCAGGATTTTCCCACATCCCACACTTGTTTTTGGTTTGTATGAACCCAGCTCAGAGCTTCTCCAGAATTCTCCTAGGGACAATAGAGCTTCGCTCCACTGTCCTGTGCTATACTTTCTATTTTTTTCTGTTCATCTGACACCATTTGTTTTCTCTCTTCCACATACTCTTCAAATCTTACCTGTTTAAGAGTGATATTAAGGTTTAACCACTAAAACAAACAACAGCCAAAAAAAAAACAAAGCTTTCTTGTCATTTCAGTGGGAGCTTGACCAGGAAGTGAATGAGTTGCCTGAATTCAGTTCAACTTCTTGAACATGTTCAGTGTCTCTCTTTCACCTATTAAAAAAAATAAATAAATAAAAATCCTCAGCGCAATATTTAAGGTTCTCTATTTTTTTTTTATACTCTGCCCTAGCAGCTCTATGCAAACTTTTATTATTTCCAAATCATTTTTTCATAAAACTGCTAAGCAAATTTTAAACTTCTATTAATACTATGTCAATGGATGGTGCAAACGGTTAATGAACTCCACTGATAACCCAAAGGTTGGAGGTTTGAATCCACCCAGAGGCCCCTTGGAAGAAAAGCCAGCGATCTACTTCCCAAAAATCAGCCACTGAAAACCTATGGAACACAGTTCTACTGTGACAGAAACAGGGTCACCATGAGTCGGAATCAACTCCACAGCAACTGTTTTTTTTTTTTTTTTTGATATTATTCCTTCTGCCTCTGCTGCTCTCCTTCCTTCTTTCCTCTTAGCCTAATCATATCCTAGTTCTTCAGCTGTCACTGTACCTTGTAAAAATAATCATTCCTTGGAATTTGAACTCTTATAGCATCCCCTGTATACTAATAATTCATTACATTCTAGGGGCATTTAACTTGTACGCATATGTTCTCTTCCTTGATCTAGGTTCTGAAAAGAAACTATGTCTTAACTTTTTATATTCCTTAGGTTAGAAATGAATTATGTTAAATAAATATTTTTTGTGGCAATGATGATATAGCATCAACTATATCATTTATCCATTAAGTGTAAATAACTGTACTTGTCTTGACATCAAAGCCCAAGGAAATCAATTTGCGACCAGATTGCTAGCCTGTCTCCCAGGGGAGTGCTGCCATTTCAGAGACACAGCAAAGGTCTACTCTATCGGCCAGTGGTAATAGCCAGGTCAGCTTTGATGAGGATAAGTACATATTGTTGAGCCCATGCACAATCTCCATCCCTGCTGTCATGATCACATTTTCCAAAAGCTCTTGAGTAAGCACTGGGGTGGCTGGAAATAGAAGCTGGATAGTAGCCACATAACGGGTCATCTTGTCTACCTGGTGATTGCAAGATTCTGCAGTAAATGACCTTTGGTGGGAATTCACAGGACAAATCCTCACATTCTGTTCTCATTCTAAGAGATATATCTACATATCTCTTCCCCAAATTTCCTTGTCTCTCTTCCTCTAATTCTGAATCCTCTAAGTCCTTGAATATACAGCAACAACCACAAGCCATTGCACATGTGATCCATCTTTGCTCTAGCCATTTTTCCTAGGCAGAGTGGGCACGCAGATATACTGCTTGAAGTTCTGCTCAGTAGGAATATTTCATTTCCTTTCTATCATTCCAGGCCACCCCTGAGTTGGGTCGTAATTATACAGCAATTCCCTTCTATCTGTGCCAGCATATCATTCAGAATCATTTGTAAACTGGGTCTGACTTTCTTCTTCCTCAGTCATCTGGTCAGAGGGAACTCCCCATGAAATCATGGAAATGGGTTGAAGGAAACGTAGCAATGCAATAGGAGTAGATGCCATGAATCTGAACTCCAACTCCTGCAAATTATATATGCAAAATCTGCTTGAATTCAATTTTATACCATTATCACTTTATGATGGAGTGTTAACTGTTCACGCTTAACTTCAGAGCTTTGTGGATCAGGTAACTCCCAGTTCATGACAGTCATCTTAAAGTGCATGGTAATTTGGTACCCCATGATCAGATATTTAATCTCTACCAGCACCAGGTAGCAAGAAAGGTACTATTTCTCAAAAAGAAAATCATTATCTGTGTGGCTTTATTTTAAAATCCTATACACTGTCATTCTCTTATGCAGGTTTGCCAGAGGCTCCATAGTGCAGCTCCAAAAGTCACCGACCTGCTGATTCATATGGCCTAACTGGCAGAATAATTTGTATTGTACCCTGGACTAGTTTCAGAGCCTTCATTTTCTTTGAACCCCATTTAAATTCAGTATATGGGCAAAGCAGATCATTCAAATAAGGCAGGTATTTTGGCTCCAAATTCAAAGAGGCCCATCAAGAAATTAACCTTTTTTCTAATGTCAGTGGTGAAAGATGCATTAATTTAACTTTGTCTTTGGAGGAAATATCTCAATACGTCCCACACCACTGCTAGGTGCCGTCAAGTCTGTTCTGACTTACAGTAACCCTGTGTACAACAGAACAAAACACTGCCAGGTCCTGCACCATCCTCACAATCATTGCTATGCTTGAACCCATTGCTGCAGCCATTGTGTCATCCATCTTGTTGAGGGTCTTCCTCTTTTTTGCTGACCCTCTACTTTACCAAGTATGATGCCCTTCTCTAGGGACTGGTCCCTCCTGATAACAAATCCAAAGTATGTGAGATGAAGTATCACTATCCTTGCTTCTAAGGAACATTCTAGCTATACTTCTTCCAAGACAGATTTGTTCACTCTTCAGGAAGTTCATGGTATATTCAATATTCTTTGCCAACACCATAATTCAGAGGCATGAGTTCTTCTTTAGTCTTCCTTATTCATTCTCCAGCCTTCACATGCATATGATGCAATTGAAAATACCATGGCTTGAGTCAGGTGCACCTTAGTCCTCAAGGTGACATCTTTGCTTTTTCACACTCTAAAGAGGTCATTTACAGCAGATTTGTCCAATGCAATATGTTGTTTGATTTCTCGACTGCTATTTCCATGGGCATTGATTGCAGATCCAAACGAAATGAAATAATGAAATCCCTGACAACTTCAATATTTTCTCTGTTTATCATGATCTTGCTTATTGGCCCAGTGTGAGGATTTCTGTTTTCTTTATGTTGAGGGGTAATTCATACTGAGTCCTGTAGTCTTTAATCTTCATAAGTAAGTGCTTCAAGTCCTCTTCGCTTTCAGCAAGCAAGGTTGTATTATCTGCATATCACAGGTTGTTAATGAGTCCTCCTCCAATCCTGATGCCAAGTTCTTCTTCATATAATCCAGCTTCTCAGATTATTTGTTCAGCATACAGATTGAATAAATGTGGTAAAAGGATACAACCCTGATGCACACCTTTCCTAATTTTAAACTACATAGCATCCCCTTCATCTGTTCAAGCCACTGCCTCTTGGTCTATGTACAGGTTCCTCATGAGCATAATTAAATGTTCTGGAATGCCCATTCTTCATAATATTATCCATAATTTGTTATGGTCCACACAGTCGAATGCCTTTGCGTAGTCAACAAAGCACAGGTAAACATCTTTCTGGTAATCTTTGCTTTCACCTAAGATCCGTCAGGAATGATATCCCTCATTCCATGTCCTCTTCTGAATCTGGCTTGAATTTCTGACAGTTCTCTGCTGATGTACTGCTGCAATCATTTTTTAATTATCTTCAGCATACTTTTACTTGCACGTGATATTAATGATATTGTTTAATAACTTCTGCATTCTGTTGGATCACCTTTTTTTGGAATAGGCATAAATATCAATCTCTTCCAGTGGGTTGGCCAGGTAGCTGTCTTCCAGATTTCTTGGCATAGACCACACACCACTAACACCCTAGAAACTTCCAAGTTTTCGAGGGGGGTTATCTCTTACTTTCTCACGCATGTATCTTACCAAGGCTTCCACGGTGTTTGCTGCTTCCTGATTGACAGATTTAATTAGCCTAATTTCATAGATTATATAGCCTCCTTTATGACAGAGAGCCCTAGACCTGAAAGTGACAGCAAATATGTTCTATTGTCCTGATCATGTGAAAGCAAATTGCTTCTTGTTTGGTATAGAGAGAATAACGCATTTGCCAGAGCAATAGCTGTGTAATAGGTGTCAGACATTGAATGGTTTTGCTCCAGTAAAGATACTATACCTACAAAAGCAGCAACATTTAGGGTCACTACCTGATAGAGGTTATAAAAATCCTCTATCACTCTCTAAAACCCCACTATCATCTGTGCAGGCCAAATCAACACTCTTGAATCTCTCATGACTTCAGGGTGACATTAATATCCACAGTCTCTCTCAAGGATGCAGTATTACTTTTGATTTAAAATTTTGGCTGAGTAGAGCATTCCAGGAATTTGCAATGGTCTTTCCTATCACATTAGCCAGAGAGCCTATGTGAAGAGTTTGCTGTTTTGCAAGTATGTCCACTTCAACTATAAACTCAGGAACAAAGAGAATTAACTCAGGGCTGTGCGTGTGAACCCACTGGGCCCACTATGAGCAGGAATCTGGCCGAAGTTCCATTTATCATCTTACCTCTAGAAATCCCCACGCCTAGCTAAGTTGGGCTCCTCCAACCCATTAATCTCAGTAAATTTCTATTGCATCATCCTATATATTTTCTTAGTTACCTATCACAAGCCGTAATCATTTTATTCACTTAATATGCTTATTATGTCTCCCCCATAATATTGTAAGCTCCCTAAGGAATGGGGACTATGTCTATCTTTTTCATTAGCGTACTTTCAATGACTAATGCAGCGTTTGGCAAGTAATTATGAGAAGAAGGAAGGAAGGGTGAATCTTGAAGGAGAGATCAAAGATTATTCTGAGAATTCTAGCTGAAGACACTGAGTAATTGTTAATGATTTAAATGGAAAAACAAAACACAGGAGACTGAGAAAGTTTAAGTGAGAAGTTTCAATAATTTTGAGAAATCTGCTGGGAATCCATGTAAAGACAAATAAAGGAAGCTGGAGACTTGAATCTACATCTCAGCAGAGTAGGAAGGACTAGGGGTAAAGATTTCTAAATAATCAATATACACTCAGTAGTTGAAGTCTTGGGGGTGACATTACCTAGGGAGAGCACATAGATGGCTAAGGTTAGAACCTTAATAAGGACACCAGCAATTAAGGGCTGGAGGAAGAGTAGCCACTGAAAACACCCCAGTGGTCAGAGAGATAGAAGGAATTAAGAAATTCCAGTGAAAATAAACCAAACCAAGGCAGTTGCAGTCGAATTGATTCCAACTTATGGTGACTTCATGTGTGCCAGAGTTGAACTGTGCTCCGTAGGGTTTTTATGGTTTATTTTTCAGAAGTAGACCACCAGGCCTTTCTTATGAGACACCTCTGGGAGGACTCTGCCTGTCAATCTTTTGGTTAGCAGCTGAGCGCGTTAACCATTCGCACCATCCAGTGACTCCTCGGGAAGCATACTCACTGCCATTAAGTCGATTCTGATGCATAGCAACCCTATAGGACAGAGCAGACCTGCCCCATAGGGTTTCCAAGGCTGTAACCTTTACAGAAGAAGACTGCCACGTCTTTCTCTCATGGAGCAGCTGGTGAGTTCAAACCGCCAACTTTTGGTTAGCAGCCATGTGCTTAACCACTGCACCACCAGGGCTCCTCCAGGAGAGTATCAACCAAAAAAAAAAAAAAAAAAAATCCAATTGCTGTCCAGTGCAATCTGACTCATAGCAACCTTACAGGACAGAGTAGACCTGTCCAAAGGGTTTCCAAGGAGCGGCTGGTAAATTCAAACTGCTGCCTTTTGGGGGGGGGAGGGGGCGGGGGGTAGCAGCCATAGCACATTGTAGCTCTCAACCACTGCACCACCAGGGCTCCCCAGAAGAGACAGTGCCATAAAAATCCATTGAAATAGTAAATGTAAAATTGTTTTGTAACTGGTTCAGTGCCACACAGAAGATCTATGTTATTATCAACATAATGTTGGAGAGTACACTTTTGTGGTAGAAAAAGCATGACCTAGAGACATTGTGACCTAAGTTGGGTCTTGGTAACACTACTAAGTCATGCTGAAGAGCAAACCTTTTAGTACTGCATTATAGATTGAATTGTGTTGCCCCCAAAAATGTGTATTGTAAATTCTAACCCCTACTCCTGTGGGTGTAAAACTATTTGGGAATACGGTATTCTTTTTTATGTTAATGAGACCATGTCAGTATGAAAAAAACAACCCAGTGCCGTTGAGTCAATTCAGTATAGGGCATGTTTTAAACCACTTTTGAGATATAAAAGATTATAAACAGCAGCAAGCAAGCATGGTGGGGGAAAGATAGATAACCATGTAGAGCTTTCCCAGGAATTTCATCAAGAATGCTAGAGAAGCTTAGACAAGGATTTTCCCCCAGAGCAGACGAAGAAAGCCTTCCACTAGAGCCAGCACCCTGAATTTGGACTTTTAGCCTCCTAAACTGTGAGAAAATGAATCTTTCACAGTTCGTTAAAGCCACCCGCTTGTGGTATTTCTCTTATGTAGTACCAGTAGATAACTAAGACACAAGGCATTTCAGGCCTTTCAAAATCTGACCCCAGCTGCCTTTCTTCTTTCATCTTTCACCATCGTATAGCTCCACACCACAGTTCGCTCCAAATCCCTGGAAATGCCATCCATACTCATATATCTCTGCATATTGTCCTTTTTACTGGGAACATCTGTCCTCTGCAGATATCCACAAGGTGAAGTATCACAGAGGTCTCTGAAGGCTTTCCTGACCCTCCCCCTCTCAAGAAAGAATTAGTTATATTCAGCTTTGTTTATTCCCCTAGTAAAACATGTACTCTTGTTGTTTACATAATGGTTTCCTGCACTAGACTAGCCTGTTGCCATCTAGTGGATTCTGATTCATAACAACCCCATAGAACAGAGTAGAACTGCCCCAATGGTTTCAACGGACAGTTGGTGCATTCAAAAAGCCAACCTTTTTGGTTAGCAGCCAAGCTCTTAACCACTGTGCTGTATGTATCACCCCAGAAATTAGTATCTAGAAATGATTTTAAAAAATGTGCTATTTTTTTAAAAACAAATTTGGCCGTTTTATCTCAATTTATAAAGTGAAAATGTTTCTAAATGTGCTGGACAATAAGAATCAGCTGAAATGTTTAAAATGCAGATTCCAGAGTCTTGCCCATAGATTATGATTTCAAGGCCCCAGGAATTCCTTTTTGAAATGAGCTTACTGGGTGACTCTTATAATACTTATGCTTAAATGTCACTATGTTATCTTACTTCTAGGACCCTATTCCTGCTCAAATATGTCATTCCCACCCCCATATTCTCATATGGAATAGAAGAGAATAAAATATGGGGCAAAGGCAAAGGGCGTGTTTAAAGATGACTAGTTAGAGTTTGGGTAACTGATACTCATTCCCTTTCCTTTAATCCTCACTCTAAAAGTCAGTTTTGAAATTATAAGACAGGCAAACAAAAGTGGAAATATCACTGTGGTACCAAGAAAGTTGAGAGGAGAAACTGTTTCAATGCATATGTAAATTATACAAATAGCTTTGACAAATTTCAATTAACAATAAAAATAACACCTTATACTCATATAAAGTTTAAAACTTGCAAACTACTTCCACCTTCGTTGTTGGTTTTATATTTTATGACAACCCTGTAACCTTGGCAGAGAAGAGCAGGGTAGGCAGGACAGCAATTGTTATTCTCCCCTTTTTATACAAATATTTTGGAGTGACAATATAAGAAAAATAGAGTGATTCGTATAGAAAAAGGCTATGATATTTTATGCATTTGAAAGCTGTAAAATTCTCAAACCATGTATACCTAGGCAAGGCGTCATTAGGATTTGTTGGAAAGATAAATTATCCAGACATTCCAAGGCCACCAAACTCTTTTTCCCATCACCACTAGAGAGCTATTTAGAAAATTGCCACAAAGGCTCCCTTGATTCTGTTTCAGAATCCAATCCTGGATCCCACATTGCATTTAGTAGCTCTATCTCCTTATTCCCCTCTAATCTGTAACAGTTATTCTGTTTTTCGCTGTCTTTCATGACCTTGACACATTGGAAGAGTTCTCGTCAGTTATTTTGCCCAGTGTTTCTCAGCTTGTGTTTGTCTGATGTTTTCTCCTGTTTAAATTGAGGTGATGAGATTTTGGCGAAAATACTGCAGAAATGATGTTGTGTCCTTCTCAGTGCAGAATATCAGGAGAAATGGTGATAATGGTGGTCTGACAAGTCTCCCATGTAAAGTCCTCATAATTAATAACTATCTTAAGGGAGGCAATATGAGACTATGCAAACTTCCTGTTTCTTCTCAAACTTTTGCCCACTAATTTTAGCATCCTTCAATGTAGTTTATCTATGACATTTATCACTATGGCGTTTGCCTAATAGAGATTTTTTTATTTTCCTCATTTCTTATATATTTATTTATTGAGATTCTTCTCTAAGAAGGAGCTATTCCTTCTCCCTCAATTATTTATTTATTCAATTATGCCCATCCATTTTGCTCCTGTGTTCCTCTGTTTGCCTTCCTTGCCAGGCCACTAGGAATTCATCAAAGCAACAGAATAAAAGTAAATACCATTTAAAAAAGAGAGCTCATAGAGCATTTTCAAAATTTTCCAAATTATCCTGTGAAGCACGGTGGGCTAGCCAAATAACAAAAAAAAAATTAGATTAAAATGGAAGAAGTACAGCCAGAATGCTCCTTAGAAATGAGGATGGTGAGACATGGTCTAACGTACTTTGGACATGTTATCGGGGGAACCAGTCCCTGGAGAAGGACATCATGTTGGTACAGTAGAGGGTCAGTGAACAAGAGGAAGACCCTCCACAAGATGGATTGACACAGCAGCTGCAACAACGGACTCAAACTTAGCAACAACTGTGAGGATGGCGCAGGGCTGGGCAGTGTTTTGTTCTGTTGTACATAAGGTTGCTGTGAGTCAGAACCTACTCGACGGCACCTAACAACAAGATCAGACACAAAAACCTCATTGATCAAACAGCATGAATCCATAAGAAACAGACTGACTACAAAGACAAAAAGACAAAAGTCCTCACTGACTGTGTGGTGTCTTACAGAAAAAACTGAGCCAATGCGTTTTGCTAACTAATGCTCATTTTGTTCCTCTCTGACACTTAGTGGGTAAAGTTTCTAAATTAAAACAAGAAATGAACTGCATTACTTGAAAATGTTTGTTAATGTTTATTTTGATTTGAGGCTTTTCCACCAACCAGGACACTATTAATTTTCAGAGAAAAACCCAAACCAAACCCATTGCCCTCGAGTGGATTTCAACTCATTAGGGGCCCTATAGGACAGAGTAGACCTGCCCCAATAGGGTTGCCAAGGCTGTAAATCTTCACTGAAGCTCACTGCCACATCTTTCTCCACAGAGCAGCTGTTGGGTTCAAACCATGGACCTTTTGTTAGCAACCAAGCTCTTAACCACTGTGCCACCAGGGCTCCAATTTTCAGAGAACAACCCAGTAAATAAGTAGTTGGGATTAGAGTGTGAATATTGATACCATCAAATGTTTCTGCCTTAAGAAAAATTGTCTCCATATCTATATCAATAAGACATTTTGTGAAATAGGTTGTTTTTGCGGCAGATTGGTATACGACAAATCAAAAGAATTTGTTTGCATGTAACGGGAATAGGCATTGACTCTAGGAATGAGCCACACTTTCTTGGGTGGCCTAACAACAAGTTGCCAAACAAGCTTAGACCTGATTTTCCCATCTATGAAATGATAATCGTTTTTACCTACCTCATTAAGAGATGTCAGGCATTAATTAATGTTCATAATGGGCTTTAGATCTGTGATTAAAAGCTGTTATCCTGAGCCATTCAACCATTGAGGAGCAGTAAACAAATCAGGGAAGATGTAGTTCATGAAAAGTGAAGAGAGAGGAGTTAGACAGGTGTAGGAAATAGGGGCTGCACAAGAATTCTCTTTTGATGTATAGGTATTAATTTTTTTTTTTTTTCCTTCACAGAATTATGTAGTCCACCTCCCTGAAGTCCCAGTAAGGAAGCTATTATTCTTTCCAACCATAAACCTTCTTGTGACACAAAACTTTTTGACATTTCAGGAAATCCTATGGATCCCTTCTCATAATAACTTTTTTAAATGCATTAAAAAATAAGAAGTATTAGAGGAGCAACCAATTTTATGAAGACACAGAGATTGAAATGTTTTTTTAAAAATTTAATTTTATAGTAACATATGTACTTCTTTATTGATAAATTAAATAAGATCTAATGGCAGTCTGATAACTACCATAATCTCCATCTAGTGATGGTTGTAAACATTTCAAGATACGCAACAACTCCAATGTTACATGAAAATATCTGTACTTTCTATTGGAGACAAGGTTAGAGGAACTGCTGTTATTACTGTGGATTGTTGCCTGTTGTGTTATGTGCCATTGAGTCGATTCTGACTCAGCAATGCTATATGATGGAGTAGAACTGCTCCCTAGGATTTTCTAGGCTGAAATCTTTATGGGGGTAGATCTCTAGGTCTTTCCTTCCATGGACCTGCTGGTGGGTTCAAACCACCAACCTTTCAGTTAGCAGCCGAGCTCTTAACCATTGCACCACCAGGGCTCCTTCATTTGTTGCCTACAGTTATAATATTTTTTTTCCCATCCAAGCTCATGGATCTTCTAAATGTTATATACAGTCTCCTTGGGGGTATTTGGATTTCAGATTAAGAAATTCTGTTCTATATCAATCCTGGAACCCATCAGGTGTGAGTGTGAGCAGATGACGACAGGAATGGGGTGTTTATAAAAAACACAAATCTCTTGACCTTTTCCAAGACCTGCTGAATCAAAATTAGGGTTGGAAAATGGCTGTGAATCTGTATTTTTAACAAGCATCCAGGTGACTGATAAACACACTAAAGTTTGAGAGTTGATTACCTCAGTGTTGTCGTTAGGTGCCATCGAGTCAGTTCCAGCTCATAGCAACCCTATGTACAATAGTCCTGCACCATTCTCACAATCGTTGCTTTGTTTGAGCCCATTGCTGCAGCCACTGTGTCAATGCTTCTTGTTGAGGGTCTCCCTCTTCTTCACTGACCCTCTACTTCACCAATCATCTTCAATTAAATCATAGTTATTAAGCCAAAGATTCTCAGATATTGATTTGAGACTATAATACAATAGGTCTGGAGAGGGCCTAGAAAGTTTGATTTTGTTTAACAAGCACTTCAAATAACTATGATGACTGCATCCTAACCTCATTATGAGAAGTATTTCTAAGTAAAGACACTGAAAGTCAAAGTACAAAATCTGGCTATAATGAGAGGAGTTGATGAGGAGCTTTGCATGAGAATCATCACAACAATATTGCACTCACTTTCCTTTCTGACCCTTTATCATTTCCCCCCAAAAAATCTTTACAAAGAACAATCAAACATGGAATTAATGCATTATATCACAAAAGACACAAAAAGAAAGAGACATTCCCTCTGCCCATTTTTAACATCATGCTTTAAACTGGCAGGCAAAAATTACATTCGTCATCAACACGAAAAGCAGTAATTATATAGTAATGGGGCTGAAGAAGATCCAGAGATCATCTTGAGCTTTGAACTACTACTTTTTTTTCTTCTGTCTCCCAAGTCTTTATTCCCATCCCAGAACTCTCTGTAATTTGAGTTCAGACCAGTATATCCAACTACCATCTATTCCTGGATACCACAGACAATTCAGACACTACAAACAAAAACTGCACTTTTTACATTCTTCCATAGAAATAGTTTCTTATGATGACTTGTTTTAGATCTCCAGCAGCAGCCTAGTGTTCCCTGAGTTCACATTTTTGGAGTGTTAATCTCCAGTGGGAGTTCCAGCAGCACAGTGGTTAAAAGCTCAGCTGCTAACCAAAAGATCAGCAGCTTGAATCCACCAGCCACTCCTTGGAAGCCCTATGGGGCAGTTCTAGTCTGTTCTATAGGGTCGTTATGAGTCAGAATCAACTCAACGGCAGTGGGTTTGGTTTTAGTTTTTGAATTTCCAGTGTGGCCGGTGTTGTAAGATGGACAGAGTGATTAGAAGGGTCCTCTTGATACAGCTCCCATGTCCCAAACTAACTCCGCCAACAAAACTGCAGCCCTGAGAAGATTTAGGAGTTTATAGCTTATCTCAGCTCAGCAGTAGGTCTCTGAAGGAAATGTCTCTCACTTTTATGATTCATTTTTCCTTGTATTCACATTTTCTTGAACTTTCTCCATTCAAGTAGTAAGAGTTTGAGGTCTAAATTTAGGGAATAGTTCCTGGAGAAAGGTCACTCAGTCTGCCTCTGACCTAGACAAGAGGAGTCCTTGGGGACTGCATGGTTCTAAAGGAATCATAAATAGGCTACATTGGGGTTGGAGGCCAAAGTTCAATTTAGTAACATATGATGCAGAATTTAGAATTCTGACCACCAACATCTGGCATTGTTAAGCTGACCAAAAGGAGTACATGGCTAAGGTTTGGGAGGTAAGGTTACACAGGAACCTCAAACTTTAAGGACTACTGCACTTTTTAAGGATAAATCCCCATGAGTAAAGTAAGGCCCCTATATGTCCTCCAATGGCACATTTCTGGTTCTTTCCTTTGAAAAGCTCTGTTTAAAGTCCCTTGAATACATGTGGTATTTCATCTGTCTTTTCTTCACTCGAGTCTTCTCTAAGAAACTTTTTTTCCTTTGTGGCTAAGTGGTAGATAGCCCAGGGATCCTGTTAATTGGTAAGAATGTATCTCCTTTTCTTCCTTCTCTTCCATTCTTAAATCTTGTTTCTTTAAAAGATTGCATCGGGGAAAAGGTCAAAGAGAAGATCGTTTGACTTGGATTTCAGAAAAAATGTATTTTTGCTTGTGATGTAATTTTGCTTGGGGTAGCTCTTCTAGCCTCTTCTTAACATCTGTAAGTCATTAAGAGCAAAGATTAGTATGTGGACTTATGAGAAAGTGACCAAGATGACAAACAGCTTGCTTTTAGTTTAGGCCAAGGATGGTGTCTTAGTTATTTAGTGCTGCTAAAACAGAAATACCACAAGTGGATAGCTTTAACAAACAGAATTTATTCTCTCACAGTCTAATAGGCTAGAAGTCCAAATTCAGAGCACCAGCTTCAGGGCAAGGATTTCTCTCTCTATCATCTCTGGAGGGAGGTCCTTGTCATCAATCTTCCCCTGGTCTAGGAGCTTCTCAGTGCAGGCACGCCAGGTCCAAAGGACACTCCCTTCTCCTGGCACTACTTTCTTGGTGATATGAGGTCCTTCCTTCTCTCTGCTTGCTTCTCTCTTTCATATCTCAAAAGAGATTGAGTTAAGATAAAATCTAATCTTATAGATTGAATCGAGCCTCATTAACATAACTGTACCTAACCCTGCCTCATTAACATCATAGAGGTAGAATTTACAACACATAGGGAAATCACATCAGACGACAAAGTGGTAGACAATCACACAATACTGGGGATCATGGTCTAGCCAAGCTGACACATATTTTGGGGGGATACAATTCAATGCATAATAGACAGGAAATAGTTTTCATCTCATATACAAGTTCCAACTTCGTGGAGAACTCTGTTGTGACAGATGCTGAGAAGTCTCTAGGCTTTGTGAGAAAGTGTGCCTTAATCAATTAACAATGCCAGCCATTGGCTTGGAAAACAAAGAGAAATAAGGCTACATATTTGCTGACCATTGTTTCTCGACATATGTTGTTGTTAGGTGCCATCCAGTTGGTTTCGACTCACAGTGACCCTATGTAAAACAGAACAAAACACTACCAGGTCCTGGGCCATCCTCACAATCATTGTTATCCTTGAGCCCATTATTGCAGCCACTATGTCAATCCACCTCCTTGAGGGTCTTCCTCTTTTTCACTGACCCTCTACTTTACCAAGCATGATGTCCTTCTCCAGGGACTCGTCCCTCCTGATAAAATGTCCAAAGTATGTGAGACCATCGTTTCTCAACATACAGTCTGTAGGTTCCTGATGGATTTCGAGAGTCTGCCTGGTACCTGAGGCAGGGTGAGCTGATTAAAAAACTATAAGTAAGGACAACTATTGATAACCTATGGAAGAATCAGTTAAATATTGTATTCTTAGAGTGGCATATAATTTAGGAACCAGACTGAAAAGTGAAAGGGTGTACTGTTACTAATTGTTCTGGCACAACTGGAACACAGTTTTTCTATCCTGGGTAATTATACAATTACCTTATATTCATAAGCAGAATTCAGTCTATTATGAACCTGAGGACTATATGTTAGTATACAGTAAGTAGTTTGGCTCCTACGCATGCTTATAAAGGTTGAAAAGTTCTTACTGTACCCTAGGATATAAGAATTCTAGAAAATTTTCTGAATCTTTGTTATCAGTGCATCAATATTGTTGTGACTATCTTGAGTTGGTTGTGAAATTACTTTTACTTTTCTGATTATCTTGTCCTTATGTGGTTGTTGCTATGTAATCATTTTGATTGTTTTCTCTCCCTCCAACTCTTTGTTATCTTGAAGATGTTTTCCCTCTGGAAAGGGCCAGTTGGTGGTGTAGGTGAGTGGCAAGGTGTTGAGGCCCTTCTAAATTAAAACAAAAAAATTAGGACTATTAGCTTAAGCCCTGGAGCCCTGGTGGTGGAGTTGATAAGAGCTCAGCTAGTGAGGCCCTGATAAGTAAAGCATTATTGGAGAAGAAGAACAAAGTGGGAGGCCTCCCACTGATAGATTTTAGAACTTATTATATAGCCATGGTAGTCAAAACAGCCTGGTACTTGTAAAACAACAGACACACAGACCAATGGAAAAGAATTGAGAACCTATGAGCAGCTGATATTTGACAAAGGGCCAGAAGTCTGTTAAATGGGCAAAAGACAGCCCCTTCAACAAATGGTGCTTGCATAACTTGATGACCACCTGCAAAAAAATGAAACAAGATCCATACCTCACACCATACAAAAAACTAACACAAAATGGATCAAAGACCTAAATATAAAATCTAAGATAATAAAAATCATGGAAGAAAAAATAGGATCAATGCTAGAGGCCCTAATACACAGCATTAACAGGATCCAAGTTGTAACTAATGATGCACAAACACAGAAGAGAAACTAGATAACTGAGAGTTCCTGAAAATTAAACACGTACGCTCATCAAAAGACTTCATCAAAAGAGTAAAAAGAACCTACAGACTGGGAAAAAAAATTTGGCTGTGACATATCTGACAAGGGTCTAATCTCTAAAATCTTCAAATACTTTAGTACCTCAATAACAAAAAGACAAATAACCCAAATAAAAAATAGGCAAAGGATATGAACAAACATTTAACCGAAGAAGACATTCAGGCAGCCAACAGACACATAAGGAAATGCTCATGATCTTTAGTCATTAGAGAAATGCAAATTAAAACTACAATGAGATATCATCACACCACAACAATACTGGCACTAAGTCAAAAAACACAAAATAACAAATGTTGGAGAGGTTTCGGGGAGATTGGAACTCTTATAACACTGCTGATGGGAACGTGAAATGGTGTAACTACTTTGAAAAACAATATGGTTCCTTAAAAAGCTAGAAATAGAAATACCATACAACCCAGCAGTCCCACTCCTAGGAATACACCCTAGAGAAAGAAGAGCTGTCACACAAATAGACATATGCACACCCATGTTCATTGCAGCTTTATTAACAATAGCAAAAAGATGGAAATAACCTAGGTGCCCATCAACAGATAAATAGATAAACAAATTATGGTACATATACACGATGGAATACTACTCAATGATAAAGAACAACGGTGACTCTCACAACATGGATGGATCTGGAGGGCATTATGCTGAGTAAAATAAGTCAATCACAGAAAGACAAACACTGTTTAAGACCGCTATTATAAAAACTCAAGAAAAGGCTTACACACAGAAAGAAACTATCTTTGATGGTTACTAGGGAGAGGAGGGGTAAGGAGGGAAAAACACTAACTAGACAATGGATAAGCAGTAACTTTTGCGAAGGATAAGACAGTACACAATGCTGGGGAAGCCAGAATAACTTGACTAAGACAAATTCACAGAAGCTTCATAGACACATCCAAACTCCCATAGAGATCAAGTTACTGGGCTAAGGACTGGGAACCATGGTCTCAGGGATATCCAGCTCAATTGGCATAACATAGTTTATAAGGAAGATGTTCTATATCCTATTTTGGTGAGTAGCATCTGGGGTCTCAAAAGCTTGGTAAAAGCTAAGGTACATCTACTGGTCTCAACCTGTCTGGAGCAAGGGAGACTGAAGAAAACCAAAGACACGAGGGAAAGATTAATCCAAAGGACTAAAGGAACACGACTACCACAGCCTCCACCAGACTGAGTCCAGCACAACTAGATGGTGCCTGGCTGCCACCACTGACTACTCTGATGGAGATCACAATACAGGGTCCCAGACAGAGCTGGAGAAAAATGTAGAACAAAATTCTAACTCACAAAAAAGACCAGACTTACTGGTCTGACAGAGACTGGAGAAACTGGGAAGTATGGCCCCTGGGCACACTTTTAACTCAGTACTGTAGTCACTCCTTAGGGTCACCCTTCAGCCAAAGACTAAACAAACAACAATGAAAACCCATTGCCGTCAAGTTGATTCCACCTCACAGCAATCCTATAGGCCAGAGTAGAACTGCCCCACAGTTTCCAGGGATCATCTGGTGGATTTGAACTGCCGACATTTTAGTTAGCAGCCATAGCTCTTAACCACAGGGTTTCCAGCCAAAGACTAGACAGGCCCATAAAACAAATAATACGTGTAAAAAAAAAAAAAAAATTTTTCTTTTTTTTCTGTAGCTCAATCATATATATGAGACTAAATGGGCATGCCAGCCCAGGGGCAAGGACAAGAAGGCAGGAGAGGACAGGAAGCTGAATGAATGGAAGTGCAGAACCCAAGGTCTAGAAGGGGAGAGTGCTGACACATCGTGGGGTCGGCAACCAATGTCTCAAAATAATGTGTATTTGTTTTTAATGAGAAACTAATTTGCTCTGTAAACCTTCACCTAAAGCAAATATATATATATATATAGGAAGTCAGCACAACAGGACCAAAGTAAAGCATAGAAATTTCCCTGACACATCTTGAGGGACCAAGTTGCTGGGGCTGAGGGCTGGGGACCATAGTCTCGGGAGACATCTAGGTCAACTGGCACAACAACATAGTTCATAAAGAAAATGTTCTATGTTCCACTTTGGTAAATAGCTTCTGGGATCTTAAAAACTTGTGAGCAGCCGTCTGAGATACATCTTTTGGTCCCATCCCATCTGGAGCAAAGGAGAATGAAGAAAGCCAAAGACACAAGGAGAATATTAGCCCAAAGGACTAAAGGACCATATGAGCCAGAGACTCCACCAGCTGGAGCCCAGAAGAACTAGATGTTGCCCAGCTACTACCACCAACTGCTCTGACAGGAATCACAACAGGGAGTTCCAGACAGAATGGGAGAAAAATGTAGAGCTGAATTCAAATTCACAAGAAAAGACCAGACTTACTGGGTCTGACAAAGGCTAGAGGAATCTGAGAGTATGGCCCCCTGACACTCCACTAACTCAGAACTGAAGCCACTCCTGAAGCCCACTTTTCACACAAAGATTAGGCAGGCCAATAAAATAAAAATTAACACATGTGAGGAACATTTTTCTTATTTCAATCAAATGTACAAGACGAAATGGGCAACTCCTGCCCAAAAGCAAGACAAGAAGGCAGGAGGGGACAGGAACTGGAAGAATGAACACAGGGAAACCGGGGTGGAGAGAGCATGATGTCACATTGTGGGGACTGCAACCAAGGTCACAAAACAAAATGTGTATAAATTTTTGAATGAAAAATTAAAAAAAAAAAAAAATTTGGCTGCTAACCAAAAGGCCAGCAGTTCGAATCCACCAGCCGCTCCTTGGAAACTATGAGGCAGGTCTGCTTTGACCTATAGGGGTCACTATGAATTGGAATCGACTCAACGACAATGGATTTTTTGGGGTTTAGGTTAGGTCCTAGGCTAGAATCACAGAAGTTGACCTTGTGGCTTTTACTTGGTCCAACCTAATCCATCAAAGCTAGAACTTCCATTTAGGGAAGGGGGGCCAAAGCCCTTGTTAGTAAGAAACTGGAAATCCTTCAAGGCCTAAAGTAAGCACTGGGAGGATGTGGAATCTAAGGAGTCTATCTTTCTACTGAAGAGCATGAGGGTCTTTGCTACAGATTATTCAACAAAATCTGCCTCTTCTAACTGTTAAATATCACAGGTTTTTTGTATCTTAAAAAGAAGACTGACCAGCTCTCAAAAACAACAACAATAAAAAAAAACAAGGTGGTTTACTAACAGTGAAGTGTAGAGTCAGGAATGTTAGAAGTTCAGCATTAAAGGGAGACTGAGCTAGACTGTTCCTGAGATTTTTGCTGATACTAATATCCTTGGTTGGAGCTCTGGTGGCACAGTGGTTAAGAGCTATGGCTGCTAACCAAAAAATTGACAGTTCGAATCTACCAGCCAGCCACTCCTTGGAAACCCTACGGTACAGCTCTACTCTGTCCTATAGGGTGGATATGAGTCAGAGTCGAGTCAAGGGGGTAATGTCCTTGGTTAAGTGGGCTATAACATGGTGACTAGTAAATGAGAACAACAGCAGCATAGTGAATAAATTGTGCTGTGGAGGGCAAATAGAGAAAAGAGACTATGGAATCACTGGAAAGGAAGACTTGCCTTGAGGCTGAAAATAACTTAGACTAGTGGGAGCTGGAACAGGAAGAAGAGGAACAGGAAAGGCAAATTAAAGACAAGGAGAAAAAGTGAAAGGATCTGCATTCCTCTCTGCTGGCAAGATCATAGTTTTCAATAGCCTTTTCTGGAATCTCTGAAACGAGAGCAGAAGGACCCTAGTTGGAGGACAGCCAGTTCTGCAGGGCCACAGCTGGGCCAGAACTGTCCACATAACATGCAGGGCCCAGTATAAATAAAAATGAGGAGGTCTTCGTTCAAAAGTTATTAGAAATCTCAAAATGCAGAAAGCAGAACGTTAAACATAGTCCTGGGCCCTTTTAAGGGTAGAGTCCTATGCAGCTACATGGATCACTCACTCATGAAGCCAGCCCTGATTGGGACAACAGTTTTGATCCAAGACAGCAAAGGATACTACATGGGAAAACCAAGCCAGATACTGGGGGGGAACATTTGGACACACACATGCACGCGCACACACACACACACACACACACACACACAGAGTCCAAACTAGGGGAACAGAAAAGGCAAGTCTGGTGCAGATGAAACTAGCAGATGAGGTGTGAGAAATTACCACACAGTCAGGTGGGTGCTTGAGGCTTCCTCTTAGGGACCAGTGGGCATGGGGGTGGGGTGGGGGGATGGTCAGGCTTGCATAAAAGACCATAAGCAAGATGAACTCTGTGGGAGCCACTGGATTTAGAGTAAAGCAAATAGCCATACAGATAGAATGGTCAACCACTATAGCCGTACCCTTCATAACCCCAAACCACCCAGGATGAGAGAAAATAGCAATGCTGACAGGTAGGCATTAGGAAAGTATGCAAGGGTGTAGCACAGTGCAAAAGGCAAGGCAGGCTGCCTAAACAAAATACAAAATTGGGAATCACCGTACTGTGCTTCATCTAATTTTAATAATTTTATTTGATATTAATTAAATATACTAACATGACACTGAGGTAAGATTCATTGATCCGGGTTTCAGATATTCAGGAGTATTAAGTATGGGGATAAAGTTGGCATATGAAAACTCAATAGTATTCCATAAAATCCAACACAGAGGTAACTCTCTTTACTGACATTGACTTAATTGACACTCCTCATTCCCAGTGGCGGAGAACCATGGCTTACTGCATCTTGTACCAACAGGCTCCTTTTTGGTGCCTCCTCATATTCGGTTCCCTCCAGATGAGTTGTAAGCTTTCTAAGAGTTAGATATGCATTTCACAGCCTATTTATGCCTGTTGTGCTTATCATTATGATTACTTAATTTACTGTTTATTAAATTATAAATATTAATATTTAAGTAAAATGTTCATTCATTTAATAAAATATGTTCTGCTTTATTTAATTATAAGTGAATGCTAAAATACAATTTAGTAAAATTAAAAAATCAACAACATATGAATGTAAAAAAAAAATTGTTTCTTTGAAAACTAAATTTAGCATCTTGTAAAGACTCAATAAAGGTGAGTCATTAAAAGGGTAGGCAAGGCAACTGTAAAAGATTGCGGGGAAACCGCGAAAAATTTAGAGGAGTTGTACTCAGATTGCTTCATAAGTGTGATGAAAGCCTATTTCATTTTAAATAGAAACTAAAAATCAGAAATAATGTAATTTGTGCATTATGTCATGCTATTTTTAGTATTTTTTCACACCAGAAAAAAAACATGGAAATTCTATCAGTAGACTCATAAATAAATATAATTTATACTCAAGGAAAATTCATGAATGAATGGGACATATCTAATTTAAATGAAAAAACATGTTTAAGATATGTTTGTACCTTCTTAAGAAAATTATTTCCCCATATTAATTGACTTTTTTTTGTTTTTTTTGAGAACCAAACAATGATCTTCTGGTCCCAACTACATGGGTTTAAACGGTTTCTATTACAGTTTCTGAAATTTGTGTCTGAATGCATTTATGCAATTGTTTCATGAAGTTGTAATATTTTATTTCCAGGGGAAAATAAATGGTTTTAGAGAACTAGGAAGTGTTTTTTTCAATACCTAGGAAATAACCTGTAAGTATTGAGAATATAAAGAACAGGTAAGTGATGGGATAGTGTGTTAGGTATCTAATGCTGCTGTAACAGAAATACCACAAGTGGGTGGCTTTAAAGCACAGACACTTATTTTCTCACAGTTTAGGAGCTAGAAGCCTGAATTCAGGGTGCTAGCTGGCTCTAGGGGAAGGCTCTCTCTCTGTGTTCACTCTAGGGGAAGTGCCTTGTTTCTTTACAACTTCTATTCCTAGGTTCCTTGGCTTTCATGTGGTTTGCATCTTCCCTATCTCTGCTCTTTTGTATCTCAAAAGAGATTGACTTAAGACACACCCTACGCTAATACTGCTCCACCAACACAACAAAGAAAATCCCGTTCCCAAATGGGACCATAACCACAGGCACAGTAGGATTTACAACACATATTTTTTGGGGTGATACAATTCAATCTACAACAGATAGCCTACTCAGAACACCAATAAATCATAGCTTTCCAAATAGCTTTAAATATTCAAATTAGAATTTATTTGGAAGTCTTTTTGTTGTGCTTAATATTTTTGTTTAATTAAATATCTTATAATATTATACAATAACTTTTATATTTTGAACTGAAACTTTAGTGATACTCGGTATGCAATTAGTGAAAATAAATTTATTTAATATAAACTGAAACTTATTACATGATTTCTAGCACAAATCACACTATTTTAGGCGTTCATCAAGGTTGCATCCAGGGTGCAGTATTCAGGGTTCTCTTCCTTCCTACTATATAATTTAATTGTAAAAAAACCAAAACATTGCCATTGAGTAGATTCTGACTCATAGTGACCCTACAGAACAGAGCAGCGCTACCCCATAAGGTTTCAAAGGCTATAAGTCTTTAAGGAAGCAGACTGCCACATCTTTTTGTTGCTGAGTAGCTGGTGGGTTCAAACCACCGACCAGCAGCTGATCACTTAACCACTGTGTCACCAGGGCTCCATTTAATTGTGCTTATAAAATGTCTAATGAGTATGCAAATCTGTAGGTGTCTTAGTTATCTAGTGCTGTCACTAACAAAGAGAAATTTATTCTCTCACAGTCTAGTAGGTTACAAGTCTGAAATCAGGGTATCAGCTCCAGGTGAAGGATTTCTTCCTGTCGGTTCTGAAGGAAGGTCCTTGTCCTCAATCTTCCCATGGTTGAGGAGCTCCTCAGGTGCAGGGACCCCAGGTCCAAAGGACTTGCTCTGTTCCCAGTGCTGCTTTCTTGGTGGTATGAGGTCCCCAACTCTCTGCTAGCTTCCCTTTCCTTTTATCTCTTGAGACATAAAAGGTGGTGCAGACAAAGGCCCAGTGTCAGTTAATTGGGGAAAAGACAGTCTTTTTAACAAATGGTGCTGGCATAACTGGATATCCATTTGCAAAAGAATGAAACAGGACCCATACCTCACACCATGCACAAAAACTAACTTCAAGTGGATCAAAGACCTAAACATAAAGACCAAAACGATAAAGATCATGGAAGAAAAAATAGGGACAACCTTAGGAGCCCTAATACAAGGCATAAACAGAATACAAAACATTACCAAAAATGACGAAGAGAAACCAGATAACTGGGAGCTCCTAAAAATCAAACACCTATGCTCATCTAAAGACTCCACCAAAAGAGTAAAAAGACCACCTACAGACTGGGAAAGAATTTTCAGCTAGGACATCTCAGACCAGCGCCTGATCTCTAAAATCTATATGATTCTGTCAAAACTCAACCACAAAAAGACAAACAACCCAATCAAGAAGTGGGCAAAGGATATGAACACACATTTCACTAAAGAAGATATTCAGGCAGCTAACAGATACATGAGAAAATGCTCTCGATCATTAGCTATTAGCAAAATGCAAATTAAAACTACGATGAGATTCCATCTCACTCCAACAAGGCTGGCATTAATCCAAAAAACACAAAATAATAAATATTGGAGAGGCTGCGGAGAGATTGGAACTCTGATACACTGCTGGTGGGAATGTAAAATGGTACAACCACTTTGGAAATCTACCTGGCGTTACCTTAAACAGTTAGAAATAGAACTACCATACAACCCAGAAATCCCACTCCTCGGAATATACCCTAGAGAAATAAGAGCCTTCATGCGAACAGATATATGCACACCCATGTTTATTGCAGCTCTGTTTACAATAGCAAAAAGCTGGAAGCAACCAAGGTGTCCATCAACGGAAGAATGGTTAAATAAATTATGGTATATTCACACAATGGAATACTACACATCGATAAAGAACAGTGAGGAATCTGTGAAACATTTCATAACATGGAGGAACCTGGAAGGCATTATGCTGAGCGAAATTAGTCAGAGGCAAAAGAACAAATATTGTATAAAAAACCACTATTATAAGATCTTGAGAAATAGTATAAACTGAGAAGAACACATACTTTTGTGGTTACGAGGGGGGGAGGGAGGGAAGGTGGAAGAGGGTTATTTACTGATTAGTTAGTAGATAAGAACTACTTTAGGTGAAGAGAAGGATAATACTCAATACACGGAAGGTCAGCTCAACTGGACTGGACCAAAAACAAAGAAGTTTCCGGGATAAAATGAATGCTTCAAAGGTCAGCAGAGCAAGGGTGGGGGTTTGGGGACCATGGTTTAAGGGGACTTCTAAGTCAATTGGCAAAATAATTCTATTATGAAAACATTCTGCATCCCACTTTGAAATGTGGCACCCGGGGTCTTAAATGCTAACAAGCGGCCATCTAAGATGCATCAATTGGTCTCAACCCACCTGGAGCAAAGGAGAAGGAAGAACACCAAGGTCACACGATAACTAAGAGCCCAAGAGACAGAAAGGGCCACATGAATCAGAGACCTACATCATCCTGAGACCAGAAGAACTAGTTGGTGCCCGGCCACAACCGATGACTGCTCTGACAGGGAGCACAATAGAGAACCCCTGAGGGAGCAGGAGATCAGTGGGATGCAGACCCCAAATTCTCATAAAAAGACCATACTTAATGGTCTGACTGAGACTAGAGGAATCCCGGCGGTCATGGTCCCCAAACCTTCTGTTGGCACAGGACAGGAACCATTCCCGAACACAACTCATCAGACATGAAAGGGACTGGACAGTGGGTAGGAGAGAGATGCTGATAAGAGTGAGCTAATTATATCAGGTGGACACTTGAGACTGTGTTGTCATCTCCTGTCTGGAGGGGGGATGGGAGGATAGAGAGAGTTGGAAGCTGGCAAAATTGTCACGAAAGGAGAGACTGGAAGGGCTGACTCATTAGGGGGAGAGCAAGTGGGAGTATGGAGTAAGGTGTATATAAACTTATATGTGACACTCTGACTTGATTTGTAAACGTTCACTTGAAGCTCAATAAAAGTTAATTAAAAAAAAAAAAAAAAGGTGGTACAGGCCACTCCCCAGGGACACTCCCTTTACCTTGGATCAGGGATGTGACCTGAGTAAGGGTGGTGTTACAATCCCACCCTAATCCTCTCAGCATAAAATTACAATCACAAAATGGAGGACAACCACACATGGCCTAACCAAGTTGATACATATTTTGGGGGGGACACAATTCAATCCATGACAGTATGTGACTTTCAACTCACTCTAATTCTACAGTGAAAATCACGTAGCTAAAAAAGTAGTTACCCACTCATTTTTTTACTGTCCCAACAAATTTTTGGAAACTAAGAGATGAGGATGTGCTATATTAAATATAGTATTTGAAATTAAGAATTATTAATGTGTCAAATAACTTTTACTTTCCTAGTATTTATAAGCTTGATTTTTCATAGATTGACTTTGTTAGTATACCAGGCATAACAGGACAACTTTTCAATCACAGTAACAAGTGCTTAAGGGAAAATTTTTATGCCTAAGGGGAAATATAAATCTTATTTACATTTTGTTAAATGTAAACAGAAAAAAAGAAATTTCAAATTGTAAATATGTTCCTAACTCACTGGGGTCCCATTAAAAAGCATCTTCTTTATCTCTTAATTTATATTGCCAGTGCTATATTTTAAAATTTCGGCAGAATGACTGATGAAAGCTTTAAATAAAACTCTCTAACTCTTCCTATTAGAAGAGTTTTATGTGACAAATTATGCATCAAAATTATAATAAAGCTCCTCTCTCTACTTGAAGACCCAAAAAGGATATGAAACATATGAGGTTCTACAGGGATAATTAATTATAACACTTAATCTGCACTCTTAATGGCACGTTTTTAAGTTGCCTTTTTTTTTTTTTTAAACAACCAAGGACATACACTTCTAAAATAATTATGTACCCTTTGGTGGGTGTCATTTATAATGATATAGGAATTAACCAGCTTTGCCTAAGTAGATAGAAATATTTATTTCTTCATTAAAAAAAAAAAAAAAAAAACTTATTCGGTGCTAATTATCACTGGTACTATCCTGGATCCAAAAAACCCAAACCCATTGCCTTCGACTCAATTTCAACTGATAGTAACCCTATAAGACAGGGTAGAACTGCCCTATAGGGTTCCCAAGGAGTGGCTAGTGAATTCGAACTGCCGAACTTTGGCTTAGCAGCCAAACGCTTAACCACCTGGATACTGAAGATAAAACAGTAAACAAATGAACTCGTACAGAGTTTATATTATAGCAAAGGGAGACAGACAATGAAAAGATTAAGAAGTAAAATATATAATCTTTCAGCCGGTGGTAAGTGCTATGGAGAAAAATACAGCAGGGAAGGAAGATAAGGATTGTGGGGGATATAGGGGACATTGAAGGCCTTCACAATTTACAATAGGGTGATCAAGAAAAGCGGTACTAAAAAGATGTCTGTCACGTTTGTAAAGACATTGGCTTTTATTCCAAGTAAAAAGGAAGCCTTTGGAAGTTTGGAAAAGAGAAGTGACAGGATCTGATTTGTCCTTTAAAAGGATCCCTAGCAGCTGTGGTAGAATAGACTAGAGGGGGAGAGGAAGAAAGCAGGGGCTGAGTTAAGAACCTATTGTAGTAACCCAGGCAAGAGATTAATATGGTTCAAAAATGGTGAAAAGCTTTTTGATTTGGGATATCTTTTGAAGGTAGATTCTATAAGAATTAGTGATTAATTGAATGTGTATATGAGAAAAAGAAAAATTAACGATTACTATAAATTGTAAATTCTTTGTAAATCGGCATTCCAAAAAGAGTGAAACTCAGCCACTTGTTAAATAGAAGCATCTTTAGAAATAATAACAGCAACAGTAGCCATAACAATAATAGCGCATTAGACAGGAAAATCTAGGTTATGGTACTATAACAACAACAACAAAAAAAAAGACAGAGAAAGAAAATGTCAGAAAAAAGTCTATGTCTTCCTTTATGTAAAGTTCACTGCAGGTCCAGGAATTGCACTAGGGCAGTGGTCTTCCACAGAGTTTCCGGTGATCCAGATTGCTTCCATGGGTTAGCTCTTTCATCTCAACTTGAAGCCTTCCTCTATGACCAATAGAGGAAGAAAGATAAAACTTGTGAATGGGCTTTTCACTGTCTCTGCCTGAAAGTGATATACATCACTTCTGCTCCCCTTTCTTTCATCAGATCTAGGCTCTTCTGCACAAAAGCAAGGGAGCCAAGAAGTCCAGGTCAGGAAGGTGAGAAGAATTTTTTTTTTTTAATTTTTATTGTGCTTTAAGTGAAAGTTTACAAATCACATCAGTCTCTCACACAAAAATTTATATAGACCTTGCTATATACTCCTTCCCTTACCTGTCTTTTCGTGCCCATTCCACCAGCTTCTAACTCCCTCTTCCCTCTCATCTCCCCTCCAGATAGGGGATGCCAACATAGTCTCAAGTGTCTACTTGATCCAAGAAGTTCATTCTTCACCAGCATCTTTTTGTATTCCATCGTCCAGTCCAATCCCTGTCTGAAGAGTTGGCTTTGGAAATGGTTCCCGTCTTGGGTTAACAGAAGGTCTGGAGGCCATGACCACCGGGGTCCATCTAGTCCCAGTCAGACCATTAAGTCTGATCTTTTTGTGAGAATTTGGGGTCTGCATCCCACTGCTCTCCTGCTCCCTCAGGGGTTCTCTGTTGCGTTCTCTGTCAGGGCAGTCATCAGTTGTAGCTGGGCACCATCTAGTTCTTCTGGTCTCAGGCTGATGTAGTCTCTGGTTTATGTGGCCCTTTCTGTCTCTTGGGCTCATAATTACCTTGTGTCCTTGATGGTCTTCATTCTCCTTTGCTCCAGGTGGGTTGACACCAATTGATGCATCTTAGACGGCTGCTTGCTAGCGTTTAAGACCCCAGACGCTGCTCTCCAAAGTGGGATGCGAATGTTTTCTTAATAGATTTTATTATGCCAATTGACTTAGATGTCCCCTGAAACCATGGTCCCCAAACCCCTGCCCCTGCTACGCTGGACTTCGAAGCATTCAGTTTATGCAGGAAACTTCGTTTTTGGTTTAGTCCAGTTGTGCTGACCTCGCCTGTATTGTATGTTGTCTTTTCCTTCACCTAATATAGTTCTTATCTACTATCTAATTAGTGAATACCCCTCTCCCTCCCTCCCTCGTCACCCTCGTAACCATCAAAGAATATTTTCTTCTCTGTTTATTCTATTTCTCCTGTTTTTTATAATGGTAGTCTTACACAATATTTGTCCTTTTGCAACTAATTTCACTCAGCATAATGCCTACCAGATTCCTCCATGTTATGAATGTTTCACAGATTCATCACTGTTCTTTATCGATGTGTAGTTTTCCATTGTGAATATACCATAATTTATTAAAAATTTATTATTAATTTATTATATAATTATATAATTTATTTATCCATCCATCCATTGATGGCACTTTGGTTGCTTTCATCTTTTTGCTATTGTAAACAGTGCTGCAATAAACATGGGTGTGCATATATGAGAATAATTTGACATAAGTCAAAACTAGCATTGCCTACTACGTTAGCTAATGTATTTCAATGTGGCAGACTATGAGATTTAAGAGAGAGAAATACTAATTTTAATCTCACAAACCCCCTCCGAGATAGATACTATAATTAACCCCTCTTTTCAGATTAAAATACTGAGGTATAGAAAATAATTATTTGATAATACCGCTAGTTTGTTTTCAAAATATTTGTTTAAATGAGTGACAATCTTTTTATTTTTAATATAGGGATTGTAGCAGAGGCAATCATGAGAACGTGCCTCTCAGATCTGCTACACCAGGGAGTGTAATTGACCAAGGGCTCTAACTACTGTACTCTGAAATCCATTGCTGCATTTGCACAGAGACCACACTTTTCATGGGCTGCTCCCAGTCAGTGACTGAGTACAGCAGGAATACTAAGGCAGCCTGTTCCTCAGAGATAATGAGACTCTTCCCATGGGCCCACTTTGGCTTAAGGATTCCCCAGTGGCTTTTCAGACTTTTCCTTAGAAATGCACAGTAATCTAAGGTGTTTCCAACGACCAACGCATCCTCCCTCCCTCCCTTCCTTCCTCCTTCCCTCCCTCCCTTCCTCCTTTCTTTCCTTCCTTTCTTCCTCCCTCCCCCTCTCCCTTCCTCCCTCCCTCCCTTCTTCCCTCCCTCTCTTCCTTCCTTTCTTTCCTTCCTTTTCTCTCTCTTTTACTCAAAGTCAGTCTAGCACTGCAGTTGTGTGATTCTCCCAGCCTCTCCCAAACCCTTTCCCATTTTGCTTTCACAGGTGCTTGCCCTAATAGTTTTTCTTGCATGCTTAATCCTATTTTGGCTTCTGCTTCTTAGAGGAGACAGGCTTACAAAGGGCTAGTCTATTCTATATGTGATCTTGTGTGTATATGATTATAAATGGTTAAAAAATAAATGGCACAAAAGGCTTATACAAAAAACTCAATGTCACTGAATTGTACATGTAGAAATTATTGAATTGGTGTATGTTCTGCTGTGTATATTCTCAACAACAACAAAAATAAAATGAATTAGAAAAAGAAAACCCTGCCCTTTCCTTAAAAAAAAAAAAGCAAACCACAATTGCCCTTCCTACCTCCCTGATCCTATTTCTCAAAGGCTACCACTTTCAATATTTATACATCTTCTTTAGGAGAGGGGTTACTTTAAAAAAAAAAAATTGTGATAAAAATATATACAACAAAACATTTGCCAATTCCACAATTTTTACATGTATAATTCAGTGACATTGATTATGTTCATCATGTTGTGCAACTGTTATTGCTATCCTTTTCCAAATTATTCCACCACCATTAACAGAAACTCAGTGTCCCCTAAGCAATGATTCCCCTTCTCCAACTCATAGAGACCCTGTATACATCAGAACAAAACACTGTGCCATCCTCACAATCGTTGCTATGCATGATCCCATCATTGTAGCTGCCTTGTCTATACATTGTTAAGGGTCTTCTTCTCTTTCACTGACCCTCTATACATTGGTCTCTGTACATTTGTGTATTTGCTATAAGTGACATCATAAAATATTTGTCCTTTTCTGACTGACTTATTTCAGTCAGCATAATGTTTTCAAGTTTCATCCATGGTGTAGCAAGTATCAGGACTTTATTTCTCTGTATGGCTGAATAATATTCTATGTATATTCCACATTTCATTTGTCTAGTCATCTGTTGCTGGATATTTAGGTTATTTCCACCTTTTGGCTATTGTAAATAGTGCTGCAGTGAACATTAGTGTTAGGTTTCTGTTTGAATTCCTGCTTCCAATTCTTTTGGGTATATAGCTAGAATTGCTATTGCTGGGTCAAATGGTTGTTCTATGTTTAACAGGTTTTAGGAACTGCCAAACTGTTTTCCACAGTGGCTGTACCATTTTACAATTCCACCAGCAATGGAAGAGGGTTCCAATTTCTCCACATCCTCTTCAAAACCTGTTATTTTCCTTTTTTTTTTTTTAAATCATAGTTATGCTAGTAGGGGTGAGGTGGTATCTCGTAGTTTTGATTTGCATCTTCCTAATTACTAATGGTAGCACAGTGGTTAAAAGCTAGGGCTGCTAACCAAAAGAACAGCACATTGAATCCACCAGACGTTCCTTGGAAACCCTATGGGGCAGTTCTACTCTGTCGTATAGATTCGCTAGTTGCTATGAGTCGGAAGCAATTTGATGGCAATGGGTTTGGTTTTTTTTTTTTTTAATTACTAATGATGTTGAGCATCTTTTCATGTGCTTGTTGGCCATTTGTACATCATCTTTGGTGAAATGTCGATTAAAGTCATTTGCTCATTTTTTGATTGAGTTGTCTTTTTGTTGTTAGTTTGTAAGGAGTTGCTTATATAGTCTGGATAGATTTGAGAGCGGAAGATAGAGATATCACCCACTAGATAATTGCCTACCTTGAAAAGGAACTCAGTTCCCTGTTCTCAGGTTTTTTCAGGGTGTAATATTGTGGATGTAATTCAGGGCAGTAATATTGTGATGGCCTGTTTTCAAATTCAAGAAATATCTCCTTTGGTGGCTAAGACAGAGTAGCCTGAAAACACTTTTTTTAAGGCATGGAATCCTAAGAACACTTTACCTGCTCTGGTAACAGTGGAGGTTGGATAGAAGGAAAAGCAGCAAGATAACACTCGTGATTGTTGAGAGTACATTTTGTGTGAAGATGTTTTAGGGGAGAAAATGCCCTCTTTTCCATTTACATAATATGCTAATTCATAAGAACTTAGAGATACCCACAAATAAAAAGTTTCATAAAATGTTCTGGAAACCCTTTGCCCAGAAATCTTGATATCTTAAATACAGAGCAAATTCTCAATGAATTTACAAGCTATTTATGTATTGAAACATACAGTAAAACCAAATACCAAATATCAAGTGTGTGATCTTTTGCTCAGCCCTGAAAACGCTTAGAAAACCTCAATCTATAAAGGCCATCCACCTAGGGCAATGACGCTTAATTCCTTCTCTTGAGGGATCCTATGACACTTCACACTATGTTCAATTTTTGCATTCGTTTGTCCAGCATTTAGAACTCCACTCCATGTATTATATCTTGGAAGCAGCTAGAAATTTCTTCTTAACACAGTGAAATTGTTATTTCTCAGCTTTATTGTTGCTAGCCCTAAATCCCTGCTTACATGAGGCTATGATTTCTTCACTCTTGGGAAGCCACTAGCATGGGAGCAGCTGTGCCTCTTCATCCAGGCTATAAAAGGAGGGATGGAGAATTCTCTCTGATGTTGCTGCAGGGATGAAATGTCATTCCTTTCTTTCTCTGACAGTTACCATCCTGTTTTACACCTCCCATCTGTCACTTTTCTCCCTTGTTCAGAGGATTAGTTCCTTTTCTCCCTATGTCTTCCAGTAATCTCTGTGCACTCAGTGTGAAACCAATTTCCAGTGCGTCACAGAGTTATGATCTTGCTATGTTTACAAATTGCACTGGCACTTCAATGAAGTGGCTTTGAGGGTCAGATAAATTTCTATCACAAGTTTCTATTAAAGTAGTCCTTTAAAGTGTGCATCCTTAATCCTAAAAAGAATTCCGAATCTTTAGCAGTAACCAAGAGGTTGAAGACAAATTTGTAATCCATGAACAAAGGCAGTTGCTAAGTTCTGAGCTTATTGTTATTGAAAGTGTATTAGGCCAGCAATACAAGCACATTAGGGTTAAGAGAATATGGGAAAGAAACTACAGAGAGATGCCCATCAGGCTATAATATCTCAAGTAATATATTCTCAGTGGTCTCTATTCTGACTGAAGTGGCACTTAGGCATGTCACAGCCTGAGCTCATTACCCTAGACACACAGTTTGAAGTTTGTTTTCTCTCTGTCAACATTATATTTGTGAGATTCATCCATGTTGTTCATGTAGCTATAGTATGTTCGCTTTCACTACTGAATAGCATTCTATTTCCTGACTATGTCACCACACATATTGTTTCCAGTTTGCAGCCCTCACAAGTAATGCTCTATAAACTTCCATTATATTTTTGATGTATTCCTTGCATATATTTCTGTTGGATGTATGCTTAAGTGAAATTGAATTTTAGTAAATAATATAATTTTTCCAAAGTTGTACCAATTTATATTCCTAGCAAAAGTATGTGAGAGTTCCAGTTGCTCCAAATCCATATTATCACTTAGTATTGATATTTTTTAACTTAACCGTTCTGATGCCTGGGTAATGTTAACTCATTGTTTTAATTTTCATTTCCCTGTTGACTCATGATGTTGAGCACATTTTCATATATTCACTGATCATTTGCATATTTTTTTATGATGTACCTAATCAGGTTTGTTCTCTATTTTTCTATTGTTATTAATCTTTCTTTTTAATTTCTAGGGTTTCTTTGTCACATGCATTACAAATGTCTTTTCCCATCTCTGGCTTACCTTTTTACTCTCTTAATGGTATCTGTTGATGAACAGAAGTTCTTAATTTTAATGTTTCTACCTTATTAATATTTGTCACTTTGTCAATATTTGTCAATCTTTTCCCTTGTAGTTAGTACTTTTTGTAATACTGATTAAGAAACCTTTGCCTACAGAAGTGGAACAATAAATAAAAGGTGTATCCAAGAATTCGGAATCAGTTAAGTATTGTATCAAAGCAGGTACAGAAAGGAAACAAGCAAGCAGCAGGTAAAGCACCTTTAGGTTCACGGTGAGTGGATGTGTTGGGAATACTTAAAGTTACAGAGTTGAGATGGACACTATATCTGACTCAGGTCTTTCTGCCAGAGAAAGCTCTAAGTTCCTTTGAAATTACCCAAGGAAAAGCTAACATGCATGCTGGGACAATCCTGAGATGCAAGGCTGAGTTGTTTGCAGCAGGCCAGATCACCAGGCACTATTTTCACTATGTTCTCTGATTCCTCAGGAGCCCTGGTTGCAAAATGGTTAAGCATGTGGCTGTTAACCAAAGGTTGTGATTCAGACCCACCCAGCAGCTCTGTAGGTGATCCGCTGCCTTAAAAATTACAGCCTAGAAAACCCTATGGGGCAGTTCTACTCTGTCATTTGGTGTCACTATGAGTCGGAATCAACTTGACAGCACCTAACAACAACACTGATTCCCACTTCAAACTGTAGGACCTAGATGTACAGCAGGATGTGTATGTCAGCTAGGCTTGACATGAAGGAATGGAAGATAGCATAAATGAGCTAGGGTAAATACAGTGAGAATACTGAAGTATTGGTTAATCAAATGAATGACCTTAAAGAATCCTGTGAAATAGTTCTCAAAATTTTCCCAGACACAAGTATAAGTGCTTAAAAAGTAGGGCGAACCATCTGAGGTTTTCAGTGTGTTCTGTCAGCCTTGATGTTTGGTATAGATTTCTCTTTACTTCATATTGTTTCTTACATTTAAAAAAAAACAAACCCATTGCTGTCAAGTCGATTCCAACTCATAGTGACTCCCTGTGTTATAGAGTAAAATTGTTTCATAGGGTCTTCTTGGCTATAATCTTTATGGAAGCAGATCACCAGGCCTTTCCTCAGCAGTGCCAGTGTGTGAGTTTGAGACATGAATCTTTAGGTTAGTAGTCAAGTGCAAACCATTTGCACCACCCAGGGACCTACCATTAATGGGTTATAAACTATGTTGGAGGATATATTAGTCAGGAGTTTTTTCCAGTTTTAAGAGTTAAATTGGCTTCAGAAAAAAGATGGAGGATTTGCTTATTTAATTAGGGAAAAAAAAAAATCAGGAAATTCATGGTTCCAAGCATGACAAGATCCAGGAGATCAAACACTAATGACTGGGATTCGGACTCTTACTCTCACTCTGTGCTATATACATATTTATCAGAAAGAGCAAATATCAAGGCATTGTAGCATAGTGGTTGTCTTAGTCATCTAGTGCTGCTATAACAGAAATACCACAAGTGGGTGGCTTTAACAAAGAGAAACTCATTTTTTCACAGTCCATTAGGCTAGAAGACCAATTTCAGGATGTGGCTCCAGGGGAAGGATTTCTCTATTGGCTCTGAACGAAGGTCCTTGTCATCAGTCTTCCCTCGGTCTGGGAGCATCTCAGCACAGGAAACTCAGGTCCAAAGGAAGCACTGTGCTCCCAGCACTTCTTTCTTGGTGATATGAGGTTCCCATGTCTCTCTGCTAAATTCTCTCTTTTATATCTCAAAAAAGATTGGCTTAGGACACTACCTAATCTTGTAGCCTTCATCAGTATAATTGCTGCTAATCCATCTTATCACATCATAGTGATAGGATTTACATTTAGGGAAATCACATCAGAAGATAATAAAATGGTAGACAATCACACAATCATACAAGGGAATCATGACCTAGCCAAGTTGACAGATATTTGGGGGGGACACAATTCAATCCATGATGTGGTAATGGACGTAGGTTCTGGATACAGATTGCCTAGGTTCAAATCTCAGCTTCACCATTAGCCATGAGTCTTGGGCAAAATATTTAGTCTTATTTACCTCATTTTTAGATTGGAGATAATAAAAATTCATCTTCCTTCTAAGGGTAGTTGTAGTTGATTGTGTGATTAATTAGCACATAGTAAATGCTCAATAAGGAGCCTGGCTGCTAACCAAAAAGTTGGAGGTTTGAGCCCTCCCAGTGGCTCAGCAGAATGACCTAGAGATCTGCTCCCTTAAAAAATCATCGAACCAAAACCCACTCCCCTCAAGTCGATGACATCCAACAACAGCAACAACAAGTGTTCAATATTATCTAGTCATATCTTGGTTCTACTCTCCTCTGGAATATCTTCATTCTCATATAGGATCCCCTCAGATAACCCAAAAAAAAACAAGCCTACTGCCGTCAATTCCACCTCATAATGACCCTATAGGACAGAGTAGAACTGCCTTATAGTGTTTCCAAAACTGTGAATCTTTATGGAAGCAGACTGCCACATCTTTCTCCTGTGGAGCAACTGGTGGGTTCCAACCAAAGACCTTTTGGTTAGCAGCTGAGTGCTCTAACCACTGCACCACCAGGGCTCACTCCCTTCAGACAGGCTTTCCAAATATTGACACCTCCAGCTCATGGCTTTTATTATTAGGTGAACATCTGTTGTAAAGAGAACTTCTCTGCTCCAACAATTAGTCTCTGAAATGTATCTCATGCCTTTGAGTTTCCTATAGAATGCTACTGTGAGATTCATGACTCAATCACTGTGGGTAGGATAATGTGATTCTCTGACTGGAGCACATAATTGTCCCTGAATCGAGACTGATGGGATCAGCCCCAACTTAACCATGTGGGCTGAGATCGAGAAAGAAGTAGGGCCCTAAGCAAAAAGCTGGTGCTTTTACCATAAGGAGAATGTGCTGGCTAGGCCAAAACATCAGATGCCTAAGAACAGAGGGGATCCTATAGATTTTGTTGAACAGCTCATCCAGGTATTAATCAGGGGCTGGTTCTTGGAGGCACAGGGAAGTAGGGATGAAAGCTATGAGGGCAAGGGAATGGGTATAGCAATAAACTGCAAATTCCACTATACCGGTTATGGCCCTGGGCTGTTTGGTTTGTGGTAGTACAAATTGTCTTTCAGGGCATGGTTGGTTACAAGTCTATAATGGTGAGTGGTGGACAAGTGGATACAGAGATAGAGAACTTTGAACAGTGCCTGCTGGAAGCATGGGGAGAATAGGGCTCAATGGTAGGGTGTCAGTATTAAACTAGCCAATTTTCTCAATAAATCAAATGACAGTAGCTGAGGAAGGGTCAGTAAAAATGATGAAGTCTGCCATTTTGCTAAGTGCATCTACCAAGATTGTGATGTGATCTTTGGAAAGATGCAAGTATTTTATGAAATCTTGTGCGATAGTTTTTTAGAGGAGCTAGGGAATTGGGGTGAAAGAAGAAATTCCTTCTGATCCCAAAGAAGTACCCAATTGAATGGTGCTATAATGTGAATAAGGCTTCAGAACAGAGATGCTTGGCATATTTAGGGTGGCTTTTGGAAACTCTATGGGACAGTTCTACTCCGTCCTATAGGGTCACTATGAGTCAGAACCGACTGGACAGCAACTGGTTTGTTTTGGTTTTGGTTTTGCTTTTGGCCTAGAAGCAGGCTGGACTCCATTTTGTTACGAGCTCCTGCTTCTGCATTCCTCCGAATGTAACTTTGACTTCTCATTCATATGCATGTGGATTTGGGCCTCTGGCTGGGTGGAACCAACAAACAATATGGCAAGCCAGGGCTAGTCCAGGAAAGTCCAAGGAGAGCCAACCAATTAGAATCTTGCTGGGAGGTTCCTGATTCTGCCTTATATCTATCCTCATGAAACAGCTGCCCCTTGGATTTGTTGGTCTCCCAATTCCAGTGTTTCTTATGCTTTCAATAAATCTCTTTGTTTTACTTCAGCAGAGTCTGAGAGTTTCACTGTATAACAAATGTAGGGCATTGTGTTGGAAGAAAGAGGATGTGAAATCTCCAAGAGCAGTATGAGAATGAGGACACAATTAAGACTCGTGTTTGTGTTTCTTCACTTGAAATACAAAGCAAGATATTTTTGTCTTGTTTAGTACCTAACTGGGGCTACCTCTGGCTCATCACGAGATGCCATTACAAATAATCTCTACTTGTTTCTGCCTAGTTGTCTCCATTATTGCCAACTGTGGGCAACGGGTGGACTCAGCTGTCTGGACCTGTTCAGGGCTCTTTTGAGACCCTCCTGATGTAAGCCATAAATGTGGGAATATTTCAGGCCTGTTCCTGCTAAAAACCAAAAAGCCATACCAGTTGCTGCTAGAAGAACTTAAATTTTGCATTAACACTCTCTAAAAAAAAGATGTGCTACATTGTTTTGTTACGATAGGTCGAATATTTCAAAAATAGTCTATAAGATTGCAAGAACACCCTACATATTTCCTTAGGGGAAGAGTTTCCAGGTTATCTAAATAGAATTCCCCTGTAATCTACGCCGAATTAGCAAAAGGCTAAAAACATCACCCTTTTTATTCCGTATTTATTCATTCTAAAAATATTTTTTGAGCACTTATGTGCCAAGAATTTTTTTTTTTTTTTTTAGGTACTAGAAATGTTTCTGGGAATGCAGCAGATAAAAATCCCTGCCCTCATGGGAGCTTACATTCTAGTAAGGAAAGACAGACAAACTAAGTAAAGAATTCAGTATCAAGGGAAAGGCCATAATGTTTGATTTTCCTTTAAAATACTCCAGAAAACAAAACAAAAAAACACACTATTCATAAAACTAGGGGAAGGAAGGGAATGGGTGTACACTTAACAAGATTGGTAAAATATTGGTAATTATTGAAACTTGACGATGGGCAGTAACAAGGGGGGTTCATTATACCATTCCTACACACACACAGTTACAGACATTACTGTTCATTTGTGATAAATGCTATGTAGAAAAGTAAAGTAGAATAGAATAAGGAATCTTCAGATATAATTATAAATACAGTGGTTGGGAAAAGCTGCTGAAAGATGACATTTGAGTAAAGATCATATAAACAGAGTCAGAAATTTATTCAATACACTCAGATGCACAAAGATGATGAATCTTTTCATTTTCTGTAACCTATTTGACCTTCCTTGTGAGCTCCTGTACTTGTGAGAACGAAGGAAAAATCTAAATTTAATCCAACCGAGTAAAACCTCAGCCTAATCTAGTTGTCTCGAGGGTGTAGGATGAGACTGATGAGGCATATGGAGACATAACTCCTTTTATCTATAGTGAACACAACCTTGTCAGTTAATTGTATCAGTTCTAAAGCACCCAAGTATTCTCCCAGGATGCAATTCTGTACATTTTTAGGCCTATCCTAAGTTTATCACTTTTTTTTTTTTTGGATAATATATTTCTTTTTTTTTTTATTATTGTGCTTTAAGTGAAAGTTCACACATCAGGTCAGTCTCTCATATAAAAATTTGTGTACACCTTGCTATGTACTCCTAGTTGCTCTCCCCCTCATGAGACAGCACGTTCTCTCCACCCTGTATTCCTCGTGCCCATTCAACCGGCTTCTGTCCCCCGTCTGCTTTCTCATCTCCCCCACAGACAGGAATTGCCCATGTAGTCTCATATGCTCATTTGAGCCAAGAAGCTTAATCCTCACCAGTATCATTTTCTATCCCAAAGTCCAGTCCAATTCCTGTCTGAAGAGTTGGCTTCGGGAATGGTTCCAGTCTTGGGCCAACAAAAGGTCTGGGGACCATGACCTCCGGGGTCCCTCCAGGTTCAGTCAGACCATTAAGTCTGGTCTTTTTTTTGAGAATTTGAGGTCTACATCCCACTGTTCTCCTGCTCCATCAGGGTAGTCATCGGTTGTAGCCGGGCACCATCTAGTTCTTCTGGTCTCAGACTGATGTAATCTGTGATTTATGTGGCCCTTTCTGTCTCTTGAGCTCGTAATTACCTTGTTTCATTGGTGTCCTTCATTCTCCTTTGCTCTGGGTGGGTTAAGACCAATTGATGCATCTTAGATGGCCACTGGCTAGCATTGAAGACCCCAGACACCACTCACCAAAGTGGGACGCAGAATGTTTTAATAGATTTTATTATGCCAGTTGACCTAGATGTCCCCCCTGAAACCATGGTCTCCAGACCCCTGCCCCTGCTACTCTGACCTACAAAGCATTTGGTTTATTCAGGAAACTTCGTTGCTTTTGGTTTTGTCCAGTTGTGCTGCCCTTTCCTGTATTGTGTGCTGTCTTTCTCTTCACCTAAAATAGTTCTTGTCTACTATCTAATTAGTGAATACCCCCTCCTTCCTTCCCTCCCCACCCTCATAACCACCAAAGAATATTTTCTTCTGTGTTTAAACTATTTCTTGAGTTCTTATAATAGTGGTCTCATACAATATTTGTCCTTTTGCAACTGACTAATTTCACTCAGCATAATGCCTTCCAGATCCCTCCATGTTATGAAATGTTTCACAGATTCATCATTGTTCTTTATCAATGTGTAATATTCCATTGTGCAAATACACCAAAATTTATTTATCCATTCCTCCATTGATGGGCACCCTGGTTGCTTCCATCTTCTTGCTGTTGTAAACAGTGCTGCAGTGAACACGGGTGTGCATATATCTGTTTGTGTAAAAGCTCTTATTTTTTCTAGGATATATTCCAAGGAATGGGATTGCTGGATCTTAAGGTAGTTCTATTTCTAGCTTTTTAAGGAAGTGCCAAATCAATTTCCAAAGTGGTTGTACCATTTTAAAGTCCCACCAGCAGTGTATAAGGGTTCCAGTCTCTCTACAACCTCTCCAACATTTATTTTATGTTTTTTTTTGATTAATGCCAGTCTTGTTGGAGTGAGATGGAATCTCACTGGTTTTGATTTGCATTTCTCTAATGGCTAATGATTGTGAGCATTTCCTCATGTATCTGTTAGCTGCCTGAATGTCTTCTTTGGTGAAGTGCCTGTTCACACCCTTTGCCCATTTTTTAATTGGGTCATTTGTCAAGTTTATCATTTTTATGTTCTCATTTTTCTTGCATAACTGACCATTCCCTCCAATTGCTCCCTGGTCTTTTTTTTTTTTTCTTTTTTTTCCAGGTGGCACAAGGTGCTTACCAATTACCTCATTTTCTTATTTTTTTCTTATTATAGTATCATCGTCATGAGGAGGGATTCCACTGACTAGGCCACCATGAGTGGGCCCGTACATTTTAATGCTAGTAATAATCTACACTTCTTTAATCAAACTCCAGTTGTGGTCTTTGCTCTTCCTATGCTTACTGCCATAAAATACAAAAATTCTGCAGTTGCCTCATCCTTATCTATTTTTCACAGTGTCTTAGAAACCTTACACTTCCCTTGAATTCAGTGAGTTCATACATTCTTTTAATTATATTAATACAATTTCATTCTCCCATGCTAGAAATCTTTTCCTCTGGTCAATTCTGCACACCACCACTAAATTGAACACTCTGATCCTCCAGATCTTCTCTATAAGCACTGCCCTCTCCCATGCCCATCCTCTCCAGAAGAAGCTGACTCTACTTCTCTCTTTTTCTGTCTCATTTTCCCTTTTGAAAGACCCTAGGCTAGTATTCCCCCCTACCCAAGGCCAACATTCTTTATTAATTGAGCTAAACTGTTATTTTATTTACGGATGGCTCCATGAGATAGTTTTGGTTCAAGCCTTAAAGATTATTTCAGGACAGTAGATTCAGGGATTCCTCCAGTCTCAGTGGGTCCACTAAGTCTGATTTCTATAAGAATTTAATGTTCTGTTTCACACTTTTACTCCTTTTGATCAGGATCTATCTATTGAGTCCTTGATCAAAATGTTCAGTAATGGTAGCCACGCACCAACCATTTCTTCTGGTCTCATGGCAAAGGAGATAATAGTTCATGAAGGCAATTAGACCTGCAGTTCATTTCTTTCTGCAATTCCCGGGTCTCTTTCTTCCTCTACCACTCCAGGTGAATAGAGACCAGTTGTTTTATCTTGGTTGGCACCTTGCAAATCTTTAAGACCCCAGGCACTACTCACCAAAATAGGAGGTTGAACAGAAACTCTAAAAACAACTTTAGGCCAATTGACTAGACAGACCCAGGATACGCTAGGTTTATTTATTTATTTAAGTCAGATCACTATTCAGTGTGCTTTGAATAGCATATTAAGAAATGAAATTGTAGAGAATATATCAAAATGTATTGCAAGTAATTAACAGGTTTTTTGTGTGAATCTTTTGTTTTAGCTATAACCTATAAACCAAACACCCATTGCTGTTGAGTCAATTCCAACTTGTAAAGATCCTACACAAGAGAGTAGAGCTGCCCCACAGGGTTTCCAAGGAATGGTTGAGGGATTTGAACTGCTAAGATATATATATGGAGAAAATAGTTAATGAAAACTAGGCAATAGGATCAGGAATAGGCATCATGTTTATTCGTAAATTCAGATTATGCAAATTATTGATTTTTGAACATTTTAAAACTATTAATTCTGAGAGCTAAACTTGACCTTATTTAAACCTAGATTTCTTCAGATGTCTTCTGAATCCACTATAAAGTTCATAACTAGTTTCCATTTCATAGGTACATATAAAGACACATTATGAAATGGTTAGTTGGGGGAAGGGAGAAAGGCTGTGTGCTGTGCTAGAAACAAAAAATAAATAAACTGCCATTAAATGGTTAGGTAGTCTTGGACATGTCATTTAAGCCCTTCAAGCATTAGTTTTATTATCTGTATACCAAGGACCCTTCATAATCTAAGGAATATATCAGACCTATATATTTTTTTTTTTTATAAATGATTCATCAGTCATGAGTTTAAATATTACATAGCATGTAGCACCTGTTACTGACGGAATTTTTTGGGGGGGTGCGGAATACCTAGAGTTTTAAATTCTGCAAATGCAATTTTTTATTGTAATAAACATACATATAACAAAATACTTGCCATTTCAATACATTTTACATGTATGGTTCAATGACATTAACATTTATCATGTTGTTCAACCACCACCCTTCACTGTTCCAAATTTTCCATCACCCTTAACAGAAGCTTAGTGTCCCTTAAGAAATGAGTCTTCCTCTCCTCCTGTGTCCCACCCACCCATGGTAACCACTAATAAACTTTAGTCTCTATATTTCATGTAAGTGTGATCATACAATATTTGCCCCTTTGTGACTGACTTATTTCACTCAGCATAATGTTTTCAATTCATCCATGGTGTAGCGTGCATCTGGGCTTTGTTTCTCTTTATGGCTGAGTAACATTCTATCGTATGCATGTACCACGTTTTGTTTATCAATTCATCTGCTCATGGGCATTTCATTTGTTTCTACCTTGTGGCTATTGTTAATAGTGCTGCAATGAACATTGGTGTACAGTGTCTATTTGTGTTTCTACTTCAGTTCTTTCGAGTATATACCTAGGAGTGGAATTGCTTGCTCATATGGAAATTGAACGTTTAATTTTTTAGGGAATCGCGAAGCTGTTATCCATCGCAGCTGTACCATTTTACAATTCCACCAGCAATGGATGAGGGTTCCAATTTGCCCACATCCTCTCCAAAACCTGTTGTTTTGATCACAGCCATTTTACAGGGGATGAAGTGGTATCGCATTGTGATTTTGATTTGCATTTCTCTAATGACTAGTAACGTTAAACACCTTTTCATGCGTCTACTAGCCATTTGTATTTCTTCTTTGGCAGAGTATCTATTCAAGCCCTTTGCCCATTTTTTAATTGGGTTGTTTATATTTTGCTGTTAGGTTGTAGTTCTTTCTATATTTAGGATATTAAACCCTTATCAGTATATGGTCCTCAAAATTCTTCTCTCAATCATGGGTTGTTTCTTCATTTTGTTAATAAAATTTTTTGATGAACAAAAGTTTATTTTTTTTTTTATTTGAATGAAGTCTTACCTATTTTGACTTTTGTTGCTTCTGCTTTCAATGTCATATCTAAGAATCCATTGTTAAAAACTAGGTCCCGAAACAGCACTCCTATGTTTTCTTCTAAGAGTTTTATGGCTTTTCTTCCTACATTTAGGTCTGAAGGAAACATTTTTAAAAGCAGCATTGTAGTATTTTGCCTCTAAAATATATGTAAGTTATAGAATTCTTAAAAGTAGTCTATGACTGCCCTCTCCTGTTGATTATGAAGATAAGAAATATAATAAGAGTTTCGATATTAAAACTAATTTATAAGATTCCCTCCCCAGTGCATACTTATTTCTTCAGAAAGGAGGAAGCATATTAAAGTATTAAAATCACATAAGTTCAATCAAATATTGTAAATTCTTACAGTTAATGAGAAAATCCACAGCTCTCATTGCATTAAGAAATTGACCCGAGGAAATTAATATGCAACATAGTAGGCATCTGGAATTAATGTAATTAAACATAATACTTACCAAATATAAAAACTTTTAAAAATGCCCTAAAGAGTTAGAAGCAGGGTCTGTCTAGTTACTATTTTGCTTCTGACAAAAGCAGTAAGGGAACTTTTGTCATATAACATGCTTGACAAAACCTCAAAGTTTAAGGATGTATCCTAAATATCTTCAATGTCTCCTGACAAACGATGGTGCTATTAGGTATTCATCTTACATTTCCTTTTGTGTTTCTATTTTATTTTTTATTCTGAGCATCAGAAGTTAGGATTTTAAAATTGCAATATCAATTGCCTTACTTCTATATCCAAAAATACAACTATTTGGTTCATTCATTCAACTTTTTTTAATTCAGCTATAATTCACATTCCCTAAAATTCATCCTTTTAAAGTGTACAGTTGTGGCTTTTAGCACATTCAAAAGATACAACTATTTATTGAATGCCTACTATGTACCAACTTACTGTTCAACTTTAAATTCATACACTGAAAGCCAAAGCTTTCAAATTCCTTACCTGTGCCAGGCAATGTTGTAATAATGCTTGGTTCCTGACCAGAGGTAAATTTAGCCAATGTGGAAAATGAAATATGCCTCCAGAATTTACGGCAATGCAGAGTACAGAGTCTAGAATTGATTCCTTTTTGGCTTAGCCTGGCTTGCTTTTGACCTTAGCATTGGCTGGGCAGATGTGGAATGGTTCATCAGATGGAAGTGGAAATCACAGAACTTTAGTACTGGGAGGTGTCTATATCTTATACCTCCACTTTACAGTTTAGGGAATGAAGGACCAGAGAAAGTTAATAATCAGCTCAAAGCCACAAACTGGGAGCAAAGCTTTCAGATCCTTAACTAGCACTTGTTCCTCTATATCAGTTTCCAAACTGTATTTTACTAGGACTCAGGATTCTTGAAGGAGCCTACAAGGGTTCTAAGATGATGGAGCATCTCTACTTTTACCTCTTTAGCTTCCTAAGATTCTAAGCAAGCTTTTGTTTGAGCAAGCTTTTGCTAAAAATAAAGTTTTTTTTTTTTTTTTGAAAATCACTACACTACTACATATTGTCCAGAGGGAATATGTAGCTATCCCTCACATACAGTTTAAATATTCTACCAAGAAAATGGTTCAACACCACCTGAACATTTAACAGGTTTCTTAGTAGATGCTATGGTTTTAGGATTTGCTTCTCTTTTTCATGCTTGCAGAATTTTAAAAGTATACTGTCCATGTCTGAAAGCCAAAAAAAGATAACATGTTCCACTTATTGACCTCAAATTCATGTGCTGAAATTACAGGAAAAAAAAAAAAAAAAAAAAAAAAAACTTGGGTAGATAATTTTACTTATCAGCTAAAGACAAATCTACTTACATTCAAAAACATTTCTGGCTAGTTTCTTTTTTGAATATTTTATTGTGTTTCCGGTGAAAATTTACACAGCAAATTAGGTTCCCATTTAACCATCTCTATTTTTAATACAACTTATTGGGAACCCTGGTGGCGTAGTGGTTAAGTGCTACAGCTGCTAACCAAAAGATTGGTAGTTCAAATCTACCAGGCGCTCCTTGGAAACTCTGTGGGGCAGTTTTACTCTGCCCTTTAGGGTCGCTATGGGTCGTAATCGACTCAATGGCAATGGGTACGATATACAATTTGTTCAATGATATTGGTTACATTTCACACAGTGTATCAACTTTCTCATTATTTCCATTCTGATTGTTCTGTTTCCAGTAATCTTGTTTCCTTGGCCCCTTGCCTGCTCCTCTTTGCTTTAGAGTGTTAACTGTTTCATCGCATATAGATGATTTTTTTAAAGAAGCACAGTACTCACAGGTGATACTGTTGATGAGCCAATCTGTTATTTAGCTAAAAGATGACCTCATGGATCAGTTTTGGTTCAAGGTTTAAAGAGTACCTCTGGGTGATAGTTTCAGGGCAGTCTCAACTGATCAGAAAGTCTGGACATTTTAAGAATTTCAGTTCTGTTCCACATTTTGCTCCCATTCTACCAGGATCCACCTATCATGTTCCTGATCAGAACGGTCAGTTGTGGCAGCTGAGCACCACCTAGTTCTGGTCTCGGGGTAGATGAAGGTTTCTGGAGACTATTAGTCCTGTGGACTAGTTTTTTCTCTGAGTCTTTTGTTTCTTTCATTCTCTTTTATTCTGAACTCGTACAGACCAATAGTGGAATTTTTAGATGGACACTCCCAAGCTTAAAGGCCTCAGATGCTACTCATTAAATTAGGACGTAGAACATAAACTTTATGTACTGTATTATGCCAACTCACTTGAGATGTCCAGTGAGACTATGATCATAAGACTTCAGAGCCCCTAAACTAATCCCATGTTTAGTAAGTATCTGTGTTTGTGCCCCCATGTTCTTTATTATATATGTGAATATATATGGCTACATACACTTACACATATATACACCTGCATAGAGATATACAGGCAATCCCTGACTTATGGAGGGGTTCCGTTCTGATGACTCTCTTTTAAGTTGATTCTGATGTAAGTTGAATACCACATTCTTTTTTTAGTTTTCGTTATTATTGCCTTTTACTATCAGTATCTTTATAAATCCAATCTTTGTCTTTAGGGTTGGAAACACTATATATAAACTTCCAGATATATTTTAATACATACATACAAAAAATACACATTATAAAAATTTACTCTGAAACAATGAAAAAGAATTAGGACAATGTTAGCATTTTGTCTGTTGTGATAACAACTCCACTTGTGGAAGGTTCTGGATCATCTAGATTATCCCTGAGAATGTGCATGGTGTTTCTAGTCAGAAAATTAGTGAGAGTTGTTTGTATTATCCTTTTTTCTTCATATATTTAGCAGTAACATCTCACTGCTTCTCAAATCTGCCTATTGACTTTAGCAAAGTCATCAGCATTTGGGTCCATGTTTTCAAGCAACTGAAGCCCCTAATTTAGGAAAAACTAGCAAATTACATGTTGCAACATTCTACATAGTACCTGTTGCTAATGATAAGATGTCCAAAAAAAAAAAAAAAAAAACTGGCAAGTCATAAGTGCGTTGCATCATGACTCGAATACGTGGTAACTTGGGGACAACCTGTATATATCCCCACCCATATGCACAAATATACATACCTGCACACTTGTATACACACATTAATACAAATGTGTTCACACTCCTATTAAGTTGTTGTTGCACCATTGTATATATCCTGGCATTTACCAAAAATGTGTTTTTCTTATGTACAGCTTAGTGACATCATTTGCCTTGGCCCAGCTGTGCACACATCACTCACATTTCCTGTTATATTTCCCACTTCCCAAAATAACAAGTTCTACTACCTAGAGAGTGATCCTTTCCCACCCCACCCCCCACTTATCCCTGGTAACTACTGGTGAATGTTGGTTTCAGTATGTATACCTATTCTTGTCTTTTCATAGAGATCTTACAGTATTTATCCTTTTGTGATTGACTTATTTCACTCAGTGTAATGTCCTCCAGTTTCATACATGCTATATTTCTAGAACTCACTATTATTCTTTATGGCTGCATAGTATTCCATTGTATGTATCAAATTTTGTTTACCCACTCATCTGTTGACTGGCACTTAGGTTGTTTCCATGTTTTTGCTATTGTGAATACTGCTGCAATGAACGTATGTGTACATATGTCTGATTGTGTCTTCAGTATTAGATCTCTAGGGTATATGCTTAGCAATGGGATTGCTGTATCATAAGGTAGCTCTATTTCTAACTTTCTGAGAAAAACACCACACACTATGTTTACCATAGTGGTTGTACCATTTTACAATCCCACCAGCAGCAAGGAAGGCTTTCAATCTCTCCACAACCTTGCTAGCATTTGTTTTTTTTTGATCAATGCTATTTTTGCAGGGGTGAGATTTGGTACCCAACCACAGTTTTGATTTGCATCTAATGGCTAATAATTGCGAGCATCTTTTCATGTGTTTGTTGGCTCCCTGAATGTCGTCTATGGTGAAGTGTCCATATCCTTTGCCCATTCTTTAATTGGACTGTTTGTCTTTTTGTTGTTGAAGTTTTCTATGTATTTTACAGAGTTGACCATCAACAGATATGTCATTCTCATAGATTTTTTCCTAGTCTGTAGGTTCTCTTTGTACTCTTTTGATAAAGTCTTTTGATGGGCATTAAGTATTAAATTTTTAGGAGGTCCCAGTTATTTAATTTGACTTCTGCTGTTCATGCATCAATAGTTGTTTGATAATTTTTTTTTTTTTAATTAGGCCCCATAGTTTTGTCCCTATGTTTTCTTCCAATAACTTTATAGTTTTAGCTTTAATGGATGTTTGATGCATTTTGAGTTACTTTCTGTGTATGGTGTGAGGTTCTGACTAGTTTCTCTAATATTAATCTGAATTGAAAATTGAGAAGTATCATCTCTCGAACACTTCACTTTTTAAATATAAAGTTTTAAAAGTAAAATTGTACCAAAAGGACTAATAAAGATGCCTTCTTTAATTTGCATACTCTAATATTCACTAAACATAAATTTATACTAATATTGAAATTAAAAAGAGCTATATCTCACATTATCATGTCACATTGTTTACATTATCTTTTATTGAATTTATAATTTTTTTTGGTCTTGAATTTGCTTTTTCTTGAAATTAAAGGGCACCATTGAATAACATACAACTTAATGGTTGATTAAAAAATAAGTTTTGAATATTTTGTGTTCAATTTGTGAAATAAATGCTTAATCTCATGACAGAACCACTGGAAAATCAAATGAACCATCTCAATTTGCATGCTTTATAAATGTGGAGCTTATGTTAGTGGTGCTAAATGAAAGAATACCTGTATGTATGCATTTTACTTCAGTAAAATTTTTTTTTCTAAAAAGTTATGTGTAAGGTGAATTTTTGTAAAAGAATATATAATTTCACATCTCTATTTTCTTAATTGTTAAATTATTTTCAATCAGTCATGGTTACTGCCCCCAACATTTCAAGTTTCTCTGTCCTTTATATTCTCTATCCAGTAATTAATGATATGGGTAAATATTTAAATCCCTTATAACTCTCCTGTTATAGCTATAAAACCAAACCCAACCCATTGCAGTCGAGTCGAATCCGACTCATAGCAACCCTATAGGACAAAGCAGAACTGCCCCATAGAGTTTCCAAGGAGCACCTGGTGGATTCGAACTGCTAACCTTTTAGTTAACAGCTGTAGCACTTAACCACTACACCACCAGGGTTTCCGTTATAGCAAATACTGACTGAATGCCCAATATACATGTATTTTTTATAGCTATAGATATATGTATATTGGGCTTTCAGTCAGTATTGATTTTCAAAATGAAAAGAGAAACTTACAACAAATTTGTTACAGATGTACAGTACGAATAGGGTAAATCTTGTTCCAAATGTGCTAATGGCATAAATGGTCATTAGTTTTGTTCTATGGGATTATTTTATTCTGTTTTGATCTTGTATTATTTACGTTCCTAACGGGTTTGATTTTTCTCCACTTTAAAACACCAGACTTAGCACACCAGAGAGAATTTTTAAACCAAAAATTATACAAATCAGATAGCAGTATTCATTCCATTTGTCCCTGTCTCTCAAGGGCCTTTCTGATACTGATTACTGGGATGCTCCCTTAGATTGCCATTAGCTATATCTTCTGGTTATTATCTAGCTACCATTTCACTTTAGGAATGAGGCCAACAAAAGGCAGGGTATACGAGATCAGATGGGACTGGTCTTGAAGGAGTCAAAAAGGCTGCGTTGGCACCTGAAGTGTACAACAGGATTACTAAATGTCACCAAAAGGCAGTTGGGGTAATACGAGTTGGGTGCAGATACTAGAGCAAAGCTCTTTCAAAGTCATTTCAGTAAGTCTACTTCTGTAGGAACTCTGACTTTGTCAGGTCACCTACCGTGGAGCAATAAATGTTGCTGGTAAATATTTAACAACCAACTCTTCAAAATGCAAAGGCCCCAAATTGTAGCATTTGTTTTCTGTGGTAAAATCCCTCCCACCAGCCAGTTTCAAGCTACCAACCTGATTTCAATGAATGTAGAGTTGGGAAGAGATACGCAGCAGCACAGCATTATATAGCATCTCTACCAGAGAGATACAAGAGATGTAAATAAATTCAAGGGCACAGATCAGGGATCATTAAATTTGTTCTGTAAAGGACCAGATAATAAATATTTTCAGATTTGCTCAACTCTGAGCTCATAGTTGCTTGGAAACAGCTATATAAATGAACGGGTATGTCTGTGTTACAATAAGACTTTATTTATGGCCACTTAAAGCTGAATTTTGCAGTTAATTGGCTTAATATTGTTTACTGCTTCTGTTCTACTTCCTAGTTTATTGCATGGTGCTGGGGTGTTAAAAGCTTGCAAGTGCCCACCCAAGGTACAATTGGTTTCTACTGGCACAGTGCTTAACAGCTGCTAACTAAAAGGTTGGCAGTTTGAATCCACCAGCTGCTCCTTGGAAACCCTATGGGGCAGTTCTACTCTGTCCTACAGAGTCAATATGAGTCAGAACCAACTCTACAGCAATAGATCTGGTTTTGGTTTGGAGCAACAGAGCAAGACGCAGAGTCAGGAACAGGAAGGAGGAGGATATGCCTCCATAAATAACCACTTCCTTTGCCATGAGGCCAGAACTGGATGGTGCCCAGCTACTGTTACTGAAATTTTGATCAAAGTTTCTATAGAAGAATCCTGATCAAAGGGAAAATGCAAAGCAGAATTTTGAATTGTCACGGAATCCAGATTTTCTGGAGCCATGAAGGCTGGTGCCCTGGTTGCCCAGTGGTTAAGAGCGCGGCAGTTCGAATCCACCAGCCACTCCTTGGAAACCTTGTGGGGCAGTTCTACTCTGTCCTATAGGTCACCATGAGTCGGAATTGACTAGACAGCACCGGGTTTATAGATATATACAGAAAGAGAGAGAGAAAGTGAGAGATTTAATTCAAGGAAATGGCTCACACAGCTTTGGAGCCTGGCAAGTTCCAAAATCTGCGTGACAGGTATCAGGCTGGAGGCTTCTGCTTACTGATGTGGTTGCAGTAGCTGACGAACCCAAAATCGGCAAGTCAGACGGCAGGCTGCTGGCTCATGTACCAAGCACCAGAGGCCAGAAGATGATGTGTTGGATGCCGGATGGAGAGCAAGAGTGAGCCTTGCTGAAATATCCATTTATACACTGGAGGCAGGCCACACTCCTAGGGAAACTCCACTTTCAACTGATTGGCCACTCATACCAGATATCATCATAGAAGTGATTACATTAAATCAGATCTCATCATGGAAGTGATTGCATTATATTACATTATGGAAGAGCAATCAGTCCAGTGTCTGTCAAACCACTGAGAATCACAGCCTAGTCAAGGTGACATATAGTGTTAACTAGCCCAAGCCCTTCCTATCTTTTCAGTCATATTTCCACCTCTTGCCATTTCTCCTCACCCTTTCTCTTTTCATGCCAAACCAGAGAGATCATGCTTCTTCTCTGATCCATGATGTTGCCACTCTGTCTGGAATAAACTTTTCTTTTTCGGGGTGATTAATTTATTGTCCAAACTGGGACACATTTGAGTGTGAAAGAGGACAGAAACAAGATGGGGCAATGCGCAAAGAGCTGCAAACTCAGGTTTTTGTGATTGTTAGGCACAGCTGAGTCAGTTTCAACTCATAATGACCCTATGTACAACAGAATGAAACACTGCGCGGTCCTGTGCCATCCTTACAACCACTGATGTGCTCGAGCCCATTATTGCAGCCACCGTGTCAATCCATCTCCTTGAGGTTCTTCCTCTTTTTCACTGACCGTCTACTTTAACAAGCATGATGTCCTTCTCCAGGGACTGGTCCTTCCTGATAACATGTCCAAAGTACATGAGACGAAGTCTTGCCATCCTTGCTTCTAAGGAGCATTCTGGTTATACTTCTTTCAAGACAGATTTGTTCATTCTTCTGGCAGTCCATGTTACTCAATATTCTTCATCAACACCATAATTCAAAGGCATCAATTTTTCTTTGGTCTTCTTTATTCATTGCCCACCTATGAAGTGACTGAAAATACCATGGCTTGGGTCAGGTACACTTTAGTCGTCACAGTGACATCTTTGCTTTCTGACATTTGAAAGAGGTCTTTTGCAGTAGATTTGTTCAATGCAATACATCATTTGATTTCCTGACTGCTGCTTCTATGGGCATTCATTCTGGATTCAAGTAAAATGAAAATCCTTGACAACTTCAATCTTTTCTCTGTTTAACATGATGTCACTCATTGGTCCAGTTGTGAGGATTTTGTTTTCTTTATGCTGAGGTGTAATCCATATTGAAGGCTGTAGTCTTTGATCTTCATCAGTAACTGCTTCAGTCTTCTTCACTTTCAGCAAGCAACTTTGGGTCAACTACATATCACAGGTTGTTAATGGGTCTTCCTCCAATCCTGATGCTGCATTCTTCACATAGTCCAGCTTCTCGTATTATTTGCTCAGCCTACAGATTGAATAAGTATGGTGAAAGGACACAACTCTGATGCATACCCTTCCTAATTTTCAACCACGTAGTATCCTTTTGCTCTGTTCAAACAACTGCCTCTTCTTCTACACACAGGTTCCACATGAGCATAATTAAGTGTTCTGGAATTTCTATTCTTTGCAATGTTATCCATAATTTGTTATGATCCACACAGTCAAATACCTTTGCATAGTCAACTAAACATAGGTAAACATCTCTCTGGTGTTCTCTGCTTTCAGCCAACATCCATCTGACAGCAGCAAAAGCATTTCTCATTCCATGTCCTCTTCTGATTCCAGCTTGAATATCTGTAGCATAGTACAATTAAAAATTTACCATTAAACACTTTTAAAAAAACAAAAACTTCACATTTCTTACACTTTGACTCTACCTCTCCTCCTCTGTCTACTCCACTTACCCTGCCTCTATTATTTTTAAATTGCCTATATTAAATATTCTTTTTATATTTCATCTACATTAAAATAGTAATTTAAGGTATAATTTAAAATGGACTTAATTTAAGATTCTAAACTTTATTAGGTTTTTAAAAAAAAAACTAATTAAAACACATGGTCATGAAACCAAATACTTTTGACAGGCTTAAAATTAAAAAAAATATATACACACACACACACACACACACACACATCTTGTGCCTCATCCCTCCTCTCCCCATCTCTGCCCTCTATTTCTCAAAGGCAAACACTTTTCAGCTATTTAGATTGCTTCTTCTGGTAGCAAGCTCCATTTTTCTAGGTAAGATATATTGATAGCTATTTCTCCACATATGTATTTTAGACGTTACCTATTGACTTCTTGTTAAGAGATGGTAGGATTTTTCAGCTAGGATGCCTCAGCTTCTAGTAACACAAATCCCAATTCCTTCTGGTTTAAGAAAGACGACTCTTTAATTTCCACTACCTGAAGCCCAAAATTTATGAAAATCCTCACAGTCAGCTTCATTTAGTGGCTCTGGTTCAATTTCTCTATGGTTCTCTCAGTTCTGTTCTCCTCTGTGTGATGTCTTCATCCTCAAACTGCTTCTTTTATGGTGGCAAAAGAACTATGACAGTTCCTGGTTTCACAATGACATACCCAACATCCAGAGGAAGAAAGAGGTTCACTCTCTGACCTTTCTCATTAGAATAAAGAAACTTCTTTTCCTGAATTCCTTGACCTCTTCTCCTGGCTCTTTACTCCAAACTGTGTCACATGTCCATTCCTTAACCATCCATTAGGACCAAGGGAATGACATGCACTTACTGGCTTAAACTTGCCCATCCATAAATTTATTAATGTGTCAAGAGGAATGGGATTATGGTAATCAGTTTAGATTAATCAAACCAACCTCTGAAGCTGGATTGTATGGCTACCATGTAATGAAGGAAAGGTGAAATGGATGTTAGATCAACAATGCCAACTTACACTATGGGCATGCAACCTCACACACTACTTTTATCTCCTTCTACCACTCCAATAAAGTTATATCACCATATTTAAATCAGTAAGTGTTTATTTCATTATTATGATGAAGATGATGGCACTAGGCTACTATAATTTCCTTTCTATATAACTTTTATGCTTTACTTATAATTTTTAAATCCTGTAAAATTTATTTTTAGCATATCCTTAAATTTCCCAAATGTTTCACATCAGTTTATCAGGGTTCTTATCTTCTAGTGGCAGAGAAAATAATAGATAAGGAAGCGAATAAGGTTAACCCTGAATCATGATCATCTAAAGGAAATAAATGGGGTAACTATAAAAAGTAGGTGAAGAAAGCCCCTTTAGATAAAGTTGTGAAGGCCTCTTTGAGGATGTGCTATCTGGCCTGAGACCTAAAACATGAAAGAAGTATTCCAGGTATAGAAACAACCAGAGCGAAAGCCTGAAAGAAGTAATTGGGCAGGTTTGAGGACAGAAAGGCCAAGTGGCTGCATGAGTGGCGGGGACAATGACAGGGGATATGAATTTAGAGAGTAAGATGGAGTGAGACCATGCAGGCTCTTGTAAGGCCATGGAAAGGAGGGTGGACTTGTTTTCCTAAAGGATGTTAAATAGTGGAGCAATATGATTTATTGTATGTTGTTAATTACTCCCTTTGGTTTCTATGTGGGGACTATATTTGGCGAGTGAGCAGGGCTGAAACACCAAAAACGCCTGTTGCCAATGTGTCATTTCTAACTCATGGAGATTCCATGTGTGTATAAGAGTAGAACTGTGCTTCATAGGGCCAAAGTATGAAAAACAAGCAGGATACTACTGCAGTAGCATAGCAGAAAGATGAATGGCTGTTGTTGTTGTTGGGTGTCATCGAGTTGATTCTGAGCCATAGTGACTATCTTAGTTATCTAGTGCTGCTATAACAGAGATACCGTAAGTGGGTTGCTTTAACAAACAGAAATGTATTCTCTCACAGTCTAGGAGGCTAGAAGTCTAAATTCAGGGTGTCAGCTCCTGGGGGATGCTGTCTCTCTGTCAGCTCTAGGGGAAAGTCCGTGTCATCAATTTCCCTTGGGTCTAGGAGTTTCTCAGCACAGGGACCAAAGGATGTACTTTGCTCCTGGCTCTTGTTTGGTAGTCGGAGGTCCCTCTCCTTTCTGCTCACTGCTCTCTTTTATATCTCAAAAGAGATTGATTTAAGACACAATCCAATCCTGTAGATTGTGTCCTGCCTCATTAACATAACAGAGGTTAGGATTTACAACACAGGAAAATCACATCAGATCACAACCACACAATATAGGGAATCATAGCCTACACAAGTTTTTTTTTTTTAGACAAGTTAACATACATATTTTTGGGGGACACAATTCAAGCTACAACAGTGACCCTGTGTAACAGTAGAACTGCTCCATAGGGTTTTCTTGGCTATAAGCAGATCTTCTCCCAAGGAGTCTTTGGGTGGGTTTGAATCGCCAACCTTTCAGTTAGCATCCAAGTGCTTAGCCATGGCAAGAATAAGGGACATGGCAGTAGAAATAGAAGCAGAGAGTTGGGCATACAGTTTAGAGGAAGGAAAATAAAAAGGACTTGCTGACAGAGTTGATGCCTAGATAGATAGTCAGATAGATAAACAGAAGGTAGATAGACAGATGGAAGCAGTAGTTGTTCAGTGGTAGTCATTTTCCACGTGGGAGATCTGGGTTCAATGCAGGTCAGGCGCAGCTACCATTCATCTCTCAATGGAGACTTGTATGTTGCTATGATGCTAAACAGGTTTTGGTGGAGCTGGCAGACTAGGAAGAAAGGTCTGGTGATTTACTTCTGAAAAATCAGCCAATGAAAACCCTATGGGTCACAATGGTCGGATTCTACTGTGCATGGGGTGGCCATGAGTCAGGGGCCAACTCACTGACAGCTAACAACAGACAGACCAATAACATACAGAATAAAAATCTAAGTGCCAGGAGCATTGGGAAAAGTGCTATTGGTTTTTAACAGAGGGAGAGACGAGAGTATTGGTGTGGTCAGAAGATTCATGGAGCTGAAGCCTTAAAAGATCAAACAGAATTTTTATTATAAGAGGTGGGGAATTCTAGGTAGGGGGGATATATGATCCGCAGAAGAAGGATTAAAAATACATATTCTGGCCTTTGTAACTAAATAACATGTGTAGGAAAGCAGTGGAATAAAGTTGGAAAGCAGAGTATGACAAGTTGTGGAGGATTTTCGATGAGCCAGGCAAAGGAATTTCAACTCTCACTCACCAAATCACTACTGTCACTTTGTAATTAAAAAACGAAAACCGGATAACTTGTGCAAATTTGTGATGTAATAAGTAAGTAGAGGTGAAAGATCTATTTACATTACTGAATTAGACATATATAGCCCTAAAGGAAAAACAGAAATATCAATTTAAAACAATCACATTAATTAGGCAACCAGGGTAAAGCATTAATTAGGGTCATGCATTAGATGGGAGGCCAGCCAGAGGGTTTAGTCTTTTCAATCACAAATTTTAAGTAATCACTTAGTTGGAATAATTTGAAATTAACCATGTCATCTGTAGGCCCCATCCCTACGTCAGGATAAGGCTCAACAATATCTACAGTTCATGCACGTCTTCAGAAGTATCCTCACCACTGGGGCTTGTAGTATTGAGGTTTTTAGGTGAGAGAGCAGGAAAAAGTGCTAATTTATATCAGAATAATTAGTATTTTAGCATTTACCTAGGATTAAGAATTGCTATTGCCAAGAAAATCATCACCATCACAATTGATGATATAAATATTTGTTTTACATATTTTTTGTTTAAATAGATAATATACTCACAGGATTCAGAAAGTGCAACAAGATGTAAAGTGTTACTCCAACCCTTATGCCCCCAAGTTCCTTCTCTGCACAGCCACTACAAGACACCTTGCTTATTTTTAATTTCTTGCGTATCACTCCAGCGTTCCTTTAAGCAGAACTAAATTCAGTCATATATCACCCAAAGGCAATGTTATTTTTATTGAGTTAATTTATACTAGGATTATCCATTACTCTTTTAGAAGCCATTTAGTGCATCATTCTATAAACTTTTCCACTATTCGTGGACATCATTATGGACTGAATTGGGTCCCCCAAAAAATACGTGCTGTAAATCATAACCTCTATGCCTGTGGTTGGAGACCTGGTGGTGCAGTGGTTAAGATCTATGGCTGCTAACCAAAAGGCTGGCAGTTTGAATCCACCAGGCACTCCTTGGAAACCCTGTTGGGCAGTTCTACTTTGCCCTACAGGGCCACCGTGAGTTGGAATTGACTCAAGGCAATGGGTTTGGCTTTTTTTTTTTTTAATGTCTGTGGCTGTACCTCATTTGAGAATGGGTTTTTTTTTTTGTTATAAGACAGAATTAGTGTGGGGCATGTTTTAAATCAATCTCTTTTGGGATATGAGATTAAACAAGCAAAGGAAAGAAAAGAAATGGGGAAAGAGAGCTGGCAAGCCATATGAAGATGGTCTAGGAGCAGAAACTGAAGAGACAGGGACCTTCCTCCAGAGGCAACAGAGAAAGTGGTGTTCTGAATTCAGACTTCTAGCCTTCTAAACTGTGAGAAAATAAATTTTTGTTTGTTAAAGCCAACCACTTGTGGTATTTCCGTTGTAGCAGCACTAGATAATTAAGACAGAATTCAGTACCGAGAAATGGGAGTGCTGCTCTAATAAACACCTAAAATGTGGACGTGGCTTTGGAATTGGGTAATGGGTGCAGGCTGAAGGAGTTTCTGGAAGTGAGGATGGTGAGACACTGTCTCTCACACTTTGGAGATGTTATCAGGAGTGATCAGTCCCTTGAGAAGAACCTCATGATTGGCAGACACTCACTGAAAAAGCTGAAGACCCTCGATGAGATGGACTGATACAGTAGCTGCAACAATGGGCTCAAACATAGCAGTGATTGTAAGGATGGCACAGGACCAGGCTATGTTTTGTTCTGTTGTACGTAAGGTCGTTACTGAGTTGGAACTGACTTGATGTCACCTCACAAACAAACAGTAAAAGCCTAGATTGCCTTGAAGAGATTGTTAGTAGAATTAAGGATGTCAAAGGCAATTCTGGTGAAGGCTCAGAAGGAAGTGAGGAGAGACATAGAGGAAGTCTCCATCATTTTAGAGAATACATACGGTACCAGCGACAGAATGCTGGTAGAAATGTGGAATTTAAATGTGCTTCTGGTGAGACTTTCAAAGAAAATGAACATGGACTGGACAATGGAGGAAGGTGGATCCATTTTATGCAGTGCCAAAGAACTTGTCTTAATACGTTCAAATGTTTGGTAGAAGATAGAACTTGTAAGTGATGAACTAGGTTATCTGGCTGAGGAGATTTCTAAGCAAGATCTTAAAGAAGCTATGTGGTTTCTCCTTGTTGCTTATAGTAAAATGTGAGAGGAAAGAGACAGACTTAAAAATGAACTGTGCAAAATGAAAACAAAACTTAAAAGATTTGAAAAATTCTGTTGTACAAACTAAGGACACGTGTCCTAGAATTTTCACCAAGGATGTGGCTATACAATCTTTTGTTAAAGATATTAAGCCTGTTGAGTCTAACCAACTAGCACAGCAGAAAACCTACCAGCTCAGGCTGAAGGGGACAGAGAAAGAATGAAAGGAAAGAACATTGTTTGCCTCTTAGAATTCTACAGGCAGGGAACACACCAGACAAGCTACATCTGTTGCCCTCCAAGAAAAGAAAAGTACCACCCCTGGAGCAACTCTAAGATCAGCAGAACTGTTGGAAGGAGCATAGGAAGCAGGGCCTTCTTGGTTTCAAAGAGTGAGGCTGTGGTCTTCTGGATCTCAAAAGGTGGGGCCACAGCCTCCTAGGTTTCAAAGAGTCACATCTTTGCCAACTTGATTCAAGTGCAGGGCTGCCATTAAGGTGTGACACAGGGATAGGGCTGCTGCCCAAAGCTGAGGGGATGGGGTTGACATGCCCAAGGGGCAGGACAGGGCCTGCCAGGGCTGAGGAGGTGGGGTTGCCACTCAGATAAACTAGGAGTATGGGACCACCTGAAGCCAAAGGAGCAAAATCGTCATACTTGGAAGGCAGAGCTGAAACCCAGGGCCTAGTGGCCTCCATCCAGAATCCAGAAGGTATGGCCAACACCCAGAGTTAGGAAGGTAGGGCCACCACCCAGATGGTCTCAAAGAATAGAGCATTATTTTCAAATCTTGAGATAATGTAAATTGTTCCTCTGGGTTTCAGACTTGCTTGGAGCCCATTATCTCTTCTTTTCCTCCGATTTCTCCCATTTGTAATGTAAACGTATATCTTGTGCCTGTTCTGCCATTGTATTTTGAAAGCAGATAACTTGTATTCTAGATTTGATAGGTTCTCAGATGAAGAGTTTTGCCCCAGGATGGAATATGCCTAGTATCGCAGCCATATTTGATTTAGATAATTCTGAGGATGAGACTTTGGACTTAAGAGTTGATTTAAGATTTTTGGGGATGATGTGATGGAGTGAATTTGTTTTGCATAAGGCAAGGACATGAATTTTTGGGTGCAAAGGGGTAGAATGTTATGGATTGAATTGTGTCCCCCAAAAATATGTGTTGTAAATCCTAACCTCTATGCCTGTGGTTATAATCTCATTTGGGAATGTGTTGTCTTTGTTATGTTAATAACAGGATTAGTATAGGGTATGTCTTAAGTGAATTTCTTTTGCCATATAAAAGAGGTTAAACAAGCCAGGGAAAGAAGAGAGATGGAGAAGAGAGGTGCCAAGCTACATGAAGACTGCCCAGGAAAGGAAGCTGAAGAGACACAGACATTCCTCCACAGCTGACAGAGAAAGCCTTCCCCTAGAGCCGGCACTTTGAATTCAGACTTCTAGCCTCCTAAACAGTGAGAAAATAAATTTCTATTTTTAAAGCAATCTAATTGTGGTATTTCTGTTATTGCAGCTGTAAATAACTAAGACAGATACCTAAAACATATCCCCCAACCCACTCTCTTTCTTGTAGCAGCTCTACTGAATTTTTTCTCCTATGATATAGTTTTAAAAAGAAGTTTGTTTGAACAGTTTTGAAGATGTCTAATTATACTTATTAATACGTATTGTCATTTAAGACCTCAGCTGCCAACCAAAAGGTCAGCAGCTCAAATCCACCAGCCACTCCTTGGAAACCTATGGGGCAGTTTTACTCTGTCCTATTGGGTCACTATGAGTCGGAATCGACTCAATGGCAATGGGTTTGGTTTTGGTTTTTATTGGGTTGCTATGAGTCAGAATTGACTTGAGGGTAACAGTTTTTTTTTTTAATTAATTTAAATATGAAGATTTATTGTTATTGTTGTTAAGTGCCATCCAGTCGGTTCCAACTCACAGCGACCCTCTGCACAACAGAACGAAACGTGGCGTGATCCTGCAGCATCCTCACAATTGTTCCTATGCTTGAGCCCATTGTTACAACCACTGCATCAATACATCATGAAGACTTATAGGACATCAAATTTTAATAAGGTAATTGTAATATTTTCAAATATACCTGTTTGTTTTGGCTAATTATTTCAGATGAGTCATGTAGGCTCTACCACTTTCTCTGAAAGTTTAGTGACATATATGAAAATCTCCTATTTCATACAATTTTTATTTAAATTTTGCTAATTAGAGTAATATTAAAAGCAGTTGATCTCCAGCAACAAATTATATTAAGACTCTGGAAAATCAAACTGAAAGAAACCTTTTTTTAAAAAAAAGCATTCATGCCACATCATAACTGCTATACCATGTGTCCAACTACAAATTTCAGGGAGCTGAAAAATTAACATCTATGGAGAACTTAACACATGAAAAGAGACTGAGAAGCTCCTAGCTAAATGAATAGTCTTACTTCCTCAAATTAGCGTTAATACAGAAATTAGTACATGAGTGCCCCTCCACTGAATCCTTACTGATTTCTCGCAGTTCCACAAATATACCATGCATACTCTGGCCTTCAGGCTTTTGCCCTTGCTCCTCCTCTATGTGGAACTCCCCTGCCCTTGCCAAATATCTGTAAGCCTCTCTTTTTTACATTATTCAGATGTTGGCTCAGATGTCTATTACCTCATCGAAGAGGCTCTCTTTAATGCTGTTTAAAATCTTGTCTACACTACTTTCTATTCCTCTCAATGTGTGTCTTTGTGTGTGTTTTCCTTCATGGCACTTATCAGTACCTGATGTACATTTATATGTTTACTTTCTGGCTTCCTTCACAGGAATATAAATTACAAAAATTCAAGGACTTTGTTTTGTGCTTGAGTGCTAGATCTCAAATGCCTAAAACAAAAGATATAATACACAGATGGTGTTCGAAATACAGTTTTTGAATAAAACATGTCCTTATTAAACTAAACCTATATTCTTAGTATTATCTGAATCTAGGCTGTCTTAAACTAAAACTGATACAACTATATTCTTTTCAAATGAAGACTTTTTTCTCCTATGTCACAAATTTCAGGGTCAGGAGATGGGGCCAGTGTCTTTCTTGTCCACAGGACTATAAGCTCCTTTGGAGCTAATGTCATCAGCACAACCATTTGGCAAATGCTCTACTGTCATCCAGTCCCAATCACTGTTATTTATTACCAACTTTAGTTACTAGTTTACTACCATATTTTCCTTTTCTAAGCCTACATAGAGTCATTTTTGGTGACTTTCAAAACATATGTACATGACCCACCCGCCATCATAATCTCTTAATTTTTAACCTTGTCACTTCCAAAGACCATTAATAAATCCCTCATTGTTGTTGTTGCTGGTGTTAGGCACCATCGAGTTGGTTCCGACTCATAGCGACCCTATGCACAACAGAATGAAACACTCCCCAGTCCCACCCCATCCTCACAATTGTTATGCTTGAGCCCATTGTTGCAGCCACTGTGTCAATCCACCTCGTTGAGGGTCTTCCTCTTTTCCGCTGGCCCTGTACTCTGCCAAGCATGATGTCCTTCTCCAGGGACTGATCCCTCCTGACAATGTGTCCAAAGTATGTAAGACGCACTCTCACCATCCTTGCTTCTAAGGAGCATTCTGGTTGTACTTCTTCCAAGACAGATTTGTTCATTCTTTTGGCAGTCCATGGTATATTCAATATTCTTCGCCAACACCACAATTCAAAGGCGTCAATTCTTCTTCAGTCTTCCTTATTCATTGTCCAGCTTCCACATGCATATGATACAATTGAAAATACCATGGCTTGGGCCAGGCGCATCTTAGTCTTCAAGGTGACGTCTTTGTTTTTCAACACTTTAAAGAGGTTCTTTGCAGCAGATTTGCCCAATGCAATGCATCTTTTGATTTCTTGACTGCTGCTTTCATGGGTGTTGATTGTGGAGTCAAGTGAAATGAGATCCTTGACAACTTCAATCTTTTCTCCTTTTATCATGATGTTGCTCATTGGTCCAGTTGTGAGGATTGTTTTCTTTATGCTGAGGTGCAATCCATACTGAAGGCTGTGGTCTCTGATCTTCATTAACAAGTACTTCAAGTCCTCTTCATTTTCAGCAAACAAGGTTGTGTCATCTGTGTAACACAGGTGGTTAATGAGTCTTCCTCTAATCCTGACGCCCCATTCTTCTTCATTTAGTCCAGCATCTCAGACTATTTGCTCAGCATACAGATTGAATAGGTATGGTGAAAGGATACAACCCTGACGCACACCTTGCCTGACTTTAAACCACTCAGTATCCCCTTCTTCTCTCTGAACAACTGCCTCTTGATCTAAGTAGAGGTTCCTCACGAGCACAATTAAGTGTTCTGGAATTCCCATTCTTCACAATGTTATCCATAATTCGTTATGATTCACACAGTCGAATGACTTTGCATAGTCAGTAAAACACAGGTAAACATCCTTCTGGTATTCTTTGCTTTCAGCCAGGAGCCATGTGACATCAGCAATGATATCCCTGGTTCCATGTCCTCTTCTGAAAACGGCCTGAATTTCTGGTAATTCTCTGTTGATATACTGCTGCAGCCGCTATTGAATGATCTTCAGCAAAATTTTGCTTATGTGTGATATTAATGATATTGTTCTATAATTTCCACATTCAGTTGGATCACCTAGGTGTAAATACAGATCTCTTCCAGTCAGTTGGCCAGGAAGCTGTCTTCCATATTTCCTGGCATAGACAAGTGAGCGCTTCTAGCACTGAATCTGTTTATGCTATCCTAACTCTAGACCATGTGAGCAAAGATAACTGTGCTACCTCTGAAATATCAACTTTGAGCATCGTATAAGACCACCATCTCCCATCGTTTCATTTCAGCTAATGTGGCAACAAGTCTTCATCCTCCAACCCATAGACTCCACTAGTTTTTCATCATCTGTATTCACTCCCATTTTTACCCAGCTTAGATTTCATGGCTCATTATTGTAATTATTGCTTTTAAAACACAGTCAAATACCCTGGCACCCATCCTTCTCAGCTGAACTCACTTGGCAAAATTGCAAACCTGCTTGAACTCAATTATTTGGTTCTCCGTGCAAAGGCACAAACAACTTAATAAAGAAATATAACTTGCTGACTGGTTTCTCTTTAAATTCATGATCTCAGACTGCAAATGAGCCTTCAAACTAGCAATCCTATAATGCTTCTCAAGGAAGGTCCTCTTCATATTCTCTGATGTAAAACATGTCATGCTTTCCTATTTTCTCACACCCTAGACCCTATCCATTCTCAGCTAATGGTCCTACTCCATAATTCATTACAAATACAGAAAACATCAACAAATATTCAAACCTCTCTGTATCATCTGCACTCACTTTCTGTCTTTTAAAATTGAAAAAGTGTCATTTCTCCTACCATGAGCAATTCCCTCTAATCTCTGACAACCATCTTTTCTCATCTTCTCAATACATTGTTCCTTCAGTTATTCCATCCACTACATATTATCAAGTTTTTACTCACTGCTTATTCATGCCAATCTGCCAACATACTTTAAAAAATACTTGACTTCTTCCATTTACCACCACACACCTCTCTACCCTTTTCACAGCAATACCTTTTACACACTGATACTTTACAAATACACATATAATAAACAATTTGATAACTAGATGATATAGAATGGCTTACAATAAAAACTAGAAGGGGAAAAGGGGAAGTTTTTGCTTAAGGGGCACTGAATTTCCGTTAAGGGTGATGGAAAAAATTGGAAATGGATAGCGGTGATGCTTGCACAACACAACGTTAATTACTGCCAATGAATTGTACATGTAAAAATGTTGAAACAGCAAATGGTTTTATTTATATATATATATATGCAGATTTATTTTTGTTGAGAATATACACAGCAGAATATACACCAATTCAACAATTTCTACATGTGCAATTCAGTGACATTGTTTACGTTGAGTTGTACAACCATTCTCGTTTTTCAGAGTGTTCCTCCCTACTGACATAAAATCATTGCCCCGTTTACTATCGTTTGAGTTGCTTTTGTCAATTTGATCCCACATAGATAGATCTTAAAAGAGCACAATGCTCAAGGCAGACATTCTTTACTAATTACAATAAACTACTGTTAGGCTTTAAAATTTCAGGGGATATTTTTGATTTGAGGTTTAAAGATTATCTCAGGGCAATAGTTTCAGGGGTTCATCCAGGGTTCACAGTTCCAGAAAATCTAGATTCTATGAAAATTTGAAACTCTATTCTGCATTTCCCCCCTTTTGGTCAAGATTCTTCTATAGAATCTTTGATCAAGATGTTCAATAATAGCTGGGCACCATCAGTTCTTCTGGCCTCATGGCAAAGGAGGCAGTTGTTTATGGAGGCAATTAGCCATACATTCCATTTCCTCCTCCTATTCCTGACTCTTCTTTGTTGCTCCAGGCAAATAGAGACCAATTGTTGTGCCTGGGATGGCCACTTGCAAACTTTTAAGACTCCAGGCACTACACAACAAACTCAAAGGTAGAACAGAAGCATTGAACATATTATTAGGCCAATTAACTAGGATGTTCCATGATACCATGTGTCATAGATTAAATTGTGTCCCCCCAAATATGTCAACTTGGCTAGGCCACGGCTCCTAGTATTATGTGATTGTCCACCATCATGTCATCTGATGTGATTCTCCTATGTGTTGTAAATCCTATCACTATGATGTTAATGAGCTGGATTAAGGGCAGTTATGTTGATGAAATCTACAAGATTAGATTGTGTTTTAAGCCAATCTCTTTTAAGACAAAAAGAAAGAAGTGAGGAAAGAGACAGGACCTCATACCATCAGGAAAGAAGCACTGTGAGCATAGTGTGCCCTTTGGACCTGGGGTCCCTGCATTGAGAAGCTCCTAGTCCAGAGGAAGATTGATGACAAGGACCTTCCTCCAGAGCCTACAGAGAGAGTAAGCCTTCCACTGGAGGTGACACCCTGAATTTGGACTTCCAGCCTACTAGACTGTAAGAATAAACTTCTTTTTCTTAAAGCCATCCATTAGTGGTATTTCTGTTACAGCAGCAATAGATGATCAAGACACCATAATCCTAAATCTCAAAAACAAGGAACTTCATTGTGTGAGGTATTTGCTTGTACATATACAGCCTTAGGAGCTGCGTTTTTCTTTCATAAATGTATCACACAACTTCTATCAATTGAACTTTTTACAGGTGTACAACTTATGGACAAGAATTAATCAGCTGTGCAACCCTACCCTTCATCAATACAATTTTTCCATCATGGTAAACCTAACCTCTCCCCACTCCCGCCCAGTCCCTGGTAATCACTAAGAAATTTTGATCTCTATACATTTGCCTGTTGTCTTTCTATATAAGTGAAGTCATACAATATTTGTCCTTTTGTGATTGACTTATTTTACGCAGTATGTCTTCAAGCTTCATCCATATTGTAACAAGTATCAAGACTTCATTACTCTTACTTGGATGTGTAGTATTCCATGGTATGTATGTACCACATTTTGTTTATCCATTCATCTGTTGATGAATATTTAGGTTGTTTCCACCTTTTTGACTACTGTGAATAGTGCTGTAATGAACATTGGTATACAAGTACCTGTTTGAGTCTCTGCTTTCAGGTCTTCTGGGTGTACACCTAGGAGTAAAATTGCTGGATCATATGGTAGTTCTATATTTAATTTTTTGACACAGTTTTCCATAACAGCTGTACCATTTTGCATTCCCACAATGAATAATGGTTCCATTTTTCCCACATCCTTGCTGACATTTGTTAGTTTTTAAATTTTTAATAAATTTTAGCCATCCTAAAAAAGAAATTTTTTTTTTTTTAATGGTAGTGAAACAGTATTTCATTGTGGTTTTGATTTGCATCTCTGTGATGGCTAATGATGTGCAGCATCTTTTCTGTGTTTGGTGTCCATTTGAATGTCCTTTTTGGTGAATGTCTATTCATGAACTTTGCCCATTTTATAACAGGGTTATTTACCTTTTTGTTGTCAAAGTTTTATAAATATTTAGTTATTAGATTCTTATCAGATACCTGGTTTCTAAAGATATTCTCAGTTGGTAGCTTGCCTTTTCATTTTTTTGTAAAGTCTTTGATGAATAGAAGTTTTTAATTTTTATGATGTCCCATTTGTTCATTTTGACTCTGCTGTTTGTGATTTTATTATTAGATAATCCATTGCCAAAAGCTAGGCCTGACAGTATTGCTCCTGCTTGTTCTTCTAAGAATTTTATGGTTTTAGTCTGCACATTAGGTCATTAATCCATTCTGAATTTTGGTTTTTTTTTTTTTTTTTTGGTATAAGGCATGGATCCTGTTTCATTTTTTTCTGCATGTGGAAATCCAATTTTCCCAACATCATGTATTGAAGAGATTATTCCTTCCCCATCGAATGTACTTAGTCCCTTTGTCAAAAATCAACTGACCATAAATGTGTGGGTTCATTTCTGGACTCTCAGATCTATTCCATTTGTCTATGTGTCTACGGATATGCCAGTACCAAGCTGTATTGATTACTGTAGCTGTATGTTTTAATATCAGGAAGTCAGTCCTCCTACTTTGTTCTTCTCATTCAACATTGCCATTCCATATGAAGTTGAAGATTGGTTTTCCCATTTCTGTAAAGAAGCCTGTTGGAATTTTGATCAGGATTGTATTGAATCTATACATTGCTATGCGTAGTACTGACATTTTAACAATATTAAGTCTTCCAATCCATGAACATGAAACAGCTATTTTTGTCTTCTTTAATCTTTCAGCAGTGTTTTATAATTTTCACTGCATAAGTTTTTCACTTCCCTGGTTAAATTCATTCCTAGGTATTCTCTTAGATGCCCTTATAAATGGGATCATTTCCCTAATTGCCCTTTCAAACTGCTCACTGCTGGTGTACAGAAACACAACTGATTTTTGTTTGTCGACTATGTACCCTGCAAATTTGCTAAATTCCTCTATTAGCTCTAGAATACTAAATGTATTCACGATAAATTTTTAAAAACCCACTATCATTACCAATAAAATGTTAAACAAAAACGAATTAGCAGCCATCTCACTCACCCCTCTCCAGTCTCAACTACCCCCATTTCTAGATGTTTATCACCACATTTCCAAACAATGTTTATGTTGTTATTTAATGATTTACAGATATTAGCTATATGGTAAATAGAGACCTCAGCTCAAATCTTGCTACTTCTACATCCAAAATTTATCTTGATCTTCTCTATATCGCCAAAGTTATCCCTCTACTACAATAGCTTCCCAAAAGCCAGAGAGTGAAGAGCCACTTCCACCCAAGCTTCTACTATCCATTCTCTGCACAATTGCTAGAATAATCTTGTAAATAGTATATCAGGTTTTTATGACTTGCAACTGATGTTCTTCTGTGTAAAAACTTTCAATGCCATCCTTTTGTGTTTGGAATTAAACCCAAAATACTTTCCATACCACACAGGCTCTGGATCAAAGGGACCTCTTTGACTGTTTCAACCTAGTATCAACTTGACTTCTCACTCATTATGCTATACTTGTTTCCTTTTTTTTTTTTCAATGTGACAAAATCCCAGTGTCTTTACCTTTGTCCTCTCTCCTGCTCTTCCCATGGTTCTTCATCTCATCCTTCCAGTTACAGCTTAAAGTCATCTCTCAACTCACCCTACCAATCCTCCCATTTAAGTATGTCTCCTTACTCTTTATGACATTACCCTTTCCTTTACAGGATCCGCCCTAATTTGTAATCTTATTTCCTTATTCATCTATCTCCTTCCCCTTCCTCAAACTGGAACGTCAACTCCATGTGAGAAAGACCCTTGTTCATCTTAAATACTGTTTTCCTCATACCTAGCCTGATAGGTAGGCATATATAAAACACCCAAGAAATATTTAAATGCATTTTGCAATTCGTAGTTCGACTGGACCATATACTGCATGCAGCAGGAGTGGGGTAGTAAATAATACACCCCTGAAATCTTACAAGGCTTGAGTTTATTGACCTCTTCCTAGTCAATTTTCCAGAAAATCTGGCTGTATCCAATGTGGGTTCCCTTTTACAAAGTCCTTCAGGGCCACTCCTGAGAAGGGACACTGAAATTCCTCATTTGGGGCAGGGGTACCCACTTCTGACTTGTGCAGATTTCTTTGTAACGGAGAATGCGAGGTGCTTGAGATCCATCTGTGGTCTGAGTGTACTGCAGACTTTGGGTTTTTATGGCTTGCAACTGCTCTACTGTGGAGCGCTGCCTGTCAATTTCCTTTTGGGGAGATTTCTTTCATATTTAGTTAATGGTGAAGATCTTATTAGGTCAGGTTTCTTCTTAAGTTGTCGGTGCTTCTGGACTTGGGTTTCTTAGCATCGGCTGAGACTCTGTTCATCCTTATTGTTCTCTGCTTTTGCCTCAAAGCAAACAAGAGAAAAAGTGGGCATGCCAGCTTGTAGTTTGCCCTTCAGTAATATCTTCAGACACACAGTGCATTCCAATTCTAGTGGCTATTCATAAAAAAAGGCTATTCATAGGTAATGAGAGTGATCATTGCATTTTTGTAAAGTGTGGAAGGGGACGGACAGTGGAAAGTGTTTTGGAGGGAGCTGAGGAATTGGAGTTCCTTAATACATTTATACTTGTCTTAAAGTCTACTCTTATTGCCAACATTCCCCTTTCAATGTAAATTATTCAATGTAAAAACTCTAGTGTTAGAAACACTATGGCAAAAAATTACGTTGTAATTCAATGAACCCCGAGTAGTTTATCTTGATCTGGTCTTCGTATTCTCAGACCATAGGCTATAGGCAGAAACACCTTCAGATAATTGCCAAATCTGTCCAATTTGGAGCCGATTGCCAAATTTGTTCCAATCTACTTTCACCTGTGACCCTTTAGAATTTCTTCTCCAATGTACTTTTCAAGAGTCCACAGATAGTAACCAACACATTCTTTGACATTTTTATATTTGGCTACTAAGTTCTCTAACACTGAATATATAGTCTGAGTTCCAAGACACTATTGCCTTGGCAAAAAAGATTCACCACTACATAACACAAGTTAAAAATCCCTATCTTAGGAGAGAAAAGCTTATATTTTCCCCTACCCCACCTTGATTCAACAAATTTCAGTTTCCCTGAGGTTAGTTATTTGCAACCCAACTCATAGTCAAATGCTGAAGTAGGATTTTCTGTTGTAATTGGCTGAAATCCACTCAATTTGGCTTAAGCAAATACACTAAATTTTATTGTAAGGATAAATTATAGTAGATAATTCAAAGATGGGGAGTAGAGTCAACCAACCCTCTCAAGGGACTGAGACCAGGAACCAGAAAGCTATCAAGAACTAAACCAAAAAAAAAAAAAAAAAAATCCAAACTAAACCCACTGCCTTCGAGTCATTTCCGACTCATAGCAACCGCACAGGACAGAGTAGAACTGCCCCACAGGGTTTTCAAGGAGCAGTTGGTGGATTCGAACTGCCCAGCCTTTTTGATTAGCAGCCAAACCCTCAATCACTGTGCCACCAGGACCCCATCAGGTATCAAAGGAGGTATTATATCTGTGTCTGATGTGTTAGCACTGCTTCATAAGAGCACAGACTCTGGAGTCAAACTCCCTGTATCTGTATTCTAGCTTCAGCACTTACTTTAGGCAAGCTTCTCAGTTTCCTCACTTGAAAGTAGGATTAACAGCATAACACATTTACAGCAGTTAGAACACTGTGGCACAGAGACACAGTAAGTAATCTGTTTGGGATTATTCGTATTCTGCAAACTGGCTCTCTGATTCTCCACAGGCTACTACCAAACAAGGTAGCCCTAGTCTAAAACTTAGTATTTTCTTAGTGTAAGGTATCAGCAGTTTGATAAATTTCTGTCAATCCCAATTCTAAATTCCCAGGACAATCTCACTGGTCCAGATTTGATTCAGTTGTTTACTCTAACTAAAGCTAGAGGCAGTTGGTCACTTAATACCTATATAGCTGCTGAGGCCTACCCCTCAACAGGTGGGCATTTCTCAGTGGTAGGGGATCACGAACCAAGGTTAACATCCAAAAAAAAAGTTTTCTGTACTTCTTTACCCACTGATCCTTTTTTCTTCCATAACCACAAAAAGTCACACAAAAAAGTAACTTGCTTAACCCTTTAGAATTTCTCTTTCCAATGTACTTTTCAAAAGTCCACAGATAGTAACCAACACACTCTGACATTTTTATATTTGGCTACTAACTTCTCTAACACTGATAATATAGTCTGAGTTCCAAGACACTATTGGATATGGATAAAGCTGTGGCTCAAAACTAGATTTGACTGCAAATCCAATATTCCTTTTCACTAAACTGCAATGCACTAGTTTACATTTATTAAAAACATACGTGGTAACTGACCCTGTATTTAATCACTTTAGACACTTAGAAGACTTCAAATGGTCAGGCAGTCCCTGGCTTACGACTATATTCAAGTTACAATGAACTGCACTTATAACTGTCTTTTTTTGGTACACCTTATTATTGTAATATGTACTACATACAATGCTGTAACATGTAATTTACTGATGTTACCATTCTCGTATGTTCAATGTTATGATTTATAAAGATACTGATAACAAAATGCAATAATAATGAACACTAAAATACAAAAAAAAAAAAAAAGGATGAAGTATTCAACTTATGTCAACTGACTTATGGTGGAGTCCTCAGAACGGAACCCTGTCATAAGTGTCGGACTAAGTGTTATTCAAAATTGGATTTCCTGTTTTTTTTTTTTTTTCTAATTTTTTTAAAAATTGAGGTACAGCATACATATGGTAAGGTTCACAAAATTTGAAAGTACAATTCAGTAACTTTTTCATATTATATACCCATATAACCACCTAGATCAAGATACAGAACATTTCCATTACCCCAAAAAGCTCCCTTTTGCCCCTTCCAAGTTAATAACCACCTCCAGAGAACTAACTACTAGCCTGACTTCCATCATCATAGTTTTGCTTGTTCTTGAACTTCCTATAAATGGAATTATACAGTACATACTCTTTTGTATCAACACAATGCCTGTGAGACTCAGCTGTTACTGCGTGTAGAAGTTTACTTTTTATTGCTGGGTAGTATTCCATTATATAAATATACCACATTTTTTTAAAATTTATTCTCTTAATGGACATTTAGGGTGTGTGGTGCTATAATAAACTATAATGAATCAAGCTTCTATGAATATTCTTTAACAAGACATTCATTCCTTTTGAGTGTACACTTAGGAGTGGAACTGCTGAGCTATAAGGTAAGCATAAGTTCAGTTATAATGGATACTGCATATCAATGTTCCAAAGTGGATGTAACCAATTTACCAGCAATGAAAGTTTAATTTGCACTATAAACTTTTTTTTAACAAGGAAAATAATACTGTAGTTTATGTTACACTTTTTAGTTCTACAAAATGTATTTGAAGTTTTTTGCTCTTTTTGCTGGTTTTAAGTAAGTTTGAGTTACTTTAAATTGTGAGGTTAATTGTCATTCATTAGCACCTTTATAAAACCACAACCCTCACTCCTGTTAAGATCTCACTGAAAAATACTACCTAGTCTGCCATCTTCTACAGCAAGATTTCTCACAATTAACATTTAGACCAGTTCTTTTTTGTTGAGGTGCTGTCCAATGCATTGTAAGATCCTTAACAGCATCCCTGGCCTCTACCCACTACATGTCAGTAGCACCCTCTGCCCTACACTGTCACACACACACACAAAAACACACACACATGCACAAATTTCATACTCTCTCCCGTCAAATCCCCTGTAACAGAAGTCTAGACTCACTGATTCCATTTCTTCATCATTTATCATACTCCACTCCAATCTGCCTTCTGGCCCTACTACTTCAAAAAATAGTTTGCTACTGTAAGTGATTATCATGTCACTAAATCCACTGTATAGTATTCAGGCCTCTTTCGCATGGCTTCCCAAAAGCGTTGGACACTATTAATCATTCTTTTCTTGAAGCACTTATTCCTTTGTCCTTCAATTGCACAACACCCTTCTAGCATACCCAGCTCATCTTCTTTTACTGAGTCAAAAATTAACTGAAGTTCTTCACGATGCACCCCTAGGCTGTTTTCTATTTCATGTACATTCAAAATTGTAATTTCTCCCTACACGCTTGACAGTTTTTATTTTCAGTCTAGGTTTCCCTTCTCAGCTTCTGGTTTCTATCCAAAAGGCTCCTCGATGATTGATAGGCATTTGAAACCCAGTAAATTCTAAACCAAACCAATGAACACTCCCCACTCACCTCCAAATATATTACTATTCAAGTGAATATTATCACTATTCAGCTGCAAATGTTCAGCTTCCCTGCTCCTCCTACCCGAGTCCAATCCCATCAAGTTCTGTTGAGTTTCCCTTCCAAGTCTACTTCTCTAAGACACTCCACTATACTACCCTGGTCCATCATGTCATTTCTAACCTTTTTTACTTGCCATAGCCTCCTAACTCACTTAAGAATATTTTATCTAATTTAATCTTCCTCTGATCCTTTTTTGAAACCTACAGCTAGAGAAAATTTTTCAATGTTGTAAATACTTTCATTATCACTCTGCTTAAAACCCTTCGTTAGTTTCCCATTATTCCAAACGTAGAATCTACTCGTTCACCTGGCCTTTGGGTCCTGAACAGACTGGCCTATATGCAGCCTCATCTACCTCGTTGCTTTCTCTGCCAGCGGTATTGTGCTTCTCATAATCCCTGATTTTGTGGCTATGCAACTCATCATCAAAACTACAACATTTTTAAAGTGAAAAGAGTTGTCCTTGGTAAAGTGGGATGTGTTAACATTATCTGAATCCAGAATTTCTGACTACGTTATTTCTTCTAAGTAGAAAGCTTTCCTTATCCCTCTTTTGCCTATCTAATTCACACTAATTATTCAGTCCTCAGATTATGTCATTTCCTTAGAGAAGATTTTTCTGACTAGGGTTCTCATAGCACTATATGCTTCTTCATGCTATTTTTTTCAGTTGCCATTTTACGCTGTTGTTTCCTGCACCAGATTTTAACTGTGTCTGCTTTTGTTCTACTAAAATTCCCCACCTGCACCACAGCACCTAGCAGAATCCTATGGGTTGCAATAAATTCTTACATATTTATTGAGTAAATGTTAATACAATGTGCTGGGGTCACAGAAGATCTCTATGCTCAAGGAGCTCACAAAGTAGAATGGAAACAAATGCTGTAATACAACATGCTGCACTTGAAGAATGCTCAATTTGATGCCCTAAAAGGGAGGCTAGAGAGCTGCCTGACAGTCTTGTAGGGTGTCAGTACAATTGTGTCACGGCACTCAACAATTCTTGATCATTTACAGCAAACCTACCAATCCGTAAGATAAGACAAACTATAACCATTTACAGTGAGACACCTTTCCAATGATCTGAAGAAATGAGATTCAGTGTGGCTAGGGTGTCAAATGTCACTAGGTATAATGGAAGGTGATGCTGAGGTCAGACTCAAAATGCATATACACACACACACACGATATATCTAAAAATGTGTGCGTGTGTACATACATATGTGTGTGCGTATATATATATGTGCATATTTTTTTTTAAGCAGGGGCATGATTTCATTATATTTCAACTCTGAAGGGAGCCTAAAATTTGAGCTAAAGGGAAAATGAATGATATTTGGACAACAATGAATAAGGGATCTGAGGGAAAGGAAGGATGCATCAATTTCATATTTTGAAGTTAGCTACTTAAGCATTTTTTTCCTTAAACTCTGCACACTTAATTTTGTAAGAAGTGGAATCTTTGTATCCACCTCAGTGCCTATTTTATGTTGTACACAGTATCATCTATAAGATATTTCCATTTGAAAGTTCTTACTGTAATTGAGAATTTTTCCCAAATACAGTGCTCATAAACGAGGTGGATGAGCTGGTTGTGGATATCAGGATAATCTGGGAAATTCTTCCAACTACTACCTGGAAACCGGAAATTCTGCATCTATCAGAAAAGATCAGAAATGAGTGTCAGACATGTGTAACTTGAAAAAAAACTTCCTAGGTGACTAACTCCTGCCACTTGTTCTAACCTGGAAACCACATCTCCTCTAATTTTTATGATCATTACAAAAATAGAAACTATACAGTGCATCTTCACTACAAAATAACGCAAGATTTCATGAGATCTATTCATAGAAGACTGCACAGTTAAGTATCGTACTTGGAAAGGTCTTCGTTTGGGGATGATGAAATGAGTAGAGATTCTAGGGTATTTTAACACTGCCCGTATTGCTTAAAGGCTTCTCATATGCAAATCTTCTAGGCATCAAAAACATAATTCGGGAATTAAAATCTCCTCTTGGCATTCAAAACATTAACAGAAAAAGAAGAGTTATTGTATTTATTTTATAAAAAAAAATACATCTCACAATTCTGTTTAGGTGGTTCTCAGCCTATCCCCTCCTAATGATACCCACAGGTAACTAGCCCTCGTAGAGCATATCAGAATAAAGGATCCCCAAAGTGCTGTCCTAGATTTTGTAAAAGTAATTATCTTTCCATATGAAGTTTTGCAAATGGGAAATTAGATAATATAAAAACTTCCCAGTTAATGTTAATTTTCAGAGGTTTTTGCTAGTCGTGTGCTGAGAGTATTAACTGTTTGGCTATTGTTTTTAGTACTAATAGGTAGAGAAAGAGAGGGTTTACACCAACAAAGTGAAACTAAGAATTATGCAGATAACAAACGTCCCACCCCCAATCCTTTTGCCTTATCAGTTGACTTTTTAAAAACTGAACATAGCAAAATTGTTGTAATTTTCCACATTCTAAAATTCTGTGGAGCTATTACGTATACTGGAAACCCTGGTGGCATAGTGGTTAAGTTCTACGGCTGCTAACCAAAGGGTCGGCAGTTCCAATCCACCAGGCGCTCCTTGGAAACTCTATACGACAGTTCTACTCTGTCCTATAGGGTTGCTATGAGTCGGAATTGACTCGAAGGCACTGGGTTTTTTGATTTATTACGTATACTGTTATTTTACCTGAAATGTAAATCTCCATGGTTCAATATTTTATTAAAAATTGGGCAAATTGTTTTCCTGGAAAAAAGTCACTAGAGCTCTTATAAATACCATATCACATCAAATGGCACAATTAGCAGTTAAAAATGGCTTAACATAAGTTTTCAAAAAAAAATAACCATAAAATAAGTCGTTAGAGTAATTCTTTTTCTAACACAATGACAAAATGTAGTAGTTACAATTGGGGACTTAAATCTTCATCTGCTACAGTTGCTGTTTTTCTGGAACTTTTATTTCTTACTTACCATTCTAATAATCTAAGAAAGAAATTAACTCAAGGCACAGAAGTTCTCCTCATTAAGGAACCTTTATCATTTTTTTCAAATAATTAATAATTAAAAAATAAATGTTAATGCAAAAATGGTTGCAGCAATACTTCAACAGAGAACTGCCAGAAATTCAGGTCAGATTCAGAAGAGGGCGTGGAACAAGGCACATCATTACTGATGTCAGATGGATCCTGGCTGAAAGCAGAGAATACCAGAAAGATGTTTACCTGTGTTTTATTGACTATGCAAAGGCATTCGACTGTGTGGATCATACCCAATTATGGGTAACACTGTGAAGAATGGCAATTCCAGAACACTTAATTGTGCTCATTCAAAACCTGTACATATACCGAGAGGCAATCACTCCAACAGAACAAGGGTATACCGTGTGGTTTAAAATCAGGAAAAGTGTGTGTTAGGGTTATAACCTTTCGCCATACTTATTCAATCTATATTCTGAGCGAATAATTCGAGAAGGTGGACTATATAAACAAGAATTCGGCATCAGGATTAGAAGAGTCATTAACAACTTGTGATACGCAGAATACGGAAACCTTACTTGCGGAATCTGAAGAGAATTTGAAGCACTTACTGATGAAGATCAAAAACAGCCTTTGGTATGGATTACATCTCAACATAAAGAAAACAAAAATACTCACAGAGAAAATATTGAAGTTATCACGGATTTCATTTCACTTGGATCCACAATCAATGCCCAGGGAAGCAGCAGTCAAGAAATTAAACGATATATTGCACTGGGCAAATCTACTGCAAAAGACCTCTTCAAAGAGAGTTAAAAAGGGACTAAGGTGCACCTGACCCAAAAAATTTTCAATTGCCTAATATGCACCTGAAAGCTGGACAATGAAAAAGGAGGACTAAAGGATTACGGTGTTGGTGAAGAATACCGAATATACCATGGAGCCAAAGGAACATCACACTTGGGAAAAGGTCAGTGAAAAGGAGGAAGGCCCTCAACAAGATGGACTGACACAGTTGCAGCAACATCGGGCTCAAGCATAAGGACTGTGAGGATGGCACAGGACCAGGCAGTGTTTCATTCTGTTGTACTCAGGGTCGCTATGAGCTGGAACCGACTCTATGGCACCTGACACCATTTTCTTAAAGATTAATATTTAAATTACTACTTAGTTTATAATACTTTTAGGGACTTCGGAAATAGAGATCTAGCTATTCCTCACCCCTCAATAACTAGGAAAGAAGGAAAAAAGAGAGATGGAGCACAGACCATTTTGCAAAGGATGGTAATGTTCCACCTTCTTTCGCTATGCAACGAACAGATAACTATACTTTTTTCTTGATTAGGGATGTGTACTTTTATCATCTTCCCTCCCTCCCCGTGGCTACAACCAATGGGCATATATTTGGAGTTACGTTTGGAGGTCTCTTGGAAGGTTTGAACCAAAACTATTTTAACGACTGATAGACTAAAACTTTGAACATTTTCAGCATGCAAAAATAATTTTGGAAGGGAATGCACTTTACCACAATCAAACTCATTTGACTTGAAAGGTGGGCCTTTATACCAAATAGGATAACTTGAAAAAAAATAAGAAAGTTTTAAAATGAATCTCGAGTGACTCAAGACTGATCTGTCAGCCTGAAAAATTAAATTGTAAGACAATTTTGATAAAAACAACTTTAAAAAACAGTAAAGCAGGACGCCACCATGCTCGAAAAGTGTTTCCTTCAACACATCGAAAGGGCTCTGAGGCCCGCAGTTACAGTTATGAAAGAAACCGTCAACTAAATTGCAGCGCGTTAAACTGCGACAGCTACTAACAACCCTCGAGTTGCTTTTTTTATTACGACTCAGCGCCGTACCCTTCACCCCGCCCTCCAGGGAGAGTCCTAGAAAACAAAGGTTCTAAAGTTGTTTCCCACCACCGCCCCCCGTCCGGAACCAGGCATGGGCCACCCACAAACCAATCACTAAGTGTCAGAGAATGTCAACAACTAAGTCTCTATTTTCTCTCACTCCTCCTTTGCCCCATCCGCACAGTACTTTAGGACCCACAGGGAGTCTCTGTCGCAGGACGCCCGAGCGTAGGAGGCGGTGAAGTGACCGCCGTTGCCCAACAGTCGGGTTCCCAGGCTGCCCGGTGTGACGCAGCAGCCCCCGCCCAGCTCCTCCGGCCGGGCGTTCAGACAGTGCGGGGCGCCCCAGGAAGGACGAGCCGACGCCCGGGCGACCGGACCCCAAGTGCGACGGGTCCCGAAGGGCTCTGCCTCTGTCGCAGCTCGCCAAGCCCCAACGCCGTCTCCAGACTCTCCCCACCCCCGCCCTTTCCCGGTTCCTTCTCAGTCTCTCTGCCGCGACTTCCTTGCGCAACCGTCCCGAGTGACAGCAGCGCCCATACCCGCGCAGAGCGAGCCTGCAGCTCCCACTTCCCGGAATCCAACGCCAGGCCGCTAAGGGCAGGAGCCCGAGAGAGGATCAGCGGGCCACGGCCGGAGCCCGGCGGCCTGCGCGCGATTGGTGTACGCATTCCCTTCAGTGCCCGTGCGCGCACTCGCTCTCCGCCCCGCCTCCACCAATCGCTTTTTCTCTACGCCCCGCGACTCCACAACGTAGTCCCTCCCATCACCCGCGCGCCAGGCGAAGAGGTTCAGCGTGCGCGCGCTCGCCCGCCCGCCGCCCGCCCGCTCGCCTCGCGCTGTAGGGAAGGGGAGTGAGCAGAGGAGCTTACGTCGCGCGGGAGGCGGAGGCGACGGCGACCTCGGTGGCGGCGGCGGCTACGACGGGGACGGTTGCTCTCGCTCGCTTTCTCGGCGTCATGGCGGCTGCCGGGAGCCTATAAGCGACGGGAGCGCGCGCGCGACGGCGGTGGCGGCGACGACTCGTTACTTATCTCTCTGGCTGCCCTCGCCGTTGGTGCTTCAATAATGAATTGATTGTTGGATCCGCTCCGCAGAGGATCGCGCGTTGGTGCTGGGGGCCGGGGCTTCCCCTTCCCCTCTGCGTCCTCCCCCCCTCACGGATTCCTGCTTACCCCGAGACACCCGGAGCTCGAGGACTCGGCGTCGGAGACCGCGGGCCCGGCGCGGGGGAGGCTGCCGACCCGAGCCGGCTCCGTCTGCCCCGCGAGGCCCGCCCGCCCGCCGGTAAGAAAGGGGCCGGCGGGCGGGTCAGGATGTGGCGGGGAGGACGGGAGCCGGAGGGCGGGGGCGGCGCGGTGTCCGGGCGGCGGCCCAGCAGCCCGGCGCCGGGCGAAGGCCGGGGCGGCTCTGCGAGGGCCCACAGCGGCGGCCGGGCTGGGCGCGCGGGGGGCGTGTGAGCGGCGAGAGCCGGCTGGCGGCCGCCGAGCGCATCCTCGCGCGGGGCGGCCGGGCCGGGCCTTCTCGGTTTGAGGCCGGCCGGACCGCCCGGAGAGAGTCGCAGGCACTTGGCCGGTGCGTTGGTCCTGCCGCTACCCGGGTTCCCAGCACGTGGGGATCGGCGGGGAGGGGGAGGGGGCGGTGGCTCCGGCGAGCCCGGGAGGGCGCGGGGCGGGTCTGCGGGAAGTTTGAGGCGGGAAGAGAGACTGTGGGACCGGGATGGAAGCCTTGTGAGAACGCGGGGGGCGGGGGTGGGGGGTGGGCGTTAGGGAGGGAGGCTGATTGGAGCGAAGCTGCGATGGACTGTTGAGGGAAGAGGAAGGTTTTCAAACCCCTGTGGAGTACCGCTTAGAGAACTTGGCAGGAGCAAAGCAACTCTTAAAAGACGGTGCCGAAGAGGAGAATTCAAGCGATTTAACGACCTAGGGAAGAGTCATTGTTGGGACGTGAGGAGCTAGAGAGCTGCGTGCGCTCGGAGCTTTAGAACTTAGGGTTGTGAGAAGGGTCTCAAAAAGGATATAGAGAAGGGAGATGACGGAGAAAAGGAAGTTCCAGTGTACAGAGAAAGCCATTTTGAGGGTCGAAAGAAGAAAAGGAAAGAACAAAAAGGAGTGAACTTTCTTAACGAGGAGAGACTTTCGGAAAGGAGACAATTTGTTAAGAGTACTTAAATTTTTAAGAGTTAACTGTGTAATAGTAAATTGCTTTGAGTAGGGTTGGAATTAATATTTAGCATTAGAAAAAAATGCTGAGTCGCATGGTCACTTTTTAGAGAACCTGTACTTGCGAACACTCTCCTGGACTGTACGTAGTCCCCAGAGAATTAAAAGCCTAATCCACATGCAGAGTTTGTTGTTATTGAGTTGGCGACAGCCTATTTTCCTCCTCTTTTTTGTGGAATGGAAATAATCTCAGGAGTGAATTCTCTTTGCTGAGGTCTGAGGACAGCTCTGCTCTCAGTAGGCTGTCTCGGTACTTTCTGGCTGGGGAAGGATCTGACGTCTCCTTCCCCCGCTTCTTCCTCTCCCTCCCCTGCCGGAGATCTCCTTTGTTTATTCGTAGATGGCTTGTAGGTGACTCTCCAGTGTTGTGCTGAAATCTTGAAAGGTGGAAATGCTGTGGCCTTGTCCTTTATTTCAGCCCAAACTCCTTATTTAAAAATTCAGATACACTGTATAGAAAATCTGTTACCTTTAAAAAAAAAAAAATTCACGGAGTCTCTGCATGTCCAAATGGGAAAAGTAGTATTAAATTTTATCACTCCACTATCAGTTTGCCTGTGAAGGAACATATTTATTTTGACCTGTGCATTTTTTATAAGATTATAATAGTATCATTCTTTGTTCTTCTCATGAGATAATTTTCAAAACTTTCCCTCGCTTGAGTGTATGAAGTTCTTGGTGATAAGAAATGGGACTTGATTTAAAGACAACTACCCCCTTTCACTTGATTTGTTTGACCAAGTATGTAATAAGGTTCTATTTTCGTTCTTGGGGTGCATGTGTTTCACATAGTATCACTTTGCTTTATTGATCTAAATAATGCTACATAGTTGCAGTTTACTTCTAAAGTTTATGAATATTTTAATTTCTGTCAAAAATATATTCCCAGCGGTGCTTAATTCTAGTAAGTAATCAGACATACAGTTAGTGGAAGTCTAGATATTTTAAGTAAAAGACTCCTCTTCTTCCTTACCGTCTTTAGTCAGTTGGTCTTAGGTTTGTGCATGTTCTAAACAGGCTAATTTATCTTTTTTTTACAGGAATTTTTCATACTTTCTTAATGTATTTTCTTCAGGTGAATCAAAACAGTCCCAGGAAATCTGAATATTGAAGAAAATTCATACGCATTTTTGATATTCAAGGAGGAGTCAGTATTTATATTTATCTTTTAAACTGGGAAGATTTATATTTTATTTTAAAACTTCTGATATTTACAATGAATGGACACAGTGATGAAGAAAGTGTTAGAAACAGTAGTGGAGACTCAAGGTAAGCACTTTATTTATTGTGAAACATTTATTATGAAGAGTTTTGAAAACTTGTTTGACACTTTGCTTCTCCCCATAAGCAGCAGTTTTCAGATTCTTCCTCTTAGCTATCCAAACAGTAAAAGGTTTCTAGTGTATCTATTGAAATTTTGTTGATAATACAGATTTTAATTTTTTTTTTTTTTCATTCTGATGTACCAAGAATAGTTTAAATATGGAAAGTTTTGGCGTACGTTTTGGCATACTTAAATCTATTGGAAAGTTTGTATTGTTTGGGTTAGTAATTGAACCTGCAGCAAGTTTTAAAAATTTTTTTAATTTATTTGACTACTTAAAGTTATGTATTATAGAAAATTACTCAGGTCACACTGGGCACATTTCAAGTGCTCAATAGCCACGAATGTTTATGATATTGAACAGCACAGATATAAAACATTTCCATAGTTGCAGAAAGTTCTGTTGGGCAACACTAATATGGACATGTGTTGAGATATTGCTGCAACCCAATTTTTTTTTTTCTGTTTTCTTTTTAAATTGGAGTTTTAATTACCTGTGAATAAGAGTTGTTATTAAGGCCATATCTTTGCAAAGAAGATAGGATTTATGGGAGAAACTATGTTACACTATTTTAATGTGTAAACTCCCTTAAATGAAAAGATCCTAAATTTTTTTGTAGCTCCTAAATTTTGACTTACGTACACAGTAATAGAATACATAGTTATATGGAAACCCTGGTGGCACAGTAGTTAAGAGTTTGGCTGCTAACCAAAAGGTCAGCAGTTCAAATCCACCAGCCGTTCTTTGGAAACCCTATGGGGCAGTTCTCCTCTGTCCCATAGGGTTGCTGTGAGTTGGAATCGAGTCAACGGCAATGGGTTTGGGGTTTTTTTGCAGGGGGGGGTGTATAGTTATATGTACTCATAGTATGTGTAGATTTGGGACATGGACGTTGGAGTCGCACTGCTTAGTTCTACCTTTTATTAGTTATGTGAATTAATCTCTTAGAGTCTGATTTTTACACCTATAAAATGAGGATTGCAGTATTATTTAAAGTTGAAAGTTAAGTGAAATGCTACACGTAAAGGGCCTAAAATAGTTTCTGTTGTAATAAGCACTCAATATTATAATCAACATCATGTTTTATGTAACAGGATAATACGTAACTGAAACATTAAGTACAGTGATGAAGAAATGGGGTGGTAAGAAACAGGGAAGTTTTGGCAGTTACAGGAGAGTTTGTGAAAAAGTGTTGGACAGAAAAAACAGTGGCATGTTTGACCTGTGATTTGGAATTTTCTGTGCGTGCCCCATTTCAATATTCATTTCCATGTCTTTCTAGGTACACATTAGTTGCTTTCACGGACAGACTGTTATCTAGGGATAATAAGTATATCCTATATGTATTTTCTTTAAAAAAAAAAAAAAATAAGGAGCAGTTATGGGAGTAGCATGAATTACTTGAATCAGTATTGGTTTAGGAGTTACAAGATGAGTTAACGTCATTTCTAGGTCTAGTTAACGTTATAACTAGGTCTCTGATGATTTTCTGAAGTGTAAAATGAGAAGGGAAGTGATTGAAGTTTAAACCTACCACTTAATTACAAAGTGTAATAAAGTTTCAGATAGTAAGGGTTTGACTAATATCACCAGAGTTGATAGGTTAAATTAGAAGACCACTGAAAATCAGCTTTGAGTCCCAGATTTCTATAGATATTTGACTTTAGTAGGTGAGTAGAAGAATCCCTTGATTGACAACATTCTTTTATTCATAAATGGGCAATGAAATAGTTCATAGATAGGGGTATCTAGAGGAAACAGGAACCAAGCTACCCATAAAATAGAACATAAGACTCTTGAGAATAAATCTTCTAGTGGAGTATACAGAGAGATCACATGTTACAATCTGACTTACCTGTCAGAGTAACCTTTTATATATTTTGTTGCCCGCAGCCCTGTCTAAAGCAAGGGGAAGTAATATGGCAAATTAATGGGATTTTTTTCAACAAATAACCGTTTTATATACTTGCAAAATAATTTCTGTAATTATTATGTCATTATTTCTATAATTTTATGGCTTCTGAGAAGAGTGATTGTCGGGTTATCTTGTTCTTGGAACTACCTTGAAGTTTGTCTGGAGGAGAGAGACTTGATTTTATTTTGCTTTCGTTTTCTTCCTTGCTGCTGTTTTGCTATGCATTTCCTTTGCCTCTAGTGTCATTGTTACTAATCCTCAATTCCTATCCCCTCCCACAAAGCTTCCATAATGAGGCAGTACAGATAAGGGAAATTGTGCTTCATTTAAAGACTGAGGAGGTGAACTTTATAGATATAGGGATTTCCATGTTTAATAAAACAAAGTTACCATAATTGAGACTATTAATATAGAATAATGAGAGGAGAAATACACTCTGCTTTTAAAATTAATATACATTGTAAATATTTTTTTTACAGAAAAATCGGTATTAATAGGCTAGAATTTTTAAATCTAATTTTGCTTCAGAATTTTTTTTTTTTTAATGGAAGTTGATTACATGAAATGGAATTAAGCAAAATGTCCTTTGGTGTTTTTGATAGGTTAAATTCACAACTAAAAAATGCTTTCTTGATTCTTTTGTGTGGAGAGCTCTCTTTAACCATTGACTGAAAGGAATAAGAATACATGGGAAAATAGGTCTCTTTGTATATGCTGTAACTGATAATTTTGAATCTTATTTACTAAAAAATGTGGGCCAGGATGCACCTGTATAACAGTTTCAGCTCAACACAAAGTTTCATATAACTGAAGTTAGCTTTCTAAAGATAATTCTGTAAGATTTAAAAGCATGAATTCCCAGCTGCATGGATTTGTGTTATTACTTGCAACCAAGTTTTTCAAATCCTGGTTAGACGTATTCTATTTTAAAATTACCTTGGATGATGATTTGCTCCAGGAATAGATTTATGGGTAAAGATCGGAAACACATGGTCATATTTTGCTCAGTTTTGGATGATTGAGGAATGCTTAATACTCAGAAGAATGTCTCTGCATACATGTAGAGACTTTTCAGTAATGTAATGTAAATTTGAGAATTTATTTGAATCACTTTAAATTAAGTAGGCCCAAAAAAAAAAAAAAAAACTTTTTTTTTTATATAGATTATAGAGCCCTGGTGGCGTAGTGGTTAAGAGCTCAGCTGCTAACTGAAAGTTGGCAGTTCAGATCTACCAGCTGCTCCTTGGAAACCCTATGAGGCAGTTCTACTCTGTCCTGGAGAGTCTCCATGAGTTGGAATTGACTCAACAGCAATGGGTTTGCCTTTTTTTTATAATATACATCATGTTTTTGAATAATTCTTACAGAATGGGGGGAAATGGTGATGTGCTATAATGGTATTAACTATTATTTTTCTATAGTTGGCAATGAAGCTTTGTTGACCTGATTATATTTATTTTAAATTCCATTGTAACTTTCTATACCATTAATGGTGCTTGATTTAGTATATTTAAAATACGTATATATGTGCAAATTTTTATTTACACAGAAATTCTATGTAGCACTTGAGTTTCCTTGGCTTGTAGAATGTTTTAGTTATTGTTTTGTACATCAAGAATCTTTGCATATCAACTTTCAAAGTATTTTGGGGAAGTAGTCTTGGGTGGGTAGTGAGAGGATATAGGATCAGTGGAAACATTTTTAATATAAATCTTTTTAGAAATTCACAGGCTTTAAAGGCTTTTAAAAGACTTTGTGAAGCCCTGTAGTATAATTAACCTGTTAAATATAAGAAACACTGAGTCAAGGTTAGTTTGAATACAGACCATGTTTTTCACCATATATCTGAAAGTCAGTATTTAAATTTCAAAACTCTAGGCTAAAAATCATTTTTAGGAAGACAAGAAAATGTGAAATCACAAAGCCTTTTAAAGGCAAGAAATTGAGTTAAGTAAACTGGCTTTTTAAATTTTCTGTGATGTCATTAATTATAGGAAAGTATGACTTCTACATTTCATTTTTTGTCAATCCCTGTTTCTCAGTTCAGCGTGCGCTTTCTTCATCTTTTCCTATTACTTTTTTCTTTCCCCAAACGTCTTGTACATGCTGTACCCATTGCTGTCGAGTCAGTTCCGACTCATAGCAACTCTGTAGGATAGGATAGAACTGCCCCATAGGGTTTCCAAGGCTGTAAGTCTTTACGCAAGCAGACTCCCGCATTTTTCTCCCTCAGATTGGATGGTGGGTTTGAACCAGTAACCTTTCGGTTAGCAGCCAAGCGCTTAACCACTATGCCATCAGAGCTCCTTTCTGTACATGCTACCGAATCCAAAAAATCCAATTCCTTTTTTTTTCTTTTTTAATATTTTATCATGTTTTAGGTGCAGATTGTTCCATGCCGTTGGTTACAGTTTTTACAATGTGTCAGCATTCTCAGTATTTCCATTCTGTTTTTTTGTTTCCATTTATCTGGCTTCTCTTCCCCTCCTTACTGTCTCAGCTTTTGGGTAATTGTTGATAGTTTGGCCTCATATAGTAAATTGTTTAAACGAACACATTACTTATAGGTTATGTTGTTTGTTTAATAAACCAGACTTCTATTTGACTGAAAGGTGACCTGCAGAAATGGGTTCAGTTCCGTGTTCAGAGGGAAAACCATCTCTTTTTTCTCTGAAAATTCAAACTGCTTAGCTGGAGATTTAATAGTAATAGGTATCTCTTTCAGGGCTTTGAACTGATTAGTTCTGGTTTGAACCCTTGCTAAGTATTTGCATTTCTACCTCAAACCAAACTCATAGCCGTCAAGTCTATTCCAACTCGTGGTGACCCCGTAGGACAAAGACTGCCCCATAGGGTTTCCAAGGAGGGCCTGGTGGATTTGAACTGCCAGCCTTTTGGTTAGCAGACATAGCTCTCAAGCACTACGCCACCGGTGTTTCCATTTTTACCCCAGATGCAGCGAATCAGAATCTACATTTTAACAAGCTCTGCTTAAAAAAGAAAAAAACTACTGCTGCTTGTGTAATAAAATTTGAGAACCACTGCTCTACTAGTGGCTCTCAGAATTGGTTCCTAACCAGCAGCATTAACATCCTCTGGGAATTTGTTAGAAATGTAAATTCTCAGCAGGGGTTTGAACCAGAAGGACCAGTTTCAAAGCCCCGATTTGGAGAAAGAGAATCTCTCCGTGGAGAATTTACTAATCACAGAATTTCCTATGATTATGACTAAACTAAGTTACTGTAAAGTACTTCAACTTAATTTTAACCGGGAAGAATAAGGGAATTGTACATGACTTGAGACTTTCAAAGACATATAGGCAAACATTAATGGGAAGTTGCTTCTTTATATACTGCTTCAGTAGTTGCTTATTTAAGATCTAGGTGATAAGCTATATCTGGTACTGATTTGTGTTTAAAATTCAGAGTATTTGTGGTGAGGGGATAAAGAAAAGATGGAGGAAACTTTTTTTGGTTTTAACACATTTTATTATGAAGAATCTAAAAAATATACATAAATAGAAAAGTTTTAACCCCAGTTGTGATCCTTAGACTAGCAGCATTGGCATCAACGGGGAGCTTTTTAGATTGTAGAATCTTGGGCTCAACCCCAGACCTGCTGAATCATAATGTTTATTTTAAGGAGATTCAAAGGTGATTTATATACATATTAAATTTGTGTGTATGTGAAGGACTTACTGATGAATATCGAAGACTACAGCCTTTGGTATGGATTGTACTTCAAAATAAAGAGAACAAAAATCCTCACAACTGGACCAGTAAGCAACATCATGGTGAACAGAGAAAATACTGATGTTTTCAAGGATTTCACTTTACTTGAATCCACAATTAATGCCAATGGAAATACCAGGCAAGAAATTAAAGAGCATATTGCATTGGGAAAATCTGCAGCAAAAGACTCTTTTAAAGTGTTGAAAAGCAAAGATGTCACTTTGAGAACTAAGATGCACCTGACCCAAGCCATGATATTTTCGATTGCCTCATGTGTATGTGGTGGCTGAACAATGAATTAGGAAGATCGAAGGAGAACTGATGCCTTTGAATTGTAGTGTTGGTGAAGGATATTGAATATACCATGGACTGCCAGAAAAATGAACAAATCTGTCTTAGAAGAAGTAGAGCTAGAGAATTGGAAGTGAGAATGGCAAGATTTCATGTCATGTACTTTGGACATGTTATCAGGAGGGACCAGTCCCTGGAGAAGGACATCATGCTTGGTAAAGTAGAGCAACGATTGTGAGCGTGGCGTAGGGCCAGGCAATGCTTCCATCTGTTGTACATAGGATTGCTGTGAGTTGGAACTGGCTCGACCACACCTACCAGCAACAGCAGCAGAGTCACCCGGAGTCATTCAGCATCTTGCTACTTTTTTTTTTTTAATTGATGTGGTCACACATGCTTTTTATTTGCTGGGAACCCTAAGGAACAGCCATGCCAGAAAGAAGCTGGGTGAATTTCTTCTCTCTGCTGTGTGCCCCCAAGTCAATTCCAATTCATAGGGACCGTGTATGACAGGGTCATCTGTAGTCTTCACGGAGGAGCCCTGGTGGTGCAGTGGTTAAAGTGACGAGCTGCTAACAGAAAGTTCAGTGGTTCAAATCCACTAGCCGCTCCGCAGGGGAAGATGCGGCAGTCTGCTTCCATAAGGATTTATAGCCTTGGAAACCCTATGGGGCAGTTCTAAACTGTCATGTAGGGTTGCTGTGAATCATCATTGACTCAACAGCAATAGTTTTTTGGTTAATCTTTACGGAAGCAGATTGCCACATCTTCCTCCCGGCAGCTCTTAGTTTGAACTGCCAACCTTTCTGTTAGCAGTTGAGTGCTTAAGTATTACTCCAGGCCTCCTTTGCATCTCTCTAGAAATAGTAATGATGGCAACTGATGATTATTGAGCTCTTTCTCTGGGCCAGGCATGGTGCACATAGTGCACTGTGCGTTACATGGATTACCACAATTCACTCTCACAAAACTATTGTAACATACACAGGAAGGTGGGTCCCGCTTTTCAGATGAGAAAACTAGTTGTATAGCCATTTTTAAAACCTTTTTTTAAAACTATTAACTAAACTCCAGACTTTACTTGGATTTCATTCTTTTTGTTCTGGGATTCATCTAGGGTACCACATTGCGTTTAGTTGTCAAGCCTCCCCTCTCTCCTCTGATCTGCAAGAGTTTCTAAGTCTTTCCTTTTTTTTCATAACCTTAATAATCGAGGTGTACTAGGCAGGTATCTTATAGAATGTCCCCCAATCTGGGATCATCTGATGTTTTTGTGAGGACTAAACAGAGATTGCGTTTTTGGAAAGAACACTGAAGAGGTGCAGTGTGCTTCTTGTCGCATCATATAGGGAACTTAATACCCATATCACATTACTGATAATGTTAACCTTCATCCCTTGATTAAGGTACTATCTGCCAGGTTTCTCCACTGTGTAGCTCCTGTTTTTCCATGCCCATACTGTGTTCTTTGGAAACAAGTCGCAAAATCTATATAGCTCACTGCCAAGGAGAATAGGTGGGAATTTTGCTCCGGTTCCTAGAAGGGGGAGTATCTGCATATTTTAAATGGAGTTCTGCTGTAAGGAAGATTTGTCTTTTATCCGTCATTTGCTTAACCATGTACTTATATCAGCATGGATGTATGTATATGTATTTTATAGTTGGGATTATAACCCAGTACGTTACTTATTTTGTTGTTCTAGTCTTAGTCACTGCGAGCTCTTTCACCTTGGCTCCTGTGTCCTTTTTACGTGCTCCCATTCTTTTGTTTTTTGAACACGTCCTTACATTCTGGTACTACAAGACGCTCCAAGTTCATCTTGTATTTCCCTTGCCCCAGCCTTAGAATCAGTTGTTTATCCAAGGATCCCTGTTTATTTATTTACTAAAATCAATTAATTAATTTTTTATTTAACAATGTTTTGCTGTGTTTTTGGTAAAACATTACACAAGAAATCAGGTGCCCGTTTAATGATTTCTGTGCATACCGTTGAGTGACATTGTTACGTCTTTCACAGTGTGTCAACATTCTCATCATTTCCATTCTGGTTGTTTCATTTCCCTTAATGCTAGCCTCCCTGCTAACCGCCCCTGCCCCAATCCTCTTTTCTTTATATTAAAGTGTTGACTGACCGTTTGGTCTCATACAGTTTTTTTTTGTAAAGAGCACAGTACTCAAGGGTGTAGCCGTGTTTACTATTTTTGGAAAATGTTATTAGAAACCAAGGTCTGGGAGCTGGGTATGCTAGTCGCTACTCAGGTGTCACGGTTTCTAGGCCTTTTCAGTGGACAGAGCTAGCTAATATATGTATATATACTAAGGGATGCATATACATGTATTTCTGTTGTCCTTTATGTACATACCAAGGTAAACATGAGTTAACATGATATCTCCAATTCTAATCCAGTACAGTCGCCCTTTGGTGTCCTCTGCAGAATTGGTTCCAGGAACCCCTGCAGAAACCAAAATCAAGTCGCTTATGTAAAATGGTATATAATATTTGCATATAACGTATACATATCCTTCTGAATACTTTAAATCATCTGTTAGATTATTTATAATTCTAATACAGTGTACATAGTTGTTTCATCACAATTGAAGACTTGCTCTGGAAGGTAGCCTTTCTCTACTGTGAGTTCCTTGAGCTCTTCTGGGAATGCTGTTGCTGCCTTGGCATCAGCCACTTGTCCGGTGATCCTTTAAGTTCTTGAGGCCGTAGCAGTTTACATAGCTAGCCAGCCATCCCTTACTAGCCTTAAACTTATCCTCGCTGTCCTCAACCCCCTTAAACTTAGCATTTGAGGGATTGCTTTGACCATTTAATTGCTTTTTTGGAGCCATTTTTTCACAAAAATAAAGGTGCACACAAATAGCGAACTAATAAGATGTGAGGCAAACAGCACTCAGTGAGTGCTAGAGAGAGGCTGAGGATCATGAAATGGCAGGAGGCAACAGCAGGGTATGCCTACACATCGATTCATTTGTGTGGAATCAGCATAGTGCTTGGTGCTTGGCAAATTCAAGTATTGCTTTTTGGAACTTTTTTTTTCCCTGAATATTTTCCATCTGTGGTTGGTTGAATCCACAGATGCGGAACCCATGAATACGGAGGGCCAACTGTACTACACTGGGCAAATCTGCTGCAGAAGACCTCTTTAAAGTGTTAGTTAAAAAGCACAGATGTCACCTGGAGGACTTAGGTGTGCCTGACCCAAGCCATGGTGTTTTCATTTGCCTCATGTGCATGTGAAAGCTGGACAACGAATAAGGAAAACCAAAGAAGAATCGATGCCTTTGATTTACGGTGTTCACGAAGAATATTGAATACACAATGGACTTCCAGACGAAGGAACAAATCTGTCTTGTAAAAAGCACAGCCAGTGTGCTCCTTAGAAGCGAGCATGATGAGACTTGGCTTCGTATACTTAGATACGTTATCAGGAGGGACCATTCCCTGGAAAAGGACATCATGCTTGGTAGAGGGTCAGTGAAAAAAAAGAGGAAGACCCTCAACAAGATAGAGCGGCACATTGGCTACAACAACAGGCTCAAGCATAGCATGGATTGTGAGGATGGTGCAGGACCAGTGTTTCGTTCAGTTGTACGTCAGTCAGAACTGACTTGATGGCACCAAACAGTAACATGGTTCATTCTAACCTTCCTTTCTTGCTTATCTGTAACTTTAATCTCTGATTGTCGGAAACCTGCCTCCCACCATCCACTGTCTGCTCACTTAGCCTCGGTATACATGTAAAGCAGTTTCAGAATTTTCAGCTCCTCTGCCCATCAAAAGCATGTACAATGTTTATGTACGGTTTAAAGTTCCTTTTATATTTAGCCTTAACGGTTTTCAGTCAAGACACTGTTTTCCAAAGTTAATCAAGATAATTCCTTTTGTCCCCACCTCATTCAAAGTGGTTATGTCATAAATTTGTAAAGAAGTTAAATTCATTTGTCATGGTCTGCATTTCATCCTGGGATCCCCACTCATCCTGGTTTGTTTTTTTTTTTAAAGCATATATTACATTTACTTTGTGCTGTATTATTCCATGGGTTCTGACAAATGCATAGTCATGTATTTTCCACTCTAGCACCATACAGAACAGTTCCTTCATCTTAAAATTTCCCCTGTCCATCCTAAACCCAGTATCCTAGGTCTACTCAATCAGAATTTTCATTTTAACAGGATTCTCAAGTGATTTTTATGCATATTAAATTCATATGCATATATATGAAGCTATATTCACTTTGAGTCACCAAGCATCTTACTATGTTTTAAAGTTATAAAGTGAACTTCATAAAGTTATAAAGTAAGCCTGTGATAGGTGGGGAGCCCTGGTGGTGCAGTAGCTAAGAGTTTGGCTGCTAGCCAAAAGATCAGCAGTTCGAATCCACAGCCACACCTTGGAAACCGTATGGGGCAGTTCTCTTCTGTCATATAGGGTCGCTATGAGTCAAAATTGACTCAATGGCAACGGGTTTTTTTATGATAGGCAGTAATGGTATAGCCATCATTGGTTAAGTGAGATACTTAAATTCATTGGGCCATACAGGCAAGTAAGGTGAAAGAAAATGTGATGGGCAAATTCTGGAGTAATGTTATAGGCTATATGGGGAGGTTTTCATGGAGCTCTTTAAGTTTTGTAATCTTAATGTTGAGAAATGATGTGGTTTGGGGAGAAAGGAAATAAAAATTGTATATGTATTTTCAATTCTGAAGAGTAACGAAGAGGAAGGTTTTATGAGATCATACTTCCCCAGTAAAGAAGTACTAAAAAAAAACAAAAAGTACCCCAATAAAGAGAATATGCTGGACATCTTAGTTTTCTAGCTCTTTACTCTGAGGTTTATTCAGGGTTATGCTGAAGTTTTTGTATGGCTTAGTCCTAGGTAGAGGAAGGAGAAAAAGGGAAAGCATAGCAGAACATTCAGGGGCACTTTCGCACTATATATGCTTTTTCAGATACTGTCCCATTTGTTGCTGCTTTCATCTTTGAGAAATACATGTATTGAGAGATACCCAGGAGTGTGTATTGCTCACATTAATGGGCTGGTCAGAACCACTGTTTTTAGGGAGAGTCCCCAGGAATCTATTGTACCAGAATCGACTTTAATTTTTTATGTGCAACTAACAAAATTTTGTTTGCAATTTTAAGTATATTATTTGTCATTGTGAAACGAGGCGACTGTTTAGTCAAAAGTGAACTTTAAGTAAACCTTAAACTGCATTCTAAACTTTGGTCTGAATAGATTAAGTAAAGCCTAAATTATCATCGTGATTGAAATAGAGAGACAAATTTTGGCCAAACAACATTGGCTTCTTGCGTTGAATGTCTATGATGTCTCAGAGCTGAGGTATAGACACAGGGATAGTGGGGAGTTAATTTCTTAATAAAAATTACTCCAGTTAGCTATTTCTCAGTTCTCTTATTGTTGAGAAATAACTGTTGTTCAGCAATACAGTTCTCTTTCCCACGTAATATAGTTGACTGGTAAACTACTATGTGATAGTTACTGTGAGGTACTCAAATTTGAGTTCTTTTAAAACTTAGAATCAAAAAAACATAAGCCTTCACCAGTTTTTGTAGTTATCAGGTGGATGTGTAAATGCAGTGAGATACAAAGTGCTGCGGTAGTTCAGAGATAGGAGAAGGAGGTTTGGAACATAAAGACAAATGTTTAACGTTGGCATAAAGTGCAGTATTAGAATGAAGCTGATTTTTAGAGTCATACATATGGAAAGATATTTTCCAGATTTTCTCGAACCTTTTATAGTATTTTATCACTTGTAGTAAAATGGATATTGTTTGTAGTGAGATGGATAATAAATTCTAATACAGTGTAATTTATAGAATTTAAAGATGGATCTGATCTTAGTATTTATGTAGCCGAACCCTTCTCATTTTTCTGAATAACTTGATTTAAGCTAATGTATTTTAAACAGTTGTAATCTGTTAGTCACAATCAAAAAAAATTTTTTTTTATGAAGGAAATAATGTAAAATAGAATACGAAGTATAATATTCCTCTTATAAAGTATTATTTCAGACTTTTTACTTGGGTGTGTATTGGATCATGATGTAAAATGTATTTGTTACATAGGTCATGGTTGAGAAAGTTTGAAAGCCATTGCCTTTGTCCACCCAGTTTCTCATTAGTTCTATGCATTTACTCATTACCTACTACTTTCCAGATGATATTGTCCAGTGGGTAATGGTCTATAAAAATAACGAAAAAAAAAAAGATCCCAACTTAATGAATTCCAGGATCTAGTACGCAGAAGATACAGGCATAATAATATTGGGAAGGAATTATTAATAACACATGAGGAAAATATTGTTAGAAAGAACACAGGCTGGGACAGTGATGTATGCCTGGGGAAATCGGGAAAGGGTAGCTAAAGGATATGATATTTTTGAGTTTTGTCAGATGCTTAATTTAGCCCACTGGCAAGGATACCTTGCCAGAGGTTTAAGAGAGGAGGTATATGTATTCCAGGCAGAAGGAAATATATGTGGAAAGGTATGGAGGCTCAACTCTAAAATCACTTCTTCTGTGAAGCCTTGCCTTTGATTCCATTTCCCCGTCTCCAGTTCCTCAATCTGGAATTGACCCATCTTTATTTATTTGATTCTTATAAGTTTTTCTTTTTCCCATGGTGACGACAACAACCGCCTTGTCCCTAGTAGGAATCCATCCATGCTCGATACTTGTTAGTTGAAGAGCTGAGCAAGTAAATTCAAATTAAATATGCAAGTAGCCTGTTCTTTCAAAAATGTTTGCCACACAGCCATTATTACAGTGTAAGTTAGAGAAGCAGTTAAGGTGCTCTACCAGAGACCTCTAAACGCAAGTACTCACGTAAAATTCTTTTTTGCTTTCATGTAATAGCCTAAAGCGGGAAAGTGAATTCTGTCTTTTGCGGTTATCCAGGTACGCGTCCATTGGGTCAGCCCTGCCATCTTTAACATAAGGCTTCTAATGCTTCAGTTGTTGCCATTTCTAGCCAGCAAGAGCAAGATGGGAATGTGGAGGGTTTAAGGCAAACCACTTCTTTTTAAGGTTATGACAGAAATATCCATCCCATTGGCCAAAACTGTTCACATGGTCACATCTAGCTAAAAGAGAAACTGGGAAATCTAATCTTTAGCTAGGTAGGCATGTACTAACCAAATCTAGCTGGAGGGAGATCTACTACTAAAAGGCAAAAGAAAATTGATAAGTCGGGGTTTTGGGGAAGGGACAATGAATAAATAGCTTTTTCTGTCATGGATGTTAAGGAATATTCTTTTCAAATTAATTCACTGCAATTGTTCTAGGAAATTAGTGGCTTTTATTCTTACGAATTTTCAGTTCTCCACGTACACTTGTTGTCATAGTGTTGTTTTACTGCTTTCTTCACTTAGCCTTCTTGAGCCTCTGTTTGTTTGTTTGTAAAATAAAAATGAACAAATTAAATGAGAACTGAATGTCTGGCATGTTATCATTTCATCATCATCATGTCTTCTTTTCCCCCGTTAAGTAATTTTATTTTGAAAAATTCAGCGTAAGTATAGGTTTTATCCGTAGAGATTTTATGTATTTATGCTTTTAATTGTGGCAGTTCAAAGAACACCCAAAGCAAACTTTGAAGTAATGGTTCTGATCTTGGACTCAGGAGAACAATGATTTTTTTTTTTTTTTTTTTTTTTTATCTCTAGTAGCTCTCTATTGCAGACTCCTACTATATGTTAGGCAGTATGCCTTACATCTTTTTTAATCTTCACAGTAATCCTGTTTTTTATTACGTCCATGTTGCAGAAACCAGAGGCTCATCTAATGCATATACGGGCACAAATATAGTTACAGTGAGAAGAAAGGTTAGAGATAGAAAATAATTCATGGTTGAATTTGAGAACACTGTTAGTCCTGGATCTCCCCCACAAGTGTCTGTACAAAAATTCTTTCAAAAGCTCCCACAAAGAAGCCCTTTTGAATACATTGATGCTTAAGCAGTAGTTAAAGGGGAGAGAAGGGACAGACATAGAGTGAGAATTTTGTGCAGTATGCTCATTCTTTAGAATAAATAAAATTATTTGATTTGTATATGTGTAGCTCTATTTGCAAGGAGCCCTAGTGGCACAGTGGTTAAAGCACTTGGCTGCTAACCAAAAGGTCATTGGTTTGAACCCACCAGCCGCTCTGCGGGAGAAAGACGTGGCTCTATTTGCCAGGTATGTAGTACTGTACTAAAATATTTCAGCGGAAAGTTTATCTTCTGTCAGGGTATCCTGTAGTATCCCCTTTCCTCTTCCCGAAATCTACTCCCTCTAAGTACTGCTACCAGTTTTTGAAAAAGTAGGGAAATGAGATGAACAAGAAAGAAAATCTTTTTGTGCTAGTAACAAAAGAAGTAAACAATGGGTACATTAATTAATAGAATTAAGATGAGAAATCATAGCTCCGAAGCTTTGGTACAGGTAGCCCAATTTACATGTAGTACACGTAAGCAGTCTTTTTTTATTCTTTAGTGCTGCCATTTTGAGATGTTCTTTTCATACCCCTTCACTACCCTCACAGCCACTCCACACATCACTTCCTTGACTTTTTCATTCTACTTCAAGGTTTATTAGAGTAAGTTTCTTCTATTGGTGATCTGGTGGTAGGGAAAACAGCTACTTTTTGCTACCATTTTCTTAGAAAGTCATTTATTATTGTGTACGTTTTTCCTTTAAGTTCCATTGTAAACTAGTTCCCGGTTCCTGTGATTACAAAAGCGAGGAATACCTGAAGATTATTTTTTCCTCTGCTATAGGAGAATCTTGGTTTATTTCCTTGAGAACCCATTGTTTTCAAGCATACAGTATAGGTCTTAATGTATTAATTCACAAATTTGTTTTCAGTTTATTATGTCAAGTGCAGTGCTAGAGATTAGGGATACAGTTGTTACGTGGAACACCTCCTGCATTCATACGAGCTTATGTTAAGCATGTATTATGTGCCAGACACTGTGTTAAGTGCTTACTTTATATTTGCATTTATTACCTATGAAATACAGGTACTGTTATGATCCCTGTTTTATAAATGAGGAACATGTTGTATGGAGTGATAGCAAGGGAGAGTTTAATCAAATACTTAGTTAAGTCTGGTATGGTACTCCAAAGTGTATTAAGTGCTATGAAGGAAATGTGTATCCCCTATGAGTATTGGTGAGAAGCCTTACGAGGTCTAGGAAAAGCTCAACTTGAGAAGTGAAGGAGGAGTGGAGTAGAAGTACTAGGGGAGAAGTTGGAGTGGAAATAGATAAGCTTTCCAGGTAGAGAGAACTGCTTGTACCAAGGCTGAGAAGTGGGAAAGAACATGACAAATTCAAGGGCTGAAAGAAAGCAGGGAGGCTGTAGGAGGCAGAGAAGGAGATGGGAGACTAATTTGAGATGAAGTAGAGGTAGGTAGAGGTCAATCTTAGTCATCTTATCCCCAAAACAACAGACAGCCAATAAACAAACAACAACAAAAAAAAACCCGTGCCGTGGAGTTGATTCCGACTAATAGCGACCCTATAGGACAGAGTAGAACTGCCCCATAGAGTTTCCAAGGAGCACCTCACGGATTTGAACTGCTGACCCTTTGGTTAGCAGCCATAGCACTTAGCTACTACGCCACCAGGGTTTCCAGACAGCCAATAAAAAAAAAAAAAAAGCTTTAAAATCAGCCTTAGTGCAGACTTCCCCACAGGGTTTAATAAGTCTGGGATGGAGCCCACCAATAACCGGTTGTTGATTTGATTTCCACTCATGGGGACCCCATTGTGTGAGAGAACTGTGCTTCCTAAGGTTTTCTATGGCTGATCTTTCAGAAGTCACGAGGCCTTTCTTCTGTATTGCCTCTGGGTAGACTCAAAACACCAACCTTTAGGTTAGCAGCAGAACTTTAATTGATCTTGCTACCTAGGACTCCAAAGGATGGGGCCCAGGAATACGCAGTTAAATTAGGGGATGATGGTAATCTTAGTGTGGACTAGAATTTGAGAAGCAAATTCCTCTAAGCTAAGCCATAGGTATATATATGTAGTATTTCAGTTACGTGGAACTTGTGAAGGGTGAACTATTGAAGATAATGATATTAAAACTCTTAAAAATTTAACCTTAGAAGTAAAAAATGAATTTCATTTTTCTCATTGAACGGAGTATTAATTTTTTTTCTTCAGATCACTCAAGTTATTAAGAAGATTGATTTACAGTAACTTTAGGATTACTGGAAAATAACATTGGCCTCTTTACCAAAAGAAGCTATGCAGATGTGAATTTTGCACACTGAGATTTATTTTTCCACTCTTTTCATGCTTTAAGTTGCAAACTTTGAAGGAAAAGCAGGAGGGCAAAACAGGGAGCTCCTCCTAGCTGAGTCAGCCCCCTTAAACAGCCTTCTAGGAAGTACAGTACACTTCTGCTTATGTCTCATTTGTAAGAACTTAAGCTTGTGGCACACTTAGCTGCAGGAGGTTTGCATTATCCACTCTTTTATACTAGGTAGCCATAACATTTGGATTTCTGTTTTTAAGGAAGTAAGAAGACATGTTGAAGTAGCCAACTAGCATTTTCTAAGGCAATTGTTATATACATTTGGCATTTAATTTCCTTAATATTTATCTTTACCTTTTCCGGTCTCTTGAGGAAAAGTTTTATGTAGTTCTCCTATTTCTACCTGCCTATTTTGCCCATTTCCTTGATTGATAGTGTATATTTTTATTCTTCCTATCACTTAGTGTTTACTTACTTGCCTGTTGTATTCATTTGACTTCTGTGGCTTTAAATTTCCTCATCTTTGTACCTTTTACTATCTGCAAATGAGATTTCATAACAATGACTATTAATGAAGGAAGCTTGTAGTATTGAAAAAATATTTTTTATTAACTTTTTTATTTTGAATTAGTTTCAGATTTCAGGGAAGTTTTAAGAATAATACCAAGAAATTCTTTGTCTTTTGCCCAGATTCACTAATTTTTAGCTTTTGCCACGTTTGTCTGTTACCATTCGTTCCTTATAGCACATTATGTATATAAAAATATATATACATGGTATATATTTAATACATATTTATTTTTTGTGAATCATCTCAGAATAGTTTGTAAAATATGCTCCTTTACATACCAGTACCTCAGTATTGTGTTTCCTAAAACAAAGCTACTCTCTTACATAAGCACCGTATAGTTGTTAAACTCAGGAAATTTTTTATCGGTACCATACTTTAATCTTCAATTTGTAGTCCAGTTTCGACAATCCTAATTATTTTTTACTACAGAGTCCAGTCTAAGTTACTACACTCGACTGTTGTGTGCTCTTTAACCTGGAACAGTACCTCTTTCTTTGTCTTTTGTGTATTGACATTTTTAAAGACGAAGGCCAGTTATTTTATAGAACATTTCTCAATTTTGAGTTGTTCACTTATTATCAGATCCAAGTTATCTCCTATCCTATGCATCCCCAACCAGAGTATTGTGTTAAATGATACATCGTTCTCAGAGGTATCACATTTAGAGGCTCATAATGCCTGTCTGCCTCCTGCTGGTGATGTTCATTTTGCTCATCAGGGCAAAGTGTCTGATTTCTCCACTATAGTTTCTCATTTTCCCGTTACAACACATAAGCAGTTTGTGAAGAGATACACAAAGCCATACAGATATTTTGCTTATCAAACCCTCCCCCTCGATTTAGCATCCATTGATGATTCTTGACTGGATCAGTATTTTCTATGGTGATTGCAAAATGGTAATTTTCTACCACTGCTACCCTGTCCACATTTATCAGTTGGCAGTCTACTCTAAGGAAGAACCCTCTTCCATTTGTCTGCCTGTTTGTCTGTCTGTTTACCTATCTGCCTACCTACCTACTTAACCTGTTTATCATCAGCATGGACTCCTGGATTTCTTTTTTATTTAATGGGTAACCTTTACTGTCTTTATGTCAGATTTGGCCAGTAGAAGTCCCTTCAGGGTATCTCCTGTGTCTTTTTTTTTTTTTTCTCTTTGTCCTTTTGACATGCTTCTTCCGTATTTTCTTTCCTTTTTTTTTTAAATATATTTTCTTACTTTTTGGCACAACAAGACAGTTTAGGCTCATCTCGTACCTTCTCTTTCTCAACCCTAACAAAACCAGAAAACCAAACCCATTGCTGTCGAGTCAATTCCAACTCATAGTGATTCTGTAGGACAGAGAAACTACCCGATAGGGTTTCCATGGAGCGGCTGGTGGATTCGAACTGCCGACCTTTTGGTTAGTAGCTGAGCTCTTAAGCAGATTCAGGTGTTTTTTCAAAGAGCTCTAGTTTCTTACCTTGCTGATTAGAAACCCACCCCTGTTTATATTTCTAATACTGTCGTAGTTATCTAGTGCTGCTGGAACAGAGATACCACAAGTAGACGGCTTTAACAAAGAAGAATTTATTCTCTCACAGTCTGGTAGGGTACAAGTCCAAATTCAGGGTGTCAGCTCCAGGGGAAGGCTTTCTGGAGGAAAGTCTGTGCCATCAAGCTTCCCTTGGCCTAGGAGCTTCTCTGTGCAGGAACCTCAGGTCCAAAGGACACACTCTGCTCTTGGCGCTGCCTCCTTGCTGATATGATGTCTCTGTGTCTCTCTGCTCACTTCTCTCTTTTATATCTCCAAAGAGATTGGCTTAAGACACTGTCTGATCTTGTAGATCTCATCAGTATAACTGCCACTAATCCATCTCATTACATCATAATGATAGGATTTACAACACATAGGGAAATCACATCAGACGACAAAATAGTAGACAGTCATACTAGTCTGAGAATCATGACCTGGTCAAGTTGACAGATATTTTTGGGGAAACACAATTTAATCCATGACAAGTAAAAACCAAACCCAGTGCCGTCGAGTCGATTCCGACTCATAGCGACCCTATAGCACAGAGTAGAAATGCCCCATAGAGTTTCCAAGGAACGCCTGGCAGGTTCAAACTGCCGACCCTTTGGGTAGCAGCCATAGCACTTACTCACTATACCATAAGGGTTTCCCCATGATAAATACCCAAAATAGAAACATTACAATAATAACCCTTTGCCAGTAGGCTAGCCTCAGGCTGTTTGCCCTGATTTCCATCAAAATGATCCCTTCCTAAAGAATATAAAAGGAAAGATTCCTGCTTTTTTAAAATTTTTGATTTGTTAAGCAGTTTTGACTACCTGGAGGAGCCTTAGGATAGCAAATGGTTAATACTCTTCCCTCTAACCAAAAAGTTGGAGGTTCGAATCCACCCAATACAGCTTCATTGCCATCAAGTCGAATGCTGACTCGTAGCAACCCTATAGGGCAGTAGAACTGCTGTATAGCATTTCCAAGGCTGTAAATCTACATGGGAAACCCTGGTGGCGTAGTGGTTAAATGCTACGGCTGCTAACCAAAAGGTTGGCAGTTCGAATCTGCCAGGCGCTCCTTGGAAACTCTATGGGGCAGTTCTACTCCGTCCTATAGGGTCGCCATGAGTCGGAATTGACTCGACAGCAGTGGGTTTGGGTTTTTTAAATCTATGTGAAAAGAGACTGCCACATCTTCCTCCCGTGGAGCGGCTGATGGGTTCAAACGGCCACCCTTTCGGTTAGCAGCAGAGTGCTTAACTGTTATGCCACCAGGGCTACTAGTCCACCCAAAGACGCCTCAAAAGAAAGGCCTGATGATCTACTTCTGAAAAATCAGCCATTGAAAACCCTATTGAGCACAGTTCCACTCTGACAAATGTGGAGTTTTATGAGTCTAAATTGACTCAACAGCACCTGCTTGGTTTGTTGATAGGTTGATTGATTGGATCCATCTTGAATGACTAAACAAGATATAATTAAGAATACAGGCCCATAATGGTCCCCAGAATTTCGTTGTTCATCCATCTACTTTTCAAGTATTTATTGAACACTCACTTGTGTAAGGTACTATGCCGGGAACTTTGGAAAAAAACATACAGTGCTTTCAAGATGTTTTTGGTCAGTTGAAGAGACACTCTGTGCTTTAACTCTTCTAACCAATTAGTTCAACCACTCTTCCTTCTAAATGTTCCCAGATTACTCTATCAGGCTTGATTGTATCTTCAGTGCTCCTCATAGCACCTGGATCAAATATCTTAAACGTAGCCCAGAATAGTATTTATTGGTTTACGTGACTGTCTCCTTATACCAGCTTACTTCTTTAGTGGCGAAGACGTTTGTCTTTCCCCTCTGTCTCCCCAGTTCCAAACACATAGTAGTACTGAGTAATGTTTTTTTAATAAATGAAAGTCTTGTTTTGTTTTGTTTTTTTACCTAGTGAGTTGAAAGAGAAGTAAAATTGTGTGTCAGGATGAAATACCTTCTCTAATACTCTTGCTGAAATTTCTCTCAAGGGACTCAAGTAAAATTTGTTGTTGTTAGATGCCATCAGGTCAATTTCAGCTTTTAACGACCACATTCAACAGCATAGAACTGCCCCATAGAGTTTTCTAGGTTGTAATCTTTACGGGAGCAAATTGCAAGGTCTGTTTCCCTTGGAGCTGCTGGGTAGGTTCAGGTTGCCAGCCTTTTGGTTTGTAGTCAAGCGTTTAACTGTTGAACCACCAGGGTTCTTTAAGTAAGTTAAAAAAATGAATAAATAATACTATGCTGTTTTTATGAGGCAGTTCAGTGGTAGAATTCTCAGTTTCCATGCAGAAGACCCAGGTTTGATTTCTGGCCAGTGCGCCTCATTCTACTACCTGTCTATCAGCGGAGACTTGCGTGTTGAACAATAAGCAGAGCTTCGAGATCAAGATAGGCTAGGAAGAAAGGCTTGGTGAACTTCTGAAAATCAGCCAGTGAAAACCTTGTAGATCACAACGATCCGCCCTGCAGCCGATCATGCGGCTGGCCCAGGAGTAGGCAGTGTTTAGTTCCATTGTGCATGGGGTTCCCGTGAGTTGGGGGCTGATTTGATGGCAGCTAATAACAACAGTGCTTCTTTTGGATATCAGAACCATGTGACCAGAGAGTAGGAAAAAATAGTGACAAAGATGATCTTGGTATCATAGCTTCTCAGAAAATTTAGTAAATTTTTATTTACTAAAACTTTATGTAGAAAAACATTTATTACATTAGATTCCTTGATTTAAAAACATAGATATGCTTGTCGACATTTATTTAAGCTAAACACTGTAATTTATATCTAACTTCGAGAATCAAAAGTCTTCCAGCAAACTTTTGTTTCTGTGCTTCCATGCAGAAACTATTAGCTCCTCCTCGGCATTCATCAATTCTTCCTAGTTGCCCTTTCACTCAGTTTCTGACATGGCCATTCCTATCTTGTCACACAGCCTCTTAGTAGTTGTCTCTGCCCCTTTTAGGCATGCCCCATATGGTTTCCTGTGGTAAAAATCTGTTACTAAGTTGTAATCCAGTCTCTTAATGGCTGTCATTACTCATTGCCCCTCTTGGCCATGCCTCATATGGTTACCCATGGTCAAAACTTCAACCTCTTGATGGTGCCTGGCTACAACCCATGACTGCCCTGACAGGGAACACAACAGAGAACCCCTGAGGGAGCAGGAGAGCAGTGGGATGCAGACCCCAAATTCTTGTAAAAAGGCCAGACTTAATGGTCTGACTAAGACTAGAAGGGCCCCAGAGGTCATGAACCCCAGACCACCTGTTAGCCCAAGACAGGAACCATTTCCAAAGCCAACTTTTCAGACAGGGATTGGACTGGACCATGGGATAGAAAATGATACCAGTGAAGAGTGAGCTTCTTGGATCAAGTAGACACGTGAGACTATGTGGGCAGCTTCTGTCTGGAGAGGAGATGAGAGGACAGAGGGGGTCAGAAGCTGCCCAAATGGATATGAAAATAGAGAGTGGAGAGGAGGAGTGTGCTGTCTCATTAGGGGGAGAGCAACCTAGGAGTATATAGCAAGATGTATATAAATTTTTGTATGAGAGACAGACTGACTTGATTTGTAAACTTTCACTTAAAGCACAGTAAAAATTTAAAAAAAAAAAACAAACTTTTCCCGCGCTGAAGCACTAGAAACTTTAAAACTGACCAGAAAGTCCACAGCACAAGCAGACCCCAAGACCCCACCTTGCTTGCCATTCAGAAACCTTTTCCACAGTTCAAACTTATTGTTACCTTGTTCCCAGGTACCAAAAAAAAGAAAAACTATAAACTCCTTGTCTGGCAATTGGGGAGTAGCATTTCTTCTAAATTTGCAGTCTATTTTCATGGCATAATATCTCCATCTTGTGGCATTTCTGAAAATTACAGCAGGAAGACATGAAGCTTTTGTTTTTACTATATATAGCAAAATGTATATATATAATTTATATGTATATATATAGTTTATATATACATAAACTGTATTACCTACTGTTTCTCATAAAACCGAATGAAATTAGGTCAAAAGCTGAGTACCATGTGTACTAAGTACTTAATACCTCGATTTTCAACAGTTCAAAAGTAAACAGCATGTAAAAAATGGCCTTGGGGGGTAATATTAATTTGCATAATCAACTGTTTAGTCCATACCATTTATAGACTAACCTGGAATGAAAATTAGTAATTGAAGAAAAAAGATAACTTCTCAGTGAGCTGTTAATTACTTTTACATTTGTGTATAGAGGTTAGGAAAGATTGTGAGAAACTGCTATTATTTCAGATTTATTACTGTGGAATCATGAGATGTTTAAATGATTTTCCCAGAGAAGTAGTCTTACTGATCTCTTTGTAGTAAATTATAATTTATTATAACTTATTTAATAAACTGCGTTCCCCTAGAATGCTAGAACAGAGATAAAAACGTTAAAGCAAGTAGAAACTACAAATAAGTTCCTTTTTTTCCACCTGGTACTGTGAGAATTTTCAACACGTTTTAACCCTTTCTTGACACAGTTCCTACTTTGTAATTACTATAGCTTAATAGCCCTTTAAGAGTAGGGACCCGTCTTAAACCTTTCATCTTCCAAAGTTTATAACCCAGGATCCTGTACTTGGTAGATTTCGTTCAGTGCCTTGAGGATGGCAGTCTTACTGCTTATGTTTTAGTCAGTACTGTATTAAATTTATCAACTATGTCAGATATTACTGTAGATTAACCAACATTGATTGCTTTTACTGTTTGGCCATAGACAGAGTTGAAATAAAGAAAGAAACAAGGTTTAATGATTTGAAGCTTTCTTCTGAGTCTTAGGAAAAGTTAAATTCCTAATGAATTTTGTTTATTTTCAAATTTTAGCCAGTCGGATGATGATTCTGGGTCAGCTTCAGGCTCTGGATCTGGTTCGAGCTCTGGAAGCAGTAGTGATGGAAGCAGTAGCCAGTCAGGTAGCAGTGACTCTGACTCTGGATCTGAATCAGGCAGTCAGTCAGAGTCTGAGTCAGACACTTCCCGAGAAAACAAAGTTCAAGCAAAACCACCAAAAGTTGATGGAACTGAGGTAAAAAATAAAATAGCCAATGAAAGATAGGTTTCTTGTGTTACTTCGGAAAAATTTATAGCATTTCTTTATACCATTCTTAATCTAACTTTTAGAAAAGACATTTTAAACATTAAAAATTTACTTTTAGTCATTCTTACTCAAATTGTGGTTAAATATCAGAATTAATTGGCTTGAGTGTACAGTCTGAAATTATAAAGCAGCAAGTATAAAAAAAAGCGTGTATATACATACACACCAAAATGAAACCAAACATATTGCCATCAAGCCAATTCCATACATACATATATACATACAACATTTTGCCTTTCTCTGGGAATTGAGTTTCATAATATTCAGTGTTTCATAGATAAAAAGTAAAGGCTTTATAATGTCCATGTGTTAATCTTACATGATTTCCGTTTTCAAGATCTTCTGAGGATATACTTTATTGTTAGTAGCTGGAAAATTTAGTGGAACTCTGCTTCAGCACAGATGCTAGGTAGACTAAGCTAAGGACCATTCTCTTTGAAATAAGCTGCTATACGATATACTAAAATTTTTCTATACCTCATAATAGTATACAGCAGTATTGTCCCAGGGTGGTGCATACAGTTAATGTGCTTGGCTGCTAACCAAACGGCTGGAGGTTCAAGTCTACTCAGAGGCTTCTCAAACGAAGGGCCTGGCAATTTGCTTTCAAAAATTCAGCCATTGAAAACCCTGTGGAGCAGTTTTACTCTGACACATATGGGGTCATCATGAATTGGAATTGACTTAATGGCAACTGGTTCGAGTTACTCAGAGAACCAGCCCATGATGAGATAAGACACTTGGGCTACAATATGTAAATCAACACACTGATTCTTTCATGGAGAAAAATCTTGCTACCAAAATGTAAAATAAAAGCCAGCTGAACTAAAACATTGCTTGGTGACATAATTGATTTTCATTTTGACTCAAGCTCTTCATCCCCACCTCACACCGATTTAAACAATAGTAACCACACTTTGAGTAGCAATGTTACAGCATGTTATCACTTTGTCAGAATAATACTCAACACCAAAGAGAATATTGACTAATATCGTCTATCTGTGAAGCTCAGCACATTGTAAATGTTTTTATATACAATGAAAACTCACCATTTTAATTATATTTCAGTGCATTGTATTATATATAATAAATAAGGAAAATAGTCTTAATTTAAAATTATTATTTGGAGCAGTTCTTTTCAGTAAATTAACTTTTTTTTGTTGTTTTCTCAATACCAATTCGTATTTCTATTATAGTTTTGGAAATCTAGTCCCAGTATTCTGGCTGTTCAGAGATCTGCAATGCTCAAGAAGCAGCAGCAACAGCAGCAGCAACGTCGAGCTTCATCTGATAGTGGATCAGAAGAGGTCAGTTTTGACTGTGAGATAGTCTTTTGAAATTAGACATGATGCCTTATTTAAATAAATAGGTAGTTATGAAGTTATTAAAAACAGTAAGTGCTTTGAGTGACTAGCTAGGGTAGGAAATAACTATAACTTTGAAATACTGACAAGTTTTTATGCAATAATTCCACTTTTGGGGGCTAATCGAAAATACGCAATGAGGAATTTGTATATATTTGCTCATCACAGCAAAATTAGAAATAAACTAAATGGGAAACATTACAGAAATAATTAAACCTGAGATATACATACACATCTATATCCACAACACACATATGATGGAAAGAATATTATACCATTAAATCTTTTGCATACAATATGAACACAATTATCAACATAGAATATTTTTTAAAGATTAGACTACAGCTACAAACGGTGTAGTTCCTTCGTGCATGCAAACATAGAAATGCACATGTGTTTGCATCAAAGCACTCAGGAAAGAACTATATCAAAAACTATCTAATGGGGAAGAAAAATATTATTTCAAAATTTGGCATACCAACAAGGACCCTGTCCTAGCTGTCTAGTGCTGCTGTAACAGAAATACCACAAGCAGATGGCTTTAACAAAGAGAAGTTTATTCTCTCACAGTCCAGTAGGCTAGAAGTCTGAATTCAGGGAGCCAACTCCAGGGGTAAACTTTCTCTCTCTTTCGGCTGTGGAGGAAGGTCCCTTGGGCTGGGGGCATCTCAGCACAGGAACCTCAGCTCTAGACTCTGCTGCTTTCTTGGTATGAGGGTTCCAACTCTCTGATTGCTTCCCTTTCCAGGGAAACTGCCATTTACATTGGATCAGGGATGTGGCCTGAGCAATGGTGTTACATCGCACCCTAATCCTGTTTAACCACAGGCAGAGATTGTGATTTATAACACACAGGAAAATCACAAAATGGAGGACAACCACACATGGCCTAACCAAGTTGACACATATTTTGGGGGGGACACAATTCAATCCGTTACAGACCCCTTATCGTGTCCATACCAGGCAAATACGGTTTCAGAGATGGTAGATTTTAAGGCTTTATACAAAATAATGACATTGTAATACTTACGTAATATCTCTATCTTAATTTGCAATAAACAAGTTATCAAATTAATTACTCTAAGCTAATTAATGGTGTAAATATAACAGAATGGAAGAAAAAAAGTATTACAGTTACTGTTATTAAAGTGAATGTTAAATAGTTTAGCAAATAAAACTTTGATAATGGTTAAATTCTAATCATTAATGACACTGTGTTTATTTTTCTCTGCAGGAGTCCTCTAGCAGTGAAGATTCTGATGACTCATCAAGTGAGATCAAAAGGAAAAAGCATAAAGAGTATGTCATTTTGTTTGAGTGACTTTTTTCATATCAGGAAAATCCTAATTCTTTTGTATTTTCTTCCCTTGTGCAAATTGTAACTAAAAGTAGACATTCTGTAAATTCCTGGCTCATGGCATCTTACTAGGTTATTTTGTCTTTGTCTTTGACAACTTGAAATTGTATCACCTATTTCCTATCATCTTCTCAATCTTATGTATTTTGAAATTTTAAAGATGTGCTTAGTTATTATATCAGAATATGTTAATAATTTAGGAAACAGGAGTAGAGGGGTGACTGAGTGATTCTGTCAGTTTATGTTGTTAGCTATCCTTACTGCGCATCAGTATACGAAATTTGCATTATCTCTAGAACCCCTTTAGAAATTCACTACAATTTCCTGAAGATCATGACCAAGAAGGCGTTAAGAATACTTCTCATTCTCAATTCATACATTTAGGTGGCCTATTTTTGTTGTTTACTTTTGTTTTTTTTCTTCTTACTTCAAAAACATGATTCCATTGTCATGGCTCTCGTTTTTCTGTTTGTCTTTTATGTTCTACACTTTCTCTTTGGTATATCTGGGTTTGGATTTATTGTTTATCCTACAGGACTCATGGGTCTTTAATGAGGAGATTCCTATCTTTTAGTTTCTGAAAATTCTTTCATTGTACCTTTGAATATTTTTTTCTTACTCTAAATCTTCCTGGCTTTCCTATTAAATAGGTAAATTTTAGATCATCCGTTGTGTCCTCCATGTCTCCTATTGTATCATGTTCTTTTATTCCTTTTTTCCTATGTTGTATGCTGGTTGATTTCCTCACATCTGTCTTCTAGTTTACTAAATTTTTAACTACCGTGTCTCATCAGCTATTTAACTCTTCTACTGAGGTATTAATTTCTAAACTTAGCATTGATACAAGCAAAGAATATTTTTTAAAAAATGAGTAATTTGAGATGATGGATAGATTTATTCATATACTGAAATTATAATTTATAATTTGTTATGATTAAAATGAAGACTTTTTCATAGATGCTGCCTATTTGCTACTTGCAGTAACTCTGAAAATATCTCAAGATAAAAAGGAATTTGCTTCTCTGTTGTTTTTATATAAACCAGATTCTATCATACGTGCTTCCTTATGAAACCACTAATGTAGTGATACTTGATACAAGAGATGGAGGGCAATGGAACAGAAGCAGTAGCTGTGAAAACAGGAGCTAGTATATATAAGAACTTAAAGTTTTTAGTTTTTCATTCGAGCTTTATGTTATAACAAAATACTGACATGTACATTTGGTATTTTTAACCTGCCTGTAATTGGGAATGAAATAAACTAGAGTAATAAATGTAGGCAGTCATTGAATGTTGGTTGAGATGAAAAAATTATCTTTGCATTTGTCTCTACTGTATTTTAAGTTTTTTATCCCCCCCCCGAATGAACTACTTTTAAAATCAATTTTTAAAGGTATGTTTTTAAAAATTGTATTCTTCAGAAAATTAAAATGAAAGGGATCAGAATCTCTTTTTGTTTTTTTTCCTTTGGAGAGGAGAAATACAATAAACGATGAAAAAAATTAAAACCCTGTGACTCTTTAAATTAGCATAATGTTTTCATCCACAGTGAAACTCAGAAACATTTATTGCAGTTCATTGAGGTACACCTAAATGATTAACACCACTCTGGAGTTATGGGAGAAATCTGTGAAAAATATTTTCCAGAGTTTTTCTTATTGTACAGACAGTTACTATTTAGTATAGATGAAAATATATAAAGAGAGAGCCCTGGTGGCACAGTGGTTAAGAGCTCGGCTGCTAACCAAAAGATCAGCAATTCAAATCCATCAGCCACTCCTTGGAAACCCTGTGGAGCAGTTCTGCTCTGTCCTATAGGGTCATTATGAGTCAGAATTGACTTGATGGCAGTGGGTTTGGTTTTTTGGTTTTATATATATATATATTCTTTTTTTTTTTTTTTTTAATACAGTGAAGATTGGCAAATGTCTGGTTCAGGATCTCCATCTCAGTCTGGTTCAGATTCAGAATCTGAGGAAGAAAGAGACAAAAGCAGTTGTGATGAAACGGAATCTGATTATGAGCCAAAAAACAAAGTCAAGAGCAGAAAACCTCAAAATAGGTAAATATAGTATATTCTCACTTTGAAGCTGAAAATTGTAGATTGCAGGAGGTAGTCATTCTTTTCGTGTATACTTTTTCACATCTTGCTTTATGCCAGTGTTTCTGTAAAACACCTGTATTTTCCTCTTCCATTTCCTAGAACAAAGTCAAAAAATGGGAAGAAGATTCCTGGACAAAAAAAGAGACAGATTGATTCATCTGAGGATGATGATGATGAAGAAGATTATGATAATGACAAAAGAAGTTCCCGTCGCCAGGCAACTGTCAATGTTAGCTATAAAGAAGATGAAGAAATGAAAACAGATTCTGATGACTTACTCGAAGTTTGTGGAGAAGATGTTCCTCAACCTGAAGAAGAAGAGTTTGAAACAATAGAAAGGTTTATGGATTGTCGAATTGGAAGAAAAGGAGGTATTTTTTTAAACAAACATACTTATTTTTTGACTATTTAAATAATATTCATCAGAATAAATAATTTCTTGACAGTTTTTCAGTTTTGAAAGCCAAGAGGGTGGGTTTTCTTTTGTTCTACTTGTTTGCTTAAAAAAACACACTTTGCTTAATTTTACTGTCTTCTTCCAGAAAGTATCCACCTGATCCCTTTCCATATATTATGGAAAACTAAGAAAATTTCTAACTTGTGTATAGTTGAGTTTCCTATTTGAAAACTTCCAATTTCACAAATTGGTTTTTGAAAATTTTTTTTTCTTCTTCTCTAAAATGTAGCAGTGGCGGTAGTAGTATCATCAGAACCTATCTAACTTCATAGGGGATGATAAGAATCACCATCAGCTCAAAGCTGATTCCCATGAGGTGAAGGTCAACCATACCTCCACTTTGCAGTCTTTTTACCAATTCTAACACAAGCTGTCCCTCTCATGTCACTCTCTACTTTTCTTCTGGTTTTGATAATCCATTGCCATGGCCACACAGAATTCACAGACCATACTTACAGTTAAGTGATTTATTAAGGAACAGGGTACAACTTCGGATTAGGATCAACAGTCTACATACATCTCAGGACCAGGAAGCATGTAGGCAAAGTCTCCCTTCTTCACTGCAGAACAGCTCTTTTAGCTCCTCTTGGCTGTGTAGGCCCCCACTCAGCCCCCTCAGGACAAGCTCCTCTTGGCCTTGTTGTCTGTTGCCACTAGCTCTGCCAATGGACCTCTTACGGGCCTATCACCATCTTCAGTGTTACACCCCTTGACCCTTGTTATAGCTCTTTTAGGAGGTTTCTTGCCCCTGCTCTCCCTTTCTGCTGCTTCTGTCTTCCTTCTGCTTCTCTTTCTGTCTCAAAAATCTCTGGGGCTGGTTGCTTAAATGTACAAACTCATTATCAATTTCAAGGCATGGTACTCCCACTAGGGCCACAAACTGAGAAATCCACTTTTGGTAGGCCACAGACACTTCATTTGCATAGTAGGATACAACTCACCTTATTTGCATAGCCCACTGAGCAGTCCCTGTGAGATACATACCAATCACAGGGTAGGCTGCAGCCCAGGACTGGATACAAATGTATCAAACCAAATAGTTTACAGCTCACCCTGGAAATGCCAATCAACCTAGCAAAAGGAACAAACACTCTAGGGTAGGAAACTAGGGCGCAAAGGTAACCCTCAGAGCCTAGGGGAAAAATCTCAAGCTGTTTTTCCAAAGAACCAAGGCAAAAGGCCACACAAAAGAACTCATTTCACCACACCTTCTATCTCAAATATGTAGGCTATTTTTATTTTGAAATGTTTTTAAAGATGACTTTTTTATTATTTTAATTTCCAGTCAGTGATTTCCCAAACATCAGTTATCATAATGTTTCTATAATTTTTCTATTATCCTAGATGTGCCACTGTCTTCTAGTTTTGGTTTTTCCTAATTTTAAAACTGAGGGGACAAAATTAGGTAATTTATTAAAGTCTTTGCAGTTCTAAATGTCTGATTGTAAAGTTTTTCAAAGATGGAGTTTTTTTTTTAATATATGTGTTATATAACTTTCCATAAATTCCTGTACCCTGCTATTCATGTAATTACTTGAGAGAGTACATCTTTTTGTGTTAATATACTTGAGTTTTTCTATTTTAAGGTGATAATCCTAATACAGAATTACAAGGAAAGACTTGTGCTTTGCTTTCAGCTACTGGTGCTACAACAACCATCTATGCAGTTGAAGCAGATGGTGACCCAAATGCAGGATTTGAAAAAAACAAGGAACCGGGAGAAATCCAGTATTTAATTAAATGGAAAGGATGGTCCCATATCCATAATACTTGGGAGACAGAAGAAACCCTTAAGCAGCAGAATGTTAGAGGAATGAAAAAATTGGATAATTATAAGAAAAAAGATCAGGAAACAAAAAGATGGTAAATGTGCTTTATACCGTAGTAAGCTTTTTTTTTTTTTTTTACTGATAAAAAATACATAGTCAAGATTCAAATGACAGTCTAATACAGTTATTTATCTATCGGACTATTCACCTCAAATTAAAACTCTTAGGGGTAGCCATATCTAAACCTCTTCTTGATAACATGTAGAATGTCTTATAGATTATAAATTAAAAATTTTGGGGTTAAATAATGATGTTTTGCTTTATTTCTGTTTCAGTTTCTTCATTCTTCAAACTTGGCTCACATAAGTGGCACAATGGGAGGTTTTGTGCTACAGATAGTGTTTTAGGGAATTGGTGATTTAGGGGAGATTTTGAAGTATTTCTGGATTAATGAGTGTAATCTTTCAGGTTAAAAAATGCATCTCCAGAAGATGTGGAATATTATAATTGCCAGCAAGAACTTACAGATGATCTACACAAACAGTATCAAATAGTGGAGCGAATAATTGGTTAGTAATAAACAATCCAACTTTTACCGTTTTACTCTTGAAATCATCTGAAAAAATTAATTTATTGCTTACACATCAAACACAGTAGCTTGTTCTTACTAGAGTATTATAGACAGTAAGTTTTACTTGTTTAATCTTTAAGAGTTATTCCTATGATAAGATTATATGTAAAAGAAGTGAAGTAAGTACCCAATTTATTTTACAGCTCATTCCAATCAAAAATCAGCAGCTGGTTATCCTGATTATTATTGCAAATGGCAGGGCCTTCCATACTCAGAGTGCAGCTGGGAAGATGGAGCTCTCATTTCCAAAAAGTTTCAAGCATGTATAGATGAGTATTTTAGCAGAAATCAATCAAAAACCACTCCTTTTAAAGATTGTAAAGTGAGTATTTGACATTCTTAATTATTGAAAATGTATTTATGCATTATAAGTATTATAAGCCCAAATAGAGAGTTGGGGCCTTATTTCAGATAGGCTAATGGAGAGTACTGCTTGGTTGGTAAATCTTACAGGAAATGATTTTCCTGTAATTGCTGTGTGATTATTCTTAAGCGTGGCACTGTCTTTTGGCCTTGGTGAGTAGAATTAGGTCAGAAAGATAAATTGGTGGTGGTGGTGGTGGGGAGTGGGGTGGGGGGAACAAATAGTGAAAATACTTTGAAAACCAGACTTACAAACTTGGTTTAAAAGGTAGTTGATATTTTCTTTGAAAATAGGAGAGGAAGGATAAATCTGTAAGCAAGTATCTACGCTGCTCTGCCTAATAGTACAAGGTCTTCTTACTATACCTAAAGTTTTTACCATAGTTTTGAGACCTATATGCTACTAGAACTTCTTTTCTTATTACAAGATTCGATTAAATTCATATGGTAATACATAAATCAGGATTGAAGGGAAAGCTAAGCCAGTTTCATGGTTTTATTTCCAGGTCAGTGGTTACCAATGACTTTAATATATCTTTTGCCTGTGGTGGTAGGATATCTAAGGGACCCATGTATTTCAGCAGTAACTTAGTTACCTGTATCTTTTTTTTTTTGTCCAAATAGAGAAGGCAAAATATTTTGTTCTACTTTCTTATTACAGTTACTGAAAACATTTTTTTTTTGGACTGGATTCTCAGCTATATTTTGAGTCATTGAATCTCTGAAGTTGATGATTTAAGTTGAAAATTTCAAAATTTACGGCGAAAGCCATTTCCATCTCTTAAGAGATCTTAAGATCATTCCTTATGTTTAATAATTCTACATGTTAATATTTATTTCTACTAAAGGTATTAAAACAAAGGCCAAGGTTTGTAGCCCTGAAGAAGCAACCATCCTATATTGGAGGACATGAGGGTTTAGAATTAAGAGATTATCAGCTGAATGGTTTAAATTGGCTTGCTCATTCTTGGTGCAAGTAAGTATATTTTGAATCTTCTATTTAATTTGAGAGGGTAAGAATTTCACAAATAGAGGATTTAGAATGAAAATACAGTTGTAAAAATTTACACTAAAAGAAGAATAAGACCTTTTTGCATTTGATATGGAAGTTTTTGTATTTCTTAGTATATATAAACAATATTATACATACTAGGAAAAAAATCCAGTGGAATTTGAGATTAACCTGTTTGACTGTTGCTGTGCTTAAATGCTTTTATTAAACTTAAAATAATAATGTATATACATTCTCACCCCGCACTGCACTATTTGTCTTCCTCCTAGTTATTTCTAATTCCTGTTTAGAACCACTACTTCTTTCTGTCTTGTGGGGCTGTCAGCCCTGGTGGCCTAGTAGTTAAGAGCTCGACTGCTAACCAAAAGGTCAGCAGTTCGAATCCAACACCCGCTCCTTGGAAACCCTATGGGGCAGTTCTGCTATGTCCTATAGGGTCACTACGAGTCGGAATCAACTCAACAGCAACTGGTTTGGGTTTGTTATGACCCTCACACTACTCTTGGAAATGATACCCAAATATAGATGACTCAGGTGCAGTTTTCTTTTTTCTAAAACTCTACCGTAGCTGTGGGTTTTTTTTTTTTTAATTATGTATTTCCTTCCTTCACCGCTCCCACATACTTCGTACTTATTTAGTATAGTTGGACTTGACAGCTAATAGATGGGTTGTGTTCTCAGCATTATAATTGATTAAAGACATTATTGTTGATCTTTAAATCTATTCTGGCTTAAAACAGTGAGCCCAGCTTATTTTTTCTAAACCATTGGTGATTTATTAAATAGCTCTTTGCTAGGGGCCTTTACATTTATTATTTATAGTAATGAAAGTGGCATTTGTGTATAATACTGATCAGATTGATTTTATTTAAATGTTTATATACATTTGTACATGTTTTATGTAAAAGGGTTTCTTTGTGAATTTGAATCTTCATTGCATTCATAATTTTTTTTAACTTTCTAGAGGAAATAGTTGCATACTTGCTGATGAAATGGGCCTTGGAAAAACAATACAGACAATCTCATTTCTGAATTATTTGTTTCACGAACATCAGTTATACGGACCTTTTCTGTTAGTAGTTCCACTCTCTACTCTCACTTCCTGGCAAAGGGAGATTCAGACATGGGCATCTCAAATGAATGCTGTGGTTTATTTAGGTGACATTAACAGCAGAAATATGGTAAGTTGTTTTCCCTACAAATTTAGAAATCTAGCCATATTTGAACAGATATTTCATTTGTCTTTAAATATCTCAGTCTCTACCATAATACCTGTCACAAAGTAAGTGCAAGTTTAACTGCACATTTAACTGGCTATAATAAGAATCAATATTTGGTTTAGTGTTACTTTTTATATATGTATTTTAACTTTTTAATGCAAGTTTCTAATATACATGGAAGCAGACAGAAGAGTGTAATATAAACCCCCATGTACCCATTCTCCAGCATCAGTTTATACCCCATGGCCAGTTTTGTTTTATCTGTACTTCAACACAATACCCCCCTCCCAGTTATTGTGACGCAAACCCCAGACATCATTATTTCTTCCATAAATGTCATGTTATTAAATGAATTATCACTTGTGTTTTGTTAAAAAAAAAAAAAAAACTTTCTTCAGTGAAAAGTGCATACTAAAAACATGTTTAATTTTATTTAAAGAAAGTTTTGATATGCTTTTGTACTTACTTTATGTGTTCAGTAAGAACCACATAGCATGTTAGACTATATAGAGTTAACAGATTTATTGCATAACATATATAAGGTATATGTGTATGTTGAATGGATTTTTATTTTATTTTAGATATTCAAATAAAAGTATAATTTGCCTTAATGTTTGTCTTATAATTTCTCGGTAGATAAGAACACATGAATGGATGCATCCCCAGACTAAGAGGTTAAAATTTAATATACTGTTAACAACTTATGAAATTTTATTGAAGGATAAGGTATGTAGTACCTATTTTTTTCGGGGGGGGCTGGTGTATCAGTTTTTCTTTTACCATATGTTGTGGAGAGGATGAGAGGACAATTTAAATTAGGGGCCCACAGCTATAGCCGGTAGGCCAAACCCAATCTATGTTTTATGGACCTTGTGCTAAGAATGGTTTTTACATTTTTAAATGGTTATAAAACAAACTGAAGAATATGTGACAGATACCATGTATTGGCCTGGAAAGCCTAAAATATTTATCACCTGGCCTTTACAGAAAAAGTTTGCTACTTCCTGACTTTTAAATGATACTGTTACTATAATTTTTAATGAATTTTCTGTTGAATTCATTAAAATGTGTGCTCTTTAAAGAGTGAAACATGCCTAACAGTTAAGTTAGCACTATGTGAAAAACTGTGCTAAATGCTTTATAGCTATTTTCTCATTTAATTCTCCCATCTATTTTATAAGATATTTTGCTATCCCTACTTTATTGAAAAGAAAAATCAAGGCTCAAAGAGGTTAATGACCTTGCTAAGGTCATGTAGCTATTAAAACAGGCCTGTCTTAAGTTAAAGACTCAAGTTTATGTATAAAAACCAAACCAAAACTGTTGCCATCGAGTCAATTCTGACTCATAGTAGTGACCCTGTGTTGTTGTTAGGGGCCATTGAGTCGGTTTTGACTCATAGTGACCCTATGTACAACAGAACGAAACACTGCGCCGTCCTGTGCCATCCTCACAGTCGTCGTTATGCTTGAGTTCACTGTTGCAGCCACTGTGTCAGTCCATCTCACTGAGGGTCTTCCTCTCTTTCATTGACCCTCTGCTTTACCAAGCATGATGTCCTTCAGGGACTGATCCATCCTGATAACTTGTCCAAAGTACATGAGATGAAAGTCTCACTATGCTTGTAGTAAACCTGTAGAGATCATACAAGTCCATAAACGGATTACAGTAGATTATATTACACTTGAAGTAAGATACTGTTCCAAATATGTTTTCCCCAAATTCACATTAACAGAGTCCTCTATTCTGTTTTCTAGAAACTCTGTTTTGCATGTTATTACTTTGACTTGAGGATTCCGATAAATCTTGAAATAATATATAGTTTTTTTATTTGAAAATTAGACATAAGTTTATTTTTAATTTTAAGTTGCTTCACTTTAGAATAATTTGTGTTCAGCTCAAATGGGAAGGCTATTTTTCTCTGAAAATATTAACTGTGTTATTCTCTTCATTTTAAGGCATTCCTTGGAGGTCTGAATTGGGCATTTATAGGTGTAGATGAAGCACATCGATTAAAGAATGATGACTCCCTTCTGTATAAAACTTTAATAGACTTTAAGTCCAATCACCGTCTCCTTATCACTGGAACTCCTCTACAAAACTCCCTCAAAGAGCTGTGGTCTTTGCTACATTTCATTATGCCAGAAAAGTAAGACAAATTTTGAGATATGTAATTGTAATCATAATTTTGTGTGCTAATGTTGAGGAGGGAAGTAATTAGTGTAGGTAATAAGATTTATTGCCCTGAAACATTGGGTCACAGGTTATTGAGAAGTAGGTGGGGAGGAACTGGGGTGGAATATTTGATTTTTGTGAATAAGCCATGTGTGATGAGTTTCAACAGTTGATTTGCCTGTGTTCAAAATGTTCCCTTCTTTTAAAAACTGAAAAAACGAGTCATTCATAGTAGCAGTAACAACAAGAGCAAGGTGCTGGTAATCCCATTTTCTAAATGAGAAAAACTAGATTAGACACAGTTAAATAACTCGTTCAAAATCACATACATATTCTCTGTTAATAGATTCAGAACTTTAGAAATATATTTTTTGAAAAATACTTTGGTGGTCATTACTCCCATACTTGAAAATACATCATCTTCATTTATCTCATGAAGAATTAATAACTTTTATAAAACTGTTGCTTATATTTTATCTCATTTTAAAATACATATATCATGAATTTCTTAGAAAGGAAAGCTTGTAGTAGTAGCATAGAAGTTACAGAAATTGAATTTTACTTAGCTAATTTTTTCCCCCCAAAAATCTATATTTTGTTTACATATGGCCCTTTTGTTCGTCTCTTCACCCTCTTGGTGAAGGAAGGAGTCCCACCCAAGGGTTCTGGTGATGGCCAAACACATGACACCTAATACTGGGCAGGTGAGATTTACAGCAGTTTGTTATTCACGTGTACTCACAGCCTGGGAATGGAACACACTGTGTGCCATGGGGGTTGCTCTTGGTAGCAGAATGAACAAGCAGGGGCAGAGACTTTGTAGTAACAAGTGGATGAAGTGTCCCCTGGTTCTCGCAGAAGGATATGATTGGCTTGTTTCAATAATTTCGTGGACTGGCAGGAAAGTAAAAAACCTATTAGGCTTGGGACCAAGTGGTGTGCAGCTGATCTGATAGTGGAACTAACCAGTTTAGGAGCCTTTCCCAATGGGTAGGAAACATACCTGGTGAGAATAGGGGAACTCAGGGTTTAGACTTTGGGGCTCTCTAAGTCTCAGAGATGTCAAGGCAGCACAAAGAATTTTAGGCCCTATAATACAATGACTGACCTGAAAAATCTCATTAGGCAGTTTAACTCTTTTCAGTAATTCTTCTGTTTTCTTAAATTTTAAAGGTTTTCTTCCTGGGAAGATTTTGAAGAAGAACACGGCAAAGGGAGAGAGTATGGTTATGCCAGTCTCCACAAGGAGCTTGAGCCATTCCTATTACGCAGAGTTAAGAAAGATGTGGAAAAATCTCTTCCTGCCAAGGTTGAACAGATTTTACGAATGGAAATGAGTGCTTTACAGAAACAATATTACAAGTAAGCTATACATAGAGCACATTCTGAACATATAATTCTAAACCCCCCTCTGTCCTTGTCCTCATAACACCCCTCCCCCCAAGGTCTTAGAGCAGTACAATTTGTTGAATTTTGGAACAAGTTTATTTTACACCAGAATGGGGCACAGAGATTTAATGGCTTACATAAGACTAAATTTTTCATCTTCTTGCTCACCGTTAATGACTGTCCTCCATACTGTACTCTGTTACTTTGTAGAGGGTTCTTTTAAGTGTTAGGATTTCTGCGAGACTAAGATATTATTATGTAATTTTTACCGTTATATGCTGATAGAGAGGGAGGTCAGAAGAAAAAAACTTAAAATTTTAGGCCCCTCTGCTTTTTAAAAAATAGTAATAGGTTATAACTTGTATAAACTATGTATGCTAACTCTAGTAACATTTCTCAAAAAGTTAAAAATGAGTATGTCTTCATATTGATTTAAACATTTAATTACATAAATACACTGCCACATGCATTTTAATTCTGAGAAAATTATATTTTATAGTTAGCTCTGTTAAATGCCAAACATTTAAAAAATACATGTACTGTGTAATTTGTAGATCTTTATTATGGAAAATTTCAAATGGAAACCCTGGTGGCATAGTGGTTAAGAGCTACGGCTGCTAATCAAAAGGTTGGCAGTTCGAATCCACCAGGCACTCTTTGGAGACTGTGTCTTGTAGGGTCACGGTGAGTCAGGATTGACTCAGAGGCAACAGATTTGGTTTTTTGGTATTATGGAAAATTTCAAACATGTGCAAAAATTGGATAATATAATAAACTCCCATGTCCCCATCACTCAGGGAAATTTTCAACTCATGGCCAATCTTATTGCTTCCCTACCCCTTACCGTTTTGAGACAAGTTAGATGTAAAATTGTTTTATCCATAAATATAATAATTCCTTAATATCAATGTTAATGTTTTCCCTCATTGTCTCAAACATCTTTGTTTTAAGATTCCTTGAACCAAGATTGAAATAAGGTCCATATATGGCAATTGTAGATGCTCTACTCTTTTTCTTTTTCCCTTAAAATTTATTTGACAAAACAGACTTGTCTTGTAGAATTTCCCCACAATCTAGATTTTGCAATTTGCGTTCTTCGAGTGTAGTTTAACATGTCATTTGGATTTCCTATAAGTTGGTACGTAGATCCAGATGCTTATTCAGATTCAATTTTAAACCCTGGCTACCTCCTATGCCATTGATTATTGTCCGTGTTGGGTACCATTTTACATTCTGTTCTGGTTTTAAGGGAATGCTAAATAACGTGGTAAAAAATAATGAAAGGACATGTGCACTAGATAGTTGGCCCTTTCAAACCACTTGCAATACTAACCTTGTAGAAAGAATGAAAATAAAAGGTGGTAGAAGAGAAAACAGGTCATGGTAAGAGAAAGAGTTATATATAGTTTGAAGCCAAACAGTACCACCAAAAAAAATTGCTCTAAGTTGCGTATGTATTGTGTAATTATAATTTAGAAAAGGCAGTGGCTAAAGCAAGTATCCTCATGAGGTTTCTTTTAGGTCTGTGCAAAATTTAATTAGCTATCTAATACGTGAAATTCGTACTTCTGAATAAGAAAGTTTAGATGATACAGTTGACCATCTTTTTCTCACAATACCGTCTACTTACTCTGTTACATTAAGCTTTTTCTATGTATAGTTATGGTTCAGATAACAATATATGTGTTTTCAGTCTAATGAAGGAGCCCTAGTGGTGCAGTGATTAAGCACTTGGCTGCTAACCAAAAGGTTAGCAGTTTGAACCCACCAACCGCTATGTGAAAGAAAGATGTGGCAGTCTGCTTCATTTAAAAAAAAAAAAAAATTACAGCCTTGGAAACCCAGTGTGGCAGTTCTGCTCTATCCTACAGGGTCACTGTGAGTTGGAATCAACTCAATGGCAAAAGGTTTGGTTTGGTTTTGGTGTAAGTCTGATGAACAAGATTTGGTCCATTGTGTATCCATTGCAAATTTCATAATAATGTAATTTTACTTTGGTGCTAGATTGTTTTTTATGGTTTTAGAATTAACTTTGTTTTGCTAAACATTATTTTCATGATTTTTGTTTGTTGTTCTTTTTTTAAGATGGATTTTAACTAGAAATTACAAAGCCCTCAGTAAAGGTTCCAAGGGCAGTACCTCAGGCTTTTTGAACATTATGATGGAGCTAAAGAAATGTTGTAACCATTGCTACCTCATTAAACCACCAGATAATAATGAATTCTATAATAAACAGGAGGCCTTACAAGTAAGAATTTTTAAATATTGTTAGTTTGTGGTAAAGCAGAATTCTACAAGTTTTTATTTTAGTTATAAATGAAAATGGCACAGTGCTTTAATATATTATCTAGAAGTTCTTTTCGGTTAATGGTGCACTAAAATAATCATCTGTTTTTGTCTTTATAAAAATCTTTTAAAATTATAATTTGTCAAATTGATTAATTTAATCAATTTTCTAAGAATTTTTCTAACCGTGGACTGTAGTAATTTTCTGGCAAAAATTCGTTAGCATACTCTTAATCGTGAAAAGGAAAAATTTCAATATTGGGATTGCACGTCACTGATAGCGATTATCCGGAATTTGAGGTATGGCAAATGGTAGTCAGGAAGACATCTTGACTTTGGGTTTTACCCTTCTCATTAGTTCCGGAAGATAGATTAGAAAGGTGAAGGCACAACTGCTATCCAGCTACAGCAGTGCAGTGAAGTGCTAGGACCAGTGATTTTAGTACATGTAAATTAGAGGACACTGTGTACTCTTCAGACTTTTGGCTGCTTAGCTGCTGCTGCCTCTAGGGTATCTGTTTTTCAACTAAGATTTTTAGAGAAAGAGTGTAATAACTAGCAAATAAAGTGAAACAGTAACGTTTTTGTTCCTGAAAATACAAAAACCTAGGCGCTGAATGGCTAGCAAAGCTTTAGCTTAAGTCATAGAACAAAATGGAAAAGGGCCTAGAGAATTTTAAAAACTGAAATAAGCTCTTTCCAACATTATGGAAATTTAAAACCTCAGTTTAAAATAGTTAAAGCAACTGAAGTGTTAAATGGAGCACTTGTTTCATTTCATTGGTTCTTTTAACATGTTACAACAGTTATGATTTATTGTTTCCTTAGCACTTAATCCGAAGTAGTGGAAAATTGATCCTTCTCGACAAGCTGTTAATTCGCCTAAGAGAACGAGGCAATAGAGTTCTTATTTTTTCTCAAATGGTGCGGATGTTAGATATACTTGCAGAATATTTGAAATATCGTCAATTCCCATTTCAAGTAAGCATTAATTTTGTCTTTGTTATTGATTTAAAATTTCATTTAATTCCTGAGCATGTTCTACAAAATAATCTTTGAAATTATTTTATAAATGAAGTGCAGATTTTATATAAGCCATACTTTTCAAGAATTACACCTGCTAAAAAAAATTCTGCTACTTGTTATCGTTCCCATTTTTCTTTCTTGACTTTTTATTTAGCAGCAAAGCAATTTTTCTTTTCTCTAATTTTTATTTTCTTTTAATTCTGTATTTCTCTTTTTTTCTATGCTTGCTTTATATTTTTAAAACTGGACGGAAACCTAATGCACAATAAAAATTTACCAAAAAAAAAAAAAAACACTGGACTAAGGTAGAATTTCAGTGATGTAACAAATCTAAAAGGGCAACTTCATATATTGGGCTTTAGTCTGAGGAAGGAAAATAGAAGAATAGAGCCCCTCCCTGCCCCCCCCCCCCCACACTGCCTCCACCAGAGGAACAGAAAGAGCAGTTCTTGGGAATGCTACAAAGACCGCTGCAGATTCTGATGATTGATGTGTTCGTAGTTCTTCTAATGCATAGGTGGTTGAATAAAACTAGATGACTTCAGGGAAGTTACCAAAGAACAAAATGGACTTATGCTGCATTTATTTAGAATTATAACGATGGGGTCAGCACACATAATTCTTGTTCAGTTGGCGTTTACAACCTGATGTGGGAGATATATTAGTCAAGTAACTGCAAATATAACTTTATAACTCCGGCGAGTGCTGCAGAAGACAAATGTTTAGTGATATGAACATGATAAATACGTATGTAGTTATTTGGAGGAAAAAGAAAAAATATCATTATTTGAGGTTTCTTGGTTTGCTTTTAAACAGATTGTTATATGTACATGGTCAAACAAAAAATAGTGTTTGAGTGCCAGTTACCTGTCCCAGTCCCTTCGTGTTCCACATTACTTTCAGAGAGAATAATTTTTTACTTTCTTTTGGTTAGAACATGCCTCAATAAATAATATACCACTAGTTTTAATGTTTTTAGCTAATTATAATTTCCGTATTTGTGAAAAAACCTTTTTTTTTTCTATTTTAGATATTTTGTTTCCCTACTTGGTATAATAGGTGACAATTCAGACCAATTTCCATTGACCATTTCACTTAGACCAACACCACTGAGAATAAATTATTTAAAATGTTCTTTTTCATATTTAGTTAATAATTTATGTAATAACCAAGAAAACATCAACATATAGCTTCCCAAAATATTAGTTTAATGCATCAGTTTAATGCATGGATCATAGTAGGCAAGTTGTTTCTAGCCTATAACCATTTAATAATTAAGAAGTTACTATAATTAAAATGAAAATAATAAGTAGTATTTACTAGGCACTCAGTATATGCAAGGTTCTTAGTGCTTTCCTATGTTCTTTGAATTATCTATATAAATGAGATACTACCATTACATCCATTTTACCGAGGCAGGTGGAAACTGACATGAAGAGAAGTCAAATCCTTTGCCCGGGTCACCCAGTGAATAAGATACTCAAACATAGGTTGCTTGAATGGAACCCATGATGCTCTTAACCAGTGATTCTTAAACTTCACTGTACATCAGAATCAACTGGAGGGTTTTTGCTGGACTCCCTGCAGTTTGTGATTCAGGAGGTCTGGGGTGGAGAATTGCCAGCAAGTTCTCAAGTAGCATTGGTGGCTGTTGGTCCAGTAACCACACTTTGAAAAACACTGTACCTTATCAGTGTTTTTTAAACTGGATTTTGACCTCTTAATGTTTTTGAAAATCAGTTTAATGAGTCTTAGCAACATTAAAAAAAAAGAAATATAAAATATGAAAGTATATCACAGTACATCAAAAACTTGTATCATGTTTATAAATAAGCATATCCTCTTAACATGTGAAACACATTTCTTACAATGGATCTCAGGCAGAAAATTGTAATAGCCAGTGCTCTAATCTCCTTTTGTATTACTCATTTTATCCAAATGTTGATGTTTTAATAAGTATTTGACTTTTTCCATTGACAGTTACCTAGTTCTGCCATAACACAAATGTCACAAATGAGTGGTTTTAAAAAACAGAAGTTTATTTTTTTTAAAGTTCTGGAGGCTGAAGGTTAGAATCAGGGTCTTGGCCATGCCCATTCCTTCAGCAAGCCTTCTTCTAGTTCTGGTGTCTACTGATGATCCTTGGCATTCCTTTGGTTATAGATGACCCTCACATGTCGTCTCTTTTCCCGTGTGTGTTTCTGTGTCTGTGTTTTTATAACTTAGAAGCAAATAGGTTTAGGATCTACCCCACACTGGTGTGACATCAATTGATTGATTCATTATATTACATTAGATGGCATTTTGGAAGGTTATTACATTGCATTACATGTAATGCAATGGAAGAAACTGTACTAAGACCAGCTGACTTAAACACTCCATAACAGCACTTAGACTAGTGTTCAGCCAGACAACCAAAAGGAACCAAAAGCCTAACCAAATTGTCATAAAATTAGCCATCACAACAGGATTCACATTTGCTCTGAACTTTTCATTGTTGGTATTCCTACAATAAGTCAAAATACTTGCTGTTGGAGAAATTGTCTTCATGATTAAGTACATGGACTCTGGCCGTGGAATGCCTGAGCATGGGCCCTGGCATAATTTATTTTACTGCCTAAGTATATTTTTGGTTTTTTGTTTTTAAGGATATTCTACTCATATAGTCTTAGTGAAGGGCATGCCACACTCTCATACTCATTTCATAATTGCTTTTAATTGACTCTTATATACATATTTTAATGTGTTTTATTTTAGAGATTAGATGGATCAATAAAAGGGGAGCTGAGAAAACAGGCTCTGGATCATTTTAATGCTGAAGGATCAGAGGTATGAATGCTTTAAAAAATGTGAATTGTTTTGTTTTAGTTATAATTGTAGCTTAATAAAGAGTCTTATTTTTGCTAGCCCATTTTAAACTGAAAATGAGATTTTTTAATTACTGTTATATCTTAAATCAGAAACCCTGGTGGCGTAATGGTTAAGTGCTACACCTGCTAACCAGGAGGTGAGCAGTTTGAATCCACCAGGCGCTCCTTGGAAACTTTATGGGGCAGTTCTCTGTCCTGTAATTTTTTTTTTTTCCTATTCTGTCCTGTAGGGTCACTGTGAGTCAGAATCGACTCAACGGCAGTTAAAGCTGAAGAAATCTACATTTTACTATTTTAGCATAGAACAGAATAAATGAGCCCATTTTCATTTAGGATTCTTTTGTGTATGTGCCTTTTACTTTTTAAAGAGAGAAAATCTGCAGATGCAGTTGAGGCCACATCCCGCTCATATTCCACCCCCTCTCATTTCACTAGAAGTAACCACTGTATTGAATTTGCTGTTAGTTATTCCCATGTTTATTTGCATTTTGGAATCCTTTCTTGTTGATCAGTTTAGGCAGAGGTTAACCACTGTATTGAATTTGCTGTTAGTTATTCCTATGTTTATTTGCATTTTGGAATCCTTTCTTGTTGATCAGTTTAGGCAGAGGTTTATATATTAGTTACGTTTTTAAACTACCTTTTAGTTTTATTTGTGAATTGCTTTTAAAATTCAGGAAATTAATTGTAAAATCTTTTTCATTTTTGTTATTCACAATCATAGTTTAGAAGACTTTCAAATCTTGCTTGTTTGTAATTCCTTACAGGATTTCTGCTTTTTGCTTTCCACAAGAGCTGGAGGCCTAGGAATTAACTTAGCCTCTGCTGACACTGTTGTTATATTTGATTCTGATTGGAATCCACAAAATGATCTTCAGGCACAGGCTAGAGCTCATCGAATTGGGCAGAAGAAACAGGTATTCTTAATTTGCTCTTTTGAAATATTCTTTATAATCAGTGTTTGGAAGTGATTTTGGTTTATCTTATGAAAATTGTTGGAACGTGGTCTAATAGATGAATACTGAGGAGAACTCGGTTTACCAAAATCACCTGGGGAGTCTGACAGAACTAAGAATACTATGCCTAAATAGAATTGTGCACTCCTTTTTGAGCATATATTTAATTTACTAGTGTAGAGTGTAATGTTTTTCATTCAGTATAAAACTTTAAAATGACTTCATTTGCTTATTTTAACTCTTGAGGGAATTTTTGATTGCCACAATGCTAGCTTTCTGTTAACAGGTATTTTGTCCATGTATTTACAGTACTCTGCATAAAAAAAGTCTTACTTTATAGTTTAGTTAAAACAGTCTGGGGAAAATGAAAATTATTCATTTTAAAAATAATTTATTTCAGTGTGTGTGATTATACTACAGTGTAAAGAATAACTTTAGATTTGAGAGAATAAGAGTAGTACTCATTCTCCATAAGAGGTGCAGAAGAAGGAAAGAACAGAGGTATGTCTGTGTACAGGAGAATAAAGTTTTTTATTAGGTAATAACAGTTATTTTTACATTATAAAAAAGAAATAACTTGAACTGAAGTAGGGATAACATGCCAAGATAAATTGCACGATGGTGAAGAGGAGAAAGTGAGGAAGTATGATATTCTCGTAAGTGAGCTGGGCATAATATATATATATATGTGAAGAGTCAAAATATCCCTGTGTTGTGACATGGGATAGGGAATAGTGATTAATTACACTGAACAGGCATCTCATATATTAAAATTTCAACAAGACCTACATTCTGTCTATATACTACTTAAAAACTTTCACCACCATATTTTCCAATAGGTGGTAGGAAGCAAAGGATAGATTGGGGAAAAAATTGGTAAGGCAAGACACTAGAGACATGGCAGACCTCTTGGAACAATATCTGAATAAAGTTGTAAAATAATGCAAATGCAGATTTCTTACTGTGCTTGAAAACATGTAAATATGAATTGCATTTTTATTATTCATGAGATACGTTCTTCATTATTATTAATGAAATACAGGAAAATTCCTATGCTTCATGTGCCTGTTATTTTAGTGACATTTGGTTCTAAATCTGACAAAAGGAGTCTCATACCTCCTGTTGAATAATTGCATACAGTAACTACAGATGAAGACTGATATAGATGGATTTTATCGGCAATGCCAGTACAACAAGCGTTTAGAAATGATAAGATTCAAATAAAACAGTAGTCATTTTATCTACTGATTTACATGGTAGTTGAAATTCTGAAAAAAATCAGTGTGTATTGAAAACTTGCAAAAATGCTTTGTGTTTATATTAATAGAATTTAGACTCAATTTAGAATTATGACCACTTGAAAGACACAGGATAATTCTTCATTTTTCTAGAATATCCAGTTTAATGCAGAGCGTCTAATACCCCAAGTCCCTGCACACTAAATGCTGGCAGAGCCACTTAATCATTGTGAAAACTAAAAATATCCCCACAGATTTCCCGAATATCCCTATATGGTGGTACTTTTTCATAGAGAACTACTGGCCTTGAGAAATAAGGCAAGATTACCTCATATCAATTCTTTCCAATTTTGGAAAGCTTTGTTTTATAATAGGGCTTCTTCACCGGCTTTTGGGGAGTGGATCTTAGAAATTTGGGTTATACAGAGTGATGAAAACATTAATCAGAACTGAGAGAAATGAGCATAAGGTAGTCAAAAGTTTGCCTTTTTTTTTTCTTTTACCCCAGATATTTTAAAAATTGTTATCACTTCTTTATAAAAACAATAAAGAAGTAAAATCTTTTAATCGAGATGTAAGAAGGCAGGACATAGTGTCAAAATAAATCTTTTTTTTTTTTTTAATTTTTATTTACTTTATTGTTTCTAAGAATATACACAGGAAAATATAACACCAATTCAGCAGTTTCTACATCTGCAATTCAGTGACTGGTTACATTTTTCGACTTGTGCAGCCATTCTCACCCTCCTCTTCTGAGTTGTTCCTCCCCCATTGACATCAACTGACTGCCCCCTAACATTTCTATCTAATCTTTGGAGTTGCTGTTGTCAATTTGATCCCATATAGATAGTTCTTAAAAGAGCATAATGCTCAAGGCAGACATTTTTTAATAGTTAAAAAAAATTTTTTTTTTTTTAATTGTTTGGCTTTTAGAAGAATTCAGGGGATATTTTTGTTTAAGGTTTAAAGATTATCTCAGAGCAATAGTTTCAGGAGTTCATCCAACCTTCATGACTCCAGGAAGCCTGGAGTTCATGAGAACTTGAAATTCTTTTCTATATTTTGAAATTCTGTTCTATCTTTCTCCCATTTTGATCAGGAATTTTCTATGGAATCTTTGATCAAAATATTCAGTAATGGTAGCTAGGCACCATCCAGTTCTTCTGGTCTAATGGCAAAGGAGGCAGTTGTTCATGGAGGCAATTACCAACGCGTTGCATATCTTCCTCTCATTCCTGACACTGCTGTGTTTCTGCAGGTGAAGAGAGACCACTCGTTGTGCCTCGGATAGCTGCTTGCAAACTTTTAAGTCCCCAGGCACGGTGCAACAAACTAGGGGATAGAACTGAACACTAAACATGTTACTAGGCCAGTTAACTGAGATAGCCCATGAGGGTTTTTGTTGTAGATAAGCAGCCTCAGCAGCTACTTTTTTTTTTTTTTAAAATCATTGATAAGTCTTTTCAATTAGAGAAGTTTAGCTTTGAACATATTACTATATTTTTTAATTTTTATTTTGCTTTTGACCAGTGAAAACTTAATGCACTACAGTCTGCGTACCAGTGTTTGGAACTACAAGTTCATAAAACAAAATTTTTTTTTTTGCTGTGATTTATGTTTAATCATACATACATTCTTTTACAGGTGAATATTTATCGTCTAGTTACAAAGGGGTCAGTGGAAGAGGATATTCTTGAAAGAGCCAAAAAGAAAATGGTTTTAGATCATCTCGTGATTCAAAGAATGGACACAACTGGGAAGACAGTACTACACACAGGTTCTGCCCCTTCAAGGTAGTTACTTTACTATTAAAAAAAAGTCATTTTATAGTCACACTGAACTCATTTTTTTGAAATGTTATATCACTCTAAGCAGGTGACTGAAGTGAGTGGTATATTTGGTATTGTAATTTTTTTTTTTTTTTTTTTAAATCCCTGGACTAATTTCTAGTCAGAAAGCATATATAATCAATACCTGGTTTCACCAGCCTGTTTTTATGGTCTTGTACAAAATCCCTTTTAAATTTTAGGTTTTAGGTTCATTAGTTTTTTGACTAATACCTACCTGTTACAAAGGTGATGATACGTCAACAATTAACAAAAGTTCTATGTAAATGTTATATTTTTAACTGTCCAGTACTTTTTGTTCTTCCTGTTTTCAGTTCTACTCCTTTTAATAAAGAAGAGTTATCAGCCATTTTAAAGTTTGGTGCCGAAGAACTTTTTAAAGAACCTGAGGGAGAAGAACAAGAGCCCCAGGTAAGAAGAACGTGCCTCAGAATGTATGTCATCTGTTTGATAGAAGGGAGGGGACTATAAAGATTTCTTTCTAATTACAGGAAATGGATATAGATGAAATCTTGAAGAGGGCTGAAACTCATGAAAATGAACCAGGCCCATTAACTGTTGGAGATGAATTACTTTCCCAGTTCAAGGTAGATTTAAAAAAATTTTTTTTTAATAATCATATAAATTTCAGAGCTAAAGTTTATTGAGCTTATTTTTTTTAAGCATAATTAGCAGAATAATTTTTAAACAAATGTGTTTCTTAACATTTTTTCTTAAATTTCACTGTTGTGTACAAAAAGCTTTCTCCCTTGTTCTAACATATCAGTAGTAACCTCATTTGGAAGGGATAAAATCATTTATGAACAGTTACATTTAGTGGGGAAAGGGAGGTGTTACTTTCTAATTAGCACCTAGAATGGTGCTGGACCAGTAGCATGTCCTCATATATTTCGATAAATAAATGAATGCCTATGATCTCTCTGATTTAGATTTTTACTACTGATGGCTTTAGCTGATTTTTATTGAAGCAGATTTTGACATTAAGCGTTATCACAACTAAGAAAATTCAGATAAATCAACCAGAGTAAGCACAATAAGCTCCTAGATATTAACAGTTATAAATATACCTGGGTTGGTAAGTGCTAAAGAGTTGCAAGGAGCCTTGAACTGATGTAAGTCAACTAATTGCATGGAGTAAGTTGAATGCCAGTTATTTAAAGAAGCCAGTTCTTCTTTATCCTGTTTTTCATAAGCTGAAGTTTTTAAGGATCAATTCATGTCATTTGTTTCTTCAAAAAATATTTATTGAGCCCCTTCAATGTGCCTCACACAGGGACACAACAATGAACAAAAAGTTTTATAATTTGAATGGATTACTCAGGCTACTGTGTGAAGGACAGACTAGAATAGCAAGAATTGAAGCAGGGAGATAGATGAGAAGGCGGTATTATTAACCCTGGCTTCTGAAACTGGCACCAACTCTGGATATGGCTAAATGAACACTGTTTTCCTATATATAAAGTTATACTGTTGTTGTTAGTTGCCATGGAGTTGATTCCCATTTATGACGGAACCCATGTGTTAAAACAGTAAAGCCGTGCTGCACAGCATTTCTTGGCTATAATCTTAACTGAAGCAGATGGGTAGGCCTTTTCTTCCATGATACTGCTGGGTGTGTTTGAACCACCAACCTTTAATTAGCAGTAGAGCACAAACCATTTGTACCACCTAGAGACCAGTCCTCACAATAGTGTGCTGTTACTGTCTTATTTTTTTAAGAAATGAGGAAACTAGGGTGTAGGGAGCCTAAGTCATTTAAGGTCACAAAGAGCTCCTTGTCTCTGTCAGTAGCTCTTTAGGTACTGTTTTTATAATCATAAAAGTGAAAATATTGGATTGTTCTACAGCACTTGGTAGTTGTTGGACTTGTCTGGTAATTCCTGCAGAAATATAAATTAATACTTGTTAATAGTGTAAATTGCTTTTTTTTTTCTTGTTTTTGTCCTGTTAACTTCCTCTAGTTTTGTTTAGTTATAATTTTTTGTTGAGCAGTAAAGTAAATGAGTATCATTCTTGGAAAAGGATTCTAAGAAGTCATTTGGTCTGATCTACTTTGACCTAATGACGAAATGGATCTAGATAGTTAAGCAGTCATATTTAGTTTAGTCCACAATTCAGTATCCTGAGAATTTTAAAATTTCACTGTCTTGTTCTGGCATGCTCTCTTCTTCCCCCTAAAAAAATAAAAATATAATTACAGTTTTTACAGTGCTCATTAAAATTTCCCTAATTTGTCAGGTTGCCAACTTTTCAAATATGGATGAGGATGACATTGAGTTGGAACCTGAAAGAAATTCAAAGAATTGGGAGGAAATCATTCCAGAAGATCAAAGAAGACGATTAGAAGAGGAAGAAAGGCAAAAGGAACTTGAAGAAATTTACATGCTGCCAAGAATGAGAAATTGTGCAAAACAGGTAACTTTTTAATTAAAACATTTTCTGTAATGTTATTGACCTTTGAAATGTTTTTTTTTTTGTTGTTCATGACAGATATGAGTCTATAGTTTCTTTGAAGTGTTTTCGTCAGAATTAATAATGAGTTGGGAAATGTTCTCTCTTCTGTTTTGGGAACAGTTTTGTATAAAATTGGTACTGTTTCTTCTTTATATGTTTAGTAAAATTCACCAATAAAGTGAATTGGACTTGGAGTTTTCTTATTGGAAAGATTTTTAACTACACTTTCTTATAGATATATATAGAATTGCCCTAGGTGTTCTTCTTGAGTGAGCTTTGATAATTTGTTCCTTTTAAGGAATTTGTCCATTTTATCTAAGTTGTCACATTTATGAGTGTAAAGTTTTTCATGTCTGTAGTATGTTTAATGAAAACCCTCTTTAATTCCTAATATTGGTAGTTTTTTCTTGATTATTCTAGTTAGAGGTTTACCAATATTCATCTTTTTTAAAGAACCAACTTTTGATCTTTTTTTTCCTTCTGTTTTCGGTTTCATGGATTTCTTCTACTTGCTTTTAGTTTAATTTGCTCTTTGGTTTCTTAAAGTGGAAGTTTAAATAATTGCTTTGAGACTTTTCTTTTCTCATGTTATCATTTTTAATGGTATAAATTTTCCTCTAAGTGCTGCTTTACCTGACTGTCACAAATTTTTTGTATATAATGTTATCATTTTTATTTACTTCAGAATAATTCATAATTTCATTTTTGACTTCCTTTTTGACCCAAAGTTTTTTAGAAGTGTATTGATAATTTCCAGATATTTGGGAGAGTTTCCAAGTATCTTTGTTTTCAATTTCTAGTTTAATTCTGTTATGGCTTAAGAGCATACTTTGTATGATTTGGTTTTTTAAACATTTATTGATACTTATTTTAATGCCCAAATGAATAAAACAACAGTAATGGTACCATGCCAAGCTATGCTGGAGTCTGCAGCAAAAGGAAAAATCGACAATACTAGATTTTTGTTTTTTGGGGGGGATTAATTTTGTTTTTTTTTTTTAATATTATAAAGGATTGTCTTGATAACTTGAGTTTTTTAGCATCTCCTTAAATTTTGAGCCTGATAGAAATGAAACACTTTCCTCACTCTGCTCCTGGTCCTACTGCTCCTTGCCCAGGAGTAGAGAATCCCACCCCCCTCTGTTTTCTTTTCCTACAACCATATTTGGTCATCTTCTGTACCCTCAGTTCAGTAGGTGAGAAGGGTCTGGCAGGGCATCCTGCCTATGCTCACAAAGTTCACTGCTCCCTTTCTCCAGGCCTTTACCATGGAGGAAAGCTTTCTCCAATCTCTTGCTCTGCTCCCAGTCTTTCTCATGAGCACCAGGTGGAGATTTTTGGAGAAGAGCCTAAGAATGGGCACAAATTCCCCGTGTGTCTTGGCTCCAGGGATCCTATACTCTCATATTATCCCACACTTAGCCTTTACCAAATTTTACCTGAATTCCTCTTACCTGCTTGTGTGGCACTTGATGGGCTACCATTTGTACTCTGCACAGGTGAGCCACTGTTCAGGTCCTATCTCTCCATGCAGGCTCCTGTCTTTCCTAATATTTTAGACTACTTGGTTACTTCATGATTGTGGCTCTCGTGCATTTAAGAAAAGTTGTGACTTTGTAGGTTTATCCAATTTTTTCTTGTTGTTAAGGTGGGATTAATCTCCTTCCAGCTTTATACATCCCAACAGAAGTAGAACCAAAGAATGTGTGTTTGACCTGGAAGTGACTATATATGTAGTTTTTTTAGTTAATGTTTGTTTATTTCTGCATTTCCCAAAATGGTTTCCTTTTGTTGTGCATGGGAAACACAGCATTATATTAGATCTTGAGAAAGGATGAAAGAAAGGTAGAAACAGTAAAAACTAAATACCATCCTTGGCTTCAATTAGCTTCCAGCATAGTAGGGGTGCGAACATGTACTAAGACCTTGGGGAAACCTCAGAGAGTTACAGAAAATAGGTTTTTCGATGTTATCCAGTAAAGAACTAATGGATGTTGCAAATAGGCTTTTATGTGGGTTCAACTGGTATTTTTTTGTTTCCAGTTTCTGATCAGCCTGATTGGAATACTAATAAGTGGATATTTAGAAGGAGAACAGAAAGAAAATGGCACATAGCCTGTCCACCCAGAGATACCACTAGTAATAATATTACTATGGTATTCATTATTCCCATCTTTTTTTATGCATATCATTTACTAAATTAAATTGAACTCGTTATTTTATAACTTTATTTTCCCCCTTTGACAAATATATCATGAATGTTATTTATTCTAGAAGAGCATATTTGATGGCTTCTCAGTGTTTGTATAGATTATCCAGCTCTTTTTTTTTTTTTGAGAGAGACATGAACATTTTTTTTTTATGGTATAATCAACTGTTAGTGTTCTTTCACATGTCTGATCTTCTTAGGGAAAAAGCCTGTGCCTAGAAGTGATGTTGCTAGGCCAGATGCCAAGTGCACTCTCCCAGTTTACATACTCCATCAGAGGTGAATGAGTGGCCATTTTTCTGTACCATTACCAATACTAACTATTATTGCTTAGCTAGTCTTTGCCAACTTGATGGATAAAAAGTAATTGAACCTGATTATTATCTTAATTTATATGTTTTTTGAATTACCAGGGAAACTGTAAAACTTTCATGATGTTTGTCATTTGATTAATTGCTTCAGTAGTAATCTTTCTCATTTTTACAAAAGGCTGTTTTTTTCTGATTTATAAGAGTACGTTAAATATTTAATTCTATTAATTACCCCTTGTCATTACTATGTCATTTTTCTCTGTTTTGTTTGCTTTTTAATTTTGTTTATAGAATATTTTGATATATAGAATAATTTTTAATTTGCTAATTCTGTTTTCATACTGTTCTTCTTTGCTTTTGTGTTAGAAATACTTTCTTTGCCCTGATATTGTGTAAATCTTTTATTTTTCAAATTCCAGATCAGTTTCAATGGAAGTGAAGGGAGACGCAGTAGAAGTAGGAGATACTCTGGATCTGATAGTGATTCAATCTCAGAAAGGAAAAGACCAAAGAAACGTGGAAGACCAAGGACTATCCCTCGGGAGAATATTAAAGGATTTAGTGATGCTGAAATTAGGCGGTAAGATATGACTTAAGACCATTTTCCTTCAACTTTTCTTTTTTTAGAGGGTGAAACTTAAATATAAAATTTCTATCATTTTCAAAGATCAAGATAAAAGTTTTAGAGGAGGCAAATATATGATATTTCAGTAGGAATTTGTGTGATTCTGCTTTTGGTTATTCATAATAACCCTGAAAAAACAAGTTTGGCATCTAACCTTTCCATGTTAATTATTTATTCATAATTTAGACTGGTGAATTTTATTTTTGGTTTTATTATGTGGTTCAGAATAATTGCCCTTTTGAATAGCGAAGATATATTTTGATACTTTAGGTTTTACGTAGTGAAAAATTCTCATGCATTTATGAATCTCACACGTAACTGTTTATGTGGGAATAATTTAGTTTCATGTTTTCCTAGTTTCTTAACACTGAGTTGATTTGCTTTTTGAAAGTAACCATGTTGAAAGAATTTCTGATATATCCAAGTAGGAATCGAGGTAAGATTGACCATGCAGGGTAAATTTGAAATATCTTCTCAAAATATATTTGTTTATATACATTTCTTTAAGGGGAATGGGATGACGGTCTTGCTTTTGTTTATGTAATATTTCACATGTGAAATTTGTGAAAAGGTTATTCATTTTTGTATTTTAAAAGTTTGATGTTTCTTTAAAGCCATTGTAACTCTTTTCTTTTAAATCATAAACTTGACTGATAAAGTTCTTTCTCATTCTTTCTACCAGTTAACTACATAACATTGTTAGCTTTTGTTAAGGTTGCTTTTTATGACTACCTGAGTTGCTGGACTCTGTCTTTAGTTGAAGAGGCATTTCAACTTCTACTTTTCCTGGATATTTTTCCTCATCCATCAACTGCTTAGGTAGCTTTGTTCTTAAGTAAAACTTTTGTTTTCCCCTTTTGCCATACTACCACGCATCTGATTAAAGCTATTCAGTAAACCTTGATCTATACTTGGAATGTAAGGAGGTGTCATATGATTGACAATTATTCTGGAGACACTTCCTATGGTAACTTTGGACTTTTTTTTTTTTTTTTTTGTCTTGTGGAAATAATTTCTGAAATAAAATTTAGCATCTATTGTTTTATTTATGTTGGTTTCTGAACTTAGCATCATGCTGGGTGTTAAAATAGCCTAATGTTATTTGTCATATCTTAATGTTTTAACATTTTTGCTTTTAGCAGTTTATTCGTTTTTGTTAGTACAGTGACTTGAATGAATTTGTACACAAATAAGTATTCTTTTATTTCTGTATACATTATAAATATACATATTTTTTTAGCAGCTAGTGAAGCCTATATTTAAAACAAAATTGTTTCCTGTTAGGTTTATCAAGAGTTACAAGAAGTTTGGTGGCCCTCTGGAAAGGTAAATTCATTTGTCATTCTCATAGAATTACAGGATGTGTTATATGCTCTCTGCTTTATTTATTTATTCTAACATTCAGTTGAGCTGCTTTGTTAAATGCTTTCAGCGGGCATTTACAACATTATAGAAAGCCAGTTTCACATTGATATTTTAAAAAGATTTTGTGCTATCCTTAGTTCTTTTTAGTCATTAAGATTTTCTTATCCCCTATAAATTGTCAGTAAAACACTATATTTAATTTGCACTTTAATAAGACACTTTCACATGTTTTATCTCATTCATCACAAACTTACAAAATAGCATGAGCAGATTCATCCTTTAAGGCCATGTTACCAGAACTCTAGTCTCCTTACTTCAAGGTCAGTTCTGTTTTCCCTAATTAGGGAAATTTCCCTAGTTACAGGTTTATTTTATATAAATTGTATTGTGATTCAAGTTGTTAAGACAAGTTTTTTTTTTTGAAGTTATATGTTCACCCCAATTAGGGTTGGTTACTTGAATACTCTTTCTCCTTTGTTGTGGCCAAACCACTGTCTGAATATAGAGCAACATAGACCCAGATTAGTTTAATTCTGTTTTTTTTCCCCCCTCAAAAATATAAATAAATAAAACTCTTAAAATAGGGAAATTTTCAGTTTTATTTTGAAATGACTTAATGAAACACAATGAAATCTTGCCATAGTATTTTAGATGAGGAAGAAATGACTTGAATATTAATCATTGTACATTTTATCTATTCAATTCATAGTAATAAAAAATTAATAGATCTTTACTCTTATATTATCCTTTTCATTTCTAATTATCCTGAACTTTTAACTACTTTTTGATAGTAAGATTTGATGAGTTATGAAAAGCTTTTGTAGAATTGGCATGTCATATTCAAATTTGAAGCACACCAACTGACAATAATGAATTGGTTAACTTTTTTTTAATCCTCGAATGTATAAATGGATGATTTCTTTACTACATCTTCCTATTTTTTATGTATTTGATGCCAGTTTTGTGAACTAGAACTTGAGGATATACAGTATATAGTGACTTTTCGAGCTTGAGATAGAGGAAAGCTTAATCTATCTTAAATTGCACAGCTTATCTGTTATTTACCTGAAAATTGAATTATTTCATTACAGATTAGATGCAATTGCTCGAGATGCTGAACTAGTTGATAAGTCAGAGACAGACCTCAGACGCCTGGGAGAATTGGTACATAATGGTTGCATTAAAGCTTTAAAGGATAGTTCTTCAGGGACAGAACGAACAGGTAATATATTAAAATGTGACTTAAGTTATTAGAGAGTGGTTTAAAGAGAGATAAATATAAGTTTCAGAATAACACTTTCCTTGAGTTGCTGTTGTTATTTGCCCTTAAGTCAGTTCCAACTCATGTTGACCCCATGTGTGCAGAGTAGAATGGCTCCCTTGGAATTTTTTTGGCTATAATCTTAACGGAAGCAGATTGCCAGGCCTTTTCTTCCCTGGTACTACTAGGTGGATTTGATCCACTAACCTTTAGATAGCAGTCAAGCACAAAACAAATTGATCCACTTAGGGACCTCTTCGTTGAGTTAGATAGGTATTATATCTTCAGTTACTTATTGATCTCGTCCCAAAAGATGCTTTACAAAACAAAGCAAGGCCATTCCTGGGAAATAGAGAACAGAATTGTATTATTAAAGGCAGTAGTATCTATTGTTACGAGTCCTTGGAATATACTGGTTGGGAGGTAACTTCAGGAATTACTGCTAACAGAACTACATTTTTAGTATAGATTACTGGAAGAAGATAATGTAAATGTACAAATTATTTCATTGTGCTTATTTCACAATTCGCCTACCTAAATGAAAATATTTAGATAAGATTTATAATCAGATACACTGAAAAAAAAAAAAGTATTTTAACTGTTATTTAGAGGCTGATGATATTACTAGATTCATCTTATGTAATTGATAGAACACTTAATTACATGAAATAACTTTTTGTGACTTCAGATCTCCTAGATTATAATCACTAGTATGTACTGGAAAATCTTTCAGTGAAATTTAAAGTTTGCCAGTAAGCCTCCCCTTAATATAAATAATTAAAAAATATATATATATATATAAATAATTAATACTTATTAATTTAAATAATACTTTAGTATAAGTAATAACGAATTGCTTTGTGTTTTCTAGAATTAATATATCTTATACTTCGTAATATTCTTTTTTAAAAAAATTTAAGGCGGTAGGCTCGGAAAAGTGAAGGGTCCAACATTCCGAATATCAGGAGTACAGGTGAACGCCAAGCTAGTCATCTCCCATGAAGAAGAGTTAATACCATTGCACAAGTCCATTCCTTCAGATCCAGAGGAAAGAAAGCAGTGAGTTTTTTAGTTTCTCCAGTGTAAAACTTTTTTGTTGTTAAATAGTTTGTGAATGTAAATGTGCGTTAAAAATTTTTTTTTTTTACTTTTTTATGATGCCATTAGCTAGTTTGAAGCAGATGTTTTTAAAAACTAAATAAAGCATAGTATTTTGAAGTTCTAATGACTCAAATGTGTTTTCCAAAATTAGTTTTTAATAAGGTAACTATAAACATAACTTGACAGTGGTTATTAACTTTAATAGGTATACTATCCCATGCCATACAAAGGCAGCTCATTTTGATATAGACTGGGGCAAAGAAGATGATTCCAATTTGTTAATTGGTATATACGAATATGGATATGGAAGCTGGGAAATGATTAAAATGGATCCTGACCTCAGTTTAACACACAAGGTACTTTTATATTTTTTTGTTCTGTTGACCACTGACATTGAGTTTAATTTAACCTAATTTTTGCTTTTAAATTATGGTGGAGATAAACTCTGGGAGTCAGGCAACCATGACTCTAGCTAGCCATGTGACCTTGGCTTCTTTGGAAGCTGGTTTTCATGAAGGGATTGAATTTAAATCATCTCTGAGAATCACTTTACCTCTAAAATTATATTTTTATTATTAAGGCATAGATTTTTTTTTATAATTTTTTTTAATATCAAACAATGTTTAGAATTTTTGGTGGTTTTGATGCTATTATGCTAGTTAAAATTATTTCTTGGCCTAAAATGGAAAAAACATTGACAGCATTTTATTATCATTTTAATTATTTATTTTTTATATTTTTACATCTTCACTTGACAGAGTGGGAACCCATAGATGCTTTGTCATTTGCTACTGTGAAGCTGTCTTAGGATTCTCTATAGAAACAGAGCCACTGAGACATATACATATATGGAGAGAGGGAAAAATTTACTTCAAGGGCTTAGTTCACACAATTGTGGGGACTGGCAAGTCCAAAATCTATAGGTCAGATGAAAAGAGACTTCTGTTCTGGCCATCTACTTCCAAAGAATCAACCATTGAAAACCTGTGGAGTGTAGTTCTACTCTGACACATACGGGGTCACCGTGAGCTGAAATCAGCTTGACAACAACTGGTTTTTTGTGGTTCTCATTGTTTTTAAAATGGAATATACTGTTACTGAGAGAGGGAGGGAATCCAAAAGTATTTTAACAGTTAATAACATAGGATAATATTAAAACCAAAACCAAACCTACTGCCATCAAGTCAATTCTGACTCAGCGATGCTTTAGGACAGAGTAGAACTGCCCCATAGGGTTTCTAAGGCCGTAAATCTTTACAGAAACAGACTGCCACGTGTTTCTCCATGGAGTGGCTAGTGAATTCCAACTGTTTACCTTTTGGTTAGCAGCCGAGCACTTAACCACTGTTCTACCAGGGCTCCTTTGGATGATGTTAGTGGTTGTATATTTGAAAGAAATTTGTAACCTCACACTTCCAGTTCTCATTTTGAAAGGTAATAAGGATTTTTTTTTTAATTAACTTTTATTAAGCTTCAAGTGAACGTTTACAAATCCAATCAGTCTGTCACATATAAGTTTACATACATCTTACTCCCTACTCCCACTTGCTCTCCCCCTATTGAGTCAGCCCTTTCAGTCTCTCCTTTCGTGACAATTTTGCCAGCTTCCCTCTCTCTCTATCCTCCCATCCCCCCTCCAGACAAGAGTTGCCAACACACTGTCAAGTGTCCACCTGATTTAATTAGCTCACTCTTCATCAGCATCTCTCTCCCCCCCACTGACCAGTCCCTTTCGTGTTTGATGAGTTGTCTTCGGGGATGGTTCCTGTCCTGTGCCAACAGAAGGTCTGGGGAGCATTGCCGCCGGGATTCCTCTAGTATCAGTCAGACCATTAAGTATGGTCTTTTTATGAGAATTTGGGGTGTGCATCCCACTGATCTCCTGCTCCCTCAGGAGTTCTCTGTTGTGCTCCCTGTCAGGGCAGTCATCGGTTGTGGCTGGGCACCAGCTAGTTCTTCTGGTCTCAGGATGATGTAGGTCTCTGGTTCATGTGGCCCTTTCTGTCTTTTGGGCTCTTAGTTGTCGTGTGACCTTGGTGTTCTTCATTTTCCTTTGCTCCAGGTGGGTTGAGACCAATTCTTGCATCTTAGATGGCCGCTTGTTAGCATTTAAGACCCCAGATGCCACATTTCAAAGTGGAATGCAGAATGTTTTCATAATAGAATTATTTTGCCAATTGACTTAGAAGTCCCCTCAAACCATGTTCCCCAGACCCCCGCCCCTGCTCCGCTGACCTTTGAAGCATTCATTTTATCCCGGAAACTTCTTTGCTTTTGGTCCAGTCCAATTGAGCTGACCTTCCATGTATTGAGTGTTGTCTTTCCCTTCACCCAAAGCAGTTCTTATCTACTGATTAATCAATAAAAAACCCTCTCCCTCCCTCCCTCCCTCCCCGCTTCGTAACCACAAAAGTATGTGTTCTCAGTTTTTACTATTTCTCAAGATCTTATAATAGTGGTCTTATACAATATTTGTCCTTTTGCCTCTGACTCATTTCGCTCAGCATAATGCCTTCCAGGTTCCTCCATGTTATGAAATGTTTCACAGATTCGTCACTGTTCTTTATCGATGTGTAGTATTCCATTGTGTGAATATACCACAATTTATTTACCCATTCATCCGTTGACGGACACCTTGGTTGCTTCCAGCTTTTTGCTATTGTAAACAGAGCTGCAATAAACATGGGTGTGCATATATCTGTTTGTGTGAAGGCTCTTGTATCTCTAGGGTATATTCCGAGGAGTGGGATTTCTGGGTTGTATGGTAGTTCTATTTCTAACTGTTTAAGATAACGCCAGATAGATTTCCAAAGTGGTTGTACCATTTTACATTCCCACCAGCAGTGTGTAAGAGTTCCAGTCTCTCGGCAGCCTCTCTAACATTTATTATTTTGTGTTTTTTGGATTAATACCAGCCTTGTTGGTGTGAGATGGAATCTCATCGTAGTTTTAATTTGCATTTCTCTAATGGCTAATGATCGGGAGCATTTTCTCATGTATCTGTTGGCTGCCTGAATATCTTCTTTAGTGAAATGTGTGTTCATATCCTTTGCCCACTTCTTGATTGGGTTGTTTGTCTTTTTGTGGTTGAGTTTTGACAGAATCATGTAGATTTTAGAGATCAGGTGCTGGTCTGAGATGTCCTAGCTGAAAATTCTTTCCCAGTCTGTAGGTGGTCTTTTTACTCTGTTGGTGGAGTCTTTAGATGAGCATAGGTGTTTGATTTTTAGGAGCTCCCAGTTATCTGGTTTCTCTTCATCATTTTTGGTAATGTTTTGTATTCTGTTTATGCCTTGTATTAGGGCTCCTAGGGTTGTCCCTATTTTTTCTTCCATGATCTTTATCGTTTTAGTGTTTATGTTTAGGTCTTTGATCCACTTGGAGTTAGTTTTTGTGCATGGTGTGAGGTATGGGTCCTGTTTCATTCTTTTGCAAATGGATATCCAGTTATGCCAGCACCATTTGTTAAAAAGACTATCTTTTCCCCAATTAACTGACACTGGTCCTTTGTCAAATATCAGCTGCTCATCCGTGGATGGATTTATATCTGAGTTCTCAATTCTGTTCCATTGGTCTATGTGCCTGTTGTTGTACCAGTACCAGGCTGTTTTGACTACTGTGGCTGTATAATAGGTTCTGAAATTAGGTAGAGTGAGGCCTCCCACTTTCTTCTTCTTTTTCAGTAATGCTTTGCTTATCCGGGGCTTCTTTCCCTTCCATATGAAATTGGTGATTTGTTTCTCTATCCCCTTAAAATATCACATTGGAATTTGGATCGGAAGCGCGTTATATGTATAGATGGCTTTTGGTAGAATAGACGTTTTTACTATGTTAAGTCTTCCTATCCATGAGCAAGGTATGTTTTTCCACTTAAGTATGTCCTTTGAATTTCTTGTAGTAGAGCTTTGTAGTTTTCTTTGTATAGGTCTTTTACATCCTTGGTAAGATTTATTCCTAAGTATTTTGTCTTCTTGGGGGCTACTGTGAATGGTATTGATTTGGTTATTTCCTCTTCGGTGTTCTTTTTGTTGATGTAGAGGAATCCAGGTGATTTTTGTATGTTTATTTTATAACCTGAGACTCTGCCAAACTCTTCTATTAGTTTCAGTAGTTTTCTGGAGGATTCCTTAGGGTTTTCTGTGTATATGATCATGTCATCTGCAAATAGTGGTAACTTTACTTCCTCCTTGCCAATCCGGATACCCTTAATTTCTTTGTCTAGCCTAATTGCCCTGGCTAGGACTTCAAGTACGATGTTGAATAAGAGCGGTGATAAAGGGCATCCTTGTCTGGTTCCCGTTCTCAAGGGAAATGCTTTCAGGTTCTCTCCATTTAGAGTGATGTTGGCTGTTGGCTTTGTATACATGCCCTTTATTATGTTGAGGAATTTTCCTTCAATTCCTATTTGGGTAAGAGTTTTTATCATAAATGGGTGTTGGACTTGTGTCAAATGCCTTTTCTGCATCAATTGATAAGATCATGTGGTTTTTATCTTTTGTTTTATTTATGTGATGGATTACATTAATGGTTTTTCTGATATTAAACCAGCCTTGCATACCTGGTATAAATCCCACTTGATCATGGTGAATTATTTTTTTGATGTGTTGTTGGATTCTGTTGGTTAGAATTTTGTTGAGGATTTTTGCATCTATGTTCATGAGGGATATAGGTCTATAATTTTCTTTTTTTGTAATGTCTTTACCTGGTTTTGGTATCAGGGAGATGGTGGCTTCCTAGAATGAGTTGGGTAGTATTCCGTGATTTTCTATGCTTTGAAATACCTTCAGTAGTAGTGGTGTTAACTTCTCTGAAAGTTTGATAGAACTCTGCAGTGAAGCCGTCCGGGCCAGGGCTTTTTTTTTTTGTTGAAAGTTTTTTGATTACTGTTTCAATCTGTTTTTTTGTTATGGGTCTATTTAGTTGTTCTACTTCTGAATGTGTTAGTTTAGGTAGGTAGTGTTTTTCCAAGAATTCATCCATTTCTTTTAGGTTTTCAAATTTGTTAGAGTACAATTTTTCGTAGTAATCTGAAATGATTCTTTTAATTTCATTTGGTTCTGTTGTGATGTGGTCCTTCTCGTCTCTTATTCGGGTTATTTGTTTCCTTTCTTGTATTTCTTTAGTCAGTCTAGCCAATGGTTTATCAATTTTGTTAATTTTTTCAAAGAACCAGCTTTTGGCTTTGTTAATTCTTTCAGTTGTTTTTCTGTTCTCTAATTCATTTAGTTCAGCTCTAATTTTTATTATTTGTTTTCTTCTGGTGCCTGATGGGTTCTTTTGTTGCTCACTTTCTATTTGTTCAAGTTGTAGGGACAGTTCTCTGATTTTGGCTCTTTCTTCTTTTTGTATGTGTGCATTTATCGATATAAATTGGCCTCTGAGCACTGCTTTTGCTGTGTCCCAGAGGTTTTGATAGGAAGTATTTTCATTCTCGTTGCATTCTATGAATTTCCTTATTCCCTTCTTGATGTCTTCTATAACCCAGTCTTTTTTCAGGAGGGTATTATTCATTTTCCAGGTATTTGATTTCTTTTCCCTAGTTTTTCTGTTATTGATTTCTAGTTTTATTGCCTTGTGGTCTGAGAAAATGCTTTGTAATATTTCGATGTTTTGGACTCTGCAAAGGTTTGTTTTATGACCTAATATGTGGTCTATTCTAGAGAATGTTCCATGTGTGCTAGAAAAAAAAAGTATACTTTGCAGCAGTTGGGTGGAGAGTTCTGTATAAGTCAATGAGGTCAAGTTGGTTGATTGTTGTAAGTAGGTCTTCCGTGTCTCTATTGAGCTTCTTACTGGATGTCCTGTCCTTCTCCGAAAGTGGTGTGTTGAAGTCTCCTACTATAATTGTGGAGGTGTCTATCTCACTTTTCAATTCTGTTAAAATTTGATTTATGTATCTTGTAGCCCTGTCATTGGGTGCATAAATATTTAATATGGTTATGTCTTCCTGATCAGTTGTCCCTTTTATCATTATATAGTGTCCTTCTTTATCCTTTGTGGTGGATTTAAGTCTAAAGTCTATTTTGTCAAATTAATATTGCTACTCCTCTTCTTTTTTGCTTATTGTTTGCTTGATATATTTTTTTCCATCCTTTGAGTTTTAGTTTGTTTGTGTCTCTAAGTCTAAGGTGTGTCTCTTGTAGGCAGCATATAGATGGATCGTGGTTCTTTATCCAGTCCATGACTCTCTGTCTCTTTATTGGTGCATTTAGTCCATTTACATTCAGCGTAATTATAGATAAATAAGTTTTTAGTGCTGTCATTTTGATGCCTTTTCATGTGTGTTGTTGGCCATTTCATTTTTCCACATACTTTTTTGTGCTGAGACGTTTTTCTTAGTAAATTGTGAGATCCTCATTTTCATATTGTTTGACTTTATGTTAGTTGAGTCGTTACGTTGTTCTTGGCTTTTATCTTGAGTTATGGAGTTGTTATACCTTTTTGTGGTTACCTTATTATTTACCCCTATTTTTCTAAGTAAAACCCTAACTTGTATCATTCTATATCGCCTTGTATCACTCTCCATCTGGCAGTTCAATGCCTCCTGTATTTAGTCCCTCTTTTTGATTATTGTGATCTTTTACCTATTGACTTCCATGATTCCCTGTTATGTGTATTATTTTATTTGTTTATTTATTTTAATTAATCTTAATTTGTTTTTGTGATTTCCCTATTTGAGTTGATATCAGGACGTTCTGTTTTGTGACCTTGTATTGTGGTGGTACCTGATATTATTGATTTTCTGACCAAACAATATCCTTTAGTATTTCTTGTAGCTTTGGTTCGGTTTTTGTAAATTCTCTAAACTTATGTTTATCTGTAAATATCTTAATTTCGCCTTCATATTTCAGAGAGAGTTTTGCTGGATATATGATCCTTGACTGGCAGTTTTTCTCCTTCAGTGCTCTGTATATGTCATCCCATTCCGTTTTTGCCTGCATGGTTTCTGCTGAGTAGTCTGAACTTATTCTTATTGATTCTCCCTTGAAGGAAACCTTTCTTTTCTCCCTGGCTGGTTTTAAAATTTTCTCTTTATCTTTGGTTTTGGCAAGTTTGATGATAATATGTCTTGGTGTTTTTCTTTTTGGATCAATCTTAAATGGGGTTCGATGAGCATCTTGGATAGATATCCTTTCGTCTTTCATGATGTCAGGGAAGTTTTCTGTCAGGAGTTCTTCAACTATTTTCTCTGTGTTTTCTGTCCCCCCTCCCTGTTCTGGGACTCCAATCACTCGCAAGTTATCCTTCTTGATAGAGTCCCACATGATTCTTGGGGTTTCTTCATTTTTTTTAATTCTTTTATCTGATTTTTTTTCAGCTATGTTGGTGTTGATTCCCTGGTCCTCCAGATGTCCCAGTCTGCATTCTAATTGCTCGAGTCTGCTCCTCTGACTTCCTATTGCATTGTCTAATTCTGTAATTTTATTGTTAATCTTTTGGATTTCTACATGCTGTCTCTCTATGGATTCTTGCAACTTATTAATTTTTCCACTATGTTCTTGAATAATCTTTTTGAGTTCTTCAACAGTTTTATCAGTGTGTTCCTTGGCTTTTTCTGCAGTTTGCCTTATTTCGTTTGTGATGTCTTGAAGCATTCTGTAAATTAGTTTTTTATATTCTGTATCTGATAATTCCAGGATTGTATCTTCATTTGGGAAAGATTTTGATTCTTTTGTTTTGGGGGGTTGGAGAAGCTGTCATGATCTGCTTCTTTATGTGGTTTGATATGGACTGCTGTCTCCGAGCCATCACTGGGAAACTAGTTTTTCCAGAAAATCCGCTAAAAAAAAAATGCAGTCAGATCCCTATCAGAGTTCTCCCTCTGGCTCAGGCTATTCGGATGTTAATGAAGCCGCCTGACTGGTGCGCTGGCTCCAGGCTCTGAAAACAATCGCTGCCTCCCCGTATTTGTTCGTTTTCCGTCTCTAAATCTGTGTTGTTCAGAGTTCATAGATTGTTATGTATGTGATCGATTCACTTGTTTTTCCGAGTCTTTGTTGCAAGAGGGATCCGCGGTAGCGTCCACCTAGTCCACCGTATTGGCCCCGACTCCGGATTTTTTTAATAGTTGTTTACAATTCATTCCTAGAAAAACTAGATTTGTGGTTATGGTATAGGGATTTTAAAAAATTATTTTTCGCTGTGATTTGTTTACTCATATAAATTTTTCAAGTTGTTACTTGTGAGTGAATTCTGTATTTTTGAATGGCTATTCATTTTTAGCGAATACATTTTTCATGTTATGAATAACAGACTGAAAAAATTGATTTTCAGATTCTCCCAGATGATCCTGATAAAAAACCACAAGCAAAGCAGTTGCAGACACGCGCAGACTACCTCATCAAATTACTTAGTAAAGATCTTGCAAGAAAAGAAGCTCAGAGACTTTCTGGCACAGTAAGTTAGAATCCAGATATTTGAGATCTGTTTACTTTTCAGTAAAATAAATCTAGTGTATTGAATACCCTAGATGTATGTAGTTAGCATGAGCTTATAAGTGTATTTCTCTGTAATTTTGTAGTTTTATTTGAATATAGTAATAGGAAATTATCTGGACATACGTGTTAAAACTAGCGAGTCCTATCTATCAGAAGTGAAATCTTATACTTTTCATAAATCTTTCAGAAGTTATTTCTAGTATTTGGACAGGGAATGGGAGAAATTTGATATTTAGAGAGTGCAGTACTTTTTTGAGAGATCAAACCTGCATTAATGTTTTATTTGGAGGCATTGGAGAGCTTAAGACCAACGTCAAAGGTCACTGAGCTTAATTATAAGGGACTCCAAAAATGCAGGAAAAAGACACTAAAAGGGAGGTCATGGGAAACTAAAGCTACCTTGAAAGTTTGCCTGTAATCGTAATGTCAGTAACTATGTATGTACCACTAGGTTAAATATTTAAGTATTTAAAAAATTAAATACTATCTCTGATAGTATTGTATTTACTTAGAGGTAATATTAACCTGGGAGGATGGAAATTTTATTTCTATTTCTATGTAATCCTCTATTAAAGGAATAATTAATTATAGTTGGTTAATATCATTCATATTAATACTGTATTTGATTCATTACATTACATCAACTTTGTATGTTTTCCTAAGGTTGGTGCAGTTTATTACCGACAGCCTAAGGAGTGGGTAAAAATAGGAGTTCTTCTAGATTTTTAGGTTTAGTATTGATGAAATTTTTAATGGACTCAATAGAATTGGTTAAAACAAACAATTATTTTTAGGGAGGTTCAAAGAGAAGAAAAGCAAGAGCTAAGAAGAATAAAGCAATGAAGTCTATAAAAGTGAAAGAAGAAATAAAGAGTGATTCTTCCCCCCTGCCCTCAGAAAAGTCTGATGACGATGACGATAAGGTATGAATGGGTTTTAGGAAAACAGCCTTTCCTATGGAAAGGGAACGTGACATGTTTTAGTAATTACTTTACATTTAAAACTTGAACTAAGGCCTAAAGTTTACTTTTAGGTAGCGAAGTTCTTTATGACTCATTATATAGTCTCATTTATACAACAGAATTTTACCTATTCAATAGGAGTATTATATATCTCTAGAGGGATAGAGCAAAGGTCCTTCCTTTTTCAAACAATTGCCAATTGAGTGAGCTTCTGTCCCCTTTAATTTTTTTAGGAGTTTTGAATGGGACTGGCTTACCTTAATTTATAGGAAGGTAAGCATTAAATGGATCATAATTAATGGGATTCTGAATTATTCCTTTCGGAATCCACATACATGCAATCCATGGTCATACCAAGAGAAAAAGAAATTACCACATACATGCAATCCATAGTCACACCAAGAGAAAAAAAAAATTAAGTCTGCATCAAGATTTGGTTAGTAATATATTGGCCATACTTGCACTTTTCAGAATGAGGTCACTTCTGTGAAACATCCAAATAAAAAAGTTAAAACAGAAAGAGACAGTGAAGAAAAACATCAGCCAGATGTTTGTATAAAGAAGGAACCAGAAGAAAAAAGGGAAGCAAAAGAAAAGGAGAATAAAAGAGAACTTAAAAGGGAGATAAAAGAAAAAGAGGATAAGAAAGATATAAAGGAAAAAGATTTTAAAGAAAAAAGAGAAACCAAAGTAAAAGAAGCTATGCAGAAAGAAAAAGACATAAAGGAAGAAAAGGTATGCAAATCATAATATAAAATTTAGAAAGTGAAAAATCAGCATATTTACACTTAAGGAGAACAAATTTTCAGACCAAATTAGTCTAAATAACTGAGTACTTTAACAGTATTATGGGTGTCTAAGTAGTAGAGGAGAAAAATAGTTTTGAACACTTTTAAATGTCTTTCCCACAGGGTAACATTATAGAATAGCTTTATTTTTTGGCCTCCCCATATAAAATTAGGAAAAAAACAAAATAGTGAAGAGTATTCAGTTAGAATAAGCACTTGTAGAAAAATGAAACAAATAGTTATTTTCTACAAGTGTTAATCGTTGTCGTTGGGTTTTTTGTTGTTGTTGTTTTTGTTTTATTATGTCTTTGTCTTCAGTTGAGTGAATGCAAGTCTGATAGCAAGGAAAGATCTAAAAAAACTTCAACATCAGATACTCCAGTTCATATCACTGCGAGTGGTGAACCAGTTCCCATAGCTGAAGAATCTGAAGAGCTGGATCAGAAGACATTCAGCATTGTAAGTAGATTTTCTGATTATTGCTATTAATTCAGATAAAATTTTATTTAAATTGCAATTTCATCTTTTGGAGTTTGTGGTTTAGAATTTGTAATTTGAATATGATAATACTGCATTTCCCACTGATAAAAGCAATAGTTTTAAATTTTGAAAGATGTCTTAAATTTAGAATTAACCTTAAAAAAACTTCTTAATAAGTTAAAGACTTTAAAGAGTGGGAGATATAGGGAATACTCAGAGCGAATTTATTTCTCTAGCTGTAGGGTTTTAAACTTTTGAATTCCTGGGTCTATTGTCTATATATAATAGTGCTTCTTAACTATGGTAAAGGAATAGTCCCCCTCCCTCGTCTTTCACAGACCAATATTTTTGTAAAATGACAGTAAAAATGAAAAGTGAAATTATGAAAAAATACATACAAAATGCAAGTCCGGTGTTTTATTACTGGATTCAGTAGACTTAAATTTACACTCTTGTTTGCCAGCTCAACTTTTCACAGGTATATAGCCGAATATTGTAATTGCTGTCAATAAGTTGTACATCTGTAAAAAGTTGAACTGACAAAAGTTGTGTGATAGATATATTTATGTTTATAACCAAATCCCCTCCCCCCCCCCAAAAAAAGTGACTGTGGAGGCTGGTTATGTACAACCAAAAATCACATGGGATTTGGTTCCTTGCTTTGGAGGTTTAGGGTCTTAGTTTCATGGGACATCACAGTTACTTGGCGTAATAACATGTTTAGTGCTTCTGTTCTACCTCCTAGTTCATTGCGTAGTGCCTGGGGTCTTAAAAGCATGCAAGCTGCCATCCAAGGTCCGACAGTTTATTTGCCTGGAGCAACAGAGGAGCAAAGAGAGTCAGGAATAGGAGGATGCTATGGAACTTGTGGCTTATTGCCCTCGAGAACAATTGCCTCCTTTGCCGCAAGACTAAAACTGGATGGTGCCCAGCTACCATTACTGAACATTTTGATCAAAGGTTCTATAGAAGAATCCTGATCAAAAGGAGAAACATGCAGAACAGAATTTCAAATTCTCATGGAATCCAGACTTCCTGGAGCTATGGGGGTTGGATGAACCCTTGAAACTATTGCCATGAGATAATCTTTAAAATTTAAAACAAAAAAATCCCTGAAGTCTTCCTAAAACCAAAGAATACCAACCAAAAAACCAAACCCAGTGCCGCCGAGTTGATTCCGACTCGTAGCAACCCTATAGGACAGAGTAGAACTGTCCCATAGACTTTCCAAGGAGTGCCTGGCGGATTCGAACTGCTGACCATTTGGTTAGCAGCCATAGCACTTAACCACTACACCACAAAGGGTTTCCAAAACCAAACAATAGTTTAGCTTAATTAGTAAAAAATGTCTGCCTTGAGCATTGTGCTCTTTTAAGAGCTGTCTATATGGAATCACAGTGACCATAGCAACTCAAAAGACTAGATAGAACTTTAGGGGGCAGTGAGTTTATGTTAATGAGGATGGTTGTACAACTCAAAGAATATAGTCAGTGTCAAGGAACTATACATGTAGAAACAGTTAAGATGGTGTATGTTTTGCTGTATATACTCAGCAACAAAAAAAATAAAAAAAGTTGCACTGGCAAATTGCCATAGTTTCTAAACATTCAATTTAAGTACCTATTTTATTGTGGACTGGCATAGGTCTGTGGACCACATTTTTAGTAGTACTGGTCTAAAATAGACTGGTTCTACATGTTATCATGTTTTCATATTCCTTAAAATAAAGGAGACCCTTTTTTTGCCCAAGAATATGATCTCAAACTTACTGAATATAATCAGAAACTGATAAACTTATCTTAGTTGTGAAATTATTTGTGGTATAAATTTTGAGGAAAGCTTTAGACTAGGTTGCATTGTGGGGAAGTACGTATAGTGGTTGAGAATAGTAGCTCTGAAGTCAGAATACTGCTATTAGGAAAATTAGTATGAAGATTAAATGAGTTGGTACATGTAAAGGTTTCAGAACAGTGCTTGGCATATTGGAAATGCTTGAAAATTGGTAATAGTTGTGGTAGAGGTTGTTACTGATTTCATACATGCCAGCAGACTGATGACTGAAAAGTTCAATAGTTATATAGTAGAATCTGGAAGGAGTAATAATTTTTGGGAGAACAAGCTGAATGAGATGAGACAGGTAAGAAACTACCAAAATTGAACAGCCAACAGAAAGCATAGAGACAGATAAATGATGCTAAAAATTTGAGAGGAAATTAAAGATATTTGCTTAAAAAAAAAAAAGGCACCAGACCTCGCCAAATTCTAGCTTTAACTATGAAACCAAACCCACTGCTGTCAAGTCGATTTCCAGCTCACAGGATAGAACTGCCCCATAGAGTTTTCAAGGCTATAAATCTTTATGGAACCCAACTGCCACGTCTTTCTCCCGTGGAGCAGCTGGTGGATTTAAACCACTGACCTTTCAGTTAGCAGCAGTTAACCATGGTTTCTCTTAAAAAATAAATGCTGTTTGTATCAACTTAAATACATTGTCTGATGTTGACCCATCCCAATATTCCTGGAACTAAACTAATGTGCTGCTTGTGAATTTAATTATTGTTAAATTTAAGCTTGTTTTTGCATTTATATCCATAAATGAAATTTATGTAGTGTTTGCCTCTTTAGTTATGTCTTTATTTTGGCTTTGGTATAAGGTTATAGTTTTTATTACGTGAATTGGACTTCGATTGATTTTTCATGTCATTCTTTTATTAATGTGCCAGTGGAGTGTAGACAACGAAAAGGTTGTTCTATATCAACTGTTCTCTACCCCCTGATGCCCAAAATATGATAGTAGCAAAAGTCATATTAACCACTTTGTTTTGTCCCAAAAGTTTAGAAGAATAGTTTATATATCTTGCTATATTGATTTTGATAGTTTTGGCAGTATATTTTATTATATAAAAATCTTGACTTTTTCTTTAATACTTTATATTGCAGTGAATGTAAGGTATTAAATTATACTCTGAAATATTTTACTATCTTTTAATATTCTGTACATAAAAAGTTGTTAATTGTTAATTGCTGTCAAGTCCATTGTGACTCCTGGAGACCCTATGTGTGTGCAGAGAACTGCTCCATAGGGTTTAAAGCTGTGACCTTTCGGAAGCAGATCTCCACGCCTGTCTTCCAAGGTGTGTCTGGGTAGGTTTGAACTGCCAGCCTTTCAGCTAGTAGCTGAGCACTTAGCCATTTGCACCACACAGAGACTCTTTGTATAAAAAGTAACCTTTTTTTAAATACCTTTTATACCCCCCCCCCAAAAAAAAAGGTATAAAAAACAGTTTTTTGGAGGGATGGGGCACCAGCTAGGTAAAACCCAAAGCTTTTACTTAACACAAAGACCGATAAAGTAACACTAAGTCTGATTTTAAATGATAATGAAAAGCTGTTTTTCTGACAACATCTGAAGGGGGAGGTCCTAACATTTAAGAGAAGAAAATGGTTCTTCATTGATGGAATTCTCACTTTCCATGGGGGAGACCTGGGTTTGATTCCTAGCCAGTGTACCTCAAGTGGAGCCATCACTTGTCTGTCAGTGGAGGCTTGTGTATTGCTATGATGCTGAACACGTTTCTGCAGAGCTTCCAAACTAAGATGGATTAGGAAGAAAGGCCTAGTGACCTACTGCCAAAAATCAGCCAATGAAAACCCTTTGGAGAACAACTGTCTGATAGGCAACATTTCCTTCCTTAGTGCATGGGGTCACCATGAGTTGGGGCCAACTCAATGGCAGTTAACAACAGAAAATATTTCAGATCTGTAAGTTGGTATTTAATACTTATTTTGGCAAAGTAAATATCACTGAAAGAGGTAGATCTTGTGGAATTTAAGTATTTAACATATGTATTTATATGCTTATTTTCCCATTTAAAGTGTAAAGAAAGAATGAGGCCTGTCAAAGCAGCTTTGAAACAACTTGATAGGCCTGAGAAAGGTCTTTCAGAAAGAGAACAACTGGAACATACTAGACAGTGTTTAATAAAAATTGGAGACCATATCACGGAATGTCTGAAAGAGTATACAAATCCTGAACAAATTAAGCAGTGGCGAAAGTAAGTGATACGCTTTTCAGGAAGTGTTAAATTCTGTAACTGTGTAATTCTGTAACTATTTTCACTTATATTTTAGCATATTTTCCTACTTCTGGAGTTAAGGTAATAACATGTTAAAGAGGTAACCTGAAAGTGACTTTAGTTTTCTTTTCTTTTTAATCTTAAAGCTTTTTATTCATGAATGATTACTTATATTCATCATGATAAACTGGAATGTGATTATCTCTGCCTTTAAATAGAAATAGTGAAAGTTTTTTTATTAAAATTCAAATCGTATTTTATTTTAAAAATTCATTGCAGTTGACCAAAGTATTCTCGGTGATATATTTAGAAATTGGTGTGCCAAACAAATAGATTTATCGTTATATAAATTTAGCAGTTCGTCTTCTGGGTATATTATAAAGTCTCATAAAACTTAATACCATCAAGCGGTATAAAACGCAGATACCTGTTTATCCTTTAGAAGCAGCATCAACGCAATTATCTCAGAATTGTAAATCTGAGCTGCTCTGTTAGTTTACAGACCAGCTCACTTAATGGTTAACAGACGGGATCAGAGTTAAAGCACACTACTAGACAAGAGACAAGAAAAAAGTAAAATGGGTACTCAATAGTCACTTACCATCTGTATTTTGTAAGAAGCCTGCTGACTTCTTTGCTATACGCAGTGCAGCTACACATCAAAACAAGTGTAATGAAATGTTCCTAGGGGACTGATAATTTGAGGATGGTGCAGGTCCGAGTAGTGTTATTCTTTTGTACATAGAGTCACTATGAGTTGGAACCTACTTGGTGGCTCCTAACGACAATAATGATTAGACTAAGGTGAAAAAGAAATCCAATCCTTCTCTTCTTAAACGCATCCAAGATCCACTGATACCAAAGGAAAATATTTAATTGTGTATCACATATCTATTTTTTAAAAACCTTACCATTAGTATTTTAGATTTTTGTGGTTTTGAAGAGGCAGAGTGTCTACTTCACTTGCTCTCTAGATTAGAAATAAACATCTCATTGAAATTACTTAGCAACTAATACAGATAAATGCTATTTCAGATTTAGTTTATTAGGAAAGAAGGGAAAAACAAAGAAGAGAGATATATAGCCAGGAGACTTACTTCCTGTTTTGTCTGCCCCTTTCTTACCATCAAAGACTCTTAATACCTCTTCCCTTTCTCCAACTGCGCAAATTGTCTTTTTGTCTTCCCCTGTTTAGCTCTCATCAACCTTGACTTCATATTTCTTGGTGTTCATCCTGCCACCATTGTCTCTGGATCAGATTCCCTTAAGGGGAGAGGGGCAAATAAAAAACACTAACAGAGGCATGTTCCAGAAAGCAGATTAGCATTTGCTGTGCTCTGAATGCTGTCTCAAAGAAAGAAAGGTTATTAAAAAAAAAAAAATGCTGAAGCAAAGAATTCATTCCTCTGCATTAAAATGTATCATTAAACTGCTGAAACTTCCCTTGAAAGAACGCAGCTACATCTATTAAGTATATAAAATGAAAGAAGGTAAAAGACCTGATCCATAATTAAAAAAAAAAAAAAAACCCATTGCTGTCAAGTGAATTCCAACTGATGGAAACACCATTGGACTGAGTAAAACTGTCCCATAGGGTTTCCAAGGAGCACCTAGTGGATTCGAGCTGCCAGCCTTTTGGTTAGCAGCTGAGCTCTTAACCCCATAGTGTCACCAGGGCTAGAAATCTGAAAAAGGACAAATATTGTATGATCTCACTTATATAAAAAGACACAAGAACAGGTGAATATTTGGAGAGTAAAGTTTCTTAGTGGATGCCAGGGGTGGAAGGGGGAATGGGAGGTTATTGCTTATGGATTACTGAGTTTTGGTTTACAGGGATGGCAAAATCAAATTGATTAAGGGTAGGGCTGCACAGCTCATTAGTGTAATTCTTGTAAGTTGTACACCTGTAAAAAGTTGAATTAGCAAAAATTGTGTGATTGATATGTTTACAGTAATGACAAAAAAAAGAAAAAGTAGCTGCTTGTATACAACCAAACACCTCATGGAATTTGGTTCCTTGGTTTGGAGATTGAGTTACTGTTTGATGCGATATTCCAGTTATTGGCCTAATAATGTGTTTAGTGCTTCTATTCTACCTCTTAGTTTGTTGCATAGTGCCTGGGGTCTTAAAAACTTGCAAGTGGCTATTCAAGGTACAATATTAAATACTATCTTTGTAATTAAATTACAAATAGTGGTCTCTATTTGTCTGGAGCAAAAGAGGAAGAAGGAAAGTCAGAAGAGGAGGAAAAAATGAAATGGGTGGCTAATTGCCTCCAGGAACAACTGCCTCCTTTGCCATGAGAAGCAGAAGAACCAAATGGTGCCCCCGGACCATCCTCACAATCATTGCTATGTTTGAGCCCATTTTTACAGCCATTGTGTCAGTCCATCTCCTTGAGGGTCTTCCTCTTATTCGCTGACCCTCAACTTTATCAAGCATGATGTCTTTCTCCAGGGACTGATCCCTCCTGAAAACATGTCCAAAGTATATGAAGCTAAGTCTCATCATCCTTGCTTCTGAGGAGCATTCTGGCTGTACTTTTTCCAAGACAGATTTGTTTGTTTTTCTGGCAGTCTGTGGTATATTTGGTATTCTTCACCAACACCATAATTCAAGGGCATCATTTTTTCTTTGGTCTTCCTTATTCATTGTCCAGCTTTCTCATGCAAATGAGGTGATGGGAAATACCATAGCTTGTGTCAGATGCACCTTAGTGCTTAGAGTGACATCTTTAATTTTTAACATTTTAGAGAGGTCTTTTGCAGCAGAATTGCCCAATGCAATAACTTAGCTTTTGATTTCTTGACTGCGGCTTCCATGGGTGTTGATTGTTAATCCAAGTAAAATGAAATCCTTGACAACTTCAATATTTTCTCCATTTATCATGCTGTTGCTAATGGTCTGTTTGTGAAGATTTTGCTTTTCTTTATGTTGAAGTGTAATTCATACTGAAGGCTGTAGATTTTACTTTATAATAAATAATATACCTGTAGTATACTCTGTAGAGTTTAAAATATAGTACTTTGTGTATTTCTGTGTCTTCTGGTGACTATTATCCTGGCATAGGATTTTTAACAGTTGAAAGATACGCTGATTCTCCTTTCGTTAGCTGGAGTAACTAGAATATTTTATATTTCAGCTATTTTATATGCTAGTAGAACCCTATGAACAATACTGGTATTTTAATTTTTTTAATGCTCTTTTAAGGTCATACTTAAAGGATTTGACTACAGTAGATATTAATTACAAAGATATTATTTAATATTTTTAGTAATTACTTAATTTCCCAATTGCTACCCAATAATATAATTTTCTAGAATGTATTTAAAGAATTATCTTTCATAGTTTTACATTAGCTATTTTCATTCTTTCATTGAAAATTGATAATATGGGGTAATGTATTCTAGTTCTTTTTTTTTTTTTTTTGACCATGGCTTACCTACACGACTCTATAATACAACTGTCCATTGGGAAAAGAACTCAGACATTTAAAAAAAACATATTGGAAGTGGGAAGAGATGAAGAGAATTTCCTGGGATATTGATAATAGCCTATATACGTTGATGTGGATTTGGGTTAGACATTTTATCAATTTGTAAAACTTGGTGAATGTGCATTTTATCGTATGTAAATTCTATATTACAAGAAAAAAAACATTGAACTCTATCTAGTTAATGATCCGTCCATTGTCATCAAGTCAATTCCGACTCATAGCAACCCTATAGGACAGAGTAGAACTGCCCCATAGGGTTTCCAAGGAGTACCTGGTGGATTCAGACTGCCAACCTTTTAGTTAGCAGCCATAGCTCTTAACCACTAAGCCACCAGGGTTTCTAGTTAATGATATTCATGCTGAAATATCTAGGGGGAGATATACTAATGTCTCCCAAGAATTATAGTCACAATGTTCCTTAGAAGTGAGGATGCGAGACTTCATCTCATGTACCTGGGACATGTTACCATGAGGGACCAGTCCCTGGAGAAGGGCATCATACTTTGTAAAGTAGAGGGTTAGCGAAAAAGAGGAAGACCCTCAACAAAATGAATTGACACAGTAGCTGCAAAAATGGGCTCAAACATAGCAGTGATTGTGAGGATGACACAGGACTAGGCGATGTTGCATTCTGTTGTACGTGGGGTTGCTGTGAGTCAGAACTGATTCGATGGCACCTACCAACAACATACTAACGTGTGGATTTTACTTTAAAACCCATTAAATAAGAATAGAGAATGGATATACGGAATGATGTGTGATAAAGCAAGCAGAGTTAAATGTTAACTAGGTACTAGGTATATGTATGGTCATTGTGAAATTTTTTCATCTTATATGTTTGAAGTTTTTCATAATATTAATTTGAAACAAAGTTATGTATGGTACATATTATGAAAGTATCCATTAGTTAAGAATAGCTTAATAATACCACATTGTTGTTGCTCTAGTTTATTTAAATAGCACAATTTCGTAGGCTATGAAATATCACTGTAGAAGCAAATTTTGAGATTGATTTAGATATAAAATTGTGGATGTTTGCTATTTAAACTGCAGTGCATTTTTATAGGCTAGTTTTTGTAAAATTATTAGTAATTCCTCTACTCTGTTTATAAATTCATACTTTTAACATGTTTACTAAGAAACTAATTTATAGTTTATGAAAAAATTATAAATATGTTAAAACATTACTAATACTTCAGCAGGGACAGATAGACTTCAACTCAAATGTCACTGATTGTCAGTGGCTACCAAGAAAGTTGTGTTGAGAGAGATTCAGAGGTATATCTGAATTCATCGTAAAAGTGTACTAATTACTAATATCTGCCTTGGATGAGAAAAGCAGCCTAGAGAAAACATCCTGTCCCTGCTTTATAGTGTCTGGTCGTGTTACTCTCATTACCATGATTAAATGACATATACATTTTAATGCATTATTTAAAATCATTCTTTCACAAACTCACTCCATATTAACTGATGGTACCTCTACTCAAACTGCTACTATACCTTGTTCCCTGTATGCATAACCTTGTTCACAGGGATATGGGTCTTTTCCTGTTAGTTTATATCTCATTGGTACATTTCAAATTAGTATTGATAACTAATTTTCAGTCCAGAGATTATAAAATGAAGGAATTGGAAGGGAATTAAGAATTATGTTTAGTTTCATTGGAGCCTTATGTGTATGTGAAGTTTTAATAAATACTAGGAAAAATCTCCTTAGGCTTTGTTTCATAGATGTCTGGGTGTGTGTATATGTGTGTTTCTGTCTTAAGGGAAGAGACTCAGGGAGAAAACTAAATATTTTCTATCAGACTAATATGACTTTTTTCCTTCTAGAAACCTGTGGATTTTTGTATCTAAGTTTACTGAATTTGATGCAAGAAAATTACACAAATTATATAAGCATGCTATTAAAAAACGGCAGGAATCTCAGGTAAATTAATGCATCTTTTGTATTTTCCTTAATTTATTTCTTTAAAATAATGAGGCATTCTTCCTTATAGAAGAGTTCAATTAATAAATGTAGAAGAAATTAGGGATGTAGAAAATCACCATTAGAACACCACAATCATAATTGTTGCAGGTAAGATCCACCAATGGAAGCTAAAATTAGTGGGCAAAAATGAAGATATTGGCATAATGTAAAAGTATCTCCTCCAAGATGCTTATTAACTACAAAGGGAAAAATAACTTATACAGGAGAAACCTGGTTGATAGCCACCTTAACCAGGTCATCAAGGTTAATGTCACCAGTTATAAGACATATTGACATCATTGAACCCCGATACGATGCACTGAGAAAGACATGTCACTTAGGTGGTATTCTTGCCCAAAATGCAGAACATTAATCATAAGAAAATGTCAGACAACCTCAGATTGAGGGACATTCTCCAAAATAACTATCTGATCATCTTCAAACATATCAAGGTCAGTCCCATCCCATCTGGAGCAAAGGAGAATGAAGAAAAACAAAGACACAAGGAAAATAGTAGCCCAAAGGACTAAAGGACCACATGAACCAGAGATGCCACCAGCCTGAAACCAGAAGAACTAGATGGTGCCCAGCTGCCACCAACAACTGCTCTGAGAAAGATCACAACAGAGTGTCATGGACAGAACGGGAGAAAAATACAGAACAGAATTCAAATTCATGAAGAGAGACTTACCAGCCCTACAGAAACTGGGGGAACCCCCCAATACTGTGGCCGCTGGACATTCTGCTAACCCAGAACTGAAACCATTCCCAAAGCCCACTCTTCAGACAAAGATTAGACAGACCTATAAAAATAAATAAATAAAACATGTGAGGAATGTGCTTCCTTTTTTTTTTTTTTTTTTTTTCCTTTAATTGTGCTTTAGGTGAAAATTACAGCTCAGGTTAATTTTCTCATATAAAAATTTATACACATATTGTGAACCTAGTTGCAGTCTCTATAATGCACCCCTCTCCACCCCACGTTTCCCATGCCCATTCAACCAGCTCCTATCCTTTTCTGCCTTCTCAAATCCCGCCTCCGGACAGGGGCTGCCCATTTAGTGTAGTGCATCTACTTAAACTAAGAAGCACACTCTTCATCGGTATTTTATGTTTTATAGTCCAGTTTAATCTTTGAAGAGTTGTTTTTGGGAATGGTTTTAGTTCTGGGTTAACAGAGAGTGCAGGGGCCATGTCTTCTGTGGTTCCTCCAGTCTCAGGCCATTAAGTCTGGTCTTTTTACATGAACTTGAGTTTTACACAGCATTTTTCTCCTGCCCCTTCAGGTACTCTCTGTTGTGTTTCTTGTCAGGGCGGTCATTGGTGGTAACGAGTACCATCTAGTTCTTCGGGTCTCAGGCTGATGGAGTCTCTGGTTTATGTGGCCCTTTTGTCTCTTGGGCTAACATTTTCCTTATGTCTTTGGGGTCCTTCATTCTCCTTTGCTCCAGGTGGGTTGGGACCAATTGATGCATCTTAGATGGCTGCTCACAAGCTTTTAAGACCTCAGATACCACTCACCAAAGTGGGATGCAGAACATTTTCTTAACTTTATTATGTCATTTGACCGAGATGTCCCCCAAAATCGTGGTCCCCAGACTCTTGCCTCTGTTACCCTGTCCCTCGAAGTATTTGTTGTGTTCAGAAAACTTCTTAGCTTCTGGTGTGGTCCAGTTGTGCTGACTTCCCCTGTATCGTGTGTTGTCCTTCCCTTCAGCTAAGATAATTTTTGTCTACTATCTAGTTAGTAAATTCACCTTTCCCTCTCTCCCCACCCTTGTAACCATCAAAGAATGTTTTCACCTGTGCTTAAACCTTTTCTTAAGTTCTTTTAATAGTGGTCTCATATAATATTTGTCCTTTTGCAGCTAATTTCACTCAGCATAATGCCTTCCGGATTTGTCCATGTTGTAAGACGTTTCACAGATTCACTGTTGTTCTTTATCGTTGTGTAGTATTCCATTGTGTGAATATACCATCATTTGTTTATTTGTTTATCTATTCATTTGAATCGGTATTACATTCTATCTGTAGATTGCTTTGGATAGAATTGACATTTTCACGATGTTGAGTCTTCCTGTTCGTGAGCATGGCATGTTTTTCCATGTATATGTAGGTCTCTTGGTTTCTGGCAGTAGTGTTTTGTAGTCTTCTTTGTATAGATATAGATCTTTTATGTCTCTGGTTAGATTTATTCCTAAATGTTTTGTCTTCTTTGGGGTTATTGTAAATGGTATTGATTTGGTGATTTCCTCTTCGAAGTTCTCTTTGTTGGTGTAGAGGAATCCAACTAATTTTTGTATGTTTATCTTGTGTATTGATACTTTGCTGAAATCTTCTGTTAGCTCCAGTAGTTGTGGATTTCTTGGGGTTTTCTGTGTATAAGATCATATTGTCTGCAAATACAGATACTTTTACTTCTTCCTTACCAATTTGGATGCTTTTTATTTCTTCTTCTAGCCTAATTGCTCTGGCTAGGACCTCCAGCACAATGTTGAATAAGAGTGGTGATAAAGGGCATCTTTGTCTAGTTCCCCTTCTTACGGGGAATGTTTTCAGACTCTCTCCATTTAGGATGATACTGGCTTTTGGCTTTGTATAAATGCCCTTTATTATATGGAGGAATTTCCCTTCTGTTTCTATTTTGCTGAGAGTTTTTATCATGAATGGGTGTTGGACTTTGTCATATGCCTTTTCTACATTAATTTATAAGATCATGTGGTTCTTGTCTTCTGTTTCATTTATGTGGTGGAGTACATTGATTGTTTTTCTAATGTTGAACCGTCCCTGCATACCTGGTATAAATCTCAGTTGGTTACGGTGAATTATTTTTTTTGATATGTTGTTGAAGTTTATTGGCTAAAATTTTGTTAAGGATTTTTGCATCTATGTTCATGAGGAATATTGGTCTGTAGTTTTCTTTTTTTGTGGTGTCTTTACTTGGTGTTGGTATCAGGGTTATTATGCTGGCTTCATAGAAATGAGTTTGGGAGTGTTCCATCCTTTCTGTGCTCTGAAATACTTTTAGTAGTAGTGGTGTAGACTCTTCTTTGAAAGCTTGGTAGAATTCTCCAGTGAAACTGTCAAGGCCAGGTTTTTTTTGTTTTTTTTTTTTTTTTATTGCTGGGAGTTTTTTAATTACCTTTTTAGTCTCTTCTTTTGTTATTGGTTTATTTAGTTGTTCTACCCCTGTTTGTGTTAGTTTAGGTAGATAGTGTGTTTCTAGAAATTTGTCCATTTCCTCTAGATTTTCAAATTTGTTAAAGTACAGTTTTTCATAGTATTGTGTTATGATTCTTTTAATTTTAGTTGGGTCTGTTGTGATATCACCCATCTCATTTCTTCTTTGGGTTATTTGCCTACTCTCCTGTTTTTCTTTTGTCAGTTTGGCCAGTGGTTTATCGATTTTGTTAAACTTTTCAAAGAACCAGTTTTTGGTCTCGTTAACTCTTTCAATTGTTTTTCTATTCTCTATTTCTGCTCTAATTTTTTTTATTCCCTTTCTTCTGGTGCCTGAAGTCTTCTTTTGTTGCTCCCTATTTATTGGGAGTTGTAGGGTTAATGTTTTGATTTTGGCCCTTTTTTCTTTTTGGATGTGTGCATATATTGCTATAAATTGACTTCTGAGCAGTGCTTTTGCTGTGTCCCAGAGGCTCTGGTAGATTGTGTTTTCATTCTCATTTCATTCTGAGAATTTTATTCCGTCCTTGATTTCTTCTGTAACTCGGTAGTCTTTTCGCAAGGTGTTACTCAGTTTCCATGTGTTTGATTTTTTTTTTCCTTGCTTTTTCTGTTTTTAATTTCTACTCTTACATCTTTATGGTCAGAACAGATGCTTTGTTATATTTCGATGTTTTGGATTCTGTTAAGACTTGCTTTGTTGCCTAATACGTTGTCCGTTCTGGAGAATGTTCGATGTGCGTTGGAAAAGAAAGTGTACTTGGCTGCAGTTGGTGGAGTGTTCTCTATATGTCTGTGAGATCAGTTTGGTTGATTGTGGCATTTAGATCTTCCATGTCTTTATTGAGCTTCTTTCTGCATGTTCTGTCCTTCACTGAAAGTGGTGTGCTGAAGTCTGCTATCTCCTACTATTATTGTGGAGCTGTCTGTGTCTCTTTTCAGTGCTGTTAGAGTTTGTTTTATGTATTTTGGAGCCCTGTCGTCGTGTGCATAAATATTATGTCCTCCTAGTGTAATGACCCTTTAATCATTATATAGTGTCCCTCCTTATCCTTTGTGGTAGATTTTGCTTTAAAGTCTGTTTTGTCAGAGGTTAATATCGCCACTCCTGTTCTTTTTTGATTGTTGTTTGCTTGATATATTTTTTGGTTTGTGTCATTAAGTCTAAGCTGTGTCTCTTGGAGGCAGCATATAGACGGATCATATTTTTAAATCCATTCTGCAACCCTGTCTGTTTATTGGTGCATTTAGTCCATTTACATTCAGCATAATTACTGATAGTTATGAGTTTAGTGCTGTCATTTTGATGTATTTTTGTGTGTGTGTTGACAGTTCCTTTGTTCCGCTTAACTTTCTGTGCTGTGTCGTTTTTTCTTTGTGTATTTTCTTTTTATCTTTTTCATTGTTGCTGATTTTGTATTCGCTGAATTTTTGTGTTTTCGTTTTTATTTTGTGTGTAGGGTTATTTCTTTCGTGGCTACCTTAATATTTACCTCTATTTTTTTAAGTTTAAGCCAATCTTTTATTTCTTGATATCACCTTGACTTCCTCTCCATATGAAAGTTCTATGACTACATTATTTAGTCCCTTTTTTTTTTTTGTTTTAAATATTGTCATCTTTTACATATTGATGTCTCTCTTTCCCTGTTTTCAGTGTTTTAGCTTTGATTTATTTTTGTGACTTCTCTGTCTGGGTTGACATGTAGTTGTTCTGTCCTGTGTTTTAGTCTGGGTTATTACTGATGTTATTGATGAGGAACGTGCTTCTTAATTCAATCAAATATGTGAGACCAAATGTGCAGCTTCTGTCCAAAAGCAAGACAACAAGAAAGCTGGAAGGGGCAGGAACTAGAAGAATGGACACATGGGAACTGGGGTAGAAAGGGGGAGCATGTTGTCACATTGTGGGGATTGCAGCCAGTGTCACAAAACAATATGTGCATGAACTTTGGAATGAGAAATTAACTTGAGCTATTAACTTTCACCTAAAGTACAATAGAATTATTTATATATGTATACATCAAGGTCATGGAAAACAAGATAGACTAAGGAACTATCACAGATTGGAGACAACTAAGGTGACATGACAACTAAATGTAATATAGGGTTTTAGGTTGGATATTAGGACACAATTGAAGGACATGAGTGGGGGAAAATGAGAAATCTAACTGAAGTTTATAATTCAGTTAATAGTATTGTACCAGTGTTTATTACTTGGTCTTGATCATTATGCTATGGTTATGTAAGATATCAACATTAGGAGAAGCTGAGTGAAGGGTATATGGGAACTCTTAGTACTATTTTTGCAACTTGTCTGTAGGTGTAAACTTTTTTTCAAAATCATATCATTTAAAAGTTATGAGACAAACACTTTTCCTGTAAAAAAGGATTTGTAAATCTTACATTTATACATTCTACACCTTGTGTAATATCTTTGTTCAGTATCAGGATTTTCTTTTTAAGGATTTTTTTATGTTTTGTAAGCATATTTGAAGCCACTTATAAAAGATTCTGAAAACCCTGGTGGTGTAGTGGTTAAGTACTACAGCTGCTAACCAAAGGGTCAGCAGTTCGAATCTACCAGGCACTCTTTGGAAACTCTGTGGGGCAGTTCTACTCTGTCCTAGGGTCATTATGAGTCAGAATTGACTCGGCGGCAGTGGGTTTGGTTTTTTTGGTACAAAAGATTCTTACATATGTGCATTTATTTTAGCAAAACAGTGACCAGAACAGCATCTTGAATGCTCACATGATTAGAAATCCAGGTATGTAAACCTCACTAGTTGTTTTGGAGAAGAAATATTTTAGAAAGGTTTTTTTCCTCTTTTTGGTTTTAAGTAAACCGAGTTATAAAATGGGTTCTTAAGTTGTTTTTATTTAAAAGTATCTTTATACAATGAAGTTACTGTGATTCTAATACAAACCTACATATTATATCAAATCTATTATCTTAAAAGTCCTTTTTAGCTTATTATGAACTTCCATAAGTTATTCAGCCTGTTGCTAGTTTCTTGGAATTGTAGAGTGATTATTAAAATGAGTGTGTATTTTTTGTTATTCAAAATAATAACATATTCTTTTCATACAAAAGTATGGTCAGTCTGTCTGAGAAGGAAAGGGCTCATAGTTTTCAATTGTGATTCTTCACATTCAGGAATCAGGTAACACTTTCTAACTTAGTACTGCTTTTATAGACCATTTCTAAATGCCTTAGCTGCCTATATCTGGGGTCTGATTTTGTTTTGGTAGGAGTTGAAACTAGAGTTTTTTTAAATCAACCTGAAAAGTTGTTTTTATCACTCTTTTTTTAAGTCATTAACAAATGTTGGGCCTTTTTCTAACAGATGTGGAAAGATTAAAAGAGAACACAAATCATGATGATAGCAGCAGGGACAGTTACTCATCTGATAGACATCTGATATCTCAGTATCACGATCATCACAAAGACCGACATCAGGGAGATTCTTACAAAAAGAGTGATTCCAGGAAAAGGCCCTATTCTTCTTTTAGTAATGGTAAAGATCATCGTGATTGGGATCACTATAAACAAGACAGCAGGTAAACTTGACAGCCACTTTTGAAGTTCTGCTTCTGTGTGTCTTTCTCCTTTTGATTGTGTTTGACCTGTCAGCCAATTCAGTCTTCAATCAAAACATGTCTTACATGAAGCATAGGGTACTTCTTTTGTTAATATTAAGAACTAAACTTCTGTATAAAATGGTTTTTCAAATTATAAATTTAAAATCAAAACATGCATTAAGAGATGAAAGTCACTGTGAGAAATTATAAAATTAAAGTTGAATTCATCATTGTTGATTTTGGAGAATATTTGCTCAAATACTCTTCAGAATGTAATGGGGTAAAATAAACCTGGACAGAATATGGTTAAAATTAGTTGGGGAGAATTCTGCATTCCATATTTTAAAAAAAACCATGAGGGGAAAATTATGTGAACACGCCTCATTAAGGCCAAACTTAACCCCTTTAATCTGGGATAGTCCTGAAACCAGGATTTTGTTTGTTTTGTTTTAGTTTTATAAAGCCTTTCAGTAGTAAGCAACCTGAAAATAATAACGCCAGCAGAATATCTTATGAAGTTACCGGTAAAGGAATATTTTCATTAGTTAATGATGGTTACTAAAAGCAAACATGAAAACTTAGAATAAAAGATGAGAAGTAAAGAAATTAGAAGACCTTTGTTTGAATATTAATTGTGCTTACTGCAGTTAATTTCTTCTCCCTGAGAAGCACTGTCACAGTCTGAACACATCAGTTGTACAACAGCTATTAATGTTAGGAAGGGGCAACTGATGGAGGGGGAAAGCCACATTTGTAGTAGTATATATTTAAAATTTCACAGACTTGCAGAACATGATTTATATTTGTTTATAGTAGTAGCTTTCAGTCAACAACAAAGAAAACATTAAATTATGTTCAGTGTATTTTATTTGAAAGGGCAAACATTTTAGAAACTGTCACATTTATTTATGTGTAAATTTCTAAATAATCATTTATGAGTCAAGTCTTATTAAAATTAGTCAAAATTGAGGAAACCTTTAATAGACATAGCCAACCAATGAAAATTCTCCTTTATGAGTTATTTCATAGATTGCATTCTAGAGGCTTTTATTTTATGTGCTCAGGGGCGTAAGGACATTTGAAGCGTATTCTGGATATTTGAAATCATTTTAAATCTAACTTCCAGGTAATAAAGATGCATTAATACTAATACACAGAATACAAAGTAGCAACTGCTCTAAAATGGGCATGTGAAATTGGATGCTATCAGAGGTGCTTGCTCTGTATTGTTCACTTTAGTTTTGTGAGTCTGTTGTTCCCGAGGCATCTGGAGATATTTTCCAGTGGTTTTTAAGCTTATTCATTAAGTTTTATAATGAAACACTGAGCTTGTATACAATTAAAAAAGATGTTTTTAAGCATTTTTGTGGTTTTTTTAAAATACATTTTATTTGGAAACATTTTAGTTTACATTATTAATTTGACTAAAATTCCTAATTTCTCTTTTATTAGATACTACAACGATAGAGAGAAACACAGAAAACTGGATGATCACAGGAGTAGAGATCACAGATCAAATTTGGAAGGAAGTTTCAAAGATAGACCTCATTCTGATCATCGTTCTCATGCAGACCATCGGTTACACTCAGACCACCGGTCAAGTTCTGAATACACACACCATAAATCTACCAGGGATTATAGGTACCACTCAGATTGGCAAATGGACCACAGAGCTTCCAGTAGTGGCCCTAGGTCACCACTAGATCAGAGGTCTCCGTATGGCTCCAGATCTCCGTTTGAACACTCAGTTGAACACAAAAGTACTCCTGAGCATACCTGGAGTAGTCGGAAAACATAACAAAAACTGATACTTTGTCTTTCTGGACTTTTAGCCATATATCATAAACCAACACAGTAATTGCCTTACATGACTTGAAAGATATAAACAGATCTTCTATCAGTAGCAGTATTGTTACTTCTTTCCAGGATGCAAGGTCTATTATCCCAACAGAAGAGAAAATATTTTTATATTTAAGGATTATGCTGCACTGTACTACAAATATTGTGGTACTTTTTTTTTTTTTCTTTCTTTTTTAAAGAAATGGAAAATGTTTACTATTACAGGGACCTCAACACTGCCCTCCCATATAGGCTGGATAAAACTGTTTTTAAGTCAGTGATTTTTGACTGACCTCCATTTAAATTATGTTTGTATATGAACTGTACACTCTGACCTGTGATCATGTTTCAGGAAGGAATGAAAGAGAGTTCTTTTCTTAATAAAGAAAAAACACTCAAGGACTTTGTTCACTTTCCAAAGCTACTTGTTTACATTGTACACTGCGACCACCTTGCCGCTTTTCATCACAAGCTTGAATATTTAAATTCTGTACTTATATCTGTAAAATAGCCAGGAATTTCCTGTTTGTGATCTATTATGCCTTTTTACAAAAAAAAAAAAAATGGCTGTAAATTATTGTAAATGGATTAAATGAGCTTTCCTTACTTCCTTTCCCTTCTCAGGCTTTTTTTGACTGTTCCTTTCCCTACCAACTCAGGCCTTCTTATCATTAAAAAAAAAAAAAAAATCAGTGTAATAACACTTTTTAATGATTTGTCTTGATGGAATCATTGTTTAGAATGTAAAAATGGGGAAAGGGGCCACTTAATTCCATTAATCCTCCTTTTATATTGAATATTTTATTAGATACATGTTAACTCTTCCTCTTTTTTTTTTTCTCTTTTTTAGTCGATTGTGCTTATAGTAACAAAATGGTGAGTTGGTATGTAAAATCCAAATTGCATGCTCTGGAAACATTTTTTTCAGATGCATTTGGTTTAAAAGGGTAGGTATATGAACACTTTCAGAATCCAGAACAGCCGAAAGTTATTGTAAAATCCATTTGTTTTCCCTTTTCATGTGGGCAATAATGTCAAATGTGCTATGCAGCCAGGTAACCTTTTAGATAAACTTGATTGACTTTTAATATAAACTGTTACAATGCACACTGATTGTATATAAAAACCTTATATATGGCAAATTAAATTTAAGAAAAAGGATATGTGGGCTCCTGTAATTTTCTGCTGCATTCTTATTCCCTCGAGCACTTAACTTTTTTTTTTTTTAAATAACACTTAGCTTCCAGAAAAAGGATATTTTGGTAAGCAGTTCAGTATTCTTAATATGTAGCACTACAGCGTAATCTGTTTTAAAGACTGTATGAATCTTTCTGTGAAGTAACACGTATTTCATATAAGTCATTGTTGGACTCTCTGGCTTCCTGCAAATATTATTTTAGAATGCCTTATATTTAATTCACAGATTTTTATTTTGTTATATTAAGTGGGAATTTTTGAATAATATGGAATACATTCCTGGATGTATGCTGTGATGTAAAAATATGAATTTTTGAATTTTAACTTTGACAAATATGAATATAAGAATATATTCCTATATGTGTCCCTGTTAATTAGCTGTGGGAGCAATCTACAGAAACTTGTCCATCAGTGCAATATATTTTTAAATATTTTCCTTTAATGAGATCTAAAGTTTATACTGTGTGTATAAAACAAAGCTCTACTTTTTTTTTTTTAACAGTGCTTTTTCAGAAGAGAAAAATGATGAACTGTTTCTTTTCTGGTATATGAAATAACGTGAGGGAATAACTCAGTTTCTAAACATCTAATTTATAATTAAATATAAAGGTGATGAAACAACTTAGTGCTGCACTTTTTTTAAGCTTGTTCACTTTTCTCCACATGTAGTATAAATGATTTCACAAGATAGCATTTGACTAAGGATTATAATAATGAAATCTTAATAGTAACACAATAAATTGGCTAGGGTTGGCATTTTTATTCACTACCTTGTAGCTGGAACATTTTCTTTATATCTTACTGTGCAAATTTCATAGTGGGCTCCTGTAATTTGAAATATATAAAAAATAAATTTTATTTTTTATCTCAAACACTGCAGTTTTTGAAATGGGCTCTTTACAGTGCTACATTTAGTTGAATATTTCAGTCTTCCAATGAGTTGAGTTGAATGAAAATCTAAAACTAACATTTATTAATTTATGGAAAATGTTCATTTGTAAGAAGTCATCAATTATGTAGAAAAGGAACAAGCCATCAATTTATTAAGACACAAAGGAGAACATGAGTACATAGCTGTAACAGGGAACATTATAAATTAGCTTATTTTTTGTCTTTTACATGCTCATCCTGCTTCATTATTTTTATCCATTTGTGTTTAATTTTTCAAGGATGAAAGTATTCATAGTACTGTACCAATTAACTCTCCACTTTAATATACAATAAATGATTCTTCCTAAAAGTAATGGCCTGTTTGCTTTAAAGAAAGTATTCTTTGTGTAGGATATTTTAGAAAATAGTTTTCAGACTGGGAACTGAGTTTGAATGATTCATTACTTTCAGAGTGAGTGATTTAATGAAATGAGAAGCTTTACAATTTCAGAAAATGTGTAAGATTACATTTATGAAAATTCCTCTTGTAATTTGTTTTTGTACGTTAATAAAGGTTTGAGTACATATGTGCTGATTCACATACATTATCACTCATTTTCATGAGGCTTAGCAAGAACCATAGGGATAAATTGATTGGTTCTATATCTTTGCACCACACAATTCTTGTTTCAGACTAGAAAATGGTCTTTGGACTATAACTAATAACCATGTAGCTTTATAACTACAACAGGTAAGGGGGTTTGGCAAAAGCACCTGATTTATAAACTTGGGTGTTTTTTAGACTTCTGTATATCCATCTGAAACAAACTGGTAAATGGGTTAAAATTTAAGTAGCTCATTACTTAGCCAGTAATGCAAGTAGTATTTTTAAATATTCTGAGTTGGTATATTTAAGCATATTAATATAAATCCCCCCATCAAACAGGTTAAATTCCAGACTTGCAAATAAAACTACGTATTATTGTGATACTTTATACAAGATTCGTGATGGGTGGAGGCAACAATATGGCAAGAACAGTATCTTGAGACAGTGTCAAATTCTGTATTAAAATTATTTTTATTTTGTGCTTTTAAGTGAAAGTTTACAAATTAAATCAGTCTCATACAAAAATCTATATACACCTTGCTGTGTACTCCTAGTTGGTCTCCCACTAATGAGACAGCACATTCCTCCTCTCCACCCTGTATTCCCGTGTCCATTCACCCAGCTTATGTCCCCTCTGCCTTCTCATCTTCCATCCAGACAGGAGCTGCCCACATAGTCTCATGTGTCTAATTGCACTAAGAAGTTCACTCCTCACCCGTATCATTTTCTATCTTATAGTCCAATCCAATCCGTGTCTGAAGAGATGGCTTTGGGAATGGTTCCAGTCTTGGGCTAACAAGAAGGTCTGGGAACCATGACCTCCGGGGTCCTTCTAGTCTCGGTCTGGTCTTTTTTACAAGAATTTGAGGTCAGCATCCCACTGCTCTCCTGCTCCGTCAGGGATTCTCTATTGTGTTCCCTGTCAGGGCAGTCATCAGTTGTAGCCAGGCAGCATCTAGTTCTTCTGGTCTCAGGTTGATGTAATCTCTGATTTATGTGGCCCTTTCTGTCTCTTGGGTTCATAATTACCTTGTGTCTTTGGTGTTCTTACACGTTCGTTTGCTCCAGGTGGGTTGAGACCAATTGTTACATCTTAGATGGCTGCTTGCCAGCATTTATGACACCAAACCTCACCAAAGTGGGATGCAGAATGTTTTCTTAATAGATTTTATGCCAATTGACCTAGATGTCCCCTGAAACCTTGGTCCCCAGACCCCCGCCCCTGCTACTCCGGCCTTCAAAGCATTCGGTTTATTCAAGAAACTGCTTTTGGTTTAGTCCAGTTGTGCTGACCTCTTCTGTATTGTGTGTTGTCTTTCCCTTCACCTAAGATAGTTCTTGTCTACTATGTAGTGAATACCCCTTTCCCTCCCTCCCTCTTCACCCTCATAACCATCAAAGAATATTTTTTTCTGTGTTTAAACTATATCTTGAGTTCTTATAGTAGTGGTCTCATACAGTATTTGTCCTTTTGCAACTAATTTCACTCAGCATAATGCCCTCCAGATTCCTCCATGTTATGAAATGTTTCACGGATTCATCATTGTTCTTTATCAATGTGCAGTATTCCATTGTGTGAATATACCATAATTTACCCATTCAGCTGTTAATGGGTACCTTGGTTGCTTCCATCTTCTTGCTGTTGTAAACAGTGCTGCAGTGAGCGTGGGTGTGCATGTATCTGCTCATGTAAAGGCTCATTTCTCTAGGATATATTTCAAGGAGTGGGATTGCTGGATCATAATGGTAGTTCTATTTCTAGCTTTTTGAAGTAGCACCAAATTGATTTCCAAAGTAGTTGTACCATTTAACATTCCCACCAGCAGTGTTTAAGTGTTCCAGTCTCTCCACAACCTCTCCAGCATTTATTATTTTGTGTTTTTTGAATTAATGCCAGCCTTGTTGGAGTGAGATGGTATCTCATTGTAGTTTTGATTTGCATTTCTCTAATGACTGATGATTGTGAGCATTTCCTCATGTGTCTGTTAGCTGCCTGAATGTCTTCTTTGGTGAAGTGCTTGTTCATATCCTTTGCCCATTTTTTAATTGGGTTGTCTTTTTGTAGTTGAGTTTTTGCAGTATCATGTAGATTTTAGAGATTAGATGCTGATTGGAAATGTCATAGCCAAAAACGTTTTCCCAGTCTGTAAGTAATCTTCCTACTCTTTTGGTGAAATCTTTGGATGAGCATAGGTGTTTGATTTTTAGAAGCTCCCAGTTATCTAGTTTCTCTTCTGGTGCTTGTGCATTGTTAGTAATGTTTTGTATACTGTTTATGCCATGTATTAGGGCTCCTAGCATTGTCCCTATTTTTTCTTCCATGATCTTTATCATTTTAGATTTTATATTTAGGTCTTCTATCCATTTTGGGTTAATTTTTGTGTATGATAGGAGGTATGGGTCTTGTTTCATTTTTTTGCGGGTAGATATCCAGTTATTCCAGTACCATTTGTTAAACAGACTGTCTTTTCCCCATTTAACTGACTTTGGGCTTTTGTTAAGTATCAGCTGCTCGTATGTGGATGGATTTATGTCTGTATTCTCAGTTCCGTTCCATTGGTCTATGTATCCGTTGTACCAGTACCAGGCTGTTTTGACTACTGTGGTGGTATAATATGATCTAAAATCAGGTGCATTAAAACTCTTAAAACATCCAATTTTAGATCTTTGAAAGAAAATAATTCAACTGAAATTGTCTTTTCTCCCCCCGATGACTAGTAATTGATCTTGTAGAATGTACTTATTATATTTTCCTTTTTTTAAAAGAATCTCACAGCTTGATTTTATTAGAGGAAATCTTTGGATTCTTTCATAAAGAAAGACCTTGAGATAGGAAATTTTAGCTATGTTAAAGGGTGAAAAATGAGATTACTTGTAAAAGTAGGATTAAAAAACTACTTTTCAGAGTTTGCAAAATGCATACACAAATTCTCCAATGGGGCTGTATGTGTTTGGTTTTCTACTCTCAACAGCCATTTTCCACCTTGCCCTTTAGTTTAAAGAGAAATTATCCAACTTTTATTTGAAATAGTTCAAAACCCCTAAATCAATGAGGTGCTTTTAATCCCATGTTTTATTCTAAAGTTGGGTTTTGATCTAAATGTTCAACTTATTAGGTATAAAAAAAAAAAGTAAACCCAACTAATGATAATCTTACTAAAGAGCTAAGGGTAATGATTCTGTTGATGATGTACATACTTTATCTGGCAGAATATGTGGGTTGTGTTGTTATATCATTGTGGGCTGCTATAAATTAGTATCCAAATTGTAAAGTAAGCTTTGGAATTGGACAGCAACTTGTTTTTTTCCTGTTTGTTTTTTTGTTTGTTTAAATTGTGCTTTAGGTCAAAGTTCACAACGCAAGATAATTTGTCATTCAAAAATTTATACACGTTTTGTGACATTGGTTGCAATCCTCACAATGTGACATTCCTGGTTCCCCTTGTGCATTCATCCAGTTCCTGTCCAGTCCTGCCCTTGGACAGGAAGGAGCTGCCCATTTGGTCTCATGTATTTGACTGAACCAAGAAGCATGTTCCTCAAGTGTGTCATTTTTCGTTTTATAGACCTGTCTAATCCTTGTGTGAAAAGTGGGTTTCAGAAATGACTTCAATTCTGGGTTATCAGAGCATCCAGGGGCCATAGTTTCAGTGGTACCCCCGTTTACTTTTCAAATCTTTAGTGTGCTGCAGTTTCTCTGTATTGAGTCTTGGTGTGGTAGGTTTTTTTTTTTTTTTCCCTGCTCAAGTTGCCTCTCTTTTATTTTCTGGAAATCCTATGGTATTGCGGTGCTATGACTTTTAATTTCTGTCCTTTGTCTCAACAGCTTTACTATCTTTCCTTCCCTTTCCATTTGTGTGTGGAATATCTTTAGCTCCAACTACTCCCCTGAACTCATCTCCACTCATAGCCAATAGGCATCTAATCTCAAAATATGCAAAACTAAGCTCAACTCTTCTCCACCAATGACATTAAAAAAAAAAAACAACGTTCTATAGTTTTTCCAGCTTATTAAATTTTTCATTATGTTCCTGAATAATCTTTTTAATTTCTTCAGTTGCTTTATCTGTGTGTTCCTTGGCTTGTTCTGCCTATTGCCTCATTTCCTTCCTGATGCCTTGAAGGGTTCTGTATATTAATCTTTTGTATTCTGCCTCTGGTAATTCCAGGAAGGCACTTTCATCTAGAAGATCCCTGGATTCTTTGAGAGTTTGTTGAGGCGATCATGGTCTGTTTCTTTATGTGACTTGATAGACTTGTCTCTGAGCCATCTATAAGTTATCGTATTAGTTTATTTTATGTTTGCTTATGGTGTCGTAGCTTCTTGCTTTCTTTTGTTTTGATATGCCCAAATGGGTTGCTTAAGTGAGCTAGCTTATTTCCACCTTTGAAACTCTGACATCCTGTCCACAGATGGCTAGAACTGTTACCAGGTCTATCAGTCTAGGAGTCCATTCAGTTTTCTTGTATGAATTCAGCTCAGGTGTCCAGGGAGCTGATCATCAAGTGTGTGGTACAGACTCTATCCTACAGTCTTAGAGGAGGGGCAGGGGTGATTGGTGTAGTTACCGGTTTCTGGTTGCAGCAGGGGGTCACACTCTGAACAAGGCAGGGGGCTGAGAATCATCCCCCATGTGTCTCTGAGGAAAGCACACCCCTGTTCCCCAGATGGGTTGCTTGAGTGAGCTAGCTTGATTATTTCTACCTTTGGAACTCTGACATCCTGTCACCAGACAGCTAGAGCTATTATCAGGTCTATCAGTCTAGCAGTCCATTCAGTTTTCTTGTATGAATTCAGCTCAGGTGTTCAGGGAGCTGATCATCAAGTGTGTGGTACAGACTCTGTCCTACAGTCTTAGAGGAGGGGCAGGGGTGATTGGTGTAGTTACCGGTTTCTGGTTGCAGCAGGGGGTCACACTCTGAACAAGGCAGGGGGCTGAGAATCATCCCCCATGTGTCTCTGAGGAAAGCGCCCCCCCCCCCCGTTCCCCAGACCGTGCAGGTGGATGGGTTCTGCAGACGGACCATGGGCGCCCAATGTTTTTGGTTGTAAGGACCGGGAGGTACCAGTTATCCTTGGACCCCTGTCGCAGGTGGCTAGGTGACCTGAAAGGAGCTACCAGTCATTAGTCCCCAGATGTGGATAGGTGAGGACCCTGTTTAATAGGCAAAGCAAGGTCAAACATCAAATACCCACCTCTCTGCCGCACAGCTGAAATGGTTGGAGTCTGCCAACAAGGGCCTTTTCTCCTGAAATAGGCCCACACAGGTTCATGCAGAGGGGAAAGGTACTCAAAGTCCACGGACCGTTTATGCCTGGACATGAGTCGTTTCTGTCCTGAGCTCCCCCTGTTAGCAGAGCTGGCAAATAATTGCAAATTTATTCTTTCTCCAAGTCCAGGAGGATGGCTCTAGGTGCTCAACAGGGCCTATCTCAGGCCCAGGGAATTCAGCCGCTGAAGCTGGCTTGGGGGTGCGGGGGTGCGGTAAAGTATACGCAAGTACTTAGCTTTTGCCGAGAGTGCCGTTCTTCTCAGGTTCCGGAGGTGTGAGTAGGCTGTGCGGCTGGCTGCTTCTCCCTGAGGAAACTGCGGCCAAATGCTAGTACCAGCCCGCCGCTGCCGCCGCCACTCCCAGAATGGCACCTGAGGGCTCCCCGGGATTCAAGACTGGTAACTCCTCTGCTCTTCTGAACTGTCTCTTCCGCCCCCTGCCCCTCTGTTCGTTTTCTAAGCTTGCCTTTGATGCTCAAGGCTCCTAGCTTTGACATAAATATACTCGTTTCACTTGTTTTTTCAGGTCTTTGTTGTAAAGAGGGCTCGCCAGAAGTGTCTATTCCGCCATCTTGGCTCTGCCCAAATGTTCTATAATTTTTGATAAATGAATGCAATCAGCATTCTTGGCACTCTTGCTCTCTCTCTGACTTATCTATCATACTTTTCCTCTAGCAATTTCTATTATTTTTGCTTCACCCATTCTATCCTCATTGCCGTTCTTAGAATACATCAAAGAATACTTGGCATTACTGTTTTCTCTTCCAAGAGTGCTTTACCCATGGTATGTACGGAGCTTGTTCCCTGATGTAATTCAGGACTGAACTCAAATGTCAGCTTAGAATGTCCAGATTAGCACTCTCCATTTTTTATATCCCTTATATTTTTTCTCCTAGCACTTATCACTAATTTACCAAATTAGTCAATAACTAATTATCATTAGGAGCCCTGGTGGCGCAGTGGTTAAGAGTTTGGCTTCTAACCAAAAGGTCGGCAGTTTGAATCCACCAGCCAATCCTTGGAAGCCCTATGGGGCAGTTCTATTCTCTCCTGTACGGTCGCTATGAGTCGGAATCAATTCCATGGCAATGAATTTTTTGGGTAATTGTCATTGACAGCCTCACTGCTAGAATGCAAGTTCCATTAAGACAGGGACTTTATTTTGTTCACTGCTGTATCCCGAGCACCTAAAACAGTGCCTCATATATCAGTTGTATTATTTTCTTTATTTTGGAGTCTTTCTCAGAAATGCTACACCCCATAAATGACCAGCATTACCAAACTGGCCACTGCTACCTGATCTGTTAGTATTATTGGAGACTTTTGTATGCTTTATCAGTATATCATGATTACTAGAGTTAGTTTAAGGGCCCCTGGTGGTGCAGTGGTTAAAGTGATTGACTGCAAACTGAAAGGTAGATGTTTGAAACCACTTGCTGCTCGTCAGAAGAAAAATGTGGCAGTCTGCTTCTACGGAGATTTACAGCCTTGGAAACCCTGTGCGGTCGCTATAGGTGAGAAACAACTCCACGACAGTGGGTTTGATTTGTTTTTTTCTTAGAGTTTGTTATTGTCCTCCAGTTTTTCAACCTGACAGATTGGTAATCACCTGAGGCATTTGTGAAGTACTAGACACCTAAGTCTCATTTCTAGTTATTAAAAGCTGCAAAGAAAGGCCCAGTAGTGTGGTTCTAGGGGTTTTAGTATTTATTAACTTGAAACAATTAATGCAGAAGTTAATTCCACTGTTATAATATACTTACATATAAATGAAATTGGTTCCTGTAAGTTATGGCTGTGTAGACAATACCCTTTTAATGATACGTTACAAAGGGGTATGCAGAGAAATGGCATGTAATAGTAAAATATAAACTATTTTGATTTGTCTCTTTTCCCTCTAATTTTTGAAAGGACATTTTTTTTTAATTTTTATTGTGCTTTAAGTGCAAGTTTACAAATCAAGTCAGTCATACAAAAATTTATGTACATCTTGCTATATACTCCTAATTGCTCTCCCCCTAATGAGACAGCACACTCCTTCCCTCCACTCTATTTTCGTGTCCATTCAGCCAGCTTCTGACCCCCTCTACTCTCTCACCTCCCCTCCAGACAGGAGATGCCAACATAGTCTCATGTGTCTTCTTGATCCAAAGAGCAAGGACATATATTTTTATGTGGCATGAAACACTGTCTTTTCCTATTCAAGTAAAGGAAAGAATGCAACTTGTAAAGAGACAACCGCAAGAGAAATGTTACATTTCTAATGTTTTGTTAGTAAACTAGCAAAACCTTCCTTCTCTGGATGGTGCTTGGTATTTTTTTTCCCAATAAAAAGTTTTTAAGTCATGTTTAAGTTCAATCCACCCTTTCTAGGTGTACAGTTTGATGAGTTTTAGCATATTATACAGTTGTGTAACCACCAACATGTTGTTGGGTGCTATTGAGTTGGTTCCAACATACATAGCCATCCAATGTACAACAGAACAAAACATTGCCTGGTCCTGTGCCATCCTCACAACTGTTTATACATTGTTATGCTTGAGCCCATTGCTGTAGCCACTGTGTCATTTCATCATGTTGAGGGTCTTCCTCTTATTCATTAACCCTCTACTTTACCAAGCATGATGTCCTTCTCCAGGGACTGGTCCCTCCTGATAACACATCCAAAATACACGAGGCAAAGTCTCGCCATCCGTGCTTCTAAGGAGTATTCTTGCTATATAAGGAGTATTCTTGCTATATTTCTTCCAAGACAGATATGTTCGTTATTCTGGCAGTCCATGTTATATTCAATATTCTTTGCCAGCACCATAATTCAAATGCATCAGTTCTTCTTCGGTCTTTCAGCTTTTGCATGCTCATGAGGCTATGGAAAATACCATGGCTTGGGTCAGGCGCACCTTAGTCTTCAAGGTGAAATCTTTGCTTTTTAACACTTTAAAGAGGTCTTTTGCAGCAGATTTACCCAATTCCATACATCATTTGATTTCTTGACTGCTGCTTCTGTGGGTATTGCTCATGGATCCAAGTAAAATGACATCTTTGACAATTCAATATTTTCTTTGTTTATCATGATGTTGCTTATTAGTCCAGTATGAGGGTTTTTGTTTAATGTTGAAGTGTAATCCATACTGAACAAATGTTTTCAAACCATCAACATAATGATTGAAAACATTTCCATCACTCCAAAAAATTCTCTCACGCTCCTTTGTAATTGATCCCTGTCTCCCCACACCCAACCCTCTACACTGATTTGTCCCTATAGTTTTACCTTTTCCAGAATGTTATTTAAACAAAATCATACAGGTAGTTGACTTTGGAGCCTGGCTTTCACTTAACGTGATGCTTTCGAGATTCATTCATGGTTTTACATTTATTAGTAGTTCATTCCTTTTTATTGCTTAGTAGTATTCTTTGTATGGGTGTACTACAACTTGTTCATTTACCAACTTTATAAACTTTTGGGTTGTTTCCAGTCTTTTGACTGTTATGAATAAGACCCTGTAAGCGTGCATGTACAGGTTTCGGGATAGATATATGTTTTTATTTTTCTTGGGTAAATACCTTGGAGTGGCATTGCTGGGTTGTATGGTGTTTTACATTATTTAAAAAAAAAACTGCCAAACTTTTTAAAGTGGATGTATGATTTTACATTCCACCAGCTATCTATGAGAGTTCTTTTTACTCTGTATCCTTGTGAGCACTGTATTGTCAGTTTTTTAAATTTTTAGTATTTCTGATGTGTACAGTGCTCTCATTGTGATTTTAATTTGCATTTCCTTAATGACTAATGATATTCAGCATCTTTTCATGTGTTAATTTGCCATCCTTATTTCTTCTTTGAAGTGTCTGTTCAGATTTTTTCCAATTTAAATTGAATTTCTTCAGATGTAAGAGTTTAGTATATCTATCAGATGAACTTTACAAGTATTTTTTCCCACTCTATGGTTGCCTTTTCATTTTCGTGTGTCTTGAAATGTAGAAGTTTTAAATTTTTTATAACATCCAGTTTATCAATTTTTTCTCTTTTGGTTATTTATGTATGTGTACAGAAATCATTGCCTGACCTGAGGTTACAACGGTTTTTCTTCTTGAAATAGTATACTTTTAGGAATACTTTTACGTCTATAATCCACATCAAGTTGGTTTTTGTATGTGGTGTGAAGGATGGATCGAAGCTGTTTGTTTTTATTTATTTTTACATATGGATATTCAATTGTCCCAACACCATTAGTTGAAAAGACTGTCATTTTTCCACTGAATTTCTATTGCATCTTCATTGAAAATCAGTTTCCCTTATATGTATGAATATGTTTCTGGGCTCTCTATTTTGTCTCACTAATTTACATTTCTTAGGTCAATGGCACACTCTTGATTACTATAGCTTTTTAGTAAATACTGAAATTAGGTACTGTGAGTCCTAATTTTGTTCTTTTTCAAAACTGTTTTGGCTATTCTAAATTTCTTTGCTTTTCCACATACGTTTTAGCATTAGTTTGTCAATTTCTACCAAATAACCTGCTGAGATTTTGATTGAGATTGTGTTAACTCTATAATCGATTTGGGGAATATTGACACTTAACAATATTGAGGCTTCCAACTTATGAACACAGTCTATACTCCTTCAGGTCTTTAAGTTCTCTCATTATTTTGTTGCAGTTTTTCAATGTACAACTTTACACACATATTATTAAATTTGTCAGCATTTCATGTATTGTAAATGATTTGTTCCTTCACAATCTTTACACCTTTTTTCTTGCCTTAATGTACTTTCTAAGGTCTGTAGTATAATATTGGTAAGAATGAACATCTTTACCCTACTTCCATCTGTGGGAGTGGGTGGAGTGGGAGGGAGGTAAGAATTCAGTCTTTCACTATTGAGTATGATATTAGTCATAGGGTTTTTAGATGAACTTTATCTTGTTATGGGAGTTCCCTTCTATTCCTAGTTTGCTGAAAATTAAAAAAAAAAAAGTGCCATTTGTATTTTATTCTTAACCGTAAGTACTTATTAATGGGATATGTGTACCTGTTGCACAACTTCTCAAATCTTAAAATCAGACTGGAGACCACCACTCTCATTACCTGTTCCAGATTGATTATCTCACAGTACTTGCTTGTTATCAAACAAAGCATCAAAAAACTTTGTAATGTAGTGGGATTTAATGCTGAAACAACTATCTCAAGCTAGTAGCTCATGCTGTTTTAGACAGATGGACACTATCATCCTGTTTCCCTTGAAACCCTGTTGCTTCTCTGCATTTATAAACCGCAGTGGTAGCCCATGTTCAGCCTTTCAGAATTCATTAAAATTTAGCTTTTTCATTAAAATTTATTTTTACCTGCCTTATGCACACTTGCTCTTCTTGCCATACTGTCCCACATATACAGTTTATGTGTATATCACCTCCTCTTGGAGGGACTTGTAGCACTTTGGAATTCACTTGTTTGCCTAGTGACCTAAGCTCTTTTATGGGTTCAAGAAAAAGTATAGTTTTATAGATTATTCAGCATTTTTCTTGTTAGTATGAGAGGAATCTTATGGCTAGCTATGTCCTAAAGAGAAGGAAAATTCTTGAATGAGTTTTGGTGGGTTTTCTTTTTTTTAGTCAAAATATTGAGGTATAATACACACACACACAGCAAAATGCATTCATCATAACTGTACAGTTTGATGAGGTTTGGCAAATGCACAGGGAAACATAATCATGATAGAGAATATTTCCATCATACCAAAAATTTCCATTGTGCCCCTTCTCAGTCAATTCCCATTCTAGAACTGTGGCCCAGGAAACCACTCATTGACCTTTCTATCACTATAGATTCATTTCTATTAGAGTTCCAAAATGGAATCATATAGTATGTCCTCTTTGACTTCTTTTGCCCAACATAATGTTGATATATGTTTCATGTATCAGTAGTTCATTTCTTTTTATTGCTGTGTAATATTCCACTGTAGCTATTCTACTCATTTAATGAATAAGTTGTTTCCAGCTTGTGGCTAATATGAATAAAAGTTTTATGAACATTCATTTACAAGTTGTTTTGTGCATATGTTTTTCTTTCAGGTAAATTCTTTGGAAATGAATTTCTGGTTCATATAGTAAGTGCATGGTGAACTTTATAAGAAACTGTCAAACTTTTTCAAGGTGGCTTACCATTTTACAATACATGAGAGTTCCAATTCTTTCACATCCTTGCTCTCACTTGTTTTGGTCTTTTTTTTTTTTTTTTAAGCTGTTATAATAGCTGTGTAATGGTGTCAAATTATGGTTTTAATTTGCATTTTCTTGATGACTGATAATATTGGGCTTTTTTTCATGTGCTTTTTTGGCTATGTATATGTCTTATGTGAAGTACCTGTAAAATATTTTACCCATTTTGTAATTGGATTGTTAGTGTTCCTATTACTGAGTGTAAGCATTTGTTAATATATCCTGGATACCAGTCCTTTGTAAGATAGGTATAGTGAGAATATTTTCTCCCAATCTGTGGCCTACCTTTTCTTTTTCTTAACAGTATCTATTAAAGAGCAGAAAATTTTAATTTTGATGAAGTCCATATTCTCTTTTTTTCTTAATATTCCATGCTTTTTGTATTCCATCTAAGAAAACTTTGTTTATCCTAAAGTCACAAAGATTTGTGTGTGTGTGTGTTTTCTTGAGAAGTGTTATAGTTTTTATGTCTAGAACATTGTTCCATTTCAAGTTAATTTTTAGCTTTTATGTCTAGGTCATTGTTCCATTTCGAGTCAATTTTTATGTATGATATGAGGTAAGAGGAAACCCTGGTGACATAGTGGTTAAGTGCTACAGCTGCTTACCATGAGGTCAGCAGTTCAAATCTGCCAGGCGCTGCTTGGAAACTCTATGGGGCAGTTCTATTCTGTCCTGTAGGGTCGCTATGAGTCGGAATCAACTCGATGGCAGAGGGTTTTTTGGTTTATGAGGTAAGAGTGGGGATTCATTTTTCCCCCATGTGAATATCCAGTTACTCCAGCATAATTTGCTGAAAAGAGTGTCCTTGCCCTTCAAATTACTTTGGGCACTTTGAAAATACCATTTGATCACATGCATGTGTATGTCTTTTTAGACATTCTATTCTGTTGATTTATATGTCTACCCCATGCCAAAATCAAATGGTCTTGATTGCTATAGCTTTATAGTAATTCTTGAAGTCAGTAAGAGCCCTCCAACTGTGCTTTTTTCAATTGTTTTGGCTATTCTAGATCCTTTGTAATCCTTTGTACATTTAGAATCAGCTTGTAAATTTCTACCAAAAAAATAATGTTAGAATTTTTATTGAAATAGTGTTGAATCTATAGATAAATTTGGAGAGAATTGGAATCTTAAAATTATTGAAACTTTGGATTCATGAACATGGTTGTTGCTGTTGTTAGGTGCCATCTGATTGGCTGTGACTCTTAGCGACCCATGCACAACAGAATGAAATGTTGTCCAGTCCTGCACCATTATCACAATCACTGCTATGTCTGAGCCTATTGTCGCAGCCACTGTGTCAGTCCATCTCCTTGAGGATCTTCCTCTTTTTCACTGACTCTCTAATTCCCAAGCATGATATCTTTCTCTAGCGACTGGTCCCTCCTGATAACAAGTCCAAAGTAAGTGAGACAAAGTCTCACTATCTTTACTTCTAAGGAGCATTCTGACTGTACTTCTTCCAAAACGAATTTGTTCGTTCTTCTGGAAGTCCATGATATATTCAGTATTCTTCACTAACACTCTAATTCAAATGCATCAGTTCTTCATTCTATACTTTAGGCAAATTGGTGTCCTTCCCACAAGCAAAAACATTCCAACAGTCTTAAATGATCTCCAAGTCGAAAATCTCATCTTCTGAATCATCTAAATCAAATATGGGTGAGACTTTAGGTGTAGTCCATCCTGGGACAAAATTCCTCTTCATCTGTTAACCTGTGAAATCTAGAATACAAGTTATCTGCTTCTAGTGTACAACAGTGCAACAGGCACAAGGCAGACATTTCCATTACAAATGGGAAAAATTGAAGGGAAAGAACAGGTTCATGGGCACCAAGCAAGTCTAAAACCCAGCAGAACAAATTAGCTCTCAAGGCTTGAAAATACTCCTCTGTTCTTGGGGACCTTCTGGGCCTTCCAGACTCTGGGTGTATGCCATGCTTTCTGCATTCTGGGTGGAGATGCCTCAGCTCTGGGCTTCAGCCCTGCCTTCCAGGCCTACTGGGACAGTAAATCTGCTCTCTTGGCTTGGCTTTTGGTGACTCCACTCTCCTAGTCCCTCAGAATGGTGACCTCATGCCCTTTGCCTCATCAGGCTCCTTTCTCCTACTCCTTGGGCATGGCACCCTGACCCCCTCAGCTTTGGGTGGTGGCACCATCCTCTTGGTTCACCTGAAAAGTTACCTCACACTCCAGAACCAAGTTGGTGAAGTTCTGACTCTTTGAAACCTAGAAGGCCTCGGCTCCACCCTTTAAAACCTAGGAAGTTATGGCTCCACCCTTTGAAACCTAGGAGGCCTTGGCTCCACCCTTTGAAACCCAGGAGACCGTGGCTTCACCCTTTGAAACTGAGGCAGTCCTGCTTTTTATGCTCCTTCCAACAGTTCAGCTGGTCTCCAAACTGCTCCGGGATGGTCCTTTTCTTTTCTTGGAGGACAACAGTTGTAGTTCCTTTGGCCTTTTTTCCAGCCTGTAGAATTCTAGAGGCAGACAGCTTTCCTTCCTTTTGTCCTGCCTGTGTTCCCCTTATTTGAAGCTGATGGGTTTTCTGCAGGAGTGGTTTGTTAGAACCATCAGTTACAAGTTCAAACTCTTAAACGAAAGATTGTGTAGCCATTGTCCTTGGTGAAAGTTCTAGGACACGTGTCCTTAGTTTGTACAACAGAATTTTCCAAATCTTTAAGTTCTGTTTTCATTTTTCCCAGTTCATTTTTAAGTCCATCTCTTTCCTCTCACATTTTACCATAAGCAACAAGGAGAAGCCATAAGACCCCTCTAAGATCTTGCTTAGAAATATCTTCATTCAAATATCCACATTCATCACTTACAAGTTCTACGTTGAAGCAAACATTTGAACATAATTCAGATAAGTTCTTTGCCACTTCATAAAAAGCACCACTCCTTCTCCCTGTCCCATCACATGTTCATCATTTTCTTTGAAAGCCTCACCAGAACCACATTTAATGTCCACATGTCTAGCAATATTCTGTTGATGATGTCATATGTATTCTCTAAGATGATAGTTCTTTCTTATCCCTCACCAGGCTTGCCTTTGATGTCCATAATTCTACCAACAGTCTCTTCAAGGCAATCTAGGCCTTTACTATTATGTACGTTAAACTCTTCCACCCTCCACTTACTGTCCTAATCCAAGACCACTTCCATATATCAGGTATTTGTTAGAGCAGCACCCTACTTTCTGGTACCAAATTCTGTCTTAGTTACCTACTGCTGCTATCACAGAAATAACACAAGCATATGGCATTAATGAACAGAAATTTATTTTTTCAGAGTTTAGGAGACTAGAAGTCTGGATTCAGGGTACTGACACTAGAGAAGGCTCTTTCTCTGCTTTGGGGAAGATCCTTCTCTCTTTTCAGCTCCTATTTCTTGGCTTCTTGGTGATCTTCATGTGGCATGGCATCTATCTTTCCCCATCTCTTCTTGCTTGCTTAACCTCTTTTATATCACAAAAGGAATTGACATAAAACACACCCTACACTAATACTGCCTCATTAACATAGCAAAGAAAACCCATTCCCAAAGGGAATTATAACCACAGGTAGAGGGGTTAGGGTTTACAACACATATTTTTGGTGGACAATATTCAATCCATAATACTCAACATCTAAGAAAGAGAGAAGGGAGAGGAGGTTTGACGAAGAGGAAAAAGGGTGAAATGTTTCCTTTGGATAATGGAAAAGGAAACAGAAACATACATATGATGGCATTGCTATGACTGAGTAAATCAATAACGACAAACATACTCCAATAATTGATTTCCTTGTGCCTATATTCTGCAGCCTCCAAGTAGACGCGATTATCTTTCAAATGTATATAATAGTAATAATTATAGTTGATTGATATTATGTTGGGCACCTTACCTATGTGCTTTTCCAGTGTTAACTGGGACATGCACCTGTGAGGTCAATATTTTAACCATTTTACTGTTTTGGGAACTGACCAAGATAAGTTAATTTTCCCAAGATTATAGCTAGTGATTGGTGGGGATAAAATTCAGATATAATTCTTTCAAATTTTACTACCTTCATGCTCTTGCTACTATGCCACACTTTCTCTATAATGCACATTCTAGTTACTGTCAGCATCAGGGCATGAAGTTCCTGGGGGCAGAGATGGGCAAGGAGACAGGGTGCTGTGGGGAGACCTGTGCAGAAGTAAATCTCCACAATTGCACTGAGAACAAAGCAAACCTGAAGGCCAATTTTCATTCAGCTGATGGACTATCTACATAATGTCTCTGGACTCTTGAATACTGTCTGGATGTCACTGAAAAGCAGATCATTACTGTTCAAAAATCATCTTGTTTGATCAACACCAAATAACAATCACTAAAGCCAGAAAAGTTGATTTTTATAACCCATTGAGTTGTCCAGTCCTAGTTTTCAAATCCTTTCAATTTCATAAAACTTATGAGAATATGTGGGATGTGGCCATCTCTACAAGTTTTTGCTATTTGCTTAATGTAACGAAAAGGAAATAATTCCCATGCTTTCAAAATGCTACATGTCCAAATTCATACTTCATGTGTTCCTGACCGTTTTAACCACCAGAGGGGAGTGTGAATGCATCCATTAAACTGAACCACAGAAAAGATGTCTATTTTTGAGAAGCGTTCTGCAAAATTTTTGCTGTCAGACTTCCTAAAATAATTTTTAAGATTATTTATACCCTTTCGTGTGTTGACTCTAAATTTTTTCAAAATAAGGACATACTTCTTTGTATAACAAAGGATATAATTTCTGGTATATTTTATGTATTGTTTTTTTTTTTCTTTCACATAAAGCACAATTTTTTTAAAAAAAAGAATGATATAGCTCATTTTCTTAAGTTTTTGCATACCTTCCTGTGAGCTTTTATTTATTTGTAATGAATTAAGGAAGGCACTTCATTTGAATGCTAGAGTATGTACTCCTTTTTTTTTTTTAATTGTACTTTAGATGAAGGTTTACAAACAAACAAGCTTCTCATTAAGCAGTTAGTACACATATTGTTTTGTGACATTGGTGACCATATAATATGTATTGATATTTTAAAATAAAGTTTATATCATCTTTTCCGCATATTCAAAGGTATTTAAACACCATAGTAATTTGAAACCCACTATCAATTGTTTAAAATTATGTGGCCAAGCTTTCTCTGGTAATGGGAATTTTGCATTTTCTATTTTCTCCTTAACTTGTATATAAATTCTACTTCTACCATAAAATACATCCTTGCAGCTCTTTTTTGTTCATCCTCTCATACTTCTCTGCAACAAAAATATGTTAATAAATTGAAGTATATTTTTAAAAATACATGTAACCACAAGGCTCTAATTATTAGTTATTATGCAATTAATCAAAACAATGTAAATGTATTATAAGTATTGATAAATGATTATTAAACCTAAAAAGTAAAGTTCTATTTGAAATGCAGATATTAATGAGATGGATGGGGTATATCTATTTTAAAGAATATGACAGAATTCCACATCAGTTTTATTACTCTGACATATAAATATTATATAAATAATCATCATATAAATAAATAGATGGGACAGAAGCAGTTTTGTTCAGGCAATATCACAAAATTCTTTGAGCTCCTTCCATACTTTATGTGAAAAGTCACATAGTGATTGATCATCAAGAGATATTGTAATGATCTACTAGCTGACCACTGGGTTAGATCCTCCTGTTTGGTTGTAAGGAAGAATTCAAAACTACTTGATTTGCAAAATGATTGCTACCCATTCGTGAGAGCCATTCACTTGCTTAAGCATTCTTTTGAATAGTTCCATGGTAAGACACCATGGTAAGAAGCCAGTGTTTTCGTTCTGTTGTGCATAGGGTAGTCATGAGTTGAATCCAACTCAACAGCACCTAACAACAACAACAATGGTAAGACTAGGGATAGGCGAGGGGTATGAAGTTCATCTGTAACTTGGGAGAAGAGCAGTAATGAAAAGGGAGTGGGCAAGGAAAACCAGCATGATCCTCAACCCCAGAGATGACATCAGACAGATCGATTTTAAGATGTACCACATAAGAAACATGAGCTTCTGGAAACGGATTCCCTTAGAACTAATCATGCAGGCATAGGTCTTGGAAAGTCTTCCTTGGAGGCCCATTGGGAGAGCATTATCCTAAAGACAACATTTAGTTGTCCTTAACAACTAAAAGACTGTTCTCATCTCTAGACCTTTGAAATCAACTGTGCTGAAGATTGAACAATGGAAAGCCAAAATTTGGTTTTTATCTGAATAAACATATTATTTGAAGGATCAAGGAAGAAATTTCTCCAGATCAATGTGTTTATTAGTCCATGTTTCCTTCTAATTTTTGTTCGTATCCTTGTAGATGTGATTTTGTATTCTACATTTTAACATTTTGAATTACACTTTTTGTTTAAATTAATCATGCACATAATAGAAAGACCTAGATACCACCACAAAGCTTTTATGAAAAAGAGCATCCATTACTTCACCCACCTCACCCTCACCATTATCTACCTCTCTTTTTTTAACTATCTTGGTTGGTCTTTATGGCTGTAACCATCATATCGCTACAAAAAAATACGTACATAGCTACTTCTCAATCTTACTGTTTTAGGCATTACCTATTAATTTCTCTAATGAAAGATAAGGATTTAGTTCAATTTCACTTCCATCTGCCCCACAGAGTTCCCATGTCCCTATCTTCTCTGGGAAAAAAAAAAAAAAAACCAAACCCATTGCCATGAAGTCGATTCACTGTGTAAATACAACTTTAATAAGAACAAGGTTCAATTTTCATTATGTTGTTTATATAAACATCGTGCGCTTGCACAACATTTTGTTTTCCTCAGAATTTGTGTTCTTCGTTTACTTAATTCTCCATGTGGAATCCCTGGATGGTGCAAATGGTTAATATGCTCAGGGGTTAACTTAAAAGTTGGAGGGTTGAATCCAGCCAGAGGTGCCTTGGAAGAAAGGCCTGACAATCTACTTCTGAAAAATCAGCCATTGAAAACCCTATGGAGCACAGTCGCCATGAGTCCAAATCGACACAACAGCAAGTTATTTTCTCTGTACTTTAGTTGCCGAGTTTCCCTTAGTTGTGTAACTCTCCATGTTCAGACTGTGTAAATCTCCAAATCAATATGCTCAAGCACATTAGGTGCTTTATCAATTTCATCTTCTTTAAGAAGTCTCTTCCAAACCCATCTGACCTTTTCCATTCGGGATTGGTGCGCCTTGCCTGGTATACAGCTGTAGCCTTGGTATCTACCTTCACCTCATCAGAGGGATTCACTTAGCTTCTCTCCTGTGCTGGATCCACTGGTTTCTGGATCCCACATATTCCTCTCTCAAGGTTTATTCCCTTAATTTGGTGCAGCATATTCTCCAGTAGCATTCTGAGAAAAGGTGAGTAGGAATTAAGTTTTCAAGAGTGTATTTCTCGAAATGTGTCTTTTTCTAACCTCAGGCTTAACTGGTAATTTGACAGGCTTTAAAATTCTAGATGGGAAAACATGTTTCTTTTTTTCTAATCAATGTGCTTTTTAAAATATGATACTTTCCAATCCTTGTCCATATTTATGGGTTTTTTTTTTTTAACCCATTGTGATAGGCACTCACAATTTTGATCCAGAAATTCATTAAGATCATATAAACTTCCACCTTTGGGAGAACTGTTGAAATGAAAAAAAGCTCAAAGTCTTTAAAAAATAAATAGAATTGCAATAAATAAAGACTTGTCCATTGAATTACCTTTGCAGTCATTTCTCTGGACTTCCCACACACTAACTTTTCACTCAGGTACTGGTCTCCTTACCGCCCAAAACATCCCCTGATTTTCACACTTCTGTGCCTTTGCTTCTACCTGTCCTTCAAGTTCCAGTTGATTTCCCATTCATTTTCCATGAAATTTTCACCATTTACTTCTAAAAGAAGTTATTTATTCAAACTGCCAGTGGCTGTGGACCACTATATATGCAAAGTTGAGCCAGCAATTTTTAGGCAAATCAAGAAACCTGTATTCATCACAATTAAAAAAAAAGAAAAACAAATATTTAAAACATTGATGACCTTTGTTTCAAACCATAGAGAAGAATGACAGTATGTGCAGTTCTCAATGAGGTGTTGCAGTGGAGTTCCATATTTAGGGGTTTTCTTATCTTAATCTTTATTTCAATTGAATTAAAAAATCATAATCCCCATTTGTGTATCATTGGGAATGGGAGCAACTGTTTAAAAACAACCAGTTTTCCATGTTTGTATCGAACACAAACCTTGAAGTTCAAGAAAAATTACCCTTTGAAATAGTCTGTCTTGACTTTGTTGGACACCATATATGATGTATTATCACACAGAAACAACAGCAATAAAAACCTATAAAGTTGGTTGCTTCAATGTATAAGGTTGTGCTTTGTAGGTTTCATTTAGCTCTGGAACATTCCTTCATGTTCTGTTTCAACATTTAAGTTGGGATTTACAGTTTGTACAACAATGTATCATTGATTTCATTCTCTGAAGTAGAGAAAAATATCAAGTGCTTGAAAGGAGTCAAATATTCAGCAGTGCATAAATTCGAACCATAATTTTGTTTTCTTAGAAAAATTTATATCTTATTTTTGAAATTAAAACTTGTGGAATTTTGGTCTTGAAATGTTAAATTCTGGCTGTCCACTGGGTAACACAACATGAAACTAAAAATATGATCTTTACTGGGATTTTCAGTGTCATGATGAAGCGTTTTAATTTCATTTCTGCTTTCAAAGCTTCATGTGAGCTACTTCCTCTTCAAAAGCCTGCTTGCTGCAGTACAAAAAGCTATCATTTACTTACTTATTATGTCTTTATATAACATGAAGAAAGGAGTTCTCACTGCCACAATTTAATTATATTAACTTTCACAGTTTCGTTTTGTGCTGAATCATGATTAAGGGTCATATTTTCTACATAATGTTATCTGTGAATAAAGCCATGTACAAACTGGCATTATTGAATAAAATATTTGACTTGCAATTTATCTCTTTCTTTCCGGCACAGCTAGTGGAGTTTTTTTGTTTTGTTTTGTTTTTAAATATTTTATCTTGTTTTAGGTGAAAGTTTACAGAGCAAATTAGATTCCCATTCAACAACTCATACACAAATTGTTTTGTGACATTGGTTACAATCCCACAGTGTGTCAGCCCTCTCACCATTTCTACCCCGCCTGTCCTACTTCCATCCATCCAACTTCCCTACCCGTCCTCACCTTCTCATCTTTGCTTTTGGGTAAAACTTGACTGTTTGGTCTTGTATAGTTGATTGTTTAAAAGGAGCATGTTCCTCATGAGTCTTTATTTTATAGGCCAATCTATTATTTAGCTGAAAAGTGACCTCCGGGGGTGGCTTCAGTTCCAGGTTAAAAGGGCATCTTAGGGCGATAGTCTCAGGGGTTCCTCTAGTCTTTATTAGTCCAGCAAGTCTGGTCTTTTTTTATGAATTTGAGTTTCATTCTACATTTTTCTCCCATTCTAATCAGAACTTTCTATTTTGTCCCTGGTCAGAAGGGTTGGTAGTGATAGTTGGGCACCATCTAATTCTTCTGGTTTCAGGCTAGAAGAGTGGAATGTTTTGAGTCACACATTTATAATCTATGTCAGAGGTTGGCAGACTTCTTCTGTAAATAGCCAGAGAATAAATATTTTAGGCTTTGCAGGCCATACAGTCTCTGCTCTATAATGTCATATAACCTTTATATATATAATATCTAACAGTATCATTTGAAAAAGGAATTTTATCAATAGCTTATTTTGTCTTTATTTGTATATTGCCAAGCAGATAAGAATACTTAATTGTTGGTATTCATGTTTTATAAGTTTGTTCCATCCCAGCTCAGACACTTTTATTCTTTTGGTACAAATTGTAGTCAAAAGGCTCCAGATCAAAGTCAACTGTTTTTTAAGAAAAATGTGTATTCCTAGGAATTCATGAGAGCCAGCCAGCCATAAGGATTCCATTCAGCAAGTTAACTGTTGTATAAATGTAATAAATTCGTTCAGAGCTGTTCATGCCTTGAAATGCACCTCAGTTTTGATCAACAGCCCTGACAAAAACGATCTGAATATCGACCTCCCAAGTCATCATCTTCATCATATTTCTAGTGTTGCTTCTTGCATCCAACATCTTCCTTCTGACTTCACTTTACTTCTCCCCTAAGTGTAGCCTTTAGACATTATATCAGAAAGGTTTTATGAGTTGTAACTTCTCTCTGCCTTTATCCAGAAATTTTCTTTATTTTGACATTACTGTTAAATGATAATCTAGCTGGGTATAGCCTTTAAAATTATTATATTTTTTTCCCTGGATTCTATTGTTGTTGAGAATTTTGTTGTTAAACTTGTTAGTTGCTGTCAAGTTGGCTCCAACTCATGGCAACCCCGTGTGTGCAGAGTAGAACTGTTCCATAGGGTTTTCAAGGCTGTGACCTATCAGAAGCAGATCACCAGGCCTGACTTCTGAGGCACCGCTGGGTGGGCTCCACCTAGGGAGCTTTGCCAGACTAATGGCTGTGTGTTCATAGATAATCTATTTTTTCTCTGGTTGATTATAAGGTTATTTCTTTGTCTTTGATATCTTCAATTTGCCATATTGTGGCTAGATATGGATATCTTTATCCTGCTAGGAAATGCACATTTTTTTGTGCATATATTTTAATAATTTGATTCATTTCTTTTATCGGTTTTGAAAAATATTCAGCCATTATCTCTTTGAAGATACAACTCTTTCATTCACCCTAATATTTCCTTCTAAACCTCCCATTTTATATATAAGGAACTTCACATTCTTTCATTTTTGTCTCTTAACCATTCTTAAACGTTTTAAACTACAACCAGGGCTCTATTACAAGCATAGGATAAAGAAATTATAGAAAATAATATAACCAACACTAGTATCTTTGTCAAACCATAACATTGACAATTTTTTTAAATAATTTATTTTATTTTTGTTGCTGTTGAGAATAAACACAGGAGAATATGCACCAATTTAACAATACTACTTGTGCAATTCAGCGACATTGATCACATTCTTTGAGTTGTGCAACCATTCTCACTCTCCTTTTCTGAATTGTTAACATTAACATAAACTCACTGCCCCCTAAGTTTCCTATCTAGCCTTTTGAGTTGCTGTTGTCAATGTGATCTCATACAGATAGATCTTAAAAGAGCACAACGCTCAAGGCAGACATTCTTTACTAGTTAAGCTAAACTGTTGTTTGGTTTTAGGAAGACTTCAGGGGATATATTTGGTTTAAGGTTTATAGATTATCTCAGGCCAATAGTTTCAGGGCTTCACCCAGCCTCCATGGATCCAGAAAATCTGGATGAGAATATGAAATCCTGTCAAAATGTTACATTTTTACCATATGTGCTTAAGTTATAAATATTTTTGAGAAATAAAATACTATAAATATAATTGAAATTTCCTGCATCCTTAGCCTGAATCTATTCCCCTTCCTGCCCCTCCAAAGTTAACAACGATTCATATCTTATACTTTCAGCACATAAATGTGTCCTCAAATTTCATATCAAAGTTCAAAATTTTAATGTAGTCAGATGTATCATTCTGTAGCTAGCTTCTGGCATATTGTTAAAATTTTTTTTTCATTTAATTTAAGGTCATAAGTATATATACCTGTATTTTCTCCTAACATTTAAAAATGTTTTTCTTGTGACATTTATGTCTTTAATCCATCTGGAGTTTCACACAGAGTGAGGTAAAGATAGGATGCTAATTTTTAACGTATGAATAAGCAGTAGTAAAGCACAGTTTATTAAATGCTTCATTCTTTCTCCACTGCTTTGAATTGCCAATTCCATCATACATCAAGTTTCTATATATGCTTGTGTCAACTTCTAGCCTCCATTCTCTTTAACTAGCTGATTTTTCTAATTCTGAGTCAGTTTCACATTGTTTTAATTGTTATGATTTTATATAATTATTAATACCTGGTATGACATGTTTCCCCAATTTGTTTTTCCTCAAAATTATTGTTTTCTCTCCAATTTAATATATGACATTGATTTTTTTTAAAAAAAGCTTCATAGCAGTAAAGTCTAACAGGTATATAAATTTGAATAAATACCGGTCTATAGTTTTGGTCAATTTAAATGTCTTTATGAAAAAAATAAACAAATTTTGTATTTAAAAGGATTAGTTTGCATAGTTTTGTAAAATTATGATTGCTGTAAAAGAACAGTTACTAGGCATGAAATCCTTAGGGTAGCATGCTGCCATAGACAGGTGTTTTAACCGATAATGTACAGTCTGAGACTAGTGGCAGTAGGTCAATTTTCCAAAAAGGTTGATTTGTCTTATATTCATCCTTGCACTTAATCACACTTTTTGTTTTTGGATATTTGTGCAAAATCATTACACATTTACATTTATTTGCTTTAGTTCATACAGATTCACCTTCTAGATTCATCACTGGAGTGCTGCTCCCTATTTATATGTCCAATTTTATTCTGAGTTGCTATATTTATATTACCATTTTCATCACTCTTTTTAATCTATAATGAGCCACTTTTGAGCTATTGATATATTTCCTTTGAATTAGGATAATAACAATGAAAAACGCAAACTGAAAAAATTTAAACAATGATATCCAATTGACTTGAAAACGCCATTAGCCAAGAGACAACATTTCACTTTACCTGAATGTTAAGCAAGAGTTTCTGATCAGCAGTCCTAATTTTAAAAACTAAGGAATCGTTAGAACACAATGGGATTTTAGCACAAAAGATAATTAATCACGTATTTCAAATTTATGAAATATGTAAGCAATTGTTTTAAATGAAAAAAAAAAAAAAGGATAATTGCCAAGACTGAGGACCTTTGATAGACCATGAGGGACCACCCAGGGTTTGAAGAAACTCACTTGCCCAGGAAATTCCTTGTGATGTCTCATCGCACTATCGCTTTCAATGGACAATAGCCATTCCTCAAACGCTAGGCATTTTGATGACCTGAGAGTTCGTGTTGATGTTCGATCATAGTTTTAACTTTTCAAAGCAGTCGTGCTCCTGGTTTTAAAAAGTTTTGAAGTGCTAAAAGCAACAACACCCTGGGCACCCTTTTAACTCGGAACTGCAGTCACTCCCAAGTTCACCTTTCAGCCAAAGATTAGAGAGGCCTATAAAACAAATAATAACATACGTGAGGAACGTGCTCCTTGGTTCAATCATGTACTCAAAACCAAACGGGCACACCTGCCCAAAAGGCAGAAAGGGACACGAAAACACACTATTGGAAATGGGGAAACTGGGGTAGGGAAGGGGAGAATGTTGACACATTGCAGGGATTGCAACCAATGTTACAAAACAATTGGTGTATTAATTGTTGAAAGGGAGACGAATTTGCTGTGTAAGCTTTCACCTAAAGCACAAAAAAAGGAAAAGCAACAACAAAACACACTCTAACAAACAACAGTGCCCATAATCCTCTACCACCAGAATCCTGCTCCTCAAAGTAACTACTTTACATTTTTTTCTTTTTGTTCTCCTGTATTTACCTCCCTATTGCTACATAATATGTGTTTATTGATCTCTCTTAATTTATCAGTTTTAAACATTCTCTATTAAATTTTTGTAAGGACGGATAATAATTTTTGCTCTCTTAATCCTTCCTTCACCTCTTCCCAAAAATGGCACAATTGCAGTTTTTGGTTAAATTAGTATAGTATTTCTATTAATAGATTCAAATATTTCTCTCCATTGGATCAAGCAGTACACTATAACTTTTCGTTTCTTTACAACATCCTCCTCTACCCTTCCTAGGAATTAACTGTCTCATGTTTTCATTTGCTTGACATTCTCCAAATCTTTCTCCAAATTGTTTTTTTCAGTTTGGTCTTTCTGGAACTCCTAAGAATTGATGTCAAACCTCCAGGATTGATGCTCTAAATTAAAAAAATAATAATAACAATCGTTTTCTCCACATTGTCTATCACTTTGTTTTTCTGTTGTACCTTTTGGAAGATTTCCTGGATTTATTTTCCAATTCTTCTAGTGAAACATTTACTTCTGCTGTCATATTTTAAATTTCCAATGGCTCCTTATTTATTTTCTGACTTACATGGAGGTTTAGGGAATACAAATTTATTTCAAAGTCATCAAAAATTGACATTCTATTTCTTTTTGGTTCTTATTTTAGGAATAATTTTAAAATGAATAAGGGGTCCAAAGTGCTTTTCTTTGCCATTTGTTTTTAAATGTTAGTGAGATTAATCTCTTCTGAGCTGGTGATGCCTCATTCAGCCTCTGAATTCTCCAGAGCCAACTCAAGGGGGTAATATCAGGCAGGAGAAGAGAAGCACTGGGCCCTGAGAGTAAAGGACTCATTGACGTTTACTCAGCTAATTAACCCCGATGTCCTGCAACTTTCAATTGTTTAAGAAACTGTTCCCAGCATGCTGCACTAAAAACCTGAACAAGAATCCTTGAAACAATCACAGAAAAACTGTTCTATGCTAGTTGTTGGTTTCTCAGGAGAGGTGGAGACTTGGATTAGTTATTCTCCGGCAGCTAACAGTGCTACTATCCAATAAAAGGAAGGACTGTGCCATTCACCAAATGGTAGTCAACTCTATTATGTCACACAAGCTAAAAGTGTATAAACACCGTTGCCAAAGCATGCATTAGGGATTATAGACAGCTTCATGAAGAAGTGTGAAACACATCCTCAGAAGGCCAGTAGGAAGTGTTCTATGAAGCATCAAATCACTGCAGTGATTTCCCACCTAGGAGTCTATGATTAGATCACAGGGTGATTAAGGTCTTCTCTAATCAGAAAAATATCACTTGAAATTTGCATACGTATATGATCAGACACAGCCCAATAAAACCTATGAGAAATTTCATGGAAATAATAGACATTAAGATCCAGAGGTGCATTTCTCTCTGTTCTTAACATAAGGAATGATAGTACTTCTTGTTTCCATTACTCAGTGAATCCTGTAACTGATTGTTTCCTATTTTGAAAATGCACACACATACACATATATATTTTTATGTATTTGTTTATTTGTTTGGAAACCCTGGTGACATAGTGGTTAAGTGCTACAGCTGCTAACCAAGAGGTTGGCAGTTCGAATCTGCCAGGCGCTCCTTGGAAACTCTATGGGGCAGTTCTACTCTGTCCTATAGGGTCGCTATGAGTCGGAATTGACTCAACCATAGTGGTTATTTATTTATTTATTTTTAATTCTATATTTCACCCTGTTAGAAAATGAGGATATCCATATAAGTGAATTTTCCAGTTATCTTCTTTTCCAAAAAGGTTGTATATGGATTAAAAGATACATATGATAACTAATCTCTCAGTGCCTCAGTTTTAAATTATCAATGATATAATAACAGCACTTACCATACAGGATAATGATGAGAAATCAATGTTAATTTTTGTAAAGTGCTCAGAACAGTGCCTAGCACAGGGTAAATCCCATATAAGTTTTTTTTTTTTTCTGGTAAAATAAACAATATAACAAAAAGATATAAATTCAAAATAAGTAAGAAAGTTGAAACAAATGGGGGAGGGGAGGGAAACAAAGCACAGTACATAAAATAAGTTTCATGAAATCTTTCACATTGAGAGGTAGATCACAATCTTGGCTTTCAGTTTTCTGGTAGCCAGGGCAAAATAGAAACCATGATCAGTTACATGCTTCAGAGTGTATAACTTAAAAATTAAAGGATAGCATTACTCCTTAGATTAGGAACAGAGAGAAATGAATCCCTAGACCCTAACATCTATTATTTCAACAAACTTTCTCATAGTTAATGCACAAACAGGTTTTTTTTTTTATTGGACGGTGTCTCATCATCCCCTCAGCCACACCATGAGCAATCCATTGAGGGCAGTTTGGGAGTTCAGGGGGGCTGCAGAAGATGAGCACTATGTTTCAGGTACACACCATCTTTATGGCCTGGCTTAATCTACGAGTGATTTGTAGAATGTGGTTAGGAATAAGTAGATAGCTTATCTTACAGGCCCCCAACTACAATTAAAATCAAAAGGCAGAAGATGGAAGTGGAACTTGGCACATAGTAAGCACTCAATGCCTGTTTAATAAATGAATGAATGAAATCTTTTATTTCAGCCATTTTTATTGGAAAGCTTTATGTGACAGGCAATGCACATTCAGCCTTCTTATTTGGTAGCCGCAAAATATAACTTAACATTTGTTTGATGACTTGGTTTCACTGTAATGAACATCACTGATGGCCTCAGGGGATGCCCAGTTTTAGAATTGTGTGTCTTTTATTCTGATGTGTATTTTAAAGCTCTTCTCTCTTCTGTATCCAAAACAGGTCATCAGGTTTATTTTTGGTTATTGCTATTGTAGGTCCCTGGATGGCACAAATGGTTAAGCAGTCAACTACTAGACAAAAGACTGGCAGTTTGAATCCACCCAGACACACCTTGGAAGGCAGGCCAGATGATCTGCTTCCAAAAGGTCGCAGCTTTGAAAACCCTATGGAGCACTTCTACTCTGCACACATAGCGTTCCCGTGAGTCAGAATCGACTCCACTGTAGCTGACAACTGAGAACAACATTGTCAGTGTGCCTGCTTCTACCAGCCTTCTTTCCTGTCTGCATATTTGTTGCTTTTCTTCTGATGTTAAATAAGAATTTGGTTGATTAAGCATATAAGAATTGTATTTAAACCAGAAGTAAAATAGCCCTGAGTGGTGGCCGGAGAGATTCTTCTGAGAGTAAACTTCACAAGACTTGTGCTTATTCTATAAGACTTACTTGGTGATTCAGATAACTTTTTCTCTTGCTATTTATTCTTGGCTGTGCCTTGGGTAGTTGAGTTTGCCAGATAACTGATCTTGGAACAAATACATTGTTAATCTACATTTGATACAATATTATGCCGAATAAGGTGTCAAAGGGAAAGCTTTCTTGCAAAATGTTTCATGAGAAGGGGATTGGAGAAGTTAAGTAAGAGCTCTAGGTGAATGTAGACCAGATAAATCAGGCTGTAGAGTTGAGTCATCCAAGGATAAGTGGTTGAGAAGCTTAAGGCCCGGGGCTTGGAGCTTGAATGTCTTAGATACCCATATGAAATATCACTTGCCTCTCCGTGGAGCAAAATTTTAGTGGTTAGTCAATGTCTCTCTTTATCAGTTTTATATTTCATGGGTGGAGGGAAAATACCATTTTCTCCTTTTTTCTCTGAAATTATTGCTTGTGCATTTGGGCATGTCTCCAATTTTCATTGAGTGATTTCATCGCTATCCTAAACATTTTTTGGCACTGGTAGATAATTGGGAATGGCATTAAAAAAAAAAAGGCATAGACAACAAAACACAATATGACCTTAAGGAGTTCTTTTTCAGGAGTATGAATAATGACACACTGAGGTCATTTTGTTCTTTAAATGGTTCAGTGAAGTTTTTGAGTTCAGTGATTGTCTTGGTTATCTAATGCCACTATAATAGAAATACCACAAGTGGATGGCTTTAACAAAGAGAAATTTATTCTCTCACAGTCTAGGAGGCTAGAAATCCAAATTCAGGGTGCCAGCCCCAGAGGAAGGCTTTCTCTCTCTGTCGGCTCTGGGTGAAGGTCCTTGTCATCAATCTTCCCTGGTGGAGGAGTTTCTCAGCACAGGGACCCTGGGTCCAAATGACGCACTATTCTCCTGGCTCTTGTTTGTTGATATTATGAGGTCCTCCTGTCTCTCTGCTCACTTCTCTCTCTCATATCTCAAAAGATATTGACTTAAGACACAACCTATTCTTGTAGATTGAGTCCTACCTCATTAACATAATTGCCCCTAATCCTGCCTCATTAACATCATAGAGGCAGAATTTAAAAAACATAGGAAAATCACATCAGATGACAAAATGATGGATAATCACACAATACTGGAAATCATGGCCTAGCCACGTTGATACATTTTGGGGGGACAGAATTCAACCTATGACAGTGATCTTGAGAAGTAGAGTAAGATTCTTAGAGAAGAAGGAATGTATAGTCTGTAAAGAAAATGCAAATTCTTGAGATTTTTTTTTCTGGTAAATAAGTGTTAGCCAACATACTACTGACACAGTCAGAAAAGAATGCATTAAGAGTACTTTTAAATCTTATAAAATTTAGTCAGCTCTTTATATCTGAGTATATTCTTCTTCCCATTTTAATTAGATAATAATTTGCTAGCAATTAAGCTTGTTGATGCTGCTGCCAACTTAATTAACGAAGTGGAATGTTTGGAACATTGACCCACTTATTCCTCTAAAAAACAAACCATTTATCCTTGTTTCTGAGATTTCTTCCCACATTTCTACCACCTTGGTTGCTATCAAGTTTGTCCCAAAGATGTAAATGCATCTCTTTCCTGTAAAAAATGGGCTTCATACTGGCTGATTATTGCATTGTTGATTGGCTTGTTCAATTTACTGTAAGGTCATGCAAAAAACTACATTATCCGAACTATAAATAAATTGCTTAAACTAAGGTCAGAGGTAGCCCAAGGAAGTGACCTTCTGCATTGAACCACCTGAGCTCACTCCCAGAATTCATTGACTCACATAGCCAATGCATATTTGCAATCGATTTGAAGTGCTCTCCAGTGAACCAGCCTCCTGCTAGTTTCTTTGTAATCTCCATCATTTAGAGAGCTTGGGAGTCATCAGGCCTGTCCATATTGATAATGGCAGCAAGGTTTACACTCTGCATGGAAGCTAGGGAAGGGATCTGGATCTTAGCTTATGGAGAACATGAGGTGAAGGAAGCATTCCTCTCCATTGTACCAAAAGGAGAGGTGGGCAGAAGTTCTCATCAGGAAAAATTTCAGCCTAGACCTTCTAATGTGCCTTTCTGTCTTACTGTCACTCCAGAACCAGTATATTTACCATCTGGGATTTTTTAGGACCTCACCAAAGCAAGTTGTCTTTTTAAGATGAAGACGTACAAAAAGCTAGAAATTGTTAAGCGTTGGGAGAATTTTGGGGAATTTTCGAAGCCTACCTTGTGTCCCTATTCCATGAACAGTTATAACAGTTTCCAAAGTTAATCTGTGTTGGCTATCGTGAGCATTACTCCCATTTCTTTTTTATACAGAGCACTATCAAAAAATGTTGAGGCATTTAAAGTGATCTTTCCCCTATTGATAGGAACACTAGAGATCTTTGAAATTGTTTCTCAGTGAATGGAGGTTAAAAGGAAGCCTACTCAAAGTTAATTCTTTATTTTGTTTGACATGTATGGGTAGCCGTCTGGGGAGGAAAAAAAAAAAAAAAACAGTGATAAGGGAAGCATGAACTTCCACTGAGACTGATCCTGAAGAAGAGACAATATTTTTCAGCCCCTTGACAGAAAATTCTAGAAAGACTGGATTTCAGGGATTTAAGGCTTTAGGCACTAAGATACATAACAATTTTATGTTGATGGTTTCTATATATATATATTTAAATAACGAATAACCAAAAGGATATAACACCTGATATAAACATTGGATTTATAATCACTTAAGACTATGTTTAGATTTATTATATTGCTCTGGATGTTAAAGACTTGTTTCTGTACTATGTGATGTATGTATGTGTTATATATGTTAGACTTAAACTACTACTTGTCTTACCATTTGAAGGGAGCCCCTTCCTCAACTGAGATATTTCCTTCTTTCTCCTAGCAAAGTGTAGATTTGATTACCTGTTTTCTTGGGTAGCCAGTGATTCACTGCATTTAGAAGTTTTAATACCAGGTTAAGATAATTTGAAATAAAATATCGCTCAAAACAATTACTTTTCTATCTGGGCAGATGGTGCTTTCCAAAGATATCTCTAAATCTACATTCTCTTCTATAATGTGACTTTGAGACTCCCCATCAAGAGGTAGAGTTTATTTCTGAGTGGCCTTGAATTTGAGTAAGCCCTGTAACTGCTTTGATCAATGGAATACAGTGAAAGTAATACTATTTTAGTTCCTGGTATAGCTCTTAAATGGGTTTGATTTATTATCTTCCTTGGATATTAAGAACATGAGTCTGTTCTTTGCTCACTTTTGATACTCTCCCTCTGGGAATCATCATGCTAAGAGAAGCCCAAGTTAAAGTCACTTGGAAAAGCCTTGGATTGGTGCTCCAGTTCACAACTCCAGCTGACCTCCCAGTAAACAACTAGTGTTGACTGCTAGCCATTTGAGTGGGCCACCTTGGAAGACCAGTCCAATTGAACCTTTAGAACACTGCAGCTTCAGGTGACCTCTAACTACAACTGATTGAGATATCCCAAAGAAGAACCACCCAGCTGAGCTGAGTCAATTTACAGAGCTATGAGACAAAGTAATAAATTGTTTTAAGTCACTGAGTTTTGGGGTGGTTCTTTATACAGCAATGGACAACTGAAACACTATCCATTCATCTATTTATTTCCCTGGATGAAGCTATGAAAAACTTTACTTCTTTGAAATTATGGGTAGATATTATATAAATGAATTATACTTGATAGACAAAAACCATATTATCTTATTATAAAACATTTAATTTCAAAGTTGAGGCTTGAGGGCTGACCAAAATAAACCTTTCTTCAACTTTGAATTTCCAGTGTTGGACAGATTATTTTGCATTTAGTAAGTATTCAATAAAGATTTGTTAAGTGAATATCTCTTCTCTTCCATACAATACTCACTCCAATTTTTCTTCTCATTGAAATTCCTCTTTAATTGCAGTGAGTAATTTTATGAATTGAATTTGTAATTCTGTCCCGTGATTGCCAAAGAATGTGATTTTGATGCATAGACAAGTTTCGGCACATCTTTATGAAGTGACTACTAATGTTGAAACTTATATAAAGCTTTAGCAGCATTATGTATATATATATGTGTGTGTGTCTCTGTGTGTGTTTACATAGATGTTTACACACAAAACAGGCTAAATGGCCTTTAGTTTTTCACTCACTGATTCAAACAAGGATGATGAAGTTCACTTTTTGAATATGCAAAGTGTTTGATAAGTAAAATTATAGAAGAACTATTTCCCTTCTTATGGCAATATTTTCAAATATTTTAGATGACATGTTGGCAAAAAATTAAAACAGTAATTTGTAGCACTTACCTATTAATAAAAGAAAGCCTGTTTAATGGTACTATTTATCCAGACTTTGTTAGCATTTTCTCTCAGGTAGACCCTATAATTCAATGTAAACTATATAGCAACAGTAACACATTATTGGGCTGGAGCATGGTTTCACGTGGCCCAGCATGGGCTTTAGAGTGCCGAGGAGTCTGGATTCTAATGTAAACTTTATCACTACTGAATGGTGATCACAGTCTTATTACCCAGCCTCTCTGCTTAGTTTCTTCATCTATCTCATGGAGTTTACAAGGTGCCAGCGTTATGTCTGACATAGTAGGTGCTCAACAAATATTAGATTCCTTTCCTTCTCCTCTGTTGGATGCAGGATCAGTCTACTTCTAGAGTCAACTCCCTCCTTTTCACAGTCTCCATGTCAATATCCTTTATAGGCAAGTGTTGAAAAATGGTTATCATAGGCTTGAAGCCTTCCTGATTATAAATAATCACATCTGTCAGTTTATTCTTGACTCCTCCATTTTTTGTTTCTTCTAGTTTCAGTCCTAGTTCTACCTTCAAACCCAAACCAAACCCACTGCCACTGAGTTGATTCCAACTCATAGAGACCCCCTATAGGACAGAGTAGAACTGCCCATAGGGTCCCCAAGGCTGTAAATCTATACAGAAGCAGACTGCCACATCTTTCTCCCCCAGAGTGGCTGGTGGGTTCAAACCATCAACATTTTTGGTTAGTAATGGAGCACTTTAACCACTGCACAAACAGGGGTTCACTCTACCTTGAAACATACTAAATAAATTCTTTTTCCTCCTTTCCTACCTTCCTTCCTTTCTTTCCTTCCTTCCTTCCTTTCCCTCCCTCCCTTCCTTCCTCCCTCCCTCCCTCCCTCCTTTCCTCCCTTCCTTCTTTTCCTCCCTCTCTCCCTCCTTTCTTCTTCCTGCCTGCCCATCTTCTTTCCACAAATGCTCTATTTATACAAAATAGGCAATATTGTTTTCTCTGCGGAAAAACAGTAAATGGCAAAAAGTCCCTGCCTTTATGGAGATTACATCCTACCTGGGATATAAGGCAGATAATAAACATACAAACAATAAATGTAAAAACAAGCAATGCAGTATATTGTAAGGTGGTGAAGAAATTAATAAAGTAGGGATTACGGGTCCAGTGGGAAGGAGTGCTTTACATATGTAACAGTGAGCCCCATATCTCAACAAATGCAGTTATATTAGTAGTAATAGTGCAACTTTCAAAGACTTTTGACCCATCTGCTCATAGTTTAGCCTCCTACAGATTCCAGTTAGGTACCCGAGAGTCCTCAAGGGATGTCATACTCAGGCTTGTGGAAAAATCTTGTGAACTGAATGTGACCTCTGCCAGCACTGCTTCCTCTGAGTGAGCCTCTGTTCCCATCTCCTCTGCTGGGCAGGGCCAGGCTTCTGCTTTTCCCGAGGGCCTTAGATGTCATTTTTCCCTGATGCTGCTGCCAAGCACTGCTAGGCACCACTGGTTTGCTTTCTCCTGCTAAGCTACACCATTGGTGCCCTAGAGACCCGAAGTAACCAAACTACCTGGAAGCCTGTGGTGAAGTGAAGGAAAGGCTCACTCACCCTTTTTTGTGTTGTGTTCTCTTATCTGGCCTAATCTAGGTCAAAGAGGTTCTCCCCCAGGAGTCTGGAATCTCTGTGGTTGGACAGAAACATACCTTTATGAAGTGACCATGTATCACAAGTGCACTGGTGAGGTAGAGAAATCACCCTGCAGAGCAAGCGAGAAGAAAGTGCTTGTAGAGTCAAAAGCAGAGATGAGACCCTAACAGTTTTCCTGGCTCCAATCATGCCCCGGGTTCCATAAGATAATTCTATAACCTTCCAATAAGTCCCTCCTTTCCCCCTTTGTGCTTGAGGAAGTTTAAGTTGGACTTTATTAATGAAACCAGAGTCTTGATCAAGTATTACCCCATTCAAATGCCTGAGGAAAGTATGCCCTCAAGTTGGTTCTGACTTATAGTGACACTATGTTCAACAGAACGAAACACTGCCTGGTCCTGAGACATCCTCACAACCATTGTTATGCTTGAGCCCATTGTTACAGCCACTGTGTCAAGCCATCTCATTGAGGGTCTTCCTCTTTTTCACTGATCCTCTACTTAACTAAGCATGAAGTCCTTCTCAGGAACTGGTCCTGGTAACATGTACAAAGTATGTGAGATGTAGTCTCACCATCTTGCTTCTAAGGAACTTTCTGGCTGTACTTCTTCCAAGAAAGATTTGTTTGTTCTTTTGGCAGTTCTTTTGGTATATTCAGTATTTTTCGCCAACATCATAATTCAAAAGTGTCAATTCTTCTTCGGTCTTCCTTATTCATTGTCCAGGTTTGCATGCATATGAAGTTACTGAAAACACCATGGCTTGGGTCAGGCACACTTTAGTTTTCAAGATGACATCTTTGCTTTTTAATGCTTTAAAAAGGTCTTTCACAGCAGATTTGCCCAAGGCACCGCATTGTTTGATTTCTTGACTGCTGCTTCCATGGGTGTTGATTGTGGATCCAAGTAAAATGAAATTCTTTACAACTTCAATCTTTTTTCCATTTTTTGTAATATTGCTTATTGATCCAGTTGTCAAGATTTTTGTTTTCTTTATGTGGAGTCATAATCCATACTGAAGGCTGTGGTCTTTGATCTTCATCAGTAAATGCTTCAAGTCCTCTTCATTTTCAGCAAGGTTGTGTTATCTGTATAACACAGGTTGTTAATGAGTCTTCCTCCAACCTTGATGTCCCCTTCTTCCTCATAGAGTTAATCTTCTCAGATTATTTGCTTAGCATACAGATTGAATAAGTATGGTGAAAGGATACAACTCTGACACACACTTTCCTGACTGTAAACCATACATACCTTGTTCTGTTTGAATGACTTCCTCTTGATCTATGTAGAGGTTCACATGAGTACAATTAAGTGTTCTGGAATTTCAATTTTTGCAATATTATCCATAATTTGTTATGATCCACACAGTTGAATGCCTTTGCATAGTCAATTAAACACTGGTTAAAATCTTTCTGGTATTCTTTGTTTTCAGCCAGGATCCATCTGACGTCAGCTATGATATCCCTGGTTCCACATCCTCTTCTGAATCAGACTTCAATTTCTGGCAGATCCCTGTAGATGTACTGCTGCAGCCACTTTTGAATGATCTTCAGTAATATTTTACTTGCATGTGATATTGTGTGATAATTTCTGCATTCGGTTGCATCACCTTTCTTGAGAATATGCATGAATATGGATCTCTTCCCGTTGGTTGGCCAGGTAGCTGTCTTCCAAATTTCTTGGCATAGATGAGTGAGCACTTCCACTGCTACACGCATTTGTTGAAACATCTCAACTAGTATCCTGTCAATTTCTGGAGCCTTGTTTTTTGCCAATGCCTTCAGTGCAGCTTTGACCTCTTCCTTCAGTACTATCGGTTCCTGGTCATATGCTACCTCCTGAAATGGTTGAACGTTGACCAATTCTTGTTGGTATAGTGACTTTGTGTATTCCTTCCATCTTCTTCTTTTTTTTTTTTAATAATTTTTATTGTGCTCTAAGTGAAAGTTTACAAATCAAGACAGTCTCTCACACAAAAACCCATATACACCTTGCTACACACTCCCACTTACTCCCCCCCTAATGAGACAGACTGCTCTCTCCCTCCACTCTATCTTTTCGTGTCCATTTCACCAGCTTCTAACCCCCTCCACCCTCTCATCTCCCTTCTAGGCCGGAAATGTCAACATAGTCTCAAGAATCCACCTGATTCAAGAAGCTCACTCCTCACCAGCATCCCCTCCAACCCATTGTCCAGTCCAATCCATGTCTGAAGAGTTGGCTTCGGGAATGGTTGCTGTCCTGGGGCAACAGAAGGTCTGGGGGCCATGACCACCGGGGTCCTTCTAGTCTCAGTCAGACCATTAAGTCTGGTCTTATGAGAATTTAGGGTCTGCATCCCAATGGTCTCCTGCTCCCTCAGGGGTTCTCTGTTGTGTTCCCTGTCAGGGCAGTCATCAGTTGTAGCCGGGCACCATCTAGTTCTTCCGGTCTCAGGATGATGTAGTCTGTGGTTCATGTTGCCCCTTCTGTCTCTTGGGCTCGTAATCACCTTGTGTCCTTGATGTTCTTCATTCTCCTTTGATCCAGGTGGGTTGAGACCAATTGATGCATCTTAGATGGCTGCTTGCTAGTGTTTAAGACCCCAGACGCCACTCTTCAAAGTGGGATGCAGAATGTTTTCTTAATAGATTTTATTATGCCAATTGACTTAGATGTCCCCTGAAACCATGGTCCCCAGACCACTGCCATGCTGGCCTTCGAAGCATTCAGTTTATTCAGGAAACTTCTTTGCTTTTGGTTTAGTCCAATTGTGCTGATCTGCCCTGTATTGTGTGCTCTTTCCCTTCACCTAAAGTAGTTCTTAAAAAAAAAAAAAGTAGTTCTTATCCACTATCTAATTAGTGAATGCCCCTTTCCCACCCTCCCCCGTCTTGTAACCACAAATGAATGTTTTCTTCTCAGTTTAAACTATTTCTCAAGTTCTTATAACAGTGGTCTTATACAATATTTGTCCTTTTGCAACTGACTAATTTCACTCAGCATAATGCCTTCCAGATTCCTCCATGTTATGAAATGTTTCACAGATTCATCACTTTTCTTTACTGATGAGTAGTATTCCATTGTGTGAATATACCTTAATTTATTTATCTATTCATCCGTTGATGGGCACCTTGGTTGCTTCCATCTTTTTGCTATTGTAAACAGTGCTGCAATGAACATGGGTGTGCATATATCTGTTTATGTAAAGGCTCTTATTTCTCTAGGATATATTCCAAGTAGTGGGATTGCTGGATCGTATTGTAGTTCTTTTTCTAGCTTTTGAGGGAAGTGCCGAATCGATTTCCAAAATGGTTGTACCATTTTATATTCCCACCAGCAGTGTATAAGTGTTCCAATCTCTCCACAGCCTCTCCAACATTTATTATTTTGTGTTTTTTGGATTAATGCCAGCCTTGTTGGAGTGAGATGAAATCTCATTTTAGTTTTGATTTGCATTTCTCTAATGGCTAATGATCGTGAACATTTCCTCATATATCTGTTAGCCACCTGAATGTCTTCTTTAGTGGAGTGTCTGTTCATATCTTTTGCCCAATTTTAATTGGGTTCTTTTTGCAGTTGAGTTTTTGCAGTATCATGTAGATTTTAGAGATCAGACGCTAATAGGAAATGTTATAGCTAAAAACTTTTTCCCAGTCTGTAGGTAGTCTTTTTACTGTTTTGGTGAAGTCTTTGGATGAGCATAGGTGTTTGATTTTTAGGAGCTCCCAGTTATCTAGGTTTTCTTCTACATTCTTTATAATGTTTTGTATACTGTTTATGCCATGTAGTAGAGCTCCTAACGTTGTCCCTATTTTTTCATCCATGGTCTTTATTGTTTTAGATTTTATATTTAGGTCTTTGATCCATTTTGAGTTAGTTTTTGTGCATGGTGTGAGGTACGGGTCTTGTTTCTTTTTTTGGCAGATGGATATCCAGTTATGCCAGCACCATTTGTTAAAAAGACTGTCTTTTCCCCGTTTAACTGTTTTGGGGCCTTTGTCAAATATCAGCTCCTCGTATGTGGATAGATTTATGTCTTGATTCTCAATTCTGTTCCATTGGTCCATGTATCTGTTCTTGTACCAGTACCAGGCTGTTTTGACTACAGTGGTGGTATAATAGGTTCTGAAATCAGGTAAAGTAAGGCTTCCCACTTTGTTTTTCTTTTTCAGTAATGCCTTATTTATCTGGGAACTCTTCCTCTTCCATAGGAAATTGGTGATTTGTTTCTCCATCTTATAAAAGAATGTCCTTGGGATTTGGATCTGAATTGCATTAAATGTATAGATCGCTTTTCGTAGAATAGACATTTTTATAATGTTAAGTCTTCCTATCCACGAGCAAGGTATGTTCTTCCACTTACGTAAATCTCTTTTGGTTTCTTGCAGAAGTATACTATAGTTTTCTTTGTATAAGTCTTTTATCTCTGGTAAGATTCATTCCTAAGTATTTTATCTTCTTGGGGGCTACTGTAAATGGCATTGATTTGGAGATTTCCTCTTCAATGTTCTTTTTTTTGGTGTAGAGGAATCCAAGTGATTTTTGTATGTTTATCTCATATCCCGATACTCTACTGAACTCTTCTATTAGTTTCAGTAGTTTTCTGGAGGATTCCTTAGGGTTTTCTGTGTATAAGATCATGTCATCTGCAAATAGAGATACTTTGACTTCTTCCTTGCCAATCTGAATGCCCTTTATTTCTTTATCTAGCCTAATTGCTCTGGCTAGGACTTCCAGCACAATGTTGAATAAGAGTGGTAATAAAGGGCATCCTTGCCTGGTTCCCAATCTCAGTGGGAATGTTTTCAGGCTCTCTCCATTTAGGGTGATGTTGGCTGTTGGCTTTGTATAAATGCCCTTTATTATGTTGAGGAATTTTCCTTCCATCCCTATTTTGCTGAGAGTTTTTATTATGAATGAGTGTTGAACTTTGTCAAATGTCTTTTCTGCATCAATTGATAAAATCATGTGATTCTTGTCTTTTATTTATGTGGTGGATTACATTAATTGTTTTTCTAATGTTGAACCATCCCTGCATACCTGGTATGAATCCCATTTGGTCATGCTGAATTATTTTTTTGATATGTTGTTGAATTCTTTTGGCTAGAATCTTGTTGAGGATTTTTGCATCTACATTCATGAGGGATATAGGTCTGTAATTTTCATTTCTTGTGGTGTCTTTACCTGGTTTTGGTAACAGGGATATGGTGGCTTCATAGAATGAGTCTGATAGTATTCTGTCCTTTTCTATGCTCTGAAATACCTTTAGTAGTAGTGGTGTTAACTCTGCTCTGAAAGTTTGGTAGAACTCTGCAGTAAAACCGTCCGGGCCAGGGCTTTTTTTTGCTGGGAGTTTTTTGATTACTTTTTCAATCTCTTCTCTTGTTATGGGTCTAGTTAGTTGTTCTACCTCTGTTTGTATTAGTTTAGGTAGGTAGTGTGTTTCTAGGAATTTATCCATTTCTTCTAGGTTTTCAAATTTGTTTGAGTATAATTTTTCATAGTAATCTGATATGATTCTTTTAATTTCAGTTGGGTGTATTGTAATATTTCCCATCTCATTTCTTATTCAGGTTATTTGCTTCCTCTCCTGTTTTTCTTTTGTCAATTTGGCCAGTGGTTTATCAATTTTGTTGGTTTTTTCAAAAAATCAGCTTTTGGTCTTGTGAATTCTTTCAATTGTTTTTCTGTTTTCCATTTCATTTAGTTCAGCTCCAATTTTTATTATTTGTTTTCTTCTGGTGCCTGTGGGTTTCTTTTGTTGCTCTCTTTCTATTTGTTCAAGTTGTAGGGATAATTCTTTTATTTTGGCCCTTTCTTCTTTTTGGATGGTGTGCATTTATTGATATAAATTGGCCTCTGAGCACCCGCTTTTGCTGTGTCCCAAAGGTTCTGATAGGAATTGTTTTCATTCTCATTGGATTCTCTGAATTTCTTTAATCCATTCTTAACATCTTCTATAATCCAGTCTTTTCTGAGCAGGGTATTGTTCAGTTTCCAAGTGTTTGATTTCTTTTCCCTGCTTTTCCTGTTATTGACTTGCACTTTTATGGCCTTGTGGTCAGAGAAGATGCTTTGTAATATTTCAATGTTTTGGATTCTGCTAAGGTTTGCTTTATGACTTAAAATGTGGTCTATTCTAGAGAATGTTCCATGTGCACTAGAAAAGAAAGTATACTTGGTTGCTGTTGGGTGGAGTGTTCTGTACATGTCTACGTGGTCAAGTTGATCGATTGTGGCATTTAGATCTTCTGTGTCTTTATTGAGCTTCTTTCTGGATGTCCTGCCCTTCACCAAAAGTGGTGGGTTAAAGTCTCCTATTATTGTGGGGCTATCCCACTTTTCAATGCTGATAGTTTGTTTTATGTATCTTGCAGCCCTGTCACTGGGTGCATAAATATTTAATATGGTTATATCTTCTTGATGTATTGTCCCTTTAATCATTATATAGTGTCCTTACTTATCCTTTCTGATAATTTAACTTTAATGTCTATTTTGTCAGAAATTCATATTGCCACTTCTGCTCTTTTTTGATTGTTGTTTGCTTGATATATTTTTTTCCATCCTTTGAGTTTTAGTTTGTTTGCGTCTTTAAGTCTAAGGTGTGTCTCTTGTAGGCAGCATATAGACAGATCTTGCTTTTTAACCCATTCTGCCACTCCCCGTCTCTTTATTGGTGCCTTTAGTCTATTGACATTCAGGATAATTATGGATAGATATGAATTTAGTGCTATCATTTTGATGTCTTTTTTTGTGTGTTGACAGTTTCTTTTTTCCACTCGATTTTGTGTGCTGAGTAGATTTTCTTTATATATTTTCCTTTCCTCATATTTGTTGTTGTTGATTTTGTTTCTGCTGAGGCTGTATTTTTCCCTTGTATTTTATTTTGATGAGCAGGATAGTTAGTCTCCTTTGTGATTACTTTATTATTTACCCCTATGTTTCTAAATTTAAAACTAACTTTTGTTTCTTTGTATCGCTGTATCCTCCTCTCTGTATGGAAGGTGTATGATTACATTTCTTAGTCCCTCTTTATTATTTTAATGTTGTCTACTTTCATATAATAACATCGCCAGTACCCTGTTTTGGGCTTTTTTTTTTTTTAATAATCTTGCTTTGTTTTTTTTTGGATTTCCCTGTCTGGGTTGACTTCTGGTGGCTCTGCCCAGTGTTCTAGTCTTGGGTTGATAACTGATATTATTGATTTTCTAAGCAAAGAACTCCCTTTAGCATTTCTTGTAGTTTTGCTTTGGTTTTTATGAATTCCCTCAACTTGTGTTTATCTGGAAATGTCTTAATTTCACCTTCATATTTAAGAGAGAGTTTTGATGGATATATGATTCTTGGAAGGCAATTTTTTTTCCTTCAATTTTTTAAATATGTCATCCCATTGTCTTCTTGCCTGCATGGTTTCTGCCTAGCAGTCCAAGATTATTCTTATTGGCTTTCCTTTGTAGGTGACTTTTTGTTTATCCCTCACTGCTCTTATAATTCTCTCTTTATCTTTGGTTTTGGCAAGCTTGATTATAATATGTCTTGGTGACTTTCTTTTAAGTTTTCCCTTATGTGGAGTTCCACGAGCATCTTGGATAGGTATTTTCTCATCTTTCACAATATCAGGCAACTTTTCTGCCAACAAATCTTCAACAATTTTCTGTTATCCCTCCCTGTTCTGGTACTCCAATCACTCGTAGGTTATTTCTCTTGATAGAGTCCCACATGATTCTTAAGGTTTCTTCATTTTTTAAAATTCTTTTATCTGATTTTTCTTCAAATATACTAGTGCGAAGTGATTTATCTTCAAGTTCAGAAATTCTAGCTTCTACTTGCTCAATTCTGCTCCTCTGACTTTCTATTATCTAATTCTGTAATTTTACTGTTACTCTTTTGAATTTGATTGCTGTCTGTCTATGGATTTTTCTAGCTTATTAAACTTTTCCTTATGTTCCTGAAAAATCTTTCTAATTTATTCAGTTGTTTTATCTGTGTGTTCCTTGGCTTGTTCTGCATATTGCCTCATTTCCTTCCTGATGTCTTAAAGGGTTCTGTATATTAAACTTTTGTATTTTGCATCTGGTAATTCCAGGAATGCACTTTCATCTAGAAGATCCCTGGATTCTTTGTTTTGAGAGCCTGTTGAGGTGATCATGGTCTGTTTCTTAATGTGACTTGACATTGATTGTTGTCTCTGATCCATCTATAATTTATTATATTAGTTTATGCTTGCTTACTCTGTCGTAGCTGCTTGCTTTGCTTTGTTTTGGTATACCCCTATGGGTTGCTTGAGTGAGCTAACTTGATTATTTTTGCTTTTGGAGCTCTGGTGTCCTGTCCCCAGCTGGCTAGAGGTGTCATCAGGTATATTAGTCTAGGAGTCCATTCAGTTTTCTCATATGAATTCAGCTCAGGTTTCCAGGTAGCTGATATCAAGTGTGTGGTAAAGGCTCTGTCCTACAGTCTTAGAGGGGCAGGGGTGATTTGTGTATATACCGGTATCTGATCGCAGCAGAAGGTCACGCTCTGAACAAGGCAGGGGGCTGAGAACCGACCACCAAATGTCTCTGTTCCCTAGAACATGTTGGTGGATGGGTTCTGCAGAGGGACCATGGGCACCCAAAGTTTTTGGTTGTAAGGACTAGGAGGTACCAGTTATCTTTTGACCTCTGTCGCAGGTGGCTGGGTGACCTGAGTGGATCTACCAGTCCTTAGGTCCCTGATGTGGGTAGGTGAGGACCTTGTTTAGTAGGCAAAGCAATGTCAAACGTCAAATACCCACCTCTCCACCACACAGCTTAAATGGTTGGAGTTTGCCAACAAGGGCCTATTCTCCAGAAATAGGCCCACACAGGTCCATGCAGAAAGGAAAGGTGCTGAAGGTCCACGGACGGTTTATGCCTGGACAGGAGCCACTTCTGTCCTGAGCTCCCCTGATTAATGGAGCTAGCAATTTATCTTTACCACCCAGTTGCAAATTTTTTCCTTCCCCAAGGCTGGGGGGGATGGCTCTAGGTGCTCACCAGGGTCTGTCTCGTGCCCAGGGATTCAGCCGCTGAAGCCAGCTTGGGGGTGGGGGGAAGCCCAGTAAAATATATGCAAGTATTTAGCTTTTGCCAAGAGCACTGTTCTCCTCAGGTTCCGGAGGTGTGAGTAGGCTGTGCGGCTGACTGCTTCTTCCTGAGGAAACTGCGGCTGAATGCTAGTACCAGCCCGCAGCTGCTCCGGGAATAGTGCCTGAGGGCTCCCTGGAATTCAGGTCCCATAACTTCTCTCCACTTCTGAATGGCCTCTTCCTCCCCCTGCCCCTCAGTTCGTTGTCTAAGCTTGCCTTTGATGCTCAGGGCTCTCAGTTTGTCACAAATATACTCATTTCACTTGTCTTTTCAGGTCTTTGTTGTAAAGAGGGCTCGACAGAAGCATCTGTCTATTCCGCCATCTTGGCTCTGCCTTCCTTTCATCTTCTTTTGATGTTTCCTGCATCGTTTAATATTTTCCCCATAGAATCCTTCAATATTGCAACTGTAAGGCTTGAATTGTTTCTTCAGTTCTTTCAGCTTGAGAAATGCCAAGTGTGTTCTTCCCTTTTGGATTTCTAACTGCAGGTCTTTGCACATGTCATTATAATACCTTACTTTCTCTTCTCAAGCTGCCCTTTGAAATCTTCTGTTTGGCTGTTTTACTTCATCATTTCTTCCTTTTGTTTAGATACTTGAAGTTCAAGAGCAAGTTTTAGAGTCTCTTCTGACCTCCATTTTGTTCTTTTCTGTCTTTTTAATGGCCTCTTGCTTTTTTCATGTATGATATCCTTGATGTCATTCCACAGCTCATCTGGTCTTTGGTCATTAGTGTTCGATGCTTCAAATCTATTCTTGAGACGGTCTCTAAATTCAGGTGGGATATACTCTAGGTCGTACTTTGGCTCTTGTGGACTTGTTCTAATTTTCTTCAGTTTCAACTTGAACTTGCATATGAGCAATTGATGGTTTGCTCTGCAGTTCGCCCCGGCCTTGTTCTGACTGATGATATTGAGTTTTTCATCGTCTTTCCACAGATGTAGTTGATTTGATTCTTGCATGTTCCATCTGATGAGGTCCATGTGTATAGTTGCCATTTATGTTGGTGAAAAAATGTATTTGCAAAGAAGCCGTTGGTCTTGCAAAATTCTATCATGGGATTTCCAGCATTGTTTCTATTACCAAAGCTATATTTTCCAGCGACCAATCCTTCTTTGTTTCCACCTTTTGCATTCCAATCTGTCAGTTTGTCATACTGTGGGGGTTTGCGTGTTGCTGTGATGCTGGAGGCTGTGACACCAGTATTCAAATACCAGCAGGATCATCATGGTGGACAGGTTTCAGCTGAGCTTCCAGACTAAGACAGACTAGGAAGAAGGATCTGGTGGTCTACTTCTGAAAAGAATTAGCCAGTGAAAACCTTATGAATAGCAGTGGAACATTGTCTAATATAGCGCTGGAAGATGAGTCCCTCTGTTTGGAAGGCAAGCACAAGATGACTAGACAAGAGTTGCCTCCTCAAAGTAGAGTCAAACTTAATGAAATGGTTGAAGTCAAGCTTTCAGGACCTTCATTTGCTGATGTGGCATGACTCAAAATGAGAAGAAACAGCTACAAACAGCCATTAATAATTGGAACATGGGATGTATGAAGTACAAAACTAGGAAAATTGGAAACTGTCAAAAATGAAATGGAACATATAAACATTGATATCCTAGGCATTAGTGAGCTGAAATGGACTAGTATTGGCCGTTATGAATCAAACAATCATATGGTTTACTATTCCAGGAATGACAACTTGAAGAGGAATGGTGTTGCATTAATTGTCAAAAAGAACATTTGAAGGTCTATCCTGAAATACAGCACTGTCAGTGGTAGGATAATATCCATACGCCTACAAGGAAGACCAGTTAATAGGGCTATTATTCAATTTTACACACTAACCAGTAAGGCCAAAGGTGAAGAAATTGAAGTTTTTTACCGACTTATGCAGTCTGAAATTGATAGAACATGCAATCAGGATTCATTGGTAATTATTGAAACATTGAAACAAAGAAGAAAGATTGGTAGCTGGAAAATATGGTCTTGGTGAGGAATGTATAGTAACTTTTAAAAGCAAATATATACAAGGAGGATATTGGATTCCTCCATGTCACTGCTTTCCTCCATAAATATCACAAAGCACTGCCTGCATTTTTGTATCTTTATTCAATTTTTATTAATTATATATAAATTCTCAATCATCCTTCTCTCTGTAGTTCTCCACCCCAATTCTTTTTCTAGTCTCTTTCAACATCTTTTCATTAATTTTTTTCCCGTGTTGCCTTTTTATTGTGTATGCAATTTCTCACAACTTTCCTCCACATTGTCAAGAGATTGTCACTCTTACATTTGAAAAAAAATCTTCATTAGAAAAGAGAAGAACTTTGCTAAAGTGGATGAATCTAAATCTGTCAGCCTCCATGGTAGGTGGCCTCTCCTCTTTCTTTTCTCCTTTTTGTACTCCTAGCAATTCTGAGAACATGACAGTCTGAGCAATTAGAAGGGTTCTATGGACAAGAGTTATGATGTGAGCACTGGAAGCCTAATTTCCAGACCTTCTAAGAGCTCCCAAAGCCATGAAAATGTTTCCTAATGTCCTTTTCCAAAGTTGTACACTCTCTCCACTGGGAGTCCTGTTCACCGAGATGTATGATACATGACCAGTAAGCTCTAGCAATATTTTCACTGGTGACAGCTATTTCTCAGAGTCTTCGTGTTCCCAGGCTACAGTTAGTGCCTGAAGTGCTTTCCGGGCAAATAGCTGCTCACAGGTCAGGGTTATTCTCTTACTAGGGCCCTCGGAGGATTTAAGCTGAGATTTCTGTGGGTGGCTGCAGTGAGGAGGGAAGTCTTAGTCACGCCTCATGCATGGCCATTGCATTTGGTCTTACCCACTCTCTCCGGAGCCATGAGACTTCTTCTCCCTCAAGGATATGTCTAAACTCAGGGATCTGCAAAATGTTGACCCAGCCCTAAATTCTTTAGTGTTCACAGGGGCATAAACCTAAATTCTGGAATGTTCACAGGGGAATAAACCTGAATTCTTGAATGTTCACAGGGGCATAAATGCAAATTTAGTCCCAGGCATAACTCATAGCTCGGCCAGTTTCCAAAGGTGAACACACAACTCTCCATCTCAGGTACACTTTCGAGTAACATACTAGGTCCATACCAGGTGCAAAGAACTTTAGATGCATTAACTCATTTAGCCCTCACCATGAATGTTTGCAATGGGAAGGTCTATTAGGTCCCCATTTTAAAGATGGGAAAACTGAAGCCCAGATATGGCTTGGCATGTCTAAGCCTACACAACTAGTAAATTGGGTAGATTTGAATTCAGAATTGTGTGATTCCATAATTGGTCATCTCAACCATTCTGCTATGCTGCTTCCCCTAGGGTGGAATATATATTTACATACAAACAAAACCCTGATAATGGCCCTGTGGCTCAAAATTTCTATCCAAATGTAATCTGAACACACTCCACATTGTCATTCTGGCTTGTGAGCCCTCCCTGTCCTATTGCCACCCTTTCTCCCAGCTCCCCAGATGCACTTTCACCTCTTTCCTAACCTCCAAATGTCACCCAAATTTCCAAGTTGACAGGTTGCCAAAAATCTTTGTTTTTGTAATGGCCCAAGTTATTTCACAACTCTTTGAATTTCCTTCTCAAGAAGTTACCTAGGGACCAGAAATTCATGAGTTAACTCAGGACTGGAACTTTTTCCCCTGTTCTTAGAGCAAGCCAATCAACAGCTCTACCCATACCACTGTCTTGATGACCCATACCACTGTCTTGATGACCAACAGTGCACTAATGGTATTGCTATTTAACAATTCAAAGAGAAGGCCTCACCAGGAAATAAATTTATTGTCCCCCGCATCCTCCCCCTTCAGTGAACCCCACCTCACTGCTTCCTGTCAGAAGGCTTTGAAAGCCCTTTAGGTTGTCAGGTAGTGGCATTCCCTTGGTAGTGTTACATTATTGATCGAGATAATCCCGTTTAAAAAAAAAAAGTCATTTAAGGCAGGTGCAGTTCTTACTTGGTTAATTCCTGTATGGTTTGGTCTTGTGTACCCCATCTGGTAGCAGAACGCTTCCTTTGTTTTTTCATCTGGAGGTAGAGTTTTCATTGTTGAAATAAAGGGATAATTAAAATGTAACCCACAAAGAGCTCTCAATTAGAAAACACTGCCATTTTGCTTTCTGCCTGCTTGGATTTGATGGACCTACTTTAATATGGACTCCCTGAGTGGTGCAAATGCTTGGCTGTTAACCAAAAGTTTGGCGGTTCAAGTCCACCCAGAGGCGTGGTGATCTACTTCAGAAATATCGGCCATTAAAAACCCTATGGAGCATAGTTCTACTCTGATGCACATGTTGTACGTGGGGTTGCCAAAATCATAGCTGACTCGATGGCTACTGGTTTTTTATTTTAAAATCTTTTAGTTGACAGGACTGGTTTGCTCAACTGGGTGAAGCATGACTCTAATGAGGCCGAGGGTGACCATTCAGCCTCTGCAGGATCAGTGAGTATACTCTCCTGGGCCCTGGATGCTCCAGTCTCCTTGTAGATCTGTGCATTGCCCACAGTGGAGCTAAGACACAAAGACATCACCACTCCAAGCATATACCTCACTGGCAGGCAGCCATGACATCACATTTTGGGTACAAAGGGCAGTATATTATTCTATTATTTAAAGTCTCAAACTCCTTGTTTACTAGAGATACTTGGGGAAGAATAGCAGTAAATTCAAAGGAAAATGCCATCTCAATAATAATGATGCAAGTACTATTTGGCAGACATACAAAGTAGGGCTGAAAACAATGTGGCGAGCTGGGTGGTAAAATAATTAAGAATGGTGAGCTGTTTCCTCTTGAATGCCTTGACTGAATTCTCTGTGTGGAAGGGGGATGCTTCTTGGTTTGCATACAAATAGACATTTCATTACAGGAACAGAGGGAAAAACTTAGTATTTTCTCAGAAAAGACAGCAGCGATCCAAGACTGTGTTTTTGTCAGGTGCTGTTGAGTCGATTTTGACTCATAGTGATCCCACTTGATAGAGTAGGACTGCTCATAGGGTTTTCTAGGCTGCAATCTTCATGGGACCAGATTGCCAGACCTGTCTTCGGAGAAGTCTCTGGGTGGGTTTGAACTGTCAACCTTTCTGTTAGCAGCCAAGCGCTTAACAATTTGTGCCACCAGGATCTAAATTTGTGTTAGTCCGGATGATCCAGGCAACAGAATGCTGACAATGCTGTGGCTACAAATAAAAAATAAAAATAAATGAACAATCTGCAATAGAATTCTTAGGATTTGTTCAAGACACCATTTGCTGTTTAAGAAAACAAAGACCTCCCCTTTAGGTTTCCGAAGTTGCCTAAGTTTCAGTCCCTGGAAAACTGGAGGTCTAGATGTGAATTGAGTATGTGGAGGAAGAATTTTTTACTTTTAAACAGGCTTTATTGTGATACAGATTAAATTGTGTTCATTTAGTACAGACATAGGCACTGGTCAGTGACTGTATCACTGTCATCCTGTTTCGTGTGGTTCAGATGACCCGCCTTTCCTGTTTTGTTTGTTCTGAGCTGCTACACACAAACACTAAGTGCACAGGTTAAGCTTTCTATTCAATAAGCGACTGTGTGTGTTTTCTCCCATCAGTATTTGCCCCATTTAATATTCTACCTAGTAACAGTGCTTTCCTGTGCCTTCAGTTTGGGTTTAATTCTTTTCTAAAAATTTCTACCCTTGGTATGTTTCTTGAACAAAGGCCAACTTGTGATCCCGTGATGTATCTTTTCAGAACACCCAAGAAGTGGGGAATTTACAGAAATTTTCAAGGCCAGAAAACCCTGCCCTTAAGATCCTGCCCACCAGGAGTGATATGCTGCAGTCCACACTGCCTTAAAAAATTCAAAGCACAGGCTGTCTGTCTGCAAGGGACCAAAACTACTGCTAAAGAGGAGCCTTTAAGATACCACTGGACCAGTCTCACAGATATTGGTTTATTTGCAACTGTTTAAAAAACAGAAAGGCGGCGGGGGGAACCGCAGTAGTGGTGTAGTTTAGAAAATAATTGAGTTCCTGGGCAGGTGGAACAACCTGTCAGTAACCATAAGGGATATGGTACTCACCCCCCTCCCCAATTCCCTTTCTTCTGCACCTGTGTTTCTCAGCTATTCCAGCAGGTGCCACTATAATCACAGAACAAACATTCCACAGCATGGTATGTAACTTTATTTTTCTAGCATAATAATTTAAAGTATTTACACACTGCACGCTCACTGTTTTACACAGATACTTATTCATATACCTATGAACCACATCTAAGGGTTTCTTTGGAAAGACTCGACACGCTATATGGGGGCGGGGGGAGGGGAGTTTCAAGCCTAACAAAGAGAAAAGGGAAAAAAATATTTTGAGTCTTTTAAAGACAGCCATGTGAAGCATCTGTGAAAACCAGTGTTTTTCCCAAAGTTCTAAGCTCCCCCGGGAGACCTCTGAGCAGCTCCACCCCATCCATGTGTCAGCATGACCCCTAAACTCTTCTGGCTAAGCATTTTTAAGAACATGTGCAAGCAGCATTTTCTCTAAAATCCTAGAAAAGAAACAGGGAGGAAATAAACCTGACTCTTCTCTAGGGAAACATTTCTTTTTCTGAGAGTTATCTGTGGGGACTGGAAGTGCTATACAAGGACACTGGTGAGAAAGGAAGACAGCAAAACACGATGGTACGAGACCAACGATGCAGTGCTTTCAAGCACCCTTTCCTGCTCAACGATAGGATGAAACAACCCCAATTTTTTGTTTCCCAACTATTAGTTGAGGTGGTTTAGTTTTCCCTGAAAAGCACAAAAACCAAAAAACCAAACCCGTTGTGAGTCGATTCCGCGGACAAAGGTATAGTAATTACATACATTCTAAGCCCAGACACCATACTTATTTCTATTGTTTTTACCTCATTTTTAAACTAGTTGCACAAAAATAGTAGTTAGAAGTATCCTCCTAGAGTTTTCTTCCATTGTTTACTCAATTACAAAACAAGTACTAGCAAACTACTGCTTCAGGACCTGGCACGTAGCTGCAAAGGTGAACTAAAGCAGCCACAGTTCAGAGTTGATGGTGGGGGGCCCCTAACCCACCTTCTAAGAAAGGGTAACAAGTTTAGGTTCCAACTCTCTGGAGTAGAATTTTTTTCTGAGAGTAAGAAGCAGGATGCCTTCACCATTTTCCCAGACTGGCTGAGATTATTCTCTCATACACCAGGAGCAGCTAGAGAGGTTTGTCACCTTAACCCACAATTCCATCCTGAGGCTAGTTCACTAAGAGACAGAACTTCACAAAACGGCATCCTCTTTTCTGCCAGTTGAGGTCTCTGGCAGTGCCACTCATCAATAGGATATGGCAAGAAGAAATTAGCTGGCCAACTAAAATTAGGCATAACCTTGGCCAAAATTACTATGGTATTCAAAATTCACATCTTCTTTGCTTTTTTATAAACCTGAATTATTAAGGTAAACTACAAATTTTTATTACTTCCTGAAGCCAAACATTTACAATGCCATATAACAATATAAACCTACCTATTCTGGAGTTAACTTTCTCAATTATTGTTCCTTTTTTTGTTGTTTTCCTTTTTCCAAGGGGTGCCTACACTAGGATGGAAGAGGCAAGGAGAGGGAAATCATTTTACTTTACAGGGTTTCACTAAGTTATAGGGGCAACTAAATACTCACTTACAGGTGCTAAGAGGGAGAGTACCTGATTAAAAAGAGAGACCACCTGGGAAGCAACAACGTTTAGTTAATGAGAATGCTTGATTAACCAGCAATGAGTTGGCCACAGGGTCAGGCCAAGGGAGCTTTTGTCATTACGTGTATTGCATCCCATTAAGTGTCTAGATACATCCAAGACTGTAATGGAGACTATGATGTGGAGGGCAAAGAAGAATGAAAAACTCTGTGATGAGATTTGGGCCCCTATATTAGAGAGAATCTAGCAAACCCTAGTACTTGGATTCCTGAGGTGAGGTTGTAGAGAGCTTACAGGGGTTGGAAACTGTGGGGCAGTGTTTTTGGCCCAGAGAGTCAAGAAAGAAAAGGTTAAGGATGTGGGTTTGTACAAACTGGAGAAAAAAAAAGCCAGGCATGATTATCACTAAATTTATGTTTTGTTTGTGTAATGCAGGATAGTTACAAGAGTGAAAAACTGTAAGTTAAACAGGGGCATGAAATGAGAAACAGTCTGGGAACTTCTGGGGCCTAGCACAATGCCTGGTATTTATACATGAAATTGCCACCATCACTTGACCCCTTTGACCTACAAAAACAGCAGTTTCATATCATTCAAACTAATACATTGTAGGTGCTCAAATAAAACGATCCTGGTCAATTAGAACTGGAATAACACTCCCCCCACCTCCTGAAAAAGTGACAGCTGTTAAACAGAGAGTTACCTAAAGATCAGTGTTTAACAAGAGTCAAGAGTACCTGTAAAGGAGAGGCTGTGGGAGGTTAACCTTCTCTTTCAAACCGAGAAAGGGCAGAACAAGGGGTAAGAACACAGTTCACAAGAAGGAGGCCGCTTCACCAGGAGGCAACAGGTGAAAACTACCCACCATGGCATATCAGTAGCAATGGGGAAGGGCAGGAGGTAACAGCCAAGAACTGCTAAGAACAACGTCACTGGTCATCCTAAAAGGGAATGCTGCGTATGGTGTCTGTGTATATGTATTATACATACTAACCAGATACATACATAAATATTTAATATATAAAAAATAAAGTGCTTTCTAACAGGTCCCTAGGCAGGGACATTATAAAACATTTCACAAAACTGCAAAACAAAATCAATACAATCAAAAAACACTAAAACCAATATGTGAAAACAGCCAAACACAATATGTACAATCTGGTAGGTGTCCCAGGACAAATATCCTGTCATATACATGGTATATACATATATACTCTTATCTTTTACTCAATATATTATGACAATATATATTTTAAAATCTTGTTATAGACAAAAAATAAAAAAACAAAACAAAAAGACAATCCCTACCAAAACACAATAAGGAACAAGCATGTGAGTCCGAGGCTGACAGACAAGTCACTGCCTCCACAGGGAGTCCCGCTGCCGCTGCTCGGGAAAATGTGCCAGCGTTCCTTCCTCGGGTGCAGCGCTGCCACGTCCTCCAAGGCACTGTGGGCTGCGGCGGTGAAGTTGGCATCACCAGTGGTGAGCAGGTCAAAGACACAGGACTGGAAGTAGATGTCCTTCACTGGCATCTTCTCATGGCATTGACTGTTGGCAGTCTCCAGTGTGTAGCCAGGCCAGGTCTGCGCCAAGGCGGTGTGAGGCAGGGTGTGCCCCAGGATGGCAGACACCTGACCATGCCCATCATCGATGCGTTCGCTCAGGGGGCAGCCGTTCACACACAGCTGCAGGTCCTGGCTTTCCTCATAGGACATGGCCAGGTCTTCAGGCATTCGGATGGCAAGGGTCAGGTAGCGACCCAGCTGCCGCACAAACACTGTGGTCCCTATGTAGCGGGCGTGCATCTCCACATAGCGGCCACTCTCCCTCTCCATGATACGCAGGCTCTTGGCATCACCATCCCCACCACTGGTGGTGCCATCGACAAAGGCAGCCGGCAGGTCATCTGTCACAGCTTGGTATACTTTCTGATCTGTACACTCATGGTGGGCTTTGAAGATGATAGTGATCTATGAGAAGGAACACATACAGAGTTTAACAGGATGGGAGGGAAACAGAACAGTACATTGCTCTGTAGCAAGAGTTCTCTTCCGTTTTGGTGCAGGCCCTGGTGATGCAACGGTTAAGAACTCGGCTGCTAACTGAAAGGTTGGTGGTTCGAACCCACCCAGCTGCTCCATAGGAAAAAGACCCAGCAATCTGCTCCTGTAAAGATTACAGACTAGAAAACCCTATGGGGTAGCTCTACTCTGTCACGTGGGGTGGCTATGAGTTGGAATCGACTTGATGGTACAAACAACAACAACTAGGTGGTAGAAGTGGTTAACCCACTCAGCTCACAACCAAAGGGTTGGTGGTTTGAGTACACCCAGAAGTGCCTTGGAAATAAGGCCTGGAAATCTACTTTTGAAAAATCAGCCACTGAAAAATCCTATGGAATTCTATGCTGACACACATGGGGTCACCATGAGTCAGAACTGATGTCCTGGCAACTTTAAAAAGTGTTTGTAATTAAAATTTAGCACAAATCCAAGGAATGTGCGTCAAGAAAAAAAATTACTTTCCTGAGACAGAGAAAAGTGCTGCTATTGGGATATAGGCAATTTTTACTGATAATTTATACCTTGTCTCTATCCAAAAACAGAGCTGTAGTTTAGCTGAGGAAAAAAAAAAAAAAAAAAAAAAAAACCGTTCCTTTCTAAGTTATGCAGAAACTTGAAAAAGCTTAATTAACAATGTAACTTCCAGGATTTTGATTTCTAAAAAGATTCTTCCTTGGTCTATAAAACCCTATCCCAATAATCTGTCACTACAAACTTACTAAATATAAACACTAAGAATAGAAGCAAAGAATTGAGGAGGGGGCACCCCAGCAACAGCTCCCAATCATGTGCCTCAGGAAAGATTTCTCTAAGTCCCTTAATCAAATGTTTCACATCACTGGCTAATCCCTGTGACGAGGAAATCACTTGGCAAATATAGCTCCCAAGCACTGGCAGGAAATAAATACCCTAAACCTGGTTACAGCAAATGTTTTCCCCAAACAGAACCATGGCCCTTTAACTTCTCAGAAATGTGTTCCCAGCCAACTCTCAGTTCTCCAAATTAACAAGCAGACACTTCACAGAGAAAAAACCATCTAATAATACAAAAGCCTCCCTTTGATAAATCCATTTTTGTTCCTGCAGAATCCTTTGATAGCAGCAGTTATCAAAAAAAAAAAAAAAAAAAATCTTCGCACACCTTTGCCTCCAACATACCCAACCTCTCTCTGGTACAGGTGGCAGAAGGCAGGTTAAGTACAAACATTTCTGTGTCACACAAGATGGGAGAATTGCCTAAAGAAAAAAAGACTATATTTTAAGATTTGTGTTGTTTTTAGTAACTAAGGTAATTAAGTTCTTTGTTTCTTCTCAGGGCTTTGAATTGGTTCCTTCTGGTTCGAACTCTGCTAATAAGTCGCATTTACACTCCAGGTATAATGAATTCAAAATCTATAATTTACAAGATCACCAGGTGATTCTTATGTATAATAAATCTTGAGAACCAGGATTCTCAGAATTGGTCCCTAACCGGCAGTATTAGCATCGCCTGGGAACTTGTTAGAAATGCAAATTATCAGCAGGGGGTCAAACCAGAACAAGGTTAAAAGCCTTTTTTTTCCTTCTTGAAAGAAAAAAAAAAAATTATCAGGTGACTTTAGTCAAGGAGGAAGGCAGACAAGCCAAACACTCCACCAACTGCTCTGGATGGAGGAAACCTCCCACCTCCTGCAAGGGAACTAATCAAAACAATAGACCCTTGTTATAACGGCCAGAAAACGAGCCCTCCCCCTCCACCCCCACTCTCTCTACAAGTCACCACCACCACCCTCAAGTTTACGTCTGAAGCTTTTCCCCAACTCGGCCAGCATTCGCTCACAGTATTTAATGCCACATGTTCCCACTGGTGTTACTTGACTGGAATTTTCCAGACATTTCATTTTACTTCAGCCAGTTACGAAGCCAGATCTGAACCAGCTGCACTATAGCAACTGGTGAAATTCGTATCCATTGTTTGCAGCTGCAACTAAGGCCAGACAACGTTCTGTGAAAATGCTGGGGTTTCTTGCTCCTTAATTACCCTAAGCCACAATTTAATTTCACTACCAGCCTTCTCACATTTCAACACCGTCCTAAAAACCCTAAGGAGGTGTACCAAAGATGATCTCAGGAAATTTGTTGTGCATCCAACAATAGGACCTTCCAGAGTGAATGGGGTTTGGACCTGGGTAATAGGACTATAAAATAGATTTATTTGGTGGCTCTAAAGTCAGTTTAAAGGAGCCCTGGTGGCACAGTGTTAAGTGCTCGGCTAACAGAAAGGTTGGCAGTTGGAACCCACCAGTCACTCTGAGGGAGAACGATGCGGCAGTCTGCTTCCATAAAGATGAGAGTCTTGGAAACCCTATGGGCCAGCTCTACTCTGTCCTATAGCATCACTATGGGTTGGAATCCACTTGACGCAGTGAGTTTGGCTTGGGTTTTTTGGTTAAAATCAATCTGACAAGTGCTTTTTTTGAAGCTAGTTAGTACAGAATCATCTTCACCTGAAGTTCTTTCTAGACCCAACTACACCGTGTTTTTACTGCAAAGTGGTCCAGTTCTGTAACTTAGGTGTGTTAGCCACTCTGTTAGTTATCACTTACTAACAAGTTGAACAGTTTAAAAAGTCCTTAAGTTACCCCAACTGTGATTTTCCTAAAAAAATTAGGGGTAAAGATTAATTCAAGTAAATTCTGCACCTGAAAACATTTCAAGTTAACACTAAAAAAAAAAAAAAAACAACAAAAAACAGCCACTATAGATGGCTAAAATAAGTGTTAGCAATAGGCTTCTCACATAATCACTATCCTCACTCTCAACTGTACAGTCACACTCAAGGATTAAACTCTTCTACGACACCTAAGTAATTTGTCTTTCTAGTCTAACAAACCTCAAATTTAAACAAACTTGGCATTACTTGCAAGAGCTAAATACTTTTTCGTTCACATGAGGAAAAATAAAGAGGAATTAGTTCGATTAGGCCAACAAAGCTTAGAGACCCAATTTCAAATACGTTTCCAAAAAGGCAAGCAAGGGTCAATATTAAGATAAGCAGAATAGTTCCACATTGTCTTCCCAAGCCTCTGTTTTTTTCATTAAGCTCACCAATTCCGACTCAGGAACTCAGAAGTCATTTAAACACCTCACACATTACTGCCCTCTGCTATGCCTGTGATAATAGTAACTCCCACACATCTAAAACAAATCAAGCAAAACTAAAAGTTTGATTCCTACTCTAGAATCTACACCAACAAGAGAGTCCAATTAATGTAACAGATTCTTGCCTGTCTGTCCAATTTCCTAGGGGTGATTTTCTGAGACACTGACGCTGATACGTCTCCTGTTTCCCTACTGGCCAAGATTACGCCACACAGAACACATGTATTAGAGTTATCCCTTGAATCAAAATGCTGAGGGAGACGAATTGAGGCCAAAGCACAAGCAGGGGCTTCCTGAGTGTCCCTCTGTAGTTTAAGTGTGTACTGAACAGGCACCTAGATGTCATCCGTGTAAATGCAGAAAACACTAGGCAACAGTTTCACATGACTTAAGTTTTGTAATGCAATTCATTCCTCACAATTACAACACGAGCACGTAAAAAACAAGCACCCAGACACGAAGGGTCAGAAATTCATTTTCGCTTCTTGGAAAAACAAAGTTTATTCATTCCTAATAAAGTAAAAAAAAAAGTAAAAACATTAAAATTTAATTGGAATTTTTGGAAATTCCAAACCAGCTATCAGAGCGTACAACTACAATATTCAGAATTGTATTCAAAAGCTCTCCAACAGATCATTTTAAAGCACCAGCTATGCTGCTGACATTTTCCCCCATGAATGGATCCATATGCTGTAATAACTCAATTTGGCACATTGGTTCTATGCCACACCATTTATTATTGATGGACAGCATTTCTGTGCATTTAAAACATCAATGCCTTTTGTTAAACCTCCCCCACCCAGCCCCTCTCAACCCCGCCTTAGACAACTTCTCCAGTTCTCCTCATTCATTTTTAATGTTTCACTCCCTGTGATCTTTACCACCCACACGGTCTATTAGGAAGAGAGAGGCAGCAGTTACAAATCAGCCTTTCTACAACAAGGACTTAAGGTTTCCATGAAATATCAAAACTAAGAGGCATCTGCTTCTCTTTTCCACCAGGAAAAAATAAAGTACATTAAATGAAAACAAGGCGGGCAACAAAGAGGAAAACCCAGGCACTACCGCACCCAGAGATACAGAGCTCTTCTTCCCAAGGCACGGCAGTCTTGCAAATTGCTAAGCACAGGTTTTAAAAGAGCAGAATTCCCCAAAGGCTGTGCACTTAACTATTTGTGCTTATTGTATTTTGGAAGAAACGTTTACCGGTGTTTAATTGGCCATTTGGCACTACAAGTGCAGGACTTTACTGGAATCCTTAAATCCCAGAACTGGACTTTTAGATCGAGGAACTCAAATCTCTTGGCTTAAGATGGGCCAGGAAACCCAACTGAAACAGCCACAGAAATCTGCTTGGAACGCAGAGAATGTTTACAAAAACCTGGTTAAAATTCTGCTTGCTTGCATCAAGGAAGCTAAAATGAATTTTATTTCCTATAATTACCTAATATGTTTATCAAATGCACTGTGTGCAATTATAAGGTTAAAAAAATAGGAGACTCTAAGAAGAAGAGAACATTCTGTTCCCGGCCCTTTTTACTCTTAAACATGTGTTAAGTGGCACACAGCCTGTACAGTTATTTCTCTAGAGTGAACAAAAGAGACCAACAAGAGAAAATGCTTCAAAGGAAAAAAAAAAAAAAAAAGAATGCTCTATCTTCATACCTAAAAAGCGCCATTTTTACTTCTGCAAATTCTGAGACACCAGAGGGAGCAGAGACCCGTGAAGTCACCTTCCTGCAAGCCTCTTCCCTGGTCCCACCTCTACCTACCTTCCGAGTAACGGGAAGTGTGGTGGGCAGAGGTACTCCATGCAGGCCCCAGGAAGGCAATTCTATCCTTGGGCTATGTAAGACTGGGAAGAACACTGTGTCTTCCTTTTGTGGGGCAGGAAAAAAAAAGCACATTCACCTAGGATAACTTTCTGTCTGAATAGTTTCATGCAAAAAAAAGAGGCTGTTTAAGATGTTGAGTTCGGAGATACTTGATGTCACTGATAATTTTCCTAAAAAATTAGGGGAAAAAAATCTGCTGGGAAGCTATGAGCTCAATAAACTGGAATGTAATTTTACAATCACTATTCAGCCTATATATCAAATATCCACCTACAGGAATGCTGAACTCAAGACCCACAGAGGATGTTTTGTTAAATAATTTCACTGGGCTAGGACAAGGTACTATGACAGCACACGTGTTTAAGAGGGAGGCAGCAGATTAAAAATCTCACTCTAGACTCCTTTTAGGGCCACAATGAGACTGCAAGAATCTGGTATCTTCAAAAAAGATCCAAGTAGATTTCTCTGTCCTTGTGCTGGAGTCCCTGGGTGGCACAAATGCTTAAGTGCCAGACTACTAGCTGAAAGGCTGGCAGTTCGAACCCACCCAGAGGTGCCTTGGAAGACTGAAAGGTCACAAGTCTCGAAAACCTTATGGAATACAATTCTACTCTGAACACAGGGGTTGAGCATGAGCTGGAATCGACTCCACAGCAACTGACACTGCCACCATCTCCATGCCAATTTCCACGGAGCTCTGTACCAGGCGCACTCACAGGATCCTGAAGACATGGAACAGATCAGACTAGTCTCCACTGTTGCCCTGGGAAATACATGCAGGAACAGGGGCTGCCTTGGCTACTGGAGAGGAACTTGGCAGCAGCTGGAGAAAGAAACCAAACCAGAAGGGGAAGGCTGCTAGGGTGGTCCAGGGAACAAACATTAAGCTCAGTGGTTGGAAAGAGCCTTTAAGAGTGAAAAAGGAAGCAGGCCCAGGGGTGACACATAAAAGGGACAGACACAAAAATGCAGACTTCCAAAAAGTAACTTCTATACACTTATAAGGCAGGCTGGAAGCATGAACAGGCGCAGAGACAGGGAACCTGGCAGATTCCTTTTGTAGACCAGAGCAATGCTGTGCTGAGCTTGAGGAGGGGTCTCTGGGCCAGTGTCGCAGCCACTCCCCAGGGAGCTTCTCCACCAGCGTGCCTGTTTGCTGTGCTCAGCCTCTGCATTACGAGGAGGCCAGCAAATGTAGGAACTCACTGTGTTTTCACATGTGAACTGAGGCTCCCGTGGACAGTATTACAGGCCTAGGATGCCACTGTGCTTCAGCCCAGAGGCTAAAAATATTTTGAAAGGCGAGCGCCAGGCCCAGAGGCAGTAACTCTAGGGCAGGAATCTGCCCTAGCAGGTCTTGCCTTCACAGGTATCCCCTCGTAGTGGGGACGGGGGTGGGAGGTGGTGGGGGTGGGGGGGTATGTAGGAAACAGATCTGACTCCACCGGGGACCTTGGACAAATGCTCTGGGCCGAGGTTCAGCACAGCTATTCCCCAAGCCGAAGGGGATTAGGAAATCACAGCCTTTTTGATCATTTTTCAACTTTGGAAGGTGAACAAAAAAGTAAAATGGCTTGAAGGTATTCATAATACACTCACACTCTGTAACCTCCAGGTTCAGTTTCAAGTCCCCAGAGCTTAAAAAAAAAAAGTCTTAAAGAATTCAGGAACAAGGCGGTGAGAAGTGGTGACCATGTATTTCAAGAAGCCAGTTAACTGGAATGCTACACAACAACATCCTTTTGTTGTCATTTCCTTGTGCAGAGAGAGGACATATCAATACCACGTATGCACATGACTTAACATATGTGTACACACACACACATACCCCTTTAAATGGGAAGATTAAATCCTGACCCCCATTTCAGGAGCACATGCAGATGAGAAGTTAGGGCTTAAATGCCGTTGTATCAACTCTACTCACGGTATATACAATATGTTCCAACGCGAAAGCACCCTACCAGAATTAGCTAAACATTCTTTCGGAAACCCTGGTGGCGTAGTGGTTAAGTGCTACAGCTGCTAACCAAAGGGTCGGTAGTTCGAATCCACCAGGTCCTCCTTGGAAACTCTACGGGGCAGTTCTATCCTGTCCTATAGGGTCACTATGAGTCAAAATCGACTTGACGGCACTGGGTTTGTTTTTTTTGTTTTGGTCTTTTGGCTCTGAGTCTTAAAATAACCAGGTAACTGGAGCATAAAAAATGCCTCTCTCCACAGAATCAGTTTCACCTGAAGTTCTTTCTCAACAGCACCGTACTTTTACTTCAAGGTGGTCCAGTTCAATTCTATTAGGTGTGTGTTAGCCATTCTTGTTAGTTATCACTTACTGACAAGTTGAGCACTTTAAAAAAGTCCTTAAATTACCCCACCTACAAGAACACAAAATTCAAAACAGTGGAAGAGCAAGTTCTACTGCAGTCAAAACAAATGAAGACAAAATGGGTAAGAAAGCATTTTTCATTGTTGAACACTGCAGGTAACTCTTCTTACGTGCCACCTTCCACACAGGCAGAAACTGTTTGGTTAGCATTAATTGAAGCCAACAAAAAAAGTACCAACCACCCAATGTTTCCTTGTTGCCCCTTCCCCTCAAAATGTTGACTCAAAGAATATTTAACAAAGGAGAGAGAGACACATTTGGAAATGTGACAGAAAAACAAGTTCTAACTCTCAGCTGGTAATCAGACTTGGCCTCTTGCCTCTGGTTTTAACTATGGAGGAGTGTGGATTTGTTTAAAGCAGCAGGGGCCACAGCACCTTCGTGGTCCTGCCTGTCTTGGGCAGGTGCTGGGTTAGTTTCACTTCTAGATGGGGGTTTTGAAGGCCCCCTACTCCTCCTAAACCACTTCTGGGAGGGAGGGAGTGGCACAGTCAGGGAGACTGAAAATGTGGGGATGTAGGAGCTACTCAGCTACAACCTTTGTACAGTTTTTAGACTTTATCTACTAGCATCTTCTACGTCTCTTCATTCCGGAGAATGGACAGACTCATTGCCGAAATAGTTTAATGCATATGCATGATGTAAAGGTATACCTTGCTTGAAAAACACAGTGTAAAGAATAAGCAAGGTGGGCCTACTAATTTCACAGAATCATTTTTTATGCTTCTACGTACCTCATACAGCTAATAAATTCTCCCTTCCCTTTCTTTGTTTTCTTTTCCCACACTTGGAAATCCTTTTACCTCCAGGCAATTTGCTGAAACTAGATGAAGCAAAGTTGAATAGCTCCTGGGCCTAACACCTTATAATCCAATACAAACAAGAGCTATTGCAGGACAGAAAAACAAAAAATAAGCACACTACCACCTGGAATTATAGCTCATTTCTGCTCTTCTAAAAACTACTCTTTAATGTTTCAATATTGTTTCTACAATAAATAAATTCAGGGAAAATATCTAGCAAATGCTTTTATGAATGTTTTAAAAAAAAAAGACAGAACCTTAAAAATGAATTTAATTAAAACCTGGTGACTCTAATAGTGAAATTCTAGAAAGCTTTTTGATATTAAGTCAAAGACCAACAACCTTTCAAGAGTAGGAGCCAGGGTTGTAGACCCTACTTGGCTGTCTGTGGGTGAGGAAATAAGGACGCACCTTGACTGTGGGATGTGGAAAGGGAGATAGTGCCAGATCCCAGGAGCAAAGACAATGTCATTGTTGGGGATGGTTCTGTATTCCCAAGAAAACATCGTGTGTTCCCTCTGTAACAACATCATGTCCAGGGGTGGTGCTCATATATTCAAAGCACAATCTCATCAGTGGGAAGAAGGGATTCTTCCTCAGTCTATAAAAATAAGAATGATCACCACCATGTAGCTCACATCTTAGGATCTCCACAAAGACACCAAACAAATGGGTTGCAAAAACTTGGCTACAAAAAAAATGTACTAGGCCTGGGGTTAAGAGAGGACAGATTTCTAAATCTTGATCCAGAGATATGCTTAAAATGACAGTTGAAAAGGCCTCTGAAATGCAGGTGTGTGGGGCCCTGATTTTGTAACCGAGACAATGATCCAGAACACTGAGTCACAAGCCTACATGGTCTATATGCTGTTGTGGAACGATACTACATGCTAAGGGGCATCGGAAAGGACGAGTGGACCCAACTCACTCCCTAGGAGCATACAAACAAATGGTGTCTTATCACAAGGGAAAACTTTTAGTTATAGTTTGAGAAAGACATTAAGCAAGGGCAAACCAAATGAAGTCTTTTCTGTATCCCTAGTATCATCAACCAGCGGAAATTTTCAGTAGTTTCTAAGAAAGTAGCTACAGAGTTTGAAATCTGGGGATAATAATACAATTTTTAAACACACACATACACATACACACATAATATACACCTGATGGGCAGGGCCTCTTCCCAGCAAAGCTTACTACTTACCTGCAAGGTTAAGTCCTCCCACTAGCTTTCAAGGACACTGAGTGCTGCTCCCCAAGGGATTGCAGAGCTGGTGGCTGCATGGCTAACAAAGAGGCAGCAGCGAGAACAACATATGAGGCATCGCAGATCGCCCTCTCAGCTGGCCAACGCTCATCAAGTTTCGACAAGCTCAAAGAACATATCCCTTTCCCAAATGCGAACTGCCTTAAAGTAAATCACGTTCTCTCAACTACAGGATGAAGCACAGAAAAGTATGTAGCAGAAGATTGGTAAAAGGGCCTGCTGTCATTCCCAATACCCTCTCCCACTTTTTATTTTGTTTTACTGAAACTGAACCAAAACCAAAAACCCAGTGCCATTGAGTTGATTCCGACTCATAGTGATCCTATAGGACAGAGCAGAACTGCCCCACAGAGTTTCCTAGGAGCGCCTGGCAGATTTGAACTGCCAACTCTTTGGTTAGCAGCCGTAGCACTTAACCACTACGCCACCAGGGTTCACTGAAACTGAAGGATGGGATAAAAAAGCTAGATTGATGAAAAGGAATATGATTACATTAAAATTAAAGGCAAATGAAGCACAGTTATCCAACATACTTTTTAAAAATAAAAAAAAAAAACTGCCATTGTTCAGGTGTGTAATTTAATAATAAATGTACTCCTGAGATTTTTTTAGAAAAGGAACCATTTTAAATGCATTTGAGAAACTGGTGATTTTAATGAATGGTACTAAGGATACATCTGTAAAGTACAGAATCCTTTCATAAAATGTTTAGTCCTAAGTCACCTTCTGCAACCATGGCACACACAGGAATTCTTACTGAGCTCATGCAGAAACACAGATACACAGAATGAATTTAACAGGCACCGAGGCCAGAACGGGGGGTGGAGGGGAGTTAGGAGAGAATGTGGAATAGAAGGTAGAGAAGTCAGGTGCCCCACAAGCAGATGATGTGGTCTACCCCAGTGTGTGAGGCACAGAAGAGCTAGTGACATGTCCTCTCTGGAGCCTGTATAATGTAGGCTATCTCCTCTTCCCAAACAAAAACTGCTTTTTTTCAGTGTAGCTAACCCTGTCACTGTCAGTACCAGGTAGCCTGCCTCCCCCACCCATTTCGCTCTCCCCGAGTGCCTGCATGCCTGTAGCCGCCTCACAAAGCCACAGGTGAGAAAGACGGCCCAGAGCTGATGTGGATCTCAGTGGAGGCGTGTAGGTGTGCCAGAAACCCCTGCAGCCCCTAGGGTGGAGATGAAAAACCGCTCTGGCTTCCTTTTAGTAACACGCCTACCTGGCAAGGTGGCCAACTGGCACAGACTCCTCTGAAGAAGTGGAACATAACAGAATGGCGGAGGGCATAAATAAAAACAAAGTGGCCCTGAGAAAGCATACCTGCGCACACCGCGTCTAACTGGAAAACAAGCTCTACGTTTCCCAGGGATGGCGGGTGGAGTGTGGGGAGAGGAACAGCAGACAAAGGAAGACAAGACAGCATTATCAAATACTGCAGGCCTATCTGCCCTAAACTCACTGCTTGCCATGTGGAAAGAGGCAAAGGCTTAGCTAATAAACTGCCTCTTGAGTAGATATGACTCCACTTTCTTTCATTTTGTTGTTTACATTTCTCCTCCTGCTTTGTCTTTTTGCGATGAGGGAAAGGGGGTGCTTAGGGACAGGTAGAGCTCACAAAGATCAGCTTGCTTGAGAAGCCAGGTATAGGCCAGGTTCCTCGAACTGAGGAGTTATCTTATGGGCCCTACTGAGCAAAGCACCCCAGGTTCAGTGCTTCAGTTCAGTGCTGAAAGCAGTGAAATGAATATGCTTTTAAATAGAATAATTTCAGTATCACTGTGTGTGTGTATATATCATAATATGTATACACACACACAGCCTCTATTACATCAATGGTCAATCTTTACATCTAGGAACACTGAGCACGTGAAAAATGCTTGACCACAGAGATGACACAGTAACTGCAATGGATAGTGCTGGGTTATCCAACAGCTGGTCTATGCATGTGTTTAGCAGTTTGAGTCCACCCAGAGGCACCATGGAAGAAAGTCCTGGCAATCTACTTCTGAAAAAATCAGCCATCAAAAACCCTGTGCAGCACAGTTCTACTCTGACACATGGGGTCAGTCGACTTGACAGCAACTGTAAAGGTATCAGTAAAGCTGGGACACACAATCATTCAAAAGACGTATTTTAAAAAGTATCACAATAGTCACTGATGGAAACATCAGCTTTTTTTAAGGAGCTTATTTTATACTGACTTTTTGCCCAGTATTGTTTTAGTTTTTATTACACCAATTTTTTGTTGCTTAGGATCTTTTAAGGCTTTAATTTGGTTCTGGATAAGTCAAAGGACATGGCATTGCAAGATTTTAGGCTTTGGTTTGGTTTTACCAGCACAGGTCATACAAGCGTTGAGATAGGCTGTCAACAGTAACCTTCCAGATGATTTCTGAGGCTGTGGAGAGAATTACAAAAAGAAGGAAAATAACACCAAGAGGCTGTGAAGCCATAGAGTAATTTGTTGTTGAACAGCATGACAACCAGATGTGGGGAAACACTTTCCAGTAGTGTAACTAAAGACCAAGTGTTCTCATTGTCCACCTGAATTTATGTCGGAGGACAACTTTCCTCCCCTCCTTTTTGGAACAAGTAAAACCTTTGATTCTTACCAAACTGAGGGAGAGGACAAAGTTTCACTTTTTTTTTACTTGCTAAAAATCACAACAGATTCAACCACAACTGAAATGGAATATTAAATACTTCAGTGTAAATTGTTTCATTTTATATAATATTGGAATTTTTAAAGTGGTTATTCCCCAAATATTTCTTTCCATAATCAGTAAGAAGTACAGAATTTTGAAAGGTTGAATAAAAAATAGAAGTGACATGTGACTGACTGGAAGGCATGGAAAATAAAACTTGGCTTGTGAAAAGAACCAATATTTTCCCACGCACACAGTACTTAATCTCAATAGTTCTGTTTGAAGGTTACTCCTCCAAGTCCTCAATTATTTGTACAACTGAGTGATGACTTTCTCCATTCCCAACGGAGCTGTCTTCCTGAATTTCCAGTGCTGTTTTCCCAAAGACTATTCCCAGGTTTTACGTACCCTATGACTTCCTGGCAGTGATGGATTTTTGGCCCGTGTTTTGTCTTATAACTTCACAATTGGCTTATACTTTGTAGCGTAACTTATAAGCAGACATATATTCTGATATACGTATAGGAAAAATTATTCACATATAAAAAACAGAGGAAGAAAAGTGTATTTTGAGATGCAGGATTTAGTAAGGGAGAAGGCAAGCTTAGGCCTTGACTGGGAGTCGGAGTACAACATTCTGGAGTTCCCCTAAGATGTCTGGACCAGTGTAACACTCTTCTTTCTTCAGAGCAACATCTAATCTTAGATTTGTGACACTTCAGGGTGTCTCCAGATATCTCCTGATGTTGTATAATTCTCTCTACAAAATGCCAAGTAAAATAATTTAAATTCACTTAAGAAATATGCCACATGTTTGGAGGCAAGGGAGGGTGTCCTGGATTCCAAAGAAGTCACAGGTATTTAAAAAGCCTGACCCTTGTCAATCACATTTTAGTTTAAACTAACTTATGAATAAACGCAAAACCAAACCCATTGCCGTCCAGTTGGTTCCAACTCATAGTGACCCTACAGGACAAAGTAAAACTTCCCCATAGGGTTTCCAAGGAGTGGCTGGTGGATTTGAACTGCCGATCTTTTGGCTAGCAGCCAAGCTCTTAACCACTGCGCGATCAGGGCTCCATAACTTATGAATAGATATAATAAAGGAAATTAAGCAAGATGAAACGGTCGGTGTGATTTTGTCGTTGAGCGTGATGAGGAAGGAGCTGGTTACCTGGGCCACGGTTTTTGTAGGAAACCTTTCACGACTTCTTTATTTACTAAGGAAACCCTGGTGGCATAGTGGTTAAGTGCTTCGGCTGCTAACCAAGAGGTCGGGAGTTCAAACCTGCCAGGCGCTCCTTGGAACTCTATGGGGCAGTTCTATTCTGTCCTACAGGGTTGCTATGGGTCGGAATCGACTTGACGGCAACAGGTTGGTGGGCTATTTACTAATGACTGAATTAGAATTGAATGGCAACTGCGAGACCAGTTCAGAGCTTCTTTCCACCTATACGTACACGAAGACACTGGCCTTAGAGATGGCTTAGAGTACTTCTGGACAGTATTTAATTTCTTCAAAACAAACAAACATACAAAAAACATGGACCACAGACACTGACAGCTAGTTGGAGTACGCGTCACTTAATTTTGCCAACTTTTCCCTCAGCTTCTGACTTAAATTGTTAACCTGAGGTCCTGAGATTTTCCTGGGTTATACATCATTGCTTTGCAATATACAATTCTCAACTTCCTCGGTTACCACGAGCTTAGTTAACTAAAATACCATTGTGTGTTTACAATGAGAGGCTGGCTTATAGCCATTACATTTTACTATATAGCTTCTAAATTTCCAATAAAATGCTTCCTGATGGGCCACTGCCTTGGGTTTCACAGCTTTCTTTATTCAGAATGCCCACTTCAGTCAGTCTGATAAATGTGGACATGAATTTCTTCAAGAAAAGTCACACACTCATTTACTCAAAACAAACATCATTGATAAAAAGCCCACATTTTTTTCACTAAACAAGCCTACTTTTTTCCTAGAGAACTCAATTTCATCTTTTACTTTGTATTCTTTATCTTGTTGCCTACTTAAATTTAGACCCACATTTTACAATAAGTCCTAAAGTTTCTTGTAATTTTTTTTTTTAATCCTTCATCAATCCTATTGATTGCTTCTAACAAGACAAAAAAGGTTCCTTTGAAACTAGGTCTTTTGCAACATACCTCAAACATACCTGAAGCATCAAGCATCTGAAAGTTACGAGTGAGAAGGGGTATTAAAAAAAAAAAAAAGTATATCTTGCCTTATTTGTAGCAGTAGCACTGGATCCAGGGACCACGGGCACATTCGTCACTTGAACTGAAAGATAATTATTATCTATGAGTGGCCAGGCCCCTTCCACTTTGCACGTTTGAAAGTGATCCTTGAAAGTTCTAAGGTGAGGATCTCCGAACAAGCCACAGAAAAGGTAACTGGGAGGGTTCTGGTCCCCTCCCCTGTATTCTCTGGCTCCTGCATGGCTGTGATAGTTACAAGGGTCATGGGTCACTTCGGGGTTGGTAGAGGATGTGGGTCCATCCTTGGAACAGTTTCTCTGGCTCATGAGGTCACTGATACCCAGCACAGCAGAATGGTATACAAGGTTGCCACGACAGGCTTTTGAAGTTCGCTGGGTGCAACCCGCATAGGCACGCAGAGCCTTGCAAAACTCAGAGTCAAAGCCGTCAATGGCGGAGTTCAGGTGTGAAGTCAGGGACACAAAGTCTGTGGTGCATTTCTGGATTCGACATTGGGCCGGCTGTTGGCAGTCACCTATGGGAAAGAAGACCGAATATTTTTAAATGCTCCATAACTTCCTGAACTACATGAGAAAATGACATTCTCCTCTGGGAACCGTTTGTTCTATTTCATATTCTCCTATTTTAAGAAGGCCTTCAGAAATAGAGTTGCATTGTGCCTCCATGTCTCTCTCGTATTAAGCCACTGACAAAAAACTGCATGCAGTTAGTTTATTTAAAACTTTATAAAGTGTGGCCATTGTGAATGAACACGAGCCCAGTCCAGTGTTCTTAGGTTAAAATTTTAATGGAATGGTAAATGAAATATTTTATCAAGTTTCCTACCTCTTCACGGATTTTGACAGAGTCCTCTGCTCTAAGGCCAAGCCAAAACCATGATCTTTGTTTTGATTTTGAAAACCGCATTAGATAAATTTGCTTCAGAAAGCATTGTAAAAGCAAGCACTATGCACAAAACCATGAGTAAGGCCTCCACACCTTGGGAAGGGGGAAAATCCCAAATTACGCCATAGTTAGTTAACACTTCTAGTACAGATATAGGGAAAATATCAAGAAAAATCTGGGTAATAAGCCATTCTGCACTTCCTAAGGCATGTTTATTAACAAACTGTATAGAAACTGACAGTCTTCTCGTTTCTATAAGGTATAAACGCTGTCTGAAAAAATAAAGTCATTCATTTGGCTAAACTACGTATTCACTTCTCCCTTAACATCCATCTCCATCACCCTAGGATCTCAGCTCCCAAGCTGTTCACAGGAGAGGTGCACTATACCACAATTATGCTGCAGAGATAGATGCTCCCACTGAACTTTTCTTTCAGAGACAGAACCAGAGAACTAAGACAGAACTCTTAACAGTGATTATAAACTTTACTTTTTCCCTTCAACAAGTCATATAAACTTAATGACTATTTAAAAAATCAATTTCCAAATGATGCTTTGCTGCTAGCTGCCTCTCAAACACATTTTAAGAACAACTTAAAGCACAAAAAACACACAGTAATTGCCAATACTAGGTGAGCTGTGTGCTCCAATCGATTTAATGTTCTGTTCCATAAAGTGAGCACAATGGATTTAATGAAGAGAGAAATATTTTTCTTTATCATTAACCTCAAATTTTATAGAAGTAAACCATCACACGTATTTGCGTTACTTAAAAATTCCTTATAGGTCTTTAAGCTATGGAGGAAGTCTCTTAATCTCTTCGAGTTTTACGTTCCTCATCCAAGAAATGAGGCGGTTGTTCAAAGGTAGTCTTTGTGATTTTTTTTTCCGGTCGATAATATATCTTACAGTTTGTATTCTAGATGAGAAAAAAGAAATCAGTATCAGTAGAATATTACTAAACACACAAGACGTGGTTTAATAATTATTCAAGACGTGGGTGTAACAAGCTTCAGATATTATCAAGACTTAGGGCTTCATTTCATCAAGAGTTAAAACTGACCTTCATACTACCCTAGAAAGACATCTGAATCTTTTCCATAGTAAACCGCTCTAAAATCTGAATGAAATAACTTGTCATCTCTTTCGGGCTTCATTTGGGAGAAAAGGATTGGAGGAGCAGCAACCTCTGAGGATACCTCTGCAACCATTTTTAAATTTCAAAGGCCAAAAAGGGAAAAATACGATAGTCTAGATTTGGTATTCACTTTAGCCTGAGTAAAAGAGATGAAAACATTTTAATATTTTGGAGCTATAGACTTAGAGCAATCATTAAACCCCACTTAAAAAAAAAAAAACCCATAAAAACATTTTCATGTACTTGGCCCATTTCCTCTCTCCTCACTCCAGTATTTTTACTCTTTAAGTATTAAGTTATTAAAACATTTCCATCTATTTTTACTTAAAGAAAACAAAACAAAAAAACCCAAAAGGCATGAAAACCATTTTACAAGTAGGAAAACCAAGGCAGAGGTATGAACGCCTCATCCTGCCTAGATGGTACATTGGTAGTATTCAGCCTGGTATATGGCGCTGTTCCTCTAATCCTGTTTTCCTTCCTCCATAGGTCACACTCACTCCAAATTCCTGAGTCTGACAACAGCACTTGATAAAGACTACACTATTAATTTTTTCTTTTTAAATCAGATTCACAGCAAGCAGAAAGCAAGGAAATAAAAACAGGGGGTCAAGATCACTCAATAACAAACAGCGTTTAGACTACAGATCAATGACAGCACGAGAACTTTCCACTAAACTTGCAGTGTCTATTTTTTCTTTTTATGGTCTATAAAATCTATCCATGCATACATCTACTTATAATTATTTCAAATAGTCATAAAATACCAAAAGTAAGAATAGCAGGAAAATGTAGTCGCAACTGTTCAGAAAGGAAGAGAATCTGAATTCAGTCCCAGCTCCTTTATCATTCCTTTTTTTCTAGCAGGTAGGTGCTGATTCCTTTGAGAAATCTCCTATAAAACAATTCCTGGAGTTCTTTTGTTTTGGGTACAGCTTCTAACAGCCTTTTGGTATAGTGATGACAGGAGGGGGAAGGACAAACTGGAGAGAGAAAGTGTTGTTTGGGTCAGCAGTTTCAGCCCCATTGCAAGCTCCTGTATGACTAATTTGCAGTATACACCCAGAAACATCCAGGCTTCATGAATTTATAATGACAATGCACACTTTGCCTGTTACAGGCAGTAAAGTAAACCTCTTGCCAGAATGCCAAGACAATGCAGAGCAGAAAGAACTACAAAGATGTAGCCAAAAAGGCCATGAAGTTTGTATGAGTAAGCAAGTAACTCCCATACGGGATTTCCAACCAGAAATTGCAGAGATTTGCTTTAAGAGGGGAAAAAAAGGTAAATAAAAGCACTCTTTCCACTTCCCAAGGGTAGGATTCAAAATTTGCAGCTCAGATTTCTCTATTTCATGAATCAGGTCATCTATGATCAATGTGATATTTTCATTGCAGCTAATGAAAGTGCTAAAGGATTTGTGAGTCTACAGCTCTCACTCGTGATTCAAACATAAAAGCTTCACCATTCAAGATGGTGTTTCTCAACACCAGGACCGCACGTGTGAATGTGCAGTACAATCACCAGTTTATAATAGAAGAAATGAGATACGTTAAAGCTGGATAAAGTGAAATGTGGAGCCATATGGGGTGCTGAGGCAAATGATACAGATCCCGGCATAAAACGTATGGTAGTCCATCTGCAAAGAGCACTCAGCTGGGCTCCCTGCTCTGAGGAGACAACCCCTGCATTTCAATAACATCCCCCTTTAAAGAAATCTCTGAAAAAGAGCCCTTTTCTATAACCAGAACAATTGCTCCACTCCAACAAGCTGTCCATAGAAATCACTCAACACAGCAACTTCAGGTTAAATCTAACGGTGAGTTTAGTCGAGGACACACTGAAATACTAAGAAGAGTTTCAAATTCCAAGCTCTTGAACTAAGGCACCTCAGTGTTTTAAATCTTTAAACCAACTTCTTAAGCTTTCACAGGGCAGCAAAGAAATCTTCAAGACCACATTCCAATCCTGTCATAGGAGCCTATGGCAACTACGGAAAACAATATCCAAGTAGCCAAGGGGAAACACTTCTGCCTAACATTTCAATTCCCATTTCACAAAACCTATACTTGGGTACTATAGACATACATTTTTCACACAAAACACGCCGGATACATCTTGATACATCAAGAAACATTCTCTATGTAACTGTAAGCAGACAGCCATTATTTTCTAAGGTTCTAAAACCATGAATTAAAAGCCTTAATCTTTCTAAAACTTGCTATTGCACTTTAAGACTTCAGTCTATATTCCTCCAAGTGACAAGTGTTAAAATGCAGCTGTTACGCCACATGCAAAGTAAAAGAAGTTGTCTCCTCAGATGCCACACATTTTCCCTCTACTTAAAACACCTCCTTGATTTTTAGCACGCCTGGTATGACTTAATAAAATTTACTCCATTTTTAATCATTTATAAATAATCGGGGTTTGGGGGGCATGAAAGTTCAGGACTCTGCAGATCAGAGCGCCGTGACTGCTGTCAAACAAATACAGGGCAAAAACACCTCGAAGAAAAATAAATTTACCTCATGTTCTGGTTGTTGTCTAATTAGAAGATGTTTCCCCTTCAGTTCTGGCATTACAAAAAATTCTCTGTCTACGTAAACTTCTAAAAAGAAGTGGTACACTGCTTTGTCAAGAGCGCCCTAGATTTCAACGGAACGTTTTTAAAAGGAAAATAGGAAGTACCACAGGCTGTAAGGCTCATCTCCAGGCTCCCTTCGCTAAAGAGGTTGCACACTGCTGCTTCCACAAGGAAAGCGCCGACCTCCAGAAAGCAGCAGATCTGTCAACCTCTCCCACATCCCGAAAACACGCGGCTAGCCACAAAGCACGAGTTTTGCCAGAGAGCTTGAAAGAAGAATTAAAAGCAGCTTTTGCAAATACGAAGGAAATCCCTGTTCAAAAGAAGTTTTGGTTATACTTCGAGATTAACCCACAGGTTTTGAAACTCTAGCTAAAATCTCTCCATCTGGTGCGATTCCTTCGCCTCGCCTCCACCCCTTTCTCCCCCAACTCCAGAGAAGCAGCACAAGGCTCCTAGTCTCTCCTCCGAGGAGGCGGCGGCGGCGCCGGAAACCTGATCCGAGCCTGACTTTCAGTAAACACCAATGCAGAGAGCAATAAAGCAACCGGAACGTTTGTCTCGGGCGCGCAGAGCCCAAGCCCCCGCCCATCAGATCTTTGATAAGCGGCTGTTGAAGGGAAGATTTATCAGCGGTAGGTGCCAAAGCCGGGCGGGAGGGAAGGGGCCTCTCTCAGGCGCCCAGGACGCGCCGCCCGCCGGCGGCAGCGAGCTCCGCTAAGGTGCGTGCCAGGGTTCGGCAGGCCTTTCCCGTCCGCCACGCCGTCTTCCGCCGCGGCGATGGCTTCGGGACCGGAGGCTGTTTGGGAACAAAGCTCCCGGACCTGGGCTGGCTCCCCCCCGCACGCCTCGTACCTGCGTGGAGCAGCCCGAGGCTGAGCAGCAGCAGCAGCAGCAGCGCCAGGGGCGGCGGGCAGGGCCGGGGGCGGCGACGCTGCTCAGCCCCGGCGGCAGCGGCGGCGGCGGCGCAGGAAGGTGTTGCTCTCAAGCCCATGCCCGTCCATGCAGGTCTCGTGGGCTCCGACGAGGGCGGCGGCGCGGGCGCCGTGGCAGATCCGCGGCCGTGGCTGCTGCATGGGCCGGGGGGCGCGCCTCGCTTCCTCTTCTTCCTCCTTCAGGCCCGCGTCGGAGACAGACCGCCGCCACCGCCGGAGCGAGCAGCGCGCCGCGGGTGGAGCGAGTTGGCGGCGGCGGCAACCGGGCGCAGCGGCATCGCGGCGGGCGCGGGGAGGGGGACGGGAGAGAAGACACAAAGACCGTGAGCGAGTGCCGAGTGCCGCCCAGAGCACGCGGGCGCCCCGGCCAGCGTGGGCTCGAAGGGCGTGAGCGCGGGCGTGGACCAACGGGAGGCGCACCCCGCTACTGAGAGCAGCCGCCGGCGGCTTCGGTGTCTCTGCGCGGCGCCCCCCGCGGTCAATCAATCTCGGACCCGCACTGCTGCCCCGCCCTGCCCGAGCCCACCAATCCACGCCGTCCCCGCCCCCGGCCTCGCCCCTCCCTCCAGCCCCATTGGCTGTGAGCGCTCGTCGGGCCTAGCCCGCCACTCGCAGGGCCCCAAGTGCCCACCCCTACGCCTCCTCCTGCCTCCCGCCTGCTCCTTGTAATTCGAGTTCCTTGGCCTCCGACTGCGGATCCAGTCTACAGCGCCCGGGCCCTACCCCGTCCTTCTCCCTCCCCTTCTCTCCGTCCGCCCACTTCGCGATTTACTGTTTCTTCGCACCCAATTGAAACAGACGACGGTAACTCTGTACCTCGCCGGCGTTACGAAAAAACCGGCCTTTGACCTCTCCTTGAATTAATGTGGTAGAGTTCAACTTCCCTTCAAGGTTTTCTTTTCTTTTTTTTTTTTGATTACACTCCCTCCGCCCCCTTACTCCGGCTCTAGCTCTTTGGAGGAAATTGGCACTTTCATGGAGCGCCTTGCGGCAGGTCTCCGGCAGCCTATCACTTCTCGGGACCGCGTTCCGAGCCTGATGCGACGTTGTGTAAAACAAGCACCGAGCCGCTTGGGAAATCAGAATGTTACCCGCAGTCCAGGGCAGATCGGATGGGACTGGGAAGGTGTCCGCGAGCTCCTGGTGGAATTCGCTAGTAGCTGAATGAAGCTTTGGTGTTTTTGTTTCTTTGATATTTTCCCTTTTGTAAAGCGGCGGGGAGGGGTCTGGGAGTGGGCAAACTTTAAGGTGTTAGGTTACAGTATAATTAGATTAATGAAGGTGAGATTTTGTGCAGTGAAGAATAATTATACCACGACTTGTTATTCAGTGGCTTTTCTATAAATTTCCACTGTTCTATTGGCAAATTAATTCAAGGGCAGGTCAGTTTTTATTTTTGATATTGGAGGTGTCCAAAAAAATGGGGGGGGGGGAATAAAACACCCAGTTGCCTTCCAGGAAAGCGGCTGCCAAGTGGAGAAACAGTAAAGCAGCTGTGAGATTGATGATAGGGTCCAATTTGGTTGTAAGTAAGTGTGAAGTGGTATCTAATCTCAAGAATGGTCTCAAAACTAGAAGTCACTTCACACTACCCTTGCCTTTGCTGTTCCCCAGACAGCTCAGGGCTGCCATTTTAAATCCACTTACATCCAAATCGCTGTATGCAGCTTTACGGACACTACATTACTCAGAATCTCTAATTAGGAATTCCGTATCAACCACGGACACGTTAATATTGCACATTTTACAATAATCTACAGACCAGGATAATAGAGGGCAATCCTCCGGTCCCACTAGTTCACGCATTAGACACGTGAATTGCTCAAACCACTAGGTCCCCAACAAAGGATGTCTACCTATTTTTACTGTAACTTTTCACTGCTTACTTATTACATACAACGATGACTCAAGTGGTAAACATACCTTTTGGTGTCCAAGATATAATCCAAGCCTTGTGTATACTCATAATATGAATATAATTAATAATAGCTTCAGAGTTGCCTGGAGAAATGACTTTTTTAGAGGAGGCATCATCAGATAGGATTTTGATAATAAAAAAATACTATGGACTAAATACTATTAAAGCTAAATTTTACTTTTTTGCAATTACTACACATAATAAAGTTAATAAAATACTAGTAAACTTTCAAAACTAATCAAATATGAACATTGTTTTTCAAAGCATTTTGCTAACAAGGACTGACAGTAAAATGCGATTTCTTTTTCCTTAACCCAAGTTTTAATTCGACCCTTATGAAAGAATCGTCCCACCTTACTGGCCATACTTCAAAACCTATAATCAGAGTCAAGGATAAATACAGCTTGGTGTGAGTTTTTTGCCTGTGACTTTCCGTGATTTTTTCCCCTTCCTCTCTCCTTACCGTCCCCTCCTCCCCATATCCTGTTCCTTAAGTACACGGGAGCTGTAGATTTTCTTATCAATAGAGGGCGCCCTTGGGTCACTACAAATCCTGGCGTGGTAAAACGGAACTATTCTTAAGAGAAAAAAACTTCATCTCCTCTAAGGTGCTTTATTATTGGTCCTTTGTTGGAAAATTTGACAAGCCCAAGATTTATAAGCCTAACAATTTACTTTTTATTGCTGCATAAGTGTTCAGCCGGCTAGAGGAAAATGCTAATTTTCACAATTAAACCACAAGGTGGTTCCTATTTTCAAGTGTCAAGACATTAGATCAGTTGACCCTTGCGGGGTAAATTCGGACTGTTAGATCAGAACCATCTTGAAAAGGAAGAGGACGGCGAATGGTCGCTTATAGCGCAACCACTCCTTACACTCTTGTGCTGAAGATTAAGGAGGATTTCAGACTCTACAAATAAAAGTCTGGGGAGGGAGCTGGAGCACAATAAAAAAAAAAAATCGATGACTTAAACACACGTTTTACATTTTAATCAGAAAAAAAAAAGTCGTGAGTTATGGCTTTTACAACTCACAAATCCACCCTGTTACTTGCCGTTTGTACTCTCTTCCTTCGTCTTTGTTTTCAGGAAGGAAAGATGAGATCAGAGCAGGACATTTCAGGGAACCCAGGAAAGCATGCCACTGTATGAACATGCAAGTGGATAAAATTAAAACACATGCCAGAATCTTAAATGGATGCTAAACAAGATGTGGTTTCTTTTCCTGAACCTATTCGCGATGTCTTAATTGCACCCCTGTTATTATTATTTTTTTTTAATGTATCTCCATTTCCAGATTACACGAAGGTCTGTCTGCTTAACACATCTCCTGTGTCAGAGGAACCGGGAATCAGACCCAGGGTCTTGGTTAGTGCAACCGATTCTAGAATAAGGGCTCCCTGTCCACGGTGTTCGCAAAGCAGGGGCTGAAACAGCCTGGGGTCGGACAACCCGGCGGCAAGCAGCTCTCGGTTTGTACTTACATCATTCTTAACCCTTCCGCTCCTGCAGGGGTCTCTGCGGGATCGTGGGGCGCAAGACCTGAGTGTGAGAGAACAGAGCCCGGCTTGAGCGCTGTGCCCCCAGAGGGAGAGGGTCCGGAGCGTGCATGGGGCTCATCACCCGCACGTACACAATCGGCCTCCGCGATCCCTGCGGGCTCCGCCGCGGCTCGCACGGCTCAAAGTGGCAGGTGCAAAAAGCATTTGGGAGCCGCTTGCCAGCGCGCGGAGGTAATGCGCTTCCTGTCCATTTATCTCAGGAAACCAGCGCAGCCTTCCCTTCGAAACAAAATTAACCTCTCATTAGCCAGCCACTCACTCCCAAGAAGACCTTAAAAGCTTTACCAGCTCTCTAATGTATTTAGGGTTTTTTTTTTTTAGGCAAATGCAGCCGCAGCAGTGACTGTCATCAGGCCCCCCCCCCGCCCTCCCGAGAAGGGTCCTCTGGGCTCCCCAGGAGCCAACTGGTTACCCCCTCCCCACAAGTTTAGGACACTCTGGCCAACGCGGGATCTCAGTTTGTAGTACTGACACCCTTGAACCAACTTCACGCAGCTCTAGGAGAAGTCGCCAGAACAAGTTCCCACCAATTTCACAGGCGCCCCATCACATGAAAATCTCAACTCTCCTCCCCTCAAGGAACCGGGAAGGGCACCCGGTAGGAGCTTCAATGGCCAGCTGTTCCCCAGGTCCCTTAGGATCGCCAGCCCTGTCCGCAACGGGTGCAGGAAGCGTTGATGGGGGGGCGGGTGGGCATAGGGGCAGCGTAATCTAGGATCTAGCCGGTTCCAGGCGTGGAGAATCAAGAGTGGTCCCAGGTCTGCAAGTGGCGAAAAGGGGCCTTTTGGAGAGACAGGGCTTTCTCGCCCTGGCCCCCCACCGCCCTGAGGCTGGCAGATTTATACCACACAGGTGGATGGAGACCTAAACAAAACAGTCCCGGTCGCTGCCTGCCGGTCGCCCCCCACGTCCCCCGGCCCACCGCAAACTTCAACAAAAATAAACAACTCACCACAGGCATTCCCTTGTCTGCAGCGCGACGCTTGCCAGCTGGGAAAATAAGCCACAAGCCACGCGGCCAGGACGCAGAGGGAGGGCAGCACCGCGCCCGCCCCTCTCCCCCAGGTGGGGGCCGCGGTGCCCGGGGCGAGTGGGGGCTCTGCCTGGAGGCCGCTCTCCCTTGTCCCAGACTCCGGAGCGAGCGCCCTACGACCAGCTGCGCAGTTCCAGCCAGCGCAAGCTCTCCGCCACCTAGGGAAGGGGGCGGGAGGCAAGTCTCTTAATCCCCCCCCTCCCAAACCCGCTTCCTCGAAGCTGCTTTCTCCCCCCTCTTGAGTCAAAGACAGCCAAACAGAGCAGGGACGTCAGGCCCCGGGCCTGGATCCTGCCAGTGCCGTACCGCCCCCTGCCGTTGCCACCCGGAACGTTCCAGTGCGGCTGCCGGGTGTAGCTGCGCCTCAGACCCCCGCCTCGAGGTCCCTGCTCAGCGCTAACCTCTCCCACCACTCCCCACCTGCTCTCATCCTGCACAAAGACGCCTTTCACGCCGCCAGCGCCACCCTCCGTGCGGTCCTCACAGCCCGCCACGCTGCCTTTTCCCAGCCGGAGACCATGCCAGCGGTCGCCTGGGCAGGGAGGTAGGGAGCGTGCTAGCTGTTCTCACCCGGCGGCTAGGAGACAGATGCGCCCCCGCCCTGCATTCCCTTCCCCGGTCTCTAGCTGTCTGTCCACCAGCATCACAAAATACACACCTTCCTCTCTACAAATGATCTTTGGGGTTTTTCCTAGTGTGTATAAATATGGGAGAGGGGGCCGGAACGATCCTCTGGACTTTTGTCCAAGTAAGCAATCCAGCGGTCTTTCCTGCCCATCTAAGGTGCCAATGTGACTCGAGCGTACAGCTTAAGAAGACTTGGGATAAACGTTTGCGAAGAACGAGGGGAGACACTTAAGACCCGGGTTAAGTGTGTTACTAAAAAAACAAACCCACGAGTGTTCGAGGAACGAGTCTCTTCCATCAGAGTTGCAGGCGTGGAGCACGAGAATGAAGCGATTAACTTACTTCCCTAGACTGATCTCCCAAAGTTGAAAATAAGCATCATAGAAATTCAGCGGCAGCTCCTGGTCTGCGCGTTCAATGCCTGGGATAGGCAGGCAGCTTCTCTCCTTTGTCAAGGTAAACACTGAAACATCTTGACTCATGAAGTTCACTTCTTGCCTTAGTGTTGTCTCTCGCCCTCTCCAGGTTTTCCGGGCCCTCTTCTCACCTTGTAGTTTCTCGGTCTAACGCTAGAGGCAGCACAGGGTAGTTTAACAGGGCAGGAGTGAGCACGCAGCGAGGTGGGTCTAATCCTGACTTTCTGCGTCTGGGTCTTGGGCAACTGATTTAACCCCTTTGGACTTTGGGGTCACTATCAAGAACGGGAAACTTTAAAAGCCAACAGGCTGCCTCCTTCCGCTTCTGAAATTCTGTGACAATTGATGCCTCTTCACACCCTTTGCAAGTTCTCCTTTTAAAGTGTTTTCCCATCTTGCTCGATCTTCAAGCGCCAGTCAAATTGAAAAAATACCGGAGATGTTTTCAGCTAGGTTAGGTTAATGTATTATAAACTGAAACATGCTCTTTTTGCTGCTTAGAATTAAAACAAAACAAAACAGAACTCAGCCCCTGGTCCACAGAAACAAGGAATTTTAATGTCCCCACTTGCTTTGCCTTTGAAAAGCCACCCCAACAGTCAGCAGAGTGGAGCTTTGATTTAGAACCTAAAGGCTAGTCTCCTGTGTTTTTCTTTTCCCCTCCACCAACACAAAGACAAGCTGCCGCATAAAATAATGATGAGCAAGAGTTCAAAGTAAGCCCAGAGAGCCAGCCAGAGGATGTTCTCTAACGCAGCCCTAGTGCTCACCATTCCCTGGCTAGGTTGGCTTTGGATAGCACGGAATTAGCCGGCACAAACTGCCAGAATCCCTTCTTTCCCCTCCCCTTTCCATGAATATTGGTCAGTGGGATCCGGATGCTAACAGTCCTTCGTGTAAATGCAGTCACTGAATCAATATATTTAATTTTTCCTTAGTCTCATGATACTTTCCGGGATTTTCGATTCACTACCTACTTTGAGACCTTGAGCCTTAATTCTCTGTCTGGGCACTTGTCTGTTTTCCAGGACAAAAAAGGCTGAAATTTCAAAATGAAGTATTCAGTTTTTAACTATCAATCTATTGCATCTTCAATTTCAACAAAAGAATTTCAGAATTGCTTAGTTTTCATAATAATGCAAACTTTTCAAATTTATCCATTAAAGAGGATTCTTAAGTATCCTTTCATTGGGGAAAAAAAGTTTCTTTAAACAATAGTAGTTAGTGCAAAAAATTGCTGTGAGCTTGTCTAATTTTATTGCTTTTGTTTGCATCAAGTCTCAATACCTCCACTTTCCCATTTATATATGCAAAACATTTATATTTCTAGTTAAGACTTGGATGTTCCATTAATAAAGGGCCATGGTTTTTTTTTTCTCCCCCAAATTGTTTGTATTGTTTAATGCTCCACAACTTTTTCTCTTACCTCATTTTGACCTTTCCTTCTTACACCAACCAGAAGAAACCAAAGAAGGGGATAGATAAGGGATAAGAAGTCATTTTTCAGTAAAATTGATCTAGTATTTCTCTATTAATTAAAAATAAATCATCTGATGATACGATACATCCTGTTCTGAGTTTCGGCTTGAATATGATAAAACTTCAGCTCTTAAAGTGTTTAACTAAAATACATCCAAGCACCTCAGTTCTCAAGTTTACCTTTGCTGTTTCTGAGTTTTTCGTTTTATACATCGGAAGAGTCATCTCGATTCTCAAGAAGCATAGGGTTGCTTTGTCAGTATTTCTCGTACTGCTTTTTTTTGCATGTTTTGTTGAAATTCTGCTCTAAACTAATTTCAGATTAATGCCCGATTTAATTATTTTTTATTACTCATAATATTTGAGAATTATTATTGCTAGTAAATTACGCTATTTTAAATAGCAGTACTAATAATATAATCATAATTAATTATATATAATGAATAATACATTATAAAGTATGAAGTATACTTTATAAAGTAATAGTAGGAGAAAATGCCACTTTCTAAATGTGATGTAATAAAATGTTAAATGTCACTAAAGTTCATCAAGTTCTTTCTTGCTGTAAAGAATCAGTGTTTAAATTGAGAAAAACTGAAAGGATCTAAAAACTTACTTCTATGTTTAAAAGGGTTAAAATTTGCTTTGGTTTTTTGCTCCTGTACACAGATTTAAGACAGCTGTCCTGAATCATCAGCTCCTAAGATGGTTAAAACAGGGAATTCTGGTAAATAGTAAGTTTTAAAAACAAAACCACTGGACTCATAAATAATGGATAGAGAAAATTAAAAAAAAAAAAACAGTGTCTTTTAGAAGGTGGAAAATATTACTCTGTGGTAGTAATACATTCTATCAGCAATACAAGCCTGTTTCCCAAGAGAAATTGTACAGTTCTAAAGTATTTCCATATATGTACACAATAAAATAGATAAATGTACATTAAGTGAATAAAGTCAACATCCATGAAAGTATTTCTGAGACAAAAAGAACATAGAGAATAATTTCCTTGAATTGACAGGAGAAAAGTTGCAATTGTTTATCTGCTTGCTATTGGAAAAGCGTTAACCATGAATCTTTTAACTGTTCAGCATAGTGTAAAACAGTGGAACATGAAACAGCAGGAGCTGGCTTTTTCCCCTTTGTTATTGTTGATTACTATATTTTTATAAAAATGACAAGGGCGCCTTGTGTGTTTTTGCAAACCTCGAAACCCTCCCCGTGTGTGTTATTTTCATAATCATCCTATACCAATATTTTTTTTACATGTTGCTGACTTCAATTTCAATAGATTTAATGTTACCAAGATAAAACTAATCCTGTGGAAACTTCTTTTAAGGTATGTATTTTCCTAAGCCAAGTGCAACCAAGATTAACTGAATGGACTCATGATGGAAATGGTACGCCATGTTGAAACCAAAGTGCACGAATGCACTAAGGCCTGGAAATTAGTAAGTAAAAAATGATCCTAGGCCTAAAACCACAAAAACAAAATGTTATTTTTATTTTAATGCTTTCATAAATCTTAAACTGAAGCATTGATAATCAATGTCTTTAAAATCAACTTTAAAAGTCACCAGAAGACATTGTGTTTTCATCTTAAAAAGGCCATTTTAGTTTATTCATTTGTTATCATCATCAGTGGTTCTTATTCTCATGTCCAGGCCATTCTTTTTCATAAATTTGGAAATCCAGGTGAAACTAGCCTTGAAATCTGGGATTCCTCTTTCATTTGCCAGAAGATTCTCTTTGATCTGAATTTTGACATTAGAGACAGCTTGATTTTGTTCCTTTAGAGAAATAATTCAGTCTTTCAAGTCATTCTCCAACTCAGGCCACATAGCTTTAGGCCCACGACATGCACAGTTTCTCAGATTCATTTTCTCCAGCTCCTTTTTCACCTTTTTCCTTTCTCGAAAGGACAACTCCCCAACCTTGAACTCTTTCGCTGAGGCTCTGTTACTGTTTCTTCTGCCATTGCAATGACTTTCAGTATAAAGTCAGCGGTGTAGGACTTGTGTTTAACTCTTGCCATGATCCTAAAGGGTTCTAAGATTTTGATTTATAAACCGAAAAAATGTGTGCAATATACTAGATAACTAGCTGGTTCTAGAAAAAAAAAAAAAAAGTTCTAGAGAAGAGATCACAAAATTCAAATGTGAGGTGTATGAGAAGCTAGGGTATTTTTATATGCTCGCAAGCATGTGACTAAGGTGACTTATGATCACTGATCAAAGACATTGGCGCTAATAAGACATAATTAGACTATAAATAAGCAGGTCTAATACAGCTTAATGGTTTCACTTAAGATGATCTCATAAGACTTTTGAATTCAACTGCTGAGCCAAGAGGGATTGTATCGAGTTTGCTTTGTTTACCTCTCCAATTAAAAGACGACTGTGATAATTAAGTCAATGCAGATTGAATGGAGATTCCTATTGATAGATACTCAATGCCATTTATGCCAGTGGAGACTTCACTTTGTTTACCTTTCTAATTGATAGTAGGTGATTTATGGATAGGCTCCAGTAGGTTTAAGGTTCATTTAATGACTTGAAAGCTACAGGATGTAATTATCAACTTAAATTAATAGAAACAAAGGCACAGTTTCGATTGTTTATTTTCCAATTACCAAGGCACTACCAAACTTGACCCATGACTTCTTGGCCATGCCTTATACCTTTTTTATACAAATATGATCAAAAGTAAGATTTTCAGACCTTGAATGAGGGTAAATGAGGCCAAAATCCACTTCTGGAAATGTCACGAGACATGCACCATATATGCATGGGTATGCTATGCTGGAACTTTTAAAAATAATTTCTCCATTTCTGCTCGTTATGTGTGTGCATTATTTATGTTGGTATGCTATTGTGTAAAAATATGGTATTCCAATTGCAGGTACTGTAGGCGTGCATGTGTACACATGCACACACATACACACACATACATTATCTTGTGATATGTCTTAAGAGAGAAAATAGGTATCTCAAAGATAGTCATTTTCATTACATTTTCTCTGTAAAAAATACACTTCTAGAAGTTAGAAAAAAACCTTTTTAGAAAGATAAATAAGTGGGAAGGTGCCCAACTGTGAACCAGTTCATACCTGCCACCATAATTCATAGTTTCTTTGAGAGGCAAAATTCTCTATCCCCACACTCAACTGAGCCATTGCGCCACTCAAACTTCTGACAAATATGCATTGTTTTCACCCTGGGCAACTTTGCTTTTGGCACAAACACTACCTCCTCATGTGATTCAGATAATTTGAAATGATGGGATGGCAAGAACATTATAAAAACATGGCAGAATATACCACAATCCTTAAAATCTCATGAAATCTAAGACATATGGGAAATTGGATTTTCCTGATTCTAATTGTTAATACTACCAATTAACAGTTTAAATAAAAAAGCTAGGTGTGTTATAACATATAGATGATATGTTTTACCTTACTAGTTGTCTTAGTTTCCTAGTGCTGATATAACAGAAATACCCAAGTGGGATGGCTTTAACAAAGGGAAATTTATTCTTTCACAGTCTAGGAGACTACAGTTCCAAATTCAGGGAGTCATCTCCAGGGGAAGGCTTCCTCTCTCCGTAGGCTCTGGAAGAAAGTCCTTGCCATCAATCTTCCCCTGGTCAAGGAGCTTGTCAGCGCAGGGATCCCCAGCCCAAAGGTCGTGCTCTTTTCCTGGAATTACTTTCTTGGTGGTATGAAGTCTTCATGTCTCTCTGCTTGCTTCCCTTATATCTCAAAAGAGATTGGCTCAAGACACAGTCCAATCTTGTAGATTTGAGTCCTGACTCATTAACATAACTGCCGCTAATCCCATCTCTCATCACATCATAGAGAGAAGATTTACAACACATAGGGAAATCACATCAGATGACAAAATGGTGGACAATCACACAATCCTAGTAATCATGGCCTAGCCAAATTGATATACATATTTTTGGGGAACACAATTCAATCCATGACACCAATACCAAAAAAATTCAAAAGAGATTTATTTTATTCAACTTAATAAATGGAAACAATAACAGGACCCAAGAAATTAGTGTTCAAATAATCACAAGTGCAAAAAAATCACATATTCTCCTTTTTCCTCTCTCTTCTTCATATCTCATTATCCCATCATTTCAAATTGTCTGAATCACATAAGGAGGTAGTGTTTGTGCCAAAAGCAAGGTTACCCAAGGTGAAAACAAGGCACGTTTGTCAGGAGTTTGAGTATCGCAATGGTTAAGAGCTTGGCTACTACCAAAAAGGCTGGTGGCTTGAACCCATCTAGCTGCTCTGCGGGAGAAAGTCTTGATGATCTGCTACTGTAAACATTACAGTGAAGAAAACCCTATGGGGCAGTTGTACTGTGTCACATGGGTCACTATGAGTTAGAATTGACTCTATGGGACCCAACACAGTTTGTCTCAATAGAGGATAGCTTGGGAGTAGGAAAGATCCTGGGATATCTTGGCTCTTGCTGTTGAGTTGCTAATACGCTCTTAAGCCGCCCTAGCCAGAAACTATCCATTAATGAAGAATGTGAGGAATGCATGACTGGTGTGGGCAATACTGTGAGGTAGATGAAGCTTCCCTTTCCCTGCCTGCCCCAAAGTATGAGGTACACACCCCCAGACCCCTTGATCACCATTCTTGCTTCCTGTCAAAACCCACTCTAAGCAGGGATCTGATACACATTCATGCTGAAAGAGAAGTTCTTTCTTTTATTCCTTTCATTAAACAAATATTTCCTGAGCACCCACTAATGAGCCTGACAGTCTTCTAAATCATGGGGATTATGGTATACTGCAGTGAACAATTCAGTCAAGGCTTTCATGAATTTATTTTCTGGTGGTGAGAGAATAAACAGGTAAGCAAATCAAGAAACAAAATAACTTCAGATAAGGCTATAGAGATTAAATAACAGGGTGCCAGGATAGAAAGTGACAAGAGCTAAGAAGGAGCCACTGGTAGCAGAAAGAACTTTCCGAGATATTCTTTAAGGGGCCTGAATGCAACACAGTTACGTAATAAAATGGGGGAAAGAGTTCCAGGCAGAGGTCAAGGACTCAGGAAGGAACAATCTGGTAGTGTTCAAGGAACAGAATAAAACTGTGGCAAAAAGTGTCTTAGTTGGGAGAATTTTCAACACTCTAAGGCAGAATTCTTTAAATCTCAATTGGGATTTGAATGCGGTGAGATTTCTTGGTTGTTCCCAAACCTCAGGGAGATAAGAAATGTCAGTAGCATTTATTTAATTACTCTTGGAACCACACTGTGTATTTAGCTTCTGGGGATTTAATTGCACCCTCAAAAACATAGCAACCCAGATTATTTTTTTCTTTTTATAGATGAAGGAAATGTAGGTTGGTAGATTAAAAAACCTGCCCAAAGATCCATAATAAGTGTTTGGAATTGGGTTTGAAGGAACCTGTGGCACAGTGGTCAAGTGCTTGGCTGCTAACAAAAAGTTGGCAGTTGGAACCCACCAGCTGCTCTGTGGGAGAAGATGTGGCAGTCTACTTCCGTAAAGATTTACAGCCTTGGAAACACTATGGGGCAGTTCTGTTCTGTCCTATAGGGTTTCTGTGAGTTGGAATTGACTCAATAGCAGCAGGCTTTTTTGGTTTATAGGGTTTGAAACCAGTCTATCTAATTCTAAAATCTATCTGCTTCCATTAGACTTCATTGCTGTATATTATTTACTGGACAGTTCTGATGTTGAAATACATAGAGATTCACTATAAAGATTTTTAGGCACTGACAAATAAAATTAGTACTATTGATGGGGGAATTGAAAATGAACTGGTTGGGAAAACAAAAAACCTAAGAATTATTTTTTGAAAATTTAAATTAGAACTGTGGTCCTCTTCTGACCCAACAAAAAATCTGTCCTTAATAGTGCAGAGAGCTGAAGAGCATCTTATTCCCTCTACACACATTCTGCCACTCTATATAGCACTTATCAAGACTTGAATGAACACTCTTGGCTTGAGTAAATGCTCAGTAGCCTATGGCTTGCTTTTTTACATGTTAAACAGGTCTTTTACAGCAGATTTGCCCAATGTAATACATCATTTGATTTCTTGACTGCTGCTTCCAGGGGCATTGATTGTGGATCCAAGTAAAATGAAATCCTTGGCAACGTCAGTATTTTCTTCATTTATCATGATGTTGCTTATTGGTCCAATTGTGAGGATTTTTGTTTTTTTATTTGAGGTGTAATCTGTACTAATTATAGTAAGTAATCTTCATCAGTAAGTGCTTCAACACCTCTTCACTTTCAGCAAGCAAGATTATGTCATCTGCATATCGCAGGTTGTTGGTGAGTCTTCTCCAGTCCTGATGCTGCGTTCTTCTTCATATAGTCCAGTTTGTTGGATTATTTGCTCAGCATACAGATTAACAAGTATGGTGAAGGGTACCACCATGAAGCACTCATTTTCTTATTTTAAACCACTCAGTATCCCCTTGTTCTTTTTGAACAATTGTCTCTTGGTCTATGTACAGATTCTGCATGAGCACAATTAATTGCTCTGGATTTTTCATTCCTCACAATGTTATCCAGAATTTGTTATGATCTACACAGTCAAATGCCTTTGTGTACGTAGTCAATAAAACCCAGATAAACTTCTTTCTGGTGCTCTCTGCTTTCAACCAAGATCCATCTGACATCAGCAATGATATCCTTTTTTCCATGTCCTCTTCAGAACCTGTCTTGAATTTCTGGCAGTTCCCAGTCGATGTACTGCTACAACCGTTTTTGAATGATCTTCAACAAAATTTTACTTTTTTGGTGATATTAATGATATTATTCAACAATTTACACATTCCATTGGATCACCTTTCTTTGGAATGGGCATGTATATGGATTTCTTCCAGTGGGTTGGCCAGAGAACTATCCTCCAAATTTCTTGGCATAAATGAGTGAGTGCTTCCAGGGTTGCATCTATTTGCTGAAACATCTCAATAGGTGTTCCATCAATTTCTGAAATCTTGTTTTTCACCAGTGCCTCTTCGATCTCCTCATACACATGCCCACACTTTTAAAATATCGAAGAAGAATTGATACCTTTGAATTTTGCTGTTGGTGAAGAATATTGACATGAACTGCCAGAAGAATGAACAAAACTCTTGGAAGAAGTACAGCCAGAATGCTTCTTAGAAGCATGAATGGCAAGACTTTGTCTCACTTCATTTGGGCATGTTATCAGGAGGGACCAGTCCCTGGAGAAAGACAACATGCTTGTTAAAGTGAAGGTCAGCGAAAGAGCGGAAGAGTGTCAACAAGATGGGCCCAAGTATAGCAATGATTGTGAAGATGGCACAGGACTGGGCAGTGTTTCATTCTGTTGTACATAGGGTCACTATGAGCCAGAACCGACCTGACGACACCTAACAACAACAACAAAAGCCTATGGCTTGGTTCTGAGAGTACAGATCATGATACACACTTCTTCAATTGGAGTGTTAGCAAATTCAATTGCTAGTGAATTCATAAACAGAATTATCTTATGCACAAACTTCACAGCTTAGTTTGCACCATTTCCTTATTTAGGGCTGTGGGCCCATGGTAATGCATATGTTTTGTCCCAGGTGCCAGGTACACAGTTATACTAGTGGTCTCCTGTCATGTTCATAGACTGAAAAGAGAGCTGGGGTAATGACATGGAAAGTGTTCAGTAGAATCATAATGGTAAATTGTCCAGGTCATCAATGCACAGCTTTAGCACTTGTTACCACTGAAAAACAGTTTTGATTCTCTTGGAATCTAGATTTCTGGGTTCCGTAGAGGTTGAAGTGACCCATACAAGCTATCTCCCTGAGACGATCTTTCAACCTTGAGCCTTGAGAAAACTGGTTTTCTCAAGTCACTTTTAAGTGAAACAGTAAAGACCGTTTTGCTTTAGGCGTTGTACTCTTTTGAAGAGTTATCTATGTACAATCAGTTTCGAGAAACAGAAAATCCAAGATCAGACTAGAGTCTGTGTTTTAGGGGAAAATGTTGTTATGAAACCTTGTTCTGACCCTATTTCCATGGCAATGTTGGTAAGATGGGGTATCTTTGGAAGTTATTTCCTCTTTGGAGCATTTTTAACTGGAGTGGAAATGTTACCCCGATTTGCAAATCTTATGTTAAATAAACTTCAGTCAATTTCTATTATTGGCTTAATACAATTTTTTTTTAGCACTACATTAAACCTATAGCTAACGTTTTTGTATTCATTAATTTATTCATTCAATCAATCAGTCAGTTAGTTATTCAGACAGTCAATCTTTCAACAAATATTTATTGAAAACCTGCTGTATACTAGACACTCTTCCAGGTACTAGGCATATACCAATGAAAGAAAAAAGTGTTAGGAACTAAGAAATAAATCAATGTATATAACATAAAATCCCTCTCCCTCTTAGAGAGGGAGACAGACAATAAACATAAACGTAAATATTAGTATATTAAAAGACGTGAAATGCTATGAGAAAAATAGAGAATGATGGTGGAATGTGGAATGCTAGTGTGATTGTGCAGTTTTTTAAAAGGGTGGTTAGGGTGGGGTCCACTGACAAGGTTAGACTTGAGCAAACACTTGAAAGAGGTGACTGAGTGAGCCTTGTGGATATCCAAAGGAAAGGAGTTCAAGACAAAGGCAACAGCCAGTGCAAGGATTCTGAGCTGAGAACAGGCCTAGCAAAGTCAACAAATAGATAAGGGACCAGTTTTGTCAGATTGGGGTGAGTGGCAGAGAGAGGTTATGGGGCCCCAGATTGTAGAGAGCTTCTGTGCCATTGTAAGGACTCCCAATTAAGGAAACTTTGGAAGATTTTGAGCAGAGGAGTGTTGTGATCTGAGTTATGTCTCAGAAGGTCAATCAGGCTGTTCTGCTGAGGAAAGACTAGAAGTCAATTGTGAAAGCTGAGAGTCCAAGTGGGATAGTGTGATGGTTAAGATTGTGTGTCTACTTGGCTGGGCCATGATTCTCAGTGTTTTGGCAATTGTATAATATTGTGACCACTTCCCTGTTGAAATTTGGTATGGGATCACCCTCATGGAATCTGCTGAGTGGTACTGGCAGGGGTGGGCCCTGTGGCAGCTCACTGCCCCCTCAGCCTTCACCTCTCCACCTTCTATTGCCTACTTCCTTCCTGCTCGCCTTGCAGAAGTTGTTGGATCCAGCAGTTGTCTCTTATCTGACCTCTGGTTCTTGTGACTTAAGCTAGCACGTTACCTGTACATCTTGGGATTGGTGGATTTTCACGGCCTGCAAGCAAGAGTTCTTCCTCCTGACCCGCCTTTCTTGGTTCGCCAGCCCTGCAGCTACGTGAATCAGCAGAAACCTTGCGGTCTTGCCTGCTGACCTTGGGGATTCCTCGACCCTCATAGCCTGTTAGCTGGAGCCCTGCTCCCTGACTTGCTCATCTTGGGTTCACCAGCTTCTGTGGCTCCATGAACTGGAAAAGGCCTCTATCCTGATCCAAGGACTTGGGACATTCCAACCCCTACAATTGCGTGAGCTGTTTCCTTGATATAAATCTCTCTTTTATATCTCAGGAGATTGCCTTAAGACACAATCCAATCTTGTAGGTTGAGTCCTGCCTCACAACTGCTGCCCATCCTCCCTCATTAACATCATAGAGGCAAGATTTACAGCATATAGGAAAATCACATAATACTGGGAATCATGGCCAGCCCAATTGATACACATATTTGGGGGGAACATAATTCAATCCATGACAGAAGGTGTCGTAGCCTGGGTTCTCTAGAGAAGCAAAACCATTAAGGCATATATATATATATATATATATATATATATATATATATAAAGAGACTATATCAAGGAAATGGCTTATAGAGTTACAGAGGCTGGAATGTGCCAAGTGAATCAAGGCTTCTCCCGATTCATGTAGCCAGAGGGGTTGGCAAACCCAAGATTGTCAGGTCAGACTGCAGGGCTTTTGCTAACAGGCTGCGAAGACTGACGAATGACAAAACTGGCAGGCAAGACTGCAGGTAAACTGCTAGCTCAAGTCCCAAGAACTGGAGGTTAGATGAATAGGAGCCAGCTGCAGGATCCAGAGAAAGCACAAGCCAGAGAGCCTTGGCAGAAAGTCTATCTATATTGGATGTATGCCACACCCCCAAGGACACTCCTTTTCAACTGATTGGCTACTCACAGCCTATCCCATCATGGAAGTGATCACATCATACAACCGCCAGACTACATTATAACTGCCAAACCGCTGAGAATCATGGCCCAGCCAAACTGACACACAACCTTAACAATCACAGATGGTTATTTTAATCATCCATGCAAGTGGTGATAGTGGCTCGGACCATGGTGATAACAGTGCAATTGATTAGAAGGAGTTGGATTCTAGATCTATGTTGAAATTACAGCCAAAAGGATTTCTTCATAGATTAGTTGGGGATGCTTGAGAGAAAAAGAAGAGTCAAGAATGACTCCAAGGTTTTTTGCCTGAGTCACCAGAAGGATAAAGTTTTCAACAACTGGGCTAAGAATTGGAATGGGGGCTTGGGGTATGAAAGACAAAATGCACCAGCTAATTAAGAAGATGATTTTACCCAGGCTATTGTATTTTATTGCAATAGGAAGAAAGTTCATTAGTGAAAAGCATCTCAAAGAAAAGGAAGGGGATCTCGAGGGTCAGGCAGGTAGACAAGGGAGCCATCAGCCAGTCTTACGGGAGTCGTGAGGAAGGATGGAGAGAACTCTTGTCTGAGTCATTGAGGAGGGGTGGAGATGGTTCTTATGAGAATATGGAAAGACAAGGTGGTCTTTTGTGGTTAGACCAGAGAATTTCTCAGAACACAAAATTGTGGGAGCGCAGAGCTCAGATAAAGTGAAACATTGTCAGGGGGAAAAGGAAGAGTTTAGTTTTGGATTTATTAGGCTTAAGGTTTTTATTAGACTTCCTAGTGGAAATTCTCTCAGTATTTCCTTGCCTGATATCAGGGTGTCCAATCCTGAATTGTCACATAGCAGATAAAAAATCCTATTTGAATAATCAATTTAACTTTTTGCATACAAGTAAAATCCCTGAATCATTTCTTTTTTTATATAAATATTTTTATCTTTAACTGATTTTATATTATCAAATGATCTATTTCAATAAAATTGGAGCCAAATTTTCCTTAACCCAAAACTTCAGATATCCCGTGTCTTAGTGATTGTTGTTGTTAGTTGCTGTCAGTGAATTTCATAGCAACCCCATGTGTACAGAGTATAACTTTTCCATAGCGTTTTCAAGTCTATGGCCGTTTGGAAGCAGATAGGCAGGGCTGTCTTCTGAGGTGGCTGCAGGTGGGTGCAAACCTCCAAACTTCTGGCTAGTAGTCGAGAGCTTAATTGTTTGCACCACCTGGTCATGAATCCCAAAAGACTTCTGGGTGCTCACCATGACTCAATCCATGTTTGTACCTACCCAGATATATCATAAGTTCTCTCCCCTTTAGGCACTCAGATGTACAGTGAATTAGAAAAAGCATGCATTTCTTTAATAACTTCCAAAAGATACATGAAAATCCTTTTTATAACTATATTAGAATACAATAAAATATGCGAGATGGTGCATTTGATTATAGAGTTGCAGGTTTTGGTTTAAATTTCCCCCAATACACCACACACCTGTTGAAACCAAACCTGTTGCCGTCAAGTCAATTCTAACTCATAGCAACCCTGAAGGACAGAGTATAACTGCCCCATACGGTTTCCAGGGAGCAGCTGGTGGATTCGAGCTGCCTGCCTTTTTGTTAACAGCTGAGCTCTTAACCATTGTACCACCAGGGCTCTACATAGAGTACCTCATATCCCATATGACATTTGGGATAGCCTATGTTTAATCAAAGTGATTAGAGAAGTGGTAAGAAGTGTGGGCCTTTAGAAGAAAATAGTGGGAAAAAGTAGATCGCAAATTACGTACATGTGGAATGAGAAAAAGTAGGATATAGGGGTTTTAGGTGGGAAAGAACATGTTGAGTTTAAAATCTTAAAAGCCAAACTTAAGGCACAAAAGATAAAAAGGGTAAGGGTAAACTATAGTCCAAGGACAAAAGGCACCTGTGAACTGTAATAAAATATTGTAAGCAATTTTGTTTGCAAGTTTAGAAGTCTGAGTTAGAACATTCCCTTTATTTTGGATAGAAGATGACTTGGTTTTAAAATAACTGTTAATACCTGGGATCTGTTCTAGTATTCCACCACCCACCTGTCAGTTTGTCATAATGTGGTGGCTTGGGTGTGCAGCTATAATGCTGAAAGCTGCGCCATCAGTATTTCAGATACCAACAGGTACCCAGGGTGGACAGGTTTCAGCAGAGCTTCCAGACTCAGATAGACTAGGAAGAAAGGCCAATGAAAATATTATGGATCACAACAGAACATTCGTTGCTCGACTTGCTTGCTTGGGACACATTATCGGGGGGATCAATCGCTGAAGGAGCACATCATGTTTGGTAAAGTGGAGGGCCTATGAGGGTGAGGGAAACCCTCAGAGAGATGGATTGGCAAGGTATCCACAACAATGGATGCAAACATGTTGGTGATTGTTAGAATGATGCAGGACTGGAAAGATTTTTGTTCTGTTGTACATAGGGTCTCTGTGAGGTGGATGCGACTCCATGACAACTCTATCATTCTAGTATTACGTATCTGGTTTTGCCCTCAGGGCATTATTTTAGTGGAATTATCTGAACAAAGGAAATGAGACTTCAGAAATCAACGTGAGCTCTGTGCTAATATATTATACCACTCAATTTTCACCATAATCCTATAAGGTAGTTACTATTATTTTCTGCATTCCGCAGATGAGGAAATTCAGAGAGTTGAGGTAACTTTCTATGTCACACTTTCTTTTTCTGTGGACAGTAAGAAGTTGAAGCGGCAGGATTCAAACCCACATCTGCAGGATTCCAAAGTCTCTTAACCATTACACCTAGTATTGCTTTCTATGCATATATTCTTTAAGAGTTCAATTATTTCCTGTTTGCCTTCTTTTCTCTGTGCTAACAAATCCTGTAACTTTTTGCCTTAAAGGTATTTCTTCCCTAACCTTTGATTAATTCTTCCATTCTGTTCTGGAAACCCTGGTGGTGTAGTGGTTAAGAGCTATGGCTGCTAACCAAAAGGTTGGCAGTTCAAATCCACCAGGTGCCCCTTGGAAGCACTATGGGGCAGTTCTATTCTGTCCTGTAGGGTCGTTTTGAGTCGGTATTGACTCAACAGCAATGGGTTTGGTATTCTATGCTGAGCGACGTAATTTTGCCTCTTTCGTTTTATTACATTCTACCTCCAAAAAAAAAAAAAATTTTTTTTTTTTTTACCTCGAGAGTGAACTTCATTTTTCAGTTGATATTAAACCAAAGCAATGCAAATGGAATTCACTCAACTGTGTTCCATGCTATACTTAATGAATAATAAAATGTGTTATAACATTTTTGTGTTAGTGGTATGTTCTTGGCATCTTTCGTTTATCTCATGTTCTTTGGTGTTCTGGTTAAGGTATTGCAGTCCTCACTGTTTTCTATGTAAGCCACTAGAAGTTCTTCCTTTATTGTTTTTAACTCATCCCTCCAGCTTCTCAGGCTCATATTCTATTTTAATCCTAACCTTTAAAAACACTGTAATTCGCCTAACCATTATAAGCTTGATTAGTATTAGCATCCACACTCCGAGCTTTTAATGAAAATGTTGAATGATATTGGATTATGAAGGATATTTGGGGAACTCTAAGTAGCATCTTCTGCCAATCAAGATACCTTACATTTGTAATTGCGTCCTGGGCTTGATTTTTTTTTTTTGCCAAAAGTATGCTTTTTCATAGTAAAGTCATGTAAGCAAAAATTTAATTTTATATTCTCCCACTGAGAAGAAAGAATTTGAAGTTCTTGGGGTTTCCAGCAATGCACTATTATGGATTACTTTCTCCCTTTGGTCTCTTTAGAACTGATGACTACCTACCTTCTTTAGAATAGAGGCTCTAGTGATTTAAAAAATGTGTCCCATTATTTAAAAATTCAATAAATATTAGTATTTTAATTCTAAACAATATAAAACCGAGATAGTGCGAGTTCAAATTTGGTCCATTTCTGGAGCTTTTAGATTTTTTTTTTTTGAAAGACAACAAAACACATTCCCTATAGGTAGCTCTGTGGTTAAGTAGGTGGATATGAAAAAAAAAAAAAATTTTTTTTTTTTTTTTTTTAGTTAAGGATGGCACTTATACTAGGGGAAATACGGAGCGGTAGTTAAGAGTTCGGCTGCTAACCAAAAGGTCGGCAGTTCGAATCCACCAGCCACTCCTTAGAAACCCTATGGGGCGGTTCTACTTTGTTCTAGAGGGTCATTATAAGTCGGAATCAACTGGAAGGCAAGGCAATGTTTTTTTTTTCATTTTGTTTGTTTGTTAGTAGGTAAACAGAGCAGGGTTTGAAATTAGGTGGGGCATGTTTCCCATGTTAACAATTTATCCTAGTAGAAAACTAAATATTCTAGATTGGAAGGAAAATACTGTGGAACCAGTATAAGAAATGAGTATAATTGATAAGTTATAGCCTTCTAGGTAAGAGTAAAATCCTTGAGCTGACACTGAGGAATTTGTCAGGTATTCCAAAGTACTAGAAGACTCTAGGATCCAGAGAAGAAATTACACACACTTAGTATTGTCTTGAATAATAATTCGTAGATAAAGCTATTATAGCTATAGGCACCTTTGGTCTTTTTCCCTTTCCAGGTGCCCAAATTCTAATTGCCCAAGGGTTGCCCTCAAAGATTAACTCACTTAAAAAAAAAAAAAAAAAACATGTGTGTACCTGTAGTACCCACAACCTGGTGACTTCGGGAGTGCAGTTCTAACCATTGTTCCTGGAGCTGGTCGGTACTAGATAATCCCAGTAAGTCAGCCAATAAAGCAGTCGGGAAGCCAGTGTGACATTGAATTCATGGCCCCAAATTTACTTCATTTATCCAGTGGAATCTGAGTCTTGTTATATTTCTTGGTTTTCCTATACTTCTTTTCAAGGCACTTCATGTTCGCTCATTGATTTTCTTAAACTGTCAAGACCGATGTCAACCAAGCTGTCAATCAAATCCCATTTTCTGATGCGAAACTTCTAGTTTCTATTTGGGTTTCAGCCAGAATAGATTTATTATGAGTACATCCTCAAGTCAATCTTTTTCTTTTATTTTATTAAAAATAATTCAATAAAATGCAGCTTGAAGGGACCTTTTTCGTTATCCTTCAGAGGCTGTTTCTAATTAGGAGGGTTAAAAAATAAAGTAATTTTGACATTTTAAATTGAATAGGATAAAGAACTCTGCTATGCTGTCACAATGGAACTTTTATTACTACCCTTTATGCTGAGAATCACAGGTAATTGATAGAACACTTGGAGTTTTCCAGTTGCCTGCCTTCCTATTTCTGGCTTGACAGGTAGGCACTTTGAATCTTCATATTATAATTTAGGACTGTAAGAATCCATGCTATTTTGAGGTGAATTGTGCCATAATTGTTTCAGGGACTAAACACAATATTTTTCATTGTATCAAACTATATGAACTGATTCATAAAAGAGTGCTAATCTTCTTAGTTTTTTTAAAAAAATATATTTGACTTTATAGACAGTTAATCACATATCATTTTGCAGTTCTTGAAAACCAGTAAAAACAATTATTTATTGAAATAATAAATATTTAGGTAAAATAGAGACTTCTCAGCTCATTGTTTTAAGCACATTTTATTAATAAAATGGTTTAAATTATTGTTTCTAGAATGATATTCAGAAAAAGGAAGTGAGTAATATCACATCAGAAAAATACATGCTTTTCTGTCACCTTCATGATATGCAGATGAACCGGAGGGAAAAATATGACTCAGAAAAATGCTTACGGAGAAACATTTGGCACGGGAAGAGCAATCCATTTTATTTTCTATTTGTGGTGCTCAACTATCTGCCCTTTAGAAGCATATATTTTTATTAGTTTGCATTATGCAGTATGTTCACAAGAAAGACGCAAAGATGCATTGGAACAAAGCAAACAAGAAAGCGGGCAGAAAACAGAACAATCGAGAGCATTAAAGATTTAACAAAATAGGGAAACTGGTTGCATGATGTAGCTAAAATGGATGAGAAAGAGATAGTACAAAATTTAGCATAAGCTTCTCTCTCTCTTTTTTTTATTTTTTTAATTGTACTTTAAATGGTTTACCAAGCAAACTAGTTTCTCATCAAACAGTTAGTACCCACATTGTTCTATGACATTGGTTAACAGCCCCACAACATGTCAACGCTCTCCCTTCTCAACCCTGGGTTCCCTATTACTAGCTCTCCTGTTCCCTCCTGCCTTCCAGTCCCTGCCCCAGGGCTGGTGCACCCCTTTAGTCTTGTTTTGTTCCATGGGCCTGCTCAATCTTTGGCTGAAGGGTGAACCTCAGAAGTGACCTCATTATTGAACTGAAAGGGTGTCCAGGGGCCATACCCTCAGGGCTTCTCCAGTCTCTGTCAGGTCAGCAAGTCTGGTCTTTCTTTTTGAGTTAGAATTTTGTTCTGCATTTTTCTCCAGCTCTGTCCAGGACCCTCTACTGTGATCCCTGTCAGAGCAGTCAGTGGTGGTAGCCGGGCACCGTCTACTTGTACTGGACTCAGTCTGGTGGAGGCCGTGGTAGGTGTGGTCCATTAGTCCTTTGGACTAATCTTCCCCTCGTGTCTTTAATTTTCTTCATTTTTCCTTGCTCCCGAAGGGGTAAGACCAGTGGAGTGTCCTAGATGGCTGCTCACAGGCTTTTAAGACCCCAGATGACATAAGCTTCTCTTAGTGATAAGACATATCAGGGCTAGCTTCAGTGTGTCAGATTCATTTCTCTCTTCCCCATCCAAAGCACTATTGCTATCCTGTCATTGTAATTCTCCTTCCCAAAATAAAATGTCTTTAACTAGCACTTTCCTGTGGGGAACATACAATAACAGTGTTCCCAGCTGGAATTCAAGGGGAGAACTAAAAGAGATGAAAAGTTTTCTGGACAATGAAAGTCAAAATTATCAAGTCTGTGCTCCAGACTCTACAGTCTACAGTTCAAGTGCTTCTTCCTCATTGGATGGTCCAGTGGATTCAAAGTTTGGTCTTTGGACAGCAGCATCAGCATCACCTGCGAGTTGGTTAAACCCATAAAACAAACCCATTGCTTTGGAGTCAATTCAGACTCATAGCAAGTCTATAATATAATATATAAGGTTTCCAAGGCTGTAATCTTCATAAGGAAGCAGATTGCCACATCTTTCTCCTGCAGAGCAGCTGGTGGGATCAAACCACCAAACTTTTGGTTAGCAGCCTACTGCTTATCCACTGTGCCATCAGGGCTCCTTGAGAATTAGCTGAAATGTAAATTATCAGCCCTTACCTCAGACCTGCGGAATCAGAGTCTCTGAGGGTGGGGCCTAGCAAACTGTGCTTTAGCAAGCCCTCAGATGATTCTGGTGTGTGATTCTGGTGCATGATTCTGGTGCATGCAATGAAATGGGCTCAGAAAAAAACTCATTGCCGTCAAGTTGATTCCAACTCATAGCTACCCTATATCAACCCTGTAGGACAGAGTAGAACTGCCGCATAGAGTTTCCAAGGAGCGACTGGTGGATTCGAACTGCCAACCTTTTGGTTAGCAGACTTAGCTCCTTGCTATTCAAAGTATGATTCTTGAATCAGCAGCGTAGGTATCACCTGGAAGCTATTTAAAAATTCAGATTCTTGGGCCCTACCCCAGACTCGTTGAACCAGAATATGCATTTTAACAAGATCCTCAGATGATTCTGCTGTACATTAAAGTTTAGGAAGCATAGAACTAGCCATTCTGTCATGGTTTCAGCTCTAGGTGCATAATGAAATCATTTGGGGAACTTTTAAAAAATACTCCAAGAAATGCTGATTTAACTGGTTTGGTGCGTTGTCTGGACAGAGGTTTTTTTTTTTTTTTTTTTTTTTTTAAGTTCTCAGGTGACGCTCTGGGCAGGCAAGGTTAAGAACCACTGCTTTATGTTCTCAGAGTTTATTTATACCTTTGTTTCTAACAAGCTTCTTTGTCTAGTTTCCAACACTGTAGGTAATCTTTATCTTCAGCTGCATTAATAGAAGAACAGTCCAGGTAAGAGACGGCAATTATTTTACTTTAATCTAAGTGAGCAGAGCACACCCAAAGCACCGTCTTCAGTTCTAGACTCCCTTCCTGAGAAGTAGGTAGAATAATTAGAGCATGGTTAGAGAGGTGGGACCAAGGGAAGAAAATGAAATCATTCCTGTGAGAAATGGTTAGAGGAATTTGTAATGTTTAGGCAGCCAGAGTGATCTTTTTAAAACATAAATCAGATTTTATTACTTTTATGCTTGTCAGTTGCCATTGCATTTGGAAGAAATCTAAGCCTGTTTAACAAGTTCCTACATGATCTGGTGCAGTATTCCTCTCCCACTTCATCTCAGGTCTCTTGCTCCTTCCATTTCTCACCCTCTCCAGCCACAGTGGCCTCTTTAAGTTCGTTGATCCCTTTGAGCTTTTTTTTTTTTTTTTGAGAATGAATCCACTTGCTGTTCCTTATGCCTAGAATGCTTTTTCCTTGACTTTTACCAGTACTAGAGCTTCAACTTTCAGGTCTCCTCTCAGCTAGGATCTCTTCCTTGTGCGCTTTATCCAAAGTAGCTCAGTCTCTCCCAGTACCTTTCAGGAACGAAAGCCTATTTAGGTTCTTTCTGATGCTGTGAGTGGTAATGATCTTGTTACTCATTTATTTCCTTGTTTATTATCTTCCCCACAAGATGAGTTTGATGAGGACAGAGACATTATTGGTCTCATTTATTCATGTGTTCTCAGCATCTAGAGCAGTGTCCAGCATGAAGTAGGGACTCAATAGTGATTCACTGAGTGAATGAAAAATGAAGGCAAAGAATCTTAGGAGACTATGATTGTTATTTTAAAATATTTGAGGAAATATAACTGGAAAGAGATTAATATTTGAATGGCCCCAAGAGCTAGAACTAAAATCAAAATGTGAACATTGTAAAGAGACTGATTTTGATTTAATACGGACAAGAAATTCACAGCATTGAAGGGAGCAATATGCAGCCAGAAGGAGAACCAAGTGGTGATAAGTGGATGGTTACAATTTGCAGCTGGATGGAGTCTTGGCAGATTGTCAATCAGATGACTTGAGCACTGGAAAGGTGATTGGGTTCTATGATCATTGACACCCTACTTAATCTCTTGAATCCAAGACTACTGAAAATGAAAGTGAAGGAGGCCTACTAAGACTGGTACACCGACAATAGTGAGAAGATAGAGCAGACAGCCCTATAGCAATGGTGAAAGGCAGAAACATTTCAAAAGGTAGGCACAAGACATGAAAAGGATTATAATAGTTTCTGATTCTTTTGTGTAACAGCAAACAACTTTATGTTCATCAGTAAGTCTTGAAAGTACTACTGTATCTTTGCACAATATCACAGTTAATATTTTCATATTATCATTTATATTTTACTCATTTTAAAGTGTGACATGTTCATTGTCATTTTTCATTTTGTAAAAATATTGGGACAGACTTGTGGTGGACATCTGTCAGTTTGTTGTACTGTGGTGGCTTGTATGTTGCTGTGATGCTGGAAGCTATGCCACTGGTGTTTCAAATACGAGCAGGATCACCCATGGTGGACAGGTTTCAGGAGAGCTTCCAGAATAAGACAGACTAGGAAGAAGGACCTAGAGACCTACTTCTAAAAAATTGGCCAGCAAAAACCTTATGAAGAGCAGCAGAACATTGTCTGATATAATGCCAGAAGATGAGTCCCTTAGGTTGGGAACCAGTAGGAGACACTTAAAATGCAACTAGGGAAAAGCTGCCTCCTCAAAGCAGAGTCGACCTTAATGACATGGATAGAATAAAACTTCCAGGACCTTCGTTTGTTGATGTGGCAAATGTACTCAAAATGAGAGGAAATAGCTGCAAACATCCATTAATAATCAGAATGTGGAATGCAAAAGGTATGAATCTATGAAAATTGTAAGTTGTCAAAAATGAACTAGAATGCATAAAGATTCATATCCAAGTCATTAGTGAGCTGAAATGGACTGGTGTTGGCCATTTTGAATTGGACAATCATGTGATCTAAGATGCCAAAATAACAAATTAAGGAGGAATCGTGTCACATTCATCTTTAAAAAGAACATTTCAAGATCTATCCTAAAGTACGACACTGTCAGTGATAGGATAATATCTGTATGCCTATAAGAAGACCAATTAATATCACTATTTTTCAAATTTATGCACCAACCACTAATGCCAAGGTTAAGAAAATGAAGATTTTTACCAACTTCTGCAGGCTGAAGTTGATCAGATATGCAATCAAGATGTATTGATAATTATTGGTGATTGGAATGCAAATGTTGGAAACAGAGGAAAAATTGGTAGTTGGAAAATATGGTCTTAGTGATAGAAAAGATGCTAGAGGTTGCATGATAGAATTTGCGAGATTCTATTGCAAGATCAATGACTTACTCATTGAAAATACTCTTTTTCAACAACATAAATGGTGATTATGCACATGGGCCTCACCGGGTGGAATACACAGAAATCAAATCAATTACATCTGTGGAAAGAGACAACAGAGAAACTCAATCACCAGTCAGAACAAGGCCAGGGACTGACTGTGAAACAGACTATCAATTGCTCATATGCAAGTTCAAGTTGAAGCTAAGGAAAATTATAAGAAGTTCACAAGAGTCAAAGTACAGGCTTGAGTATGTCCCACCTGAATTTAGAGACCATTTCAAGAATAGATTTTATGCACTGAACACTAATGACCAAAGACCAGAGGATATGACATTAAGAACAATATGATGAAAGCAAAAGGTCATTAGAGAAACAGGAAAGAAAGAAAAGACCAAAATGGATGTCAGAAGATATTCTTCAACTTGTTCTTGAATGTAGAGTAGCTAAAGCAAATGGAAGAAATGATGAAGTAAAAGAGTTTAACAGAAGATTTCAAAGGGCAGCTTGAGAAGACAAAGTAAAGTATTATAATGACATGTGCAAAGACCTGGAGTTAGAAAACCAGAAGGGAAGAATTCCCTCAGCATTCTCAAGCTGAAAAAAGTGAAGAGAAAATTAAAGCCTTGAGTTGAAATATTGAAGGATTCTATGGGCAAAATCATGATAAATGGAGAAAATATCGAAGTTGTCAAGGATTTCATTTTACTTGGATCCACAATCAATGCCCATAGAAGTAGCAAACAAGAAATCAAATGACGTATTGCATTGGGCAAATCTGCTGCAAAAGACCTCTTTAAAATGTTGAAAACTACAGATGTCACTTTGAGGACTAAAGTGTGCCTGACCCAAGCCATGATGTTTTCAGTTGCCTCATATGCATTCAAAAGCTAGACAGTGAATAAAGAAGACCAAAGAAGAATTTATGCCTTTGAATTATGGTGTTGACAAAGAATAATTGAATGTACCATGGACTGCCAAAAGAACAAATGTGTCTGCCTTGGAAGAAGTACAGCCAGAATGCCTCTTGGAAGTTCCTTGGAAGCATGGATGGTGACATTGGTCTCACGTACTTTGAATGTGTTATCAGGAGAGACTAGTCCCTGGAGAAGGACATCATGCTTGGTAAGGTAGAGGGTCAGGAAAAACGAGGAAGACCCTCAACAAGATACATTGACACAGTGGCTACAACAATGGGCTCAAACATAGCAACAATTGTGAGGGTGGCACTGGACTGGGCAGTGTTTCATTCTGTTGTACATGCAGTCTCTATGAGTGATAATTGACTCGATGGCACCTAACAACAACAACCTGGGCAAAATATTGAAAGACCCATTGCTGCTGTCAGATGGGTCTTGGCTGAAAGCAGAGAATACCAAAAAATATTTACCTGTGTTTTGTTGACTACTCAAAAGCATTTGACTGTGTGGACCATAACAAATTCTGGACATTTCCAAGAATGGGAATTCCAAAACACTTAATTATGCTCATGAGGAATCTGTACGTGCACCAATAGGCATTCGTTTGAACATAACAAGGGGATACTGCGTGGTTTAAAACCAGAAAAGGTGTGCTTCAGGGTAGAATCCTTTCACCATACAAATTCAATCTGTATGTCCAGCAAATAATCCAAGAAACTGGAGTATATGAAGAACAATAGGGCATCAGGGTTGGAGAAGGCTCATTAAGAACCTGTGATATGCAGATGACACAAACTTGCTTGATGAAATCGAAGAGAACTTGAAGCACCCTACGGATGAAGATCAAAGGCTATACAGCCTTCAGTATGGGTTATACTTCAAGATAAAGAAAACACGAGTCCTCACAACGGACCAATAAGCAACATCAGGATAAATGGAGGAAAGAGTGAAGTTGTCAAGGGTTTCATTTTCCTTGGATCCACAATCAACACCCATGGAAGTAGCAGTCAAGAAATCAAAGGATGTGTTGCATTGGGCAAATCTGCTGCAAAAGACCTCTTCAGTTGTTGAAAAGCAAAGCTGTCACTTTGAGGACTAAGGTGCACCTGACCCAAGCCATGGTTATTTTCAATAGCCTCATATGCATGCAAAAGCTGAACAATGAATAAGGAAGTCCAAAAAAGAATTGATGCTTTTGAGTTATGGTGTTGGCGAAGAATATTGAAATACCATGGACTTGTAGAAGAATGAACAAATCAATCTCGGAACAAGTATAGACAGAATGCTCCTTAGAAGCAAGGATGGTGAGATGTTATCAGGAGAATCCAGTTCCTGGAAAAGGACTTCATGCCTGGTAAAGTAGAGCATTGCTGAAAGAAGAGGAAGACCCTTAATGAGAAGAATTGACACAGTGGCTGCAACAATGAGCTCAAACACGGCAATGATGGTGGGGATGATGCAGGACCAGGTAGTGTTTCGTTCTGTTGTGTGTAACTTCACTGAGTCAAAATTGACTGGATGGCACCTAAAAAAAGGAAAAAAATTTGAAGCATTGCATATTTCTATTTATTGTTTTCTCTATTCTTTTAATGTCTTTTGAATATATATCGTGTATATAAATTATTACTTATAAAACCAATCTTGTCTGAATATCCTTGTAGAAAAATCTTTGTGCACATTCATTATTATGCTTTAAAGAAAAATTCTTAATAATGAAAATATTAGATTAAAACTTATGCAAATATTTAAGGTTTTAATAACTTTTTTATAATGATAAACTTGAGTCATTAATAGTCTTTGTTTAAAGATTGAGGCAAGTAAGTGATTTATTTTGGAAAGAATTCCACCCAAAATAATTCAAATCAAAGAGTTTGGGTATGTAAAATATGAGTAGTCAATTTTCAAAAAAACTCAGCCATACCCATTCATCAATGGTCCCATGATCAAAATGGTATACTCTATATCTACATGTGTGCACATGGGTTTATGTTGATTGAATGGAGACATGATTAATAATATAGATAATTTACAGATTATAGAGAATCTACAAATTACCTCACTGGGCTTTGTTGGCACTGTCCATTTGTCAGTGAAAATATATTGTCGTACGTATTAGTCATCTAGTGCTGTTGTTGTTGCTGTTAGGTGCCGTTGAGTCACTTCCAACTCATAGCGACCCTATGCACAATGGAACGAAACACTGTCTGGTCCTGCACCACCCTACAATTGTTGTTATGCTTGAGCTCATTGTTGTAGTCACTGTGTCAATCCACCTCGTTGAGGGTCTTCCTCTTTTCCGCTGACCCTGTATTTTCACAAGCATGATATCCTTTTCCAGGGACTGATCCTTCCTGGCAACATGTCCAAAGAATGTAAGACGCAGTCTTGCTGTCCTTGCTTCTAAGGAGCCTTCTGGTTGTACATCTAGTGCTGCCATAACAGAAATACAGGTGGATGGTTTTAACAAAGAGAAATATATTTCTTCACAGTAAAGTCTCTAAAAGTCCAAACTCAATGTGTCAGTTCCAGGGGAAGCCTTTCTCTCTGTTGGCTCTGGAAGAATGTTCCTGTCCTCAATCTTCCTGTGGTTGAGGTGTTTCTCAAGTGCAGGGACCCGTGGCACAAAGGACTAGCTCTGCTCCTGGTGCTGCTTTCTTGGAAGTATGAGGTCCCCTTGTCTCTCTTCTTGCTTCTATCTTTTATATCTCAAGAGATTGCCTCAAAACACAATCCAGTCCTGTAGGTTGAGTCCTTCCTCACTGACACAACTGCTGCCCATCCTCCCTCATTAATGTCATAGAGGTAGGATTTACAACGTATAGGAAAATCACACAGTACCAGGAATCATGGCCCAGCCCAAATGATGCACACATTTTTTGGGGGACATATTTTTTAGTCTAAGACATTGTAATAAAGCTTAAGTTTTTTCTAATAATGAAAAAGAGATTAGTGGGCTAAGGTGTTTCACTCATTGATCTGTACGGTATCCACACATTGAGTAGGTGCTTTATCCCCCACTTTACTTTATCTAGACTTAGTCCTAGATTTATCTAGACTTATTCCTGATCTTTCCTGTCAGGAAATCTCATAAGGGTTCAGTGGAAATTCCATAGGAAGACCTGTGACCTTAAGTAATTAGTGGGAGAATGGTACCAAGTAAATACTAAGGCAATCAGGTAGCTTGAACACACTTTTTGAAATTCAGTCGTTTCTTTTTGTTGTTGTAGTCTGTGTGTTTTCATTAAATTGTTTGTCAATGAACTCAGTGTTTACAACTAATTTGGGCAATTAATTACTGCAATGGCTGATGGAGAGTCTCACAAAGAATTAGATCTGACTAATTAATACACTTGCAGTGGTTAAATTACAGCTTAGCATCCCTACTGTCAGCTTCAGTGTTAGAACTTTGGAGGAGGATTTCTTCTTTTTTTTTTTTCTTTAATCAGTTATTTTTATTGAACATTAAACGAAAGTTTACAGAAAAAACTAGTTTCTCATCAAACAGTTAGTACACACAATGTTCTATGATATTGGTTAACAACCCCACAACATGTCAGCAGCTCTCCCTTCTCAACACTTGGTTCCCTATTGCCAGGTTTCCTGTTCCCTCCTGCCTTCCAGTCCCTACCCCAGGGCTGGTGCACCCCTTTAGTCTTGTTTTGTTCCATGGGCCTGTTCAATCTTTGGCTGAATGGTGAACCTCAGGAGTGACCTCATTACTAATCTGAAAGGGTGTCCAGGGGCCATACTCTCAGTGTTTCCCCAGTCTCTGTCAGGCCAGCAAGTCTGGTCTTTCTTTTTGAGTTAGAATTTTGTTCTACATTTTTCTTCAACCTTGTCTGAGAACCTCTATTGTGATTCCTGTCAGAGCAGTCAGTGGTATTAGCTGGGCATCATCTCATTGTACTGGACTCAGTCTGGTGGAGGCTGTGGTAGATGTGGTGCGTTACTCCTTTGGACTAATCTTTCCCTCGTGTCTTTAGTTTTCTTTATTCTTCATTGCTCCCAAAGGGGTGAGACCAGTGGAGTATCCTAAATGGCTGCTCGCAGGCTTTTAAGACCCAAGACGCCACTCACCAAAGTTGGATGCAGAGTATTTTCTTTATAAACTATGTTATGCCAATTGAGCTAGATGTTCCCTGAGACCATGGTCTCCAGACCCCTTGGCCATGCAGTTCAGTCCCTCAGGGAGCCTAGATGTGTCTGTGAAGCTTCCATGACCTTGTCTTGGTCAAGTTGTGCTGGCTTCCCCAGTATTGTGTACTGTCTTACCTTTCACTAAAGTTACTGCTTGTCTGCATATTAAGTCTTTTTCCATCCCCTCCCTCATACCCATCAAAGATAGTTTCTTTTTGTATATAAACCTTTTCATCAGTTTTTACAGTAGTGGTCTCATACAATATTTGTCTTTTTGTGATTGACTTATTTCACTCAGCATAATGCCCTACAGATTCATCCATGTTATGGGATGCTTCACAGATTCATTGTTGTTCTTTATCGTTGTGTAATACTACATTGTGTGTAGGTACCACAGTTTGTTTATCCATTCATCTGTTGATGAGCATCTAGATTGTTTCCATCTTTTTGCTATTGTGAATAATGCTGCAATGAACATGGGTGTGCATATGCCCATGCATGTGACGACTCTTATTTCTCTAGGATATATTCCTAGGAGTGAGATTGCTGGATCATATGGTATTTCTGTTTCTAGCTTTCTAAGGAAGCGCCACATTGTTTTCCAGAATGATTGTATCATTTTGCATTCCCACCAGCAGTGCATAAGAGTTCCGATTTCCCTGCAGCCTCTTCAACATTTGTTATTTTCTGTTTTATTGATTTGTGCCAGTAATGTCGGGGAGATGGTATCTCATTGTGGTTTTGATTTGCATTTCTTTCTTTTTTTTTTAATGGCTAGAGATTGTGAGCATTTCCTCATGTATCTGTTGGCCGCTTCAATGTCTTCTTTGGTGAAGTGTCTGTTCATTTCCTTTGCCTATTTTTTGATTGGATTATTTGTCTTTTTGTTGTAGAGGTGTTGGAGTTTCTTGTAGATTTTAGAGATTAGACCTTTGTCTGATTCGTAATAGCCAAAAAATTTTTCCCATTCTGTAGATTGTCTTTTTACTCTTCTGGTGAAGTCTTGAGCATAAGTGTTTAATTTTTAGAAGATCTCAGTTATCTAGCTTATCCTCTGGAGCTTGTGGGTTGTGGTTTGTATCCTGTTAATGGCATGTATTAGGGCCTCTAGCACTGATGTTATTTTCTTTTCTATGAACTTCATAGTTTTTGACTTTATATTTAGGTCTTTGATCCATTTTGAGTTAGTTTTTGTATATGGTGTGAGGTATGGGTCCTGTTTCATTTTTTTGCAGATGGACATCCTGCTTTGCCAGCACCATTTGTTAAAAAGACTGTCTTTCCCCCCATTTGATGGACTTTGGGTCCTTCTTGAAGATCAGGTGACCATAGGTGGATGGATTTACATCTGGGCTATGGAGGAGGCTTTCTTAACAGGCTGATAATGTGGTCTGTGCTTAGTTTCCTTATCATGATGAAACCATCAATTGTCTCCCTGAGCTCTCAGATCTTCTAGGTTACATTTAATCAAAATTGACTTGATAGCAAATGGTTTTAAAAAGGATATTAGGAATTTATGAAGTTTATCTGTTTTGCTTCAAGTAGTGTCACATACATTTGTAACAGATCAAAATAATAGTAAGGAATTCAACAACCTTCTTCATTAACCACATTACTATATAACTACCTTCGTTTTATTTTATTATTTTTTTTATTGTACTTTAGATGAAGGTTTACAGAACAAATTAATTTCTCATTAAACAATTAATACACAAATTGTTTTGTAACATTGGTTGTCAACCCCACGATGTGTCAACAGTCTCCCTTTTTCGACCTTGGGTTCCCCGTTACCAGCTTTCTGTCCCCTCCTGCCTTCTTGTCCTTGCCCCTGGGCTGGTGTGCCCATTTATCCTCGTTTTGTTTTATGGGCTTGCCTAATCTTTGGCTGAAGGGTGAACTTCAGGAGTGAATTCAATACTGAGTTCTTTACAAGGTTTCTGGGGCCATACTCTCATGGTTTCTCCAATCCCTGTCAGATCAGTAAGTGTAGTCTTTATCTGTGAGTTAGAATTTTATTTTACAGTTTTTTCCAGCTCTGCCCAGGACCCTCTATTGCGATCCCTGTCAGAGCAGTTGATGTTGGTAGCTGGGTACTATCTGGTTGTGCTAGACTCGGTCTAGTGAAGGCTTTGGTAGTTGTGATCCATTAGCTATTTGGATTAATCTTTCCTTTGTGTCTTTGCTTTTCTTCATTCTCCCTTGCTCCAGATGGGGTGGGACTGGTGGAGTATGTTAGATGGCTGCTCACAAGCTTTTAAGACCCCAGATGCTACTTACCAAAGTAGGATGTAGAACATTTTCTTTATAAACTATGTTATGTCAATTGAGCTAGATGTCCCCCAAGACCATTATCCCCAGCCCTCAGCTCAGTGATTCAGCCCCTCAGGGAGTTTGATGTGTATATGGAGCTTCCATCTCCTTGCCTTGGTTAAGTTGTGCTGGTTTCCCCAGTATTGTGTACTGCTTTACCCTTCACCAAAGTTACCACTTATCTGTTGTCTAGTTAGTGTTTTCCCCTCCATACCCCTCCTCTTGCTCATAACCATCAAAGATTGTTTCTTTTTGTGTGTAAACCTTTTCATGAGTTTTTATAGTAGTGGTCTCATACAATATTTGTCCTTTTGTGATTGACTTATTTCACCCAGAATAATGCCCTCCAGATTCATCCAAGCTGTGAAAATTTTCACAGATTCATCATTGTTCTTTATTGTTGCATAGTGTTCCATTGTCTGTATATACCATAGTTTGTTTGTCCATTCATCTGTTGATGGGAACTTAGGTTGTTTCCAACTTTTTGCTATTGAGAATAATGCTGCAATGAACATGAGTGTGCATATGTCTATGCATGTGACATTTCTTATTTCCCTAGGATATATTCCTAGGAGTTGGGTAGCTGGATCATATGATATTTCTATTTCTAGCTTTTTAAGTAATTGCCATATTGTCTTCCAAAATGGTTGTATCACTTTAGATTCCTACCAGCAGTGCATAAGTGTTCCAATCTCCCTGCAGCCTCTCCAAAATTTCTTATTTTCTTTTTTTTTTCTTTTGATTCATACCAGTAATGTCAGGGTGAGATGATATCTAACTGTAGTTTTGATTTGCATTTCTCTAAAGGCTAGTGATAGAGAGCATTTCCTCATGTGCCTGTTAGCCACATGAATGTCTCCTTTGATAAAGTGTCTGTTTATACCCTTTGTCCATCCTTTTTTAATGCACTTGGAATGTTCTCCAGAATAGACCATATCTTAAGCTACAAAGCAACCTTAGACAAAATCCAAAACATTGAGATAATACAAAGCATCTTCTCTGATCACAGCACCATAAAAGTAGACACTAATAACTGGAAGAGCAAGGGAAAAATCAAATATGTGGAAACTGAATAGCACCCTGCTTAAAAACCACTGGGTAACAGAAGAAATCAAAGATAGAATAAAAAAATTCCTAGAATCAAACAAAAGTGAAAACATCATACCAAAACCTCTGGGACACAGCAAAGGCAGTCCTCAGAGGTAAATTTATAGCAGTAGGTACACACATTTAAAAAAAGAAAAGAAAAAATATAGGGACAAAATCAAAACATTAGCTACACAACTCAAACAAATAGAAAGAGAACAGCAAGAAGCAGACCACAGCCACTAGAAGAAAGGAAATGAAGATCAGAGCAGAAATAACTGAAATAGAAAAACAAGAGAAACAATCAACAAAACCAAAAGTTGGTTCTTTGAAAGGATCAACAAAATTGATAAACCATTGGCCAAACTGACAAAGGAAAAATAGGACAGAACACAAATAACCCAAATAAGATCTGAAATGGGGGACATTACAGCAGACCCAACTGAAATTAAAAAAGATCATAACAAAGTACTATGAAAAGCTATACTCCAACAAATTTGAGAACCTACAGGAAATAGACAAATTTCTAGAAACACACTACCTACCTAAACTAACACAAACTGAAGCTGAAAATCTGAACAGACCCATGAGAAGAGAAGACATTGAAAAGGTAATAAGAAAACTCCCAACCAAACAAAGTCTTGGCCCAGATGGCTTCACTGGAGAATTCTACCAAACATTCAGAGAACACCTTGCTCCAGTACTATGCAAACTATTTCAGAACTTAAAAAATGAAGGGATACTTCTGAATTCATTCTATGAAACCAGCATAACCGTGATACCAAACCAGACAAAGACATTATAAAAAAAAGAAAATTACTGACCAATATCTCTCGTGAATATAGATGCAAAAACTGTCAACAAAATTCTAGTCAATTGAATTCAGCATCATATCAAAAAATAATATACCAAGACCAAGTGGGATTCATAGAAGGTATGCAAGGATGGTTCAACACTAGAGAATCAATCAGCATAGTCCACTATATAAATAAAACAACAAAAAAAGAATCACATGACTCAGAAAAGGCATTTGAAAACTCCAACACCCATTCCTGATAAAAACACTCAATACAATAAGTTTAGAAGGAAATTCCTCAACATAATAAAGGGCATCAATACAAAACCAACAACCAACAACATTCTTAGTGGAGACAGGCTGAAAACATTTCCCTTGAGAACAGGAACAAGACAAGGATGCCCTTTATCACCACTCCTATTTAACATTGTGCTGGAAGCTTAGCTAGAGTAGTAATAAGACAAGAAAAAGAAATAAAAGGCATCCAAATTGGAAAGTAAAACTGTCCCTATTTGTGGATGATATGATCCTATGTATACAAAAAAACCAAAACCTGCTGCCGTCAAGTTGATTCTGACTCATAGCGACCCTATAAGGCAGAGTAGAACTGCCCTATAGAGTTTCCAAGGAGCACCTGGTGGATTCGAACTGTTGACCTTTTGGTTAGCAGCTGTAGCACTTAACCACTATGCCACCAGGGTTTCCAATCTTATACTTAGAGAACCCAAAAGACTCCACAAGGAAACTAATGGAACGAATAGAAAGTATCAACAGAGTAGCATGATACAAGATAAACATGTAAAAATCAATTGGATTCCCACACGCCAATAAAGAGAGCTACAAAAACTAAATCAGGAAAGCAGTACCATTTATAATAGCCCCTAAAACAAAAAAAAAAACTTAAAAATAAATCTAACCAGGAATATAAAGGATCTATACAAAGAATCCAACAATCACGTGGCCTACTATGCCAGGAGTGACAACTTGAAGAGGAATGGTGTTGCATTCATTATCAAAAAGAAAATTTCAAGATCTATCCTGAAGTAAATGCTGTCAGTGATAGGATAATATCCATACGCCTACAAGGAAGAACAGTTAATATGAATATTATTCAAATTTATGCACCAGCCACTAAGGACAAAGATGAAGAAACTGAAGTTTTTACCAACTTCTGCGGTCTGAAATTGATTAAATATGCAATCAGGATGCACTGATAATTACTGGTGATTGGAATGCAAAAGTTGAAAACAAAGAAGAAGGATCGGTAGTTGGAAAATATGACTTTGGTGATAGAAATGATGCCAGAGATCGCATGATTGAATTTTGCATGACTTCTTCATTGCATACAGATTGAATAAGTCTAGTGAAAGGATAAAACCCTGACACACACCTTTCCTGACTTTAATCTATGCAGTATTCCCTTGTTCTGTTTGAACGACGGCCTCTTGCCTTTTTTATCAACATAAACAGCAACTATACACATGGACCTCTCCAGATGGAATACATAGGAAGCAAATCAACTATATTTGTAGAAAGAGATGATGGAAAAGCTCAATATAATCAGTCAGAGCAAGGCCAGGGGTCAATGGCAGATCAGACCATCAATTACTCCTATGTAAGTTCAAGTTGAAACAAGAAAATTAGAACAAGTCCACGAGAGCCAAAGTATGACCTTGAGTATATCCCACCTGAATTGAGACAATCTCAAGAATAGATCTGATGCGTTGGACACTAATGACCACAGACCAGACAAGTTGTGGAACGACATAAAGGATATTATACATGAAGAAAGCAAGAGGTCATTAAAAAGACAGAAAAGACCAAAATGGATGTCAGAAGACTCTGAAACTTGCTCTTGAACATCGAGTAGCTAAAGCAAAAGGAAGAAATGATGAAGTAAAAGAGCTGAACAGAAGGTTTCAAAGGGCAGCTCAAGAAGACAAAGCAAAATATTATGATGACATGGGCAAAGAGCTGGAGATAGAAAGCCAGAAGGGAAGAACATGCTCAGCATTTCTCAAACTGAAAGAACTGATGAAAAAATTCAAGCTTCAAATTGCAATACTTAAGGATTGTCCAAGGAAAATATTAAATGACACTGGAAGCATCAAAAGAAGATGGAAAGAATACACAGAATCACTATACATATGATCAGGAACCGGTGGTACTGAAGGAAAAAGTCCAAGCTACACTGAAGGCATTGGTGAAAAACAAGGCTTGGGGAATTGACAGAAGACTAATTGAGATGTTTCAACAAACAGATGCAGCAGCACTGGAAGTGCTCGCTTGTCTATGCCAAGAAATTTAAAAGATAGCTACCTGGCCAACCGACTTGAAGAGATACATGTTTTTGCCTTTTCCCAAGAAAGAACATCCAACAAAATGTGGAAATTATCAAACAATAACATTAATATTACATGCAAGCAAACTTTCGCTGAAGATCATTCAAAGGTGGCTGCAGCAGTATACCGACGGAACTGCCAGAAATTCAAGCCAGATTTAGAAGAGGACGTGGAACCAGGGATATCATTGTTGATGTCAGATGGATCCTGGCTGAAAGCAAAGAATACCAGAAAGATGTTTACCTACGTTTTACTGAGTAACAAATTATGGATAACATTGAGGAGAATGGGAATTCCAGAATGCTTAATTGTGCTCATGAGGAATCTGTACATGGATCAAGAGGCAGTTGTTCAAATAGAACAAGGGGATACTGCATGTGTCTACTTGAGCTAAGAAGCACACCCCTCACCGGTATCATTTTATGTCTAACAGTCCAGTCTAATCTTTATCTGAAGAGTTGGTTTCCAGAATGGTTTTAGCCTGGAGTTAACAGAGAGTCTGGGGGCCAGGTCCTCTTGGGTCCCTCCAGTCTCAGTCAGACCTTTAAGTCTTGTCTTTTTTACTGGAATTTGAGTTCCACATCCCACTTGTCTCCTGCTCCATCAGGGATTCTCTGTTGTGTTTCCTGTCAGGGCAGTCATTTGTGGTAGCCAGGCACCATCTCTAGTTCTTCAAGTCTTAGGCTGATGGAAGTTATGTGGCCCTTTCTGTCTCCTGGGCTCATATTTTCCTTGTGTCTTTGGTGTTCTTCATTCTCCTTTGCTCCAGGTAGGCGGAGACCAATTGATGCATCTTAGATGGCTGCTTGCTAGCTTTTAAGACCTCAGATGCTGAAATGTATTTTTTTTTTTTTTTTTGGTTTATTTGCCTTAATTAGCCCTTTGGATCCAGATCTTTGTGAATAGTTCTTCCTTTTCTTCTTTCCAATGCCCATTTTGAATTCTGTGGTTCCTAGTCTCCTTCCTTCTTATTTATCCATTTTCTTCTGTGTAGGTCTTTGCACCTGATAATGCTTGAATTTTATAGTAGATCGTTTCTATTATTTTATTCTTTAATCCTCATCTTTTGTCTGTTATTACCCATATCTATAAATATGCATATACACATACATATATTTGTATGTAGGTATGATTTGTCTATCAAGGTTAATATACTTAGATACAAAACATTGCTTTTAATAAGACAAGAATATCACCAACACACAAAGAGGAAACAGAATTTAATTGACTTATCTGAGATCTCATAATAAATCAGTTCCCCAAGTGACAGTGGAAACATGTTCCACTTGAAAGATTTCTTTATTTTATGCAAAGTGGTACAATATTAACTCTAAGCAGATTGTGAAAAACTAAAGGTGTATAAAAAATATTATATAACAATCATTAAAAGAAGTAATCTGACTTGGTGCAATTTAAAATAATAAACAAATTAAGGTAGTTAAGATATCCTACTTCAATAAAAAAAAAAATAGAGGTGGGTAAAAGATTCTACTGTAATTGTGAATTTGTTAATTTTGTTCAAGACAAAATAATGGGATATCTAAAGTGTGCTGTAGGAGAAAATAATATACATTCTTTTTTTCCCTCCTGAGAAGGAACGGGTATACAGGGTGGTGGTGTATGGCTGAGGGGTGATGTGGGAATAAGCACTGAAAATTCAACAATGTATGTGTGGCTGAAGGAAATCTTAAGAACAAAAATTGCATAATGTTCACTTTAAAGTTGTTTTCCTGAACTAAGATTCCACAGTCCCCAAACTTAAATAAATTTCACTAAACTTGTCAATACCTTATATGATACTTGGGTGTTGTCATGGATTGAATTATGTGCCCCCCCAAAATGTGTGTATCAATTGGCCTGGGCCATGATTCCCGACATTGTGTGATTTTCCTATATGCTGTAAATTCTGCCTCTATGATGTTAATGAGGGAGGATGCGCACAATTGTGTTAGTGAGGCAGGATTCAGCCTACAAGATTAGATTGTGTCTTGAGGCAATCTCTTGAGATATAAAAGATAGAAGTGAGCAGAGAGACAGGGGACCTCATATCACCAAGAAAGCAGTGCCGGGAACAGAGCGCATCCTTTGGACGTGGGATCCCTGTGCAGAGAAGCTCCTAGTCTGGCGGAAGATTGATGAGAAGGCTGAAAGAGAGAGAAAGCCTTCCCCTGGGGCTGACACCCTGAATTTGGACTTTTAGCTTATTTTACTGTGAGAAAATGAATTTCTCTTTGTTAAAGCAACCCACTTGTGGTACTTCTGCTGTAGCAGCACTAGATGACGTGTGTATTTATGCTTTTTTTAAAAAATAATTTTTATTGTGCTTTAAGTGAAAGTTTACAAATCAAGTCAGTCTCTCACATATAAACTTATATACACCTTGCTACGCTGCCCCTAATGAGTCAGCCTGCAAAAATATGGAACACGTCACAAGTTTGGGCGTCATCCTTGTGCAGGGGCCATGCTAATCTTCTCTGTATAGCTCCAATTTTAGTATTTGTGCTGCCCAAGCAAGCACTATTTACAGTTTTAATGGAAATGAAATGGTAAAGCAGTCCGTAAACAGAATGAAATCAGCAGAACCAGTAGAATGAGGTAGAGGCAAGTAATAGAAATTTGCAGAAATTGCAAGGAAGGCTTTGGATTTCTATAGGGATTTGAACCTTTCATATCAACTGGGAGACCTCATTTAACAAGTAGTTACAAAAAGCAAGGTAGGGGTGGAAGATAAAGTAAAAAAAGTGGTTGGGTTAAGTGGGAGGAGGTTAAAGATCAACTGAAGGCAGCTGTGAGATCATATGAACGTGCAACTTTAGGGTATACCCGTCACTTGGTCATTTGTGTATTAACTCTGTCCACAAGTATTTGTTTTCATTTTCACAGCTATCGAGCTGATGACAGCAGTAGGATCATCAAGTCTATTGCTAGTATTCCAAATAAAAAGAAAAAAAAATAGAATATGATCTTTAATTAGAAACTCTTATTTAAGACATAAAAAAAAATAGGTAGAGAAAATAAGCATAGTTTAGCAACTCCGCTTCTTTTGGAAGTTTTGCTCTCACAGCTGTAAACATGCATCTTTGCCAGAAAAGCTGAAGGAACAAGCTCCTAAAATATTTAAAGCTCAGAAGTTTAAAGCCTTAAGAGTTTTTCTAACTGAAGAAAAATCGTGGGGAGATTTGGAGTAGTTTAATACATAAAAATCAATTTTACTGTACATTCCCCAAAGTCCAATTGCTTTTTAAATTTGACCACTTCCAAACATTTACAAACTACAGTAGTCACTGAGTATATAAAAATTTGAAATTACCACAGATTCTGCCTTCGTAGCCTTTTCTATACTATTTAGAAATAAATAGTAATCTAACTCAGCAATTTAGACTGTGTTGACTAGATCACAAGTATAACATTCAAGCCAAAAAACAATTTAAAGACATCAACGGTAAAAATATAGCATCAAGTGTCTGCCTTCAAGGAAAGAATCATATTTTTGAAAATGGCAGCTGTAGTCTCTCAACTCCTCAGGCATCCCTGTGTCTCTTTCCCCTTTATATTCTTGGGCAGCCAAGATGCATCTAATATGAAAATTATTTATAGCAACAGGAGAAACGTTCATTTTTTAAAAGGTGTCTATATGTTGTATTTGTTTGGGAAAGCTGTAAGGAAGGATGTAATAAGACCTCTGTTTATAAGGTGTCAGCATAAGAATAAGTAAGACTCGAACACAAAGCAATCGAATAGCAACTACTTTTGAGTATTAAAAAAGATGCTTCCAGGTTCTGCCACACAGACCACTGTCGGAATATGGTAGTAAATCAGAAACACTTTTAATCTGACTGAAGCTTTAAGAAGCTCAAAATTATAAACCCCTAATTAGTGACTGGGTAGAGGAATCAGATTGAAATTATGGTGGGTAGGTGATTTGATATCTTTCCCTTATACGGTCCTAGCTCACTCTCTGTAGCACTTGTGTCTTGAGTCTTTTATCTAATGAAACTATAATCTCTTGCTTGCTTTTCTTTTCTCCAAGGAATGACTGTGTAATTTTCTAGTACCAGGATTAGGAAAGCATTCTGTGACCAGATAATAGATCTATATTAGCCAGATCATTCAGGAGCCTGATTTTACAAAGTTGGCCTCACTCGCACCTGAAAAACTAAATGTGGGATCTAGTACTCTTGTCTTGCATATGGTAGGAATGCAATAAATGTTTATTAATATTAATTGAATTGAAGCAGGCACAATATCATGGATAAAAACAACTTCTTTGTTTTTTGTTTATTTATCATTGTTTGGATTATTAGACTCTAGGGTGCGGGGCCAAAAACAGGTATTAGCTACAGGTGCAGGTTAGATATTAATTGGTTTAGGACTGTTCGGCCTATTGAGGGGTAGGATCACACACTGCAGAGTGTTTTGAGGCTGCTTTCAGAAACATGAATGTATGACTCCATTTTAAGAGATGGAGGTAGATATATAGACAGGTGATTTCACATATCTACTAGAAGTGAGCACAATCAGAGATAGAGATAGATAACTGCTGTCAAGTTGACTCTGACTCGTGGCAACCTTATGCACAACAAAACAAAACATTGCCTGATTCTGTGTCATTCTCATAATCACTGTTATGTTTGAGTTCATTGTTTTGGCTATCGTGCCAATCCATCTCACCAAGGGTCTCACCTTATACTTGTTGGCTGTCTCCTCCAGTGACTGATCCCTCTTGATGATGTGTCCAAAGCAAATGAGTTGGACAATGTTCTGTTGTGATCCGTAAGGTTTTCCTTGGCTAATTTTTGGGCATAGATCTCCAGGCCTTTCTTCCTAGTCTGTTGTAGTCTGGAAGCTCCACTGAAACCTGTCCACCATGTGGCTTTGTTGGTATTTGAACTATCGGTGGCATAGCTTCCAGCATCACAGCAACATGCAAGCCACCATAGTAAGACAAAGTAGCAGACGGATGATGGTAAATCAGAGACAGAATTTAATATAAAGCATACAAAGAAGATTCAAAGTATTAACTCCTTTACCACATAATAAAATAAAAACTAAAAGGCCCAAGATACTTTATTTCTATCCCAGGCAGTGGCTTTTGTTTATTTTTAAGGATTCTGGTTGGAGTGTATCAAAACTGACTGGACAAGGGCCCTACGGGCTATTAACAAATAGTAAAATACATGCTTTGAATCAGTTAGAAATTTCTTAGAACATTAATCACACTTATATCATTTGCCTAAATTGCCTACTTCCCTGTTTCATTTCAACTTCCATTCAGTTGTCAATAAAGAGAAAGTACCTTGCAGTACAGTTTGTTTTCTATTAGCCTGGCTTCTCTTAATGCATTCTGCTTTGTCTTTGAAAGATAAATGCAGAAATTTGCAATGATTTAAAAGAATAGAGAAACTTCCAGGCTAAGTTCTATACTTCTTTATATGGCCTAGAAAGAGGGCAAACCCACTAATGCGGGATTTGATTTCCTTATAGAAGCCCTGGACTTATCAAAGCAGACATTTTTAAGCAGTTCATTTATTCATAGGGTAGGCATCTCTCTTGTTTTATGACCCTCACACACAAAACTTTTTTACTCGCCATCAGATATGATCTATGGTTCCTGATGATGCTCAATTCTGCCTCATAGTTTCAATTACTAAGGGAGATGTATTACTGCATATTTGTCATGTGATGGATACTACGTTAGAATATTTTAAGCACGTTATCATATTTGATCATCTTTCCAACAATCTATGGAAGTAGATACTATTCATGCTTTATGGTAAAAGGATGAAACTCAAAAAGTTTGTTATTTGTCCAAAATGACACCTTTAATAAGTGGAAATGGCTGATGAATCTGGGTTCAAAACCAAAACAGAAGCATGTCATAAAGAGAGGCTGAAAAGGAAGAAGTCATATCATCTATGGGAATAAAACATGCTCTTAGTCCTATTGGAAGGGTCAACCACTCCCTTTGCAGAATCAGATGTGTAGCATGATTTTCTGTGTCCTTATTCATCGTTCTAAACTCATTTTCCTCTCGCAACAGGGAAAGTTTTTATTCATTTAAAATTCGTGTTTTTAAAACTATAGACCCAGAGCAGTCTTCACATTCTTTCTACTTCCAATGTTATGAGTATTAAGATAAATATCTTCTCCATCATTTTACTGCTAGCCAGGTTGACTCTTCAAACAAAGGGAAAGAGCTGGCTCAGGAATATTATGATATACTTGCCTCCATGATGGAAACTCTCTCCCGGAGCTACACGTGACTTCAGAGTATCTCCGCTCTGAAATAGAAGTAGCCCATAGGAGAAGGTGGAAGCCTAAAAACATATATATATATATAAACAAAAATAAACAAGAAAGTAAAGAAAAACATTAAATAAAATGGGTAAGTATAAAACGTATAAGACAACTGGATTTGGGAGAGGCACAAGGATGGAGAGAAGAAGTAGAAAAGCCCCACTTTGGACATTTACCCCAAGACGTACTAGGAAAAATAAAATAAAATAATATAATAAAATATAAAATAAAATAACCCAACATAGAGGGCTTCTGTAAGTGTGAGCCACTTTCTTGGCCAATGTTGGAGTGGGCGTGAAGAGACCAACTTTGACCTGGAAAGAAGGGTTTGATTTGAAGAATCCAAATATATATGACTTGATCTCCCCAGAGAGTAAAAATTTGTGGTAGAAGGCTGAATGGCAAAGTAAAGCGTTAGGAAATGAAATTTTAGATACTTATGAAAGTCATATTGCTGTGCTATTGATATGAGTAACTTAAGAGTGTGTACCTATGAATTATGTAAGGGTTCACTCTGAGATTGCCATAATGTAGTTAAGTGGGGCTTGTCCTCTGAATGACTGCACAAGTTCTCTTTGGAAGAGAACACTTTTGGGGAGATGTGACGGAGAAAAGCCATGAAACAGAGGCAGGAGAACCATTCCATGATCTTTTGACTGGTAGTAGTGGAAATTTAATAGAATCATTAAAAAAATGACAACTGGAAAAAAATCTTAGAATAATGATGATAGTAATAATAGCTACACCCCCACGTGTGTGTCAGTTTGTTGTACTGTGGGGACTTGTGTGTTGCTGTGATGCTGGAAGGTATGCCACTAGTATTCAGATACCAGCAGGGTCACCCATGGAGGACAGGTTTCAGCTGAGCTTCCAGACTAAGATAGACTAGGACGAAGGACCTGGCAGTCTACTTCTGAAAAGTATTAGCCAGTGAAAACCTTATGAATAGCAGCGGATCATTGTCTGATATAGTGCTGGAAGATGAGCACCCCAGGTTGGAAGGCACTCAAAAGATGAATGGGGAAGAGCTGCCTCCTCAAAGTAGAGTCAACCTTAATGATGTGGATGGACTAAAGCTTTTGGGACCTTCATTGGCTGATGTGGCACGACTCAAAATGAGAAGAAACAGCTGCAAGCATCCATTAATAATCAGAACCTGGAATGTACAAAATATGAATCTAGGAAAATTAGAAATCATCAAAAATGAAATGGAACCCATAAACATTGATATCCTAGGCATTAGTGAAGTGAAATGGACTGGTATTGGCCACGTTGAATCCAACAATCATATAGTGTACTATGCTGGGAATGACAACTTGAAGAGGAATGGTGTTGCATTCATCGTCAAAAAGAACATTTCAAGATCTGTCCTGAAGTACAACGCTGTTGGTGATAGGATAATATCCATACGCCTACAAGGAAGACCAATTAATATGACTATTATTCAAATATACGCACCAAACACTAGGGCCAAAGTTGAGGAAATAGAAGATTTTTATTAGTTGCTGCAGTCTGAAATTAATCGAACATGCAATCAAGATGCATTGATAATTACTGGTGGTTGGAATGTGAAAGTTCAAAACAAAGAAGAAGGATCAGTAATTGGGAAATATGGCCTTGGTGATAGAAACAATGCTGGAGATTGAGTGATAGAATTTTGCAAGACCAATGACTTCTTCATTGCAAATACCTTCTTACACCAACATAAACGGCAACTATACACATGGACCTCACCAGATGGAACACACAGAAATCAAATTGACTACATCTGTGGAAAGAGATGATGGAAGAGCTCAATATCATCAGTCAGAACAAGGCCAGGGGCCGACTGTGGAACAGACCATCAATTGCTCATATGCAAGTTCAAGCTGAAACTGAAGAAAATCAGAGCAAATCCACAAGAGCCAAAATATGACCTTGAGTATATCCCACCTGAATTTAGAGATGATCTGAAGAATAAATTTGATGCATTGAATACTGGTGACTGAAGACCAGACGAGTTGTGGAATGACATCAAGGACATTACACATGAAGAAAGCAAGAGGTCATTGAAAAGACAGGAAAGAAAGAAAAGGCCAAGATGGAGACTCTGAAACTTTCTCTCAAACGTTGAGCAGCTAAAGCAAAAGCAAAAACTGATGAAGTAAAAGAACTGAGCAGAAGATTTCAAAGGGTGACTCCAGATGACAAAGTAAAGTATTATAATGACATGTGCAAAGAGCTGGAAATGGAAAACCAAAAGGGAAGAACATGCTCAGTATTTCTCAAGCTGAAATAACCGAAGAGAAAATTCAAGCCTCTAGTTGCAATAGTGAAGGATTCTATGGGGGAAAATATTAAATGACTCAGGAATCATCAAAAGAAGATGGAAGGAATACACAGAGTCATTATACCAAAAAGAATTAGTTGATGTTCAACCATTTCAAGAGGTAGCATATGAACAGGAACTGATGGTACTCAAGAAAGAAGTCCAAGCTACTCTGAAGGCATTGGCGAAAAACAAGGCTTCAGGAATTGATGGAATATCAATTGAGATGTTTCAACGAACAGATGCAGTGCTGGAGGTGCTCACTTGTCTATGCCAAGAAATATGGAAGACAGCTTCTTAGCCAACTGACTGGAAGAGATCCATATTTATGCCTATTCCCAAGAAAGGTGATCCAACCAAATGTGGAAATTATAGAACAATATCATTAATATCACGCACAAGCAAAATTTTGCTGAAGATCATTCAAAAACAGCTGCAGCAGTATATCAACACAGAACTGCCAGAAATTCAGGCCAGCTTCCGAAGAGGACGTGGAACCCGGGATATCATTGCTGATGTCAGATGGATCCTGGCTGAAAGCAGAGAATACCAGAAGGATGTTTACCTATGTCTTATTGACTGTGCAAAGGAATTCAACTGTGTGGATCATAACAAATTATGGACAACATTGTGAAGAATAGGAATTCCAGAACACTTAATTGTGCTCATGAGAAACCTTTACATAGATCAAGAGGCAGTTTTTTGGACAGAACAAGGGGATACTGCATGGTTTAAAGTCAAGAAAGGTATGCACCAGGGTTGCATTCTTTCACCATATCTATTCAATCTGTATGCTGAGCAAATAATCTGAGAAGCTGGAGTATATGAAGAAGAACGAGATATCAGGATTGGAGGAAGACTCATTAACAACCTGCGTTATGCAGATGACACAACCTTGATTGCTGAAAGAGAAGAAGACTTGAAGCACTTACTAATGATGATCAAAGACCACAGCCTTCAGTAGGGATTGCACCTCAACATGAAGAAGACAAAAATCCTCACAACTGGACCAATGAACAACATCATGATAAACGGAGAAAAGCTTGAAGTTGTCAAGGATTTCATTTTACTTGGATCCACAATCAACAGCCATGGAAGCAGCAGTCAAGAAATCAAAATACGTATCGCATTGGGTAACTCTGCGGCAAAGGACCGCTTTAAAGTGTTGAAGAGCAAAGATGTCACCTTGAAGACTAAGGTGCGCCTGACCCAAGCTATGGTATTTTCAATCGGATCATATGTATGTGAAAGCTGGACAATGAATAAGGAAGACCAAAGAAGAATTGATGCCTTTGAATTGTGGTGTTGGCGAAGAATATTGAATATACCATGGACTGCCAAAGGAATGAACAAACCTGTCTTAGAAGAAGTACAACCAGAATGCTCCTTAGAAGAAAGGATGGCGAGACTGCATCTTACATGCTTTGGACATGTTGTCAGGAGGGATCAGTCTCTGGAGAAGGACATCATGCTTGGCAAAGTACAGGGTTGGAGGAAAAGAGGAAGACCCTCAACGAGGTGGGTTGACACAGTGGTTGTAACAATGGGCTCAAGCATAACAGCGATTCTGTTGATGGCACAGGACCAGGCAGTGTTTCATTCTGTTGTGGATAGGGTTGCTATGAGTCACAACCGACTGGACGGCACCTAACAACGAGAACAACAGGTAATCCCCAACTTATGATGTATTCCAGTTTCAATGAACTGCACTTATGGCCTCCTTTTTTTTTGTTTTAACATCTTAACATTAGTAATATGTACTACATACAATGTTGTAGTGTGTAACTTGCTGATGTTATTCTCAGATGTTCACCCACAGACGTTCAATTTTGATTTACTGTTAAAAACGCTGCCGTATAGATTTAGTTTTCTGAACTAAATCAGGGGCTTTGGTTGCTTGAAAACATGAATCCAAATGCTGATTGCTTCGCTAAAGCCTATATGCCGATTAGGGAAGCAGTGAGATGTTACTGACAAATACGTGAATAAAAAAAGAAAAGGACCACACAGACAACTCTCACTAATTCTCTGACTAGAAATGCCATCCCTATTCCCAGGGATAATCCAGATGATCCAGAACCTTCCTCAGACGTAGTTATTACTGCAACTGACAAAATGCCAATGTTGTCCAACTCTTCTTATAGTTGGAATAAATTTTTATAATTTGTTTATTTTTTTATGTATGTATGTATTAAAGTCTATCTGTAAGTTTATATGTAATGTTTCCCATCCCCCAAAACAAGTAAGGATCAGATTTATAAAGATACTGATAGTAAAAAACAGTAATAATGAAAACAAAACAAAACAAAAAAGGTTTTCGACTTATGTCAGAACTGACTTGTAATGGAGTTGTCAGAATGGAACCCCATAATAAGCTGAGGGCTATTTATATTATCTATCAACAACTTGCTATGTGCCAGCAACTTTCATAAGAGTTTCATATGTATTATTTCATTTCATTTTCAAAGCAAATCTATAAAATGGAGACAATTATTAATCTTAATTTTATAGATGAGGAAACTGTGCTACAAATGTTAAGTAATTTTTCCAAGATCACACTACAACTAAATGAGGAGTTGAGATATGAACCCCAGGAATGTGGCTCTGTGTTTCTCAACCACACAAGAAAACCTGGGGTTGAGGTGGGGCCAAGATGGCAGAATAGCCAGACGCTTCTGACGATCCCCTCTTATAACAAAGACCAGAAAAAACAAGTGAAATGGTTATATTTATGACAACCTAGGAGCCGTGAGCATCAAAGGCAAAGTTAGAAAATGGACTGAGTGGCAGGAGGATGGAGAGTCAAAACAGCCTGGTACTGGTACAACAACAGATACACAGACCAATGGAACAGAATTGAGATTCCAGACATAAGTCCATCCACATATGAGCAGTTGATATTTGGAAAAGGCCCAAGGTCAGTTAAATGGGGAAAAGATAGTCTGCTTAACAAATGGTACTCGCATAACTGGATATCCATCTGCAAAAAAATCAAACAAGACCCATACCTCACACCATGCACAAAAATTAACTCAAAATGGATCAAAGACCTACATATAAAATCTAGAACAATAAAGATCATGGAAGAAAAAATAGGGGCAATGTTAGGAGCCCTAATACATGGCATAAACAGTATACAAAACATTACTAACAATGCAGAAGAAAAACTAGGTAACTGGGAGCTCCTAAAAATCAAACACCTATGCTAATCCAAAGACTTCACCAGAAGAGTAAAAAGATTACCTACGGACTGGGAAAAAGTTTTTAGCTATGACATTTCCGATCAGCATCTGATCTCTAAAACCTACGTGATACTGCAAAAACTCGACTACAAAAAGACGAATAACCCAATTAAAAAATGGGTAAAAGATATGAACAGACACTTCTCTAAAGAAGACATTCAGGTAGCTAACAGATGCATGAGGAAATGCTCATGATCATTTGCCATTAGAGAAATGCAAATCAAAACTCCAGTGAGACTCCATCTCACTCCAGCTAGGCTGGTATTAATCCAAAAAACATGAAATAACAAATGTTGGAGAAGTTGTGGAGAGACTGGAACACTTATACACTGCTGGTGGGAATGTAAAATGGTACAACAACTTTGGAAATCGATTTGGTGCTTCCTTAAAAAGCTAGAAATAGAACTAGCATACGATCCAGCAATCCCACTCCTTGGAATATATCCTAGAGAAATAAGAGCCTTTACACAAACAGATATATGCACACCCATGTTCATTGCAGCACTGTTTACAATAGCAAAAAGGTGGAAGCAACCAAGGTGTCCATCAACGGATGAATGGATAAATAAATTATGGTATATTCACACAATGGAGTACTACACATCAGTAAAGAAAAGTGATGAATCTGTGAAACATTGCATAACATGGAGGAATCTGGAAGGTATTATGCTGAGAGAAATCAGTCAGTTGCAAAAGAACAAATATTGTATAAAACCACAATTATAAGAATTTGAGAAATAGTTTAAACAGAGAAGAAAATATCCTTTGATGGTTATGAGGGGGGAAGGGGGGGTTGGGAGAGGGGTATTCACTAATTAGATAGTAGATAAGAACTACTTTAGGTGAAGGGAAAGACAGCACACAATACAGGCGAGGTCAGCACAACTGGACTAAACCAAAAGCAAAGAAGTCTCCTGAATAAACTGAATGCTTCCAAGGCCAGCGAAGCCGGGGGGGGGGGGGGGTTGGGACCATGGTTTCAGGGGACATCTAAGTCAATTGGCATAATAAATCTATTGAGAAAACATTCTGCATCCCGCTTTGGAGAGAGGCGTCTGGGTTCTTAAACGCTAGCAAGTAGCCATGTAAGATGCATCAATTGTTCTCAACCCACCTGGACCAAAGGAGAATGAAGAACACAGAGGACACAAGGTAATTACAATCCTAAGAGACAGAAAGGGCCACATAAACCAGAGGCTACATCAGCCTGAGACCAGAAGAGCTAGACAGTGCCAGGCTACAACTGATGACTGCCCTGACAGGGAACACAACAGAGAACCCCTGAGGGAGCAGGAAAGCAGTGGGATGCAGACTCCAAATTCTAGTAAGGACACAAGACTTAATGGTCTGACTGAGGCTAGAAGGACCCCAGTGGTCATGGTCCCCTGACCTTCTGTTAGCCCAAGAAAGGAACCATTCCCAAAGCCAACTCTTCAGACCAGGATTGGACTGGACAATGGGATAGAAAATGATACTGGTAAAGAATGAGCTTCTTGGATCAAGTAGACACATGAGAATATGTCAGTATCTCCTGTCTGGAGTGAAGATGAGAGGGCAGAGGAGGGTCAGAAGTTGGTTGAATGGACACAAAAAGAAAGAGTGAAGGGAAGGCGTGTGCTGTCTTATTGGAGGAGAGCAATTAGGAGTATATAGCAAGGTGTATATAAGTTTTTGTATGAGAGACTGACTAGATTTGTGAACTTTCACTTAAAGCACAATAAAAATTAAAAAAAAGAAGAAAGAAAACCCGGGGTCAAGTCTTTACTTAGATATTGTGTCATTTAGGGTAACAACGGAGCCCTGGTGACGACGTGATTAAGAGTGCAGCTGCTAACCAAAAGGTTGGCAATTTGAATCCACCAATCGCTCCTTGGAAACCCTATGGGGAAGTTCTACTTTCTCCTATAGGGTCACTATGAGTCAGAATCCACTCGATGGCAATGGGTTTGGGTTCGGTTTAGGGTAACAGTAATTGTTTCTACTAAATGCCAAAAAAATATAATGACTCAAACACAATCTAAGTTTGTGTTTGTTCATATCACAGTCCTGTGTGAACAAATGTGATCATTAGACTGGCCATCAGAGTTACACAACTTAGAATCCAAATGTTCTCTACAGCCATGCTTCTTATTTTTTTGCCTCCAAGGTTACTTTTTAGGTCTGTGGATATGAGCATCCACATTCTGTTCCAGACATAAGAGCTGACACTTTTATTTGGTTCCCAAAAGAGTGTGGCATCCATAGGATATATTTAATAGACTTAACCTCATCTTAAGGAGCCCTGGTGGCACTGGCCTGCTCTTCAGGAGAAAGATGTGGCAGTCTGTTTCTGTAAAGATTTACAGCCTTGGAAACCCTATGGGCAGTTCTACTTGTCCTATAGTATCGCTATGAGTCGGAATCGACTCAAAGGTAATGGAAACTTATCTTACCTCTTTTGGTATTTTAAAAGAAAATCTGGAATTGTGAGAAAAGATGCAATTTATATGACATTAAAATCAGTGGCATCCAGACCAATTAATTGTTTTAACTAATAAAAAAGAGAACTCCTTGTATGATGTTTAAGTGAACCATTAAACCAAAGGCTCAAATTCATGGCCCCTCTGTGAGAATACAGTGCAGGTGCTATGCCCAATCTTTGAAGAAAATCAGGGCATTACAGTTTAGCAAATGTGAGTTAGATCAATCCAAAATGAGTGGCCATAAACAAATGTTATAACCAAAATAGTTTCAAATATTATATAACATGAAGTAAATAGGACTTTTTCTTATACTTCAGAACATTTGCTAAACCCCAGAGTTGAGGCTAATGAGTGATAAATACTTCATGATCTAAAGAAATTTGCTGGATGTATCTCAGCATTATGTACTTAAGAGATAACCATATTGTTCCTGGAACCATCTCTTAACTTATTTTATATTAGGGGGGATACAGATTTAGCAAGTGGATTTTTTGAAAGGAACTTAGGATTAGAAAATATGATAGAATTTATTCACCTCTCACACATGGGAAAGAAAAAGGATGAGGGAGATGGTCCATTCTCTTTTCCTCGAGCTAAGTGAAAGACACTCAAAAGAACCATTCATGGATTTTGGAGTTGTTTGCAGAATAAGACCTGTGTTACCTCTTGTCTGGAAAACTCTGAAGACAGGAGTCAGGTTGGTGTTTCCTTTGGTTTTGAGGCAAGGATTGAGAAGCCATCAATTTGTCAAGCTATATGGTATAATTTGGCAGGGATCAAACATTCAAGAGTCTTCCTGTGGGCCAATTGGGCATATGGAGAAGATAGCTAGGCTTGAGTTTTCTCATAAGGACCCAGCCCAACAGGCCTCAGTGTTAGGGCAAAACAAAACAACAACAACAAAAAACGAAAACAAAATAAGACAAAAAAAAAAAAAAAAAAACAATAGAAAGATCTAGATCAGGGGAGTGCAGTGGGTCTTGGAATACCTGAAAAGTCCTTCCATGTGTCCCATGGGGGAGGTTGGCATCAGATACCTATTCCTGCCTCTTGGGTGATGTATTTGGTTTCCAGTATGTTGCCCTATATCAGAGAAAGCCCACCAGTTTGGTTCTGTCAGGGCTTCATTTCCCACAGTCTTCACCTACCCACCTCTCTCTATCCAGTTGTCTCTGCCTTCCTCTTGTATCTGTGCAGAGGTCAAAATGTAGGGATTCTTCCAAGTATTAAAACAAAAATCATATTAAGCCAATAATGGAAATCGGTTGAAGTTTATTTAATATTCAATTTGCAAATCAGGTAACATTTCAACTAGAGAGTCAAAAATGTTTTGAAGATGAAAGAGCCTCAAAACACTTTTATACTAAATCTTATCAGCATTGCCATGGAAAAAGGGCCAGAACAGAACTGATAAACAATTTGTGGTTACAAAGAATTTCATATAGCATTGTCTTGAAGAATAATTAAAATAATTACTGATTTATCTTAAAACACAGCTCTCAGTCTGACTCTTGGAGTCTGTTTCCCAAAATTGACTGAATTTTTCAAAAGAGCACAATGCCAAAGGCAAAGTGATCTTACTAGTTTATATAGACTGTTGTTTGACTCAAAGGTGACTTTTAGAAAACCAGTTTCTTAAAGGCTCAAGGTTCAAAAGAACACCTAAGGGTAAATGGCCTGCGTGGGTCACCCAAACTCCATGGACCCAGAAATCTGGATTCTAGGAGAATGAAAATTGTTTCTCAAAGGTGTTGCTGTTACTATTTAATTGTAGCAAAGCAGATGGTTTTCACACAGGATTTTCTAATTTTCTTTCACTAGGTCAATTAGCCTTTTAGTGTGTTTTTATTTTTTCCCTTTTCTTTTCTCATTCAATTCTGATAAGCATTTGCTGTAGGATATGATTGTTTTTTGGGAAGTCATTATGTAGGTCTCTCCTATTTCTCTTTAAGTCAGAGAAAAACAAACTGGTGAGATAGGAAGTTCTGGCTTCTGTGTGTTACTGTCTCTGTGTTGTGGGGAAAGGGTTTTGAATCTAGAAGGACATTCCACATCCACTCTCTTGTGGGCAAGCTTTCCTCCACACCAAACCACTTCCTGCAGATTGCGGGGGTATCGGTGAGATTTTCCAGATAGTTGTGACTTCCTCCTTCTCAGTACTGCTTGAGGGGGTAGGAAAAAGAACTACATAATTCCCAGGGCCCTTCATTTCTTAAATATAAAAAGTAATCATCAGTAAGAAAGACATTTTTAGATTTACAACAGCACCTGTAAATAATTGAGCCATATCCAATTTGATTGGGAAAAGGCAAACTAAAACCACTAAAAAATTTAATCATTTTCTTGTCCTTTTAAGATTAGTAGATGTGAATAGAGCCATTTATATGCTGAAATGATTTTACTTGATGAATTAAAATTGCCACTCAACATAATAATATAGTGAAGATTATTCACAGAATTAAACTGTTCTTTTCAGAAAATGCAATTTGTACATTTTTACATTAAAAATAAAGAAGACTCTTGTTGAGCTCTGGTGAATATACCAGCTGAAAAAAAAAAAAAAAACTAAACAGCTTTCATTCTTTTTGAAATATTCTCTTTGGTAAGGAAAATGATCTATTTAAGATTTTGTTCCTCTTCAGTTATCTTAATAATGTATCATGAAAGACTATGGAAATTGTATTCTATAGAAATTTTTTGAACAGCTTGAAAATAAAAGTGATTTACACACTCTTTTAAGGAGAAATTTGGGAAGATATTTGAGAAGAGAGAACAGTTTCATCTGATTTTTAAATTCCCTGTACTTCTTTGAACTCATAGAACATGGCCACTACATTTTCACAACTTCTGGAGGTGCCATTCACATCATGTTGCTGTTAGGTGTCATCAAGTCGGTTCTGACTCATAGTGACCCTATGTACCACAGAACGAAACACTGCCTGGTCCTGCGCCACGCTTACAATCGTTGTTATGCTTGAGCCGATTGCTGCAGCCTCTGTGTCAATCCATTTCATTGAGGGTCTTCCTCTTTTACGCTGATGCTGTACTTTACCAAGCATGATCTCCTTCTGCATGGACTGATCCCACCTAACAACATGTCCAAAGTATGTAAGACACAGTCTCGCCATTCACATCATAGTCAGTGTGAATGTTGGCCCCTGAGATGGTATGGCGGTGTATGTTATACAATCTACACCTCATGGCTATATGCAGAGCTTTAGCTCAGGATCCCTTTTGTGTTATCTTTAGGAAAAAAAGAAGAATAACTCTTCTCCTAACCAGCATATTTTAGCTTATTCTCACTGAAATATAAACAAGTTAGGTAGGAAATCTCAAAAGGACTGCATCTCAGAGACAGTGGGGAGAACTGTAGGGAGAGCTGGTTTGGCTTGTAAAAACTGGGGGAGGCAAAGGAGATGTGTGGGCCTGGCAGGAGAAGAAACAATACCGTCTGTGCCAAAACAATGACAGCTGACATTCCATGGGTTTTTGCTACGTATGAGAGTACTCATAATTGGACAACTTGAATATTTTCAATTATGGTTAGCAGTTTTCAATGGTCAGCCAGTGGTCATTATCGACCAAATCCTCAACAGATATAGATTGTTCACTGTTATTTTTAGATCTACTCTGCCCTCGTCTTCTCCCCTTCCACAATCCTGACATTTCATATTGAAACATGACAAGAATAAATTATCTATCCTTCGCCAGATTGGTTTTTCCCATTCAGCTTTCCTGTTTGTATGAAGGAGAGAGAAGAAAAAGTTTAAACAACAAACTTGCTTTAATTTTTATAAAATGATGTTGGTGTCAATTCAAAATTTAAAATATCAATTGTAAATAAACAACTTAAGATTTAATATAATACTTCCATTTGCAAAAGGTACAAGACAAGCAGACTTCAGTTTACAAAAATTTTATCTGTCTTGTTTTTTTTCTGTGGCTCAGACTAAGTTTCCCTGATTATGGTTTAGTTTTACATTTATATGTGTGTATGTATGTATATACAGAATTTATTTTATTTTTGTTGTTGAGAATATACACAACAGAACATATACCAATTGAACAATTTCTACATGTACAATTCAGTGACATTAATTACATTCTTTGAGTTGTGCAACCATTCTCACTGTTCTTTTCCGAGTTCTTTCTCCCCCTTAACATAAACTCATTGTGCCCCAAGGTTCTTATTTATTTTTTCCAGTTGCTGTTGTCAATTTGATTCCATATAAAAGAGCACAATGCTCAAAGGATTCTTTACTAGTTTTGGTTTAAGGTTTACTGATTATCTCAGGACAATAATTTCAGGGGTTCATCTAGCCTCCATGGCTCTAGAAAATTTGAACTTTAGGACATGTTTACTTTTCTACAATTTTCAACAGGAATTTTAACTTCTATTCTTCATTTTCCCCCTTTTGATCAGCATTTTTCTGTAGAATCTTTGATTGAAGTGTTCAGTAATGATAGCCAGGCACCATCAGTTCTTCAGATCTCATGGTAAAGGAGGGAGCTGTTCATGGAGGCAATTAGCCACATATTTATCGTTTAGTTTTTAAAAGTCGATGTCCCTGGGTGGCACGAACAGTTAAGCTGTAGGCTGCTAACTGAACATTTGGCAGTTTGAGTTTATCCAGAGGCATCTTGGAAGAAAGGGATGGCAATCTACTTCAGAAAAAATCAGCCTTTTAAGAAACAAAAAAGTACTTGCCACTGGAAAAATCTCTTTAGTAATGTCAACTCTAATGATTTCTCCCCCTCGACACAATTTTCTCTCAAAACTCCTCAAGGAAAAAGGAGTGGGAATGCAGGTATGAGCTTACCTTTTATGTACAGTGGGCTTATATTATTGCCAATCTTAGCTGTCTTTCTTCATATGAAGTTTGTATCATGTAAAAACCTGCTTATTTTGTCTGAAGATACTTGTAAGATGAAACTTTTGATTACCATAGTTCTAAACACCATAAATATGAAGTATGTGTTTTGAGTTGCTTCCCCATGGATGATGATACATTTTTATAGAACCCAAAAAATTTTTTTGTAGAACAGGTCACATTTATTCTCTTCCCCTTCTTTGCTATTAGTAGAATGTATTTGTGAGGTACCTGGCCAGGGGCATCTAGAATTCCCGGCATTATTCTCAGTACCATTGCTTTTGCCAGCTGACCTTAGTTGCCTTTGGCTTTACTGCTTTCACGATTTTGGATTTCATCTGATAACTGTCACTGTAGCCCAGTGGTTCCTCCACGTAGAACTTAAAGACCTCTGTGATACTTGGCTATTTGGATTCATTGATTTCTTGGTGAATTATATTTTGCTGTCCCTCTCATGGTTTTACATTGTCCTGTGTCATTTTTTTCTATTCCTAGTCCTTTTTAGTCCTAGCACTAAAAAAAAAAAAAAAAAAAAAAAGCCTGTATTTCTCTGTGGGAATACAAGATTTCACATATTGAGAATTTATCAGAATATAATTTCAGTGGTGCCATATAGCTAGCTCCCTGCTGAGATCAGAGAATTAGCCCAATTCTTTGCCATCTGTGTTCCTCAAAAGAGAAGTAACTGTATGCTTCTTGATAGGAACTTCCTCGCTTCTTGGCACGAGTGCTATAATGATGGGGAATAGTACAAAATATCCTTATAAGAGATGACCAGCAAATTATTAGAAATGGTGACTTATAAAATAAACCAGGCAGGAACAACAGGGCAAGAGTGACTCAGAGAGCTAAGATAATGTAAGGGAACCATATTTTGGCTCAGAAGAAAATGAAATAATAGCCATCATAGACAAGCAAGAATACTTTATCTTTGATATTTTTACTATATAAGAACTTCAAAATAACTTATAGGCATAAATTAATAATTAGTTCCATGCATGCCCCCATTTTTAAATGCTTAGCATGAGGCAAATGGGTCATGATTGACTTATTCAAAGCACTTAGCACATCGGTGGTTGAATTTTGTTGAGATCTTTCATTCGCTATAGACCACACTGCTTCTAATGACCTAAGTATAAGTCATCTCAGCTTCATCCAGATTAGAAGCTGACATTTTTTGGTAACACAAATCATAGTTTGTTGTCAGTAAAAGAACCCCAGTGTGAGAAACTCAGTCTGCTAGGAAACTCAGTATGCTGCTAACTTTGTTTTTTTTGTACAGATTTGAGAGAATCTAATAGTTTGCCACTGTTATGTTGGCACTTGCATACATATTTTTATTGATGAAGTTGATTTTTCTTCAACCCAGGTATTTCCTGGGCAAGTAAGAAATGGGATCATTCCGAGGATTTTACCCAGGGTGGTTCAACATGAATTAAAAATTAAAATGCTTTTTAATTCAATAATTTTTCAGCAGTGATCTTAGAATGATAACTATATGCCTAAAAAACAGAATTAGGCTGTTTTGTTTCACTTTCTTCTGCCTACTTTTAGACTTTTAAAAATCTTTTCCCTCTGACAGATATGTGATCCTTTTCCTCTTTTAGTAGTCTCTCCCTGTAACGACAGTGAGTACCTATGATCAAAAGCCCAATTTTGTTTCCTTAGTGTACAGAGCTGTCATTGACTTCAAGGCAATTTGAAGTCAAACTGAGCTACACACATGTAAAGGGAGGAGACAGCATGATTCAGAGCAGGACCAGATGGTATTGGAAGGTATATTTGAACTTTGATTCCAAATATTAGCCGAAGCTTTCCCTTTACTGTTATGTAATAAGTAATATTACCAATTACATTTTAACATGGGTAAAAATTATGCTATCCCTCAAACAATAAGATTCTAGCTAGCAGTGGTTTAGCTGCCACTTGACCTTTGTAGCATAGTGTCTTAGTCATCTAGTGCTGCTATAACAGAAATACCACGAGTAGATGGTTTTAACAAACAAGTTTATTCTCTCACAGTCTAGTGGGCTAGAAGTCCAAATTCATGGCGTCACCTCTAAGGGAAAGCTTTTTCTTTGTCGGCTCTGAAGGAATGTCTTTGTCATCAATCTTCCCTTGGTCTAGGAGATTCTCAGCGCAGGGACCCTGGGTTCAAAGGACACACTCTGCTCCTGGAACTGCTTTCTTGCTGTTATGAGGTCTCATGTCTCTCTGCTCACTTCTCTCTTTTATTTCTCAAAAGGGATTGGCTTAAAACACAGTCTAATCTGGTAGCCCTCATCAACGTAATGACCCCTAATCCCATCTCGTTAATATCATAGTGATAGGTTTTACCACACGTAGAATAATTACATCAGATGACAAAATGGTGGACAGTCACACAACACTGAGAATCATGGCTTAGCCAAATTGATACACATATTTTTGGGAGACACAATTCAATCCATGACACATCGTGATATTTTTTTCTATATATGTTCTCCTTGAAGAAATTGGCTGGTTCATTACCAATATTTTTTTTTCTCATAGACTAGCTTTTTTATTTTATAGGGTCAGAAATACCTATGGTTAAATTGTATCATAAGTTCAGGAATTTTTGCAAACATTAGCTAGTTAATTATCCTTTTTTACATTACAAAATTATTTAAGTAAATGGAACCAAAATATTGTAGGTTTAATCATGGTAAGGGTTTTCTGTAATAACAGACTGACTTTATCTAGTCAGAATTTTTAACGAATGGGAATTTCAAGATGTCTTTTCTGAAAAAGAACCAAATCAAGAAAGCTGCTATTAGGGAATTAATTTTTTTTTTTTTTTAAAAGATCAATGTAGAATGTTTCTCTTGATGAGTTCATGTTCAGACTTTGTCTTCCACATCTTCTACATCTATCATTCTCTCTAACAGTCATTGAGGCTGACAGAGATAACTGATGTCCTGGAACATACAAATCAAAAGAATATATGATATTTACTTATATACTGAGAAAATGGATATCAGTATGTTTTTAAAAGATTAAAAAGAGATTGGAAATGAAAACAAAAAAAAGTTGTTTTGGTTGACTAATTAGAGAATTTAATCAGCCATAATTTTCCATCACCTGAGCCATCAGAATAACTGGACTTCAGAGTTTGCTAGAAATTTGAAATTTTTTTTTAACTATCTAACTTAATATTTATGTGGTTAGTGACAAATCAATAAACCAGACCCTTGTCTATTTCTCACACTGTTGTATACCAAAAAAACCATACCCATTGCTGTCAAGTCAATTTCAACTCATAGTGACCCTATAGGGCAGAATAGAACAGCCCCATGGGGTTTCCAAAGAGTGGTTGGTGGATTAAAACTGTGGACCTTTTGGTTAGCAGCCAAGCTCTTAACCACTGTGCAACCAGGGCTCAGTGTCATATAAAAGATCCAAAATGGCCCCAGCCAACAGCAAGAAAAAATTAATCAATCCATTAAGAATCATCTCGTGTGTTACTAATAGACTGGGAATTAACATTTAAAAATCTATCCTCCTTTTTGGAACTTTTCTCAGGAGACCCATTGTTCTTTCTTTATGGGAATGCTCACTCTTCAGCATTTAAATATATGTTAGAATTGTAAGCCAATATTTAGGAATCAAAGTCAAATACCATAACAATGAACATCAAGAAGTTATCACACATTATTTATTGCACTGTTATTTTACTACTGCTTGAAATAAGGTTAGAGCTTAAACGTATTTGGCGATTGTGCAGAATTTATTGTTCAACTTACATTATAAGTATGGCCACTAATTACTCGCAAATAGAAGAAAAGAAATGGCTTGCATAATTTCAAAGATAAATGACATTGTCCATCATTTCACTCATCATGCAGTACTGAGCCTTTACCAGCACTGAGCATATACACTGTAATATTGATACATATAATTTGATATCGAGAGGATTACATGTGCTGTCATAAACTTTCCATGTTCATTACCAACTCTATTTATGCTTACTCTGTGCTAGGCTCCCACGTATCTGTCAGTTTGTCGTACTGTGGGGGCTTGCTCATTGCCGTGATGCTGGAAGCTATGCCACCAGTATTCAAATACCAGCAGGGTCACCCATGGTGGACAAGCTTCAGCTGAGCTTCCAGATAGACTAGGAAGAAGGACCCGGTGATCTACTTCTGAAAAGAATTAGCCAGTGAAAACCTTATGAATAGCAGCAGAACATTGTCTGATATAGTGCTGGAAGATGAGCCCTTGTTGGAAGGCACTCAAAAGACTGGGGAAGAGCTGCCTCTTCAAAGTAGAGTCAACCTTAATGACATGGATAAAGCCAAGCATTTGGGACCTTCATTTGCTGATGTAGCACTACTCAAAATGAGAAGAAACAGCGACAAACATCCATTACTAATCAGAAGGTGGAATGTAAGAAGTACGAATCTAGGAAAATTGGAAATAGTAAAAAATGAAATGGAATGCATAAACGTCAATGCCCTAGGGATTAGTGAGCTACTATCATATGGCCTACTATGCTGGGAATGACAACTTAAAGAGGAATGGCATTGCATTCATCGTCAGAAAGAACATTTCAAGATCCATCCAGAAGTACAATGCTGTCAGTGATAGGATAATATTCAAACACCTACAAGAAAGACCAGTTAATATGACTGTTATTCAAATTTGCACACCAACCACTAAGACCAAAGATGAAGAAATTGGACATTTTTATCAACTTCTGCAGTCTGAAATTGATCAAACATGCAATCAAGATGCACTGTTAATTATTGGTGATCAGAATGTGAAAGTTGAAAACAAAGAAGAAGGATTGGTAGTTGGAAAATAGGGCCTTGGTGATAGAAACGGTGCCAGAGATCACAAGATAGAATTTTGTAAGATCAGTGACTTCTTCATTGTAAATAGCTTTTTTCATCATCATAAATGGCAACTATACAAGTGAACCTTGCCAGATGGAATACACAGGAATCAAACTGACAATATCTGTGGGAAAAGATGATGCAAAAGCTCCATATCATCAGTCAAAACAAGGCCAGGAGCTGACTTCAAAACAGACCATCAATTGCTCCTATGCAAGTTCAAGTTGAAACTGAAGAAAATGAGTACAAGCCTAGGAGAGCCAAAGCATGAACTTGAGTAATCCCACCTGAATTCAGAGACAATCTCAAGAATAGATTTGACCTGTTGAATAATAGTGACCAAAGACCTGACTAGTTGTGGAATGACATCATACATGAAAAAAGCAAGAGGTCATTAAAAAGACAGGAAAGAAAGAAAAGACCAAAATAGATGTCAGAAGAGACTCTGAAACTTGTTCTTGAAAGTCGAGTAGCTAAAGCGAAAGGAAAATATGATGAAGTAAAAGAGTTGAATGGAAGATTTCAAAGGGTGGCTCAAGAAGACAAAGTAAAGTATTATGATGACATGTGCAAAGACCTGGAGATAGACAACCAAAAGGGAAGAACACGCTTAGCATTTCTCAAGCTGAAAGAACTGAAGAAAAAATTCAAGCCTCAAATTGTAATAGTGAAGGATTCTTTGGGAAAAATATTAAATGACGCAGGAAGCATCAAAAGAAGGTGGAAGGAATACACAGAGTCACTATACCAAAAAGTATTGGTCTATCTTCAACCATTTCAGGAGATAGCATATGATTAAGAACCGATGGTACTGAAGGAAGAAAGAAGTCCAAGCTGCACTGAAGGCATCGGCAAAAAACGAGGCTCTAGGAATTGACAGAATGCCAACTGAGATGTTTCAACAAATGGATGCAGCACTGGAAGTGCTCATTCGTCTATGTCAAAAAATTTGGAAGACAGCCACCTGGCCAACCCACTGAAAGAGATCCACATTTACGCCTATTCCCAAGAAAGGTGATCCAACCGAAAGTGGAAATTATCCAACAATATCATTAATATCACACACAAGTAAAATTTTGCCAAAGATTATCCAAAAGTGGCTGCAGCAGTATATCGACAGAGAACTGCCAGAAATTCAAGCCAGATTCAGATGAGGATGTGGAATGAGGGATATCATTGCTGATGTCAGATGGATCCTGGCTGAAAGCAGAGGTTACCAGAAAGATGTTTACCTGTGTTTTATTGTCTATGATCCAACTGTGTGGATCATAACAAATTATGGATAACATTTTGAGAAATGGGAATTACAGAACACTTAATTGTGCTCATGAGGAACATGTACATAGATCAAAAGGCAGTCGTTCAAACAGAACAAGGAGATACTGGGTGGTTTAAAGTCAGGAAAAGTGTGCATCAGGATTGTATTCTTTCACCATACTTATTCCATCTGTATGCTGAGCAAATAAACCGCTAAGCTGAACTCTATGAAAAAGAAGGGGGCATCAGTTTGGAAAAAGACTCATTAACAACCTGTGTTATGCAGATAATACAACCCTGCTTGCTGAAAGTGAAGAGGACATGAAGCATTTACTGCTGAAGATCAAAGGCCACAGCCTGCAGAATGGATTATATCTCAACATAAAGAAAACAAAAATCCTCACGACTGGTCCAATAAGCAACATCATGATAAATGGAGAAAAAATTGATGTTGTCAAAGATTTCATTTTACTTGGATCCACAATCAATACCCATGGCAGCAGCAGTCAAGAAATCAAAAGATGAATTGCATTGGGCAAATCTGCTGCAAAAGACCTCTTCACAGTGTTAAAAAACAAAGATGTCACCTTGAAGACTAAGGTGTGCCGGACCCAAGCCATGGTGTTTTCAGTCACCGCATATGCATGTGAAAGCTGGACGATGTATAAGGGCTACTGAAGGAGAATTGACGCCTTTGAATTGTGGTGTTGGCGCAGAATATTGAATATACCATGGACTGCCAAAAGAACGAACGTATCTGTCTTGGAAGAAGTACAACCAGAATGCTTCTTAAAAGCAAGGATGGTGAGACTTCGTCTCACATACTTTGGACATGTCATCAGGAGGGATCAGTTCCTGGAGAAGGACATCATGCTTGGTAAAGTAGGGGGTCAGCAAAGGAGAGAAAGACCCTCAATAAGATGGATTGACACAGTGGCTGCAACAATGGTCTCAAGCATAGCAACAATGTGAGGATGGCACAGGATGGGGCAGTGTTTCATTCCATTGTACATAGGGTCACTATGAGTTGTAACTGACTTGACGGCACCTGACAACAACTATGGTAGGCACTGGGCTTAGAAATAGGAACACAGAACAAAAAGCGTCCAATTTATTTTGTGTTAAGAAAAAGTGCATAAGTACAATTACAAGGCCAAAAAAAAAAAAGCATTAAATTCATTTTTGAGAATGTAGTCACTTGGATATGATGTAAGAGTGGGCTGTAGGTGTCCAAATATCTGCATGATTTTTCTATTGATTAAATAAAAGGAGAAGTTGCTTACTTCAGGCAGTTCAAGAGAAGTTCTAAGAACAACCCTGTGACTCAAATATTGTGCTTGTGGCCTTAAGGAAGCCAGGTAATTCTGATACTTGAGTAGATACATAGGAAATTCTGCATAAGTTGGCTGTTTCCATATTTTTATAAACCACTCCATAGGGAAAACAGAGATACAGGTGTGTAGGCAGAGAGGGCAACATCAATTATATCTCAAAATGCCTAACAAGCAGCCAGTATTTTTCAAGCTAATTGTTGATGATTGTCTTTTCCAAAATGTTTTATGTTTCTCAAATGTAACTTAGTTATTAACACTGATTTTAAACACAATACTCAGTCTATGATGCATTAATATCAAAAGGAAAGTGCCAGCAATGATTTTTTTTAGATCTTTCTTATACTGCTAATTAAAGTTTGTGAGTCATAGTTAAAATAAAATACAAAAATTTTTTACTGGTAGGTCAAGTTATCATTGCCTTTCTTATTTCACCACAAAACACACATTGATCATTTCATGAAATATTTAAAAACTTCAAATAAGTTATATTTTGCCAGCAAGAGCAGACATAATATCAGTCATAATAATAATAGCTTCAATTAAACAGGGAAGTCAAATTGACAAGCATTTATTGAAGGCCTTCTATATACGCAAGAATCTATATATACTGGGCATGGATCCGTCCTGATTTTTGAAGTTGACAAAGGGCTTTTAATGGCTATAGATCTAATATCAATAAGTAAATAAATCTGTGCTGTGTTGTGATGCTTATCACCTTGTTATTTGTCTATGAAGTATAAAGAAAAAAAATTTAATAAAAACAAGAAGATTAAGCAATTTCACGTGTTCTGAATATAAAAAATAACATGCCCCCCAAACAAAATATATGATGTAGTGGAAAGAACAACGGGCTCATTCAAACTGTATTAATGATTTTGTGATGTCCCCAGTCTTGGTTTCTTCATCAGTAAAAGCAGGAGTTTAGGACATCTAAAGTCCCTTTGATAATCATAATCTCATAAATATGGCATAAAGCCAAAAAAATAATCTTTAATAGTGTAGGGTCTACCAAATTTTCCTTTATTTGGTCTTACTCCATTAGTGGTAAATATTAGACTTCTGGTTCAATATTTTCCAGTTACACTCTACGGCAATCTGGACAACATGGCTTATCTTACTAGAGTTCATCCAGAAATACAAACATTTCTTAAAAGTGACCAGACAGGTATATAGCATCTGTGCTCAGTCTTGGTTATCAGCAAATAAACACTGTACCTGACATTCCAAAACATAATTTTGTTTGAATGTTTGGTTGTCATTGCACTGAATAAAATCACGATTAAGCAGTAATAGCACCAAATAGCAAGAAGGGCAAATTGTGCCAATTATGATTATCCCTGGTGCCACTCATTTTAATTATTTTTTCATTGAAAGAGTCATCCATGAGGTGCGTGTATCTAAGACCTAACCTATGTCAGGAGTTATCAGAGTTTTTGAGAGGTGATAATTTTTACTTCCAGGAAGACTTGAAATCTCTTTTCAGGGGAATAAAAAGGGAAGTGCTAAATAATGGGGCAGATGGAAAAGCTGGTAGTGAAATTCTTGAGTAGAATAATGTGGAAGGTACCATTGTGCATTCTCTCTATGTCTACTAGTATATGACATGAAGGAGAATGCTAGAATGGCACCTGGTTGCAGATCAACCAATTGAGTGAATGTTCAACATCTACCAGCAGAACATGAGTTACTTATGAGAATGTTTGTCCTATGCCATATTTGTGTCATACTTTTGGCAATAATATCTATTTTCTAAAGTGAATTGCATATGTATAACAGAAACTTCATTGAATATATTTTAATAAATATACATTTAAAAATATATATATATTTGGAAAACTCATCCTTTTTTCTTTCTTTTTCTCTATTCCTCCCTTCCTTCCTTTCCCCCTCCCTTCCTTCCTTTCCCCCTCACTTCCTCCCTCTCTTCCTCCTTCCCTCCCTCCCTTCCTCCCTTCCTTCCTTCCTTCATCTATCATTTATTAAGAACCTATTGTGTGCAAGAAACTCTAATCTGTAAAACGTTCCAAAAGACCTAGGAGATCTAAATGACATGGCCCAGGTCATGAGGGAAAAATTGGTATGCAAATACCTGTGACACAAAGCAGGCCAAATTATTTTCATTTATTTAGCATAAAGTACCATAAGCATTCAGAGGTTTTAGGGATTGTTTCTAGTTGTGATGAGTAGGAATCCACCATTTTTCCAAGGAGTCTTTATTCTTTTTAGCGAAGCATGGTATTTAAAAAATAAGATCTGATGACATGGGACATTGCTGCTTGCTTCCTGCCCTTTTCAGTGGACAGAGTTAGGATATACACATACACACACACACACATACATGTGAATGTATATAAAAAAATTTTTTTTTATGTACATATAAATAAACATAAACACATTTACATTTATATTTTTAAATCTATGAATATTATTTTAGAAATGATAATGGTTCACAGTGATACCTCTTTCCAATTCAAACTACAAGGCTTATTCTAGATGTTTCAGTTTTCATATTTGTAACTTCCTTCTCCAACACTGGGAAACTTAGCTCTCATTATCATTAATGTATTCATTCATCAGTCTCCCCCCCCCCGCCCCCCGCCATATACAACCTATTTCCCTTTGTGGCTCCTGGTCCCTCCCACATGCAGATATTTCCTCGTTCCACCTGACACCTTGTGATGAGTTGTCCTACCACGTGATGTCCTACTCACCCTGGCCAGGCTACAGCACCCTGCATCAGGTCAACCAACATGTGGATTTTTCAATAAATATGTAACAATTGATTAATGAATCTCAAGAGCACAATGTTTGGGGTTTATTTCTGTGTAAAAATGACAGTAAGTTAGTGTCAAGCTCTAGTCTATTCGTTTCATTTAGGCAACAGAAATGAAGTATGCAAATATATCTTGGATCAAGTTTGAAAGGACCAGAATCAATGAAGACAGAGGTAAAGGATTTTCCGTTGACACTTTAAACTGGTTCATTTAATAATTTATTTCCCTTTTAGACTTAAAAGAGAAAAGCAGGTAAGATGTTTGATGATAAAGTAAAAGAATGCAAAGGACACAGGGGGAAGAGAAAGACTTAAAAAACATCTTTTGGTTAATAATGATATTTTCTAGTCACAGTTTAGTATACAAACAGACAGCAAAACAACAGTGAGAAACAATTCATTCTTAACCTTATGAAGTTTAAATATAGGCACAAATGCATGGATAGACGAATAGCTGCTATGAAGACAACTTCAACACATGGCAACCTTATGTACAACAGAATGAAACTCTGCGCAGTCCTGCGTCATCCTCATAATCACCAGCATGTTTGAGTTCATAATTTAAGCTGTCATGCCAACCCTTCTCCAAGGCTCTGCCTTCACCCTTGCTGGCCCTCTGCTTCACCAAACAAGATTTCCTCCCCTAGCAATTGGTCCTTCCTGATGATGCATTCAAAGCAAGTGAGTTGGACAAGGTTCTGTTGTAATCTATAAGGTTTTCATTGACTAATTATTGAAAGTAGATTGCCAGGCCTTTCCTAGTCTGTCTTAGTCTGGAAGCTCCACTAAAACCTGTCCACCATGGCTGACCCTGCTGGTATTTGAAATACTGGTGGCATAGCTTCCAGCATCACAGCAACTTGCAAGGAACCACAGTATGACAAACTGACAGATGAGTGGTGGAAAAATGCTATACTACAGAAAAAAAGGAAATTAAGGTGTGTAAAAAAGTCTTTATTTTACCTACTTATTTAACCAAATTATGACCTGGGAGATAAGGTCTAAAATAAGTTGCAATCACATAACTAATAACAATTAATCAGCATCTGTAAACCTGAACAGCATAGATCAGTGTATGTTGTAATCGGAATGCCAATGACATAGTGATTGCCAAGAGATTCACATCAAATCACTGTGAACAAGGGAGTCTAGCATCGTAGGTGTTTCACGTGTCACCCCATTGTGACTTGTTCCTTGCCCTGGAGAGACTCAGTTCACCTGGGGTATAATTAGTAATAGTATACTCTTTAATTCTGAAGTGTTCCAGCTTGAATAATAAGTTATATTTAGATAGAATTTGGAGACAGAAAGCCAAGGGACCTCAGCTCTTTTTATTTGTCACTGTGACCCATGGTAAATTTAAAGTAAACCATTCAAAGCCACATAGGCCTAGTCCCTCTTTTCACTCCATAAGGATGTAAATTGGACCAATCAGCTGCATTTTATACCAGCTGTAACTTCCTGGTGGTTGTTTTAGGCTGGGTTCTCTAGAGAAACAAAACCAGTAAAGCATATAAATTTATATAGAGATTTATATTAAGGAAAAGGCTCAAGCGATTGTAGAGGCTGGAGTGTCCCAAGTCCATGGATCAAGATAAAGGCTTCTCCTGATTCACATAGCTGCAAGGGCTGTTGAACCCAAGATCCATAGGTTGGAGAGCAGGGCTCTTGTTTACAGGCTGTGAAGATCAACCAGTCCCAAGACTGGCAGGCAAGACTGCAAGGTTTCTCCTGATTCATGTAGCTACAAGGGCTGGCAAACCCAAGATTGGCAGGTCAAAGAGCAGGGCTCTTGTTCACAGGCTGTGAAGATCAACCAATCCCGATATTGGCAGGTAAGCTACTGGCTCAAGTCCCAAGAACTGGAGGTCAGACGAACAGGAAGCAGCTGCCGGATCCAAAGAGGGCAAAAGCCAGAGCATCCATTTACAGGCCAAATGTGCAAGAAAACTCCTTTTCAACTGATTGGCTACTCATAGCAGATCCCATCATGGGGGTGATCACATATAAACACTGAGAATCATAGCCCAGCCAAGTTGACACACAATCTTAACCATCACAGTGGTCTTTAAACCCCATTTAGAGGCCATTTTAATGATGCAAGGGCTATTTCACAGACTGCTAAATCGAGGGTGGGAGGTCTGCAGTTGAAAGAAAAGGTTTCAATCACTAAGCTACGGACAGCGAGAGAAAAGCTCTTCTGGCTACGGTGGTCATTTGAAACTACAGCCACTGCAGTTACTCACCAGTATACTTTGTTGGTGGCATTCTACTATTTTCCTGTAATATCTAGATAAATTCCGAGCACTGTGTTATTCAAGGGGGTGTCATGGATTAAAAAACGTAATTTAGCACTCTTTGTTCACAGTATTCAATGTTGACACAGCATGCTGTCAATGCTGCCTTTTGTGTAATGAAGGGAAAACAAGCTTTAATAGGATTTTATACTTCGGTTGCGTGACTCAACACTAATACAGTATGCTTGGGTGCAAAATTATTAGTAATACAATACTTTCACATGGAGTATTAAGATAGGAATGGGATTTCTGCCTATCAAGATTAACTGAAAAATTCAAGTCTTGATTGTTAAAATCACATAAAGTTTTTAAGACCACATTGTCTGATCAAATCCACTGAGAGAAAATTCTATGTATGCCAAGCAGAAATATTTAATGCACCAATGCATGATCATAAAGACCCTGTGAAATCTTTAATTCATCTCAAATGAAGGGAGAAAAAAACCTTTGAAAGTTAGAGTAAAGGTATGAGAATGAAAAAGTAAATTCAAAAAATGAGGGAAAGAAAAATCAAAGCAAGGAAGAAAGAAAGTATAGTGGCTGAGGGTCTCCAAGGAGAAAATCACAAAGGAAACCATAAGGAAATCTGAAGGCCACCACTCTAATAAAGTGGTAATAGAGCAATTTGCATTTTCTTGCTACAAAGAACTGACGTTTCAAGAGACAGTTTTGTAAACAGGCTTTCTGCATTTTTATGAATTAAAATAAAACTGCATAACTGTGATAAAACAAAAATCATGTTAAGCCAATAATATAACTTCACTGAAGTTTGTTTAATATATGATTTGCAAATCAGGGCAACATTTTGACTAGGGAATCAAAAACGTCCCAGAGAGGAAAGAACCTCCAAATATTCTCATACCTGGCATTGCCATGGAAAAGGGGCCAAAACAGTGTTTTCATAACAACCATTTACCCTAAAACACAGCCCTAGTCTGACCTTGGCATTTCTGTTTCTTGAAACTGACTGCACGTAGATAATTCTTTGAGTACAATACCTAAGGCAAATGGATCTTTACTAAGTAGCTATTGTTTGACTTAAATGTGACTTTAGGAAACCAGTTTTCTCAAGGTTAAAAAGATCATCTTAGGTCAATGCCTTGTGTAGGTGACCCCAACCTCCATGGAACCCTGAAATCTGGATTCCAGGAGAATTAAACTGCATTTCTTAACAGAATAAAAATATTAAAAAAGCTAATACTTCCCTAAAGATACATCTTTTGGAGTATGGAAAAGCAGACATTGTTACTTAGGGTTATGTATGGGGACAAGGACCTCCCCACTTAACCTTTCCCTACCACTCAAAGCTTGTCCACTTGTCTTCAGGCATCAGGCAGGTTAGAGTTTTGCAGACAAACAGGATGGCTAATTTGGATGTCAATGGACTCTATACCACTGACCAAATAAAGTCTTTTTGCTAAATGTTGAAAATAACTTTTAAAGTATATACTCATTTACATGTTGGCAAATCAAGAATAAGAAAAAAAAAATTTTTTTTAAGAGTTAGCAATAATTCTCACTTGAACACATCACTGTATTTCATGGTTTTGGACTTACTTTAAAACAGCAGATTACTCCCAGAAGTTATATTCCAGGAATGGAAAGTTCTTTCGTTATGCAAGGACAAATACAAATTAAAAATTAGAAGTTTTAGTTCTCCTTGTTGAAAATAAGGGAAAAGGATTTCCTTCTTTTAGAATCCACTTTCCATAACTTGTAATTGTAAATTCTTTCTCAGTCTCTTTAAAAATTATATGAAACCATACGAACCACACAGCCTCTTCTGCCCTGAGACCAGAAGGACTAGATGGTGCCTGGCTACCACTAGTCGCTGTTCTGACCGGGGACACAATAGAAGGTCATGGTTTAAATGGGAGAAAAATGTAGAACAAAACTCAAAGTCATAAAAAAGACCAGACTTACTGAACTGACAGAGACTAGAGGAATCCCTGACCGTATTGCCCTAAGACACCCTTTTAGCCTGGAACTGAAGCCAGTCCCGGAGGTCACCTTTCAGCCAAATAAAAAAATGGCCTGCGAAATAAACAATAACACCCATGAGGAATGAGCTCCTTAAAATAATCAACTATAGGGGACCAAACTGGTCAACATTTACACAGAAACAAAGACGAGAAGGCAAGGAGGGGCATGGAAACTGCATCAAAGGAAACTGGGCGGGGGGGGGGGCGGGGGGGCGTGCGGGATGGAAATGGTGAGAGTGCTGACACATTACAGGGATTGTAACCAATGTCACAGAACAATTTGTGTATGAATTGTTGAATGGGAATCTAATTTACTGTTTAAACTTTTACCTAAAACACAGTAAAATATTAAAAAAAGGTGGGAAAAACTTGAAATAAAAAGTGTGTTTCCTCAAAGACTTGAGAACAGTCCCTTTTGAAATGTAATCATCCAGGAAGATCACACCCCATCTCCCAGTTTTCTGGAAGGGACACAATAGAAGGTCCTGGTTAAAATGGAAACGCTATTAGCATAACTTCAGGTATCCTACCGTAAACATATTGGAAAATTAGCAATTTTATCTTGAATATGATGGTAATGAGTTGTATCCACTCTGCTGTATAAAGGATAATATTTCTTTCTGCCTTTGCAATCTCTTTAGCAGATTGTGATATATCAAATTCTGGTTTAATGCTCACTCAATAGTAAAACTTTTCTTTCTTGTATTTTTGTGGAGAGGTTTTCTGGGTTGGGATTAGATATTGTTTTTCAGTAGCTTTTCCCCAACAGTTACATACCCTGTTCATGAAGATATAAGATCGCCACTTTGGAAGCTAATTATTAGCCTCCGATATCTACCAGTATTTGCTCCTGCATATACAATAAAATCCTAGCAGAAAACAAAGCAAAAACAAAACCAAACTTGATGAAGCTCTGGTGGCATAATAGTTAAGAGCTCAGCTGCTTACCAAAAGGTGGGCTGTTTGAATCCACCAGCCACTCCTTGAAAACTCCATGGGGGCAGTTCTCCTCTGTTCTATTGGGTTGAACAGGTTTGGTTTAATGCACAAAATACTTTGATATTGGTTTAATGCACAAAATACTTTGATAGTGTAATAAAGCTCTTTGCATAAAGTACTATCCCAATAATAGTTATATGGTGTTTTCTGCAACAGAACTGTTTGACTCAACAATATGATGCCAATGGAACCATTAGAATATTACCATTATGTTTAGAGGCATCCCTGGGTGGCAGAAACTGTTAAGCACTCGACTACTAGCCAGAAGTTTGGAGGTTTGAACCCACCCAGAAACGCCTTGGAAGACAGGCCTGGAGATTTGCTTCTGAAATGTCACAGCCTTGAAAACCCTATGAAGTAATTCTGCTCTGTACACATGGGGTTGCCATGAGTCAAATCAATTTGATGGCAAGTAATAACAATGTTACTTTTAGAAGCATTGTCCTTAGGGTAAAACATTTCCAACCAGCCTTGTTTAATCGTGATATTCTTTTGAAAAAAAAAAAAAAACAAATGTTTTAGTGTGAAAATGTCAAAAATTTTCCCTCAATAATGTATTGATAAGTTTAAAACACCATCATTTGAATATTTTTTGTTCTAGAGTTTGAGTAATTATTAATGAAATAACCACTCTGGAAACCCTGGTGGTATAATGGTTAAGTGCTACGGCTGCACCAGGAGCTCCTTGGAAAACCTATGGGGCATTTCTACTCTGTCCTATAGGATTGCTATTAGCTGGAATCGACTCGACAGCAACGGGTAACCAGGCAGGCTCTGCTTCTCAGTGATCCTAGGCAATGCTGTTCACCTCACATTAACTTCATGTATAAAATAAATATTCTAGACTGTTACTTTGTAGGTCTTCTACAATTTAAAATTATTTCTCTGTTGAGAAGAAGATAAAGAGTCTCCTTCCTTGCAGATCTTTTTTTTTTTGGTCTTTTTTTGGCTTTAACAAACAAATTTACTCTCTCACAATTTAGGAGGTTAGAAGTCTGAATTCAAGGTGCCAGCTCCAGGGAAAGGGGCTATCTCTCCATTGGCTTTGAAAGAAAAAAAAATTTTTTTTTTTTTTGGAAGAAGGTCTCTGTAATTTCTCTTCCCCAGTTGAGGAGCTTCTCAGTGCAGCGACCCCAGGTCCAAAGGACTTGCTATTCTCCTGGCTCTTGTTTCTTGGTGGTATGAGGTCCCCCTGTCTCTTCGCTCACTTCTCTCTTTTATATCTCAAAAGAGACTGGTTTAAGATACAACCTAATCTTGTAGATTGAGTCCTGCCTCATTAACATAACTGCTTCTAATCCTGCCTCATTAACATCACAGAAATGAGATTTACAACATATAGGAAAATCACACCAGATGACAAATTGGTGGACAATCACAATACTAGGAATCATGGCCTAACCGAGTTGACACACATTTTTGGGGGGACACGATTCAATCCATAATATTCTGCCCTTTGGCCACCAAAATTCATGTTCTTGTTGTTGCTGTTGTTAGGTGCTTTCGAGTCGGTTCCAACTCATAGCGACCCTATGTATAACAGAATGAAATACTGCCCAGTCCTTTGGCATTCTCACAATCATTGTTATGCTTGAGCCCATTGCTGTAGCCACTGGGCCAATCCATCTCGTTGAGGGTCTCCCTCTTTTTTGATGACCCTCTGCTTTACAAAGCAGGATGTCCTTTTGCAGGGACTGATGCCTCCTGATAACATGCCCGAAGTATGTGAGACATAGTTTCACTAGCCTTGTTTCTAAGGAGCATTCTGGTTATACTTCTTTCAAGACAGATTTGTTCGTTCTTTTGGCAGTCCATGGTATATTCAATATTCTTCGCTAACACCACAATTCAAAGGTGTCGATTCTTCTTAGGTCTTCCTTATTCATCATTCTAGTTTTTGCATGCATTGAAAACACCGTGGTTTCAGTTAGGTGTATCTTAGTTCTCAAAGTGACATCTTCGCTTTTTAACACTTTAAACAGGTCTTTTGTAGCAGATTTGCCCAATGAAATACATAGTTTCATTTCTTGACTCCTGTTTCCATGGATGTTGATTTTGGATCCAAGTAAAATGACATCCTTGACAACCTCGATCTTTTCTCTGTTTATCATGATGCTGCTTATTGGTTCAGTTGTGAGGATTTTTGTTTTATGTTGAGGCATAATCCATACTGAAGGCTGTGGTCTTTGATGTTCATAAGTAAGTGCTTCAAGTCCTCTTTACTTTCAGCAAGCAAAGTTGTATTATCAGCATAACTCAAATTGTTAATGAGTCTTCCTCCAATCCTGATGCCACATTCTTCTTCGTATAGTCCAGTTTTTGGAGTTATTTGTTCAGCATACAGATTAAATAAGTATGGTGAAATGATACAACCCTCAGGCACACCTTTTCTGACATTAAACTATGCAGTATCTCCCTGTTTTGTGTGAACGACTGCCTCTTGATTTAAGTACAGGTTCCTCATAAGTACAATTAAGTCTTCTGGGATTCCCATTCTTTGCAATGTTATCTATAATTTGTGTGTGTGATGATTCACATAGTCAAATGTATTTGCATACTCAATAAAACACAGGTAAACATCTTTCTGGTATTCTCTGCTTTCAGCCAGGATCCATCTGATATTAGCAATGATATCCCTTGTTCCATGTCCTTTTCTGAATCCAGCTTGAATTTCTGGCAGCTCCCTGTCGATATACTGCTGACACTTCTTTTGAATGATCTTCAGCAAAATTTTACTTGTGTGTGATACTGATAATTTCTGCATTCAGTTGTATCACCTTTCTTTGGCTTAGGCATAAATATGGATCTCCTCCAGCTGGTTGGCCAGCTAGGTGTCTTCCAAATTTCTTGGCATAGACAAGTGAGCACTTTCAGTGCTGCATCTATTTGTCGAAACATCTCAATTGGTATTCCCTCCCTCGTAACCATCAAGGATTGTTTTTTTTCTGTGTGTAAACCTTTATAACAGTGGTCTCGGAAGATATTTGTCCTTCTGTATTTGACTTATTTCACTCAGCATAATGCCCTCCAGATTCATCCACGTTATGAAATGTTTTGCTGATTCATCATTGTTCTTTATTGTTTCATAGTACTCCATTGTGTGTATGTACCATAATTTGTTTATCCATTCATTTGTTGATGGGTGGTTAGGTTTCTCCCTTCTTTTTGCTATTGTGTTTAACACTACAATGAACATGAGTGTGCATAGCAGTGCAAGAGTGTGACGGCTCTTATTTCTCTGGTATATATTCCTAGGAGTGGGATTGCTGAATCACATGGTATTTCTATTTCTAGCTTTTTCAGGAGACGCCATATTGATTTCCATAGTGGTTGTATCATTTTACATTTCCACCAGCAGTGCATAGAAGTTCCAATCTCCCCACAACCTCTCCAACATTTGTTATTTTCTGTTTTTTTGATTAATGGCAGTAATTTGGGGGTGAGATAGTATGTACCTGTAGTTTTGATTTTCATTTCTCTCATGGCTAATGATTGCGAGCATTTCCTCAAGTGTCTGTTAGCCAACTGAATGTCTTCTTGGGTGAAGTGTCTGTTCATATCCTTTGCTCTTTTTTTAATTGAGTTATTGTTTTTTTGTTATCGAGATATTGAAGTAGTCTGTAGATTTTAGAGATTAGACCATTGTCAGATACGTCGTAGCCAAAATATTTTTTCCTGTCTGTCTTTTTACTCTTTTGGTGAAGTCTTTTGATGAGCATGTAAGTGTTTAATTTTCAGGAGCTTACAGTTATCTAGTTTATCTTCTGGTATTTCTGCATTATTAGTTATGGTTTGCATTGAATTTATGCCATGCATTAGGACCCCCAGTGTTGTTTCTGAATTCTCTTCCATGATCTTTACCATTTTAGGTTTTATATTTAGGTCTTTGATCAATTTTAAGTTAGTTTTTGTGTATGGTGTGAGGTATGTGTCCTGTGTCATTTTTTTACAGATGGACATCAGGTTTTGCCAGCATCATTTGTTAAAAAGACTGTCTTTTCCCCCATTTAATGGACTTTGGGCTTTTGTTAAAGATCAGCTGACCATACGTGGATGGATTTACATCTGGGTTCTTGATTCTGTTCCATTGGTCAATGTGTCTGTTATTGTTTCAGTACCAGGTTATTTTGACTACTGTGGCTGTATAGTAGGTGCAGAGACCAGGCAGTGTGAGGCTTCCTAGTTTGTCCTTTTTCTTCAATAATGCTTTGCTTATTCTGGGCCTCTTTCCTTTCCATATAAATCTGGTGATTAGTTTTTCCATCTCAATAAGGAATGCTGTTGGTATTTGGATCAGGATTGCATTATATCTATAGATCGCTTTGGGTAGGATTGACATTTTCACAGTGTTGAGTCTTCCTATCCATGAGCACGGTATGTTTTTCCATTTATGTAAATCTTTTTGGTTTCTTGCAATAGTGTTTTGTTGTTTTCTTTGTATAGGTCCTTTTGTATCCCTGGTTAGACTTCTTCCTAAGTACTTTATTTTTTTAGGGGCTATTTTTTTCTTTTTATTATAAATGGTATTGTTTTCCTGATTTCCTTTTCAAAGTTCTCTTTGACAGTGAATAGGTGTCCGACTGATTTTTGTATGTTGATCTTATATCGTGCCACTCTGCTGAATTTTTCTTTTAGTTCCAGTAGTTGTCTTGTGGACTCTTTGGGGTGCTCTATGTAAAGGACCATATAACCTGTGAATAGGGATAGTTTTACTTCTTCCTTTCCAATTTGGATGCTCTTTATTTTTCTTGCCTTATTGCTCTGTCTAGGTCTTCCAGCAAAATGTTAAATAGGAGTCATGATAAAGGGCATCCTTGTCTTGTTTCCATTCTCAGGGGGAATGCTTTCGTTTCTTCTCCATTGGTTTTGTACAGATGGCCTTCATTATGTTGAGCAATTTCCCTTCTATTCCTATTTTATTGAGAGTTTTTATCAGGACTGGGTGTTGGACTTTATCAAATGCCTTTCTGCATCCATTGAGATGATCATGTGATTCTTTTGTTCTATTTATGTGGTGGATTACATTGGTTGATTTTCTAATGTTGTACCATCTTGCATACCTGGTCTGAATCCTACTTGGTTGTGGTTTTTTTTTTTTTTTTGATATGATGCTGAATTCTACTGGCTACAATTTTGTTGAGAATTTTTTTTTTCTATATAAATGACAGATAATGGCCTGTAATTTTCTTTTTTGCAGTGTCTTCTCCTGGCTTTGGTATCAGGGTTATCCTGGCTGCATTGAATGAATTGGAGAGATTCCTTCCTTTTCTATGCTCTGAAATAGTTTGAGTAGTACTGGTGTGAGCTCTTCTCTGAATGATTGGTAGAATTCTCCAGTGAAGCCACCTGGGCCAGGGTTTTTTTTAAGGAGTTTTAAAAAAATTTTTTTATTACCTCATCAATCTCTTCTCTTATTATGGGTCTGTCCAGACTTTTAATCTCAGTTTGTGTTAGTTTAGGCAGTGTGTTTCTAAAAATGTGTCCATTTCATCTAGGATTTCCAATTTGTTAAAGTGTAATTTTTCATAATATTCTGTTATGATCCTTTTTATTTTAGTTGTATCTGTTGTAATATCCCCCATATGATTTCTTATTTGGGCTATTTACTTCCTCTCCTGTTTTTTCTTTTATCAGTTTGGCCAATGGTATGTTGATTTTGTAGATCTTTTCAAGGAACCAACTTTTAGTCTTGCTGATTATATTGTTTTGAAGTCTGTGTTCTCGCTTTGTTTTCCCCTAACATTTGTAGGTTGTTGTTGTTTTTAGGTGCTATCTAGTCAGTTCCAACTCATAGCAACCCTAAGTATAACAAAACAAAACACTGTATGGTCCTGCACCACCCTCACAATAGTTGTTATACTTGAGCCCATTGTTACAGCCACGGTGTCAGTCCATCTCATTGAGGGTCTTCCTCTTTTTCTTTGGCCCTCTACTTTACCAAGCATGATGTCCTTCTCTAGGGACTGATTCCTACTGATAACATGTCCAAAATATGTGAGATGTAGTTTCTCCATCCTTGCTTCTAAGGAGCATTTTGGTTATATTTCTTCTAAGACTGATTTGTTCATTCTTTTGGCAGTCCAAAGTATATTCAATATTCTTTGCCAACATCATAATTCAAAGGCATCAATTCTTCTTCAGTCTTTCTTATTCATCGTCCAACTTTTGCATATATATGAGGTGAGTGAAAACACTATGGCACACCTTAGTATTCAAGGTAACATCGTTGCTTTTTAACACTTTATAGAAGTCTTTTTGCAGTGGACCTGCCCAGTGCAACATATCTATTAATTTCTTGACTGCAGCTGCCATGGGTGTTGATTGTGGATCCAAGTAAAATGAAATCCTTGATAACTTCAATCTTTTCTCCATTTATCATTATGTTCCTTATCGGTGTTGCATTCGTTGTCAAAAAGAACATTTCAACATCTACCCTGACGTACAGAGCTGTCAGTGATAGGATAATATCCATATGCGTAGTCAGTTAATACGACTATTATTTGAATTTTTGCACTAACTACTAAGACTAAAGATGAAGATATTGAACATTTTTACCAACTTCAGCAGTCTGAAATTGATCAAACATGTAATCAGGATGCCTTGATTATTACTGATGATTGGAACGCAAAATTTGGAAACAAAGAAAAGTATCAGTAGTTGGAAAATATGGCTTTGGTGATAGAAATGATGCCAGAGATTGCATAATAGAGTTTTGTAAGATCAACGACTTCTTCACCGCAAATTTTTCAACAACATAAATGGCAACTATACACGTGGACCTTACCAGATGGAAAACACAGGAATCAAATCAATACATCTGTGGAAAGAGATGATGGAAAAGCTCAATATCACCAGTCAGAACAAGGTCAAGGGCCAACTGTAGAGCTGACCATCAATTGCTTGTATGCAAGTTCAAGTTGAAACTGAAGAAAATTAGAACAAGTCCATGAAAGCCAAAGTATGACCTTGAGTATACCCCACCTGAGTTTAGAGACCATCTCAAGAACAGATTTGACCTGTTGAACACTAATGACCAAAGACCTGAAAAGTTGTGGAATGACATCAATGACATCATACATGAAGAAAGCAAGAGGTCATTAAAAAGGCAGGAAAGAAAGAAAAGACCAAAATGGGTATAAGAAGAGACTCTGAAACTTGCTTTAGAATGTCGAGTCGCTAAAGTGAAAGGAAGAAATGATGAAGTAAAAGAGCTGAACGGAAGATTTCAAAGGATGGCTCGAGAAGACAAAGTATTATAATGACATGTGCAAAGACCTGGAGATAAAAAACCAAAAGGGAGGAACACGTTTGGCATTTCTCAAGCTGAAAGAACTGAATAAAAAATTCAAGCCTCAAATTGCAATACTGAAGGATTCTATGGGGAAAATATTAAATGACACAGGAAGCATCAAAAGCAGATGGAAAGAATGCAGAGTCACTATACTGAAAAGAATTGGTGAATGTTCATCCATTTCAGGAGGTAACATGTGATCAGGAACTGATGGTTCTGAAGGAATAGGTCCAAGCTGAAGGCATTGGTGAAAAATAAGGTTCCAGGAATTGAAGGAATACCAATTGAGATGTTTCAACAGATGGATGTAGTACTGGAAGTGCTCACTTGTCTATGCTAAGAAATTTGGAAGATGGCTGCCTGCCCAACCAACTGGAAGAGATCCATATTTATGTCTATTCCAAAGAAAGGTCATCCAAATGAACGCAGAAATTATTGAACAGTGTCATTAATATCAGACACAAGTAGAATTTTGTTGAAGATCATTCAAAAGCAGTTGCAGCAGTATATGGGAAGGGAACTGCCAGAAATTCAAGGCAGATTCAGAAGAGGACATGGAGCCAGGGATATCCTAGCTGATGTCAGGTGGATCCTGGCTGAAGGCGGAGAGTACCAGAAAGGTGTTTACTTGAGTTTTATTGACTATGCAAAGGTATTCTATTGTGTGAATCATAACAAATTATGGATAACATTGTGAAGAATGGGCATTCCAGAATACTTAACTGTGCTCATGAGGAACCTGTATGTAGACCAAAATGTAGTTGTTCGAACATAGCGAGGAGATACTGTATAGTTTAAAGTCAGGAAAGGTGTGCATCAGGGTTGTATCCTTTCACCATACCTATTCAATCTATACGCTGAACAAATAATCCGAAATGCTGGGCTACATGAGAAGAATGAGGCACTGGGATTGGAGGGAGACTCATTAACAACCTTCATTATGCAGATGATGCGACTTTGCTTGCTTTGAGTGAAGAGGACTTGAAGCACTTACTGATGAAGATCAAAGACCACAGCCTTCAGTATGGCTTATACCTCAACATTTGTAAGAGAGTTACTTAAAAACTCTAGTCACAGGAAAAATTTTTGCAACATACATTAAAAATTTTGTTTTCCCTTAAGTTTTAAGAACTCTTACAAATCAATTAGAAAAAGATGTGGGCTCCAATAATACGTTAAAAACAAATAAAGAAAATGAACAGGGAATTCAAGAGCAGAATACAAATGGCTGATAGATACATGGAAACATACTCAAACTGAAAATAACAAAGAAACAACAGCCCCTCCCCTTCTTTTTTTCTATCAGAATGGGAAAGATTTAAAACACTGATAATATTCAGTGTTCTTGAAATGAGTATTTTTATGCCCTGCTTAATAGGCAAAAAATCATTCAACAGTTCTGGAGGGCACTTGGCAATCAGCTTCAAAAGCCCCATGATGTGTTCAGAATTTGACTGAGAAATTTGACTTCCGTGAATATATTTCTCTCCCAAACAGTCTGAAGCACAGGCAAAGATATATGTACATGAATTTAATTTGCAAACCATCAAACAATAGGGATTTGTCAAAAAAGTTATAGAACATCTATGCCCATAAAACGTTACGAAGCTTAAAAAGTGACATTTATTGAACACTTGCTATGTACCAAATATTTTTATAATGTCTTTCTGTATATTGACTAATTGAATCCTCGCAATGACTCAGTGGGGAAGGTACTATTTTGATAACTGTTCTATGGACGAGGAAACTGCAGGTCAAGGAGTCTGTCTTACGCGAGCTCACACAACTCGTCAATAAAACTGTGTACAGTCCTAGGCAATCTGATCCAGACCTCGTGCTCTAATGTTGTAAAGTACAACATCTCCAATCTCAATAATAAGGTAGTTATCTACTTTTGTTTTTTGTTAATACAGACCCATTTAAGATATAAAGTTGAGTGATAAAAAGAAACAATATGGTATATGTTGAATGAAGCAATTTTTGAAAAAAAATATTTTTACAAAAAATATTCTTATGTTACTGAAGTTATATAGCCCAAAAATATTAATCAGTGGTTACTTCAGGCAATAGATTTCAGATGATTTTTTTCTTTTGATTTATTTCTGTTTACAGTTAACCGTGGGGCTCATCTTTAAGAATATGCAATACTGAGGAAATAAAATAATGTAATAGAAACCAAGAAAATCTCTGATCATCTCCATGTGCAGTACAGAAAATATGTTCTACCTTCTGTTGGCCTAGTTGGTACTGGCAGCCATGTACTTCCTGATGTAGCAGGAGCTGTGGGCCTGCAGGAACTAAGCAGAAAGCTGGAGGAGGAGATCGTGGCCAATGGTGAGCCCTGAAGTTGCAATATACGCACCTGAAATCCAACCACGGATGCTGCGTGAAACTCAGTTGCCTCAAATAATTTTCATCAGGTTTCTTTTTCTCTCAAAATAAATATATAATAAACTGTAGAACTGACATTTTTCCCAGACATAAATTGGCCATTATTGGCAAGGTAATAATAATAATATAGATTTCCTAGTAATATATACAGAGTCCCTGGTTAGTTTAAGCAGTTAATGTGTGCGGCTGCTAACCAAAAGGCTGGGGGTTTGAGCTCACCAAAGGCTTCTCGGAAGAAAGACCTGGTGATCTCGTTCCAAAAAATGAGCCATTGAAACCCCTGTGGAGCACAGTTCGATTCTGACGCCCAAAGGGTCGTCATGAGTTAGCACTGACTTGGTGAGAAGTGGTAACTGATAGCATACACATATAAATTTGTCCAAGTTAGACTTTCATATATTCTTGAGACATTTTGGGGGGGAAAGAAAACATCAAGAAATCATAATCTTGTAACAGTGTTTGAACAATGTGATAAATAGATTTTAATATTCAGTTACTAAGGCCCATGTTCAAGAGTTCTTTAAATTTCATAGCAGTTGGAAAGATCTATTGTCCCAAGTCATCTTACAAGGGCAAACTTTCCATTAAACGTATTGAAAATCCTCTTAAAAATCACCATGGTGACTATTTTGCTTCCAAAATAATGACAAATTTAAGATAGTTGTAAAAAGAGAGCAACGCTATAGTAAAGGATTTTAGCTGGGTACTTTCTTTTCCTTAATGGCAGTCAGACTTGGTCGTTACTGACTTTAGGGTTCTGACCTCCCTGCAGTTGTCTTTTCAACTGCCTATTTTTCACACACTCAAAAGGGATTACACGGATTTCTCCAACTAGAGATGAGCTGGGAAAGAATAAAGGCTCCCTAATTTCAAGTAATGGAGCCTCTTTATTTGAAGAAGCTGGAATTGTAATGTTATTTTGAATTAACTTGGCACCTTGGTGGGACTTATTTCAGTTTAGCCTTTTATTTTTCCATTTTCAAAATAACAGAAATGCAGACAGCACAATTTAAGGAGAGCTCAAATCTTGGAAGTGAAAGAAAAAAGTCTAAAAATCTGTGTTAAATTCTCTAAAGACCTCTTGTTTAAGAAAGTGGGAAATCTTCTAGCCTGGGGCTCAAATAATTGATGCCCTCAGGGGCCTACAAAACAGGAGAAGGGAAAGTATATTCAATGGGAATTGGCTCAAAGGTCTTTTTCATTCACTGTGTACAATTCACAGCCCTTTCCTTCAGGAATTCTTTTTGGCAAGCTCCCAAAAAGTTCTATGAGTCTACTCTCAGGAAATCTCTTAACATCCTCACATTTCTGTGCTGAGTTTACAGCTTTCCCACACAGAAACCTGTACCAAACCTCCAATGAACAATTCTGCAGCTTTAGCAGCCTTGTGGGTCTCTCCAGGATGTGAGCAAACAACACTGAGGAAAGACATTTCACACCTTCCAGTTCCTAAGCCTCTATCTTTATACAAAGCCAACATATTGTATACTCCTCAAGCTTTTGCATGAACAGGGTAAGTACCGTGGCACCACCATATCAGCATTTTCCAAAATCCTCGTCTAGGGAAACAGTTATCCGTTATCACAGGAACAAGAGTAAATTTATTTTTGCTGCTGAAAAGAAAAAAAAAAATCATTCAACTTAAAGGATTAACAGATATTAAAATAATATTTGTGTAAGGCTAAGCCCACAGACTGGCAAACAGTGAGCTCTCTTGTACATTAATAATCTGGAGATAATACCTGCTATACTTCAAAGACTTTAAAGGGAGCCTCTCAATAGCATGTGAATTAATGTGGATGGCCAAGGATTCAACTTAGAGTTCTAATTTTTAGCTGAGTGATCAGAGACCAATGTTCAGTCACTGTACATTTCATAGCTATTTGAAAACCTGTAATCCAAAAATATTATTTAGAGAAAACTTCTACCTAACTGACTCAGCTTGAACGAAGAACACTTTCTATTAAATTTCACAAGATCAGTCATCCACAATAAAGAACTGTTTGTGTTATGTTTGATGAGTTACTAGAAGATAAGAGGGTCAAGTTCATCATGTAACCATTACAAATCACATACTGCATTATGCTACATTTCAAGTATTTGCCAAGCAATATTCTGAATAGTAATGCACAGAACTGGCAAAAATAATCTGTAACAAAGGAATAGGAAGGGAATAAGAGAAAAGATAGGATCTCAGCTTGAGTCCTCAGAAAGCAGAGCCGGAGACAGGGGCTTCTATGTGAGTAGTTTATTTGGGGAGGTGATCCCCAGGAATAGGATTGTACGACATGAAAGAATTAAAACAGGCAAAGAGAGAAAGCCAATTCAAAACGATGTGTTCTCTTGTTGGTCAGTGCTGTGGTCAACTAGGGCTTGATTCTCTGGGGATCTTTCAAGGAGATACATGGACTATATCATAGAATTTCTCCCTGCTCCTCCCCCCACCAGAGACAGAACATAGTAGCAATTATTCACAAGTTCTCTTCCCTCATTGGAAAAGGGTTGGCCTCTGGGGTGTTAATTCCTTGCACACAGATTGCACATGTATAATTGCTAGTGGTCCTATACCATACGTTATATGTCATGGAGCTAGAGAAGCCATGGTGAGATGCTTTCAGGTAACACCTACGTGAAGCTCTATGTTGCAGCAATAGTTTGAGTAAGACGTAGCTGAGAGGATGTGATGTGAAGCACAAGAGACGTCTACTCCTTGGATTGTTCAACTGCCAAATTCCACCAATTTTTGCTTCCTAAATATGGTGAACCCTGGTGTTGGTGAAGAATATCGAATATACCGTGAACTGCCAGAAGAATGGAAACCCTGGTGGTGTAGTGGTTAAGTGCTACAGCTGCTAACCAAGAGGTTGGGAGTTTGAATCCATCAGGTGCTCCTTGGAAACTCTATGGGGGGGGGTTCTACTTTGTCCTATAGGGTCGCTATGAGTCAGAATCGACTCAACTGCAGTGAGTTAAGTGGGTTGGGCCAGAAGAATGAACAAGTCAGCCTTAGAAGAAATATAATCAGAATACTCATTAGAAGGGAGGATGGAGAGACTTTGGCTCATTTACTTTGGGCAAGTCATCGGGAAAGACCAATCGTTAGAAAAGACATCGTGGTTGGTAAAGTAGGTCAGTAAAAGTAAGGGAAACCCTCAATGAGATGGACTGACACAGTAGCCACAACAATACATTCAAGCATAATGACCATGAAGATGGCACAGGACTGGGCAATGTTTCATTCTGTTATACACAACATTGCTGTGAGCTGGAATTGACTTGATGGCACCTAACAACAAGAAATTTCTCCCAGTTCTGTACTTTTCTTTTACCAACAGTTCTCCAAGTTGGTTCATATCTTTTTCAGTTTCCACTTAGTTGCTATGCTATTAAGTGGCATGCTCTCCACTAAGTCTAATTAATAGTAGAATCTTCAGTGTTGTGACTAGTCATACCTCTATAAAGAATATATATGACATGAAGGCTAGTGGAACAATTTCTTTTCAGTCTTGAGACTTTACTAATATTCATTATTTTCTTCCTCTACTACTCATTCCAAATTTCTGTCCCTCCCAATCAGCACTTTGACTAGTCTAGGTTGCTTGCCTGGTGGGACAACACAGACCTTCATCCACAAGGTGTCTGAGCCCTTGTTTGCCTTACTTTTACTGAAGCATTGTTAGGTGCTGGCGAGTTAATTCTGACTCATAGCGACCCTATGTACAACAGAACAAAACACTGCTTGGTCCTATGCCATCCTCACATTGAACCATAGTGTTGCAATCTCCTAATTACAGATATCAATGGGCACAAAAGTATGAAGCACCATCTTAGTGAATCCCCTGATTTTGAGAAGTCCTCCTTCCCCCCCTCATTGCATTGCAGCTTTTTTTTTTTTTTTTTTCTCATGGTAATCTGGATCTATTAACACTAACAATATGGAACTATGTTCTTTGCCTATTTTCCACTGGAACTGGCAGTCACAAATGAGCAAGTGGTATCTGTGGCTTTAAGTCAATGGATCTCTTACTGTATTCTCAGTGGAAGAATTTTCCCTTTGGGGACCAGTGACTCTTACCCTGCAGTTTAGCAGAGACTAAGTTTTCCGGGACAGGAGGCAGTCCTTGTGCAAGTGGTTCTACACTGAGTGATGATGTGAGGGGTCAACCTGCTTCTAACCTTTGGTTTCCGGGCTTATGTATTCTAGCTGTTAGGGATGGACTACTATATGTTGGATGCTGATTCAAAGCATAGACCTTATCCTGAAGGATATCCTCCAACTCTGAAGCGTGTTATCCCCAAGCTGATGTCTTGTCTAAGCCCATAGTGGCCCATTACATTGGTATGTTAGGCAAGCTGCTTCTGGGTAGCATGGTATGTGGTAGAGCAAGTGAATCCTGTGGTCAAGTTCTTAGTCTTGCACTTCTTCCTCGCCGCCCCCCCCCTGCCCAAGTGTCATAAATTGGCCTGAGGCAATGTTGTGTGAGATTCCATGTGGATCAACCAGGCATTCTGTGAGTCCTCCGATGGTAACGTTAGTGGCGAAGCCCTGCGCACGAGGAAGGCAAACCCCTGTGGACAGAAGGTGTCAATTCTGTTAGGATGAACTCTGCATCTTTCAGGATGGAACAGCAGAAGGAATCAACCAGCCAACCAGTAAGATCCCACTGCAGCTTCCATTTATCATATCACCCTGTTTATTTCCTACAGAGCACTTTTCACATTTTGAAATTATTTATTTGTCTGTTAATCTCTCAATAAGAATGCACACTCTTTGAGGTTAGAAGTGTTGTCTCTCTTATGTAACATTATTTACTTAGGAGGCCTGGTATATAGTATAAATTGGTTAAATATTTCCGTTTGCACTCTGAATTGGAACTTAGTCTTCGGCAATTCACTTCCTTTGGGCACCAGTCAGAAGAGAACTTATATTTCCATATGTCAGACAATTTACGTACATTTTCTAAGTTAAGCCTCAAACCTATGAGGTAGATGTTGTGATTCTCCCCATTTTATATTTGAGGAACCAGTTAACAGTTAACTTGATTCAAGTCACACAATTACTTAGTGGGAAGTCCTGATCCAAATTCAGGTTTGTCTGGCTCTGAAACTACTGTGCAAGGATGCCTTGCTTGATGACAGTTTGGCACCGATTCCTGCTATCCAAGGACATTCTCCTGATGATATACTATTTTGAGATGATGTGTCCTATTTCTAATAAATGCCCCAAACGTGGCCAAAACTAAGTAGATCATCTTTCCCAGCAATCTTTTATTTCCCAGTCAGGTAAACAGCACCATTCTCCCTTCAGTAGTTCCAGTCAGATAACAAAGAGTCTTTGTGGTGCAGTGGTTAAAGGGTTTGGCTGTTAACCAAAAGGTTGGTGGTTCGAACCCACCAGCAGCTCTGTGGGAGAAAACACCTGGTGATGTGCTACCCTAAAGATTACAGCCTAGGAAACCCTATGGGGCAGTTCTACTCTGTCCTATATGGTCACCATGAGTCAGATAAACATGAGTTATCTTTACCTTCTTCCGATTTCTCACTTCCCTTGCAATCTTTTTTTGCTCTTGTTGTTGTTGTATCTGTTAAGCAAAATGCCAGGCACACCTGCATGTCTGTGATGGGTATATTACATTCAGGTGTCTGCTCTTTACTCAGTTTCTGACAGAAAATTCAAATGCCATACCATCAGATTCAAAACTGGGTACCCAGCAAACCTACCAGTCACTTGCCAAGTTTTGTCAGTTTTGCTTCCTAAATGCTTCCCAGTTCTATTCTTTTACTAACAATCCCTCAAGTAAGTTCATGTATTTGTCAGTTTCCACCTAGCTGCTAAACAAGAGTAGCCATTTTCTATTTCTGCCTGTACAAAAATTTTTCCCCTTTTTCTGCTAATAACAACTTCACCTTCTTTTAGGTAATAGATCCTCACCCACCACCTTTCCATGTGTTTTGGGTTTGCCTATCACATCCCCCTCTCATGGCCATGGAGGTGAACATGTGGCTCAGACTTGGTCAATTAGAGCATTCCATCCTCCTGGCCTTAGTGATTGGCAAAAGGGACACAGAATCCTGCCAGGGCACCAGATACTGCCTTTGGAGCAGGGGCCCATCAATGGAAAATAGTGGCTATGACAATCAGTTTTAAATTGCTGAATGATCTCTAATAGTAACCGATGGGAACTACTATGGCCCAAAGAAACTGCTTATTCGTGCCCTTCCGCAAGTGGCGCCCAGGGCATGTGCCATACCTTAGTCATGCCTCTCTCTGCTCTGGAGTTTTCTGAATTGAAGATATAGTGGTATCCCTCTTTTTACCCAAGTTTTCCAAGCTTAAAGGACATGACCCTGAGATTGCGTCCGATACAGAGGCGGAAACCAGAGAGATACAGTGAGTGCTGATGCCATATTTTGAGGCTATTTATCTACTCTTGAGAAAATCAGGTTTCATCTCCTTTCTTCCAATTACAAGTGTAAATAAATTAGTTTCTTATTTTAATTTGTTTAAAATAGACTGATTTGAATTCACTCTATTGCAAACAAAAAGAAAGCGAAGAAGCAGACAGTAAAGGAGCTCGTTTTCTTATCCTACTCTTGGCAATGTCCCTGGCGTAATCTCTTTCTTTACAGTTTTACCTGTAAAGAGTGAGAAGTGTAAAACGAAAACCTGTTCAAGTTACTCCTTGTTTAATCCTCTAACAAGTTTCCCCAACTTTCAGTAGGGGGCAGATTTTCAGTTTAAATCCCTTAGTTTATCACATATGCCTGATCTTTCTTCCTCCTAACCTTATCTCCTCACTCTCTGCTTCCCTTCTCTCTTTCCATGATGCAGTTTCTCAAACGCACCAACCATTTCATACCTCTGCATCATTGTATATGCTCATACCTCCACCTGGAGCGCTCACCTCTTTTTTACCTAGTTTCTTGATATTTGTCCTTCAAGTATCAAAACATCCAGGAGATCTTTCTCGAATCCCAGTAATGATCATATTGCTTTGTAATGATTGTTTTGCTTGCCTGTTTTTCCTAGTAAATGCTGAGCTTTAAGAGGACAGATAGCATGCTTTATTTGTCTTATATTCTGTGGTTTATCACAATTCCTGGCATGTAGTAGGTGCTCAGTAAATGTTGGTTGGATGAAGGATGGAGTTACTCAGATAGCTTTAGCTTTTTTGTTCTCCCAGCTTTCCATTAGTTCTTTACAATGTATGTCAACTGTCAATTCTCCTTTCTATATCTTTGACAGTATGCATTGATTATAGAGTAGAATCTCACTTGAAATATATAGGCCTTAACAGTGTTGGGACAGATTCTTAGACAATGTAAGATATTAATTGCTAAAAATAGAGGTCAAAATGAGAAGCATCATCAAGCAAAGTGTGGCTACTTCTCTCTTTTTGTCCTTCAAAGAAGATGTTTCTTTCTTCTTATCAGAAAGATTTAGACCCAATAGGGTCTAAGGTCTCCCTGTGTCCTGAAATCTTCATTCCTGAAAAGAATAATTTGAAGTGTAACAAATCATTGTGACAACAATGGTTCTATCTATAGATAATTAAGTCAGATACTAGAGCAGACATTTATTGACAGGGTGCTGTAGATGCTGTAGAAATTCTGATTCAGTTTTCCCACAAAGCTAGCCCAATTTAGGAAAGTGAAAAATTTGATGGGGAAGAGACAAGAAAAAAGATGAAGGAATTATTTGTTTTTAGTTTCAGGTGATTAACCTTATGGAAAAGATATATTTCATCAAGAATAACAAATCCAAGATGTTAAATTTTTTTCTTTCACAGCCATTATGTAACATCCTTCCTTGTCATATTAGATCTCTCTGAAAGAAGGGACATCTCAAAGCCTTTCACAAAAAAGAATTGTCCTAGAATGATTTTAGTCACCATTGCCTATGTAAAATTTTAGCTAAATTTCAGTATGTGTTTGTGAGTGAGTCAGTGTATGTGTATGTGTATCTGTGAGTTTGCATGATTGTGGGAATATATGTGTGCTAAGGGAGGGGAAAGTTTTCTCCAAAGATGACAACCTGTGTGGCTAAAATCTTCATATTATATCCCTTTAAATTGATTGGCTTTCTCTGAATGTATCTCTTTTATCTGGGTCTCCAACTTCCTAGCCACCTCCCACCTCAGTTCCCTCTGGAATTTTCCTATAATTTCTTTATACCCTGCAGTAGGAATCTTTTTTTGTCTAGGCACAATGTCTGGTTTATTTGTAACTCCTTTTTTAGGGGCCAGTTGAATTCTGACCTGCCAGTTTCCTACAAACATTCTTTCACCTTGCCTCTTCAGTCTGGTAGGAATGCAGCATCTTAATTCACTACCTGAAGAGAACTACCCCTATTCTATTACGTCCTTTCTTTTTCAATATTTTACCCCAAATAGTTCCAAAATTGGATTAAACTATACTTTCTGAGCCCCCAATTTTTTTTCAGAACTTCACTTCTCAGGATGTGTTGAGCAGAGTCCTCACCTTCACCTGGAATCATCTCTGCAAACCTTCTTCCTCCCTTACTTCCCCAATGCCTCAACCCCTAACACACTCATTCCCTGACCTTTTCATGTACTAGTCCCTTAAAACAGTCATTTATGATCAACATCTCTACAATTTACTTATGGTTCAATTTCTCTCTTCCAATGCAGACTGGAAATACCACAGCATATTTGGAGAAGGTGTTTGTATTTTGGCTGTATTTATCTCACAAGAATAAAATCTACCAACATTATTATTTTTTTAACAATGGAAATATCAAGCTAGTAACTGATAGTTTTGTGAAAGAAAAGAGGTTTTGAATCTGCGTTTGTCTTATATCTTGAAAGATAGTAGCCCATCAATTATGCCCTGTAAAAATAATCTACAGCTTGTACACAGAAAACAAAGGATGACAAATACTTTCCTATATCCCTGGGAATGTGTTTCCAGCACTAATAAGGAAGCCTAGATACTATGCAGAATGGAGCTCTCATTCTATTTGATTCTTTGTTAGCTCTAGCACCAGAGCTTCTTCAACCAACAGAGAATATTTATATTTCATCACATGTTATTCCCAATTTAATTAGACTAGATCTTTAAGCAAATTTCTTTCTAAATAGCATTCTCTCTTTGTATTTTCATGCCATAGATCAAAACAACTGTGTTCTTAGTTCTGCCTGCTGTTCAAAGGGGTAGTAGCAAATTGTCTTTGGGGACTAGTTAGGGCAGACAAATGCTTAAACTCACATCTATCTCAGCCCACACAAGATTCTGAAAATTGGATTGCAGATTCTGACATTGCAAAATCAATGGATTTTTCAACTGATAATAAAAAGAAACTCAACAAGCATTAATTGAAATTATTAAAAATAATAGTTACTTAGAAGTTTTGCAGAGCCCTGGCGGGACAGTGGTTAAGACCTCAGGCTGCTAACCAAAATGCTGGAAGTTTGAATCCATTAGCTGCTCTTTGGGAACCCTATGGGGCAGTTCTACTCCGTCCTGTAGGATTGCTATGAGTTGGAGTCTACTGGAGAGCCACAAGTTTGGTTTTTTTTGGTTGTTAGAATTTTTACATGGTATTTTTTTTTTTTTTTGGTGGGGAGTTGTTACGGAAGTATAACATTCAAGGATTTCGCCCTGTTTAGGAAGGGAGAATGATTAGATTCAAGTCAAATTTTATTTGGAGCACTTTCATAAAAGCATTGTATATTTCTAAGAATATAAAAACAATATTCTTAGAACAGGGAGGTAGGCATTGTAGTTAGAACATTTTCTCCAACAATTACTATTTATTAAGCACTCAGAGTATATGAGACCTATTTTCCTTCTCTTACTCCGTAACAGGCACCATTAAGAAAATTACTCATTAAGATTATTAGATCTAAGGTGTTGACTGTTAGTGGTGGTGTTCGAAAGATTATCCTCCTTATTATTTCAGCTAACAGTAGTTTTTCTGTCTACAATTATTTGGTTTCCAAATTGAAAGGTCAAGTCACTAATCTAAAACCAAACCCATTGCCATCAAGTTGATTCTGACTCATAGTGACCCTGTAGAAGAAGATAAATAAAAGTAAACGATATCCTGTTCAGTATGAATTTTGTGTTTACAATTTTCAGTGCTCATTGACATGTCAAGTGAATATGCTCTGCCCAGATTTTCTTGATAAATTGAGGCAACTAATCATGATAACACAGGCTTTAGCTCTGCTTGTCACAGGAAACAGCTGGGTCTCTTGCCTGTCCATACTATTGACATTTCACAGGTTATTTCAGCTTAAGTCTCTTTGGTTGCTTGGAGCAAAGTAAAACACGTTGAAGAGTTAGAGTAATGATTTTCACAACAAAACTTCCCATTCAAGGAAAATGAAGACCTGGCTGGGCCAACGTGTTCCAGGTTGGTGAAGCCCTGCATTGGAGGTAATGAATAATGATGAGTTCGCCTCAGTTTCATTCCGCTAATCAAAGCTGGGAGCCTTGGGCTGCAACTGCTTAGGAAAGGATTTCTTCCATGGAGTTCTCCATACAACCAGCTGGTTTATTTGGGTGGATCTTAATATTCAAATGTGTCGATTGAAAATGTTTGCTTTGTCATTGTAAATAAAAAAAAAAGTAAATAGAACAGTTTAATTTAGTGGGCTGAAAGTTAGTCCCTCTTTAGAGGTCAAATTTTGATGGTATCAGGATTTGACTCTTACAGTCACTTCTTCATAAAATGGTGAACTCATTTCCAACCTCGTGATAGCCCAGATGTGAGATGGTACTCACCATAGCAGACAGCCTCCAGGCCCAAGCTGAAATGGCAAGTTGGTCCCTATACCTGCTTCTTCAGACCACCTTTGAAGGCCCTGTGGTGGAGGGAGCATTTGAGCTTTCACATTAATCCATATTTACTGAGTTTGGCGCAGTGGTTAAGAGCTTGCTGCTAACCAAAAGTCAGCAGTTTGAATCCACCAGCCACTCCATGGAAACCCTATGGGGCAGTTCTACTCTGTCTTATAGGGTCTTTCTGAGTTGAAATTGACTTGAAGGCAATGGAATTATGGATTTCGTACTACATAAAAGATTACATCTGTGTTCTGGGAGTATTTTGTCTACTTTATCTTGCTTCCATATCCTTTGACTTGACAACCATACTGTCATTAGGGATCACTATTCTAAGTCTCTCCCACCTCCTGTTTTACAAGTGAAAGAACTGAATCCTTGAAAGGGTGAATGATTTTTCCCCACAACACAGTTACCCAGTAGTGTTGCTGAGACTAGAGTTTCATACTCTGGTTTTGGCTCCACAGCTTTTTGCATGTGTCATACTGGCCCTCACAGACAGCTTGCTAAATTGTATCTCTCTACTCTGTTGCAATCACCATTTTCCACAGATTCTATGGGTCAGAACTATTTTTCTATGTGAACTCCTAAAACCTAGTGTCAGCTTCTATTTTGGCTCTCCATCCTGGTTCCTTGAAACATTCCTATGCAAAACCCATTGCTATGCAGGGCTCAGTCTGATAGTTTCTATCCTGGCCATCCCTTTGCCAGGAGATTTTCCTTTAATTAGAAATGCTAAAGAGAGAAACCTGCAGTTTGTCTTTCAAGATTCTGCTTCCTAGTTCTACTTCAAACACTACTGAACCTCAGCCCCAACTGAATGACATCTGTTCCTCCTCTGAAACCCTATAGAAATTTGTATCTTTCTTGTGGAATAATTACTGCCATGTACTTTTCTAATACTATATGAGTGTGAGTTATACAAGGACAGTGAGCATGTGTAGGACCTTTAGATTTAAAGTGAAAGCTCATTATATATTATATGTTACAATATAATTATATAAATAAATTATATATGTTACAGTAATAAAAGTGTCATTTTTAGGAAATGCATGCTGCATGTACAGATGTAGATGCTTTCATGTAACAATCAATTATTGATATCATGTTTGCCAAATCATAGTTTTCTAATCTCATTATTCTAGATTTATTAGTTAACAATCTACTGCAGTGTAGAGCTTTCCTTTCTCTCCTATTTATCTTTATTTGTATCAACTCACAGGTTTCTCTTTTGTTCAAAAGGCCATTAATCTTATTTATTTATTGATGGACAAATTTTCCCACACTTGGCAAGTGGAAACCTCTTCGACCTTGCTACTTGTTTCACATGACATGTTCTGATCACTCTTTAACACTTTCTTATTTCTGATACAGTAAGGTAATCTGCAATCGTCTTGTATTTTCCCTGTATCGGCCCTAGCTGTCAGCTATTTCTCAGAGAATTCTAGTTCCTTTTAATGAAGAATGATGTTTGTATACAATTATCTAAGTGCTAGGTGTGCTCATTGTAATCTGGTGTCATAACTTCTATGTCATTTCCACGGCAAGAGCTGGAGATTTGTTTATGTATGCACACACACACACACACACATACACCTCTTTATCATCAACTATGAGTTCATAGTCATACCTCTAATTCCAATTCACCATGTGAATTTTCTTTCTTGGCGTATTTGTAATACTATTCTCCAACAGTGACTAAGCTGGCTCTTCTTGTTTGTAATTTATTTACTTATTGGCATAACCACTCTGTATGTAGCCAACTCTCAGCTGTACCTGCCTAAAGCTCAACCCCATCAAAAAGAAGGGAAAAGAGGAGTAAAGAAGGGGAAAGGAGTAAAGTAAAGAAAAGAAGGGGAAAGCTTAGTTAGAAAGCTTGAGCCTGGACTTACCACATCCCACCTCCCATCACCACTTGCTGTAAAGGGAATGGTGAAGGAGAAAGGACCTCACTCTGTTTTTGACATAGTGCTGAGCACAGTTTTTTGCACATAGCAGGCACTGAACAAGTATTAGTGGAATTAATAAAGAATGATTATGATAAAAAAAATACATTTGGTCTGAGAATATGCCAGCTTAAATATATTGTCATTCCAAAAAAAAAAAAAAAAAAACCCAAACCCAAAGATGTTGAGTCAATTGCAATGCATGGTGAACATATAGGACAGAGTAGAACAGCCCCATTGGGTTTCCAAGGCTACAAATCTTTATAAAAGCAGGCTGCCACATCTCTCTCTTGCAGAGCAGCAGGTGGGTTCAAGCCGCCAAACTTTTGGCTAGCAGCAGAGTGTTTTAACCACTGCACTACCAGGGTTCCTACTTGGCATTAATTTATCTAAATAACAAGCTGAGCTGGATAACGTGCTGAAGGCTTAGAATAAATCAGGAGTGGAGATTGAGTGCTAAACTGTCAACACCTTAGTTGTCGAACTGTCTGCTTTTTTCTCTTTTTCTTTTCTTAAATGGTTTCAGTTTTGCTTTTCAATTTAGAGAAATTATTTTAAAAAATGCAATTTTTACAATTGCCTTCAAATATTCTTTTGAGAGAAAAGTGTCCTACTTTCATTCAATTTTTGAAGTACAGAGGGTCAAAGGTAGATAGAATTCTAGAAACCAGAATCAGTGGGCCCTAAACCATTGAGAGAGCCACTTCTTCAGTGTTAGGACAGTGGTTTGCACTTATGCAGTACTTTCTACCAGCAAATTGCTTTATCTTTGGTTTTCTTAGTGATTTCACAACTTCATGAAATACATAGGGAGGTTGGATCTGTTACTAAAGGATAACATTGAATTTATTTCACAGAAAATCTTTAGAAAAAGAATGTCTCTCTACCTGTTGAGATTGATTTGACTTTCCTGTCTTGAATCCAAGGGCTATCTCTAGGTATCATTTTACAGACAGATTTATCAAATTAGTTGTTAAGAAGCTTTATCAATCTACAAAATTGTCTGCAGTCTTTCTTTCACTTAATAGCGTAAGAGTCTGATCCCAATGAGTATTAGAGGCATTGAGAAGTCTATTACAATTGCCAGGAGCAATAGTTTAATTTTTATAAAACAACTTATCTTTCTAGGACATGACTTATTTTAGGCATGACCCAATTTCTTTAAAGTCTTAAAGGTCCAGGATAATTTGCAAAACTTGGTGGAATGACCTAGAGTTTATCATATGTCAATGTAGGGTTACTGTTTCTCATTTTGCAGTCAGAAAACTGAGCGACATAATAAAGTGAAAGATTGTACCACAAGTTGGCAGGAACCACTAAATTAGACCTCGACCACTTAACTATCAAGTTAGAAAATATCTCCTTTGTTAGCTTCTTTTTCAGCCTAATTTCCGGCCCAAGGCATGAGTCTCTTCATCTATTCCACACACGAAACTTCATTTACTTCAAAGGCACCCCCATACAAGACAGAAGGAATGCTTGGTCTGATTAGTATTCTGCCTTGAGATTAGTGAGGATGTTTGTTGAAGACTAATACTGTCAGCTTGGTTAGTAATGTCAAATTTATGAAGAAAACTCAATCTTTGATCTAGTGTTTAAAATTATATAACTACTTGATATAAATTTGGTGGTTAAAACTATCAGCCATGAGGATCCATTCGATGGCTTTAAAAAACAAGCAATTTTGCACGGTAACCTCTCTAGAAAAGGAGCCCTGCTGGTGTAATGGTTAAAGGCTCGGCTGCTAACTGAAATGTTAGTGGTTTGTGGTTTGAACCCACTAGCTACTCTGAAGGAGAAAAGACCTGGCAATCTGCTCCCATAAAGATTACAGCCCAAGAAACCATGTGGGGCAGTTCTACTCTGTCCTATAGGGTCACAATGAGTTGGAATCCACTTGATGATAATGAATTTAACCTCTCTACTACCAGTATGGAACTCTGTGTGTTGCGAGGTATCTCCATCTGATTTTCATAACTCCTCTTCTCCCTTAACACTCTCCTAATTCAGTGTGGGGTGCTAATCAATTTGTGAGTATTCAGAGGTGAAAACCCATTTTAATGTTGACCCTAGTGAAGTATTATCCAAAAGATAAAACTGCCACACCTCCGTACTGCCTCCTTAAACTATTCCAAATATTTTACACTGAAATAAAAATGACACCTATTTCTGCTTTTAGAGAGTTATTTCTGTCCCTGCTGCCCTCCATCATTGCCAATCACTCCAAACTAGAGTTCGACGTTAAACATCTCTATATTCATGTTGCCTTTTCACCCTGTGTGCTATAAGTGAAATGTAATGATTCAATACAACTGCCCCACTATCCAATCAGTGACTCATTTTATAAGACTCAACTAATAAGGGAATGAGCTGGTTTAAATTTTTCCAAACTGGTTTATAAGGACAAAAATCAAAGATGCTGCCTTAGAAACAGAAAAAAGGTAAGGAAAAAAGGATAATAGTACTTTCTTCATGTCCGGGAGCTCATACTGACCACACTTCTGATGGGGAAGTGGTAAGCCAACCTGAATACCACTTAAGAAATAGAGCTATTTAGTAAGAACACTTTCCTATCGAAAAGAGACACAATCAACTTCTACTCAGCAAGAAGATCTCTATATGGAATGAGTTGTCTGTCATCCTCCCTTATCACCTCTCAGCATTTCCAGTAAATGTGGAAGAGCAATAATGCCGTGGTGCACAGGAGTTACAAAAGCACTGAACAGTAGGGGTTCACCCAATAAAATCCAATTTAGTGCTCACTTGAAGGGGAACTTGTAGAATAAGATGGCAACTTGAGTTTTAAGACCGCCATGCTAATTCTATCTGTTCTTCTGTTTTGAGTGCTGCTTCCCTGCTGGGTTCTTGCTCTGGGCTGTGCACAGAAAGAGCTTTAAAGAAAATCATAAATACTTGACTTAATTAAATCACTTCTTGCTTCATTTCTCCAAGCGCCAAGGTACAGATTACATTGGGACAATGGTCATGCAATAACTATGTAGGGATAAAATGCAATTCTTTTTTTATGGTTCGTAAAAATGTAGAACAGCAAAACAAGATGCAGTGTGATAATTAAACATTTCCTGGTCAGCATTTTCTTTGGATTTGAGGTTTCCAAGGCTAAAGGGACATATTCAAATTTTCACTCCAGTCAAAAAAGAGAAGAAGAAAAACAAACAAACAAACAAAAGTTTTAGCACATCCGTATTGATCCTGTGCTGAGGTGTCCAGTGCTGTTATTTCAAAGCCACAAGCCGCAGCGACCGTGCTATTTTCTGCTCTAGCTGGACAACTTTTGCTTTCATGCAGTTTTCCACATTAATGCCAAGAAATGCCAATTCTGTTCATCCACAGCCCCTCATACTTAGTTTGAAGAATTCATAATATTTAGCCAGATGCTGTTACTATATTGGTAATCACTGGATAGAGTGAATAAATATTATTCACTTCTGGGTGCCTCTTGTGGTTAAATATATTCCTTCTATTTTATATGGTTTGCCTGGGACTTTTCTGATTTTAAAACTGGAATTCCCATGTGCCAAGATCCCTCTCAGTTTCAAGAAAACCAGGATGCTTGGTCACCCTAGTTATGAAAGACTTTCAAATTCCAATACCTAATTCTTTCCGTTGGAAAATTTCCTTTTGAAAAATAGCTTAAGTATGTTGCTGTTGTTAGTTATTGTTGAATAGGCTCCATGTCTCCATGATCTTTGATATATTCAAGCCCTTTGTTGAGGCTACTGTGCCAATCCATCCTGTTGAAGGTTTTTCTCATTTTTGCCAACCTTCTACTTTATCAAACATGATGTCTTTTTCTAGCAATTGGTCTTTCCTGATAATATGTCCAAAGTAAGCAAGATTATAGCCAGGAAAACCCTATGGAGAAGTTTCACTCTGTAACACATGGGGTCACTATGTTTTGGAATGGACTCTGGCAATGAGCTTAGTTTTTGGTTTGGTAAATTAAGTTGAAATAGCTACATTTGGCTAGTGGCTACCACACTGGATAATGCAGGCTTAAAAACCATTCACTGATTAAGGATATCGAAATATTAATTATGAAAATTATACTAATTGTTTCTTTAGTTAGAAGTGCACCTGTCAACTTGTTAGCTCCTATATGACTAGATAACTAAAAACCAAACCTGTTGCTGTTGAGTTGATTCCAACTCATGGCAACTGTATAGGACAGAGTAGGACTGCCCCCATAGAGTTTCCAAGGAGCACCTGGTGAATTCAAACTGCCGATCTTTTAATTAGCAGCTATAGGTCTTAACCACTATGCCACCAAGGTTTCCTATGGCTAGATAGAAAGAGAAAAGAGAGATAGGGAAAGAGAGAGTCATTGGAAAGAAACTGCACTGGGGAAAGAACATTCCTCATCTCTTGTGCTCCTCTTACCTAATGGTGTTTCTAAGGGTGCAAAGAAGATCACAAAGCAGATAATTTTAGGGGTAATAGATCATATATTTAGGAATTTTCCTCGGTACTGGACACAGTAGGGCTTAGAGTCATCAAGATGAAGATAAATTAAAGAGTCATGGTTTTTAGGATAACTGTTTTTTAGGTAAAAATTACCTCTAAAATATCAATTAGCCTTAGTTATTGCCTATTGCCTTCTACTGTGTCTCCACATTAATCCATAATTTTGCACACTTATATGTGTAATGTAAGTGCAATTTGTTTTCTACTACATATATATATAATTGTACTTTAGATGAAGGTTTACAGAACAAACTAGCTTCTCATTAAACAGTATGAATATTGTTTTTTATGACATTAGTTAACAACCCCACTACATGTCAATATTTTAAGGTATATTTGACAAAAGATATAACTGAGAGTTGTGGAAAATTCTTCAAAATAAGTTCTGCTCCAAATAGTAAATGCCTGTCCTTTGATGCTTGACTCCTTTGAATGACTGGTGGAACAGTTGTGTTGTTGTTAGGTGTGGTCAAGTTGGTTCTGACTCACAGTGACTCTATATACAACAAAACATGTCCAAACTATGTGAGACCAAGTCTCGCCATCCTTGCTTCTAAGGAGCATTCCGGTTGTAATTCTTCCAGGACACATTAGTTTGTTCTTTTGGCAGTCTATGATATAGTCGATATTCTTTGCCAACACCACAAATCAAAGGTTTCAATTCTTCTTCGGTCTTCCTTATTTATCATTTAACGTTCAAATGCATGTGAGGCAATTGAAAACACCATGGCTTGGGTCAGGTGCACCTTAGTCTTCAAGGTAACATCTGTGCTTTTCAACACTTTAAGGAGGTCTTTCACAGCAGATTTGCCCAATGCAATGCGTCTTTTGATTTCTTGACTGCTGCTTCCAAGGGTGTTGACTGTGGATCCAAGTAAAATGAAATCCTTTATAGCTTCAGTCTTTTCCCCATTCATCGTGACGTTGCTTACTGGTCGAGTTGTGAAAATTTTTGTTTTGTTTATGTTGAGGTGTAATGCATACTGAAGGCTGTAGTTTTTGATCTTCATCAGTGAGTGCTTCAAGTCCTCTTTACTTTCAACAAGCAAAGTTGTGTCATCTGCTTAATGCAAGTTGTCAGTGAGTCTTCCTCCAATCCTGATGCCCTGTTCTTCATATAGTCCAGCTTCTCAGATTATTTGTTATTTAGTATACAGATTGAGTAACCATGGTGAAAGGATACAACCCCGATGCACACCTTTCCTGTCTTTAGACCAGGAAGTACTTCCTTGTTCTTTTCTAACGATGGACTTTTGGTCTATGTACGGGTTCCTCATGAGCACAATTAAGTGTTCTGGAATTTCTGTTATGTTACCCATAATTTGTTATGGTCCACACAGTCGAGTGCCTTTGCATAGTCAATAGAACACAGGTAAACATCTTTCTGGGATTCTCTGCTTTCATGCAGGATCCATCTGACATCAGCAATGATATCACTCATTACAGTCCTCTTCTAAATCCAGCTTGAATTTCTAGCAGTTCCTGTTGATGTACTGCTGCAACTGCTTTTGAATGATCTTTAGCAAAATTTTGCTTGTGCATGATATTAATGATATTGTTCTATAATTTCCACATTCAGTTGGATCACTTTTCTTTGGGATAGGCATAAATATTGATCTCTTCCAGTTGTTTGGTCAGGTAACTGTCAAATTTCTTGGCATACATGAGTGAGCACTTCCAGCGCTGCATCCTTTTGTTGAAACATCTCAATTGGTATTCCATCAATTCCTGTGAGCCTTGTTTTTCTGACAATGTCGTCAGTGCAGCTTCGACCTCTTCCTTCAATACCATCAGTTCCTGCTCATATGCAACCTCCTGAAACGGTTGAACATCACCAATTCTTTTTGGTATAGTAACTCTGTGTATTCCTTCCATCTTCTTTTGATTTTCCTGTGTCATTTAATATCTTCCATGTAGAATCCTTGAATATTGCAACTCAAGGGTTCAATTTTTTCTTCAGTTCTTTCAGCTTGAGAAATGCTGAGCATGCTCTTCCCTTTTGCTTTTCTAACTCCAGGTCTTCACATGTGTCATTGTAACACTTTGTGTTCTTGAACTGCCCTTAGAAATCTTCTGTTCAGCTCTTTTACTTCATTATTTCTTCTGTTTGTTTTAGCTACTCAACTTTCAAGAGCAAGTTTCAGAGTCTTCTGACATCCACTTTGGTCTTTTCTTTCTTTTTAATGATCTCTTGCTTTCTTCATATATGATATCCTTGATGTCATTTCACAACTCGTCCGGTCTTTGGTCATTAGTGTTCAATGTGTCAAATCTATTCTTGAGAGGGTCTCTAAATACAGGTGGGATATACTCAAGGTCGTACTTTGGCTCTCATGGATTTGTTCTAATTTTCTTCAGTTTCAACTTGAACTTGCATACGAGCAGTTGATGGTCTGTTCTGCAATCAGCCCCTGGTTTTGTTCTGATTGATGATATTGAGCTATCCCATAGTCTCTTTCCACAAATGTGGTTGATTTGATTCCTATGTTTTCCATATGGTGAGGTCCATGTGTATAGTTCCTGTTTATGTTGTTAAAAAAAAGGTATTTACAATGAAGAAGTGGTCTTGCAAAATTCTATCATTTAATCTCTGGCATCATTTCTATGGCCAAGGCCATATTTTCCAACTACCAATCCTTCTTCTTTGTTTCCAACTTTCGGATTCCAATCACCAGTAATTATCAATGCATCATGGTTGTATGTTTGATCAATTTCAGACTGCCAAAGTTAATAAAAACTTCAATTTCTTCATCCTTGGCTTTCACGGTTGGTGTATAATTTTGAATAATAGTTATATTAACTGGTCTCCCTTGTAGGTGTATGAATATTATCCTATTACTGACAGTGTTGTATTTCAGGATAGATCTTGAAATGTTCTTTTTGACAATAAACACAATGCCATTCCTCTTCAAGTTGTCATTTCCAGCATAGTAGATCATATGATTGTCTGATTCAAAATGGCCAATGCCAGTCCATTTCAGCTTACTAATGCCAAGGATATTGATGTTTCTGCATTTCAGTTCATTTTTGATGATTTCAAATTTTCCTGGATTCATACTTTGTACATTCCACGTTCTGATTATTAATGGATATTTGTTTGTGGCTGTTTATTCTCAGTTTGGGTGATGCCATATCAGCAAATGAAGGTCCCAAAAGCTTGACTCTATCCACATCATTAAGGTCAACTCCACTTTGAGGAGGCAGCTCTTCCCCAGTTATGTTTTGAGTGTCTTCCAACCTGTCAGGCTCAAGTTCTGGCACTATGTCAGACCATATTCCTCAGCTATTCATAAGATGTTCACTGGCTAGTTCTTTTCAGATACAGACCGCCAGGTGCTTCTTCCTAGTCTGTCTCAGTTCTGAAGCTTAGCTGAAATCTGTCTGCTGTGGGTGGCCCTGCTGGTATTTCAATACTGTTGGCATAGCTTCCAGCATCACAGCAACACTCAATCCCCCACAGTACAACAAACTGACAGATTTGTGGGAGGCATGGGACATACTTGTACTAAAATATGATTAGTTGTTTATCTGAAACCCAAATTTAACCAGGCATCCTGTATTTTTATTTGCTTAATCTGGCAACTGTATATCAGGGCCATCCTCTCCAAATCTTAACAGTGAGGAAATTCCTGTTGCAACTGAAACTTTGTGGGAAAACATCACAAATCACTTGAGCAGTGTGGTTTATCTTTCAGAAATACCAAGTGTGCTTTTCCTGGAGTGATTAAGACTTTGATAATGGGAATAATGATAGAATTCGGGTCTGAAGTATGACAAAGCAGTGATGATGGCCCTAATGACTTATTGACTGGCTCTGGCTGAGTGCTCCATGGAGCTTCACTTAATCACCACAGAACAGTAATATAAACTGCAGAAGAAGGTCAGTGATTAATTCAGAGTCTGGAACTCTTTGTTTTTGTTTCCTATGGAGGTGTGAAGAGCAGAACTTAAAATGAAGTGGCTTCAGCTCTCGAAGTTGCTTGTACCCAAGGATAAGACACGCTACTGTCGATAATTTCCACAGATTTGTTTTTGTGGCTAGCTGAGGCTGCAGAACTTGTGACATTATATTTAAACGCATAAAAAGAAAAAAATGATAATGATCTCTAGTGCACAGCACAGAAGTGAAAAAAAAAAAAACGAAGAGAAGGCATGCATCATGTTATGATAAAATTCTTATTAAATGGAATCAGTCACATAGACACCAATGCCATTTGTTCACCACAGGGCTAATGACAAAGGGGACAGGATCTGTACTTCAGGAACATTATTTTGCAAACTACCTAGCAGCTTCTGGCTCCATTGGAAAAAAAAAAAAATATTGAAGGTAACTCTAAACTTCGGGCAAAGCCATAACGTTGAGTCCCAAACAGAGCTCCTTTATAGCTCTCTAAGTTTGTTTCATCCCCTCCCCCCCCCCCATTTTTTTTCTTGGATTAGTGGCTTTAAAATGGAAATGCTGGATTCATTTCAGTTATTAGGCTAATGCAAGCATTGTAATTCTCTCTTTTGCATTCTTAAATGTGTTGATGGTGCTCTGGGAATTTTATGGTTCTTTTAAGAATATTGAAAGTACTTTGTTCCATTTTTCTGATGTAATTGCTTGTACCATTTAATTTCCAACTCTATTATATTTGAACTTCTCTAGGAGAATCAAAGAGACACAAAAGACATCCTAAATAATAAACTTCCATTTCTTTTTTCAAAATACAAATAAAACTAGAAGAAATTGAAGGTTAATAAAATTGCTTCAACCTGGAGCTTATTCTGAATCTGGAAGTCTTTGTTTTTTAAAAGAAATATCCTAGTGACCAAAACAAATGATGGTGAGCCGGTGGCACAATCCTAATTGGCAGCTTCTGGTGTCCAAAGCCATTTGCTTGAATTATTTATGTTTCAAAACTGACAGGAATTTTATAAGAGCAAATAAGGCAAGTCCAGGGGGTGTCATTTACATGATGCAATCACACATCTGATTGACTGAAGGTCTCATCTGCTAGAGCCCATGCTTTAAAAACCCAGGGGAGGGGTTTATTTCAAGACAGTCACAAACCCATCAAGGTTTGATTAGTCGTTCACCAGCTTGATTCCATTTATTGTCAAAAGCAGGTTGACACAAAGAGGAACAATTTATCTACTGTTTGCTTTAAAATACCGCAGTAGAAGGTATTGCTACTGGCCTGCCCCATTAGACTTTGAAATGATCTTTTCCCTCCCTTTCCTCAAAAAAAAAAAAAAAAAAATGTAAGAAAAAATTATCATGGACTAACCGAATTATGGATTGTTACTTTGGAGTGGTGTTAGATGTGGCTATTATAGTCTGGCAGCCTCCTAGGATGGTTTTTCAGCAGTATCTTTGGGGCTTAGATGGTCCTGATTTCTCTTCCTACCTTTCATTAACTAGGGTTTTTTCCTCTGTTGTGCCATTCTGGCAAGGCTGGTGGAGCTGAGGGATGCAGACTCATTGTATTGGCTCATGGAGCTGAAATAGTGAGTAAGCAAAATGAAATTGCCTGAAGACAATTTATACAGTCTTCTTTATGTGTGAGTGAATCCTCCTACCCACTTTAATGTGGACTTTGGAGGAGTGTTTGTGGAGTTTATGATCCTTAAAATTTAACTTTATTTTATAAATTTTAAGGGAAAGTTTTTTTGTTTTTTTTACATTAAAAAAATGCAATATATCTAGAAAATTCTCATTGGAGTTCATGTTTATTTATTTTTGCCTTGGGCATTAAAATAAACTTTGAGATTAAATGAGTGACTTATAGTACTCTTCAGGTTTATTGTATTTTATATTATGAATTTTGTATATGCAAAATATTTCATTCATCAAAACTCTGAAGTAATAAGGAGAGTGAATTGTTCAGAATTTTATGGTCACTGTTCACCAATAAATTGCTAAAGTTTTTTTTTAATATCATTTTTTGATACTGATTAAAAATTGTTTCCTTTGGGCATCCAGTATGTAAAATGAACTGGCCGTATCAGTGTCAAATATGATAAAAAAAGAAGATCTACCTCCAAATAATTTTCTAAAAATAAATATTGTCCTAGGCACAAGTAAATGTCACAAGGAAACGCATGTATCTCTTTGGGGAGAGCTGGGTGAGTGGAGAAATATGTTGTAGATTAAAAGAGCATTAATTAGCTCACCCAAGAACCAATCTCTTTTTTTTTTTCTTTTCCATTTTTCCTATTGTAGTAAATATATATGTAACAAATTGGTTGCCATATCAGCATTCTTCACGTGTACAATTCAGTGACATCAGTTATGTTCATCATGCCGTTCAAGCATCACCATTATCAGTATTTCCAAATTTTCCCATCACTCTTAACAGAAGCTCCAAGAGCCAATCTTAAGAGGAGAAAATGGTCCCCAGAAGAGAAATCTTTGTTAGAAAAAACATTCCACTAGAGGCCATAAAGGCCTATTTCTTGTCTAACACACTTCTCTGTTCCTTCTAATTGCCTTTTCCCAAGTCTGTGGTTTGTAATTTCTTCTCTCTTATGCTGAACACAAATAAAAAATTTATTTTTGTTATAAACCCATATAGTTGTGTTAAAGGCAATTGCACTAAGGGGCGGGGGGGGGGGGTAGTTTCTTCTTCCAAAGGGGGCATTTTAGGCTTTGTTGAGCTGATTATCTTTTTTTGATGCCTAGCTCTCCTAAAGGATCCTGCTCTCACTTCCCCGAACTGGCAGAGGAAATTGTTTCTCCTGCTGCCTCCAGCTGCATCCACCTTAAATGCTTGTGGTCTTAGTGTGAGAGCGAAAGCCTTTCCACAAATAATGGTGGGATTCTCAGACTTTTCAGGGCTCCTCTGGCCCAAACACTTGTGAAAAGGTTTAAGCCATGCAAATATCAGGAATAAATGAGTTGTATTTTTTTTTTATATTCATCTCTAATGCCTGGTTACAGAAATGTCCTGGCCAGCTGGAAAAGCAGTCGAACTTCACTCAGCACTTGACATTAAGTTTAACCTCCTTCTAAGGAAATAAGTGCTTAAAATCTGCCGAGTCATCTGATTCTCACACATCTTTCCATGAGAATCATAGATGAGTTTGCAGATACACCCCTTCACTGGGCGTGCTCACAGATGGAAAACAGCTATTATTTTTTCTCATCAACCTGAGCTTTTGAAACATGGCTCCTTCTTCTAAACATATGAGGATATTTGAAATTTTAAGGCTTTCCTTCTCTTAGCCACTCTCCCTTTCTATTCCACTTTCCAGAGTCCATCTGAACAGCTCATTTCTGGCCTGTTCAAAGAACAGCAAAAGATGACACAGGTCACATTCAGATGAAAGAGACAAGCAGAAGAAATGGCTGGGACTGCTTTTAACCAGGCAGTGTTTATTGCCAAGTATCAGGCAGATGTTAGTGCTCTTTAAAGCCGTAGGACACGTTAAAAGCAGTAGGACACATTAAAAGACTTATTCAGGAAAATCTTTAATTGCATTGTGTTCAGTAAGTAAATCAGTGAGCATTGTCTCAGACCCATGGATACTATATTAATGAATAAGGGCTTGGGAAATTGGACATGGTGTCTGCCATCAAAGAATTTACAATGAAAGATCAAAATAAATAATAATACCCAAAGGGAATATGAGCATGTAAAAAACATAAGTATAAAGCAGGCAGAAACTTTACTGTTGAAGCAGAGAGTTGATGCTAATAAGGCAAAGCTCGCAAGAACAGCTTTAATGCAAGAGCGAATATCAATTAGTTTAAATATGATAGGAAAGGGTTATGAATATTCAGAACTTATCCCTCCTTGAACTAAGCCCAGCATAGAACTAATAATTGCATAACCACCTTACATTTTGTGTACGTGTGTGTGTGAGAGAGAGTGATACAGTGGAGAAATTAAGTTCTTTGATTATAGAGAAAAATATATCTCCACCAGAGGGGTTACAGCATACCTGGTCCCAATTGGTTCTCTTTTCTTTGGCATGAGGGCCCACTGGCATCTTTGCAGCATTTTGTGGGGAAGAAAAGTAATACCCTCTCTCTTTTCCTTTTATTATTAGATTGTAGTTCATTCAGGGAAATGTGGAATAGTGCTGTGGCTGGGTGATGGACAGAGGTGCTACTACACACGCTTTTAACATAAATGCCTATTACCAGCAGAGAGGGAAGGAAGTTGGTTGAGAGAGAATTTTCTTATTTCCTTGGTAGAGGTATTATTCTGCTATCTAAGGACAAAATTGAACTCCTAATTTTTTTTTTTTCCTTTAGGAGATAAAGTGTAGTTAAATGAATCTCACGAGGATGTAATAGAAGATTACTAGGAAGAAATCATTCAGATGTTCTAAAGGTAACACATTTCTTTTGGCTATTATGGGTTTTGAGGACTGTAGGGTAACCTCTGGGCACCATATTTCATTGTGAAATGTTACAGGAGCTAGGACTGATTTAAACTTTAGTTAGATATTATTTCAAGATATTAGACTAAACCATGTGGCAGCTGAGATATAAAAATAGTAATATTTTTTTTTCCTGAGCTCTTTGTTAAGTTCCTTAGATTGATTGGTTGATTTTATTGTTGTAAAAATCCTTAGATTTATTTTGGGTTTGTCTTTATAATCAGTTATTTCTAAAGTCATCTTCTATGAACAACCCATGAGTAGTACTGAAAGATAGTATTGAAACAGAGTTCTGTCTTTACGTGATGAGTAAGATGGCATTTTCAGTCATCAACACTCAAAGTCATCAAGTGCTTTGGTATTTACTAGTAGAAATTCACATAGCTATAAGACAGATTAATATAAATTATCTTTTTCTTTTCAGATGAGTGATCTGGGGCTGATAAAAGCAAAAATATTTTCTTAGAAGCACAGCGAATTCCGGTAGAATTAGCTTAGATTGCACTAGTAAGGTAAATAAAAATAGTTCATAACATTCTCTTAGAATTAAAGTGAGACTTCCACAGTATTCCACTACCCAAATTTCACACAAGTAATTTCACTATCTAACACATTCTTGGGGAAGAAAAAATTATCATTGTTACTATTTGCTAAATAGGAAAATTTATGGGTTTTGTATAATTCACTAATAAAGCTATTTTCCTAAAACTAATTTGCTGAAAGGTAATTTTCCACAAACCAATTCATTAAATTACCAACTCAATGAGAACTAATTTGACTATAATAAGAATAATATACTCATAGCCATTGAATGTATTTAAAAAATGTTCTTTAAAACATTTTTGGTAAATTAGTAAATTTGATGAATTGGTCATTTGGCAAATTGACCCTTTAGCAAATGATCTCCTTCCAACCTGACAGATAAAGAGATTCATTCATTCAATATTAAAATAACACATTTAATGAGCACATACTTCGTGCCAGGATGTGTATGTTCAATACTTAATAAGGCACTCCTTCCCATTAGTGAAATTACAGTTTAGTGGAAGAAGGACTTGAAAACATCATCAGAGAACAGAAGGAGCTAGAATAGTAGCGTTATAGCAACACAGAGGAAGACCAAAGAGAAGCAGCTTATTCCTTTTGGTCATGGGAGACTTTGAAGAGGAGATGATGCTTGAGCTGAGACTTGGAGGCTGAAAGTGATTAACCCAGTAGAGTAAGCAAGTGAAGGGTATTCTAAGTCAAAGGATCAGAAGGTGCTAAGGCAGTATTTTTAAGCTGAAGTTGGTGACCGTTAGTCGTTCATTAACTCAATATCAAATAAAAACAAAGTCAGGACCAATATTAAAAAAATGAAATAGACTGGAACAGAAAGTATTAGAAGGTACTGAATGTGGTAATCATTTTGTGAAATCCTGTCATGTGTGCATGTGTGTATGCGTGTGTGTGTACAATCCCCTACTTATGATGGGTTCTGTTCCAACAACTCTGTAGTAAGTCAGTTTTGACGTAAGTTGAATATCTCTTTTTTTTGTTTGTTTTCATAGCCTGCTGTACAGCAGTGTTTTAAACAGTATATCATAACATTGAACATCAGTGAGTGAACATCTGAGAATGATAGCATCAACAAATTACATGCTACAACATTATATGTATTACGTATTACTCACAATAAGATTTACAAAAAAAAAGAAAGAAAGAAAAAGGTGGTCATAAATGCAAATAAGTGATAAGTCGGAGACTACCTATGTGTTTCATAACGTCAAATGTATTTTTCACTGGTGTCGTAGTCAGTAAAGTGTGAAAGTCGATGTGATAAGACAAAGGAGTGGGAGAGAGATCATGCTCGTAAGGGGAACAACACACAGATTATTAAAGTGGAGTGGAGGAAAAATTTGTTGTGAGAAACTGCAGTTAGTGAAGTCTGGAGAAGTAGAGAGCAGATCATGATGGGTCTAACATGACATACCAAGAAGTTTCAACTTTATCCCGAAGATAAAAGAAGCCATAATAAGGATTCATGGCTTAAATAAGCCAATTTTTCTTTTAGCAATGAAGTTTAAAAAACACAAACAGTATAGAAGAATAAATACAAGAAGGAAAATTCTCCTTTCAGTGCTACTAACTCTTAACCAAATGTTTATTTTTTAGGGGCAAAAACTACTGTCAGTTTCTTTGGTTTCTTTTGGTAGCAGCATTAAACGTTTACACAATACACTCTATTTCTTGATTTTCAACTTCAGACAGAATAAATTTATGTCTCATTATGAAAGATGAAGAATTGAGTATACCTACACTGTTGTCATGGATTGAATTATGTCCTCCAAAAATATATGTATCAGTTTGGCTGGGCCATGATTTCCAGTATTGTGTAATTGTTCACCATTTTGTCATCTGATTTTCCTACGCGTTGTAAATCCTATCACTATGATGTTAATGAGATGGATTAGCAGCAATAATGTTGATGAGATCTACAATATTAGATTGTGTATTAAGCCAATCTCTTTTGAGATATAAAAGAGAGAATCCAGCAGAGAGACAAGGAGATCCCATACCACCAAGAAAGTAGCACCGAGAGCAGAGAGCATCCTTTGGACCTGGGGTTCCTGTGCAGTGAAGCCCCAAGTCTAGGGGAAGATTGATGACAAGGACCTTCCTCCAGAGCCGACAGAGAGAGATAATCTTCGCCTGGAGCTGACACCCTGAATTTGGAATTCTAGCTTACTAGACTGTGAGAAAATAAATTTCTCTTTGTTAAAGCCATCCACTTGTGGCATTTCTGTTACAGCAGCACTAGATAAACAGGACAACTTAGTTTACTACCTTCTCTTTCTTTTCCATTTAATAAATTGTGTTAGACGTATGTTTTAAAATTTTTATTGCTGTTGCATTTATGATTTTAAGTAGTATACATAAATCTTAGTATTTCAGTTATATAACATACCTATTGACTCCTTAATATGGGGAAGATAATATAGTATCTTTTTTGAAGGAAAATTATAGAATGAGCCATGTACCTGTTTACCTAAAATTTCCAATTTAAGTGACAGAAAGATATCTACCTCTATTTCTACCTGAAGCTTGCTTTTGAACATACAGTAGCTAAAGGAAATGGAAACAGTTATGAAGTAAAACAACTGGCAGAAGATTTCAAAGGGCAGCTCAAGAAGACAAAGTATTAATGACATGTGCAAAGACCTGGAGTTAGAAAACTGAAAGGGAAGAATAGGCTAGACATTTCTCAAGCTGAAAGAAGTAAAGAAAAAAATTGAAGCCTCTAGTTGCAATATTGAAGGATGCTATGGGCAAAAAATTGAATGATGCAAGAAGCATCAAAACAAGATGAGAAGAATACACAAAGTCACTGTAGTAAAAATAATTGGTTGACATTCTACCATTTCAGAAGGTAGCATATTATCAAGAACCAATGATACTGAAGGAAGAAGCCCAAGTTCTACTGAAGGCACTGGCAAAAAACAAGGTTCCAGGAGGACCAATTGAGATGTTTCAACAAATGGATGCAGCTCTGAAAGTACTCACTTGTCTATGCCAAGAAATTTGGAAGCCAGCTACCTGGCCAACCAACTGGAAAAGATCCATATTTGTGCTCATTACAAAGAAAAGTAATCCAACAGAATGCAGAAATTATCAAACAATATCATTAATATCATACCTAGGTAAAATTTTACTGCAGATAACTCAAAAATGATTGCAGTGGTACATTGACAGGGGGCTGCCAGAAATTCTAGCTGGATTCAGAAGAGGATACGGAAGGAGGGATATCATTGCTGACGTCAGATGGATCTTGGCTGAAAGCAGAGAATACCAGAAAGATGTTTGCCTGTGTTTTATTGGCTATTAAAAGGCATATGACTGTGTGGATCATAACAAATTATGGATAATATTTTGAAGAAGGGGAATTCTAGAATACTTAATTGTGCTCGTGAGGAACTCGTACACAGGTCAAAAGGCAGTCATTAGAACAGAATGAGGGGATAGTGAGTGGTTTAAAGTCAGGAAAGGTGTGCATCAGGGTTGTATCTTTTCACCATACTTATTCAATCTGTATGCTGAACAAATAGTCTGAGAAGCTGGACTATACGAAGAAGAATGCAGCATCAGGATTAGAGGAAGACTAACGATCTCTGATATACAGGTGACACAACTTTGCTTGCTGAAAGTGAAGAGGACTTGAAGCACTTACTGATCAAGATCAAAGTATATACAAGGAACCCAGAGTGTAAAGGGAAAAAGAAAGTGCCGACACATTGTGGGGATTGCAACCACTGTCACAAAAAATTTGTGTATAAGTTTTTGAATGAGAAACTAATTTGTGCTATAAACTTTCACCTAAAATTCAATAAAGTTAAAAAACAAACAAAAAAAAACTACAGCATTCCTTATCGATTATACCTCAACATAAAAAAAAAAGAAAACAAAACAAAAATCTTCACAACTGGAACAATAAGCAACATCATGATAAATGGCAAAAAGATTAGTGTTGTCAAGGATTTCATTTTACTTAAATCAACAATCAGTGCCCATGGAAGCCAAAAAAAAAAAAAAAACCCCATTGCTGTTGAGTCAATTCTGACTCATAGTGACCCTATAGGATAGAGTAGAACTGCCCCCATAGGGTTTCCAAGGAACGGCTGGTGGGTTTGAACTGCCAACCTTTTGGTTAGCAGCCACAGCTCTCAACCACTGTGCCACCAAGCAGCAGTCAAGAAATTAAATGACTTATTGCATTGGGAAAATCTGCTGTAAAAGACCTCTTTAAAGTGTTAAAAAGCAAAGATGTCACTTTGAGGACTAAGGTGTGCCTGACCCAAGCCGTAGTATTTTCAGTCCCCTCCTATGCATGGGAATGCTGGACAACAAATAAAAAAGACCAGAGAAGAATTGATGCCTTTGAATTATGGTATTGGCAAAGAATATTGAATATACCATGAACTGCCAGAAGAACAAACAAATCTGTCTTGGAACAAGTGCAGCCAGAATGCTCCTTAGAAGCAAGGATGGTGAGATTTCCTTTCATGTACATTAAACATGTTATCAGGAGGGACCAGTCCCTGGTGAAGGACATCATGCTTGGTAAAGTAGACCAGCACAAAAGAGGAAGTCCCTTAACGAGATGGATTGACACAGTGGCTGCAACAATGGGCTTAAACATAGCAATGACTGTGAGGGTGGTGCAGGACTGGGCGACATTTATTCCTGTTGTGCATGGGATCGCTACGAGCTGACACCAACTCGACAGCACCTAACAATAACAACAACAAATCTATATCTATCTGTTGGTCTACTTATCATCTACCTACCTACCTACCTACTTATCATCTACCTATCTATCATCTGCCCACCTGCATTACACCTATAATAGCAGTAAGAATGAAGAAGCTACCATCAATGTGCAGAAATTTTAAAAAATGTTGGGAAGAGAGACAGCAGATGTAATCACATTGGCAAAGACATCAAAGCATAGAATAAGTGTTGGATGTTGTATGAACCATGAGCTAATACCTTGTTTCCATCTGATCAGCTCAATGCCTTCTTTAATCAGTGACTTAATGTACATTTTTGGGGATAAAAAATTTGTACCTTCATTTTCCTTCTTTTTTCTACTTTTGTTTTGAGTACTGGATGTTTTATCTGAAAACATTAATAATGGCTTCTAGATTAATTAAATTGAGGTCTGCATATTTCTTGAACTTTGCAAAGAAATTTTACATGCATTTCTGATTTGATACGAACAGTAAGCTTTAGAGCTAGATGGTCAAACATTATTATTATTCTATTTTTATTGTTAATGCCCAGAGATGATATATTACTTGTCCAATGTCACCTGGATAGAACCTGATGGCCCAGTAATACTAATAATTCTAATAATAACTAACATTATTTGGAAGCTTACTGAATTGCCAGGCACTGTTCTATTATCACAGGTTTTGCAGTTGTAAGTACTGTGCCTTGGGAAATTTTACCCCACCAAGTTTTATTTCCTCACCTATAAAATGGGGATAATAGTAATGATCTACTGCATAGATTTTTTTTTTTCTGACGATTAAAGGAAGTGTTGGCAACCGCTTAGCACAGTGCTTGGAACGTGTGTAGCTTTCAGTAAATGTTTGCAATTGGACATTCACATTGTTTCAGTTACATCCACCACTTTCTAGCCATGTAACCTTGAATATGTCATTAACCTCTGTGGGCTTCATTACCTCATTAATAAAATAGAGAAACTCTGTCTTAAAGAGCTCAAGGATCTAACCCAAAGTCATAGAGCTAAGAAATGACATATTTAGGACTCAAACTCTGTTCCTAGAACATGTACATAACCACTAGGTTACAAGTTAGGTTGTTTAAAGCCGTGTCCAATAAGATTTGCGTGTGGGATTCTTGTGTGGCAGCAGTTATTTAGAATGTTATTAGTATTTCCATTTACTAAGCTTTAGTATTTGGCAGCTGTGACAAATCCGTTACCAATCTATGCACATCATATAATTTCGAATCACCAATTTGAATGCCCTGATGGCGCAGTGGTTAAGAGCTCGGCTGCTAAACAAAAGGTTGATAGTTCAAATCCACCAGCTGCTCCTTGGGAACCCTATGGGGCAGTTCTACTGCCTTATAGGGTCATTTTGAGTTGGAAGCTACTCGATGGTACCTAACAACAACAACATTTTGAATGAAGAGTAGAAGGACAGATACCTGGTTTTTCTCAATTTCCTTTGTTTTAGTTAAATAATTAAGCAAGGACCACTTATTAGTTGCTCTCACTGTGGGGTGGGGTATCTTTGAGTTCAGAATTCTGTTTGTTTGAATTTTTGAATAAATATCTTTGTGTAAGAGGAGCAATTAAAAAGTGAAAATTTATTTTTTAACCTCAGAAAATAAAACATAACAACATAATTAAGAATAAAATACACACCTATCTATGTGAGTTCTACATAAACCACCTCTTTAAGGAGCCCTGGTGGTGCAACAGTTAAGTGCTCAGCTTCTAACCAAAAAGCTGATGGTTCAATTTACAGCCAAGAAAACTCTACAGGCCAGTTCTGCTTTGTCAGATGGGGTTGCTATGAGTTGGAATCGACTCGATGGCACTTAACAACAACTATATACATATATGACTCTTTTTCCAGATATGTCCACCCTGATGGCGCAGTGGTTAAGAGCTCCACTGCTAGCCAAAATATTGGCAGTTCAAATCCGCCAGTTGTTCCTTGGAAACCCTATGGGGCAGTTCTACACTGCTCTATAGGATCACTATGAGTTAGGATAGACTCAATGACAGTGGGGTTTATTTCTCTAAGTGACATTAACAAAACTTTTTTAGAGCAGCTACTTTTAGAAAAAGGCCACCTCTCCAAATGGATTAGGGGCCACTCAACTTCACCATTTAAAGAAAAATCTTCACCATGTCACTTTGTTTTCATGATATGGACAAGTTGTTAATTAAGGGTTGAGCTTTATTTTCTTTAATTTGTAAAATTAGGGCATAGTCTGTTCTGCCTACATCTCTGGCAGCACACTACAAAGTTATTATTATGATCCAGACTATTCAGTTTATATGTACATGCATAATTACCATGCTAGCATTTACATAAGGCTTACAATGTGCCAGGCACTGTTCTAAGCAAGGTGCATATATACTAAGTCATTAACTATCACAATAATTCTGTGTGATAGATAATGCTATTACCCCCATTTTACAGTTGAGAAAACTGAGACCTGTGGCCCAGGTAGGTTAACTAGTGGCAGAGGCAACATCCATTCCCTGGCCATGTGTCTCCAGAGTCTGTTCATTTAATCATAATTCTATTCAGTACTCTGGGAGACTTTTTAGGATTCTTACATCATTTTTTGCCCCTCCTGAGTCAGAATCAACTCGATGGCAACGAGTATGTTAAACGTTATTTAAATACAATAAGGAGACCACAAGCTTTTGGTATTCTTGGATATTTTTAATAGCTGTGGCCCGTATCAATCCGTGATGGCTCACCTCTCTCTGCTGTATGCGTATCTGCTTTAAGAATCATTTTCTTCCTATTTTAATTTTTGTTGCTTCTAATTTTTTTTTGCTAATGATTACTAAAGGCCCTGAGACTAAATTAGCATGGAAGGAGCCTGAGGGCCTATCCTATGAGTGAACTACTGGAGTGTTCTTACATGGGCTTATTGACATCCATTGTCTCAGTTACCTAGTGCTGCTGTAACAAAAATACCACACATGGGTGTCTTTAAAGAATAGAAATTTATCGTCTCACAGTTTTGGAGGCTAGAAGTCCAAATTAGTGCCTTGACTCTAGGGGAGTGTCCCTCTTAGTTGGTAGCACTGAACATTCCTTGGCTTGTGGCGGGTTCCTTATATTGTTGCTTCCCTCTGTGTGTGTCTCTGTGTCTGTACTCTCCCTTATAAGATACCATTCAGAAGGGTTTAGGACACACCTTACACAGGTATGGCTTCATTAACATAGCAAAAGAAAAACACCATTTCCAAATATGATCATATTCACAGGTACATGGGTTAGGGTTTCTATATATCTTTTGGGGGGACACAATTAAATCTGTACTATCCATATTGATTTTGTTGTTGTTGTTCTTTGAGTTTGTTCTGTGTAGATAGAGTTAGCAGCTATCTATGGAAACCCTGGTGGTGTAATGGTTAAGTTCTATGGTGCTAACCAAAAAGTCTGCAGTTCGAATTCACTAGGCACTGCTTAGAAACTCTATGGGGCAGTTCTACTCTGCTCTAGAGGGTCACTATGAGTCAAAATCGACTTGAGGGCAACGGGTTTATGGTAACAATACAACCTGGATTTAAAATAGTTGGTCCCATAGTTAGAAACAATTTCAGTCCACATGTTCCAATTTTTAAAATGAACTTTGGCTCCTATTTAATAAAGTATTTCAGAGAAAAGAAGTAGTACTGGATTCCCTCTTATCAACAAGAAAATCAGATTTCTGAATTGCAAGTCTTATAGATCTTTTTGTAACTACTTGTAGTCTTCGGTTTATTAATAAGAAGAGTGAATTTCTACAAAGAATGTAGGGATTAAAGAAGAAAAGGTCCATTTGGTTGTCTAGCCTATCTTCAGAGCCATGCCAACTGTTCTCCAGGGCCAGTTTGAAATGACTCAGTCAGCAAAGTTTCCTAGCTTCTCTTTCAGGAGAGTCCACAGCCTAATGACTATCACATCTAGGAATGTTTTCCTGACTTTTAGCACAGACATCACTCTGGAAGGCACTCAGGGCTTTTGTAATGCTAACCCAGGACCACAATATTTCTTTGCTTTTATGGGTCCTGGTACAGAAGATGAAGTACCTGATAATTATGTAAAATACCTTGGATGGATCCCAGGCTGAAAGTCTTCAAATGGTGAACAGATTAATCATACACTAAGTGTTTCACAGGACCCACATGTACGTTTATTACATAAGCAGAACATCCCTGGATAATAACTTAGCTCTAAAAAACAGTACCCTGAGCAGTAGAAAAATCAGTGAAGACTGAAGTGTAGTTCAAGAGTTTCTTCCTATCCTGTCTAGATTCTAGATGCTTTCCTATCCTCTCTACAATCTTCCTTCAACTCTGCCACTGTTAGCCATAGGTATCCTTGTAATAAATGTTCACCCCACACAGATATTCTTTAAGCATATGTTTACTTATGTATGTTATGCTTTTGCACTCAGTGCCTTAATATGGTTACCACAAATCCTGTGTTCAAGGCTTTTTCTATGTTCAAAACGTCTCTGATCCTATAGTTCACTTCTGATGCTTTGAAGACTGAGTTAGAAAAACTGTTGAGAAACTGTCTTGAGTAGCCTTGTGGATTTTTAGATCCATCTAAAATAGGACAGGGTTGGCTGAGTGGCGCAGTTAGCGCTCATCTTTTAGCTAAAACGTTGGTGGTTCAAATCTACCCAGTGGTGCCTCAGAAGACACACCTGGCGACCTGCTTCTGAAAGGTCACAACCTTGAAAACCCTGTGGAGAAGCTCTACTCTGCACACATGAGGTCCACATGAGGTTGCCATGAGTTGGAACTGACTAGATGGCAACTGACAACAACAGCAATGTAAGACGGACACTGTCTACTGCTCCTTCTGGGTGTTCATTTAAGATTTTTCTTTTTTTCAGAAAGCGTTCAAGGTGCCATGACTCCCTAAAGCCTATATAACTTGAGTTAAATCAAACATATACACAAATTAAATCAAACATATATGCAAATAAACAGACTTAAACACCATATAGCACCAAAAAGAAGAAAGAACAAACAACAAATAGTCCAACCATCTTAAGTAAACGTCTATAAAACGTGTTGTTCATACTTAGATTAACTAAGCACTTTCTAGCCTTTTTAATCTTTGGTTTTCCAGGGTCTGGCTGTAACGTTCAAGAGTTTTTAAATTCAGGATTATGCATGGTCCTGCTGGCATCGCCATCATATCTCCTGATTACATAAGCTTTGGAGCCCAGGAAATGTATTTAGACCATTCTGACCTGCAGTATCTGTGCTCTTTTTCTATTATCTGCTCAAAACAAGGCATAGAGATGACATAAGGTAAAATATAGAACATATTTTAGTTTTGATCTTGATTAAGGTGTAGTGGGAGAATCTCTAGTACTGTTTGCCTTCTTTTTCAGTCAAGTGGCCAGAATCAAAAACACCACGTACTTTCTTTGAAGGTACATGTACTTTCTTTGAAGACCTGTGAAATGAAAAAAAGGAGCCAAAATTGAGCTTTGGCTTATTTGCTTTTCTATAATTGGCCAGGCCACATTCACCAGGCCGTGGGCCCTGTGAATGTAACATAAAGCAGCAGAATCAACTCTGAAGTCATTTTAGTTCCAAACCTCGTTTTTGAAATAGAAGATATTCAAAAAACAAAACAACCCTGCCACAATCGATGACTGCCCTGACAGGGAGCGCAACAGAGAACCCCTGAGGGAGCAGGAGATCAGTGGGATGCAGACCCCAAATTCTCATAAAAAGACCATACTTAATGGTCTGACTGAGACTAGAGGAATCCCGGCGGCCATGGTCCCCAGACCTTCTGTTGGCACAGGACAGGAACCATCCCCGAAGACAACTCATCAGACATGAAAGGGACTGGTCAGTGGGTGGGAGAGAGATGCTGATGAAGAGTGAGCTAATTATATCAGATGGACACTTGAGATTGTGTTGGCATCTCCTATCTGGAGGGGGGATGGGAGGATAGAGAGAGTGGGAAGATGGCAAAATTGTCACGAAAAGAGAGACTGGAAGGGCTGACTCATTAGGGGGAGAGCAAGTGGGAGTACGGAGTAAGATGTATATAAACTTATATGTGACAGACTGACTCGATTTGTAAACATTCACTTGAAGCTCAATAAAAGTTAATAAAAAAAAATAATGATTTTATGGATTTACCCACAAAAAACAAAACAAAACCCAAACCTATTGCCTTTGGGTCGATTTCAACTCATAGTGACCCCATAGGACAGAGTACAAATGCCCCATAGAGTTTCCCAGGAGTAGCTGGTGAATTCAAACTGCTGACCTTTCGGTTAGCAGCTCTTAACTACTGTGCCACCAAGGCTTCGGAAAAATTGTAAGGAGGCTAAATTAATATGCAAATCAGTATCATCTTCAAGGAGAGAAGGCAATCTACTCAACTTCTCACTACTTACAAATGACTTATTAATCTTAGTCATAGCAATAATAATGATGATAATAAAGAATAGCAAACATGTGTTAAATATTTATTATGTGGAAGACATAGTAAGTGCTGTCTTAGGCTGGGTTCTAGAGGAGCAAAACCAGTGAAGCATATATATGTGGTCTACATATAGAGTGTGTGTGTGTATATATATGTATATGCTCTCTCTATATATGTATATATATACATATATATACCAAAAAACCAAAACCAAACCCAGTGCCACCGGGTCGATTCTGACTCATAGTGACCCTATAGGACAGAGTAGAACTGCTCATTAGAGTTTCCAAGGAGAGCCTGGCAGATTCGAACTGCCGACCCTTTGGTTAGCAGCCGTAGCACTTAACCACTACGCCACCAGATTTCCCGTATATATACAGAGAGAGGGAAACAGAATGGAGAGAGAGAGGGAGAGATTTATTTCAAGGAAATAGCTTATGTGGTTGTGGAGGCTGGCAACCCCCAAATCTATGGGTCAGGTAGCAGGCATCACTCAGGCTGGAGGCTTCTCCTAACTCACGTGGTTGCAGGGGCTGATGGACCCAAATTCGGCAGGTCAAGCAGAAGGCTGCTGGCTCATGGGGTTGCAGGATCTGGCGAATCCCAAGATCTCCAAGTCAGATGGCAGGCTGCTGGTTCATATCCCAAGAACCGAAAGTGAGAGGATGACTAGCCAGAAGCAGGATCGAGCTGGTGCAAGCTTTGCTGTAACATATGTGTATATTGGATGCAGGTCACAGCCCCAGGGAAACTCCCCTTACATCAGATCACAAAATGGAGGATAATTACTTAATACTAAGAATCCTGGCCTAGCCAAGTTGACACATAACATCATCTATCACAAGTGCATTAAATGCATTATCTTATTTAGTACTCACAAAAACTCCAAAAATTATGAGATTTCAGTTGTTCCACTTCCTCACCAACATTATTTCTCTCAGTCCTTTTACCTTTAGCTATTCTGGTGAGTCTGTAAGTGTATATTATTGTTTACTTTTCTGCGATGATGTTAACTGTGCATGTGATTTTTGGTCATTCATATATTTTCTTTTGTAAAGTATCTGTTCAAATGTTTTACCTACTTTTTTTGCTGGGTCATTTGTCTTCTTATCGAATTGTGAAAAAACAAAATCAAAAACCAACCCTGATGCCATCGAGTTGATTCTGACTCATAACGACACTTTAGGACAGAGTAGAACCGCCCCATAGGGTTTCTAAGGAGCAGCTGGTGGATTTGAACTCCAACCTTTTGAATTTATTGAAAAGAGTTTCCTTTTGTTATTGAATTATCTTGGTACCCTTGTCAAAAAATCAATTGACTATTTAAAGGTGAGTATTTCTGAGCTTTATTCTGCTCCTTCCTTTTATATGTCTATTCTTCAACCTATACCTCATTATCTTGATTAATGTAGTTTTATAGAAAGCCTCGAAACCAAGTAAAATGAGTGCTACAACATTGTTAATACTTTTTTAAAAATGACTTTGGCTAGATAAGATTCTTCACATTACCATATAAATTTTAGAGACAGCTTGACAATTTCTACAAAAAGAGTCTGCTGGGATTTTGATTGGGATGATGTGGAGTTTATACATCACCTTTAGGCAGAGTTGACACTTTAAAAATATCGAGTCTTACAAGCCATGGGTTACATGGATTACATTTGTCCAGGTTTTCATTTCTCTCAGAAATGTTTTGTAGTTTGCAACGTAGAGTTCTTGCACTTTTGTTAAATTTATTCCAGAGAGTTTTATGTTTCTTTTATGTTATTGTAAATGCAAATATTTTAATTTAAATTCCAATTGTTTGCTGTTAATATGTAAAAATACAATTGATTTTTGTATATTAATTTTATACCTTGTTACTTAGATAAATTCGCTTACCAGTTCTAGTAATTGTTTTGTGGATTTCTTTGGGCTTTCTATATAAAGCAATAAAAATGAGAGACTTACCATATGCTAGAAAACCCTGGAGGCGTAGTGGTTAAGAGCTATCGCTGCTAACTAAAAGGTCGGGACTTTGAACCCACTAGGTGCTTCTTGGATATTTTACGGGGCAGGTCTACTCCGTGCTATAGGGTTGCTATGAGTCAGGATCGACTTAAGGGCAACAGGTTTTTGGTTTTTGTTTACTATATGCTCGTCCTTTATTCAAAATTTCAGCATTCCACCCAAATTTCCAAAGCCTCCAGGTAGTATTTTTTTGCATTTTTTTCCCCAGCATTTATACATATTATTTGTACAGGAATTAGAACTCATTATTATTATTTTATAAATGAGAAATTGAGACCACAGAAAAGTAATAAGGTTGTCCAGTATTGCAAAGTAGCATGTGGAAGAGTCAGATCTTAGCTCCAGGTCTGTTTTAATCTAGAGCCTTTACTTTATATGTACCTCTGAGATTTATTCTACCACAGTGCCAAATAAGTGCCTGCTAAATACTAACCAATTAATTCAAAATGACTTTTTCCTGTTTAATATTGATTACTTGAATGCTGATATTTCATTGAGAGTGAGAATTTACCATCGGATTGAATGTCATTGTATTAAATACTGGAAAACAGTCTAGGATAGAGAAAAAGTCAGTGTTGTGTTCATTTAAAATTAGACTCTTGATGAATAGGTTTTTGGAAATATTCTTACCTTCAAAAAATAAAAATTCATTTGTGATATATTTGATGTTGTAGAGATTGTTAATGGCAACAGCAGTTTATTTGTTAGCAATTAAAAAGTGCTTTAAAAATATAATCTAATTATGAAGAGCGAGCTAATTATATCAGGCGGACACTTGAGACTGTGTTGGCATCTCCTGTTTGGAGGGGGGATGGGAGGATAGAGAGAGTTGGAAGCTGGCAAAAATGTCACGAAAGGAGAGACTGGAAGGGCTGACTCATTAGGGGGAGAGCAAGTGGGTGTATGGAGTAAGATGTGTATAAACTTATCTGTGACAGTCTGACTTGATTTGTAAACATTCACTTGAAGCTCAATAAAAGTTAAAAAAAAAAAAAAAGCATTGGAAAAGAAAGATGTCACTTTGAGGACCACGATGTGCCTGACTCAAGCTCTGAATACAGACTTCTAGCCTCCTGAACTTCAAGTAAATAAATTTCTGCTCTTTAAAACCACACCCTTGTAACTCGAAAGGTTAGTTAGGAAGCTTAGGGGACAGTAAATTTATGTTAATGGGGGTGGAACAATTTGGAAAAGGAGGGTGAAAATGGGCTGCACAACTCGAAGAATGAAATCAACGTTACTGAATCGTACATGCAAAAATTGTTGAATTAGCGTATGTTCTACTGTTAAATTTTCAGTAACAACAAAAATAATTTAAAAAAAGAAAAATATATAATCTAATTAAGTTAGAGGTGAAGTCACAATGTATATCATGATACATAAAATAAATATCTGCCTGAAAAATACTTGGCAGAAATATTACATTTTAAAGGATTAAATATTTCAAAAAAAGCTTTTGCGCACTTATGGGGGGGGAACAGAATTACAAAGATATGGTACAAATTTAAAGCATAGAGAAACTATAGAGCTATAGTTATCCATCTTCTGACCCTTCCGTTTTCCAGTTCTCATTCCCAATGAAGTCACTGCTACAAGTTTCTTGTGTATTCTGTTAGAAATATTTCATACATATACAAGCAAGTATACATATATGTATACATCTATGCATATTATTTGGTATTTTGCTTTTCTCAGAGTATGTTTTAGCAACCTCTTAGTTTTCAGTTCATATAAATTTACTTTATTTTGAATGGTTGCATGATATTCTATTATATGGATTTACTATAATTTATTTATCAGTCCTCTGTTGATGGATTTAGGCTATTTCAATTTTCTGCCTACTACAAAAAAATACTACTATGAATATCATGCTTTTTATGTCTTTTTGGACATACACAGGTATCCATCACTGTCTAACATTAATATCAAGACCACTGCTTTCTGTTGTTTGAATTTCTGGTATTGTCCCTCCTCCTTTGGTTTACTTTCAACCTTTTTTTTTTAATAATTTTAAATATGATGTTAATATTTATATATATTTATTGACATGACAAATATATTTAGTTTTGTCTTGTCATCTAACTTTATGCTTTGAATTTCATTTTTTATTATTTATTTTTTTAACTTTTATTTTGTGGTTTGTATTTTCTTGCTTTGGTGTGTACGTGTTTGTGTGTTATACCTAACAATGAGTCAAAACTGACTTGATGGCACACAACAACATGATATGCTTTCAGTTTGTCTACTGGGTCCCTCTATAAGTGTGTTTTTTTATAACACAGTCCATTAGTACGGCAGTCCAATATATATATATATATATATTTAGGTAGTGTGAAATCATTGCTGTCCTAGCCATCTGATCACTTCATACCAGATCTTGTATTGTGTAATAGTCAATGCTAGAATATAATGTTCTGCATAGCATTGTTTCTGCCATACAATAGACATAGAGTATATGCTTTGCATACAATAGGCATACAATAAAAGCACAGTGGCATTTGTGATGCAGAATGAACATTAAATGAGGCAAATATTGAATTGGGTTCAAAAACTAGTTCTAGCACTAACTGGTCATAAAATCATGTTACTTCTTCAGGTCTCAGTTTACTCTTTAATAATTAAGTGGGCTTTGGACTACGTACTGTTTATTATCGTTCTAAGATTCCAACTCTAGCTTTCCCTGAAGATTTTAAGTTTGAGTAAGAAATTCAAAATAGCGACTTTATTCTTGTATGTAACTGATTCCTGTGATCATATTATACTTCACTTTCAGATACTTTGGGAGTTGGAGTGATGGGTTGGAGGAAGGCTATCTATCATGTTTGTTTTGATGACCTCAGGCAAAAAAATAGACAGATATTTTTACTCTACCAACACATCCAGTTTTAAATTTGATAATCCTGGGTTCTGTCATTGTCAGCATAAATAAGGCAATAATTACCCATTGCTGTCGAGTCGATTCTGACTCACCGAGACCCTGTAGGACAGAGTAGAATGCCCCATCGTATTTCCAAGGCTGTGCTGTTTATGCAAGCAGACAGTCACAACTTTCTTCTGTGGAGCGCCTCGTGGGTTCCAATTTTATAGCTTCTGGTGGTGCAGTGGTTAAGAGCTCAGGCTGCTAACCAAAAGGTCAGCCATCAGAATACCATCAACTGCTCTTTGGAAACCCTGTGGGACAGGTCTACTCTGTCCTATAAAAGGGCGGCTGAATTGGAATCAACTTGACCGCAACAGGTTTGGTTTTTGGTTTAAATGATTTGAAAACTGTTGTAATTCCTTTGACAGTCCCTAGGTGGTGCAAATAGTTAAGCACTTCACGACTAGCCGAAAGATTGGCAGTTAAAACCTACCCAGAGTCCCCTTGGAAGACAGGCCTGTTGATCTGCTTCCAAAAAGTCACAGCCTTGAGAACCCTATAAAGCAGTTCTACTCTGCACGCATGGAGTCATGATGAGTCAGAACGGACTTGGCGGTAACTAACAACAACATAATTCCTTTGACTCAAGTAATGATTCAAAGATAGTGGAAACTAAAAGGTAAAATAGTATCATTTATCTGTGGGGAAAAATATGTTTTTGTTTTGCTTTGTTGATTTTCCAGTTTGTCCTTCACCTAATAGGATATGATCAAGACATAGTAATTGTATCTTTTCCCCACTCTTAGGCATTCAGTGCTATTTGCTGAAGTAGAGAAAAAGCATTTCATTTTACTAAGACAAAAAAGAATAAAAAAAATTATCACATGTACTTAAAAAGGACATTTTTTCCTCAGGAAACAATTTTCTAAGACATGTATAGTGTAATGCTGAAAGATTTGCTTCAAAATATACATTCAGATATATGTGTGTATATATATACCCATTAAACCAAACCCATTGCCGTCAAGTCGATTCAGACTCATAGCGACCCCATGGGACAAAGTAGAATTGTCCCATAGAGTTTCCAAGGAGCACCTGGTGGATTTGAACTGCTCACCTTTTGGTTAGCAGCCGTAGCACTTAACCACTACACTACTAGGGTTTCTCTCTCTCTCTCTATATATATATAAATTTAATTTTTATTGCGCTTTAAGTGAAAGTTTACAAATCAAGTTAGTCTCTCATACAAAAATTTATATACACCTTGCTATATATATAAAAATTTATATACACCTTGCTACATACACACATTTTTTTATATGTATAAAAATGTATATACACCTTGCTATATATAAAAAAATTCTTTTTTTTTATATACTTCTAGTTTTTTTTTTTTTTTTTTGTATACTTCTAGTTGCTCTCCCTCTAGTGAGATAGTGCAGTCCTTCCCTCCACTCTCTCTTTTCTTGTTCATTCGGCCAGCTTCTGACCCCTTCTGCCCTCTCATCTCCCCTCCAATAAGAGATGCCCACATACTCCCAAGTGTCTACTTGATCCAAGAAGCTCACTCTTCACCAGTATCATTTTCTATCCCATAGTCCAGTCCAATCCCTGTCTGAAGAGTTGGCTTTGGGAATGGTTCCTGTCTTGGGCTAACAGAAGTTCTGGGGACCATGACCTCCGGGGTCCTTCTAGTCTCAGTCAGACCATTAAGCCTGGTCTTTTTACAAGAATTTGGGGTCTGCATCCCACTGCTTCCCTGCTGCCTCAGGGGCTCTCTGTTGTGTTCCCTGTCAGGGCAGCCATCGGTTGTAGCTGGACACCATCTAGTTCTTCTGGTCTCAGGTTAATGAAGTCTCTGGTTTATGTGGCCCTTTCTGTCTCTTGGGCTCATAATTACCTTGTGTCTTTGCTGTTCTTCATTCTCCTTTGCTCCAGGTGGGTTGAGACCAATTGATGCATCTTAGATGGCCACTTGTTAGTGTTTAAGACCCCAGACACCACTCTCCAAAGTGGGACGCAGAATGTTTTCTTAATAGATTTTATTATGCAAATGGACTTATATGTCCCCTAAAACCATGGTCCCCAAACCCCCGCCCCTGCTATGCTGGCCTTAGAAGCATTCAGTTTATTCAGGAAACTTCTTTGCTTTTGGTTTAGTCCAGTTGCGCTGACCTCTCCTGTATTGTGTGTTGTCTTTTCCCTCACCTAATGTAGTTCTTATCTACTATCTAATTAGTGAATACCCCTCTCCCTCCCTCCCTCCCCACTCTCATAACCATCAAAGAATATTTTCTTCTCTGAGTGACTAGTTTCACTCAGCATAACGCTTTCCAGATTCCTCCATGTTATGAAATGTTCCACAGATTCACCGTTGTTCTTTATTGAGGGGTAGTATTCCATTGTGTGAATATACCATAATTTATTTATCCATTCATCCATTGATGGGCACCTTGGTTGCTTCCATCTTTTTGCTATTGTAAACAGTGCTGCAATGAACATGCGTATGCATATATCTGTTTGTGTAAAGGCTCTTATTTCTCTAGGATATATTCCAAGGAGTGGGATTGATGGATCATATGATAGTTCTATTTCTAGTTTTTTAAGGAATTGCCAAATCAATTTCCAAACTGGTTGTACCACTTTACATCCCCATCAGCAGTGTGTAAGTGTTCCAGTCTCTCCACAACCTCTCCAACATTTATTATTTTGTGTTTTTTGGCTTAATGCCAACCTTGTTGGCGTGAGATGGAATCTCATTGTAGTTTTGATTTGATTTCTCTAATGGTTAATGATTGTGAGCATTTCCTCATGTATCTGTTAGTTACCTGAATGTCTTCTTTAGTGAAGTGCCTGTTCATATCCTTCATTCAGATATTTTTATATTTTCAAGCTTCAGTCACTGGAAGTACATCAGTTACGTGCACATCTTTTCACTGCCAGTATTCTTTTGAGTCTAAGTGGGTACTGACCATATATATACCTTTTTCTTTAGTTTTTAGAAGGTTGAATGTATCCACAACTGTGGCAGTCCATTTAGTTTTTAGCTTTAATGAACTAAATCAGACAACCTGATTTCTCAGACACTAATCCAGCTTATTGGTATTCTCAAAGAAGCCACTTTAGATTGTTGAGTTTTACTACTTTCTAGGTTTTTTTTTTTTTTTTTTTGGTTGTGTCTATTTTTCTGTTTTGTTACTAGTACCTGGTTTTATCTTTATTAATTCTTTTTTTTTTTTTTTTGTACTTTTTTGGGGTTTGCTTGATTCCTCCTTTTTTAGGTTTTTAAATTCAAAGCTTGTTCTTTTTTTTAAAATTCTCTCTTGCTATCTCACATATATACTTAAAGCTATGAGTTTTCCTCTGAGTTCTTCTTTGGCCATATCTCATTACCTTTGACATACAGTGTTCTTATTTACCTTCACTTCTAAAGACACTGTAATTGCTGAATTGATTTATAACTTAGTCTGGTTTCTTTGAAAGCAGTGCCTGAGACAAAAACTGGGGTGTGGGTAGTTTATTTGGTGATGTGATGCCAGGCATCGGGTATGAGGGGCCAGTGAGAGCAAATAGGGAAGAAGAAAAAATCAAGAGTAGGTTGTATCAAGATGGGCAACAAGTGCTCTATCATGTGGGAGTTTTTGAGGAGCCTTCTGAAATATGTCTTAGAACTATCCACCTCTAGGTAAAATGGGGATACATGTATCCATTAGCTGCCAACCTTCAATTGATGAAAGGTAGTCCCATTGGTATTAACACCCTTGCACTTTGAAGTTGAGTATACCTAAGTGCAAAATGGGTTCTGATAAGCATCCTGTGACACAAGCGTCAGAGAAGTTACAGGACAGGAAGAGAGAAAATAGGGTGTGACTTGAAACCAAGGTGTGCGTAGCTGTATATTTGTGAGTATAGTCAAAGCTTGTGTGGAACTGGTTGCCACAGACGTGGCTGCAGTAAGAGAGGGAGCTCAGAGGATATGAAGGGTATATAAGAAGTCTGATACAATTCCTTTTTTATCTAAAGAGCTATTTGGGTGTGTATTTCCTAATGTCCTTGTACATGGATTTATTTTTTGCTGTCCTATTGCCATTAGTTTCACATTTTTGCCTATCGGTTGTGTAGGGAAATTCTGTACTTTTTGTGGATCTTGTCTTTTCCACAAATCTAGACTATTCTTAACATGGAGGAGACATCTTCTTGAGGAGAAAGACCTATCTTCTAGAAGCAAATATAGAACCCAAATTTATTTGTTCTAAGATCTAGTCAGAGCTAATATCTAGGATGCATCTCAAAATCCTCCTAAAGTCATGAGAAAATACAGACATATAAACCAGTATTTATAGGATTTCGTGACCACTACTATAGAGAAGCGTACAAAAGGCAAAGGGAGAACAGGGAAGTGAGAAATAAAACTAGCCTGGGGAGTTCAGGATGGCTTCAGACGTTTGTGTGGGGCTGTTAAGAATGGGTAAAACTTTCCTGGCATAAGGTGCAATATGAGCAGAGGCACAGAGATGAGAATGAACTCTGTGTATACAGAGAATGGATGGTGCCAACATCAGTAAAGGAACCAGCTAATTTGTCCCATTCTCTCTGGGCCTCAGAATTTTCCCCACGATTTCCAGGTGGGACTACCTAGTCTAATTATCTACCATAATGATACCTCAAATGACTTTATAATATGTAATTTATGAACATAACAGAGGATTAATAGAAGTAATTAAGGCCACTACAGAATGAAAGCTACATGCAGTTTATTATATAGTCCAGCAGAAGTACATATGATGTTGGTATTAACTTTCAGTTTATTCTTACTAGAGAATAGGCAAAAGCTTCAGCCAGATGTGGCCAAGGAAAATGTCTCTCTTTTACCCTAATCTGCATCCAATTGGTTTAAAACATTTTGTTCTTTGGCTATTCTGAATGTTCCAGTTTGTTGGTCTCTGAAATGGCTGTTTCTTTGTATTGGTGTCTTTTACAGACATTCAATAGCTTGAGGTTGCATAAAATTTGAATCTGCTAAGAATATTTTTTATCAACTGTATTTCTAGGGAGGTTTTGCTAGCCCTCAACATAATTTATAAAATGTCTGCATCAAGTTACTTATCAGCCAGAAAAGAGCTTTTGTCTTTATTTCATAATGGTGTTACAGTGGTTAAGCAGTCTGAATCCACCAGCTGCTCCTTGGAAACCCTATGGGGCAGTTCTACTCTGTCCTATAGGATCACTATGAGTAGGAATTGAATCAATGGCAGTGGGTTTGGTTTGGGTTTGTAGCTCTACATTTCTGTTCTTTCAATTTGAGTACTCTCCTATTGTCTTTTTTAGTGTGTTGAGTCAGAGGAAGAGTTTTTTTGGAACATGAGAAAACTTCCAAACATTGTAGAATTGAAAAGGGTTTCTTTATGTGGGAAAAATATGAGCTTGGTGATTCTCCCTGTATATTATAAGGAGACGTATCTTCTGACTCTAGCATTATTTTAATGTTTCACCATTTCACATCCATTGACACATAGATGACACCTTGTTATAGAGACACTGTGGGTTTTTAGAGAGTTGTCATAACCAGATCTTGATTTAGACGCATTTCATTGGGCAAATCTGCTGCAAAAGACCTCTTTAAAGTGTTGAAAAGCAAAGGTGTCACCTTGAAGACTAAGGCGTGCCTGACCCAAGCCATGATGTTTTCAATCACCTCATATGCGTTTGAAAGCTGGATAATGAATAAGGAAGACCGAAGAAGAATTGAGACCTTTGAATTGTGGTGTTGGTGAAGAATATTGAACATACCATGGACTGCCAAAAGAATGAACAAATCAGTCCTAGAAGAAGTACAACCAGAATGCTCCTTAGAAGCAAGGATGGTGAGACTTTGTCTCACATACTTCGGGCATGTTATCAGGAGGGATCAGTCCCTGGAGAAGGACATCATGCTTAGTAAAGTAGAGGGTCAGCAAAAAAGAGGAAGACCCTCAATGAGATGGAATGACACAGTGGCTGCAACAATGGGCTCAAGCATTAACAATGTGAGGATGGCACAGGGCTGGGCAGTGTTTCATTCTGTTGTACATAGGGTTGTTACAAGAACTGACTCAATGTCATCTAATAACAACAGATCTTGATTTAATTAAACGATTGCTCTGGTGGTAGTAAAGGGGTTGGAATAGAGAGAGCCTGGAGGCAGGAAAGCCAGTAAGTAGTCATTAAGTAGTCAAGTGAGAGGTATTGATGGTGATACCAAGATATTCTAAGATAAAGTAGAGAGAATGGAACAAATTCAGGAGATAGTCAGAATGTAGTTTCTCCCACCTGGGAACACCAATATTTCGGGGAAAATAAATCTGAGATAAAAAATTTGAAGTTACTTTCTATTATTTGAAAAAAGTTAATTCACCTACACAGGCTGTTTCATCATTCAGGTTTAAAAGTGAGTCACTGCAGTGATTCTGGGAGTTGCTCAGTTTCAGAATTTAAGATGGGAAGAAAAACAATTGGTGTGAGTAATGAAGAACAGAGCCTCACAAATAAGATTTAGCAAACCAAAGGGTTCTCTTTGAGTCTTACTACCTTTTTCTTGAGGTGGGAGGAGGTGATGGAGGAGATTTATCTAGAGAGAGAGAGACTCAGAGTTAGCTCATAAAATCAGGGAAAGTTACAAGGAAGCTACATAACTGGCAGACCAGACCAATTGCTCTCCAGTTGACTCTGACTCATGGCGACCCCATGTGTATCAGAGTAGAACGTCTCTATAGGGTTTTCAATGGCTGATTTTTTGGAAGTAGATCCCCAGACCTTTCTTTGGAGGTGCCTTTGGGTGGACTCATACCTCCAGTCATTTTGTTAGCAGCAGACCAGGTTAGTGGTTTGTATCACCCGGGAACTCCACTTAACTAGCAGAACTGTGATACGTGCTAAAAGAGAGAGCGCAGAACAATTACTTCTGATTAGTGGAAATAACCACTTCCCTCTCACTCTCTCACTTAAATATTTAAACGTGGCTGATGAAAACTAAGTTTTCCAAAATCAGAAAGGATTTTTCTATTTATCAAGAAGAAGAACTGAGAAAACATCCTCTGTTCTTAGGGTCTTTTATTGAATGGCCACTGAAAAAGCTGTGTAAATCAATGTATCTTTTCCTGTTATAACACTATTTCACATCATAGAAGACACTAATGTATGCCATTTATGTTCTTCTTCTATGCCTCCTTTTAATTTCTTTCCGTGAACCATTTTTCTCTTAACAACCAAAGCCTATATGGGAAACCTGTACTAAGTTTAATAAAAAATGTTCCATGGGGGGGGAAAAATAGGATGAATTGTCCACAAAAGACTGGCTCATCATCATGGAGACTGTCTTAGAGATTAAGTCCTCCTGATAAAGTGATGCTAATTTCTTGGAAAAAGGACTTTACATAATGGGAAATATTGTGGATTGCTTTTTTTTTTTTTTCCAGTGGTGGATGTGTTTGTTTTGGCTGGAAATTGGCTTTTAATAGGCCTTGTCTCAACTCACTGTGAGAACATCTCCACACAACTGACTAAAAAACTTCCATAATTCTTGTACTTTTTATTCCCAGTCACAAGAAACTATCAACATTACTTGTGTTTTATCATCTTGAAATTAAGTGTGTGGACTATTCTCGGAAGCAATGCATCGACAATATTACTTTCTTTTTCTCTAATAACTATTTTTTAGAATCTTTAAATGCCCATAATTTCAGCTTGGTAGAAAATATTTGTATTAGAAATTGTCAAAGCCTGTATTAAGGAGATAATTGCTTTCAATAGTGCAGGGAAGACATTTTAGTGGTAAAGAACACTTTAGACAATGAGAATTAAAGCAATTATCTGGCTACCTCAGGAAAATAATCCTTTCTTTTGTCAATAATCTGGCTAATTTGAATTTTTTCTTTTTTAGTCTTAAAGTCTCCAAATAATTTCTTCACTTCTCTACTGCATTTTGTGTGTGACTATACTATCTTAATGATCCTAGTGTAAGTAGATAAAAACAGTCCTACTTGCATTATTAAATCTATTTTTTTTACTTGCATTATTAAATCTATACTCTTGGAAAATATTCAATTTAACATGCAATTTGTTAAAAATGGATTACCCCAAATAATATTGTAGTCCTTCTGCACATAATTTTCTGAATTAGGGTAAAGGAACTGCTTATTTTAAACGTAAAACTTATGCTTTCTATCATCAAATGTGCCACAAATCCTCTTCCGGTACCATTAGCCTCCATTCCCACAAGGAAAGCTAAAAGTAATTTTTAAAAAGTAACAGTAGTTTTCCTGTTTCTCCTCTCTTCTTTCTCCTTTATAGACAATTCAGTCTTTAAGCCATTTAGATGGGACAGAGCAAGGCAGGTGCCTGCATGGGGATGGGGATGCACTTGGTGGGGAGATTAGGGAACCTGGGGGAGCAAGGTGTGGGAGCCTGAGGAGAGTGAGGAGAACATCTACATAGTAGGTTTGCACAGTGTGGGGTGTCAGAGGTTGGCAAGAAGGGCATGTGCCCATGAGGTTGGCACAGCACCAAGTATTTAAGCTTAACCACAAGGACATCCATATAAGGAAGGTATGGGAACCTAAAAGGGGTAAGGAGGGCTTCCATGCAGGAGAAAATGTGGCAGTGGTGATGAGCAATTACTTACATACAGGGGAATTGATCAAATAAATAAGCATATTACAAATAATATGAGCCAAGTTTCTCATTGTCAGTGAAGGAAGTCACAAAAAGAGAGAAAACTAGAATGAACCTATGGTGTTAGCTTGAAATTGAAAGTATTGGTGTAAATATATGGTTTTCAATATGTAGTAGATATTGGACATTTTAATATCTACATCTCAATATGTAGCTATTGAATTGATTTCAATGTGTAGAGATAAGTATAAATGTAAATGAGCACGTGTGTGTCCATAAGTATTGTCTAGTTCTGTCCACTAAACATTTAGGAGCAGTGACTTTCCAATGGGAGTTGGCACATCTAGTGTCCAGATCTGGATTTCTAAATACCATTCTCCATTGGAAGGAAGGAATGGCTGATTCCAGGGCAGGAACATCTTGTGCCATAAAAGCAAGGAAGTCCTCAAACACATTATCAGTACAAATAATCATAATAATGAATTATAACCCATTGAATAAAATAGGAAAGCACGAGTCTACTTTTATATAAATAAATAAATACATTCAAAATATGATGAGAAATATGATATCTATTATAGCTGGCTTACAAGAAACTTCTCACAAATGTAATTACAAATTACAAGGGGGAAAAAGAGTTACAACTTCACTTCTGTGCCATTCCTGCCAAAGATGCATAATTTGTATCTAATCAGTAGGAAAAAACTTCAGAAAATCCCAACTGAGGAACCTTTTATAAAATAGCTTGTCAGGTAAGACTGGGGGACAGTTCAAGTGAAGAACATTAAACAGACATGATACCAAAATGCAACGTGTATTTCTTTTAATATAAAGGATATTATTGACACAATTGGCAAACCCTAAATAGGATATGAGAATTAGATGGTAGTTTTTTTAATGTATCAGAGGAGCGGCGGTAGCTTAGTGGTTAAGAACTCAGCTGCTAACCAAAAGGGTCAGCAGTTTGAATCCACTAGCCGCTCCTTGGTCACCCTACGGGGCAGTTCTACTCTGTCCTATAGGATCGCTATGAGTCGGAACTGACTCTACGGCACCTAACAACAACAACAATGTATCAGATGCTGAAAAGAGACAAGGACCTTGCCTCAGAGAAAACAGAGAGAAATCCTTACCCTGGAGCCCAAGTCACCACTCCTCTGTCAGTTTGTTCTGTGATGCTGTGATGGTTTTCATCTTGCTATGATGCTGGCAACTAGGCCACCGGTATTTCAAACACCAGCAGGGTCACCCATGGTGGACAGGTTTCAGCGGAGATTCCAAACTAAGACTTCGTCTTATGTACTTTGGACATGTTACCAGGTGGGACCAGTCCCTGGAGAAGGACATTATGCTTGGTAAAGTAGAGGGTTGGTGAAAGATAGGAAGGCCCTCAATGAGATGGATTGACACAGTGGCAGCAACGATGGGCTCAAGCATAACGATTGTGAGGGTGGCCCAGGACCAGGCAGTGTTTCATTCTGTTTTATGTAGGGTCCCTATGAGTCAGAAGTAACTTGACAACTGCTAACAACAGCAATAACAAATGTATCAGTGTTAATGTCCTGATTTTGATGGGTATGTTTTCATTACCTAGTAGAAGAATGTCCTTGTTTGTAGGAAATATCCGCTAAAGTATTTGACGGCGAATGGGTATCAGATCAGCAATTTACTCTCAAGTGATTTGGGGAAAGGGAGAAATGGGAGGAGGTTTTTTATAACTACTTGCAACTTTTGTGTAAGTTTGAGATTGCTTCAAAATAAAAATTCTTTAAAAAAAAAGTACCTCTGATCACAACATTGTTTATGGTTTAATATTTTTGTTGTTGCTGTTAAGTGCAGTCAAGTTGTTCTGACTCATAGCGTCCCCATGTGCAACAGAATGAAACACTGCCTGGTCTGACATCATCGTCACAATTTTTGCTGTGCTTGAGCCCATCGTTGCAGCCACTATGTCAATCCATCTCGTTGAGGGTCTTCCTCTCTTTCACTGACCCTCTACTTTACCAAGCATGATGTCCTTCTCCAGGGACTGCTAGCACGTCCACAGTATCTGAGATTAGTCTCACCATCCTCACTTCTAAGGAGCCTTCTGTCTGTACTTCTTCCAAGACAGGTTTGTCCTTCCAGCAGTCCATGGTATATTCAATATCTTTCACCAACGCCATAATTCAAAGGCATCAATTCTTCTTGGGTCTTCCTTATTCATTGTACAGCTTTCGCATGCATATCAGGCAATTGAAAATATCATGGCTTGGGTCAGGTGCACCTCCTCAGGCCTCAAAGTGAGGATTGAGGTTGTAAAGGATTTCATTTTACTTGGGTCCACAATCAATGTCCATGGAAGCAGCAGTCAAGAAACCAAATGATATTGCATTGGGCAAACCTGCTGCAAGAACCTCTTTAAAGTGTTAAAAAGCAAAGACGTTGCTTTGAGGACTAAGGAGGTGCACCTGACCTAAGCCATGATATTTTCAATTGCCTCATATGCATAGGAAAGCTGGACAATGAATAAGGAAGACCGAAGAAGAATTGATGCCTTTGAATTACGGTGTTGGTGAAGAATACTGACTAGACCGTGGACTGCTGGAAGAACAAACAAATCTGCCTTGGCAGAAGCACAATCAGGACATTCTATGGCCAGCTTTTCCTAAGTAGATCGCCAGGTCTTTCTTCTGAGGTGCTGCTGGATGGACTCAGACCACCAGCCTTTCAGTTAGCAGCCGAACACATTTAACCATCTGAACCACCTAGGGACTTCTTGGGCACTCAAGTTCCCCGTTCACTCACTTTTATCTGAGAGGTAAATAATGAAAGTGAAGCATGGTAGTATGTATTATCACTATTCTTTTCTTCAGGAAAATGTAGTTCAATTTTTAACGTCAGAAACTGTTTGGAAAGAGAGAAATCAAGGCTGTACGAATAAAAGGCCCCCAGAAAAGGAACAGTTCACAAGATTATGTTAATTATATCTGACAATGTTTTTCTGTGGGGAGGGGAAGAAGACCATAACCCAGTTCTCTTTTTGAACCAAGCTTACCATTCACTGCAACATTAAGGGCAGAAATGAGCTATTTTGTTTGTCTGGCAGTATTGGCTAGGAAGTTGGAGTTTTAAAGAAAAGGAATTTTTCAGTTGAATTTTTACTATTAGAGGATAACCCAATAGAATGCTTCCTGTATTTGAAGCACAAAGAACTGGGGTTTAACTTCAGTAGAAACCATTTCATCAACATACGCATGAAATTGCAAACATCCTTTTTCTTTTCTTTTCTAACCATAATATGTCAGGGAGTCAGCTGGAACAAAAGAAAAAAAAAAACTGGTTTTGAGATGAAGAAGGAACCAGCAAGTTAATATATCTAGAGCAATACAAAAAGACAATTATAAATAGGATCGAGGCTCTTTCTCTTTTTTGTCCTTTTCTCATAAGGAGGAACCCGTTACAGAAATAAGATTGGTTCTTTTGTGGAATCTTCATCAGATTCTAAAGGGATAAATGGAGCAGTGGGTACTAATGCCTCATTGTCTCAGTCTAAATCCAGTGTATTAGGGGCAAAAAGGAAGAAAATCTTTTAGATGGACAGGAATTTAGAGTAGGCTTCTGGCTTAAACAGTTGGCTTAGCAGGGAAAAACTGAGGCCAGCATCTCTTTCTCAGTCACCTCAAGAATGATTCATGGCAAATGCACAATGTTCGTCCACTTCTGTCTCTCCAGACAAAAGAAAATCTCTTTGGAGAAGGGTGTTGATTTTGGTCATTACCACAGCAGAAGGAGGTATAGTTCTTCCCACATGCCATATCCTGAATCAAGGTGCTAGCAGTTTCGGACGGCAAACTCTTAAAGAATCACGAGAGATTTTGCAACTGCAGTGCCCTTTTCCCTACAAGGTACAAAACCTTGTCTTTGTTTTTATGAATCTTCATTATTGAGTTGGAATAATATAAGGTTAAAAGCTCAGGCTCTACTGCAAGATATTTCTAGTGTTGGGGATATCTACTGACAATGCCACCCAGCATCCATGCACCCTAATTCTGTTAATAGCATCCCGATGACTGCAGGTAAACAGTCCTCCACCTTCATTCAAAAGGCTCTGTACCCTTGGCTTCAGCCGAAGCCATTTAGTGCATAATATGGCACACGGCCCACAGACCACAGTGATTCCTTCGGGGACAGGCTTGTGACCTAATTAAAATAAATGGATCTAATGAGGCTTTCCCTAGGCTGCTGGGCAAGAGATATTTTCCCGCTGGTCTTGGTCGAGCCCGACTATGTGGCTGGATCTGTGGGAGACATCTTGACATCACGACAGGGAAGACTGTTGTAAGAATGGAGCCAACACAGAGCCAGCTGGTAAGGACGCTGCATGCTGATGACATTGAGTTGCTTGTTACGTTCCTTCTGAAGCTAGCCCTGGCCCACCTCCTAGACGTTTGAGTTATGGGAATTCATAAATTCTCTTTTTCCTTAGCTGGTTTTAGCTGAGTTTTCTATCATTTGCCAAAAAATGAGGCCTACAAGATGCAACTGAATTCCAATCCCAGCTCGGCCACTTTCTACTCTGACATTCTGGGTAATTTAACTTCTATATATATATATATATATATACATATATATGTATATATATATATAATTTTTAAAATTTTTTTCCTTAGTGAATGGCACCTTTATTCAAACATTCTTTGGACAACTATTAATTGACTATGTAGAATTTACCCTCATTCCTAGTACCCATGGTTATAATAAGAGCTATCATTGACTGAGGGTTTTGGTGTACCAGGCACACTTCTAAGCACTCGACACATCTTTCTTTCTTTCTGAATATTTTATAGGGTCGCTATGAGTCAGAATTGACTTGACAGCTACAGGTTTGTTTTTTGTTTGTTTGTTTTTATTGTGTTTTAGGTGAAAGCTTACACATCAGATTAAATTCCCTTTCAACAATTCATACACAAATTGCTCTGTGACATTGGTTACAATTCCTATAATGTGTCAGCACTCACCATTTCCACCCTCCCACCCCCGTTGCCATCCATCCAGTTTCCATGCCCTTCCTTGTTTTCTCATCTTTGTTTTTGTGTAAATGTTGACCGTTTGGTCTTGTATAGTTGATTGTTTAAAGGAGCACTTTCCTACTGGGTGTTATTGTTTATTTTATAGGCTAATCTATCATTTGGCTGAAAGGCGATTTCTGAGGGTGGCTTCAGTTCCGGGCTAAAACAGTATCTTAGGGCGATAGTGTCAGGGGTGCCTCTAGTCTCTATACGTCCAGTAAGTCTGGTCTTCTTTATAAATTTGAGTTTTATTCAACATATTTCTCCCATTTTAACCAGGACCTTCTATTGTGTTCCTGGTCAGAACGATTGATAGCGGCAGCCAGGCACCATGTGGTTCTTCTGGTCTCAGACTGAATCTAATTAAACCTTGTTTTCATTACTTGTAAACAAAGCTATACTAAAATTATCTACCTGATAAAATTTTTTGTGAAGATTAAGTGAGATTATGCACATCAAATGCTTAGACCATAGAAAATTCTTAATAAATTTTACTGCCAGAAGAATGAAAAAATCTGACTTGAAAGAAGTACAGTCAGAATGCTCCTTAGAAATGAGGATGGTGAGACTTTCTCATGTACTTTGGGCATGTTATCAGGAGGGACCAGTCCCTGGAGAAGGACATCGTGCTTGGTAGAGAGTCAATGAAAAAGAAGACCCTTAACAAAATGGATTACAGTGGCTGCAACAACTGTGGTATCATTAGTTAATCTAGGACAAAAAGTATCTGCAAAATCTTTAAAACCTGAGTGTCCTTTTTTTGCCCGTGTTACAGAATTTTTTATAATGCTAACATGTCATTCTACTTTACATCGTTTTCATTCTCTCTCCATATTATATTTGATGGACACTCTTAAATCCCTTAGGCTCAGTAACTTCTATTTCATTATTTCTCAGCTTACCCCAACTTGATGTGATGCTGAGCTTAGTTGAAGTTTGTGGCAACAGAGAAATGCACTGGTAGAAAGGACTTTGAAACTGTGAGATTTTTTCCAAAGCATATCATTAAGACAGGCTAATAAGAAAATGATTATAGCCAAGGTAAAATATTCACAAATCAGGGTTTATCCAGAAAAGATAAACATCAACCCCACTTGCTCTCAACAAAGGAGCTAAACTACTGAAGGCAAATCAAATGGTAGAGGTGTTCTCCAACCAGAGTTCTGCCTTCCGCCCTTTTACTTCTTTGACATTCCTGGGTGGTAGAAATGGTTAATGCGCTTGGTTGCTAACTGAAAGGGTGGAAGTCGGAGTCCACCCAGAGATGTCTCAGAAGAAAGTCCTGGCAATTTACTTCTAAAAAAATAAGCCACTGAAAACTCTATGAAGTGCAGTTCTACTCTGACATACATGGGGTTGCCATGAGTCAGAATGGACTTGATGGCAAGGGTTTTTTCCTCCCTTATTTATGAGAAATATCCTCACCATCTCCAGACAAATATTTCCTCTTAGCATCATTTCATAGAAGAAACCACATTTAATTCCAGAAATAGGAAAGACACAATCTCAAGATAAAGAAAAAAATCTTTAAATCAAATGTATTTTGTTTGATGAAAAAAAAAAAAAATTCACGAATTGCCCTTTTTTTTCTCATTTCTTCCCAGTCCAATGAAAACAGACTTAAACCATCACCAGGTCATGGCAGGCTTTGGGGAACCACTGATCTAGAGAATAAAATCAATGTTCTGAGCATAGCTTTTGAAACCCAATCCATTTGGCCAAAAGACAGTTTAGTTCGTGTAAACAAATGGTATTCTCTAGAAATGCATTTTGATTATTTCCTCTTTAGGTCATGCCCATTCTCTTCCTTATGTCTAAGATATAAGCCTTTTGATTCTCCCTCCCCCATCTCTATACCTCTCAATCTTCAACTCATCCTATTGAAAGCTAGCTCACAGGCTGCCTATGTTCCCATAATAGTAGTTGCACTCGGTTTCGGTTTTTGTAGTAGTTCTCCCATTCATAATTAATGTCTTTTTTTCTGTGCTCCATAACACCTGGAATTTTTAAACTTGGCATACTCTACTTGTGGTATGTTATAGTATTCTTGAAGGTTAAGATTTGCAGTTCAAAACTAAGTTCTGCCTAGGTTCTTGCCTTCTCCTGACCAAGAATGACCAGGAAAGGCTCAGAAGTTCCACACCAACAAAGATTTATTTTTATTTGTGGTAGAAAGGTGGCAGAGGCTTATGAGGGAGAGAAAGGAGAGGGGCTTCTGCTTATGCTAGCCTCCAGTCTCTCCCTGAACAAAAGGCCTCTCAGCGTTTATAAAGGTTTCAGGGCAGGGAAAACGAGGCATTATTTTTATTCATGAAACGGGCTGAGATTCCCAAAGGAAGGCATTATGAAAATCAAACGTGAGCGCAGCCGGAACTCAAGCTGCCCCTCCCCTCTCCCAGCCAAGCGTTGTTCGAAGAAAGATGGAGTCAGTCACGAGGGCTGCTGGGGTGTCGAACAGGACCCACTGTCAGCGGGGAAGCTGAAAAACAACCCTGAGGAAGTTGCCATTTACCTGCTGCAGACAAAATGTAAGAAAAGCTTATTTACTCAGAAGCGGATACATTCTAACAACCCATAGGAGGGGAGGGGCGGTGAAGCTTGTGCCTGGTCTTCAATTAGGAGTATTGGGCCAGAGTTATGTACCACAGCCCGCCCGATTCCCTGTCTGTCTCAGTATTATTACTCATGCACAATTTACCTTATGGGTAGGGACTATGTTGTTTATCCTTATTGGCAGGGACTATGTTTTCTATCCATTAATATACTTATGAGAGTACTTTGCATGAAACAACAGCATAGTAAATATTTGTGGAATTTGGATAAAAGCTAGGAGTTTCAATTTTATGGGAAACTTAGTTTTCAGAAGATATATAAATAATATCACTCATAGAGTCGTTCAGTGTCAAAGGTTTAGAGACTGAAGACATTTCAGTGCCAAAGGAAGGAGATAATATGGGGCTGAAGAAGGCAAACATCTGATCCCAAAGAGCCAATAGAAATGGGTGGAGAGAGGAATAGTGATCCTTCCAAAGGAAGGGCAACTGTGGAATTCTGTGGTTATTTTTGGCTAGTTGGCACTGAAGGATGTGAGCTGAGGAAGTCCTAGCAGGGAGGCAGGTGGCCGTATTTACCTTAACTGACTTGCAGGCCAACAGTTCCCATGTAGTACAGCTTGCTGATTAGAAATGCCAAAGTAAGTGGTAAAAGGTGGATAGGAAGACAAAGAAAAGTCAAGCCACGTGGAATGGAATTAAAATAAAGCACAAAAACTTGTTCTGGCAACTCATTTGATTCCAACATGTTTATTCCAAAGGGAAAAGTGCTTTGTCAGTCCGACTGGCAAAGGATTAGCCAACTAAATGTGTGTGAATGATTTTCCTCCTATAAACATGATATTCCTTGACTTTTTGCTCTGGTTCACAAGTGTAATGAGATGAAGTATGTGAATAACCAAACCCATTCTACCAAAAGGAAATGAATTCTGATCTAAGACTATTTCTTCCCCGGCACAAATTGCCATTGAATTGGAAGTCTGATAGATTAGTAAGAAGGTCTATCTATCTATCTGTCTATCATCGATCTACCTATCATCTACCTCTCTACCTACCTACCTAATCTATCACCTATCAAATGACTCACATTTTCAACCTACTTGCCGACCCTCATGCTGAAATTCTATGAGATCAGGAACCTGTCAGGATGTTCATCTGTGTAAAGTGTGCACTACTCTAATTTGGCTAGTTGTCCGGAATGTACTAAATTAGTTGCATAGATGCACAAACGTGCCTCTGCCTGACCAGCCTGCTACTGTAGAAAGTGAAAAAATAACTTTGAGAAAGTATATTTATCTTAATTCTCCATTAAAAAAAAACAAAAAAAAAAAAAACAAGCCCGTTGCCATCAAGTAGATTCTGACTAATAGTGACCCTATAGGACAGAGTAGAACTGCCCCATAGAGTTTCCAAGGAGTGCCTGGTGGATTCCAACTGCCCAGCTTTTGGTTAGCTGCCATAGTTCTTAACCACTATGGCACCGGGGTTCCCTAATTCTCCATAGTGGGAGAAAAAGGCTGAATAACGGTAATGTTTACAAGCTATGGTTTTAATTACAGTAGTATGCTTCCTTGTGCTGGTGAAAAATATTGACAGTGAACATCATAATGAGTTGAATAGGACCTGAACCATGTCAAAGACAATCGAAATTCTGACAAAGCACATGCTTTTGTGGAGGCCTCAGAGCTACTTTATTTCTAGATACTTTCTTTTCTCTTGGAGTCCTGGGTTGTACAAACATGTTTGTCTACTAACCAAAAGGTTGACGGTTTTGAAGTCATCTTGGAAGAAAGGCTTGGTGATCTACTTTGAAAAATCAGTGACTGAAAACCCTGTGGAGCACAGTTCTACTCTGACACACATGGGGTCACCATGAGTTGGAATCACCTCGACTAGTTACTGGTTCCTTTCTACTGAATCAAGAATTGCATATAATATACATGCTTACTCTTAGTCTCTTGTTTTTCTACGTAAATCATTCAGTGATTAAGCATAACTGGAAAGAAGCGTAAAACTACATTTCTGGAAAATGCTGTGACTGATTATCTCTTATCTCTGTTATTTGAAATTTTTGTGCTAATCTGTCCTCTAAGGGTATAAATATATAAGTGCCTATAACATATGATTAAATTAGTATTTTTTTGTATTGTAATAAGTGAAACTAGGAAAAGTTACCAAGCCATGGAGCTATGCATTGTGCTAGAGTTTAGGCCAGTTAAAAGCTAACAGTGGGCTTCAGCATCAGGCAGAATTCTAGATCTGACGTCTGACTTTACCACTTGTTTGTTCTGTAATATTGATTGAGGGATTTAAACTCAGGCAAGGGTTATGAAACCTTCGTAATAGGGATGAAGTGTGGGGGAATGAAATGAGGCAGCATATGTAAAACAACTCGCCCAGGAGGCAGGCGGGAGGCGCTCTGTACTGACAGCTTTCTGCTGTTAATAGCTTTCCATTCTCCTTTCTAATTCACAGTTGTCTGTGACTATGTTCCTCCCTAACCCCCAGCATCCACTTACTATTCTCTCTGAACCTTGCTTAACTTTTACTGTTATTCTTTGCTGACTCTAGTCTTTTTTTCCAGCCTTTGTCAATTGTTTTTTAATCAGTGCTTTAAATGAGGTAAAACATGTCACCCATTTAGAACTATGTGCCTGGCACACAGTAAGCACTTAATGATTGCTGTATATCATTATCATCACCATCATCGTTGCTATTTGATGAGTTTCTTCTATCAAATCTAACTCTCCTACCACTCACCTCTACTTTCCACACGGAGTGTTGTGTCTTCCATGAAAGTGATTCTGCAGAAGGACAGAAGAATAAAAAATTATCATGTTAAACTAGGAATGATGCAAGCATGTTACGTACTAGTGAGCAGTTAAGTATTGTTTTGGGTTTTCATAATTTTGAGAATTTATTTTCTTATTTCGTCTGATTTAAGAAGATTGGTAATGAGATCATTTGTTTGCTCATACATTGCATAAACATTCATTGAATTCCTACCATGTACTAGGTGCAGAGGAAATCATCTATTTTCATGAACACCTTTAAGAGATGGGATAGGAATAACCACCCTCTCCCTCTCCCTCATGCCCTCAAACACAGACACACATATACCTCCTTCTGTATTCACATTTTTGCATGAAAGAAGACTATACCCTAGGCAGGGTGCTGGCTTATGAATTTATCTAGAATCTAACCAGAATTGCCCTCCCAATGACTTGGGTCAGGGCTCATTGTTTTTGTTTGCATTTTTGCTTTAGTTCTCTAATACAGAACCCCTTAGGTTCTGTCGTAACGATTTGATATTCTTCTGATTGAACAGTGCAAACGAAAACTAGTTTTTCTTTTTTATTGTGGAATTGTATCGGTTTAGAAATGCTTCATTTATCTGGAACTTCTTTATACTAAAAAACTAAAAGCCAAACCCATTGTCATCAAGCAAATTCCAACTCATAGTGACCCTATAGGACAGAGTAGAACTGCCCCGTAGGGTTTCCAAGGAGCACCTGGTGGATTTGAACTGCTGGCCTTTTGGTTAGCAGTGAGTTCTTAACCACTGTGCCACCAGGGCTCCTTTCTTTTTATAGTGTACTAAAATGACTTTTTCAGTGCAGGTCCTATAGAATGTTAAACACTTAACAATGTATTCCTCATTCTGAAGAATACTTGTTTTGACAACAGAATATTCTTCACAAACTGACAAACTGAGATCACACGGTAAGTTTTTAAATGTTGATGCATGTGGGGGCATCTTCCCAGTTCAATCAATACCCTTAGGACAGTTGACGTTGCAGCGAGATTAGAACTGGGGAGGGAAGGATTTCTCCAGACAGGAAGACAGTGTGTAACCCCACAAAAAAGAAAAAACTGCAGAGGTTCATATCGTGGTGTATAAAAGTCTGTGTGGTGACCAGTTTAGACTTTTAAAGGAATGGGTTTAACAAAACGTCTGATATTCTATGTACCTGGAAATTCAATTGTTTTATTCATAACTTGGAAAATTTTTGCTTACTGTTAGCCCATAAAAGGAACTGAAAAGAAAGCCCAACTTTTACATTCTCCCAATGATAAAACAAATCCTGGAATTTGCAGCTGATGTTTAATCTAATACCATGAAAAACAGCCTTTGGTATGGGTAAGTCAGAGGGTTTGTGGTTTATGCTTGCCTTGGACTCATGAAAATGTTTCCACAAAATCTTATTAGAAAATGCCCTTTCCTAAGAAAGAAATTAATTAAGAAAGAAAGAGACAAACTGCCATCCTTGAGACTGGAATACGCTAAGAGAAGCTCTGGGCACAGCCCTGAACACTAATGAATTACTCTCTTCAACTCTGAAGACACGGACCTTGATTAGTGTCTGCGCTGTTGTGCACGGACTAACAGTTTATAGCTTCTTCCCTTTCTCTGAGTCTCACAAGCAGCAAGAAATATTGGTCGGTAATCGAATCGACGACACTGGGTTTTTGGGTTTATTTCTCGCAAACTGAGTATATTTCCTCCAATTATCACAACTACAGTTGACACCAAGCAATTTAGAGGAGAAACAAATTTAACCTTCAAAATTTTCAAAGTGCTTTTTAGACTAAATAATGTGGATATCACAATGAATGACAGAGTATTATCAGTGTCACCATGGGAACCAGAAGTGTGTTACATAGTCCTAAAAGGATCTGACACATTTTTCAAAAGACAAACCCCCACTGATACCACCTGCTGTTAAGAGGTTTTTAGTTCTTTAGTGTTTGTTATCTACAACAGTCCTTGATCTTCATATTTTAAGATTTGCTTCACTCGTGAGAGAAAAGAGGTCCTATTCTATTGTTCAGTAGTATCACTGTTTATCTCAGCGTAAAAACCAACAGTTGGGGTGAATGCCTTCTATCCGGCTTCTTGTATCACTCTTGTTCCTGACTTCCTGAATACTCACACACAAAAAAAAGAAAAAAAATGCTTCAAGTGAGCAGAGCCACCGGGGACACGTAAGGATAGGTCGGGCACCACAGGGCAGGTTAGAATTGAATGCAAGTCAGACTGTAAACATAAATGTTCCCTTTGTGCTGAACTCTGGGCAGTTGAGACTTGTACAGTATTTGAAACCTTTTCCTTCAACCTTGTGGGTGGAAAGCCAGGGTTCTGTATTTCCCGGAGGCCCTGATTTAGGATTCCAAACTGTATCATTTGTTTCACCTCTACAACCCCCACCACCAAATCTGCAGGTTCAGTCATGCTCTCCTGTGAATACCAAGAATCTTGTTACAAAAGGCAAATATTTTTCTTAGGGTGAGTAAATAAACATAACAAATCTGAGCCAGTATCAGTTCATAATTCCTTCAGTGCTGAAGTCCTTGTGCTCCAAAACTTTCTTGTGCTTAGAGAGAAGTTAACATTTTTGTTCCGGGATTTTTTTTTTTTTTAAGTGAATTAGGGCAATAAAATTCACTAGACTGAAGTTTAATCAGGTTAACTAGTCTACAGGCCTTCTACAGCCTGACTTATGCCTTCTTGACTTTCTAACGCTGGTAATCAACCATACTTGGTGAACAGCATGGGCAGACTTCACCTTGATGTAGATTGACCTCAGGGTCAGGATTATTCAGACTGTTCCTTTCAATGACTCTCTCTTTTTCTTTTGTTTTCCCTAACCTTTTCTTTTGAAAAATTTCAAGCCTACAGAAAAGTTGAAAGAACAGCACAATGGGCACCCACATACCCTTCACCTAGGCTCAGCAGTTACTAATGTTTTATAATATGTGCTCATATATGTGGATGCATTATATGCATATGTATGTATATGTATAGGTGAGCCCTGGTGGTGCAGTGGTTAAAGCGCTCTGCTGTCAACCAAAAGGTTCGTGGTTGGAACCCACCAGCTGCTCTGCAGGAAAAAGATGTGGCAGCTTGCTTCCTTAAAGATTTACAGCCTTGAAAACCCTCTGGGGCAGTTCTACTCTGTTAAGTAGGGTCACTGTGAGTCAGAATATCTCCATGGCAGTAGGTTTTTTTTTTTAATGTATATGTATATATGTTGTCGTTGTTAGGTGTTGTTGAGACCCCATGTGACAGAGTAGAAGTGTTTCACAGGCCCATAGGGTTTTCTCGGCTGTAATTTTTACGGGAGTAGATCACCAGGTCTTTTTCCATCATTGTTGGTGGGGGGCGGGGGGGTTGAACCATCAACCCTTCAGTTAGCGGCTGAATGCTTAACCATTTGCACCACCAGACCTTCTTATGTGCATATATACTAATATACTTTATTTTCTGAACCATTTGAAAGTAAACTGCAACATCATGTCACTACTGAATACTTCAGTATTTATTTCCTAAGAATAATGACATTTTTCTACAATACCACAATACCATTTTCACGTCTCAGAATTTAAAAATTGATGCAATAATATCTAATATACAGTGCGTATTAAAATTTTTTTTTCAATTACCTCCTAAATGTCCTTTATAGCATTCTCTTTTTTGGATCCAAACAAGGATCATATATTGAATTTGTGACATCGTTTTAGTCTTCTTTAATTTTGAACCACAGTTTTTGTCTTTTATGACAGGAATGGAAACCCTGGTGGAGTAGTGGTTAAGAGCTACGGCTGCTAACCAAAAGGTCAGCAGTTCAAATCCACCAGGCGCTCCTTGGAAACCCTATGGGGCTGTTCTACTCTGTCCTGTAGGGTTGTTGCTATGAGTCAAAATCAACTCGATGGCAGCAAATTTTGGGGTTTTTTTTGATGACAGGAACATTTTGAAGAATTTAATCCGTTGCCTTGTAGAATATGGATTTTTCCTGATTGTTTTCTCATGATTAGATTCTAAAAAAAATTGTGGACTAGAGTACTGAACAGGTGATGATGTGTGCTTCTCATCTCATCGTATCTGGAGGCACATAATCCTAAATTTACTCACTTGATTGGGGTAGTTTATGACATGTCTTTTTGATAAAGGCACCATCTTTTTCTTTGCAAATTAATAAGTAATCTATGAGGTGAATTTTGGTTACCGTGTGAATAATGTGAATATTCTACTTTCCTATAACCTTTCACCCAGTGATTTCAGCATCAGTTGATGACCCTTGTCTATATCAGTGATTGCACTGGTGATCACCAAATGGTCCTCTTTGTCTAGTGTTTATGTCTTCTATTAACTCTCTCAAATATTGGAATTGACTAAGTTTGAGTCTGTCCTTATTGCACAGTTCTTTTATTGACTTGCTCAAGTTTTATTTTTCTTAACTTGACTGTGATTAGAACCATCTTTTTTTCAACACTCAATGAAGTTTAATCTCCATCCTTATAATAATGATTTGGGGACCTATTCTTCCATAAACCATTAGGCAGGGCATGTATAATAATTACTGCTTTCTATCTTCTCACCTTTTTTCCTAATAAATACCATATAGGCACACGAAAGACTATACTTGAGTCAACATAAGAAGTAAAACTGTAACATAGTTAAAAAAAAAAATTATCTTTGCAGTAGGCTTTGAACCAGGTTTGTAATTTTTCTTACTCCAAGTGCACAGAAAACTATTGATCCCAAGCTTCCTACTGTCTCAACAGTTCCCTGGCTAGCAAGAGCCATTTAAAAATATGTTGCTCTATTTTGTCTTGATAAACATTGGTTAAAATAGAATGATGATATAGCTTTAAGTGCAGTAGTATAATAACTGGTAAAACCCAAAAGGTCTAGTGCAGACCAGGTTTCTCTGAAGCTGACTCTGATACAGACACTGGTATGCAGAAAGTTGAGTAGGTAGTGCTCTCAGGATTAACACTTATTGGGAAGGGAAGAAAGCAGTATTGGCCAGAAGATGTTGGATGTTGATACAGTTCCACAAGACGTCAGCTGATCCTATGGGGAGTTGACCTTTCAAAGTTCATTTGAGGCAAGGGGGAGAAGTCTTTATATTCTTCCCCTCTTACCCCAACCCTAAGTTGTTTGATGTCAACAGCTCCTGGGAAGGAAACACAACCTCGGACAAGGCATCTCTCTTCAGCTGAGAGTAATTCTCAAAGGGGGTTGATAGCAGCAGCTGGAGGAACCAGGCTTTCAGTCCAAAAAGGGGATCTAGGTGGAACAGCACAGTGATTACTACAAGGCCTATTATCTCATTAGTATTCTAAGTCATTTTACTGTAGACCTGGAGTTAATAAGCTAAGGGCCATCAGCCAGATCTGACCTACCACATGTTGTTATAAAAAAAAAAAGTTTAATTGGTAGACAGTCAAGCTCATTTACTTATGTATTATCTGTGGCTGCTTTTGCTCTATAACAACAAAGTTGAGTAGTTGCAACAGAGATCTTATGGCCTGTAAAGACTAAAATACTTATCATATGGCCATTTACAGAAAAGGTTTGCTGATTCAACACTCCACTGACTTTCTATTGTAACAAAGTCCATACTCTGTGATTGCTGAGGAGATGGTAGAAATTAGGGTATGTATATAAAAGAAATGTGATGAGATGGGACTCAGTTTCAGATTAAGATAAAATCTCACTTAAAAACACATTATAATATATGTGCAAAATGGCTCGGTATTATTAACAGAACTTATGTGAAATTTGTTTGTAAATATGCCACTTTAAAAAAAAAAATGACCTGAGATACAACTATTGGTTTCTATTCATCTGGGTCAAAACAGAAAGAAAGAAACCCGAGAATCAGAGAAAGAGTGGGGCTACAGGACTAATTGTTTCCATGAACCACTCCCTCCTATACCTTGAGACCAGGAGAACTAGATGGTACGCTCATGCCACTACTGAATGTTCTGATCAGGAACACAATAGATGCATCCTGATAGAAATGGAGAAAAACGTGGAAAAGAACTTCAAATTCTTAAAGAATCCAGACTTACTGGACCTATTGAGGCTGGAGGAGTCCCCAAGACTATTGCCCTAAATTACTCTTCAAATATTGAATAGAAACTATCCCTTGAAGTTACCTTTAAACTAAGTAGCAATTTAGCTCAGAAAATAAAGATTGTCACCCTTGAGTACTGCAGTGTTTTAAAAAATTATCGCTATAAGACCAAATGGGCAACAGTTATTTTAAAGGACAGATGAGAAGGTTGGGGACAGGGAGTTTAAGACAATGGGAGTAAAACAAGTAGAACAGAAATAACGTGAATTTTGATACAGTGTGAAGAATGTAACCAGTGCAGCTGATAATTTTGTCTAGAAACTGTTAATGGGAGTGAGTTTTGCTGTGTATATTATCATCGCAAATAACATTAATTAAAAATAACAAATAAGAATATAATTTCTGGATATTTTTATGAAACAAAGATTAAATGTTACAGTGGGAAAAAAATGGAGTTGGTAAACCTAGGGTTAGGTGTTGGAGAAGAAAAGGAGCAGGGAGTTTATTTTGAGAATGGAAATTTTCGTATTTTAAATATTTTTGTGTTTGTTTATTAGAGAACACTGAATCTTCTTCCACTTTATTAAAGGAGTATGCATTTGTTAAGTTTTTTTTTTTCTATTTAAATGAAAAACTTATTCTCCTCCTTATGTTGGGGAATGAAAAAATAAAGACTTAAAAGGAGAGAATATACACCTTTACCTGCTTGTAATCGTGATTTTGCCAGAATCATCTTCCATCCATTTCTTACTAGGCACCAACTCTGCAAAATTCCACAGATTAATTAGATAAAGGTGTAATTTCATTAATATAAATTTATTTTATCATTTCAAATTTATAATATTATTTTAATACTAATTCAATTTGTGAGATCCACGGGTCTGTTTCAGTGAACACAGTGACTTGATACTAGGATCTCTGGATGGTATTTGCAGTTGTCTTAGGCTGGATGCTCTAGAGAAGCAAAACCAGTAAGCATATATATATGTATATATGTGTATGTATATATATATATGTATCTACATATTTATATCAAGGAAATGGCTCACACGGTTGTAGAAGCTATGATGTCCCAAGTCCATGGGTCAGGATAGAGGTGTCTCCTGACACACGTAGCCACAGGGGCCGAGAACCCAAGATCTGCAGGTCAGAGAGCAAGGCTGTTGCTCGCAGGCTGTAAAGATCAGCGAATCTCAAGATTGGCAGGCAAGACCACAGGTAAACTGCTAGCTCGAGTCCCAAGAACCAGAGATCAGATGAACAGGAGCCAGCTGCAGGATCCAGAATGAGCAAAAGCCCCTAAGCCCTGCCAGAATGCCTGCCCACACTCGATGCAGGCCACATGCCCAAGGAAACTCTCCCTCAACTGACTGGCTATTCACAGCGGATCCCACGATGGGGCGATCACACATCAAATCCCAGCAGGGAAGTGACCACAATATCACATGACTGCCAAAACACTGAGAATCATGGCCAGACAAGTTGACACACAATCTTAACCATCACAGTCCACCCCTTGTCAACTTGGCACCTGTACACATCTCCTTAAACCATACATAATCTCTGAAAAAAGACAATTATAAAGTCGTACTTGTGCCTAACATGATAAAACAAACACATATAACTGAAAAAGCACTAGTCCTGTTTACATCTTATATTTTATAAGTGGAGAAAATGAAAATATTGGATGCACACATACAAAGCAGAAATATTCATAACAATACAGTCCTCGTTTCTGCAACTGATCATGTGGCTGTAACTGGTATTTAGAACTACTTTCTTCCACTCCTATTGTGTATTCCCTTTCCCCTCAGCAAGTGCCTCAGCTGGTTGTGGTTCTTTGCCTGGTGGGGTGACCCAAACCTTCATTCCTGAAGGGTCTGGGCCATTAGTAGTCATGTTGGATTTCAGTTGCCATAGTTTTCCATTGCCTTTAATCACAGGGCATAGTAGTACTAAGAGATGCCCTAAGGGATCTCTTGCATTCCAGACATACTCTTCTTTACCTCCATTATGTAATATCAATCCTATTTCCTCTTGGTAATCAGGATCAATCACACCAGCCAGTATGATTACTCCCTTCTTTGCCTGTTGATCCAGAGGCATAAGGAGCCCAAAGTGGCCAAGTGGCATTCTTAGCTTCTGGTTCAGTGGAATTAGTGATGTGTCTGCAGGTGGGAGCATTTCTTCCTTTGGAATTAAGACCCCTAGACCTGCAGAGCATAAGGCTGTGGGGGCAGGAAGCAAAAATCTTGCAAGTGGGTCACTAGGGGTAATAGTGAGTGGTGCCACTCCCATTTCCACCCCTTGATCCCTGAACTCATGAATCCTGGATATGAAAGATACAGAACCATATATTGGACTCTGGTTTAGAGTATATACAGCCTCCTGGAGAACATTGCCCCATTCCTACAAGGTATTTCCACATAGAAAAAAAAAACAAAACATTCCTACAAGGTGTTTCCACATAGATGGTACCATAATTGTGTCTTTAGGAGGCCATTCCATTGTTCTGTCAAGGCAGCTGCTTCAGGATGATGGGGATTTCCACATAGATGGTGCCATAATTATGTCTTTAGGAGGCCATTCCATTGTTCTGTCAAGGCAGCTGCTTCAGGATGATGGGGAACATGGTGAAACCAGTGAATTCCATGAGCATCGGCCCACTGCCGCACTTTGTTTGCTGTGAGGTGAGTCCCTTGATCTGAGGTGATGCTGTGTGGGATACCATGACGGTGGCTAAGGCTTTCTGTAAGTTCACAGATGATAGTTTTGGCAGAAGCATTGCATGCAGGGAAGGCAAATCCTTATTCAAAGTGTCTTTTTCTGTAGGAACAAAACACTGCTCTTTCCATGATGGAAGTGGTCTGGGAAGTGGTCTGATGGAATCAACTTGCCACCAGGCCGATCACCTTGAGGGATGGTGCCATATTGAGGACTCAGTGTTGGTCTCTGCTGCTGGCGGATTGGGCACTCAGCTGTGACTATAGCCAAGTTGGCCTCAGTGAGTGGAAGTCCATGTTGCTGAGCCCATGCATAGCCTTATCCCTACCGCCACAGCCACTTTGTTCGTGAGCCCATTGAGCAATGACAGGAGTAGCTGGGGAAAGAGGGTGAGTGGTTTCCACAGAACGTATCATCATAACCATTTAATTGTTAAAATTATCCTCTACTGAGGTCACCCTTTGGTGAGCATTCACATGAGACACAAATATTTCTACTACTTTGACCCAGTTAGAGAGGTCTATCCACGTACCCGTTCTTCTTCATATGGAATGGGGCATCAGGATTGGAGGAAGACTCATTAACAACCTGTGTTACGCAGATGACACAATCTTGCTTGCTGAAAGTGAAGAGGACTGATGAAGATCAAAGACTAAAGCCTTCAGTATGGATTATACCTCAACATAAAGAAAACAAAAATCCTCACAACTGGACCAATAAACAACATCATGGTAAACGGAGAAAAGATTGAGGTTGTCAGGGATTTCATATTACTTGGATCCACAATCAACAGCCATGGAAGCAGCAGTCGAAAAATCAAAAGACCTATTGCATTGGGCAAATCTGCTGCAAAGGACTTCTGTAAAGTGTTGAAAAGCAAAGATGTCACCTTGGAGACTAAGGTATGCCTGACCCAAGCAATGGTATTTTCAGTGGCATCGTACGCATGTGAAAGCTGGAAGACTGAAGAAGAATTGAGGCCTTTGAGTTGTGGCGTTGGAGAAGAATATTGAATATACCATGGACTGCCAAAGGATGAACAAATCTGTCTTGAAAGAAGTACAACCAGAATGCTCCTTAGAAGCAAGGATGGCGCGACTGTGTCTTACATACTTTGGACATGTTGTCAGGAGGGATCAGTCCCTGGAGAAGGACATCATGCTTGGTAAAGTGCAGGGTCAGTGGAAAAGAGGAAGACTCTCAGCAAGGTGGATTGACACAGTGGCTGCAACAGTGGGCTCAAGCATAACAATGATTGTGAGGATGACACAGGACTGGGTAGAGTTTCATTCTGTTGTGCATAGAGCTGCTAGGAGTTGGAACTGACTCGATGGCACCTAACAACAACAACAACATCCACATACTTCTTCCCCACAAATCCTTGTCTCCAATTTTACATTCAGGTTCCTTCCAAGTCCCTGCCATCCAGCTAAATCATTAGCCATGGCCCATGAATCAATACACAATTCCACATCTGGCCGTTTCTCCTTCTAAGCAAAGTGAACAACCGGGTGCACTGCTTGAAGTTCTGCCCATTTGTAAGATTTTCCTTCACCACTGTCCTTCAGGGAGATCCCAGAAAGGGGCTGTAGTTCTGCCACCGTCCACTTTCGAGTGGTGTCTGCCTATCATGCAGAACCATCTGTAAACCAGGCACAAGTTTCCTCTTCAGTCAACTGATCATAAGGAACTCCCCATAAGGCCATAGTTGCAGACTGGAAGATAGAAGGTAATGTGACAGGAGTGGAGACCACAGGCAATTGGGCCACTTCCTCATGCAACTTGTGCCTTTTGGTTCTGCTTGGGCCTGATCTCACGTATAACACTTCCACTTAATGATGGCGTGCTGCTGTGCATGTCCAAATTTATGACTCTGTGGGCCAGACAACATCTAGTTCATGATGGGCACCTCAAGCCACATGGTGACCTGGTGTCCCATGGTTAAGTGTTCAGTCTGTACCAAGGCCCAGTAACAAGCCAAAAGCTGTTTCTCAAAAGGAGAGTAGTTAACTGTAGAGGATGGTAGGCCTTTGCTCCAAAATCCTAGGGGTTTGCACTGTAATTCACCAACAAGGCCTGCCAAAGACTCCAGATAGCATCTGGATCTGCCACGGACATTTCAAGCACTATTGGGTCAGCTGGATAATATGGCCCAAGTGGCAGAGCAGCTGGCACAGCAGCCTGAACCTGTTGCAGAGCCTTCTGTTGTTCTGGGCCCAACTCAAAAACTAGCAGCTTTTTGAATCACTTGATAAATAGGCCTGAGTAGCACATCCAAATGAGAAATATGCTGCCTCCAAAATCCAAAGAGGCCTTCTAGGCATTGTGCCTCCTTTTTAGTTGTGGGAGGGGCCATATGCAATAATTTTCCTTCACTTTAGAAGTAATATCTTGAAATGCCCCACACCACTGGACCCCTAGAAATTTCACCGAGGTAGAAGGTGCCTGAATTTTTGTTGGATTGATTTCCCAACTTCTAGCATGCAAATGTTTTACCAATAAGTCCAGAGTCATTGACACTTCTTCCTTACTAGGTCTAATCAGCATAATATCATCAATGTAATGGACCAGTGTGATGTCTTGTGGAAGGAAAAAGCCAATAAGCTCCCTGCAGACTAAATTATGACATAGGGTTGGAGAGTTGATGTAGCTCTGAGGTAGGCAACTGAAGGTGTATTGCTGATCTTGTCAGCTAAAGGCAAACTGTTTCTGATGGTCCTTTGAAATAGGTTTGGAGAAAAAGGCATTAGTCAGATAAATAGCTGCATACCAGGTACCAGGAGATGTAATAATTTGCTCAAGTAATGAGACTACATCTGGAACAGCAGCTGCAATTGGAGTCACCACCTGGTTAAGTTTTCCATAATCCACTGTCATTCTCCAGGATCCATCTGTTCTTTGCACAGGCCAAATAGGTGAGTTGAATGAGGATGTGGTGGGAATCACCACTCCTGCATCTTTCAAGTCCTTGGTGGTGGCAATAATCTCTGCAATCCCTCCGGGATGCAGTATTGCTTTTGGTTAACTATTTTCCTAGGTGGGGCAGTTCTCATGGCTTCCACTTGGTTTTTCCTACCACAATAGCCCTTACTCCATTTGTCAAGGATCCAGTGTGGGGGTTCTGCCAGTTGCTGAGTGTATCTCTTCCAATTATGGATTCTGGAACTGGAGAAATCACTACAGGATGGGTTCGGGGACTCACTGGACCTACTGTGAAATGAACATGAGCTAAGACTCCATTAATAACCTGACCTCCATATGCCCCCACTCTGACTAGTGGGCCATAATGATGTTTTGGGTCTCTTGGAATTAGTATTCATTCAGAGCCAGTATCCAGTAAACCCCCCAAAGTGTGATTATTTCCTTTTCTGCAATGAACAGTCACTCTTGTAAAAGATTGTAGATCCCTTTGGGGAAGGCTGGGAGAAATATTAACAGTATAAGTTTTTGGTGGTGTATTGGAGTCCTTCCTCAAGGGGATCCAGCCTTCTCTTCAATCAAGGGGTTGTGGGTCTATAAACTCACTCATGTCTGGGAATCGATTGAGGGGCCATGACTCTATTTTGGCAATTCAAGTTAGACTGCTGTTCACTTGATCTAGAATTCATGTGCTTGTACAGATCAAGTAAATATTTAATATATTTTCTATCTCTTTCACTGCTAAGGACACCATGACTAAATAGCCAATGCCGTAATTCTGTATGAATCAGACTACTTTGATTACTGCTTTGACTCTGCTGTCCATTACAGTAACCACATCTACCTTGTGTTTGTTGATTGAGTGCTGCCACTTGGCCCCTACTGCCACGGGCTCCAATCAGCCCCATTGTTAGTTAGTTGTCTTACTTCAGTTAGGGCAGTTCCCACTGTCAAATCTGACTTACATAAAATAGCAATCACAGCAAACTTAAGGATGCTGGTGCTCCCTTCAAAAATTTGTTCCTCACTGTTGTGGTAAAAGGTGTGCGTGTCCTTGGGGCACTCCATATGTGAGTCTGTGGGTCCAACTTGTTAAATCCACTCTAGCATGCCAATTTCCCTAAGCCTTTGGATACTTTCATCTACAGTATACCAAGGCAGGTCTGGTACTTCAACTTGATTTAGTGTAGGCCATCATGTAATCCATGCTTCAGCAACCCAACCAAATAAACTGTTAGATCCTTTCCTAACGTCTCAAGCTGAAACACTGAATGAAGAATCTGCTTAGTGAGCCCATATCAATAAACTCAAACTGATCCATCTTTATGTTCTTTGCATCATCATCCCACACCCTTAATGGCTATTCCCACACATATTCCCCAGGTTTCTGTTTATACATATTAGAAAAGTCAAGAAGTTCTTTTGAGGTGTAGCATACCTCCTCCTGGGTTACACTTTGTACTTCACCTTTTTGAGCTCACTGGTGCTTAAGTCTAGTTATAGGCCTAGAAGCCAAAATCAGTGGGGAAATGTTTCCAGAACATTCAGCATTGTCTTGTAAAGCATCTGCCTCAGGTGATGTTCCAGGCAATGACTCATACAAAGGTGCTTTAGATGCAGCTGCATTAATCTCATTAAATGGGAGTGGAGGGACTAATGGTTCTGTTGGGAGGATTGAGTCAATGGAATTTAGGGGCTCAGTGTCTCCAGTCCTGATTATCTTCCCATATATCCCCATCCCAGGTTTCAGTACCCCATTTCTTCCCAATCATTGCCCTCACTTTAACTTCAGACACCTCTTGAGATTGGCAGTTGAGTTGTCTTTGTAATTCAGCCACTCTTGCAGTACAACTGTAGGCTTGGCTTTTGGCAATATCAATTCTGTTCCTACAAGAAATAAGGCTTCCTTTCAAGTGGAAACATTGAGGTCGTTTATGCAGCACTCAAGCTTTGACTCTGAAACCCTGGGCTTGTCTCTTTCTCTCAGCAGTTGTCTAGCGAAAATAGGACCAACCAACCAGCTTTCTTATACTTCTCATTAGGACAAAATTGTAGAAAGATATCATACATGAAATCACCCAGAGCCTCGTCTTTCACCAATGCCTGATCTATTGGTGTTGGTATTTTATGTATTTGAATTGCCACCTCAAGGCATGGATTAGCAGTGCCGTCTTTACTACTGGAAGCAGAGTGATCAACATCTTTAAGACTAACCACACTTGAGAACAAATTTAGAAAATTCATCCTTACAATTTTGTTTCTCTAGAACCCCTCTAGGTACCAAATGTCTTAGGGTGGGTTCTCTAGAGAAGCAAAGCCAGTGAGGTGGATGTATATATATATATATATATCTCAATGAAATGGCTCACATGGTTGTACAGTTTATAACATCCCAAGTCCATAGGTCAGGATTCTCCTGATTCATGTGGCTGCAGGGGCTGGCAAACCCAAGATCAGCAGGTCGGAGAGTAGGCCTGTTGCTTACAGGCTGTGAAGACTGATGAATCCCAAGATTGGCAGTCAAGACCACAGGTATGCAACTAGCTCAGGTCCTAAGAACCAGAGGTCAGATTAACAGGACACAGCTGCAGGATCCAGAATGAACAAAAGCCAAGCCCTGCCTGAATGCCTGCCCACACTCAGTGCAGGCCACATGCCCAAGGACACTCCCTCTCAACTGACTGGCTACTCACAGTGGATCCCATCATGGGGACAGTCACACATCAAATTCCAACAGGGAAGTGACCACAACATCACACAACTGCCAAAACACTGAGAATCATGGCCCAACCAAGTTGACACACAATCTTAACCATCATAGCAGTATTGTCATTCTCAACATCAACTTTATATTTGAATTTTGTGTGATTGCTCAGTATGAAAGAAATACTGAGTTAAGTTGTTGTAAAGGATGACAGTTTATCATGTATCTCAGGATACTTTTAATTTACTGCTCTGGAAGCTTGAAGAGATGTGATGTTTTTTATTTTAAGTTCCATGAATATTTCAAAAACAGCTTGCATTCCTTATCAATAAATTTAAGTCAGATTGGAAGTAACTAACCTAAAATAATTGTTAGAACTAAATATGCTATTTTCAATATGTTATGGATTTACTTGTTGGAGAAAAAGTGACTACAGATAACATAAGCAGATGTACCTAACCCTTGCCTGGCATTTAATTTAATTTAACTCATCACATTTGTTGACATAAAAACTTCCAGATTTTACTTGAATGGACAAATGTAGGCCTGATTTTGAACAAGATCAATGAAGAATTAAAATCGCCCTACTCATTGCCGGATTTAAATGTCTGTAACAAGAATGAATGTAGGAAAGTTCTGCATAAAACTACGGTACCAGGCAGCACTAATTGAGGCAGTAAAGGTCTCTGGTGTGTCAAAAACCAAATACCAGAGGCTAACCCACAGGCCCCTGTGACTTCTCCGGCCTCATCTTTTTGGATCTTTCCCTTGCTCCAATATATCCAGCCACGTGGCTATTCTCTCCTCCTCCAGAAATGCTCCTGACACAGGGTATTGCACTGGCTATTCCTGTGCTTACTCCCCAGTCCCTTCAAGTCTTCACTAAACTGCCCTTTCTCGAATAAACCACTCTAAGCTCTTCATTTATTTTGTGGCCCCTTTTTAATTTTCCTACATCGTTTTTATAAGCTTGTAATATACTGTGTAGGGCCCCTGAGTGGTGCAAAATGTTAAGGGCTACTAGCTGAAAGGTTGATGGTTTGAACCCGTCCCGAGGTACCGTGGAAGACAGGCTTGATGATCTGCTTCTGAAAGGTCACGGCCTTGAAAACTCTATGAAGCAGTTCTACTTTGGGCACACAGGGTCTCCGTGAGTCAGAATCGACTCTACGGCAACTAACAACAATGTACTATATAATTTTACTTTCTTATTTTTTGCTACTACTATCAGAATGTAAATTTCACTGCTATGCTTGAGCCCATTGTTGCAGCCACTTTGTCAATCTATCTCATCAAGGGTCTCTTCTTTTTCACTGACCCTTTATTTTACTAAGCGTGATGTCCTTCTCCAGGGACTGGTCCCTCCTGAAAACCATGTCCAAAGTATGTGAGATGAAGTCTCAGCATCCTTGCTTCTAAGGAGGAGTCTGGCTGTACTTCTCCCCAGATTGTTCATTCTTCTGGTAGTCTGTTGTATATTCAATATCCTTCGCCAGCACCACAATTTAAAGGCATCAGTTCTTCTTTGGTCTTCCTTATTCATTGTCCAGCTTTCCTGTACATATGAGGCAACTGAAAGGACCATGGCTTGAGTCAGGTCCTCCTTAGTCCTCAAAGTGACATGTTTGCTTTTTGACACTTTTAAGAGATCTTTTGTAACAGATTTGGCCAATGCAATTCTTCATTTGATTTCTTGACTTCTGCTTGCTTCCATGGGTATTAATTGTAGATCCAAGTAAAATGAAATCCTTGACAGCTTCAATCTTTTCTCTTTTTTTCATGATGTTGTTTATTGGTCCAGTTGTGAGGATTTTTGTTTTCTTTATGTTGGGGTGTAATCCATACCGGAAGTTGTAGCTTTTAATCCTCATCAGTAAATGTTTCAAGTCCTCTTCACTTTCAGCAAGCAAGGTTGTATCATCTGCATATTGCAGGTTGTTAATGATTCTTCCTGCAATCCTGATGTCCAATTCTTCTTCTTGTAGTCCAGCTTCTTGGATTATTTGCTCAGCATACAACCATAAAAGGACAAATTGATAAATTAGAATACAACAAAATTGGAAATATCTATTTATCAAAATATTCTCTTGGAACTGAAAAAAGGAAGCCACTTCCTGTGTTTTAAAACACAATATTATAGATATATTTTTATTTATAAATATTTTTATGTTTTGGAAATCTCAGTATAGATATTTTTTAATAAGGAATGTTCCCTTTACATTCCTTATCTGTTAATTATACTAATTTTTAAATGTTAATTATACTGAATTTTAAAATTGCTTCTGTTTTTTCTATTTACATTTTTTCTTTGGATTTTCCTTTTATTTACAGAGTTTGATGATTAATGCTTTCTGTTTCATTTTGTACTGGTATTTAAACTCCCTGTTTTCCCATTTGTGAATGAAGGTTCTGATTAGAGGAGCTTTCCTCCAGTTATTGTGAGGGAGTGTTAATTAGTGCCACTGGAGTGGAGAGTGTAGGTGGTGTGTTTTTTCAATTTGCGGGCTCCTCATTCCTCTTCCTAAATGCTAACTACCTGGAGCATTCCTCTGCCTCTGCAATTCTGTTTCCTGAATTAATTACTTTAGTCCCGTAGTAAATGCCACTTCTACCTCTTGTCTACTGTTCAGCATAAGGAGAGGCAGAGGGAGGGGCTAACCAGCCAAGTTGCTGTGTGGTCATTCCTCAGTTCCCTTCATGATCATGATTATCACCATGCCTCATCCACTGCTTGTGTCTGTTCACTCTGAGTTTGGAGCATTTCTCTAACTTCATAAAATTCTTTCAGTTTTGGACTGTGGTTTGTCTAGTCTGCAGCGTTGGTTTCAGGGCTATGATATCTGCATAATCATACAGGGAGCCATACTCAGAAGGTCTCTGTATTTGGTTTAATGCTCAACTGTTGACATCTTGGAATTCTTAATGATTTTGAACAAGAGGGTTGCCTTGACCCTGCAAATCATGTAGCTGGTCCTATTGATCTGATATCTCTTTCAATACAATCTTGATTTCTTAATAGTTTTCAGAATTTCTCAAACATTGTCTTCTGCTGTAGTTATTCTTTGTAGATGGCACTGTAACAAGGAGACTCAAGGTTATGATAATTCTCCTCCAGACCACATCCACCCCTTCCTGAAGGAAATATATGCATAGACCATATATGTATTTGTTATTCATTGGCCTCGTTACAGAATTCTAGTAATGCAGACTGAAGAACGTGGAAGATTCTTTCAGCTAATTTATTTGTTGTTCTTGTTGTTAGGTCCCGTCGAGTTGCTTCCAACTCGTAGTTGGAATGAAACAGAACGAAACACTGCCCAGTCCTACACCATGCCCACAATTGTTGCTATGTTTGAGCCATTTGTTGCAGCCACTGTGTCAATCTATCTCATTGAAGGTCTTCTTTTTCGCTGACCCTCTACTTAACCAAGTTTGATGTCCTTCTCTAGGGACTAATTCCTCCTGATGACACGTCCAAAGTACGTGAGGCATAGTCTCACCATTCTTGCTTCTAAGGAGCATTCTGGTTGTACTTCTTCCAAGACAGATTTGTTAGTTCTTTTGGCAGTCCATGGTATATTCAATATTCATTTCCAGCACCACAATTCAAAGGCATCAATTCTGCTTTGGTCTTTCCTATTCATTGTACAGCTTTTGCATGTATATGAGGTGACTGAAAACACCACGGTTTGGATCAGGAGCACCTTAGTCTTCAAGGTGACACCTTTGTTTTCCAACATTTTTAAGGGGTCTTTTGCAGCAGATTTGCCCAAAGCAATGCGTCTTTTCATTTCTTGACTGCTGCTTCCATGGATGCTGATTGCAGATCCAAGTAAAATGAAATCTTTGACAATCCCAGTCTTTTCTCTCTTTATCGTGATGTTGCTTGTTGGTCCAGTTGTGAGGATTTTTGTTTTCTTTATGTTGAGGTGTAATCCATACTGAAGGCTGTGGTCTTTGCTCTTCATTAGTGAGTGCTTCAAATCCTCTTAACTTTCAGCGAGCAAGGTTGTGTCATCTGCATAATGCAGGTTGTTAATGATTCTTCCTCCAATCCTGATGCCCCGTTCTTCTTCATATAGTCGAGATTTTTTGGATTATTTGCTTAGCATACAGATTGAATAGGTATGGTGAAAGGATAAACCCTGATGCATACCTTTCCTGACTTTAAACCATGTAGTATTCCATTGTTCTGTTTGAATGACTGCCTCTTGATTCATGTACAGATTCCTCATGAGCGTAAGTGTTCCAGAATTCCCATTCTCCACATTGTTATCCATAATTTGTTATGATCCACACAGTTGAATACCTTAGCATAGTCAATAAAACACGGGTAAACTTCTTTCTGGTATTCTCTGCTTTCAGCCAGAATCCATCTGACATTAGCAATGATATCCCTGGTTCTACAACCTCTTCTAAATCCAGCTTGAATTTCTTGCAGTTCCCTGTTGATATACTGCTGCAGCTGCTTTGAGTGATCTTCAACAAAATTTTGCTTGCACGTGATATTAATGATATAGTTGGATAATTTTTACATTTGGTTGGATCACCTTTCTTGGAAATAGGTATAAATATGGATCTCTTCCAATTGGTTGGCCAGGAAGCTGTCTTCCAAACTTCTTGGCATAGAGGAGTGAGCACTTCTAGCACCACATTCATTTGTTGAAACATCTCAATTGGTATTCCATCAATTCCCAGAGCCTTGTTTTTCGCCAGTGCCTTCGGTTTAGCTTGGACTTCTTCCTTCAGTACCACTGGTTCCTGATTATATGCTGTCTCCTGAAATGGTAGACCACTGACCAATTCTTTTTGGCATAGTGACTCTGTGTATTACTTCCATCTTCTTTTTTTGATGCTTCCTGTGTCGTTTAGTATTTTCCTCAGACAAGCCTTCAGTATTGCAACTTGAAGCTTGAATCTTTTCTTCAGTTCTTTCAGCTTGAGAAATGCTGAGCGTGTTCTTCCCTTTTGGTTTTCTATCTCCAGGTCTTTGCACACGTCGTCATAATACTTTGTCTTCTTGAGCTGCCCTTTGAAATCTTCTGTTCAGCTCTTATACTTCATCATTTTTTTCCCTTTTGCTTTAGCTACTCGGTTGTCAAGAGCAAGTTTCAGAGTCTCTTCTGACATACATTTAGGCCTTTTCTTTCTCTCCGACAGAAAGCCTCTTGCTTTCTTCACATATGAAGGCAGATTAAAGTAACTCCCACTCCTTGAATTCTATATATTTCTTAATATGTTTATATTACAGAATCGATTTATATGTGTCTTCAGCAAGAGACCATTGATCCATAAAGGTAAAGAACTGTGCTTAGTACATTTTCTATCACCGAGTAGCTGTTTAATAAAAATTTATTGAATGAGAGAAGAAGGAAGAGATGAGAACAAACTATCGTTTCTGTTCTTAATCACTATATGGACCACTGAATAATCCTACTAATCTCACCAAATGTAGAAAGCACATAGACATGTAATTTAATAAGATAAATCATGTGAAGTTGTACAGAATCACTTGGACAAGGTGCCTGACACAAAATAAGTACTCCATAAATACTAGCTGTTATTATTCCTAAAAATAATCTGCTTCCCTCTGGTCAGAAGCCTGAGTACCCAGCACTGGAAGCCAGGATCAAGTAGTGATTGTAATTGGAGAGCAGTTGTGGCACCAATGTCAAGGGGTGGGGGACTGCCCTCTCTAGTCTGGCTTTTACAAAAGGAAACCTGCCTTGAGTGCCTCTCGGGCCACCCTTCTTTTCATCTGCAGATGTATTATTGAAAATTGCAGCTCAGCCTTGTCAGTCTAAATTATATTAGGAAGATTAGGAGATGCTCTGCAAGGAGAAAACAGGATTTGGCAATTTGATTTCAGGAAGACTTGAAAGGTCAGAGATGGAAGGCCAAGGTGGAAAAAAAAAAGGGGGGAGCTTTTAGCTTCTGCAGTGAGAACCAACAAATCAGAGCAAGAATGACAGTTAAGGAAGTTTAGGTGTAATGTCCAGTCAGAATCATCAACCATGACAGAATTTTATTTGTCTGTTAGAAGTGGTGGGAGATACACTGAATTGTCTAAAAGGAAAGCAGCTTGTTGCATTTGATTTTCTCACATGACTTCTAGTTAAAATAGTATTCTGGACTCATCAAAAACAGTTTTCCTTATTTAGTAAACCTAAGAAGCTATTTTAATTCCCCCTTAGTGTTTCTCATTATTTCTTGTCCAATTTTGTGCAAAGCAAATTTTAAAAACAGTGCTGAAATTTTCCTGCTTTAAGTATACTCTGTTGTCTTTTTGTAAGCAATTGGCAATGGTGTAAGAACTTAACGAAATAAATACACTTATGTGAGGTTTTCCAGAGTATATTTCTACATAAGGTTACCTGTTTGTTTCATGCTACTAGTTATCATGTCATATTTTATTAGTTGTTTGCATATGAAAGGTTTTCCTTAGCCAACCATAAAAAACAAAAACCAAACCCAGTGCCGTTGAGTCGGGTCAGACTTGTAGCGACCATATAGGACAGGGTAGAACTGCCCCATAGAGTTTCAAAGGAGCGCCTGGTGGATTCGAACTGCCGACCTTTTGGTTAGCAGCCGTAGTACTTAACCACTACACTACCAGGGTTTCCTAGCCAACTATAAGAGAAGAATATAGTCCTGAATAATTAGACATACAGCATAAAATATAAACCTATATTCTTGCTCATTAAGTGGTTAATATTATGAGCTTAGTGTCTAATTGTAGATGAGTTACTCAACATATTTCAGCTGTAATTTTCTAATCTATAAAATGAGAATAGTATCCAGTTTATAGTGTTCTGTGAGGATTAAATGAGAAAATGAATCTAAGTGCTAAGCAGATAACTTGGTACATAGTAAATTTTCAAGAAACATTAGTTTTATTTTTTTTTTTATTAAAGTGTGCAAATGTTAGAGCTAGTCCAATAGGCTTAGTTTTCCCAACAGATTGTGTTTATACAACAGTGCAGGAAGATTGTAAATATCTGTGCCTTGGTTACCACTTTCCTGATTGAGAGAAAAAGGAAGAGATGAGAACAAACTACTGTTTTTGTTCTTAATCATTTTTTCTGCTATCTTCAGCTAATCAGATACAGGCAATGCCATCCACACTGAACAGATGATTTCTTCAATCCATCAGCAATATTGGGGGGGCATTTCATGAGACTAGGCACATTAAAAGTTAGGGGCAAGGACATTTGAGCTCTTGAACTTTGAGTCTCTTGAAGTGCTTCTAAGTTCCTATGTGCCTCAGCTCTGATGCTGGAAAAGTTGATCTTTCTAAATATATTTTTCTTAGAGAATCAGCACTATCAAAATGCCTGACTCATTAAAAAATATTCTGAGTCTGGTATAGCAAGGAAATCAAGTGGGAAAAGTTGAGAGATTTAAAAAACATAATTAAGGCCTGCTCTAATGTTCATTTTTATTACTAGAGTAGTAAGTAAATGTAAAGAAAAGAGGGCAGAGATTTTTTGAAATAGCTTTTCTACAAAAGTGTTTCGTACTCATTGTAGACAATTCCACCCAAAGATAACTACTCTTGACATTTTGATTATAGTCTTCATTCTGATTATTTATGTACATGTATTCATATGTATATGCATATACTATATGCATAGCAGTTGCTCTCAAGTCATTTCTGGGTAATGTCAGCCCCATGTGTGTCTGAATAGAACTGTACTCCATAACATTTTCGATGGCTTGTTTTTAAAAAATGGATTGCCAAATCTTGCTTCTGAGGCACCTCTGGTGGGCTCTAACCTACAACCTTTTGGTTAGCAGCTGAGTTTGTTAACTGTACCATCCAAGAACTCCTATATATGCACATACGTACATATATGTGTGTATCGTATAAAAATGGAATCGCATTGCATAGAATGGTTTGTAAACTGCTTTCTCACTTAGCGAGATATTCAAAAATCTTTTACATCATTTAATATTCTTTCACAAAATCCTTTTAAATAGATACAAGAAACCCATTGCAGATATGCAATGTGTTTATTTCCCGTCACCTAATCCTTGAGCGTTAAGTTCTTTCTAATCTTATTGCTATTATTAAGTGACTGGTAGTCTTTTTAGTCTTGCAGCTAAAAGGGAAAATTTTGAAAGCAATTAGGTGAGCATGTGTCTTAGTTAACTAGTGCTGTTATAACAAAAATATCACAAGTGAATGGTGTTAACACTCAGAAATTTATTCTCTCACAGTTTAGGAGGCTGGAAGTCCAAATTCAGGGTGGCAGCTCTAGGGAAAGTCTTTCTTTCCCTATCAGTGATGGCGGAAGGTCCTTGTCTCCTTTCAAGGTCAGTGAGCCCAGCATTCTTTGGAGATCTCCATGTGTCTTGGCATCAATCTTCTCCTGGGTCTAGGAGGTTCTTAGTGCAGGGACCCCAGGTCCAAAGGATGCACTCGACTCCCGGCTCCTCTTCTGGGCTGTAATGAGGTCTTTCTGTCTCTGCTCACGTCTCTCTCCTTTTACTTCTTCTAAGATAAAAGGTGTGACTCAAGCAAGGGTGTGACTTGAGTAAGGGTGGTAAATAAAGTAAAGGTGGTGGGATGCAAGACACATCCCATCCTAATTGCTTATCATTAAACATAACAAACATACCTAATCCTCGTTAACATAACTTAGTTCTGCTCATTAACATCTAGAAGTCAGGATTTACAGCATTAGAGGATAATTACATCAGATAAAAAAATGGAGAAGAACCACACAATACTGGAAGTCATGGCCTAGCCAAGTTGATACATATTTTTGGAGGACACAATTCAATTCATGATGTTCCACCCCTTGAGCCCCCAAAATTCATGTCCTTGCCACATGTAAAACACATTTACCCCATCATATATCATCTCAAAAGTCTTAAATTGACTCAAAGTCCAAAATCTCATTTTCGGAATCATCTAAATCAAATATGGGTGAGACTTTAGGCATATTCCATTCTGGGGCAAAATTCTTCTTCATCTGTGAACCTGTGAAATTTAGACTACAAGTTATCTGTTTCCTAAGTACAATCGTGGAAGTCAATATTCATAATGAATTGAAAAAAATGATTGTTCTATGACCTTTAAAAATTTCTGTCAAGCTTTGAAAATGCTCTTACTGTTATAAATGTACTGGGTAGAAAAATGAAAAAAAAATTAGTATTTATTTGGTACACTGTAATTTAAAACATTAGAAACATTGAGAAGTAAATATTTTATTTCTTTGTAAAAAACATATGCAGAATAGTTTGAGCAGTGCTTGCCTTATTCTTCTTGTCATGTAACTTACTATATGGACTAAGCATATTTTCTATGCCTTGACAAATTTGGATCAGCTTCCAGTATTTTATCTTTGGTGCTTCCAATGCTGTGAAGTATCTCTGACAGTACCTATAATGTGAAGTTAGTACAGGCATCACTTCCTTTGGGACATCTTCATCCTTTTTGTCACAACCACTTTCCTTGTTCATGTTTATAAATTTGCCGTCACTAAGCTCCTGTGATTTGCATATCTAAATTCTCTCTAACAGCAGCAGTGTCAGCATTCCCATGGTCAGCTGCTTCTTCTTAACTCCATATATGTTTGATTCAAGTTTCATTTCTAGCATTATCACTTTTTGTTCCTTTATTGTACTTTCATTTTTGTTGACCAACTTCTACTTTCAATTATTCATTTTTGTAAAATTCATGTGAATTTATCACTGGGAGACAAGGAGGCAACACAACTACACGCATTGCTGTCTGTGCATGAACTGAATAAGGGATAGGCAGTGACCAATCACGGACAGACTTTGAAAGAAGTGATGTGATTGATCACTGATCATGATGAGCATCTGCTATTTATGTAGTGATTTGTCGACTGAGGAGCTAGTAACAAAGTTTGTACTGTATACAATTATCCATAGCTAATATACTGTGATAGAGGAAATATGAGCCATGTTGCTGGAGGACCAGTGTTATTTAATTAAACCATGGTAACTTCAGTGTGCAAAGCAAGACCGCTTATATTTACTTACACATGATGGATGAAGGAGAGGGCTTCCCAAGTTGGTTTTAATAGGCTGTGAATGACAGTTCCTTTCTCAAACCCAAGCTAACTGGGCAACACTGGTCTTATGGAATCTAAAGGCTATGTTGTGTTTAATTCTCCTAACTGTCTACTTCCATAAAAGTATCCTGAATTGTGCTTGCAAGGTGACTTACTGTGATGGGACAAACCTAGAAACTGTATTTTCTCCCCCTTCTCTGATGCCCACACCACAGCTGAGCTTATTGCATCGAAGACTTCAGTCTAAGCTTGAAGATCTGATTGCTTCCTCTCATTCTCCCCTAGAAATTCTCCTTCCCCTTTCTACAGCCCTACCTCATGGGCAGTGACAGAAAGAAGCTCAAGTCCTGCAGGACCAAGCCTCTGTGACATTTTCTGAAGAATCAATCTTTGAAGCCAAGGGAGTGGTTTTAAACACAGAGTGGGGAAAAGGAACAAGGAGCCAAGAAAATTAAGTAATTTGTAGCTGAGCCTGTAAATGAAGAGGGCAACGGTGACTGAAAACAAAGGGAGGATTCTTGGGAGAGAGAATGGTCTTACAAAGGAGGGGTAGGAGAGTGGGCAATTCCCCCAAGGTCTTATATGTTCTCCTAGTTGTCGTTATATCAGTGTCATTACAAAGTAATAATAAATAGTAAATACTTGTTAAATGAAGCAAAATGTATTGTTTTGTTGACAGATGGGATTCCACCATGAAGATAAGCATTCTTTTTACTAATATCACTTTTAGAGAAATAATATTTTTAATAAAACCTAGATTAAATATAACTTACTTTATACAGCACGCAAATGAAATAGACCAAATATGAAAGTTAAGCCTGAGGGTATTCGGTAAGTAATTTATTTTCTCTTTGTATAGTTCATGTTTGTGCTCCTCTCTACTCTACCAGGCAGTCAGAGTGATTTTTTAGAAATGCAATTCAAATCATGTCATTTCTTACTTAAAATATTCCAGTGGCTTCCTTATGCACCAAGAATAAAGTCCAAAGTCTTTCCTTTGGCCCACAAGGCTTAAGTACTCCAGTCATGACAAATTTTCTGATCCTGCTTCTTACCTGTCACTCATCACTACTCTTCCCTCACACCCACGATGCTTTGGTTGCACTGGCCTTTTTTTCTATTTCATAAACATGCCAAGCTCATAGTGGTTTCAGGGCCTTTATGCCTGTTGTTTCCTCTGTTTGGCAAGTTCTAGTCTTAGATCTTTACAAGGAAAGCTCTTATCATGGTGCCTAACATATGGAAACAACCAATAAGTGTTATTATTTATATTGTTCTTTAAAATTTCTTTTTTTCCTGGGGTGTTCAATTGTTGAGAGTTTCCTCATTGACTTTTGCCTGTTTTTGCGGTAAATAATGAATGCCAATAATTCTCCCTGCGAGGGGAAGAGAAGGCTGATGTGCCTGTGTCAGTCAGGATAGGCTGGTTATACTGGAGTAACAAAACGTGCTCCAAATCTCAATGGCTTAAAACAATAAAGGAGCATTTCCTTCTCATGCTACATGTCCGGTGTGGATTGGCAAGAAAGATTCTACTCATTGTAGAGGCTCTAACTCAATATGAGGTGTCAGGATTCACCATGTCAGAAGAAGAAAGAAGAGGGAATAGAGCACCATCGATTAAATGGTTTATCCTGGAAGTGACAAATCATTGCTCAAGTTTTATTGACCATAAGCTGTCTCCTATCTGTGTTCCCATTTTTTTATTGGGCCTTGATGGCAGGAACCCAATTTTATTACTGGGGTTCTCAAAATCAATTGGCTATGCTTTTGAAAATTCAGATTCCTAGGCCCAACATTTTGTTGTCGTTGAGGTTAGCTGCCATCAATTGTCCCCTGACTCATGAAGATCCCATGCACAATGGAAAAACAATGATGCCTAATCCTGCTCCATGATCTGTCCATTATGATCCATAGGGTTTTCACTGGCTGATTTTTGGAAGTAGATCACCAGGCTTTTTTTTCCTAGTCCATCTTAGTCTGGAAGCTCTGCCGAAATCTGTTTAGCATCAGAGCAACACATAAGCCTCCACTGACAGAAAAAATGGGCAGTAGTAGTCAAGGAATTTGCATTTTAACCATTACTTTCTAGTGACTCAATTGCATGTAATCTGGAGACCATATTTCGAGAAACATAATTCTGGAGATTATAACAATAGTTGATTTATTTTAAGTGCTTAGTAAATATTTTTTGATGGAATGTATAGGTCCTTTACAAATAAGTATTTAAGAGAAAGAACCTGGATTTAAATAGGAATGAATTGGTATATGCTAAATTGAATTATGAGAAAAACTCAATTTTTTTCTCTTTGTTATTGTACTTTAGATGAAGGTTTACAGAGCAAATTAATTTCTCATTAAACAATTAATACACATGTTGTTTTATAACATTGGTTGCCAACTCCACGGCATGTCAACACTCATCCTTTCTCGACCTTGGGTTCCCTGTTTCCAGCTTTCCTGTCACCTTCTGCCTTCATGTCCCTTCCCCTGAGCTGGTATGTCTGTTTAGTTTCATTTTGTTTTATGGGTCTGTTTAATCTTTGGCTGAATGGTGAACCCCAGGAGTGAAACTTCAGTACTGAGTTAAAAGGGTATCCAGGGGCCATACTCTTAGAGTTTCTCTAGTCTCTGTCAGAGCAGTAAGCCTGGTCTTTTTCTGTGAGTTAAAATTCTGATCTACATCTTTCTTCAGCTTTGTCTGGAACCTTCTATTGTGATTTTTGTCAGAGCAGTCAGTGGTAGCTGGGTACCATCTAGTTGTGCTGGACTCAGTCTGATGGAGGCTGTGGTAGTTTTAGTCCGTTAGTCCTTTGGACTAATCTTTCCCTTGTGTCTTTGGTTTTCTTCTTTCTTTCTTGCTCCAGAAGGGTTGAGACCAGTGAAATATCTTAGATGGCCGCTCACAAGCTTTTAAGACCCCAGACACTACTCACCAAAGTAGAATATAGAACATTTTTCTTTATAAGCTGTGTTATGCCAATTGAGCTAGATAAGACTCGAAATTTTATCTATTCACTCTGAACAATTTCTGGAGGAGGTAATGCTGGTACCATCTTTCCTTTGTGCAAATCACTAGATTGATCTGCCCAGCATCCCAGGTATGTCATAGCTCTTGTTTCAGAAAGAAGGCACAAGTCTAAAGATAATAAAAGAGAAGTGAATGAATCCTTTGACATGCATTATGAAGAAAGCAAATCTAATCTCATGTAATTAGAAGTTACTTTAATTGTGTGAACCACAGCCCATATTTCTTTGACAATGACAGATAATGGCCCCTTTATGTTGTATTAAAAATCTAATAGCAAATAACTTTAAAACCCCAGAATTAACTGGCAACTAAGCTTTTTGTCACTTATCTCTGCAGCATTTTCGCACTCTGATCACAGAGTAACAATACCAACAGTAAAGATCATAAAAGTGGAGTTAATGTTCCATCATGATAGATTACACATCCCCTTTAAAAGCTCAACTATTTAAAAACCCGATCTGCTATTTTTCAATACTCAGGCTTTTCTCTGAGAGGGCGCTTCAGGCTGGAATTCTCTATGGGTACGTATTCACAAGCGTTATGTTTTGGTTCGTAAAATCTGAAGACTTCTAAAGCACCAAAACTTTCCTGCAAAGCAGGCAAAAACAAACAAACAAAAAAACCCTGGTGCTTAAAATACCCATTAGTTGTCTTAAAAATTAATTATTGTAGGAAAGCCTGTTTCCATAATTGCTGGAAGGTTCTGCTTTAGTAGTATCACTATCTTCTCCTTTGAGAAAGTTTTTCATAATGTTAGACTATTCTTATAGGCTGTCTATGAATATGGGTATCACATCTAGAGGGACGATAACAAGGAAATACTTGTTCAGTTACTGTCCTACTAAAAATAATGGTGGGTTTCCTGAATATCTGTATTCTGACCAGTGAATCTGCTGATCTTGGCTGGGAAGTGAATGGGCTGTAATAGGTAATTTTGCCTTTGCCTGGACGTGGATCAAGTTTAGGTGATAATTTCCTAATAGATGCTGAGAAAACAAAAAAGTTGAAAGGAATGCAAGAAATCACATGCACTTGTAGACTTGCTTCCTTCTTTCACTGCATGAAGGCTTATGGAAAGGCAGTGTGCACACCAGAGACCTGGTTTCCTGTTGATATCTCTGTAGTATACTTGTAATAAAATGGCTTTCTTATTTAGAGTGTGCCATGAACAGTAACAGTCATGAGCATACATGAGGAGGAGATTGCTTATGGTGTGCTTGTTAATAGGTTTCACAGTATTATTATAAAGAACAGGGGGATCGAGATATGGAGCCAGAAGTTCTAAGCTGTCTATCCTTCTTGGGACATTAGTGTGGCTCCAGGAGTCCTGGGTGGTGCAAATGGCAAAGTGCTTGACTATTAACTGAAAGGCTGGCAGTTCAAACCCACCTGGAGGTGCTTTGGAAGAAAGGCCTGTGATCTGTTTCCAAAAGGAGCCCAACATATGGGGTCACCATGAGTCAGAATCGATTAGACTACAGCTGGTTTGGTTTATTTTATTTTTTATTCTATTATTATTTTTTTCAGGTGCACAATTCGACTAATCACATTTCTTAGCTCCAGACTCATTATCATTATCCTAGGAGGCCCCTCTCTTTGTTTCTTTAACCCATTTTGTCTCCACTTTCCGTGCCAATTTACTTCTTTCCTTCAAAAACAACTAATGTGTTTGCTATGTATTTTTTGCATTTTTATGTATTCTTGTGAAATCTGTATATACTTTTTTATACTTGCATTTTTAATTTTCATTAGTGGGGTCAGGCTATATATCTCATTTTTTTTTTTTTTCCTTGTTCCACTCAGGTACTATTTATATTGCTGTATGTATTTCTACCCCAGGCTTCTCACTGCTGTGTCATCTATTAGGATCTGCATAGTATTCATACTCACCTTTTAAAAACACAATTTTGAGTATCTTCCCTGACTTTAATTTTTATTAATTTGGTCATTCTCCATCTCCTTCTCTTTAGTGATCAAATTTTTTGCAAATGAAGATTCTAACATACCAGGCGGAGGGCAAACAGTGGCCTTTAATAACATTTTCAAGTGAACTTCTGAAATGGCACAAGTGTATCACAGTTCTCTGACTGTCTTAGTCATCTAGTGCTGCTGTAACAGAAACACCATAAGTGGATGGCTTTAACAAAGAGAAATTTATTCTCTCATAGTTCAGGAGGCCAGAAGTCCAAATTTAGGGTGCCAGCTCTAGGGGAAGGCTTCCTTTCTCTGTTAGTTCTGAAGGAACGTCCTTGTCATCAATCTTTCCCTGGTCTAGGAGCTTCTCCATGCAGGAACCCTGGATCCAAAAGATGTTCTCTGCTTCCAGCGATGCTTTTTTGGTGGTATGAGGTCCTCCCGTCTCTCTGCACCCTCTAGATCTCAAAAGAGATATGCTCCTTTATATCGCAAAAGAGATTGATTTAAGACACAGCCTAATCTTGTAGATTGAATTCTGCCTCATTAATATAACTGCCTCTAATTCTGCCTCATTAACATCATAGAAGCAGGATTACAACACATAGGAAAGTCACATCAGGTAACAAAACGGTGGAAAATCACACAATACTGGGAATCATGGCCTAGCCAAGTTGACACATATTTTTTGGGGACACAATTCAATCCATCATTGTCCAACGGAGAGATTTCCCTTGTTATGAAGACATAATAGACATGAACTGTCCTATACTCCATCACCTGCCTCTCAGTGTGTGGTAATGTGGTGGCTTGTGTGTTGCTATGATGCTGTAAGGTATGCCACTGGTATTTCAAATACCAGCAGGGTCACTGTAATGGTTAATATTGTGTGTCAACTTGGCTGGGCCATAATTCTCAGTGGTTTGGCAGTTGTATGATGTTTCGATCTCCCCCATGATAAGATCTACTGTGAGTAGCCAATCAGTTGAAAGGAAATTTCCTTGGGCATGTAGCCTCCATTGAATGTAAGTGGACACTCTGGCAAAGCGAGTGACTTTTGCTTACTCTGGATCCTGCATCTGGCTCCTGTTCATCTGACTTCTGGTTCTTGTAACTTGAGCTGGCAGCTTACCTATGGTCTTGCCTACCAATCCTGGGACTAATCGATCTTCAAAGCCTGTGAGCAATAGCCTTGCTGCCAGACCTGCCGATCTTGGGTTTGCCAGCCCCTGTGGCTACGTGAATCAGGAGAAGCCTCCAGCCTGACCCATCGACTTGGGATGTTCCAGTCTCTACAACCACTTGAGCCATTTCCTTGCTATAAATCTCTCTATACATATTTATATGCTTGACTGGTTTTACTTCTCTAGAGAACCCAGCCTAAGACAGTCACCTATAGTGGGTAGGTTTTAGCAGAGCTTCCAGACTAAGAAAGACTAGGAAGAAAGATCTGGTGATCTACTTCTGAAGATTAGCCTATGAAAACCTTATGGATCACAACAGAATACTGTCTGACATCCTGCTGGAAGATGAACCCGTAAGTTGGAAAGCACTCAAAATACACAGTGGCCTCAACAGTGGACTCCACCAATAGGTAACATTTTGTTCTGTTAGATATAAAGTTGCCGTGAGTAGGTGCTGACTCCATGGCAACCACCAACAACAAATCCTATGCAACTTCTCTGGTCTCCTGATAACTTCGTTTCTAAATATAGCCTAACTAATGTTATGAGGTTATTCTTAGAAGTACTCATTTTCATTGAACCTCAGAAGCTGCATGTGCAGATGTAGAATCAGGAGTGTGGAAAGAAATATATAAATTAAAAATACCATAAAGTCGGAATGTCTTGGAATCTGATCTACTTTTGGCACTGCCTTGCTCAGTCACCACACATGGTCATAAAACATCTCTCTCTTTTTTTTTTTTCTTCACAGTTCTTTGACAATAACCCAGAGTGTCTTGATTTTCTTAAGGAAAAGTGATTACTACTATTAAGTAGGACTAGTTCCCATTCTCTTTTAAAATCCTTGGGTTCTAATGAGGAATGTGAACTGGACTGATGAGGACCTGCTCCTTAGAGCAGCCAGGCTGTTCCTTCATCCTCTGGAGTGTGCCAGGAGGCTGTGTGCCTAATCTGCTCAGAAATCATTTCTTTCTGTCATTGAAGCCTGAACACACTCCAGGAATTAGGCATTAATTAATGTCAACACATTACAAATGAAGAAAGAAGGGAAATTGCTAGGATTCATTCCTGAGGAAATCTTCAGAAATTTGCTTCAGTTAATGTGTACCTCAGGGCAGCACTGAACCAAATCATAAAATGCTGCTCATGTGGACGAATGACCTGGAGGCGACCCATGTAAGCCTTTTGGTCAGAATTTGTTCCCATATTGTGTCATTGCAGCTTTGTGGCCATTAATGAATAGCTTTTTTCTAAAAGTAGAAGAAATATATCGTTGCATGAATGTTAGGAATTTTTAATCTTTTAATCTGAAATAGATTCTATATCATGCTTTTATGTCTACAAAATTAGGAACTGGTTGCTGAAATCCAAATAATCATCTTGGGTAATCATAATATTACATCATGTACAATATCATGCTTGATCTAAAGTTAAGAGATTGATCCAATATATGGATACCAATTGAGAGTGAGTCTACAGTTAGTAACGGGAGAGCCATTCTGCAGAAAAAGCTGTTGGAGTTGCAATAAACCAAACCAAAAACCCAAATCCGTTGCTGTAGAGTTGATTCCAACTCATAGTGACCCTATAGGACAGAGCAGAACTGCAAGCTCTTAACCACTGTGCCACCAGGACTCCAATAAACCAAAAAGGGGTTCAATTTTGTGTTCATCATTTTTTAGGCTTCCTACTTGTATTTCTCCCCTTTAAAATTGTCCTTGATGTGCACTTTATTAGATATCACCTGAATAAGAATGTCTGGGCTTGAGTAGATAAACACCCTGCATGTTTTGCTCAGGCCTTCAACTATCTAATCTCTCTCTCTCTCCAATGTTTAGCACAGGGTCCGGCACACAGGATGTGAAAACATTGTTGAATAAATGAATACTGTAAAGTAATGTGGTGGGGCAAACTGTTAGCAATGCTCAGTTGCTGACCGAAAGGCTGGAAGTTTGAGTTCACCTAGAGGCACCTCAGAAGAAAGACGTGATACCTTAAAAAAATCAGCCATTGACATTCCTGTAGATCACTGTTTTACTCTGACATAGATGAGATTGTCTGAGTCAGAGTTGACTTGGCAACTAACAATTACAATAGCTAACTACAGTATTGGAGAACCCATTTTAGAGCATGGATTTTGGAGATAAAAAAAAACCCTAGATCCCTGTCCTGACTCTGTCATGTACTAATTCTAATGGCTATGGATATGTTACTCCGTTTAAACCTCAATTTCCTCATCTGTAAATTAGGATTGATTGTGCATTTGTGGAGAGATATGGGGGATGCCTTGCTTGACCACACCAACTCAATGATTTTTTTCTAAAGTTAAAAAAAAAAAAAAAAAAATCAAGTTCCAGGAAATTTGGCTCTTAATTAAATACTACTATGATTGTTCTCTAACAGGTTTTTTCTAAATCTTAACTTGCTGACTAGAATAAAGGAATTCAAAGGCAGGCATTTTCTTTCTATTTTCCCAAGCACCTAACACACACCAAATGTAAACCTTAGTCTGTGTGTACCATGTAGGGGATATCCAGCTATGGAAGAAAATGAAAATAAAAAGTCATGAGAAACATGGTTTATTAAGAAAATCCTGTTTTGAAACTTTTTGACCACATTCCAGGCATAAACATTTTCTGCAAACATTTGTGTAATTTTTACTGTATTTTGGTAAAGTTCTGGAAGAAAGTGAGAGAACCAAAAGAAAACTGAGAGTGGAAGAGGAGAGGACTGTAGGAGTCGGTGTAGGAGGGTAGCGACAGGTTGGAAGAACCCTTACAAAGGAAAGATAAAAATTAAACATGTTAGAAAGGCTACCAATGAGGGGGTGGAAAAATAGAAGTAAAGAGGAATAAATAAATAAATGAGAGGAGTCTTGTCCAGATCAGTGATGACCAAAAACTCTGAACTGAACATGATGACCTTAGCTCTCCACACCTGGGGTTGGATAGAAACCAACTACTATGTAACAACAACAAAACTGAAACACTGGAGTGTGTGTGGGTTTCTTATAAGACGCATTCCGTTTCACGCACTGGGGAATGATGCTTCAGGCTATGAAGAACCTTGGATTACCAGGTGCAGGGGTAAGTGGGTATGTGCTTTCCTGAGACTGAATTGTCATTAAAAGAGGTGGAATCTGAGAAAACTGCTGGAGTTTTATTTGTTTGTTTTTTTGGGACAAAATATTCCCTGCTCAAACATAGGCTCTCATTTAAATAGGAGTTCTCCTTAACCTTCTCGTGTGTGTGTGTGTGTGTGTGTGTGTCTGTGTGCATGTACACGCACATGCACATTCATATAGGCCTTTGGAGTTCACAAGTAACAGTAGCACATCAATTCAATACCAATTGACTTGTAAGAGTTAAAATGCTGCCGAAGCAAAATCCCAATATTATGCATCCCATTAAAATGCAGCTAGGTAAGCAGTTGTTACAAGCTTGAAAAATCTGCCTTCTTTGCCAGGGTAAAGAGGTTGGAATCTATCCATGGCTAATAAAAAAGGCAAGGAGGTGGGAATCTAGCTGAAATATTAGGCAAAGGGAAATAAAATTTTTTTGGAAGGAAAGGTATAGGGATGACGTTGCAGGTGCTCACAGAAATATGGTTCATTGGTTTAAAAATCAGATTTAGGTTACATAAATCCGGATGTCTTAGTTATTCTACACCAAAACCCAAAATCAAACCAGTCGACACTGAATTGATTCCGACTCATGGTGACCAATGTGTTTCAGGTTTTTTTTCAGTGACTGTGACCTTTCAGAAATAGATCATCAGGCCTTCCTTCCAAGGAACTTCTGGGTGGATTTCAGATTGCCAACCTTTCAGTTAGTAGGCCAGCACTAAACCATTTGTGCCGCTCAGGGACTCCTTCCTCTACACCAAAGGGATGGGGCAGATACAGTATTTTCTTGCAATGAGATAATGAGTTCAAGGTCATAAAAACAGCTCAAATATTGCTCTCTATTTTTTATACTCTTGACCATTTAGTCAACTATCATATTCTTTCATGTTTAACCAGTATAACTCCACAGATAAGTGTATTGGTATGCATGTACTGGGGAATGCACACAGCCTCCTCCACCACTACACTACCAAGATTCCCACTCTCTGCTGGCTTTGTCAGAGATTCAAAAGTTTAAAGAAAGAAACATTATCCTAAGGCAGTTATGCCATAGGCTGTGTTCCAAGCTCACAAGCAAAACAAGGCTGGGCCTGATCTGTATCTGTGCTTTTTTGTGCATCGGGCAGCAGCTGCTTGTCAGCCACATTTACCTGAGCATTTTCTCATTGATTGCATTCCTTTTCTAACTCTTTCCTCATAAAAGAGAGAAAAGGAGAGAGAGGGAGAAAAGGTGGCCATCATTAAGGCCACAGCCAGTTCACAGCACTCCCAGGCTGGTGGGCATATGTGGAGAAACCACACTCCGTGACTAAAGCAAGAACTCACGTGCCTGCTTCACTTCTGTGTTTAATAACAGCACTCCAAGAGAACACTGGATAGTTTTGCCCAGTGGTATGCTTTTGGCTCAATTCTACTGGCATAGATAGATCGAAGAAGAGATCTCCTTCATATGCAGTCTGCGGTGTAGAAAATGAGAAATGACACAGTTGCAATGAAACCTTTACAAATTCAAAAGGACTTTTTGTGAGTATGTAAGATTTAGGATGTAAAGGAATAGAGTCAAGTAGGGTGAGGATGGAGTGAATAAGGCACATTCTTATGCTGTAACTTAGTTTACCACCACTTAGTATAAGAATAAAAGGCTAGGTCTAGATGTTGTTTTCAAGGAGTCCTGGTGGTGCAATGATTAAGAACTCAGCTGCTAACCTAAACATTGTCAATTAGAACCCACCAGTGGCTCTGCAAGAGAAACGACCTGGTGATCTACTCCCATAAAGATTACAGCTTAGGAAACCTTTTACAGCAGTTCTACTCTGTCATATATAAGATCGCTGAGTCAGAATTGACTTGATGGCACACAACAATGAATTTTGCTTTCATCATTTTTATTGTTTATATTAATATAGAACTAGACTCAACAGCTGAATTCATTAAAAAAAGTTTCTTAGTAAAATATGAATATAGACATTTCCAGCAATGATTCCCCTTGAAGAATACTGTATTAGGAGTGTACGTTGATATGGCATAAACTTTCTGAAATACAATATGGCCATCGCTATCAAAAACCTTAAAAATTTACTTACCTCTGAACACAAATATCTATTTCTAAAAAATTATTCTAAAAAATTAAGATAGGTACAATGCAGCCTTATTCATATTAGCAAAAAAGAGAAAAATCTAAAAAATAGTTAAGCAAAAGATTTTGCATCCATACAATGGAATATGTAGCCTTTAAACAATCATGTTGTAAAATAATATTTATTGTGGTGGAAAGATGGTCATAAAGTATTAACAACTGAGAGGAATAGTCTACAAAACCATTTGTGCAGCATGCCAATGTTATAAAATAGAAATGTAGAAGCATCTGTAAGGCTAGGAAAGGATATTCAGAAAAATGTAAAACATTATTTTCCTTTTCATACTTTCTTATATTTTCCAAGACTTTTCTTTGGAAAAGTGATTTCTTACGTGATTAGAAATAATCCCATAAAAAAAAAAAATTTTTTTTTTTTTTATGGGATTATAGAGTCTACTAAAAAAAGACTCCCATACATACGCAAAGGCCTTTCTTTCACAATTTAGTTAAACTCAGAAGCTGTGTTCCATGTGCTCTGATGTAGTTGTAGGGTAAGGTACCTTTAATAGGAAGACCCTCACAGCTCTCTCAAGGTTTGCACTATTTGGAGATCGTGCATGTAAAATGGTGTATTAGAATGTACTACAGTCTTAAAGAGGAGTGTGGTCCTTCTCAGCCTTGCAGTCCTGCCTGTCACTCATAACCAGACGCTCATATTATAAACGGTCGCAGACAATGGATTCATGAAATAAAAGGCACTGTTATATTGCCCATAATGAGAAGTGGGTCTGAGTTTAAATTGCTTTGGCAGTCCTAACCTTTTATTTCCTGATGCAATTGAAACCTCAACTTTCTCGTATTACAGTGGTTTCCATAATATGTTTATAGATACGCACAGAAGTATATGATAAAATGGTGTTTTATGGTTGGAATAAGTAAGCAGCTGGATACCACTTTGTTTGATTTGTACAGAAGAGTGGAAGATCAAACATAAAGTGAAATGACTACCCCTTTGTTTCGCTATCATAGACTCTTTATCACAGTCACATGCAATCTGTTGGAAAATATAGAGGCAATAACAAACACAACACCAAGCTGCATTATCATAACTCTTACTCCAACGTGCAATATTGGTATCTCTTTAGATTCAAAGTAAGGGGAGCAACTTCCTATAGTCCACTTTCTGTTTTACTGCACAGGGCTTGCTTAAGGCAGTTTCAAAATAAACATTCAAAGAAACCCTCTGAGACAAGAGCTTTTTATATTCCCGTGCTGGTGATGAGGATGAATAATTTCTGACAAATTTCTACCCTTCACATCTTACCAAAAGGCCCATAAAACCAGAATGGACAAATGCATCCCTTGCATATTGCCTTATATTTGGCAAGAGTAAGTAAATAAAATTTAGCCAATTGAATGGACAAAGTCATGAAAGAATTTTAAGAGTCTAGGGTTGGGCATTGCATTTTCTTATATAAAATGAAATGAAAACATGTTTTTACAAAACCGTTTCTATTCTACTGGTACTGGAGGGGTATTTTTTTGCTGCTTTTGATAAAAACTTTTCTACCTTTGTGAACATGGTCAGTGGTGATCCAGTGCTTCCAATAAAGAAGCTTCAGATTGCCAAACAAGGACCTCAGTGAAGCAGTGGGAAATGTTGAGACTGAAGACTTTTTTTCATAACATCTCTGATTTCACACAATAAAAAGCATGACTCTGTTCCAGTTAAATATCCTAGCATCGACTGCTAGATATCAGAGAATGGCTGTTAATGTAGCTGTTATCAGATTACCAAACACTCTCAACATTTGCGTGATCAACAATTTTACAGCTGGCGGACTGAAATGTATTCTGCCTAGTAACTCATGTTAAGGAGCAGAAAATGTTCTGACTACATCTTGGTTGTGAAAACAGGTGCAGGGGCTCTGGAAAAAATTCCCCTTTGAAAGGAAGACAAAAATGATCTTCAGATGAACAGCTTGAAACTAAAGTATGTTATTTCATCCAATAATAAAAGCAAACAAAATTTTCTATTTCTAAACAGTTGTGTGTATTCCAACAAAAATAACCTTAGCTTTCAGCTAGCTACCAGGGCAAACTCAATCAGCTAATTGAGTTAGAATACTTTTTCTTCAAAGGTCGTTATTTAAATCTAAGGACATTTTTATTATCATTACAGTAATCTGTGTTATATTTTGATTCCTCTGAACTAGCAATGGATAAACTGGTTTATGTGATCTTTTGAAATGTTAACCTAAACATAAACATTAGGAGTTAACAAAAATTGAAAGGAATTTTTCTCTTTTGCAATTTTGCATAAACCATATTTTAGACCCTTTAATTTTAGAGACTTTGATGAAAAAATATAAATAATGGTAATATCCTTGAAGTAACTAGAACCAAGAGATACTTGGATTTTACAAAGTGATTTCTAAGACATACTGGAAACCCAGGTTAGGATAAGTGGCAGTGCGATTCCCAAGGCTTCAGATTGTAGGGAGTATGACAGCAGTGGTTCTTGGAACTAAGAATTCAGCTTATTCTTTTCTTTTTAATCCAAATAAAAATTCTTGTGCCTCATTTTCAGGTCTTATCTTTTATTTCTGATTGATTCTAATAGCAACGAGTCTTCATAAAAATAGTTTTTTAGCTAAACCTACTTAAATGAGAACCTGGTGTAGAAATATGAAAACCTGTATTTTTTGGTCTGACAATACTGGAAAATGTCTTTTCACCATTTAAATAGCCTTGGGATCATCAAATGACTATATTCCAAGTTAATCATCGGTGAATAAAAAATGAACTGCTATTTTGAGCTCCCCCCCCCCGCTAGCTCCTACCTAACATTTTTCAGATTTTATTGCCCGAAGTTACTCAATTTCGATTCAAATACAGTTATCAGCCTGGTACAGATGCTTCCAACGAAGAGTTCGTTGATTTAGTGGCCTTTGTCTTCTTTCTTCCTTTCTTTCTAAGCACCCTAAGAGGGGCAATCTTTTGGTCTCTCTCTTTTTTTTTTTATGCTATTCTTTGTCTCAGTGGGAACAAACCGGCCTCTGGACCCCTTGCCCCAGCCTGCCTCTTTCTGTCCTCCCCAGTTGAGTGTGAGGAGCACAAAGGGGGGCCATGAGCCTGGAGCCTGCCTTCTCCCACTCAGTGGTGCCCAGCTGGGCAGGAAGGCAGGGAAGTTCTGCTCACAGACCACACAAAGTACTCCCCACCAGGCAGCAGCTGTGACAAGCCAGCAATTCTCCTCTTGACACTTAAGACACATATTTCATAGTCTAAGAATAGATATGCTTATGCTGATCAAGAGTGGGGAAGGCTGACAAGTTCCCCCCCTATAGCTAGGCCTCAGATTTATAAAGTTGTCAAGATATCTGGTTTTAATTGAAATGCAAGCATTCACCATGTAGTGTTCTACACACAGAGTCATTTTACCATATATGGTCCATAGCATATGCTTTTGTAATATCGAAAAAATATAACAAAACAAAACAAAAACACTGAATATGAATTGGAATAATAGCACATCAGAAACTGTAGAAAAGAATTATATCCAGTGAATACGAGGTAGAAACATGATCTGGATACTTTTAGTTGTGATGCAGATTTAACATACAAATTTTTAAAAATTATTCTACAGCTGGTTGCTGTTCTATTCAAATTGCCTTGAGGTAATTCTCCTAGAGACACATTTTATTGTGATTGCTGTGTTAGCAGTTAACAACTGATAAAACACTTCGGTGTTTTGGATTACTCATTTGGCATTAGGATCATTTTTTTGAGAAAGTCTGAATAGTAAAACAAAATTGCTATGCTATTTTTATTATTATGACACCACAAAGTAAACACTGAGAACTGATTTACCCTCCAACTGATGTAGAAAGATCAAAGAAAGCCCATATCATAATTTAACCTTAAGTGAAGGTTTGTGTGGAGATAAAAATTAGGACATCAAGTCAGTCCTAAGATATAACTTTAGTCTGTTTCTCCCTTTCAAGTTTAAAAAGTGCTGATGTCAGCTTATAGTAAAAGCCAAACGACATTAGAAATGGTATGTGTGTTTTCTTTCTAACAGGTCTGTGCCTTTTCTTGACAAAATGTGAGACCTTCACATTTGCAAACTCACTGCTGACATGTGAAGCTGGCCTGAAACTTGGTAATTCTGTTTTTTTGTCTTTATGCAGCCCCTCAGTAAAACCGTTTTTTAGAAGAGCATATTGCAAAATGAAATGTGAATATGTTCTTTGTAGAATGAAACACTTCTTTATTATTGGTAAAGGAAGTGTTACGTACTTGGACATAGTTGATTATGGCTGTGCCCTGGCATGAGGTAGGGTTTATAGCTGAGGTAGTATCCTCTCTTGCCCTGCATTACAGAAATCTCACCTTGCCTGTGGCTACCCACTTTGCCTAGACATAACACAAGCTACATAAACAGAGAAGGTGATAGATATGCCAAGTAGTTATCTTACCTATCTGAATATTGTTGACTAATTTGTTGATTAATTAAAAGCTGTATACATTAAGCATTGTGAGTCAAGTCTGGATAGCCTTGATATTCAGTGTCTGGGAGGTTGTGAGAACTCGTTCTAGATTAGTCTCACACCAGATGTTGGGTGCTCCCCTTGAGGCTTCATTGTTGACCCAGCAGAATTCAAGGTACCTTCAGGAAACCCCATCTCATCTGAGAAGCACTTGTCAGACTGCCAGTTGGTGATGGTAGTAGATCTATAATTGCTGCCCCAAAGGATTAATTATAAAATAGAAGTGCTCTTTAAACTTTGCTACTGGTGTGACTTAGTTATACTCACCTCGGCCTCCTTCGAGGCAAATATTCTAACCATCAGAGGCTGCCACAACTGCTTCAAGAATAGAACAAGGAGGGCTGCTTTGGGTAAAGAGGCCGGGAAAACCCAGATGCAGCTGACCCATCCTTCCTGAGAATTAGTGTTGCACTTTGCAACAGCGCACCTCTGCAACAATTATGCTCTGATACCTCACGAACCATAATTCCACCCCCTTCCTCATGCCATCCGCTCTAGGTACCAAATTTGTGTTTCTGGAATCTGCTTCTCTTCAATTACCACAATCTTATCTTTAAAATCTACTCTTTTATTCATTGATTCTCTGGCATCAACTCATTTCTGGCCACTAGACTTCGTCTTGGAATCCTGCCACTGGATCCTTTTCTGACCACTTTCTCTTGAAGGTTCCTTTCCTCACTGTCTACCAGCAATTCAGTACAGAGGAACTGGTGTCAGAGTGTCCAGAGTGAGCTCCCATGCACTTCCGGTCCGGATCTGAACCCTCGGCCATGTGCTGGAATCAGGTAGTAAACTCTTTATGGATCGCTTTGATGCAATAAAAGGAATCTGAGTAGAGGAGTTGGGCCTCCAGCTGCAGGCAGCATCAGGAAGCCATTGCTCTGGTGCTCCTGAAGCTGTGAGTCCAAGTGTGGGATTGCATGACTGTGACTGTGTGAAAGTGTATGTGTGTGAGCTTCTGAGTATGTGTGAGCTTGTGAGTGTGAGCGTGCATGTGCGAATGTGAGCTTTTGTGGGGGGGGTTTGTGTGTGTGCACGAATGTGATTGTGAGTGTGTGTGTATGAGTGTGAGTGTTTGCGTGTGAGTATGAGCAAGTGTGAATGTGTGTGAGTGTGTGGGTGTACATGTGTGTACAGTTGGGAAGTAAAATGACAGGAAACTGCTCGTAGGAAAGCCTGAGAGAAGTGGTATGCCGGAAGGATGCTTAACTGAAAGACAAGTGATCACGTCCTAGTTCTGCCTCTGCTCCTGCCTTGCTGTGTGACCTACCTCAGCCACTTTCTCTCTCTTGGTTCACAGTTTTTAAATATTAGAAATGAACATATTGAATATGGAAAGCACTACCAACTCCCAGTTATCAATTGTCATAATTCTGCTCAGTCTGCCTAACTACATGGTAGAAGCTGAACATAAAGCTGGAAATGGGATACTCGGGTGCAGAAACTCAAAGACAGACTCATGCCCCATGGTCACATACTTTTTGGGTTACTATTAAAATAGTACAGGAATGGGGAATGAAAGATTACCGGGCAAGGAGAAGACATGTAGAGGAATGGCTCCAAGAGGAACACAAGCACGCTAATGTCCCTCTGGGGAATGTCCCTCTGCTGGTCCCTTAGCCTGAAATGTCTCCCTCCTGCATGATCCAGGCCAGAAAAATAAAGCCATCTCGCTCTCTTGATTAAAAAAAAAAAATACGCCCAGATTCTTTAACAAAAAGAAATTGGAAGAGCAGGACCTTGCATGCCATCTTAATTTGGGAGTAAATGGAGCATGGCCCTGAGTGGCCTCCTTCAATTCTAACCAAGAAAACAAAATTTGGTGCATCTCTCTTCTTTTCATTGACTATAGTGATGGCTTTCACAGCCATTCACAGAGAAGGCAGGCCCAAGAAGCAACAAACACTAGGCAATTTCATCCCTTCTGACTGCTAAAAATGAATCACAATTTAATTGCAGTGCTGTCTAAAGACAAACCAAAACCAGAGACAAATTTAAATGTCACCTCCTTTAATGAGAAATCATTAATAAGTTCATATGTCACCATTCTAACTCAGGCAAGGCAATGGAATGATCAATTTATAAGCAACTCAGCTGAAAGAAAGAAGATTTGTAAAGCAACTAAACTGTCGGGTCATAACTCCTCCATGCCTATTGATTGAACCTTAGACTGTTCAGCAGGAAAAGAGTCTAGACATCAACCAGAATAAATAAGATGAAGACCTAGGAGACTGAGGCCCTAAGAGTTAAAGTGACTGCCACAGGATCACCAGGAGTTTAGGGCTGAGTGTCATCTCCTGTTTCCTGGATTGATGCCTTTGCCACTACTGTGCCATTTGCTACATTACTATCCTTGAGAAAAGTCAGTTATTTTCCTAGAGCTGAGTTTTTAAGTAAACATTACTGTGGCACTTCAATGTTTCTTTTTTTTTTTTTTGGTTCCCTTCTTGGGTATAACACCTCTTTTTCCTTACGAGACTTCCCACCAATCTCTCTTTTCTGACCATAGACTTTAATATCCACACAAGCCCCTAGCTCCCACTTTTCTCTTTCTAAGAGACTTTTTTTTCCTCAACATCTTGCTTCCTCTTTTGTCTTAGCATCTGCCCCTTTTTTCTCTCCCCAGTTACATGGTAACATCCCCAGTTTCTGAAATCTCTATAACATATCTCAATTGTTGCTGACTTCCAGAGAGCCATCTAGGTCTATGATTCTCAAAGTGTGGTCCCCAGACTAGCAACATCACATCACCTGGGAACTTGTTAGAAATGCATGTTCCTGGGCCTCAGGCCAGACCTACTGTGTCAGAAACTTTGGGAGCCAGGTCTACCAAGCTGTGTTGTCATAAGCCCTCCAGGTGATTCTGACCCTTGCTCAAGTTTGAGAACCACTGATTGACATTATCTTTTGGTAGCATGAGTTCAAGGTTGAGAGCTTTGCCTCAGATTGCTTGTGTTCAGATCCTGCTTTCTGGCTGTGTACCTTGAATAAATTACTTAACATCTCCGTACCTTATTTTTCTCATCTTTGAAGTAATATAATAAAAAATTTTGCGTCAGAGATTTGTTGTTGTGAAGGTTGAGAGATGCAAGATACGTATGTAGGAAGTGCTCAAAAATATTAGCACTGGTTTGCTTTCGTAAGATAAAACTGAAAAAAAAAACAAAAAACAAACCCATTGCTGTCGAGTTGATTCCGACTCATAGTGACCCTATAGGACAGAGTAGAACTGCCCCATAGAGTTTCCAAGGAGTGCCTGGTGTATTCGAACTCCTCACCATTTTTGTTAGCAGCCGTAGCTCTTAACCCACTATACCACCAAGGTTTCCATTTCAGAAGATAGTTCTTCAAAAAAGAACGTGCAACGTAAGCCACTTGCCTTTCCATATCATACCCTTAGAAAACTTGTAAACAAATATTAATCAATGGTGAAAATGTGTTACTTAAGAATGTAAAGTATATTCTGAATCACGTCTTCATATTTTCAATTTCTATGAAATTACATTCATGTTTTTTTAATATGAATATTTGAGGAGCCTTGGTGATGCAGTGGTTAAAGAGTTCTGCTACTAACCAAAAAAGTTTGGTGGTTAGAATCCACTAGTCGCTCTGTGGGAGAAAGATGTGGCAATCTGCTTCTGTAAAGAGTCACAGCATTGGAAACCCTATGGGACAGTTCTACTCTGTCCTATAGGGTTCCTGTGAGTCAGAATCGACTTGATGGCAGTGGGTTTGGTTTTGTTATATGAGTATTTAATTTAGACACTTTAACAGTTAATAAAAATGATGACATAATACAAGTTCAAAATAATCAGCTTAGAGAAAGCCGTTTTATTGCCACATAGCGGGAGTAAACCCAGAAACAGTTTTGCAAGTTTGTTCTTGTAGCAGCTGACACCTTTAAAGGAAAACATACAGACACATTTGTTGCTAAGAATAAAGTTCCCTGATCATTTTCAGTCTAGGACAACTGTAAGCTTGCCCGTGCAGAATGTCCTTGAGGCAAAAAAAGCAAACACAACAGATGGAGCAGGACCCCACAAGCAACTCTTTAAATCTGAACATCTTCCATTTTTCTTGTATGTCAATGTCATTCCTCATATTAATTGATGCTACAAACTATGCACTCATAATTGCTGTTACACTTGAAATTATCATAAAGAAATGAATCCAGACTATTCCATACATAAAATGATCCTTATATATTTATTTAAAAAATATAATTAAAGTTACACCTAATCCTAAAACTAACCCTAATATCAACCTTATACTAACCCTAACCTTAGCCTGCCCCAACGCTTTTCCTAACCCTAAACCTAACCTTAACCCTAAACCCTAAACCATAACCCAACCCAACAGCAACCCTTAATCTTTAACCCCTAACCCATTAAAAAAAAAAGATAATCTTGTGGAATTTACATATAAGTCTCCTCATCCAGTGTTAAAATGTGTTTTTTTTTTTCCTCCTGTGGGAGCCTTGCTGGCACATGGTTAAGAACACAGCTTCTAACCACAAGGTCAGCAGTTCAAATCCACCAGCCACTCCTTGGAAATGATGTGGGGCAGCTCTATTGTATCCTATAGGGTCGCTATGGGTCGGAATCGACTCAGCAGCAATGGGCTTTGGTTTTGGTTTCCCTCCTATAAAGATTTCAAGCCCTTTTTATATCATCCATTATGCTTTTATTAAAAAATTAAAATACTAGATGCATCATTGTTCTCACTTTGAACAGTGTCATTAATTAGCAGAGAGCTTTATATATAATATCCAATTTTAAATTAGATACTATCTTCCAGACGGTCAAACTAGTCAGTGGATATTATGATTCTAAACCTCCTGTTACTTGGAACATATGTACAGACTATGGTCCTAGGGACATCATGGCCAGACCAATAGTAAAAATAAAAAGCTTGTCCTGAAGGGACTTTTTTAAAGGTAGGCCAAAAACTGGATTTGTATAGCATTTATTTGGCAAATCAATGGTAAAATCCTCAGCTGGGAATATCTTGGACATAAGGTTATACAATTATGGTTTACGAAATATGACCGTTGTTAATTTAATTCTTAGCTGACTCAATTTCCATTCATATAAAATGTGCTTTGAGGCAGTCATCAGGAGACCATTTTGACTTTAGCTAAGTATTATTTCCTTGACTTTTACGACATTTCACATTTTTGCTAAAAAAGAATTCCGTTGAACTGTATAAATCATTTGGCTTAAGCAAGTAGAAAAAAAAGTATAGGTAAAGTTTTACAGTGTATCAACAAAGGTTCATATGCAATAGTAAGTACAATGAATTTTAGGAAGAGAAAATAAACATAATGGAGTGGAAGCCATAGAAATATCAGACATGAATGGGAGTTGCTCCATTTGGAGGACACAGTATATGCACAGTTCTCTCAGCCTTTCTCAGGCGTTGTATTTTGGCCGTGAATGTATGCTGTTTTAGGAGACTTGGTGGCACAGTGGTTGAAGTGCTCAGCTGCAAGCCAAAAAGTCAGCGGTTCAAACCCACCAGCAGCTCCAAGGGAGAAAGATATGGCAGTTTGCTTCCACAAAGACTACGCCTGGGACATCTCCTGCCTGGAGGGGAGATGAGAGGGTAGAGGGGGTTAGAAGCTGGTGAAATGGACACGGAAAAAGAGACTGGAGGGAGGGAGCCGTCTGTCTCATTAGGGGGAGAGCAATTGGGAGTATGTAGCAAGGTGTATATAAGTTTTTGTGTTAGAAGCTGACTTGATTTGTAAACTCTTACTTAAAGCACAGTAAAAATAAAAATAAAAAAAAAAGATTACGCCTTGGAAACCCTATGGGGAAGTTCTACTCTGTCCTATAGGTTCCCTATGAATCAGAATCGACTCAACAGCAATGAGGGTAGTGGGTATGCTTTTTAGATCTAGAGGGGTGATCTGGAAATCAGAAACCCCAATACCGATCCCAAGACACTTACTAAGAGGCCTGAAAGATGAAAAATAGTTGTTAATTTTACTCATAATAATCTTGGAATAAGAAATCTATGCTTGAATCCTCATTGTGAAGTCAATCCTTTTTTAAAACAACAGAACCACTGACTGTTAAGATTGAAACACTAAGAGGATAATGGAATCAAAAGAGCTAAAAGAGCTCTGCTATAAAAGAATAGATTTATAAAGACAAATAGTGCCAGACAGCCTTGATAGCTTTTTCAATAGGATTAAAAATTAGCAAGCACAATGAATGTACCTCAACACACATATTTTTATATTTTTGTAATGCACTTGCTACAGTATCTCAATAAATCTTATTTGCCAACTTAATTAGCATTGGCTTTGTTGTGTGCTCTGTCACATGGACTGAGAACTGGCTAGAGGACAAATTCTAATGACGCAGGGCAATGTGTTGACTATGGGGTCAGCGTGAGGTCTGGTTTTGTTTAATGCCTTTATTAACGATCTGGAAGAAACAGTAAATAATTCTTAAAAGAAATAATACTTTAATGACAGGCACACGGGCTAACTGGAGAACACAATGAAGTAGAGCGGGTAAGCACCAACCCGTTCCAGGCTTGCTACTGATTTGAAGGAGGCCAGTCACTTGATTTCTCTGGGTATGCTTGCCCGTGTGGAAAATGGAGATAATGGCACTCTGGCAAGAAAACAGTGATAAGATTTTATGATTTCAAATACAAAGTATAATAATAAGCCCTCTGATAGTATATCATACTTATCTACTGCTTACAATACTTGGCAGAATGTAGGGTAGGGCCAGTGTCTCAGAGGAACAGAACAACATTGTAAAGGGACATTACAAGGAACCCTCACAAATGACCACATGTTTGGAGGACAAATAGTTCAAACACTCTGAAAAAAAGCTTTGTAAAGAGGAAGAAGCTCAGAATGGATATAAAACTGAATCTTCAGAAGTTTTTGTGGAAGCTAGATGGGAGCATGATGCAAAGAGGATAAAGCTGTCTTGCAGTGTTTGGGGATAAGGCAAGAGGGATGGGGAAGGGACTCCAGGGAGACCTGTGACATCTTTCTCCTGGTCCATGGGAACTGTGTACACTGAGGATGTGGTTACACCAAATTATTCTCTAATTGCTGTCCTGTTGTTATGTTAGAAACCTGAACTGTTTAAATGACAACGTAGAAGCTAGTAGGCTATTTCAGGTGAGCTGTGAAGGTGATTACTTTGGGAGAGTCACCTCTAGTCTGAAGCAGTCGTGGTAATAGGAACAGAGTTTCTCATTTTACACAGGGACAATCACCTGGGAGTGGTTTGGTGGGCAGTGGTCCTCCTTTATACAAACCCAGCTAAGTGTGATTCATAGGCCAGGGTATTTTCCACTGAGAAATGTGATTACTGAACAGAACAGAACGTTAGTGACAGTTGAAGAGACCATTCTTTTTAGAAGGAAAGAATTCCAGGAACCAAATTAACATTAGATTATTGGTTCTTGCACTGTAAAGCAAGGTTGCTCAAACAAACCTGATTCTAAGTATTTTCCAGAGGTGTTCCTTAAACATATAGTTCTCTGTATATCAGCCAAGACCCCCGAATCAGAATTTCCAAAGAAGCTAAAGTAAGTCTTACAGTCAGACAATTGTGAGAAACCCCAAGGTTGAGTAAAGGCAATTGGATTGTTCTAAAGAGTAGACTAACCAGTCTATGATAGTTTCATGCAGCCTTGTCTACTAAAGCATGTTTCTTTCAAGCTGACCAAAAATATTCATGTTGACTTATTCGGGCATTTTTTTCCCTTGCATAGAACCAAAGATTGCACCTAACATATACTAGTACATTACTTTTCAGTTTCCCTTATCTGTCAGCAAAAGTTACGTTAATACTCTGGAATTCATTTTACATTTTTTAAAAAAATACAGCTTATTTTTCATGAGTTATTTATTTTGACTTCATTTATAATTTATATCTCTTGTTTCTAAAAAAAATTGAGAATGTTTGCATTAGTTATATTTCAAATTGCTTTTTTAGTGAATTTCGGAGAAAAAAACTTCACGGTTCCTATACAAATGGAGGGGTCTCATCAGCAGAATTCTTGGAATTGAGAGAAAAATCCACCTCTCCCTCCCTTATCAGGAGCCCTGGTGGCTTAGTGGTTAAGAGCTTGGTTGCTAACCAAAAGGTCAGCAGTTCCAACGTACTAGCTGCTTCTTGGAAACCCTATGGGGCAGTTCTACTCTGTCCTATAAGGTCGCTATGGGTCGGAATTGACTCGATGGCAATGGTTTTTTTTTTTTTTTTCTTGCTGCCTTAGTACAGTATCTTTTATGTTATACCACAGTAATTTCTTTATTTGGGAGACAGATAAAGCAATGTAAAATAAGGTACAAATTTGATGAAACATTGCCATGAATTTTGAAAATGGTAGAAACCCTTCCTGGTAGTACCCGAGCTGGAAAATACCATCTGTGATATAGTGGTCTTGGGCCTCGGTACATGACATTTCTGGAAATAGAGATTTCAAGATTAATCTTATGTTCATCTATACAACATAAGACATAACTTACCCAGAAGTAAATCCATTCATTTATGAACAGCTAATCTTTGACAAAGGGCTGAAGTTCATTCGATGGGGAAAGGACAGTCTCTTTAACAAATGGTGTTGGTAAAACTGGATATCCATTTGCAGAAAAATGAAACAGGATCAACATATGCAAAAACTAACTCAGAAGGGATCAAAGACCTAAATGTTAAAACTAGAAGTGTAAGGTTTCTGAAAGATAACTTAAAGACAAAGCCGGGAATCCTAATTTTTGGCATAAATACACTATCAAACACAACTAAAAATGCAAAAACAACCGAAGGTAAACTAGTTAACTGGGACCTCCTAAAAATTAAATACTTATGCTCATCAAAAGACTTTACCAAAAGAGTAAAAAGAGAACCTACAAACCAGGAAAATATCTTTGGTAATGACATATCTGACAAGGGTCTAATCTCTAAAATATATGTTGTCGTTAGGTGCCTTTTATTTGATTCCAACTCAGAGCAACCCTATGTGCAACAAAATGAAACACTGCCTGGTCCTGTGCCAGCTTCACAGTTGTTGCTATGTCTCAGGCCATTGTGGCGACCACTGGGTCAGTCCATCTCATCAGGGGTCTTTCTCTTTTTCGCTAACCCTCTACCTTACCAAGCATGATATCCTTCCCCAGGGACTGGTCCCTTCTGATCACGTGGCCAAAGTATGTGAGACGAAGTCTCTCTACCCTTGCTTCCAAGAAGCAATCTGGCTTTACATCTTCCAAGACAGACTTATTCATTCTTCTGGCAGTCCCCAGTATATTCAATATTCTTTTCCAACAACGTAATTCAAAGGCATCAATGTTTTTTTTTTCTTTGTCTTTTCCTTGTTCATTGTCCAGCTATAGCATGCATAAGAAATGATTGAAAATACTACGGCTTGGATCAGGTGCATCTTAATCCTCAGGGTAACATTTTGCTTTTCACCCTTTAAAGAGGCCTCTTGCAGATTTGCCCATTGCAATATATCATTTGATTTCTTGACTGCTGCTCCAGAGCCTACAGAGAGAGAAAGTTTTATCATGAGATTGCAACAATTCAGTCATATCTTCAGGCTCCACTTCTAATTCTAGTTCTTTTGGTATTTCCACTACATCTGTAGTTATCTCCTCCACTGAACTCTTGAACTCCTCAAAGTCATCCATGAGGGTGGGAATCAACTTCTTCCAAATTCCTGTTAATGTTGATATTTTGACTTCCTTCCATGAATCACATATGTCTTAATAGCATCTAGAATAGTGAATCCTTTCCAGTAGGCTCTCAATTTACTTTGCCCAGGTCAATCACAGAAATCACTCTCTATGGCAGCTATAGCCCTATGAAATGTATTTCTTAAATAACAAGACTTGAATGTCAAAATTACTCCTTGATTCATGGGCTGCAAAATGGATGTTGTGTTCCAACCAAAAAAAACCCAGTGCCGTCGAGTTGATTCTGACTCATAACAACCTTATAGGACAGAGTAGAAATGCCCCATAGAGTTTCCAAGGAGAGCCTGGCAGATTTGAACTGCCAACCCTTTGGTTAGCAGCTATGGCACTTAACCACTATGCCACCAGGGTTTCCAAAGTGAACCGAACGAGGGCTCGTCTGGGATTTAGCAGGCATGAAAACAGCATTAATCTCATTGTACATCTCAGTCAAAGCTCTTGGGTGATCAGGTGCATTGTCAAGGAGCAGGAATATTTTGAAAGGAACCTTTCCTTCTGAACAATAGGTCTCAACAGTGGACTTAAAATAGTTAGTAAACCATGTTATAAACAGATGTGCTGTCATCCAGGCTTTGTTGTTCCATTTATAGAGCACAGGCAGAGTAGATTTAGCGTAATTCTTCAGGGCCCTAGGATTTTCAGAATGGTAAATGAGCATCGGCTTCAACTTAAAGTCGTCAGCTGCATTAGCCCTTCACAGGACAGTCGGCCTGTCCTTTGAAGCTTTGAAGCCCGGCATTGACTTCTCTCTTGCTAGAAAGTCCTGGATGGCATCTTCCTCCAACATAAGGCTGTTCGGTCTGCCTTGAGAATCTGCTGTTCAGTGCAGCCGCCACCAGCCGTTGTCTTAGCCCAGACCTTCTGGAGAACTTGCTGCAGCTTCTGCGTCAGCGTTTGCTGTTTCACCTTGCACCTTTATGTTATGGAGATGGCTTCTTTCCTTAAACCACATGAACCAACCTCTCCTAGCTTCACACTTTTCTCCTGCAGCTTCCTCACTTCTCTCAGCCTCCATAGAATTGAAGAACGTTAGGGCCTTGCTTTGGAACAGGCTTTGGCTTAAGGAAATATTGTGGCTGGTTTGATCTTCTATCCAGATCAGTAAAACTTTCTCCGTATCAGCAATAAGGCTGTTTTGCTTTCTTATCATTCGTGTGTTTACTGGAGTGGCACTTTTAATTTCCTTCAAGAACTTTTCCTTTGTGTTCACAACTTGTCTAACTGGCACAAGAGGCCTAGCTTTTGGCCTAACTCAGCTTTTGACATGCCTTCCTCACTAAGCTTAATCATTTCTACCTTTTGATTTAAAGTGAGAGACGTGTGACTTTTCCTTTCTCTTGAACACTTAGAGGCTGTTGCAGGGTTATTAACTGGCCTAATTTCAATATTGTCATGATCAGGAAATAGGGAGCCCCAAGATGAGGGAGAGACATGGGAGAGAACAGGTGGTGAGTGGAGCAGTCAGAACACACACATTTATAGATTAAGTTTGCCCTCTTATATGGGCATGGTTTGTGGTGCCCCACAACAATTACAGTATCAAAGATCACTGATCACAGATTGCCATAATAAAACCAAAAAACCAAACCCAGTGCCACCAAGTCGGTTCCAACCCATAGCGACCATATAATAATAATGAAAAAGCTTGAGATAATATGAGAATTACCAAAATGTGACACAGAGACACGAAGTGAGCACGTGCTGTTGAAAAAATAGCGCTTATAGACTTACTAAATGCAGGATTGCCACAAACCTGTGATTTGTAAAAAATGCAGTATCAGAGGTGCAGCCAACGTGGTGCTATAGACAGATGCAGCATGCCATCTCCCTGCAGCAAACACCTGAAAAACCAAGTAAAACGGCTACAAATGTCAATCCTGCAATCCTAAACATCAAATGAAGGGGCTAAGATTAAGCACCAAATGGAAGAGGAATGAAGAGAATTACAGAGTGAAGGTCCCCTTTCAGCTAATGTGGCGCACTGTTGCCATCTTGGAGCACAGCCAAAAATACTCAGGAAGTACAGGAAAGCAACCACACAGAATTCCCAAAAAGCGACAGAGCACCCAGTAACCAGAGAGACATGCTTTCCCACCCCTCACCCTTCTGTCCTGTACCCCACCTCCACCCCTTCCTGACAGGTCATGCTACTCCACTCGGCTACAGAGACACCGGCTTACCACCACCCTGGGTCTGCTACCATCCCCACTGGCCAGCTCCCTCAGTGCCATTTTTTTCTTTTTCTTTCCTGTTCAGTCTCCCTCCTACCTGGCCCCTTATGTCACCTCTACCCCACCTGATGAGTAACTCCATGCCACTTGGTTAGAGAGCCACTGGTTTCCTGCCACCCAGGGTCTTCCCCACCCCAACCTGCTGGCTCCTGCGGACCCAATTTTTTTTTCTCCTCTTTTCCTTTTATTTCTTCCTCCCACCTAGCCCTGTACCCACCTCTACCCTTTATGGGCCATGCCACACTGCTTGGCTAGAGATCCACTGGCCCATGGCCATCCTAGATTTACCCCACCCTCACCTGCCAACTCCTACTGTGCCAATTTTCTTTTTAACTCTTTCCCTTTCTTGCTTTTTCTTTCTTCCTCCCACCTAGACCTGTAAGCTAACTCCACACCCTCCTGATGGGCCACACTGTTCTGCTTGGCTAGAGAGCATCTGGCCTATGGCCACCACCCTGAGTCTGCCTGCCCCCAACCACTGTCTCTCACTGTGCCATTTTTTTCTTTTCTCTTTCTTCCTTTTCTTTTTCCCTCCAACCTAGACCTGTATGCCATCTCCACCCCTTCACAATGAGCCATGCCACGCCACTCAACCAGAGAGCCACAGGCCCACAGCCACCGTGGGTCTGCAACACACCCACCTGCTGGCTTCTGCTGTGCCATTTTTTCTTCTTTTTTTCGTTTCTTCCTCCCACCTATGCCTCTATGCCTCCTTTACCCCCTCCTGATAGGCTACAGTGTGCTACTTGGGTAGGGAGCCACTGGCTCATGGCTGCCCCAGGTCTGCCCTGCTCCTACCCAGTGGCTCCTGCCACACAATTTTTTTCCTCCTTTTCCCATTCTTCTTCCCACCTAGCCCCATACACCACCTCTACCCCTTCCCATCAGGCCATGCCTTGCCACTTAGGCTGGAAATCCACCAGCCCACAGCTGCTCTAGGTCCACCCTGCCCCTAACTGCTGGCTTCTGCCACTTCTTTTATTTATTTATTTATTTTGCTTTTTTTTTTTTTTTCAATTCTTTTTCCCTCTGACTCAGTGTTGTGCATCACATTCCCTCCTTTCCAACAAGTCCTTGGGTAAGCCCAGCCCCCACTGTCTGGGCCCCATTACACTGTCAGTTTTTTTTCTTTTCTCTTTCTTCCTTTTCCTTCTCTCTCCAACCTAACCCCATATGCCACCTCATCCCCTGCCACTGGACCCTGCCTCACTGCCACAGCTGGAGAGCCACTGGCCTGTCATTACCCCAGCTCTGCCCCAACCTCAAAATGTGGCCACTTATTTTATTTCTTTCTTTTTTATTTTTACTTCCCATCTAGCCTCCCATCCCCTTACCTACCAGACCTCAGGCCCACCCTACCCCCACCCCCGGCTACATATTTTCTTTTTCTCACTTTTTTATTTCTCCCTCCACCATGTAGCCCCCTATGCCAACCCCATTCACACTGGCCCCCAAAGTATTGCCATAGTGAGAGTATCCCTGGTGCTCAGTCTTATTGCTACAATGGGCAGTCACTGCCCCCCCCACCACTAGGTCAGCTGCTGAACAATGAGAAGTGAGCCTGTACCAGTCCACATTTGACTCTGCCTATCTAGCTATTTTTTTATCTAGCAAGGAGCCATGAATGCTCCCATGCTGCTGGACTAACATCAAGAGGCAGACAGCACCTGCCCGGCCACCCTTGGGCACTTTGCCAAACCTGTGTACAGGGAAGCTAGCTTCCCCTGCCTACTGCTACCCTGCCCTCCAGAGAAGGTGGTAATCTATCATGCCCACAGACAAGCAAGCAGCAAAACATGCCTGGCTTACCTGCCCTGAAGTACCAAAACAAAACCAAAAAGCGGAATGAAACAAACGAACATAGAGTCAACCAATCAATAAGTAAAATGATACCTTAATGTCTCTGAGACAGCAGACAATATCAAAACATATTAAAAAAAAAGGACAAGATGGCTCCAGCCAGTGACCAAAATGAACAATCAGATGACCTTCCAGTAGAAGAAAAGGGAGTGGAATTACCTGATATGAAATTCAAAAGACCAATATTTACACCACTCCAAGAGATTAGCAGAGAGATCAAGAAAAACACAGAAAAAAACAAGGAAAAAATAGACAAAAGCATGGAAAACACAGACAAAGTAATAGAAGAATTCAGGAAAATTATACAAGAATAAATACCAAAATAAACAAATAGTAATCATCCAAAAATAACGACTAGAAATCGAAAAGCTAAACCACAAAATTTCTGAAATGGGCAACTGAATAGATGGTTGTAGGAGCAAATTTGAAACGATGGAAGACATAATCAGCAAGATTGAAGACAAAGCTGTTGACACCACTTTGAGGAAAAATCAGAGAAAAGAATGAAGAAAAATGAAGAAAACCTAAGAATTATGTGGGACACAATCAAGAGCAAAAATTTGCATGTGATTGGAGTTCCAGACTAGGGAGATAAAATGAAAAACACAGAGAAGATTGTTGCAGACTTGCTGGCAGAAAATTTCCCAAATATCATGAAAGACAAAAAGCTGACCATCCAAGAAGCTCAACAAATCCCATATAGGATAGACCTCAAAAGAAAGCCATCCAGACATAGCATAATCACAGTTGCCAAAGGAAAAAAAAAAAGAATCCTGAGAGCAGCTCAAGAAAAACGAAAAGTTACTTATAATAAACATAATAAAACGATAAGACTAAATTCTCAGTACCCGGCAGAAACTATGCAAACAAGAAGGCAGTGGATGACATATACAAAACCTTCAAAGAAAAAAAATGCCAACCAAGAAAAATGTATCCTGCAAAACTGTCTCATGAATACAATGGTGCTATTAGGACATTTAGAGATAAACAGAAATTAAGGGAATTCATAAAAACCAAACCAAATTTGTAAGAAATATTAAAGGGAATCCTTTGGTTAGAGAACTAACAACATCAGACAACAATAGTAATCTAGGGCACACGACAGCATCAGTTAGATACCAACCTAGGTAAAGAACTCTTGATAATAAAACAAAGCTAAAAGACTTAAAACAGGAAACAGAAACATCAATCTGTACATGATGAGAATGTCACAACAATAAAAGGGGGAATAACTGGTGTAGGTGTAGAACTTATAAATGGAGAAAAAGTCAAGGCAATATCTATTCATCAGGATAAAAAGGAAGAAAAACCTAAAAACTCAGTAAACACAAAATCTATAATAACAAAAGAAAAGAAAATCCACAAGCAAAAGGAACTCAGCAGAAGAGAGTAAGAGGAACAAAGAAAACATCAGCACCACAAAAAAAAGAAAGCACAACAATATGACAGCAATCTATTGGTAATCACACTGAATGTAAATGGTTTAAATACATCCGTAAAGAGACAAAGAATGGCATAACAGATATAAAAGCATGACCAATCAATACGCTGTCTATAAGAGACACACCTTAGACAGAAAGACATAAATATATTAAAAATAAAAGGATGGAAAAAAATATATCAAGCAAATGGTAACCAAAAAAGGGCAACAGTAGCAATAATAATCTCAGCTAAAATGGATTTAAGGAAAATAAAAAATAAAAGACAAGGAAGGACATTATATAATGATTAAAGGCACAACTCACCAAGAAGACATAACCTTAATAAATATCTATGCACCCAATGACAGGGCTCCAAAATGCATAAAACAAACTCTAACAGCACTGAAAAGAGAAATAGTTTCACAATAATAGTAGGAGACTTCAATACACAACTCTCAGTATAAGACAGAATAGCTAGAAAGAAACTCAACAAAGATAAGGGACATGTAAAGGCCAAAATCAACCAACTTGGCCTCACAGGCATATATAGAACACTCCGCCCAACAGCAGCAAAGTATACATTCTTTTCCAATGCACATGGAACATTCTCTAGAATAGACCACATTTTAGGCCACAAAGCATTCCTCAATAAAATCCAAAACATTTAAATAATACAAAGCATTTTCTTTGATCACAATGCCATGAAAGTAGAAATCAATAACAGGAAGACCAAGGACAAAAAAATCAAATACATGGAAACTGAAAAACACCTTGCTTAAAAACAACTAGGTAATAGGAGAGATCAAAGAAGGAATAAAAAATAATTTCTAGACTCAAATAAGAATGAAAACATATAAACTTCGGGACAAAATAAATGCAGATATCAAAAAAGAATGGACAAAATTAAAACAAAAGCCCTAAAAATTGAACAAATAGAGAACAGCAAAAGGAGACCACAATCACCAGTAAAAGGCAATAATAAAGAACAGAAATGAATGAAATAGAAAACAGAAAAAAAAAAAATAGAATCAACAAGATCAAAAATTGATTCTTTGATAAGATCAACAAAATTGACAAACCATTGGACAAATTGACAAAAAAAAAAAAAAACAAAAAACAGGAGAGGAAACAAATAATGCAAATAAGAAATGAGATGTGACATGGCAGATATTACAACAGCCAAACTGAAATAAAAAGGATCATAGCAGCATACTATGAAAAATTGTACTCCAATAAATTTGAGAACCTAGAGGAAATGGGCAAATTTCTAGAAACACAGTACCTACCTAAACTAACACAAACCGAGATGGAAAATCTGAACAAACCCATAACAAGAGAAGAAATTGCAGTGGTAATTAAAAAAAAAAAAACCCAGTAACAAAAAATATTTTACTTTCTTTTTCGAGCTGCCCTTTGAAATCTGTTCAGCCCATTTGCTTCATCATTTCTTCATTTTGCCTTTAGCTATTCTACGTTCAAAAGCAAGTTTCAGAGTCTCTTCTGACATCCATTTTGGTCCTTTCTTTCTCTCCTGTCTTTTTAATGACTTTTGTTTTCTTAATATATAATGTCCTTGACATGTCATTCAATTCATCAGGTCATTAGTGTTCAATGCATCAAATCTATTCTTGAGATGGCCTGTAAATTCTGGTGTGCAGAGCCCTGGAGATAGAAAACTAAAAGAGATGAACACATTTGGCATTTCTCAAGCTGAAAGAACTGAAGAAAAAATTCAAGCCTTGAGTTGCAATGTTGAAGGATTCTATGGGGAAAATACTAAACTATGCAGGAAGCATCAAAATAAGATGGAGGGAATACAGAGTTACAGTAGCAAAAAGAAACAGTCAACATTCAATCATTTCAAGAGGTAGCATATGATCAAGAACCAATAATATTAAAGGAAGAGGTCCAAACTGCACTGAAGGCATTGGCGAAAAGCAGAGCTCCAGGAATTGATGGACTACCAATTGAGATGTTTCAACAAAGGATTGCAGTGCTGGAAGTGCTCACTCTTCTGTGTCAAGAAATAGGGAAGAGAGCTACCTGGCCAACTGACTGGGAGAGATCCATATTTGTACCCATTGCAAAGAAAGATGATCCAAAAGAATGCGGAAATTATTGAGCAATATCATTAATATCAACACAAATAAAATTTTGCTGAAGATCATTCAAAGGTGGTTACAGCAGTACATTGACAAGGACCTGCCAGAAATTCAAGCCAGATTCAGAAGAGGACATGGAACAAGGTATAACATTGCTGATGTCAGATGGATCATGGCTGAGTGCATAGAATACCAGAAAGATGTTTACCTGTGTTTAATTGACTGTGCAAAGGCATTCAACTATGTGGATCATAACAAATTCTGTAAAACATTGTGAAAAATGGAATTTCCAGGATAATTAATGTGCTCATGCAGGAGTTGTACATAGACTAAGAGGCAGTCTTCAAACAGAACAAGGGGATCCTCTGTGGTTTAAAATCAGGAAAAATGTGCTTCAGGGTTTATCATTTCACCATACTTATTCAATCTGTATGCAGAGCAAATAATCCGAGAAGCTGGACTATATGAAGAAGAAAGTGGCATCAGAATTGGAGGAAGACTCACAACCTGTGATATGTAGATGATACATTCTTGATTGCTGAAAGTGAAGAGAACTCGAAGCCCTTTCTGATGAAGATCAAAAACTACAGCCTTCATTATGGACTGCGTAACACAAAGAAAATAAAAATGCTCACAACTGGATCAATATGCAACATCATGATAAACAGAGAAAATACGGAAGTTGTAAAGAATTTCATTTTACTTGGATCCACAATCAACACCCATGGAAGCAGCAGTCAAGGTATCAAATGACACATTGCATTCGGCAAATCTGCTGCAAAAGGCCTCTTTTAAAGTGTTAAAAAACAAAGATATCAGTTTAAGGACTAAGGTGCGCCTGATCCAAACCATGGTGTTTTCAATCACCTTATATGCATGCAATAGCTGGACCATGAATAAAGAAGACTGAAGAAGAATTGATGCCTTTGAATTATGGTGTTGGTGAAAAATATCAAAGATAGCATGGACTGCCAAAAGAATGAACAAATCTGTCTTGGCTGAAGTACAACCAGAATGTTCATCAGAAGTAAAGATGGTGAAACTTCATCTCATGTACTTTGGACATGTTGTCAGGAAGCATCAGTCTCTGGAGAAGGACATGCTTAGTAAAGTAGAGGGTCAGTGAAAAAAAGGAAGATGCTCAATGAAATGAATTGACACAGTGGTTGCAACAATAGGCTCAAGCATAACCAAGATTATGAGGATGGTGCAGGACTGGACAGTGTTTCATTCTTTTGTATATAGGGTTGCTATGAGTCAGCACTGATTTGATGACACCGAACGACAGCACCACCACCAACAACAAAAACCCTGGCGAGAATAGCTTCAATGGAGAATTCTACCAAACGTTCAGAGAAGAGCCCATACCAGTACTACTCAAACTATTATGGAGAATATAAAAGGAAGAAATACTCCTGAATTTATTCTATAAAGCCAGCATAACCCTGATACTAAAGCCAAGCAAAGACACCACACACAAAAAACAATTACTGACCAATATCTCTCATGAATATAGATGCAAAAATTCTCAACAAAATTCTAGCCAATAGAATTCAGCATCAGCATCATATAAAAAAAATACACCATGACCAAGTAAGATTCATACCAGGTATGCAAGGATGGTTCAACATTAGAAAATCAATCAATGTAATCCATCACATAAATAAAACAAAAGAATCACGTGATTATCTCAATTGACACAGAAAAGGCATTCGATATAGTCCAATACCCATTCCTGATGAAAACTCTCAGCAAAATAGGAATAGAAGGGAAATTCTTCAACATAATAAAGGGTGTCTATTTATTTTTATACAAAAGCAACGGCCAACATCATTCTCAACAGAGAGAGATTGAAAGCATTTCCCCTGAGAACCGGACCAAGACAAGAAGGCCTTTTATCATCTCTCCTAGTTGACATTGTACTGGAAGCCCTAGCTACGTCAATAAGGCAAGATAAGGAAATAAAGACATCCAAATTGAAAAGGAAGAAGTAAAACTGTCCCTATTTGCAGGCAATATGATTCTATACAAAGAGAACCCCAAAGATTTTACAAGAAAACTACTAGAACTAATAGATTCAGCAGAGTAGGAGGGTACAAGATGAACATGCAAAAATCAATTGGATTTCTGTACAGTAACTATGAGAACTTTAAAAATTAAATCAAGAAAATACCATTTATAATAGCCCCTAAAAAACAAAACAAAAACAAAAAACTTAGGAATAAATCTAACTGGGGACATAAAAGACCTATACAAAGAAAACTACAAAACACTACTTCAAGAAACCAAAATAGACATTAATGGAAAGACATACCATACTCATGCACAGGAAGACTCAACTTTGTGAAAATGTCAGTCCTACTCAAATTGGTCTACTGATGTAATATAATCCTGATCCAAATGCCGACAGCATTCTCTAAGGCGATGAAAAAACTAACCACTAACTTTATATGGAAAGTGAAGAGGCCTGGAATAAGTACAGCATTACTGAAAAATAAGAACAAAGTAGGAGACCTCACACTACCTGATCTCAGAACCTCCTGTACAGCCATGGTGGTCAAAACAGCTGGGTACTGGTACAACAAGAGACACACAGACCAATGGAACAGAATTGAGAAGTCAGATTAAATCCAACCACCCATAGTCAGCAGATCCTTGACAAAGGCCCAAAGCCTATTAAACGGGGAAAAGACAATCTCTTTAAGAAATGATGCTGGCAAAACTGTAAAAAATAAAATAAAAATAGGACCCATATACACAAAACTTAATTCATAATGGATCAAAGACCTAAATATAAAACCTAAAGCTCTAAAGATCAAAAAAAAAAAAAAATAGGGACAACGTTAACCAAAAACCAAACCTTTTGCTGTCGAGTTGATTTCCACCCACAGAGACCCTAAAGGACAAAATAGAACTGGCCCATAGAGTTTCCAAGAAGTGGTTGGGGATTTAAATTGCCAACCCTTTGTTTAGTAGTCACCAAAAAAAAAAAAAAAAAAGAAACTGTTGCCATGATGAGTAAATAAACGAATTATGGTCCATACACACAATGGAATACTATGCAATGATAAAGAACAATGATGGATCTGTGAAAAATCTGACAACATGGATGAATCTGGAGGGCATTATGCTGAGTCGAATAAGTCAATCACAAAAGGACAAATACTGTATGAGACCACTGTTATAAAAACTCAAGAAAACTTTTCACACAGAAAGAAACTATCTTTGATGCTTATGAGGGAGGGGAGGGCTGGGGAGGGGAAATCATTAACTAGATAGTAGATAACTGTTAACTTTGGAAATGGGAAAGACAATACACAATACAGGGGAAGTCAGCACAACTTGACCAAAGCAAAGTCATACAAGCTTCATAGACACATCTTAACACCCTAAGGGACTGAGTTACTGAGAGTTGAGGGCTGGGGACCATGGTCTCAAGGGACATTTATGTCAGTTGGCATAACATAGTTCATAAAGAAAACGTTCTACATTCAACTTTGGGGAGTAGCATCTGGAGTCTTAAAAGGTTACAAGTGGCCATCTAAGATTTATCCACTGGTTCCATCCTGTCCAGAGCGAGGAATAGTGAAGAAAACCAAAGACACAAGGAAAATATTAATCTGAAGGACTAATGGACCACAGGTGCCACAGCTTCTACCAGCCTGAGGCTGGAACTACTGGTTAGTGCTTGGCTACTACCACTGGCTGCTCAGACAGGGATCACAATAGAGGGTTCCGGACAGAGCGGGAAAAAAATGTAGAGTAAAATTCAAATTCACACACACACACACACACACACCTGACTTACTGTTCTGACAGAGATTGAAACCCCTGAGACTATGGCCCATGGACACCCTTTTGACTTAGAAAAGCCACTCCCAAAGTTCATCCTTCAGCCAAATATCAGACAAGCCTATAAAACAAACAATAACACATGTGAGGAAGGTGCTTCTTAGTTCAATCATGTAAACATTGTATTGTATTGACATATGTATTGACATATCGCAGGCATAGCAACCAATGTCACAAGACAATTTGTGTATGAATTGTTGAATGAGAAACTAATTTTCTCTGTAAACTCTCACTTAAAGCACACATGCATACACACACAGAGGCACACACACACTCACAAAATGGCAGCAATATCTTGAAACTCAATAAAGCAAAGAGTAATAAAAGGAGGTATGCTTGTATGTATTCTATGTGGGTTTGGGAAGGCATATGGGAGTACATGCAGTTGCATATGTATTTATGGCCATATGTATATACATGTTTGTATGTGTTCCATATATATTCATACATAGAACAAAGCACATAGGGAGCACAGTTATGGATACTTCCTAGACATATCCAAACACCTACTGGGGTTGAAGTTTGATCATAGTCTCATGCGACAACTAGATTAATTGGCATAACATAGTTCACAAAGATAATGTTCTACACCCTAGCTCTGTGAGTAATGTCTGCGGTCTCAAAAGCATGCGGCCATCTAAGATACAACTATTGGTCTCTTCCCATCTAGAGCAAAGGAGAGTGAAGGAAACCAAAGACTCAAGGAATAAATTAGTCCACAGGACTAATGGCCCACGTGAACCACAGCTTTTCTAGCCTGAGGCCAGAAGAACTAGATGGTGCCCAGCTACCACTACCCCTTTCTGACCAGGGACACAATAAATGTCCTGGTTAGAATGGGAGAAAAATGTGAAAAAAATCTCAAATTCATTAAAAAGACCAGACATAGTGAACTGATAGAGACTAGAGGAACCCCTGAGTCTATTGGTCTAAGTTACCCTTTAAGCCTGGGAGCTGAAGCCATTCCCAGAAGTCACTTTTCAGCCAAATAATGGATTGGCCTATAAACAATAACATCTTGCCCCTTTAAACAATCAACTATAGGAGGCCAAACAGTCGACGTTTACCCAAAAGCAAAGATGAGAAGGCAAGGAGGGGTAGGGAAACTGAATGAATGGAAATGGGGCAGGTGGGATGGATATGGTGAGTGCTGACACATTTGCAGGTTTTGTAACCAATGCCACAGAACAATTTGTGTATAAATTGATGAATGGGAATCTAATTTGCAGTGTAAACTTTTGCCTAAAACACAATAAAATATATATTTTTAAAAAGACACAAATTAGTATACATGTGTAGTTTAGAGCCCAGAAATATATCCAGAAGAAAAAGTTCACAGAAAAAGAAAAAATATGTTACGGACTAACATGGAAGAGAACTAAGATATCTCTAGCTATATGTCTGTATCTATATGTGTGTGTGTGCATGTTGTTGTTGTGTGCAGTTAGTCGATTCTGACTCATAGTGACCCTAAATAGAACTGCCTTATAGGGTTTCCTAGGCTCTAATCTTTACTGGAGCAGATCGCCAGGTCTTCTCTCGCACTAAGCTGACCTTTCAGTTAGCAGCCAAGTGCTTAACCGTTGAGAACACTATTGAGTAGGTTATAAAATAAAGAAAACATTCTATGAAAAAGTAAGTCTATAAGTGGTAATTTGTGGCTAAATTTTACTTTATCTAAGTATTATCATGGTTGATGTAAAAGATACTTTTGTTTGCAATTTGTATCTGAAATTAAGCTTTGTATGTTTATCTATTTTCTCTAAGGATAGTGAACATTTTTCTCTCTTCCTTTCCTGACAGGTTGTGGCTTCCATCTTGATCAATCTTTTTTTTTTTTTAATTTGAGATAAGAAAATTCCCTCAGAGAGTTCTGCTCATGTTACATATTTATACGGGGTTAATTCTGTACTGATGACATGGGCAGAAGCACAATATAGACACATACTCAGATCCAAGTTACATATGTTTAGGGCTGCTAAATGGATGTCTTTCTGCAGATCCTCCCCACATCCTGTTTTCTCCTTGAATAATCTCACATGAATTCTGCATTCAAACATCTTCATGCTCCAGGTGAGCCTCAGAGAACAGCAAGGATCTCTTTCTAAACAGAGCTTACCTCCTTGCCAGCAATGCTATCAGCTCGGTGCAGCCCCTGTGTGTGGAAGGGGCTGTGAGGGGAAAACTTATTTTCTCATAAGTTTTTTTGTCTATGTCTTTCAGAGTCTAGCCACCCTTAAAAAAATTAGAAAAAGAAATTATATAGAATAGTCTCACCTTCCAAATTTAGCTCTTTTTTTTTTTTTTACTTACTAGCTGTGTGAATGCTGATAACTTCTGAGACCTTATTGCCTCATCTCTAATATGAGGACATTACTTAACAGGGTTTGTTATAAAAAGAGGAGCTAATGGGCATAATACACCCAGCACCGTGCCAGGGTCCTGATAGATGCTTCACACATAGTTACGACTATTATTAAATAGAAATATCTTACTTTTATTAGTTAACTCTTTAGCTTTTTTCATGGTCTTGTTGTCGTTTTTTTTTTTGTTGTCATTGTTAGGTGCTGTTGAGTCAGTTCCAATTCATAGCAATCCTGTGTACAACAGAATGAAACGCTGCCCAGTCTTGAACCAGCCTCACGATCGTAGTTATGCTTGAGCCCATTGTTGGGGCCACTGTGTCATTCCACCAGTACTTAACTTTCCAGAGCTGTTGTTTTCACTGTCATTAATGTTACTTCCTAGTAACACAAATAATCACATATTTAGATAAATAATGCAAATTATTTATTTATATTTTGCCTGCCTATTAAAAATTAAATCATGTTCTCCGCATTAGCTATGAAAATAATTTAGCACTGAATGCATTGTTCAAAGCACAGTTCCTGTGCCAGCGTGTCTACCATTAGTTGTATAGTTCTGTGCTGTCCAATACGTAATCACTAGATACATGTGGCTATTGATACTTGAAATGTGGCTAATGCAGCTGGGCAACTGGACTTTTAACTTTATTTAATTTTAACTGCTTCTAACTTTAAATTTAAAAATGAAAGCAATCAAATTATTTTCCTATTAATCACAACTTTATTCTTTGCAAAATATCTCATTAATATTTTTTTATATTTATTACATGTTGAAATGAAATAGATAAGGTTAATTAAGAATATATTATTAAAATTATTATCACCTGTTTCTGCTCATTCTTTTTAAATGTGGCTTCTGGAAAATTACACAGCTTGCGTTATATTTCAGTTGGTGGTGCAGTGTTTAAGAGCTCAGCTGCTAACCAAAATGTTGGCAGCTAACAACAATATAGATGAATTTACATATGTCAAACAAATATCAAAATAACCCATAAAAAACAATATTACTGGGTAGCATAGACTTGAGGAATTTATAAAAAACAAAAAAGTTAGTTATTGTCCTGAAAGATTTAGAAAAGAGTCACCTAAGGGTATGTCTTAATTTGAGCCTGAAAATTGGCCAGTGTCCGTAAAGCAGGAAGAAATCAATGACCAAAATCCCATACATGGTGAAAGTGGCTGACCTAGCTGAGGATAATTAGCATTAAGGATTGATATTATAAAATATAAGTTAACCCGTTGCTGTTGAGTCAATTCCAACTCATAATGAGCTTATAGGACAGAGTAGGATCACCTGGTGGACTAGAACTGCTGACCTTTTGATTAACAGCCAAACTCTTAACTACTATGACACCAGGTTTTCCTAAATATAAGTTAGGAAGAGTTAAATATTCTTGTCTAAACTTCCTCCTTGTACCAAACAAACAAACAAAAAAACCTCTCCATTCATTCAACTGCCAATAAGTATTTGTTATATGCCCATGATGTATTAGGCATTGTTTTAATCTAGATGCTGAAGTCACATCAGCAAACTCAACAGACAAATCCCTGCTGTTGTTACATTCTAGTTGGCAGACCAGACAATAAGCAATTAACAAATAAATGAACAAGAGAAAGGAAAATTTTAGACTGTGGTAACACTAGGAAGAAAATAAAATGGTGAGGGTTATAAAGAGATAGATGGTAAAAGAGAACACACTTAACTGATTTAGATGAGGCGATCAAGAATGGCCTCACAAAGGAAGTGACATGAGAGCTGGAAGTTGGAGCATAAGAAATTGTCAACTATACCAAGGTGCGGTTGTGGAGCATTCAGCAGAAAAATTGAAAAATGAAAAGGTCTGGGAAAGAATGAGCTTATTGTGTTCCAGGAACATAGAGACTACTATGGCTGGTGCTTGGGAGCATGAGGCTGGAGATGTAGGCAGAGGCCAGATCACAACAGGCTTGAAAGTCAAGGAAATGACTCAGGATCTATTCTCTATACAATGGAAAATGGGTGCAGAGTTTTGATCAGGGGGTGATGTGAACGGATTTCTTGCTGCTGGGGGAGAATGGATTGTAGAGGGTAATAGAAAAACACTCCTCCAACATCCATAAACTGGAAGTCACACTTTTCTTTCCTGTATTCCTATACAGTTTTGCCTGTACATCTCCTAGGCAGTTTTCCTTTTCTACCTTGTATTCTTATTATTTAAGTTCAAGTCATAGCTCCATTAACTGGGAAAAATTCAGTCTTATTTATCTTTGCTTCTCCTATAGTCTCAGCACAGTGCATTGAACATAATAAGTCTGCCATGAATATTTATTAAATAAATGAATCATGGAATGGATGATAATTCAGGCTCTGCTGAATACCTTCAATGACAAGGAGTGCAGAGCTTTATAAACCAATTTATTTTATTGTTGGAAAGTTTTAGATGATTAAAATTCTTTAAAAATTTATCCAAAATTGATTTTTCTTTTATTTTTGCTTATTCATCTTTATTTTTCCATTTGTCTAGGGAAGAAAAAAGGAACTACATTTCTTTATCCACAAGATTATCCTTTAACTATTTGCTGACAGCTACTATTTCTGCAAATGTACCATTTTTTCCATTCCCAATCTTTTCAACTGTTTCTTTTAGAACATATTTTTTGTTACTCACTCTCCCCACCACTTGCCTCAGCATATAATTTAGTTAATCATAATACACTTAAAATGTGGTGCTCAAAATTGAATACAATGTGTCTTACAGATTTGACAAGTCAGCCCCAATATGTTGGGGTTATTCCTAACTTTGGTGGAGATTCATGAACGGATACATTCTAAAATATTGAGATTTTTAACAGAGTCATCAAAATATTGGTTGATAATTAAATGTTTAATCAGATTATTAAGGCGTTTTAACTGTTCGTAAGGTGACACATTTTCCTGGCCTTGTCAGTGGTTCATTGAAGCAGTTGAAATTGATAGGGTAGAGTCAGGAAATATCTCATAGAGCCCTCTCATGGCGTGGTTTGAGTTAAGAATAACAAATAAATGTGGTCAATAGACAATGAACATTATCATTTCTAAATCACAGATTTGTATTTTCTAGGGAGTTTTTTTTTAGGGAGTTTAGTTCTCTAACACCCTACTTCTCGGCTAGGTTTGATGGACTACTAAATGTAAGGTAGAGTTCTTGGATGATGGAAAGGGTTAGTACACTTTCTGCTAACCAAAATGTTGGAAGTTTGAGTCCACTCAAACATGCCTTGGAAAAAAAGCCTAGTGATCTGAAAAAATCAGCCACTGTAAATTTATCACTCAACAATAACAAAAAAACTACTTATAATCATATATGTAGGTGTATATGTATATAAATAGGTACAGGTGAATACATATGTGTGCACAGATAGAAGTATTTACATGTACATGCAGGTATGTGTGTATATGCATATACATTCATAGAGGACATGGTTTCAAATACTTCTCAGACATAATCAAACACCTTGTGAGAATGGTTTTCTGGGTTTGAAGGCTTCGGACCTTAGTCTCATGGGAAAACTCAGTCAATTGGCGCCATATATTTCATGTTCTGAATCCTAGTGAGATGAGTAGTATCTGGGGCCTTAAAAGCTCATGAGCAGCCATCTAAGATACAACTATTGGTCTTTACTCATTTGGAGCAAAAGAGAATGAAGAAAACCAAATTCTCAGAGAAGAAACTAGTCTACAGAGATAGTAGCCTATCCAAGCCACGGCCTCATCTACCTTGAGACTAGAAGAACTAGATGGTGCCAGGCTACCACTACCGACCGTTGTGATCAGGGTCACGATAGATGAATCCAGACAGAATGGGAGAAAAATGCAAAACGGGCATCAAATTCTTAAAAAGTTCAAACTTACTGGACCAGTTGAGACTAGAGGACTTCTTGAGACTACCACACTGAGACGCTCTTTAAAGTTTGAAATGAAACTATCCCCTGAGGTTACCTTTTAGCGAAATAATGGATTGACACAAAAAATAAAGGATGTTAAGAATGATTAGTCCAAAGGCTGATGGACCGCATCTACCACGGCCTCCACCAGACTGAGGCCAGTACAAGTAGATGGTGCCGGTGCCAGGCTACCACTGACTGCTCTGACAGGGATCACAATAGAGGATCCCTGAGAGAGCTGAAGAAAAATGTAGAATGAAATTCTAACTCAAAAAGAAAGACGAGAGACTGAAGAAACCTTGAGAATTATGGCCCCCGGACACCCTTTCAGCCCAGTAATGAAGTCACTCCTAAGGTTCACCCTTCAGCCCAAGATTGGACAGTTCCATAAAACAAAACAAGACTTGCCCTGGGGCAAGGACTAGAAGGTAGGAGGGGACAGGAAAGCTGGTAACAGGGAACCCAAGGTTGATAAGGGAGAATGTTGACATGTCATGGGGCTGTTAACCAATGTCATAAAACACTATGTGTACTAACTGTTTAATGAGAAACTAGTTTGTTCTATAAACCTCCATCTAAAGTAGAATTAAAAAAAAAAAAGATATCACCTGTGAGTATGGGATATCATTGCTGATGGATCTTGGCTGAAAGCAGAGAATACTAGGAAGATGTTTCCCTGTGTTTTATTGACTATGCAAAGGCATTAAACTGTATGAATCATAACAAATTATGGATAACATTGCGAAGAATGGGAATTCCACAACACTTAATTGTGCTCATCAGGAACCTGCATAGGCCAAGAGGCAGTCATTCAAACAGAACAAGGGGATACTGTGTGGTTTAAAGTCAGGAAAGGTGTGCATGAGGGTTGTATTCTTTCACCATGCTTATTCAATCTGTATGCTGTGGAAATAATCCAAGAAGTTGGACTATATGAAGAAGAATGGGACATCAACATTGGAGGAAGACTCATTAACAACATGAGATATGCAGATGACACAACATTGCTTGCTGACTTGAAGCACTTTCTGATAAAGAACGAAGACTATAGTCTTCAGTATGGATTATGCCGCAACATAAAGAAAACCAAAATCCTCACAACTGGTCCAATAAGCAACATGATACAGAAAAAACTGAAGTTGTCAAAGACTTCATTTTACTTGGATTCATAATGTCCGTGGAAGCAGTAGTCAAGAAATCAGACTATGTATTTCATTGGACAAATCTACTGTAAAAGACTTCTTTAAAGTGTTAAAAAACAAAGATGTCACTTTGAGGACTAAGGTGTGCCTGACCCAAGTCATGGTATTTTCAATTGCTTCGTATGCATTCAAATGTTGGATAATGAATGGAAGAACAAAGAAGAATTGACACCTTTGAATTATGGCATTGGTGAAGAATATTGTATATACCATGGACTGCCAGAAGAACAAATAAATCTGTCTTGGAAGAAGTACAGCTAGAATGTTCCTTAGAAGCAAGGATGATGAGACTTGGTCTCAGGTACTTTGGACATGTTATCAGGAGGGACCAGTCCCTGGAAAGGAATATTAGGCTTGGTAAAGTAGAGAATCAGTGAAAAAGAGGAAGATCCTCAACGAGATGACCTGACAAAGTGGCTGCAACAATGGGCTCAAACATAGCAACTAGCGGTAGGATGGCGCAGGGCCAGGCAGTGTTTCATTCTGTTGTACATAGGGTCTCTATGTATGTTCGAATCAACATGACAGCAACTAACAACAACATGATGCTCCAGTAAAAAAAACATCTATATAAGACCAAAAGATCAACAATTACTCTAAAACAAAGATGAGAAGGGGGGCAGGAAAACTAGAGTACTGGAAGTGGAACAACCAGAACACAAATTAAAGAGAATGTTGACACATTGTGAAAAATGTAACTAATGTCACTGAAACATTTGTGTAGAAATTGTTAAATGGAACTTAATTTTCTGTGTGAACTTTCATGGAAAATACAATAATTATTCAAAAATATTAATAATAATGAGAAAGAATAAAAGAAAACTTATTGAGCACAGTTCTACTCTGACACACAGGGCTGACATGAGTTGGGGTAGACTGGATGGCAACTGGTTAAATATAAGATGGAAACCAGAATGTACAAGAAAGCACAAAATAAATACCCTAGGAAACATTTTAGTTTTATAATGTTATTAATTCAAAATATTTGTATATTATCATTTAATTATGAGTTGGAAACAACTCGATGGTAATGAGTTTGGCTTTTTTTAATTATTTAATTATATACATTATAAAGTAGAATACAAAATTATGAGAACTTTTAAATATAAAACACAAGCTTTCAAAGAAATTTTGTGACGGGATCTTGGAGTATCTCTGCTGGGAGTACTTCTGTGGCTGGGAGTACTTCTGTGGAGAGTTTTGTGAAGCACTGCCTTAGCCTAAAGCAGGTGTTGACAAACTGTACCTGTGAGCCAAATCCAGCCCATGCCCTCCTTTTATATATAAAGTTTTATTGGAATATAGCCATAACTGTCCATTCCTTTATGTATTTATTATCTATGACTATTTTCCATACAATGACAGAATTGAGTAGTTCTGACAGAAATCTTGTTGTCTCTCCAAACCCAAAATATATAGTCTCTGGCCTATAAAGAAAAAGTTTGCTAACCCTTGTTCTAATAGATTACATAATATAGATCAGGACTGGAGAGAAGGAAATTTTGGAGTAGAAGAAAGAAATTTGGAACAGAAAGCCCATCTCAGAATATTCTATAGCTATTATCTTAGAGTTGCCCTGGGTCATGGAATCACAAAGTTGGAAGCAATTGTAAAGATCACCTCTCACTGTATTTAATAATCTCATTTTTAAACTCTATGAGATGAAGTATATTTTGCTTGAACACTTGCATTGATTTATTCAACACTAGCTTAATAAAAAAATGAAGAGAAAAATGAATAGAACCTGTTTTATTTATATAAGTGAAGGGAAGCATGATGATTAATATGTTTGCATTGTTCACTTTTAAATATTGTATTGGCCTTTATGGAAACCCTGGTGGCATAGTGGTTAAGTGCTATGGCTGCTAACCAAGAGGTCAGCAGTTTGAATCCACCAGGAGATCCTTGGAAACTCTGTTGGGCAGTTCTACTCTGACCTATAGGGTTGCTGTGACTCAGAATCGACTCGACGGCAGTGGGTTTTGAGTATTGGGCTTTATAGTAAAGAGGAACCCTGGTGGCACAGTGGTTAAACACTTGGCTGCTAACCAAAAGATCTGTGGTTTGAACCCACCAACCATTCAGCAGAAGAAAGACGAGGCAGTCTGCTCCTGTAAAGATTTACAGCCTTGGAAACCCTATGGGGGCCATTCTACTCTGTCCTTTAGGGTCACCAGGAGTCAGAATCGACTGGATGGCAACGGGTTTGGCTTTTTGGTTTTACAGTGAGCATTATCTTAGCTCATTAGCTTCATCTGATTATCTTTCTTTCATTTTTCCTTTGCCCCGTTAGCTTCTACTTTTTTAAAATGCGATTTTAATTTTTATTTATGTAAGTCATCTTGAGACATTTTCTGGAAAAAGACATGACTCCAATAGGTTATAAGGCCCAAGGGGAACCTAAGCCTTTACCCTTTTCATGATATAATCATGCTATTTCTTTTGCTTATTTTCTGAGGGAAATAGCTCAGTACTGCTCATTCAGAATGAATTATTAGAAGTTTGCTCATTTTGTCTCAGTTTCATCTTACGTGACAGTAAATTTATCATTGCCGTTGCTGAATTTTTTTTTTTTGCTTGACAATTTCATTTTGAATTAGCTATTTTTCATTATGATCTCATTGAGCAGATCCTTGAATATAATAGTCTCAAAAATACATCTCCCAAGTCAATACCTTAAGCCACATTTCAAAAAACAGGTTCCTAGGTAAAAAAGTAAAACTTTGAAAGGGAAGTAATATTCTTAAATATTTCTAATTCTTTTGGTTTACTCAAAATTAAAAATACATTTTCTTATTGCTGGACAGCTCTCCTCCCATTCTTTTTAACTTTGTGGATTTGTGCCAAATATATTTATGGATCATTTCAGTGAATATTCAGTAGGTAGGAAAGAAAAACACATGTGCTTTACAAATCTATTATATTTAAAGGAAAATCACAGCACTGGTTTTATGGTAATCACCATTTCCAATTTTAATAGGACGAACCAAATACAAAAACTTAAAATAATGTGCGTAATGATTGCAAATTATTCTTTACAAACAGAAAAAACAGTGTTATCAGAGCATTCCTACCCTATAACAGCTTCTCTTGAATTTCTTTCCTTCCCATCTAAATACTTTAACTTCTCATAGCAAGACATCAGTGGAGTAAGTGGGTCACTTTTCATCCTTTGATACTCTCTTACGTTTTGCTTTCCTAGATATTTCTGAAGTACGTAGATTCACCATGAGTCAGAACCAACTCGATGGCACCTAACAACAACAGCAACAGATATCTCGGAAACACGTAGAATGCTTCTTCTCACCTAACGGAAATATTGGGGCAGAGATGGCCAATATCACGAATCGGTGACCACATAGAGAATGGACAGACAACTGGATTTTCCTTTTTGTTGATTTGGCATTTTTTGGACAGATATACAGGGTTGGTTTAGTCAGTGAAATTATATTACCCTCATTATAAGTGAACTCACTGCCAACAATGTAATATTTTTTAGTGCACCCAAGTAATATTTTTTAGTGCAAAATACAGACACTAATTTTTTGGTTGAAGAAGAAATAGAAACTCTCATTCTACTTGGATCAATAATCACCATTCATGGAAGCAGCAGTCAAGAAATAAAATGATGTACTGCATTGGGTAAATCTACTGGAACAGGCCTCTTTAAAATGTTAAAAACAAAAATGTCACCTTGATGACTAAGGTGCACCTAACCCGAGCCATAGTTTTTTCAAGCACCTCATATGCATGTGAAAGCTTTACAATGAAAAAGGAAGGCAGGAGAAGAATTAATGCATTCTAACTGTGGTGGTATTGGCAAAGAATATCCAATATACTGTGGGCTGCCAGGAAAATTAACAAATCAATCTTAGGAGACATACACCCAGAATGCTCTTAGAAGTGAGGATGTCTGGACTTTGGCTTGCTTACTTTGAACACATCATTAGGAAAGACCTGTTGCTGGAAAATGACATCATGGTTGGTAAAGTAGAGGGCCAAATAAAATGAGGAAAACCCTCAATGAGATGGACTGGCACAAGAGCTGCAACAATGGATTCAAACACACTAACAATCGTGAAGATCGTGAAGAATCAGGTAACATTTCATTCTGTTATACGGAAGTTCACTATGAGAGTTGGCTTGATGGCATCTAACAACAGAAACAATAACAATTTTTTGGTGTGATGGACAGGAGTGGAAAGAAATATGTCTCATACGCAAGCTGACCGAGGAAGAACAGACTAGAGTAGCATTCTTATAAAAAAAGAAAAGTGTTTAAATCTATAACATCATGACTCATTGATTAAAGGAAAATAGGAAAAAGCCTGAATTTCAAGTGCTTCCTTCATTACATTCCCTTTCATGGAAGATAACTTTTTTTTTTTTTTAATGTCAATAACTTGGATAAATTTGGATTTTTTCCAGTACCACATCACAGACATTTGACTATTAATATTTTAGTACCAATCATTGCACAATACAGTTATCATAATTAATGTTTGGTTTTATTGTCAGACATAATCCACTGTCTTGACACTTCCCTTCTTGAGATTCAAGAAAGAAAAAGCCTGGAAACAATTGCCAAATAAACTGTACATTACAAATGTCATTAATAATGGTGAGAATGCAAAACTAATTGAGTTGTGAAGGCACTGTTCTTTCCTTTTATGGTCAACATGTAAAACTTCGTAGTGCTTTGCCCAGCAAACGTTTCTACCATCAAGCCTATTATTGCACACATTAAAGATAAGAAATCTCTTCCTGCCGGCACATAAGCACCTGCAAGGGCACAGTAAAGGCCGTGAGCTTTTTAATCAGCATGAGACCCTCTCTTCATGGAACAGCTGCCTGACATGTAGCCCAGAACGTGGCTCCCTTGTGTTTTGAAAAAGGCAGTGTCTCCACTGAAAGGACAGGCACACAATAATGGGAATTTTGGCTGGAAGTTGCTCTGGCTGAATGACAGACCTTCTCTTGTGAAAAATAGATCTGCACAACCTGCTCTGTGTAACAAATTCAGAAAACTGCGTTAGGGATGCGTAGGTTGACATCCTGCCTAGTTCTTATTTCAGTTTCAATGGGAAACACACGGTACTCAAGGCAGTTCTGTTTTTATTGACCAAATTGAGATTTTCCATCCTGCTTTCCTTTCTCTCCTCCCTTTTCCTTCCAAGGATAAATTTGTTTCCTTTCTTGGTGATTTATATTGCTGTATGATCTACAGTACTGCTTTGCAGAGGTATTTCTCTATATATGCAAAATTATATTTTGACTATCTTACTTGATAAATTGGCTTTCGTGGAATTGAGGGGATTTTTAATTTAATGTCCGGAAAGACTTTGTCTAGTTGAGACAACTTCATGAAAACTAGTTCCAGAACCTATTTTTCAGTCTAGGGCTTTGAGCTCTCCTTTGAACAAGCGTAGTTTAAAGCTTTATTTGTCATACTACTTTTTGTTTCTAATTTCTCATTTCTACTTTTAAAAAATGGAGAAGGTATTCTCTATTAAAAGATATATGATGTAAGACTTTGTTTTTAGAACAGGCTTCTAGACTTTTTTTCTCAAACTTCTTATGTGGTTGCTGTTGTTATGTACCATCAGGTCTGTTCTGGCTCATAGTAACAACAGAACGATACACTGCCCGATACTGTGCCATCCTCGCAATTGTTGCCATGTTTGAGCCCATTGTTACAACCCCTGTGTCAGTCCACATCATTGAGGGTCTTCCACCTTTTCTCTGATGCTCTGCTTCACCAAACTAGATGTCCTTTTCCAGGGACTGGTCCTTCCAGATAACATGTTCAAAGTACATGAGACAAAGTCTCGCCATCCTCGCTTCTAAGGAGTGTTCTGGCAGTACTTCTTCCAAGACACATTTGTTTGTTCTTCTAGAACTCCATGGTATATTCAATATTCTTCATCAACATCATACTTCAGAGGCATCAAGTCTTCTTTATTCATCGTCTAGATTTCACATGCGTATGAGATAATTGAAAATACCATGGCTTGGGTCGGGTGCACCTTAATTCTCAAAGTGGTATTTTTGCTTCTTTACACTATAAAGAGGTCTTTTGAGGCAGATTTGCCCAATGCAATGAGTCACTTCATTTCTTGACTACTGCTTCCATGGGCGTCGATTGTGGATCCAACTAAAATAAAATCCTTGACAAGTTCAATCTTCTGTCCATTTATCATGATGTTGCTTACTGGTCCAGTTGTGAGGATTTTTGTTTTCTTTATGTTGAGGAATAATCCATACTGAAGGCTGTAGTCTTTGATCTTCATCAGTAAGTGCTTTAAGTCCTCTTCATTTTCAGCAAGCAAGGTTGTATCATCTGCATATCACAGGTTATTAATGAGTCTTCCTCCCAACTGTGATACCAAGGATTTCATCTTACTTGGGTCCACAATCATGCCCATGGAAGCAGTCAAGAAATGAAGTGACTTATTGCATTGGGCAAATCTGCTGCAAAAGACCTCTTTATAGTACTAAAAAGCAAAGATATTACTTTGAGAACTAAGGTGCCCCTGACCAAAACCATAGTATTTCCAGTCATCTCATATGCATGAGAAAAGTAAACACCCAATAAGAAAGCCAGAAGAAGAGTGGATGCCTTTGAATTAGGGTGTTGGTGAAGAAAATTGCATATACCATGGACGGCCAGAAGAACAAACAAACATGTCTTGGAAGAAGTAGAGCCAGAATGCTCCTTAGAAGCAAAGATGTTGAGACTTGGTCTTACCTACTTTGGACATGTTATCAGGAAGGGCCATTCCCTGGAGAAGGACATCATGCTTGGCAAAGGACAGGGTCAGTGAAAAAGAAGAGGACCCTCAATGAGATGGATTTGACACAGTGGCTGCAAAAATGTGCTCAAACATGGCAACAATTGAGAGGATGGAATAGAACCGGGCGGTGTTTGGTTCCATTGTATATAGTGTCGCTATGAGTTGGAAGCGAATCTATGGCACCTAATGACAACAACAAATGTCCCAAATATTGTATTTTTATCTGTGAAATTTCACAACTCTACTCTCTGATACTGTTTAACCAACAGATATTTTGATGTCTATGACTCAAATACTATTTGTTAGAAATTAAAAATGAGAGAGTTTCATTTATGTATGTGATAGGAGCTACTTCATTTACTTTTGAGACACATAAGAAGCTGCTGTTATTTATGTGTCTCAAGAGAAACTAAAACTTTGATCAGGCCTTTCATTTTGTTTGTCTTGTACTTTACTGCTTCACATCTACATTTTCTTCAGCCTCTCACGATAGTGGTTTATGGGGCCATCATAATGGAAAAATAGGTGAGATTGTTTATGTACAATTTCGTGCAAGATCCAATTCTTCAAATATATGCATGTATATAGCTGCATAGTTTATTAAATCAGCTCCTATGTTAGCATATATCTCCATCTTTCACAAACTAATGATAATAATGAAAATTATTATTATTGTTATAATGAATCTAGTACACAGACTTTGGAATCAGTGAGTCAGGTTTTAATCACAGCTCTAACATTCTGTATTTGTATAATTTTGGAGGACTGATTTAACTTCATTGTGTCTCTTCTGTCTTCTGTAAATAGACGTAATAATAGTACCCATCTCATAAGTTTGTTTGGAAGATTTCGTTTGTTAATGTATGCAAAGCACATAGACCACAGCTTGACATACAGTAAAATCTATATAAGTGTTGCTGTTGATGTGTTTTTTGTTTTCTGTGTGTAGTTACTTTGTCAAGGATTTTATAAATATTACCACATTTCAACTGCATAACAATGCTCTGAATTTAATTTTATTTATATTCACAGTAATGTTACATAATTTGCCTAACGGAGCCAGGATTCAAACCCAGTGCTTTTAATCACTATACTATCCTGTCACCACCCCTAATACAGACAGACACACACACTCATACACTATGCTCCCAGGATGTAGGTGGTTTGTTTAGAGGGACATGTTCCGCTAGCGGCCTATGTCTATGTGATGAAGCCTATTGTCATTGTGGGAACTAATTCTACTGCCTTTTTTTTTTTTTTTTCCCTGTTGTCAAGGCAAAGTTCGTGAAATCCCAGTGCCCCAAAACCCACCTTTTACCGGGCTCATTGCCTTTGCTTGTTGTATTCATCAAGTAACTACATTTGCAATTATGCCACTTTGGAAGTGCTGAGACTTTCTTGGTTATGGATGGATCTTAATACTTCTTCATGCCTGACTGGAGCTTCTTTTGCCTTTGTGCTGATCTGCTCTCCCATCCGTGGATACACACTCACAGCATGATTACACAAGCATGCATACATGTGGATTTATTAAATTTATTTTTCAATTTAGTGAGAAACTGATTACAAATGAGCTGATGATATCCCAGATTTCAAGAAAGCAGCAAAGGAGAACTGGTTATTCAGATGTTGAATGGTGAAGTGATGAAACATACAGAGAAAACATTTGAGAGAATTCTGTGCACAGAGATAGCTAATTAGGGGGAGTTGCGTATCAGCCAAATGAAAATAGAGGAAGTTATTTAAATGTTTGTGTAACCACATTGAAGTCATTACCAATTTGGAAGAGCATTTTGGTCAAAGATACACTCAGTAACTTAGGCAGATTTCAAAATAAAACAATTTATTTGAGTTTCTCAAATATTGTGAGGAAGACATACAGGCCTGAGAGATGTTTCTTAAAGAATTATTCCTTTTCCCTACACTTGCTTAACCCCTTATAGGTGTTTCCTTTGCTTTTTCTCTCCCTCACATCAACATGGTTCGCTTCTCACTCTGGATAACACTCCTCTCCCAACCTGCTCCCTGGCCCTTGAAGTCTCCTCCTCCTGCCCCTTTTCTATAGCCTCTATTCTTTGGTCTCTCTCAGCCCATCCTCTAGATTCCGAGTCACAATACATAAGGAATCAGCCCTCAGAGTACAGAAGAGGGCTAGGAACTGAGAAGGCAAAATGAGCACTCTCTTAGGGAGCAAAGAAAGAACAAGAATATTCAAATTCTTCTGTGTGTGTGTGTGTGCTGTCACATTTGAAATATCGTGAAAACACACATAAGATAAAATGATTTCAAGTATCATTGCAGAAGTAAAGTAAATACAATTTATATTCACCCATTCTAATAATTTCTTAATTTTTTATTGAATCTACCAAAGTACAAGCACACGCTCTCTCTTGCTCTGTCTTTTTCACACCCACCCCTCACACAATATTCTCTGGTTTACATGTGAAGCTAAACAATGGACTCAAATCGTTTTGCATTCTTGATCACAGACAAACGATCTCTCAACCAGTTCTACACTTTCATTTATAGGCATGTAAGTATTTGAAGAAAAGTGTCAAACTACCAAATGAAACTAAAAAAATGTGGTAAAAGGGGCAAATCTGAGATTTATAATAACACTTTTTTTTTTAATTACTTCTTTCATGATACCTTAAATAAAACTGTGCAGTATGATCAAGAATTTGGTTTCTCTACTCTGGTAAAGAAATGCTTGATACTAGTAAAGTAAATTAAGGCTTTAATGCTTGTGATATGGTAAACAGGGAAAGAAATGAGAGTAAAATTTTGATGGAGAGAGAAGGTTATAAGATATTAATATTAATAATATCAATAACGTTAAAAGCAAAAATGTTGTTGTTGTTAGAGGCTATCGAGTCAATTCCAACTCATAGTGACCCTAAGTACAGCAGAACAAAACAGTGCTGTATCCAGAACCATCCACACAATCATTGCTATGCTCAAGCTCATTGTTGCAGCTGCTGTACCAATTCATCTCATTGAGGGTCTTCCTCTTTTTTGATGACCCCTACTTTACCAAGTGGTATGGATTGAATTGGAAACCCTGGTGGCATAGTGGTTGAGTACTACATCTGCTAGCCAAAAGGTTGGCAGTTCAAATCTGCCAGGCGCTCCTTGGAAACTCTATGGGGCGGTTCTACTCTGTCCTATAGGGTCGCTATGAGTCGGAATGGATTCGACGGCAGTGGGTTTGGGTTTTGGGTTGTGGATTGAATTGCATCCCCCCAAAATATCTGTCAATTTGGTTAGTCTATGATTCCCAGTATTGTATAACTGCCCACCATGTTCTCATCAGATGTGATTTTCCTATGTGTTGTAAATCCTACCTCTATGGTGGCGTAGTGGTTAAGTGCTACGGCCGTTAACCAAAGGGTCAGCAGGTAGATTAGGTTTTGTCTTAAATCAGTCTTTTTTGAGACATAAAAGAGAGAAGTGAGCAGAGAGTTGTGGGCACCTCATACCACCAAGAAACAAGAGCCAGGAGAATAGTGAGTGCATCCTTTGGACCTAGGGTCCTGCTCTAAGAAGCTCCTCGGCTGGGGAAGATTGATGACAAGGACATTCCCCCAGAGCCAAGGCCTTCCTCTGGATCTGGCACTATGAATTTGGATTTCTAGCCTCCTGAAATGTGAAAGAATAAAATTCTGCTTGTTAAAGCCATCCACTTGTGGTATACCTGTTAAAGGTGCACTAACTATCTAAGGCACCAAGCATGATGTCCTTCTCCAGGGACTGTTCCCTCCAGATAACTTGCCCAAAGTATGTGAGACAAAGTCTTGCCATCCTTGCTTCTAAGAAGAATTCTGGCTGTACTTGTTCCAAGACAGATTAGTTCATTTTTTGACACTCCATTTTTTGGGTTATGGTATAGTCAATGTTCTTTGTCAACACCATAACTCAGAGGAATCAATTTTTCTTATGTCTACCTTATTCATTGTCTAGATTTCACATACAGATGAGGTGACTGGAAATATTATGGCTTGGGTCAGGCACACCTTAGTCCTCAAGGTAACACCTTTCCTTATTAACACTTTCAAGAGGTCTTTTGCAGCTGATTTGCTCAATGCAATGTGTCTTTTGATTTCTAGACTGCTGCTTCCATGAGTGTTGATTGTGGATCCAAGTAAAATGAAATCCTTGACAATTTCAATATTTTCTCCATTTATCATGATGTTGGATATTGATCCAGTTGCGAAGATTTTGGTTTTCCTTATGTTGAGGCAGTGATCTATACTGAAGGCTGTGGTCTTTGATCTTCATCAGTAAGTGCTTCAAGTCCTCTTCACTTCCAGCAAGCAAGGTTGTGTCATCTGCATTATGCAGGTTGTTAATGAGTCTACCTCCAATTCTGATGCTGCTTTCTTCTTCGTATAGTCTAGCTTCTTGGAATATTTTCTCAGCATGCAGATTGAATAAGTATGGTGAAATGATATAACCCTGAAACATACCTTTCCTAATTTTAAACCATGCAATAGCCCCTTCTGTTCTAACAACTGCCTCTTTGTCTAGGTACAGATTCTTCATGAGCACAATTAAGTGTTCTGGAATTCCCATTCTTTGAGATGTTATCCTTAATTTGTTATAATCCACACAGACAAATGACTTTGCACAGTCATGAATCACAGATAAACATCTTTCTAGTATTCTCTGCTTTCAGGCAAGATCCATCTGACATCAGTAATGATATACATGGTTCCATATCCTCTTTGGAATCCGGCTTGAATTTCTGGCAATTCCCTGTTGATATATTGCTGCAACCATTTTTTAATCTTCTGCAAAATTTTGTGTGTAATATTACTGATGTTGTTCAATAATTTCTGCATTGTCTTGGATCATCTTTATTTGGAATAGGCACAAATATGGATCTCTTTCAATCAGTTGACCAGGTAGTGGGCTTCCAAATTTCTTTGCATAAATGAGGGAGTACTTCCAGCATTGCATCCATTTTTTGAAACATCTCAGTGGGCATTTTGTCAGTTCCTGGAATCTTGTTTTACGCCAATGCGTTCAGTGCAGCTTGGACTTGATCCTTCAGTATCGTTCGTTCTTGATTGTATGCTACCTTCTGAAATGGTTGAACATCAACCAGTTCTTTTTAGGTACAGTGATTCTGTGTATTCCTTCCATCTTCTTTTGATGCTTCCTGCATCGTTCAATATTTTGCCCGTAGAGTCCTTCAATATTGCAACTTGAGGCTTGATTTTTTTCTTCCGTTCTTTCAGCATGAGAAATGCTGAGCATGCTCATTCTTTTTCATTTTTCTAACTTGAAGTCTTTGCAGATGTCATTATAATACTTTACTTTGTGTTCTCGAGCCACCTTTGGAATCTTCTGCTCAACTCTTTTCCTTAATCATTTCTTTCATTTGCTTTTCCTACACTAGGCTCAGGAGCAAGTTTCAGAGTCTCTTCTGACATCCATTTTGGTCTTTTCTTTCTTTCCTGTCTTTGTAGTGACCTTTTGCCCTCTTCATGTATAATGTCATACCATAGCTCACCTGGTCTTTGGTCATTAGTGTTCAATGCATCACATCTATGTTTGAGATGGTCTCTAAATTCAGGTGGGATATACTCAAGGTCGCACTTTGGCTCATGTGGATGTCTTCTAATTTTCTTCACCTTCAACTTGAACTTACATATGGGCGATTGATGATCTGTTCCCTAGTCGGCCCTTGGCCTTGTTCTGAGTGATAATATTGAGGTTCTCTAACCTCTCTTTCCACAGATGTAGTCAGTTTGATTCCTGTGTATTCCATCCTTAGAGATCCATATATACAGTCATCGTTTATGTTGTTGAAAAAAGGTATTTCCAATTAATAGGCCATTGATCTTACAAATCCTATGATGAGATCTCTGGCAACATTTCTGTCACCAAGGTTATATTTTCCAACTACTGATCCTTCTTTTTTTCCAACTTTCACATGCCCATCCCCGATAATTAGCAATGCATCTTGATTGCATGTTTGATAAATTTCAGAGTACAGAGGTTGGTAAAAATCTTTAATTTATCTTTTGTATTATTGGTTGGTGAATAATAGTCCTATTAACTGGTTTTCCTTGTAGGCATATGGATATTATCCTATCACTGACAGTGTTGTACTTCAGGATAGATATTGAAATGTTCTTTTTGACAATGAATGCGACACCGTTCCTCTTCAATTTGTCACTCCTGGCACAGTAGACTGTATGATTGTTTGATTCTAAACGGCCAATACCAGTCCATTTTAGCTCACTAATGCCTAGGATATCTGTCTTCAAATGTTCCATTTCATTTTTGACTACTTCCAATTTTCCTAGATTTATACTTCGTACAGATCATGTTCTGATTGTTAATGGTTGTTTGTGGCTGTTTCTTCTCATTTTGAGTAGTGCCAAAACACAAAATGAAGGTCGCAGAGCTTTACTCCATTCATGTGATTAAAGTTGACTACTGTGAGGAGGTAGCTCTTCTAAAGTTGTATTTTGAGTGCCTTCCAACCTGAGGGGCTCAGCTTCCGGCACCATATTAGACAATGTTCTAAAGCTATTTATAAGGTTTCACTGGCCCAAAATTTTTAAAAGTAGATCGCCAGATCCTTCTCCCGAGTATTTCTTAGTCTGGATGCTTCGATGAAACCTGTACACTATGGTTGACCCTGCTGGTATTTGAAATACCTTTGGCATAGCTTCCAGCATCACAGCAACTTGCCAGCTACCACAGTACGACAAACTGACAGATGAGTGGTGCGATTCACCACTGGGTTCAATTCATCATTATCGTTCCTGTCCATTTTGATTTTCTCACAGAGTTATTTGTTTGTCTCCTGTGAATGTATTATTTTCCTTTTCATCGATTCATGCTTAAGCTACATTTTCTTGCTTCACGATTATTTAATTTCCTTTCTCTTTTTGCCCTCTTGACATTTGCTTTCTATGTTGAGTGTCCTCATTAATTGTTGTGGCTGGCCATCAATGGGGATTGTGATACAAAAGAAGAATGTGTGTGGAAGTGAACATTGTTTCATAGGTGGTCTTATAGATGGGTTTGTGCACAGTATCACAAAATTCATAGGCAGTGAGGACTAGTGCCTATGGTTTATGTGCAGCTGAAGAGAACCTCATTCCTGAAAGAGCAGAATAGGAGACCAGCCTGGACATGCTTTAACACAAACCTTATACAACATCATTTGGTAATATAAATAGTATCTGACTTTAGTTAGTCTCAGATGCCTCTTATAAGAACATCAAATAGCAGACATAAGGATGGGACTATAATTCTATGCACCACATTCTCTTTAGCTGGCTGTAGGTCCAAGGGCCAAAGCACTGCATGGATCATCAGGCACCTTGGTTTAGCTTTCCAGCTTGGTGAGTTAGTAAATGACGGTGTTACAGAATTTCTCAGGGCTCTGACTTTCCAATGATAATGGAAAAGCATTAACATCACAGCATCTCACATTTATAGAGTGCCCAGAGGCCATATATGGGATGTAGTAAGTTTTACAGCATTTAGACGTGGTCACTAGTCTCCAAAACTTACTGTTTAGTGGGGGTCGCAAGAAAGGCCTATGGAGAATTGGAGCACTATAAGTAGGTATGCTATTGTCGTTAGCTGCCATCCAATTGGCCCTGACTCATGTCACCTCATGCACAACAGAACAAAATTCTGCCTGGTCTTGTGTCATCCCCATGATTGGTCAGGGATCTGACTGTTGTGACCCATAAGGTTTTCTTTCACTGATTTTCAGAAGTAGATTGCCAGGTCTTTCTTCCTAGTCTGGAAGCTCTGCTGAAACTTGTTCAACATCATAGTAACATGCAGGGTGGTGGGTGTATTTGAGGTGCATTGGCTGCTTACTCAACCTGGGTCTGCCATATAGAAGGTGAGAATTCTACCAGTGAACTACCACTGCCCTCAAGTATGTGTGTTAGAAGTTCCCATTAGCTTGGAATCATGTGAAGTGTTTGAAGGCAGGGATTATTTCTATTGTGTCACAAACTCTAGCCCATGAAATGAGTACTATTTTATCTTGCCGTAGAGGGATCTCGTGGAGAGTGGTAAGTATCCTAACGATTACACAGAATATATTCATTATTGTCAGTACCACTCCAAATTAGTGTGTTGAAATAATGGAACATCTAACATGTTCCTCATTTTCTTGTGTCCTGACTAAACAAAATATTGATAGATAACAGAAAAAAATATATATATCAGTTCTACAAATTTGTGTTTCTTATTTTATCTCTGATGTGCAGGCCTTTTTAGCAACAAAAAAGTGATTGCATTGGGAGAAATGGGAGCTCTGAGAACAACGGCTCTCAAATCTCCCTTGCATAAGTATCACCTGGAGGGCTTGATAAACACAGCTCACTGGGCCCCACCCTCAGAGTTTCTGATACAGTAGGCCTGGAGTCAGGAACTACAATTTGCATTTGTAACAAGTTCCTAGGTGATGCTGGTGCTGCTTGCCTAAAGAGTACACTTTGAGAGCCATTGTCTTAAAATGCAGGAAAGAAGAAAATGGAAGCAAAGTTTTTATACTAGAGTGTTCTGCTCTTTTTCTGAAAAACAGTGAGTTAAGAACTGAACTGTGTCCAATTTATGAAAATGATTTGTTATTCGTTTAAGGCAATATTTACAATTGTCTCCATCAGGGCTCCCAGAGAAACAGAGCCAGTGAGATATATTTATATATACCCTCTCCTCACTTATTGACATAGTTAGGTTTCAAGGACCAGGTTGTTAAACAAATTGATGTTATGCAAAATAGAGAATGACCACATCAGGTCACAAAATGGAGGATGACTACATCATTACATAACTGCCAAACCATTGAGAATCAAGGCCCAGCCAAGCTGACACATAACTGTAACCATCAAAGTCAGCATTACTCTCACCTTGCACCTCAGTGTTCGTTTCTGCCAGACATATGCGGTTAACGTGAAAAATAGTTGGATAGTAGATTTTTTACTATTGCTATAAATGTGAAATGTCAGACAATGAGAGAGTTGATAAGTGAGGAGAAAGTGTATATATACATATGTAGAGAGAAAGAGGTTTACTTCAAGGGATTAGCTCATGCAGTTGTGGGGGCTGGCAAGTCCAAAATCCATAGGTCAGGTGACTGGCTGGATACTCCTGTTGACCCACAGTATTGTGGGGGCTGGCAAATCCAAAATCTATGGGTCACATGGCAGGCTGGAGACTTTTGCAGGCTTTCGTCCCAAGATTCGTAAGTCAGGCCATGGGAAGTGTGCACAACTGAGAAAGAGTGAGTTCTGTCAAAATATCTATAGTCTGAAGGCAGGACACACGTTAATGAAACTGTCTTTTCAACAAATCTATTGACTATGTTATGAAGATGATTGCATTACATGCCATTAGATTACCTTGTGAAAGAGCAACTAGTTTGGTATTTGACTAAACCACTGGGAACCGTGGCCTAGCCAACTTGACACATAAAATTAACATCACGACAAAATAGAGGAGACTTAAACGTGTTGGTGGTGAACCATAGGCTAGAACCATCTCATTTGAAGATGTCATCTTCTGCTTGTGTTTACATATTCTGAAGAAAGTGTTTTATTTTTACTTCCCTTCTCTCAAATCATTTCTTACTATACCGATGTATTTAAAAGAAAATTATAGATATCATGGCATTCTACCTCCTAAATACTTTAGTATTTATCTGCAAAAAAAAAAAAAGAGAACGTTGTTCTACATACTCAAATAGTATTGTTATATATAAAAAAAATACCTGACATAATTAACAATACCAATATTTTAAAGCAAATAATGTATTTTTACAGCAACACGTAAAAAAATTTGTCATAGCGGCACTTATGAAAGTATCTAGTGGGAGGAGTCAGTGGTTGGCAAACAAATGTGGAAGGCACATGTTATTTTCATAAAAATACGATAATATCATCTAACTCTCAAAGACCAAAGACCACAGCCTTCGGTATGGGTTACACCTCATCATAAAGAAAACAAAAATCCTCACAACTGGGCCAATAAGCAACGTCATGATAAACAGAGGAAAAGATTGAAGTTGACAAGGATTTCGTTTTACTTGGATCCACAATCAATACGTGTGGAAGCAGCAGTCAAGAAATCAAAACAGGCATTGCATCGAGCAAATCTGCTGCAAAGGGCCTGTTTAAAGTGTTGAAAAGCAAAGATGTCACTTTGAAAACTAAGGTGCCCCTGACCCAAGCCATGGTATTTTCAATCGGATCATATGCATGCAAAAGCTGTACAATGAATAAAGAAGACCAAAGAAGAATTGACGCCTTTGAATTGTGGTGTCGGCGGAGAATACTGAATGTACCATGGACTGCCAAAAGAACGAACAAATCTGTCTTGGAAGAAGTACAACCAGAATGCTCCTTAGAAGCGAGGATGGCGAGGCTGCGTCTTACATACTTTGGACATGTTGTCAGGAGGGGTCAATCCCTCAAGAAGAACATCGTCTTGGTAAAATAGAGGGTCAGTGGAAAAGAGGAAGACCCTCAAGTGGGTGGATTGACACAGTGGCTGCAACAATGGGCTCAAGCATAACAACAATTGTGAGCATGGTACAGAACCAGGCGGTGTTTCATTCTGTGGTACACAGGGTTGTTATGAGTCGGCACCTAACAACAACAACGCTCGTACCCAGAGCCCTGGTGGCGCAGTGGTTAAAGCTCAGTGGTTCGAACCCACCAGCTGCTGTGTGGGAGAAAGATGTAGCAGTCTGTTTCTATAGAGATTACAGACTTTGGAACCATATGAGGCAGTTCTACTCTTTCCTATAAGGTTGCTGTGAGTTGGAATTGACTTGATAGCAATGAGTTTTTTTAGGTTAATACTCACACCATTTAAAAATTGCCTTTAATTGTCATCGGCTTGTAGATTTGTTGTTGTTAATTGCCATTGAGTTGGCTCCAACTCATGGCAACCTTATATATAACAGAATGAAACAGTTCTGTGCTGTCTGCAGGATCATTATCGTGTTTGATTCCGTTGTTTTAGTTATTGTGTCAATCCAGGCCAGTATATTGCATTTGGATGTTGTTATTCAAACTTTATCATTCAGTTTAGTTTTTTAGTTTTTAGTTCTTTGTTTTGTGACACTCACTTACCAAAAAGAGAGGGATAGTTATCCTGTAGATTTTCCTGGAAACCCATTTTGCATCCTTGTGGAAGCTCTTGATTAGATTCATGGTATATACTTCGGTAAGAGTTCATACTAGCTGATGTTTTGTACTCCAAACTCCATTATGTTAGGAGACATACACTACCTAGGTTTCCCACCATTAGCACTGGTGGGGATGATGCCTGCATATGTTGGTAACTATCCAGTTGTCCACTAGGATATCAAATTTTCTCCTCACTACCAGAAAATCATCTGTGTGGTGCTATATTAACACCATACAAATGTCTGATTCCACCATACATTTTTTAACTTATAGTTTTAATACCACTTGATAATCCTTGCCCAAATCAATAAATCAATAAAATTGACAAAATGATAATTTACAGCATTCCTTCTACATATATTAACTGACATTGTTCTAAAAAGTAGAACTTTTGCTCACAGCTAAGGCTATTTGTTGTTGTTATTCTTGTTAGGTGTCATCGAGGCAGTTCCGACTCATAGTGATCCTATGCACAACAGAACGAAACCCGGTCCTGCGCCATCCTTACAACTGTTGTTATGCTTGAGCTCATTGTTGCAACCACTGTGTCAATCCACCTCTTTGAGGGTCTTCCTCTTTTCCACTGACCCTGTACTCTGCCAAGCATAATGTCCTTCTCCAGGGACTGATCCTTCCTGACAACATGTCTAAAGTATGTAAGATGCAGTCTTGCCATCCTTGCTTCTACGGAGCATTCTGGTTGTACTTCTTCTAAGACAGATTTATTCGTTCTTTTGGCAGTCCATGGTATTTTCAATATTCTTCACCAACACCACAATTCAAAGGTGTCAATTCTTTTTGAGTCTTCCTTATTCACTGTCCAGCTTTCATATGCATATGATCCAATTGAAAATACCATGGCTTGGGTCAGGCGCACCTTAGTCTTCAAGGTGACATCTTTGCTCTTCAACACTTTAAAGAGGTCCTTTGCAGCAGATTTACCCAAAGCAATGCATCTTTTGATTTCTTGACTGCTGCTTCCATGGCCGTTGATTGTGGATCCAAGTAAAATGAAATCCTTGACGACTTCAATCATTTCTCCGTTTATCATGATGTTGCTCATTGGTCCAGTTGTGAGGATTTTTGTTTTCTTTATGTTGAGGTGCAATCCATACTGAAGGCTGTGGTCTTTGATCTTCATTAGTAAGTGCTTCAAGTCCTCTTCACTTTCAGAAAGCACGGTTGTGTCATCCATATCACGCAGGTTGTTAATGAGTCTTCCTGCAATCCTGATACCCTGTTCTTCTCCATATGGTCTAGCTTCTCATATTATTTGCTCAGCATACAGATTGAATAGGTCTGGTAAAAGAATACAACCCTGATGCACACCTTTCCTGACTTTAAACCAATCAATATCCCCTTTCTCTGTCCAAACAACTGCCTCTTGATCTATGTAAATGTTGCTCATGAGCACAATTAAGTGTTCTGGAATTCCCACTCTTGGCAATGTTACCCATAATTTGTTATGATCCACACAGTCCAGTGCCTTTGCATAGTCAATAAAATACAGGAAAACATCCTTCTGGTATTCTCTGCTTTCAGCCAGGATCCATCTGACGTCAGCCACGATAGCCCTGGTTCCATGTCCCCTTCTGAAACCAGCCCGAATTTCTGGCAGTTCCCTGTCGATACACTGCTGCAGCCGTTTTTGAATGATCTTCAGCAAAATTTTGCTTGCATGTGATATTAATGATATTGTTCAATAATTTCCACATTCAATTGGATCCCCTTTCTTGGGAATAGGCATAAATATGGATCTCTTCCAGTCAGCTGGCCAGGAAGCTGTCTTGCATATTTCTTGGCATAGACAAGTGAGCACCTCCAGCGCTGCATCTGTTTGTTGAAACATCTCAGTTGATATTCCATCAATTCCTGGAGCCTTGTTTTTTGCCAATGCTTTCAGAGCAGCTTGGACTTCTTCCTTCAGTACCATTGGTTCCTGATCATATCCTACCTCTTGAAATGGGTGAACATTGACTAATTCTTTTTGGTATAATGACTCTGTATTCCTTCTAGATGCTTCCTTCGTCGTTTTATATTTTCCCCATAGAATCCTTCACTGTTGCAACTTGAGGCTTGAATTTTTTCTTCAGTTCTTTCAGCTTGAGAAATGCCGAGCATGTTCTTCTCTTTTGGTTTTCCATTTCCAGCTCTTTGCACATGTCATTATAATACTTTACTTTGTCTTCTCGGCTGCCCTTTGAAATCTTCTGTTCAGTTCTTTTACTTCATCAATTCTTCCTTTTACCCTAGCTGTTCAACGTTTGAGAGCAAGCTTCAGAGTCTCCTCTGACATCTATCTTAGCCTTTTCTTTCTTTCCTGTCTTTTCAATGACCTCTTGCTTTCTTCATGGATGATGTCCTTGATGGCATTCCACAACTCATCTGGTCTTTGGTCATTAGTGTTCAATGCGTCAAATGTATTCTTCAGATGGTCTCTAAATTCAGGCGAGATATACTCAAGGTCATATTTTGGGTCTCGTGGACTTGCTCTGATTTTCTTTAGTTTCAGCTTCAACTTGCATATGAGCAATTGATGGTCTGTTCCACAGTCGGCCCCTGGCCTTGTTCTGACTGATGATATTGGGCTTTTCCATCATCTCTTTCCACAGATGTAGTAAGTTTGATTTCTGTGTGTTCCATCTGGCAAGGTCCATGTGTATAGTCACCGTTTATGTTGGTGAAAGAAGGTATTTGCAATTAAGAAGTTGTTGGTCTCACAAAATTCTATCATTGGACCTCCAGCATTGTTTCTATCACCAAGGCCATATTTCCCAGCTACTGATCCTTCTTCTTTGTTTCCAACTTTCACATTCCAACCACCAGTAATTATCAATGCATCCTGATTGCCTGTTTAGTGAATTTCAGACTGCAGCAGCTGATAAAAGTGTTCTATTTCTTCATCTTTGGCCTTTGTGGTTGGTGTGTAAATTTGAATAATAGTCGTATTAACTGGTCTTCCTTGTAGGCGTATGGATATTATCCTATCACCGACAGCGTTGTACTTCAGGATAGATCTTGAAATGTTCTTTTTGACGATGAATGCAACACCATTCCTCTTCAAGTTGTCATTCCCAGCATAGTAGACTATATGATTGTTAGATTCAATGTGGCCAATACCAGTCCATTTCACTTCACTAATGCCTAGAATATCAATGTTTATGCGTCCCATTTCATTTTTGATGATTTCTAATTTTCCTAGATTCATATTTTGTACATTCCAGGTTCTGATTATTAATGGATGTTTGCAGCTGTTTCTTCTCATTTTGAGTCATGCCACATCAGCAAATGAAGGTCCTGAAAGCTTTACTCCATCCACGTCGTTAAGGTCAACTCTACTTTGAGGAGGCAGCTCTTCTCCAGTCATCTTTTGAGTGCCTTCCAACCTGGGGGGCTCATCTTCCAGCACTATATCAGACAATGTTCCGCTGCTGTTCACAAGGCTTTCACTGGCTAATGCTTTTCAGAAGTATACTGCCGGGTCCTTCTTCCTAGTCTGTCTTAGTCTGGAAGCTCAGCTGAAACCTGTCCTCCACGGGTGACCCTGCTGTTATCTGAATACTGGTGGCATAGCTTCCAGCATCACACCAACATGCAAGCCTCCACAGTAGGACAAACTGACAGACATGTGGGGGCTATTTGGTTACCTTAAAAATGTATTTTCAACTGGAAAGCCCAGTCTTGCTCACAATTTACCAATTTTTGAAGTGAGTTATTGGTTTAATAAATATCTCAAATGTTGACAAATGAGTTATTTTAGCTTTCTCTGGATAATATCATTAAGTTAAGGACACGTTGATTTTCACAAATTAAATGTGGGTCAGCTGTGTACAACTAGGATTCTGAAAACGTATTTACACAAGAGTGAGCTGTCAAGAAGCAATGAGCTGAAGACCAAAAGGACAACTCTATATGACAGGAAACAGGTGACCTGTGCTGCCAAGAAAACTCAAGACCTCAGTTGTTCTGGGTTAAGTGCTCAAGGAAGATGCACCCAAGCAGAGAGATACTGACAAGAGAGAAGACATGTACCATTTGCTCTGTGAGGTGGGCATTCCAAGAAAGATTAATAAAGCCTATGCAGATTGGGGGGATGAGGGCACTAATTTTTATTAAAAGAAACAGTGAAAAAAATATGTGGGGCAAAGAGAAAGCTTTAAGGGGAATGTAATCATTGGGCTGTGTTTGGTTTGAGCCTATTTTGGGGATAGGGATGGTGGAGGAAATGCTTTTCTTTATTGTATTTATAACCATGCTGAGCTTGCAAAGGAAAAACAGACTAAAGTCATTAGAAGAATATAGCAAGGCAGTTAAATATAAACATAAGGGGAATGGTTTATATGGAAATCTTCGGTATTTTTTTTTTTCTATCTCCTGAAGTTTATTTGAAAAATGTAAAAATAAACCAGCACTGCAGAACTAGAAACCATTTCCTGTTACCTCAGGTTGAAATAAAAGTAAGTGTCAAATTATCGGAAAGGCTGCTGGTGATAGTGACAGTTATAGGTTTAACCATTCAGGCTGAAGGAGTTGAATTTCTAGCAGATTTTTTAGAATCATCTCTCTTGAATGTTGTTGACTCCTTATTTTTGTACAAGTCTCAACCAAAGGGACATGAAAGGTCTTTCAATTTCTGTGCTGTAATTATTTGAAGAAAGTTACCATGGTAAATTTGTTGATGTCATCACCCCCCACCCCACCCTTCACCTCACTAGAAAGCCAGGCAATCCTCCCTGGAAAGCCACAGAGAGCTCTGGACTGGGTGAGCTTTCAATAGCAAATGTCATGGGCTTTGACCATGTGCACCTTGCTTAGCATTTTTGTCCCTGGGCTCCTCTGCTGTATTAACCTTGAACCCAAGTCATGTGGACATCTTTGAACTCTGCTAATATTCTCATGTACGTTTTTTAATTTTGGAATGAGTTACTAGTTTTCCAGGAATATGTGCAAAAGTAACACCCTGAGAATTTACTAGGTTGAACTTTGTGGACACATAAGATTTGTCAGTATGGAAAGAGAGAAAATGGAATTTTGCAGAAGAATAGCATAGACGATATCATTTCTTATTCTAGAAACTTTTACTTATTATGTATCATCAAGGAATAGCTCTCTTAAACAATAAAGCATGGTATCTATTTTCTACCAATTGCCTTATTTGCAGCTCATGACTTTTCAAAGCAATTTGTCTATAATATAAACAAAGAAAGAAGAATGTTCCTGCCCTTGAAAATAAGGTTTTCAATTTAACCTTTATCACATTGGAACAATAAGACAGTAGAGGATCCAGAATGCTTCCAAGTCTCAGCTGGTTGCCAGGTACATAGGCCTTTTGACTATTTGTTTCATTACTATTTTAATGCTTGTTTATTTATAGCAAAAGATTTATGGTGTTACAATTTCATAATAAACATCCCATGATTCATGTAGCTCCTTGCTAAATTCAGTTTCCTGTGTATACTTTATTTTTTATCCAAGGTTCATATCTGCATTTCAGATAGTTTATCTTTGGTTTAAAGACAAGAAAAAAAGAAAATAGGAGATACTTTGAACCTTTTGGATCCTTTGGGTGCAATAAACTACAGTTAAATTGGTAACTCCAAGAACCCTGTAGTTGTTTGAACAACAGCTTTCCTGAGGTTTATTAAGAAGTAAAAATGCCATCCCTGGTAAACCTTTGAAATCAGTTAGTTGTGTCTTGCAGTCAATGCAGTCTTTTGCTGGAGGTTTTGATGTATGAGTTATGTCAACTTCAAAAGAAAACTTCTCCAATGTGGGATAAAATATAATTTTAAGAATTTTATTTCTGTTCCAGGACCAGAGGGCAACTGTACTTAATATTCTCTGCACTGGCAAAGGTCTTTGGATTTACATAGCCACAACTGTTAAAAATGAGGAAGTTTAATTGGGAGTTGGGGTTGTACAGGGTTTCTTGGGCAAAGGTTGTGATCAGTCTGGATTCTTATACCATCATTAAAAAAACAGAAAGTTTTATTTTTTTCTAAACCTTAAGGTAAAAAATAAAACAAAACAAAAAATATTTTAAACTAAAGCATCATTTTACCTGATAATATATGGACAGGAAATTTGAGATAATTTGCCAGGTACAAGATATGGGGAGGAATTATCAATCATAAAAGCTTCCAGATTCTGCCAGGGATTATACAGGCCCTATAAGTTTTTTTTTTTATAAGTGATTCACTTGGCTCACCCCACTGCAGCGCCAAGGAAATGGAGTCATGTCTGCCACAAAAGGCAACCTTGCTGCCCTGTGTGTCTTGCTTATGCCTCTCCCAAAAGACTCACTCTGGCTCCTGACTCCCCATTCTCTAGGGTCTGGGGCACAATGGGGTATTTATCACTTACTCTCCACCCTTTAACCTGATGCCAGGGAATGATGCTCACTGCCCCTTATAAACAGATGGCATATACCTTACATCTAGGGCATAGCTCAGAGCATCCAGTTGGAGGAAGATATCATGGAAATGAGCCTAATCCAAGATGAAACAAGCCTGAGAATCACAGAATTCTAGGCTTGGGAAAGTCTTTCAAGGTTAGGAACACAACACCTCTCCCTTCATTATTGTCCCCGTGTAGTCTATTTTGACTTTACACCGGTGTTAGATTTTTGAAGTCACTATAAGAAAATCACTGAAATTTCATTTAATGTCTCTTCATGGAGAATTAGATAATCCTAAAGTTGCTTTTAGGCTTTGATATTCTGTGTTCCCTTAATGCTAAGGGCCTTAGTTAGATGTCTCCTTTCAAGCCAGTCTGGGTCAGTGGAACCCCACAGGCTTGGGACATAGTCATTTATTCAACAAACATGATGGAATGTCTACTATGTGCTAACACTGTCAAAAGTGCTAGGAAGACAGCAGTAAACAAGAAGGAAAAAAAAAATCTTTGCCCTCATTGAGCTTATATTGTGCTCTTGCACTAGGAGAGAGTTGGAAGGCAAAAGAAAAAAAAAAAAGGGCATGATCTGTTAGATGGTAATAAGTACTATGGGAAAAAATAAAAAGTTGAGTGGGAAGATTCTAATTTAAAATAAGGTGGTTGGGAAAAGTCTCACTGAGGTGGTGACTTTATAAATTGACCTAAAGGAAGTGGAGATGGGGGTAGAATTAGAAGTGAACTATGCAGGTAGGTATTTGAGGAAAACCCCAGGGAGTACAGATTGCAAAGGTCCTGAGGCAGGATATTTGAGGAACAGCAAAAAAATTAAAAAACCCAGTGGCTGTGGAGTCAGCTTGGACTCCTGGAGACCCTGTGTGTCAGAGTAGAACTGTGCTCCATAGAGTTTTCAATGGCTGATTTTTTGGAAGTAGATAGCGAGGACTTTCTTTCAGGGTACCTCCGGGTGGACTCAGACCATCAACTTTTGGGTTAGCAGCTGAGCAGGCTAACCATCTGCACTACCCAGGGACTCCTACGAATATTGAGGAGGTGGAAAATAACAGTGTTCAGATTGCATGGGGTCTTGTATACCATAAAGAAAAACCCGTTGCCGTCAAGTCAATTCCAACTCATAACAACCCTATATATATATAAAAAAAACAACCCTATAGGACAGAGTAAAACTGCCCCTTAGAGTTTTGAAGGAGCACCTGGTGGATTTGAACTGCTGACCTTTTGATTAGCAGTCATAGCTCTTAGCCACTACACCACCAGGGTCTTGGCCTTGGCTTTTATTCCTAGCATGCTAGGAAGTAGCCGGATACTTTTGAGCAATGGAATGGCACATTCTAACTTAAACTTTTCAAAGGATCACTCTAGCTGCATGGTAAAAATAGACCACCAGGGGCCATGGGCACAAACTGGGAGGGTGGTTAGGGAGCTATTGTAATAATATGGATGAGACGTGCTGGTGGTTTAGAACGCGCTGACTACAGCAAGGCTGTGGGAAGTGTGCAGGTTCCGAATACATTCTGAAGGTGGAGCAGACATAATCTGCTGAAGGATTAGATATGGCAAGTGAGAGAAAAAGACGAGTCAAAGATAACTGCAAGGTGTTTGGCCTGAGCAGCTGGAAGGATGGAAATGTCACTTACTGAGGTTGAGAGAGACCTGGATTAGAATTGCTATTAGTTAAGAGTGTGACTTTGGATAAGCTGCTTAACTACTGTGTACTTTTGTTTATTTATTTTTTTCCACCTATAAAATGGGATGGTTTTATCTACTTTGTAGCTGATATAAGAATCAGAGATAATGTGTTAGAAGTCCTTGCATGGTGCCTGATACTGGTGGGTACTCAATAATAATTGGCAAAGGAAACTCTTAACATTTTCATTCCTTGAGAACAAAAGAGTAAGCCTTGGTTACCCTTTGTGATAGGATCCTCAAATATTTGAAGACAGGTCACATTTCCTTCCAGTCTTCTCAGAATGATTTTTATAATTTCTTTTCATGGAGGCTGACTAGCTTCTATGGCTCTTTTCAATGCATGAATGCCTGAACCACTTTCCTCGTTCTTAAAAAGAATGGGGGAGGGTTAGAGAAGGATTTTATAAATGTTTCAATAGATCAGATGTTTAAATGTATAAATATCTCGATGATCAGAAATCCATGTGTGAGCAGCCTGCTTCCTCCAGGCCACCCTCCCCGCCCCGACACACATCCCATTAACAACAGTGAATGGAGAAGTTTTATTTTTGATGTAGTTGTGTGGATATGACACAAACATGAGTCAGGATAATAAGGAGTCATGATTTATATGTCTTTTCTTTTCATCAGTAATCTTTCATCAGTTCCCAGTGCCATAATGCAATGCTAGTGGAACTAAACTTCCAGCTAACCATGATTATAATTACTTGTTCTGGGCATGCTAGTGTGATTCCTGATGGCTCTCAGTTTCAAAAAGTCTGGAGGCTGGTCTGGCCTTACTGGTCTGGCCTTACTGGTCTCTCAATCCTGTGAGCTGGCTAAGTAGGCAAAAATTCTAGAAAGGATGAATGATGTGTTGAACGGCAGACGCCTGGAACAAAAGCCTGGATGTAAAATGGAATATAGGAGATATACAAAATCAGACCTTGTCTGTGGCCCTCATTTTTTGTTTTTAATTAAAAATCAGTGGGTCTAGGTTAAATAGTTTCTTAAAGTTCTGTCTAGCACTAACACTTTATATTCTATTTCACCCCTTTTGGTGCCCTCTCAAAGCCCAGTAAAAATAAATGTTAACATTCCACCTACCTTGGTGAAGATTATAGTTTTCTGAAATATTTTCATGTATAATCAAACCTCATGAGTCACACTATACTCAGCAGACAGTCATGGCCCAAATTTTAGCTTTGCTCACAAAGGGAAGCAAGGGATTAAAGCCAATGTGTAGAGAAGATGGCCTAGAGATTCTCTTTGATACAGATTGGATCTTCAGAGTCAATTATAATTTTAACGTTCCTAGGAAGGGGAGCTCTGGTGGTGCAGTGGTTAAGAGCTAGGCAGCTAACCAAAATGTTGGCAGTTTGAATCCACCAGCCACTGCTTGGAAAGTCTTTGGGGCAGTTCTACTCTGTCCTATAGTGTTGCTATGAGTTGGAATTGACTTGACAGCAACTGGGTTTTTCATCTAGGAAGAAAACCTGTACTGATTCCTCTAAACAATTTAATACACATGATGTATTTAAATCACTTAGTACAATGCCTGGAATAGAGTACGGATAGTCCCATTAACTTAACGATGTATCCAAGTCACAATTAACTGCACTTACAACCATCTGGTTTTTCTTTTTATGATTTATGTATTTTTTTAATGTAAAAAAATGTATGTATACATGTATTAAAATGTCTGTAAGTTTATATATAATATTTCCAGCCCCCAAAGACAAATAAAGATTGGATTTATAAAGATACTGATGATAAAAGCCAATAATAATGAAAACCAAAAAAAAAAGGTGTGTTCAAGTTACGTCAGAACTGACTTACGATAGAGTCATCAGAGCGGAACCCCATCGTACGTTGGGGACTACCCATACACATCCAATGGGTGCTGTTGTTAATAGCAATAAAGGTAGCATTTTTACTGTTTATGTGTCTTTCCAGGGCAGTACCACTCTATATTCATTGAGGTTGGCCAGTCTATTAGAGCCCTCCAAATGCACAGCAGCACTGACTTAACTTGTTAATAAACTGGAACTTCACACCTGCTCCCAGCAGTCCCCGAGAGGCCCTCTGAAGTAGAAACACAGCTGAAATGGTCCTGGTATTGCTGGCTGAGTTTAAAATCCTCAGCTTTCGTGTTGGTCACACATACATTCACACTTCCAAATGAAATATGTCTTTGTGCAGAGCAAAGAGGGTGAGTGAAGCTGGCAGCTTGGCTCACAGATGCTTTTCATTCTTTTTTTTTTTTTTTTCTTCTTCTTAATTTCTATTTAAATCCAGAAAGGCATTCATTTGTGACTGTCAATATGTTAGTAGTGAAAGGCTGAAGTGTGGGCCCAGCAATTTCCAGCAGGCCTAGGAATGACTTGGTAGTAAATGCTTGGCTTGAAGGCTAGGGAGCAGGGATGCACACACATCCTGTCCATGTACACTCCGGTTACATGCCCTGGGTCAACTCACGTGCTTTCTCTTGGTGCTGCTTTTCCAATGGGGTAGGCTGAGATTTATGCTCTTCATTAAGAGTTTACCTCTCACTGCTTGGTATTTAACATTTTTATCTTATTAAGAATGAGTATGTTTTTATAGCCCATACATAAACCTTTGAAGTAACATTCTAAAAGAACTTCCTGGAACTAAAAGAACAGAAACCAAATAAATGTTCTAACTATTGTTAATTTCTCACTTTATATTTTCTCAGTTCATTTATGTAAATATAGAAATACACAGAAAATACATACGTGCAACTGTACCTGTGTGTATATGCAAACTTTGTTTCCCAGGAAATGGCTGAGCCTCTTCATCAATTTTCATTTTATTTTCCTGTTATAATGACCATGAATCTCTGTTTTTCCCTCCAGGATGCAATATTCATGAGGAAAGAACTTGCCTATTTGTTCTCTGTCATACCCCTGGTACCTATAAGAGCAGATAATACATAATGCAGTTAGTTGGAGAAGAAACCTGGGTTTTACACACTCAACAAGCATGGAATAATTACACTTAAAATACAGTAGAGACACTGGTACAGTCGTCCTTAAACTTGAATATGCATTTAAAAAAGAACTGAGAGTTTGTCAAAAATTCAGATTCCTAGTCAATCCTCAGGGATTCTGGATCAGTCAGTCTGGGATAGAGCCCAGAAAAAGGATTTTAACAAGCAGCTTTGCCCTCACTTACTTGGTCCCTCACCAAATGATTCTGAGATAAGTGGTCCATTGAACCACACTTTGAAAAACACTGCCTTAAAACTGCTTTTTATTTCTGTGAATTGAATAACAAACACTCTGTATGTAGTGACTATTGTTTCATTTGTGCTAATTTCCTCACCAAAAGTACATTAATGGAATTAAAGAAACAAACAAAAAGCTTTTAGGTCTTGTTCACTTCTTTACCCCCTAGTTTAGAAACAGAAGTGTTTGGCCACAAATTATTAAAAAAAGCATCCCATTTATCAACAAAAGATTAAGAGGCATTGGGGTTGACTGACATCAGGAAATGAAATGAGACCAGGACATAATGGGATTGGCCAGGTTTGGGAGAGAAAAAGAACTAGTGAATCTGCCTGGAAACAGCAAAGAGAGAGGAAATGAGATTTGAATTAAGAGCAGAAGGGCACAGGAATTGATGGAAACAGACCTGGGATGTGTGCCTAAGACAGGCATTCAGAGGGTCTGGTCACAGAAATGAGGAAAGGAGAAGCCACCAGCTTAGGGGTGTCAGGTCTATGCCAAGGAATGAAGCTGTGCCTTTGAGTTTAGGGTGTTGTGCCTGGGATTCAGCCAGAAAGGATCTGGCATCCCTAAGGAATTGAAAATAAGGGAAATAGCTGGGCTAGTCTGAGTATGAAACAGGTTGGAACTGAAAAAACAGGCTTCTGCATTATAATTTGCCAAGTTGGATTCTGCAGCTAAGTTGTGTACTTATAAGTGATCTGTCTGTGTGTGCTTTAGGCTCTGAAATCTTTCACCCTCTCGTAGAGAACTGTTTGTTGTTGTTGTTTTATTTTTATTCTAAAATGGCTAGCTGATTCAGAAAAAGGCATGGGGCAGGAATGTGGAGGCAAGATTATTGGAGGCAAGACTCTGTTTGAAAGGTTGCCTTATAAAAAGAAAAAAATTTTTTTCCTTCGACCTTGGGAATGAAACCGATAAGTAGTGAACCAGGAAAATTTGTGTGTGTGCCTCAGGTGATTTAGCACATAGCTCTCAAGGAGTGCTAATTGAGTAGCTGAATAGATGACTGATGACTGGAAGCAGGGTGTGGGTATATCAGATAATTTTTCAGAATGCACTTGTATTTTCTGCTTATTCCATTCACAATTTAAGTAGTCGAGGTGATTTCAGTAACTAGTTGTATGAACTTGGAAAAAAAAAAATCTCCACAAATACCTTTTTCTCTTCCTCTTTTAGATAAAAGCATATTGCCTTTACAATGGGTAGAAATTAACATTGTTGTTGTTAGGTGCTATCGAGTCAGTTCTGATTCACAGTGACAGAACAAACACTGCCTGGTCCTGCGCCATCCTCACAACCATTGCTATGCTTGAGCCCATTGTTGCAGCCACTGTGTCAATCCATCTCATTGAGGGTCTTCCTCTTTTTTTAATTTTTTTTTTCTACTTTACCAAACATGGTAATAGCCATACCAACATCTCAAGGTTACATTCAAGCTCTAGAATTCAATGCTCGAATAGATTCAAAGTTTAAATGAAAAGCACTTGCAAATAAAGCATTTACTGAGTAGTAGAAGGGACGATGAAGGAGCCTGGTGGCTCAGCGGTTAAAATACTTGGCTGTTAACTGAACCGTTGGCAGTTTGAACCCACCAGCTGCCCTGTGGGAAAAAGATGCACCAGTCTGCTTTCATAAGGATTTAAAGCCATGGACCTATGGGGCAATTCTACTCTGTCCTACAGGTTGGCTACGAGTCAGATCCAGCTCAAAGGTAGTGGGTTTAGGATGCAGGAGAACTAACAGTTCTTGCCCTCAAGGGCTTGCAGTTGAGTAAAAACAAGATAAAACCCAAACCTTGATAGGCTGTAGAGTCTAGAAGCAAGAATTGAAGTTGTTTTGTGTGGCAATCTGAATGGGAGAAAATCTCTTGGTCTGGATTACTAAGTATGGAATGGCTAAATACGTAGGAAGAATGGTCATGTTCTCACTGGACACATGTACAGGAACAGGAAATGCAGGAAGTCATAGGTCAGGCAAATACAAAACAGCCCTCCAAAAATTTCACATCTTAGTGGGCAGAAAATTGAAAACAATTATCAGCATCCTCCAAAAAAAAAAAAAAGAAAGAAAGAAAGAAAACAACCAAACCAGTTGGCATCAAGTCAACTCTGATTCATGGTAACTTCATGTGTGTCAGAGTAGAACTGTGCTCCATAGCATTTTCAATGGCTGATTTTTTAGAAGTTGATCGCAAGGCCTTTCTTCCAAGGTACCTATGGGTGGACTTGAACCTTTCAGTTAGCAGGCTAATACATTAACTATTTGTACCACTCAGTGATTCCCATCGGCATCCTTACTTTAGTTTACACATTACATTCTAGTCCAACTCGAATGTAGAAATGCCCCATAGGGTTTCCAAGGCTATGATATTTAAGGAAGCCAACTGCCACATCTTTTTCCCATGGAGTGGCTGGTGGGCTCAAACTGCCAACCTTTTGGTTAGCAGCCTAGCGCTTAACCATTCTACCATCAGGGCTCCTTATCAGCATCCTAAAAAAAAGAGAAGATTAAATACATTGTGCACATTCCTATTCCTTTTATAATTAGTTTTAAGTAGAATCTCTCTTCATTTACTGTGCAAATGCTTAATATTCTCTGCCAGGCACTGTGCTAATGGGACAGGAAGAGTAATTAAACAAGGTTCTGGTCTTTAGGGATCTCAAATGTAGAGAGCCATATTGTGAGGTAGAAAGCTAAAAGGGTCTTATAGAGGTTGAGATGAGGTGGTGTGAGAGAGCTTACAGAGAGACGACACCATATGCAACTAGAGAAGTCGGAGTGGTTTCATGGAAATCTATGAAAGTTGAGCTGGACCTGAGGATAGATAAAATCTGACAATCAGAATTTGGGGAGTTGGCATGAGTGTTTGACGGATTCTAGTAGGATTGAAGATGATGAAATAGCATGTATCTGGTTATATAGTTGGGGCTAATGAATGATGATGGCCAATGAGTGATCTGATTTACCTGGAGCAAATGGATTGAAAGCACATTTGGAAAGAGAAGTTGAGAAGATATCTGAATAAATAAATTGACTGAGGAATAACATTTAATTATTAATCCAGGAACTTGAGGAGCAGTAGGTTAAGGAGAGGGGAATAGGCTGAAGAGATTAGTAAAAGATTGCCTAGTCTTTCTCTGTTGCGTGGGAGTTACAAACTCAGTTGTCTAAGAGGGACGGACTGGCAGGTAATGTCAGTGAGTGACTGAGCCAGGTGAAGGGAAAATAACAACTCAAGTGAGATATAAATACCAGCTGATCCCTGGCCTGCATGTTGTGAAGATGATAGGGACTGAGGGTAAATGTGGTCAAAGGGTACACGCTACTTCTGAAGAGGGAAGTTACTATGTGGCCCAAGCCACTTGTTGCCTTGTGGAGACTGAGGTCCAGTGTAGCTAAATATTCAAGAGAAACTTGAAGTTCATATTTTATGCTGGCACTAATTTAAAAAAAAAAAATAGTGGACCTCAGCATTGTGTAGGCCAAACAAAATAGGTCTGTAGGCAGCTGGTTTGAGACCTCTCATGATTGCTTAGGAGCACTTAAAGAACAGTAGACTAGGGAATGGGCTTACCTTAAAAAAAATTTAAAACAGCATTGGTAGAAATAGCAAAGACCAATATGGAAAACTGAGGCTTGCTTATTTGTTCAGTGTCTGTCTTAGAAGAATGTAAACACATTGAGTGTGGAGACCCGTTCTGTTCTGCTTCTCAGCACATAGCACAGTGCCTAACATAACATGGGCATGAAGTAAGTATTTACTGAATAGACATTATTCTTAGAAATCTACTCTTAGCCTACTAAGAAGTATTAGATTCCATTTTTTTGCTTTAGATGAAGGAGGAGTATATTGATATGTTGATAATTATATCAATAACTTGCACCATATTTTTACACAAAAAATGCACACCTTCTACGTTTGTTTGCCAACCACTCCCTCCTTCAGAGAGAGATTTTTTTAAGTGCCGCTATGCTAATTTCTTTCTATATGTTGCTGTAAAAATGTATTAGCATAGCACACTTATGAAAATACTGTGGGGGGAGCGGGAAGAAGGAGTGGTTGTCAAACAAACTTAGGAGAAGCATGTTATTTGCATAAAAATACAGTAATTCAATTATATCAATATGTTATTAATGTATATCCTTTTTGTTTCCAGCAGAATCCTTTCATATACATTATCAAAAAATCCTTAGAGTTTATAGCCTACACAATGTGGAATCTATGAAATAATTGTGATCATTATGTTCCTCTAATCAAAATGTTTCAGTGGCTCCCATTGCCTACTGACTAAGGCTAAGCTCAACATGGTCCAAAATTACTTTCATGATCTGGCCTTTGAACATTTCCCCCGATCTATCTTTTTTCTGTTTCCCCATCTTGGTATGCATGAATGTAGTGAGAGGTTCTCAGTCTCTGAGAGTTATTTCAGAAAAGAATTCCTAGGGGACACCTATTCATAATTTCACCACACGGTGGTCACAGAAAGATGTCAGAGACCAATAGACAGGATATGTTACCAGTTGGCAAAATAATCAAGTGAATTGGGTGAGGGCTTGTGGTAGAGTTTAAGTCTATCAACCTGGGATATGTATGTATCCTTGGCATTCCAAACTTGGGTTGTATTTGGTTGCCCTTCGGAGGTATATTAAAAAAAATTCAAACCTGTTGTCATCAATCTATTTCAACTCATAGCGACCATATAGGACAGAGTAGAATGTCCCCATGGGGTTTCCAAGGATGTAATCCTTATGGAAGCTGTTACATCTTTCTCCCACTGAGTGGGTGGTGGGCTCGAATTGACTATTGTTTGCTTAGCAGCCAAGTGCTTAACCATTGCGTCATCAGTGCTCATTTTTTTTGGTGGTATAAACTAAGCCTGTTGCTGTCAAGTTGATTCTGACTCATAGGACCTAATATAAAGACAAAAATAATTTTTAAAATCCACTAATGCCTAAAGTTTGCTTGGTCAAATACCATGGAATACTATTTTTCATGTTTGTGGTTAAATAATCTGTTATGCTGATAAGTGTTATATGGGCAGTATTCACATAATGGGGAGGGTTTTGCAAACTTTATAGGAAATAAATATCTTTTATCTTACAGGTGTCCTTTTACCCATTTACTCTGTGTGTTAGGGTAGCATTTCTCAAAATATGGAGTCACCTAAAATGTTTATGGAAAACCAATTTCTGGAATATATCATAGATCTATTGAATCTAAATCCCTTGAGGAGGAACTCAGGATTCTATATTTTTATCACATTTCCCAAGTGATTCTGATGCATATGAAATTTAACAACCACTTTTTCAGAGTATGTGGTCAACCTAGAAGTGGATCATTTATTATCAGTGGGTGGTCTCCCTTCTCTTTCTTTCCCTGTACTAGTGTGGAGCCAGCTCCACGAAAAAATGCTACCTCCCTGAAAGTTTGGCTGAGGAATATCAGTGCAAACACCTGCATACCAGATGGGTACATCTGTACAGCTCGTACTGCTGATCGAACTTTGGCACATGTCATGTGCAACTTGCTTAATTCAGAGTGAATTGAAAGGATGACGAGGATTTCACGACTGAAGTCTTCAGCACATCAGAGTCATTTTCCTTCCTTTTTGCTCTCTTCTTTTATCTCCTCTACTTATCTTGATTTGCAGTGATTTTCTTTTTCATGTTTTAGAATTGCAGGGATATTGAATACCAGTAAGTAAACAACTCACCTAATTGAAGGCACTGCCTATAAATGCTGGTCACTTTATACAGTGAGCCTGAAGAAGCTGGTGTTGATACTTGCAGTGATAGATCGACTTTTTTTTTCCATAAATCAAAATTTCTATTAAAACCATCTAATGATTTCAGCTACTGAATTTAAAAATATGAGTAAAAAAATATGAGTAGCTACACTAAAACAGGATCTGAAGATATGAGAATCATAATTCTTTCCTTCCTTTCTTCCCTCCTTTCTTCTCTCCTTCTTCCCTCCCTCCCTCACCTCTTTTCCTTCCTTCCTTCCTTCCTTCCTTCCTTCCTTCCTTCCTTCCTTCCTTCCTTCCTTCCTTCCTTCCTTCCTTCCTTCCTTCCTTCCTTCCTTCCTTCCTTCCTTCCTTCCTTCCTTCCTTCCTTCCTTCCTTCCTTCCTTCCTTCCTTCCTTCCCTCCTTCCCTCCCTCCCTCCCTCCCTCCCTCCCTTCCTTCCTTCCTTCCTTTTCTTCATTCTTCTCAGTACAAGTGACATAAGTATTAAATAGATGTCACTCTCATCCACGAAAATGAGATACCAGGAGTAGGTAATACCATCTTCTAGCCAGGCAAACATGAAATCATCCAGTTTTGTTTTTCTTTCTTTCTAATTTTACTTTCCCTCTTTATATTCTTTTCCCGCTACTAGATCTGGAGGGAAGGATACTTCATTGTAGGATGAAAGGAAATAGTAACAGGCTACTATTGGTTTCAAAGAGAGGCAGGAAACCCTCTATTAGAAATGGGTCAGAAGCACAGATCATGAGTAAAAGGGAGGAGTGTTGGGTGCGTGTTGTTTATCCTTAAACAAAAGGTTCCCTATTGTCTGAATACAAAGGGAAAATAAGAGGTTTACACAAGATTTTCTTTTAAAAGATCATCACAAAACATTCAGACAATTAGAATGAATGGTTACAACAATAGCATATATACATGCACATACAGAGAGAGGGAGAGAGAGAGAAAGAGTTCTTATAATGTTTAAGGCACTGTCCTAAATGCTTGACTGCAGTAGTCTTTTCAAACTTCATAAAAATCCTACAAAGCAGTGCTCCTCCCCCTCCATTTCATAGAGGCGCAAGCTGAGGCTTATAAATGTTAATTAACTTGCCCAAGGCTGTACATGAGCCAGAATGTGGTCTTCATTCCAGGTTTAATGTTCTTCACCGCTTCCTTGTCTCTGATGTGATAGGCTGTGTGGAGAACCAACAGCTGTTAGGGGCTGGTGAACCGTGCTAAGGAAAAGAGGAACTGGAAGCATCTCAAAGAGAAGGCTTGCTTAGCTGCTAATCCGGACTCGTATAAAGAAAAGAAAAGCTCCCCATTATACCATCATATGGTTAAGTCTGCCCTTTGCTGGCAAATGTGGTGTTGGGAAAAAAACAAGAGCAATCAAGTTATTTGCATGATGACTCTGCTGGTTTTGTCTAGCAATGTTGCTTTAAAGCTTACTTGGCAAAGAATGTGCTTAATAAAGTTGAATAAACCTGAAAAATATCCACCAAGTCTGTCTGCCATTAAAACTCAGTGGAATATGGTTGCAGTTCATCTCCCTTTCTTGTTAAATGGGGATGAAAATGCTGAGTATCTGTTGGTCATTTGGAAAAATACCTCTTAAAGAGGCAGAACCCTGTCACTGACCTCTTGTCTTCTCCAGTGGACTACTGTCCAAGTCGTCATTGTTTGCAGAGATCCTGTAGCCTTCCTAGTATTCTTTTACTTCCCAGCAATATTGCCGTCTATAGTGAGTTCAGCTGTGGGTTTGGAACAGTGGCAAAGGAGTGGATGTATTTAGTGAGCATTTAGCCATTGTACATTGCTGTGTTGTCTAAGCTGACTTTGTAGTCTTCACAACAGGCTCAGCTACAAAGCTTCAGCAGAAATTTCCTGTTTGGAATCCTTTTATTCTTGCCAGAGCAAACCTCTTGGAAGTCTGCCCTGTTGCACCAGGTATGGCATGGTTAAGTAATGTCAGACTGCCACGGTATTCCTTGCAGTTCCCACTAAAGGGCTTCATTATTCTTCCAAAATAGGCACTGAAGAGATTGTGGACTATACTTCTGCTCATATCTGTCACATACATGGTTTTGTCTGGTTCATTAGCTAGGGTTGGGACTATCTTTTGAGGAGATTGTTCATCAGCAACTTCTAGGATGAGAAAACACCCTTCTCTTCCCTTTCCCAGGAATCCCTGGGTGGTTCAAATGGTTAAGTACTCAACTACTAGCCGAATGACTGGCTTTTGGATACCACCCAGAGGCACCTCAGAAGACAGGCCTGGTGATCTGCTTCCAAAAGATCACAGCCTTGAAAACCCTATGGAGCAGTTGTACTTTGTACACATGGAGTTTCCACGAGTTGGAATCAACTTGACAGCAGTTAATAATAACAACTTCTCTTTCCCAGACCTTTTTCTGATGTATCCTTTCCCAGCATTGTCTTTTCCACTTTTCCTTTCCCATTCCCCCCATTTCCTTCTCTTCTGATACCGGAATTTTGAAATAATGAAAAAATCTATATTGCACAGAGCAAAATAGGAATAATTTCCACGTAGAAAAAAATTCTGTAAGGATGGGAATGAGGTTTCAGTAGTCAATTTGGTCATCAGAGTTGTAACCAATTATCTAGTCATGTGAGGAAGCTCTCAATAAAATAGAATAATTTCTATGTCACAGGATGCTATGAGGAATAAAAGAAGGTATACATGTGAGAGCATGAAGCTCAGTGCCTGCCACTGGGGAAGTGTTCAGGAAATGTTAATTCCTCCCCTAACCACCCCCCCAATTTCTCCTTTTGGTGTCTGTAAAACTCCTATAGGAATTATTCTGATAATCTACCAGCCGTTCCTTGGAAACCCCGAGGGGCAGTTCTACTCTGTCCTGTAGGGTCACTATGAGTTGGAATAGACTTGATGGCACACAACAACAACAATAGGATAGAGGAGAACTGTCCCATAGGGTTTCCAGGGAGCGGCTGGGGGATTTGAACTACTAACTTTTTGGTTAGCAACCTGAGCTCTTAACCACTTTGCCACCAGGGCTCCTGTCCTATAGGGTTGCTTTGAGTCAGAATCGACTCAGTGGCAATGGGTTTGGTTTTAATGGGTTTTTCCCTTATATACATAACAAAAAAAATTGTTGAGATCAAAATGCTATTAAAAAAATTATACAGTGTACCAGAATTGACTGCAGCATGGATATATTTAGCAAATATACAGAAATATAGGTTTATAATTACAGTGTAGTGCTAGTATTAACTGACATACTTCCCCGTCAGAGTCCTACTGAGCCTCCTGGCCAGGTCATTTGCAGGAATGACAAACAGGTTTAGCATGGTGTCTAACCATGTAATTCACCAGAGAGTAGTTTTCTCTGTCTTAGAAAAAGCCCTTCAGAACACGTAAAAGCCCTGCCTAAGTTTCAATGCTGGAGGAAGAATGATGGGAATGGAGGGATGTAGGGAGAGAAAATAACTCCTCGCTTTGTATCACACTTCATATCTGTTTCAGCGGTGGGGGTGTGGTTTCATGGATTTCAAAACACACATGCCACTGAGATCTGCAAACCAGTTGGAGGCTCTTGTTTTGTTCTTAAATTATCGAAAGATTGAGAGTCTTTTTAGTGAGATAATGATCTCCATGCAGGACAAGTTAGAATTCAAACTCTGGAATATGTGTCATCCTTGAATGAAAGTGAAAAAAAAACCCAACTCAAACTAGCTTGTTGAATTATTGGCTCATGTAATCCAAAGCAGGGACAGCAGTCATAGAAACTATAGAAGCAAATGGGTGTGGCTGCTATTCCAATAAAACTTTATTTGCAAAATCAATTGGCAGCCCAGATTTGGCCACAGGTTTATAAGCCCTGGTGTAGTCATATGGCATGGGATATGGTTACACTGGCCCCTTGTTTCTCTATCTTATATAAACTCAGGGAGCTCTATTCTATCTAGTGCATTTGCAATGGCACTCAGACTCTTCTAATAATCTGGCAAAGAAATAGTAAATGATCTCCATCTCGTCTATCACTCCCAAAGAATTGGGAGAGAATACCTGTTTAACTGTTCTGAGAAGGATTCCAAAATTGTGTCCGGGCTGAACAGAAAAATAAGTTGTAATAAATTCGCAATGTCTAAAATAGACACAAGTAGTAGCACATACATCATATTTTTATCATTTCCGCTTTAGAATGTAAGGTCGACCTGTTATCTTTCTTCACACACTGAGACTTTTTTACTCTAGGGCTTCAAAAGGTTTTTCTAGCTTGATTCTTTTCAGGAACCAACAATGAATTAAGGACTGCTAAGTTCTCAAAAAAAAAAAAAAAAACTTTTTTTTTTTTAAGTTCTCATCCGATTAATTGCTTGTCTTTCGAGTCTTCTTTCTTTCTTTTATGTTTAGTACAGAAGTGAAAAGATCTTCAAATATTTCATCAAGTGGAATTAATCAGGATTTCAGAGCTAATCCATTTCATGAAATACTCAGATGAGATATCTATTACTTTTTAGTATGCTGGAATGGCTTGGTAATATAGTGTGTTATTTTTTAAAAGTCTTCATTTAGTGTTAATGATTTTACATATATATTTACCTGTGCTTATTCCACGGACATTTGTAATTACTTTTTTTTTCCTTTCCTGGAGAAGGCCAGAGTCATTTTGAAAGCCACCAGGAGGAGAGAGGATACAAACTTAGCTGTTTTGCAATCTTGCCTACAGATGAGCAAGCACCACCTGCAGCTGTGCTGTAAAACAAGTGGTACTTCTTGAAAACATAATCATTGGGAGGCAGTTGGCAGCTGTTAAAATTGAATAACCATTGTTCAGTGTCCAAAGGAAAGGAAATTTTAACCATTAGTCTCTCCAACTTGATATTTAATTACCTTCAAAAAGAAGAAAAATATGAAATTTCTCTTCTCAATTCCTTATGAGTCAGACCCAAAGTTCCACAAAACATGTTTATTGCACTTGTCTCAATAGTAGAAAGAGCAGTAGAAAGAGCTCTTTCTACTCAACAGTAGAAAGAGCAGAGGTGCAGAAATAAACACATGGATCTTTCTAGTGACAGTTCAACTTTAACCACCTCTATGGCCAGTTATTTTATTGACCCTTTTTTAGCAGAAAGTAAATAGGATTCATAATATACATATAGTAAACTTTTTGAACACTCTCTTATGAATTAGATTCCAAAGTTTTTACCTCTCAGAGAACGAGGTGTGAGGAAATGGGAAAGAAGATGGGAATGCAGAAGAAGATTGAGACAGAGGCTCTTATTGGTAGGCTGGCTTCAGGAAGAATTTTGTGAGTTACCTGAAATTTACGCATAATTTTGCATTTGTGTATGTATGTGTGTGCGTGTGTGTTTATGTGTGCTAGTGCATGCTTGGGATGTATTTTTGGAATAAGTATTAGTCCTTCGATTGTGAGCTATCAATCTATAGACTGAATTCTTGTCCAGAGAAGGCAGCCTGAATAATGTCTGAAAATGCTAGGTCTAACCTGAGGACTGGGAAGGAGTGGGGGCACAGGGAGACTGGAGATTAACTAAGGAAAATATTAAGTATCTCACAAGTTTGCCCAGGAGCAACATTGATCATGGTTACCTGATTACTGGTCCCAGAACCAAGGGGCAATAATGGCAAACAAGGCAGGCTTTTCTTGGGAATTGGTGACATAGGACTGTTTCCCCTCCTCTCTGTTGTTAAAGAGAACAGCTGGCGCACCCTGAAGAGGCCCTGACAGTGAGCAATAGCCCGAGGACAAGGCACCAGCTGAAAGCCAGCTTGGCTGCAAATTAGAGTATAATGGCAGCGTGGCTTCTGCTGCGAAGTGATTTGCATCAGAGCCCACCGACAATGCACATTCTGTAGGGAAGGCATTTCTAAGAGGAGGCAGCAGAAATGCTGCATTTGTAAGTAAACTTGAAGAGGATTCTCTAAAAGAGAGGAGCAGAGAGATAGGGAATTCATAATATCTGTTTTTAGGTTACGATATCTGTTTTTTAGATTACGTAACATAGGATACTCATTTTGGACGCAAAGAAAATTTACATTTAACCTTTAAACCCGTTGCTGTCAGTCGATTCTGACTCATGTAGACACTTTTTGAGAGAGTAGAACTGCGCCATAGGGTTTCCAAGGCTGTAATCTTACAGAAGCAGACTGTCACATCTTTTTCCCGTGGAGGGTTTGGTGGGTTTGGACTGCTGACCTTTCAGTTAACAGCCTAGAGCTTAACCACTGTGCCACTAGGGATTCTTCATGTAACCTTTAGTAGATCTGTATCAAATTCACCTCCATATACTTGCTAGTTGTCCTTCTATCTGTACTCTCATAGTGCTTTGCTCAGAACTCTATTACAGAACTACATAAATATAGTGTGTAGACATATATTTCATCAAGTAGTGTATTTATAATGCTTAGGTGTATTTTCCCAAAGATCATGTTGCTGTGGTTTTCACATAAAAACTCCAGCATTCTAAGAATCCCATGATATATGTACACATACATATATGTATATAAAATATATATACATATATATACACACATATATGTATATAAAACAAAATCTTTAAATGTTTTAAGAAATGTAAAAATGGCTGAACTTTAAGAACTCTGATAAGGTGAAATATCAGAGGAGAGATCCAATAAAAGCTAAATAAAATTCTGTGATGAATGCTGAAGAAAGAAAGGATTTGGAAAGAGGAAGAAGAGAGAAACATGGTAGAATTCATCAAATAGGGCTAATAATCAACATGGAAGAGTGTAATATAGGAACATGTATTACAGCTATCAACAAGGTAGTACATTATATTGGGTATAAGACAAATACATCAAATAAACAATACTATTTTATTCATGTAATTATGAGTATCTTATAGACTGGCATGTAGATACACTGTAATTTTGGGTAGTCAATATGCCCAGTTTGTCTTTTTCACCTGATCGTGTTTCATAGTGTTAGAAACTGTTTTATTCCTTCTGTAATCTCCAGTGCTAAGCTCAACACTTACCACACAGAAGCCACTGGATAAATATTTTGTTAAAATAGTAAGTGAGTGACATTTGTAATCAGCCTGATCCTGTCCATAGGCCCTCACTTTCCTCTTCTCCCTTTCCTTACCTCCTGCCCTCCTCATTGTTTGCCTTGTGGCCACATGCTGGCAATCTTTCTCTTCTGTTGTTGTTTGCCCTCCCCAATCTGCTCCATCTTATTTAGGCCTGACCACAGCTTAAGTCCCACAAACTCTAGGAAGTCTCATCTGTCTGCTCTTTGTGTACGGATTTCCTTCTCCTCTGCCTAAGTTAGACCTAATTATGCTCATTCTTCACTGTCTACTCCACTTGTTTGAGACTCTTTTTCCTGCCTCCTCTATAAACTCTTTGTTAGAAGGAACCATGCATCAAAGAAGGTAAATTTCTGTTATTTCCTATGTTACCAAATACATATTGCGGTGATTGGGCACGTGATAGGCCAATATATGCCTGTAAGGTGGGAAGCATTCCTGGGAAGGAGAAAGAGTCTGACACCATAGCAGAAGTAGTGTATAAAGGGTCTATGTGTATGGCAGGTGGGTGGGGATCTAGACTCAGAGATTTTTCTAGAATTTGGGGTAGTTTCACAATTTTAAGTGAGCTCATGCCTATGGAGATTTGATTAAGCAGGAGACTAGGCCCTGGGATCTAGTGTCCCTAGTGGGATCATACACTTTGCTAAGCTTCCCATTTATTTCCTATTTCAACAGCTGGAGTCTCAGAGTCTAAATATTGAAATTACATGGATTTCTTTTATACAGTTGCAAACTTCAGCTTTTCTTTCTCTTTAGGGTATTAGTTAGTAGCAGGTAAGTAAATACTATTTTAGAGAGTTAGGCAATTTTTTACAATTTTAAGGCTTCTTTTCTTACTGTCTCTGATTTTAGATAAAAAAAAATAATAATAAAACTGTTGCTATATTTTCAACTGGCGTTGACTGATTTGACAGCACTTTCAGTGCAGGAGATACAAGCTAGGAAAAATCTGATTCATGTGTTATGCTAACTCTAAGCTTTTTCCTATAGTTTTTCAAAGGAACTCAGTTATCGGAAGTCTATGGACTGGTGTTCAGTAAAAAGAAAGAAAAAAGCTTGTTCCTATTTTTGTCAATTAAAACAAGCAAACTAGAAACCTTCTGCTACATAAATTCTACCTGTCCCACGAATGTGAACTCTGTTTTGGGATAAGAAAGACTTTTCCGTCCTGAAGTTGTTGAATATTTTCTTGTAGTTAGCAATGATATAGCATTCTTTAACCTTGTTTTCTATTAAAAACAAAAAAAACTAATAGCCTATTGGAAGAATAAAAAAAGGCAAGATTCAATAGCTACCTCAGCCCGATAGGATTGTTCCATGTGGTGATGGCTTACTAATAGCTTTATTATTAAACCATGTAAGCCAAAGAAAGCACTACAGCTTGGAGGGAACTCAGACGGATTTGCTTTCAGCATGTAACTAAACCAGTATGTAGAAACAAGTAATTAAAAGGACACAAAGCCCGTAATCAATTGCACACCAGTTATCTTTGATTGCTCTTGCAAAGGACAAATTACACACAAGCCTCTTGCAAGCCTGAAGAAAAAGAAGTTCCATTATCTTCCTTTTGAAATCATTTCTCAGCAAAGACAAGGGCATCCCTATTCCAGATCTCTCAGTTTAATTAAAAGGACACAAACATCTGATGATGTTGCAGCGTATCAAATGTTTCCCTGTCAGTGCAATGGAGTGAAAGAAGAGCACGGGGGAGGGGGCGGGGGTGGGGTGGGGGTGGGGAAATAGGGGCGGGGGCTGGTTGGAAGAATTTCTTTTCCATAAAGACTGGCCTTTTTCACTCTGACCATCTGTTTTCTCATGGTGAAAAGCCCCATTGCTGGTATCCTGGCATAGCTTTGCATGTCTTTGTGCTTGAGGGACATTCAATCTTGCATCTGATACATGCTGCTCTGTGACACTTCTTAACAAATGAGGCTTTGTTCAAACAAAGAGACTCCCTGATAGGAACTGTAAACTTGGAGCTTGATATCCTGTAGGAAAGGCAGGCTATGGCTGAGCTGGCACAGGAAATTCGCTCTGCAATGCAACAGAGCCGAAGGAGGTCACACCCCTGTGCACACATACACTCTTTCAGATCTTCCCAGGCCTCTTCTCATCTGCATCTTCTCTTCAGACATGGAACATCTAGAGCACAGCTGCATTTGGAGCTGTCAAGAACGCACCCCATCTCCATTACAGGATGAAACTCACTGTCAATAATAATGGCATTTATTTGTCTGGTGTCTTCAGTTTACAAAGCACTTTCACAATCATTAAATTAATCCGTTTGATACAATAACCTCATAATGTGATCACATTCAAGAGAACTATTTTGTAAATACTAAATGAGTCTATATTCTCATTCTCTCTCTCATCTCCTCCTCTTCCTCCGCATTAATGACCTTAAATTCAGAACTCTACCCATCTTTTCACTTTACACTGTTTCCATGGTCCCCTACTTCTCAGACTTAGGCTGTGGAATAGAAAGTGTATAATGAGCTACAACTGAAAATGGGTTGCAATTTAGAGAAAGGGGCTGAGAAGACTCTAGCTCAGAAAAATACTACTTTCTCTTTCAGGCTATGATTTGATCCTGTTAGAATGTAAGCATTCTTAGAAAGAAAGAATGTCACTTTTTTTTCAATGTGCTATTTCCTCTCCTTGGCAAAATCCTGCAGACTCTTTTAAGACCTGCTTGAGAGGGGCTTCTACTACAGACATTCTCTGCTTCCTCCAGGCAGAATTAATGTTCCTACTTCATTTTGCTGCTAACTCAGTACCAGTAATGTAGCATGTCATAGTCTGAGCTATTTGTTTACATATTTATCTCCCCCCCCCCTTTTTTTTTTAACTAAGGAAGCTGTGAACCACTGGGCAGGGATAGTGCATTTATTATTCATCCTCGTACATTTCCAGTATTTCATGAAGTGCCTGGCCCATAACGGGCTCCCAGTAACAGTATGTTGAATAAATAAATTTTGTTGGTAAAACACTGATACAGTTGGGAGGGAAGAAACAGGAAAATAGGGCAGAACAGGGAACACTGACGTCACCCACGTCTATAAATTTTTTCCATGGTCTGGACCTGTCACTTGGCTGTATGCTTCTTGCCACTTCAACAATGTGAAGCAGTGTTTGATTCAGGAATTATCTTAGACCCAGTTACTTAGTTTTCCAGATAACTAATTTTTTTTTTTTTTTTAATAAAGACACTTGAATTGCAGAGAACTTAAATAGCCTTGCAAAAATTCTGTTTTTGATTGCTTAGTGGACCTATTACCAAATAAAAAGGTCTCTGGCCCAACAGGGGCCTTGGAATTACTGGAAGGAAAACTTGTCCAGCAGAGTGATTTAACATGGACTTTTTTTAGGGAGGGCAATGAGCTGCAGAAAGCAGAGTGGCTACACAGACTTTCAATCTCATTGTTCAATCTCATAGTTCAACAGGCTTGCTCAATCACTTACAACAAGTTACTTAACTTTTCTAAACCTCTAGCTATGAAAGGAGAATATTAGCACGAGATTGCCTTAATGGGATTTTATGAGGGTTAACTAAATGTAATTGTAAAACATGTTGGAAATGTAAAGTCCTGGATAAAATAATTAATATCCATAATTTTGAGGCTGAGTAGAATTTCATAGGGTAATGGTGTGTGGCAAGATGCATTCGTACAGCATTTTAAAAGGAGGCAGCGCAAAACCACTTTGCTCCAGTTCTAGTCTCTTTCACAGGTATGCTGGTAAAAACATGATAGAAAATTGACTAATTAAGGTTTGGTGGCACATTGGAATTTATCTGAAGTAATTTCTAAGAGCAATAGCGGTCAGTATTCAAAGGATAGAGTAAATGTACTTACTTCATTTGATAGCCAGTTTTGAATGTTACTGTGTAAAACACAGGAAAGGCTCACAAAGATGACAGGAAAACAAAAACACACTTGGGTGTTGCCATCCTACTTATTCAATCAATCGTAACCTATAGCTAAATCTATGTGATTATCAAACTATTCAACTTTTGTTGCTGTTGTTATTTAAAATGAGGTATCAAATAATTCTGTTGGCAGCGGGATGAGCACAATCAATGGCTCTAGAATCTGGGGTTCAATCTGTTGAAATGGCAAAAACAACTTCAAAAAGTGTTTTCAAGGATGACACCGTATAATGATGAAGACAGCTTATCATTCCAAAACCTAAAGCAAACCCATTGCCTTCGAGTCTATTCTGGCTCATAGTGACCCTATAGGATAGAGTAGAACTGCCCCATAGGCTTTCCAAGGAGCAGCTAGTGGACTTGAACTGCCGACTTTTGGTTAGCAGCCGAGCTCTTAACCACTGAGCCACCAGGGCTCTGTTTGTCATCCTAAAACCAAAAATGTGAATCTATTATGTTTGATTCTATTTAAATATGTGAATAGAGTGTTGCCTTTTCATTTAACAATTTCTTTGATATGTATTATTGCATCTGATGCTCCTAAAACCCCTATGAAGGAAATAGAATAACCAAACAACCAAAGCTATGCCATCAAGTCAATTCCAAAATAGGATGGCTGTTAATAATTCTAACATGCAGGTGAGGAGAGTGAGGCACTGCAGCATAAGTGACCAACACCAGGCAACATTTTCCTTGCCGTCGTTGGAGCCCTATGTTCTGAACAAGCATGTCAAATTTTTCAAACTTGTTTATCTCATGTGAAAGGAGTTTTTTTTTTTTTTTTTTTAAAGGGTATTCAGCTTTGGGAACAATCTTTCCAGCAGTTTCAAAAAGAAACATTGGTTTTCATTCATTTTTCAGATTCCTTCCCTCTTTTCCTTTCTCACTGTCAGTCCTGAAGGTCAAATCCTCCTTATTTAACATACTAGAAGCACTAGCTTTCAACCTTGGCTGCACAATAAAATGCTCTGGGAGCTTTAAAAAATACTGACGTCTGGATCAGAATTTCAGAGAGTCTCATTTAATTGGTCTGGGATGTGCCCTAGGTGTTCAGATTTTAAAAGTCCCCCAGGTGATTCTAAAGTGCAGCTGGGGAACAGAACCAATGGCCATGAGCCTCTCCCCTCTCCAATCCATCCTGAGAGCCACTTCCTTATTTAACTTGATAACAAATGTAATAACTGGCTCCTCCTTGGTCTTACTAGATGTATACTTCACCTCCATTTTTCCTTTTCTGATTTTCTATTGTATCATTTGGAACTAGAATTGGTATAAACGATGAATATAATAAAATTCCACTGCTATTTCCACAACAGTGCTTTTATCATTTTACTCATTTTAGAATCCTCCAAAACTCTGAATTGCTAATTCCAAACACCCTTGACCTCACATTTAACAGTCTTCAAGTTTTTAACCTTTTTTTTCTTCTCCAGTCTTACCTACCACACTGCTTTTTCTGTATCCCATATCTTATCATCCCTAACTACTTGCTCTGCCCCCGCAACAACTCTCCTAGAACTATACCATCTCTGTGCCTCTGCTCATACTTTGCCCTCTAGTGACAATGCCTTGAGTCAACTCCAATAATTTAAAATGTAAACCATCCCTAATATGCCTTTGGGGTCCCTCGGTGGTACAAACAGTTAAGTTCACAGAAAAGTTGGAGGTTCAAGTCAACCAGAGGCACCTTGAAAGAAAGTCCTGGTCATTTACTTCTAAAAAGTCCAGCCATTATGAAGCACAGTTCTACTCTGACACACAAGGAGTTGCCATTAGTTGAAGTCAACTTGACAGCAACTGGTGGTAATGTGCCATTCCAAGTGACACTTTCTTTAATAAGACTTCTCAGTTTTAATGAAAATGAGCATAATTTCTCCCTTATTTCCACCCCATAACACTCTTACTTCTATATCTTGTGGCTTATTGTTGTTGTTGTTAGCTGCTGTCGAGTTGGTTCTGACTCATGAGACCCACATGTACAACAGAACGAAACACTGCACAATCCTGAACCATCCTCACAATCATTGCTGTGTTTGAGCCCATTGTTGCAGCCACTATGTCAATCCATCTGGTTAAGGATATTCCTCGTTTTTGCTGACCCCCTGCTCTACTGCTCTACCAAGCATGATATCCTTCTCCAGGAACTGGTAATTCCTGATAACATGTTCAAAGTACATGAGACAAAGTCTCGCCATTCTTGCTTCTAAGGAACATTTTGACTGTACTTCTTCCAAAACAGATTTGTTTGTTCTCTGGCAGTCCATGGTATATTCAATATTCTTCACTAATACCATAATTCAAAGGCATCAATTCTTCTCCAGTCTTCCTTATTCATTGTCCCCCTTTCACATGCATATGAAGCAACTGGAAATACCATGGCTTGGGTGAGGTACACCTTAGTCTTCAAAGTGACATCTTTGCTTTTTAACACTTTAAAGAGGTCTTTTGCAGCAGATTTGTCTAATGCAATACATCTTTTGATTTCTTGACTGCTGCTTCCATGGGTATTAATTGTGGATCCAAAAAAAGAAATCCTTGACAATGTCAATCTTTTCTCTTTTTAACATGATATTGCTCATTGGTCCAGTTGTGAGGATTTTTCTTTTATGTTGAAGTGTAATCCATACTGAAGGCTATAGTCTTTGATCTTCATCAGTTAGTGTTTCAAGTACTCTTCATGTTCAGCAAGCAAGGTTTTGTCATCTGTGTGTATAGCAGGTTGTTAATGAGCCTTTCTCCAATCCTGATGTTTCATATTTCATCTCCTCCAGATTCTCAGATTATTTGCTCAGAGTACAGATTGAATAAATATGGCAAAAGGATATAAACTGGATGCACACCTTTCCTGAATTTAAACCACACACACACTATTCCCTTGTTCTATTGAACGACTGCTCTTGGTCTATGCACAAATCTGTTCTGGAGATGGTATCTAAATTTAGGTGGGATATACACAAGGCCTTATTGTGGCTCTGTGGACTTGCTCTAATTTTCTTCAGCTTCATCTTGAACTTGCATGTGAGCAATTGATGATCTGGTCCACAGTTGGCCCCTGGACTTGACAGGGGTTCTAGAGAAACAAAATAGTAAGGATGAATTTTGTTAATTTCTTCTCAAGTCTCATTATTCTTAAAGATGTTGATGACTCTGCTTCTAGTAGTAAAGAGAGCACTGCTAATCCAAGGAGGGAGGTGGTGGTAGAAATACACAAAATATCACCACCAACAGATCAGGTATTGGTGAGAGGCAATGTTTAGGTGATCACATGTTTGATATCTTTCTATAATTTTGTCAGAATGAGAAGTATAAGGAAACTGGTTGGTTGGTCCTACTTTTGCTAGACAAAGTGGTGAATGAAAGAGATGAGCTCAAGTCTTTGGAGTAACAGCTCAAGTGCTACATAAACAACCTCAAAGTTGCGACTTGTGCCTTGAAAGAAAGCCTTATTTCTTGTAGGAGCAGAGCTCATATTGCCAAAAACCAAACCCAGAGTCTTATCATAAGAGTGGTTAAATTATGCCAATTGAATTCCAAACCTCAAATGGTGTCTGAAGTTCAAGTGAGGGCGTTGATTCAGAAGAAATGGAATCCTGAAACTTGGAATGGGGATGTGTGGGCAGATAATCAGGAAGCTGGGGACACTGAGCCCCTAAATTTCATTGAATCGTTGAATCACCCCTTCCAACAGAACCAGCCCTTTTATTCCCATCTGAAAAGATTCTTCCATCTTTGTCTGCTAAGCCACCCTCTCCAGTAAAACCATTAGTCCCTCCACCCCCATCTGATGAGATTAACCCAGATGAGTCTGAAGAGCCTTTGAGTCATCCCCTGGGGAGGTGTCTGAGTCATTTCCTGGAGCATCACCTGAGGTAGATGCCTTACAAGACATTGCTGAATGTTCTCAGAACACACCCCATGACCCATTTTGCTTCTAGATCTTTAACTAGACTTAAATCCCAGCAATCCCCAAAAGGCGAGTACAAAACGTGACCCAGGAGGAGGTACACTACACTCCAAAAGAACTGTTTGAGTTTACTCATATCTACCAACAGAAATCTAGGGAATGTATGGGTGAATGGCCATTAAGGGTGTAGGGTAATGGTGCAAGGAACATAAAGTTGGATCAGTCTGAGTTTATTGGTAATGGCCCACTAAGCACAGATTCTTCATTCAATGTTTCAGATCAAGAGGTTAGGAAAGGATCTATTAGTTTGTTTGGTTGGGCCACTGAATCATGGATTATATAGTGGCCTACACTAAATCAAGTTGAAGTACCAAAACTGTCTTGGTATATTGGAGAAGAAGGAATCCAAAGGCTTAGGGAACCTGATATGTTAGAGTGGATTTATGAAGTTAGACCCACAGACCTACACATGGAGTGGCCAGAGGACCCACCTTTTACCACAACGGCGAGGAACAAGTTTGAGAAGGGAGCCCCAGCGTTCTTTAAGACTGTTGCTATTGCTATTTTATGTAAATCAGATTTGACAGTGGATTATCAAAAACTTAACCAGGTGTTGACTCCAATTGCAGCTACTGTCCCAGATGTGTGTTCATTGCTTGAGCAAATTAATCCATCTCCTGCTAACTGATATGGAGCTATTGATCTGGCTAGACCCTTTTTCTCCATACCTGTTTCAAAGGACCACCAGAAATAGTTTTTCTTCAGCTGGCAAGCCAACAATACACCTTTACTGTCGTACCTCAGTGGTATATCAACTCTCCAGCCTTGTGTCATAATTTAGTTGCAGGGAACTTGATCGCCTTTCCCTTCCACAAGACATCATACTGATCCATTATACAGATGATATTATGCTGATTGGACCTAATAAGGAAGAAGTGTCAACAACTCTGGACTTATTGGTAAAATAGTTGAGTGATAAAAAAAAAAAAAATTGAAAATAGTTGAGTGATAGAGGGTGGGAAATTAATCCAACAAAAATTCAGGTGACTTCCACTTCACTGAAATTTCTAGGGCTCCGGTGGTATTGGGCATGTTGAAATATTCCTTCTAACATGCAGGATAAGTTATTGCATCTTGCTTCTCCCACAACTAAAAAGGAGGCACAACGCCTGGTTTGGATTCTGGAAGCAACATATGTCTCATTTAGGTGTGCTACTCTAGCTCATTTATCCAGTGACTCAAAAAACTGCTAGTTTTGAGTGGGGCTCAAAACAAGAGAAAGCTCTGCCACAGGTTCAGGCTACCGTGCAAACCACTCTGCCACTTGGACCATATGATCCAGCTGACCAATGGTGCTTGAAGAGCCTGTACCAGATAGAGATGCTGTTTGGAGTCTTTGGCAGGCTTATTGGTGATCACAGAGCAGACCCTTAGGATTTTGGAGCAAAGCCCCGCCATCCTGTGCAGATAACTACTCTCCTTTTGACAACAGTTTTCTGCTTGTCATTGGGCCTAAGTGGAGACTGAATGCTTAACCATGGGCCAAAAAGTCAACATGTGGTCTAAGCTGCCCATCATGAACTGGGTGTTGTCTGACCCACAGATTCATAAAGCTGAACATGCAAAGCAACACTCCATCATTAAATGGAAGTGGTATATATGAGGTCAGGCCCCAGCAGGACCTGAAGGCACAAGTAAGTTACATAAGGCAGTGACCCAAATGTCCACGTCTCCACTCCTATCACATAACCTGCCTTCTCCCAGTCTGAACCCAAGGCCTCATGGAAAGTTCGTTATGATCAGTTGCCTGAAGACGAGAAAACTCATGCCTGGTTTATAGATGGTTTTGTGCGATATGCAGGCACCAGTTGAAATTTGACAGTGGCAACACTACAGCCTCTTGCTGGGACCTCCCTGATGGACAGCAGTGAAGGAAAATCATCCCGATGGGCAGAACTTCAAGCAGTGCACCTGGTTGTTCACTTTGCTTGGAAAGAGAAATGGCCAGATTTGCAATCGTATACTGATTCAGGGGCTGTGGCCAATGGTTTGGCTGGATGACAGGGACTTGGAAAGAATATAATTGGAAAATTGGTGACAAGGAGGTATGGGTTAGAGATACATGGATAGGTCTCTCTGAATATGCCAAAGAAGTGAAGATATTTGTCCTGTGAATGCTCACCAAAGGGTGACTTTGGCAGAAGAGGATTTTAACAATCAAGTGGATTGGATGACACGTTCTGTGGAAACCATCCTCTTTCCCCAGGCACTCCCATCATTACCCAATGTACTCATAAACAAAGTGGCCATCATGGTGGGGATGGAAGTTATGCATGAGCTCAGCAACATGGACTTGCATTCACCAAGGTCAATTTGGCTACAGCCACTGCTGAGTGCCTAATCTTCCAGCAGCAGAGACCAATACTTAGTCCCTGATATGGCACAATTCCTCGAGGTGATCAGCCAGCAACCTAGTGGCAGGTTGATTATATTGGGCCACTTCAATCATGGAAATGGCAGCGTTTTGTTCTTACTGGGATAGACACTCTGGATACAGATTTGCCTTGCCTATATGCAAGGCTTCTGCTTTAACTGACATCCATGAACTTACAGAATGCTTATCCACTGTCATGGTACACCATGCAGCATCATCTTATATCAACGGACTCACTGCACAACAAATGAAGTGTAGCAGTGGGACTGTACTCATGGACTTCACTGGTCTTACTATATTCCCCATCATCCTGAAGCAGATGACTTAATAGAATGATGGGATGGCCTTCTGAAGACACGATTACGGTGCCAGCTAGGTGGCAATACCATGCAGGTTGGTGCAGTGTTCTCCAGGAGGTTGTATATGCTCTGAACCAGCATCCAATATATGGTGCTGCTTCTCCTGTAGCCAGCATTCATGGGTCCAGAAATCAAGGGGTGGAAATGGGAGTGGCACCACACATTATTGCCCTCAGTGGCCTACTCACAAAATTTTTGCTTCCTATCCCCATGACCCTATGCTCTGTGGGTCTAGAGGTCTTAGTTCCAGAGGGAGGAATGTTCCTACAAGGAGACACAAAAATGATTCCATTGAATTGGAAGTTATGAGTGCTACCCAGCTGCTTTGGATTTCTCATGCCTCTGGGTCAACAAAGAAGGGCATTACTGTATTGGCTGGTGTTATTGATGCTGGTTATCAAGGGAAAATCAGGTTGATGCTACATAATGTAGCTAAAGAAGAGTACGTCTGGAATACAGAAGATCCCTTAGAACGTCTCGTAGTACTAGTATGCCCTGTGATTAAAGTCAATGGAAAATTACAGCAACCCAATTCCAACATGACTACTAATGGCCCAGATCCTTCAGGAATGAAAGTTTGGGTCACACCTCCAGGCAAAGAACCACAATCAGCTGAGGTGTTTGCTGAGGGTATAGGGAACACGGAATGGATGGTGGAAGATGGTAGTTCTAAATACCAGCTACGACTAAGACCAGTTGCAGAAATGACAACTGTAATTGTTACGAATATATTTTTCCATTATCTGTGCATCAGATATTTTTGTTTTCTTCACTTGTAAAATATAAGATGTAAACAGGGCTGGTGTGTTTTTTGGTTGTATGTGTGTTCATTTTATCACGTTAGGCACAAGTATGACTTTCTAATTGTCTTTTTTTAGGGATTATGTATGATTTAGGGAGATGTGTATGGGTGCTATGTTGACAAAGAGCAGGCTGTGTTGGTTAAGGTTGTGTGTCACCTTGGCTGGGCCATGATTGTCATTGGTTTGGCAGTTTTGATGTTGTTTGGCAGCTATGTAAGGATGTATTCACCTCCATAATGAGATCTGATATAATCACTTCAAAGATGAGATCTGCTATAAACAGCCAGTTAGTTTAAAGGACATTTCCTTGAGGGGTGTGGCTTGCCTCCAATATATGTGGACTTTCTGGCAAAGTTTGTGGGCTTTTGCTTGGTCTGGATCCTGCATCTGACCTGTGATTCTGGGGACCTGAGCAGGCAGCTTACCTGCTGAACTTGGGATTCATCATCCTCCAGAGCCTGTAAACTAGTGGCTTGCTGTCTAACCTGCCAATCTTGGGATTAATCAGCCTCTGCAGCCTTTGAACCAGCAGACTGCTGTCTGACCTGCTGCTCTTGGGTTCATGAGCCCTGCAGCTATGTGAGTCAGGAGATGCCTCCAACCTGACCCATGGACTTGAGACTTCCCAGCCTCTACAACCATGTGAGCCATTTCCTTGGTATAAATCTCTCTCTCTCTCTGCATATATGTGTAAATCTCTCTCTCTCTCTATATATGGTTTACTGATTTGGTTCTCTAGAGAACCCGGACTAAGATACTTCTTTTTTTTTTTTTAAATAATTTTTATTGAGCTTTAAGTGCACGTTTACAAATCAAGTCAGTCTGTCACATATAAGCTTATATACACCTTACTGCATACTCCCACTTACTCTCCCCCTAATGAGTCAGCCCTTCCAGTCTCTCCTTTCGTGACAATTTTGTCAGTTTCTAACCCTCTCTACCCTCCTATCTCCCCTCCAGACAGGAGATGCCAACACAGTCTCAAGTGTCCACCTGATACAAGTAGCTCACTCTTCATCAGCATCTCTCTCCAACCCATTGTCCAGTCCTTTCCATGTCTGATGAGTTGTCTTCGGGAATGGTTCCTGTATTGGGCCAACAGAAGGTTTGGGGACCATGACCGCCAGGATTCCTCTAGTCTCAGTCAGACCATTAAGTTTGGTCTTTTTATGAGAATTTGGGGTCTGCATCCCACTGATCTCCTGCTCCCTCAGGGGTTCTCTGTCGTGCTCCCTGTCAGGGCAGTCATCGGTTGTGGCCGGGCACCATCTAGTTCTTCTGGTCTCAGGATGATGTAAGTCTCTGGTTCATGTGGCCCTTTCTGTCTCTTGGGCTCATAGTTGTCGTGTGCCCTTGCTGTTCTTCATTCTTCTTTGATCCAGGTGGGTTCAGACCAATTGATGCATCTTAGATGGCTGCTTGTTAGCATTTAAGGCCCCAGACGCCATACTTCAAAGTGGGATGCAGAATGTTTTCATAATTGAATTTATATATATTTTGCCAATTGACTTAGAAGTCCCCTTAAGCCATAGTCCCCAAACCTACGCCCTTGCTCCACTGACCTTTGAAGCATTCAGTTTATCCCGGAAACTTCTTTTCTTTTGGTCTAGTCCATTTGAGCTAACCTTCTGTGTATTGAGTATTGTCCTTCCCTTCACTTAAAGTAGTTCTTATCTACTAACTAATCAGTAAATAACCCTATCCCACCCTCCCTCCCTCCCCCCCTCGTAACCACAAAAGTATGTGTTCTTCTCAGTTTATACTATTTCTCAAGATCTTATAATAGTGGTCTTATACAATATTTGTCCTTTTGCCTCTGACTAATTTCACTCAGCGTAATGCCTTCCAGATTCCTCCATGTTATGAAATGTTTCACAGATTCGTCACTGTTCTTTATCGATGCGTAATATTCAATTGTGTGAATATACCACAATTTATTTACCCATTCATCCGTTGATGGACACCTTGGTTGCTTCCAGCTTTTTGCTATTGTAAACAGAGCTGCAATAAACATGGGTGTGCATATATTTGTTCGTGTGAAGGCTCTTATTTCTCTAGGGTATATTCCGAGGAGTGGGATTTCTGGGTTGTATGGTAGTTCTATTTCTATCTTTTTAAGAAAACACCAGATAGATTTCCAAAGTGGTTGTACCATTTTACATTCCCACCAGCACTGTATAAGAGTTCCAATCTCTCCACAGCCTCTCCAACATTTATTATTTTGTGTTTTTTGGATTAATGCCAGCCTTGTTGGAATGAGATGGAATCTCATCGTAATTTTAATTTGCATTTCTCTAATGGCTAAGATACTTCTTGATGATGTCCTTCTTAACGCCGCTATGCTATTTTTTTTTACATGTTACTGTAAAAAATTAACATAACGTACATAAAAATACTTCATGGGGGGAGGGCATGGCTTGCAAACAAATGTAGAAGGTGTGTGTTATTTGCATAAAAATAGAGTAAATATCTTTCTGGTGTTCTCTGATTTCAGCCAAGATCCATCTGACATCAGCAATGTTATCTCTTGTTCCATGTCCCCTTCTCAATTCAGCTTGAATTTTTGACAGTTTTCTGTTGATGTGCTGCTATAACCATTTTTGAATTATCTTCAGCAAAACTTTACTTGCATATGATACTAATGATAATGTTCAATATTTTCCACATTCTTTTGGATCACCTTTCTTTGGAATGGACACAAATATGAATCTCTTCCAGTAGTTGGGCCAAATAGTTGCTATCTACCAAATTTCTTGGCATGAACAAGTGAGTGCTTCCAGTTTTGCATCCATTTGTTGAAATATCTCAGTTGGTGCTCTGTCAATTTCTGGAGCCTTGTTTTTCACCAATGCCTGTACTGCAGCTTGGACTTCTTTCCTCAGTACCATCTGTTCTTGATCTTACGCTATCTCCTGAAACGGTTGAACATCCACCAATTCTTTTTGGTGCAGTGAATCTGTATACTCCTTCCTTCTTTTGATGCTTCATGTGTCGTTCAGTATTTTGCCCATAGAATCCTTTAATATTGCAACTCAAGGCTTGGATTTTTTCTTCAGTTCTTTCAGCTTGAGAAATGCCCAGTGTGTTCTTCCCTTTTGGTTTTCTAACTCCAGGTCTTTGCATATGTCATTATAACTCTTTACTTTGTCATATGGAGCAGCCCTTTGAAATCTTCTGTTTAGCTCTTTTAGTTCTTCATTTCTTCATTCCACTTTAGCTAGTTGACTTTCTAGGGCAAGTTTCAGAGTCTCTTCTGACATCAGTTTTGGCCTTTATTTCTTTTGTGTATTTTAAAAAGACCTTTTGCTTTCTTCATGTCATCCTATAACTTATCTGGTCTTCAGTCATTAGTGTTCAAATCTTCACATCTATTTTTCAGATGGTCTCTAAATTCAGGTGGAATATATGCAAGGTTGTACTTTAGCTCTTGTGGACTTTCTAAAAAATTTTCTTCAGCTTCAATTTGAACTTGCGTATGAGCAATTGATGGTCTTTTCCACAGTCAGCCCCCTGCCTTGTTCTGACTGCTGATATTGTGCTTCTCCATTGTCTCTTTCCACAGAGGTAGTTGATTTGGTTCTTGTGTGCTCCATCCAATGAGGTCCACAAGTATCGTCACTGCTTGTGTTGTTGAAAAAAAAAAAAAGGTATTTTCAGACAATAAGCCATTGCTCTTGCAAAATTCTGTCACTTGATCTCTGGCATTGTTTCTATCACCAAGGCCATATTTTCCAACTAGTGATCCCTCTTCTTTTTTTTCAACTTTCACATTCCAATGTGCAGTAATTATCAATGCGTTGTGATTGCATGTTTGATCAATTTCAGACTACAGAAGTTGGTAAAGATCTTCAGTTTCTTTTTGTGTGGCATTAGTGGTTGTCGTGTAAATTTCAATCATAGTTGTGTTAACTAGTCTTCCTTTTAGGTATATGGATATTATATCACTGACAGGGTTGTACTTCAGGATAGATCTTGAAATGTTCTTTTTGACAGTGAACGTGATGTTGTTCCTCTTCAATTTGCCATTCCTGGCATAGTAGACCATATAATTGAATGATTCGAAATGGCCAATACCAGTCCATTTCAGCTCACTAATGCCTAGGATTTCAATGTTCATGCATTCCATCTCATTTTTGATGACTTCCAATTTTCTTAGATTCATAATTCGTACATTCCATGTTTTGATTATTAATGGATGTTTGCAGCTATTTCTTCTCATTTTGAGTTGTACCACACCAGCAAATGAAGGTCCCAAAAGCTTAATCCATCCACGTCATTAAGATTGGCTCTTCTTTGAGGAGGCAGCTCTTCTCTAGTCGTATTTTGAGTGACTTCCAAGCTGAGGAGTGCATCTTCTGCCACTATATCAGACAATGTTCCACTGCTGGTCATAAGTTTTTCACTGACCAATTTTTTTAGAAGTAGATCTCCAGGTCCCCCTTCCTAGTCTGTCTTAGTCTGAAAGCTCCTCTGAAACCTGTCCACCATGGGTAACCCTGCTGGTATTTGAAAGCTATGCTGGTGGCATAACTTCCAGCATCATAGCAACACATAAGCCACCATAGTACCTCAAACTGACAGATGAGTTGTGAGTGTTATGTGATCATTATAGATTTTGTTTTCTACTCTCCTCTTTTTTTCACTCTACTGAAAGCTCCCTGTGGCCAAAATAAATTCTGAATAATTCTGCTTTGGTGGTCTGTTTCCTAGTTTCAAATTCTGATTCAATCTCTTAGTAGATGTGTAACTTTTGCCATTCTTCTCTCTGGGCTTTGTTTTCTTATCTATTAAATGGGAAAAATAACGTCACCTTCTTCTTAGGGTTGTGGGACAGATTAAATGAGTTATTACATAGAATAAACTGAGAACAGTGCCCTAGCAGATTGCAAGCACCTGATTAATGTTAGCTATCATTTTTTTTATCATTGTTAATTATTAAGGAAACCTTGGTAGCGTAGTGGTTAAGTGCTACGGATGCTAACCAAAGGGTTGGCATTTCAAATCCGCCAGGCGCTCCTTGGAAAGGTCGCTATGAGTCGGAATCAACTCGACGGCACTGGTTTTATCATTATTAACTTAATATAGCTTGATATAAACAGCAACAATAAACGTGGACCTCACCAGATGGAATACACAGGAATCAAATCGACTACATCTATGGAAGGAGAATGATGGAAAAGATCAATTTCATCAGTCAGAACAAGGCCAAGGGTTAACTGTGGAATGGACCATCAATTGCTCATATGCAAGTTCAAGATGAAGCTGAAGAAAATTAGAACAAATCCACGAGAGCCAAAGTATGAACTTGAGTATATCCCAAATGAATTTAGAGACCATCTCAAGAACAGATTTGACTCATTAAAAACTAATGATTGAAGACCAGACAAGTGCAAGGACATCATACATGAAGAAACCAAGAGGTCATTTAAAAGATAGGTAAGAAATAAAAGACCTAAATGAATGTCAGAAGAGTAGCTAAAGTGAATGGAAGAAATGGTAAAGTAAGAGCTGAACAGAAGATTTCAAAGGACAGCTTGAGAAGACAAAGTAAAGTATTACAATGACATATGCAAAGACCTGAGTTAGAAAATAAAAGGGAAGAACATGCTCCATATGTCTGAAGCTGAAAAGAACCGAAGAAAAAATTAAAGCCTCAAGTTGCAATATTAAAGGATTCTAAGGTCAAAATACTGAATGACTCAGGAAACATCAAAAGAAGATGGGAAGAATACACAGAGTCACTTTACCAAAAGGAATTGGTCAACATTCAATCATTTCAGGAGGTAGCATACGATTAAGAACCAATGGTTCTGAAAGAAGAAGTACAAACTGCACTGAAGACATATGTGAAAAACAAGGCCCCAGGAATTGATGGAATATCACGTGAGATGTTTCAGCAAATGGATGCAGCTCTGGAAGTGCTTATTCGTCTATGCCAAGAAATTTGGAAGACAGCTACCTGGCCCACTGACTGGAAGAGATTGATATTTATGCCTATTCCAAAGAAAGGTGATCCATTGGAATGTAGAAATTATCGAACAATATCATTAATGTCACATGCAAGTATAATTTTGCAGAAGATCATTCAAAAGTGGTTGCAGCAATACATTGACAGGAAACTGCCAGAAATTCAAGTCAGATTCAGTAGAGGACATGGAACAAGGGATGTCATTGCTGATGTCAGATGGATTCTGGCTGAAAGCAGAGAATACCAAACTATGTTTATCTGTTTTTTATTTACTATGCTAAGTCATTTGACTGAGTGGATCATAACGAATTATGGATAACATAGCAAAGAATGGGAATTCTAGAACACTTAATTGTGCTCATGAGGAACATATACATAGATCAAGAGGTAGTTGTTTGAAAAGAACAAGGAGATACCTCGTGGTTTAAAGTCAGGAATGGTGTGCGTCAGGGTTGTATCCTTTCACCATACTTACTCTGCGTGCTGAGTAAATAATCCGAGAAGCTGAACTATGTGAGGAGGAAGTGGCATCAGGATTGGAGGAAGACTCATTAACAACCTGCATTATGCAGATGACACAACCTTGCTTGGTGAAAGTGAAGAGGACATGAAGCACTTACTGATGAAGATCAAAGACCACAGCCTTCACTATAGATCACTGCCTCAACATAAGGAAAACAAAAATCCTCACAAGTGAACCAATAAGCAACATCATGATAAAGAGAGAAAAGACTGAAATTGTCAAGGATTTCCTTTTACTTCGATCCACAATCAACAGCCATGGAAGCAGCAGTCAAGAAATCAAAAGAAACATTGGATTGGGCAAATATGCTGCAAAAGATGTCACTTTAAGTACTAAGGTGTAAAAGCTGGGCAATGAATAAGGAAGACTAAAGAAGAATTGATGCCTTTGAATTATGGTGTTGATGAAGGATATTGAATATAACATGGCTTGCCCTGGTGGCGTAGTGGTTAACCGTTCAGATTCTAACCAAAAGGTAGAAAGTTCGAATCTAGTAGGTGCTCCTTGGAAACTCTTCGGGGCAGTTCTACTCTCTCCTATACAGTCACTATGAGCTGGAATCAACTCAATGGCAATGGGTTTGGTCTTTTTTTTTTTTTTATGAACTGACAAAAGAATGAATAAATCTGTCTTGGAAGAAACACAGCCAGGATGTTCCTTGAAAGCAGGGATGATGAGACTTTATCTCACATACTTTGGATGAGTTATCAGGAAGGATCAGTCCCTGTAGAAGGACATCATGCTTTGTAAAGTAGAGGGTCAGCACAAAAGAGGAAGTCCCTCAATGAAATGGACTGACACAGTGGCTGCAACAATGGGCTCAAGAATAACAGTGATCGTGAGGATGGCATGGGACCAGGTGATGTTTCGTTCTGTTTTACATAGGGTCACTATGAGTCGAAACTGACTTGACTGTGTCTAACAACAACAACAACACGGTTTGACAGAGACTAGTGCAGTATTGGAAATCCTGTGGCATAGTGGTTAAATGCAGTATTCTGTACATTTAAGATACTTAAAATATTTGCTGAATGTATTAACTTCTTTGTGTCTTGGAAATATCCCAAATACCCAATCTATAAATATTTGATTTTTTTTTTTGAGCAACTTTAAGTCATTTTTACAACTACTTGAAGGAGCATGTGGAACGAAGTGACTGAATATTTTGTTTGAAGAAAAAAAAGAAACATAATTTCTGACAGATTTGGTATCTATTCTTGAAAATTCTTTGGTCCCATAGCTTGTGCTAGAGATTCACTTCTGTGAAATGCCAAAACTGTCAATCACAGTGCTTCATTGCATATTCAATTCTACAGACATCTTTTACAGAGAAGTTGATTATCCAGAAGCCATTGAAATTCTTCAGCTGCAAAAAGGATATGTGCAAAGAAACTAATGTATTCTGAGAGCAAAACATTTCAGTATAGATTCCATTTAATAATATACATTTCATAGGTCTTTAGAGATAAGACTATAAATATGACTGTCAGATTTAACCAATAAATATTTTAACACCAGCACATTTGAAAGTCATGCACATATATATCAGATATGAAACTGAATTGATCTTTTGTTTTTCAAGATGGAAGAAGAATAAATAAAACGATGAAGTCACTGATGTTAAGTATGGCTATATAACCAGGAATTGAGGTTTTCCCTGTCCTATGTTGACTTTTGAAGTATTTGAAGTGACTCTTCTGAAATTAATTATTAATCTTTTCAAGGTGCTATTGTAGCAGGTGAGGGCAGTCAATGCCAAGGGTAAAAAGATAATAGAGGATAAGTCCTGCCTGACTGAGGCAGGGTGGTGAAGAGGGAAAAAAAACACAGCATAGGTTTGACTGCTTGGTACTTGTCTCCTAAAAATGTTAATAAATAGGCTTTGTCTTAAGCCACGTCCCAGGAAAACCTTGTCAAGAAATTAACTCTGCAGACAATATTTCTGAGAATAAAGTAGAACATTGAAGGTGTGAAGTAATGGTTTATAGCTACTGAGACAGAGAGAGAACGAGGAGGAGGGAAAGGTGCGGGGAGAGAGAACAAGGTACTAGAGTCAAGAAACGGTTTTCAGACGAATGCTAAAGATGGTTTATCTTCCAAGAATCACACATTGAGAATGGCACTTGGAAATTTATTATGTATTTTGGGTTTTTTATAACTGATGTTTTTCACCTGTAGCTGACTGTCCAAGTACCATTTGTTCAAAGAAATTGTGGATGGTATTACCCTCAGATCAATGGGAGATCCAAAAACTCCTTGATATGGTTTTATTTATTTATCAAACCCTTATATAGAGCTCATTATGTGCCAGACGTGGAGCCCTGGTGGTGCGGTGGTTAAACACTCATCTGCTAACTGAAAGGTCAGTGATTCAAATCCATCAGCTGCTCTGTGGGAGAAAGATGTGGCAATCTGCTTCCGTGAAGATTTACAGCCTTGGAAACCCTATGGAGCAGCTCTACTCTGTCCTATAGTGTCACCATGAGTTGGAATCAACTTGACAACAATGGGTTTTTTTTTTTAATGTGACAGGCATTTTGCTCTAAATTTAATCTGAGGATTAAATTGCTAATTTAATCCTCAGAACAACCCCTTGAGGTAGATAGTACTATTATCCCCATTTTGCAGATGAGACAATTGAAGCCCAGAAAGGTTAAATAAATACCTGGCACAAGGTCAGGGCCAGGATTTGCACACAGGCATTCTAACTCTAGAGTCCAGGCTGATCACCACTAAGTTATGTTCCTTTGGAAGAAAACACACAGTCATCACAATAGCTATCAGAGCATGTTCCTCCTGAAGCTTTTTGCCTTTGTTAATAGAATTCCAAGCCATACGCCATTTTGAGGATAATGGGAGATAATGGCATTAACCTGGCAAAGAAGGAAAGAAATCAATTTTAAAAAGTGGGAAAAGAACACCAGGTATTTGAATTGACTGTAAAGTTAGTGCAAAAGCCTCAAAACACTCTTGGCCCTGGGCCTTCATTGATCTACTGGCCTGATCTAGCAGGTGGCTCAAGGAAAGAGGCACACAGGGAGTGTTGGGGTGCAGTTTTATTAGAAAGCAGTGAAGGTGAAACAAGTAGAAGACAGCACTAAAAGGGCAAGGAGGTTTTAATTCAGGAAGGAGATCGTGTTACAATATAGCATGGTTTCACAAAGACTAAATACCATCGCCTTTATAACCAGTGTTGCCCCTTTAGCTTTCTCTGAAACAGTAAAATTAAGTGGCTGGAAGTATATTCTGTAGAAACCAAACTGTCTGGGTCCTCGATTTACATCCTGACTCTACAACAAACTGGCTTTAGTCCAAACCAAACAAACCCAGTGCCGTCAAGTTGATTCCGACTCATAGCGACCCTATAGGACAGAGTAGAACTGCCCCACAGAGTTCCCAAGGAGCGCCTTGCGGATTCAAACTGCCGACCCTTTGGTTAGCAGCCATAGCACTTAACCACTACTCCACCACGTTAGTGCACGTATTAATTTCCCTCAATCAGTTTCTCATTACTGAGACAGGGTTAAAATAGCACCTACTTCAGTACCTACATAAGAATCCATGTGAAGGACTTAATATAATTCCTAGCATAGTGAGTGCTCAATAGTATTTTTGTTCTTTTCTTTCCTTGATGACATTTGGTTAATCAAAATTTTGTATAAGTAGGTGGGGGGTGTGCCTGTATATATACATATATAGGAACTTGGGAGGCATAAGCAGTTTGCAATCAGCTGCTAACCTAAAGGATGGTTTTTCAAGCCCACCAAATGGGTTCATGGAAGGAAGATCTGGCCAACTGCTTCCTTAAAGATTACAAGAAAACTCTATGGAGCAGTTCTACTCTGTAACACATGGAATTGCTATGAGCCGGGGCCTACTTGATGGCAGCTAACAACAACATATATATTTGTGTGTGTGTGTATATATATATACGCACGCACATATATATGTTTTATATATATTTTTTAATCCGTCGCCATTGAGTTGACTCTGACTCATGGCAGCCCAATGTGTGTCAGGGTAGAACTGTACTCCATAGGGTTTTCAATTACTGATTCTTTGGAAATAGATCTCCAGGGCTTTCTTCTGAGGTGCCTCTACTTGATTTGAACTTCCAAACTATTGGTTAGCACCTGTGTGTGTTAACCATTTGCACCATCAAGCGACTCTCTCTCTTTTTCTCTCTCTATACATACATATATATACATATGTATGCAGTTGTTGTTGCTGTTAGGTGCCCTCCAAAACCAAAACTAAACCAAACCCGTTGCCGTTGAGTTGATTCCGACTCGTAGCGACCCTATAGGACGGAGTAGAACTGCTCCATAGAGTTTCCAAGGTGGATTTGAACAGCCGACCTTTTGGTTAGCAGCCATAGCACCTAGCCACTATGCCACCAGGGTTCCCCCCCTCTCCAGTTAGTTCCAACTCATAGCAACCCTATGTAAAACAGAACAAAACAGGGCCCAGTCCTGTGCCATCCTCAGAATCGTTGCCGTGTTTGAATACATTGTGCAGCCACTGTGTCAATCCATCTCATCGAGGGTCTTCCTCTTTTTCACTGACCCTCTACTTTGTCAAGCATGATATGCTTGTCCAGGGACTGGTTCCTCCTGATAAAATGTCCAAAGTACATGAGATGAAGTCTCTCCAACCTTGCTTCTAAGGAGCGTTCTTGCTGTACTACTTCCAAGATAGGTGTGTCTGTTCTTCTGGCAGTCCATGGTATATTCAATATTCTTCACCAACACCATAATTTAAATGCATCAGTTCTTCTTTGGTCTTCCCTTATTCATTGTCCAGCTTTTCCATGCATACAAGGCAATTGAAAATATTATGGCTTGGGTCAGGCACAACTTAGTCCTCAAAAAGGTATGTTTGCTTTATAACACATTAAAAACATCTTCTGCAGCAGATTGCCCAATGCAATATGTCCTTTAATATCCTGACTGCTGCTACCATGGAAGTTGATAGTGAATTCAAAGGAAATGAAATCCTTGACAATTCAATATTTTCTCCATTTATTACAATGTAGCTTATTGGTCTAGTTGTGAGGATTTTTGTTTTCTTTATGTTGAAGTATAATCCATACTGAAGGCTGTAGTCTTTGATCTTCATCAGTAAGTGCTTCAAGTCCTCTTCACTTTCAGCAAGCAAGGTGGTGTCATCTGCATATTGCAGGTTGTTAACGAGTCTTCTTCCAATTCTGATGCTGCATTCTTTTTCATATAGTCCAATTTCTCGAGGTATTTGCTCAGCATACAGATTGAATAAGTATGGTGAAAGGATACAACCCCGACACACACCGTTCCTGATTTTAAACCGTGCAGTGTCCCTTTGTTCTGTTCAAATGACTGCCTCTTGATCTATGTACAAGTTCCTCATGAGCACAATTAAGAGTTCTGGAATCCTCCTTTTTTGCAATGATATCCATAGCATGTTATGATCCACACAGTCGAATGCCTTTGCATAGTCAATAAAACACAGGTAAACATCTTTCTGGTATTCTCTGCTTTCAGCCATGATTCATTTAATATTAGCAACGATATCCTTTGTTCCACATCCTCTTCTGAATCCCACTAGAATTTCTGAAATTTCCCTGTTGATGTACTGCTGCAATTGCTTTTGAATTTTCTTCAGTAAAATTTTACTTGCATGTAATATTAAAAATATTGTTTGAAAAATTTCACATTCTGTTGGATCACCTTTCTTTGGAATGGGCATAAATATTGACCTCTTCCAGTCAGTAGCCCAGGTAGCTGTCTTCCAAATTTCTTGGCATAGATGGGTGGGCGCCTCTAGCATTGCATCCATTTGTTGAAACAACTCAATTGTTGTTAGGTCAATTTTGGGAGCTTTGTTTTTCACCAGAGTCTTCAGTGCAGCTTGGACTTCTGCCTTCAATACGATTGGTACTTGAGCATATGCTACCTCCTGAAATGGTTGAATGTCGACCAGTTATTTTTGGTACAGTGACTCTGTGTATTCATTCCATCTTCTTTTGACACCTCCTGCGTCATTCAATACTTTGACCGTAGAGTTCCTCAATATTGCAACTCGAGGCTTGCTTTTTTTCTTCCTTTATTTTAGCTTGAGAAATGCCAAGCATGTTCTTCCCTTTTTGGTTTCTAACTCCATGTCTTTGTACATTGTATTATGATACTTTACTTTGTGTTCTTGGGCTGTCCTTTGCAATCTTCTGTTCAGCTCTTTTATGTGATCATTTCTTCCATTTGCTTTAGCTACTTGTTCAACAGCAAGTTTCAGTCTCTTCTGACATCCATTTTGGTCTTTTCTTTCTTTCCCGTCTTTTTAATGATGTTTTGTTTTCTTCATGTGTAATGTCCTTGATGTCATCCCATCACTTATTTGGTCTTTGGTCATTAGTGTTCAATGCATCAAATCTATTCTGGAAATGGTCTCTAAATTCGGGTGAAGTATACTCAAGTTTGTACTTTGGCTTTCCTGGGCTTGTTTTTATTTTTTTCAGCTTCAACTTAAATTTACATAAGAGCAATTGATGGTCTGTTCTGCAGTTGGCCACTGGCTGATGATATCGGGCTTCTGCATTGTCTCTTTCCACAGATGTAGTCAGTTTGATTTCTATGTATTCCATCCAGCGAGGTCCTCGTGTATAGTCGCTTTTTACATTGCTGAAAAAAGGTATTTCCAATGAAAGTTCATTGTCCTTGTAAAATTCTATCATGAGAACTCTGGCGACGCTTCTATCACCAAGCCCATATTTTCCAACTAGTGATCATTTTTGTTTCCAACTTTCACATTCAAATCACCAGTAATTATCAATGTGTCTTGATTGCATGTTTGATCAATTTCAGACTGTAGAAGTTGATAAAAATCTTCAATTTCTTCATCTTTGGCATTAGTGGTTGGTGTGTAAAATTGAGTAATATTCCTATTAACTGGTCTTCCTTTTAGGCATATGAATATTATCATATCACTGACGGTGTTATACTTCAGGATAAATCTTGAAATATTCTTTTTGATAATGGATGCAATGTCATTCCTCTTCAATTTGTCATTCCCGGCATTGTAGACCATACGATTATCTGATTCAAAATGGTCAGTACGGTCCATTTCAGCTCACTATTGCCTGGGATATCGGTTATCTATCTTCAAGCATTCCATTCAATTTTTGACAAATTCCAGCTTTCCTAAATTCATATATTGTACATTCCATGTTCTGATTATTTATGGATATTTGCAGCTGTTTCTTTTCATTTCATATTGTGCCACATCACCAGATGAAGGTCTCAAAAGCTTTACTCCATCCATGTCGTTAAGGTCAACTCTACTTGGTGGAGGCAACTTTTCCCTAGTCATATTTTGAGTGCCTTCCAACCTGAAGGGTTTATCTTCAGGTACTATATTTTCTGCTGCTATTTATAGAGTTTTCACTAGCAAATTTCTTTTAGAAGTAGATTACCAGGTCCATCTGCCTAATCTGTCATCTGGAAGCTCCTCTGAAACCTGCCCACCATGGCTGACACTGCTGGTATTTGAAATACCGGTGACATGGTTTCCAGCATCACAGCAACACTCAAGCCACCACAGTAGGAAAACTGACAAACTAGTGGCAGATACATATGTATATGTTGTTGTTGTTAGGTGCCATCGAGTCGGTTCTGACTCATAGCCACCCTATGTACAATGTAAGGAAACACTGCCTGGTTCTGTACCATCCTCACAAAACCCTGTTATTCTTGAGCCCATTGCTGCAGCTACTGTGTCAGTCCATCTTGTTGAGGGTCTTCCTCTTTTTCAATGACCCTCTATTTTACCCAGCATGATATCCTTTTCCAGGGACGGATCCCTCCTGATAATATGACCAAAGTATATGAGACATAGTCTCACCATCCTTGCTTCTAAGGAGCATCCTGACTATACTTCTTCCAAGACAGATTTGTTCATTCTTTTGGCAGTCCGTGGTATATTCAGTATTCTTTGACAACACCATAATTCAAAGGGGTCAGTTCTTTTGTCTTCCTTATTTATTGTTCAGCTTTTGTGGCAATTGAAAACACCATGGCTTGGATCGGGCACACCTTAGCCTTCAAGGTGATATCTTTGCTTTTTCATGCTTTAAAGAGGTCTTTTGCAGCAGATTTGTCCAATGCAATGTGTCATTTGATCTCTTGACTGCTGCTTCCATAGGTGTTGATTGTGGATCTGAGTAAAATGAAATCTTTGACAGCTTCAACCTTTTCTCCATTTATCATGATGTTGTTTATTGGTCCAGTTATGAGGATTTTTATATAGAGCCCTGGAGGTGCAGTGGTTAAGAGCTTGGCTGCTGACCAAAGGGTCAGCAGTTCAAATCCACCAACTGCTCTTTGGAAACCATATGGGGTAGTTCTACTCTGTCCTACAGGGTCGCTATGAGTTGGAATCAACTCAATGGCAATGAGTTTGTTTTTTTGGTTTTATGTATATATATATATGTATATATATGCATATAATGTATTATATACTTGCACAAAAAGGAAGAACACGCTCGGTGTTTCTCAAGCTGAAAGAACTGAAGAAAAAATTCAAGCCTCGAGTTGCGATACTGAAGGATTCTATGGGGAAAATATTAAATGATGCAGGATGTATCAAAAGAAGATGGAAGGAATATACAGAGTCATTATACCCAAAAGAATTAGTCGATGTTCAACCATTTCAAGAGGTAGCATATGATCAGGAACTGATGGTACTGAAGGAAGAAGTCCAAGCTGCTTTGAAGGCATTGGTGAAAAACAAGGCTCCAAGAATTGATGGAATATTAATTGAGATGTTTGAACAAACAGATGCAGCGCTGGAGGTGCTCACTTGTCTATGCCAAGAAATATGGAAGGCAGCTTCCTGACCAACTGACTGAAAGAGATCCATATTTATGCCTATTCCCAAGAAAGGTGATCCAACTGAATGTGGAAATTATAGAACAATATCATTAATATCACATGCAAGCAAAATTTTGCTGAAGATCATTCAAAAACGGCTGCAGCAGTATATTGACAGGGAACTGCCAGAAATTCAGGCCGGTTTCGGGAGAGGACGTGGAACCAGGGATATCATTGCTGATGTCAGATGGACCCTGGCTGAAAGCAGAGAATAGCAGAAGGATGTTGACCTGTATTTTATTGACTATGCAAAGGCATTCAACTGTGTGGATCATAACAAATTATGGGTAACATTGTGAAGAATGGGAATTCCAGAACACTTAATTGTGCTCATGAGGAACCATTACATGGATCAAGAGGCAGTTGTTCAGACAGAACAAGGGGATACTGATTGGTTTAAAGTTAGGAAAGGTGTGTGCCAGGGTTGTATTCTTTCACCACACCTATTCAATCTATATGCTGAACAAATAATCCGAGAAGCTGTACTGTATGAAGAAGAACGGGGCATTCAGGATTGGAGGAAGACTCATTAACAACCTGCGTTATGCAGATGGCACAACCTTGCTTACTGAAAGTGAAGAGGACTTGAAGCACTTACTAATGAAGATCAAAGACCACAGCCTTCAGTATGGATTTCACCTCAACATAAAGAAAACAAAAATCCTCACAAGTGGACCAATGAGTAACATCATGATAAATGGAGAAAAGATTGAAGTTGTCAAGAATCTTATTTTACTTGGATCCACAACCAACAGCCATGGAAGCAGCAGTCAAGAAATCAAAAGATACATTGCATTGGGTAAATCCGCTGCAAAGGACCTCTTTAAAGTGTTGAAGAGCAAGGATGTCACCTTGAAGACTAAGGTGCGCCTGACCCAAGCCATGGTATTTTCAATTGCATCATATGCATGTGAAACCTGGACAATGAATAAGGAAGACCAAAGAAGAATTGAAGCCTTCGAATTGTGGTGTTGGCAAAGAATATTGAATATACCGTGGACTGTCAGAAGAACGAATATGTCTTGGAAGAACTACAACCAGAATGCTCCTTAGAAGCAAGGATGGCAAGACTGTGTCTTACATACTTTGGACATGTTGTCAGGAGGGGTCAGTCTCTGGAGAAGGATATCATGCTCGGCAAAGCACAGGGTCAGCAGAAAAGAGGAAGACCCTCAATGAGGTGGACTGACACAGTGGCTGCAGCAGTGGGCTCAGGCATAACAATGATTGTAGGGATGGCTCAGGACCAGGCAGTGTTTCATTCCATTGTGCATAGGGTCACTATGAGTTGGAACTGACTCGATGGCGCCCAACAACAACAACAATGAAAAATAAGTGAAACATAAATATTGCCATGATTTCTAATCAGTTTCCCAGAGCAAAAAAATCATAGATTATAGACCCACAATAACATGAGAAAATGTATGAACTGTTCTCTGCCCTGTTGTGTCACTGACATTTTGGCAGCTTGGATGTTGCCAGATGGAGGAATTTGCACTCCCAGCTCGTATGCTTTCCCTGTCACAGAGTAGGCCCAGAAGGAGTTTCTCACAGGAACCGTTAAAGTTCTTACACCTAAAGAGCGTCATCCAGATTAAAGGGAGGCATTGTGGAAAGGAACAAGGGTTTACATATTTTTATTAATGACAGCTAAAAGACCAGTTTTAATTTTTAAGGACTAAATCATAATTCCTAGGTACTATGTCACAAAGGAGGAAACCCTGGTAGCATAGTGGTTAAGAGCTATGGCTGCTAACCAAAAGGTCAGCGGTTCAAATCCACCAGGTGCTCCTTGGAAACCATATGGGGCAGCTCTACTCTGTCCTATAGGGTCTCTATGAGTTGGAATAGACTCAATGGCAATGGGTTTGGATGTCACAAAGGAGTCCCTGGTTGAAGTAAACAGTTAAAATGCTAGGCTGCTAACTGAAAGGTTGGAGGTTCAAGTCTACCCAATGGCACCTTAGAAGGAAGTTCTGGTGATCTACTTCTGCAAAATTATCCTTTGAAACCCCTGTGGATCATGGTGTTACTCTGACACACATGGGATCGCTATCAGTTGGAGTTGACTCAGCAGCCATTTTGTTTCTGAATGTCACAGAAGTTCTTTGAATTGTGTATATTTTTAAAAATGATTCAGTTTGTATGTGCCAAGGTGCTACTTATGCTTCATAAGAAGATACAAAAATTAACTTTTTTTAATATTTAAGATTAATAGCAAACTTATAGTGTAGCAGATAGTTCTGTTGCCTCATGGCCCATCTCTCTGCCCACCTCTGATTTTAGCCACAGCTGCAATGCACACTTTCATGAAATTTTAGCCCTGTATCGATGTTTTTATCGATAGCACCCTGCAATCTTTTTGTTTTGTTTTTCCATTTTCTTTCTGAGGTGTGTCTTTCCATTTTCTACCTGAGACCCTCTTCAAAGCCCCAGCTCCTGCTCAGCCAGTGGACAAGGCCAGTCCAAGAACATAAAAAAGTTAATTCCCTAGAGAAAGTGGTGGGTGTCCTGGGCTTCTCAGCATTCTGGTGGACAGTTAGGGAACACATTCTCCATGCTTCTCATAAGTCTGACTGAATTAAGCCTCCATGTACTTAACACAGTTTTATATTGGGTTTTTCCTTCTTTCCTGTTTTAATCTCCTTGCTCCTTCACTCCTGTTTTGGGGATCAGCCCCCTCAAAATAAATAGCCTGTATTCGAGTCTTTCTCTTAGGCTTGGCATTAAGGGAACCCAAATGAAGACATCTCAACACCCAGATGAATTTATGGTCTCAGATCAGTCAAATAAACTAAGTAAAAGGAAATGGGTAAGTTAGCAAATCTGTGAGTTTCGTTCAGTAAGTGAGAATACAAGATTGAAATAATCAAGGGAATCTGCATACAGGCCAATTAGCATCATAGAGAGACCGGCAGGGTAGCAAACTTCCTTCATAAGAAGGCTTAGTGCAGAGCATTACAACTTGCAGAAAAAACGCTGTAGGAGAACCCATCCTTCTGAGACAGGTTCAATGGCTGTATCTTTGTATAATAAGAACAGAAACAGTATGTTTTAAATGCATGAGAAGAAAATATTGAAACTAATATCTTTCTTCTCAATAGAGAGTTTTAAGTCAAATTTGAAGTTGCGCTAAAAGAATTAAAAAACATACGGGTCACTTTCACTTAGCTTAAATCAATAAGACCAACATAATGGGCCCATTCTTCTTTGGGTGGTTTATGACAGCTGCTTGTGTTAGAATGTCAATGAAAGCCTGCAACAGCAATATGAAAGCTATCTTATTGATTGTGACATAAGCTTTGAGCTGATTAGAAGAAAAGTACACAGTGCAAAGTATCACTCTTATCATTTTATAATCGTTATAAAAAGACTGCAATGATTATCACTATCAAAGGTGTTTACACCATGATGCAGGAAACCGACAAGTATATAACCCAAACCGATGCAAATGTCAGGCATTAAAGGTAGAGCAAATACACCTGCTCTGAGAACACACAGGTTAAGAGAACCATAAAATGCCAGGGTCCTTCCTGAAAAACAGTCTATGTACTTTTGCGTTCCCAAATTTGAACATATATAACAAACATAATTCTATTTTAGTTCTAAGTTAACTTTGGTGAGCTAAAGAATTTCATTTTAGACCTAGGTACTCACTTTCCCTCTTTCAGCTTTTGTAATATGTCAGATGTGAGATGCATAATGAATTTTAGATTACCTATCGCTCTAAGTAAAACACAAACCAACTCTGAGAAAAACAGACATCCTAGAAGTGACTATTAATTCTTTGACTATTTCAGGTTATGGGGACAGTATTAGAGCAAAATTCAAGTGATCCAAAATGACTAATGGAATTTCTACTGTGATAGAATTGGAGACTGGATTCAAGCAGAAGTTGTCGAAGCTCCTTGAAGAAGTGCCTTGAATATTATGTGGCAATCTGGTCAGTGTCATGAAGCTGCCAATCCTTCTTAAAAGTTGCTGGAGAATTGTGTTCATTCTCCATATTTGGTAGCTATTGGAAAATTAATCTGGGTGTTGTTTATGAAATGGGGAAGGTTTGAGGTGGTGAAGTTGCCAGAAAATTGCTGTGTGACAAATGGATCTGAGAATTGCTAAATGTTCAGTTCAGTTCACTTTAGATGTCTCTGCTGTAAATAAATGGCATTCTGGGGCCTATGCCTCTTAAACAGATCGATTTGTCTTATAGGATATGATGAACATTGACTACTAATATTTCTGATCTTCCTCTCCTTCTGGGTATATGAGAGGATTGCATGGCTTGTCCCCTACTGAAGTTAGCCAAACCTATCACATGCTCTCACTCAGAACACGAGCATGAAATGCCCAGTGTCCCTCTGAGCACAGAAGAGCAGGTGAAGGATCTCTTTGTTCTTTCCCCCATCCTGCTAGGGCCTGAAGGCCCTTGTGAGACAGCTGTTACCTAAGAAGGTAGAACTTTTGTTGCCATGGACCTCTCAGGAACTAAAATGAACCGAGTTCCCCTTTTGACCCACAGAGAACATGTGCTGTGTTTGGAAATACGCTTTTGTTCTGTTAAGTCACTGAATAGTTGGTGCTTTTTTTAATTGCACCTAAGCTAGCCGATTCTGACTGATACATAGTGTTTGTTTTGAAAAGCACTATTTATGTGTGTCATGGATTGAATTGCATCCCCTCAAAATATGTGTCGACTTGGTTAGGCCATGATTATGTAGTTGTCTTTCATTTTGCGATTTTCTTATGTGTTATAAATCTTAATCTCTGCCTGTGATTGAAGAGAATTAGGTAGGACGTAACACCTTTGCTCAGGTCACATCCCTGATCTAATGCAAAGGGAGCTTGCCTGGGGTGTCGCCTGTACCACCTTTTATCTTACAAGAGATAAAAGGAAAGGGAAGCCAGCAGAGAGTGGGGGACCTCATGCCAGCAAGAAAGCAGTGCTGGGAACAGAGCGCATCTTTTGGACCCAAGGTTCCAGGGAGGAGAAGCTTCTAGTCCAGGGAAAGATTGATAATAAGGATCTTCCTCCAGAGCTGACAGAGAAAACCTTTCCCTAGACCTGACACCCTGAATTTCGACTTCCAGCCTACTGTTGTTGTTGTTGTTAGGTGCCGTCAAGTCGGTTCTGACTCATAGCGATCCTATGTACCACAGAACAAAATATTGCCCTGTCCTGCACCATGCTCACAATTGTTTTTATGCATGAGCCCATTGTTGCAGCCCCTGTGTCAATCCATCTGGTTGAGGATCTTCCTCTTTTCTACTGACCCTGTACTTTACCAAGCATGATTTTCTTCTCCTGGGACTTATCCCTCCGGACAACATGTCCAAAGTATGTAAGACACAGTCTCGCCATCCTTGCTTCTAAGGAGCATTCTGGTTGTACTTCTTCCAGGACAGATTTGTTCGCTCTTCTGGAAGTCCATGGTATATTCAATATTCTTCGTCAACACCACAATTCAAAGGCATCAGTTCTTCTTCGGTCTTCCTTATTCATTGTCCAGTTTTTGCATGCATACAAGGCAGTTGAAAATATCTTGGCTTGTGTCAGTCATACCTTAGTCTTCAAGGTGATATCTTTGCTTTTCAACACTTTAAAGAGGTTCTTTGCAGCCGATTTGCCCAATGCAATGCGTCTTTTGATTTCTTGACTGCTGCTTCCATGGGTATTGATTGTAGATCCAAATAAAATGAAATCCTTTACAACTTCAGTCTTTCCCCCATTTGTCATGATGTTGCTTATTGGTCTAGCTGTGAAAATTTTTATTCTCTTTGTGTTGAGCTGTAATCCATACTGAAGGCTCTGATCTTTGATCTTCGTCAGTAAGTGCTTCAAGTCCTCTTCACTTTCAGCAAGCAAGGTTACGTCACTTGCATAACGCAGGTTGTGAATGAGTCTTCCTCCAATCCTGATGCCCCTTTCTTCTTCATATAGTTCAGCTTCTCAGATTATTTGCTCAGCATACAGAATGAATAGGTATGGTGAAAGGATACAACACTGATGCACACATTTCCTTTAAACCACGGGGTATCCCCTTGTTCTGTTTGAACAACTGCCTCTTGATCTATGTATAGGTTCCTCGTGAGCACAATTAAATGTTCTGGAATTCCCATTCTTCACAACGTTATCCATAATTTGTTATGATCCATACAGCTGAATGCCTTTGCGTAGTCAATAAAACACAGGTAAACATCTTTCTGGTATTCTCTGCTTTTAGCCAGGACCCATTTGACATCAGCAGTGATATCCCTCATTCCATGTCCTCTTCTGAATCCAGTCTGAATTTCTGGCAGTTCTCTGTTGACATACTGCTGCAGCTGCTTTTGAATGATCTTCAGCAAAATTTTGCTTGGGTGTGATATTAATAATATTAATGACATTGTTCCATAATTTCTGTATTCTAGCCTACTAGCCCGGGAGAAAATAAACTTCTCTTTGTTAAAGCCATCCACTTGTGGTATTTCTGTTAGAGCAGAACTAGATGACTAAGACAATACGTATCAGCCACCTGGGCCTGGAAATAACTTGGGTATATAGAATATATTCCAAATGTTTTTTTTTTTTATATGGAAGATATTTGTATAGTAGTTGACTAAATATAACCCTACCTTTATTATAACCATCTTGTATGTAACCTCCATATTTGTGTCAGTGAACATCCCAGGAAAGAATGAAACTAAAATCAGTAGCTATTTCAGTGATAGACACATAGCAGTTACTCAAAAAATGTTCCTTGAAATGAGTTGTATTAGATGAGAAAGCAGGTGTGCAAGGAAAAATGTTTTGGCCACACAACACATGATAACAGAGAGAAAGGAATGGAGAAACTCATGGTGGAAAAAAAAAAAGGCATAATAGGCTGCAGGGGCTATACAATGTTCAGGCTAGAAAATTGAGAACACACTGATTGAGCCAGCCAAAAGTTTACGGAAAGATAAAACTGGTTGTGCAGGTTTCAAAGGGGTTAAGACCTGAGACTATGTCTGTACTATATCAAAAGTTTGATCAAGTTCCATATTGGTTTTACAGACCTGACTGATTTTTTTTTTTTAATCAAATTGATTTATTAGTGCTACATAGTGATTGTTTTTTCTCAGAGAGTTATTGTGCATCATATCTAAGCATTATATGTCTTATCTTATAAAACCAAACCAAACCAAACCAGTTGTTGTCGAGTCTATTCTGACTTATATTGACCCTACACGACAAAGTAAAACTACCCCGTAGGGTTTCCAAAGAGCGACTGGTGGATTCAAACTGATGACCTTTTGGTTGACAAATGAGCTTTTAACAACTCTGCTACCAGGGCTCCAATCTTATACAGGTTAGTAGTAATTATTTTTATGGTTAAAAGATATTTCTTTTTCAATATCATAGAAATTTTATCCAGAAAAATATAAAAATTTTTGGCATAATTTGTAGAACAACACCACCACGTATTTCCTCTTTTTCACTTGTAACTTTTTAATGTTTGTATTCCTTACAAGACTGAATGCTCCATAAGGGCAGGAATGGTATTAATCTTATTCACCACAGAATCCCTGGTGCCTAGCACAGTGACTTGTATATAGTAAATGCTAAATAACCTTTTGGATGAATTTATGAATATGTATGTCAAGCGTCTATACTACCCTTTGACCACATGCTACCTTATCTATTTGGTCTTATTCCTCATTAGACCCTACCACATACACTGCACTCCAGCCAAGCAGGTCTGCACATAAGCTCCATCCATTGTTGTTTTTTGATTAATTATCTTTCTTTCCCCAATATACCCTCATCTCTCTTCCTAACACTTTGTTGTTTTTCGGTGCTGTCGAGTTGATAGCTGTTCACAGTGACTCCATATGACTGAGTGGAACTACCTTATCTAGTTTTCTTGGCTGAAATTAGATCACCAGGTCTTTCTTCCGTGGAGCTGCTGGGTGGGTTAGAACCACCAACCTTTCGGTTAGCAGGCCAGTGGGTAAACCATTTGTGCCATCAAGGCTCCTAATACTAATAAATGACTCTTATGGCTAAGGCCTTAATTGATGTTACCTTGTTCTCTAAAAAAAGAAAACAAAACTGTGAGGTAGGAATTATTATCATTAATACCATTTTACAGATGAAAAAAATAAGACTTGAAAAGGTAAGCTATCTTATTTTCCTGAGCCCCACAGCTCTCCAACCACGTGGCTGTTAAAGTCTGTTTGATTCTAGACTCATTGCTCCTAAGCAAATGCTACGCTACTAACCCCTTTTGTTCATCCTACAAGCCTCAGTTTAAATAGAACTTCCTCCATAAAACTTTATTTTATTACACTCGTCTTACTCAATTTCTCTTTTGTTACAAACACCTGTCACACTTAAAGTAAGCATCCTACTAGTCAAGCTCAATTGTTTTGTGTATACATCGTGTACATTAATTTTATCTATCCCATTAGACCTTGAGTCTTGAATAAGAATTGAGCACTTCTTCTTTCATACTACCTGATCGTATCTAGGACAGTAGAGATGATCAAGGAAAACTTCCCTGTTATGTAATTAATAAAGTTTAAATTATTTGATATTTGCAATATTTACCCCAGAATTCTCATTTACATTTTTTTCTCAAGCTGAAGTCTGAGAAAAAATAGATGTAGTTATTGCTTTTGACAACCTCCTCATTAGAAAAAAAAAGTTTAGTTTATTTCCTGCCATTCAGAAACTTAAAACCATATCTTCTGAGTCGGGATTGTTACACATAGTTTGGATAAAATAAGCTGTCTTTTAAAGATGAGACTAAGATTGTTATTTCCAGTCATTAAAAATGTTCGGGAACAAAAGAATCCTGTGACAACTTGTGACCGGTGCAGTCAGAGAAGCCGGAAATTGAGATGTTTATTTTTACGCATTGGGAAGGAAGCAGCAAGGATCAGCCCCCAAATCTGACACCTCGAATGAGCTCCGTGGTTTGCATTATATCACATGAACACGATGCCTGTCTTCATGCCCCCACAGAAGAAAGCCCCAGGCCAGAGCTATGAGTGCAAACTGGATGGAAGCCTTGATCACTGAGTCAGACCACATAAACAACTCAGAACAAGTGAAGAGGTGCCAAGCTTGTCCTTGTCAGTTTCCTTGTAAATTAAAAATAAACTGGCACAATTATGCATTTAGACTATGGAAAGGTAATGAAATTGAATTTGATTTAAGTAAATGATTCATGATTCCCTAGTACCTAAAGCTTAGTTGGGGCAAAAGGAAAAACAAAATAAGCAGAGCCCTTGGTTTTTTTTTTTTTTTTGGTTAGATGGATATTCTTTACCTATATTACAAAATATTCCACAATGTCAGCCTAACTCATAGAATCAAATTTAAACCAAGTCAGAAACAAACAACAGATAATACCTGAGGATTTTCCTCTGACTTACGCAAAAGAAACTCATGATTTAAGTTCCCTTTCAACGCAAAAGCGTCCACTACAATGGCTCGTGTTTTAGGTTAAGGCCTCAACTAAGTCACACGCTGAGTGACAGTATACTCTTCTTCTGTATATGCATGCCTATAGTAGGAAACAGGGCTCCGAGGAAGCCTTAACCAGGCTGATGGGTAGTCAGTCCCAGAGAAAAGGTTGCCTGTTAGAAGAGTCCCACTTTGTCAGGAACCATTCCCAAAGCCAACTCTTCAGACAGGGATTGAACTGGAATATGGGATGCAGAATAATAGTGGTGAAGAACAAGCTTCTTGGACTATGTTGGTATCTCCTGTCTGGAGGGAAGATAAGAGGGCAGAGGGGGCCAGAAGCTGCCCGAATGGACCAGAGGAGAGAAAGTGGAAGCAAGGAATCTGCTGTCTCACTACAGGGAGAGCAACTAGGAGTATATAAAAATAGCAAGGTGTTTATAAATTTTTGTATGAGGGACTGACTTGATTTGTAAACTTTCACTTAAAGCACAAAAAAAATTAATTAAAAAAAAAAAAAGAGCCCCACTTTGGGCAGGAATGGCCCAGCTTTAGTACCAACTCTGTGTTCTGTCATTGGATGTGAGCAGTCTGGGTAGAGCATGACCTCAGTGTGAATGTGCAGTGGATTCCAAGGGGCACCCACATCAGAGGCTGTTTGCTGAATACATTCTTCTCGAAGGAAGCTCTGAGGAGTACGCTCCAGTGGCTGCCACAGTTATATTTCAGGTGCAAAAGCACCATAATTTTATGAAAGAGGACAATAATACTTATCTGATGTTTTCCCCTAACATACAAAAGTTGCTCAATTTCACCTAATGTTTGGCTGGCTGTTAAAGCCATAGCAGCCTAATGTAAACTGTTTCTATCCATCTCAAGTGCTTTTTCTTGACCATAACTGTTAGCTTCAGACCCTTTGTTTTGTACTGACAGTTGGAATTATTTATTGCTCAATGCATTGCCTTACCTTTTCCACCTATTAAAATTTACCTGACCACTCTTTTTTTATCCACTGTTCTGACTTAAATGATCTCATAAGGTGTCCCTACCACTAGAATTTGTATAATTAGGGCTACATTTATAGTCCCTTACTTATAAGCAACATCTGCAAGTTTTGATGAATATTTTTCCAATTTGAGTATTAAGTATCTTTAGGAATTTATTTATTGATTTGTTTTAGATTATTTTGACATCTTTGAGCAGAATCTCTTGAGAGCTCCTCTTTATAAAGCAGCAGAGAACTCATTCTCTGTGTCAGCCTTTGCATCCCTATACTGGAGAGACTAACTGGGATGAGCCTGCGAAGTACATAAAAAGCAAATTTTGCAGGTAAAAAGAGTCTTACTACCTCAGACTTACCTGACTGCACTAGAGATAAGTGGAAAGGCAACAATGCATGGTTATCCACTAGGGAGACCAGGAATTTGGTGAGACTCTGCTTACTGTTATAGATGAAGGTGGAGACAGTTAATCAATGAAGCCCAGGCTGCTATTACAAGCAAAGGTGAACAATGTTGCTATTTCTATGTAATCCTTTATGTGTAGCATGACACTCTGCCTCCTGAGGCAACTTCCCAACCTACTCCATGTTCCTGTGGGTCCTAGCAATACAATCAATATCTAGCAGTGTATTAGGTGTATTAGGCCACAGGCACAAAGTACCACAAACTGGGTGGCTTACAAGAACAGAAATTTATTGTCTCAGAGTTCTGGAGGCTAAGAGTCTGAAATCAAGATATCAGCCATGTTGATCCTTCTGAGGTCTGGAGAAAAATCTGTTTCATGCCTCTCTCCTAGTTTCTGGTGGCTTCTGGCAATCCTTTGCATTCCTTGGTTTATAACTCAGCCCCCTGCAATCTCTGGCTCTGTCATCAGTTAGCTGTCTTCCTTCTGTGTCTCTCCGTGTCTCTTCTCTTCTTTATGAGGACACCACTCACATTAGGTTAGGACCTACCCTACTCCAGTATGCTAACGTTTTCAAAGACCTTATTTCCAAACAACTTCACATTCACAAATACTGGGGATTAAGACTTCAACATAGCCACAATAGGAGGTAATTAGTGCAAATCTCTCTTTTTTTTAATGTTAAGAAATTTGAATAGCTGGATTAGATTTACTTTGGCTACATAATTTCTATTTGTATCTATGTCACAATTTATGGCTTCCCTCTTCTCTTTCTGGACTATATTTATGTATTTTTTGAAAGGTTCTCTTCTTTAGTCCCTCTTCTGCCAGTTAGGCAGGAAAGAATTTTATGCAGGAAACTTGTTCTGGTGCCTGCTTTTTGTTCCTTAAAAAAAGCAACATTAATTTCTGGTATTCAAATGAAGTGTCTGACAGAAGCAGGCAGATGCCCACCAATCCCCATGTTCTCTCCAGGGTAGAGTTATCACTAGAAGCAGCTGTCTAGTCAGAGGCTGTATTTCCCAGCTCCCCCAGCCTCTAGGTGTGACCTTGTGCCAACGGGCTGGAGCAGAAATGATGTGTGTCACCCTTCTTTCTGCTGGTTGGATGCAGGGAATGACAAGGCCCTTGGAAATCATTTGTCCCTGACATGGATGGGACCCAGGTCTCTGACTTACATGTACAGGGAAGCAGCCTGCTTACCAGGAATATCTATATTGGATTGAGGGAGAAATGAACTATTAGAGCACTGACTATTAGAGCTCTGACATTTAAGAGTTTATTTGTTAGAGTTACTGACATTACCCTAACTAATGCAAGTCTCTAGGAGAAGACCCTAAACATAGTTTTAGGAAAAATTGCTGCATTTATCTTGAGCTTAGGAACATCTCTGGGTATGAAGAGATAGAAAAAAAAAATTAACATGGCAAAAGGTTAGAATGTTCAAGAAAACAGCCTTTTCTAATGAATTAAAGTTATTTCACTTAAAGAGTTAACTTGAGGTAAAGTAACTAATGGTCAAATTAACAAATTTTTATTTTGAACTCTCATATGTATGTACATATATAATGATGGAATTGAAGAAAGAAGTGTAAGCTACACTGAAGGCAGTGACAAAAAACATTCCTGGAATTGAGGGAATACCGATTGAGATATTTCAATGAACAGATGCAACTCTGGAAGGATTTACTCATCTGTGCCAAGAAATTTGGAAGATAGTTACCTGGCCAACCAACTGGATAAGATCCATATTCATGCTCATTCCAAAGAAAGATGATACAACAGAATGCATAAATTATTGAATAATATCATTACTATCACACGAAAGTAAAATCTTGCTGAAGATAATTCAAAAACAGTTGCAGCAGTACATCAACAGGGAACTGCCAGAAATTCAAGCCAGATTCAAAAGAGGATGTGGAAGGAGGAGTATCATTGCTGATGTCAGATGGATCTTGACAGAAAGCAGAGAATACCAGAAAGATGTTTACCTGTGTTCTGTTGACTATGCATAGGCATTAAACTGTATGGATCATCACAAAGTAAAGATAATATCGCAAAGAATGGGAATTCTAGAGCACTTAATTTTGTTTATATGGAACGTGTACATAGACCAAGAGGCAGTCGTTCAAACAGAACAGGGGTGGTGAAAAGAAGCATAGTTTAAAATCAAACAAGTTAGAAGTGGCAGAACCAAATCTGAGCCTAGGTAGACTGACCCCAAAGACTGTTCTATTAAAGCTACTACTGTGCTGCATGGGAGTGAGGTTAGGTTTAAACAAAAATGTGAGGTTAGCTTGAAGTTAAACCCAGTGCCATCGAGTCGATTCCGACTCATAGCGACCCTATAGGACAGAGTAGAACTGCCTCATCCAGTTTCCAAGGAGTGCCTGGCGGATTCGAACTGCCGACCCTTTGGTTAGCAGCCCTAGCAATTAACCACCATGTCACCAGGGTTTCCTGAAGAGACAGGGAAAGGTGTGCATTAGGGTTTTATCCTTTCCTCATATTTATTCAGTTTGTTTGCTGAGTAAATAGTCTAAGAAGCTGGACTATATGAAGAACAAGGAAGCGTCAGAATTGGAGGAAGATTCATTAACAACTTTTAATATGCAGATGATTTGACCTTGCTTGCCAAAAGTGGAGAGGATGTGAAGCACTTATTGATGAAGATCAAAGACTACAGCCTTCAGTGCTGAAGACACCTCAACATAAAGAAAACAAAAATCCTCACAACTGGACCAATAAGCAACATCATGATAAACAGAGAAAAAATTGAAGTTGTTAAGGACTTCGTTTCAGTTAGATCCACAATCAATGCCCATGGAAGTAGCAGTCAAGAAATCAAATGACACATTGCACTGGGCAAATCTGCTGCAAAAGACCTCTTTAAAATGTTAAGAAGCAAAGATATCACTTTGAGGACTAAGGTGCCCCTGACCCAACCACGGTATTTTCAATTGCTTCATATGCATGTAAAAGCTGAACGATGAATTAGGGAGACCTAAGAAGAAGTGATGCTTTTGAATTACGGCATTGGTCCAGAATATTGAATGTACCATGGACTGCCAGAAGAGCAAACACATCTGTATGGCAAAAAGTACAGCCAGAATGCTCTCTAGAAGCAAGGATGGGGAGACTTCATCTCACATACATTGGACATTTTATAGGCGGGAACACTATCTGCAGAAGGACATCATCTTGGTAAAGTAGAGGGTCAGTGAAAAACAGAAAGACCCTCAACGAGATGGACTGACACAGTGGCTGCAACAATGGGCTCAAACAGCAACAACTATGGCAGTGTTTCATTTTGCTGTACATAAGGTTGCTGTGAGTCTGAACCTCCTCAATGGCACCTAACAACAACAAGGTTGTCTCTGATTTCAAAAATTGAATAAAGTAAGTGGGATCTGAAAGTCTTTTTTACAAAATTCCACTTGGAGTAAGTTTCAGAATTCTGAGAAATTACTGACTTTTCAAACTTAAGTTTGGTTTTTAAGTATAAGATTAGGATTGATCATTGATAAAATAGCAAGGAAACATAAAATACTCATTGAATACTTAAGCTTACTATGCACTAGATTTAAATGATAATTTCCTCTAGATATTTCCATTGTCAGAGGAAACCTAAATTGGATCTCGCATTATTTTTTTCTTCAATTCAAAATTGTTATACAAGGATGGAAAACAGAAGACTTCGCAACATTGACAAAAAATATATATATATTTTTTAACTCATTCTGCATGCCTGCAGTATTTAGCTGAGTAACCAGGGATGCTGTTGCTGATGTCAGATGGACCCTGACTGAAAGCAGAGAATACCAGAAAGACGTTTACCTGTGTTTTATTGACCATGCAAAGGCATTTGATTGCGTGGATCATAAATTCTGGATACCACTGTGCAGAATGGGAATTCCAGAACACTTAATTGAGTTCATGAGGCAGTTGTTCAAACAGAACAGGAAAGGTGTGTGTCAGGATTGTATCCTTTCAGCATACTTGTTCAATCTGTATGCTGAGTAAAGAATCCAAGAAGCTGTACTAAATGAAGAACAGGGCATCGGGATTGGAGGAAGACTCATGAACAACCTGCGTTATGCAAATGACACGGCCTTGATTGCAGAAAGCGAAGAGGATTTGAAGTACTCCTTCAGTACGGATTACATCTCACATAAAGAAAACAAAAATCCTCACAAGTGGACCAATGAGCAACATCATGATAAACAGAGAAAAGATTGAAGTTGTCGAGGATTTCATTTTACTTGGATCTACAATCAACAGCCATGGAAGTAGCGGTCAAGAAATCAAAAGGCGCATTGCATTGGGCAAGTCTGATGCAAAAGACTTCTTTAAAGTGTTGGAAAGCAAAGATGTCACCTTGTAGACTAAGGTGCGCCTGAGCCAAGCCTTGGTGTTTTTAATTGCCTCATGTGCATGTGAAAGCTGGACAATATTAATAAGGAAGACTGAAGAAGAATCGATGCCTTTGAATTGTGGTGGTGGTGAAGAATATTGAATATGCCAAAAGAATGAACAAATATGTCTTGGAAGAAGTGAAACCGGGATGCTTCTTTTAATCAAAGGTGGTGAGACTATGTCTCACATACTTTGGACATGTATCAGGAGGGATCAGTCCCTGGAGGAGGACATCATACTTGGTAAAGTAAAGCATCAGTGAAAAAGGGGAAGACCCTCAACAAGATGGATTGGTGCAGTGGCTACAACAATGGGCTCAAGCATAGCAATGATTGTGAGGATGGCACAGAATTGGTCAGTGTTTCGTTCTGTTTTACATAGGCTTGTTATGAGTCAGAGCTGACATGATGGTACTGAACAACAACGTAATTCTTATGGGTACACTATTTCTAAATTTTTTTTTCTTTTGATCTGCGGATTTCACAGAGGCAGCTTGAATCTTCTAGGTGTGATAACTTCTCCCTAGCATCTTCTTATGGCTAAGATTCTCACTGTGGGGCTAGTTACTTTGGGGTTACAAGTGTCCTAAGAAACACTTCGCATTTTGTACTGGGTAGAAGATCTATACACACATACTGGTGTTTACAAACACATGCATACACTCATATGGACTCACATGACCTATTGACATTAATTTTGAATTTGTTTCTCAAATGTATTTTTTGACGTTAGTGTGTAAGCTGGAGGCAGCACATCACTAGCTGTCTCTAAACAGAAACATGGCACTAAGAAATGGGTGTAAATAGGTGATAGGTATGTCTGGATCTTTTGAGTTATGTTATGATTTGCAATGGCTTTTCTATTTTGCTGTCATTTCCTGTTTTTATTTTTTCCCATCCATTTTTAGATTAAACTTTCTAAATCCTCTTTCCATGTGCATTTAGTCATGAAGTTAAAGCTGTTCTCCTACTTCCCTTACATTAATGAAATTTTGGACCAATACAGCCTTTACATGAAATCCTGGAATAGAATGATTTAGGTCAAAATTCCATCTCCTGCTTCATAAGGACAAGATGACATTTAAATCTCCAAGGGATTATTTATGCAAATATTAAATATCAGGAGTGACTATGAGTCACTATAAAATTTCCTAAATCTTCTTTTTGCTATAGTTAATAATTTACAGGTTGAAGGATACATGCTGGATATGATCAAATCCTTCAGAGGCGGGAATGACGGCCTTTCATTATTTAGCATTCATTTGTATGAAATCACTGAGACTTTTGGCATAGTTTTCATGCCCAAAATGTTTCTAACATCTGTGTGGCTGCACTTTTTTTTTTTTTAAAAAAGGCTGACAATTCAGTATTCATTAATCTCTCAAATCCCAATTGGCCTTCAGAAGTGGCTAAATGGTTTCTTTGAGGAGTGTGCAAAATATAATCTCAAATAAATCACAAGATGTGTAAGGTAATGGTTTTTAGTTCTAGGAAATGAAAGGGGTCCTGGTATGCTTAGGGAGTTAAGTTTAATGTGGTGAAATATTTAATGTGGGCTCTGCATTGTCTTTCACCTGAATGTTGTGCAAAAAGCAAAAAAGTGGAAGATCTCAGTGACAATAGGCAGATTAGATTCAGGAGGGAAAGAAATGATGCCCATTTTTATGACGTATTGAGCTAAAGCAGGTTTCCAGGTCCTCTGCTATTCAGAAATGCATAATCCATGATGGTAAACATGAAAATTGCTTTTGGAAAACAAGTATAACGTCTATTTGACACCAAAAACGAAAAAACCAAGCCCATTGCGGTCTAGTCAATTCTGACTCCTAGCGACCCTAAAGAACAGAGTAGAATGGCCCCATAGGGTTTCTAAGAAGTGCCTGGAAGATTTGAACTGCTGACCTTTTGTTTAGCAGCTGGACTTTTAACCACTACACTGCCAGGGCACAGAAGATGCTTAATGTCTGTAGGTGAACCAGACTAGGAAAAAATCATTTCTTCATTTGGGTTATCTTTTCTGCAGCTTTGAAAATAAGGCTGCAAGCACTCAGAGCATTATACACATAAGCAGGAAATGCACAGATACTGACTTGGAGTTTTCAGGAGAATATACTGGAATATACTGAGCTGAACTCAACCAGAATGCTAACATGGATACATGGCATGCAGATATCTTAGTAGCAGGAGTTTTATTTTGGGCAAAACATAAATGCAAAATATGCCAGTCCAAACAATGTTTTTTTTGTTTAAAGTTCTGACGAATGGTAGGCGATGGTTTCATCTTTTCTCTTACAGATATTCTTTATCTCAAGGTGTCTTGAGTGAATATGCATTTTGTGTTATTAATACTTTAATTAGGAAATGTCAACAAGTTCTGATTATCTACATTTATGGTCAAATCATACCATCATGGACTATATGTATCTGACCAAATTCTTTGGTTGAATTTTCTGTTATGTCAACTATTAATGAAAATAAGTGTTACGTAGAAGCTTAGATATTTTCTTATTTTTAATATGGATTTTCATTACAGTAGGGTTTATTATTGCAGCATTTGATCTGTAGAAGTCATAGTTAATTTTCTTTGGCATTTAAATATTTCTTTACTATATGATGAGCAGATAATTCTTTAATATCCTCTGGTATGGAAAATCAGAATGCTGCAATAAAACTTTACAAAGTTAAAGAAAAATCAAAAGGCAATATTCAAGAGTAGCTTTTGAAAGACATAACCACCGGGATAATACAGGGAGTATCAAGAACATTTGGTTTTAAGCCCTCAATAATTGACCAAAATGAGAGAATTTAAGTCAAAACCCTTTATATCCACATGTAATTAACATTTAGTTTATTATTATTTGGGAAAATATTTCTTCCTTAAATTTAATGGGCATTAAGCATTATGCTTGCCTTAAAATGCTCAGTGGTGAAGAATATTAAATATTCTGTCTTGGAAGAAGTATAACCAGAATACTCCTTAGAAGCAAGGATGGTGAGACTGCGTCTTACATACTTTGGACATGTCGTCAAGAGGGATCCGTCCCTGGAGAAGGACATCATGCTTGGTAAAGTACAGTGCCCTTTGAAAAGAGGAGGACCCTCAGTGAGGTGGGTTGCCACAGTGGCTATGACAATGGGCTTAAGCATAACAGTGATTGTAAGGAGGGCACAGGACTGGGAAGTGTTTTGTTCTGTTGCGCATAGGGTCACTATGAACTGGAAGCAACTCAACAGCACCTAACAACAACAACAACAAAATGCTCAAAAGCAAGTGTGTTGATGAAGACTTTTTATGACCTTGAGGTATGTTATTTTCAAGAGTATCATTACTATCCTCATAGAATGGTTTAGAACTTATTAATAACTATAAGTAGATAACAGGTCTATCCTTACTGTAAGGCTAATAATCCATAGTAAATGGTTGCCTCTAAGTTCATAGTTATTGCCTTTGATGCACATTGGCAGTCTCAATAGGTTACCAATAAATGCTTACCTATTTAAAAATGGTCGATGGTGGTTCAGCGGTAGGATTCTCACCTTCCATGGGAAAGGCCGGGACCTGATTCTGCCAGTGTGTCTCAGGTGCAGCCACCACCGTCTGTCAGTGGAGGTTCATGTGCTGTTATGATGCTGAACAGATTGTAGCAGCACATCCAGACTAAGACAGACTGTTGAGCTACTTTCAAAAATCAGGCAAAAAAAACCCTATGGATCGCAACACTGTGATCTGCAACCCACTATGGGGATGGTGCAAGACCCAACAGAGTTTCGTTCCATTGTACATGGGGTCTCCAGGAGTCAGGGGCTGATTGGATGGCAGCTAACAACAAATTTGAAATGATATGAAGAAAGAATAAGATATGATAATACAACTGGCATGAAAATTGTTGAAAATTTAAATGTACTTTTGATTTAAAAAAAGAAGTTATTTTGGTGAAAATATACAGAGCAAAACATACGCCATCTAATGATTTCTACATGTAAAATTCAGTAACATTGGTTACATTCTTCAAGTTATATAGCCATTCTTGCTATCCTTTTCCAAATCATTCTGCCACCATTGACATAAACTCAATGCCCCCTAAGCAAACACTCCCCTCTCCTCTTCCCTCTACCCCTGGTAAACACTAATAATCTTCGGTTTCTATATATTTGCTTATTTTTTATAAGTGAGATCATTCAATATTTTCCCTTTTGTCTTAGCTCAACATGATGTTTTCAAGGTTCATCCATGTTGTAGCATGCATCAGGACTTCATATTATTCCATTGTGTGTATATACCACATTTTGTTTATCCATTCATCTGTTGATGGACATTTTGGTTGTTTCCACCTTTTGGCTTTTGTGAAAAGTGCTGCAGTGAACATTGGTGTACAGATTTCTGTTTGCATTTCTGCCTTCACTTCTTCTGGGTATATATCTAGAACTGGGATTGTGGGTCATATGGTAGCTCTATGTTTAATTTTTTGAGGAATTACCAAACTGTTTCTCACAGTGGCTGTACCATTTTACATTCCCACTGTCATAAGATGAAGGTTCTGCCTTTGATTTTTAAAGGGAAGATCCCTATTATACTAACACAAGTTCAAATAATTTTGAACTCAGAAACAAAGTTCTGATAGTTTATAAGTTACTTGCTGGCGTGATTAAGCCACTTTGGAAATGTGCCTTAACTCTTAAACGTTTCTGAATAAACTGAAGTGGTCATTCCTGGCTGAGTGATGCTCTTTTGTTTTTCGTTTTTCCATGTTTTTCTTTATTTTCATCATTTTATGTGCACATAGTCAAAAAAGTTAAACAGTTTTTTTTGCAAGGATTGTTATAAAAAACGGCAGCTCCTTACCACCCTACCCAGAGAAAACCATTTATAGCTGACTATTTTGGCACTTATCTCCCTGAGTCTAAGTAATACATGTGTAATGCACATCTTGATTTTTCACTTTTGGGTATAATCCTTTGACTTCCCACTGTTGAAAACGAGGTTTTTTTCTTACATCTTTGCTCCCAATACCTCTAGAAAATAGGCTTACCCCTTTTCATCTCTTCCCCTTCCCATTAAAGTTATATGATAATTTTAATTAGATCAACATTCATTGTTTACATTATTATGACTATGTAAACAATTGTTACAGATGACCCATATGGTAAACTATATTGATTTTCCTTTCTGGCACGACTTTTAGTTTTCTATGAAGTAAAAATCTTAGTTTTACATTTGCTTGGTTTTCTATGCACATATAACCTATTCAAACACAAACTATCACCAGTTTCCAAAATTTCTTCTCTGTCTATTCAGATGAATCAAGTACTCTATTCATTTCATATTCCAGAAGAAGTACTTCCTTGAGTCCTCTGACCTGCTCCAATCTGGACTGCTTGCCCACTGTCCCTGTCGCTCAACTGTCATTCTGGGATTTTCCTTCACCACCATGCTGGGGACTCCCATCTTTTCTTCCCTGTGCTCTCTTTCCTGTTTCCCATATATTTTTTCCCTTTGTGTTAATTTTGTTTTGGTGAAGCATAGCCTCTACGAGATTTCTATATACTTGCTTATTTAATATACATAAGATCATTCAATATTTTCCCTTTTGACTTACTTAGCTCAGTATGATGTTTTCAGGGTTCATCCATGTTGTGACATCCATCAGTACTTAATTCCTCTTTATGGCTGAGTATTATTCCATTATGTGTATGGAATGGGCATACATCCTTGAGAAAGTACAAATGGCGTAAATGTTTTGAGATAGTGCCTTGTCTGAAATGTCCTTACCCTTATTCTATCATATTTATAGTTGGTCTTGGTATTAAATTCTCTACCATTTTTCATCAGAAATCTGAAGGGACTTCTTTATTGCTTTCTCATGCTTCTAGTTTTTGAGAAAAGTCTGAAGCCTTTCTGATTCCTATTATTTTTTGGAAAAACTCTTTTTTTTAATTGCTTTTTCTCTGGAAACTTGTTGGATCTTCTCTTTGTAATCAGCCTTCTGAAGTATCACAATGATGTGTGATACAGGTCTATTTGCATCCCTTACCCTGGGCATTTGATGGGTCTTTCAACATGGATAATTATTTTCTTTGGGCTTTTGAAATTTTTCTTTAATTGTTTTTGCTTATAATCACACTTTTTCTCTTTTCAGTTTTCCATTTCTGGAGCACTATTACATTTAACATTGGAGCTTTTGAATTGATCGTCTCATTTTCTTGTTATTTTTCTTGACTTAAAATTACTTATTACTATTATTTTTGTTTCTGTTATATTTAAAAAAAGTCAATTTTTAAATTTGTATTCTTGCCTCTGATGACAGTTGCCTTATGCGTTTTTATTTCTGTCAGCAGTTAAGCTTACAGTTTGACATAATTTCATTCATTCTTTATTTCTCAATTTACTAACACAATGCATTTGTTTCTGTTGTTATGTGCCATTGAGTCAACTCCAGCTCACCCTGTAGGCTTTCCTAGGCTGTAATCTTTATGGGAGAAAATCATCAGGTCTTTTGTCTTTTGGAGCAGAGAGGTAATTTCCAACCACTGACCTTTCAGCTAGCAGCCAAGAGTTTAACCATTGCGCCACTAGGGTTCCTTATTCAAATGCATTACCTCCTTCCAAATCAAATTACTGGGAAGTCATTGCCATCTTTTTAATGCTTTGATCCATTTTGCTTTTTTTTTTTTTTTGGCTATTCCTTTTAACATTATCCTCTATCATATTTACTCTTCAAGAGCTCTTCTGGTTCTCTGAAGTTTCCTTTTATTAAAACATCTTGTTCTTCTTTTCTCTACAGATGCAGTATCTTCTCTTATATCTCAGTGGATCTTAATACGTATATTTTTACAGTTGTCTCCCTTTGCATATTCTGTTTCCTCCAAGTTTCTTTTCCTTTTTTTTTATGTTACAAGATTTCCTTAGATGTTTGGTAATTCTGGAGAACCAAAAAAGTTTACTGGAAGCTCTGAGACATGAGTAGATCTTGTGGTCTGTGAACATCACAGTAGGGTGATGTAGCTGGCATTTGTTTGGTGACCTTTGGATACGCTATTTTGAAGGGGTCGCATTCCACAGAGGGGATGTTTCCATTCTTCTGCTGAGAGGTTGAAGGCCTAGCTGCTAGCATTCTAGGTGCCAAGTAGAAAAGGACAGCTGGTGGTCTCAGTGTGTAGCGTACATACTTAATCCCTCTTTTTTTCACTCTGGTGCCCCTGACCCCATCTCTAGATGTTATTTTATGGTCCAGAAATCTATTTTATTCCTTCAAGAAAACATGCCCCCAGTCTTGTGCATGTATGGGAAAGGTGCTGTCAACTGGCTATCCAAATCTGGGCAAGGGACCTAGAGATTGGACTACTTCTTAAAATTCTCTTTATTTAAGTTTGCTTCCCCTCATATTTGTAATGACATCTGATGCTGCCATATCCTTAGTGTTTTGGGCATTCTGTGTATAAATATGGTTACATTTCAGCTTTCCTTGTTGCTAGCATATGCTTCAGTTTTCTAGGGCCTGTTAAGTCCTTTACCAGCTGAACATCTGCTTTCTAGCTTCTAAAATTTTGTTTCTGTTGCTTATTTCATTCTTGTATGTTTGTGGGTTTATGCCTTTAGGGAAGGGGAGGATCCATTTACTATTGTTTTAGTAAAGTTTCAAGAGAACAAAATTAGATGTGTGTGTTCAATGTGAGGCAGATTGTATTTTCCAAAGATTGCTATAACAACATCTTCCATCCCTTATACTCTTCTTTCAATGACTTTGACCTGCTTACCATCAAGAGATGGGTCATGTTTTCTTTACTCCTAAATCCCAATGAGCTCATGATTGTAGTCAGAGTAGTGCTATATGACTTCCAAGGCTAAGTCACAAAAGGTTCCACAGCTTCTGTGGCTCTTCTAGGGACCCTTGCTCTTGAAATTCAGCAATCATAATGTGGCTAAATCACAGCGAGCAAGGCGGAGAGTGGTAAAACTTGTGGTGGAAGAGAAAGAGAGAGGTTTTGTTTTTATTGAACATTAGTCATGAAATCTGTTCTTCAATTATAGCTTTCCAAGTAACTGTGTGACTTCAGGAGACTCAGTTTTTTCATCAACAAAAGGGATATGTTATATAAGATGGATTTTAAGCTTTAGTTCCAATGCCCTACAATTTTATGAGAGTTGGAATTGTCCTGGACTATAGTGATGCTTCGTTCTTGGGAGTTCATTTACACAGAAGCTGATAAGAAAGAGGCCTTCAGAATTGTGGAATTTGACATCTCTGATGACGATTGTGGAGGCTTATATTTATATTTTTGAATTTAAGCCACGTTACTGGACAAGCCTAAAACATATCTGTGATGAAGCAAATGAAGTTGTCCAGGATTTCAGTCTACTTGGATCAACAATCAAAACCCATGGAAGCAGCAGTCAATAAATCAAACAACATATTACATTGGGCAAATCTTCAGAAAAAGACCTCTTTAAAAATCTTAAAAAGCAAAGACCTCACTTTGATGACTAAGGTATACCTCACCCAAGCCATGGTCTTTTCAATTATCTCATATGCATGTGAAAGCTGGACAATGAAAAAGGAAGACAGAAGAATTGATATATTTGAATTATGTCAGTGAAAAACATGGAAATTTACCACGAACTGCCAGAAAAATGAATAAATTTATCTTGGAGCACAGCCAGGGTGCTCTTTGGAAGCAAGGATGGTGAGACTTTGTATAACTTTGGACACGTCACCAGGAGGGTCCAATCATTGGAAAACAATATCATGCTTGCTAAAATGGAGAATCAGCAAAAAGAGGGAGACCCCCAATGAGATGGACTGACACAGTGGCTGTTAACAGTGAGCTTAAACAGCGCAATGATTGTGAGGATGGTGCAGGACTGGGGAATGTCTTGTTCTGTTTTACATAAGACTGCTATGAGCCTAAGCTGACCCGATAAATAGCATCTACCAACAACACTGACATATCTGATTCTGAGATCTTATAGGAACTTATCCTTCAATCATAATATTTTACCTATAATAACAACAACAACCCGTTGCCATGGAGTTGATTCCAACTCATAGTGACCCTATAGGGCAAAGCAGAACTGCCCCATAGGGTTTCCAAGGAGCGCCTGGTGGATTTGAACTGCCAACCTTTTGGTTAGCAGCTGTAGCTCTTTACCAATGTGCCACCACGGTTTCCAATTTTGCCTATGGAACAATATAATTTGTTTTTGCAAAAGTTCAGTTGACTTCAGCCTTTCTATGAATGTCTATATGGTGAAAAGTAGAAAGCGTTTCTACAAGACACTGTTTATCTTTGCCTGTTAGTTTAGTGGGAAAACAGGCACAAGCCCACGTCAACATCAAGCAACAACACATTCGAGAACAGTATGAAGATGCCTCAAAGAAATACACAATTATCAAGTTGCTTGCTTAGGTTCTGTACACTATTCTGTACTTCCTTCTTATTACCTCACTACATTCTTGTAAACTCCATGTTTTTTCCTCCTATCTCTATTTTGGAACTTCAGAGATATTTTCAAACTTCAAATAGTTTTTCAAGTCTCCTAAGAGTCCTTGTTTATAGGTCCCTTGAAGCTGAATTTTCTTGGCAAGAATTTTTATCCATATTCTTCTTCTACTGTAAACCATTTGTATCCTTTCCCTGTGGAATTCCTGATTTTTCACATAAACAATTCCACAAAGCCAGGGCTCCCAGGGGAAAGAGAGATTTCTTTTACACATGGAAAAAACAGAATGTCCATATTTTGCTTTGGATAAATAGTCTTTAATATTATCGAGCGGAGGATGCACCATGTTGTGCCGGGTCTCATCTTCGTTCCCAAACCACCCAAGTGCTCTTACAGATTGTCCACCTTGGACATTAACGATTTAAAAAACACATCCTCACTCACACTAGCCTCTTGCAGAAAACACAGCAATAAGATTCTTTCCGGGAAGAGCTCTGAGACCTTGGGAAATCTGAGAGCACTTGATTTACTAATAAATTAGAGTTTCAAAATCCTGCCTTACCATTTCCTGAGAGCTCACATGTGTGGCGCTGTTGGGCTTGGTTAGTAAAACAGGCTAGGGATAGACAAAACTTTAGGAATCATTGTTGGGGGTGAAAAGCATTCTGGACCAAACCTTTCTTAATTAAGTTAAGAAACTTAAAGACGGTAAAAAAATATGCACCACAGAGATGCCTTGGCTAAAATAATCTTTCAATCAGCAAAGGGTTGCTCTTTTTTGTGAACATGTCTCTATTATTCTAGGGCAGTAGTTCTCAGACTTTATGAGTGCCAGAATCACCAGGAAGACTGACAAGACACAGGTTGTTTTCCCCCTGCCCAGATTTTCTGATTCAGTGAGTCTGGGCTGGGGCCCAGGAATTTGCATTTCTAACAATTTCCCAAGTGGTGCTGATGTTGCTGACCTACAGGGCCACACTTAGAAAAGCACTGCATTAGTGGGCCTTGATACCAAGACTTCCTACTTAATAAATAGTAAAGCTTTAGTGGGCCTCGATACCAAGGAAAAAAAATAAAATATTTTTTTTTTTCTTCCTACTTAATAAATAGTAAGGCATTAGTGGGCCTCGACACCAAGACTTCCTACTTAATAAATAGTAAGGCATTAGTGGGCCTCGACACCAAGACTTCCTACTTAATAAATAGTAAGGCATTAGTGGGCCTCGACACCAAGACTTCCTACTTAGTTAAAGACATTTTGGTTTCTGTATCTTTTGAGTAAACACCTGGCAGTTTCACCATCATCTGCCATTTTGCGGCTGAACAATCTCCATCACATAAAGGAGAAGACGTTCAATGATGAGACAGTAATTTATATTTTAAATATGTACTATGATATTTCATGCACACTTGAATTCGTAGGCTGATATTCATACTTAATGCATTTTTTTTTTTTTAAAGTCAACTACTGCAGAGTAAAGCCAGTACCCAGTGATGTAAGGTATGGAATGATAATCGGTTTCCAAGCTCAGTGTGCTTTATGGAATGTCAACTTCTTTTTAAATATGCCTGCCTTAGACACATCTTTCTGTTTATAAATCTAGAGTAACACAAATGTCATTCTCCATCCAATCACTCTCTTTTATTGTTTTTCATGGCACTTATAATCATGTGCTTCCTCATGATCACCATTAAGTGTTCTGGAATTCCAGTTGTTCACAATGTTATCCATAATTTGTTATGATCCACACAGTTGAATGCCTTTGCATAGTCAGTGAAACACAGGTAAACATGTTCTGGTTTTCTCTGCTTTCAGCCAGGATCCATCTGACATCGGCAATGATATCCCTCATTCCACGTCCTCTTCTGAATCTGATTTTAATTTCTGGCAGATCCCTGTCGATGTACTGCTATGACTGCTTTTGAATGATCTTCAGCAAAATTTTACTTGCATATGATATTAATGATGCTGTTCAATAATTTCCACTTTTTTTTTGGATCACCTTTCTGCAGAATAGGCATGAATATGGATCTCTTCCAGTCAGTTGGCCAGGTAACTGTCCTCCAAATTTCTTGACATAGATGAGTGAGCACTTCCAACACTGCATCCGTTTGTAGAAACATCTCAATTGGTATTCCATCAATTCCTGCAGCCTTCTTTTTTGCCAATGCCTTCAGTGCAGCTTGGACTTCTTCTTACAGTACCATAGGATCTTGATCGTATGCTACCTGCTACTTCCTGAAATGATTGAACATCGGACAATTCTTTTTGGTACAGTGACTCTGTATTCCTTTAATCTTCTTTTGATGCTTCTTGCATAATTCGGTTTTTTTTTGCCCATAGAATCCTTCAATATTGCAACTTAAGGCTTGATTTTTTTCTTCAGTTCTTTCAGCTTGAGAAATGCCGAGTGCGTGCTTCCCTTTTGATTTCCTAACTCCAGGTCTTTACACATGTCATTATAATACTTTTGTCTTTTTGAGCCACCCTTCAAAATCTTCTATTCCGCTCTTTTACTTACTTATTTCTTCTGTTCACTTTCGGTACTCGATATTCAAGAGTAAGCTTCAGGGTCTCTTCTGACATCCATTTTGGTCTTTTCTTTTTTCCTGTCTTTTAAATGACCTCTTGCTTTCTTCACGTATGATGTCCTTGATGTTATTCCACAATATGTCTGGCCTTTGGTCATTAGTGTTCAATGCATCAAATCTATTCCTGAAATGATCTCTAAATTCAGATGGGATATACTCGAGGTCATACTTTGCTCTGGTAGACTTGTTCTAACTTTCTTAAGTTTCAACTTGAACTTGCATATGAGCAATTGATGGTCTGTTCCACTGTCAGCCTCTGGCCTTGTTCTGGCTGATGGTATTGAGCTTCATTGTCTCTATCCACATATGTAGTCAGTTTGATTCCTGTTTATTCCATCTGGCATGGTCCACCTGTATAGCTGCCGTTTATGTTGATTAAAAAAGGCATTTGCAATGAAGAAGTCATTGGTTTGGCAAAATGCTGTCATATGATCTCTGGCATTATCTCTATCACCAAGGCCATATTTTCCAACTTCCAATCTTTCTTCTTTGATTCCAAGTTTTGCATTCCAATCACCAGTAATTATCAATGCATCCTGATTGCATGTTTGATCAATTTCAGACTGCAGAAGTTGGTAAAAGTCTTCAATTTCTTCACCTTTGGCTTTAGTAGCTGGTGCATAAATTTGAGTAATAGTCGTTTTAACTGGTCTTCCTTGTAGACATATGGATATTATCCTATCAATCACTGACAGCGTTGTACTTAGGATAGATATTGAAATTCTTTTTGACAATGAATATAATGCCATTTCTCCTCAATTTGTCATTCCCAGGATAGTAGAGCATATGATTGTCTGATTCAAAATGGCCAATACCAGTCCATTTCAGCTCACTAAAGCCTAGGATATCGATGATTACACATTCCATTTTATTTTTGATGATTTCCAATTTTCCTAGATCCATACTTTATAAATTCTGTGTTCCAATTATTAATGGATATTTACAGCTGTTTTTTTCTCATTTTGAATCTTGGCCCATCAGCAAATGAAGGTCCTGAAAGCTTGACTCCACCCATGTCATTAAAGTCGACTCTCTTTTGAGGAGGTAGCTCTTCCCCAGTTGTATTGTGAGTGCCTTCCAACCTGAGGGGCTCATCTTCTGGAGCTATATCAGATGATGTTCCACTGCTATTCATAAGATTTTGACTGGCTAGCTTGCTTCATTGTGTTGTACAGAAAGTCGCCATGAGTCAGAGCCTACTAGACAGCAACTAACAACAACAACATTTGTATTTAAGCTGTCCCCTTTAAACTGTGAGCCTCGGAAAGTACTTCATCTCCTAAACACCTAGCAGACTGCCTAGAACCTATAGTTGTCCCTCTCTCTCTCTCTTTCTCTTGCTCTCTTTGTCTCTCCCTCTCTCCCTGCATCCTTCCCTCACATTACAAAATGAAAGATTATTTTAACTTATTAAAGCAATTTGGGAGAATCCTTGAAGAGCCAAAGGCGGGGAGGTGGGGTGAAGAAAAAACAAAAACTCCAAAAAACTTCATACTCTTGGACTTAGTCCTTTTGCTTCTGGAAATCTATTCTAAGAAAATAATTCTAAATATGTATAGAGATGCGTGTCACACCATTGCTTATAATAGCAAACCAATGGGGAACATTTTGGGTGTTCAACACCAGAGAATGATTAAGTACATGCATCTAATTGATGAAATATTGCATATTTAAATGATTGTGAAGCTCATATGACAAACATAAATTTATTTTTGACATAATGCTAATTAAAAATTAAGGATACCCGGTAAAACCCAGTGCCATCGAGTTGAATCAGATACAAAATGTTAATATAAACTATGATTTCAATTATGTAAACACTTTTAAAAAAGGGTTTGGAAGAAAATAGATTTAAATTCTAAGTTCGGTTGATAAGTGTATGATATGACTTTATGTTTATGTTTAGAATAAACAAAAATTAAAACTTATTTTAAAAATTTATGCTGTTTCTTGTTATGTAGATTTCTTTAAAAAATTAAAAGGACATGTCAGTGATCACACAGACAATGCTCAGTTGAGCTTTCAATAGATAGCTTTCTTGAATCTGTCCCTTTCTAAGTCACTGCAGGATACAATTTTGGGAACTTAAACAAAAGCCATAATGTTGAATAATATATTGTGTCACAATGTAGCTTAAGTTGCATGCAGCGATCAGAGATAAGAAGACTTTTGTGAGACGAGGAAGCTGAAAATAACATGGAGATGCCAATCAAAGCAGCAGTCACCCGCGAATTAGGCGGGCTGCAAAGATGACTGGATTATATGGAGTCAGTATAATATGGTGGTTACAGTTGCCACTTTAACACCACACTGTAGATTTGAATCCAGCTTGGTTCCTTACTAATTAGGTGCCATCGAGTTGGTTCTGACTCATAGTGGCCCTATGCACAGCAGAACAAAACACTGCTTGGTCCTGCACCATCCTCACAATGATTGCTATGTTTGAACCCATTGTTGCAGCCACTGTGTCAATCCATCTCATTGAGGGTCTTCCTCTTTTGTGCTGACCCTCTGCTTTACCAAGCATGATGTTCTTCTCCAGGGACTGGCCCCTCCTGATAATATGTCCAAAGTATGTGGGACAAAATCTCGCCACCCTCTCTTCTGAGAAGGATTCTGGGTGTATTTCTTCCAAGACAGATTTGTTCCTTCTTCTGGCAGTCCATGGTACATTCAATATTCTTCACCAACACCCTAATTCAAAGGAGTCAATTCTTCTTCAGTTTTCCTTATTCATTGTCCACTTTTCTCATGCTTATGAGACAATTGAAATACTCTGGCTTGGGTCATGTGCACCTTAGTCCTCAAAGTGACATCTTTGCTTTCAAGAGGTCTTTTGCAGCAGATTTATACCTATATTTATTAAGCAATTTTATATAATAATAAGACAGAAAAGTTTCTGATCTCATGACTTACTAGTTATAAGTCATGGTAAGTTCTATGTAGGCAATAAAACAAAGAGACATGTTAGAGGATGACTGCATGAAGTATTTGACAACTTTAGAAGATTCTATGATGATACCACATTTGATCTGAGACCTGAATGATGTGAAGAATGTGGTTGTGTTGTTGAGGAGTGTAGTAATCTGAATGAACAGTGTGTTCAAAAGCCTGAAAACAGAAACTAACTTGGCATGACAAAACAAAAAATAAGCAGAATGAAGAAGGAAATGCCTGAAGCATCATTAACAAAGAGGGAAATAGTAGACAGTGAAGTTGCTGAGGTCGGCAAGGTCCTTGTCATGTAGAACTCAGTAGAACACGGAAAGGACTTTGGATTTTTCTCTAAGAACAACTGGGAAGCATTTGAGTCTTATTCATGTAATATATGAATAATCATACATAATGTTTTGAGTATTTACCATATAGGCAATGTGCTAAATATTTTACATGGATTAACTCATTTAAAACTTAAAGCTAGTGTCCCTGGGGGGTGAAAATGATTAAGCACTTGAATACTAGCTGAAATATTGGTGTTTTGAGACCACTCAGAGGTACCTCGGAAGACAGCCCTGGTGATCTTCTTCCAAAAGTTTACAGCTTTGAAAACCATATGGAGCAGTTTTATTCTTCACACATAGGGTTGCCATGAGTCAAAATTGACTCAATGGTAGCTAAGAACAACAGCCTGGCTTCATATTTCCTACTGACTCTCTACCAAATTTACAGCTTTCTTTATATGAATGTAGCATGCTAAGAAAGTTAGAGAAACAGATTGTTTCTTATTGCCAAAAGAACGACAACCTTATTTTGTTTGTGATCTAAATAAGTTCAGTAAAACAATGACTCACCGATGACTTTTTCAGTACATGGTACCAGGCTAAAGTTCTGGGATACAGAAATAAAGAAGATATGGCTGTCCTTCAAGGAGCTCACAGCCTAACAAAAGGAGACAGGTAGATAAGTAAATATATGTAATTCGAGCAAGTCTTTCTAGTACTTCATGAGTTCTCACCAATCTCCATTATCCTCTCTTTCCTTGGCACACTTGCATTAAGTGAAACCATGTGACTAAATTGCCCATGGATTAGTCTGAGCATACCACTCTTGGTAAGGTATTAAAAACCCCTTGCACAATCCTCCAGTCTCTTCTCTCCCCTTGAGGTGATCAAAGAAGTCCCATGTTGTCATGGCAGAGACAAAATTTGGAAGTAGCATGAATTACGAAATCATTTCATGGAGAACAGCTACCCCGGAAAGTTACCCATATTAGGTTTTCTTCAAAGCAAGAAATAAACATTGCTGTGTTAAACTGCTAAGATTTATGGATCTATTAGTCATTACAGTAAGGCATAGCCTATCCTATGTTTTCTGCTATAAAAGAGCATGTGAAGAACTCTGAGTGACAAGAGGAAGAAATAATTTGGACTGGTAAATTGAAGATATCTTCACAGAGGAGGTAACATTTCAATTGGTAGAAAAGATGAGAAAGACTTCAGCAGTCAGAAGGGTGAGGTGATGATGTTAAAGTGTATCACGGGAAAGTGTATCAATGGAAGAAAAGAAAGCATTCTATGAAAGTGAAAATTAGGTTTGAGAGAGAAAATAAGGCCATATAGCTTAAAAGCCTGGTAATTACTAGTAAAGGCGGTGAGGCTAATGGTAGAGAAGATGTGAATGAAAGAATAACCCACTGCCGACGAGTCAGCTCCAACTCATGGCAACCATATAGGACAGACTAGAACTAACCCATAGGGGTTCCAAGGAGTGGCTGGTGGTTTCAAATGCCAGCCTTTTTGGTTAGCAGCAGAACTCTTAACCACTGTGCCTCCAGGGGCTACAGATAGATACTGTTTATTGAGGGTATTGATGAACCTAAGGGACTTAAACTAAATTCTGTACAATCTAAGAGCTTTGGATAGAGGATACATTTACTGAGAACCACTAAGGAACAGCTATTAAATATAACATAGTAAGTATGATATAGTTCTTGATCTCTGTTGGTTTCCAACTACAAGAGACATACATTTCTTTGAAATGATTTGTTTAGGTGACTTTATGTGTGAATTATATGACGGCAAATAATTTGAGATGTAGTGAGACAAACTCATAATGGAAGTTACATTTGCTCTGAGTCTTTGGAGCTTACAAGCTAGCTAAGGTTTGTAGTAGAAGGTTTGAAGAAGAGAGAAAAATGAAGGACTCAAGATGGGTATGAGTTAGGCTGTGTGATGCACACAGTCTGTATTTAAGATGACAGTTCAGGTGGCAGTGTGTTCCAGGACAGTATTAGGAGGCTCAAGTAGCTATCAGACTGAGAAGATGTGAGGTGCTCAATTGGAACAGAATTTGGAAGAATTTGGAGCTAAATTGGATGAGTCAGGAAACCTTGCATGTGTCAAAGGTGTCTATCTTAGGAAACTAAATGATTGATGTAAATCATTAGTTACAATTAGGATACAAGAGAAGTAGAATGTTTAAAGGTCCATAAGTACTGGCCAGATTTTCTCAGCCTAGGTCTGTAGAATAAGGATGCCTGGTGAGGTACTAAACCTGAGTGACAAAACTGTTGATCCTGACCATAACTCAAGACCGTAAGTGGTTCTTAATGCTTATGTTTGCATTGGTTCCTCTTCTGAGACATGACTGAAGCTATATCTTGATTTAAATGCTCAAGACAAAAATGTATCCACTAGAATATTGAACTGCTGCTATGAAGAATGAGGTGGAAAGAGTAAGGGGGGGGGTAGGGCATCATTTATTTTATAATAATTGAAAATTATTATGGCTACAGTCCTTATTCCACCACTTCTCTGTCAATTTGTTGTATTATGGTGGCTTGTGTGTTGCTGTGATGCTAGAAGTGATGCCACCACTATTTCAAATACCGGCAGGGTCATCCATGGTGGACAGGTTTCAGTGGAGCTTCCAGACTAAGACAGACTAGGAAGAAGGACCTGGCAATTTACTTCTAAAAAAATTGACCAGTGAAAACTTTATGAATAGTACCAAATCATTGTCTGATATAGTGTCAGATGAGCCCCTCAAATTGGAAGGCACTAAAAATATAACTGGGGAAGAGCTTCTTCCTCAAAGTGGAGTCAACCTTAATGATGTGGATGGTGAAAAGTTTTGATACCTTCATTTGCTGATATGGAATGATTCAAAATGTGAAGAAACAGCTGCAAACACCCATTAACAATCAGAACATGGAATGTACAAAGCATGAATCTAGGAAAATTGGAAATTGTCAAAAATGAAATGGAATGCTTGAAGATAGGTATCCTAGACATTAGCTGAAATGGACTGGTATTGGCCATTTTGAATCAGACAGTCATATGGTCTACTATGCTGAGAATGACAAATTGAAGAGAAATAGCATCACATTCATTGTCAAAAAGAACATTTCAATATCCATCCTGAAGTACAATGCTGTCAGTGATAGGATAATATCTATACACCTACAAGGAAGACCAGTTAATACTACTATTATTCAAATTTACGCACCAACCACTAAGGTCAAAGATGAAGAAATTGAAGATTTTTACCAATTTCTACAGTCCGAAATTGATCAAACATGCAATCAAGATGCATTAATAATTACTGGTGATTGGAATGTGAAAGTTGGAAACAAAGAAGAAGGATCACTAGTTGGAAAATTTAGTCTTCATGATAGAAATGACGGCAGAAATCTCATGATAGAATTTTACAAGATGAATGAACTGCTCGTTAGAAATATCTTTTTCAACAACATAAACTACAACTATACACATGGACTTCTCCAGATGGAACACACAGGAATCAAATCTACTACACCTGTAGAAAGAGACAATGGAGAAAGAAGCTCGATATCATCAGTTAGAAGAAGGCCAGGGGCTGACTGCTTCAATTGGTCATATGTAAGTTCAATTTGAAGCTGAAGAAAAAATTAAAACAAGCCCATGAGAGCCTAAGTATGACCTTGAGTATATCCCACTTGAATTTAGATGGTCAAGAATAGGTTTGACCATTCAACGCTAATACCAAAGACCAGACTAGTTGTTGGATGTCATGAAGGACTTCATACATGAAGAAAGCTAAAGGTCATTAAAAAGACAAGATAGAAAAAAAAAAGACTAAAATGGATGTCAGCAGATGCTCTGAAACTTGCTCTTGAACATAGAGTAGAGTGAACAGAAGAAATAATGAAGTAAAAGAGCTGAACAGATGATTTCAAATGGTAGCTCGAGAAGACAAAGTAAAGTATTATAATGAAATATTCAAATATCTGTAGTTCGAAAACCAAAAGGGAAGAATGAGGTCAACATTTCTCAAGCTGAAAGAACTGAGTCGCAATTTGAAGGGTTCTAGTAAAATGGAGCCCTAGTGGCACAGTGGTTAAGAGCTTAGCTACTAACCAAAAGGTCCACAGTTTGAATTCAACAGCCACTCCTTGGAAAACCTATGGGGCAGCTCTATTTTGTCCTATAAGGTTGCTATGAATTGGAACTGACTTCACAGCACCTAACAACAACAACAATATGGGCAAAATGTTGAATGACACGGGAAGCATCAAAAGAAGATGGAAAGAATGAGTCGCTGTACCGAAAAGAATTGGTTGACGTTCTACCATTTCAGGAGGTAGTATATGATCAAGACCTGATGGTATTGAAGGAAGAAGTCCAAGCTGCACTGAAGGGATTAGTGAAAAATAAGACTCCAGGACTTGACGAAATACCAATTGAGATGTTTCAACAAACGGAAGCAATGCTTGAAGTGCTCACTCATCTGTGCCAAGACATTTGGAAGAAGGTTACTTGGCCAAGCGGCTGGGAGAGATCCATATACATGCCCACTCCAAAGAAAGGTGATCCAACAGAATGCAGAAATTATCAAACAATATCATTAATATCACACTCAAGTAAAATTTTGCTGAAGATAATTCAAAAACGGTTGCAACAGTACATCAACAACTAACTGCCAGAAATTCTAGCTGGATTCAGGACACGGAATAAGGGATATCATTGCTGATGTCAGATGGATTTTGGATAAAAGCAGAGAATACCAGAAAGATATTTACCTGTGTTCTATTGACTATGCAAAGGCATTCAGTTGTGTGGATCATAACAAATTATGGGTAATATTGCAAAAATGGGAATTCCAGAATGCTTAATTGTGTTCATGTAGAACCTGGACATAGACCAAGAGACAGTCTTTCAAACAGAACAAGGCGATACTGCATGGTTTAAAGTCAGAAAAGGTATACTTCAGGGTTGCATCCTTTCGCCATACTTATGCAATTTGTATGCTGAGCAAATAATCTGAGAAGCTGGGCTATATGAAGAAGAATGTGGCCTCAGCATTGGAGGAAGACTCATTAACAACTTTCAATATGCATAATGTACAACCTGGCTTGCTGAAAGTTAAGATTTGAAGTACCTACGGATGAAGATCAAAGACTACAGCCTTCAGAGTGGATTACACCTCAACATAAAGAAAACAAAAATCCTCACAACTGAACCAATAAGCAACATCACGATAAACTGAGAGAAGATTGAAGTTGTCAGGGATTTCCTTTTTCTTAGATCCACAATCAACACCTATGGAAGCAGCAGTCAAGAAATCAAAAGATGCATTGCATTGGGCAAATCTGTTGCAAAGGACATCTTTAAAGTGCTAAGCAGCAATGATGTCACCTTGAGGACTAAGGTGCACTTGACCCAAGCCATGGTGTTTTCAATCACCTCATAGGCATGTGAAAGCTGGACAATGAATAAGGAAGACCGAAGAATTAATGCCTTTGAATTATGGTGTTGGCAAATTAAATTGAATATACCATGGACCACTATCATAGATTGAATTATGTCCCCCCAAAAATGTGTGTATCAGTTGGGCTGGGCCGTGATTCCCGGTATAGTGTAATTTTCCTGCCCCTATGATTTTTTTTTTTTTTTTTACGATATTAATGAAGGAGGATAGGTGGCAGTTGTGTTAGGCAGGACTCAACCTATAGGATTAGATTGTGTCCTGAGGCAATCTCTTAAGATATAAAAGAAGCAAGCAGAGAGATAGGAGGACCTCATACCACCAAGAAAGCAGCACTAGGAGCAGAGCTTGTCCTTTGAACCTGGGGTCCCTGTACCTGAGAAGCTCCTTGACCATGGGAAGATTGAAGACAAGGACCTTCTCCCAGAGCTGAGAGAGAAAGTCTTCCCCTGGAGCTAAAGCCTTGAATTTGGACCTTTAACATAAGGAAATAAATTTCTCTTTGTTAAAGTCAACCACTTGAGGTATTTCTGTTACAGCAGCACTAGACGACTAAGACAACTGCCAGAAGAATGAATAAATCTGCCTTGGAACAACAACAAAAAAAAAACCCAGTGCTGCCTTGGAACAAGTACAGCCAAAATGCTCCTGAGAAGCAAGAATGGTAAGACTTTGTCTCACTGAGATCAATTGACATAGTGGCTGCAACAGTGGGGTCAAATATAGCAGCTGTCATGAGGATGGTGCGGGACTGGGCAGTGTTTCATTCTGTTGTTCATAGGGTAGCTATGAGTCGGAGCCAACTCAACAGCACCTAACAACAAAAGCAGCAATCTTTATTATTATGAAATAATAATATATTAATTTTTAGGGTTGCTATGAATGGGAATTGACTCGATGGCAACTTTTTTTTTTTTTTAACAGATGTTGATTGATGGATAAAATACAATTTATTAAAAATGGTTCTAGATACATAATGATTTTTTTTTGTAATTCATCAATCACCTGTTAATAAAAATACAACTACTGTCATTAAAAGCAGGGTCTACAAAAGTTTTTGATATTAAAAAGAAAACCAAATCCTTGGAATGATTGAGAACATTTGCTCTAGTTCCTAAAAAAGTTACTTAAATCACTAGCATATATATCTTTATATCCAAGGGAATTCTGGACTTAAGAAAACAGAAATTCACTATTTGGCCTTGAATGTAAAGCGAAAGGATTAAAGATGGAGATGGTCTTACTTAGGATAGCGCATAATACAAAATTTACACACTCAGACAGGAAAATTGTTCCAGGAGTTCTGACAAAGCTCTTGGAACATTAGGTCTTAGTCACAGGTTCTAGTAATTTTTAAAGATTCCAATACTTTTGTGTGTGTGTGTGTATGTGTGTGTGAGTGTGGGTGGTGCTAAAAGGATTAGGAGGGGCATCCAAAGGGTGAAATGGGCTTCTCAGCAAGAGCCTCTTGGGGGAAACCAGGGAGTTTGGCAGCTGTTCACACTATTTTCAGACAAGTTCTTCATTTGAAACCTGTGGGTTATATGCTTCATTTTGCTTGTGAAAGCATCTGTTACAAGCCATTTTGAAAATGAGTGGTTATTTTTTCCCTACATGAGGACTTTGATCCTTTGTGAGAAATCGTTTTACTACAAATATAGAATGACTTTGCTAAAAGGATTTGGTTCAACTTAAGTACCAGGAAGTGATGCCTTTTATTGTTATTTCACAGAGAAGTCAAGGAGGGTTTAAGTAAATGTTTCCCTAATAAATTCTATGAGGAATATGTAACTCTGTTCAGTGGAAAAATCTAAAATAAGCAATTAGCAAAGGCACTGTTTGTTAAGAATGACATTTTGCTGGAAGTCATTTGTTACTATCAGCATGAAAATTTTCCTACTGCTTGTCCTCCACTCTTGATGTGGAAATCAGTTAACACCAAGTAGCTGGTGATTTCATTTTGCGAAATTTTCTCTGTTAACATCTCCAGTTACTATGCATGAAGCTTTCTGTTGGCGTCAAAATTTAATTAAGTATCATTAGTTTGACTTTGATTATTTGAATTTCAATTGCCTTTAGGGAGAAAAATACGGAAGTATATTACTCATCATTTCACATCTGTTGCAGTTTAAAGGACTAAATCGCCAAGAATTTTATGAAGCATCACTTGGTAATGGTTCAGGAAATAATTAGTCAATACATCTTATGCACAAAGGGAAGGGTACCCTCTGTTGTCCATCTTGCTCTGGTGTATCCTCGGTGTTTCCTCAAGATATAAACATGTTCAAGTGGGCACTGAAGAGTTTCCTGTGACTGATAAATACACATAAGAAAACACTTCAACATCCTGGGCAGAGTGCTCAAGCGTAGAGAAAGGGCGGGCCAGAAAAAGGGACCCCAGTGCTAATAATTTAAAACAAGCTAAATTGACTTTATTCTGACCTTCCACCAAATAAGTGGAATTTCCAAAGTCACTGGATGTCTCTGTTTGACAGTTTTTTCCTTTGAAAAATGAGAATGTTAATAACAACGATCTAGCCTTGCATTTTTGTTTTTGCTATTGTTATTTAAATTTGAAGTGCAAATGAAGTTTGCATTTTACTTTTGTAATTTGATTAACATTGTTATTAACAATTCGACCCTAAAAGGCGGTGGAACTGATGCCTGTATCTTGTACTTTTAAGTCTTTAGGTGAAAATTGATACCTTAGGAAGTGTGCTTTTTTAAATTCCCTCCTTATATGACTCTCGTGACCTTATTACCCTACCTAAACATCTCTTACTCCTTCCCTGAACTTGTGATGGATCTTCTTCATTACTATTTATCCGTGTTTTGATTCTTGATGATTTCTTACGGTTTTTACCTTGTTGTTAGGTGCCATTGAGTTGGTTCTGACTCATAGTGACACTATGTACAACAGAATGAAACACCACCCAGTCCTGTGCCATCCTCACAATCGTTGTTATGCTTGAGCCCATTGTTGCAGCCACTGTGTCAATCCATCTCATTGAGGGTCTTTGCTGACCCTCTGCTTTACCAAGCATGATGTCCTTCTCCAGGGAGTGGTCATGCCTGAGGACATGTCAAAAGTACATGCGATGAGGTCTTGTCATCCTTGTTTCTAAGTAGCGCTGTGGCTGTACTTCTTCCAAGACAGATTTGTTCACTCTGTTCATATTCTTTCCTGATACCATAATTCAAAGGCATGTCAATGTTAGTAGAGGCTCTGAAACTTGCTCTTGAATGTAAAGTAGCTAAAGTGAATGAAAGAAATGATGAAGTAAAACAGCTGAACAGAAGATTTCAAAGGGCAGCTCGAGAAGACAATATAGAGTATTATAATTATATGGTTTTAACCTTAGACCTCTGATATTTTCTCTTAACATACAGTTCATTAATTTTTATTATTTCAAATGCCATACCATGTCTGTGGCCCTCAAATATTTACTGTACTTTTACAAAACTTCCAGTATTTTTAAATAGTTACTATGCCATTCCACTTGTATAGCACACAGCATGTCAAAGTCAAACTCATCACCTTTACCCCAAATCCACTTCAAGCTTGATCCTTTGGCAAGGCTACAGATGGAATTTTTTTTTTTTAATTAAGAAAAATATAATATTTGTTTTGTTCATTGCAACTAGGTTGGTCATTGTTTCTAAATATTTTCAGTGGACAGAGTTAGTATTTTCAGAGTTAATCTTTTTAGCAGAGAGAGCTAATATGTTATACACACACACACATATTAAAAATAACACTATACACATGTATATCTTCAGCAAAATTTTACTTGTGTGAATTTTTGATGAAGCTAATTCAAAAGCAGTTGCAGCAGTACACTGACAGGGAACTGCCAGAAATTCAAACCGAATTCAGAGGCGGATATGGAAGGAGGGATATCATTGCAGATGTCAGATGGATCTTGGCTGAAAGTAGAGAGAGCCAGAAAGATATTTACCTGTGTTTTATTCAGTATGCAAAGGCTTTTGACTGTGTGGAAATTATGGATAACATTGCAAAGAATAGGAATTCCAGAACACTTAACTGTGCTCATGCAGACCCTGGACATAGACCAAGAGGCAGTTGTTTAAACCACATGGAATCAAGGGGATACCACATGGTTTAAGATCAGAAAAGGTGTGTGTCAGGGTTGTATCCTTTCACCATACTTATTCAAACTGTATGGTGAGAAAGTAATTCAAGAAGCTAGACTATATGAAGAGCACGGCATCAGGATTGGAGGAAGACTCATTAACAACCTGTGATATGCAGATGACACAGCCTTGCTTGCTGAAAGCAAAGATGATTTCAAGCACCTACTGATGAAGATCAAAGACCACGGCCTTCAGTATGGATTACACCTCAACATGAAGAAAACAAAAATCCTCACAACTGGACCAACAAACAACATCACGATAAATAGAGAAAAGATTGAAGTTGTCAAAGATTTCATTTTACTGGGATCCAAAATCAACACCCATGGAAGCAGTACTCAAGAAATTAAATGACATTGCATTGGGCAAATCTGCTGCAAAGGACCTCTTTAAATTGTTAAAAAACAAAGATGTCGCTTTGAGGACTAAGGCGTGCCTGACCAAAGCCATGATATTTTCAATCACCTCATACGCATGCAAAAGCTGAATAAGAGTAAGGAAGACTGAAGAAGAGTTGATGCCTTTGAATTGTGGTGTTGATGAAGAATATTGAATAAACCACAGACTGCCAGAAGAAAGACCAAATCTCTCTTGGAAGGAGGGAGCCAGAATGCTCCTTGGAAGTGAGGATGGCGAGATTTCGTCTCATGTACTTTGGGTATGTTATCAGGAGGGACCAGTGGCTGCAACAATGGATTCTAGCATAACAAAGATTGTGAGAATGGCGAAGGTCCCATCAGTGTTTCATTCTGTTGTATATTGAGTTGATATGAGTTGGAACAGACTTGATGGCACCTAACAACACCAACATGTATATATATTAAACATGTGCATTTTAAAAGTAAAATACCTCAATGAACTCATGCTGATATTTCCTATTCGAATTTAGGAGCATAATGTTTTTGCTTAATATGTTTCTTTATTATATCTGTTATCTCCTTTCTTCCACACTAAAAAAGCTAGTTCTCAAGGATATAAGGAATAATAGAATTAGACTACCCCATAATTTTTCCTTTGCTTTGTTCCATATTACGTGCATGATTGTCTCAGCACAACAAATCCATTGTCCCCAATATTACTTATGCAAGCAATTTTTTTTTTTCCACTTCTTCTTTCCCTTTTCCCTCTTCTTTTAAAAACAACTGTCCTTTATGGACATTGTCAAAGCATATAGTACCACATACCATAATCTCTCCCTTTAAGGCTTCATTTAGTATTAATTTTACACATAATTACTTATTTAATGCTCACTTTTACGAGTCCTTATGTCAATGCTTCTCTAGTCATTCTGGATGTGTGAAGCTGGTTCTTTGTCGATTTCTCAGGAATGATTCCCATGAACCATATCTTGAATTCTTGCATGTTGATAATACCATGAAACCCATGAAAACCGGAAACTGTGTAAGGTGGAAACGTAGCAGGGAGAGAAAGCTCAAGTATTTTCCACTAAACCGAGTGATGGAAAAATGTTAAGATTGTACCCTATCAAAGGTGGGAAACTTGCAAGATCTGGAAAAAGAAGACAGCCCTGTTCAGTTCTGGCCTTTACAGTTTTCACTGTTTTTCAGCTGTGTATGTATCTTTTTTTTTTCCATGTAAGTATTTATTTCTTTAAAATGTTTTTGTATTTTCTCAGTTTTGAATGTGTGTTGTTTCACAATTTGGGAAAAAATACCATATGAGAAGTTCCAATTTTTTTTTAGCATAAAGAAATACTTATTAGTTTGGGATTTCCTTATTCTCTCTAGCAGTAATTTTCAAACTTCAAAAGTAGCAGAACACTTTTGACAGTCTTGTTGACAAATTGACCGACGTGTGGTGGTGATTTCTCTCCAGATTTTATTATGTTTACTTCCTCTCAGATTCCTTCTATTAATTTTCATTTCTGAATTTTTTTTATTCTTTCCTGATTTTTTCTCATCTTATTTCCAAGTTTTCCTAATTCTAAATTTATTTTTTCTTTCATATTTCGTATCATTTTATTATTTTTAGCTTTCATATAGTAGATTACATTTTTCATATGGTTTGTGGGCTCAACTTTCTGCTATGCACTCATTGTCTGTTGTTAGTTGCAGTCAAGCTGACTCTGACTCATGGCAACCTTATGTATAACAGAAAGAAATAAAACATTGCCTGGTCCTTCACCATCTTCATTGTCTATAGATTGGTTTTTGTGATCATTGTTCCCTTTTTTTCTTACAACTTTGTAGGTTGCTCATTTTTATGTAAAATTATTTCTCTTGAAATTTTAGAAGTTGTGGTTTAGAATAACTTTTCTAACTTCACAGATTTCTCCCTTTTGTTGTTTTCTTAAACGTGTTCCAAATTATGGTGTCTTGCTTCTTGGATTTCCTGGCTCTGTTCTTCTTCTATATTTACCTGGACCTTCTCTTCCCTTATCTCTATTTTCCCTATCCCAAAAGGGAGATTTGGTCATTGATTCCAAGAATTCATATGGCATGGTCTGGCCCAATTCCTTCATACGTTACCATGGGCCGCAGGTACTCTCCTGCTATTGGATTGCACAAAACCCTTCCAATTTTCAGTCATTTTTAAATTGCTAGCTGTGTTTTCCTGTGACTGGCTGTTGGCTATGTTAAAGTACTCCTGTTCCTAAGCCTGTCAGATTCCCTGGTGCTTCTTTCTACTTCCTCCCAAACAGAAGATGACACTTCACAATTCTTGTGGTTGTCAGCCATTTACCCCTTGTATTTTGGGTAATATTTGAGGATAAATTGTCACCTATTTTTGTTGTACATGTTTTCCACATGCTTTTGGTTTTGCTGTTTTGTTGTCTAAGTTTTTATACAAGAGTATTTGGGAGATTTAAGCGCTTTGCCTCTGCCATTTTCCCAGACTCCTTCTGCCTGTTGTCGAAGGAGTTTTGCTGAGGGTATCTCTCTTACTCTCTTTCTTTAAAATTTATTTCTAGTAAGAACTTGTCACTTTAATACAATCTTCCCAGATTTAAGACAGGATGCTACTAAAATACAAATGTACTTCCAGTGCAGATTTTGGAGTTTCCAAAATATGAGTTTTATCAGGATTTGTATTAATAAAAGGCTTGGAGACAGCAAAATGGAAAGAACATTGAAAAGAAAAATGGGAACTACGTTGTAATTCTGAATCCAAAATATTCTGCGTGACTTAGATAAGTCACCGTCTCTCTGGGCGTATTTTCTCATCTAAAAGGTTGTTCTAGGTCAGTATTTTTTCAAGCTTAAAGAAAAATTCCCCACTTATAAACTGTAACTTATTGATTAAGAGTATACGCTCTCGATTTAGGCTTTTTGGTTTCAAATTCTGTTTTAAATATTTAAAATTGGCCTAAGGTTGGCAGTTTGAATCCACCAGATGCTCCTTGGAAACCCTATGGGGCAGTTCTACTCTGTCCTATAGGGTGGCTATGAGTTGAAATCGACTTGATGGTGATGGTTTGTTTGTTTGTTTTTTGGCTTATTTATTTATCTCTGTAGATCGTAGTTTCCTCATCTATGAAATGGGGCCTAGTAATGATTAAGCACTCAGTTGCTAACTGAAAGATTGGCAATGAGAACTCACCATGCGTTTTGTGGTAGAAAAGACCTGGCAACCTGCTCTCATAATTTCAGACTAAGAAACCCTATGGAGCAGTTCTGCTCTGTCCTATAGGGTCACTGTGAGTCGAAATTGACTTGACAGCACACAACAACAACAATGATACTTTCCTCATTAGGCTGATGTATGGATTTGAATAAGATTATTAATATAAAGTCCTTAACACAGGACAGATAAAATAAATATTAGCTATTATCAATGTGGAGCCCTGGTGGTGCAGTGGTTGAGAGCTCAGCTACTAACCAAAAGGTTGAAAGTTCTAATCCATCAGCTGCTCTTTGGAAACCCTATGGAGCAGTTCTGCTTTGTACTATAGGGTCGCTATGAGTTGGAATCGACTGGACAGAAACGGGTTTGGTTTGGTTTGGTTTATTATCGATGTGTTTATCATTTTGATGAAGAAGGTTATTATTATTTTTAATCCAGAGAGGCAAGCCTGAAGCCTTCTTCTTCCCTTCCTTCCTGATCACCATTTCTCTTGCACCAGGGGTGTTTTCACAGACCCTTGGGAATTTCCAGATGTAGAATTTGAAAAACCAATAAACCAGATGATTTTAAAAATCTCTTCCATCTTTGATAGTGTGATTCTTTTAAACCATTATAAGCTTAAAGAAGTTTCAACAGAAATTTTTTAAATATCAAAAGTGACAGAAAATGCTAATTACGTCTTAGCTTTTCTTTCTTTCTTTTTTTTTTTTGCTTACAATTTGAGCAAGATCACCATTGAAGCTTTGACTTTCTCATTAAAATGTCTTGATTATTATTAAGAAATGTAATGCAGATGTAAACTTGTGGGCTAGAGATTGAAGAGAGAGATAAGCTATGTTAAATAGACACAGGTATATATAGTCACATATACTCAGACTAATCAGTTGTCTCTAATTTCTCCAAATGAGTCAGTGACTTTTGGGACACTTGTTTTAAGAGATCTGTGAGAATCAGTGAGAAACACATCCAAAGAAGAGTTTGCCTTTGTTGTGTTTCTCTTCCTTCTTGAATCTTGCCTTGCAAGGCACACCTTTGTCCCAGTGTTTCTCTTACATCCCCAGAAACTTGCTCTATTTTATTCTTCACTCTCTAGTTCCTTCAACATAGGCTTTTCTGCAGTATTCTGTGCTTACCTATCATGGCGGTTGTGCAATGTGCCACAAGAGCACCCATCAGGTAAGAAGTAATTATTATCCTGGTGCTGGGAGTGCTGCCAGCAGATAGCCCTCAGCTGTCAGTACCCCTCAGGGAGTTGTCTCCCATGATCTCAAGATTACGCTCCCTTTTTAGGACAGTTGCTTCCAATGGCTGATTGACACAGACATGTACAGCCTGCCTCTGCTCCAACTCAGGACAGCTCTGAAAGATCACGCCATCTTCAGAACACCACGTAGGGTCAGCTGAGGCTTCCACTGAGAACTTATCCCGGCTTGACTTCTGCCTGTCTTCGATCCGTTGATCCCAAGCACATTTTCTACTATAACCATTACATTCATGAATCTTTGTCACAGTGCTTGCTTCCTCAGGAACTTCACCTGGAGCAACCACCGTTTTTCTCATGCTCTACTCCAGTGATTCAGTGGTAGAAATCTTGCCTTCCATGCAAGGGACCCAGTTGATTCCCAGTAAATGCACCTCATGCACAGCTATCACCTGTCTGTCAGTGGAGGCTTGCATGTTGCCGTGATGCTGAGCAGGTTTCGGCAGGGCTTCCACAATAAGAGAGACTAGGAAGAAACACCTGGCGATCTACTTCTGAAAATTAGCCAATAAAAACCCTATAGAGCACAACAGAATATTGTCTAGTAGAGTGTAGGAAGATGAGACCCCTAGGTTGGAAGGCACTTAAAATACAGTAGTTACAACAATTATAAAGATGGGACAGGACTGGGCAGCATTTCATTCTATTGTACATAGGATCACTATGAGTCAGGGCTGACCCAAAGGCAGCTAACAACCACAATATATGAGTAATACTATTGAAGACATAAACAAGCCTTTAAGCTCTATGAAAGTAGAAACATGTATATGTATCACAGCAGTATCCCTGGTACCAACTAAAGTGTTTGAAAAGTGATTGGAAATCAGTATTTGTTGATTATGTAAATAATTTAGATTTCATCCTAAGTACTAAATTCTTTTTTCTTAATCCAATCCAAAAGCAGCCGACGTTTTATTCTGAATTCTAAAATGACATTAATTTTTGTTACAGCTAAATAGATTCTTAAGTAGTCGTGATTTTTGGAGTATTGTTGCATAAATTTAAATAGTACATGTGATTATTTTCAACTGTGCGTAATTTTGCAGCCCAGAGATTTCTTCAGGCCGAAGCAATATATAAGCAGCTGGTACCTCTTTGCACTGTTCAGCAGCATTCAAGCCATTTGAACTCTTCTGTGCCCTCACATATCCCAGTTAATCTATGGTTCTTCCTTGATCTAAAGAAACAACTTGATCTGAAGAACTTGTCTTTAAACCACGGGAAAATTTAAGGGATGCTCTTGTAGCCCTACGGTATAAAATAGTTTATTTTCTTCCTCTAAATATTGTACAAGTATGGGAAAATATTGGATGTTAAAGTAAAATTCTGTTTTTAAATAGAATGTTGTGAAAACAAAATCAAAGTCTTCCGGATCTCACGTAGTCTACTGCCCTATCCTACTGAGTGGCCCTGGTGGTGCAGTGGTTAAGCATTTGACTGCTAATTAAGAGGTCAGCAGTTCTAGTCCACTAGCCGCTCCTTGGAAACCCTGTAGGGTGGTCCTACTGTCCTATAGGGTTGCTATGATTCAGAATCGACTTGATGGCGATGGGCATCCTATTGATGAATATTTTCAACAATTGTTCCTCTCAGTTTTTAAATCATTGCACTGCATATTTGGTGCCTCAAGTAATGAACTTTAAGAGTATCTCTTAACTGAGGCTTTAATAAAAAGTAACTACTTTTTTAATTTCTTCTACTTCTTTTACACCCAGTGTATAGCCTTCACCAGCCTTTGTTGGCTAAATCTAGATTGAGACAAAAATATCTGCCAAATATAGCAAATCATGTATATATGCACAACTCACTTATTGACTATCTTGTTAACCGATGTTTCGAATTTATGACAATAGTAAGAAAATCTGTGATCCAAATATTTTGTGCATTAATGATGTACACTTGGCAGTAACGAATGGCAAGGTGTGAGAGTAATACCGGCTTTGATGGTTAAGGTATGTGTCAGCTTGGCTTGGCCATGATTCTCAGTGGTTTGGCAGTTATTAACGTGGCAGTTGTGTAATGATATAATCATCCTCCACTTTGTGATGTGATATGGCCATCCTCCATTTTTGCATAACACTGATTTCATATAACACCTGGTTGCTGGAACCTAATCATGTCAATACACACACACACACACACACACACATATGTATGTATATATATGTGTGTGTATATATATATATACTCACACCCACACATGGTTTCTCTTCCTTTCATAACAGATAAAGGGCAACTAGTCAATAAGCCAAGACTTCTACCCATTGACTGGGATCAGGGAATTAGCAGAAGTCCCCAAGAGTGCGCTGTTTCCTCTGGTTGTAGTGAATGGTTTATAAGAACATCTTTAGCACGTCTCCACCTATGTGGGTAGCTTCCTGATAGATCTGTAAAGCCCTTCAAGGAAAAGATCAGCAGCATAATTAAAATTTATTCTTCTGGTCCATTTTAGGAATACATTTTGTTTGCTTTATTGATGAGAATGGTCTTAGCTAGTTATGGGTAACCAGAGGCTGACAAACAAATGTGGATCAAACAAATAGTGACACATTTTTAAAGGAGGTAGCGCTAAGGTAATGTGGAAGAAGACTTGACTAATAATATTCCTCAGAAATCCATTGTTAGAGTTGGTAAATATTTAGCCAGTCTACGGTCCTCAGTTTCCTCTGGCATTAGACATATGGCTTCATATTTGAGATTAAATTAATCTCCGTAGGTAAAATTGTACCAAAATTGTAACCAAAGTCTTTGGGGCAGAGGCTGGAGGCTATAATAATTATTTTTCTTATTTCATAGTAGAGTCTCAACATTATAGCTATATTCTATATAGGAAATGCTGAAGAAAAGCAACTGGTAGAAATATAGAGGTGCCAGGGAACTCATTCTGAAGCTTTGTTTGCTTAGAAAAAGTACCATTCTATTTAGATTCTATTTAGATTGTTTGTTTACGTGCTGTGGCTTGGGAGAAGGCCTGGTGGAAATAATGGGGGAGTTTTTTTTATATCACTTTCGCATTGTCAAACTACCCCTTGCAACTAACAATAATCTCAATAAATGTGCACTGACTGGTTAATTAAACATCAGCAATTATTCAACGTTTTTTCAGGAATCAAATGCAGATGTGTTCCCGTAGCATCCTATATTTTCCTCAGTACAGAATTCATCACACACACACACACACACACATAACAATGTTATTAACAACGTCTGTTAATTTCTCAGTTCCCCACATATGATAATGGACTCTGTAAATCAAGACCAATGTCTCAATCTGTATGGCAGACCCAGAGTTATCCCAGGGCCTGGAACATATAAAAGATGCACCCCACCCCCCAAATATTGTTGACTGAAAGAACCAAAAAATAAATACTGTCTCAAATGTTTTCTCCAATGGCCGTATACTCAAGACAAGATGAACTTCAAGACTTCACATTTCCTTAAGTAAAAAACAAATGTATCAACAGCACATAACATTTTCAGAACTGCAGTTTTTCTTGGCCATATTCTTTTTTTTTTTTAATCAGGATTTGAAAGGAAGCCTTGAATCTAGTTAGTCACTAACAGATTCCGTTCCGTGCCATGTTTGGTGTTGAACAGGTCAACTGGGCAAATAAGACTTTTTTGTTTGATTTCCTGAGCACACATAGAGGATTATGATGGGTTATTTCTGAATATGATCTTAGAGACTAACTTTCAGCTCTTGGTGTATTCAAAAATACAACATATGAGGTAAACTGTTTAATTTCATTCTTTGAGCTAGTTATCCTGTTATTTACATATTTAGAGTGGATTCCATTTGCAATGGAATAAAATACAGAAATATCTAGAAACATATTGTGTGTGAACTAAAAGGTGGCCTGGCCAGTGGAGTCTTAATAAATCTTTAGAACAGGCACATTCATTTAACAATAGCAACAGCTCCGATTTACTGAAAGCTGAATAACCCAGACCAAAAAAATGTATCGGTAATTTTATATGGTTTAAGTACTTAATCCTCAGAACAGCACAAGGAATTGGGAATTATGGATATGATCACTTTTGAAGATGACAAAATTACAACTAAGAGAGCTTGAATAAAATTCTCAAGGTGACATGATTAATGAGTCGTGGGCAAAATTCAAACTTGATTCTGATTCTTGAACTTGTCCTTTTAATCACTATATTACCTGCACTTAAATTCCAGATGATTAAATGTCAAGTTTAAAAAGTTGCTGAATTGGAATATCATAGATGTAGATTTTCACAAAACAAAACCAAGGGTTAGCTAACTGTAATAAAATTACATATGCGCTATTGTGTCCTGGAAAATTCCAAGAATTGTATGAGTTAAATAGATGATAAACACAGTCATCTTTAGTACCAGTTACACAGTTTGTTATGAAAAATTAATTGCACACCTTCCTTCTTCCCTACAGCATTTAGCTTTTTTTTTCCTTCAAATCCATTTGCCAAGCTCTGGTTTGGGGCCTGGAATATTAAACTGTCATCTCACAACCAAAAAAGGACAAGAGTAAAAAGAAAATGGATCTTATCCCAAATAACTAAAAGTTTTTTTGGCATTGTTTAATATTTGGAGGGAAATAAGTGAGCTGTAATATAACAGAGCAGAGAGCACCTCGCTGTCATGGTTTGACTACTGCTTTTAACCCCAGAATTAAACAGAACAGAATGGAACAAAACACATTTTCTCCAGCCCACAATGAAGTAATACCCAGTTTTTCAGCACCATTTTTGGAGTCAAGTACACTATCTTTAAATCGACTCTCTTTTCTAAACCTACAAGCAGGAGACCTAGTACATTTTCTCCCAGCACAGTTTTTCTGTTCTGTAAGGAGTGTTTCCTTTGCATTGGTGGGCTCTGGTTGCCTATTTCTGTTGAAATTATGGAGTGAAGATATTTATCAGGTCTATTCTATTTGGGAAAGTAATATTTTTTGAGATTGGATTTAGAGTGATGTTTCAAAAGATGAAATTTCGAGAGTCGCAGATGAATACCAAAAACAGGGACCATATTTTGCAACCTGCTCTAAAAGAGATTCCTGCCCTCCCCTCCTTTTGCAGCTTCTTTTTTTTTTTTTTTTTGAGTTTTAAAGAAATTGCTGCTGTGTAGGACACTCTCCTGCCTTTCATCCTGTGTTTCTTTCTGTTTTTTTTTTTTTTCTCCTTACTTTGCATTTCAAGAGATATTTGCATGAAAACAAGTCCTGTTCATTTGAAGCTTTATCTGTTTAGCTTCTGATGGATTGACCTCCAGCCATAATTAGTGATGGGAGAGCTTCAAAAGGGTCCAATCTATCCTTATCTCTAGCTCCTTTCCTTTTGTCTAACAAATTCCCTGTTCCCATTATCGGTGGCAACCCTTCCTTTCACTGACTCTGAAAACCTCAACTCCCTTTCCCCTTTCTTTGACCTTTTGGTCAATAGGCTCCTAAACCTGTTACACTTGTGAGCTTTTCACTTGCAAGCCTTGGGCGCAGTCACTCCACTTGCCCAGTACTTGCTGCCTTGAGATGTACCTCATTATAAGGCCCCGCATGCCGGGTGTGGTGGAGCGCTAGTCTCTGCTTTCCCTGCACAGGTGGCACTTGCTAACTTCTAAACATCACTGAAGAATCAATCTGTCTTTCTTCCAGAAGTTTTCCTTGATCCCTGATCTGGGCAGGTGTCCTTGCCTTGTACTGCCTTAACATCTTGTGCTTTCACCGTCAGAACACCCAGTACCTTGTCGCAATTGCTTATTTAAATACCTGTAAGCTCCAAGGGGAGTCCCTGAATGGTGCAGAAGGTTAACATCAGGAGCTGCTAACCAAAAGACTGGAAGTTTGAGTCCCCCCACAGGTACCTTGGAAGAAAGGCAATGGGTATCTACTTCCAGATAATCAGCCATTGAAAACTGTATGGAGCACAGTTCTAGTTTGGTACACATGTGTTGCTATGAGCTGGAATCTGCTCCACAACGACTGGTTTGCTTTAAGCTCCAAGAAGACAAGAACTATATTTATTCTGTTTATATCCCTTAGCTCATAACACAGTGTCTCACACATAAAAGGTGTTCTGTAAACATTAAATGAATGAATGGATGAATGTTGATCACCTATCATATGTGAGACACTTCATTAGGCTTTTGGGGGGAATCCACTGAAGGCAATAAGCAACATCATGATAAATGGATAAATTATCGAAGTTGTTAAGAATTTCATTTTCCTTGGATCTGCAATCAACATCCATGGAAGCAGCAGTCAAGAAATTAAAGGACGTATTGCATTTGGGCAGATCTGCTGCAAAAGACCTCTTTAAAGTGTTAAAAACAAAGATGTCACTTAGAGAACTAAATTGCACCTGACCCAAGCCATGGTATTTTCAATTGCCTCATGTGCATGTGAAAGCTAGACAATGAATAAGGAAGACCAAAGAAGAATTAATACATTCAAGTTATGGTGTTCGTGAGGAATACTGAATATGCCATGGACTGCCAGAAAAACAAACACTTTCGTCTTGGAAGAAGTATAGCCAGAATGCTCCTTAGAATCAAGGATGGTGAGACTTCATCTCATGCATTTTGGACATGTTATCAGGAGGGACCTGTCCCTGGAGAATGATGTCAGACTTGGCAAAATAGAGGGTCGATGAAAAAGAGGAAGACCCTCAATAAGATGGATTGACACAGTGGCTGCAACGATGGGCTCAGACATAGGAATGATTGTCAGGGTGGCACAGGACCAGGCAGCATTTTGTTTTGTACATAGGGTCACTATGAGCCGGAACCAACTCGACAGCACCTAACAACAACAACACTGAAAGCAAAAACATGAGTGCAACCTGTGCAAACAGTTATTTGCATTTCTGGAGCTGACCAGTTAGGTGATTCCCATCTCTACTCAAGAAAAAATAGAGGAGGTGTGGGGGTGCAGAATTGGGGATAGGGATCTCTGAAGAGTAAACATCATGAACAAAGGCCCAGAAGCGGGAAAATGAGAAAGAACCTATAAGAAGGTCTAGGATGGCTTTCAGGCCACATTAGCCATAGACAAGTTCCATCTTCTCTTGGAGGCCTGCCGTAGCCTCCGAGTTTCACCTAAATGCCACTTAACGTTTTCTGGAAGGCTATATCCCTCAAGTATCTTTAGAATTTTGTATTTCTTATGGAACTAACGTATTTTGAATCATAATCATTCATGTGCCTGCCATTGTAAACTCTCTCAGGGGAGGGTCTGTCCCTTACTCATCCCTGCATCTTCTGCCCAACATAGAAATTGAGCACATAGTAAATCCACGTTATTATTATTAGTACCTTACTCTTTGATTTTAGAGTGAATAGTTTCATCACGAAAATATTGGCATTCTATCATTGATAAATAGTATTCTATCAATAAAGAAAGTTCCCTTCCTCAGGTTTTGTCTACCAGCCATCTTTCTCTGGAGCTACTCGGCAATATGGACCAATGGTAGATTTCCACTGAGGCTCAAGATGTGTACGAAGTTTAGATACCATGAAAAACAAGGTGATATTTTCCATTATTTTTTAAATCAACAACAAAACAGCTAAAATTTTTACTTTTAACTTATAAGTTAGAGGGAAAAACCATCATTTGAATTAGAAGGTAAGTACATTGATAGCAGGAATATATTTGTGTTCCTTGTTTTACTACTTCTGTCAACTGGAGAGAGCTGGGATGAGGCCCCAGGTGCATATAAAGGAGACTTAGAGACGTCCGCAAGCACCAGTTTCCCATGTAAATAGTCTGTCTAGACTGAACCTTGGGTCTGTGATGGAAAGACTCCTACATTGCTTCTATAAGGTGAGGCACAGTAGAGAAACCAGGAAACTTCTGTTTGCTGTAACTTAGCTCGGTGACCTTGGATAAGTCAATTAATTTATGTAGATCTTATTCCAATGATTTTTTAAACAATGTAGTTCAGTTAGATGATCTTTAAGATCCTTTCCAATTTCAGATTTCTAGGATTCTATGGCATTTTAGTAAAAGCAAGACAAAAGATGACTGACATACACCTTTTCTTTTCATATTACACTTGAGGCTGGTCTTACTGCAGTGGGACCTATTATGGCTGATCATTCCATAATGTAAAAAAGTTAAAAAAAAAAAAAAATCACAGGGCATTATTTTACTCTAAGCTTTCGCTTTTTTCTACTGGGTAAGGTTTTGCCAAGTTCTGTAGGTTCCGTGTATTGCCCAGGAGTGATGTATATGGTAATAGAGGTGAGAGCCAAGAGGCCTAGGTGAGATCTTCCTTCCTTCAAAAAGCCAGTAGATTCAATTGCAAATTTCAACATATTTTCAAGAAACTTAAACTCAAGTCCTTAAGTTATTTCACTTAAGTCATAATTTTTTTAATAGGAGGAAAATATAAAGGACATATAATTTGTTTAGATCTGTTACACCATCATTTATTTCTTCATTTATGAGAACGGAATGATACTAATTAATCTGGGGAAGTGAGGTGGAATTTAAATTGTTTTTACTCTGAAGATTTTAAGATGTCCCTTTAGATAACTGTTTCTGGGTTTAGATAACTGAAGGCACCAAAGAAAGCTATGAAAACAGAAATAAAAACTCACTGTGAAACTTCTTACGGAAAAACACTTAAGCATTGAGAGGAAGTAAACCAGCTGAAAGAAGAATATAAAGAAAAGGAAGACGATAAGGGAGACAAGCTTGTTAGTTTTTTTTTTTTTTCCTCCCAAAATTTAAAAAAGATGTAGATGGAACTTTTGTTTTACAAAGTAGTCGATTTTATTATTATTATTTTTTCTTTTTAATGTAGTATCACATTTTGAATAGTTTTAAACTTCAGAAATTGGGGGTAATTTTGAATATGAATTCTGTTAAATGGAGTTGAATTTAAAATATATGTTTAATTCCATCTGTAATTTCTAAACATGAAATAATGTAAACATTGTTATATCATCAGAGATTAAGTACATTCCCACTTCATGATTTAAATTTATATTTGCATCATTTTTCAGATAACTTATTTCAACTCCTTCACACTTCCATTTCCACGTCTTAAAAAAAGCCCAACTTTCTTCTAATTTTTATCTATTGTTGTTAAGTTTCCTCTATGTGTAGATGCTTATATAATATCAACTCTAAATTCGCTCAGTTAATCACCAGTAAGATCTAGTACATAATTCTCCACAGTTTAGCTCTGTTTTTATTTTACATAGCAACCATCTCACTATGCCACGAGCTAATGTAAAGTTAGTCAAAAACGGTTATATAATTTGTTAAATAACTGTACTTCAATTCAGGAGCAATTTTTTATTGGGAAAACAAAATGAAATGTATAAAAGAATATAAACAAGAGCAATTTTTATTGTGATAATAAAATGGAACGTATAAAAGAAGAAACATGAACTTTGGCAGCAACCAGTGTTCTTCGTCTTGAGCTGAGTTTAAGTATCTACCACTCTGTGCTGCACCTGGACCTACAGGCACTTTGACTTAAAAACCTGATTTATCTTAAATGTTATCGATGTGTCCTGAAATGCCCTAAAGTCACATCTTCAAATAGTACATTTCACCCTTGTGAAACCTTGAGCTGAAAGGGAACTTACAGTACTCTAGCAAGAAGTTACGTATGTAGGAAAGAGAGGTAAGATCAAGAGGTTAAGTGTGGACCTGAACATGAGATGCATGAAGCCTTCCAGAGAAAAGCCTCTCGAGTGCAAATTGCAAATTGTTTTTAGGCAGAAGGCTTCAAGGTCTAAAAGACAGAAGCATCAAGTAGCTTCCTGCCAGGTCAACAGGGCTGATCACACCTGAGAAAGGCCATTTTCATTTTTCATCCACAAAATTGCTCTTCATTCTTGCAAAACAACATGGAAAGTGAATCTGGATATAAGCCAGGCACTTTGCCGGTTTTGCTTTGGGTGTGAATTTCTTCACGTAGCTCTAAATTCAGAACATAATGTTATGTTCTAATAACACCGTGGTGTATTGTTATGGGATGTAATTTCACACTGAGGAACGATCATTTCAACAAAAGGAATTTTAGTTGCTAAAACGCAACCAAATACTGTGTGTGTGTTATAGTGTTTATAAGTAAATGCCCTAAATTTTGGATCTATTTAAAGAAGTGAAGAGAAAAGATGTCATAAACAAACAAACAAACAAAAAGATCCACCAAAACTAGAATGCTAAAAATCTTCACTTTCTATTTTGAGGCAGGATTTTTTTCTGAATACCTGATTTACTTCTACAGTAGGAGAGAAGGGGGTGGATTACTGGTTGTGAATTCTTCCTCCTGCTGTGACTATTGAGATTAATCATCAGATGGAATGCCCCTAATTTGCAGCATAGGGTTTCAGAGTTTCACATAGACTATTTTGTCAAAAATAATTGAAACATGAGGCAGTCCCTAATATTTTTATGCCTGTTGCATTTGTTCATGTTTTATTAACATCTCTCAGATCTATTGGTAACAGTTTCTCCCCAGCATACTTCCTTGGTAGCCTGTGGGGTAATCTGTCCATTTGCACGTTCAGAGGGTTTCAAAGCTGAGTGCAAGGCAAAAAAAAGTTTAACACTGACTTGAATAAGCTGCTTTGTAGTACCCTCATGTCATTTCATATCTCTACGTTTGCCTTTCCCAACTGAGCTGCAATTTATTCGTGGGGTGGGCATGTTTTTACATTTTCTACACATTTGCACAATACTCAGGATATCTCTGCACACAGCAGGAATTCACATATATGCTTAATAATTAAGGGCATCATTTTGGTGTTGAAACAGCATACATTCTAGTCCAATCATCATGGACAGCTGGAAATTCTCTTGGTAGCTTGGCTGGATCCTGCTGAGAAAATCTAAGGGGTTCTTGGGCCTGTGGGTTTCCATGTGGTCCTGGGAGAAACAACTTGAGCCTCCAGTTCTGAGCTGTGAGATGACGGGCTGCACTGACTTTTGGACAGCCCAACTCCAGAACTCGACTAGTACACCATGCAGTGCCAAACGACATGTTGATATTCTCAAGTCTTAAAAAAACAAAAATGTGGGAAAGACGTGGCATTTGCATTTTAAAACATATTTCCTACAGTACTTTATGACGATGTGTTGAAGAAAGAATAATTATTGTTCCTGTTTTATAAACAAAAAGACTCCTGGTTTACTTTGACAATTGAGTATGTCTTCAGCTCTAGGCATTTCCTTAAACCAGTCTTCCAGATAGGGCCCTCCCCTGTGAAGCAACCTCTCTCTGACCTGGGTTAACAGAGGTTACAAATGGGGGGCAGGGGCGGAATGGGAACTTACCTAGGCCGCAGGCTGGGAGGCAAAGGAAAGAAAAACACATAATTTCTATCAGGGGGTGTGGAGAGCTGCTGTTGAAGATATATGCATTGAAGAAATATTCTCAACAGATCTTAACAAGAATATCTTTGGGAAGTCCAACAAAAAAGTAGTCACAGTCATCTATTTTCTTAATGTAAATTCAGTATATTTATTCGGAGGTGATTCATAAACTTCAGTGATTCAAATAATGCCTGAATTATATTCTTTGTAGTGTCACCAGATTTTAGATTAAATGCCATAAAACACTGTCCAGTTCCTCAATCACCTATTTTCTCTGTCCCTTCTTTTGCAATGTAACCTAAAAAAAAATTCTGCAACCCCTCACCCTGTTTAGTGGTACATTCAAAGCTAATTGAGTAAGATAACAAATCAGTTGTTTTCATCCTCCAGTAAAGACACCTCACCTGGTAAGTGTAATCCATTCATCAACCAGCCCTAAGCACCTGTCTTCTGCACAGCTGGCAGTGTTATTCTGTAGGGCCTTTAAATCTCCCTTTTGTTATACGTTAAAACCAAACCTGTTGCCATCCAGTCGATTCTAGTAGAGAAGAAAATCAAAGGAGCATCATTTCTTAGAAGGCATTGAGGCTGACACTTACATGATTTGTCTTGCTGATTTAAGGTGAATTCTTAACACAAATTAATTTGCTACTACATATCCCCAAAACTGACACCAGGCTTAATTTAAATTGGATTCCTTTATACTTTGGGGGCCACCATAGTTTAGATGCTAACCAATAAACTGGTTGGTGTCAAGGTTCTGACACATGTGTCAGACACGTGCGTCAGAGTAGAACTGTGCTCCATAGGATTTTCATTTGTTGGAAGTAGATACCCAGGCCTTACTTTTGGGGATCTCTGGGTGGACTTGAACCTCCAATCTTTCAGTTACCAGCCAAAAACATTTACTGTTTGCACCACTCAAGAACTCTTTAGATGCCAAAACAAAACAACAACAAAACAACCAAACCTATTGCTGTTGAGTCAATTCTGACTCATAATGACCCTATGGGACAGAGTAGAGCTGCCTCATAGGGTTTCCAAGGAGCAGCTGGTAGATTTGAACTGCTGATCTCTTGGGTAGCAGCCAAGCTCTTAATCACTGTGCCACCAGGACTCCTTAGATGCCAAAGGGGAACGTAGGTTGCACAGGGTCTAACATTTGGGCAACTTTCTGGGTATAGTTGGTGGAAAGTTTTGAGAGTGATGGTTGGCAGAGTTCCCAGGGGGAAATTTTGGCTTTGTAATCACCAAACCCATTGCCATTGAGTCTATGCTGACTTGTAGAGACCCTATAAGACAGAGTAGAACTGCTCAATAGGGTTTCCAAGACTGCAAATTTTTATGGAAGCAGACTGCCGCATCTTTCTCCCGCAGAGCAGCCGGTCAGTTCCAACTGCCGACCTTTTGGTTAGCAGCCAGGGTACTTAACCACTGCACCACCAGAGCTCCTTGAGTCACCTGAGGGCTTGTTACTGGACCTCACCTCCAGAATTTCTGATCCAGAAAGTGAGGCCTAAATATCTGTATATCTAACAGTGCTGATATTACTAGCTTTGGGACCACACTTTGAGGACCACTGATCTAGACTATATTTAGCCCTCCCCCAGCCTCTTGGCCCACTTGGCAGACATAGAAAAATTAAAGCAAAAGGGTGAAGGAGCTAAACAGGATGGAGAGGAACAGAGACCCTCTGGGTTGATTGGCCAGGCCACACGCAGAAATGGAGGAAACTTCAAAATCTAGAGACGTCTTTCCATGCTAATGGGACTTATCTTCGTTTAGCTCCATAAAAGAAAGCAAAATTGACATTTATGTGATGGCAAACTGCGCGGCACCCTCTGCCAGCCCGAGTGGTTCTGACTACCCAATGTTATTTTTAAATGTTTTAGACACCCTGGGAGCCAGAGCAAAAAATCGGACTCATGATCTAAACAATATGAGGAAAAGGATTCCAGATAGTACACTGCACACAAAGACATTCCATTCTGTTAAAGCAGGTTAGAGGACACAGCAGGAATTATCCTAGGGTGAAAAAAAAGATACATAAAGGGCCTTTTTATGGATATTTCCAGACCTAAATATCCTTACCACTATTTATCAATTCAGTTAAAATATGGGTTATTTCATTTGGAAACATTTCTTACTCATCAGGGAAAGGTAAGAAACCTTGTGTCCAACATGTGGATTTCATAAAAAGGTGCCTTTGTTCCAAAGATGTAAACAATTTGTCCCCATCCCCATGGAATGTGATGCTGGGTTCTCAGCAACCAAGGATGATGGTCTTTTTTTTTTTTTTTTGCCCCAGGTAAGGAACACATATGAACATTTTGGTTGCATTTTCTGGGTACCACAGTCCAAAAGGAGAACTCTGATTTACAGTCAACAGTTTCAACAAGTGACCCTTGGCAGAAAGGGTCTGCTTTTTCAGCTGGCGTTGTTGTTGAAGTTCAGAGGGATAGCTCATCTGTCTCTATTTCAGGCGTCTGGCAAATGGAGAACTGTTTCAGCATTCTCCATTCCACTAAACGCTTACAGATGACTTCCATATTCTGCAGCATCTGCTGGCTATCTCATTTCGGGCTATTTTCCCTCTTGTGTTTTGAAAAGACTCCCTCTCTAGCTTTTATTTCAGAGCGCACTATTGTTGCTGTTGTCATTTTGGGCGAAATCAACAGATGTCTCTGGTGGTAGCCCATGAGATAGGCCAAGCCTGTAGGTAATTTGAAAACAGAAATGGTGATTTTAAATAAAGGGCAAAGATAAATTAAAAATAAATAAGTTAAAAGCTCAACAGAATCATGATTGTAAAATATGTTCAGGAAATGATCCATGAGCCCAAGATAAACAGTTATCTATAAATTTAGGATCTGTTTTTGAAAGTTCCTATAAACAGTACAGTACTTAAAGAATGTCTATACACTTGGTAGTTGCTGTGTGTGATGCATGTAATTCATCACATCAATGTTCTTTATAGTTATAAATTAAAGATTTTAAAACTCTTTTCTTCTCATTGATGCCTTGCCAGATATAGTGCTTTGCTCTGTACCTTGAAAAATATTTAAAAAAAAACCCCCAAAAACCATGTATCCAGGTTTTTTCTGAGGGGATTTTTCTTCATGTCCTATTTCCAAAAGAGACAGACCCATATAACTCATCATATGTTTATTCCATCTTCTTCATTTGCTTTTTAGAGCCCATGAGTGGTATTCTGCATATATTAAGGCCTTTCTTACTTCCAGTTAATCAGATATATGGGGCACTTACACATGAATTTGAATATTAATGTATTTATATAAAAGCAGAGTGACTAGTGCTGTTAAAATTGTGATTTGGAATTGATTAATACCCAATGAAAATTCCTTTGATGCAAACTGCTAATTGGACAACATGGATGGATGTTCTAATTGCAATCATGTCTTTCAAAAAGAGAAGGCACAATGAACATGGATTAGCTAATAGTCCCCTTTTTTAGATTTTTGAGATCTTAAAATACAGAAAAGTTTAAAGAACAACATAAAACACACTTCATAACAATATTAAAAACACACCACTTAGTTATATTTGCCCCCATTATTTTTTAATGAAACAAAATATCGCCGATTTAACCAATCTCCTGTAACTATGTCCTGTCATTCCATAGCTTATTCCCCCTCCCTTTCCAGAGAGGAGCTCTGTCCTGAGGCTGATGTGCTTGATTCCACATCCATTTCTTACATTTTTACATATCTTTACTGTATATTTGTCCAAGTCAATATTCTTCACCAGCATTAAGAAAACAAAACAAAACACTTTTTGAAAAAACTTGGATATGCAAAAATATCTTGTTGCCGCTATTTTGTGAAGGGTTAGACCCACATTTTCTATTACTAAACCCATGGAAAGCCAGGAGTTGCTAGTGGATTTGAACTGCCGACCTTTTGTTTACCACTGAGCTCTTAACCACTCCACCACCAGGGCCCCTAAGAAGCCATGGCTTTTCTTGTCTTTGCAATCTTTAACAGAAAATATGACAGCGATGGCCAAAGGAACACCTGATCCAACTCCCTATTACTGCCCATCAGATGCAAAGATTAATTTGAGGGACTGGGCTGTTGCTTAGACACAGACCAAAGGACAAAGGATGAAGGCTAGCCACATTCAAGAGGGTTGTCAGGGAAACGAAACCATCCTGTTCTTTGTGAAAATTGGGCAAAATAGATTTTAGCAGCAGCTTGAGAAAACACTTTTGCCAGGTTCAGAATGGGGGTTGGGTTATCATATTGACATTGCCTCCTGCTCAGAGAAATATTGATTTCTGCCCTTTGTTTCAGAAGATGCCATCATTGAGGGTAATGTCTGTCTTTGTATAAGAGAGAAATAAAAAAAGACTAAAGTGAGACCAAGTGTCCTTTCCATGTTTGAGGGAAGTACAGGTTGACTTCCTTTGTAGCAGCCAGATGTTGTCATTAGATTACACCTTGCCTAACACAAAAGAACCTCTGCATTTCTGATTGCTCTGTGTTAGTCTCTGAGTACTTTCAAGGTATTGACCTTTTTGGTAAATATGATAGTACTGTTTCAGGTCACCTAGGAGAACTCCTCACTTAGAGGCTACAGCGATTACCTGGAGATTTCTGTGATGATAACTGCTTGCCTAATGGGCTTCCAGCCTCCCATTGTTTCATTTGGTAGAGATCTTGCCTTAGTATTAAATATGGGTATATAAGTGATGCATAAAGTTGGCAAGTATGTAGCAATAGGTTAGGAATGAAAAACAAATGCTCCAGAGGAACTAACAGCACCGACTATGATCCAATTCAACACAAACCTACTCATAAAATTATTTAGCTTTTTATTTTTGGGAAACAAACAAGCCAAAAAAAAAAAAAAAACAGAAACAAAAAACCACAAAGAACACCAATTCATTTTCTCTTCTATGATTAAAGCTTACAGATAAGAGACTTCTTTTGACCACTTATTTATGTTATCTATTAAGAATTTGTCCTTGATAGGTGCCCTCAAGTTGGTTCCAACACATGGTGAGTGACCCTATGCACAGCAGAATGAAACACTGCCTGGTCCTGCACCATCCTCACAGTGATTGCTGTTTGAGCCTATCGTTGCAGCCACTGTGTCAATCCATCTCATTGAGGGTCTTTCTCTTTTTCATTGACCTTCTATTTTACCAAGCAGGATGTCCTTCTCCAGGGATTGGTGCTTCCTGATAACATGTCCAAAGTACATGAAACAAAGCACATCCTCATGTCTAAGGAGCATTCTGGCTGTACTCCTTCCAAGACAAATATATTTGTTCTTCTCGCAGTCCATGGTATAGTCAATTTTCTTTGCCCACCATAATTCAAAGACATGTATTCTTCTTCAGTCTTCCTTATTCATTGTCCAGCTTTTGTATGCACATTAGACAATTAAAAATATGATGGCTTGGGCCAAGTGCACCTTAGTTCTCAAGGTGATATCATTGCTTTCTAACATTTTAGAGTCTTTTGCAGCAGATTTGGCTAATGCAATACATTGTTGATTTCTTGACTGCTGCTTCCATGGGTGTTGATTGTGGGTCCAAGTAAAATGAAATCCTTGACAACTTCAGTCTTTTCTTCCTTTATCATGATGTTGCTTATTGGTTCAATTGTGAGGATTTTTGTTTTATGTTGAGGTGTAATCCATATTGAAAGCTATAGTCTTTGATCTTTATCAGTAAGTGCTTCAAGTCCTCTTCATTTTCAGCAAGCAAGGTTGTGTCATCTGCATATCACAGGTGGTTAATGAGTCTTCCTCCAGTTCTAATGTCATCTTTTTCTTCATATAGTCCAGCTTCTTGGATTATTTGCTCAGCATACAGATTAAATAAGTATAGTGAAAGGATTCAACTCTGATGCACATCTTCCCTGACTTTAAACTATACAGTATTCCCTTTTTCAGTTCGAACAGCTGCCTCCTGGTCTATGTCCAGGTTCTGCATGAGTGCAATTATATATTCTGGAATTCCCATTCTTCACAATGTTACCCATAATTTATTATGATCCACATAATCGAATGCCTTTGCGTAGTCAATAAAACACAAGTAAACATTTTTCTGGCATTCTCTGCTTTCAGCCAAGATCATCTGACATCAGCAATGATATTCCTCATTTCACAGCCTGTTCCGAATCTGACTTGAATTTCCGGCTGTTTCCTGTCTACATAGTGCTATTAAGAATGCTACCTTAATATTTTTCTATTATACATGTTATGTAATCCCATATGGTACTCTAACACCCCAAACAGCAAGAAAATGCTTTGTCAATAGGCTACATGAACACAGCCAATGAAAACTAGCAAAACAATATCATGGGTGTTTGACAACAATTCTAGGTCTAAAATTTGTTGGTATACTCCAAGGGTGTATTTATGCTTCTCATTTAGCGAGGCTTAAACAACAACAGAACCATACTTTTGAACATAAGACAATGAGCTTCAAAAATGGTGGTGAAGGGGATGAATGTGTGGATAAGTTCTAAATCCACTGATCAAGAAACTTACCTTTTCAGTTATATAATTCTTTTTCTCCAACTGTGTTGAATCCAATCTGCTAACCATGCTTATAAACATCACATGGAAGTGTGATGTTACAGAAAAAATATTTTTACAAGGCTGTAAACTTTGGTCTCAGACTTTTTTAGATAGTTCATGGATGAGAATTTCAACATACCGATTCATGGTCTTGAGGTTTTATTTATGCCAAGCCTCTCCTTTCCTTGGCTCAATGAAGGATCACCTTTTATCTGATATGTATTCTTAGCATAGCTATGTAGCATGGTAAATCTTATGGTCACAAACACCTGGAAGTTGAACTTCTTGAAAAACTCTTAAATGGATACACCCTCATATCCTGGTTTATTTGTTTTTTGTTTATTACTAAGGAAAACTGAGCGAGAACCAAAATTCCAGAGTGTAATTCCTGATGGAATAAGCTGCCAATGTGGACTATTCCCTCCTGACATTTCAATGGCTGGAAAGCTCTTATTATTCCTTGAGAATCTTTATCCTATTTGGTATTGTCTGGAATTTCAGTCTTGCTTTTAAATGCAGCCTCCTTGAATGTAACATTTTAAATGATCACTTTTTTTTCCAAATACAACACATAACAGAACCTTTGCTTAAAGGCTTTGATTACTTAGAAGCTTTGTTAATTGAAAGAATTTAGAGACTTAGAACCCAAAGATAAACATTCACATACTTCGCAAGTTTAACTAGTCCTAGGTTTGTGCTCATGGATTAAAAGTGGATATTTTTATCAAATTCTTCTATCTTCCCAGTTGTTAAAATTACCTACCACATCACATTTAATTTTAATAAAAATTATTCTAAAATATTTCCCTTGCCTCCCATAGAATTTGCTAGGAGCCACCTCAATTTCCCCACAATATTTATCCTGTGTCTCCCTCAAATTTTTCAGCAAATCATTTAGCGTAGGGATGGGAAAGTCTCAACCCTGGATACATATTATAATCAATGGGAACCTTTGAAAAAATCTTTAGTTTCCATTTTAGTACAAATAAATCAGAATTCTAGAGTGGAACTGTCCACTGTGTTTAAAAAACAAACAAAAATAACTTTTTACTTGATTCTAAAATGCAGTCAGGTTTGAGAACTCCTGATTTAGCATTTAAGCTTCAATGGGTTAGTTATACATCTTAAATACTATTGTTATTAGTAGCTGTTGAATTGGCTCTGGTTCATGGCGATCTCATGTCCAACAGAATGGAACAGTGCAGGGTCCTGTGCCATCTTCACGACCATTGGTATGCTAGAGTCCACTATTGCAACTGCTGTGTATTTTGAGTGCCTTCCAGCCTAGAGGGCTCATCTTCCAGCATTATATCGGACAATATTCTGTTGTGATTCACAGTGTTTTCACTGGCTAATTTTCTCAAATAGGTCATTAGGCCTTTTTTCCTAGTCTGTTTTAGTCTGGAAACTCCTGATAACCTGTTCACAATGGGTGACCGTGTGGTTATTTAAAATACAGGCTGAATAGCTTCTAGATGTGTGGTGGACCTTATATAGAAGATAACTTTATTGTATACCCTACTACTATGGAAAAATAACCTTAAGGACATGAAATAGAGCTTATCTTTTTTTTTTTTTTTAATTTGCCCTAGTGTCTGGGTCTCTATATGTTTGAATGAACAAAACAATTATAATGCAGGTCATATTAGCCCATTTTCAAGAGGATTAATATGTCAGATAATAGTCAATATATGTAGTTTAAATGAATGAAGGGAAGTTTAAAAAGAACAGACCTTCAGTTTTAACTGCCTTTGGCATAGACCTCATGGCCAATATTATTACTTCTGGCCATGTTTCTAGTGTTTGGATATGTTCCTATTTGTTTCTACAGTATCTTCTGTACCAGATTAAAATTTAAGTCTCTTAAAAGAAAAAGAAATGACGTTGTTTTGTTGATTTTACTGCTTTTTATAACTCCTCAGAATGCCTAGCAGCTAGGGCTTTTGAATATATATTGTCGTCGGCCTAGTATCAACTTAAATAAATACATTTTTATCCATATTTTAAAAATATCTCTTTAGATCTATATTTTTTTCTACTTGGAATAACACTCCTCCCCTCCCCCAACCATAACAATCAATGAGCAAATCCCTCCATTATCCTGATTTCAGTAAAAATCTTTTTTTATACCATCCAGAGCCTTTTTTAATACCGTCCAGAAACCTAGAAGTAACATGAATGCAGGTACTTAGCACAGTTCCCACTCAATAATTCATCCACTACCAATTCTAATTCTCTACTGGATTTTGTTTACCTCCTTCATGTAGGTAGTAAAACCTTTGAAAAGAAGTTGGGTCTTCTTCTCTCTGATATCCCTCATGCTGGGATTCATGTGACTGTGCACTAAACAGTGAATGTTACACCTTGTACTTACAGAGTTTCACTCTTCGAGGAACTTGAAGAGCTTTAAAACGTGACTTGGTTAATCTTCACAATATCCCTTTTAGGAAGTAACATGACATTTTAATGTAAGGAAATCCAGGTGCAGTGTAGAAAATGCCAACCTTCCCTACTGGAGGGAATATTTTAAACATTTGCAATCTCTTTTAAGATTTTTTTTCGTTTATATATTTCAGACTTTAGGCTTTTTAGTGTTGCATTTGGATCCAGATGGTATTTTCAACCCAAAGGACACTTGTTTTTCTTTTAATGAAGACTTGGCTACACATGCATTCTTTTAATTTCTTTTCAAATTTTTGTATACAGATGGTCTTTGACTATAGGAGCAATGCAGCTGACCTCTGGGATTTTTGACTAATTAATTTCAGCTGTTTTCACAAAGATGTGGGTTGCCAGTGTTTGAAGATCAGTATGAACTGTAATGATAATGGAAACAACCATAATGGATAATTCTTCTGCACCCCAAACCATTTTCATGTTTTAATCAGTTTCATTTGTCCCTTTGCCTTCACTTTTAATCCCACTCCAATCTATCGTCTATACTACCGAGTAAATACCCTTTTCAAAATGCTTAAACCCTTTCAAGGTGACCTTGCTCATCAGTGTCACAGTAAAGACACTCACCACGACCCGGCTCCAGGCAGTTATTCTGCCACTCACAAACCTACACCCAAATGCATTATTTACTTCAGACGTAGTCCTTGTTACCTGAAGACATCATCATATTGAAGTCTTACATGCATTCACATAAACCGTTCCCCCTCCTTACAGGGCACATCCATCTTTGTTCATCTAGCTAAATTCTTCTCAGCTTTCGTGATTCAGGTTTAGAACTACCTATACTATAATCGGAGCCCTGGCAACGCAGTGGTTAAGAGCTTGGCTGTTAACCAAATGTTTGGTAGTTCAAATCCACCAGTGTCTCCTTGGAAACCCTGTGGGGCAGTTCTATTTTGTCTTACAGGGTCCCTGTGAGTCGGAATAGACTTAATGGCAATGGGTTATGGGATACTATAATCAACTACTATAATGTAATCATTCATTTAAGTTTTCTCATTTCAATAGATCCTGGCTTCTTGAGGAAAGAAACAATATACTATTTATGTTTGAATCCCAGTATCTAGAATAGTAACTGGCACATAGTAGCGATACAAAAAAAAAAAAAAAGTGTGTCTTTTGAATGAACGACTTTCTTATTATAACAAATATGCTGACATAAATTTCCAAGAAATTATTATCAATATTAGCCACCTCATTTTCACACTAATACCAATTAATATGTGAACAAAATTACAAGGAAAAAATATTTAGACTTAGTAAAAGTAAAAAAAAAGAAAAAGTAGACTTTTTCCTATGGTAAAAGTTATTACTAGGCAATATAAAACTGTTGAGCTCTTTATCACACTATAGACCTTACCGAGTAAATGCAACTGATTTTCATTAATATAATTCACATTTTAGACTCCCTATAATTAAAAGATAATGCCTCAGGCCTCAATTGCTTATTATATTCTATGTGGATTTCCTAGTAGAATCTTGGCCCTTTTCACAGGTTTTCCTTCAGTCCACCTCCATTTGAAGGCAGATCAATAGAAATATTATTTAGCTTCTTTAAAGGATGTTAACCCTACCCTCCACTTGGTATAATATCAAATCATATTTATTTGCCCTTAATTGGCAATGTGAAACATAAAACATTTAATAGTAAGAAATACTGTTTATGGAGTACTGCTTGAAAGGTTTGAAGCCATCTCATCCTCGTCTACATGCTATCTAGGTATGAAGCCATGCCACCAGATACACTGTACACTGTTTTGTTCCCTTGTAGATTTATTCCTTGTGCTTTGCCATGATGCCTTCAGTTTGCAATAAGAGGCATTATAGGAAATTGCTGTATGTATAACCTATTGATGTCTTCATTGCTAGGGATCTTTTTGAGGACCAATGAACAACATCATGATAAATGAAGAAAATATTGAATTGTCAAGGATTTCATTTTCCCTGGATTCACAATCAATGCCCATGGAAATAAAAAAAAATAGCAGTCAAGAAATCAAATGGCATCTTGCATTGGGCAAATCTTCTCCAAAAGGCTTCTTTAAAGTGTTGAAAAGCAAAGACGTCACTTTGAGGACTAAGGTACACCTGACCCAAGCCATGATATTTTCAATCTCCTCATGTGCACGCAAAAACTGGATTTTGAATAAGAAAGATGGAAGAAGAATTGATGCCTTTGAATTATGGTGCTGGCAAAGATTATTGAGTATACCATGGACTGCCAGAGGAATGAATAAGTCTGTTTTGGGAGAAATAGTGTGCTCCTTGGAAGCGAGGATGATGAGACTTCATCTCACATACTTTGGACATGTTATCAGGAGGGACAAGTCCCTGGAGAGGGCCAGCAGGCTTGGTAAGGTAGAGAGGGTCAGTGAAAAAGAGGAAGATCCTCAACTAGATGGATTAACACAGTGACTGAAACAGTGGGCTCAAACATAGCAACGATTGTGAGGATGGTACAGGACTGGACAGTGTTTTGTTATGTTGTACGTAAAGTCACTGAGTTGAAACTGACTTGACAACACCTAACAACAGCACATGCTTTATCTGCATAATCCCATGTATTCCTTACAATCACACATATTCCTAGCTAGTAAGGTGAAGCAATATTTCTAATTTTTAATACATTGTTATCTGTTTTAGTCATCTAGTGCTGCTATAACACGAATACCACAATGGGTGCTTTAACAAAGAGAAATTTATTCTTTCATAGTCTAGCAGGCTACAAGTCCAAATTTGAAGTGCCAGCTCCAGGGGACGGATTTCTCTCTCATTTGGCTCTGGGGGAAGGCCCTTGTTATCAATCTTTCCCAGTTGAGGAGCTTCTCAGCATATGGGCCCCAGGTCCAAAGGACACGCTATTCTCCTGGTTCTTGTTTCTTGGTGATATGAGGTCTCCATGTCTCTCTGCTCCTCTCTTATATATTTCTGAAGAGATTGGCTTTAGAAAAAATCTAATCTTGTAGATTGAGTCTTGCCTTATTAACACAACTGCCACTAATCCCATCTCATTAACATAAAGAGATAGGATTTATAACACATGGGAAAATCTCATCAGGTGACAAAATGGTGGGCAATCACACAATCCTGGGAATCATGGCCTAGCCAAACTGATCCACATATTTTGAGGGACATAATTTAAACCATGAAACTATCTTTTCCTGGCTTTAGTTCACATTTCTATCCTTATTTTTACTTTGCCCTTGTTTGTTTTTCTATTTTTTCCTGTGGTATTATATGATGTTTCTTTTTAAAATATATCAAATTTGGAATAAGATAAATAGATGAATGATAGAAAATAAATAAGTGAAGATAGATAAAGCTTTGGTATTGGTTGAAAGCAATGTGAATTAAGACAAAGACTAAATATGCCCCCTGTATCTTCAACTTCCATCTTGAATCAATTAACAAATTTTTTTTCTTTTCTTCTTCTCCTCCTCTTCCTTTTAACAACTGGCATTCTTAATTCTTATGAGGCACAGTGGGGTTCGCTGTGGTGGTTAGCACTGAGAACAGAGGCGCAGGACACATGGGTGTTACTTCTCTCCACTTAAACTGAGATCTTTAGGAAGTTCTTTTATCCAAAGTAGTCAACTTCTCTTGTATGGAACATAGGAATTAGTTATAAATTAATGGTATTTTAGATATTCATCAACATTTGTAGACTATTATTACTTATTCTAATCTTATTTCCAAATGAAAATGGATTGCATTGTCTAAAGTTATTCCCTCATCTTTTAATTTGTTTGTTAGTATATTGTTTGTAATAGTCTCAGTGTGTGTCTAAAACTCAGCCTATGTTTAAGAACCCTGACAAAATATCCCTTCAAGTTCGAAATGTAAATCATGTTATACCATTAGAGCCCTCCAATACCTCCTCAGATTTCCAAGAATGAAATTCAAGCCCTATATAAAAGCTTATATGAGGAGCCCTGGTGGCACAATGGTTAAAGCATTTGGCTGCTAACCGAAAGATTGGTAGTTTGAACCTACCACCTGCTCTGCAGGAGAAAGATGTGACAGTCTAATTCTGTAAACATTTACAGCTTTGGAAACCCCATGTGGCAGTTCTACTCTGTTCCACAGAGTCATTATGAGTTGCAGTCAACTACACAGTGGTTTTTTTTTTTTTTTTCTTCTTTTTGATTATGTAAAAACCACAAACCTGTCTAAAAATACAAGCCCTTTTTAAAAGTTTTTTTTTTTTTTCTACCTCATCAGCCTCTAGGCCTTTTGTTTGTTATGCTCCAGCCACTTTGACCTTCCCTCTCTCCCTCAGTCTCCAAGTTTGTTCCTGCTCTACGGCCCTTGCTCCGGCTGCTTCCTCCACCAGGGATGCTGTCCTCCTTGATCCTCATGTGGCTGACCCAGTCGAGTCATTCAGATCTTAGCTTAAACATCCCCGCAGAGAGATTGTCCCTGTCCCACACATTCAAACTAACTTCACTGTCCAAGTCGCGCTCCACCACACCATAGAATTTTCATTCTTTTCAAAGCAGTTATTATTTAATATTTTTGTATTTCTCTCTCTCCTTTCCTCCCTTTATCTGCTTATGGATTGCGTCTAGCCATTGAAAAGCAAGATTTTTGCCTATCTGTTTTACTTTAGGATTCCCCAGTGTTTGCAGTAGTGCCTGGTATTTATTAGACACTCAATAACTATGAAAAATAAAATAAAGGAATGCTGAAACCTTAAAATAGAATAATTGGTGAGACACTGTTGATCTAACTATTGGGGGAGAAAGTGGACCCACTGACGTATTACTAGAATTGATAGATATTTGTGTCTTTAAGGCGATACATGAGAAGGACCTAGAACTTTCAGAAAAATGGTGTGAAATAACAATTTTGTGGTTTTTACAATCTGCTGAACACCTGCCATTATGACAACTTGTGAAGCGTTAAGACCATGGGCAGGTGAAGCATAATAGATTTTAGATGATTGAAGCTCATTTCACATGTCTTCACATGTGAATTAACTCTTGCCTCTTAGATTCTTAAGTCATGTAAAAATGATTCAACTATTATATATCGAAAACTAGAACAGCTTGGAGATAAAGCTGGTTGCATATATTTCCCTGGTTTAAGAATTATTTTTAGAGTTAGTCACACAATCCTGTAACATTACATGGCTTTCACTAGTCATCGTGGAGGTACCAGGTAAAGGATTGTTTCACTAACACGTGACTGGAGAACACAAAGAAAGTGATTAAAAATGATCTTTGGGTTCAGAGATGATTTAGACAAAAATGACCTGGATGTGACACAGGAAAATTGAAGTCATTTACCATTTCAGAAAACATTTTTAGAGCAAACTAGTGAGTAGTATATTTGCAAGTTGATCTCAAAGAATTTGTATAAGAAATTCAAAAACGTGTATTACATTAATTATTCAGAACTTTATTCAGTTATTCAGTAGAGTTGGGCTGTATTGTACAGCCTTCATTATTTAAATGATAGGAGTGGATAAGAATAAGGAATCATTTAGTTTCTGTGTTCTATCTCCTCATTATTCAATCCTTCAATCCTCTCGATTCCTGTCCCACATGATGGCTTTAGCTCAGTAATCAAAACATAACTTTAAAAAAAAATTGCTTGTTTTAAAATATAAAAAGTAGGCTAATTGCTGGAAAAAAAAGGGATGTCTAATAATTGAAGTGGAGCCCTGGTGGCGCAGTGGTTAACAGCTACAGTGAGCTACGTCTGGTAACCAAAAGGTTGGCAGATCCAATCTGCCAGCCATTCCTTGGAAACCCTATGGGGCAGCTCTACTCTGTCCTATAGGGTCACTATGAATTGGAATCAACTCAGTAGCAACAGGTTTTTTTTTAATAATTGAAATAAGCAGTGGCCAAATGTCAGAATCTTAAATCATCAAGATTCACTGCTTGGACACATTATATAGGCCATTGCAGTCTGACATCTTTCCTTAAAGTGGGGATTCAGAGGTTTAGCCTATCTCCCCATATGGTGGTGCTTCTTCAGTACATGCCCTTCAAGTTTGACTCAGACATAGAAAGAGAGTGGAGAACTGCGTGTGGGGGATTTGAGAGGCCAGGCATGGATATGTCACACATTGCATCATCCATTGCCAAGTCACTAACTGTGAGACCCTACTAACTGCAAGGAGGCAGGGAAATGTAGTACCCACGAGATGGAGGCAAAGGAAATGGGTTTGCAAAGCAAATAGATTCCTAACCTCTCACTCTTTAATCAAGTAACTGTTTTAATAACCACACTGTGGCAGTTATGGAAGTGGGCTGCTCAGATCTTTTCCTAGAGACCCCAATGTGGGGAGCATAGTTAACTGAGAGACTTACATGTTGCACCTTTGACTCCAACACCATAGGTAACACCTATTCCAAGATGCTGAGTATATGACTGAGTATGGTGGGCCATTTATAGAAAACCAAAAGGGGCAATTCTTGTCTGAGAACTGCCCATTGGCCTGGCCAAGACTTTCTTAGAATTGCACTGCACTTAGAGTCTCTTCATAACCAATCTTTTCTTCCCTTTCTCTTTCCACAAGTTAGACCTACTTAGTGGTGTAAATGTTGTCCCTGTCTACCCCTACTGACTCTTTTCTCTTTCACAGAACCACTGCAATAAATGTCTTGCATGTCTCATTCTTTCTTGACACTTGTTTACTGGAAGACCTGAACTAACAAATACTGAGATTAATTCAAAGAGATCAGGCATAAAGATGAGTTTTGAAAATGGGCTCACTCCCTACCTTGCTGACAAAGATCTTGTCTCTAGTATAGCATGGATAATCCTTGGCCCAAGTCCAATTGCTAAAGAGTCCAGCGGTGGTTGCCTGGAAAAATGTATTGGTATCGTGAATGACCTTGATGGTATGATAATTCAGGTATTTGAAAGATATGGAGGTGGGGTGGGTGGGATGAGGGGTTACAGTTACGTGGACAGTAGAGTTGGCTGGTTAGTACTATGTTGTATAAGCTTTAAAGATATAATGAGAAACTGAGGGCAGTTAACAGTTAAATACTATGGTTGTTGTTGTTAGGTGCCATCGAGTCACCTTCTACTCATAGCAACCCTATGTACAACAGAACAAAACAGTGCCTGGACCTACACCATCTTCACAGTCATTGCTATGTTTGAGCCCATTGTTGCAGCCATTGTATCAGTCCATCTCTTTGAGGGTCTTCCTTTTTTTTGCTCACGCTCTACTATTATGGTAGCTTACAAAAAAGCCTGTATCTCCTGAGAGGAAGAGCAGACAGGATGAACAGCAGACATTGGACTTGATAGAGTCATAGAGCTCCAGAGATGTTTAAATGCTTAGTCATTAGGTTTGCTATGTCAGAGTTAGGGCCCTAGTTGGGACAACTTTGGAACCTGAAGCATGGAATAGGGGTAACTTGATGGATGCCCCTGGGTATTTGGGTTCTGCCCAAAGCCCTCAGAAGTGGCTTACCCCTCCCTGGGAGGACTCTGCAGGAAGACATTACAGAGGCCTCTTCCCAGCAATACAACACATGTCCTCTAAGGAAGTTTCCCCAACTCTTCTCCTGGATGCTAGTCTCTTAATGAGGGTTAAATCTCAGCATATCCCAGCTGGGGATGTGCTGGGCCTCCTAAGGGAGGAAAGAGCACACAACAAAGAAGAGGCAAGAATTAGCTAGCATATTTGATAAAGTCACAGATCTCCACAGGAGCCAGGACAGAATTCATGGAATTGGACTTTGAGATTGTTTGATCAAGTGGGCCAGAAGATTAGACAGAATAAGCAAAAATTCATTTACTTGAGGATGCATTCTCAGGACATGTAGTTTAACAACTTGCAAAGACTCCAAGGAATGGGGCAAACTCACTGCTAGGGGATGCTCTTAGAATTGTGGAAAAAATGATTGGCCCACACTGAGCAAAGTGGAATTCCTGAATTGCCCCGGTATATGGTAGAGAAATGAATAAAAAGCTTCAGGGACGTAGACGTGCTGAAATGGACATATTATATAAGATCAGAAGGCCCACTAGGCAGGAGGCCCAGGGAACATACTATTCACCAAAGCCATGAGGAATGTGCTGGTGAGAGGGGCACCAACATCACTGAGAAATTTGGGAGTGATTCTTCTCTGCTGGCCAAGACTGACAGTAGGAGAGGGGTTCACAGACCTGGGCTCATTAATATCCATGTGGATGGTGAGGCACTAAAGTAATCAAGACCAGAGGGCACTACTGAAAACCAGAAACCGTGAGATGGGAATTACTGTAAAAACCCAAAAGATCAGAGGGATAGTCAAAGGAATTTGTAGAAATGGCTAATAGAAGATGGCATCTATAGGAACAAAGTAGATAGGGAGCAAGTAATGAAAGAGCAGAAATTTTAGGGAATTTCTTCAAAAAAAAGTCTGGATCCCTTGCTCATTTCCCAGACGTGCCAATTTTCAGACCTAGAATATACCGACAGAAGAGGTGTCTGGGGCCCTAGGAGAAAAGACCTGTAAGCTCATAGTAAGTATACACCATAATGATTCCTTCAGTCCATACCCAAAGGGTCTGTGGTAACTTTGAGTACCTTTACATTGGAGAAAGGGGAATACCCAGACACTTTGAAAACTATTGTATACAGGATTTGAGTTGATCTCCACATTAGAAGACTCAAAGCTCATTATAGTCCCACTTTTAGAGTCAGAAGGTTGTGATGGTAACAAGAGCCAAGTAATAAATGGAGTCCCGGGTAAAAGGAAACTTACAATCGCTCCATTGGGTCCAGGGTTGAAACCATCTAGTTTTTATTTCCCCGGCTCTGAGTATATAATAAAAAAAATTTATTTTTTATTTTTTATTATAGGGGTTGATATATTTGGCAGTTGGAATAACCCCACTGAGTCCTTGACCTGTGAAGTAAAAGTTATCATAATGAAGAAGCCAAAGCCAAGTGGAAACCTTTGAAGCTCCCCTGCACACTGGCTAAGGTGTTAGATAAAAAACAATACCACATCCTGGGGGCAATAGTGAGGATTAGTGTTTCCATTAAAGACCTAAATGCTAGACGGGTGATGTTCCCTATCATGTCACCATTTAGGTTTCTGGGATTCGTACAGTTTCTGTAGGAGCTTGACAGTTAAATTAAATGGTAAGTAGTATTTAAGTTGAAATTTTTGTAGCCTACAACAACTTCAACTAAAAAATACACCAATTATAGCTTCTGTTTACTAAATGCCATATTATTACTAGAACAGATTAATCCCAAATGACTGGTGTCTTTATAAAATGAGGAGAAGAGACATACAGGGAGAGGGTCATGTGATGACTGGAGTTATACTGTCACAAGCCAAGGAACATCTGGGACCACCGGAAGCAAGAAGAGGCAAGGAAGGATTCACGCATGGGAATTGTGGCAGAGCAGCTTTCAGTATCTACATGAACAAGGGGTCTGTGTGGTGCATGGATAGGCTGTGGCAGGTGAGATATCCTCCAAGAAAACTTGCTACAGGAGAGTAGTTGACTGGCAGCCCAGCTGCCACGCCTTTGGATATACCACTTTCCCCAGAGTGTTTCCCACCGATGATGGAGCATAGTGTGGATACTAGAGCTAGCTCATTTCTGCTCCAAGTGAGAATCCACTAATGTTGGGACTCCCCTTTGACCTGACTGTGGCTTGAACTGAGCTGCAATATAAGGCTCTTCCTATCGGATCTTTTTCTGCCTTCTTCTTTCAAATGTATCCAATGCGACACATTCTGAAGAATCTCACTACCTTCTGCTCATTTCCTCTTTATCTTTTACATGTGTTTCTCCTAGTAAATCTTTTGCAAGTCTAATTCCATACTGATGTCTGCTTCTTGGAGGACCTAAACAGGCATACGTACTATCAGGAATTCTTTCTCAATGTGATCTAATGTATTATGTCCTCAATCTGTTATGAGGAGAAATGGAAAATAATGGGAAACTCTATGGGGCAGTTCTACTCTGTTCTCTAGGGTCGCTATGAGTTGGAATAGACTCGATGGCACTGGGTTTGGGTTTATCCTATAGATAGTAGGTAGGCCTTTTCAATTGCTCCCTATGCATGCAAAAGCTAGACAATGAATAAGGAAGACCTAATTTTTTAAAGAAGAATTGATGCATTTGAATTATGGTGTTGGGGAAGAACACAAACTGCCAGAAGAATGAACAAATCTGACTTGGAAGAAGTACAGCCAGAACTATCCTTAGAAGCAAGTACAGCGAGACCTGGTCTCATGTACTTTGGATATGTTATCAGGAGAAATCAGTCCCTGGAGAAGGACGTGGTGCTTGGCAAAGTAGAGGGTCAGCGAAAAAGAGGAAGACCCTCAACGAAATGGATTGACATAGCGGCTGCAACAACGGGTTCAAACCTAGATTGTGAGGATGGCACAGGACACGGCAACATTTCAATCTGTTGTACATAGGGTCACTATGAGTTGGAACTGACTCGCCAACACCTAACAATAATAACAACATTCTACAGATAACAGGTAACTCAAAATAGTATAACAGTGCTTTTAAACACGGTCTCATGGACTCGTGGTCCCGTTTGGATCTGGTGAAGCATATAAATTTTAGTTTTAGAATGAGACTGACTTTTTGAAAATAAAATATATTTATGATATAAAAATTTGAGAGAACAGAAAATTACAGTGCACAAAGCAACAACTCATATGAAACCTCACCACCTTGAAAAAAACCACTGTTAACATTTAGTGAATATCATGTTCTAGATACCTCTCAGTTCCTATACACTGATAGGCAGAAATGATTTTATAGCAATGGAATTGATTATATAGGACATGCTATTTACAGAAACAAGTATTAATTTAATTTTATGTGAACTTAAAAGAAGAGAAATAAAATTAAAATGTAAAGGAAGGAATTGAAGCATTAGTTCATATAAGATGCCATGAATGGTAAGATGAAATATTATTCAAACTTTAACAGATTTGAAACATAGTTTTTCACATCATGCTTAAATTTTAGATAATATCAGTTGACCCCTGCTATGATTATTTTTTATTGAGATATAATTCACATACGTAAAACCCTTTTAAAGTATACAATTCAGTGTTTTTTAGTATATTCACACAGTTGTTCATTACCATTCTCTATTTCCAGAATCTTTTTATCACCCCAAAAAGAAACTCCATACTCATTACCAGTCACTCCCTGTTGTTGATTGAACTGTGTCCCCAAGAAAGATATGAAGTTCTAATCCCTGTACCTGTGAATGTGACACTGTTTATATATCAGTTCCTCTTTTGTAATGTTAATGAAGCCATAAGGAAGTAGGGTGTGTCCTAAACCTAATCCCTTCAGAGTAGTGTCTTATAAATTGGAGTACAGCTACAAATATGCAAACATACGGGGCAACCACTAACCTATTTTCTTTCTCTGTGGATTTGCCTATTCTGAACACTTGATATAAATGGGATCATACGATATAGCACTTTTTGTGTCTGCTTTCTTTCACTTAGCATGATATTTTCAAGGTTCATTCATATATCAGTACTTCATTCCTTTTATGGCTGAATAATATTCCATTGTTTGGATATAACACATTTTGTTTACCCACTCATCAGTTGATGGATGTTTGGGTCATTATCTACTTATTGGATATCCTGAATAATGCTGCTATGAATGTTTGCATATACATTTTTATGTGAACACATGTTTTCATTTCTTTTAGATATATACCAAGAGCGGAATTACTGGGTTTGTATGATACTCAATTTAACTTTGTGGGGAATATCACACTGTTTTCCAGAGAAAAAACCATTTTACATTCCCACCAGCAGTATGTAAGTATTCCAATTTCTCCACATCCTCGCTAACACTTATCTGTCTTTTTGATTATAGGCATCCTAGTTTATGTGAAGTGATATCCCATTGTGGTTTGACTTTGACTGATGATGTTGAACATCTAATGTGCTTATTGGTCACTTGTATATCTTATCTGGAGAAGTGTCTATTCACATTCTTTGTCCATTTATAAATTAGGTTGTCTTTTTATTGTTGAGTTGTAAAAGTTCTTTACATATTCTGGATTTGAGATACTTATTAAATATATGATTTGCAAATATTTTCTCCCATTCTGTGGGTTGTCTTTTACTTCCTTGATAATATCCTTTGAAGCATCAAAAGTTCTGTTGTAATTTTGATGAAGCCTCATTTATCTGTTTTTACTTTGATTGCTTGCACTTTTGGTGTCATTATCTAAGAGAAAAGAGAACATTGCCTAATCCAAGGACATTAAGATTTACACCTATGTTTTCTACTATGGTTCCATGGTTTTAGCTCTTTGATCCATTTTGAGTTTTTTTTTCAATATGTAGTGTGAGGTAGGGGTCCAACTTTATTCTTTTACAAGTGGACAGTCAATTTTCTCAGCACTATTTGTTGAAATGACTGTTTTTTCTTTCTCCATTGAAATGTCTGGTATCCCTGTGTACCTGCTGTGATTATTGAGGAAATTATCATGCTTATACTTAATCCCAATTTCTTCCTCACTCCTCCTGATTATTATTGGTTACATTATCAAGGTTTATTGCTCTTACCAAATTTTTTGTTCTGTTGTTGCTATAGATTTTAGTCTTAGTTATGTATTTAAATTAATTCAATATTCTGCATTAGAACTTTTATTCTAGCTTCTCCAATTCTGTAGTCCTATATTTTGAGTCATTTTTTTTTTTTTTGAGTCATATTTTTTTTAGCTGAATTTTACCTCAAGTAATCCCTGTCCACCTCCAGGAAGAGCACATGGGTTTTTAAGTTAGATAATCTTTGACTCTTCCCTTTAGCTGAAGAGCAACTTAGCTTGATATATATTATTAAAGGGGTTAGCAAACTTTTTCTGCAAAGGGCCAGATAGTGAATATTTTTGGCTTTATGGGCTATATGTTCTCAGTTGCAACCACTCAGCTCTGCTGTAGTAGCATGAAAGCTGCCATAGATAATTTCTGATGAATGAACATGGTTACGTACAAATAAATTTTATCTACCAAAACAGAAGGTAGGCCATATTTGGCCCATGGGTTGTGGTTTACTGACCCAAGTATTATCAGATCACACTACTTCTCATGGTTTTGTAGATTCATTTATTCAGCAAACATTTATTAAGGATATACTATGTGCCAACTCTCCTAGGTGCTTAGGACACATTGATGAGCAAGGCAGAAAAGGCCTCTGCCTTAATAAACAATATATACATAAAAAATATGATTTTAGGTAATAACAACAAGAATAACAGCAAAAACTATAAAAGATATGGAGGGGGAAGACTGGGATAGAGAAATCAGGTGGTAGGACAGGCAACATTCAATAGAGTGGTCAGCAAATGCTTCTCTGAGGTAATAATGAGATTTCAACTATGTGAATATCTCAGGAAAATATTCCAATCTGAGGGAAAAAGTAAGTTCAAAGTCTCTGTGGTATGGTTGAGAAAATAAAGAAGTGCAGTGTTATTGAATACATTGATTAAGGGGAAGAGTGGTAAGACTTGAGACAGAAGAGGGAGACATGAGAATCGTAAAGCATTTGTCTTTCATTCTAAATGCAATGGAAGACCACTAGAGAGTTTTAAGCAGAGGAATTATATAATCTGATTTATTTTTTAAAAAAGATCACTTTGGGTCCTCTTTGGAGAGTGGACTGTAGAAAGAAAAGTATAAGAAAGGAGACCACTTAGGAGGCTATTACTGTAATTGAGGAAAGGGTTGATGGTGACTCAGATAAAGGAGATGGCAGAGACTATGGAGAGAAATGTACTGATCAAAGACATATTTGGAGGTAGAGATTAAACAGGTAAAGGAAAGATTAGAACCAATAAAGTCTTCCCTACTTGGAAATTGGTGGATGGTCTACTTATTGTATAGAAGACTAAGGGGATTACAGTTTTTTTTAGAGTTTGAGAATACATCACCAACAACAAAAAAACAAAACCTGTTGCCATCGGGTTGATTACAACTCATAGCAACCTTGTAGGACAGAGTAGAGAGTAGAACTGTTTCATAGGGTTCCTAGCTCTGTGCCACCAGGGTTCCAAAAGAATACACCAGTACATGCCAAACTGATAGCCAAAAGGAGACATTAAGAAGGCAGTAAAATATGCAAGTCTGTAATTTGAGATGAAGTCTGGAATGGAGATAAAATTTGGAGGTCATTAATTTACAGAAGGTATTTAAAGTCATGGACTAGAATGTAACATTTGGGGGGAAAGGTCATAGAAAAGAGAAGAGGTTCAGAAACCAATGCTGGCCACAGCAGAATTTATAGTAAAACAAGGTAAGAAAATAGTGATTGTACTGCTAGAAATGGAGAAAACAAAGGAGAGGGGGGATTAATTAGAAAAGAAGTAAGAGAAAGTACTGCGGTGAGGTATGAGGAAGACAAGGAGAGTATAGTGTCCTTTAAGAAGAGAAAATTTAAAGGTAGTTACCAAAACAAAAAAACCAAACCCACTGCTGTCAGGTTGATTATGGCTCATAGTGACCCCATAGGGTTTCCAAGGCTGTAAATCTTTATGGAAGCAGACTGCCACATCTCTGGAGGAACAGCTGATGAGTTAGAACTGTCGACTTTTTGGATAGCTGCTGAGCACTTTACAAGATGGGAAACAGGCAAGCAAAGAAAAAATATGCTAATGATCTTATTAAATATTTTGAAAGAAAGTAACTACTAGGTCATGGATACATATGGTACTTTCAGATTATATTTTTTTCACTGCTACTATAGAGAAGTGAGCCCTAGTGGCACAGTGGTTAAAAGCTTGGCTGCTAACCAAAAGGTCAGCAGTTTGAACCCATCAGCTGCTCTTTAGAAACCCTATGG